>NC_058522.1:529600753-532035753 GCF_904849725.1 Hordeum vulgare subsp. vulgare
CGAACCTTGCAACCTAGCATACCTGGTAGTTGCTTGAGCTATGATGTGCCTTATCCTGCTATGCATGCTATGCTTAGAGTTGTGTATGGTCTGTCATCTGGGAGATGAACAGAAATGTGGAATGTGTTCGGTGAGCAAAGGTTGTGTGTTGAACTTGATTTGGTAAAGGTAGCGGTGAAAGGCTGTGTAGGAGTACATGGCGGGTTGTTTCATTGGAACCGTCCTTAGGAACTGAGTTCCGTGTATGTAATCCAAGACTAGATACTACCACATGCTGGGCCCTGAAATATGACCCCGCTCGGCCTATTAATCGCGTAGTACTCGGTCCAGGAGTTGTAAGTAGTTTCTGGTGTTTATAGTAATTCTGGAGGCCGTGCATGGTGCTGACCTGAGAGGTGGACCGTGATGCGGTAGGCAGTGGCACGGTGTTCCAAGTGGCACCCGGATGGTGGGCTTGGGAACCCTGCGCACATCGTTTGAGGTCGTGGCGGAAACCTCGGCCGGACTTTCGTACGGGTTACTCTCAGATAGGCGATAAACCTGGACTAGGTACTAGTGTGGTTAACGGTCGTGGCCGACTCCCTCGCTGGGCTTCCGCTTGAAGGTTGCCGAGGTGCATGACGTGCACATGGCGATAAGTGGCGAGAGCGTGTGTGACGAAGCACACCCCTGCAGGGTTATGATCTATTCGAATAGCCGCGTCCGCGGATATGGACTACTTGGAGACATATGTTGTTCATAGATAACTTCAATGGCTACTCATAAAATTGTCAAGATAAGCGTGAGTGTCGTGGACGGCATTTCCGTACGGAGACGGAATGATTCCACGATAGGGTATTGTTGTGGTGTTAGTGGACTCGTGTGCGAGAAATCAAGTTGTCAAAATTATTTAAAAATGTAAGTTGTCTAGCCACGAGTCAAATGCTGGCTTTCCGCCTGAAACCCCACAATACCTTTTGATACCTTGCATGAGTAGTTAGTTCTCCTAAAGTCTTGCCGAGTACCTTCGTACTCATGTTTGCTTAATAAATGTTGCAGAGGTTGCTAATGACCCTAATGGAGGATTCTTCGTAGACATCGACGACGACGAGTAGCTGGTGTCCCAGCTACGATCTGGCCCTACGTCGGCTCTGTAGTATAGTCAGGCCACGTGCCTACTAGTTGCCCTGTCTGTACTCAGACAATTTATAACTCTTCCGCTGGCTTGTATTGTATGACTGCTATTATGGGTCGTGAGACCCTTAATGTGTAATATTATGTGTGTGGCTCTTCCGAGCCTCTTAAATAAAGCTTGTATGTTTATGGTTATGTTGTGATGCCATCGATGTATCTATACATATCGGTATGCCATGCGTACGTGTGTCGTACTTGATATGTATGGGGTTCGATTACCTAGTCGTGAACTTTAGTAGCACTCCTTACAAGGAAATGCCCCTTTGGGGTCCAACGAGCCTTGGTAGTTCGCTACTGCTCCGGACACATTGGTTGACCGGCATGTGTCCTTCTTAGCTGCTGTGTCTGTCCCCTTTGGGGAAATGTCACGCGATGTAATGGAGTCCTTGTAGCTTGCTACGACTCGTCTACATTCGCGGATGACCGACACCTGCTTTGTTGGGTCATGTATGCCTGTCCTTGTGCGGTACTGCCACTTTGGTTTATGACTAGATATGTCGATCCGGGTTCTTTGACATTGGATTGCTAGCGATACTATCGCATACGTGAGTCAAAAGACGCAAACGGTCCCGGCTAAGGTAAGGCTGCAGCCGTGGAGTTAACCGTGCGTGAGACCACAAAGGGATGCGATGGGTTACAGGCTAGATTCCTATGGCTTAGGATCGGGGTCCCGACACTTTGAGGACTGTGCATCCTCCAGACGGTTAGGCGTCATGGTCTAGAGCAATCCAGCAGTCAATTGTGGATCGCCGGGTGACCGAGTTTGTGAGGGTTTGGAAGTCTGCCCTGAAGACTTACCACGAGTGTTGGGCGAGGACTGTGTGTCCTTAGCTCAAGGAGAATACGGTAGGGACTGTGTGTCCCGGGACTGGGTGTCCTTTGGTTTCAATACCAAGCCGCTCCAAACCAGATGTACAACTGTCACAGCAGTTGGAACTGGGTCATCAACAACAGTCTTCACCAAGAATCGGGTTCTAATTCCTCAACTCTTTACATTCTCTGTATTATGTGTTGATGACTTTCACTGTGACTGTTTGAAGAATTTGCTGAAGACTTTCTCTGAATTTCCTCAACCCCAAATTCTTCACTTGAGTTAATCATCATCTGTATTCTGCGTGCCTGCTTACCGTGCAATCTGTTCTCATAATCTTCACTCTGTAATACTGCTGTGGTGAACGTTTGCACGACTGATCCTTAACTGTTTCCGCTGTAAGTTAGTCATCAGTGAGGAATTTCCTCAAAAGGAATTTCCTCAGTGATGAAATTCTAAAAATCTCCTATTCACCCCCCTCTAGTCGATATAACGCACTTTCATTCTCCCAAATACCAGTTGCACAATCTGATCAGGAGAAAACCACTTTCACCGGCCCTTTCGGTACATTTGCTTATAGACGTATGCCTTTTGGCTTATGTAATGCACCTGCCACCTTTCAAAGATGTATGATGGCTATATTCTTTGACTTTTGTGAAACGATTGTTGAGGTTTTCATGGACGACTTCTCTGTTTACGAGTCTTCCTTTGATGATTGCCTCAGCAACCTTGATCGAGTCTTGCAGAGATGTAAAGACACCAATCTTGTCTTGAATTGGGAAAAGTGCCACTTTATGGTTAATGAAGGCATCGTCTTAGGACATAAATTTTCTGAAAGAGGTATTGAAGTCGATAAGGCTAAGGTTGATGCAATCGAGAAAATGCCATACCCCATAGATATCAAAGGTATAAGAAGTTTCCTTGGTCATGTTGGTTTCTATAGAAGGTTCATTAAAGACTTCTCTAAGATTTCTAGGCCTCTTACCAATCTCTTGCAAAAGGATATTCCTTTTGTCTTTGACGATGATTGTGAGGAAGCCTTTGAAATACTTAAGAAGGCCTTGATAACTGCACCTATTGTTCAACCGCCTGATTGGAACTTACCTTTTGAAATCATGTGTGATGCTAGTGATTATGCTGTTGGTGCTGTCCTAGGGCAAAGAGTTGATAAGAAGTTGAATGTTATTCACTATGCTAGTAAAACTCTAGACAGTGCCCAAAGAAACTATGCTACTACGGAAAAAGGAATTTTTAACAGTCGTGTTTGCATGTGAAAAGTTCAGGTCCTACATAGTTGATTCCAAAGTCACTATTCACACTGATCACGCTGCTATTAAGTACCTCATGGAGAAGAAGGACGCTAAACCTAGACTTATCAGATGGGTTCTCTTGCTACAAGAATTTGATTTGCACGTTGTCGACAGGAAGGGTGCTGATAACCCCGTAGCAGATAACTTGTCTAGGTTAGAGAACGTTCTAGATGACCCACAACCTATTGATGATAGCTTTCCTGATGAGAAATTGAATGTCATCAATACTTCACGTAGTGCACCGTGGTATGCTGATTATGCAAACTATATCGTTGCCAAATATATACCACCTAGTTTCACATACCAGCAAAAGAAGAAATTCTTCTTTGACTTGAGACATTACTTCTGGGATGATCCTCACCTTTATAAGGAAGGAGTAGATGGTGTTATTAGACATTGTGTACCTGAACATGAACAGGGACAGATCCTACAGAAGTGTCAATGTGAGGCCTATGGAGGAGACCATGCGGGAGATAGAACTGCACACAAGGTATTGCAATCAGGTTTCTATTGGCCCACTCTCTTCAAGGATGCTCATAAGTTTGTCTTGTCTTGTGACGAATGTCAAAGAATAGGTAATATCGATAAACGTCAGGAAATGCTTATGAACTATTCACTTGTCATTGAACCATTTGATGTTTGGGGCCTTGATTATATGGGACCTTTTCCAAAATCCAACGGGTATACTCATATCCTAGTTGCTGTTGATTACGTCACTAAGTGGGTAGAAGCTACTCCCACTAGTAGTGTTGATCACAACACATCTATTAGGATGCTTAAAGAAGTTATTTTCCCTAGATTTGGAGTCCCTAGATATCTAATGACCAACGGTGGTTCACATTTCATTCATGGTGCTTTCCGTAAAATGCTTGCTAAGTACGATGTCAACCATAGAATTGTGTCTCCCTATCACCCTCAGTCCAGTGGTCAAGTAGAGCTAAGGAATAGAGAAATTAAACTAATTCTGCAAAAGACTGTCAACAGGTCTAGAAAGAATTGGTCTAAGAAGCTCGATGATGCATTGTGGGCTTATAGAACTGCCTATAAGAATCCCATGGGCATGTCCCCGTACAAAATGGTGTATGGTAAAGCATGTCATTTACCTCTTGAGCTAGGGCATAGAGCTTATTGGGCAATCAAAGAGCTCAACTTTGATTTCAAACTTGCTGGTGAGAAGAGGTTATTTGACACTAGCTCGCTTGATGAATGTAGAGCTCAGGCATATGAAAATGCCAAGTTGTTCAAAGAAAAGGTTAAGAGATGGCATGATAAGAGGATACAAAAGCGTGAGTTTAATGTAGGTGATTATGTCTTGCTATATAATTCTCATTTAAGATTTTTTGCAGGCAAGCTTCTCTCTAAATGGGAAGGTCCCTATATTGTTGAGGAAGTATATCGTTCCGGTGCTATCAAGATCAACAACACGGAAGGTAATTGTCTGAGAGTTGTAAATGGGCAGAGAATCAAGCATTATATCTCAGGTACTCCCATAAATGTTGAAAGCAATATCATCAATACCATAACCCCGGAAGAATACCTAAGGGATATTTATCAGCCTGTTTCAGACTCTGAAAACGAAGAGGTATGTGATTTGGTAAGAAAACAGACTCCAAAAAAATTTCCAACAGGAATTTTTCTCCGTTTTGGAATATTTGAAAAAATAGAAAAATTGGAAGTAGTCCGGAAAGCGCGCGAGGAAACGACAAGCCTTCCAGGCGCGGGCCCACCCCCTGGCCGCGCCAACCAGGCTTGTGGCCACCTCGTGTGCCTCCCGGACTCCGTTTTCGTGCGGAGTACTCCTTCTGGTCTGGAACAAATCATTATATATTCTCTCGAAAGGTCTGACCCTCGTATCACAAAATTTCCTCTGTTTTCGTTTCGAGCCTGTTTTCTGCCACAGATTTAGGTCAAGATGTCGTCCCAGGAATCTGTGGGGGAGAACAACCTCCCTCAAGTCTATGGAGAAGTAAATGCTGATCTGAAAAGAATGGAGGTCATGGAGGCCAGGGAAAGGCTACCTAAAGAAGCCAAGGGCAAAACTAAGAAGGAGAATCAGGCATGGGACGAAGCACAATCTGCGTTCAACAAGAAAGAAGTTGAAGAAGTGGATTTCCTCCAACCCTACCTCCACCTACTGTCTCCATCCTTGATTGAACTCTTGAGGTTTTGTGAAACAACTCGTGCTCGCAATACTTATCTCACTCGTGAAGTTGTTTTGCTGGAGAAACATATCACAGATCTCCAAGGTATAAATAAAAGATTGATGGCCCTCTTGGAATCAAAGGACAAAGCAACTCCACCACCATCACCTCCAAAGGAAGACAACTGAGCATGGGTATGGGAAATCCCCTTGGCTTGTGCCAAGATTGGGGGAGTTGCCCCGGTATCGTATCACCATCACATCTTTTGCCTTTACCTTTGTTTTAGTTTGTTCCTTTTCAGTTTTCTTTCTCTCTAGTAGAATAAAAGTCTTAGTGTTTTAGTCTTCAGTTTTGCTTTGTGTCACCCCCGATTTATTCGAGCTCGTGAGCCATATAATAAAGACTGTCTTAGTTGAAGGGCTTTGCCTCTTGCCATGATCAAAAGAGTGAGAAAAGAACAAAATCATGAAAGGTCATGTAATGATCTTATGGGAAGTGATTGTTGGGGAACGTCGCATGGGAAACAAAAAATTTCCTACGCGCACGAAGACCTATCATGGTGATGTCCATCTACGAGAGGGGATGAGTGATCTACGTACCCTTGTAGACCGTACAGCAGAAGCGTTAGAGAACGTGGTTGATGTAGTGGAACGTCCTCACGTCCCTCGATCCGCCCCGCGAACAATCCCGCGATCAGTCCCACGATCTAGTACCGAACGGACGGCACCTCCGCGTTCAGCACACGTACAGCTCGACGATGATCTCGGCCTTCTTGATCCAGCAAGAGAGACGGAGAGGTAGAAGAGTTCTCCGGCAGCGTGACGGTGCTCCGGAGGTTGGTGATGACCTTGTCTCAGCAGGGCTCCGCCCGAGCTTCGCAGAAACGCGATCTAGAGGAAAAACCGTGGAGGTATGTGGTCGGGCTGCCGTGGAAAAGTCGTCTCAAATCAGCCCTAAAACCTCCGTATATATAGGTGGGAGGGAGGGGCCTTGCCTTGGGGCTCAAGGAGCCCCAAGGGGGTCGGCCGAGTCCAAGGGGGAGGACTCTCCCCCCCCAAACCGAGTTGGACTAGGTTTGGTGGGAGGGAGTCCCCCTTCCTTCCCACCTCCTCCTTTTTTTTTCTCTCTTGATTTTCTTCTCCTTGGCGCATAGGGCACTTGTGGGCTGTCCCACCAGCCCACTAAGGGCTGGTGTGTCTCCCCCAAGGCCAATGGGCTTCCCCGGGGTGGGTTGCCCCCCCCCCCCCGGTGAACTCCCGGAACCCATTCGTCATTCCCGGTACATTCCCGGTAACTCCGAAAACCTTCCGGTAATCACATGAGGTCATCCTATATATCAATCTTCATTTACGGACCATTCCGGAAACCCTCGTGACGTCCGCGATCTCATCCGGGACTCCGAACAACATTCGGTAACCAACCATATAACTCAAATACACATAAAACAACGTCGAACCTTAAGTGTGCAGACCCTGCGGGTTTGAGAACTATGTAGACATGACCCGAGAGACTCCTCGGTCAATATCCAACAGCGGGACCTGGATGCCCATATTCGATCCTACATATTCTACGAAGATCTTATCGTTTGAACCTCAGTGCCAAGGATTCGTATAATCCCGTATGTCATTCCCTTTGTCCTTCGATATGTTACTTGCCCGAGATTCGATCGTCAGTATCCGCATACCTATTTCAATCTCGTTTACCGGCAAGTCTCTTTACTCGTTCCGTAATACAAGATCCCGCAACTTACACTAAGTTACATTGCTTGCAAGGCTTGTGTGTGATGTTGTATTACCGAGTGGGCCCCGAGATACCTCTCCGTCACACGGAGTGACAAATCCCAGTCTTGATCCATACTAACTCAACTAACACCTTCGGAGATACCTGTAGAGCATCTTTATAGTCACCCAGTTACGTTGCGACGTTTGATACACACAAAGCATTCCTCCGGTGTCAGTGAGTTATATGATCTCATGGTCATAGGAATAAATACTTGACACGCAGAAAACAGTAGCAACAAAATGACACGATCAACATGCTACGTCTATTAGTTTGGGTCTAGTCCATCACATGATTCTCCCAATGACGTGATCCAGTTATCAAGCAACAACACCTTGTTCATAATCAGAAGACACTGACTATCATTGACCAACTGGCTAGCCAACTAGAGGCATGCTAGGGACGGTATTTTGTCTATGTATCCACACATGTAAATGAGTCTTCATTCAATACAATTATAGCATGGATAATAAACTATTATCTTGATACAGGAATTATAATAATAACCATATTTATTATTGCCTCTAGGGCATAATTCCAACAGTCTCCCACTTGCACTAGAGTCAACAATCCAGCCGTCACATCACCATGTGAATTACATTGTAATAAATCTAACACCCATACAGTTCTGGTGTCGATCATGTTTTGGCCGTGGAAGAGGTTTAGTCAGCGGGTCTGCTACATTCAGATCCGTGTGCACTTTGCATATATTTACGTCCTCTTCCTCGACGTAGTCGCGGATGAGGTTGAAGCGTCGTTTGATGTGTCTGGTCTTCTTGTGAAACCGTGGTTCCTTTGCTAAGGCAATGGCACCTGTGTTGTCACAGAACAAGGTTATTGGATCCAGTGCGCTTGGCACCACTCCAAGATCCGTCATGAACTGCTTCATCCAGACACCCTCCTTAGCCGCCTCCGAGGCAGCCATGTACTCCGCTTCACATGTAGAATCTGCTACGACGCTTTGCTTGGAACTGCACCAACTTACTGCACCCCCATTAAGAATAAATACGTATCCGGTTTGCGACTTAGAGTCGTCCGGATCTGTGTCAAAGCTTGCATCGACGTAACCTTTTACGGCGAGCTCTTCGTCACCTCCATATACGAGAAACATCTCCTTAGTCCTTTTCAGGTACTTCAGGATATTCTTGACCGCTGTCCAGTGATCCACTCCTGGATTACTCTGGAACCTACCTGCCATACTTATGGCCAGGCTAACATCCGGTCTAATGCACAGCATCGCATACATGATAGAACCTATGGCTGAAGCATAGGGGACGGAGCGCATATGCTCTCTATCTTCATCAGTTGCTGGGCACTGAGTCTTACTCAATCTCGTACTTTGTAAAACTGGCAAGAACCCTTTCTTGGACTGTTCCATTTTGAACCTCTTCAAAACTTTATCAAGGTATGTGCTTTGTGAAAGTCCTATCAGGCGTTTTGATCTATCCCTATAGATCATAATGCCTAGAATGTAAGCAGCTTCTCCTAGGTCCTTCATAGCGAAACTTTTATTCAAGTAACCTTTTATGCTCTCCAAAAACTCTACGTTGTTTCCAATCAGTAATATGTCATCCACATATAATATTAGAAACGCCACAGAGCTCCCACTCACTTTCTTGTAAATACAAGATTCTCCAACCACTTTTACAAACCCAAATGCTTTGATCACCTCATCAAAGCGTTTGTTCTAACTCCGAGATGCTTGCACCAGTCCATAAATGGATCGCTGGAGCTTGCACACCTTGTTAGCACTCTTAGGATCGACAAAACCTTCGGGTTGCATCATATACAACTCTTCCTTAAGGAAACCGTTAAGGAACGCCGTTTTGACATCCATCTGCCAGATTTCATAATCGAAAAATGCAGATATTGCTAACATTATTCTGACGGACTTAAGCATCGCTACAGGTGAGAAAGTCTCATCGTAGTCAACTCCTGGAACTTGTGAAAAACCCTTTGCCACAAGTCGAGCTTTATAAACGGTCACATTGCCGTCAGCGTCCGTCTTCTTCTTAAAGATCCATTTGTTCTGAATAGCCTTGCGGCCCTCAGGTAGTATCTCCAAAGTCCACACTTTGTTCTCATACATGGATCCTATCTCGGATTTCATGGCTTCTAGCCATTTGTTGGAATCTGGGCCCACCATTGCTTCTTCATAACTTGCAGGTTCATTGTTGTCTAACAACATGATTGATAAGACGGGATTACCGTACCACTCTGGAGCAGCACGTGATCTCGTCGACCTGCGTGGTTCAACAAAAACTTGAACTGGAGTTTCATGATCATCATCATTAACTTCCTCCTCAACCGGCGTCGCAACGACAGAGGTTTCCCCTTGCCCTGCGCCACCATCCAGAGGGATGATAGGTTCGACAACCTCGTCAAGTTCTATCTTCCTCCCACTCAATTCTCTCGAGAGAAACTCCTTCTCGAGAAAAGCTCCGTTCTTAGCAACAAACACTTTGCCCTCGGATTTGAGATAGAAGGTGTACCCAACTGTCTCTTTTGGGTAACCTATGAAGACGCATTTTTCCGCTTTGGGTTCCAGCTTTTCAGGCTGAAGTTTTTTGACATAAGCATCACATCCCCAAACTTTAAGAAACGACAACTTTGGCCTTTTGCCATACCACAGTTCGTATGGTGTCGTCTCAACGGATTTTGATGGTGCCCTATTTAAAGTGAATGCAGCTGTTTCTAATGCATAACCCAAAATGATAACGGCAAATCAGTAAGAGACATCATAGATCGCACCATCTCTAACAAAGTACGATTACGACGTTCGGACACACCATTACGCTGTGGTGTTCCAGGCGGTTTTAACTGTGAAACAATTCCACATTGTCTTAAGTGAGAACCAAACTCGAAACTCGGATATTCACCCCCACGATCAGAACGTAGGAACTTGATCTTCTTGTTACGATGATTTTCCACTTCACTCTGAAATTGCTTGAACTTTTCAAATGTTTCAGACTTGTGCTTCATCAAGTAGACATAACCATATCTACTTAAATCGTCAGTGAAGGTGAGAAAATAACGATATCCGCCGCGTGCCTCCACGCTCATTGGACCACATACATCGGTATGTATGATTTCCAATAAGTCACTTGCACGCTCCATTGTTCCGGAGAACGGAGTCTTAGTCATCTTTCCCATGAGGCATGGTTCACACGTGTCAAGTGAATCAAAGTCAAGTGACTCCAAAAGTCCATCAGCATGGAGTTTCTTCATGCGCTTTACACCAATACGACCCAAGCGGCAGTGCCACAAAAATATGGCGCTATCATTGTTTACTCTAACTCTTTTGGTCTCAATGTTATGTATATGCGTATCGCTATCAAGATTCAATATGAACAATCCTCTCACATTCGGTGCATGACCATAAAAGATGTTACTCATAGAAATAGAACAACCATTATTCTCAGACTTAAAAGAGTAACCGTCTCGCAATAAACAAGATCCAGATATAATGTTCATGCTCAACGCAGGCACTAAATAACAATGATTTAAGTTCATCACTAATCCCGATGGTAGCTGAAGTGACACTGTGCTGACGGCGATTGCATCAACCTTGGAACCATTTCCTACGCGCATCGTCACTTCGTCTTTCGCCAGCCTTCGTCTATTCCGCAGTTCCTGCTTTGAGTTGCAAATATGAGCAACAGAACCGGTATCGAATACCCAGGCACTACTACGAGAGCCGGTTAAGTACACATCAATAACATGTATATCAAATATACCTGATTTTTCTTTGCCCGCCTTCTTATCTGCCAGATACTTGGGGCAATTGCGCTTCCAGTGACCCATACCCTTGCAATAGAAACACTCCGTTTCAGGCTTAGGTCCAGCCTTGGGTTTCTTCGGCGGATTGGCAACAGGCTTGCCGCTCTTCTTCGAATTGCCCTTCTTGCCTTTGCCGTTTCTCTTGAAACTAGTGGTCTTATTCACCATCAACACTTGATGCTCTTTACGGAGTTCAGACTCTGCGACTTTCAACATCGCAAACAACTCGCCGGGAGACTTGTTCATCCCTTGCATGTTGTAGTTCAACACAAAGCCTTTGTAGCTTGGCGGCAGTGATTGAAGGATTCTGGCAGTGATAGCTTCTTGCGGGAGTTCAATCCCCAGCTCAGCTAGACGGTTTGAGTACCCAGACATTTTGAGCACATGTTCACTGACAGACGAGTTTTCCTCCATCTTGCAAGCATAGAATTTATCGGAGGTCTCATACCTCTCGATCCGGGCGTTCTTCTGAAAGATAAACTCCAACTCCTGGAACATCTCAAATGCTCCATGACGCTCAAAGCGACGTTGAAGTCCCGGTTCTAAGCCATACAAGACTGCACATTGAACTATTGAGTAGTCCTCCTTACGTGCTAACCAAGCGTTCTTAACGTCCTGATCAGCCGTAGCGGGTGGTTCATCTCCTAGCGCAGCATTAAGGACATAATCCTTCTTCCCAGCTTGTAAGATTAGCTTAAGATTACGAGCCCACTCTACAAAGTTGCTTCCATCATCTTTGAACTTAGCTTTCTCTAGGAACGTATTAAAATTCAGGATGACTGTCGCGTGAGCCATGATCTACAACACAAATATATTCAAAGTGGACTTAGACTATGTTCAAGATAATTAGAGTTTAACTTAATCAAATTATATGCTAAACTCCCACTCAAAAATTACATCTCTCTAGTCATTTGAGTGGTTCATGATCCACTTACACTATCCCAAGTCCGATCATCACGTGAGTTGAGTATAGTTTCAGTGGTAAGCATCCCTATGCTAATCATATCAACTATATGATTCATGATCGACCTTTCGGTCTCATGTGTTCCGAGGCCATGTCTGCACATGCTAGGCTCGTCAAGCTTAACCCGAGTGTTCCGCGTGCGCAACTGTTTTGCACCCGTTGTATGTGAACGTTGAGTCTATCACACCCGATCATCACGTGGTGTCTCGAAACGACGAACTGTAGGAACGGTGCACAGTCGGGGAGAACACAATTTCGTCTTGAAATTTTAGTGAGAGATCACCTCATAATGCTACCGTCGTTCTAAGCAAAATAAGGTGCATAAAAGGATTAACATCACATGCAATTCATAAGTGACATGATATGGCCATCATCACGTGCTTCTTGATCTCCATCACCAAAGCACCGGCACGATCTTCTTGTCACCGGCGCCACACCATGATCATCCATCAACGTGTTGCCATCGGGGTTGTCGTGCTACTTATGCTATTACTACTAAAGCTACATCCTAGCAAAATAGTAAACGCATCTGCAAGCACAAACGTTAGTATAAAGACAACCCTATGGCTCCTGCCGGTTGCCGTACCATCGACGTGCAAGTCGATATTTCTATTACAACATGATCATCTCATACATCCAATATATCACATCACATTGTTGGCCATATCACATCACAATCATACCCTGCAAAAACAAGTTAGACATCCTCTAATTTTGTTGTTGCATGTTTTACGTGGTGACCAAGGGTATCTAGTAGGATCGCATCTTACTTACGCAAACACCACAACGGAGATATATGAGTTGCTATTTAACCTCATCCAAGGACCTCCTCGGTCAAATCCGATTCAACTAAAGTTCGAGAAACCGACACTTGCCAGTCATCTTTGAGCAAAGGGGGTTACTCGTAACGATGAAACCAGTCTCTCGTAAGCGTACGAGTAATGTCAGTCCAAGCCGCTTCAATCCAACAATACCGCGGAATCAAGAAAAGACTAAGGAGGGCAGCAAAACGCACATCACCGCCCACAAAAACTTTTGTGTTCTACTCGAGAAGACATCTAATCATGAACCTAGCTCATGATGCCACTGTTGGGGAACGTCGCATGGGAAACAAAAAATTTCCTACGCGCACGAAGACCTATCATGGTGATGTCCATCTACGAGAGGGGATGAGTGATCTACGTACCCTTGTAGACCGTACAGCAGAAGCGTTAGAGAACGCGGTTGATGTAGTGGAACGTCCTCACGTCCCTCGATCCGCCCCGCGAACAATCCCGCGATCAGTCCCACGATCTAGTACCGAACGGACGGCACCTCCGCGTTCATCACACGTACAGCTCGACGATGATCTCGGCCTTCTTGATCCAGCAAGAGAGACGGAGAGGTAGAAGAGTTCTCTGGCAGCGTGACGGTGCTCCGGAGGTTGGTGATGACCTTGTCTCAGCAGGGCTCCGCCCGAGCTTCGCAGAAACACGATCTAGAGGAAAAACCATGGAGGTATGTGGTCGGGCTACCCTGGAAAAGTCGTCTCAAATCAGCCCTAAAACCTCCGTATATATAGGTGGGAGGGAGGGGGCCTTGCCTTGGGGCTCAAGGAGCCCCAAGGGGGTCGGCCGAGTCCAAGGGGGAGGACTCTCCCCCCCCCCAAACCGAGTTGGACTAGGTTTGGTGGGAAGGAGTCCCCCTTCCTTCCCACCTCCTCCTTTTTTTTTCTTTCTCTCTTGATTTTCTTCTCCTTGGCGCATAGGGCACTTGTGGGCTGTCCCACCAGCCCACTAAGGGCTGGTGTGTCTCCCCCAAGGCCAATGGGCTTCCCCGGGGTGGGTTGCCCCCCCCCCCGGTGAACTCCCGGAACCCATTCGTCATTCCCGGTACATTCCCGGTAACTCCGAAAACCTTCCGGTAATCAAATGAGGTCATCCTATATATCAATCTTCGTTTCCGGACCATTCCGGAAACCCTCGTGACGTCCGTGATCTCATCCGGGACTCCGAACAACATTCGGTAACTATTGGGGATATTGCCTGTTAAGTGACCCGCCGAATATGGGCCGGGTTACTGTTAAGGCGATACATCCTTTATGGCTAGTTGGGCCTCAACCTGGGCGGTTCCAAGTCGCAGGTTGGTTATGATTTATGGAAGGACTCTGAGTTTTGCAAGACGGCGACTTAGAGACCGCGATGGTCACGATTTGTAAAGAGGAAGGGACTCTTGTATACCCTAAGGCTTCGACCTATATATAAAGGCGAGTCTGGAGGGGGAGAGGTTAAGTTAGAAATCATCGAGTACTAGGTTTAGGCGAGTTACGCTTTCCTTGTAATCGAATCCACATCAATACACACAAATCAGGACGTAGGCTATTACCTCTCCTCGAGGGGCCGAACCTGGGTAAATCGTCGTGTCTCTCCCGCTTAACCCCTTTGAGTCGCCACCAAGGTGCGATGGCTCCAGTACTAAGTCCTTTCACGAGGACATCTGCCGTGACAAAACCACGACAGTTGGCGCCCACCGTGGGGCCTGCGCACGGTGGAGTTGAGTTCTCAAAGGGAGCCTTACCAGGGTCTGGGAGTTATGAGGCGGCGCTCATGACTTGGAGCCGACGCGGCATAGCCTACATCGACAACCGGCGATGGGGACCTGAAGCAAATTCTCTCGAATCGGGCTACAGGGTCCCCTTCGGCAAGATCAACGTCTTCATCGGCATGAACGGGTCATCCGTTCCTGAGCCGGACACCTCCTCCGACATCGTCGAGCCGGCCAGGTACGTTCATCCAGTCATATCCCGGAATCTGACCTGCCCGGTCTTTGTGGGTTTCACATAGGGGTCGGAGGAGCCAGAGCGCGCGGCGGCTCAGGAGGTCACCCCCGTCAACTCTGACGACGAGTCATCCATGGGCGATTCCGATTCCATCCAGTCCCTCCACGGAGACGGTCTTGGAGGCTTGTCATTGGCCATGGATCCGGAAATCCTCGATCGAACCCGCCGCCAGATCGCCATCTACATGGCTGGGGCGACTCAACCCGCACCGAACCCCGCCGGGGGCGATGGAACCGGCGGGACGTCCAGAAGTGCGTCAGCAGTCCTAGTGGATTTAGCGGCGGAAATCACAAGACTAATGTCAACCCCCCTCATGCCAGAGAACCAAGGAGAGATAAATGCGGAGATAGCAAAATTGAGGGAGGCGGTGGCAAAGGCCCATCAGGATGCTGAGACGGAGTCCGCCAGGATGGAAACTCGACAGGCCCAGATTACGGCCGAAAGGATGCGGTTGAACACCGACAATTGGCGGCTCGAAAGACAGCAACGCGCATCCGACGCCGTCCATCAGCGGAGGCACCAGGGATGCCTGCCCCATGATCTCAATCCGACTCGCCTGTTCGACACTCCCCAAACGCCCGGGATGGGAGTCGCTCCGGCAGGAGGGATGGGCCGCCCTCCTAACCCGCCGATTCAGCCGACTTAGGGTCAAATTCCTCGTTTTCGTACCCCCCGAGGCCACTTCTCTAACCCGGTGGATAACGTGCTTGCCGCAACTCGCCATCTGGAGTCCCTCCCGATCCACGGCAACACCCCAGCTGAGATCGAAGCAAGGAACGCCATTGAGATGTTGAAAACGGCGGTGGTCCAAAATGCGCAGTTCTCACACAGCCCCGAACGACTGCACTCCACCCCCCAGGCGAGCTATACCAGGGGTTGGCCGGAGGATCAGCCAGCCGTAAACAGCGCCCCGCGACACCTCCCGCAGGACAACCCGCCCGAGCGGGACCCGCCGGGCGGAGATCCACCCAACACTCAAGAGGCTCAGACTCCTCCCGCGGGGACCGGAGGGCGAGTTGGGGTGCCCTGCTTGTCCCTGGCCCTTCGAAACGAAAGGATGCCCAAGCATTTCAAAGGACCAAGAAAGGTGCCTAATTACACACCAGACCTCGAACCAACATCTTGGATCGAGGGCTATGAGATCGCCATGGACATGCTCGACGTAAACGAGGCGGTTTGCGCCAGATATTTCACCATGATGCTCGAGGGATCGGCACGCACTTGGTTGAAGAATTTACCCCCCAATTCTATCCAATCCCGGGCCGAGTTAAAGGAACGTTTCATCAAAAACTTCCGGAGAACCTGCAAACGACCGATGACAATCGTCGACTTACAACACTGCGTGCAACGCCCGGATGAGTCGGCGCATCATTGGTCGCGGCGAGTTGCGGAAATTATCCATTCATCGGATGGTATCACGGAAGCGCAAGTTGTGCTTATCCTCGAGCACAACTGCCACTACGAACCGCTGGTCCAGAAGCTGGGGCGACTCAAACGGAAAGTTCAGGATATGGGCGAACTGATGGATACCCTCACCAGGTACGCCGAAGCCGATGATACCAAGGATCCCGGCGAGGATGGTAAGGGTAACTCGCCCAAGAAGGGCGATTCAACGAATAAGCATACCCGCCTCCAAGGCCGCAACCGTCATAACCAGGGGACCAACGGCAAGCGTAGGCCGCATGAGGAGCCCTCTGATCTGGTTGCCAACACCAACGCCAATGACGGCAAATAGAAGAATCGAGGATTCAGTGGGAAAAGACCGCGTAACTACGAAGAGCTTCTCAAAGGCCCTTGCCCGCACCACGCCACGGCCGACGGCCCTGCGAGCCACTCCTGGGAGAACTGCTTCGTGATGCGGGAATTTCGGGCCAAGGCAATTAAGAAGAGCCAGAGCGAAGACCCGAACCGTCGCCAAGACCAACTCGCCACGCCCAACCAAAGGCACAACCCCTTCGGCGGCTTTCCCGAACAAGAGGCTCAGGGGGGCCGCAGCCAGGCGGCGGCCAGTACCCGGTGCACCACCACCGGCGGTACAACCCGCCAGGAGTCTTCCAGCAGCCGCCCCCACCGGGGGCTCCGCAGGACCAGGATGACCATGGGGGCTTCCGCAACAATCCTAAACAGCTAAGTAACGGGCAATATCATGTTTTCACCACTAATGCTTGCAGACGTGATAAAAAGGTAAATCACCGGGCGTACAGTGTAATTGAGCCGGCGGGTCCCAGATATCTCCACTGGTCCGAACAGACCATAACGTGGAGCAGAGAGGATCACCCGCCGAGAATAGATAACCCGGGCGACCTGGCCTTGGTCGTGGCTCCCCAAGTGGCGGGTTACACTCTATCGAAAGTACTAATGGATGGCGGCAGCAGCATTAATATCCTATACTTCGACACCTTCCGGAGGATGAATCTATTAGAGAAAGACTTGATGCCTTCAACCACGGTTTTCCACGGCATCGTCCCGGGCAAATCCGCTTATCCGATTGGCCGGGTCAGGCTCTCAGTAGCGTTCGGAACTGCACAGAACTACAGGTCGGAGTCTCTGGTCTTCGAGGTGGTCAAATTAAAAAGCCCGTACCATGCGCTGTTCGGGCGACCGGCTTACGCTCACTTCATGGCCCGCCCGTGCTACGTCTACCTCAAGATCAAAATGCCTGGTCCTAAAGGGCCCATCACGGTCGACGGAGATAGAAGGATTGCAAAGGAGTGTGAGGAAGGAGACGCGGCCTACGCGGAAGTCGCCTGCGCGGCAGAAGAGCTCAAAAATCACCGGGCCAATGTTGACCCGGCAGACATGTCACCACTCAAGAAACCGACTACAGATTCCGAGTCGCCCCTCAAGTTCAAACCAACGGATGACACGAAGACAGTCGACTTCGTCCCTGGCGATTCATCCAAACAGTTTACCATTGGAACAGGTCTGGACCCCAAATAGGAAAGCGCGCTCATCGAATTCATCCGTGAGAATCGGGACATCTTCGCATGGAAACCCTCTGACATGCCGGGTGTACCGAGAGAATTTGCTGAGCACCATCTTAATATTGACCCAAAATGCAAACCTGTCCAACAATACCTTCGCAGGTTTAACGAGGAGCGACGGAAGGCGATTGGAGAGGAAGTCGCCCGTCTTTTAGCCGTCGGGTTCATCGTGGAAGTCTTTCATCCCAAATGGCTAGCTAACCCGGTGTTAGTACTCAAGAAGAATGGCGCTTTCCGTATGTGTATTGACTATACGGACCTGAACAGAGCTTGCCCCAAAGATCCTTTCGCTCTTCCCTGCATTGACCAAATCATTGACTCGGTGGCGGGATGTGAACGATTGTGCTTTTTGGATGCTTATTCGGGTTATCATCAGATCAAAATGGTTGTGGAAGATCAAGAAAAGACTGCTTTCATAACCCCCTTCGGGGCCTTTTGCTATGTGTCCATGCCGTTCGGGCTCAAGAGCGCAGGGGCGACTTACCAACGCTGCATCCAGAATTGTCTTCACAGCCAAATTGGCCGCAACGTCCATGCTTATGTTGACGACATTGTGATCAAGACCCGCCGGGAGGAGACACTTCTGGAAGACCTTCAGGAAACCTTTGATAATTTACGGGTATATCAGATGAAGCTAAATCCTACCAAGTGCGTTTTCGGCGTACCTGCGGGAAAACTACTGGGTTTCTTGGTAACGGAGCGCGGCATCGAGGCTAACCCGGACAAAATTGAAGCGGTTACCTCCCTCGGCAAGCCGACGAATGTTAACCAAGTTCAGCGATTGGCGGGTCGCATTGCGGCTCTCAGTCGTTTTGTAAGCCGCCTCGGAGAAAAGGCGATTCCGCTCTATCAATTGTTGAGGAAGTCTGACCGATTTGTGTGGACAGAGGAAGGTGACGAGGCACTTCACGCCTTGAAACATCAATTGGTTAACCCGCCGGTCCTGGCGGCCCTGGCTGAAAAGGAGCCTATGCTCCTGTATATCGCCGCGAATTCCAAAGCGGTCAGCGTGGCTGTGGTCGTCGAAAGAAAGGAGGAAGGAAAGGAATACCCGGTACAACGCCCGGTGTACTTTATCAGTGAGGTGTTAACTCTTTCCAAACAGCGATACCCACATTGGCAGAAACTGGTCTATGGGGTGTTCATAGCGAGTCGGAAGCTTAAACATTATTTCCAAGAACACCCAATCACCGTGGTCTGTTCCGCGCCCCTCGGCGACGTCATCCAAAACCGCGAGGCAACAGGGCGAATCGCCAAATGGGCAATAGAACTCGGGTCACATCACATTCAGTATACCCCCCGCACGGCCATCAAATCCCAGGCACTAGTTGATTTCGTCAATGATTGGACGGAGCTTCAGGCTCCGGAAGATCGGCCTGACCTTACCTATTGGACTATTTATTTTGATGGATCCAGACAGTTGGAGGGCTCGGGGGCTGGTGTGGTGTTGATATCCCCTCAAGGAGATAAGTTCTGCTATGTCCTCCAGCTCATGTTCCCTTGTACAAATAATGCGGCAGAGTATGAAGCTCTGCTTCACGGTTTGCGACTAGCAAAAGAGATGAACCTAACCCGAGTCAGGTGTTTTGGGGACTCAGATCTGGTGGCGCAACAGGTTTCGGGCACCTGGGACTCTCGAGATCCTATGATGGCGGCTTACAGGCGAGCCGTATCTGACAGGCGGGCTATTTTCATGGGTACCAGGTCGATCATGTCGATCGGCGACTCAACGAAGCAGCTGATGCCCTCTCGCGACTCGGCTCACAAAGAAAAACGGTCCCCCCTAATGTCTTCTTGGATGTCCTGCATAAACTGTCCGTAACTGTACCCACGGAGGAGGAATTGGCGATACCAGATCCCGAGTCTCAGCTTGTGGCGGCTCTCCATATCGCTCCGGATTGGGCTCTTCCTTATCTAGCTTATCTTGCTCGTGGCGAGTTACCCACTGACGAAGTTTTGGCTCGCCAGATTGTTCGGCGTAGCAAGTCCATGGTCATCATTAATGGCGAGCTATATAAACGAAGTGCTTCAGGGGTCTTTCAGCGGTGCGTTTCCTCCGAGGAAGGATGCACAATCCTTAATGACATCCATTCTGGAGACTGCGGACATCACGTCGGGTCACGTTCTTTGGTATCAAAGGCCTTTCGACACGGTTTCTTCTGGTTGACGGCTCACGCAGATGCAGAAGATATAGTACGGCGGTGCGAGGGGTGCCAACGATACGGGAGACAGGCTCATGTGCCGGCTCAAGAATTGAGGATGATCCCCATTACTTGGCCTTTCGCGGTCTGGGGGCTGGACATGGTCGGTCCCTTTAAGATGTCCTCCAACAAGAAAACTCACTTATTGGTGGCGGTTGATAAATTCACTAAATGGATTGAGGCGGAGCCTGTTGGGACTTGCGACGCGGAGACTGCGGTAAAATTTCTGAAGAAGCTGATTTTCCGTTTTGGATATCCGCACAGTATCATCACGGACAATGGTACTAACTTGTCCCAAGGAGCGATGCTGGATTTCTGTCGCCGTGAACATATCCGGCTTGATATCTCTGCAGTTGCTCACCCGCAGTCAAACGGACAGGCCGAGCGGGCGAATCAGGAAGTTTTGCGAGGGATCAAACCTCGGCTCATAATTCCCCTGGAAAGAACTCCAGGATGTTGGGTGGAGGAGTTACCTTCGGTATTATGGAGCATCCGAACTACCCCGAATCGGTCCACGGGGTTCACCCCTTTCTTCTTGGTCTATGGTGCAGAGGCCGTCCTCCCTACTGACATAAGGCATGATTCTCTTAGAGTCGCCGCATATGTGGAGCAGGACAACGAGCTGGCGCGTCAGGACTCTTTGGACGCCTTGGAAGAGGCACGTGACTTAGCAGCGGCTCGTTCGGCGATCCATCAGCAAGATCTGCGGCGTTATCATAGTCGCCGGGTGAAGAGTCGGACCTTCCAGGAAGGCGATTTGGTGCTTCGACTGATACAAGATCGGGCGGGCATGCACAAGCTTTCGCCCCCTTGGGAAGGACCTTTCGTTGTCAGCAAGAACCTCCGCAATGGTTCTTACTACTTGATGGATCTTCGGTCTGATCGACCGACTACGGGGGCTGAGTCAACTCGCCCTTGGAATATTGCCCATTTGGTGCCTTATTACACTTGAGTTCTTAAAACTCCATGCTTTGTATGTTTTTCAGTTTTTCATTATGGAATAATATAATGTTTCCCTGACTCGGGGGCTTCTTCTTTAAGAAAAAGAAAGAGCAATTTCATGACATCCTGTTGCGACCTTATGAGCCGACAGAACATGCATTAAGGGTGGGTGCACGAGCTTTCTGACTCGCCTCCCCCTGTCGCGACCTTACGAGCCGACGAAACCTGCATTAAGGGTGGGTGCACGAGCTTTCTGACTCGCTTCCCCCTGTCGCGACCTTATGAGCCGACGAAACCTGCATTGAGGGTGGGTGCACGAGCTTTCTGACTCGCCTCCCCCTCTCGCGACCGTATGAGCCGACGAAACCTGCATTAAGGGTGGGTGCACGAGCTTTCTGACTCGCCTCCCCCTGTCGCGACCTTATGAGCCGACGAAACCTGCATTAAGGGTGGGTGCACGAGCTTCCTGACTCGCCTCCCCCTGTCGCGACCTTATGAGCCGACGAAACCTGCATTAAGGGTGGGTGCACGAGCTTTCTGACTCGCCTCCCCCTGTCGCGACCGTATGAGCCGACGAAACCTGCATTAAGGGTGGGTGCACGAGCTTTCTGACTCGCCTCCCCCTGTCGCGACCGTATGAGCCGACGAAACCTGCATTAAGGGTGGGTGCACGAGCTTTCTGACTCGCCTCCCCCTGTCGCGACCGTATGAGCCGACGAAACCTGCATTAAGGGTGGGTGCACGAGCTTTCTGACTCGCCTCCCCCTGTCGCGACCGTATGAGCCAACAAAATTCCTCGTGTTATGATTTGACTTTGGAAATTTTTATCCTCACTGCTTACTCGTTGAAACTGTTTGTGGTTCTTTTATTTTCACAGATAATGTGCTTAAGGTTTTCATCCTTGGCGGGTTGAGCATTTCAGGCGATTCTGATAAGGGTTAACAAAGTATTTTAAACCGCCTCAAAGACGGTATAAGGGTTTTTTTTGCAGAAGATGTCATCAAAAGATAGTACTGACTATTACATGGCTCTTGGGCCAAATTCAAGGAAAACCTATTCTGCTAAGTTCTGGCGTGAGCTCTGACCAGCTTCGATTTGTAAATCGCCCAAGACCCAATTGCATCTGGACAAAGAGGCAAAATCGTCTTCATCGGTCAAGATTGATGCCAGGTCTGTTTCCCAGTCAAAGGGATTCTTGGGTCGCCGAGGGATAAGGTTGGTCACCACGAAGGTTGGCGGGCTGATTTTCTTATTCTTGTCATCGTAAGCCGCCTGATATTTTGTCAAGTCAAGGCTGGCGGCGAGTTGAGTCGCGGCCAGTCGAGAATCCTTGACAACCTTCTGGTAGTCTTCTTCCACGAACTCCGAGCCGTCATCTTTAAGTTGAGGGAAGCCGTCAGCTACTTCTTCCAAATTAATTCCTGGAGCATACGCCAGGCAGCGACTCAAAGCCGTCAGGACACCCTTCCGGGCGGCTGATCGGGTTAACTCGCCGATCTGGGGAGGCAGTGTGGATAGATATCCAAGCACCTTCTTGATAGAAGTTATGGGCTCCTTTGCACCGATCACAGCTTTGACGGTCAGCACACTGCCTGTGTACAGTTGTTCCGTCAGTGTATAGATCGCCTTCAGCATCAACACGCTGTCGTCTTGCAGATTGGCGACTCTCGAGCCTATGATTAAATAACCGGTAAGTTAAACATTAAGGAAGTCGCCGCAGGAAGAGGATAAGATTGGCGAGTTAGGTAAAGCTTACCAAAGATGGCTTGTGTCATGTTGGAAATATGGCGCTTTAAGCCGGATAGCTCCTGCTGCACAGTTGCCAGCTTCGCTTCTGCTTTTTCGGCTCTCGTCAAAACCGCGATGTGGTCAGCCTGAGTTCTTTCTAACTCGACTTTGAGCTTTTCCAGTTCAACCAGAGCCAGCTTATATTTGTCTTCCGACTGAGCTCGGGCATCTTGTTGGTCAGCCAAGTTTTTCCTTAAGTCGCCCAGGACCAGTTCGGTCTGGGTAAGGCTTTCCTGTTCAAAATTTAAAAACAGAGACAAGTCTCAGAATTATTGCAAGGCAATACCCCTGACACTTGGGGGCTAATGTATAATTTCTCAAGGGAAATTATACAGAAATCAAGAGCCGGCTCATCATTTTACTGATGACCCGGCCCTTGGGGGTTACTGGTCGCGAAGCTTTTAAAAGACCCGGCTCATCATTTTACTGATGACCCGGCCCTTGGGGGTTGCTGAGAATAATATGGAGTATAAAATTTTACCTCATGTTTGTTATTTAACATCTTCAGCAGATTCTTTTCCATCTCGTAACTCGCTTCCAGGCGACTTGCGAAGCCAGAACAGAGTTCTTTAAATTCCAGACCTGCATAGTCAGAAAGTTTCGCCTTGGAAGGCCCAGACTCGAGAATTGATGGAGAAGGGGATGCTGTATGTTTGGAGAGGATTTTCTCTGTCGGCTTGGAGAAACCAAAACCAGTAATGACCACAGCATCTGGGTCATCAGTTGTCGCCATTACGACCGGTGATCTAGGGATATCCGTTGATCCTTTGGGCGACTCAGGAGGGTTTGCTTGAATTGTCGGCTCGTTTTGACTCGGATCCTCTTGAGTCGGAGTAGCTTTCCTTGGAGGTTCAGGAGTGGCGTCAGGGTTTGATCCACTGGTCTTTCTCTTTTTGGCTTGCGCCCTAATGAACCAGAGATAGGCGTGTTAAAAAATATATATTAAAAAGAGTATTATTCTCAAGGATCAGGACAAGGAACTTACCCCGGGACTCGGATCATTGGTGGAAGGGTCGACATCACTGAGTCGCCAGAAGTGGGGCGAGAATCCTGCAGAATTGGTACATCGATAATACTGGCGGGTTAGGACTGTGATCCAAAGCAGCACGAACAATGGTTGCTCAAATAAGAAAAGGAGGTACCTCGCTTGGTTTTCTTTTGTTCCTTGTTGGCAAGCCAGGTGTCAGGTCGCTAGAATGACTTCGCGTTTTCCGTTTTGAGGCGTGCTGCGTTTTCTTCAGTAAGAAATTTGGGTCCAAATGGGCATTTGGATGTGAGAGAGGTACTTTCCCACATATTCGCCGGGCCGGCTTAGGTGGAGAAGGAGATGAATTGGAAGAGACAGAAATTACCTCGACAGAGTCTTCCTGGCTCTCGTTATCTTCATTCTGTTATAAAAGGAGCGAGAGATAAGTAAAATTTAAAAAGGTGATGAGTGGCGAGTGAAAATGAGGACGGATTGGTACCTCTGAGAGTGCGTCGCCAGCTTGAGATTTGTCGACTTCAGATGGCTCGGCCACAGCCAATTTGCCTTTGCCTTTGTTTTTCTTAGAAGGCGGCTTAGCACTTTTCATGGCTTGTTTCTTAGGTCTCCTAGACCAGAACTTGTCGCCTTTCTGGAAGGGGATATGGCATGAAGTCATGATGACAGTAAACTAGATGAAATAAAAGTTGAGGGCGAGTTAGCTTTGGTTATCTTGGGTGCCGGGTTAATATTGCAGAAGGGCTTAAGGCCGATTTGGCCGCATTTCGCTGCAGGTTCGCCAGTCAGCTTCCTGATGATGGTGACTATGTCTTTTTCCGTTAATGCTGTGTGGAACTAGCATTGGGGATGATCCAGAGTACCGTCAAAATCGCACATCAGGACGTCTCGGCGGCTCAGAGGAAGGATCCGCCATTCGACCCAGCAGCGAATCAAGTCAACCCCGGTGAGACCGTTGTTCGTCAAGGATCTCAGTTCGGACAGAATTGGGACGAATTCCGACTCTTCTTCCTCGGTGAGCTTGTCACGGAGCTTGAAGTTGATTGGGAGGCGGCTTGGCCTGTAACCCTGAAGTTTGTTTTCGCCGGCAGGGGATGTTTCCTTGCAGTAGAACCAAGATTCACCTCAGCCTTTGGGATGGCTAGGCATAGTGAGTGCAGGGAACGGACTGTCCCTGCAACGCTGGACGTTGACCCCGCCGAGTTCCAAACTGGGGCCATTGTGGAATTCCGTCTGGCGATTCAAGTGGAAGAAGTACCAAAACAGAGGGACGGAAGGCCCGATCCGCAAATAAGCTTCGCAAAGGACTTGGAATTGACTCAGGTTGCTTATGGAATTGGGTCCCAAATCCTGGAGTCGGACGTTCATAAAATTCAGGGCGTCTCTAAGGAATTTAGATCCGGGCGGTGTAAAACCCCGCTCTAAGTGTTCCACAAAAACTACTATCTCTCCTTCCTTAGGGTTGGGTAGGTCTTCTCCTAACCCGGTGCGCCATCCAATGACGTCTTGAGGATCCAAGCAGCCCGCTTTCACGTAATTCGCCAAAACAGCATCGTCAACTTTGGTGAGGAGCCAATCGCTCTTGAAAACGGCACCCATGCTACAAATAGGCAAGAAAATGGTATTACGTGTCTCGAGCATTTATTATGTGAGTCGGGACTAGCTTCTGCTTAACCCGCCGGATTGGGAGGCCGGGTTGGACTAATGTGGCGACCTATCGGAGCAGGGCTATTCTCAGGAGCGATGCTACTGTGGGTGGTAAAATTTATTCTTTCCGAAACACTAAGGGAAGGACGAGGTTTCCAAACAGCTTTTTGCAAACAGTGAAAGAGGAATGGATCTATCCAACAGATATAAAAGTTTACGGACGTGGCTAAAACATGAACGGTGTGTGATCAGGATGGTGCCTCATGTTTAAAAAGACTAGTCTGTTGCGAAAATTCGCAAGGGCACAGATGGATAGCATTGTCCGAAACACTAGGTGCCCTAATGGCGCTCGGACTAATCAGTTCATCAGTTAAGATGGTGGCGAACATAGAGCTTCGGAGCTATGGCAATGGCGGCGGCAAGAACAAGAACTAAATCTACCCTTAAAGAAGGAAGCAGTGGCCTAACCTGAAGATCTTTGTCGAAGAAGATTGGTGACGATGGAGCCTGGCAACGGCGACGACGTGCGGGCGGTGCTGGAGTTCCTCGAACGGCGCCGGAGCTCTTCGAACGGCAGCGGCTTGCGGGTGGCGCCGGAGCTCCTCGAACGGCGACGGTTTGCGGGCGGCGCCGGAGCTTCTCGGACGGCAACGGCCTGCGGGCAGCCCTGGAGTTCTTCGGACGGAGGTGGAGTTTGCGGCCGGCGGCGGAGCCTTCGGGATGCGGAGCGTTTTCTTCTCGTTGAGATGATGGTGGAAATATTGACGGGACTGGTAGGTGGCCGGTGTCAGCCCTGTCCTTTCCGCCTATTTATCAGGACGGGCGCGGGGATCGAGGCGCTATGAGCGGGGACCGTCGAGGAAGGAAAGATTCGCCATGATGGCGCCCGAAAATTTCAGGATAATGACGCACCAAAAGATCCGTTGGGATTGCGTTGGAGTTCCCGAGAATCAAGGGCTAAGGAAAGTACTGATGGGAAATGCGTTGGCGACTCAGAGACTTTGTCCGGTACCAGCTGGCGAGTTAAGATTTCTGGTGTACGGAGGAACACAGAGGAGTGAATCGCCTTCGACTAAAATGGAACCATTGGCATGAAGATTCAAGTCAATTTGGGGCCTAATGTTGGGGATATTGCCTGTTAAGTGACCCGCCGAATATGGGCCGGGTTACTGTTAAGGCGATTCATCCTTTATGGCTAGTTGGGCCTCAACCTGGGCGGTTCCAAGTCGCAGGTTGGTTATGATTTATGGAAGGACTCTGAGTTTTGCAAGACGGCGACTTAGAGACCGCGATGGTCACAATTTGTAAAGAGGAATGGACTCTTGTAAACCCTAAGGCTTCGACCTATATATAAAGGCGAGTCTGGAGGGGGAGAGGTTAAGTTAGAAATCATCGAGTACTAGGTTTAGGCGAGTTACGCTTTCCTTGTAATCGAATCCACATCAATACACACAAAGCAGGACGTAGGCTATTACCTCTCCTCGAGGGGCCGAACCTGGGTAAATCGCCGTGTCTCTCCCGCTTAACCCCTTTGAGTCGCCACCAAGGTGCGATGGCTCCAGTACTAAGTCCTTTCACGAGGACATCTGCCGTGACAAAACCACGACAGTAACCAACCATATAACTCAAATACACATAAAACAACGTCGAACCTTAAGTGTGCAGACCCTGCGGGTTCGAGAACTATGTAGACATGACCCGAGAGACTCCTCGGTCAATATCCAACAGCGGGACCTGGATGCCCATATTGGATCCTACATATTCTACGAAGATCTTATCGTTTGAACCTCAGTGCCAAGGACTCGTATAATCCCGTATGTCATTCCCTTTGTCCTTCGGTATGTTACTTGCCCGAGATTCGATCGTCAGTATCCGCATACCTATTTCAATCTCGTTTACCGGCAAGTCTCTTTACTCGTTCCGTAATACAAGATCCCGCAACTTACACTAAGTTACATTGCTTGCAAGTCTTGTGTGTGATGTTGTATTACCGAGTGGGCCCCGAGATACCTCTCCGTCACACGGAGTGACAAATCCCAGTCTTGATCCATACTAACTCAACTAACACCTTCGGAGATACTTGTAGAGCATCTTTATAGTCACCCAGTTACGTTGCGACGTTTGATACACACAAAGCATTCCTCCGGTGTCAGTGAGTTATATGATCTCATGGTCATAGGAATAAATACTTGACACGCAGAAAACAGTAGCAACAAAATGACACGATCAACATGCTACGTCTATTAGTTTGGGTCTAGTCCATCACGTGATTCTCCCAATTACGTGATCCAGGTATCAAGCAACAACACCTTGTTCATAATCAGAAGACACTGACTATCATTGACCAACTGGCTAGCCAACTAGAGGCATGCTAGGGACGGTATTTTGTCTATGTATCCACACATGTAAATGAGTCTTCATTCAATACAATTATAGCATGGATAATAAACTATTATCTTGATACAGGAATTATAATAATAACCATATTTATTATTGCCTCTAGGGCATAATTCCAACAGTGATGGCTTCACATATAAAAAGAATGTTGATTGAAACTTGTTGAGGGTAGACAAACGTAGACCTTGGTCATTGTTGCAATTAATAGGAAGTGATAAAGAAGGAGAGGTTCACATATAAATATATCATCTTTGGCACCATCTATGAATGTGAACACTCACTAAACTATTGCATGCTTAGAAGTGGATGTTGGAAAAGGAAGACAACATAATGAATTGTGTTTGCTTGGTTCTGAACAATGTTATATGATTAGAGATCCCTTAGCATGTGATGATTGCTTCCACCTCATATTAGCCAAAACTCCCGCACCAATTAGAGATAGTACTTGTGCATCCACAAACCTTCAACCCAGTTTTGCCATGAGAGTCCACCATACCTACCTATGGACTGAATAAGATCCCTCAAGTAAGTTGTCATTGGTGCAAGCAATAAAAATTGCTCCCTAATATGTATGATCTATTAGTGTGTGGAAAATAAGCTTTGTATGAACCTGTGATGAGGAAGACATAAAAGCGACAGACTGCATAATAAAGTTCCTTATCACATGAGGCAATATAAAGTGATGTTCCTTCGCACTAAGAGGACACGCATCCAAACCTCAAAAGCGCATGACAGCCTCTGCTTCTCTCTGCGAAGGGCCTATCTTGTATCTTTACTTTTTGCCCCTGAAAGAGTTATGGTGATCTTCACCAATTCCTTGTTTCGCCTTTATCTTGGCTAACGTCGTATGCTAGGGAAAGATCTATATTCATATGTCAACTTGGAGGTAAGCCTTCATGAATTATTATTGTTGACATTACCCTTGAGGTAAGCAGTTGGGAGGCAAAACTATAAGCCCCTTTCTTTCTCTGTGTTGAGCTGAAACTTTGATCTCATGAGTACCACGTGAGTTGTAGCAATTGTAGAGAATGAAAAGATGATTGAGTATGTGGATTTGCTTTACAAGCTCTTATTTGACTCTTGCTGATGTTGTGATAAATTGTAATTGCTTCAATGACTAAAGGCTACCGATTGCTAATTCTCGATAAGGTTCTTGATCCATACTTTACTTTATGAAGGAATTGTCACTTTAGCATGAGAGATTATATGTTGGTATTGTTGTTCTGATCATGATCATGATGCATGCATGTTCGTATCTTGTTTTGTCGACACCTCTCTCCCTAAACATGTGGGCATATTTATTGAGCTCGGCTTTCGCTTGAGGACAAGCGAGGTCTAAGCTTGGGGGAGTTGATACGTCCATTTTGCATCATGCTTTCATGTTGATATTTATTGCTTTTTGGGGTGTTACTTCACTTCACGGTACAATACTTATGCCTTTTCTCTCTTATTTTGCAAGGTTTACATGAAGAGGGAGAATGCCGGCAGTTGGAATTCTGGTCTGAAAAAGGAGCAAGTTTGAGATGCCTATTCTACGCAACTCCAAAAGCCATGAAAATCAACGTGGATTTTTTTGGATATATATAAAAAATACTGGGCCCAAGAAGTGCCAGAGGAGCGCAACCAGGGGGCCACAAGCCTGGTAGGCGCGGCCACCCCCCTGGCCGCGCCTAGGGGGCTTGTGGGCTCCCTACTGGCCCACTGCCCCCCTCTTCTGCTATATGAAGGGTTTCGTTCCGAAAAAATTCAGGAGTAGGCTTTCCGGAGGATTCGCCGCCGCCACGAGGCGGAACTTGAGCAGAATCAATCTAGAGCTCCGGCAGGGTCGTCCTACCGGGAAAACTTCCCTCCCGGAGGGGGAAATCGTCGCCATCGTCATCACCAACACTCCTCTCATCGGAGAGGACTCATCACCATCAGCATCTTCATCAGCACCATCTCATCTCCAAACCCTAGTTCATCTCTTGTAACCAATCTCCGGCTCGCGACTCCGATTGGTACTTGTAAGGTTGCTAGTAGTGTTAATTACTCTTTGCAGTTGATGCTAGTTGGATTATTTGGTGGACGAGTTTATGTTCAGATCCTTGATGCTACTCATTACCTCTATGGTCATGAATATTATTATGCTTTGTGAGTAGTTACTTTTGTTCCTGAGGACATGGGATAAGTCATGCTAATAGTAGTCATGTGAATTTGGTATTCGTTCGATATTTTGGTGTGTTGTATGTTGTTTTTCCTGTAGTGGTGTTATGTGAACGTCGACTACATAACACTTCACCATTGTTTGGGCCTAGAGGAAGGCATTGGGAAGTAGTAAGTAGATGATGGGTTGCTAGAGTCACAGAAGCTTAAAGCCTAGTTTATGCGTTGCTTCGTAAGGGGCTGATTTGGACACACTAGTTTAATGCTATGGTTAGACTTTGTCTTAATCCTTCTTTCGTAGTTGCGGATGCTTGCGAGAGGGGTTAATCATAATTGGGATGCTTGTCCAAGTAAGGGCAGTACCCAAGTGCCGGTCCACCCACATATCAAAGTATCAAAGTAACGAACGCGAATCATATGAACATGATGAAAAGTAGCATGACAGAAATTCCCGTGTGTCCTCGGGAGCGTTTTTCCTCCTATAAGACTTTGTCCAAGCTTGTCCCTTGCTACAAAAGGGATTGGGCCACTTTTCTGCACCATTGCTACTTTTGTTACTTGTTGCTTGCTATGAATCATCTCACCACACAACCACTTGTTATCGATAATTTCAGTGCTGCACATATTATCTTGCTGAAAACCACTTGTCAGATCCTTCTGCTCCTCGTTGGGTTCGACACTCTTACTTATCGAAAGGACTACAATAGATCCCCTATATTTGTGGGTCATCTAGACTCTTTTCTGGCGTCGTTGCCGGGGAGGGAAGCGCCTTTGGTAAGTGGAACTTGGTAAGGAAACATTCATATAGTGTGCTGAAATTTATTGTCACTTGTCACTATGGAAACTAATCCTTTGAGGGGCTTGTTCGGGGTATCTTCACCTCAAACGGAAGCACAAAGAGTTGCTCCTCAACCTGCTGCACCTACTGAAAATATTTGCTTTGAATTTCCTTCGGGTATGCTTGAGAAACTGCTAGCTAATCCTTTTACAGGAGATGGAACATCACGTCCAGACTTGCATCTAATCTATGTAGATGAAGTTTGTGGTTTATTTAAGCTTGCAGGTTTGCCCGAGGATGAGGTCAAGAAGAAGGTCTTTCCCTTATCTTTGAGGAATAAGGCGTTGACATGGTATAGGCTATCTGATGATACTGGATCATGGAACTATAATCGGTTGAAATTGGAATTTCATCAAAAGTTATATCCTATGTCTTGGTCAGATTGCATTTGGAGAGGAGCACGATGCCGTCAATCTCGGGACCTAGGAGTCAAGGATAGCAGCCTTGTGAGATAGAAAATTATCCAGGTCAGCTGTTCATGTGGGAATGGAGTCTCATGGGCACTGGAGATTCCCCGAGTCGCTTTCACCGTCAGCCTCAGACTTTTGTCCAACCCAGTAGACCTTCATGGTCTTGTAACCCGGATTTTGTATTTTTCTTAGAATTTCTGTATAAAGTGAGTGTCCACCAGCTAAGAGTAATCCTGGGGCTGGTGATCACAAATACCTGTTTTTGGAAATTATTTTCTGAAAAACCGGTCGCCACAGTATCCAACTTAGGGTTTGTTACCGGTGAGTAGATCATACGTCGTTTTACCGAGAAGCTTGTGTAAGTAGAGTCGCTTTGTGGCATGACTAGCTATTTCCATGGCTTCTACCCCCAAAAGTGTCTTGGCGTCTTGCATTCGTCGAGCATCGGTCTAGCCATCTCTATGAGAGTCCGGTTCTTCCTCTCAACAACTTTGTTTCCTTGAGGTGTGTACGTCGTCGAGAACTCATGTGAGATACCATCTTCACCAAGAAAAGTGTCCACATTTGTGTTCTTGAACTCCGATCCGTTTTCGCTCTGAACTTTCTTGATCTTCACTTCAAACTGACTTTGGGCTTTCCGAGTGAAGTTATAGAAGATCTTTTGTACCCGCGACCTGTCATCAAGAAAGAATACCCACATAATCAGAAAAAATCATTAACAATAACTAGACCAAAAGAATTTACACCGAGGCTCTTCTAAGCATTGGGACCAAAGAGATCCATGTGAAGCAGCTCGAGTGGCCTTCTATTAGTCATGATGGTCTTCACGGGATGACTTCCACCGACCTGTTTTCCTGCTTGACAAGCACTACAAAGTCTATTTTTGTCAAAGATAACATCTTTAACACCAAGAATATGATGACCTTTGATAAGCCTGTCTAGATTACTGAAACTTCTCCAACGTATCTACAATTTTTTATGGTTCCATGCTATTATCTTGTCAAACTTTGGATGTTTTGTATGCCTTTTATATCTTTTTTGGGACTAACTTATTAACTCAGTGCCAAGTGCCAGTTCCTGTTTTTCTGTGTTTTGACCCTTTTCAGAGGAGGATTTTAAACGGTGTCCAAACGGAATAAAACTTCCGAAAAGATTTTTTCCGGAACAGAAGATACGCACCAGACTTGAGAACCAAGGCAGGGGCCAGCACGGGACCCCACAAGCCCCTAGGCGCGGCCAGGGGGCCCGCGCCTAGCAGTCTTGTGGGCCCCCTGTGGCTCGTTTGCCCTACCTCTTCCGCCTATAAATTCAGAAAAATACCAAGACTGACGAGGAGATCCACGAAAATACTTTTCCGCTGCCGCAAGCTTCTGTCTCCGCAAGATCCCATCTGGGGCACGTTCTGGTGCCCTGCCGGAGAGGGGATTCGGATACGGAGGGCTTCTTCATCAACACCATGACCTCTCCGATGATGCGTGAGTAGTTCACCATAGACCTTTGGGTTGATGTCAACTATTCTTCCCCTTTGCAACGGCACCAGAAGAATGCTATTAGCACTCTCCGGCAATCGAAACTAGAAGAATGTTGTTGACGGCCCACAAGCACATGGGATCGCAGCAGTTTTCGAGGGTAGAGTATTCGACCCAAATTTGTTGATACGCCTATAGAAGGTAAGAGGATACTCTCAAGTATTAGCAGCTGAATATGTCACATTCAACCGCACCTGAAAGATTAGTATCTGCAAGCAAAGTATCAGTAGCAAAGTAGTATGATAACAACGGTGTCAGAAACGATCTGTTGACGGCACACTATTCCTAACGATTGTATCAATGGTGCCAAGTTGCCTCGTTGACGGAGATTGTCAGTTCCCGTCAACGACCAGCGAACCAAAATTGTAGCAGGTAGCAGCAGTGTAACGAGCAATAGCAGCAGCAAGGAACAGCAGTAGTAACAGCAGTAGCAAGTAGCAACAGTAGTAGCAACAGTAGCAGCAGAGCAAAACAAGTAACAAGAGTAGCAGAGCAAAACAAGTAACAGCAGTAGCAACAGTAGTAGCAGTAGTAGGACAAACTCGTAGGCAATGGGTCGGTGATTTGTTTGGATGATATTCATCATGCAACATTTATAACACGGAGAGATATGTGGCTAGCTCCCGTTCATCAATGTGATGTAGGCATGCATTCCGTGTGTCGTCATACGTGCTTAGGGAAAAGAACCTGCATGACATCTATTGTCCATCCCTCACGTGGCAGCGGGGTCCAAAAGGAAACTACGGGATATTAAGGTTGTCCTTTTAATAAAGAACCAGACCAACGCATTAGCACTTGGTGAACACATGAACTCCTCAAACTTTGGTCATCACCGGGAGTGGTTCCGGTTATTGTCACTCCGGGGTTGCCAGATCATAACACATAGTAGGTAACTACAACTTGCAAGATCGGATCTAAAACACATATATTGGTGACAACATAATAATTTCAGATCTGAAATCATGGCACTCGGGCCATAGTGACAAGCATTAAGCATGGCAAAGTAGTAGCAACATCAATCTGAGAACATAGTGGATACTAGGGATCAATCCCCATCAAAACTAACTCGATTAAATGATAGATCTAATCCTACTCATTAGCGCCCAGCGAGCCTACGAATAGGTTACTCACGAACGACGAAGAGCTTCATGGAATTGGAGAGGGAAGAAGGTTGATGATGACGATGGCGACGATTTCCCCTCTTCGGAGCCCAAGACGGACTCCAGATCTGCCCTCCAGATGAAGAACAGGTGGTGGCGGCGCCTCTGTATCGCAAACGCGACGAAAACTTCTCTTCTTTATTTTTTCTGGGATGAAAGTGAACTTATAGACCTGAGGTTGGGGGCGGCAGGGCCGTGTGGGCCCCACAAGCCTGCCCACCACCATTAGGGGGGTGGTGGCGGAGCCAGGGCTTGTGGCCCACTGGCCCACCCCCTCGGATGGAACTTGGCGCAAATATTTTTTATATTTTCCAAAACTGCTCCCCGTAGATTTTCAGGACGTTTGGAGAACTTTGATTTCCGCACAAAAATAACACCAAGGCAATTCTGCTGAAAACAGCGTTAGTCCAGGTTAGTTCCATTCAAATCATACAAATTAGAGTCCAAAACAAGGGCAAAAGAGTTTGGAAAAGTAGATACGATGGAGACGTATCAACTCCCCCAAGCTTAAAACCTTGCTTGTCCTCAAGCAACTCAGTTGACAAACTGAGAGAGAAAGAAAAACTTTGACAAACTCTGTTTGATCTTGTTGTTGCAACTATGTCTAACTCATAACCAGAATTTCAGCAAGATCACAAGTTAACCACATAAGCAAATGACACAAAGGTCTCACGGTAAACTAATATCAATGGCATAATCAGCTAACGAGCAAATAATAATGAGTTTCAAATACCAACACTTCAATCAAAACAAGCATGAAGCAATATGAATAGGTGGTATCTCGCTAGCTCTTTCTGAGACCGCAAAACATAAATGCACAGCACTTTCAAAGATCAACGGCTGACTAAACATTGTAATTCATAGCAACGAAGATCCAGTCATAGTCATACTCAATATCAATAAAAAGCAAAGCATAAAAATGAAAGAGGTGCTCTCTAATTGGTGCTTATAAAAGTGGAGGATGACTCGTCAGGAAAATAAATACACAGACCCTTCGCAGAGGGAAGCATTGATTTGCAGAAGTGCCAGAGCTCAAGCTTTGAAAACAGAGATAATAATTTTGGGTGGCATGCTTTCATTGTCAACGCATTGACCAAGAGTTCTCAATATCTTCCATGCTACTCATGCTATAGGCGGTTCCCAAATAGAAAAGTAAAGTTTTAACTCCCCCACCACCAATCAATCACACTCCACGGCTAGCTGAATCCTCGGATACTGTCCATACTAACATCAATCCGGGGGGAGTCTTGTTTTACAGTTATGTTTTCGATTTAAGCGTGGAACTGGGCATTCCGATTACCGGCCCCTTTCTCATGAATGACTGTGAATAAACACATGTCGAGGATAGCAATCCTAGCATGGAAGATACCAATAGCCCCCTGGCACCACATGAGCGGTTCGGGCAAGCAAAACAGATTATTTGTTGAAGGTTTAGAGAATGGCACATGCAAATTTACTTGGAACGGAAGGTAGATACCGCAAATAGGTAGGTATGGTGGACTCTCATGGAAAAAATTTGGGTTTATGGAAGTGGATGCACAAGGGTATTCCGCTTAGTACAAGTGAAGGCTATCAAAAGACTCGGAAGCGACCAACTAGAGAGCGACAACAGTCATCAAGATGCAATGACTTTGACTAACATTGAATGCAAGCATGAACATGATATAAATCACCATGAACACGGACATCATAGAGGCTATGTTGATTTTGTTTCAACTACATGCATGAACATGCGCCAAGTCAAGCCACTTGAAACATTCAAAGGAGAATACCATCCTATCATACTACATCATAGTCATTTCAAAATCTATGTTGGCATTCAAGACAAACCATTATAAGCTCTCAGCTAAATAAGCATGGCATCAGAAACTATGATCTCTAAGTTGTCATTGCAAACATGGTTCTCTCACAACAAAGCTAAATCTGGGTCGACAAGCTAGTCATGTTTACAAAAACAAAATAGATAGAGTGCATACCAGCTTTTCAGTCTCAGTCGCTTCATCATATATCATCATTGTTGCCTTTCATTTGCACGATCAAACAATGAATATGATAATATGCGCATTGGACTAAGCTGAATCTGCAGGCAAACACAAAGGAGAAGACAAAGTAATATGGCTCTTTGAAAGCTAAACAGGTAAGCATGTAAGAACCACTAAGCATTGTAACCAATATCTTCTACCTTGACAAAAAGAAAAAGAAAGCTATTTACATGGGAAAGCTCCCAACAAGCAAAAGAAGAAAGAATAATCTTTTTGGGTTTTCTCAAACTAGACACAAAACAATAAAACAAGAAAATGAAAATAAACTAGCATGGATAATACAGTGGCAAAGTGTAAACACCGGCTAACAAAGTGAAAGCATAAGCATGAACGTAAAGTCGGTGAGAACACGTACTCCCCCAAGCTTAGGCTTTTGGCCTAGCTTGGTCTACTCCCATGGTGGGAAATCACCAGCTCCGGGATACTCTGGAGCAGACTATGGATACCACTGATGTGTGAGCTCCTCTGGCTCCCACTAATAAACTGTCGTCTGGTACTCGACTGGCGGCTCGGGCACGGGCGCCTGTGGTTGGGCCAAGCCCCAATATGCGTAGATGTCTGAGGGCATAATAGTGTACCTGCCTGCATGAAGATCGAACAAAGAAGGAGCAGGCAAAGTAATAGTCTCTCGAGTACCCTGACTAAATACCAGGTTATAAATCATCCGTCTACTAGCATCTCTATCCAGAAAATCATGGCGAACCATGCTGTCATAATCCAGATATTTCGCAGGGAGAAGCATCTCTCCTTCATCTCCCAGTTTAATGGGTATCTCAAAGTGTCTGGTAAGACGGGTAGCGTAGATACCTCCATAGGAGACACCCTTGGAACGGTTGATGTTCAACCGCTGGGCCACTATAGCACCTAGGTTATAAGTCTTATCACTATAAAGGCCTTCACGCAAAACCGCAAGGTCTGGAGAACTAAGTGATCCAGCCTCCCCACGGCCAATCAAACATTTTCCCACAAATAGTGAGAACTACCGAAGCACAGGAAAATGTATGCTAGCAATTCTAGCGCGAGACACTCCTCTCTCCTCTCCAACAGCAATAGAACCAATGAAATCCTCCAAGTCCCGTGGACGAGGGTCACGGATATCCCCAACATAAGGTAATTTGCATACATTGCAAAAATCCTGTAGCGTCATGCACTGGGGGACATCGTATATCATGAACTCAACCATGGGAGGATTCTTCCTCGGATAAAAGTTGAATCTTTGAACGAAAATATTGGTGAGGAGGAGGTATTGTGAGAACTTATCTTCAACGAACGCAGTAAGACCTGTGTTCTCCACCAAGTAATAAAAGTCATCATAAAGTCCGGTGCGTGCAAAAATTCATCACTTGGCCACTCGCACGCTCAAACTTCTGTGACTCGAGGGACTACGTACTTGGGGTGGTTCTTCTCATCCTCCTTGGGGTTACGGCTTGAAGAGTCTCTCAAGAACCTCCTCATCTTTTCCTTTTTCTAGCTCTAAAAATTCTGAAATTTTTAGAGACTTTGAAAGAAAAGTGAATAAGGATTAACCCAACTTGTAGCAACTACTCCTACTAGTGCCTAGAGACCGTATCACGCGCTAAAACTACTTAGGACCAGCTAAAATCAACCTTTCAAGCTCAAGAACAGGGTCACCAAGGTAGCAAGAATTCGCGAAGGACAAAGCACTAGAGCAAAAACTAATTGGACCAATGGGGAAGTCACTTACCAAGGAGTAATTTCCCCAAAACGGTTCGGAGAATGGTGCTTTGAGCAAGGAGATCGAAAATCACAGCCAAATGAGCAAGAACACAGGCTTGAGCTGTGAAACAATTTTTTTTGGAGGTGGAAGAAGAGGTTGGGAGCTGGAATGAGTGGAGGGGGTGCGTGTGGGCCCCACAAGCTTGCACCCCGCCACCAGGGGGTAGGTGGCGGTGGCAGGGTGTGACAGCCCGATGCCGACGTTCCAGAAGATTCCCTTTTCTTTCCATTTTCGTCATGTGTCTATATTCTTTTGTCGCATCATCATCGCATCATTCTCATCATCTACATTGCATCGACATCTCCGTTGCCGCCAGTTTTCGAAACTTGCATCCGTTAGTAGTTGCCGGTTCTCGACGTTGTCCGCTCTGAATCCGACCGCACACGCACGCGCCCGCAGCACCGTCGTAACCCTATTTTAAAAGTGTGCGTTAAACTTTCTGTGATCGGGTTGAGATTTGACGCGCGGTCTTATTTTAATATAGCCAGGCCGCCTGTCGAATTTCGTCGCGATCGGAGACCGTTTGGTACCTGAACGGTCGACCGTAGCGGCACCGTCTTCGGTTATTCGTCGGACGTTCGTCAGTGTTTTAAAAACTCGTTTTCGCGTCGCCCGTTTTCCCTCTCGTCTCCGGATAACCGCTCTACACAGCCCACTAGTTCCACCTAGCCACTTCCTCCGTTCGTGGTCATCGGATCGCGATCGGACGGACGGGGTCCACCCCACCGGAGACCAACCCTATATAAGTAGCACCCCCTAGAGAGACCTCTCTCACTTCACTAAGGTTCCCCCTAGTCGTTTTTGCAGCCAACCCCCCTAGAAATCCCCACCTGCTAGCCCACACCCTTCAAATCCCGCAGCCCAAGCTCGATAGCCTTTCTCAGCCTTCAGATCTAAGATATGGGGCTCATATTCGTCCAAAAATCCCACCTACCGGACAATGTCCACTCTAGTGGACAATGTCCGGGCGACCACATGGGATTCTCCCTCTCCCCGAGCTCCTCACGCAGGGGCACGCCCTGCCTGCCCGAGCGTCTCCCACTGGTCGCCGCCCTGCCACCGACCGCCTTGGCCGTCGGGGTCCCCTCCTCGTCGCCCCTTCCTGCCCGCGCCGCCCGAGGCTCCCCCGAGTTGTGCCTTCCCCGTCGGTCGCAGCCTGCTCCTCCTCACCGTTCGCCTGCCAAGATCTGCACCGCCGCTAGGAGCAGCGTCGGCCGATCCAGCGCCCTGGCTCCATGTCGGCTGTCGTCGCCGGGAATGGGGGCATGGAGGCCGGATCCATTCGCCGCACGTGTTACTTGCCAGAACCCCCTCGCCGACGGCGCTTCTTTGCCGGGGTTCTTTCCGGCCGCCGTCAGAGTTCCCGCTCGGGAGGAAGAGGCGACATCCCGAGCCCCGCGTTGACGATCACGTGGCCCCGCTCGCCCCGCCACCTGGGCCTGCCACGCCAGCGCCTGATGTGGCCCAGCCGACCTTCGCCTCGGCCCAGGCCAGCGCCCCGACCGGCCCATCAATCGCCGCGGCCCACCAGCTCCTCCCCTCCACCGAGCCGGCCGAGAGCCGAGGTAAGCCCCGGCCCCCTATGCTGCGCCCGAGCGGCGAATAGCTTACCTGCGCCTCCCTATTAGGCCCATTTAGTTTTAGGTTTTTTCTGCGAATTTATGTTTTCAAGAAATGTTAGATATTAAAACGCTCGTAGATTCTTAACCGTAAGTCTGATCGCGACATATTGTATATGGTTTTGGGGTAGTTTCGCGAGTAGAACATGATTCCACAACTTGCATATTTATTTCACGCCATTTAGAGTGCCTAATGCATCGTTTTTGCGTGCTGTTTCACTAGGATCCGTTCCGTAGTTATTTCTCGTGCGTGTCCGGACTGCCCGTATACCGTAGATTAAATGTCCATGTTTTAGGGACCATTTTTCCATGAATGTTAGAGCGGTCATTGGTATTTTTGCGTGTAGGGTTTGCCGATAGTTTATTTTCCCGTATATAGGTGATTATCTCGCATTAATGTGTGGCATTATTTTGTGTTGCAACCCCACATATTTTATATGTTTTCGGTGTAGAAAAATCCATGTGATTTTTCTGTGCAACTAGTTTTAGATTTTGAGTAAGTTAGTTCGCGAGATATTTTGCCATGTTGCCCTTTTGTTTGATTCATAGGATTTAATCTGTTCTTCGTTTGACGGAGTTGTCAAGTAGGGAGTTGTTCTTGGGTGTTTAGACTAGCCCCTGGTATTTTTAGTTGCAATACAAATGCATGTTTAGGTGTGGTTTGATTGCCCTCAAGTTGCTAGAAATAGTGCTGATTTTGAGGAGCTGAAATATTTCTAAGTCTGGAATCTGTTATATTTTGTTGCTTTCTTGTCTTGCTTGTATCTTGTGATCTGTAGCTCTTTTGAGGTTGGTACGATGGAGTTAGTTGTAACCCTTGTGTTACTCTAGCATGCTGTGAATTTTCATGCCTTTCGGAGTCCTGTAGCTATAGGTTTTGCTGCTGTCAATATTGCTTCAGATCGAAAACTGCACTTTCATGAGGTGTAATTTTCACTAAGCCTGAAATAGTGAGTGGGATGCCATTTTGTGTCTTCCTTCCCTAGTGATCCATGATGCCATGCTAGTTGTTGTTAGTTGTTTGTAGTAGTGCTTCTTGCCCTCTTTCGTGACATGCCTTGCTTGAGTTTATCGAAGATGTGTAGCTCGTAGTTATGGGGCGTAGAAAATGCTATGTGGCTGATTTTGGCAGTTTGTAATGATTTCTTGCTTTACTCTTAGTTTTTGAACCGTAGCTCCGTTTTGATCGTGTCCTACATGAAACTTGCTTAGAATCTCGTGTAGTTTCTTTTTCCCTTGCTGGTTGTATGTTTTGATGTGCTCGTGACCGCCGTTGCACACATATTGCATTCATGCCATCATATCTTGCGGTGCTTGTAACTTTTGTTCCGTAGCTCCGTTGGAGATGTTCTCTATGTGTAGATTGCTTGAAATGATGCGTAGAATCACGTGAACCTATTTGTTTTACTGTTTAACAACTATTTAAATGTGTTAGTTCAGATCTGGACAGAATCGTAAATTAACATGTGAGGTCGTCTCGGAGGTGCTACATGTCATTTCCGACCTCATTTAAAATACCTAGATAAGTAGTTTAATTACGCTTCACCTCTTGCCATGTTTAATCACATTTAATATTACCGTGTATCTAATCGGGATAGAACTAAATAATTAAACATGGAGTTTCGTCAATATGCAATCGTTGCATATTTTGCTTCATTTAATGTGTAGTGTTTGATTGTTGTGATTCTCATGCCTTGCATTAGACCGTTCATGCATCATGTGTGTCTTGCATCGTGTGGTGTATATCGTGTGTTGATGCTTGTTTCCGTTTCCGTCCCTCTCGATAGAGTTCCGCAAGCGTGTCGGATGTGAGGACCCGTTCGACTACATTGGTTCTCCTGCTTCACACAGATACTCTTCTTCCAAGCGGGATCTCAGGCAAGATGACCATTTCCCCGGATACCATTACTATCATTGCCATGCTAGTTTATCGCTTCTACCGTTTATGTCTTGTTGCCTACCACATGTTAAATATCAGCCTCTCAACAATGCCATGAATCCTTCAACCTGTTCAACCTAGCAAACCACTGATTGGCTATGTTACTGCTTGCTTAACCCTGTGTTAGCGTTGCTAGTTGCAGGTGCAGTTGCTTCCATGTGAAAACATGGGTTCCTTGTTATATCACCATATTAATGCTATTTAATGTAATGCACCTATATACTTGGTAAAAGGTGGAAGGCTCGGCCTTTCTAGCCTGGTGTTTTGTTCCACCTTTGCCCCCTTAGTTTCCGGCTACCGGTGTTATGTTCCATAAATGAGTGCTCCTAACACGATCGGGGTTGTTATGGGGACCCCCTTGATAATTCGTTTTAGATTAAAGCTGGTCTGGAAGGGCCCAACTTTGGTACTACATTTGCTTGATAACTAATGAACTGCATAGGGAGTAATTAACCCGAGGAAATATAATCAACCCACGGGCTAGTGCTCCGCATGAGTGTTGGTCCACCCACCTAGCAGTCGGCGGTGCCACCACGGGGCAACTCGAGGTTTGGTTCCCGTCCACTTTGCATAGACGGTGTGTCCTGAGAATGAGATACGCGGCTCCTATCGGGTTCGTCGACACACCGGGTGGCCTTGCTGGATTAGTTTTACCTTTGACGAGATATCTTGTGCATCGGGATTCCGGTGATGCTTTGGGTAATCTCAGAGTTGAGGTTTTCCACTAGGGAATCCGACGAGATCGCGAGCTTCGTGATGGAGGATTTCTATGCGGCTTGTGGTAATTTGTGATGGACTAGTTGGAGCACCCCTGCAGGGTTAAATCTTTTCGGAAAGCCGTGCCCGCGGTTATGTGGCAACGTGGAAGCTTTGTTTAACACTGGTTCTAGATAACTTGAAGTTAACTTAATTAAAACTTGCCAACTGTGTGCGTAACCGTGACTGTCTCTTTCGTGAGTTCCTTCTCCGATCGAGGACACGGTGGGGTTATGTCTGACGTAGGTAGGTGTTCAGGATCATTCGTTTGATCATCAGTAGTTCACATCCGTTATGCGTAGATCTTTCCCCTCTTATTTCTTGTACTCGTAAGTTAGCCACCAAATATATGCTTAGCCGCTGCTGCAACCTCACCACTTAACCATACCTCACCCATTAAGCTTTGCTAGTCTTGATACCTTTGGAAATGAGATTGCTGAGTCCCCTATGGCTCACAGATTACTACAACACCAGTTGTAGGTACAGGTAAAGGTTACTTGACGCGAGCGCATTGATTGCTCATTTGGAGTTGCTTCTTCTTCTTCTTCATCGATCTAGGATGGGTTCCAGGCCGGCAGCCTGGGATAGCAAGGATGGACGTCGTTCTTATTTTTCTCGTTTTTTTCGTCCATAGTCGGACCCTGCTCTTACTCTTGATAATTATGTAATGTACTGATGTGACTCTGACGTAGCTTGTGGCGAGTGTAAGCCTATTCTATTATATATCTCTTCTTTTCAGTACATGTACTTGTAACGATATCCATTCTTGCGACACGACGAGATGCGCTTCTATCCCTGATGAGGCCTTCGTGCCAAATTGAGGATAGGGTCGCATCTTGGGCGTTACCAAGTTGGTATCAGAGCAGTACCGACCTAGGAGCCCCCTTGATTGATCGAACTTGGCTGAGTCGAGTCTAGTGAAAAACTGCTTTGAGTCTAGTTATATATCGGAGAGTAGGATTCTTTTTTCTCCTCTTCTATGCTGTGGTGAGGAATCTTGACGTAATAATTTACTCTACTTCTCTTCTCACTCAAAAAAAATTTAGGATCACGCGGATATTTTGGAATCTATATGATGCCGATGTGACGGAGTTCTGTCTTGGTGCCTTCTATCTGCTTTAAGTTTCAGGGGAGTTGAGCTCCAAGGGATTCTTGAGCACATCGTTATCACTCAGATTTCTTAGTATCTGAGTATGAAGGATGTTCGTATTTGCTTCAATACTAGTAGTGGCGAGATAACCCCGATGTCCCCAGTACTGGTGCAGATTGTTCGGGAGTACTGCCATACTTTGTATCGTTGTGATCACGAGGGTCTGTTGTAGATGAAGGTCCGAGATTCTGGTCATGTGTTGACGGATGTGATACAGGTGACGGGTTAGTATAGGAGTTGTGTGATATTACTCCTTGTATCCGTGTACCAGATTACATGACCAGTTATTTCGGGAATTCTTAGGTGGCAATTCAAGTAGTTGCTTATAAGACAATCTCCCAACAAATGCATGATGTTAGGTTGGGGTTCGACATCTAGTGGATTCCTGTCCACGAAAATATCGGACGAAATCTTTCTCATGAGTTTGTTCTGGCTTGTTTCATAAGCCTCACCCTTTGTTTTGTGGAATGTGGTAATTCAAGTTGCTTCGATGTCAAGTGGTGATTTCAGATCTTTCCTAAGAGGTGTTCTCATTTTTTTATGTGAATGCTAATTCTTTTGCTCAATCAGTTGTCTTATCAATTCTTGTCAACCGGAGTCGTCGTATCAATTCCATTTTACCGGGGTGCTTCTGTGCAACTGAATTCAATCTTCTCCGGTTGTTGCAGATCATTCTCTCATTTTATTCCGGAGTTCATCTCATCTGTCCCATGTTGTCTTTGTTTTTCCCGCCCTCCCACCCTTTTCTTCAGTGATTCAATTTTCATCCAAGAGTTTTCTTTTCATTGTGCTTCCGCTGTCTGTTCTTTTCTCTCTTACCCGGTGATTCATTGCGAAGATTCTCAGGAGCTTCGTGTCATATTTGTTCATTCTTGTCATCCTTATCGGTGAATTTAATTCAGTTGTCCGCGTCATCATATCCTTTTCATCCATGTAATTCTTTCCTATGTTGGAAATTTTTATCAGTCTATCTTCTTGTTGTAGTTTCTCTCTATTCTATCCGGAGCGTTGAAGTTATCTCAGAATTCTTGTTCTCAATTCTTTTAATTATTTCGAGGTTCTCAACCTCATCTAGTTCTCCTCATACCGGTGCAATATCTCTCGTTCTAGCAATCTTTTCTAACGATGGTTTCTTTGAGTGGGCCCATAACCCACAGGTTTTTCCCAGAATATTATCTGGCTCTTTTAATCTTTTTCTGGAGATCATTAATTCTTTTCAACTATGACGTAAGTATGATTTTCATCAGTCATATTCCTTCTTCAAGATCAATTTGAATTAATTCTCATAGTTGGCTCAACCTTTCATTCGTCATTATTCCGGAGTGTCTCAGTAATTCTTGGTGTTGTTCTCGTCATCATTCTCAGCTTGCAATCCGAAGGGGTGTTTTTCTCAATCTTGGTCCATTCTCTTGAAGATATCATCTCAACTTCGTGTTATCCTCTCAATTGTTCCAATCATGAGTAATCCCTTTCTTGATATCCGGTGCATTTCTGAGTTTTTTTATTTCTCGTTCTTCCGTAGGCCATCATTTCAGAAGACTTCTTCGTTCTCAGCTTGCAGCTTTCATCCTCAATTCTTCTCCATTGTTGTCTCTTCGTTCGTCTCTCGATTATCCGGTGCCTTGTTCAAGTTTTCTCTCAGGTGGCTTATGATCTCTTCATTCTCATGTATCTCCATTAATTCATGGTGTTTCCATTCAATTGTGAATTCTTACCGGTGCTTCCTTAATTTTGCCTCAATTGGTGCTTATCTCTCTGCCTCTTCAAGATTCATTTCTAGTAGAATAAGTGATATGCTAAATCTGTTGCTTGTCATCAATTTAACTTGATAAAGGATAAGCATAACATAATTCTTATTCTTATTCATAGTAATCTGAATTCTTGTTCCGGAGTGGCTCATGGTTTCAATTCTTTTCTCGTGTGCTTATCTTTATTTTTTCCGGAGTTCCAAGCACTTTTAGTATCTCTTTGCGAGGCTTCATCTAAATCTTGGCAAGGTCATAATCTTATTCTTTCTACCTTCATATCTTTTCATCATTCATTTGTATATGGTGGTCCTTCATGGTGGTTCATCAAGGTTTAAATTCATTCTCAAGTGTTCTTCAAGATTCTTGTTGGAGAACCTCAAGTATCCTTTCTCTTGCATGTCCTGGTGCAATTGTTCTTTCTTTATCCTTTGTGGTGGTATTATAGCATTCTTGTTAGTGAAGGAGCCTCGAAGAGATTTCCTTTCAAGAATGAGATAATTAAATCCAACAATTCTTTGATCAGGAGATATTTTCAACCCGTGATTTCTTCATTGAGCTATCTTGGTTTGGATTTCACCTAAAGCTTTTCCTATGGATAGTTGCTATCATGGTGCTTGTCATTGATCCAAATTCTCAAGGTATCCTCTTGGTGTAAGAAATGTTCTTATCTTGTTGCTCCCAATCAATCCTTGTTTCTGTTAGTGGCAGGTTGTCATTTCATTAATTTGAAAAGTTTTCCTTAAGCCCACTACTGTCTTGTTCTTTTCGTTGTTGTTTTTCCAACAACTCCGTTCAATTCTTCTTGCAAGGATGCTTGCCAAGTTCATTTGAGGTAGTAGTTGTCATTCTCTCTTCATTCTCTTCTTCCGTATGAGCTAGTTCCTATTCTATTGTTCCGGAGGCTTTGTGATGTTGCTCTTTTGGGTCTATCTTGTTGTTCTATTAAGATCTTGGTGTTCCCTTGCTCTACTTAGTTGTTTGTTATAAATACTGTCTATTTCTTCCACCTTTTCGAATTTTTTGTCACATTTTCCTACCGAAGTGCTTCCGAAATTTTCCGTGAATTCTTGCGTGCTTCTCATATCTGTCCTCATCTCTTTGCAACCTTCAAGGATTGTTGGTTTCACTCGTTTCTCAAAGAAGCGACTAAGTTTTACCTCTTGTTCTTTCTCATCCTCTCCCCCTTTCATTCTTGGATCTCGGGGCGAGATCCTCTTGTAGTGTAGGAGAGTTGTGACAGCCCGATGCCGACGTTCCAAAAGATTCCCTATTCTTTCCGTTTTCGTCGTGTGTCTATATTCTTTTGTCGCATCATCATCGCATCATTCGCATCATATGCATTGCATCGACATCTCCGTTGCCGTCAGTTTTCGAAACATGCATCCGTTAGTAGTTGCCGATTCTCGACGTTGTCCGTTTTGAGTCCGACCGCACACGCACGCGCCCGCGGCACCGTCGTAACCCTGTTTTAAAAGTGTGTGTTAAACTTTCTCTGATCAGGTTGAGATTTTAATATAGCCAGGTCGCCTGTCGAATTTTGTCGTGATCGGAGACTGTCTGGTACCCGAACGGTCGACCGTAGCGGCACCGTCTTCGGTTATTCGTCGGACATTCGTCAGTGTTTTAAAAACTCATTGCCGCGTTGCCCATTTTCCCTCTCGTCTCCGGATAACCGCTCTACACAGCCCACTAGTTCCACCTAGCCACTTCCTCCGTTCGTGGTCATCGGATCGCGATCGGGCGGACGGGGTCCACCCCACCGGAGTGTTGGGGAACGTCGCATGGGAAACAAAAATTTTCCTACGCGCACGAAGACCTATCATGGTGATGTCCATCTACGAGAGGGGATTTCCGATCTACGTACCCTTGTAGATCACACAGCAGAAGGGTTAGTGAACATGGTTGATGTAGTGGAATGTCCTCACGTCCGTCGATCCGCCCCGCGAACCGTCCCACGAACCGTCCCGCGATCCGTCCCACGATCCGCTCCGATCTAGTGCCGAACGGACGGCACCTCCGCGTTCAGCACACGTACAGCTCGACGATGATCTCGGCCTTCTTGATCCAGCAAGAGAGACAGAGAGGTAGATGAGTTTTCCTGCAGCGTGACGGTGCTCCGGAGGTTGGTGGTGATCTAATCTCAGCAGGGATCCGCCCGAGCTCAGCAGAAACGCGATCTAGAGGTAAAACCGTGGAGGTATGTGGTCGGGCTGCCGTGGAAAAATTGTCTCAAATCAGCCCTAATAGCTCCGTATATATAGGAGGAGGGGAGGGGAGGCTTGCCTTGAGGCTCAACGAGCCCCAAGGGCTACGCCACCAAGGGGAGGAGGAGTCCTCCAATCCTAGTCCAACTAGGATTGGAAGGTGAAGTCCTTCTCTTCTTTCCCACCTTTCCTTTTTTTCTCTCTTCTTTTGGTTTTTCTTTCTTCTCTTGCGCAAGACAGACTTGGGCTGACCCCACCTACTTGGTGCGCCACCCCCAAGGTCCTTGGGCCCTCCCGGGTGGGTGGTCCCCCCTCCCGGTGAAGATCCGGAACCCATTCGTCATTCCCGGTACATTACCAGTAATGCCCGAAAACCATCCGGTAACCAAATGAAGTCATCCTATATATCAATCTTTGTTTCCGGATCATTCCGGAAACCCTCGCGACGTCCGTGATCTCATCCGGGACTCCGAACAACATTCGGTAACCAACCATATAACTCAAATACGCATAAAACAACGTCGAACCTTAAGTGTGCAGACCCTGCGGGTTCGAGAACTATGTAGACATGACCCGAGTGACTCCTCGGTCAATATCCAATAGCGGGACCTAGATGCCCATATTGGATCCTGCATATTCTTCGAAGATCTTGTCGTTTGAACCTCAGTGCCAAGGATTCATATAATCCCGTATGTCATTCCCTTTGTCCTTCGGTATGTTACTTGCCCGAGATTCGATCGTCAATATCCGCATACCTATTTCAATCTTGTTTACCGGCAAGTCTCTTTACTCATTCCGTAATACAAGATCCCGCAATTTACACTAAGTCACATTGCTTGCAAGGCTTGTGTGTAATGTTGTATTACCGAGTGGGCCCCGAGATACCACTCCGTCACACGGAGTGACAAATCCCAGTATCGATCCATACTAACTCAACGAACTCCTTCGGAGATACCTGTAGAGCATCTTTATAGTCACCCAGTTACGTTGCGACGTTTGATACACACAAAGCATTCCTCCGGTGTCAGTGAGTTATATGATCTCATGGTCATAGGAACAAATACTTGACACGCACAAAACAGTAGCAACAAAATGACACGATCAACATGCTACGTCTATTAGTTTGGGTCTAGTCCATCACATGATTCTCCTAATGATGTGATCTCGTTATCAAGTGACAACACTTGCCTATGGTCAGGAAACCTTGACCATCTTTGACCAACGAGCTAGTCAACTAGAGGCTTACTAGGGACAGTGTTTTGTCTATGTATCCACACATGCATTGTGTTTCCAATCAATACAATTATAGCATGGATAATAAACGATTATCATGAACAAATAAATATAATAATAAATAATTTATTATTTCCTCTAGGGCATATTTCCAACAGTCTCCCACTTGCACTAGAGTCAATAATCTAGTTCACATCACCATGTGATTCCAACGAATCCAACACCCATATAGTCATGGGGTCTGATCTCGTCTTGCTCGTGAGAGCGGTTTTAGTCAACGGTTCTGAAACTTTCAGATCCGTGTGTTCTTTACAAATCTTTATGTCATCTTATAGATGCTGCTACTATGTGCTATTCGGAAATACTCCAAATATCTACTCTACTATACGAATCCGTTTCACTACTCATAGTTATTCGGGTTAGTGTCAAAGCTTGCATCGACGTAAGACTTTACGACGAACTCTTTAACCACCTCCATAATCGAGAAAAAAAATCCTTAGTCCATCAGTTACTAAGGATAAATTTTGACCGCTGCTAGTGATTCAATCATGGATCACTCTTTGTACCTCTCAACAGACTTTGAGTCAAGGCACACATCAGGTGCGGTACCTAGCATAGCATACTTCAGATTCTACGGCCAAGGCATAGAAGACGACCTTCGTCTATTCTCTTTATTCTGCCGGGGTCGGGTGTTGACTCTTACTCAAATTCACACCTTACAACGCAACCAAGAACTCCTTCTTTGCTGATCTATTTTGAACTCCTTCAAAAACTTGTCAAGGCATGCATCTTGTTGAAACTTCTATCAAGCGCTTTCGATCTATTTCCATAGATCTTTGATGCTCAACGTTCTAGTAGCGCAATCCAGGTATTCCTTTGAAAACTCCTTTCAAACAACCTTGTATGCTTTACAGAAATTCTACATTACTTCTGATCCACAATATGTCAACCACATATACTTATCAGAAATTATATAGTGCTCCCACTCACTTCTTTGGAAATACAAGTTTCTCATAAACCTTGTACAAACCCAAAATCTTTGATCATCTCATCAAAGTGTATATTCCAACTCCGAGATGCTTGCACCAGTCCATTGAAGGATCGCTGGAGCTTGCATACTTGCTAGTATTTTTAGGATCGACAAAACCTCCTGGTTGTATCACATACAATGTTTGCTCAAGGAAACGTCGAGGAAACAATGTTTTGACATCCTATGTGCAATATTTCATAAATAATGCATCAACTACTAACATAATTCTAACATACTTTTAGCATCGCTACGAGTAAGAAAGTCTCATCATAGTCAACTGTTTGATCTTGTCAGAAACATCTTTGCGACAAGTCGAGCTTTTCCTAATAGTGACTTATCACCATCATCGTCTGTCTTCCTTTTAAAGATCCATCTTTACTCAATAGTCATATGACCATCAAGTAGTTCTTCCAAAGTCTACACTTTGTTTTCATACATGGATCCTCTCTCGGATTTCATGGCCTCCAGCCATTTGTCGGAATCCGGGCCCACCATTGCTTTCTCCATAACTCGTAGGTTCATTGTTGCTCAACAACATGACCTCCAAGACAGGGTTACCGTACCACTCTGCAGTAGTACGCGACCTTGTCAACCTACGAGATTTGTAGTAACTTGATTCGATGCTCGATGATCACCATCATCAGCTTTCACTTCAATTGGTGTAGGCGCCACAGGAACAACTTCCTGCGCCCTGCTACACACTGGTTGAAGTGATGGTTCAATAACCTTATCAAGTTCTACCACCCTCCCACTCAATTCTTTCGAGAGAAACCTTTCCTCAAGAAAAGATCCGTTTCTAGAAACAAACACTTTGCTTTCGGATCTGAGATAGGAGATGTACCCAACTATTTTGGATATCCTATGAAGATGCATTTATCCGCTTTGGGTTCGAGCTTATCAGACTGAAACTTTTTCACATAAGTGTCGAAGCCCAAACCTTTCAAGAAACGATAGTTTAGATTTCTCTAAACCTCAGTCTATACTGTGTCATCTCAACGGAAATACGTGGTGCCCTATTTAAAGTGAATGCGGTTGTCTCTAATGCATAACCCATAAACGATAGTGGTAACTCGATAAGAGACATCATAGCATGCACCATACCAAATAGTGCGTGGCTATGACGTTCACACACATCATCACACTATGATGTTCCAGGTGGCATGAACTGCGAAACAATTTCCACATTGTCTAAACTGCGTACCAAAACTCGTAACTCAGATATTCATTTCTATGATCATATCGTAGACAGTTTATCCCCTTGTTACGACGAACTTCACTCCGAAACAGAACTGAACTTTTCAATATTTCAGACTTGTGATTCATTAAGTAAATACTCTTGTATCTACTCAAATCGTCATTGAAGTAAGAACATAATGACATCCACTGCGTGCCTCAGCACCCATTGGACTGCATACATCAAAATGTATCACTTCCAACAAGTTACTATCTTGTTTCATCTCAATGAAAAAAAGGCCTTGCTCATGTGGTGTGATTTGCATGTCACTAGTGATTCAAAATCAAGTGAGTATAAAGATCCATCAGCATGGAGCCTCTTCATGCAATTTATACCAACATGACTCAAGCGGCAGTGCCACAAGTAAGTGGTACTATCATCATTACCTCGTATCTTTTGGCACCAATATCATGAACATGTGTAACACTACAATCGAGATTCGATAAACCATTGAAGGTGATTATTCAAGAAAATAGAGTAACCATTATTCTCTTTAAATGAATAATCGTATTGCAATAAACACGATCCAATCATGTTCATGCTTAACGCAAGCACCAAATAACAATTATTTAGGTTTAACACCAATCCCGATGGTAGAGGGAGCGTGCGACGTTTGATCATATCAACCTTGGAAACACTTCCAACACGTATCGTCACCTCGCCTTTAGCTAGTCTCCGTTTATGCCGTAGCTTTCATTTCGTGTTACTAATCACTTAGCAACCGAACTGGTATCTAATACCCTCGTGCTACTAGGAGTACTAGTAAAGTACACATCAACATCATGTATATCAAATATACTTCTTTCGATTTTTGCCAGCCTTCTTATCTACCAAGTATCTAGAATTGCTCCGCCTCAGTGACTGTTCCCCTCATTACAGAAGCACTTAGTCTCAGGTTTGGGTTTAATCTTGGGTCTCTTCATTAGTGCAACAACTGTTTTGTCGTTTCACGAAGTATCCCTTCTAGCCCTTGCCTTTCTTGAAACTTAGTGGTTTTACTAACCATCAACTATTGATGCACCTTCTTTATTTCTACTTTCGCAGTGTCAAACATCACGAATTGCTCAAGGATCATTGTATCTATCCTTGATATGTTATAGTTCATCACGAAGCTCTCACAGCTTGGTGGCAGTGACTTTGGAGAGCCATCACTATCTCATCTGGAAGATTAACTCCCACTTGATTCAAGCGATTGTCGTACTCAGACAATCTGAGCATACGCTCAACGATTGAGCTTTTCTCTTTTACTTTGCGGACAAAGAATCTTGTCAGAGGTCTCGTACCTCTTAACAAGGGCCCAAGCATGAAATCACAATTTCATCTCTTTAGAACATCACTTATGTTCCGTGACGTTTCAAAACGTCTTCGGCTCCTTGCTTCTAAGCCATTAAGTATTTTGCACTGAACTATCGTGTAGTCATCAGAAACGTGTATGTCGGATGTTCACAGCATCCACAGATGACGCTTGAGGTGCAGCACACCGAGTGGTGCATTAAGGACATAAGCCTTCTGCGCAGCAACGAGGACAATCCTCTGCAAAGTTTGCTACTATCAACTTTCAACTAAATTTTCTCTAGGAACATGTAAAAAATAGTAGAGCTATAGCGCAAGCTACATCGTAATTCGCAAAGACCATTAGACTATGTTCATGACAATTAGTTCAATTAATCATATTACTTAAGAACTCCCACTCAAAAAGTACATCTATCTAGTCATTTGAGTGGTACATGATCCAAATCCACTATCTCAAGTCCGACCATCACGTGAGTCGAGAATAGTTTCAGTGGTAAGCATCTCTATGCTAATCATATCAACTATACGATTCATGCTCGACCTTTCGGTCTCATGTGTTTCGAGGCCATGCCTGCACATGCTAGGATCGTCAAGCTTAACCCGAGTGTTCCGCGTGTGCAACTGTTTTGCACCCGTTGTATGTGAACGTTGAGTCTATCACACCCGATCATCACGTGGTGTCTCGAAACGAAGAACTGTCACAACGGTGCACAGTCGGGGGGGACACAATTTCGTCTTGAAATTTTAGTGAGAGATCACCTCATAATGCTACCGTCGTTCTAAGCAAGATAAGGTGCATAAAGGATTAACATCACATGCAATTCATAAGTGACATGATATGGCCATCATCATGTGTTTCTTGATCTCCATCACCAAAGCACCGGCACGATCTTCTTGTCACCTGCGTCACACCATGATCTCCATCATCATGATCTCCATCAACGTGTCGCCATCGGGGTTGTCGTGCTACTCATGCTATTACTACTAAAGCTACGTCCTAGCAATATAGTAAACGCATCTGCAAGCACAAACATTAGTTTAAAGACAACCCTATGGCTCCTGCCGGTTGTCGTACCATCGACGTGCAAGTCGATATTAACTATTACAACATGATCATCTCATACATCCAATATATATCACATCACATCGTTGGCCATATCACATCACAAGCACACCATGCAAAAACAAGTTAGACGTCCTCTAATTGTTGTTGCATGTTTTACGTGGTGACCATGGGTATCTAGTAGGATCGCATCTTACTTACGCAAACACCAATACGGAGATATATGAATTGCTATTTAACCTCATCCAAGGACCTCCTCGGTCAAATCCGATTCAACTAAAGTTGGAGAAACCGACACTCGCCGGTCATCTTTGAGCAACGGAGTTACTCGTAGCGATGAAACCAGTCTCTCGTAAGCGTACGAGTAATGTCGGTCCGAGCCGCTTCGATTACCGCGGAATCAAGAAAAGACTAAGGAGGGCACCAAAACGCACATCACCGCCCACAAAACTTTTGTGTTCTACTCGAGAAGACATCTACGCATGAAGCTAGCTCATGATGCCACTGTTGGGGAACGTCGCATGGGAAACAAAAAATTTCCTACGCGCACGAAGACCTATCATGGTGATGTCCATCTACGAGAGGGGATTTCCGATCTACGTACCCTTGTAGATCGCACAGCAGAAGCGTTAGTGAACACGGTTGATGTAGTGGAACGTCCTCATGTCCCTCGATCCGCCCCGCGAACCGTCCCACGAACCGTCCCGCGATCCGTCCCACGATCCGCTCCGATCTAGTGCCGAACGGACGGCACCTCCGCGTTCAGCACACGTACAGCTCGAGGATGATCTCGGCCTTCTTGATCCAGCAAGAGAGACAAAGAGGTAGATGAGTTTTCCGGCACCGTGACGGCGCTCCAGAGGTTGGTGGTGATCTAATCTCAACAGGGCTCCGCCCGAGCTCCGCAGAAACGCGATCTAGAGGTAAAACCGTGGAGGTATGTGGTCGGGCTGCCGTGGCAAAAGTTGTCTCAAATCAGCCCTAATAGCTCCATATATATAGGAGGAGGGGAGGGGAGTCTTGCCTTGAGGCTCAAGGAGCCCCAAGGGCTGCGCCACCAAGGGGAGGAGGAGTCCTCCTCCAATCCTAGTCCAACTAGGATTGGAAGGTGGAGTCCTTCTCTTATTTCCCACCTTTCCTTTTTTTCTCTCTTCTTTTGGTTTTTCTTTCTTCTCTTGCGCAAGACAGCCTTGGGCTGACCCCACCTACTTGGTGCGCCACCCCCAAGGTCCTTGGGCCCTCCCGGGTGGGTGGTCCCCCCTCCCGGTGAAGATCCGGAACCCATTCGTCATTCCCGGTACATTACCAGTAATGACCGAAAACCTTCCGGTAACCAAATGAAGTCATCCTATATATCAATCTTTGTTTCCGAACCATTCCGGAAACCCTCGTGACGTCCGTGATCTCATCCGGGACTCCGAACAACATTCGGTAACCAACGATATAACTCAAATACGCATTAAACAACGTCGAACCTTAAGTGTGCAGACCCTGCGGGTTCGAGAACTATGTAGACATGACCCGAGTGACTCCTCGGTCAATATCCAATAGCGGTACCTGGATGCCCATATTGGATCCTACATATTCTACGAAGATCTTATCGTTTGAACCTCAGTGCCAAGGATTCATATAATCCCGTATGTCATTCCCTTTGTCCTTCGGTATGTTACTTGCCCGAGATTCGATCGTCAGTATCCGCATACCTATTTCAATCTCATTTACCGGCAAGTCTCTTTACTCGTTCCGTAATACAAGATCCCGCAACTTACACTAAGTCACTTTGCTTGCAAGGCTTGTGTGTGATGTTGTATTACCGAGCGGGCCCCGAGATACCTCTCCGTTATACGGAGTGACAAATCCCAGTCTTGATCCATACTAACTCAACGAACACCTTCGGAGATACCTGTAGACCATATTTATAGTCACCCAGTTACGTTGCGACGTTTGATACACACAAAGCATTCCTCCGGTGTCAGTGAGTTATATGATCTCATGGTCATAGGAACAAATACTTGACACGCAGAAAATAGTAGCAACAAAATGACACGATCAACATGCTACATCTATTAGTTTGGGTCTAGTCCATCACATGATTCTCCTAATGATGTGATCCCGTTATCAAGTAACAACACTTGCCTATGGTCAGGAAACCTTGACCATCTTTGATCAACGAGCTAGTCAACTAGAGGCTTACAAGGGACAGTGTTTTGTCTATGTATCCACACATGCACTGCGTTTCCAATCAATACAATTATAGCATGGATAATAAACGATTATCATGAACGAAGAAATATAATAATAACTAATTTATTATTGCCTCTAGGGCATATTTCCAACACGGAGACCAACCCTATATAAGTAGCACCCCCTAGAGAGACCTCTCTCACTTCACTAGGGTTCCCCCTAGTCATTTCCGACCTTATTTAAAATGCCTAGATAAGTAGTTTAATCACGCTTCACCTCTTGCCATGTTTAATCACATTTAATATTACCGTGTATCTAATCGGGATAGAACTAAATAATTAAACGTGGAGGTTCGTCAATATGCAATCGTTGCATATTGAGCTTCACTTAATGTGTAGTGTTTGATTGTTGTGATTGTCATGCTTTGCATTAGACCGTTCATGCATCATGTGTGTCTTGCATCGTGTGGTGTATATCGTGTGTTGATGCTTGTTTCTGTTTCCCTCCGTCTCGATAGAGTTCCGCAAGCGTGTCGGATGTGAGGACCTGTTCGACTACATTGGTTCTTCTGCTTCACGGAGATATTCTTCTTCCAAGCGGGATCTCAGGCAAGATGACCATTTCCCCCAGATACCATTACTATCATTGCCATGCTAGTTTATTGCTTCTACCATTTATGTCTCGTTGCCTACCACATGTTAAATATCAGCCTCTCAACAATGCCATGAATCCTTCAACCTGTTCAACCTAGCAAACCACTGATTGGCTATCTTACTACTTGCTTAACCCTGTGTTAGCGTTGCTAGTTGCAGGTGCAGTTGCTTCCATGTGAAAACATGGGTTCCTTGTTATATCACCATATTAATGCTATTTAATTTAATGCACCTATATACTTGGTAAAAGGTGGAAGGCTCGGCCTTTCTAACCTGGTGTTTTGTTCCACCTTTGCCCCCTTAGTTTCCGGCTACCGGTGTTATTTTCCATAAATGAGCGCTCCTAACACGATCGGGGTTGTTATGGGGACCCCCTTGATAATTCGTTTTAGATTAAAGCTGGTCTGGCAGGGCCCAACTTTGGTATTACATTTGCCTAATAACTAATGAACTTCATAGGGAGTAATTAACCCGAGGAAATTTAATCAACCCCCGGGCCAGTGCTCCGCATGAGTGTTGGTCCACCCACCTAGCAGTCGGCGGTGCCACCACGGGGCAACTCGAGGTTTGGTTCCCGTCCACTTTGCATAGACGGTGTGTCCTGAGAACGAGATACGCGGCTCCTATCGGGTTCGTCGACACACCGGGTGGCCTTGCTGTATTAGTTTTACCTTTGACGAGATATCTTGTGCATCAGGATTCCGGTGATGCTTTGGGTAATCTCAGAGTTGAGGTTTTCCACTAGGGAATCCGACGAGATTGCGAGCTTCGTGATGGAGGATTTCTATGCGGCTTGTGGTAATTTGTGATGGACTAGTTGGAGCACCCCTGCAGGCTTAAATCTTTTCGGAAAGCCGTGCCCGCGGTTATGTGGCAACGTGCAAGCTCTGTTTAACACTGGTTCTAGATAACTTGAAGTTAACTTAATTAAAACTTGCCAACTGTGTGCGTAACCGTGACTGTCTCTTTCGTGAGTTCCTTCTCCGATCGGGGACACGGTGGGGTTATGTCTGACGTAGGTAGGTGTTCAGGATCATTCGTTTGATCATCAGTAGTTCACGTCCGTTATGCATCGATCTTTCCCCTCTTATTTCTTGTACTCGTAAGTTAGCCACCAAATATATGCTTAGCCGCTACTGCAACCTCACCACTTAACCATACCTCACCCATTAAGCTTTGCTAGTCTTGATACCTTTGGAAATGAGATTGTTGAGTCCTCTGTGGCTCACAGATTACTACAACACCAGTTGCAGGTACAGGTAAAGGTTACTTGACGCGAGCGCGTTGATTGTTCATTTGGAGTTGCTTCTTCTTCTTCTTCTTCATCGATCTAGGATGGGTTCCAGGCCGGCAGCCTGGGATAGCAAGGATGGACGTCGTTCTTATTTTTCTCGTTTGTTTTCGTCCGTAGTCGGACCCTGCTCTTACTCTTGATAATTATGTAATGTACTGATGTGACTCTGATGTAGCTTGTGGCGAGTGTAAGCCAATTCTATTATATATCTCTTCTTTTCAGTACATGTACTTGTAACGATATCCATTCTTGCGACACGACGAGATGCGCTTCTATCCCTGATGAGACCTTCGTGCCAAATTGAGGATAGGGTCGCATCTTGGGCGTTACACAGGGCTTGTGGCCCACTGGTCAGGCCCCCAGGCCAGCTCTCAGGCCCAGAAATTTTCAAAAATTCCAGAAAAAATCATACTAAATTTTCAGGACCATCGGAGAACTTTTATTTTCGAGGTATTTTTCTCGGGGACGCTAACACAGAAAACAGGGAAAACTAAACTAATTCTATCATTTTTCTTCTAAGCAACAGAAAATGAAAGCTTAAAACAGAGGTATGTGACTCTTTGATTCATCCGTTTCATGGTCATCGAAAGAAATCCGTCAATGGGGTTGATCAAATCCTTATGACAAAACCTTCTTGAATCGCAAGAGAGAACGGAGAATTTCCGAATAGCCACTAAGTCACCTCAATGGGGATATGTATCTCCCCAATAAGCAAATCGTACTCCATCTTGACACGAGGAATAGGGCATTCAAAGCACCCAATGAGAATCGATGAAGTCTTTTCGATAGCATTGATGCAATGTACTTGATATCGTTTCTTCGGAAAGTGCATTGTGTGCTCATTACCGTTGACATGGAAAGTGACATTGCCTTTGTTGCAACCTATAACAGCCCCTGCGGTGTTTAAAAAGGGTCTTCCGAGGATGACAACCATGGCATCGTCCTCGGGAATATCCAAGATAACAAAGTCTGTTAAGATAGTGGTATTAGCAACCACAACAGGCACATCCTCGCAAATGCCGATAGGGAAAGCAGTTGATTTGTCGGCCATTTGCAGAGAAATTTTAGTTGGTGTCAACTTATCCAACTCAAGTCTACGATAAAGAGAGAGCGGCATAACACTAACACCGGCTCCAAGGTGACATAAGGCAGTTCTTACGTAGTTTCCTTTGATGGAGCAAGGTATAGTGGGCACTCCGGGATCACCAAGTTTCTTAGGAGTTCCACCTTTGAAAGTGTAATTGGCAAGCATGGTGGAGATCTCAAGATCTGGTATCTTCCGTTTATTAGTCACGATATCTTTCATGTACTTGGCATACGGAGACATCTTGAGCATATCAGTTAACCGCATCTGCAAAAAGACGGGTCTTATCATCTCAACGAAGCGCTCAAAATCCTCATCATCCTTTTTTCTTGGATGGCTTAGGAGGAAAGGGCATAGGTCTCTAAACCCATGGCTCTCTTTCTTTACCATGCTTCCTAGCAGTGAAGTCATTCTTATCGTACTTCTTAGGTTGTGGGTTATCAGGATTAACCGAAGGTTCAATCTTCACATCCTTATAATTGCTAGGTTGAGCATTATTATGAACATCACTGTCCATATTGTCATCAGGTTCATGTTCATCACCAGATTGTGTTTCTGCATCAGACGCAGAAATATCATTAGGTTCTTCAGGTGTGACAGTATTTGGTAAACTGGCGTGTATGTTTCTATCATCCTTCTTCTTCTCCTTAGGATGACTAGGTGTATCAGGATTGATTCCTTGAGAATCTTGATCAATTCTCTTAGGATGACCTTCAGGATACAAAGGTTCCTGAGTCATTTTGCCTCCTCTAGTAATGACTCTGACAGAGTTGTCATTTAATTCATTGAGCAAGTCATTCTGAGCTTTAAGTACTTCTTCTACCTGAGTAGTAATCATAGAGGCATGTTTACTCAGAAGCTTCAGATCATTGACATTTCTGTCTACACAAACACTTAAATGGCTAAGCATACGAGCACTTTGTTTCAAATGTCTGCTAACATAATCATTGAAACTCTGTTGTTTGGCAACAAAGTTGTCAAATTCATCAAAGCATAGGCTAGCAGGTTTATCAAAACGAATATCACTCTCATCAAACCTACGCAGAGAATTCACTTCTACTACCTGTATCGGGTTATCGAGACCATGGATCTCTTTGATAGGCGGTAGATTTTTGACATCTTCGGATCTAATGCCTTTCTCTTGTATAGATTTCTTGGCTTCTTGCATATCTTCGGGACTGAGGAATAGAATACCTCTTTTCTTAGGAGTTGGCTTAGGAGGTGGTTCGGGAATAGTCCAAGCATTATCGTTGATCAAGATGTGATTCAGTAGGGTCTCAGCTTGTTCTACAGTTCGTTCCCTAAAAACACAATCGGCACAACTATCTAGGTGGTCTCTAGAGGCATCGGTAAGTCCGTTATAGAGGATATCAAGTATCTCGTTCTTCTTAAGAGGGTGATCAGGCAAAGCATTCTGTAGATGGACGAGCCGCCCCCAAGCTTGTGGAAGACTCTCTTTTTGGAGTTGAGCAAAGTTGTATATTTCCTGCAAGGTAGCTTGCTTCTTATGGGCAGGGAAATATTTCTCACAGAAGTAATAGACCATCTCCTGGGGACTACTCACACATCCAGGAGCAAGAGAGGTGAACCAGGCTTTAGCATCATCCTTTAGAGAGAAAGGAAACATCTTAAGGATACAGTAGTGGCGGATCTTCTCCTCATTAGTGAAAAGGGTGGCTATTTCGTGTAGTTTGGCAAGATGGGCTATGACCGTCTCAGACTCATATCCATGAAAAGGATCAGATTCGACTAGAGATATTATATCAGGATCGACAAAGAATTCGTAATCCTTATCGGTGATAAAGATAGGTGAAGTGGCAAAGTTCGGGTCATATTTCATCTTAGCTTCCCGAGATTTTTCCTTCCACTTGGCAAGTAATTTCTTAGCGTCATAGGCATCCTTACACGCAAGAAAATCCTCATCTATCTCTCCCTCCATAACGTAACCCTCAGGTATATGAGGAAATTCATATCTAGGAGAGCTAGATCTAGCAGGAGCAAAAGCATGTTCTATCTCAATAGTATCGGCAGTATCAGAAGCATGACGAGCATTGGTAGTAACTCTACCAATATGAGCATCAAGGAATACTCCTAGTGGAACATCAGGCAAAGTAGTATCTCTAGCAGTATCAAGCATAGCATCATCAGGCAAAATAGCATCTCTAGCATCATCAGGCAAAGCAGTATCAAGCATAGCATCTCTAGCAGTATCAGGCATAGTATGAAGCATAACATCATCACACATAGTATCAAGCACAGCATCTCTGGTAGTAGCATCATAAGCATCATCAAGCACAGGCGACATATCAAGATTTCTAGCAGGAGGTGATGTCACAAACTTACTCATAACTGAAGGTGAATCAAGTGCAGAGCTAGATGGCAATTCCTTACCTCCCGTCGTAATTGAGGGCAAGACTTTGGTCTTCGGATCCTTCAGATTCTTCATAGTGATCAGCAGATATAAATCCCAAGTGACTCAGAGAATACAGCAATACCTCCCCGGCAACGGCACCAGAAAAATGCTTGATGTCAACCGTTCTTCCCCTTTGCAACGGCACCAGAAGAATGCTATTAGCACTCTCCGGCAATCGAAACTAGAAGAATGTTATTGACGGCCCACAAGCGCATGGGATCGCAGCTGTTGTCGAGGGTAGAGTATTCGACCCAAATTTGTTGATACGCCTATAGGAGGTGATAGGATACTCTCAAGTATTAGCAGCTGAATATGTTAGATTCAACCACACCTGAAAGATTAGTATCTGCAAGCAAAGTATCAGTAGCAAAGTAGTATGATAACAACGGTGTCATAAACGATCTATTGACGGCACACTATTCCTAATGATTGTATCAATGGCTCCAAGTTGCCTCATTGACGGAGATTGTTAGTTCCCGTCAACGACCAGCGAACCAAAATTGTAGCAGGTAGCAGCAGTGTAACGAGCAATAGCAGCGGCAAGGAACAGCAGTAGTAACAGCAGTAGCAAGCAACAGTAGCAGTGGAGCAAAACAAGTAACAGCAGTGGCAACAGTAGTAGCAGCAGCAGTAGAGCAAAACAAGTAGCAACAGTAGCAACAGTAGTAGCAGCAGTAGGACAAACTCATAGGCAATGGGTCGGTGATTTGTTTGGATGATATTCATCATGCAACAGTTATAACACGGAGAGATATGTGGCTAGCTCCCGTTCATCAATGTGATGTAGCATGCATTCCGTGTGTCGTCATACGTGCTTAGGGAAAAGAACTTGCATGACATATATTGTCCATCCCTCACGTGGCAGCGGGGTCCAAAAGGAAACTACGGGATATTAAGGTTCTCCTTTTAATAAAGAACCAGACCGGGATATTAAGGTTCTCCTTTTAATAAAGAACATGAACTCCTCAAACTATGGTCATCACCGGGAGTGGTTCCGGTTATTGTCACTCCAGGGTTGACGGATCATAACACATAGTAGGTAACTACAACTTGCAAGATCGGATCTAAAACACACATATATTGGTGACAACATAATAATTTCAGATCTGAAATCATGGCACTCGGACCCTAGTGATAAGCATTAAGCATGGCAAACTAGTAGCAACATCAATCTGAGAACATAGTGGATACTAGGGATCAATCCCCATCAAAACTAACTCGATTACATGATAGATCTCATCCTACTCATCAGCGCCCAGCGAGCCTACAAATAGATTACTCACAAACGACGAAGAGCTTCATGGAATTGGAGAGGGAAGAAGGTTGATGATGACGATGGCGACGATTTCCCCTCTCTGGAGCCCAAGACGAACTCCAGATCTGCCCTCCAGATGAAGAACAGGTGGTGGCGGCGCCTCCGTATCGCAAACGCGACGGAAACTTCTCTTCTTTATTTTTTCTCGGACGAAAGTGAACTTATAGACCTGAGGTTGGGGGCGGCAGAGCCATGTGGGCCCCACAAGCTTACCCACCGCCACCAGGGGGGTGGTGGCGGAGCCAGGGCTTGTGGCGCACTGGCCCACCACCTCAGGTGGAACTTGGTGCAGATATTTTTTATATTTTCCAAAACTGCTCCCCGTAGATTTTCAGGACGTTTAGAGAACTTTGATTTCTGCACAAAAATAACACCAAGGCAATTCTGCTGAAAACAGCGTCAGTCCAGGTTAGTTCCATTCAAATCATGCAAATTAGAGTCCAAAACAAGGGCAAAAGAGTTTGGAAAAGTAGATACGATGGAGACGTATCACGGGTCCATAGCTAGTAGCTAGATGGCTTCTTCTCTCTCTTGGATCTTCAATACAAAGTTCTCCATCATCTTCATGGAGATCTATCCGATGTAATCTTCCTTTGTGGTGTGTTTGTCAAGATCCGATGAATTGTGGATTTATGGGAAGATTATCTATGAATCTTATTTGAGTTTCTTCTGATCTCTTATATGCATGATTTCATATCCTTGTAATTCTCTTCGAGTTGTGGGTTTTGTTTGGCCAACTTGATCTATGATTATTGCAATGGGAGAAGTGCTTGGTTTTGGGTTCATACCGTGCGGTGACCTCACCCAGTGACAGAAGGGGTAGCGAGGCATGCATCGTGTTGTTGCCATCAAGGGTAAAAAGATGGGGTTTTCATCATTGGTTTGAGTTTATCCCTCTACATCATGTCATCTTGCTTAAGGTGTTACTCTGTTCGTCATGAACTCAATACACTAGATGCATGCTGGATAGCGGTCGATGTGTGGAGTAATAGTAGTAGATGCAGAAAGTATCGGTCTACTTGTCTCGGACGTGATGCCTATATGTATGATCATTGCCTTAGATATCGTCATGACTTTGCGCGGTTCTATCAATTGCTCGATAGTAGTTTGTTCACCCACCGTATTATTTGCTATTTTGAGAGAAGCCTCTAGTGAACACTATGGGCCCCGGGTCTACTTCACACCATATTTTCAGCCTTACAATTTTACTTCGTTGCACTTTCCGCCTTCAGATCTCACTTTGCAATCAATCTTGAAGGGATTGACAACCCCTTTATAGTGTTGGGTGCAAGCTCTTTTGTGTTTGCGCAGGTACTCTGGACTTGGCGCGATTCTCCTACTGAATTGATACCTTGGTTCTCAAACTGAGGGAAATACTTACTGCTCCTGTGCTGCATCGCCCTTTCCTCTTCAAGCGAAAAACCAACGCAAGCTCAAGAGGCAGCAGAAGGATTTCTGCCGCCGTAGCAATTACCTATACCAACATGTCCCAACCTTCGATGCCATAACCAACCTTTAGAATATTTTGCAATAAGACATGCAAGAGGTTGGGATTTTTTAGTGAAATCGACAATGTATAGATCACCTCTACGAAAACCAGTAAAGACCATGTTATGATTATCTCGATGAAACACTTAGTAATCAACTTCCATAAATAGCACATTGAAACCAAAGTCTGCTAAACTAGATATGGAAAGAAGATTGTAGCCAAGGGATTCAACAAGCATGACATTTCGAATGGAACTATCATGACATACGACAACCTTACCAAGACCAATTACCTTACCCTTGGAGTTGTCTCCAAAAGTCACATACCTTCGTGGTCCATGGTTAGGTGTGATCTCTTGAAACATGTCTTTATCCCCGGTAATATGATCGGTGCATACTGTTGGGAACGTCGCATGGGAAACAAAAAATTTCCTACGCGCACGAAGACCTATCATGGTGATGTCCATCTACGAGAGGGGATGAGTGATCTACGTACCCTTGTAGACCGTACAGCAGAAGCGTTAGAGAACGCGGTTGATGTAGTAGAACGTCCTCACGTCCCTCGATCCGCCCCGCGAACAATCCCGCGATCAGTCCCACGATCTAGTACCGAACGGACAGCACCTCCGCGTTCAGCACACGTACAGCTCGATGATGATCTCGGCCTTCTTGATCCAGCAAGAGAGACGGAGAGATAGAAGAGTTCTCCGGCAGCGTGATGGCGCTCTGGAGGTTGGTGATGACCTTGTCTCAGCAGGGCTACGCCCGAGCTCCGCAGAAACGCGATCTAGAGGAAAAATCGTGGAGGTATGTGGTCGGGCTGCCGTGGAAAAGTCGTCCCAAATCAGCCCTAAGACCTCCGTATATATAGGTGGGAGGGAGGGGGCCTTGCCTTGGGGCTCAAGGAGCCCCAAGGGGGTCGGCCGAGTCCAAGGGGGAGGACTCTCCCCCCCCCCCAAACCGAGTTGGACTAGGTTTGGTGGGAGGGAGTCCCCCTTCCTTCCCACCTCCTCCCTTTTTTTTTCTTTCTCTCTTGATTTTCTTCTCCTTGGCGCATAGGGCACTTTGTGGGCTGTCCCACCAGCCCACTAAGGGCTGGTGTGTCTCCCCCAAGGCCTATGGGCTTCCCTGGGGTGGGTTGCCCCCCCCCCCCCCGGTGAACTCCCGGAACCCATTCGTCATGATGGGGAACGTCGCATGGGAAACAAAAATTTTCCTACGCGCACGAAGACCTATCATGGTGATGTCCATCTACGAGAGGGGGTGAGTGATCTACGTACCCTTGTAGATCGTACAGCAGAAGCGTTAGAGAACGCGGTTGATGTAGTGGAACGTCCTCACGTCCCTCGATCCGCCCCGCGAACAATCCCGCGATCAGTCCCACGATCTAGTACCGAACGGACGGCACCTCCGCGTTCAGCACACGTACAGCTCGACGATGATCTCGGCCTTCTTGATCCAGCAAGAGAGACGGAGAGGTAGAAGAGTTCTCCGGCAGCGTCACGGCGCTCCGGAGGTTGGTGATGACCTTGTCTCAGCAGGGCTCCGCCCGAGCTCCGCAGAAACGCGATCTAGAGGAGAAACCGTGGAGGTATGTGGTCGGGCAGCCGTGAGAAAGTCGTCTCAAATCAGCCCTAAAACCTCCGTATATATAGGTGGGAGGGAGGGGGGCCTTGCCTTGGGGTCCAAGAACCCCCAAGGAGTCGGCCGAGCCAAGGGGGGAGGACTCCCCCCCAAACCGAGTTGGACTTGGTTTGGTGGGAGGAGTCCCCCTCCCTTCCCACCTCCTTCCTTTTTTTTTCTTTCCTCTTGATTTTTCTTCTCTTGGCGCATTGGGCACTTGTGGGCTGTCCCACCAGCCCACTAAGGGCTGGTGTGGCTCCCCAAATGCCTATGGGCTTCCCCGAGGTGGGTTCCCCCCCCCCCCCCCCGGTGAACTCCCGGAACCCATTCGTCATTCCCGGTACATTCCCGGTAACTCCGAAAACCTTCCGGTAATCAAATGAGGTCATCCTATATATCAATCTTCGTTTCTGGACCATTCCGGAAACCCTCGTGATGTCCGTGATCTCATCCGGGACTCCGAACAACATTCGGTAACCAACCATACAACTCAAATACGCATAAAACAACGTCGAACCTTAAGTGTGCAGACCCTGCGGGTTCGAGAACTATGTAGACATGACCCGAGAGACTCCTCGGTCAAAATCCAATAGCGGGACCTGGATGCCCATATTGGATCCTACATATTCTACGAAGATCTTATCGTTTGAACCTCAGTGCCAAGGATTCGTATAATCCCGTATGTCATTCCCTTTGTCCTTCGGTATGTTACTTGCCCGAGATTCGATCGTCAGTATCCGCATACCTATTTCAATCTCGTTTTACCGGCAAGTCTCTTTACTCGTTCCGTAATACAAGATCCCGCAACTTACACTAAGTTACATTGCTTGCAAGGCTTGTGTGTGATGTTGTATTACCGAGTGGGCCCCGAGATACCTCTCCGTCACACGAAGTGACAAATCCCAGTCTTGATCCATACTAACTCAACTAACACCTTCGGAGATACCTGTAGAGCATCTTTATAGTCACCCAGTTACGTTGCGACGTTTGATACGCACAAAGCATTCCTCCGGTGTCAGTGAGTTATATGATCTCATGGTCATAGGAATAAATACTTGACACGCAAAAAACAGTAGCAGCAAAATGACACGATCAACATGCTACGTCTATTAGTTTGGGTCTAGTCCATCACATGATTCTCCCAATGACGTGATCGAGTTATCAAGCAACAACACCTTGTTCATAATCAGAAGACACTGACTATCATTGATCAACTGGCTAGCCAACTAGAGGCATGCTAGGGACGGTGTTTTGTCTATGTATCCACACATGTAAATGAGTCTTCATTCAATACAATTATAGCATGGATAATAAACTATTATCTTGATACAGGAATTATAAAAACAACTATACATTTATTATTGCCTCTAGGGCATAATTCCAACAGTCTCCCACTTGCACTAGAGTCAATAATCTAGCCCTCACATCACCATGTGAATTACATTGTAATAAATCTAACACCCATACAGTTGTGGTGTCGATCATGTTTTGGCCGTGGAAGAGGTTTAGTCAGCGGGTCTGCTACATTCAGATCCGTGTGCACTTTGCATACATTTACGTCCTCTTCCTCGACGTAGTCGCGGATGAGGTTGAAGCGTCGTTTGATGTGTCTGGTCTTCTTGTGAAACCTTGGTTCCTTTGCTAAGGCAATGGCACCAGTGTTGTCACAGAACAAGGTTATTGGATCCAGTGCATTTGGCACTACTCCAAGATCCGTCATGAACTGCTTCATCCAGACACCCTCCTTAGCCGCCTCCGAGGCAGCCATGTACTCCGCTTCACATGTAGAATCTGCTACGACGCTTTGCTTGGAACTGCACCAGCTTACTGCACCCCCATTAAGAATAAATACGTATCCGGTTTGCGACTTGGAGTCGTCCGGATCTGTGTCAAAGCTTGCATCGACGTAACCTTTTACGGCGAGCTCTTCGTCACCTCCATACACGAGAAACATCTCCTTAGTCCTTTTCAGGTACTTCAGGATATTCTTGACCGCTGTCCAGTGATCCACTCCTGGATTACTCTGGAACCTACCTGCCATACTTATGGCCAGGCTAACATCCGGTCTAGTGCACAGCATCGCATACATGATAGAACCTATGGCTGAAGCATAGGGGACGGAGCGCATATGCTCTCTATCTTCATCAGTTGCTGGGCACTGAGTCTTACTCAATCTCGTACCTTGTAAAACTGGCAAGAACCCTTTCTTGGACTGTTCCATTTTGAACCTCTTCAAAACTTTATCAAGGTATGTGCTTTGTGAAAGTCCTATCAGGCGTTTTGATCTATCCCTATAGATCTTAATGCCTAGAATGTAAGCAGCTTCTCCTAGGTCCTTCATAGAGAAACTTGTATTCAAGTAACCTTTTATGCTCTCCAAAAGCTCTACGTTGTTTCCAATCAGTAATATGTCATCCACATATAATATTAGAAACGCCACAGAGCTCCCACTCACCTTTTTGTAAATACAAGATTCTCCAACCACTTGTATAAACCCAAATGCTTTGATCACCTCATCAAAGCGTTTGTTCCAACTCCGAGATGCTTGCACCAGTCCATAAATGGATCGCTGGAGCTTGCACACCTTGTCAGCATTTTTAGGATCGACAAAACCTTCGGGTTGCATCATATACAACTCTTCCTTAAGGAAACCGTTAAGGAACGCCGTTTTGACATCCATCTGCCAGATTTCATAATCGAAAAATGCAGCTATTGCTAACATGATTCTGACGGACTTAAGCATTGCTACGGGTGAGAAAGTCTCATCGTAGTCAACTCCTGGAACTTGTGAAAAAACCCTTTGCCACAAGTCGAGCTTTATAAACGGTCACATTACCGTCAGCGTCCGTCTTCTTCTTAAAGATCCATTTGTTCTGAATAGCCTTGCGGCCCTCAGGTAGTATCTCCAAAGTCCACACTTTGTTCTCATACATGGATCCTATCTCGGATTTCATGGCTTCTAGCCATTTGTTGGAATCTGGGCCCACCATTGCTTCTTCATAATTTGCAGGTTCATTGTTGTCTAACAACATGATTGACAAGACGGGATTACCGTACCACTCTGGAGCAGCGCGTGATCTCGTCGACCTGCGTGGTTCAACAAAAACTTGAACTGGAGTTTCATGATCATCATCATTAACTTCCTCCTCAACCGGCGTCGCAACGACAGAGGTTTCCCCTTGCCCTGCGCCACCATCCAGAGGGATGAGAGGTTCGACAACCTCGTCAAGTTCTATCTTCCTCCCACTCAATTCTCTCGAGAGAAACTCCTTCTCGAGAAAAGCTCCGTTTTTAGCAACAAACACTTTGCCCTCGGATTTGAGATAGAAGGTATACCCAACTGTCTCTTTTGGGTAACCTATGAAGACGCACCTTTCCGCTTTGGGTTCCAGCTTTTCAGGCTGAAGCTTTTTGACATAAGCATCACATCCCCAAACTTTAAGAAACGACAACTTTGGCCTCTTGCCATACCACAGTTCGTATGGTGTCGTCTCAACGGATTTTGATGGTGCCCTATTTAAAGTGAATGCAGTTGTTTCTAATGCATAACCCCAAAATGATAACGGCAAATCAGTAAGAGACATCATAGATCGCACCATCTCTAACAAAGTACGATTACGACGTTCGGACACACCATTACGCTGTGGTGTTCCAGGCGGTGTTAACTGCGAAACAATTCCACATTGTCTTAAGTGAGCACAAAACTCGAAACTCAGATATTCACCCCCACGATCCGACCGTAGGAACTTGATCTTCTTGTTACGATGATTTTCCACTTCACTCTGAAATTGCTTGAACTTTTCAAATGTTTCAGACTTGTGCTTCATCAAGTAGACATAACCATATCTACTTAAATCGTCAGTGAAGGTGAGAAAATAACGATATCCGCCGCGTGCCTCTACGCTCATTGGACCACACACATCGGTATGTATGATTTCCAACAAGTCACTTGCACGCTCCATTGTTCCGGAGAACGGAGTCTTAGTCATCTTGCCCATGAGGCATGGTTCACACGTGTCAAGTGAATCAAAGTCAAGTGACTCCAAAAGTCCATCAGCATGGAGTTTCTTCATGCGTTTTACACCAATATGACCCAAGCGGCAGTGCCACAAAAATATGGCGTTGTCATTGTTTACTCTAACTCTTTTGGTCTCAATGTTATGTATATGCGTATCGCTATCAAGATTCAATATGAACAATCCTCTCACATTCGGCGCATGACCATAAAAGATGTTACTCATAGAAATAGAACAACCATTATTCTCAGACTTAAAAGAGTAACCGTCTCGCAATAAACAAGATCCAGATATAATGTTCATGCTCAACGCATGCACTAAATAACAATGATTTAAGTTCATCACTAATCCCGATGGTAGCTAAAGTGACACTGTGCCGACGGCGATTGCATCAACGTTGGAACCATTTCCTACGCGCATCGTCACTTCGTCTTTCGCCAGCCTTCGTCTATTCCGCAGTTCCTGTTTCGAGTTGCAAATGTGAGCAACAGAACCGGTATCGAATACCCAGGCACTACTACGAGAGCCGGTTAAGTACACATCAATAACATGTATATCAAATATACCTGATTTTTCTTTGCCCGCCTTCTTATCTGCCAGATACTTGGGGCAATTGCGCTTCCAGTGACCCATACCCTTGCAATAGAAGCACTCTGTTTCAGGCTTAGGTCCAGCCTTGGGTTTCTTCGGCGGATTGGCAACAGGCTTGCCGCTCTTCTTCGAATTGCCCTTCTTGCCTTTGTCGTTTCTCTTGAAACTAGTGGTCTTGCTCACCATCAACACTTGATGCTCTTTACGGAGTTCAGACTCTACGACTTTCAGCATCGCAAACAACTCGCCGGGAGACTTGTTCATCCCTTGCATGTTGCAGTTCAACACAAAGCCTTTATAGCTTGGCGGCAGTGATTGAAGGATTCTGTCAGTGATAGCCTCTTGCGGGAGTTCAATCCCCAGCTCAGCTAGACGGTTTGAGTACCCAGACATTTTGAGCACATGTTCACTGACAGACGAGTTTTCCTCCATCTTGCAAGCATAGAATTTATCGGAGGTCTCATACCTCTCGATCCGGGCGTTCTTCTGAAAGATAAACTTCAACTCCTGGAACATCTCAAATGCTCCATGATGCTCAAAGCGACGTTGAAGTCCCGGTTCTAAGCCATACAAGACTGCACATTGAACTATTGAGTAGTCCTCCTTACGTGCTAACCAAGCGTTCTTAACATCCTGATCAGCCGTAGCGGGTGGTTCATCTCCTAGCGCAGCATTAAGGACATAATCCTTCTTCCCAGCTTGTAAGATTAGCTTAAGATTACGAGCCCAGTCTACAAAGTTGCTTCCATCATCTTTTAACTTAGCTTTCTCTAGGAACGTATTAAAATTCAGGATGACACTCGCGTGAGCCATGATCTACAACACAAATATATTCAAAGTGGACTTAGACTATGTTCAAGATAATTAGAGTTCAACTTAATCAAATTATATGCTAAACTCCCACTCAAAAAATACATCTCTCTAGTCATTTGAGTGGTTCATGATCCACTTACACTATCCCAAGTCCGATCATCACGTGAGTTGAGTATAGTTTCAGTGGTAAGCATCCCTATGCTAATCATATCAACTATATGATTCATGATCGACCTTTCGGTCTCATGTGTTCCGAGGCCATGTCTGCACATGCTAGGCTCGTCAAGCTTAACCCGAGTGTTCCGCGTGCGCAACTGTTTTGCACCCGTTGTATGTGAACGTTGAGTCTATCACACCCGATCATCACGTGGTGTCTCGAAACGACGAACTATAGCAACGGTGCACAGTCGGGGAGAACACAATTTCGTCTTGAAATTTTAGTGAGAGATCACCTCATAATGCTACCGTCGTTCTAAGCAAAATAAGGTGCATAAAGGGATTAACATCACATGCAATTCATAAGTGACATGATATGGCCATCATCACGTGCTTCTTGATCTCCATCACCAAAGCACCGGCACGATCTTCTTGTCACCGGCGCCACACCATTATCATCCATCAACGTGTTGCCATCGGGGTTGTCGTGCTACTTATGCTATTACTACTAAAGCTACATCCTAGCAAAATAGTAAACGCATCTGCAAGCACAAACGTTAGTATAAAGACAACCCTATGGCTCCTGCCGGTTGCCGTACCATCGACGTGCAAGTCGATATTTCTATTACAACATGATCATCTCATACATCCAATATATCACATCACATCATTGGCCATATCACATCACAATCATACCCTGCAAAAACAAGTTAGACGTCCTCTAATTTTGTTGCTGCATGTTTTACGTGGTGACCAAGGGTATCTAGTAGGATCACATCTTACTTACGCAAACACCACAACGGAGATATATGAGTTGCTATTTAACCTCATCCAAGGACCTCCTCGGTCAAATCCGATTCAACTAAAGTTGGAGAAACCGTCACTTGCCAGTCATCTTTGAGCAAATGGGGGTTACTCGTAACGATGAAACCAGTCTCTCGTAAGCGTACGAGTAATGTCGGTCCAAGCCGCTTCAATCCAACAATACCGCGGAATCAAGAAAAGACTAAGGAGGGCAGCAAAACGCACATCACCGCCCACAAAAACTTTTGTGTTCTACTCGAGAAGACATCTACGCATGAACCTAGCTCATGATGCCACTGATGGGGAACGTCGCATGGGAAACAAAAAATTTCCTACGCGCACGAAGACCTATCATGGTGATGTCCATCTACGAGAGGGGATGAGTGATCTACGTACCCTTGTAGATCGTACAGCAGAAGCGTTAGAGAACGTGGTTGATCTAGTGGAACGTCCTCACGTCCCTCGATCCGCCCCGCGAACAATCCCGCGATCAGTCCCACGATCTAGTACCGAACGGACGGCACCTCCGCGTTCAGCACACGTACAGCTCGATGATGATCTCGGCCTTCTTGATCCAGCAAGAGAGACGGAGAGGTAGAAGAGTTCTCCGACAGCGTGACGGCGCTCCGGAGGTTGGTGATGACCTTGTCTCAGCAGGGCTCTGCCCGAGCTCCGCAGAAACGCGATCTAGAGGAGAAACCGTGGAGGTATGTGGTCGGGCAGCCGTGAGAAAGTCGTCTCAAATCAGCCCTAAAACCTCCGTATATATAGGTGGGAGGGAGGGGGGCCTTGCCTTGGGGTCCAAGAACCCCCAAGGAGTCGGCCGAGCCAAGGGGGGGAGGACTCCCCCCCCCAAACCGAGTTGGACTTGGTTTGGTGGGAGGAGTCCCCCTCCCTTCCCACCTCCTTCCTTTTTTTTCTTTCCTCTTGATTTTTCTTCTCTTGGCGCATTGGGCACTTGTGGGCTGTCCCACCAGCCCACTAAGGGCTGGTGTGGCTCCCCAAATGCCTATGGGCTTCCCCGGGGTGGGTTGCCCCCCCCCCCCCCCCGGTGAACTCCCGGAACCCATTCGTCATTCCCGGTACATTCCCGGTAACTCCGAAAACCTTCCGGTAATCAAATGAGGTCATCCTATATATCAATCATCGTTTCCGGACCATTCCGGAAACCCTCGTGATGTCCGTGATCTCATCCGGGACTCCGAACAACATTCGGTAACCAACCATACAACTCAAATACGCATAAAACAACGTTGAACCTTAAGTGTGCAGACCCTGTGGGTTCGAGAACTATGTAGACATGACCCGAGAGACTCCTCGGTCAATATCCAATAGCGGGACCTGGATGCCCATATTGGATCCTACATATTCTACGAAGATCTTATCGTTTGAACCTCAGTGCCAAGGATTCGTATAATCCCGTATGTCATTCCCTTTGTCCTTCGGTATGTTACTTGCGTGAGATTCGATCGTCAGTATCCGCATACCTATTTCAATCTCGTTTTACCGGCAAGTCTCTTTACTCGTTCCGTAATACAAGATCCCGCAACTTACACTAAGTTACATTGCTTGCAAGGCTTGTGTGTGATGTTGTATTACCGAGTGGGCCCCGAGATACCTCTCCGTCACACGGAGTGACAAATCCCAGTCTTGATCCATACTAACTCAACTAAAACCTTCGGAGATACCTGTAGAGCATCTTTATAGTCACCCAGTTACGTTGCGACGTTTGATACACACAAAGAATTTCTCCGGTGTCAGTGAGTTATATGATCTCATGGTCATAGGAATAAATACTTGACACGCAGAAAACAGTAGCAACAAAATGACACGATCAACATGCTACGTCTATTAGTTTGGGTCTAGTCCATCACGTGATTCTCCCAATGACGTGATCCAGTTATCAAGCAACAACACCTTGTTCATAATCAGAAGACACTGACTATCATTGATCAACTGGCTAGCCAACTAGAGGCATGCTAGGGACGGTGTTTTGTCTATGTATCCACACATGTAAATGAGTCTTCATTCAATACAATTATAGCATGGATAATAAACTATTATCTTGATACAGGAATTATAATAACAACTATACATTTATTATTGCCTCTAGGGCATAATTCCAACACGTCATTCCCGGTACATTCCCGGTAACTCCGAAAACCTTCCGGTAATCAAATGAGGTCATCCTATATATCAATCTTCGTTTCCGGACCATTCCGGAAACCCTCGTGACGTCTGTGATCTCATCCGGGACTCCGAACAACATTCGGTAACCAACCATATAACTCAAATACGCATAAAACAACGTCGAACCTTAAGTGTGCAGACCCTGCGGGTTCGAGAACTATGTAGACATGACCCAAGAGGCTCCTCGGTCAATATCCAATAGTGGGACCTGGATGCCCATATTGGATCCTACATATTCTACGAAGATCTTATCGTTTGAACCTCAGTGCCAAGGATTCGTATAATCTCGTATGTCATTCCCTTTGTCCTTCGGTATATTACTTGCCCGAGATTCGATCGTCAGTATCCGCATACCTATTTCAATCTCGTTTACCGGCAAGTCTCTTTACTCGTTCCGTAATACAAGATCCCGCAACTTACACTAAGTTACTTTGCTTGCAAGGCTTGTGTGTGATGTTGTATTACCGAGTGGGCCCCGAGATACCTCTCCGTCACACGGAGTGACAAATCCCAGTCTTGATCCATACTAACTAAACTAACACCTTCGGAGATACCTGTAGAGCATCTTTATAGTCAGCCAGTTACGTTGCGACGTTTGATACACACAAAGCATTCCTCCGGTGTCAGTGAGTTATATGATCTCATGGTCATAGGAATAAATACTTGACACGCAGAAAACAGTAGCAACAAAATGACACGATCAACATGCTACGTCTATTAGTTTGGGTCTAGTCCATCACGTGATTCTCCTAATGACGTGATCCAGTTATCAAGCAACAACACCTTGTTCATAATCAGAAGACACTGACTATCATTGATCAACTGGCTAGCCAACTAGAGGCATGCTAGGGACGGTGTTTTGTCTATGTATCCACACATGTAAATGAGTCTTCATTCAATACAATTATACCATGGATAATAAACCATTATCTTGATACAGGAATTATAATAATAACTATATTTTTTATTGCCTCTAGGTCATAATTCCAACAGTCTCCCACTTGCACTAGAGTCAATAATCTAGCCCTCACATCACCATGTGAATTACATTGTAATAAATCTAACACCCATACAGTTCTGGTGTCGATCATGTTTTGGCCGTGGAAGAGGTTTAGTCAGCGGGTCTGCTACATTCAGATCCGTGTGCACTTTGCATATATTTACGTCCTCTTCCTCGACGTAGTCGCGGATGAGGTTGAAGCGTCGTTTGATGTGTCTGGTCTTCTTGTGAAACCGTGGTTCCTTTGCTAAGGCAATGGCACCAGTGTTGTCACAGAACAAGGTTATTGGATTCAGTGCGCTTGGCACCACTCCAAGATCCGTCATGAACTGCTTCATCCAGACACCCTCCTTAGCTGCCTCCGAGGCAGCCATGTACTCCGCTTCACATGTAGAATCTGCTACGACGCTTTGCTTGGAACTGCACCAGCTTACTGCACCCCCATTAAGAATAAATACGTATCCGGTCTGCGACTTAGAGTCGTCCGGATCTGTGTCAAAGCTTGCATCGACGTAACCTTTTACGGCGAGCTCTTCGTCACCTCCATATACGAGAAACATCTCAGTCCTTTTCAGGTACTTCAGGATATTCTTGACCGCTGTCCAGTGGTCCACTCCTGGATTACTCTGGAACCTACCTGCCATACTTATGGCCAGGCTAACATCCGGTCTAGTGCACAGCATTGCATACATGATAGAACCTATGGCTGAAGCATAGGGGACGGAGCGCATATGTTCTCTATCTTCATCAGTTGCTGGGCACTTAGTCTTACTCAATCTTGTACCTTGTAAAACTGGCAAGAACCCTTTCTTGGACTGTTCCATTTTGAACCTCTTCAAAACTTTATCAAGGTATGTGCTTTGTGAAAGTCCTATCAGGCGTTTTGATCTATCCCTATAGATCTTAATGCCTAGCATGTAAGCAGCTTCTCCTAGGTCCTTCATAGAGAAACTTTTATTCAAGTAACCTTTTATGCTCTCCAAAAGCTCTACGTTGTTTCCAATCAGTAATATGTCATCCACATATAATATTAGAAACGCCACAGAGCTCCCACTCACTTTCTTGTAAATACAAGATTCTCCAACCACTTGTATAAACCCAAATGCTTTGATCACCTCATCAAAGCATTTGTTCCAACTCCGAGATGCTTGCACCAGTCCATAAATGGATCGCTGGAGCTTGCACACCTTGTCAGCATTTTTAGGATGGACAAAACCTTCGGGTTGCATCATATACAACTCTTCCTTAAGGAAACCGTTAAGGAACGCCGTTTTGACATCCATCTGCCAGATTTCATAATCGAAAAATGCAGCTACTGCTAACATGATTCTGACGGACTTAAGCATCGCTACGGGTGAGAAAGTCTCATCGTAGTCAACTCCTGGAACTTGTGAAAAAACCCTTTGCCACAAGTCGAGCTTTATAAACGGTCACATTACCGTCAGCGTCCGTCTTCTTCTTAAAGATCCATTTGTTCTGAATAGCCTTGCGGCCCTCATGTAGTATCGCCAAAGTCCACACTTTGTTCTCATACATGGATCCTATCTCGGATTTCATGGCTTCTAGCCATTTGTTGGAATCTGGGCCCACCATTGCTTCTTCATAATTTGCAGGTTCATTGTTGTCTAACAACATGATTGACAAGACGGGATTACCGTACCACTCTGGAGCAGCGCGAGATCTCGTCGACCTGCGTGGTTCAACAAAAACTTGAACTGGAGTTTCATGATCATCATCATTAACTTCCTCCTCAACCGGCGTCGCAACGACAGAGGTTTCCCCTTGCCCTGCGCCACCATCCAGAGGGATGAGAGGTTCGACAACCTTGTCAAGTTCTATCTTCCTCCCACTCAATTCTCTCGAGAGAAACTCCTTCTCGAGAAAAGCTCCGTTTTTAGCAACAAACACTTTGCCCTCGGATTTGAGATAGAAGGTGTACCCAACTATCTCTTTTGGGTAACCTATGAAGATGCACTTTTCCGCTTTGGGTTCCAGCTTTTCAGGCTGAAGCTTTTTGACATAAGCATCACATCCCCAAACTTTAAGAAACGACAACTTTGGCCTTTTGCCATACCACAGTTCGTATGGTGTCGTCTCAACGGATTTTGATGGTGCCCTATTTAAAGTGAATGCAGCTGTTTCTAATGCATAACCCCAAAATGATAACGGCAAATCAGTAAGAGACATCATAGATCGCACCATCTCTAACAAAGTACGATTACGACGTTCGGACACACCATTACGCTGTGGTGTTCCAGGCGGTGTTAACTGCGAAACAATTCCACATTGTCTTAAGTGAGCACAAAACTCGAAACTCAGATATTCACCCCCACGATCGGACCGTAGGAACTTGATCTTCTTGTTACGATGATTTTCCACTTCACTCTGAAATTGCTTGAACTTTTCAAATGTTTCAGACTTGTGCTTCATCAAGTAGACATAACCATATCTACTTAAATCGTCAGTGAAGGTGAGAAAATAACGATATCCGCCGCGTGCCTCCACGCTCATTGGACCACAGACATCGGTATGTATGATTTCCAACAAGTCACTTGCACGCTCCATTGTTCCGGAGAACGGAGTCTTAGTCATCTTGCCCATGAGGCATGGTTCGCACGTGTCAAGTGAATCAAAGTCAAGTGACTCCAAAAGTCCATCAGCATGGAGTTTCTTCATGCGCTTTACACCAATATGACCCAAGCGGCAGTGCCACAAAAATATGGCGCTATCATTGTTTACTCTAACTCTTTTGGTCTCAATGTTATGTATATGCGTATCGCTATCAAGATTCAATATGAACAATCCTCTCACATTCGGTGCATGACCATAAAAGATGTTACTCATAGAAATAGAACAACCATTATTCTCAGACTTAAAAGAGTAACCGTCTCGCAATAAACAAGATCCAGATATAATGTTCATGCTCAACGCAGGCACTAAATAACAACGATTTAAGTTCATCACTAATCCCGATGGTAGCTAAAGTGACACTGTGCCGACGGCGATTGCATCAACCTTGGAACCATTTCCTACGCGCATCGTCACTTCGTCTTTCGCCAGCCTTCGTCTATTCCGCAGTTCCTGCTTCGAGTTGCAAATGTGAGCAACAGAACCGGTATCGAATACCCAGGCACTACTACGAGAGCCGGTTAAGTACACATCAATAACATGTATATCAAATATACCTGATTTTTCTTTGCCCGCCTTCTTATCTGCCAGATACTTGGGGCAATTGCGCTTCCAGTGACCCATACCCTTGCAATGGAAGCACTCTGTTTCAGGCTTAGGACCAGCCTTGGGTTTCTTCGGCGGATTGGCAACAGGCTTGCCGCTCTTCTTCGAATTGCCCTTCTTGCCTTTGCTGTTTCTCTTGAAACTAGTGGTCTTGCTCACCATCAACACTTGATGCTCTTTACGGAGTTCAGACTCTGCGACTTCCAGCATCGCAAACAACTCGCCGGGAGACTTGTTCATCCCTTGCATGTTGTAGTTCAACACAAAGCCTTTATAGCTTGGCGGCAGTGATTGAAGGATTCTGTCAGTGATAGCTTCTTGTGGGAGTTCAATCCCCAGCTCAGCTAGACGGTTTGAGTACCAAGACATTTTGAGCACATGTTCACTGACAGACGAGTTTTCCTCCATCTTGCAAGCATAGAATTTATCGGAGGTCTCATACCTCTCGATCCGGGCGTTCTTCTGAAAGATAAACTCCAACTCCTGGAACATCTCAAATGCTCCATGACGCTCAAAGCGACGTTGAAGTCCCGGTTCTAAGCCATACAAGACTGCACATTGAACTATTGAGTAGTCCTCCTTACGTGCTAACCAAGCGTTCTTAACATCCTGATCAGCCGTAGCGGGCGGTTCATCTCCTAGCGCAGCATTAAGGACATAATCCTTCTTCCCAGCTTGTAAGATTAGCTTAAGATTACGAGCCCAGTCTACAAAGTTGCTTCCATCATCTTTCAACTTAGCTTTCTCTAGGAACGTATTAAAATTCAGGATGACTGTCGCGTGAGCCATGATCTACAACACAAATATATTCAAAGTGGACTTAGACTATGTTCAAGATAATTAGAGTTCAACTTAATCAAATTATATGCTAAACTCCCACTCAAAAAGTACATCTCTCTAGTCATTTGAGTGGTTCATGATCCACTTATACTATCCCAAGTCCGATCATCATGTGAGTTGAGTATAGTTTCAGTGGTAAGCATCCCTATGCTAATCATATCAACTATATGATTCATGATCGACCTTTCGGTCTCATGTGTTCCGAGGCCATGTCTGCACATGCTAGGCTCGTCAAGCTTAACCCGAGTGTTCCGCGTGCGCAACTGTTTTGCACCCGTTGTATGTGAACGTTGAGTCTATCACACCCGATCATCACGTGGTGTCTCGAAACGACGAACTGTAGCAACGGTGCACAGTCGGGGAGAACACAATTTCGTCTTGAAATTTTAGTGAGAGATCACCTCATAATGCTACCGTCGTTCTAAGCAAAATAAGGTGCATAAAAGGATTAACATCACATGCAATTCATAAGTGACATGATATGGCCATCATCACGTGCTTCTTGATCTCCATCACCAAAGCACCGGCACGATCTTCTTGTCACCGGCGCCACACCATGATCATTCATCAACGTGTTGCCATCGGGGTTGTCGTGCTACTTATGCTATTACTACTAAAGCTACATCCTAGCAAAATAGTAAACGCATCTGCAAGCACAAACGTTAGTATAAAGACAACCCTATGGCTCCTGCTGGTTGCTGTACCATCGACGTGCAAGTCGATATTTCTATTACAACATGATCATCTCATACATCCAATATATCACATCACATCGTTGGCCATATCACATCACAATCATACCCTGCGAAAACAAGTTAGACGTCCTCTAATTTTGTTGTTGCATGTTTTACGTGGTGACCAAGGGTATCTAATAGGATCGCATCTTACTTACGCAAACACCACAACGGAGATATATGAGTTGCTCTTTAACCTCATCCAAGGACCTCCTCGGTCAAATCCGATTCAACTAAAGTTGGAGAAACCGACACTTGCCAGTCATCTTTGAGCAAAGGGGGTTACTCGTAATGATGAAACCAGTCTCTCGTAAGCGTACGAGTAATGTCGGTCCAAGCCGCTTCAATCCAACAATACCGCGGAATCAAGAAAAAACTAAGGAGGGCAGCAAAACGCACATCACCGCCCACAAAAACTTTTGTGTTCTACTCGAGAAGACATCTACGCATGAACCTAGCTCATGATGCCACTGTTGGGAACGTCGCATGGGAAACAAAAAATTTCCTACGCGCACGAAGACCTATCATGGTGATGTCCATCTACGAGAGGGGATGAGTGATCTACGTACCCTTGTAGACCGTACAGCAGAAGCGTTAGAGAACGCGGTTGATGTAGTGGAACGTCCTCACGTCCCTCGATCCGCCCCGCGAACAATCCCGCGATCATTCCCACAATCTAGTACCGAACGGACGGCACCTCCGCGTTCAGCACACGTATAGCTCGACGATGATCTCGGCCTTCTTGATCCAGCAAGAGATACGGAGAGGTAGAAGAGTTCTCCGGCAGCGTGACGGCGCTCCGGAGGTTGGTGATGACCTTGTCTCAGCAGGGCTCCGCCCGAGCTCCGCAGAAACGCGATCTAGAGGAAAAACCGTGGAGGTATGTGGTCGGGCTGCCGTGGAAAAGTCGTCTCAAATCAGCCCTAAAACCTCCGTATATATAGGTGGGAGGGAGGGGGCCTTGCCTTGGGGCTCAAGGAGCCCCAAGGGGGTCGGCCGAGTCCAAGGGGGAGGACTCTCCCCCCCCCCAAACCGAGTTGGACAAGGTTTGGTGGGAGGGAGTCCCCCTTCCTTCCCACCTCCTCCCTTTTTTTTCTTTCTCTCTTGATTTTCTTCTCCTTGGCGCATAGGGCACTTGTGGGCTGTCCCACCAGCCCACTAAGGGCTGGTGTGTCTCCCCCAAGGCCTATGGGCTTCCCCGGGGTGGGTTGCCCCCCCCCCCCGGTGAACTCCCGGAACCCATTCGTCATTCCCGGTACATTCCCAATAACTCCGAAAACCTTCCGGTAATCAAATGAGGTCATCCTATATATCAATCTTCGTTTCCAGACCATTCCGGAAACCCTCGTGACGTCCATGATCTCATCCGGGATTCCGAACAACATTCGGTAACCAACCATATAACTCAAATACGCATAAAACAACGTCGAACCTTAAGTGTGCAGACCTTGCGGGTTCGAGAACTATGTAGACATGACCCAAGAGACTCCTCGGTCAATATCCAATAGCGGGACCTGGATGCCCATATTGGATCCTCGTATTCTATGAAGATCTTATCATTTGAACCTCAGTGCCAAGGATTCGTATAATCCCGTATGTCATTCCCTTTGTCCTTCGGTATATTACTTGCCCGAGATTCGATCGTCAGTATCCGCATACCTATTTCAATCTCGTTTACCGGCAAATCTCTTTACTCGTTCCGTAATACAAGATCCCGCAACTTACACTAAGTTACATTGCTTGCAAGTCTTGTGTGTGATGTTGTATTACCGAGTGGGCCCCGAGATACCTCTCCGTCACACGGAGTGACAAATCCCAGTCTTGATCCATACTAACTCAACTAACACCTTCGGAGATACCTGTAGAGCATCTTTATAGTCACCCAGTTACGTTGCGACGTTTGATACACACAAAGCATTCCTCCGGTGTCAGTGAGTTATATGATCTCATGGTCATAGGAATAAATACTTGACACGCAGAAAACAGTAGCAACAAAATGACACGATCAACATGCTACGTCTATTAGTTTGGGTCTAGTCCATCACGTGATTCTCCTAATGACGTGATCCAGTTATCAAGCAACAACACCTTGTTCATAATCAGAAGACACTGACTATCATTGATCAACTGGCTAGCCAACTAGAGGCATGCTAGGGACGGTGTTTTGTCTATGTATCCACACATGTAAATGAGTATTCATTCAATACAATTATAGCATGGATAATAAACCATTATCTTGATACAGGATTTATAATAATAACTATATTTATTATTGCCTCTAGGGCATAATTCCAACACATACACCGTCGAGTATCCACTCATTTCCTCCAACCATGTAGTCTCTAAGGTTTTCCATAGGACACAGGCTCCTCATGGTCTTCTCATATTCTATGTCAAACTTTCTTGGGGCTTATCCTCACAATCCTTAGCCAACTCCGTGTGGACTATATCTGAAATAGATTAGGTAAAAGTATTATTCCAATAGACAATGTATGTTGTCATGAATTATCTAAACCACCAAGGGAGCATATTTGCTTTCACATGGGTTTATTAGTGTAATACATGTTGAAAACATGTTGTGCTTTTGACGTTTAGTCTTCCATAGTTTTACATTCAACAACATGTAAACAAGAACCTCTTTGTGTTAAAAATCAAGAGTCTCAAAATACAAAGGGGATATCACCATGCACAAGATGCTATCTAGAACTACAACCATGCATTAATGTAATCACACAGTTGCCTACAACTAGGAATAATGACTTTTCCCTAGCAATGAATGAACACAAAGAAAATCAACAGGTAATAAGTTGCTATCTAGAACTACAACCATGCATTAATGTAATCACACAGTTGCCAACAACTAGGAATAATGACTTTTCCCTAGCAATGAATGAACACAAAGAAAATCAACAAGTAATAAGATGGCTACAACTTAACACCAACTAATGTAACAATATGTCAAAGAAACAAATGCATGTAAGCACACACACTATAATCTATTGATATTTGGGATTTCTATTTTCATGCCATGAGTTCCTTTATTCTATTCAGTTTTACCCAAACACCTAAGTTGTGCTCACTTTTTCCCTTCTCCCTCTAGCTGAACCTCACATATGGCCAAATGCAGCATTTCCGTTTGGTCAACCCCTTTGAAAGTTATGTGGATGAATGGACTATGAGAAAAAATACATGTGGGACCACTTTAAACTCCATCCATGTCAACCAACCGACAGTTAGTTGCCAACGCATAGTAGGGCAAAGCAGAGTTGCTCGTTGGACCGATTCAGGCGATGGTTAGACAATATCTTGGCCTCTATGCACGTCATGGGGTGGCCATGGGTGGACGTAAACAACGATAGTGGGTGAGTACCATCATGACCGAAGTTTGGTGTTTGTAGGCAACAAAGAATAGCACGGATTCTGAGAAGTTTTTATTCTAGTGTTGTTCTACGGCTGCTTGCGGTGCAGTTTGACATGAGCACGCTAACAAATGATCACGAGAGCATCTTCATGAGCTCATGTGTGATCAACAAACTGAGCTATACTACTTTGTAGTTGTGTTGGGTTTTTTCCCGAAGAGGAAGGGATGACGTAGTAAAGTAGAAATAAGTATTGTCTAATGTTGAGAAATAAGGTTTATCATACCAATAGGAGATTCACGTAAATAACCGTCAACAATACCTATATAGACAAGAGCAAATACTTGCACCCAACACGGGAAGAGGGTTATCAATCCCCTTTTAGTTGTTAATTACAAGGATTAAATTTGTCAGTCTTAGATAGATAAATTGCAAAGTAAAATATAAGTAAATAAATTACAGAACATATTTAGGGTTTTAGTAAATTTGTTGAAAAGACCGAGGGGCCATAGTTTTCACTATAGGCATCTCTTTTAAGAACATAACATACGGTGGGTAAACAAATTACTGTTGGGTAACTCATAGAAAAGCGCATAGTTATGACGTTGTTCATGGCTAATCATTACATACACATTATGACCATGATAAGTAGACCGACTAGTGTGTGCATCTACTAGTATTACTCCACTTCAAGAGTGCTTCTATGTCTGCCCCTCTAGGTATTAAGTTCATAACAAAGAGAGTAATGCATGAAATATGATGACATAATATATACAGAATAAAATCAAGCAATATGATCAAACCCCGTCGTTTTCTCCTTAGTAGCAGCAATACAAATATGAGCCTCATTACTCCTTTGATCACGAGATGAGGACACCGCAAGATTGAACTTGATAGTATGTGCCACTCCCTGTGATGATCTACTCATCTACTTGGGCAATGCAAGATCATAGATTGGAAAGATGCATAGCTATAACAATCACACATAATAAAGTTCATAAAATATTCAATTACTTTCAATGAATAATCTGATCATAAACTCACAATTCATCCGGTCCCAACAAACACGCGGCAAAAGAAGAATGCATCATATGGATCTCCAAGGAGAACATTGTATTGAATATGAGAGAGAGGGGGGAGAGGGAGAGGGAGAGGGAGAGAGAGGGAGAGATCTAGATAATCACTATGGACCCGTTGGTTTGTGGTGAACTACTCACACATCATCGGAGGTGCAACGAGGTTGATGTAGAAGCCTTCCGTGATCGATTTCCCTTCTAACAGAGTACCGACATATGACTTTATAAAGGCTTGTGGAACAACATAGGCTTGCGGCGTCGGAATAATTCTGTCGGATCTCGCTCTCGTGGCTTTGGGATTCTAGAGAATTTATAGAAGCGGAGGTAGTGAAAACAGAGTTATGAGGGGCCCACAAGCTTAGGTGGCGCGCCCCCTGAGGGAGCGTCATGTGAGCTTGTGGCCCTCTCGTACATCTTGTGGCTTCATGGGTCCTTTCTGGTCCAAAAACAAACACTATAAAGTTTCACCTTGTTTGGACTTTGTTTGTTATTGTTTTTTTGTAAAATAATAAAATAGACAAAAATAGGAACTCACACTTCGCACTAGGTTAATAGATCACTTCTCAAAAATTATACAAAATTACATATAAAGTATACAACATTGATAATATAATAGCATAAAATAACTAAAAATTATAGATACAATTGAAGTCGTATCAAGCTCGTGATTAATGACACCAAGGCACGAAAACGTTGACAAGAAAAGTGGAAAAACCTGTGGAGCTCATGGTAAGATTGTGGTGCACGTTGACGAGCACGGGGATGGACTGGAGGCGACGAACCGGCAATGGCGTCCTCGGCTACAAACAACGAAGAAAGCGGCGATGGCAACGATTCAGGGCGACAGTCTTGCGATCTTCGTCGTATAAGTTCACAGTGTCGAGGCAAAGCTAAAGAACGTGATGGTGAGTTGAGAAGAGCACTATGGCTATGTTGTTTTACGTCGTCGCGGCCATGACGTTCATGATTGGAGAGCGAGCAAAAGGAGGGGATGGATGAAGAAGACCTCAAAGGCATGAAGCATGAGCACACGCTCTCGGACGCCTCATCCTCTGCCACTAGACACAAGGTTGAAGACGGGGTTGCCCCTTGGTGGGCTGGGCTGCACAGTGTTGGGCTGCTAGGTAAGTTTTCTTCCCTCTCTCTTTTTTATCCGTCCTTTCCTTTTTATTTGAATCTATTTTGATTTAATTTTAGATTAAACTTTTGTAAAATCGTCTGAAAAAATTAAGTGTGAATTCAATGATTTTTTACACAACTATGAACATTTTAATTTCGATGGAAGTACCTCAAATGCCGGCCCACGAACATCGACCGAGCGTCCCCCACTCCCCACATTTCAACCGGCCGATGGATTGCCTATTGCATCACCTTCTGACAGAGAGAGGTAGTGTCCTCCAGTTCAAGCATTGCATGTGGGAAGGCGATGGCACACCTAAACAATGTTACGAAAATTATATTTCGTGTAATTGGGTAGGGTTTTAAACGATGTAACTGTCCTGCGTTGATCAATATAGTTACTCATCATAGCATTTCAGAAAGAAAAAAAGTCAAAGAAATGAATTCATCTCTTGCTAAAACGTAGAATAATACAAGAAATAAGAATAAGAAATGATAGCAACCGTAGATGGAACAAAGAGCAGGGAAGGTTAAATGCCTCGTTCGCTCCTTCCAACTAAGTGAGCCTGACAGGCACGGATCAGAGCATTGGAGATGCATGTACATCAACTCTTCGTAGGTCAGGTCGCCATTAAAGGGGTCTGGCTCTGGCCTGCACAGTGCACATTGCTCTCTGCATGTGAACACTAGAAACGGTCGAATGTAGAGGCATATGGTATGCTCGAACCTAAGGGGACATTCCATCCACACCAAATTAACCAAAAGTTGATAGCCGCACACAAGAAAGCAGGTAGTGCAGGCATCAACTTTACTTTAGCAAGCTAGCAGCATTTTTCTGAAAGGGGCACAGTACATTCCTAATTCCTTGTACTAGATGCACCCATGATATAATCATATAAAGCAATTTAAGAGCGCACCGTGGCTGGCAGAGAGAGTGGCTGAACTACGAACTCTTAAAATTTCAGTACTTTGTAGGAATGAATTGCAAGGGATGTTTATACTAGATCTAGAGCCATAGCCATAGCTTCCCTAGGCCTGTCTCAGCCACTGCACAGTATTACATATTGGACTCTTTCATGACGCCATGAAGGGAATATGGCCTTCTATTTTTGTCAATCCGATGGATGATATTGAATGATACGTGGATACGGATTTGCTCCAACACAAATAAGATGAAGTACCACACCCAAAAATATTAGGGGTACACTGACCTTGGGTAAAAAAGGTAATTTCAATATGAAAACGTGAAAAGTGAATCAGAATTAATAAAAATATGTTAATATTTTTCAGGATATTTGTATTATGCTCACATCACAGTGCAATTAATTGAAAAAAGTCCCCATCTCAAATACCAAGAACTTAATTTAATCATGGAAACCGGTTTGCTCCACCTAAAAGGAATGTTAATATTTCCTTTTGTTACGGGAAATGCTTGCGTGCCTGACAGCAGCCATACAACATGCGCTCGTCCATCCAGACGTGAAGTCTCAGTAAGATCTGTCGTGCGTAGCACCTGTCGAACAGGCATGACAAAGCGTAGCACTTGTCGGTCAGGCATGACCTGACATCACCACCGAAGCTCCGTGCAGGACGAAGACGCTCCACCTCATGCATGTGTCTAGGGGAAGAGAAGATCAATTCGTCGATTCAAATGACCAAATCGCGGTCGCTTCGGTGGGAACATTCACAAGGTTGAGGTGGAGCTAATTAGCATGGTCTAGGGGCTAGGTGTTGGTGTGCAAGGAGTTTTCAACGGAGGTGATGATGAGGACGCGCTCTGGATGGTAATGTAGATAGATAAATAGATAGATAGGATAGGATAGGGTAGAGATAAAGAGATAGAGAGAGATATATATATCTTGAAAAAGAAGGAAGGGTGGGGCGATCTCGGTGCATTACTTATCTGCAAGAATGACGTACATCAAATTTATGAATTGCGGCGATGGTGGATGGTGATGTAATCCTTATGGAAGTTTTCGACTCTACAATGCACAAATTTTGGCATGAAGCATATTGGTGGACATGACGCTTCACTGTGAACAACCTAGAATGGTCGGTGCCTGGTAAGGTGTCGAGCAAAGATGTGTACGCATAAGCAAGCGTGCAATACACAATTATTGTTCCTATGTATGGTAGGAGGATGGGTAGACAATTAACCTGACGAGTGGGTCAAACCTATCAGCATCGCACACGGCCATGGCCAACCGTCCCGTTTGCAGTGAAGCCATATCGCACACCGGCCACGACAAGGGATGCGAGACAAGGGCCCGTTTGCAATGAAGCGATACCGCACACGGGCCAGAACCAGGCATCCCGTTTGCAATGAAGCCTTATCACACACGGGCGCTGCCCACCGTGTTGTGATGGGTCGTGCACATAAGCAACAATGCCATAGTGACTGGCCTGATACCTGTGTACAATTAGTGCTTTTGCCCTTGTGCGACTAAGGTATCTATAGTCCTATGCAAGTGCTAGCAAATTTTATCTAAAATGTTGAGACTCAGTACAAAATCAGTTTCGAAGTTGGTAGGAGAGTATAGAACAAAGAGTCGAATGAGCTAGTTGTATGCTTACCCCGATACTTAACTACATATGCAGAATTATTAACATATATATACATTCACAACACATTAACTCGGCTAGGCAGCTAGCTAGCTAGAAAGTCATAAAAGTTTAGGTTAATACTGTACAATACTATTGCGCAAGAAGATCATATACTATCAAAGTGCTAGCTAGAACATGCCAAGGGTCAAGTAGATCAAACAGGTAGGCTGAAGGTTAATTAGCTGGGCACAAAAAAATTCCATGAGATCAAGCATTGCACAGGCCTGTCCAATAATGAGGCACGGTGCAAAATCAATAGCAAATCCTGTCATGAGGGAGAAAGCGTACTACTCCATGCATGTCTCCATCGATCAATAGTTCAATACCCGTCTGTAAATAGGCTGAAGATCCAGCTCGGTCTCGTTTAACTATACTTGGATTCTGCATGAGAGCATCGACCGATCAGCTGCAAACCCTAGCTATGGGTAGCTGCTTGGTGATCTGCCCTCCCTGATCTGAGACATGTCATAGTTTCAGATATAGCCAGTAGGAAGATAATTCTGCATAAACAGGAGTACAATGAAGTCAGAGTAGGTTAGTTATACCATAGAAACATGCATATCTGCATGATACGCATGTCTGAGATAAAAAATAAAAGAGTCAACAAACAGATCTGTAAAAAGGATGTAGTTAAACACCAGGAAAACGCCGGTGAAAACTTGGGGTAGGCTATGACGTGCTTTTAGTACATGGTACAACTATTGCTTAGTGCTTGGATTGGATAGCACATGCATGTGTAGTACTAGACATTATACGAACTTATCGTCTAATCGATCAATTGACATGTTGTGCATGTACAATATTGAAGATCACCGTGTAAATTGGTTGCAGTTGTATGCATATATACGTATCATCCATAAATATATCCATGACATATTGATCCGACAATATGTACATAGCTGGCTCCAGCTATAGCTAGCTACTGGAGTAGTACAGTAGTACTCGTGCCTATATGCAATGCAACCGCAAGGAATTAAAGCCTAGCATACATACACAAATATAGAAGTATATCCAACTAACTAGTATATGTCCATACACATTAGCAAATTCTTATTGCATAATTCAGTAGTTGGATGGGGGGGGGGGGGGGGGGGATGGTTTTCAATTTGAAACTACTGTAAATTATGTGCAATAGAAGACATGCATATGAAGATGAAGTGGCTAGCAAAAGCTGGGAAAACAATTAGGATATCAGGAAGTCACAATAAGGGAAAATAGCTAACTAATCATTCCATACGTGTTAACTCAACTGATCACATGTGACAATAAGTTCTTTTAGAAGACTGCTGTAAAAAAACAGAAACATGTGCTTATTTACTTAAACTATCTCATAAAATCGCACATGCATGTTGCAAAGTTACCATTCCCTCTGTAATAAATATAAGAGCGCTTAGATCACTAAGTGATCTAAACGCTCTTAAACGGTCTTATATTTGTTTGCAGAGGGAGTACTTTCGATCATCCGTTATTGGCTTGCTGAAATTTTCTTAAATGGTCAGTCTTCTAAAAGTGAATATTATATTTAGCCTAAATTTGCAGTGCTCAAAGTGCAAGATTTTAACAAAACTGAAATTGCTACAATTTTTAGTCTATAAGCGGGGGCAAGATGTTGATATGATCGAAATATTTACAAAGGATATAAACGAACTATCTTAATTAGCTGTGTACCATTATATATCGTCATCCATTTCTTACTCCTGGAGGCACGATGTCGCCAAGCAGTCCCATGTCAAACGAAACATCCGGAGGCACCAACGATGACGGTGTCTGCACCGCGGACGCGGTGGGGCTATAGCTAGTCGACCTTCCCAGATCGTCGCCGCCGTTGAGCTGCTGCAAAGACGGTGGCATGGAGCTAACGGCCGACTCCGACGACCCAGGATTCATCTGTAGTCGGCGCAGGGGTGGCAAGTTGTACAACTGTTGAGTTGGCACGAATGACATCTGCTCGGCGAGTGCGACGGTGGCGGCGCCGTGGAAGTGCATGCCGCCACCACGCTGGAATGAGGTCTGGTGGTGGCAGTGCTGGCCCTCGTACGTGGTGATCACCACGGTGGGGTCCTCCGACGACCGCTCCACCCGCTTCTTCACGGTGCACTTGCTGTTGGTGCATCGGTAGTAGCTCCTGCTCAAGATCGAAATCCAGTTCGTGAGAATGCATGTATATCTGCTCAATATACATCGAAGAGAAAAGATGAAAATGAAGCACCACAAGAAGATTGCATGCTTTCTATGCCATCTTAAGTGTCCTCGCTAGTCACCACCATACATATCTGCTCTTCGGATTCTATATACTACAACGGGTAAACTCTCTGCCCTTCAGATTCTATAGCTACATGGGGTAAAGCCCGGTTGGGGAAACAAAAGATTCTATAGCTGCTACGTAGTACATGGGTTCGGCAATCATTTCCAAACATGAAGAGAGCATTGGTAATCAATTGAAAATCTTGTATGGTATATATACTATTACTGTCAGGAACAACCAACTAACTGATGAGAGAGCCAGAGACGCAAACCCTGAATTAATCGTTACAAACTGCGCGTGATTTTTCGTTAGAAAATGCTGGTTATATGCATTTTTTTTATGAGAGAAAAAGGCGGTGCGTCAAAATAAGAAACAAGCTTTACCCTTGGCCATGTGTGCAAATAATAATAATAGGAGTACAACATTAAGCAACACAAGTGAAGTGATGGACAATGGATGAGAGATACCTTGGGAAAGGGCTGTTCTTGACGGCTTTCTGCCCATACTTCCTCCATCTGTACCCATCCTCAAGGTGATCGACTTCGCTCTTGGTCACGAAGGCGAACCGCTGCTGCCGCGCCCGCTTCTGCCCCTTCTTCGTCGCCGTCGCCGCCGCCGGCTTCATGCTCCTGCGCGCATACACACATACACACTTAGTTAGCCATGTACTGAATTCTTGAGGATAGTTAGCTAAATAGGCCGGAATCGCTGGCTTGCTTGGTAGCATGCTCCTTAGCCCAAACATGTTTGGAAAATCAACATGCAGCATGAGCAAAACGTACGATCAGATCTAGTAGAAGCCATGATGCGCGCTCTCGCTGTTGAACAGTACAGCAGTAAGTACGTGGTGCAGTAATAAGTACTAGTAGTACATGTGTACGCGTATACGATTGGCGTAGCAAATACGTACGCGGGGAAAGGGGGCGATGAATAAACAAAGAACCCAAAGGCCGCCGGTGTAGTGAATGGAGGGAGAAGATTTTTTTTTTTTTTTGGAGGTTAGAGAGAGAAGAGGACTGAAAAGAGAAACCGCGTGAGAATGAGACCGGCCGGGAACGATCTACTCTACTACGTACGCACGCGAATCACGGCGGATCCGCGTCCGCGTGGACACGTCGCGGCCGGAATTGCCCCTCGCGGACGCGCGATCCGCGTAACCATGTCGCAAGCAACGCGAGGCAGAGATGAGAGAGAGAGAGAGGTGGACCGGCGCCGGCCGCTTGACTCACGCTGCGTCGGCGGCGGACTGCGGCCTGTCGGCGTTCTCCGTGGCGGCCGCGGGCGCGCCGTCGCCGCTCGAGCAGGAGGACGCGGCCGGCAGCATCTCGTCCGGCCGCGCCAGCGGGACCGAAGCGGACGCGCTGGCCTCCGGCAGATCCAGCGACTGCAGCTCCCCGGTGCCCGCGCCGAGGCCGTCCGGCCATCCGCCCAGCTCCGCGAACACCGAGGAGGAGTACTCCGCGAAGGCGTCGCCGGCGAACGGCGGCCAGTCCCCGCCTCCGCCCACCCCCTCCGGCCTCTCTCCCGCGGCGCCGGCCATGGCCCGCCGATCCGGCCGATCAAAGCTAGCTGCCGTCCGTGCTCTCGCTGCGAGAGAGAGAGAGAGTGGCTACACTGGTCGCGCACGCACTGCACCGGCGCTTGTTGGGGCTGGTTCTAGTTGTAGCGTGTGGCCTGGACGGTGCGGCTAGGCTAGGACGAGGAGTAACAACTGGGGTCGCGCATCGTTTTTGGTGCGGAGCGGGGCGGAGCAGACGCGTCGATAAAGAACGGGTTTTTGGAGCTTTGCTCGATCGCGGTCTCGGTCACGGCGGTCTCCGTCGGTAACGTCTTGGTGGGTGACACACGACTTGACACCGGTGACCGGTGCGAGACAGACACACAGATAGAGAGAGCGCAAGCGCAAGTATACGACTCCATGCGTACTCGACTATACTTACTACTACTTGCGTACTTAAAATTACTACTACATGGCATAGTAAAATCTCGTGTAGTAGTAACAAACCATGGGATTGCACCAATCATCGGTGGGATGGGAGTTAGCTAGACGGTGCGCCGTTTCGGCCGGTGTCACGTTAAACTGCTATATACATCGAGGGGGTCAGCACTCAGCATCCATCATCAAGCAGGAGTAATTAAATTCGAAAACAGCGTCTCCTCTGCGCGCGGTGGAACCGTGATGCTCGAATTATTATTTTCGAATTTGGGTTTTCTCTATTTTTGTAGTGGTGGTTAAATCGGGAATGCAGACCACGCGCATGTCCACGTTAGTCCAATTCTCTCACTTGTTGTTGTTGTTTGCTTTTCAGATAGCTAACCGCTTATTTCAAGCGGTAATTCTCTCACTAGTTTGAATGCGGTAAAATGGGCATATGCACTTTTTGTGTCATCCAACACCGTCTCACAAATGTCCATGGACACGTCTAGCTGTTTGAATTCCGCAAATCAGAAGAACCAAACCGGAGGAAGGTTTACAAACGTCTGGACCTCTGCCAAGTAGGACTTTGACACCATAGCCCTAACCACATCCGAGTAGGAGCCCACACATTTAGAAAGTTCGACCCTGCTTTCGCACCAAATCCCGCACGTTCCTTCCCTCACCCCTCTGATCGCTGCTACTCTCCACCCCCGTTCCCGCATTTTCATCGTCCACCACTGCATGGACCCGATCGAGATGTTCGAAGTGTCGCCGTAGCCACAGGCGGTAGCCACCCGCGAGATCAACTTGTTGATCTGCAATGTGCATAGCCCCAAACAGCGGAGCAGGGAAATAGTAGCTACATGACCGTCGAGGCGCCACCTCGTAATTAAGGTGAACAAGTTCGATAGGTGACCGCCGATGCACACACCACCCTAGTCAGAGCAGCTGCAGCTGTCGTACTACTACTAGACCACACCCCTCCCCCCAAGCCACCACCAGCAAGAGCCTTCGATGTTATTTTGGTTATCATGCATATATTTGCTACTCCCTCCGTCTCAAACTTACCTGTCTTAGATTTGTCTATATACGGATGCTTTTTTCATAGGCTGCTGAAATCCTTCTTTAAAAAAAAGAATGTATCTAGAAAAATTTAAAACAAGTAACCTGGGATGAAGGTTGTACCATTTTACATATGCAAAAATGCTATTGATTCAATATCTACATGTTAAATATAGGAGGCTCATGTTGGAGAAGATATTTGGTCACATGACTGGCTATTGTATTCTTGCCCAACGAAACCGTTCGCGGAACATTTAGAGTGTCTGGTTTATGATACTCCATTGGAGATACCCTAATTCACAATGTCGTTAGCATTGCGAAGTAGGGCTGCAACGAAAACTTGAGGCTCATGAGACGCTCGAGATCGATTCTTTTTTTTAGTTGACTCTAGATGGACTCAAAAAGAAATGAGTTGGGTATGAACACTTTCTGTAGCTCGGTCGAGAAATGAGCTGATTTTGAGTCAATACTCGCTCGCTTGATTTTAGCTCGATAGCTCGGCATAATATCGTTATGTTAAATGATCATGTCATATATTAAATGGAAATAGGATAATTTATTATCATATATGCAACCCTGGATTTTTCTCCATTTTATTACAAGCAATTTTGAAAGCTTAATTAATTGTAGGGAAATTTTAGGCCTTATTACGTTAAGTGGTCGGTAGTGTGTTAAATATTTTGTTGTTTCTGGCATCTCCGAGCTACACTATGCTGCAACTTTTTATAATTTCTGGCCAATATTTTGTTTTCCCGATTATATATGGCATGGATCGTTATCATACATCCATACTATACTTTTCGGATGTGAGAGAATAAGTCAAACTAGTTCCAGGAAATTTATATTATCAACGTTCTAATTTGAATACTATTTTTAGTGATTTTTATGTCGTATTGTGGCTTAACTAGTTACAATAATAGTCATACATATTATAATTTTTATTTGTCCCATTTAGCTGAAAACTAGCTCAAGATTGTTATAAGTTGAGCACGAACCATGTTCTACAGCTTAATCTTGAGCTTCATTCAATTTAAGCTCATTCAAATTTTAATATGAATTGAACTAAGCCACTCCAACTCGCTCAAACTCAACTCGTTTGCAGCCCTATTGCCAAGATCTCCCTTTATCTTTATTTATTTTGTATATTAGTTTTGACTGAAGTCAAACATTATAAAGTCTGACCAAGTTTCTAGGAAACAATATATACATTTACAGTAACAAACTAATATGATGTGAAAATATATGTAACGATGAATCTAATGCTATTCTTTTTTACGGAAAATCTAATGATATTCATATGGTGAGAATGAAAAATGAATCATATATGATAAAAGTAGTACTCCTTTATACTCCATCCTTTTCTAAATATAAGTCTTTAAAAATGTTTCATTAATGGACTACATACGTATGTATATAGACATACTTTAAAGTGTAGATTCACTTATTTTGCTTCGTATGTAGACTCCTCTTAGAAGACTTATATTTAGGAACGAATGGAGTAGTTAACTATTATACAAGCTAGCTATAAGATGGATTATAAGATGATTTATAGCCAGCAGTTGGCTAAACTATTAACCATGCTCTTAAGCAAGCCACGGAGCACCTGCATCATCATCCATCTGGTCTAGTGATTAGTGGTACGTGTTTATTGTAGTATTGTCTCAAGATTACCATCAACAACTACTAGCAGGGGCTCGCCCAACTCGACTGTGGCGTTGGAAGGGACAACAGTAAAAGGCTGAATCGCGTGGGCCCGGCGAGAATCTTTTTGCACCTAACTTGGTCCGCACGAAACCACCATCCCTGTCCCTATGCAGTGTGCGTTGGCTTTTATCTAAGGTAAACTGTTTTCAAGTGAGAGAAACAATGGGAGGTAGATTAGTTTCACAGCGTGCCTCTTTTGGTTGGTTATTGATCACGTTGGCTGACAAGTATTGGGGATCTGGTTGTCTACTGCCTTACCGACAAAAGGGTAGATATGGATCGTACTGATAAGGAAATTCAGCAGCCTAGACCAACTCATCAAACATATTGCATAAAATGTCAGACAAACTTGGCAAATTCGATCCCTATATGTTCACCGACACATTCAGACGGCCCTTCTGCTCTTTTGTATTTTTTTTAGAAAATGAAGTTAAACCCTCGGTTTCGGCATCAATTGATGCTTGCAGCCATCATTATTAATTATTCTATAAAGGTATGGCAAAAACATACATCAATTCATCCAAAGTCATCACTCATATCTACAAACTTGATAATGTGGAGTGCTCTCACTCCCCATATCTAAAACAAGTGTCGTCGGTAATCCATCCACATAGCGTATCACGACCAACAGCCGGTGCAGCCTAGCTAAAGCGCACACCACATGCACACATTTTAGAACCGCCATCATCATCGGACCACTCGACCATCTTCACGAGAGATATCTACATCATCCTTGCCAGTCCGGGCATCCGAGGACGCCACCAGGATGCCCAGCGGCGCCACCGCCTTGCGCTCATTCGCCCACACGCGAAAACTCTCAAAGATTTGTCGTGCATAGCACGTGCCAACCAGACATGACTCAGCGTAGCACCTGTCGGCCAGGCATGACTTGACAACTCCACCGAAGCTTCGTGCAAGACGAAACCGCTCCACAAACGATGTTCCTAAGAAAGAAACGGCACCGTAGTACCGCCATCGTCCGATCTGAAAGACCAGATCCTAGGGTTTCCCCCCAAGAAGCACAAGTGAGTCGACAACAGTTACACGACGATACTTTCATCAACAGTTACACGACGATACTAAGTCAGAAGTGCAAAAACATCTACAGCAAAGTACTCGACGTGATTTAAGAGAATCAGTTCACACAAGTCGAGAGTTCAGGATAGGCAGGTGAAGAATAACTCAGGTGAAAATTTTGAGGTGAGAAATTCAGAGAAATTCTTCAGTCAAATTCTTCAAACAGTACACATGAAAGTCTTCAATATACAATTGAGGAAATGAAAGGAGTTGAGGAAATAGAACTAGTAGCTCGATGAAGACAGTTGTTGACGACCCAGTTCCAACTATTGTGACAGTTGTACGTCTAGTTTGGAGCGGCTTGGTATTGAAACCAAAGGACATACAGTCCCTACCGTATTCTACTTGAGCTAAGGACACACAGTCCTTGCCCAACACTCGTGGTAAGTCTTCAGGGAAGACTTCCGAACCTCACAAACTCGGTCACCCGACGATCCACAATTGACTGCTGGATGCTCTAGACCATGACGCCTAGCCGTCTCGAGGATGCACAGTGTTAGGGCATATTTATGCCTAAGTAATTTAGGTGATTGATGACAGTACCTCAAAGGACTAATCGTGTGTGTTAAGATTTCAGATAACACATGTCAACGGCACAAGACGACTCGCTCCCCTCCATGGAACAGAAGCACGGTGTACTCTACGATTCTCTTGCTTTGAGTCTTAGGAATGTCGTACTATTAAGAGGGGACCCGTGGTGGAAAGGTTTGGGTGGAATCAATTTTGCACGCACATTCTTTACCTCCTTTCCCTTTCCCTGCAACTTTGGAGTGGTTCCCGCCTCTGGTTTATCTCCTCTAAGCAAAAAGGTCTCTCAGCGGTAGTACCGCTGTCCCTGGCGATAGTACCGGTGGCCCTGGCGGTAGTACCGCTGTGCTGGCGGTAGTACCGCCCCTGGTCAGCAGTAGTGCCGCTCCAGGAATTTAGTACCGCCTTCCTAGCGGATGTACTTCGTCGGACTTTTTGCGAAGACTTTCTTGGCGGTGGTTGGCTCGGTAGTGCATGTGCACTACCATGGGCCCAGCGGTAGTACCGCTGGAGTGCCAGCAGTAGTACCGTTGCAGCCAGCGGTAGTACCGCTAGGCTCGGGCTGTGAGTGGGAAAACGGTTGGATTCCCCCCCCACACACACACTATATAAGGGGTTCTTCTTGCTCTAGAACCCTACCTTTGACCCTCCCAAGCTTCATTGTTGCTCCCTGACTGGCACTCTCTGGCAATAGCTAGACGAATGCTGATGACAACAAACCTTCCCCTGCAACGGCACCAGAAGAATGCTGCTAGCACTCCCCGGCAATGAAACTAGAAGAATGTTGTTGATGGCCCACCAGCGCGTGGGTTCGCAGCAGTTTTCGAGGATAGAGTATTCAACCCAAATTTGTTGGTTCGCCACACACGAGGTGAGAGAATACTCTCGAGTATTAGCAGCTGAATGCGTCAGATTCAACCACACCTGAAAAATTAGTATCTGCAAGCAAAGTAGTAACAACAAACGCGACGAAAACTTCTCTTTTTATTTTTTCTGGGACGAAAGTGAACTTATATACCTAAGGTTGGGAGCGGCAGAGCCGTGTGGGCCCCACAAGCCTGCCCACCGCCACCAGGGGGGTGGTGGCGGAGCCATGGCTTGTGGCCCACTGGCCCACCCCCTCAGGTGGAACTTGGCGTAGATATTTTCTTATTTTCCAAAACTGCTCTCCGTAGATTTTCAGGACGTTTGGAGAACTTTGATTTCTGCACAAAAATAACACCAAGGCAATTCTGCTAAAAATAGCGTCAGTCCAGGTTAGTTCCATTCAAATCATGCAAATTAGAGTCCAAAACAAAGGCAAAAGAGTTTGGAAAAGTAGATACGATGGAGACTTATCAACTCCCCCAAGCTTAAAACCTTGCTTGTCCTCAAGCAACTCAGTTGACAAACTGAGAGAGAAAGAAAAACTTTGACAAACTCTGTTCGATCTTGTTGTTGCAACTATGTCTAACTCATAACCAGAATTTCAGCAAGATCACAAGTTAACCACATAAGCAAGTGACACAAAGGTCCCATGGTAAGCTAATATCAATGGCATAATCAGCTAACGAGCAAATAATAATGAGTTTCAAATACCAACACTTCAATCAAAACAAGCATGAAGCAATATGAATAGGTGGTATCTCGCTAGCTCTTTCTGAGACCGCAAAACATAAATGGAGAGCACTTTCAAAGATCAAGGGTTGACTAAACATTGTAATTTATAGCAACGAAGATCGAGTCATAGTCATACTCAATATCAATCAAAAGCAAAGCATAAAAATGACAGAGGTGCTCTCTAATTGGTGCTTATATAAGAGGAGGATGACTCGACAGGAAAATAAATAGAAAGGCCCTTCGCAGAGGGAAGCATTGATTTGCACAGGTGCCAGAGCTCAAGCTTTGAAAACAGAGATAATAATTTGGGGTGGCATGCTTTCATTGTCAGTGCAATGACCAAGAGTTCTCAATATCTTCCATGCTACTCATGCTATAGGCGGTTCCCAAACAGAAAAGTAAAGTTTTAACTCCCCCAGCACCAATCAATCACACTCCACGCTTAGCCGAATCCTCGGGTACCGTCCATACTAACATCAATCCGGGGGGAGTCTTGTTTTACAGTTATGTTTTCGATTTAAGCGTGGAACTGGGCATTTCAATTACCGGCCCCTTTCTTGTGAATGACAGGGAATAAACACATGTCGAGGATAACACTCCTAGCATGGAAGATACCAATAGCCCCATGTCACCACATGAGCCGTCCGGGCATGAAAAACAGATTATTTCTTGAAGGTTTAGAGAATGGCACATGCAAATTTACTTGGAACGGCAGGTAGATAACGCAAATAGGTAGGTATGGTGGACTCTCATGGAAAAACTTTTGGGTTTATGGAAGTGGATGCACAAGCAGTATTCCGCTTAGTACAAGTGAAGGCTAGCAAAAGACTAGGAAGCGACCAACTAGAGAGCGACAACAGTCATCAAGATGCAATGAGTTTGACTAACATTAAATGCAAGCATGAACAGGATATAAATCACCATGAACACAAACTTCATAGAGGCTATGTTGATTTTGTTTCAACTACATGCATGAACATGCGCCAAGTCAAGCCACTTGAAACATTCAAAGGAGAATACCATCCTATCATACTACATCATAGTCATCTCAAAATCTATGTTGGCAATCAAGACAAACCATTATAAGCTCTCAGCTAAATAAGCATGGCATCAGAATATATGATCTCTAAGTTGTCATTGCAAACATGGTTTTCTCACAACAAAGCTAAATCTGGGTCGACAAGCTAGTCGTATTTACAAAAACAAAATAGATAGAGTTCATACCAGCTTTTCAGTCTCAGTGACTTCATCATATATCATCATTATTGCCTTTCATTTGCACGATCGAACGATGTGAGCAATAATAAGTGCATTGGACTAAGCTGAATCTGCACGCAAACACAAAGGAGAAGACAAAGTAATATGGCTCTTTTGAAAGCTAAACAGGTAAGCATGCAAGAACCACTAAGCATTGTAACCAATATCTTCTACCTTGACACAAAGAGAAAGAAAACTATTTACACGGGAAAGCTCCAAACAAGCAAAAGAAGAAAGAAAAATCTTTTTGGGTTTTCTCAAAAGGACACAAAACAAGAAAACAAGAAAACGAAAATAAACTAGCATGGATAATACAGTGGCAAAGTGTAAACACCGGCTAACAAAGTGAAAGCATAAGCATGGATGTAAAGTCGGTGAGAACGCGTACTCCCCCAAGCTTAGGCTTTTGGCCTAGCTTGGTCTACTCCCATGGATGGTCCTGGCGAAACCCAAAATCATAATCGGTGTTATTCGGGAGTGTTGCAGCCACTTCCTGAATAGCTGCCTCATGAAGTCGAGCAGCCGTTGCCTCCCTCTCATACTCCGCTGCCTCTCCTATGGTTATGTAGTATCTTCGTTTTACCTGAAAGTCAAAGAAAGCAGGAGCAGGAAGGGTAATATGGAAAACACGCTGCCGGTTAAATATCAAGCGGTATAGGAGGGATCCATGATCTCTCTCAAGGAACTGGTAGCGTGCTAGAGCGACATGATCAAGGTAGGCTGTACGGAGAGGAGGGTCTTCTGGACGGATGGATACTCCAAGAAAATTTGCTAAGCGTGTAGCATAAACTCCACCAAAGAAATCCCCCTCGCTGGCATTTTTATTCAGCCTCCTTGCTATTATAGCTCCCACATTGAAGCTCATGTCACCTGTTACTGCGCTCTTAAGGATACTAAAATCAGAAGCGCATAGGTGACAATGTGCACCCTTGCCGTTAATGCACCTACCTATGAAGAGGGCAAGGTAGTGCAAGGCAGGGAAATGAATGCTTCCTATGGTGGCTTGCGTGATATCTCTGGTTTCTCCAACATTTATACTGGAGACAAAGTCTCTGACCGAAGACTTGGAAGGATCATTAATACTACCCCCATCGGGTATCTTGCAAATCCTATTGAAATCCTCCAAGTCCACGGTATAGGATTTATCGTACAGATCAAACAGTATGGATGAATCACGGCCAACTGGGAATTTAAATCTACGCACGAAAGAGGCAGTGAGCATAGCATACTGTTCACATTTACCTGAGAGGAATTCTTCTAACCCGGCATTGCGGATAAGTGTATCAAACTCATCCTTGAAACCTGCTTCGATCATGAACTCATCGGAAGGCCATTCACATGGTTGTACCCGTGCGTCCCTTAGTTGAAAAGGTTCGGGCTCCCGAAAAGAGACACGAGGACCCTTCTTACTTGAGGAACCACCATGAAACTTCCTCCTGAACATAATTTCCTTTTGCTGAAATTTTTGAAGTTCAAGAGAAAAGTGAATGAAGATCCACCACACCTTGTAGCAACTACTCCTACTAGTGCCTAGAGACTGTATCACGCGCTAAAACTACTTGGGATCAGCTAAAATCAACCTTTCAAGCTCAAGAACAGGGTCACCAAGGTAGCAAGAATACGCGAAAGATAAAGCACTAGAGCAAAAACTAATTGGACCAATGGAGAAGTCACTTACCAAGGATTAATTTACCCAAAACGGTTTGGAGAATGGTGCTTTGAGCAAGGAGATCGAAAATCACAGCCAAATGAGCAAGAACACGGGTTTGAGCTACGAAACAATTTTTTCTGGAGGTGGAAGAAGAGGCCGGGAGATGGAATGAGTGGAAGGGGTCCTTGTGGGCCCCACAAGCTTGCACTCCGCCACCAGGGGGTAGGTGGCGGTGGCAGGGCTTGTGGCCCACTGGTCTGGCCCCCAGGCCATCTCTCAGGCCCAGAAAATTTCAAAAATTCCAGAAAAAATCATACTAAATTTTCAGGACCATCGGAGAACTTTTATTTTTGAGGTATTTTTCTCCGAGACGCTAAAACAGAAAAGAGAAAAAACTAAACTAAACTATCATTTTTCTTCTAAGCAAAAGAAAATGAAAGCTTAAAACAGAGGTATGTGACTCTTTGATTCATCCGTTTCATGGTCATCGAAAGAAATCCGTCAATGGGATTGATCAAGTCCTTATGACAAAACCTTCTCGAATCGCAAGAGAGAACGGAGAATTTTCTAATAGCCACTAAGTCACCTCAATGGGGATATGTTTCTCCCCAACAAGCAAATCATACTTCATCTTGACACGAGGAATAGGGCATTCAAAGCTCCCAATAAGAACCGATGAAGTCTTTTTGATAGCAATGATGCAATGTACTTAATATCGTTTCTTCGGAAAGTGCACTGTGTGCTCATTACCGTTGACATGGAAAGTGACATTGCCTTTCTTGCAATCTATAACAGCCCCTGCAGTGTTTAAAAAGGGTCTTCCGAGGATGACAGCCATGGCATCGTCCTCAGGAATATCCAAGATAACAAAGTCTATTAAGATAGTGGTGTTAGCAACCACAACAGGCACATCCTCGCAAATGCCGATAGGGAAAGCAGTTGATTTATCGGCCATCTGCAGAGAAATTTCAGTGGGTGTCAACTTATCCAACTCAAGTCTACGATAAAGAGAGAGCGGCATAACACTAACACCGGCTCCAAGGTCACATAAGCCAGTTCTTACGTAGTTTCCTTTAATGGAGCAAGGTATAGTGGGCACTCCGGGATCACCAAGTTTCTTAGGAGTTCCACCTTTGAAAGTGTAGTTGGCAAGCATGGTGGAGATCTCAAGATCTGGTATCTTTCGTTTATTAGTCACGATATCTTTCATGTACTTGGCATACGGAGACATCTTGAGCATATCAGTTAACCGCATCTGCAGAAAGATGGGTCTTATCATCTCAACGAAGCGCTCAAAATCCTCATCATCCTTTTTCTTGGATGGCTTAGGAGGAAAGGGCATAGGTCTCTAAACCCATGGCTCTCTTTCTTTACCATGCTTCTGTTGGAATTATGCCCTAGAGGCAATAATAAATATAGTTATTATTATAATTCCTGTATCAAGATAATAGTTTATTATCCATGCTATAATTGTATTGAATGAAGACTCATTTACATGTGTGGATACATAGACAAACACCGTCCCTAGCATGCCTCTAGTTGGCTAGCCAGTTGATCGATGATAGTCAGTGTCTTCTGATTATGAACAAGATATTGTTGCTTGATAACGGAATCACGTCATTGGGAGAATCACGTGATGGACTAGACCCAAACTAATAGACGTAGCATGTTGATCGTGTCATTTTGTTGCTACTGTTTTCTGCGTGTCAAGTATTTATTCCTATGACCATGAGATCATATAACTCACTGACACCGGAGGAATGCTTTGTGTGTATCAAACGTCGCAACGTAACTGGGTGACTATAAATATGCTCTACAGGTATCTCCGAAGGTGTTAGTTGAGTTAGTATGGATCAAGACTGGGATTTGTCACTCCGTGTGACGGAGAGGTATCTCGGGGCCCACTCGGTAATACAACATCACACACAAGCCTTGCAAGCAATGTAACTTAGTGTAAGTTGCGGGATCTTGTATTACGGAACGAGTAAAGAGACTTGCCGGTAAACGAGATTGAAATAGGTATGCGGATACTGACGATCGAATCTCGGGCAAGTAACATACCGAAGGACAAAGGGAATGACATACGGGATTATACGAATCCTTGGCACTGAGGTTCAGACGATAATATCTTCGTAGAATATGTAGGATCCAATATGGGCATCCAGGTCCCGCTATTGGATATTGACCGAGGAGTCTCTCGGGTCATGTCTACATAGTTCTCGAACCCGCAGGGTCTGCACACTTAAGGTTCGACGTTGTTTTATGCATATTAGAGTTATATGGTTGGTCACCGAATGTTGTTCGGAGTCCCGGATGAGATCACGGACGTCACGAGGGTTTCCGTAATGGTCCGGAAACGAAGATTGATATATAGGATGACCTCATTTGATTACCGGAAGGTTTTCGGAGTTACCGGGAATGTACCGGGAATGACGAATGGGTTCCGGGAGTTCACCGGGGGGGCAACCCACCCCGGGGAAGCCCATAGGCCTTTGGGGAGACACACCAGCCCTTAGTGGGCTGGTGGGACAGCCCACAAGTGCCCTATGCGCCAAGGAGAAGAAAATCAAGAGAGAAAGAAAAAAAAGGAGGAGGTGGGAAGGAAGGGGGACTCCCTCCCACCAAATCTAGTCCAACTCGGTTTGGGGGGGAGAGTCCTCCCCCTTGGACTCGGCCGACCCCCTTGGGGCTCCTTGAGCCCCAAGGCAAGGCCCCCTCCCTCCCACCTATATATACGGAGGTTTTAGGGCTGATTTGAGATGACTTTCCACGGCAGCCCGACCACATACCTCCACGGTTTTTCCTCTAGATCGCGTTTCTGCGGAGCTCGGGCGGAGCCCTGCTGAGACAAGGTCATCACCAACCTCCAGAGCGCCGTCACGCTGCCGGAGAACTCTTCTACCTCTCCGTCTCTCTTGCTGGATCAAGAAGGCCGAGATCATCGTCCAGCTGTACGTGTGCTGAACGCGGAGGTGCCGTCCGTTCGGTACTAGATCGTGGGACTGATCGCGGGATTGTTCGCGGGGCGGATCAAGGGACGTGAGGACGTTCCACTACATCAACCGCGTTCTCTAACACTTCTGCTGTACGGTCTACAAGGGTACGTAGATCACTCATCCCCTCTCGTAGATGGACATCACCATGATAGGTCTTCGCGCGCGTAGGAAAATTTTTGTTTCCCATGCGACGTTCCCCAACAGTGGCATCATGAGCTAGGTTCATGCGTAGATGTCTTCTCGAGTAGAACACAAAAGTTTTTGTGGGCGGTGATGTGCGTTTTGCTGCCCTCCTTAGTCTTTTCTTGATTCCGCGGTATTGTTGGATTGAAGCGGCTTGGACCGACATTACTCGTACGCTTACGAGAGACTGGTTTCATCGTTACGAGTAACCCCCTTTGCTCAAAGATGACTGGCAAGTGTCGGTTTCTCCAACTTTAGTTGAATCGGATTTGACCGAGGAGGTCCTTGGATGAGGTTAAATAGCAACTCATATATCTCCGTTGTGGTGTTTGCGTAAGTAAGATGCGATCCTACTAGATACCCATGGTCACCACGTAAAACATGCAACAACAAAATTAGAGGACGTCTAACTTGTTTTTGCAGGGTATGATTGTGATGTGATATGGCCAACGATGTGATGCGATATATTGGATGTATGAGATGATCATGTTGTAATAGAAATATCGACTTGCATGTCGATGGTACGACAACCGGCAGGAGCCATAGGGTTGTCTTTATACTAACGTTTGTGCTTGCAGATGCGTTTACTATTTTGCTAGGATGTAGCTTTAGTAGTAATAGCATGAGTAGCACGACAACCCCGATGGAAACACATTGATGGATGATCATGGTGTGGCGTCGGTGACAAGAAGATCGTGCCGGTGCTTTGGTGATGGAGATCAAGAAGCACGTGATGATGGCCATATCATGTCACTTATGAATTGCATGTGATGTTAATCCTTTTATGCACCTTATTTTGCTTAGAACGACGGTAGCATTATGAGGTGATCTCTCACTAAAATTTCAAGACGAAATTGTGTTCTCCCCGACTGTGCACCGTTGCTACAGTTCGTCGTTTCGAGACACCACGTGATGATCGGGTGTGATAGACTCAACGTTCACATACAACGGGTGCAAAACAGTTGCGCACACGGAACACTCGGGTTAAGCTTGACGAGCCTAGCATGTGCAGACATGGCCTCGGAACACATGAGACCGAAAGGTCGATCATGAATCATATAGATGATATGATTAGCATAGGGATGCTTACCACTGAAACTATACTCAACTCACGTGATGATCGGACTTGGGATAGTGTAAGTGGATCATGAACCACTCAAATGACTAGAGAGATGTACTTTTTGAGTGGGAGTTTACCATATAATTTGATTAAGTTAAACTCTAATTATCTTGAACATAGTCTAAGTCCACTTTGAATATATTTGTGTTGTAGATCATGGCTCACGCGACAGTCATCCTGAATTTTAATACGTTCCTAGAGAAAGCTAAGTTGAAAGATGATGGAAGCAACTTTGTAGACTGGGCTCGTAATCTTAAGCTAATCTTACAAGCTGGGAAGAAGGATTATGTCCTTAATGCTGCGCTAGGAGATGAACCACCCGCTACGGCTGATCAGGATGTTAAGAACGCTTGGTTAGCACGTAAGGAGGACTACTCAATAGTTCAATGTGCAGTCTTGTATGGCTTAGAACCGGGACTTCAACGTCGCTTTGAGCGTCATGGAGCATTTGAGATGTTCCAGGAGTTGAAGTTTATCTTTCAGAAGAACGCCCGGATCGAGAGGTATGAGACCTCCGATAAATTCTATGCTTGCAAGATGGAGGAGAACTCGTCTGTCAGTGAACATGTGCTCAAAATGTCTGGGTACTCAAACCGTCTAGCTGAGCTGGGGATTGAACTCCCGCAAGAGGCTATCACTGACAGAATCCTTCAATCACTGCCGCCAAGCTATAAAGGCTTTGTGTTGAACTACAACATGCAAGGGATGAACAAGTCTCCCGGCGAGTTGTTTGCGATGCTGAAAGTCGCAGAGTCTGAACTCCGTAAAGAGCATCAAGTGTTGATGGTGAATAAGACCACTAGTTTCAAGAGAAACGGCAAAGGCAAGAAGGGCAATTCGAGGAAGAGCGGCAAGCCTGTTGCCAATCCGCCGAAGAAACCCAAAGCTGGACCTAAGCCTGAAACGGAGTGTTACTATTGCAAGGGTATGGGTCACTGGAAGCGCAATTGCCCCAAGTATCTGGCAGATAAGAAGGCAAGCAGAGAAAAATCAGGTATATTTGATATACATGTTATTGATGTGTACTTAACCAGCTCTCGTAGTAGTGCCTGGGTATTCGATACCGGTTTTGTTGCTCATATTTGCAACTCGAAACAGGAACTGCGGAATAGACGAAGGCTGGCGAAAGATGAAGTGACGATGCGCGTAGGAAATGGTTCCAAGGTTGATGCAATCGTCGTCGGCACAGTGTCACTTCAGCTACCGTCGGGATTAGTGATGAGCTTAAATCATTGTTATTTAGTGCCTGCGTTGAGCATGAACATTATATCTGGATCTTGTTTATTGCGAGACGGTTACTCTTTTAAGTCAGAGAATAATGGTTGTTCTATTTCTATGAGTAACATCTTTTATGGTTATGCACCAAATGTGAGAGGATTGTTCATATTGAATCTTGATAGCGATACGCATATACATAACATTGAGACCAAAAGAGTTAGAGTAAACAATGATAGCGCCATATTTTTGTGGCACTGCCGCTTAGGTCATATTGGTGTAAAGCGCATGAAGAAACTCCATGCTGATGGACTTTTGGAGTCACTTGACTTTGATTCACTTGACACGTGCGAACCATGCCTCATGGGCAAGATGACTAAGACTCCGTTCTCCGGAACAATAAAGCGTGCAAGTGACTTATTGGAAATCATGCATACCGATGTGTGTGGTCCGATGAGCGTGGAGGCACGCGGCGGATATCGTTATTTTCTCACCTTCACTGACGATTTGAGTAGATATGGTTATGTCTACTTGATGAAGCACAAGTCTGAAACATTTGAAAAGTTCAAGCAATTTCAGAGTGAAGTGGAAAATCATCGTAACAAGAAGATCAAGTTCCTACGGTCTGATCGTGGGGGTGAATATCTGAGTTTCGAGTTTGGTGATCACTTAAGACAATGTAGAATTGTTTCACAGTTGACACCGCCTGGAACACCACAGCGTAATGGTGTGTCCGAACGTCGTAATCGTACTTTATTAGAGATGGTGTGATCTATGATGTCTCTTACTGATTTGCCATTATCGTTTTGGGGTTATGCATTAGAAACAGCTGCATTCACTTTAAATAGGGCACCATCAAAATTCGTTGAGACGACACCATACGAACTGTGGTATGGCAAAAGACCAAAGTTGTCGTTTCTTAAAGTTTGGGATGTGATGCTTATGTCAAAAAGCTTCAGCCTGAAAAGCTGGAACCCAAAGCGGAAAAGTGCGTCTTCATAGGTTACCCAAAAGAGACAGTTGGGTACACCTTCTATCTCAAATCCGAGGGCAAAGTGTTTGTTGCTAAAAACGGAGCTTTTCTCGAGAAGGAGTTTCTCTCGAGAGAATTGAGTGGGAGGAAGATAGAACTTGACGAGGTTGTCGAACCTCTCATCCCTCTGGATGGTGGCGCAGGGCAAGGGGAAACCTCTGTCGTTGCGACGCCAGTTGAGGAGGAAGTTAATGATGATGATCATGAAACTCCAGTTCAAGTTTATGTTGAACCACGCAGGTCGACGAGATCACGTGCTGCTCCAGAGTGGTACGGTAATCCCGTCTTATCAATCATGTTGTTAGACAACAATGAACCTGCAAGTTATGAAGAAGCAATGGTGAGCCCAGATTCCAACAAATGGCTAGAAGCCATGAAATCCGAGATAGGATCCATGTATGAGAACAAAGTGTGGACTTTGGAGATACTACCTGAGGGCCGCAAGGCTATTCAGAACAAATGGATCTTTAAGAAGAAGACGGACGCTGACGGCAATGTCACCGTTTGTAAAGCTCGACTTGTGGCAAAGGGTTTTTCACAAGTTCCAGGAGTTGACTACGATGAGATTTTCTCACCCGTAGCGATGCTTAAGTCCGTCAGAATCATGTTAGCAATAGCTGCATTTATCGATTATGAAATCTGGCAGATGGATGTCAAAACGGCGTTCCTTAACGGTTTCCTTAAGGAAGAGTTGTATATGATGCAACCCGAAGGTTTTGTCGATCCTAAGAGTGCTAACAAGGTGTGCAAGCTCCAGCGATCCATTTATGGACTGGTGCAAGCATCTCGGAGTTGGAACAAACGCTTTGATGAGGTGATCAAAGCATTTGGGTTTATACAAGTGGTTTGAGAATCTTGTATTTACAAGAAGGTGAGTGGGAGCTCTGTGGCGTTTCTAATATTATATGTGGATGACATATTACTGATTGGAAACAATGTAGAGCTTTTGGAGAGCATAAAAGGTTACTTGAATAAAAGTTTCTCTATGAAGGACCTAGGAGAAGATGCTTACATTCTAGGCATTAAGATCTATAGGGATAGATTAAAACGCCTGATAGGACTTTCACAAAGCACATACCTTGATAAAGTTTTGAAGAGGTTCAAAATGGAACAGTCCAAGAAAGGGTTCTTGCCAGTTTTACAAGGTACGAGATTGAGTAAGACTCAGTGCCCAGCAACTGATCAAGATAGAGAGCATATGCGCTCCGTCCCCTATGCTTCAGCCATAGGTTCTATCATGTATGCGATGTTGTGCACTAGACCGGATGTTAGCCTGGCCGTAAGTATGGCAGGTAGGTTCCAGAGTAATCCAAGAGTGGATCACTAGAGAGCGGTCAAGAATATCCTAAAGTACCTGAAAAGGACTAAGGAGATGTTTCTCGTATATGGAGGTGACGAAGAGCTCGCCGTAAAAGGTTACGTCGATGCAAGCTTTGACACAGATCCGGACGACTCTAAGTCGCAAACCGGATACGTATTTATTCTTAATTGGGGTGCAGTAAGCTGGTGGAGTTCCAAGCAAAGCGTCGTAGCAGATTCTACATGTGAAGCGGAGTACATGGCTGCCTCGGAGGCGGCAAAGGAGGGTGTCTGGATGAAGCAGTTCATGACGGATCTTGGAGTGGTGCCAAGCGCACTGAATCCAATAACCTTGTTCTGTGACAACACGGGTGCCATTGCCTTAGCAAAGGAACCACGGTTTCACAAGAAGACCAGACACATCAAACGACGCTTCAACCTCATCCGCGACTACGTCGAGGAAGAGGACGTAAATATATGCAAAGTGCACACGGATCTGAATGTAGGAGACCCGCTGACTAAACCTCTTCCACGGCCAAAACATGATCGACACCAGAACTGTATGGGTGTTAGATTTATTACAATGTAATTCACATGGTGATGTGAGGGCTAGATTATTGACTCTAGTGCAAGTGGGAGACTGTTGGAATTATGCCCTAGAGGCAATAATAAATATAGTTATTATTATAATTCCTGTATCAAGATAATAGTTTATTATCCATGCTATAATTGTATTGAATGAAGACTCATTTACATGTGTGGATACATAGACAAAACACCGTCCCTAGCATGCCTCTAGTTGGCTAGCCAGTTGATCGATGATAGTCAGTGTCTTCTGATTATGAACAAGATATTGTTGCTTGATAACTGGATCACGTCATTGGGAGAATCACGTGATGGACTAGACCCAAACTAATAGACGTAGCATGTTGATCGTTTTATTTTGTTGCTACTGTTTTCTGCGTGTCAAGTATTTATTCCTATGACCATGAGATCATATAACTCACTGACACCGGAGGAATGCTTTGTGTGTATCAAATGTCGCAACGTAACTGGGTGACTATAAATATGCTCTACAGGTATCTCCAAAGGTGTTAGTTGAGTTAGTATGGATCAAGACTGGGATTTGTCACTCCGTGTGACGGAGAGGTATCTCGGGGCCCACTCGGTAATACAACATCACACACAAGCCTTGCAAGCAATGTAACTTAGTGTAAGTTGCGGGATCTTGTATTACGGAACGAGTAAAGAGACTTGCCGGTAAACGAGATTGAAATAGGTATGCGGATACTGACGATCGAATCTCGGGCAAGTAACATACCGAAGGACAAAGGGAATGACATACGGGATTATACGAATCCTTGGCACTGAGGTTCAGACGATAATATCTTCGTAGAATATGTAGGATCCAATATGGTCCCGCTATTGGATATTGACCGAGGAGTCTCTCGGGTCATGTCTACATAGTTCTCGAACCCGCAGGGTCTGCACACTTAAGGTTCGACGTTGTTTTATGCGTATTAGAGTTATATGGTTGGTTACGGAATGTTGTTCGGAGTCCCGGATGAGATCACGGACGTCACGAGGGTTTCCGGAATGGTCCGGAAACGAAGATTGATATATAGGATGACCTCATTTGATTACCGGAAGGTTTTCGGAGTTACCGGGAATGTACCGGGAATGACGAATGGGTTCCAGGAGTTCACCGGGGGGGGGGGGGAACCCACCCCGGGGAAGCCCATAGGCCTTTGGGGAGACACACCAGCCCTTAGTGGGCTGGTGGGACAGCCCACAAGTGCCCTATGCGCCAAGGAGAAGAAAATCAAGAGAGAAAGAAAAAAAAAAGGAGGAGGTGGGAAGGAAGGGGGACTCCCTCCCACCAAACCTAGTCCAACTCGGTTTGGGGGGGAGAGTCCTCCCCCTTGGACTCGGCCGACCCCCTTGGGGCTCCTTGAGCCCCAAGGCAAGGCCCCCTCCCTCCCACCTATATATACGGAGGTTTTAGGGCTGATTTGAGACGACTTTTCCACGGCAGCCCGACCACATACCTCCACGGTTTTTCCTCTAGATCGCGTTTCTGCGGAGCTCGGGCGGAGCCCTGCTAAGACAAGGTCATCACCAACCTCCGGAGCGTCGTCAGGCTGCCGGAGAACTCTTCTACCTCTCCGTCTCTCTTGCTGGATCAAGAAGGCCGAGATCATCGTCGAGTTGTACGTGTGCTGAACGCGGAGGTGCCGTCCGTTCGGTACTAGATCGTGGGACTGATCGCGGGATTGTTCGCGGGGCGGATCGAGGGACGTGAGGACGTTCCACTACATCAACCGCGTTCTCTAACGCTTCTGCTGTACGGTCTACAAGGGTACGTAGATCACTCATCCCCTCTCGTAGATGGACATCACCATGATAGGTCTTCGTGCGCGTAGGAAAATTTTTGTTTCCCATGCGACGTTCCCCAACAGCTTCCTAGCAGTAAAGTCATTCTTATCGTATTTCTTAGGTTGTGGGTTATCAGGATTAACCGTAGGTTCAATCTCCACATCCTCATCATTGCTAGGTTGAGCATTATTATGAACATCACTGTCCATATTGTCACCAGGTTCATATTCATCACCAGATTGTGTTTCTGCATCAGACGCAGAAATATCATTAGGTTCTTACGGTGTGACAGTATTTGGCAAACTGGCATGCAGGTTTCTATCATCCTTCTTCTCCTTAGGATGACTGGGTGTATCAGCATTGATTCCTTGAGAATCTTGATCAATTCTCTTAGGATGACCTTCAGGATACAAAGGTTCCTGAGTCATTTTGCCTCCTCTAGTAATGACTCTGACAGAGTTGTCATTTAATTCATTGAGCAGGTCATTCTGAGCTTTAAGTACTTTTTCTACCTGAGTAGTAATCATAGAGGCATGTTTACTCAGAAGCTTCAGATCATTGACATTTCTGTCTACACAAGCACTTAAATGGCTAAGCATACGAGTACTTTGTTCCAAATGTCTGCTAACATAATCATTGAAACTCTGTTGTTCGGCAACAAAGTTCTCAAATTCATCAAAGCATAGGCTAGCAGGTTTATCAAAAGGAATATCACTGTCATCAAACCTACGCAGAGAATTCACTTCCACTATCTGTATCGGGTTATCGAGACCATGGATCTCTTCGATAGGTGGTAGATCTTTGACATCTTCAGATCTAATGCCTTTCTCTTGCATGGATTTCTTGGCTTCTTGCATATCTTCGGGACTGAGGAATAGAATACCTCTTTTCTTAGGAGTTGGCTTAGGAGGTGGTTCGGGAATAGTCCAAGCATTATCGTTGATCAAGATGTTATTCAGTAGGGTCTTAGCTTGTTCTATAGTTTGTTCCCTAAAAACACAACCGACACAAATATCTAGGTGGTCTCTAGAGGCATCGGTAAGTCCGTTATAGAGGATATCAAGTATCTCGTTCTTCTTAAGAGGGTGATCAGGCAAAGCATTCTGTAGCTGGACGAGCCTCCCCCAAGCTTGTGGAAGACTCTCTTCTTGGAGTTGAGCAAAGTTGTATATTCCCTGCAAGGCAGCTTGCTTCTTATGGACAGGGAAATATTTCTCACAGAAGTAATAGACCATCTCCTGGGGACTACTCACACATCCAGGAGCAAGAGAGGTGAACCAGGCTTTAGCATCATCCTTTAGAGAGAAAGGAAACAACTTAAGGATATAGTAGTGGCGGATCTTCTCCTCATTAGTGAAAAGGGTGACTATATCGTGTAGTTTGGCAAGATGGGCTACGACTGGCTCAGACTCATAACCCTTATGAGATTATCTCAGGGTCGACACAGAATTCATAATCCTTATCGGTGATAAAGATATGTGAAGTGGAAAACTTTGGGTCGTATTTCATCTTAGCTTCCCGAGATTTTTCCTTCCACTTGAGAAGTAATTTCTCAGCGTCATAGGCATCCTTACACGCAAGAAAATCCTCAGTTATTTCTCCCTCCATAACGTAACCCTCAGGTATATCACGCAATTCATATCTAGGAGAGCTAGATTTAGCTGGAGCAAAAGCAGGTTCTATCTCAATAGTATCGGTAGTTTCAGAAGTATGACGAGCATTGGCAGTAACTCTAGCAATATGAGCATCAAGGAACACCCCTAGTGGAACATCAGGCAAAGTAGTATCTCTAACAGTATCAAGCATAGCATCATCAGGCAAAATAGCATCTCTAGCATCATCAGGCAAAATAGCATCTCTAGCAGTATCAAGTATAGTATCAATCATATTATCATCAGGCATAATATCAAGCATAGCATCTCTAGCAGTATCAGGCATAGCATCAGGCATAGTATCATCAGGCATAGTATCAAGCATAGCATCTCTAGCAGTAGCAACATAAGCATCATCATGCACAGGCGACATATCAAGATTTCTAGCAGGAGGTGATGTCGCAAACTTACTCATAACTGAAGGTGAATCAAGTGCAGAGCTAGATGGCAATTCCTTACCTCCCCTCATAGTTGAGGGGCAAGACTTTGCTCTTCGGATCCTTCAGATTCTTCATAGTGATCAGCAGATATAAATCCCAAGTGACTCAGAGAATATAACAATTCCTCCCCGGCAACGACGCTAGAAAAATGCTGACTGGCACTCTCTGGCAATAGCTAGATGAATGCTGATGACAACAAACCTTCCCCTGCAACGGCACCAGAAGAATGCTGCTAGCACTCCCCGGCAATGAAACTAGAAGAATGTTGTTGATGGCCACCAGCGCGTGGGTTCGCAGCAGTTTTCGAGGGTAGAGTATTCAACCCAAATTTGTTGCTTCGCCAGACAGGAGGTGAGAGAATACTCTCGAGTATTAGCAGCTGAATGCGTCAGATTCAACCACACCTGAAAGATTAGTATCTGCAAGCAAAGTAGTAACAACAAAGTAGTATAATAACAACGGTGTCAGAAACGATCTGTTGACACAGCAGACTATTTCTAACGATTGTATCAATGGCGCCAAGTTACCTCGTTGACGGAAATTGTCGGTTCCCGTCAACGGCCAGCGATCAAGATTGTAGCAGGTAGCAGTAGTGTAATGAGTAACAACAGTGGCAAGGAACAGCAGTAGTGACAGCAGTAGCAAGCGACAGTAGTAGAAACAGTAGCAGCAGAGCAAGACAAGTAACAGCAGCAGCAACAGTAGTAACAGCAACAGAGCGAAACAAGTAACAGCAGCAGTAGGACAAACTCGTAGGCAATGGGTCGGTGATTTGTTTGGATGATATTCATCATGCAACAGTTATAACACGGAGAGATATGTGGCTAGCTCCTGTTCGTCAATGTGATGTAGGCATGCATTCTGTGTGTCGTCATACGTGCTTAGGGAAAAGAACTTGCATGACATCTAATGTCCATCCCTCCCATGGCAGCGGGGTCCAAAAGGAAACTGCGGGATATTAAGGTTCTCCTTTTAATAAAGAACCGGACCAACGCATTCGCACTTGGTGAACACATGAACTCCTCAAACTATGGTCATCACCGGGAGTGGTTCCGGTTATTGTCACTCCGGGGTTGCCGGATCATAACACATAGTAGGTAACTACAACTTGCAAGATTGGATCTAAAACACACATATATTGGTGACAACATAATAATTTCAGATCTGAAATCATGGCACTCGGTCCCTAGTGACAAGCATTAAGCATGGCAAAGTAGTAGCAACATCAATCTCAGAACATAGTGGATACTAGGGATCAATCCCCATCAAAACTAACTCGATTACATGATAGATCTCATCCTACTCATCACCGCCCAGCGAGCATACGAATAGATTACTCACGAACGACGAAGAGCTTCATGGAATTGGGGAGGGAAGAAGGTTGATGATGGCGATGGCGACGATTCCCCCTCTCCGGAGCCCAAGACAGACTCCAGATCTGCCCTCGAGATGAAGAACAGGTGGTGGCAGCGCCTCCGTATTGTAAACGCGACAAAAACTTCTCTTTTTATTTTTTCTGGGACGAAAGTGAACTTATAGACCTGAGGTTGGGGGCGGCAGAGCCGTGTGTGCCCTACAAGCCTGCCCACTGCCACCAGGGGGGTGGTGGTGGAGCCAGGGCTTGTGGCCCACTAGCGCACCCCCTCAGGTGGAACTTGGCGCAGATATTTTTCTTATTTTCCAAAACTGCTCACCGTAGATTATCAAGACGTTTGGATAACTTTGATTTCTGCATAAAAAATAACACCAAGGCAATTCTGCTGAAAACAGCGTCAGTCCAGGTTAGTTCCATTCAAATCATGCAAATTAGAGTCCAAAACAAGGGCAAAAGAGTTTGGAAAAGTAGATACGATGGAGACGTATCACTCCCTAAGCTCAAAAGTGTCCGATCTCTCTCCCTAGCCAATCAAACTTGTTGATTCTCTAGGGATTGGTTGAGAAGGCCTAGATCTACACTTCCACCAAGAGAAAAATTGATTCCCCCACCAGTCCCTTGCGGATCTTGTTACTCTTGGGTGTTTGAGCACCCTAGACGGTTGAGGTCACCTCGAAGCCACATTCCATTGTGGTGAAGCTTCGTGGTCTTGTTGGGAGCCTCCAAGCTTTGTGTGGAGTTTTCCCCAACCTTCTTTGTAAAGGTTCGGTCGCCGCCTTCAAGAGCACCTATAGTGGAATCACGGTACCTCGCATCGTGTGAGGGCGTGAGGAGAATACGGTGGCCCTAGTGGCTTATTGGGGAGCATTGTGCCTCCGCACCGCTCCAACGGAGACGTACTTCCTGTCAAAGGGAAGGAACTTCGGTAACACATCCTCGTCTTCATTGGTTCCACTTGTGGTTATCTCTAACCTTTACATTGTTATGCTTATGTTGGTCTGTATCTCTTACTTGTCATAGTTATCTTGTTGTTAGCATCATATAGGTTCACCTCTTTGTTGTCATTTTAGTGAACCCTTATGTTGCTTACCCTAACTTTCTAAGATTAATTAAAAAGTGGTCATTGCCTATTCACCCCCCTCTAGTCAACCATATCGATCCTTTCAATTGGTATCAGAGCCACGTCTCTTTATTAAGGGTTTCACCACCCGAAGAGTATGGAAGATGATGAGGGACTTCCCCGTGCGCAAACCGAGGCCATGGACTTGACTTCGATCACAAGGGACGACTTGAATACGGCTATGGCCGCACTCAAGACGTCCTTGACGAACGAGGTCAAGACCATGCTTAAAGAGTTAATTGAGGGAATTAAAAGTTCTCCCGAACCGGCGTTGGTGGTTAAACCCACCAACACAGATTCGGAGGCCAATTCCTTTAGGGAAACGGCTAAAGGTATGCAACCTTCCCCTCCTCTCGAAAATGAGGGGAACGGGACTTATGCATCTGTTCCACCACCCTTGGTCTATGGAGGACCGGTTCCCACACCGCGTCTTAATCCTGTTGGTCCTCCTCCTAAGCTTGTAAAAGGTGATTTTGCTAACTGGATATTTTCTATTAAGTCTCATTTGAATCACAGCTCAACAAATTTGTGGAGAATCATCGAGCAAGGCTATTATCCCCATGACCCAAGCAACCTCACTCCAAGAGAAGAAGCGGGCAATCAATATAATCAGTCCGCATTGTTTATTCTCCAGTCTGCAGTGCCACGTGAAGATCTTCCTCACTTGCGTCCCTTCACTTTGTCCAAGGACTGTTGGGAGCACATTATGGTGTTGTACAAGGGAAGCTCAAGCATTCAACGGTCCAACTATGAAGTGGTACTTGATAAGGCCGATGAGTTTGTGATGAAGGAAGATGAGGACCCTCGTGATCTCTATGGAAGGGTGACTGCTATTGTTGTGGCTCTCAAGGACCATGGGAGCAAGGATGTGGATGATACATGGGTCAAGCGCAAGTTTCTCAAGGCCATCATGCCTTTCAATAAAGCCATGTCATCTGTCATTCGCCAATGAGCAGATTTCCACTCCTTGTCTTCCAGTGAGGTGCTGGATGAATTCATTGCAATGTCAATCATGAACGAGACAGCTGACAATGCACTTGCTCGAGTTCGCTCAAAGACAGCTTCACCCAACCTTGCATTAAAGGAAAAAGCGGCTTTTGAAGAAGAAGAGGATGAGGAAGAGGAGAGCTGCCCTGAAGACACGAAGTATGCTTATCATGAGCACATGGCTCTTGCGTCAAGCCAATTCTGGGGCAACAAGAGGAACTCAAGACCCACCTTCACCAAGAACAACTCAAGTGGGTTCAAACCCAAGCAACGAGTGAGGACATGCTATAACTGTGGTAATGTGAGTCACTTCGTGGCCGAATGTCCCTATGAGAAAAGGGAAGACAACGGGGGCAAGCTCATTCGCAAAGACAAAACCAAGTCATTCCCAAACAAGAACAACTTTGTGAAGAAACCCCACCCAAAGGGTATGGTGGCCCTTGAAGAGTACCCCTCCGATGATGATGACGATGATGATATGGTGGCAACTGCAACTGTTGCCATTGCCACCCCCTCTCCCAAGAAGGTGTCTCTCTTCAATGCCCCCAACGAGAACCACATCGCCAAGTGCCTCATGGCCAAAGGTATCGATCAGGTAACCCCCATCATTAAGACCAACATCGCTACTGCTCCTTCATTGTTGAATTGTGTTGATGATAGTGATGTTGGGGAACTTAATGAGCATGATCTTGACAAATTTCTGTGCACTATCAAGGGAGAAGCCAAGAAGCACTTTGTTGCTCTCTTGGAACAACTGGGTGAGGCTAATGACCTCATCGAGTCTCATGAGGAGACCATCTCCGAGCTTCATTGACATAGTCGTGACTATGCCAATGAGATTGCTGAACTATCTATTGCACTAGAAAAGGAGCGCACTCTTCGTTTGGCTCTTGATGAGTCATACAACGATGACTGCGCTAAAATGCAAAAGAAACTACATCATGATACTGTTCTTACTCGTATGCTTAAGTCTGAAAAGGATGCTCTTGGGGTTGGCCATGACAGACTCAAAGTGGAGTTTGACACACTTGACAAGGCTCACAAGGTCTTGAAAGGTGTTCATTTCTCTCTGAAAGAGTCTCATGATCAACTCCAAGCAAAGCTTACCAAGGAAATCTCTACTTGTCCTCCCTTTGTGTTAATTGATAATGCTTGTACAACTAACCCTTGTTATGAGCATGTACATCTTGTGGAGGAAAATGCCAAGTTAAAGGAGAGACTTGAGAAGGGCCTTGTGTCATGCATACAAGGCGAGAAGAGCCTGAACGACCTCTTGAGCAATCAAAAGGGTGTGGTAGGAAAGGAGGGACTTGGACTTACCTCCAAGTCAAAAACAAAAAGGAGGAACAGGAACAAACGATCCCCTACCCTCATGGACATCTTTGTCAAAGAGGGCGAAGGGACTCAGGAGGTGAATAGGGACAAGGTGGACGATGGTAACGTCAAGAAAGGCAAAACCATTCCTACCAACACAGCCTGCAAACTCAATCCTTCCTATGTTTTATGTCGTGCTGGTGATGGGCATGTTTATGCCAGATTTGTTGGTTCTTACTATGAGTCCATTGAATGGGCTATTTGGGTTCCTAAGACCCTTGTCTCTAACATTAAAGGACCCATTCAAAAATGGGTACCTAAAACCAAGCCTTGATCTATTGCAAGAGTTTGCTTCCGATGGGGTGTCATGGTTGCTCGATAGTGGAGCAACAAATCATATGACCGGAAGCAAGGACTTAGTGGTGGATGTGCATCCTTCTCCATCTATGCCCACCCATGTCCAATTCGCCGATGCATCCTCGTCAAAGGTATTGGGATTTGGTAAGGTGGTCATCTCTCAAGAGTTATCTATTGAGAAGGTCATGCTTGTTGAGTCTCTTGCCTACAATTTACTTTCGGTTCGTCAACTTGCAATTATGGGTTTTTCCACATTCTTTAATCTTGATACTGTGATCCTCTTGAGGAGCAAGACTCTTAAAGTAGCCTATGTTGGATATGTCGAAAATGGTCTCTATGTGGTGAACTTTTCAAAGCGACCCACTAAGACTGCGACCTGTCTAATGGCTAAAGTTGATGTGGGCTGGCTTTGGCATCGCCGACTAACTCATGTCAATATGAGATCTTTGCAAAATCTTCTCAAAGGGGACCATATTTGTGGACTAACAAATGTGAGTTTTGCTAGAGATCGTGCTTGCAGTGCCTGCATTGAAGGAAAGATTCATGAAACTGCTCATCGTCCAACGACTCTCATTTACACTAAGAGGCCATTGGAGCTCCTCCATATGGATCTTTTCGGTCCTCCATCATTTGATAGTCTTGGAGGCAGAAAGTACTGCTTGGTGATTGTTGATGACTACTCAAGATACACCTGGGTATATTTCTTCAAGAGGAAGAGTGAGACTCAACAAACTGTCATCAACTTTGCTAATTAAGCTCAACGTCAACATGAAGCAAAGATTTTGATGATTAGAAGTGACAATGGCACCGAGTTCAAGAACTACACCTTGGATGCGTTTCTAGGTGATGAGGGAATAAAACATCAATATTCAGCACCATATACCCCTCAACAAAATGGCGTGACGGAAAGGAAGAACCGGACTTTGATGGATGTTGCAAGAACAATGATGGCGGAATTCAAATCTCCATATAACTTTTGGGCTGAGGCCATCAACACAGCATGTCACGCGTCCAATCGGCTCTATATCCGCAAAGGCTTGAACAAGACTCCATATGAGATTCTCATCGGAAACAAACCCAATCTCAAGTACTTCCGGGTATTCGGTTGTAAGTGTTTCATTCTCAAGAAAGGTGCACGTTTAGCTAAATTTGATTCTAGAGCACAAGAGGGCATCTTTGTTGGTTATGCTACAAACTCTCATGCTTACCGTGTCCTCAACAAGTCCACCGGACTCATTGAGGAGACGTGTAACGTGGAGTTTGATGAAAATAATGGCTCCCAAGTGGAGCAAAGTGTTCTTTGTGATGTAGGTGATGAAATTCCTCCCCGGGCCATAAGAAGAATGGGGATTGGTCAAATACTCCCCATTGAGGAACCCCTTGTGGCCGAAGGAGAAGGACAATGCTCTACTCAAGTGGAGCCATCACCCTCACAGGCCCCACACGCTTCCGATGAACAAAGAGAAGACCCTCAACAAGTTGAACAAGCTCAAGGTCAAGATTAATTGCCCAACGATGGTGATGTGTCCCATGATGTACAAGCACTTACCCAAGGTTCCGAACCTACTCAAGATCAAGATCAAGTGCAACTACAAGATCCAGACCAAATAGAAGCACAAGATCAAGATCAAGAGCAACCACAAGTACAAGGACAAACAAGTGAACCTGCTCAAGTCGAGAATCGAGTTGATCAGGATACTGTCTCGCAATTCCCTTCTGCAGCACCAAAAGCTGGTGCCAAGGGAGGTTCAAGACGCATGGGCAAGCAAAGTAAACAAGTCGATGCTCCCGAGTTATCCAATGAAGAACTCTTGGAGCGTCGAGCAGCCAAGATTGCGAACAAGCTGAGAGTCAAGTCACATCTTATGAAGAATGTTCTTGGCAGTTTAAAAAGGGGAGTATCCACCCGTCAACAGATTTGGAATTATTGTGAGCATCACGCGTTTGTTTCGTATTGTGAACCTCAACAGGTACAGGAAGCGCTCGATGATGAGGATTGGCTTATGGCCATGCATGAAGAACTCAACAACTTCGAGCGTAATCAAGTCTGGGATTTAGTGCCAAGACCAAAGGAGGAACATAATGTCATCGGGACCAAATGGATTTTCAAAAACAAGCAAGATGCCAATGGGATTGTGATTCGAAACAAGGCAAGATTGGTGGCTCAAGGCTACTCCCAAGTCGAGCGTATCGACTACGGTGAAACCTTTGCCCCTGTTGCTCGTCTAGAATCTATTCGCATGTTGCTTGCATTTGCTTCTCATCATAATTCCAAATTACAGCAAATGGATGTGAAAAGTGCTTTTCTTAATGGTCCTTTAAATGAGTTGGTCTATGTCAAACAACCCCCGTGATTCAAACATCCCAAGCTCCCCAATCATGTGTACAAACTTAATAAGGCACTCTATGGCCTTAAACAAGCCCCACGTGCGTGGTATGAGTATCTTACTGAGTTGTTACAAGATCGTGGGTTTGAAATTGGGAAGATAGATCCCACTCTTTTTACTAAGAGGGTTAAAGGGGATTTGTTCATATGCCAACTATATGTTGATGATATCATTTTTGGTTCTCCTAACATTTCTTTCAATGAAGAATTTGATGCACTGATGACCGAGAAATTTGAGATGTCCATGATGGGAGAGTTGAAGTTCTTCCTCGGATTCGAGATTAAACAAGGCTTAGAAGGGACCTTCATCAAACAAGCAAAGTACACTCAAGACATGCTCAAAAGGTTCGAGCTCGAAGATGTCAAGCCGGTCAAGTTCCCCATGCCAACAAGATGCAAGCTTGACAGTGATCCCAATGGTAAAGCAGTGGATCAAATGGTATATCGCTCCATGATTGGATCCCTCCTTTACCTTTGTGCATCTAGACCAGATATTATGTTGAGTGTAGGGATCTGTGCACGCTTTCAATCCGCACCAAAAGAAAGTCATTATATGGTTGTTAAGCGAATCTTTCGATATTTGGCTCATACCCCAAACTTTGGTCTATGGTATCCCAAAGGAGCGAACTTCAACCTAGTGGGCTATTCTGACTCAGATTGGGCAGGAGATTGTGTGGAGAGGAAGTCAACTTCTGGTGGATGCCAATTCCTTGGTCGCTCACTCGTAAGTTGGTCTTCAAAGAAGCAGAATTGTGTCTCACTATCATCCACCGAAGCTGGGTATGTGGCAGCTGCAAGTTGTTGTGCACAGTTTCTATGGATGAGGCAAACTTTAAAGGATTACGGTGTCACTTGTGACAAAGTGCCTCTTCTATGTGACAATCAAAGTGCTATCAAGATTTCCCTCAACCCGGTGCAACATAGCAAGACCAAGCATATTGATATTCGCCATCACTTCATTCGTGAATATATCAAGCTAGGTGATATTGAGGTTCACTTCATCCACATTGAAGAGCAACTTGCAGATATTTTCACTAAGCCCCTAGATGAAGCAAGGTTCCGGGAGTTAAGGCATGAGCTAAATATCATTGATTCAAGTAATGTGGATTGAAACTAGGCACTTTGCACCTCACTATGCATTAGATCTTGTTCTAGGTGTAGGCATGGACATAGGGGGAGTGTTGTTCTCTCAATGAACTTTCCCTCCCCCATTATGCATAAATCGATCAAGTCTTTCACTTTGGCCATTACTAAATGGCACTTCTGCTTCAAAGACGAGCGTTGGTCATGAACCCAAGGATAATTATTCGCGGTGTCATACCTTTGCCTCAAACATAGGTGGCCACGGCCACCGCCCCCACCTTTCTTGCATATGGAAGAAAGGATACAAAATGACTAGTCAGTATACCTTGCTCGTGCTATCTTTTTATTTACACTGACTAGTCGTTGCCCACGTCTTTTCCACGCAATCCTATGTCTCGTTGTGGCATTTTGAGCGGTACTACCGCCAGGGGTAGCGGTACTACCGCCAAGACCCGAGCGGTACTACCACCAGGGTAGCGGTACCACCGCCAGGACCCCAGCCTATCACGACTTGACTAGGGCTTTTTAGGGCTGTCTCAAGGGGGACCGGTACTACCGCCAGGAGTAGCGGAACTACCGCCAGGACCCCAGCGGTACTACCGCTAGGACCTCGGCGGTACTACCGCTGGCCCGTACCCCTTGGGCTATATAAAGGAGGGGGAGCCCGGTTTTTTCTGCTCTCTTTATTGTTCCTCGTGGCTCTTCCTTCCTCTACCCCGAACTCCCCCCATTTGGATCTCTATCTGCGGAGCCCCTTCTCTCCCTTGAGTTGGAGGGTTTGCTCCACTCCTCCTTCCTCCATCAAGTGCCATGGACACCGGTAAAGCTCCTCCTTTATTCTCTTGATTGGTGTTTTTTTTGTTCTAGGGTTAGGAGCTTGGTGATTTGGATCCATGGCTATGGTTTGTGCTTTGTTCTTGGATGGAACGAAGGAGATATTCTAGGGAGTTTAGGTCCTATGATTCATTGCTTTTATCTTGACATGCCCTAGGTTCTTCATGTTTTAGATCAAGTACTTTTTCTCTTATTTTGTATTAGATCTAAAACTTGAATCCTCTTGACTAGGCATGTCTCTATCTAGATGTTCTTGAGGTCCACATGTGATTAGGGCTATGGTGGTACTTGTAGTGATTCTATGCAGTAGCCATGGCCCTCGTAAATCCAATCTAGCCGTTCTTATGGGTCTTTCTATATTCAGATCTGAAAGTCAACCCCCTAGCGGTACTACCGCTAGGACCCCAGCGGTACTACCGTCAGGGGTAGCGGTACTACCGCCAGGAGGATATTTTTCGTTTTGTTTGGCAATGTGAGTTTATTCTTGTGCTTCTTTTTTCCATTGCCTTGACTCCTCCTGTCGCTCTTTTTCGGTGTGTGTCTTGTGTGTCACAGGTGGTGCTCGCCGCTCGAATCCCCCACGGGACACCCAACCGAAGCAGTATCGCACTCCAGATGCTCAGAGGGCTCCGCCACTTCCGGTCTGAATCCCAAAAAGAAGTCTTTCAAGAAGGCAGCTCACAAGACCAAGAGGATCAACGTTCGCAATATGCCCCCTAAGGATTTTCTGTTGTTCCGCAACCGCAATCCCTATCTAGAAGAGAAGGCTCAGATCAAGAATATCGAGCATGTTTGGTCACGGGATCACTGCATGATCAATCGCGACATCATCAAGCAATTCAAGAAGATGTTTGTTCGAGTGCAGTGGATTGACTTTGCTCACCTTCAGCGGAACCCAAATTACTTTGGTGAGGCTCTCTCTTTGATTGACAAGCTTGACATTAAAGAGATCATCACCTTCAGGCGAGACTTTGATCCAGATGTTGTGGCCCAATTCTATGTCACTGTTCACTTTGCTCCTGATGACATGCGCACCATGACTTGGATGACCGGTACTCAGAAGATGACACGTTCCTGGTCAGAATTCATGAAGCTTCTCAAGGTCGACTTTCAGGGAGATGAAACTCCTCTTGGGTTGCGTCCTCATGCTTGATGGATGTTGTGTATCCCTTACAACGGCGCCAGAAATAGTTGTGTCGACGGCACCAGGAATCCTTCAGCTGCGGCTACGCCTTAAGGGACTTCCTAGGCAAGTATGCAAAGGATTTCCCCCGTGGCCTTGGAGCCTTGCGTTGGTGTTCCCTCGAAGCGGAAAGGGTGATGTAGCACAGCAACGGTAAGTATTTCCCTCAGTTTGAGAACCAAGGTATCAATCCGGCGGAAGAGTATCTCAAGATCCTGCACAAACACAAAAAGTTTGCACCCAACGCTATGAAGGGGTTGTCAATCCCTTATAGATTGTTTGCCAAGTGAGAACTGAAAGCAACAAAGTAACAAAGCAAAGTAAAAGCGGAGTTGTAAACGATGGATGTGAATAGACCCGGAGGACGTAGTGTTTACTAGTGGCTTCTCTCATGAAAGCAAGTAGACGGTGGGTGAACAAATTACTGTCCAGCAATTGATAGAACTGTGCAGAGTCATGACGATATCTATGCAATGATTATTTCTATAGGAATCACGTCCGAAACAAGTAGACCGATACTTTCTCCATCTACTACTATTACTCCACACGTCGACCGCTATCCAGCATGCATCTAGTGTATTAAGTCCATAAGAACAGAGTAACGCCTTAAGCAAGATGACATGGTGTAGAGGGATAATCTCAAACCAATGATAAAAACCCCATCTTTTTACCCTTGATGGCAACTGCTTGATGTGTGCCTTGCTGCCCCTACTGTCACTGGGAAAGGTCACCACATGGCAGAACCCAAAACCAAGCACTTCTCCCATTGCAAGAATCATAGATCTAGTTGGCCAAACAAAACCCAAGACTCAGAGAGACTTACAAGGATATCAAATCATGCATATAAGAAATCAGCAAAGACTCAAATATATATCATAGATAATCTAATCACAAGTCCACAATTCATCGAATCTCGACAAACACACCGCCAAAGAAGATTACATCGGATAGATTTCCATGAAGATCATGGAGAACTTTGTATTGAAGATCCAAGAGAGAGAAGAAGCCATCTAGCTACTAACTACGGACCCGTAGGTCTGAAGTGAACTACTCACGAGTCATTGGAGGGGCGATGATGATGATGAAGAAGCCCTCCACCTCCAAAGTCCCCTCCAGCAGGGCGCCGGGAAGGGTCTCCAGATGAGATCTCGCGAAAACGGAAGCTTGCGGCGGCGGAAAAGTATTTTCGAGGCTCCCCTAATTTTTTGCGGAATATTTGGGAATATATAGGTGCAAGACCTAGGTCAGGGGGCGGACAGGGAGGCCACAAGCATGCCCACCACCGCCTCCCCCTGGTGGCGGAGTGGGGGCTTGTGGGCTCCTTGGAGCCCACCTGGCTTGGCCCAAAAGCCCCCTGGACTTCTTCCGTTTGGGAAAAAATCATTTCGGGGTTTTCTTCCGTTTGGACTCCGTTCCAAAATCAGATCTGAAAAGAGTCAAAAACACGGAAAAACGGGAACTCGCACTTGGCACTGAATCAATAAGTTAGTCCCAAAAAAGATATAAAAAGATACATAAAACATACAAAGAAGACAAGATAACAGCGTGAAACCATCAAAAATTATAGATACGTTTGAGACGTATCAATGCTCCGTCTTCATCTACTGCCACCCCCAAGGACAGGGTGCAACAACTTTATGTGAAGAAAGGTGTGCTCCCCAAGCATCTGGATATCATGCATCGGATCTTCCGCAACACTCTCTTTCCTCGCATTGGCAACTTTGACGAGGTGCATGGTCATCTAGCTGAGATGCTTCTGCTCTGTGAGGAGGCTAGGACTAAGGAATCTGCCCCTCTCGATATTGCCCACGTGATGTTCAATGAGCTCTGGAACTGCATCATGAACCGCAAGGTTCCCATCTACGGGCCCTACTTGTTTGCCTATATTCGCCAGAGGTGGCACGAAGTCTATCTGATAGATGAATTCCCTATTCAGGCTGATTACTTTGTGCATGATCCTATCAAGCTCCGTATCAAAGACAAATGGGCCAACCCATCCACTTCGTCTCAGCACATGGACACTGACACATAGACTGCTGCTGAAGGAGGCCCCGCTTCTCAGTCCCTCTCTTCTGCTATGCCATCTTGGGCAGTGAAACTGATGGATAAAATGAAGACTCTCTTCTGTATGCAGGCCAAGGGACGGTATCTGTCTCATGTGGCCCAGAAGGAGAACCGTCAGAGGCACAAGCGTGTCTTGAGGACCTTGATGTTGATATCTCCAGCGACTCAGAGGACGACATAATTCCAGAGTCTGATTGGATGCAGGCTCAAGGTTATCAGTGGACTGGGTCTGATGCAGAGGATGAGGCATCTGAGGAGGACAATGAGGAGGAGCAGGACGATCCGGATGCCACGGACGAGTCTGGGGCTGATGAGGATGCGGAGTGACCACCTGTGTCGTTAGGTGTGCCCCTTTTTGGTGTCTTGTGCCAAAGGGGGAGAGAGTCTAGGAGCTGGATTTGCGCCTTGCTTTAGCTTTGCTTATCTTTCTCGTGTTTGCTTTGAACTTGGTTTGATCTTATCTGCTATCTTTGCTTTGTGTGATGTGAGACTTGGACTAGTGTGCGACTTATTTCTATCATATGATGTGAGTCATATGCTCTTTATTTATCTCTACCACTATCTTTATGTTCACATGCTATTTACTGTGCAAATCCGGTATTGTCATCAATCCACCAAAAAGGGGGAGATTGTTAGGGCATATTTATGCCTAAGTAATTTTGGTGATTGATGACAGTACCGCAAAGGACTAATCGTCTGTGTTAAGATTTCAGATAACACATGTCAACAGCACAAGACGACTCGCCCCCTCCATGGAACAGAAGCACAGTGTACTCTACGATTCTCTTGCTCTGAGTCTTAGGAACGTCGTACTATTAAGAGGGGACCCGTAGTGGAAAGATTTGGGTGGAATCAATTTTGCATGCACACTCTTTATCTCCTTTCCCTTTCCCTGCAACTTTGAGTGGTTCCCGCCTCTGGTTTATCCCCTCTAAGCAAAAAGGTCTCTCAGTGGTAGTACCGCTGTCCCTAGCGGTAGTACCGCTAGCCCTAGTGCTGGCAGTAGTACCGCCCCTGGTCAGCGGTAGTACCGCTCCAGGAACTTAGTACCGCCTTCCTAGCGGCTGTACTTCGTCGGACTTTTTGCGAAGACTTTCTTGGCGGTGGTTGGCCCGGTAGTGCATCTGCACTACCATGGGCCCAGCGGTAGTACCGCTACAGCCAGCGGTAGTACCGCTAGGCTCGGGCTGTGAGTGGGAAAACGGTTGGATTCCCCCCCCCCCACTATATAAGGGGTTCTTCTTGCTCTAGAACCCTACCTTTGACCCTCCCAAGCTCCATTGTTGCTCCCTAAGCTCAAAAGTGCCCGATCTCTCTCCCTAGCCAATCAAACTTGTTGATTCTCTAGGTATTGGTTGAGAAGGCCTAGATCTACACTTCCACCAAGAGAAAAATTGATTCCCCCACCAATCCCTTGCGGATCTTGTTACTCTTGGGTGTTTGAGCACCCTAGATAGTTGAGGTCACCTCGGAGCCACATTCCATTGTGGTGAAGCTTCGTGGTCTTGTTGGGAGCCTCCAAGCTTTGTGTGGAGTTTGCCCCAACCTTGTTTGTAAAGGTTCGGTCGCCGCCTTCAAGAGCACCTATAGTGGAATCACGGTACCTCGCATCGTGTGAAGGCGTGAGGAGAATACGGTGGCCCTAATGGCTTATTGGGGAGCATTGTGCCTCCACACCGCTCCAACGGAGACGTACTTCCTGTCAAAGGGAAGGAACTTCTGTAACACATCCTCGTCTTCATTGGTTCCACTTGTGGTTATCTCTAACCTTTACATTGTGTATGCTTATGTTGGTGTGCATCTCTTACTTGTCTTAGTTATCTTTGTTGTTGGCATCATATATGTTCACCTCTTTGTTGTCATTTTAGTGAACCCTTATGTTGCTTACCCAACTTGCTAAGATTAATTAAAAAGTGGTCGTTGCCTATTCACGCCCCCCCCCCTCTAGTCAACCATATCGATCCTTTCACACAATCCTCAAAGGTAACATGCGTCGGTTTGACACGGTAATAACTTCTTCAGTGATGCTCAATCACTTGGGTTTTGGTTTGGGTTTGGGTGTTTGGAGTATTTCCTCACTTGATAATTTTCGCTCGAAGGCTTTGAGGAATTTGGGTTGCTCTAAATGACTAGTGTCAGTTTCTCTCGGAGTAGCCAACTAGCTAGTGGTTGTGGGGGCGGCTATTTATAGCCTGGGAGCATCCTGACATGATTTGACATAAATGCCCTTAATGATATGACCGTAGGGTGGATAAGATTTGGGACAGGTGGCGCATGACACGACAACGGTCGGAACTTTCAACTGTGAAAGTCCTCATGTCTCTCGTGTTCCTCACTTTGGGGATTTGGTAGGTGTAGGTTTGGGTTGAGCATCATGAGGAAATTCGTTCCATAGTTTTACCTCGATCTCCTTTAACTGTACGATGTTCCTATGACTCAAGTGGATAAGAGTATGTTCCATAGTTTTACCTCGATCTTCAAGCTTCAAAATCTTCAGAGTATTTTCGTCGGGACACATCGAATTCCTCATCTTTAATATCTTCACGAGGAATATCAATTTCTTCGCAATGTCTTTGTGATCAAAGTCTTCAAGGAATGACCGTTATCGAGACGTTTCCTGGACATAGTTTTCTCGTCCACGATTTAACGGTCAAACCCCATTGACCAGACAGAAACGACATGGAAGGGTATTTTCATAACGCCATCTAACAGAAGAGGGGCAAAGTTGAGCATTATTTTTTTAGGGATAGAGATGAGGTCGGACCAAAGTTGGGGGTGTAAATGTCCCTTGTTTTAATGTATGCAAATAATCACATTGTCTATTTAGTTGAGGATCGTTTTTGAGTGCATGAATTTGCTGCACTGTCATGTAAAAGGGTGTGCACTGAGGCTAATCATAGTTATATATGGAACTGTATCAACAACCCCTGCTGATGCACAATAACTAAAGATCGATACAAACCTTCAGGTATCAAGAATAGCAAAATTGACACAACAAAAGAAGTGCAAAAGCTGGGAGCAACGACAGAACAAAGATTGAACAAAAAACAATTCAGGTCTGTTTGGTCCTCCCTGTAGCGTGTGAAGTTGGCCTATGCGTTAAAAAAAACGAATGCAAGATGGACCTCACGGCTCACATGCATGTGAGGCTAGTACGTGACGCCATCTCTCATTCAATGCCCACCTAACCAACTGTGCACTTGCTCAATTTTGTATGGACAGACAAGCTCGATGGTTTTTTACCTCTCCCTTTTCTCCGTCGAGGGGCCGGGCTGACATGAATTTGTAAGAATGTCATATGGAATTATGGATATGGCAGTACAATTCACGTAGAAATAAAACCCCGATCAATCGAGTGGACGCCTGCCGTCCGTGGCTAGTACGCATACTACCGCGGTACTAGTAGAAATTAACGAGCAAGTACAAGCACTCCGATCGTCATACATTATGCATGGTGTGTACTGTACTTAGGCAATTTTGCGCGCAGATCAAACCGCCGATAGTTGTGTGGCGAAGTACAGTCATACTGAATGTACTACTGCCGTGTGATTACACCGAAGACCTCATGCATTGAGGAATTGCTGCCTCTCCATTGTAACTACTCCCTCCGTTCCTAAATACAGTATAAGCCTTTAAAAAGATTTCAACACAGACTATATATAAAGTAAAATGAATGAATCTACATCCTAAAGTATGTCTATATATATCTGTATATAGTTCATAGTGAAATGTATAAACAGACTTATAGTTAAAAATGGAGGAAGTATATAATTACCCTGCAAAAGAAGATCTCTATAATTTTGAAAAATAAAACACTTTCATCCCAACAAAAGGAAATTTATTAATCTTGTAGGACTAGCTTATAAACATTGATGGGCAACATGGCTGACGAGCCGGATTCCCAGCCGTTCGTTCGTTCTTGCTCTTACCACACATGGCGCGCCCTACATCATCTATCATCGATCACCAACTTGCTACTGCTACGTGCTAGTAGTAGCTAGGTAGCGATGCTACGTACGTGATGGACAACAGTCCGGATCGATGGAGACGGGGACTCAGAAAATCATGGAGTCATTTTAGAGCAAATATAATAAAATGACATATATACGTTGTAAGACTCTAAAAAAATATGTTTGCTCAGTTAGAAAAAGGAAAAAAGAATGGGTTCCAGATTTACAGCCGGCTATAGCCAGGGACGAATTCAGAGGGGGGGGGGGGGTGGACCCCCGGGACCCCTAACAAATTGACTCTTCTGTTATAGTTATGATTATTGCAGTTAAAAAATTTCGCTTCATAAAAATTTTACCCTCTTTATGAACAAACTTGACCTCTCTATGCATGAATGTTGGCTCCGCCCCTGGCTATAGCGTGGACTTCAATTTCTTCGAGAGGGTATAAAATGTGGTATGTGCTGATAAAGTAGTACTCCCTCCGGTTTTTTTTACTCCGCGAATAAGATTTGATCAAAGTCAAACAACATAAAGTTTGATCAAATTTATATCAAAAAATATAAATATCTACTATATTAAAATTATATAGTATGAAAATACATCTCGTGGTGCATCTGATAATATTGATTTCATGCTGTGAATGTTGATATTTTTTAATATAAAATTAATCAAACTTTACAGAGTTTGACTTTGACCAAACCTTATATGCAGATTACAAAGAAACGGATGGGTACTTACTTGGAGCTAACTATATATATATCGACTACCATGTATATTGATTATAATGACATGAATGATGATATGTGGCTATAGCCAACAGTTGACTAAACGATGATCTTAGGTTTACGGCAGTGAAATCAGCGGAGACAGGGTAGTGAGGAAAAGGCTGACTGCTGCACGGCATGCAGACGACACATACGCTAAATTTTCGTTGTTAGGATAGAGTGGGGCACGGGAGCAGACAAATCCAAGCCCAATTAAGGGGCCCTTTTTCGCTTTTCTGCTCCTAAAAAGGCAGAGAAGACGTCGTCGGCAGATCCATCGGTGGTCCATAGGTGTCGATCCATCCATCGATCGGCCTCGTTATCACCCCATCTCTATCCAAGTATCCAACCACCCTTTTCTCTCTATTATATATGTGAATGCGTTTGTCTATATATCCTATGCTATCTTTGACCATGTCCATCATGCGTTTCTGTTTATATATCCCTTGCTTGTGATGTTGGAGAGAACATGCATGGATGTGTGGTCTTGTGGATACACGACCCGGCACGTCGGTTGATGATCGCTTGACGCTAGTGGAGAATCTGGAGTTGTATGTCATGCTAGCACTTTCCTCCTCTATTCCTTCTAGACGGGATGAGGACCGATGAGTGGTGATGAACTAAAAAGAATGGGAATGGCTACTTACTCCCTCCGTTTTGATATCGAGATGTTTTACTTTCAGAAATAGATGTATATGAATATGTTTTATTGCGTTTGTTCCCTTTCGTATGTAGTTCATGTTAAAATATTTACAATATATTATAATTCAAAACAATTGGTGATATATTTTTAGATTTTATTTTTTTGAGATAGCACTCTCCCTCTCTCCCTCACTCACTCTCTCACTCTCCCTCTCGCTCTTGCCCTCACTTCATCCCTCCCCCCATATCCACCACCATGAACCCAACGGTCCTGGAGGATGTGGGTCATTCATCTTTGGATGCTTGCTTGGTGACCACATGAAGTCCATGAAAGTGTGCTCTCGATTTAAGATAGAGATGCATAAAGAGGCAGACGTTGTGATGTTGAGGGCGACGAAGACGGAGTTGAAGAGGTTGATGCCTCACCCAGCCAAAGGCGTCAGTGGACATACTGTTGTGGGTGATGGATGAGGCTGAGTCGGTTGATCCAGGTCACAGAGCTAGACGAGCCAAGTACGGGTCTGTCAGGGCTCTTACTGATCAAGCTGTCGTCCCGATGGCGCCAACCACCATCGTTGTGGACGTCTGGAAGGAGGAGATGTTTCGACATGGAGTATGCTGGAAATGGCAAAGGAGTGAAGATGGTGGTTAGGGCTCCTTAGCCAGGATGCCGTGAAATGCCCTCCTTACAAGCCTCAAGGCTACCGCTGCTCCAAGCGCCTCAAGGCTCGTCGCGGCTAGAAACTACTGCTTGTTAGGTTGGATGTGAATGAATGTGAGCTTAATTTAACAACCCCCCCCCCCCCTCTCGAACTGCCCAATCTCATTCAAACTGCTTAAATCCCTAATCAGATATGCCTAAATCAAGTCCCAAATCAAGGCAGAGAGGTGGATTGGATGTCTAAATCAAGTGTTTCATGCGTAAATCTATGCAAAAAGGGGACAAAGTACTTACCGCCATCGACGTCGGTGATCTACGGGGGTGCTCGTCGTCCAATATTCGCTCCAATGCCCGTCGCCAGTACTCGTCGTTCAGATCTTGTGCTCACGACCGCTGGTGTGAGAGCGGATACGAGGAAAGTGAGCGGCGAGAGAAGGGTGAGGGGAGTTATGGCTGTGCTTCAAGAAATAACGCGTCATCTCATGCGTGCACCTGCATATGCCCACATTTATAGCTGGCCAAACGGGTCGGGCTAAACAGGCCGGCCCGCGAACCCGCCGGCATGGCACGCCATGGGCCGGACACGGCACGACTTAAACGGGCCCATGCCAGGCACGCAGCCGCCTCGGGCCGTGCCTAGGCCTGAAAGCTGGGCACGCGAACCGGCACGGCATGGTCCGTTTACATTTTTTATTTTTTAGATATTTTTTTTGTCGATTATATATATATATATATATACAACATATAAAATAGCTAAATAGACCAAAATCGATCAAAAAACTATCTAAAATAGGCCTAAAATCGTGCTTAGCGTGCCGACGGGCCGTCCGTTTAGCTCCCGTGTCGTGCCTGGGCCGAAAGGCTGCGTACATGAGCCGGCACGGCACGGTCCGGCTAATATTCGGGTCTGGGCGGGTCTTGTCGGCCTGTTTATGGCCGGGCCAGGCCGGCCCGGCCCGGCCCGGCCCGGCCCGTTTGGCCAGGTATGGCCCACATGCCTCGAGGTGCATGGCTTGAGCCTGGCTGTGAAAAAACGGCCGATTCAAACATCTCTTGACCAGAGGTGTTTTACTCCCTCGGTTCCTAAATATAAGTCTTTTTAGAGATTTGATTAAAGGACTACATACAAAGTAAAATGAATGAATCTACTTTCTAAAGCATATCCATATACATATGTATGTAGTCTCTTAGTGAAATCTTTAAAAAGATTTATATTTAGAAAACGGAGGGAGTAATATTCATGCGGACCAGGATTTTGATGCAACTCGGTCAACCAAACAGGCCAAAACTGCATTTAGTATGCCTGACTGCCCTGATGATGCATGGTACCAAACGTGGCAGTAATTTCTGCATTCTCACTTCAAAGCTGGGGTGTTTCCGCTTTGCACCCTCTCCGAAGAAACATGCTTCTACATGTGTGCGCCAGTGACACTTCTCATTCAATCATTTGCCATTTATTTATCATCACAGATACACCAAAGTTTGTTTGTTTGATGATTCTGCTCCAACATTATTCGGCGAAATTCGCACACTATAAGCCCGGGTGACACTGGCTAACCGGCATGCAAGTTTGTTAAAGATGAACTATCCTGCATGCTCTCAGCTCTCAGGTTCATGTCAGAGCTTGCATATGCCTATACAAAACTGGGCCCAACAAGACCCTCTCACTGAGGAGTGAGGCAAATCTGTGACGCCTCACAGACTCGAGGTTCCTGGAAACTGCTTGAATTACTCAGGGCATGATGACGGGGCTGATATCCCATATGTCCTTGGCGTACTCGTGGATCGTCCGGTCACTGCTGAACTTGGGGGAACCCGCTGTGTTGAGGATAGACATTCTTGTCCATAGCTGCAGGTAGAGACGGATATCATGTGATTAGGAGGATTAAACACTCCAACTATCTATCAGTCTATGTCTGGTTAGTAGCAAATTAACACTGTTAATCACACTTGAAACAGAGTGGAAATATCCATAGTGTACAAATGATAATCTAAGCCGTCTCATAAAATGTCGCCAAGCAAGAAAACCAAGTGGGTGAAGGGGAATCTGAACAGGGTGGTGCATTTTATACTCTCCCAGAAACAAGACTGCAGAATTCTTGGGAGACTCCAACAGAGGGAACCAGGTCCCCAGTTACACTGAATTGTTTCGGCCTTCTTTTCGAATTGAGGAGCTCCTCGCTCCAGATTTTATTTCAGAAAACCCAATAACACAAAGCCCCGCGGTGAGTTTAAACTTAATTGTTCCGTCAGTTTATGTTTGGATTGAAATGCATAGAAACACTTCCCTGAATGTCTAGCTAGGTTCCTTAAAGCTCATATATCACATCTAGCAACCGTATTCTCTGATTGTTTATGATGTTATTCCAACATACTAATAGATCAATAGATACTTCAGTTTGAATTAAGAAATATTCCTACAAATCAGTGAAATCGTTCATAGTGAAACACTGATGTCAGCCATCACATACCAGGAAGTCACACAATCACTGTGTGCATTTCAGTCATAAAAGAAAAGGCGTCAGTTATACAACTTACCTTCTGATCTCGGTATGCTTCATCAACTTTTTCCTGGCATTCAATGTAACTGGGAAAATCCTTGCCAACAAGAAAATAATCTGCACGTCCATAACCTTCATTTCCTTCCAAAGAACCCATTAATTCATCATAGTTGCTAGTCCCAAAGACGCCACTGCGGACGTATTCCTTAACCTCTTCAAATCTCAGGTCAGGCACAAACTACAAGTGCAAAGGAAGATGGTAAAGTTATGATTTTCCTTCAGATAAACTACTTGGGCGGCACACATTTGGGAGAGATCTTTGCTAGTTTGATCGTGGGCACGGCTATATAAACAAGTGTGGTACCTACCTTTCCTTCAGCTCTCTCTTGCCTCAAACCAGCGATTTCAGGTGCATGTGCACCAAAGAGGAAAAAATTCTCCTCTCCAACCTCTTCTCTGATCTCCACATTCGCACCATCCAAAGTTCCAATAAGAAGACAACCATTCATTGCAAACTTCATGTTGCTGGTTCCACTAGCTTCCATTCCAGCAGTACTGAATGGATAGTAATAGTGTTAAAAATGCACGTCTTGTACAGAAATAGAAACTGGGGTGGCACTATCCTGGTAAGACTCCAGGTATATATTAGAGCAAACAAAAAGGCACATGAAAATTTCCACATCAGCCAACTCCAGCTAAGATTCTTTCTCTATGTATTCACATGCTATGAAAAAGAGTAGCCAGAATATTACCTGATATGCTGGGACAATTCACTGGCAGGAATGAGCGTCTCAGCAACGCTAACATTATAATCTGGGACAAATACAACCTGGATAACAAACAAAAATCCTCAGAACTTAGCGTGTCTCCTTGTATTTACCTCATCTAGTTATCAGTAATATAAGCATCAGATGCTTGATAGCAATAAAAGGGTCAAAACAATTGTGGCTATATTGTTCTCTATAAAAATCTGTGGCTATTCAGTTTCTCAGTTTTGCAAGCACCGACATTACGAACATTCACTGCTCTGTTTTCTTTTGAAACTCTGAACATTCACTGCTTTTCAGTAACTCTAGTCGGAGTCAAATTGCCAGTGACAGAACATGAGAATTAAGAACGACAAGTGACATCAAAGACACAAATTTACCTTCAGTAAATCTCCAATATCAGGATCATAATTTACAGTAGCTGCAACATCTGTGATAAACTTCACAATCCTCTTTGCCTGCACGTAAGTGGCAAAAGCTTTCCCACCAAATATGCATACCCTTGGAACAAAGCTCTTTCTTCTATCTTTTGCACTCATTTCTTTCATCTTCTTGTAGCGGTAAACGATACCAAGGATATTTAGCAGCTGCCGCTTATACTCATGTATTCTTTTCACCTAAGTGTCCAGTACCAAGAGCTGAGCTAAACCATATTTATAAGAAAACACATGTTTTCTAGTATAAAATATACCTGCACATCAAACATCGCATCTGGGCTGACAATATATCCAGTCTTGTCTCTTATCAGCGAAACTACCTTCATCTTGTTATTCCTTTTAGCAGTACGCCATTCTGATTGTAGATCCTCATCATCAGCAAACTGTTACAGGATGAACACACATCAATGTAACAAGGCACAGGTAACATAGAAGTGAAGGAAGCATTAGATTACTGATTAATGGAAAATAAAACTACTGGAAGTACCTTCTTCAGTCCTGCAAGTTTATCAGTGTTCAGGATCCAGTCATCAGAGCCTATCCATTTTGAAATGATTGTACTTAATTCAGGATTACAAAATCGGATCCAACGCCTGGGGGTCACTCCATTTGTTTTGTTTTGGAACTTAGTAGGCCACATCTGGCAAAGAACACAACAAAATGGCAGATGGTGAATACCATACCACCTGACGATTATAGCAGCCATTGGAAAATAAGATCACAGTTTCCAAATCATCGTGCAAATACCTCATAAAAGCTATTGAACACATCTTGCTTAACAATTTCACTGTGAATTTCAGCCACACCATTAACTGAATGTCCACCAACAACACAGAGGTTTGCCATTCGAACAACTCTAGGAAACTGAGGATCGTATTTTGCAAATGGATCTAACTCATACTCAGGATCCTCCTTTTCTGCATCAGGAGCTTCTTCAGAGTCAGATTCAGCCTTTTTCTCTGTTGTCTCAGATAGAATGTTTTCCACCTCTTGTGACTCAGTTTTCTCGTCAGCTTCAGCAATAGACTCCAAAGATTCGACAAGCAACTTTCCCCTTTTCTCTTTAGGTTTAATAAACAGTTTAGCAACAGAGGCTGGAAGATCAACGTTGTCTAAGATCCTCATATCTTTAAGCTTCTGCTTTAACAGTGAAATATCTGCCGTTCCATATTTTGAGACGATGTTGTTCATCAGCTGTTTTTAAATCAATGATTAAGATAAGTAAACCATAAGTTGAACTACAGAGCATGAAATTAATTGTATAATATTATTTGCACATTTGTTACCTCCTCATCTATTGTTTCTATGATCTCAACATGTCGAGGTAGAAGTTTCTGCATAATGTCCAAGCTCCACTTCTCTAGAGCTTCAGGCAATACCGTGTGGTTAGTGTATGCAACGGTTCTACAAATGATATCAGAAAATCAGTACATAATTGAATGGAAGACAGATGAGGAAATAAAATTAGGTAAATAGAACTGGAGGAACAGCATATAACACATCAAACTGCAGTACCCTTCTGTGGTACCTTTCTGTGATACTCCAAGCCTCATTCCAGCTCAATCCCTTTATATCCATCAGTATTCTCATTAACTCGGGAATGCACAGTGTTGGATGAGTGTCATTCATCTGGACTGCAACTTTAGAGGGGAAGTCCTCCCAGTTGAGAGAATCACCAGCCCTCGACTCAAAACGAGAAATGATGTCCTGCAGGGAGGCCGAGCATAATGTATATTGTTGTTTCAAGCGAAGAATTTTCCCCTCTGATGATTCGTCACCTGGATACAATACGTGGCATATCTGGCATGATGAGAAGACCAATCACAAACTTAAGTTAGACATGATAAATTTTGTCCACAATGGCCACAAATGTAAGTATGACTAGAAGTTTATAACGTAACACACAAAGAAAATTTGAATATAAATATAATTAGATAGTACTCCTCAAGCTAAACAAATGAGGAAAATTGAACAATTTAATCCATGTACGCTAAATAGATGTGAGCACAAATCTGTCCAACCCGGCAGCTTCAGATGTCAGTACAATGCATCTTGTCCAGTCAAGTTGTTTAACTAGTTCAGATAAATGAATACTCGCAAACAGTGGCGGGTTTTGCACAGTTTGAGAGAACCACTTTTGAACACTCATACTTAATGGTATATGTGCACAATGCACAAACACTCAAAAGGTATAACAAAAATCATAAAGTAACGCTTCCATGAGAAAAGCTATTCTACAATGTGCCATCTACACACTACTGGACTGCACCTCGTCAGACTTATTTTTTCTTGACACACAGGAGTAATGTAGCCTGATGCATATGCTGAGATTAATTAACTCAGAATAAGAAAACACATAAATACAACCGAAAGAATTGCAAACACCATGTGAAGAAGTTATGGGTGTACAAACACTGTTCATTTTCATTTGTCACTTGACACAAAACATCTAACCATCAGCTTTTCTATTTACATGAAAATACAATAAGTATTTTCATGAAAAATCTAGTGACGACATTTGTACACGAGAAATTCAAATAGGTTTGTGTATATCAGTATATTATTACAATCAAAGTTATTAAAAGATTGACTGCACACATTCTAAAATGAAAACACAGTAACTACTAGCAAAACACTGTTTAGCCTTTGAATCGATAGTTATTGAGAGTTAATGGTTTATATTCAAAAAAAAATGTAGACGAAAGAATACCTTTTCAGCATTTAGATGCGCTTCATTGGCCTTGGCATGGTCCCCAGCATTAAAAGCTCCCAAATCAAAATTTTGTGATGGTACTGTTGTCGACCAAAGACGAAGATTGTTAGTAGTTTTAGTCTTGTAGCCAGGAATAGGAACGTCATGTGCCACAGCCTTGATATTCTCTCCTCCAATCCAGTGTTTTCTCCCATCAGTGCCTTCAACCACTTTGCCATAGAATTTCACAGGATAAGAGACATCATTTCTTACAATCTCCCATGGATTTCCCATCTGGAGATACAGCATCAGTTAATGGCAAAAGAAGCTAACATGCAGGTCATTAAAACATAAACCAACATAATCAACAATTCCAAACAGTAAACAAGTAGAAGACATATCACTACCTCTAGCCAATTCTCAGCTACCTCCTCCTGACCATCCTTTGTTATGATTTGCTTAAAGAGGCCATATCTGTACCGAAGTCCATATCCCCATGCTGGATAATTTAGGGTTGCCAAAGAATCCAGGAAACAGGACGCTAGACGGCCTAGACCACCATTGCCAAGGGCAGGATCTGGTTCCTGTTTCATTGTAATAGAAAAGTATCATATCCAATCTTAAGATTTATAAACTACAGGGCACTCTAGGCATCAATAAGCTCGTGTTTTGGCGTAATTTTATAGTCACTCACTCTGGAAAACGCATAAAGAATATAAGTCAGATGGTGGCCCCCAGGAAAAAAACTTCTTCTTTTCAGATAGTTTTTAAACAAAAGGAACTTGATGATTAATAATAAAATGTGTTTTTTAGATAATGGTTCAATGATAATTTATATACGGACTAAAAACCAATCTCTGACAAAAAACGCTTACCTGACTAGCAACATCCTCTAGGTTATGTCCAAGTTGTTTTAATGCTTCTGCATATTGTCCTGTTAGTTCTAGGTTGCCAATAGCATTTGTAAGAGCTCTTCCCTGCAGTACACAAAAAATAACCATATAACATCGTAACGCAGTTACCAAAAGGTATGAGATAAAGCTAAAGGAAGTATATTGCGAGACCTGCAAAAACTCCATGGACAGGTAATAAGCTTGCTTTGCATTCACTTTGTTGTAATAGTCATATGTTGCATTCCAATTCATTATCAGAGAATCAAAAACACTTTTAGCAGTTGCATGGTAAGCCTTTAAGGGTGAAGAGTGCTCTGGCGAGAACAACGGTGTGAAGTCTGCATGGTGCTGGATATTTGACGCGATGGCGGAAGAATCAATGGAAGTTAGCACGGCTGAAAGCTCTGAGTTGCAAGAACAGCAATATTAGGATCCGAAACCTTATAAAGAGTAGGTATTAAACAGTCAAGAGTCGAAACAAAAAACTGCATGGGATATTGTTTTCGTGTGAAAAATCTTGTACAAAATAGTAGATAATATACTGTATCACCATTTGCATTCTACTAGAACCCTCCACCTCTCTTTTTATCCATTAATTAATAAATGAAAGGGAGCTCCCATAGCCTTTTCATCAAAAAAGGTAGTCAGGTACTCAGGTTGAATTGTGCCATGTTTCATCGTTTCTGGTGAAAATAGTTTTTGCTACCAAATCTTACGCCTTAATTTAATAATTATAAAAACGATACCGGTATTCCAACCACCTTCAGAAAAAAAAGATGAGTCGGTATACTGATCCTGCTGGTTGCTGGTTTGAAGTGCTATACTGTCCCAACCACCTTCAGAAATATTGACACTGTATAATCTTCAGCAAAAATCTCATATTTATTTCGCTAGTTCAGATTTGAAGGATTTTGTTACAGCTACAGATACTAGCAAACAGTATATTAGCGCTTGCTGCAGCATCCACAGGGGGGTGGCTCTCCACGCATAGAAGAATTTCTCAGAATTTGCTACCATAAATACACATTCTAACTTGACGCGCCAAACTAAGCCAGCTTCAGAAACTCAGAATACATTCGTTGAAGTTTATTCGCGAATTTAAGTTTCCTCTGAACCCTAACAAATCCTAGAGCAGTACATTAGCAATGCGCGCGCCCACCCAAAGCTCCCGCGCCACCGAAACCCGGGAGCACAATCAGTCAGAGGATCACGAATTCACGGGCCGCACCAGCGGGAACCCAAACCACATTACAGCCGACCGGCATTCCGTGTCGTCGCTGCCAACGGGAGCGCGCGGCCGCTTACCTTCCTCGGTGGAGGCGGGGCCCCGCACCTCCCGATCGCTCGCCACGCTCCGCACCACGAGCCCCCGCCGCCCCCGCCTCGGCGCCGCCCCGGCCCCGGCGCCCACGACGAGCCCCCCGCTGCCTCCGGCGGCGGCGAGCGGGCGGAAGGCGGTGGCGAGCGGCGGCGAGGCGGTCGCCATTGGGTGGGGCGCCGGTGGTCCGCGCTGACGACGGTGGGTGTGCAGCGCGCGCGATGCGACGACGCGAGACTCACGCGGCCCGCCCTGTACCCGAGTGAGTGATGGGGGGCGCTTCCGAACTGGAAGGCGTTAAAAATATCTCTCCGTCGCCGTGCCGCGCAATGCTGGCCGCCGGTACGCGTGTGGGGACGCTGGCCGGTGGGCCCCGCGCCGGTGCACGGTGCGGTGGTGCGAGGCGTGGCTCATGTGCCGCTGTGTCAGGGAGCGCTACTTCCGTTGCAGCGCATTTCGACGGCTGGGAATTGCTCCCGTGCTGTACAGCTTTTTGTCGTGTTTATTGGACGGCTGGGAATGGCTCTTCCCCTCGTGTGATGGTTTAGGGGTTTTTTTTGTGAGAAAGGCAAAATGCATATATTTCCTCTGTTTTAAAATAGGTATCTTAAAGTTAGTATAACTTTGTATTAGAGATAATACAAAATTAAAACATTTATTTTGGAATTGAGGGAGTATTAAATAGCACAAATCCTCACAAAAACACTTAGAAATTAAAATTTACATCTTCATAGTTTTGAGAGGTGTCAAATGCCTTCTTTTTCCTACATCCACCGGTAGTGCCCCGTGAGCTAATTCGCTGCCGCCTCTGCACTTCCATCTCACGCCCTGTTTCTTTAAGAAGTCTTAGCACTTTTTTTTTAATACCAACTAAAAAGTCTCTAGTCCCTACCCGTTTCTTTCCAGGGACTAAATAGGGATTGGAAGTCATTAAATGACATGTAAAAAGACCATGTTACCCCTAGTAATGTACTAGAAGTTATTAAATGACATGATAAAAGTAGGGGCACTGTTGTAAAAAGTGTCAAAAAAGTCTCAAAAAGTCCCTCCCATAGGGACTTCTTCCTTTAGTTCCAAATACCCCCTTTTAGTCCCTAAAAGTCTCTCCTGTTTCTTTCACATGGGACTAAAAGGGACGTTTTTTAGTCCCTACAGCAAAAAGTCCCTGTAAAGAAACACCCCCTCAGTGGAATAAACTTGTTGAAACTAAGGAGCTTGCAGATGCAGTTGTCGAAAAGTCATCGATATAGACTAGAAGATATCGGCGACCACGTTTTGCATAACAGACCGCTGCCCAGAAGAATAAAACACGGAAGATGGCATATATTGTTGGAATTATGTCCTAGAGGCAATAATAATATAGTTATTATTATAATTCCTGTATCAAGATAATCGTTTATTATCCATGCTATAATTGTATTGAATGAAGACTTATATACATGTGTGGATACATAGACAAAACACTGTCCCTAGCAAGCCTCTAGTTGGCTAGCCAGTTGATCAAAGATAGTCAGTGTCTTCTGATTATAAACAAGGTGTTGTTGCTTGATAACTGGATCACGTCATTAGGAGAATCACGTGATGGACTAGACCCAAACTAATAGACGTAGCATGTTGATCGTGTCATTTTGTTGCTACAGTTTTCTGCGTGTCAAGTATTTGTTCCTATGACCATGAGATCATATAACTCACTGACACCGGAGGAATACTTTGTGTGTATCAAACGTCGCAACGTAACTGGGTGACTATAAAGATGCTCTACAGGTATCTCCGAAGGTGTTCATTGAGTTAGTATGGATCGAGACTGGGATTTGTCACTCCGTGTGACGGAGAGGTATCTCGGGGCCCACTCGGTAATACAACATCACACACAAGCCTTGCAAGCAATGTGACTTAGTGTAAGTTGCGGGATCTTGTATTACGGAACGAGTAAAGAGACTTGCCGGTAAACGAGATTGAAATACGTATACGGATACTGACGATCGAATCTCGGGCAAGTAACATACCGAAGGACAAAGGGAATGACATACGGGATTATATGAATCCTTGGCACTGAGGTTCAAACGATAAGATCTTCGTAGAATACGTAGGATCCAATATGGGCATCCAGGTCCCGCTATTGGATATTGACCGAGGAATCTCTCGGGTCATGTCTACATAGTTCTCGAACCCGCAGGGTCTTCACAGTTAAAGTTCGACGTTGTTTTATGCGTATTTGAGTTATATGGTTGGTTACCAAATGTTGTTCGGAGTCCCGGATGAGATCACGGACGTCACGAGGGTTTCCGGAATGGTCCGGAAATGAAGATTGATATATAGGATGACCTCATTTGATTACCGGAAGGTTTTCGGAGTTACCGGGAATGTACCGGGAATGACGAATGGGTTCCGGGAGTTCACCGGGGGGGGGGGCAACCCACCCCGGGGAAGCCCATAGGCCTTGGGGGTGGTACACCAGCCCTTAGTGGGCTGGTGGGACAACCCAAGAAGGCCCTATGCGCCATACGAAGAAAATCAAAGAGAAAAAAAAAGAGGAAGTGGGAAGGGAAGGAAGGACTCCCACCCACCAAACCAAGTCCAACTCGGTTTGGGGGGGGGGGGAGACCTTCCCCATTTGGCTCGGCCGACCCCCTTGGGGCTCCTTGAGCCCCAAGGCAAGGTCCCCTCTCTCCCACCTATATATACGGAGGTTTTAGGGCTGATTTGAGACGACTTTTCCACGGCAGCCGACCACATACCTCCACGGTTTTTCCTCTAGATCGCGTTTCTGCGGAGCTCGGGCAGAGCCCTGCTGACACGAGATCATCACCAACCTCCGGAGCGCCGTCACGCTGCCAGAGAACTCTTCTACCTCTCCGTCTCTCTTCCTGGATCAAGAAGGCCGAGATCATCGTTGAGCTGTACGTGTGCTGACCGCGGAGGTGCCGTCCGTTCGGTACTAGATCGTGGGACTGATCGCGGGATTGTTCGCGGGGCGGATCGAGGGACGTGAGGACGTTCCACTACATCAACCGCGTTCACTAACGCTTCTGCTGTACGGTCTACAAGGGTACGTAGATCACTCATCCCCTCTCGTAGATGGACATCACCATGATAGGTCTTCGTGCGCGTAGGAAAAAATTTGTTTCCCATGCGACGTTCCCCATCAGTGGCATCATGAGCTAGGTTCATGCGTAGATGTCTTCTCGAGTAGAACACAAAAGTTTTTGTGGGCGGTGATGTGCGTTTTGCTGCCCTCCTTAGTCTTTTCTTGATTCCGCGGTATTGTTGGATCGAAGCGGCTCGGACCGACATTACTCGTACGCTTACGAGAGACTGGTTTCATCGCTACGAGTAACCCCATTGCTCAAAGATGACTGGCAAGTGTCGGTTTCTCCAACTTTAGTTGAATCAGATTTGACCGAGGAGGTCCTTGGATGAGGTTAAATAGCAACTCATATATCTCCGTTGTGGTGTTTGCGTAAGTAAGATGCGATCCTACTAGATACCCGTGGTCACCACGTAAAACATGCAACAACAAAATTAGAGGACGTCTAACTTGTTTTTGCAGGGTATGCTTGTGATGTGATATGGCAAACGATGTGATGTGATATATTGGATGTATGAGATGATCATGTTGTAATAGATAATATCGACTTGCACATCGATGGTACGGCAACCGGCAGGAGCCATAGGGTTGTCTTTATACTAATGTTTGTGCTTGCAGATGCGTTTACTATTTTGCTAGGATGTAGCTTTAGTAGTAATAGCATGAGTAGCACGACAATCCCGATGGCGACACGTTGATGGAGATCATGGTGTGGCGCCGGTGACAAGAAGATCATGCCGGTGCTTTGGTGATGGAGATCAAGGAGCACGTGATGATGGCCATATCATGTCACTTATGAATTGCATGTGATGTTAATCCTTTTATGCACCTTATTTTGCCTAGAACGACGGTAGCATTATGAGGTGATCTCTCACTAAAATTTCAAGACGAAATTGTGTTCTCCCCGACTGTGCACCGTTGCTACAGTTCGTCGTTTCGAGACACCACGTGATGAGCGGGTGTGATAGACTCAACGTTCACATACAACGGGTGCAAAACAGTTGCGCACGCGGAACACTCGGGTTAAGCTTGACGAGCCTAGCATGTGCAGACATGGCCTCGGAACACATGAGACCGAAAGGTCTATCATGAATCATATAGATGATATGATTAGCATAGGGATGCTTACCACTGAAACTATACTCGACTCACGTGATGATCGGACTTGAGCTAGTGTAAGTGGATCATGAACCACTCGAATGACTAGAGAGATGTACTTTTTGAGTGGGAGTTTAGCGAATAATTTGATTAAGTTAAACTCTAATTATCTTGAACATAGTCTAAGTCCACTTTGAATATATTTGTGTTGTAGATCATGGCTCACGCGACAGTCACCCTGAATTTTAATACGTTCCTAGAGAAAGCTAAGTTGAAAGATGATGGAAGCAACTTTGTAGACTGGGCTCGTAATCTTAAGCTAATCTTACAAGCTCGGAAGAAGGATTATGTCCTTACTGCTGCGCTAGGAGATGAACCACCCGCTACGGCTGATCAAGATGTTAAGAACACTTGGTTAGCACGTAAGGAGGACTACTCAGTAGTTCAATGTGCAGTCTTGTATGGCTTAGAACCGGGACTTCAACGTCGCTTTGAGCGTCATGGAGCATTTGAGATGTTCCAAGAGTTGAAGTTTATCTTTCAGAAGAACGCCCGGATCGAGAGGTATGAGACCTCCGATAAATTCTATGCTTGCAAGATGGAGGAGAACTCGTCTGTCAGTGAACATGTGCTCAAAATGTCTGGGTACTCAAACCGTCTAGCTGAGCTGGGGATTGAACTCCCGCAAGAGGCTATCACTGACAGAATCCTTCAATCACTGCCGCCAAGCTATAAAGGCTTTGTGTTGAACTACAACATGCAAGGGATGAACAAGTCACCCGGCGAGTTGTTTGGGATGCTCAAAGTCGCAGAGTCTGAACTCCGTAAAGAGCATCAAGTGTTGATGGTGAATAAGACCACTAGTTTCAAGAGAAACGACAAAGACAAGAAGGGTAATTCAAAGAAGAGCGGAAAGCCTGTTGCCAATCCGACGAAGAAACCCAAATCTGGTCCTAAGCCTGAAACAGAGTGTTGCTATTGCAAGGGTATGGGTCACTGGAAGCGCAATTGCCCCAAGTATCTGGCAGATAAGAAGGCGGCCAAAGAAAAATCAGGTATATTTGATATACATGTTATTGATGTGTACTTAACCGGCTCTCGTAGTAGTGCCTGGGTATTCGATACCGGTTCTGTTGCTCATATTTGCAACTCGAAACAGGAACTGCGGAATAGACGAAGGCTAGCGAAAGATGAAGTGACGATGCGCGTAGGAAATGGTTCCAAGGTTGATGCATTCGCTGTCGGCACAGTTTCACTTCAGTTACCATCAGCATTAGTTATGAACTTAAATCATTGTTATTTAGTGCCTGCGTTGAGCATGAACATTATATCTGGATCTTGTTTATTGCGAGACGGTTACTCTTTTAAGTCAGAGAATAATGGTTGTTCTATTTCTATGAGTAACATCTTTTATGGTCATGCACCCAATGTGAGAGGATTGTTCATATTGTATCTTGATAGCGATACACACATACATAACGTTGAGACCAAAAGAGTTAGAGTTAACAATGATAGCGCCATATTTTTGTGGCACTGCCGCTTAGGTCATATTGGTGTAAAGTGCATGAAGAAACTCCATGCCGATGGACTTTTGGAGTCACTTGACTTTGATTCACTTGACACGTGTGAACCATGCCTCATGGGCAAGATGACTAAAACTCCGTTCTCCGGAACAATGGAGCGTGCAAGTGACTTGTTGGAAATCATACATACCGATGTGTGTGGTCCGATGAGCGTGGAGGCACGCGGCGGATATCGTTATTTTCTCACCTTCATTGACGATTTGAGTAGATATGGTTATGTCTACTTGATGAAGCACAAGTCTGAAACATTTGAAAAGTTCAAACAATTTCAGAGTGAAGTTGAAAGTCATCGTAACAAGAAGATCAAGTTCCTACGGTCTGATCGTGGGGGTGAATATCTGAGTTTCGAGTTTGGTGCTCACTTAAGACAATGTGGAATTGTTTCACAGTTGACACCGCCTGGAACACCACAGCGTAATGGTGTGTCCGAACGTCGTAATCGTACTTTATTAGATATGGTGCGATCTATGATGTCTCTTACCGATTTGCTGTTATCGTTTTGGGGTTATGCATTAGAAACAACTGCATTCACTTTAAATAGGGCACCATCAAAATCCGTTGAGACGACTTCATACGAACTGTGGTATGGCAAAAGGCCAAAGTTGTCGTTTCTTAAAGTTTGGGGATGTGATGCTTACGTCAAAAAGCTTCAGGCTGAAAAGCTAGAACCCAAAGCGAAAAAGTGCGTCTTCATAGGTTACCCAAAAGAGACAGTTGGGTACACCTTCTATCTCAAATCCGAGGGCAAAGTGTTTGTTGCTAAAAATGGAGCTTTTCTCGAGAAGGAGTTTCTCTCGAGAGAATTGAGTGGGAGGAAGATAGAACTTGATGAGGTTGTCGAACCTCTCATCCCTCTGGATGGTGGCGCAGGGCAAGGGGAAACCTCTGTCGTTGCGACGCCGGTTGAGGAGGAAGTTAATGATGATGATCATGAAACTCCGGTTCAAGTTTCTGTCGAACCACACAGGTCGACGAGACCACGTGTTGCTCCAGAGTGGTACGGTAATCCCGTCTTATCAATCATGTTGTTAGACAACAATGAACCTGCAAATTATGAAGAAGCAATGGTGGGCCCAGATTCCAACAAATGGCTAGAAGCCATGAAGTCCGAGATAGGATCCATGTATGAGAACAAAGTGTGGACTTTGGAGGTACTGCCTGAGGGCCGCAAGGCTATTCAGAACAAATGGATCTTTAAGAGGAAGACGGACGCTGACGGCAATGTAACCGTTTATAAAGCTCGACTTGTGGCAAAGGGTTTTTCACAAGTTCAAGGAGTTGACTACGATGAGACATTCTCACCCGTAGCGATGCTTAAGTCCGTCAGAATCATGTTAGCAATAGCTGCATTTTTCGATTATGAAATCTGGCAGATGGATGTCAAAACGGCGTTCCTTAACGATTTCCTTAAGGAAGAATTGTATATGATGCAACCCGAAGGTTTTGTCGATCCTAAGAATGCTAACAAGGTGTGCAAGCTCCAGCGATCCATTTATGGACTGGTGCAAGCATCTCGGAGTTGGAACAAACGCTTTGATGAGGTGATCAAAGCATTTGGGTTTATACAAGTGGTTGGAGAATCTTGTATTTACAAGAAAGTGAGTGGGAGCTCTGTGGCGTTTCTAATATTATATGTGGATGAAATATTGCTTATTGGAAACAACGTGAAGTTTTTGGAGAGCATAAAGGATTACTTGAATAAAAGTTTCTCTATGAAGGACCTAGGAGAAGCTGCTTACATTCTAGGCAATAAGATCTATAGGGATAGATCAAAACGCCTAATAGGACTTTCACAAAGCACATACCTTGATAAAGTTTTGAAGAGGTTCAAAATGGAACAGTCCAAGAAAGGGTTCTTGCCAGTTTTACAAGGTACGAGATTGAGTAAGACTCAGTGCCCAGCAACTGATGAAGATAGAGAGCATATGCGCTCCGTCCCCTATGCTTCAGCCATAGGTTCTATTATGTATGCAATGCTATGCACTAGACCGGACGTTAGCCTGGCCATAAGTATGGCAGGTAGGTTCCAGAGTAATCCAGGAGTGGATCACTGGACAGCGGTCAAGAATATCCTGAAGTACCTGAAAAGGACTAAGGAGATGTTTCTCGTGTATGGAGGTGACGAAGAGCTCGCCGTAAAAGGTTACGTCGATGCAAGCTTGGACAAAGATCCGGACGACTCCAAGTCGCAAACCGGATACGTATTTATTCTTAATGGGGGTGCAGTAAGCTGGTGCAGTTCCAAGCAAAGCGTCGTAGCAGATTCTACATGTGAAACGGAGTACATGGCTGCCTCGGAGGCGGCTAAGGAGGGTGTCTGGATGAAGCAGTTCATGACGGATCTTGGAGTGGTGCCAAGTGCACTGGATCCAATAACCTTGTTCTGTGACAACACTGGTGCCATTGCCTTAGCAAAGGAACCAAGGTTTCACAAGAAGACCAGACACATCAAACGACGCTTCAACCTCATCCGCGACTACGTCGAAGTTGAGTTAGTATGGATCAAGACTGGGATTTGTCACTCCGTGTGACGGAGAGGTATCTCGGGGCCCACTCGGTAATACAACATCACACACAAGCCTTGCAAGCAATGTGACTTAGTGTAAGTTGCGGGATCTTGTATTACGGAACGAGTAAAGAGACTTGCCGGTAAATGAGATTGACATAGGTATACGGATAATGACGATCGAATCTCGGGCAAGTAACATACCGAAGGACAAAGTGAATGACATACGGGATTATATGAATCCTTGGCACTGAGGTTCAAACGATAAGATCTTCGTAGAATATGTAGGATTCAATATGGGCATCCAGGTCCCGCTATTGGATATTGACCGAGGAGTCTCTCGGGTCATGTCTACATAGTTCTCGAACCCGCAGGGTCTGCACACTTAAAGTTCGACGTTGTTTTATGCGTATTTGAGTTATATGGTTGGTTACCGAATGTTGTTCGGAGTCCCAGATGAGATCACGGACGTCACGAGGGTTTCCGGAATGGTCCGGAAACGAAGATTGATATATAGGATGACCTCATTTGATTACCGAAAGGTTTTCGGAGTTACCAGGAATGTACCGGGAATGACGAATGGGTTCCGGGAGTTCACCGGGGGGGGGGGGGGGCAACCCACCCCGGGGAAGCCCATAGGCCTTGGGGGTGGTACACCAGCCCTTAGTGGGCTGGTGGGACAGCCCAAGAAGGCCCTATGCGCCATAGGAAGAAAATCAAAGAGAAAAAAAAGAGGAGGTGGGAAAAGGGGGAAGGACTCCTCCTTCCAAACCTAGTTGGACTCGGTTTGGAAGGGGAGGGCTGCCCCCCTTGGCTCGGCCGAAACCCTTAGGGGTCCTTGGACCCCAAGGCAAGGCTCCCCCTGTTCCCCCTATATATACGGAGGTTTTAGGGCTGATTTGAGACGACTTTTCCACGGCAGCCCGACCACATACCTCCACGGTTTTTCCTCTAGATCGCGTTTCTGCGGAGCTCGGGCGGAGCCCTGCTGAGATAAGATCACCACCAACCTCCGGAGCGCCGTCACGCTGCCGAAGAACTCTTCTACCTCTCCGTCTCTCTTGCTGGATCAAGAAGGCCGAGATCATCGTCGAGCTGTACGTGTGCTGAACGCCGAGGTGCCGTCCGTTCGGCACTAGATCGTGGGACTGATCGCGGGACGGTTCGCGGGGCGGATCGAGGGACGTGAGGACGTTCCACTACATCAACCGCGTTCATTAACGCTTCTGCTGTACGGTCTACAAGGGTACGTAGATCACACATCCCCTCTCGTAGATGGACATCACCATGATAGGTCTTCGTGTGCGTAAGAAATTTTTTGTTTCCCATGCGACGTTCCCCAACATATATAATGCCACGGGTCTGACGATGGAGTCAAGGAACAAAAATCTGATATGCTCCTCGACGAGGCAGAAGCTGGTCAACCTTCATCTGTCGGAACTAGAGCGCGGAGGACAAAGACGCATAATCGCACCATCCGCTTCACAAGACACTACCACTAAGATAAATCTGTGAAAGAAAAATCCGAACCCGGAGAACTAGACCTCAGGACACACTACCCTCCACACACACCTCCCTGCAAGGATAAGAAGCAACATCGAAACAAGAACGAGGTGGGAAGGACTTATTTGTTGTCATGGGTGGCGCCATCGTCTTGATACATCTTTGCTTCCTCTGAACAAGAAAAATGTCCCCCCTCCCTCTCCCCCCAAAAAATGAAAGGGTTTTTATCAGGTACCTTTTTCAGAATGGATTACCTTGACTTTTATCGAACCAATTGGAGTTTGCTAAGCGTCCAATAATCAGTAATTACACATAACTACATAACTACCTTGGCCTCCAACGAAAATAGTAAGATTTTCACTCCCAAGGTGCTTGGAGATTTCATCTTGAGCTATTTTCACCAAAGCTTGATGGTTTGTATTGATTTTCGTCCAAAAGGACCAGTATTTGAGTCAAATTATTGAAAAAGACCACATGCTGTACCGAATGGAAGAAAACACCCCTACCTCTCCTAGCGGTAGGTGACGCGTGGCACCTACCGCCACGGGGCGAGGCGGCTAGGGCCTGCCGCCACCAGGCGAGGCGGTCGGCTGGGGATACTGTTCCAGCACCCGGCGCTATGTTACGTGGTTAGAGGGGAGGGCCCTGCCACCAGGCGAGGCGGTCGAACGGGGATTCTGTTCCAGCACCCGGCGCTACGTTACGTGGTTAGAGGGGCGGGCCCTGCCGCCAGCGCGAGGTGGCCGGCACTTTAGCACGCGCAGAAAGTTGCGCTAGACGGCGCTGATTTTCAGGCTGACGGCGCTGCTTTCCAGGTTGGGAATCGTTGAGATGCTCTACAGGGAATCGCTGAGATGCCCTACTTTCCCGCCTAAATTTCGTGTGTGCTCTCGCCCTATTTTCCCTGCTAAATTTCGCATGTTTGCATCTTATTTTCCCACCTTCACATCCGCCTGAGCCTATAAAAGGAGGCCCTGAAACTCTCTTCGCCATCGTCCAGCCACACTTCAAAACACATGTGCCTCAGTGTGTCACACTACGTCCACAGTCAGTATGAGTTTGCTTTGCTCGGATCAAAGCATTAGGCCTAGGAAAATGAAGAGTGTGAGTTTGCCTCCGGGGTGGAAGTGATGCGTTGGTGTGGCGATCTCTGCAAGGTGAAGAAGGTGACGGATTTTTCAGATTGGTTGGGCATGAAGTTTTCATGTGCGCCAATTATGAGGAAGATCCACTCGTTGCTACTTCACCGTACATCAGGCCTCCGGTATGCTTCAGTCATCAAGAATAAACACGTTGTTGATATTATTGTTGACTTGATATTTATATTTATATTTTTTTGTAGTCTCCTCCTCCTATGTGCATATACTATCGTTGGATTGACACGAAAATACTAGACTGGGCGGTGACCGAGATTTGTGAAAGAGGTCATCGTGCATGGGCAAGTTTGGACGTGGAAGAGCGTCGCGAGAAGGCGGAAGCAGAGGAGAAAGGAGAGGAGTAGAGAGAGTGGTAAGAGTATTGTGTGAAGCAGAGGGCTTCTCTTGATGAGATGACGAATAAAAACCGAGAAGAGGGACTTCGACTCGCGGAGGTGCAACGACAGCGACATGAGGCATGTGAGGCTGAGAGGCACAGAAAGAAAGAAAGGGCTTGTGCGGCCAAGGCAGAAGAAGAAGCTGCTGATGGAAAAGGAAAATATTCACGTTGGACTCAGTAGATTTATATTATTATATCCTAAAATTTGCATCGCAGCAAGTTGTATCTTAAAATTCGTAACAAGTTATATCTTAATTTCAGCAAGTTGTATCTTAAATTTCGCAACAAGTTGTATCTTAATTTCAGCAAGTTGTATCTTAAATTTCGCAACAAGTTGTATCTTAATTTCAGCAAGTTGTATCTTAATTTGAACATGTTAAATTTTCCCGCCTCACGTTCCCGCGATTTTTCACGCCATTTTTTCACGTCAGTTTTTGCAACCAATTTTTTCCCGCCATTTTTTCATGCCACTTTTTTCCCGCCATTTTTCCCGCTTCTGAGTTCCCGCCTATTCTGCTCTTCGGCACCTATAAACCCCCCTCCACACTAAGGTGTGTAAGGAGAGTAGTCTAGTAGCTTACTCTCGTCAAGATGTTACATTATCCTTTCGGACGTAGTTTTCACTCAGGTATGTCTCAATGTCTTCTAGGCTTAGCTAGCAATTTCAAGATAGACAATAGAATATTTTAATGTGATGAACTCATCAGTAGTGACACGTTACTGAATGAGCTTGCTCACGCATTAGCTAGGAAGGGGTGGCCTCCAAGGATATTTGAGGAGATACGGGAAGAACTTATCAGGTTGAATGGAAGATGGAAGAAGAAAGGTCAACACATACACGGTGGAGTAAAACATCTTTTTTATGGATGGACGACAGCGAGGATGAAGATGATACCTTCATGTCGAGTACCAAGGCCAAGATTGTTGCATCGTCGAAGGACAAGAGCTCCGCATCGACGATGGCCAAGACTAGCGCTTGGTCGAAGGGCCAGAGCTATGCATCGTCGAAGGATAACGACGACTTTATGTAGTTTTTTTATGATGATGCATCTTAATTTCAACAGTTTAATGTATCTTATTTTATGCATGTTATTTTCAATTGAAAAAAATGTCTCGAAATAAATCGATAACTTTTATTACGTCATACTACATAGATGTCTCGTACATACATCTGAAAGTTTGAAACTGACATAGAAAGATACAATAGTTCGCACACATAGATAGATGAATCACCCTACACGATGACGGCCAGCTAGCCTTTCCCGACGACCGGAAGGTGACAAGCGATTAGGGGGTCTGTGTTCACGAAGACCACGGCTGTACTGCGCCTCTTCTTCCTGTGTCTGTGACTCATGCATAGGTGATGGAGTTTGCAATCCATATTGAGATGATGATTCAAAATTATAGGTGTATGGTTGTGACTCAGAAGGGATATAAGATGGGCCAATATTGTTCGCCCCGAAAAAAATCATCTAATATTCCTGAGAGGTTGCGTCGAGGATCATGGGATTGTGTGAGTATGTCTTTGTTTATGCCACGCTGGGTTTCTTCATCTTCCCATGATGTATCATTAATTTCCTCCACAGAAAAACCGTATGTAAATAAAAGTCATGTAAATGTTGTACGCCTGTAATTGCTTATTATCGTTGAACATACCTAAGCGTTGTTGTAGCTTTGTGATCCCTCGCCCCTAGTATGCTGGTTTATCTCAGACAAACGAGTCTCCTCGGGCATCCCGATCCCTCGTGTGGAGGGATATGGCTGAGATCTGTCGCCTTGGGTGTATGCCCCATATCCTGTGTATGCATTTTTGTCCATGAAATGAGTCTGCTTGGGCATCAAACTCGAGCCCGCAACATGTACCTGGGATGTCTGCCCTTGTAGTGGCAGAGAGGAATCATGTCGTGGAAATGTCATTGTATTATTTGGACCCTCTCCCCACCGCCTGGATGACAACGGCGCCGAATTCGTTCTAGCTGACCTCGGTTCTGGAATGTTGTACGCTCCAGTGGCAACGTTGTCCTCTGTACCGCATCTCATCTTTGTGGTGACGTAACCGCCAACTTTTTTAAGGCTGACACTGCTTGAGCTGGTAAGCCCCGGGCTTGCATGCCTTCCCTCACCATCGCCCCTACTTCGTTGCAAATATCAATCTACAAAAATGGTTGTTGGTTGCTTGAATTGTTCATGAAATGATGGACCTGAATAGTAAGTTGTTGATGATTACCGTGGAGTCACGATAGTAAGCTGATGATGTGTCTATCCGTCTCTGCAACTGTTCCATATACGTGGGATGTGTTGGCATCATAGGTGGTTGACACGTTAGTCTAGTACGCTCGCAATACGCTTGTGGTGTAGTTGCATCGTACGTTCTGCATAATCAAATAATTACATCAACTTGTGTATGTACATAAAATACCGTAAATAAAATTACCTTTTGTTGATGCACTATATTTTGTAGTGCTTCATTATTCCATTGGTTTATCCATTGGATGTTCTCTGCATTCCAATCGACATGAGATCTGCCCATATTGCTCATCCTGAAATTTACGTAACAAAGCGTAAATTTTATGAATTAAAAAGACATTAACTATTTAGGAAGGTCACATCTTACTTATGAGTTTCTTCGTCGATACATCTTGGAACGGGTGGTGGAATATCTTGATGTAGACCGATTTGTCTCATGACACGTTCAGGATTGTACGTTTCCACAAACCACAGATATAGTAAATTCCATCGAATCATCCAAAAGCCACTATCTCTCACACATTCCACTCAGATGCGTTGTGAATCAAATACCATGTCAATGTTTACCTCAGTCCACGGGTTCCATGTGATTAGTGAGTCGTCAAGAAGCTCAAACTGATCATGGTATATGGGGTAACAATTTTTCGCAATTTTGGTAGATCTTTTTTTCCAACCGAGCATCCACCGGCTCGACATAGTACAACACCCTCACTACTATGGCAACAGAAGTCCTTCCTTGGCACTAGGAATTCTTCTTGTTACTTTTCTGGTTTGCGTCGGTTTTTCTATTAAAGAGGAAAGGGTGATGCAACACAGGAGCAGTAAGTATTTCCCTCAGTTTGAGAACCAAGGTATCGATCCAGAAGGAGGGTCTCGTCAAGTCTAGAGTACCTGCGCCAACACAAACAAGCTTGCACCCAACGCTTCAAAGGGGTTTTCAATCCCTTCAAGATTGTTTGCAAAGTGAGATCTGAAGGCGGAAAGTGCAACAAAGTAAAAAGTGTAAGGCTGGAAATATGGTGTGGAGTAGACCCCGGGGCCATAGTGTTCACTAGAGGCTTCTCTCAAAATAGCAAATATCACGGTGGGTGAACAAATTACTGTCGAGCAATTGAGAGAACCGCGCAAAGTCATGACGATATCTAAGGCAATGATCATACATATAGGCATCACGTCCGAGACAAGTAGACTGATACTTTCTGCATCTACTACTATTACTCCACACATCGACCGCTATCCAGCATGCATCTAGTGTATTGAGTTCATGACGAACAGAGTAACGCCTTAAGCAAGATGACATGATGTACACTGATAATCTAAAACCAATGATGAAAACCCCATCTTTTTACCCTTGATGGCAACAACATGATGCGTGCCTCGCTACCCCTTCTGTCACTGGGTGAGGTCACCGCACGGTATGAACCCAAAACCAAGCACTTCTCCCATTACAAGAATCATAGATCTAGTTGGCCAGACAAAACCCACAACTCGAAGAGAATTACAAGGATATGAAATCATGCATAAGAGAGCTCAGAAGAAACTCAAATAAGATTCATAGATAATATGATCATAAATCCACAATTCATCGGATCTCGACATACACACCGCAAAAGAAGATTACATCGGATAGATCTCCATGAAGATCATGGAGAACTTTGTATTGGAGATCCAAGAGAGAGAAGAAGCCATCTAGTTACTGTAGGGGAACGTCGCATGGGAAACAAAAATTTTCCTACGCGCACGAAGACCTATCATGGTGATGTTCATCTACGAGAGGGGATGAGCGATCTACGTACCCTTGTAGATCGTACAGCAGAAGCGATTAGAGATCGCGGTTGATGTAGTGGAACGTCCTCACGTCCCTCGATCCGCCCCGCGAACAATCCCGCGATCAGTCCCACGATCTAGTACCGAACGGACGGCACCTCCGCGTTCAGCACACGTACAGCTCGACGATGATCTCGGCCTTCTTGATCCAGCAAGAGAGACGGAGAGGTAGAAGAGTTCTCCGGCAGCGTGACGGCGCTCCGGAGGTTGGTGATGATCTTGTCTCAGCAGGGCTCCGCCCGAGCTCCGCAGAAACGTGATCTAGAGGAAAAACTATGGAGGTATGTGGTCGGGCAGCCGTGAGAAAGTTGTCTCAAATCAGCCCTAAAACCTCCGTATATATAGGTGGGAGGGAGGGGAGGAGGCAGCCTCAAAACCCAAAGGTTTGGCCGAAATTGGAGGTGGAGGAGTCCTACTTCAATCCTACTTGGAGTAGGATTCCACCTTCCCACTTGGAAACTCTTTCCACCTTGTGTTTTTTCCTTCTCAAACCTTATGGGCCTTAGTGGGAACTTATTCCAGCCCACTAGGGGCTGGTTTATCTCTTCCCATAGCCCATGAGACCCCTTGGGGCGTGACACCCCTCCCGATGGTCCCCGGCACCCCTCCCGGCACTCCCGGTACACTACCGATGAGCCCGAAACTTTTCCGGTAATGCCCGGAAACTTTCCGGTAACCAAATGGGGTCATCCTATATATCAATCTTCGTCTCCGGACCATTCCAGAAACCCTCGTGACGTCCGTGATCCCATCCGGGACTCCGAACAACATTCGGTAACCAACCATATAACTCAAATACGCATAAAACATCGTCGAACCTTAAGTGTGCAGACCCTGCGGGTTCGAGAACTATGTAGACATGACCCGAGAGACTCCTCGGTCAATATCCAATAGCGGGACCTGGATGCCCATATTGGATCCTACATATTCTACGAAGATCTTATCGTTTGAACCTCAGTGCCAAGGATTCGTATAATCCCGTATGTCATTCCCTTTGTCCTTCGGTATGTTACTTGCCCGAGATTCGATCGTCAGTATCCGTATACCTATTTCAACCTCGTTTACCGGCAAGTCTCTTTACTCGTTCCGTAATACAAGATCCCGCAACTTACACTAAGTTACATTGCTTGCAAGGCTTATGTGTGATGTTGTATTACCGAGTGGGCCCCGAGATACCTCTCCGTCACACGGAGTGACAAATCCCAGTCTTGATCCATACTAACTCAACTAACACCTTCGGAGATACCTGTAGAGCATCTTTATAGTCACCCAGTTACGTTGCGACGTTTGATACACACAAAGCATTCCTCCGGTGTCAGTGAGTTATATGATCTCATGGTCATAGGAATAAATACTTGACACGCAGAAAACAGTAGCAACAAAATGACACGATCAACATGCTACGTCTATTAGTTTGGGTCTAGTCCATCACATGATTCTCCTAATGATGTGATCCCGTTATCAAGTGACAACACTTGCCTATGGCCAGGAAACCTTGACCATCTTTGATCAACGAGCTAGTCAACTAGAGGCTTACTAGGGACAGTGTTTTGTCTATGTATCCACACAAGTATTGTGTTTCCAATCAATACAATTATAGCATGGATAATAAACGATTATCATGAACTAAGAAATATAATAATAACTAATTTATTATTGCCTCTAGGGCATATTTCCAACAGTCTCCCACTTGCACTAGAGTCAATAATCTAGTTCACATCACCATGTGATTCCAACGAATCCAACACCCATATAGTTATGGGGTCTGATCACGTCTTGCTCGTGAGAGAGGTTTTAGTCAACGGTTCTGAAACTTTCAGATCCGTGCGTTCTTTACAAATCTTTATGTCATCTTATAGATGCTGCTACTACGTGCTATTCGGAAATACTCCAAATATCTACTCTACTATACGAATCCGTTTCACTACTCATAGTTATTTGGATTAGTGTCAAAGCTTGCATCGACGTAACCCTTTACGACGAACTCTTTAACCACCTCCATAATCGAAAAAAATTCCTTAGTCCATTAGTTACTAAGGATAAATTTCGACCGCTGCTAGTGATTCAATCATGGATCACTCTCTGTACCTCTCAACATACTTTGAGTCAAGGCACACTTCAGGTGCGGTACACAGTATGGCATACTTTAGATTCTACGGCTAAGGCATAGAAGACGACCTTCGTCTATTCTCTTTATTCTGCCGTGGTCGGGTTTTGAGTCTTACTCAAATTCACACCTCACAACGCAACCAAGAACTCCTTCTTTGCTGGTCTATTTTGAACTCTTTTCAAAAACTTGTCAAGGCATGCATCTTGTTGAAACTTCTATTAAGCGCTTTCGATCTATCTCCATAGATCTTTGATGCTCAACGTTCAAGTAGCGTAATCCAGGTACTCCTTTGAAAACTTCTTTCAAACAACCTTGTATGCTTTACAGAAATTCTACATTACTTCTGATCCACAATATGTCAACCACATATACCTATCAGAAATTCTATAGTGCTCCCACTCACTTCTTTGGAAATACAAGTTTCTCATAAACCTTGTACAAACCCAAAATCTTTGATCATCTCATCAAAGTGTATATTCCAACTCCGAGATGCTTGCACCAGTCCATTGAAGGATCATTGGAGCTTGCATACTTGTTAGTATCTTTAGGATCGTCAAAACCTTCTGGTTGTATCACATACAATGTTTGCTCAAGGAAACCGTCGAGAAAACAATGTTTTGACATCCTACGTGCAATATTTCATAAATAATGCATCAACAACTAACATAATTCCAACAGACCTTTAGCATCGCTACGAGTGAGAAAGTCTCATCATAGTCAACTGTTTGATCTTGTCGAAAACATCTTTGCGACAAGTCGAGCTTTTCTTAATAGTGACTTATCACCATCATCGTCTGTCTTCTTTTAAAGATCCATCTTTACTCAATAGTCTTATGACCATCAAGTAGTTCTTTCAAAGTCTACACTTTGTTTTCATACATGGATCCTCTCTCGGATTTCATGGCTTCCAGCCATTTGTCAGAATCTGGGCCCACCATCGCTTTCTCCATAACTCGTAGGTTCACTGTTGCTCAACAACATGACCTCCAAGACAGGGTTATCGTACCACTCTGCAGTAGTATGCGACCTTGTCAACCTACGAGGCTTGTAGTAACTTGATCCGATGCTTGATGATCACCATCATCAGCTTCCACTTCAATTGGTGTAGGTGCCACAGGAACAACTTCCTGCGCCCTGCTACACACTGGTTGAAGTGATGGTTCAATAACCTCATCAAGTTCTACTACCCTCCCACTCAATTCTTTCGAGAGAAACCTTTCCTCGAGAAAGGATCCGTTTAAAGAAACAAACACTTTGCTTTCGGATCTGAGATAGGAGATGTACCCAACTGTTTTGGATATCCTATGAAGATGCATTTATCCGCTTTGGGTTCGAGCTTATCAGACTGAAACTTTTTCACATAAGTGTCGAAGCCCCAAACTTTCAAGAAACGACAGTTTAGATTTCTCTAAACCTCAGTCTATACTGTGTCATCTCAACGGAAATACGCGGTGCCCTATTTAAAGTGAGTGCGGTTGTCTCTAATGCATAACCCATAAACGATAGTGGTAATTCGATAAGAGACATCATAGTATGCACCATACCAAATAGTGTGTGGCTATGACGTTCAGATACATCATCAGACTATGATGTTCCAGGTGGCATGAACTGCGAAACAATTTCCACATTGTCTTAACTGCGTACCAAAACTCGTAACTCAGATATTCATTTCCATGATCATATCGTAGACAGTTTATCCTCTTGTTACGACGAACTTCACTCTGAAACGGAATTGAACTTTTCAACATTTCAGACTTGTGATTCATTAAGTAAATACTCCTGTATCTACTCAAATCGTCAGTGAAGTAAGAACATAATGATATCCACTACGTGCCTCAGCACCCATTGGACTGCATACATCAAAATGTATTACTTCCAACAAGTTACTATCTTATTTCATCTCAATGAAAACAAGGCCTTGCTCATGTGGTATGATTTGCATGTCACTAGTGATTCGAAATCAGGTGAGTACAAAGATCCATCAGCATGGAGCCTCTTCATGCAATTTATACTAACATGACTTAAGCAGCAGTGCCACAAGTAAGTGGTACTATCATCATCAACTCGTATCTTTTGGCACCAATATCATGAACATGTGTACCACTACGATCGAGATTCAATAAACCATTGAAGGTGATTATTCAAGAAAATAGAGTAACCATTATTCTCTTTAAATGAATAATCGTATTGCAATAAACACGATCCAATCATGTTCATGTTTAACGCAAGCACGAAATAACAATCATTTAGGTTTAACACCAATCCCGATGATAGAGGGAGCGTGCGACGTTTGATCATATCAATCTTGGAAACACTTCCAACACGTATCGTCACCTCGCCTTTAGCTAGTCTCCGTTTATGCCGTAGCTTTCATTTCGCGTCACTAATCACTTAGCAACTGAACCGGTATCCAATACCCTCGTGCTACTAGGAGTACTAGTAAAGTACACATCAACATCATGTATATCAAATACACTTCTTTCGACTTTTGCCAGCCATCTTATCTACCAAGTATCTTGAGTTGCTCCGCCTCAGTGATTGTTCCCCTCATTACGGAAGCACTTAGTCTCGGGTTTGGGTTTAATATTGGGTCTCTTCATTAGTGCAGCAACTGTTTTGCCGTTTCACGAAGTATCCCTTCTAGCCCTTGCCTTTCTTGAAACTTAGTGGTTTTACAAACCATCAACTATTGACGCTCCTTCTTGATTTCTACTTTCGCAGTGTCAAACATCACGAATCGCTCAAGGATCATTGTATCTATCCTCAATATGTTACAGTTCATCACGAAGCTCTCACAGCTTGGTGGCAGTGTCTTTTGGAGAACCATCACCATCTCATCTGGAAGATTAACTCCCACTTGATTCAAGTGATTGTCGTACTCAAACAATCTGAGCACACGCTCATCGATTGAGCTTTTCTCTTTTACTTTGTGGACAAAGAATCTTGTTGGAGGTCTCGTACCTCTTAACAAGGGCACAAGCATGAAATCACAATTTCATCTCTTTAGAACATCACTTATGTTCCGTGACGTTTTACAACGTTTTCGGCGCCTTGCTTCTAAGCCATTAAGTATCTTGCACTGAACTATTGTGTAGTAATCAGAAACGTGTATGTCGGATATTCACAGCATCCACAGACGACGCTCGAGGTGCAGCACACCGAGTGGTGCATTAAGGACATAAGCCTTCTGTGCAGCAACGAGGACAATCCTCGGTTTTACAGACTCAGTCTGCAAAGTTTGCTACTATCAACTTTCAACTAAATTTTCTCTAGGAACATATAAAAAAAGTAGAGCTATAGCGCAAGCTACATCGTAATTCGCAAATACCATTAGACTATGTTCATGACAATTAGTTCAATTAATCATATTACTTAAGATCTCCCACTCAAAAAGTACATCTCTCTAGTCATTTGAGTGGTACATGATCCAAATCCACTATCTCAAGTCCGATCATCACGTGAGTCGAGAATAGTTTCAGTGGTAAGCATCTCTATGGTAATCATATCAACTATACAATTCATGCTCGACCTTTCGGTCTCATGTGTTCCGAGGCCATGTCTGCACATGCTAGGCTCGTCAAGCTTAACCCGAGTGTTCCGCGTGCGCAACTGTTTTGCACCCGTTGTATGTGAACGTTGAGTCTATCACACCCGATCATCACGTGGTGTCTCGAAACGAAGAACTGTAGCAACGGTGCACAGTCGGGGAGAACACAATTTCGTCTTGAAATTTTAGTGAGAGATCACCTCATAATGCTACCGCCGTTCTAAGCAAAATAAGGTGCATAAAAGGATTAACATCACATGCAATTCATAAGTGACATGATATGGCCATCATCACGTGCTTCTTGATCTCCATCACCAAAACACCGGCACGATCTTCTTGTCACCGGCGTCACACCATGATTTCCATCATCATGATCTCCATCAACGTGTCGCCATCGGGGTTGTCGTGCTACTCATGCTATTACTACTAAAGCTACGTCCTAGCAAAATAGTAAACGCATCTGCAAGCACAAACGTTAGTTATAAAGACAACCCTATGGCTCCTGCCGGTTGCCGTACCATCGACGTGCAAGTCGATATTTCTATTACAACATGATCATCTCATACATCCAATATATCACATCACATCGTTGGCCATATCACATCACAAGCATACCCTGCAAAAACAAGTTAGACGTCCTCTAATTTTGTTGTTGCAAGTTTTACGTGGTGACCGGGGGTATCTAGTAGGATCGCATCTTACTTACGCAAACACCACAACGGAGATATATGAGTTGCTATTTAACCTCATCCAAGGACCTCCTTGGTCAAATCCGATTCAACTAAAGTTGGAGAAACCGTCACTTGCCAGTCATCTTTGAGCAAAGGGGGTTACTCGTAACGATGAAACCAGTCTCTCGTAAGCGTACGAGTAATGTCGGTCCAAGCCGCTTCAATCCAACAATACCGCGGAATCAAGAAAAGACTAAGGAGGGCAGCAAAACGCACATCACCGCCCACAAAACCTTTTGTGTTCTACTCGAGAAGACATCTACGCATGAACCTAGCTCATGATGCCACTGTAGGGGAACGTCGCATGGGAAACAAAAATTTTCCTACGCGCACGAAGACCTATCATGGTGATGTTCATCTACGAGAGGGGATGAGCGATCTACGTACCCTTGTGGATCATACAGCAGAAGCGATTAGAGATCGCGGTTGATGTAGTGGAACGTCCTCACGTCCCTCGATCCGCCCCGCGAACAATCCCGCGATCAGTCCCACGATCTAGTACCGAACGGACGGCACCTCCGCGTTCAGCACACGTACAGCTCGACGATGATCTCGGCCTTCTTGATCCAGCAAGAGAGACGGAGAGGTAGAAGAGTTCTCCGGCAGCGTGACGGCGCTCCGGAGGTTGGTGATGATCTTGTCTCAGCAGGGCTCCGCCCGAGCTCCGCAGAAACGTGATCTAGAGGAAAAACTATGGAGGTATGTGGTCGGGCAGCCGTGAGAAAGTCGTCTCAAATCAGCCCTAAAACCTCCGTATATATAGGTGGGAGGGAGGGGAGGAGGCAGCCTCAAAACCCAAAGGTTTGGCCGAAATTGGAGGTGGAGGAGTCCTACTCCAATCCTACTTGGAGTAGGATTCCACCTTCCCACTTGGAAACTCTTTCCACCTTGTGTTTTTTCCTTCTCAAACCTTATGGGCCTTAGTGGGAACTTATTCCAGCCCACTAGGGGCTGGTTTATCTCTTCCCATAGCCCATGAGACCCCTTGGGGCGTGACACCCCTCCCGATGGTCCCCGGCACCCCTCCCGGCACTCCCGGTACACTACCGATGAGCCCGAAACTTTTCCGGTAATGCCCGGAAACTTTCCGGTAACCAAATGAGGTCATCCTATATATCAATCTTCGTCTCCGGACCATTCCGGAAACCCTCGTGACGTCCGTGATCCCCTCCGGGACTCCGAACAACATTCGGTAACCAACCATATAACTCAAATACGCATAAAACATCGTCGAACCTTAAGTGTGCAGACCCTGCGGGTTCGAGAACTATGTAGACATGACCCGAGAGACTCCTCGGTCAATATCCAATAGCGGGACCTGGATGCCCATATTGGATCCTACATATTCTACGAAGATCTTATCGTTTGAACCTCAGTGCCAAGGATTCGTATAATCCCGTATGTCATTCCCTTTGTCCTTCGGTATGTTACTTGCCCGAGATTCGATCGTCAGTATCCGTATACCTATTTCAACCTCGTTTACCGGCAAGTCTCTTTACTCGTTCCGTAATACAAGATCCCGCAACTTACACTAAGTTACATTGCTTGCAAGGCTTATGTGTGATGTTGTATTACCGAGTGGGCCCCGAGATACCTCTCCGTCACACGGAGTGACAAATCCCAGTCTTGATCCATACTAACTCAACTAACACCTTCGGAGATACCTGTAGAGCATCTTTATAGTCACCCAGTTACGTTGCGACGTTTGATACACACAAAGCATTCCTCCGGTGTCAGTGAGTTATATGATCTCATGGTCATAGGAATAAATACTTGACACGCAGAAAACAGTAGCAACAAAATGACACGATCAACATGCTACGTCTATTAGTTTGGGTCTAGTCCATCACATGATTCTCCTAATGATGTGATCCCGTTATCAAGTGACAACACTTGCCTATGGCCAGGAAACCTTGACCATCTTTGATCAACGAGCTAGTCAACTAGAGGCTTACTAGGGACAGTGTTTTGTCTATGTATCCACACAAGTATTGTGTTTCCAATCAATACAATTATAGCATGGATAATAAACGATTATCATGAACTAAGAAATATAATAATAACTAATTTATTATTGCCTCTAGGGCATATTTCCAACAGTCTCCCACTTGCACTAGAGTCAATAATCTAGTTCACATCACCATGTGATTCCAACGAATCCAACACCCATATAGTTATGGGGTCTGATCACGTCTTGCTCGTGAGAGAGGTTTTAGTCAACGGTTCTGAAACTTTCAGATCCGTGCGTTCTTTACAAATCTTTATGTCATCTTATAGATGCTGCTACTACGTGCTATTCGGAAATACTCCAAATATCTACTCTACTATACGAATCCGTTTCACTACTCATAGTTATTCGGATTAGTGTCAAAGCTTGCATCGACGTAACCCTTTACGACGAACTCTTTAACCACCTCCATAATCGAAAAAAATTCCTTAGTCCATTAGTTACTAAGGATAAATTTCGACCGCTGCTAGTGATTCAATCATGGATCACTCTCTGTACCTCTCAACATACTTTGAGTCAAGGCACACTTCAGGTGCGGTACACAGTATGGCATACTTTAGATTCTACGGCTAAGGCATAGAAGACGACCTTCGTCTATTCTCTTTATTCTGCCGTGGTCGGGTTTTGAGTCTTACTCAAATTCACACCTCACAACGCAACCAAGAACTCCTTCTTTGCTGGTCTATTTTGAACTCTTTTCAAAAACTTGTCAAGGCATGCATCTTGTTGAAACTTCTATTAAGCGCTTTCGATCTATCTCCATAGATCTTTGATGCTCAACGTTCAAGTAGCGTAATCCAGGTACTCCTTTGAAAACTTCTTTCAAACAACCTTGTATGCTTTACAGAAATTCTACATTACTTCTGATCCACAATATGTCAACCACATATACCTATCAGAAATTCTATAGTGCTCCCACTCACTTCTTTGGAAATACAAGTTTCTCATAAACCTTGTACAAACCCAAAATCTTTGATCATCTCATCAAAGTGTATATTCCAACTCCGAGATGCTTGCACCAGTCCATTGAAGGATCACTGGAGCTTGCATACTTGTTAGTATCTTTAGGATCGTCAAAACCTTCTGGTTGTATCACATACAATGTTTGCTCAAGGAAACCGTCGAGAAAACAATGTTTTGACATCCTACGTGCAATATTTCATAAATAATGCATCAACAACTAACATAATTCCAACAGACCTTTAGCATCGCTACGAGTGAGAAAGTCTCATCATAGTCAACTGTTTGATCTTGTCGAAAACATCTTTGCGACAAGTCGAGCTTTTCTTAATAGTGACTTATCACCATCATCGTCTGTCTTCTTTTAAAGATCCATCTTTACTCAATAGTCTTATGACCATCAAGTAGTTCTTTCAAAGTCTACACTTTGTTTTCATACATGGATCCTCTCTCGGATTTCGTGGCTTCCAGCCATTTGTCGGAATCTGGGCCCACCATCGCTTTCTCCATAACTCGTAGGTTCACTGTTGCTCAACAACATGACCTCCAAGACAGGGTTATCGTACCACTCTGCAGTAGTATGCGACCTTGTCAACCTACGAGGCTTGTAGTAACTTGATCCGATGCTTGATGATCACCATCATCAGCTTCCACTTCAATTGGTGTAGGTGCCACAGGAACAACTTCCTGCGCCCTGCTACACACTGGTTGAAGTGATGGTTCAATAACCTCATCAAGTTCTACTACCCTCCCACTCAATTCTTTCGAGAGAAACCTTTCCTCGAGAAAGGATCCGTTTAAAGAAACAAACACTTTGCTTTCGGATCTGAGATAGGAGATGTACCCAACTGTTTTGGATATCCTATGAAGATGCATTTATCCGCTTTGGGTTCGAGCTTATCAGACTGAAACTTTTTCACATAAGTGTCGAAGCCCCAAACTTTCAAGAAACGACAGTTTAGATTTCTCTAAACCTCAGTCTATACTGTGTCATCTCAACGGAAATACGCGGTGCCCTATTTAAAGTGAGTGCGGTTGTCTCTAATGCATAACCCATAAACGATAGTGGTAATTCGATAAGAGACATCATAGTATGCACCATACCAAATAGTGTGTGGCTATGACGTTCAGATACATCATCAGACTATGATGTTCCAGGTGGCATGAACTGCGAAACAATTTCCACATTGTCTTAACTGCGTACCAAAACTCGTAACTCAGATATTCATTTCCATGATCATATCGTAGACAGTTTATCCTCTTGTTACGACGAACTTCACTCTGAAACGGAATTGAACTTTTCAACATTTCAGACTTGTGATTCATTAAGTAAATACTCCTGTATCTACTCAAATCGTCAGTGAAGTAAGAACATAATGATATCCACTACGTGCCTCAGCACCCATTGGACTGCATACATCAAAATGTATTACTTCCAACAAGTTACTATCTTATTTCATCTCAATGAAAACAAGGCCTTGCTCATGTGGTATGATTTGCATGTCACTAGTGATTCGAAATCAGGTGAGTACAAAGATCCATCAGCATGGAGCCTCTTCATGCAATTTATACTAACATGACTTAAGCAGCAGTGCCACAAGTAAGTGGTACTATCATCATCAACTCGTATCTTTTGGCACCAATATCATGAACATGTGTACCACTACGATCGAGATTCAATAAACCATTGAAGGTGATTATTCAAGAAAATAGAGTAACCATTATTCTCTTTAAATGAATAATCGTATTGCAATAAACACGATCCAATCATGTTCATGTTTAACGCAAGCACGAAATAACAATCATTTAGGTTTACACCAATCCCGATGATAGAGGGAGCGTGCGACGTTTGATCATATCAATCTTGGAAACACTTCCAACACGTATCGTCACCTCGCCTTTAGCTAGTCTCCGTTTATGCCGTAGCTTTCATTTCGCGTCACTAATCACTTAGCAACTGAACCGGTATCCAATACCCTCGTGCTACTAGGAGTACTAGTAAAGTACACATCAACATCATGTATATCAAATACACTTCTTTCGACTTTTGCCAGCCATCTTATCTACCAAGTATCTTGAGTTGCTCCGCCTCAGTGATTGTTCCCCTCATTACGGAAGCACTTAGTCTCGGGTTTGGGTTTAATATTGGGTCTCTTCATTAGTGCAGCAACTGTTTTGCCGTTTCACGAAGTATCCCTTCTAGCCCTTGCCTTTCTTGAAACTTAGTGGTTTTACAAACCATCAACTATTGACGCTCCTTCTTGATTTCTACTTTCGCAGTGTCAAACATCACGAATCGCTCAAGGATCATTGTATCTATCCTCAATATGTTACAGTTCATCACGAAGCTCTCACAGCTTGGTGGCAGTGTCTTTTGGAGAACCATCACCATCTCATCTGGAAGATTAACTCCCACTTGATTCAAGTGATTGTCGTACTCAAACAATCTGAGCACACGCTCATCGATTGAGCTTTTCTCTTTTACTTTGTGGACAAAGAATCTTGTTGGAGGTCTCGTACCTCTTAACAAGGGCACAAGCATGAAATCACAATTTCATCTCTTTAGAACATCACTTATGTTCCGTGACGTTTTACAACGTTTTCGGCGCCTTGCTTCTAAGCCATTAAGTATCTTGCACTGAACTATTGTGTAGTAATCAGAAACGTGTATGTCGGATATTCACAGCATCCACAGACGACGCTCGAGGTGCAGCACACCGAGTGGTGCATTAAGGACATAAGCCTTCTGTGCAGCAACGAGGACAATCCTCGGTTTTACAGACTCAGTCTGCAAAGTTTGCTACTATCAACTTTCAACTAAATTTTCTCTAGGAACATATAAAAAAAGTAGAGCTATAGCGCAAGCTACATCGTAATTCGCAAATACCATTAGACTATGTTCATGACAATTAGTTCAATTAATCATATTACTTAAGATCTCCCACTCAAAAAGTACATCTCTCTAGTCATTTGAGTGGTACATGATCCAAATCCACTATCTCAAGTCCGATCATCACGTGAGTCGAGAATAGTTTCAGTGGTAAGCATCTCTATGGTAATCATATCAACTATACAATTCATGCTCGACCTTTCGGTCTCATGTGTTCCGAGGCCATGTCTGCACATGCTAGGCTCGTCAAGCTTAACCCGAGTGTTCCGCGTGCGCAACTGTTTTGCACCCGTTGTATGTGAACGTTGAGTCTATCACACCCGATCATCACGTGGTGTCTCGAAACGAAGAACTGTAGCAACGGTGCACAGTCGGGGAGAACACAATTTCGTCTTGAAATTTTAGTGAGAGATCACCTCATAATGCTACCGCCGTTCTAAGCAAAATAAGGTGCATAAAAGGATTAACATCACATGCAATTCATAAGTGACATGATATGGCCATCATCACGTGCTTCTTGATCTCCATCACCAAAACACCGGCACGATCTTCTTGTCACCGGCGTCACACCATGATTTCCATCATCATGATCTCCATCAACGTGTCGCCATCGGGGTTGTCGTGCTACTCATGCTATTACTACTAAAGCTACGTCCTAGCAAAATAGTAAACGCATCTGCAAGCACAAACGTTAGTTATAAAGACAACCCTATGGCTCCTGCCGGTTGCCGTACCATCGACGTGCAAGTCGATATTTCTATTACAACATGATCATCTCATACATCCAATATATCACATCACATCGTTGGCCATATCACATCACAAGCATACCCTGCAAAAACAAGTTAGACGTCCTCTAATTTTGTTGTTGCAAGTTTTACGTGGTGACCGGGGGTATCTAGTAGGATCGCATCTTACTTACGCAAACACCACAACGGAGATATATGAGTTGCTATTTAACCTCATCCAAGGACCTCCTTGGTCAAATCCGATTCAACTAAAGTTGGAGAAACCGTCACTTGCCAGTCATCTTTGAGCAAAGGGGGTTACTCGTAACGATGAAACCAGTCTCTCGTAAGCGTACGAGTAATGTCGGTCCAAGCCGCTTCAATCCAACAATACCGCGGAATCAAGAAAAGACTAAGGAGGGCAGCAAAACGCACATCACCGCCCACAAAACCTTTTGTGTTCTACTCGAGAAGACATCTACGCATGAACCTAGCTCATGATGCCACTGTAGGGGAACGTCGCATGGGAAACAAAAATTTTCCTACGCGCACGAAGACCTATCATGGTGATGTTCATCTACGAGAGGGGATGAGCGATCTACGTACCCTTGTAGATCGTACAGCAGAAGCGATTAGAGATCGCGGTTGATGTAGTGGAACGTCCTCACGTCCCTCGATCCGCCCCGCGAACAATCCCGCGATCAGTCCCACGATCTAGTACCGAACGGACGGCACCTCCGCGTTCAGCACACGTACAGCTCGACGATGATCTCGGCCTTCTTGATCCAGCAAGAGAGACGGAGAGGTAGAAGAGTTCTCCGGCAGCGTGACGGCGCTCTGGAGGTTGGTGATGATCTTGTCTCAGCAGGGCTCCGCCCGAGCTCCGCAGAAATGTGATCTAGAGGAAAAACTATGGAGGTATGTGGTCGGGCAGCCGTGAGAAAGTCGTCTCAAATCAGCCCTAAAACCTCCGTATATATAGGTGGGAGGGAGGGGAGGAGGCAGCCTCAAAACCCAAAGGTTTGGCCGAAATTGGAGGTGGAGGAGTCCTACTCCAATCCTACTTGCAGTAGGATTCCACCTTCCCACTTGGAAACTCTTTCCACCTTGTGTTTTTTCCTTCTCAAACCTTATGGGCCTTAGTGGGAACTTATTCCAGCCCACTAGGGGCTGGTTTATCTCTTCCCATAGCCCATGAGACCCCTTGGGGCGTGACACCCCTCCCGATGGTCCCCGGCACCCCTCCCGGCACTCCCGGTACACTACCGATGAGCCCGAAACTTTTCCGGTAATGCCCGGAAACTTTCCGGTAACCAAATGAGGTCATCCTATATATCAATCTTCGTCTCCGGACCATTCCGGAAACCCTCGTGACGTCCGTGATCCCATCCGGGACTCCGAACAACATTCGGTAACCAACCATATAACTCAAATACGCATAAAACATCGTCGAACCTTAAGTGTGCAGACCCTGCGGGTTCGAGAACTATGTAGACATGACCCGAGAGACTCCTCGGTCAATATCCAATAGCGGGACCTGGATGCCCATATTGGATCCTACATATTCTACGAAGATCTTATCGTTTGAACCTCAGTGCCAAGGATTCGTATAATCCCGTATGTCATTCCCTTTGTCCTTCGGTATGTTACTTGCCCGAGATTCGATCGTCAGTATCCGTATACCTATTTCAACCTCGTTTACCGGCAAGTATCTTTACTCGTTCCGTAATACAAGATCCCGCAACTTACACTAAGTTACATTGCTTGCAAGGCTTATGTGTGATGTTGTATTACCGAGTGGGCCCCGAGATACCTCTCCGTCACACGGAGTGACAAATCCCAGTCTTGATCCATACTAACTCAACTAACACCTTCGGAGATACCTGTAGAGCATCTTTATAGTCACCCAGTTACGTTGCGACGTTTGATACACACAAAGCATTCCTCCGGTGTCAGTGAGTTATATGATCTCATGGTCATAGGAATAAATACTTGACACGCAGAAAACAGTAGCAACAAAATGACACGATCAACATGCTACGTCTATTAGTTTGGGTCTAGTCCATCACATGATTCTCCTAATGATGTGATCCCGTTATCAAGTGACAACACTTGCCTATGGCCAGGAAACCTTGACCATCTTTGATCAACGAGCTAGTCAACTAGAGGCTTACTAGGGACAGTGTTTTGTATATGTATCCACACAAGTATTGTGTTTCCAATCAATACAATTATAGCATGGATAATAAACGATTATCATGAACTAAGAAATATAATAATAACTAATTTATTATTGCCTCTAGGGCATATTTCCAACAGTTACTAGCTATGGACCCGTAGGTCTATGGTGAACTACTCACGCATCATCGGAGAGGTCATGTTGTTGATGAAGAAGCCCTCCGTGTCCGAACCCCCCCCCTCCGGCAGGGCACTAGAACGTGCCCTAGATGGGATCTTGCGGAGACAGAAGCTTGCGGCGGCGGAAAAGTACTTTCGATGATCTCCTGATTTTTTGTGGAATTTTTGGGGATATATAGGCGCAAAACCTAGGGCAAAGGAGGTCCAGGGGGGCCACAAGCCTGAGGGCTGCGGCCTCCCCCCTGGATGCGGGGTGGGGGCTTGTGGGGCCCCTGGGGACCCCGTGCCTTGGCTCTCAAGTCTCCTGATCTTCTTCCGTTACGGAAGAAAACTTTTCGGGGATTTTATTCCATTTGGACTCCGTTTCAAATTCTCCTCTGAAAGGGGTCAAAAACATGGAAAAATCAGGAACTCGCACTTGGCACTGAGTTAATAAGTTAGTCCCAAAAAATATATAAAAGGCATTCAAAACATCCAAAGTTTGACAAGATAATAGCATGAAACCATCAAAAATTATAGATACTTGGAGACGTATCAAGCATCCCCAAGCTTAACTCCTGCTCGTCGTCGAGTAGGGAAGTGATAAAGAATGAATTTTTGATGTGGAATGCTATCTAGCATAGTTTTCCTTTGGAACTTCTTTCACGTGACATGAATGTTCAGATCCGTAAGATTCAAAACAATAGTTTGGTATTGACATGAAAACAATAATACTTCAAGCAAACTAGCAAGGTAATCATGAACTTTCAAAATAACAAGGCCAAGGAAAGTTATCCCTACAAAATCATATAGTCTGGCTATGCTCCATCATCCTCACACAACTAATGTAAATCATGCACAACCCCGGTATTGGCAAAGTAATTGTTTTCGCACTCTTACTTTCTCAAACTTTTTATAACTATCACGCAATACATGAGCGTGAGCCATGGATATAGCACTATATGTGGAATAGAGTGTGGTGGTGGTTGTGAGACAAAAAGGAGGAGATGGTCACATTGACTCGGCGTATCAAAAGGCTATGAAGATGCCCATTAATAGATATCAATGTGAATGAGTAGGGATTCCCATACAAAGGATGCACTAGAGCTATAAGTATGTGAAAAGCTCAAAAGTAGAACTAGTGGGTGTGCATCCAACTTGCTTGCTCACGAAGACCTAGGGAAATTTTGAGGAAGCCCATCATTGGAATATACAAGCCAAGTTATATAATGAAGGTTCCCACTAGCATATGGTGGTGACAAAGCAGGAAGCTCCCAATCATGAAGAACATGGTGCTATTATGAAGCACAAGTGTGGAAAAAGATAGTAGCATTGTCCCTTCTCTCTTTTTCTCTCTTTTTTTATTTTTTTATTTGGGCTCTTAGGCCTCTATTTTTTCTTTTTTCGGGGCTCTTTGGCCTCTTTTCTTTAATTTCCTCACATGGGACAATGCTCTAATAATGATGATCATCACACTTTTATTTACTCATAGCTCAAAGCTTATAAATGACTCTATAGGAAATGCCTCCGGCAGTGTACCGGGTTGTGCAACGATCTAGCATGGCGTATGACGTTGAAACATCTCGCTAACTATCTTACGATCATGCAATGGCAATATGAGAGTGACGTTACAAGTCATGAGACCGAACGGTGGGAGTTGCATGGCAATATATCTCGGAATGGCTATGAAAATGCCATAGTAGGTAGGTATGGTGTCTGTTTTGAGGAAGGCATATGGTGGGTTTGTGTACCGGCGAGAATTGCGCTGCACTAGAGAGCCTAGCAATGGTGGAAGGTGAAAGTGCATCTATACCATGGACTCACATTAGTCATGAAGAACTCACATACTTGTTGCGAAAGTTTTTATTAGTAATCGAAACAAAGTGCTAAACGCATACTCCTAGGGGAAGGGTTGGTAGGTGTTAACCATCGTGCGATCCCGACCTCAACACAAAGGATGACAATCAATAGATCAATTATGTTCCGACTTCCTAACATAGCGGTTCACCATACGTGCATGCTACGGGAATCACTAACTTCAACACAAGTATTTCTAGATTCACAACACCCTACTAACATAACTCTTAATATTAACGAATCCACGTTTCAAAACTAATTGAGAGGAATCAAGACTTCTCTTTCTACTCAATGCACATGAAGATGGAGGTTTTTTTGTATCCTCTTTGGGTACCTATCACATTTGGGACTACTTTCATAGCATAAGCCAACTACCAAGTCACGCACCGCCGTGCTCTAAAATATATAAGTGAAGCACATAGAGCAAAAGTATCTAGCTCAAAAGATATAAGTAAAGCACTATGAGCATTCTAGCAAAATCACGATGAGTGCTTGACTCTCTCTAAAGGTGTGCAGCAAGGATGATTGTGACACTACAAAAAGAAAAGACTCCTAAGGTACAAGACGCTCCAAGCAAAACACATATCATGTGGTGAATAAAAATATAGCTTCAAGTAATGTTACCGATGGATTGAAGACGAAAGAGGGGATGCCTTCCTGGGGCATCCCCAAGCTTAGGCTTTCTGGTGTCCTTGAATTTGTCTTGGGATGCCTTGGGCATCCCCAAGCTTTAGCTATTTCCACTCCTTATCTCTTTGTCCATGAGAACATCATCCAAAACTTGAAAACTTCACAACACAAAACTTAAATAGAAACTCGTGATAACATTAGCACAAGAAAACAAACTACCACTTCTTTTGGTACTGTAGAAAACTTGAATTCTATATATATTGGTGTTGGGCTACTGTATTATCACTTTTACATGGCTAGTACCCCCGATAATAACTATAGTTTCGTCAAAACAAGCAATCAACTCAACAAAAACAGAATCTGTCAAAAACAGACCATTCTGTAGCAATATGTATAGTTCGTATACTTCTGGTACCTTAAAAAAACTGAAAAATTACGAAGGCCTCGGCAAAAGGCATATCAACCAGCAGAAAAAAGAATCAACTCAAAATCTCTTTCTGAATAAAAATTAAAAATCATCTCGTGAGCGAAAAGTTTTTGTCTTTTTCCAGCAGGATCAAACAACAATTACCAAGACTAATCATAAAGGTTTTGCTTGGCTCAAACACAAAAAGAAACACAAAAAACACAATCACAACAGAATTATGAAAGTGTGGACGCAACAAAACAAAAGGAAAAAGATAAATTCATTGGGTTGCCTCCCAACAAGCGCTATTGTTTAACGCCCTTAGCTAGGCATTGATAATTCAATGATGCTCACACAAAATACAAGAATTGAAGCACAACGAGAGCATCCTAAAGCATGTGAAAATCACATCTAAGTCTAACATACTTCCTATGCATAGGCATTTTATAGGAAAACAGATTGTCAAGACAACCAATAGTTACCATATGCAAGGAAGAAGAAAGAGACAATAGCAATCTCAACATAACGAGAGGTGATTTAGTGATATGAAAGTTTCTACCACCATATTTTCCTCTCTCATAATAATAACATGTGGGATCATATTCGAATTCAACAATGTAACTATCACATAGGATATTCTTTTCATGATCCACATGCATGCAAAGTTGACGCTCTTCAAAAATAGTGGGATTATCATCAACTAAAGTCATAACTTCTCCAAACCCACTTTCAATAATATTGCAAATATCATATTCATCATGAGGCTTAAACAAATTTTCAAGATCATAAGAAAAATCATCGCCCCACTCATGATCATTGCAACAAGTAGTGGACATAGAAACACTAGCATCCCCAAGCTTAGGATTTTGCATATTTTTAGCATGATTGTCACTAATAGAATCTATAGTGAAACCATTGCAATCATGATTTTCATCCAAGGAGCCCTCGTGAATCACTTCATAAATTTCTTCCTCGCAATTTTTAGATTCACGCAACTCAAGCAAAACTCCATAAAGATAGTAAAGTGCACTCAACTCACTAGCAATTGGATCAACATCATTGGATCTCTTAAAGAGATTAGCAAGTGGATGAGGATCCATATCACTAGATTTTCAGCAAGCGAAGATGCAAGCATATTGAAGGCACATGGCACACAAGCGAACAGAAAGCAAGCGAGAGAAAAGGGCGAACGAAAAGGCAAAGATTTTTTTGTAATTTTTTGTTTTTTCAGAAGTGGGGGAGAGGAAAACGAGAGGCAAAAAAGTAAATGCAAGAGATTAGTTGGCGACACTTACTTGGATGAGTTCTTGACTTGATCCTCCTCCCCGGCAACGGCGCCAGAAATTCTTCTGCTACGGCAACAAAAGTCCTTCCTTGGCGCTAGGAATTCTTCTTGTTACTTCTCTGGTTTGCGACGGCTTTTCCCTTGAAGAGGAAAGGGTGATGCAGCATAGGAGCAGTAAGTATTTCCCTCAGTTTGAGAACCAAGGTATCGATCCAGAAGGAGGGTTTCGTCAAGTCCAGAGTACCTGCGCATACACAAACAAGATTGCACCCAACGTTTCAAAGGGGTTGTCAATCCCTTCAAGATTGTTTGAAAAGTGAGATCTGAAGGCACAAAGTGCAACGAAGTAAAAAGTATAAGGCTGAAAATATGGTGTGGAGTAGACCCGCGGGCCATAGTGTTCACTAAAGGCTTCTCTCAAAATTAATGTCACATAAGAGTTACAAAGGACATCTATGCTAGGTAGCATGAAAGCATCAAAAATTCATTCTTTATCACTTCCCTACTCGAGGACGATCAGGAGTTAAGCTTGGGGATGCTTGATACGTCTCCAAGGTATCTATAATTTTTTATGGTTCCATGCTATTATCTTGTCAATTTTGGATGTTTTATATCCATGAATATGCTATTTTATATATTTTTTGGGACTAACCTATTAACTCAGTGCCAAGTGCGAGTTTCTGTTTTTTCGTGTTTTTGGCCCATTTTCAGACGGAGTCCAAATGGAATGAAACTTTACGATGATTTTTTTGGACCAAAAGAGACCCTCGAAGCTTTGGGAGAAGGCCAGATGGGCCACGAGGGAGTCACAAGCCCTCACGCCGCCACCCCCCCCCCCGGTGGTGGCGCGCAGGCTTGTGACCTCCTTGTAGGCCCAACTGACGTAATTCCATCGCCATAAATTCCTATAAATTCAGAAACCCCCAAAAAGAAACCTAGATCGGGAGTTCCGCCACCAAAAACCAATCTGGAGCCCGTTCCGGCACCCTGCCGGAGGGGGAATCCATCTCCGGTGGCCATCTTCATCATCCCAGCGATCTCCATGACGAGGAGGGAGTAGTTCTCCCTCGGGCCTGAGGGTATGTACCAGTAGCTATGTGTTTGATCTCTCTCTCTCGTGTTCTTGAGATGTCTTGATCTCGATGTACCATGGGCTTTGCTATTATAGTTGGATCTTATGATGTTCTTCCCCCTCTCCCTCTTGTAATGAATTGAGTTTCCCCTTTGGAGTTATCTTATCGGATTGAGTCTTTGAGAACACTTGATGTATGTCTTGCACGTGTCTATCTGATGTGATCAACTTGCGGGTTTGTGACAATTGGGAACCTATGCATATGGGTTGGCACACGTGGATTCATGTGAGTACTTGATGTATGTTTTGGTGATCAACTTGCGGGTTCATGACATTGGGAACCTATGCACAGGGGTTGGCACACGTTTTGACTCTCTCGTAGAAACTTTGGGGCACTCTTTGAAGTTCTACGTGTTGGGTGAATAGATGATTCTGAGATTGTGTGATGCATATCGTATAATCATGCCCACGGATACTTGAGGTGACAATGGAGTATCTAGGTGACATTAGGGTCTTGGTTGATATGTATCTTAAGGTGTTATTCTAGTACGAACTCTATGATAGATCGATCAGAAAGAATAACTTTGTGGTGGTTTCGTACACGACAATAATCTCTTCTTTTGTTCCCCGCTATTAGTGACTTTGGAGTGACTCTTTGTTGCATGTTGAGGGCTAGTTATATGATCCAATTATGTTATCATTGTTGAGAGAACTTCACTAGTGAAAGTATGAACCCTAGGCCTTGTTTCCACGCATTGCAATACCGTTCGTGCTCACTTTTACCATTTGTTACCTTGCTGTTTTTGTAATTTCAGATTACAAAAACCTATATTTACACTCCATATTGCACTTGTATCACCATCTCTTCGCCGAACTAGTGCACCTATACAACTTACCATTGTATTAGGTGTGTTGGGGACACAAGAGACTTTTTGTTATTTGGTTGCAGGGTTGCTTGAGAGAGACCATCTTCATCCTACGCCTCCCGCGGATTGATAAACCTTAGTGTTGGAAATATGCCCTAGAGGCAATAATAAATTAGTTATTATTATATTTCTTTGTTCATGATAATCGTTTATTATCCATGCTATAATTGTATTGATTGGAAACACAATGCATGTGTGGATACATAGACAAAACACTGTCCCTAGTAAGCCTCTAGTTGACTAGCTCGTTGATCAAAGATGATCAAGGTTTCCTGACCATAGGGAAGTGTTGTCACTTGATAACGGGATCACATCATTAGGAGAATCATGTGATGGACTAGACCCAAACTAATAGACGTAGCATGTTGATCGTGTCATTTTGTTGCTACTGTTTTCTGTGTGTCAAGTATTTGTTCCTATGACCATGAGATCATATAACTCACTGACACCGGAGGAATGCTTTGTGTGTATCAAACGTCGCAACGTGACTGGGTGACTATAAAGATGCTCTACAGGTATCTCCGAAGGTGTTCGTTGAGTTAGTATGGATCAAGACTGGGATTTGTCACTCCGTATGACGGAGAGGTATCTCGGGGCCCACTCGGTAATACAACATCACACACAAGCCTTGCAAGCAATGTGACTTAGTGTAAGTTGCGGGATCTTGTATTCCGGAACGAGTAAAGAGACTTGCCGGTAAACGAAATTGAAATAGGTATGCGGATACTGACGATCGAATCTCAGGCAAGTAACATACCGAAGGACAAAGGGAATGACATACGGGATTATATGAATCCTTGGCACTGAGGTTCAAATGATAAGATCTTCGTAGAACATGTAGGATCCAATATGGGCATCCAGGTCCCGCTATTGGATATTGACCGAGGAGTCTCGCGGGTCATGTCTACATAGTTCTCGAACCCGCAGGGTCTGCACACTTAAGGTTCGACGTTGTTTTATGCGTATTTGAGTTATATGGTTGGTTACCGAATGTTGTTCGGAGTCCCGGATGGGATCACGGACGTCACGAGGGTTTCTAGAATGGCCCGACCACATACCTCCACGGTTTTTCCTCTAGATCGCGTTTCTGCGGAGCTCGGGCGGAGCTCGGGCGGAGCCCTGCTGAGATTAGATCACCACCAACCTCCGGAGCGCAGTCACGCTGCCGGAGAACTCATCTACCTCTCCGTCTCTCTTGCTGGATCAAGAAGGCCGAGATCATCGTCGAGCTGTACGTGTGCTGAACGCGGAGGTGCCGTCCGTTCGGCACTAGATCGGAGCGGATTGTGGGACGGATCGCGGGACGGTTCGTGGGATGGTTCGCGGGGCGGATCGAGGGACGTGAGGACGTTCCACTAGATCAACCACGTTTCTTAACGCTTTTGCTGTGCGATCTACAAGGGTATGTAGATCGGAAATCCCCTCTCGTAGATGGACATCACCATGATAGGTCTTCGTGCGTGTAGGAATTTTTTTTGTTTCCCATGTGACGTTCCCCAAGAGTGGTATCAGAGCTACATGCGTAGATGTCTTCTCGAGTAGAACACAAAAAATTTTGTGGGCGGTGATGTGCGTTTTGCTGCCCTCCTTAGTCTTTTCTTGATTCCGCGGTATTGTTGGATTGAAGCGGCTTGGACCGACATTACTCGTACGCTTACGAGAGACTAGTTTCATCGCTCTGAGTAACTCCCTTGCTCAAAGATGACTGACAAGTGTCGGTTTCTCCAACTTTAGTTGAATCGGATTTGACCGAGGAGGTCCTTGTATAAGGTTAAATAGCAATTCATACATCTCCGTTGTGATGTTTGCGTAAGTAAGATGCGATCCTACTAGATACCCATGGTCACCACGTAAAACATGCAACAACAATTAGAGGATGTCTAACTTGTTTTTGCAGGGTATGCTTGTGATGTGATATGGCCAACGATGTGATGTGATATATATTGGATGTATGAGATGATCATGTTGTAATAGTTAATATCGACTTGCACGTCGATGGTACGGCAACCGGCAGGAGCCATAGGGTTGTCTTTAAACTAACGTTTGTGCTTGCGGATGCGTTTACTATATTGCTTGGACATAGCTTTAGTAGTAATAGCATGAGTAGCACGACAACCCCGATGGCGACACGTTGATGGAGATCATGATGATGGAGATCATGGTGTGACGCCGGTGACAAGAAGATCGTGCCGGTGCTTTGGTGATGGAGATCAAGAAGCACATGATGATGGCCATATCATGTCACTTATGAATTGCATGTGATGTTAATCCTTTATGCACCTTATCTTGCTTAGAACGACGGTAGCATTATGAGGTGATCTCTCACTAAAATTTCAAGACAAAATTGTGTTCTCCCCGACTGTGCACCGTTGCGACAGTTCTTCGTTTCGAGACACCACATGATGATCGGGTGTGATAGACTCAACGTTCACATACAACGGGTGCAAAACAGTTGCACACGCGGAACACTCGGGTTAAGCTTGACGAGCCTAGCATGTGCAGACATGGCCTCTGAACACATGAGACCGAAAGGTCAAGCATGAATCGTATAGTTGATATGATTAGCATAGAGATGCCTACCACTGAAACTGTTCTCGACTCACGTGATGATCGGACTTGAGATAGTGGATTTGGATCATGTACCACTCAAATGACTAGAGAGATGTACTTTTTGAGTGCGAGTTCTTAAGTAATATGATTAATTGAACTAATTGTCATGAACATAGTCTAATGGTCTTTGCGAATTACGATGTAGCTTGCGCTATAGCTCTACTATTTTTATATGTTCCTAGAGAAAATTTAGTTGAAAGTTGATAGTAGTAAACTTTGCAGACTGAGTCTGTAAAACCGAGGATTGTCCTCGTTGTTGCGCAGAAGGCTTATGTCCTTAATGCACCACTCGGTGTGCTGCACCTCGAGCGTCGTCTGTAGATGTTGTGAACATCCGACATACACGTTTCTGATGACTACACGATAGTTCAATGCAAAATACTTAATGGCTTAGAAGCTAGGCGCCGAAGACGTTTTGAAACATCACGGAACATAAGAGATGTTCTAAAGAGATGAAATTGTGATTTCATGCTTGTGCCCTTGTTAAGAGGTATGAGACCTCCGACAAGATTCTTTGTCCACGAAGTAAAGGAGAAAATCTCAATCGTTGAGCGCGTGCTCAGATTATCAGAGTACGACAATCGCTTGAATCAAGTGGGAGTTGATCTTCCAGATAAGATAGTGATGGTTCTCCAAAGTCACTGCCACCAAGTTGTGAGAGCTTCGTGATGAACTATAACATATCAAGGATAGATACAATGATCCTTGAGTGATTCGCGATGTTTGACACTGCGAAAGTAGAAATCAAGAAGGAGCATCAACAGTTGATGGTTAGTAAAACCACTAAGTTTCGATAAAGGCAAGGGCTAGAAGGGATACTTAGTGAAACGGCAAAACAGTTGCTGCACTAATGAAGAGACCCCAGATTAAACCCAAGCCCGGGACTAAGTACTTCTGTTATGAGGGGAACGGTCACTGAGGCGGAGCAACTCTAGATACTTGGTAGATAAGAAGGCTGGCAAAAGTCGAAAGAAGTATATTTGATATACATGATGTTGATGTGTACTTTACTAGTACTCCTGGTAGCACGAGGGTATTGGATACCGGTTCGGTTGCTAAGTGATTAGTAACACGAAATGAAAGCTACGGCATAAACGGAGACTAGCTAAAGGCGAGCTGACGATACGTGTTGGAAGTGTTTCCAAGGTTGATATGATCAAACGTCGCACACTCCCTCTACCATCGGGATTGGTGTTAAACCTAAATAATTGTTATTTGGTGCTTGCGTTAAGCATGAACATGATTGGATCGTGTTTATTGCAATACGATTATTCATTTAATAGAATAATGGTTACTCTATTTGCTTGAATAATCACCTTCAATGGTTTATTGAATCTCGATCGTAGTGTTACACATGTTCATGATATTGGTGCCAAAAGATACGAGGTAATGATGATAGTACCACTTACTTGTGGCACTGCCGCTTGAGTCATTTTGGTATAAATTGCATGAAGAGGCTCCATGATGATGGATCTTTATACTCACCTGATTTTGAATCACTAGTGACATGCAAATCATACCACATGAGCAAGGCCTTGTTTTCATTGAGATGAAACAACATAGTAACTTGTTGGAAGTGATACATTTTGATGTATGCAGTCCAATGGGTGCTGAGGCGCGTAGTGGATATCATTATGTTCTTACTTCAATGACGATTTGAGTAGATACAAGAGTATTTACTTAATGAATCACAAGTCTGAAATATTGAAAAGTTCAATTCTATTTCAGGAGTGAAGTTCGTCGTAACAAGAGGATAAACTGTCTACGATATGATCATAGAAATGAATATCTGAGTTACGAGTTTTGGTACGCAGTTAAGACAATGTGGAAATTGTTTCGCAGTTCATGCCACCTGGAACATCATAGTGTGATGATGTGTCTGAACGTCATAGCCACGCACTATTTGGTATGGTGCATGCTATGATGTCTCTTATCGAATTACCACTATCGTTTATGGGTTATGCATTAGAGACAATCGCATTCACTTTAAATATGGCACCGCGTATTTCCGTTGAGATGACACAGTATAGACTGAGGTTTAAAGAAATCTAAACTGTCGTTTCTTGAAAGTTTGGGGCTTCGACACTTATGTGAAAAAGTTTCAGTCTGATAAGCTCGAACCCAAAACGGATAAATGCATCTTCATAGGATATCCAAAACGGTTGGGTACATCTCCTATCTTAGATCCGAAAGCAAAATGTTTGTTTCTAGAAACGGATCCTTTCTCGAGGAAAGGTTTCTCTCGAAAGAATTGAGTGGGAGGGTGGTAGAACTTGATGAGGTTATTGAACCATCACTTCAACCAGTGTGTAGGAGGGCGCAGGAAGTTGTTCCTGTGGCGCCTACACCAATTGAAGTGAAAGCTCATGATGGTGATCATTGAGCATCGGATCAAGTTACTACAAACCTCGTAGGTTGACAAGGTCGCGTACTACTGCACAGTGGTACGGTAACCCTGTCTTGGAGGTCATGTTGTTGAGCAACAGTGAACCTACGAGTTATGGAGAAAGCAATGGTGGGCCCGGATTCCGACAAATGGCTGGAAGCCATGAAATCCGAGAGAGGATCCATGTATGAAAACAAAGTGTAGACTTTGGAAGAACTACTTGATGGTCATAGGACTATTGAGTAAAGATGGATCTTTAAAAGGAAGACAGACGATGATGGTGATAAGTCACTATTAAGAAAAGCTCGACTTGTCGCAAATATGTTTCCGACAAGATCAAACAGTTGACTATGATGAGACTTTCTCACTTGTAGCGATGCTAAAAGTCTGTTAGAATTATGTTAGTAGTTGCTGCATTATTTATGAAATATTGCACATAGGATGCCAGAACATTGTTTCCTCGATGGTTTCCTTGAGCAAACATTGTATGTGATACAACCAGGAGGTTTTGTCGATCCTAAAGATACTAGCAAGTATGCAAGCTCCACCGATCCTTCAATGGACTGGTGCAAGCATCTCGGAGCTGGAATATACACTTTGATGAGATGATCAAAGATTTTGGGTTTGTACAAGGTTTATGAGAAACTTGTATTTCCAAAGAAGTGAGTGGGAGCACTATAGAATTTCTGATGAGTATATGTGGTTGACATATTGTGGATCAGAAGTAATGTAGAATATTTGTAAAGCATACAAGGTTGTTTGAAAGGAGTTTTCAAAGGAGTACCTGGACTGCGCTACTTGAACGTTGAGCATCAAAGATCTATGGAGATAGATCAAAAGCGCTTAATGGAAGTTTCAACAAGATGCATGCCTTGACAAGTTTTTGAAGGAGTTCAAAATAGATCAGCAAAGAAGGAGTTCTTGGTTGCGTTGTGAGGTGTGAATTTGAGTAAGACTCAAAACCCGACCCCGGCAGTATAAAGAGAATAGACGAAGGTCGTCTTCTATGCCTTGGCCGTAGAATCTGAAGTATGCCATGCTGGGTACCGCACCTGATGTGTGCCTTGACTCAAAGTCTGTTGAGAGGTACAGAGAGTGATCCATGATTGAATCACTAGCAACGATCAAAATTTATCCTTAGTAACTGATGGACTAAGGAATTTTTCTCAATTATGGAGGTGGTTAAAGAGTTCGTCGTAAAGGGTAACGTCGATGCAAGCTTTGACACTAATTCGAATAACTATGAGTAGTGAAACGAATTCGTATAGTAGAGTAGATATTTGGAGTATTTCCGAATAGCACATAGTAGCAGCATCTATAAGATGACATAAAGATTTGTAAAGAACACACGGATCTGAAAGTTTCAGAACCGTTGACTAAAACCTCTCTCACGAGCAAGATGTGATCAGACCCCATAACTATATGGGTGTTGGATTCGTTGGAATCACATGGTGATGTGAACTAGATTCTTGACTCTAGTGCAAGTGGGAGACTGTTGGAAATATGCCCTAGAGGCAATAACAAATTAGTTATTATTACATTTATTTGTTCATTATAATCGTTTATTATCCATGCTATAATTGTATTGATTGGAAACACAGTGCATGTGTGGATACGTAGACAAAACACTGTCCCTAGTAAGCCTCTAGTTGACTAGCTCGTTGATCAAAGATGGTCAAGGTTTCCTGACCATAAGCAAGTGTTGTCACTTGATAACGGGATCACATCATTAGGAGAATCATGTGATGGACTAGACCCAAACTAATAGACGTAGCATGTTGATCGTGTCATTTTGTTGCTACTGTTTTCTGTGTGTCAAGTATTTGTTCCTATGACCATGATATCATATAACTCACTGACACCGGAGGAATGCTTTGTGTGTAGCAAACGTCGCAACGTAACTTGGTGACTATAAAGATGCTCTACAGGTATCTCCGAAGGTGTTCGTTGAGTTAGTATGGATCAAGACTGGGATTTGTCACTCCGTATGACGGAGAGGTATCTCGGGGCCCACTCGGTAATACAACATCACACACAAGCCTTGCAAGCAATGTGACTTAGTGTAAGTTGCGGGATCTTGTATTACGGAACGAGTAAAGAGACTTGCCGGTAAACGAGATTGAAATAGGTATGCGGATACTGACGATCGAATCTCAGGCAAGTAACATACCGAAGGACAAAGGGAATGACATACGGGATTATATGAATCCTTGGCACTGAGGTTCAAATGATAAGATCTTCGTAGAACATGTAGGATCCAATATGGGCATCCAGGTCCCGCTATTGGATATTGACCGAGGAGTCTCGCGGGTCATGTCTACATAGTTCTCGAACCCGCAGGGTCTGCACACTTAAGGTTCGACGTTGTTTTATGCGTATTTGAGTTATATGGTTGGTTAACGAATGTTGTTCGGAGTCCCGGATGAGATCATGGACGCCTCGAGGGTTTCCGGAATGGTCCGGAAACGAAGATTGATATATAGGATGACCTCATTTGGTTACCGGAAGGTTTTCGTGCATTACCAGAAAAGTTTCGGGCTCATCGGTAGTGTACTAGGAGTGCCGGGAGGGGTGCCGGGGACCATCAGGAGGGATGTCACGCCCCAACGGCTTTCATGGGCTATGGGAAGAGATAAACCAGCCCCTAGTGGGCTGTAATAAGTTCCCACTAAGGCCCATAAGGTTTGAGAAGGAAAAAACACAAGGTGGAAAGAGTTTCCAAGTGGGAACGTGGAATCCTACTCCAAGTAGGATTGGAGTAGGACTCCTCCACCTCCAATTTCGGCCAAACCTTTAGGTTTTGAGGGTGCCTCCTCCCCTCCCTCCCTCCTATATATAGTGGGGTTTTAGGGCTGATTTGAGACAACTTTTGCCATGGCAGCCCGACCACATACCTCCACGGTTTTTCCTCTAGATCGCGTTTCTGCGGAGCTCGGGCGGAGCCCTGCTGAGATTAGATCACCACCAACCTCCGGAGCGCCGTCATGCTGCCGGAGAACTCATCTACCTCTCCGTCTCTCTTGCTGGATCAAGAAGGCCGAGATCATCGTCGAGCTGTATGTGTGCTGAACGCGGAGGTGCCGTCCGTTCGGCACTAGATCGGAGCGGATCGTGGGACGGATCGCGGGACGGTTCGTGGGACGGTTCATGGGGTGGATCGAGGGACGTGAGGACATTCCACTACATCAACCGCATTTCTTAACGCTTCTGCTGTGCGATCTACAAGGGTACGTAGATCGGAAATCCCCTCTCGTAGATGGACATCACCATGATAGGTCTTCGTGCGCGTAGGAATTTTTTTTGTTTCCCATGCGACGTTCCCCAACACTTAGGTCACCCACTTGAGGGAAAATTGCTACTGTCCTACAACCCTCTGCGCTTGGAGGCCCAACAACGTCTACAAGGAGAAGGTTGCGTAGTAGACATCATGCTCTTTTCTGGCGCCGTTGCCGGGGAGGTTAGCGCTTGAAGGTATAGCTTTAGATCTCGCAATAGAATATTTTTGTTTCTTGTTCTTTTGCTGAAAATTACAAAAAAAATGGAATTGAGGATGCCTCATATGCTCCATCTTTTCAATGTCTTTCGTGAGCATGATGGGAAAGAAAATTGTCCTCAAGTGCTGAAAGAAGAATTACATAGAATGCTTGGCATAGAATATGTGAATGATGAGCATGATTGCAATTTTCTTAGCATGAATTCTTTGAATACCCATGATGCTAATGATATGCAAAGCCACAAGCTTGGGGATGCTATATTTGATGAAGATGATCTTTTTAGTTCTTCCACTTTGAATGATCAAAATTATTTTGATGAAATCATGCCCCCTATCTATGATGATTATTATGAGGATACTTATGCTTTAAAGAAGAGGGATTATAAAACTTGTCATACTCTCGAGAACCCCTTTGCTAAACCTTTCTTTTTCATTGTGGACACAATTTGTAGTGCTCAAGTCTTTTACGATACTCCCACTACTATTCTTGAGAATAGATTTCCTTATGTGGAGAGTAGTAAAATTTATGTGCTTGTAGATCATGAAAACAAAGCCTTAGGTGCTGGTTATATTGTTGAATTCATTCATGATGCTACTGAAAATTACTATGAGAGAGGATCATATGCTTCTACTTATTGCAATAGTATCGAGCTTCCTCTTCATATGTTGAAATTTTTGAAGTTATGCTTGTTTTGCCTTCCTATGCTAGTTGATTCTTGCTCCAATAAATTATTTGATCACAAAATCCCTATGCATAGGAAGTGGGTTAGACTTAAATGTGCTAGCCATTTGCTCCATGATTCTCTCGTTGTGTTTCAATCCTTACCTTTTATGTGAGCATCATTGAAATCAATGCCTAGCTAAGGGCGTTAAACGATAGCGCTTGTTGGGAGGCAACCCAATGAATAAATTTTTCTTTGCTTTTTGCTTCCTGTTTTTTTCTCCACACCATCATAATTCTGTTATGATTGTGTCTTTTGTGTTTGTGCCAAGCAAAACCGTTATGATTAGTCTTGGTGATGGTTGTTTGATCATGGTGGAAAAAGACAGAAACTTTCTTCTCACGAAAAGAATTTTCATTTTTATTCTGTAAGAGATTTTGAGTTGATTCTTTTTTCTTCTGATTTCTATGCAATTTATTCAGACTGTCGTAATTTTTTAGATTTTTTTAAGTACCACAAGTATACGAAATATACATATTTCTACAGACTGGTCTGCTGTTAACAGATTCTGTTTTTGTTGAGTTGGTTGCTTATTTGATGAAACTATGGATAGTATCGGAGGGTAATAGCCATGGAAAAGTGAAAATACAGCAACCGAATACCAACATAAGTAGAATTTAAGTTTGCTACAGTACCTAAGGAAGTGGTGATTTGCTTTCTTATACTAATGATATCATGAGTTGAGCCACGAAAATACTTTTCTGCCACCACAAGCTTCTATCTCCGCAAACATGGCGTCTCCCTCCCACCTCCCCGGGCGGCGACTCAATGGCGATCTGGAATTCTAGCCGGAATCTCATCCACCCTTGCCGCCCATCTGCTCAGGTGAACCTTCTCTACACTTCTCTCGTGGCTGGTCATGGCCTGCATGGGGGGTTCCACGTTGGATCTGGATTTCTCGCACGGATTGGCTTTCTCTCATGAGGTTTATCGCCACTCGGGTTTTACGGTGCATCCTATGAAGCATCGTCGCCCCTTCATTATGGTGATCTCTTTTGGTCGTCACGTGTTCCGGCTATCGTCTGATACTGTGGCTGCCGCTCTGGAATCGGTGATTGGTGGTTCGGCTATTGAGTTTCGGGTTTCTCAAATCACGGATTCGGTTTTCTCTTTCAAGGTCTCATGCATGCAAGTTGGTTTTCATATTCTGGACTTGCGCTCTTTCAAATGCTCAAATTTTAAGTGCTTCTTCCATCTTTGGGGACATGGAGGTCCTAATTGGCGTCGGGAATTTGCTCTCTGGAAGAAGCAATGTGATGCTGAGTGGATTATTGTGAGCCCCTCCAAGCGGAGGGCTTCTCTAGGTCTGATGGCCATGCATTCCAGACCTCTTAAGTCTTCTCTCAAATCTGGATCTTCTGTTCGTAAGAAGTTATGTTTTGCATCCCTACAACAATATGAGGTTTGCAAGGGTTATAGATACCCTGTTTCCCATGATGAGCTAGTCACTCTTGAGCAAGCTGGTTATTCGGTGCCTACCCCTGAACGTGTGATCATCTCCGCACCACCGCCGGCTGAACTCCGGTGGACGGTAGCCTCGCCGCACATTACGTTTGGCACCGTTCCTTGCCAAGTTTCCTCTCCCGGTTCTTCCGGCGAAAATTTTCAAACTGCCAAAATTTTCGGAACTTCCCAGGCGCAGCAAAAGGATACAGCTAATCCAGCCGAGAATAGTGGGATCCCATTGTCGGGGGCAAGTCTGGATTCTGGAAAAATCTCCTCTCTTATTAATGAGACTGTTAAGGTTATTTCATCCTCTGGGCCTGATACTCAATCCATGATGGATATTCCCTCTTCTCAAGAGGCCCACATGGCCTTTGACGAGCTTATTAATGGCATGGTTGAGGATATCTTTTCTTGCTCTATTTGCAACGCATGGGGCCATCTAGCCACGAACTGTACGGCTTCGCCTGGCTACTCTGACAGTATGGTGGGCCACGCACGATCTAGAGGAGCCTCTTTTATGCGTAATAATTGTCTTACTTGGAACTGCAAGAGACCCACCACCTCCCCTGTCGCTGATATCTCAGGAACTGCTGATACTTTTGGCGAAACAGCAACCCCTGCCAAGCAGTTCCGTCCTGTCTCATCACCGTCGTCCCCTCGAACTCCCTCGGCGACACCACCCGTCACTCCGCCACCACCTCCAGCAATGGCAAACTTCGAGCTTGATCCAGAGTTCTTCCTCCCGCCTGGTCACAACATCATTGATGGAGGGGTCGACCGGCTGCCCCGGACTTTCACCACGCCGGCAGTACCCATCACCCGGCGCCACGAGCGCTTCGTCATTGCCACAGTTCATCCAGCGCCGCCTGCTGATGAGGTGATTCAGGTACGACAGGAAGTCGTTGCCCTTCTCCTACATCAAGGATTCCATGTCCGGTCTGCTCAGCCCTGGATTGAGGGAGTAGGTTTGTTCGAGCTCCGGGATGCGGCGGAGAGTTATGCTACAGTCCACATGGTACCGCAGCCTCTTGCAAACTCGGTGGTGCCCTTCATCCGTCATGATCATGGTCTCGGCTTCCGCGGCCAAGAGGGTTTTCGTCAGGGCTGCCTCATGCTTCTGGGGGTGCCATTGGATTACCGTAACACCGAAGATCTCAGGGCGGCCGTTAACACCTTCGGGGAGTTTCATCATTGGGTCCAAGACGACCCATATTTGGTTCGCTCTATTGTTTTTGCTGCCTTCCCTGAAGACCGGCTAGTACCCCGCAGTATCAGTTTCTCAGAATATTCGGCCTGGGGTGGTGCAAGGGTGTCCTGGTCTGCTCCTGTGTACATTTTGGGTACGGCGGCTGCTGAGATTCTCCCCAATGATGAGGATCCGATGCCTCTCAATGGCAACCCTCATCCACTCCCTGGGCAACTTGTTCATGACAATCTGCAATTTGCTTTGCCCCCATATCCTGCTCTAGGATGGAATGCGGTGCCACTAGCCCCAGGAGATCCTGGGCCTGCTGATGCGGATGCTGATGAAGGTGGTTGGGGCCAGCCACCTGTCGATCCTGAGGCTGGAGACTGGGGTCAGCCACCTGTTGACGGAGGAGGCTGGGAACATGCTGCGGCACCTGCTGCGCCCGCTGATGCGCCTGTTGTTGATCCAGTTCAAGACCAGGAATCAATGGTGATTGATCAGCCAAGTCCCTCCTCCTCGGACTCGGTTCATGAATTGGTCGACCTTGATCCACAGCAGGGTCAGATGGTGGAGGAACCGGTCGTCCCAGAGCTGCCCCTACATCTCCCTGATGCCGCCAATATTGATGTTGAAGATACTGATGCTGCTGTTCTGGCTGATGCCCCGGACAATGTTGGGCTGGAGGCTGGTGTTGATGGTCCTGTTGCTGGTCGGGCCAATGGGGCTGAGCTGGAGGCGGAAGAGCCTAGACTGGAGGAGGAGGAAACAAACCCTCTCGCCATGGTTCTCTACACTGCCCCTCCACCTGATCAGTCCAACTTCACTGTTGAGGTGCCTAGGGTTTTATATGGGCCACCCTTGCCCCCACTGATGTCCTGGACACGCTCTTTTGAGAATCTGATGGGCCCTGCTGCTGCTATGCATATACCACGCCAGTTCCAGATGCCACTCCTTGATCCCATCCTGATCCCCAAGCGATCCTGGGACGTGGCTTTTGATGCTGACACTCCAGGACCCTCACTGTCAGACCCTGCTTCTGCCTCGCTCTCTATACAGGAGGTAACCCCTATCAGCCCAGCTTCTTCTTCAGAGGACTTATCCTTCCGCTCTCCTGCTCTGCCCAAGAAGGGGTCCCGCAAGAAGGCCACCCCAGTGGTGGACTCCTCGGTGAGGCGATGTACTCGTGGCTCAATCAAACGCGATGGCTTCAAGCCAACTCTGCACGAGCTGCCTGCACACATCCCCAAGAAGAGGAAGCCGAAGGCCAAGCCTATGCCCTTCACGTCCCAGGAATCTGAAGATGTACCTCCGGCCACTCCTATCCCAGTACTCCAAGAAGTAGGGCAGTCATTGGGCATTGCCCCGGAGAAGCTCACGGTGGATCGTCTTATGGAAGATCCTGATGACTCTGCGCCCAAATCTTCTGATGTTTAATCCGCTCATATTAAGCTGCTACTGTACTGTTTTTATGTATTATCGAACTTCTGTTGTCGTTTGGTGCTTGAAACTTCGGTTGCAGTGGCTATTACATAGCCTTGCTTTTGCTATATCTCTAATCTGCAATGGATAGTCGTTCCACAAGGAGTTGGCGTGTGGTTTGTTGGAATGTGCGTGGCCTCAATTCGGATCATAGACAACGGGCAGTCCGTAACAAAATCGATGAGAGCCTTGCTACGGTGGTGTGCCTGCAGGAAACAAAGATGCAGTCTATTGAGTTTCGAGCAGTTAAAGGTTTCTGCCCCAAACGTTTTGATCAATTTGCTTACTCCCCTTCCAGGGGTGCATCAGGAGGGCTCATTACCCTTTGGAACTCATCCATTCTCACTGGTCACTTAGTACAGTGCACCCCATATGGCTTAGTCACCTCCTTTACCTCTAAGCACACAAGTGAATCCTGGACCTTGGTTAATGTCTACGGACCATGTCATGGGGAGGCCCGTGATCTTTTTGTGAGTTGGCTTTACAATCTTCATATACCCACTGGGGCTCACTGGCTACTTCTTGGGGACTTTAATTTCATTAGATCCCCTGACAACAGAAACCTCCCTAGGGCTGATGTAAATGACATGTTCATCTTCAATGAAATTATTGGGCATTTGGGACTATTGGAGCTTCCCATCAAAGGTCGATCCTACACTTGGTCCAATATGCAAGACACTCCTCTTCTGGAGCAGCTGGATTGGTTCTTTACATCCACCAATTGGATCTCTTCTTATCCTCTCACTCAAGTGCTCCCTCTGGCAAAGACTGCATCTGATCATGTGCCTTGTGTGGTCACTGTCAACACCTCCATCCCCAAATGCAACTTATTTCGTTTTGAGAACTACTGGGTTGAAATGGAGGGCTTCATGGAATGTGTGCAGCAATCGTGGCTCATTCCTTCACGAAAGACTCACATCTCTGCTATTATCATGGATAAGATGAAGCATCTTCGCCAGGCTCTGAAGAAATGGCAGACGTCCATGTCTCAGTTAAAGCATCTTATTTCCAGATGTAACCAAGTGGTGCTATGCTTGGATGAGCTGGAAGAGCTGAGGTACTTATTCAGGCCGGAAGCTAACTTCAGGAATCTTGTTAAATTGCATTTGGAACATCTACTACACCTTCAATGTTTATACTGGAAGAAGAGGGCCACTATTCGATTCATTAAGGTTGGTGAGGAAAATACCAAATTCTTTCATGCTATGGCCACTGAAAGGTACAGGAAGAATTCTATTGCCTCTCTCAAGTTAAATGATGGGTCTATTATCTCTGATCATGATCAAATTGCTGCATGCTTCTGGGCATCTTTTAAAGATCGAATGGGAACTTCTCTTGGCATTAATATGGCTTTTGACCTTGACTCCCTACTGGAGGAAGTTCAGGGTCTTGACATTCTCACAGAGCCCTTTTCCAAATCTGAGATGGATAAAACTGTGCATCATATGCCTACTGACAAAGCCCCTGGGCCTGATGGTTTCAATGGACTTTTCTTCAAAAAATGCTGGCACATTATTTCCCCTGAGTTTTATCAACTTGCTGCTGAATTTCATGCTGGCCACGCTCAGCTAGTAAACATGAATTCTTCCTATATTACACTCATTCCCAAAAACAGGTCACCTGAATAGGTGGGAGATTATAGACCGATATCTCTTACTGGCATGGGTCTTAAATTTTTGTCCAAAATGCTTGCCAATCGGCTACAATTGCAGATTGTTAAATGTCTTCACAAGAATCAATATGGTTTTATCAAATCTAGGACTATTCAGGATTGTGTGGGCTGGACTCTCGAGTACCTGCATCAATGTCATCAATCCAAGAAACCTATAGTTATCCTTAAGTTGGATTTTGAAAAGGCATTTGATTCTGTGGAGCATGCATTCATCTTCCAGATTCTTCGAGCCAAGGGCTTTAATGATCGATGGATCCTTTGGGTCAAGCAGCTTCTAGCCTCTGGATCTTCTTCAGTTCTAATCAACGGTGTGCCTGGGAAGAAGTTCATGTGCAAAAAAGGTGTCAGACAGGGAGATCCTTTGTCCCCTTTGCTGTTTGCTATTGCTGCTGATTTTCTACAAACTCTGGTGAATAAACTGCGGGTGGATGGACTGATCCAGCTGCCTATTCCTACCCATGATAAAGATTACCCTATAGTGCAATACACTGATGATACTCTCATCATCTTACCAGCTGACAAATCACAATTGTTGCAGCTTAAGGAAATGCTTTTGCTTTTCTCTCAGTCCAGTGGGTTACAGGTCAATTATCACAAATCTGCACTCTTACCTGTCAACATTCCTTCTCAGCATCTACAGGATCTGGCGGATTCCATTGGCTGTAAAGTGGGAACTCTACCCTTCACATATCTGAGACTGCCTGTTGGAACCACTAAACCCCGAATCATCGATCTCATGCCTCTGGTGGATAAAATGGAAAGAAGGCTCAGTGCTAGTTCCTCATTTCTTGCTCAGGGGGGCAGATTGCAATATGCCAACTCAGCATTGTCTGTTGTTCCCCTCTTCTTCTTATGCAGCCTGGATCTGCCACCAGGGATTCTGAAGCAATTGGAGCGGATTCAACGTCAATGCCTATGGCGAAGAAATGGGAATGATCATGCACCCTCTCTTGCCGCTTGGCCACTGGTGTGCAGGCCTAAGAATAAAGGGGGGTTAGGGATTGTGAATTTAGCCGTTTAGAATGAAGCTCTTCTGCTCAAACATGCTGATAAATTCCTTAATCATGCTGATATCCCTTGGGTTCATCTGATTTGGAACACTTACTATCACCACACTGTACCTCAGGGCACTGCACTTTGTGGCTCCTTTTGGTGGAAGGACATATGCAAACGTCTTGACCAATTCAGAGCTGTTACTTATGTCTTGCCTAATAAGGGTGATTCCTTCTTGTTTTGGTCTGATTCCTGGCTACTTGGCAACTCCACTATGCCATTGGCAGTTCGATTCCAGCGATTGTTCTCCTTTGTAGCTGATCCTTTTTGCACAGCTCAAGAAGTTTTTGCTGCTTTTTCTGAGGATCGTCTGCTCTCTCTGTTTCACCTTCCACTATCTGCTCAAGCTTATCAGGAACTGTCTACTGTCCAATCTTTAGTTCTGGACCTGGATCTGGATCATCATGCCTTTGACAGATGGGTATGGCGCAAAGATGCTAAGGGCTATACACCCAAGGCCTACTATGCTCATGTTCATAGCAGTATTGTGCCTAGCCCTCTGCTTAACTGGATCTGGAAAAGTTGTTGTACCATGAAAGTTAAGATGTTTGCCTGGATGCTCATTATGGATAGGCTGAACGCACAGGACATGCTGGAACGGCGTCACTGGAAGGTTTCTGATTCTAATCTCTGTGTGTTGTGCCATGCCAGAGTCAAGGAAGACAGAGATCATTTATTCTTCACATGCCTGTTCAGCAACAGGGTTTGGAACTACCTACAGATCACTTGGCAGGGGTCTTCTATGTAGACTGCTAGTGCTGCAGCTAGAAAGAACTTCCCTCATCCGTTCTTTGCTGAGGTTGTTTTCACTGCCTGTTGGAATATCTGGACCACCAGAAATGCAAAAGTCTTCAACCGGGAACAGCCAAAGTTCAGGAAATGGAGAGCTGGATTTATCCATGATATTTCTTTATTAGCTCATAGAATTAAGGCTAGTTTCAGGGATGATCTCCTTAAGTGGATTTCCTTTTTGCCTCCTTGAGGTCTGTATCTCTCTGCTCCCCCCCTCTCTGTACATTCTATACCATCTCTTGTACATACAGTTTTCATAGTTACAATACAGAAAATGGCTGTGGGGGGTTTTCCCTACAGTAGCCGGTCAAAAAATGATATCACGAGTTTCTGTTTAAGTTTCGTGTTGTGAAGTTTTCAAGTTTTGGGTGAAGTTCTTATGGACAAAGAGATAAAGAGTGGCAAGAGCTTAAGCTTGGGGATGCCCCGGGAAGGCATCCCCTCTCTCGTCTTCAATCCATCGGTAACGTTACTTGGGGCTATATTTTTATTCACCACATGATATGTGTTTTTGCTTGGAGTGTCTTTTATCGTAGGAGTATTTTATTTTTGTTGTGTCGCAATCTTCCTTGCTGCACACCTAGAGAGAGAGACATGCACTCACCGTGATTTTGTCGAGCTTCACTTATATCCTTTGGTAGACAATTCAGCTCGCATGTGCTTCACTTATATCTTTTGAGCTAGATACTTTTGTTGTATGTGCTTCACTTATATCTTTTAGAGCGCAACGGTGCGTGGCTTGGTAGTTGATCTATGCTTTGAAAGTAGTCTCAAAAGGGGTAGTTATCCAAAGGATACGAAAACTTCCACCTTCATGTGCATTGAATAGTTAGAGAAGTTTGATTCATCTCAATTAGTTTTGAGTTGTGGTTTTGGTAATATTGAAGTCATGCTAGTAAGGTGTTGTGGATCTAGAAATACTTGTATTGAAGTTAGTGATTCCCGTAGCATGCACGTATGGTGAACCGCTATGTGATGAATTCTGAGCATGATTAGTCTTTTGATTGTCATCCTTTGCGTGGCGGTCGGGATTGCGCGATCGTTTATACCTACCAACCCTTCCCCTAGGAGTATGCGTTGAATGCTTTGTTTCGATTACTAATAAAACTTTTGCAACAAGTATATGAGTTCTTCATGACTAATGTTGAGTCCATGGTTTAGATGCACTCTCACCTTCCACCATCACTATCTTCTTAGTGTCGTGCAACTTTCGCCGGTGCACAAAACCCACCATTAGCCTCCCTCAAAACAGCCACCATACCTACCTATTATGGCTTTTTCAAAGTCATTTCGAGATATATTGCCATGCAACTACCACCATGACATGTGCCACCACGTCTACATTGCCATTGCATGATCGTAAGATAGCTAGCATGATGTTTCCATTAATGTCTATGACATGCTAGATCATTGTCACGGTACACTACCGAAGGCATTTCAGATAGAGTCATCATTGCTCTAAGTTTTGAGTTGTAAGTGTGATGATCGTTATTGATGGAGCATTGTCCCATGTGAGGAAATAAAAGAGGCCAACGAAGCCCATTTACAAAAAGAGGCCAAAGATGCCCACCAAAATAAAAAAAAGGATAAAAAAAGAGGCCAAAGATCCCACAAAAAAATGAGAGAAAAAGAGAGAAGGGACAATGCTACTATCCTTCCACACTTGTGTTTATTAAGCACCATGATCTCCATGATTGAGAGTCTCTCGTTTTGTCACCACCATATAGCTAGTGGGAAATTTTCATTGTATAACTTGGCTTGTATATTCCAATGATAGGCTTCCTCAAAATTGCCTTAGGTCTTCGTGAGCAAGCAAGTTGGATGCACACCCACTAGTTTTCTTTAAGAGCTTTCACATACTCCTAGCTCTAGTGCATCATTTGTATGGAAATCCCTACTCATTCACATTGATATCTATTGATGAGCATCTCCATAGCTCATTGATATGCCTAGTTAATGTGACCATCTTCTCCTTGTTTTGTCTTGCAACCTCCACCACACTCCACACCACTTATAGTGCTAAAACCATGGCTCACGCTCATGTATTGCGTGAGAGTTGAAAAGGTTTGAGAAAGTAAAGGTGTGAAACAATTACTTGGCCAATACCAGGGTTGTGCATGATTTAAATTTGTTGTGCAATGATGATAGAGCATAGACAAACTATATGCTTTTGTAGGGATAGCTTTCTTTTGGCCTTGTTATTTAGAAAGTTCATGATTACCTTGCTAGTTTGCTTGAAGTATTATTGTCTCCACATCAATAGCAAACTATTGTTTTGAATCTAACGGATCTGAACATTCATGTCATATAAGAGGAGTTACAAAGGACATCTATGCTAGGTAGCATGAAAGCATCAAAAATTCATTCTTTATCACTTCCCTACTCGAGGACGAGCAGGAGTTAAGCTTGGGGATGCTTGATACGTCTCCAACGTATCTATAATTTTTTATGGTTCCATGCTATTATCTTGTCAACTTTGGATGTTTTATATGCATGAATATGCTATTTTATATATTTTTTGGGACTAACCTATTAACTCAGTGCCAAGTGCCAGTTTCTATTTTTTCCGTGCTTTTGGCCCATTTTCAGACGGAGTCCAAATGGGATGAAACTTTCCGATGATTTTTTTGGACCAAAAGAGACCCCCCCAAGCTTTGGGAGAAGGCCAGATCCACGAGGGAGTCACAAGCCCTCACGCCGCCACCCCCCCCCCCCTCGGTGGTGGCGCACAGGCTTGTGACCTCCTCGTAGGCCCAACTGACGCAATTCCACCGCCATAAACTCCTATAAATTCAGAAGCCCCCAAAAAGAAACCTAGATCAGGAGTTCCACCGCCGCAAGCCTCCGTAGCCACAAAAAACCAATCTGGAGCCCGTTCCGTCACCCTGCCGGAGGGGGAATCCATCTCCGGTGGCCATCTTCATCATCCCGGCGATCTCCATGACGAGGAGGGAGTAGTTCTCCCTCAGGGCTGAGGGTATGTACCAGTAGCTATGTGTTTGATCTCTCTCTCTCTCGTGTTCTTGAGATGTCTTGATCTCGATGTACCATGGGCTTTGCTATTATAGTTGGATCTTATGATGTTCTTCCCCCTCTCCCTCTTATAATGAATTGAGTTTCCCCTTTGGAGTTATCTTATCGGATTGAGTCTTTGAGAACACTTGATGTATGTTTTGCACGTGTCTATCTGATGTGATCAACTTGCGGGTTTGTGACAATTGGGAACCTATGCATATGGGTTGGCACACGTGGAGTCATGTGAGTACTTGATGTATGTTTTGGTGATCAACTTGCGGGTTCGTGACATTGGGAACCTATGCACAGGGGTTGGCACATGTTTTGACTCTCTCATAGAAACTTTGGGGCACTCTTTGAAGTTCTACGTGTTGGTTGAATAGATGATTCTGAGATTGTGTGATGCATATCGTGTTGGGTAACGTAGCATAAATTCAAAAAAATTCCTACGCATATTCAGATCTTCCTATGGAGAGACCAGCAACGAGAGAGGGGTGAGTGCATCTTCATACCTTTGAAGATCGCTAAGCGGAAGCGTTACTAGAACGTGGTTGATGGAGTCGTACTCGCGGCGATTCAGATCGAGGTGTGATTCCGATCTAGTGCCGAACTACGGCACCTCCGCGTTCAACACACATGCAGCCCGGTGAAGTCTCTCGCACCTTGATCCAGCAAGGAGGAGGGAGAGTTTGGGGAAGAACTCTAGCAGCACGACGGCGTGGTGTCGATGGAGAGACGAGGTCTCCCGGAAGGGCTTTGCCAAGCACCGGCACACAGGAGGGGAAAGAAGGGCAGGGCTGCGCCGAGGGAGAGGGAAACGTGTGTCTCTAAAAGCCCAAAAGTGCCTACTATATATAGGAGGAGGGGAGGGGGTGCCACCCGTAGGGTTCCCACCCTTGGTGGTGCGGCAGCCCCCCAGATGGGAGGTGCGGTGACCAGGGGGAAGGAGGGGTGGCGCACCCCTCTGGTGGGCCTTAGGCCCACCTGCGCTAGGGTTTCCCCCCTCTCCCTTCTTCCTGCGCCATGGGCTGAGTGGGGGTGCACCAGCCCACCTAGGGTCTAGTTCCCTCCCCACATGGCCCATCTAGCCTCCCGGGGTCGTTTCCCCCTTTCGGTAGACCCCCGGGGCCACCTCCGGTGGTCCCGGTGGTCCCGGTATGTTACCGGTGACGCCCGAAACACTTTCGGTGTCCGAAACCATCCGTCCTATATAACAATCTTTACCTCCGGACCATTCCGGAGCTCCTCGTGACATCCGAGATCTCATCCAGGACTCCGAACAACTTTCGATAACCTCGTATAACAATTCCCTATAACCCTAGTGTTGGGAACGTCGCATGGGAAACAAAAAATTTCCTACGCGCACGAAGACCTATCATGGTGATGCCCATCTACGAGAGGGGATGAGTGATCTACGTACCCTTGTTGATCGTACAGCAGAAGCATTAGAGAATGCGGTTGATGTAGTGGAACATCCTCATGTCCCTCGATCCGCCCCGCGAACAATCCCGCGATCAGTCCCACGATCTAGTACCGAACGTACGGCACCTCCGCGTTCAGCACACGTACAGCTCGACGATGATCTCGGCCTTCTTGATCCAGCAAGAGAGACGGAGAGGTAGAAGAGTTCTCCGGCAGCGTGATGACGCTCCGGAGGTTGGTGATGATCTCGTCTCAGCAGGGCTCCGCCCGAGCTCCGCAGAAACGCGATCTAGAGGAAAAACTATGGAGGTATGTGGTCGGGCAGCCGTGAGAAAGTCGTCTCAAATCTGCCCTAAAAGCCCCATATATATAGGAGGAGGGAGGGGGACCTTGCCTTGGGGTCCAAGGGATCCCCAAGGGGTCGGCCGAGCCAAGGGGGGGAGGACTCCCCCCCCAAACCGAGTTGGACTTGGTTTGGTGGGAGGAGTCCCCCTCCCTTCCCACTTCTTCCCTCTTTTTTTTTCTTTTCCTTTGATTTCCTTCTCTTGGCGCATAGGCCCCCTTGGGGCTGTCCCACCAGCCCACTAAGGGCTGGTGTGTCTCCCCAAAGCCTATGGGCTTCCCCGGGGTGGGTTGCCCCCCCCCCCCCGGTGAACTCCCGGAACCCATTCGTCATTCCCGGTACATTCCCGGTAACTCCGAAAACCTTCCGGTAATCAAATGAGGTCATCCTATATATCAATCTTCGTTTCCGGACCATTCCGGAAACCCTCGTGACGTCCGTGATCTCATCCGGGACTCCGAACAACATTCGGTAACCAACCATATAACTCAAATACGCATAAAACAACGTCGAACCTTAAGTGTGCAGACCCTGCGGGTTCGAGAACTATGTAGACATGACCCGAGAGACTCCTCGGTCAATATCCAATAGCGGGACCTGGATGCCCATATTGGATCCTACATATTCTACGAAGATCTTATCGTTTGAACCTCAGTGCCAAGGATTCGTATAATCCCGTATGTCATTCCCTTTGTCTTTCGGTATGTCACTTGCCCGAGATTCGATCGTCAGTATCCGCATACCTATTTCAATCTCGTTTACCGGCAAGTCTCTTTACTCGTTCCGTAATACAAGATCCCGCAACTTACACTAAGTCACATTGCTTGCAAGGCTTGTGTGTGATGTTGTATTACCGAGTGGGCCCCGAGATACCTCTCCGTCATACGGAGTGACAAATCCCAGTCTCGATCCATACTAACTCAACGAACACCTTCGGAGATACATGTAGAGCATATTTATAGTCACCCAGTTACGTTGCAACGTTTGATACACACAAAGCATTCCTCCGGTGTCAGTGAGTTATATGATCTCATGGTCATAGGAACAAATACTTGACACGCGGAAAACAGTAGCAACAAAATGACACGATCAATATGCTACGTCTATTAGTTTGGGTCTAGTCCATCACGTGATTCTCCTAATGACGTGATCCAGTTATCAAGCAACAATACCTTGTTCATAATCAGAAGACCCTGTCTATCTTTGATCAACTCGCTAGCCAACTAGAGGCTTGCTAGGGACAGTGTTTTGTCTATGTATCCACACATGTATATAAGTCTTCATTCAATACAATTATAGCATGGATAATAAACGATTATCATGAACTAAGAAATATAATAATAACTAATTTATTATTGCCTCTAGGGCATATTTCCAACAGTCTCCCACTTGCACTAGAGTCAATAATCTAGTTCACATCACCATGTGATTTCAACGAATCCAACACCCATATAGTTATGGGGTCTGATCATGTCTTGCTCGTGAGAGAGGTTTTAGTCAACAGTTCTGAAATTTTCAGATCCGTGTGTTCTTTACAAATCTTTATGTCATCTTATAGATGGTGCTACTATGTGCTATTCGGAAATACTCCAAATATCTACTCTACTATACGAATCCGTTTCACTACTCAAAGTTATTCGGATTAGTGTTAAAGCTTGCATCGACGTAACCCTTTACGACGAACTCTTTAACCACCTCCATAATCGAGAAAAAATTCCTTAGTCTATTTAGTTACTAAGGATAAATTTGACCGCTGATCAGTGATTCAATCCTGGATCACTCTGTGTACCTCTTAACAGACTTGCTGCAAGGCACACATCAGGTGTTGTACTCAGCATGGCATACTTTAGAGTCTACGGCTAAGGCATAGAAGACGACCTTCGTCTATTTTCTTTATTCTGCCGTGGTCGGGTTTTGAGTCTTACTCAAATTCACACCTTACAACGCAACCAAGAACTCCTTCTTTGTTGATCTATTTTGAACTCCTTCAAAAACTTGTCAAGGCATGCATCTTGTTGAAACTTCCATTAAGCGCTTTCGATCTATCTCCATAGATCTTTGATGCTCAATGTTCAAGTAACGCAATCCAGGTACTCCCTTGAAAACTCCTTTCAAACAACCTTGTATGCTTCACAGAAATTCTACATTACTTCTGATCCACAATACGTCAACCACATATACTCAACAGAAATTCTATAGTGCTCCCACTCACTTCTTTGGAAATACAAGTTTCTCATAAACCTTGTACAAACCCAAAATCTTTGATCATCTCATCAAAGTGTATATTCCAACTCCGAGATGCTTGCACGAGTCCATTGAAGGATCGCTGGAGCTTGCATACTTGCTAGTATCTTTAGGATCGACAAAACCTCTTGGTTGTATCACATACAATGTTTGCTCAAGGAGACCGTCGAGGAAACAATGTTTTGACATCCTATGTGCAATATTTCATAAATAATGCAGCAAGTACTAACATAATTCTAACAGACTTTTAGCTTATGACCATCAATGACTTATCACCATCGTCGTCTGTCTTCCTTTTAAAGATCCATCTTTACTCAATAGTCTTATGACCATCAAGTAGTTCTTCCAAATTCTACACTTTGTTTTCATACATGGATCCTCTCTCGGATTTCATGGCCTCCAGCCATTTGTTGGAATCCGGGCCCACCATTGCTTTCTTCATAACTCGTAGATTCACTGTTGCTCAACAACATGACCTCCAAGACAGGGTTACCGTACCACTCTGCAACGATACGCGACCTTGTCAACCTACGAGGTTTGTAGTAACTTGATCCAATGCTTGATGATCACCATCATCAGCTTTCACTTCAATTGGTGTAGGCGCCACAGGAACAACTTCCTGCGCCCTGCTACACATTGGTTGAAGTGATGGTTCAATAACCTCATCAAGTTCTACCACCCTCCCACTCAATTCTTTCGAGAGAAACCTTTCCTCAAGAAAGGATCCGTTTCTGGAAACAAACACTTTGCTTTCGGATCTGAGATAGGAGATGTACCCAACCTTTTTGGATATCCTATGAAGATGCATTTATCCGCTTTGGGTTCGAGCTTATCAGACTGAAACTTTTTCACATAAGTGTCGAAGCCCCAAACATTCAAGAAACGACAGTTTAGATTTCTCTAAACCTCAGTCTATACTGTGTCATCTCAACGGAAATACGCGGTGCCCTATTTAAAGTGAATGCGGTTGTCTCTAATGCATAACCCATAAACGATAGTGGTAATTCGATAAGAGACATCATAGCATGCACCATACCAAATAGTGCGTGGCTATGACGTTCAGACACATCATCACACTATGATGTTCCAGGTGGCATGAACTGCGAAACAATTTCCACATTGTCTTAACTGCGTACCAAAACTCGTAACTCAGATATTCATTTCTATGATCATATCGTAGACAGTTTATCCTCTTGTTACGACGAACTTCACTCTGAAACAGAATTGAACTTTTCAATATTTCAGACTTGTGATTCATTAAGTAAATACTCTGTTATCTACTTAAATCATCATTGAAGTAAGAACATAATGATATCCACTGCGTGCCATAGCACCCATTGGACTGCATACATCAAAATGTATCACTTCCAACAAGTTACTATCTTGTTTCATCTCAATGAAAACAAGGCCTTGCTCATGTGGTATGATTAGCATGTCACTAGTGATTCAAAATCAAGTGAATATAAAGATCCATCAGCATGGAGCCTCTTCATGCAATTTATACTAACATGACTCAAGCGGCAGTGCCACAAGTAAGTGGTACTATCATCATTACCTCGTATCTTTTGGCACCAATATTATGAACATGTGTAACACTACGATCGATATTCAATAAACCATTGAAGGTGATTATTCAAGCAAATAGAGTAACCATTATTCTCTTTAAATGAATAATCGTATTGCAATAAACACGATCCAATCATGTTCATGCTTAACGCAAGCACCAAATAACAATTATTTAGGTTTAACACCAATCCCGATGGTAGAGGGAGCGTGCGACGTTTTGATCATATCAATCTTGGAAACACTTCCAACACGTATCGTCACCTCGCCCTTAGCTAGTCTCTGTTTATGCCGTAGCTATCATTTCGTGTTACTAATCACTTAGCAACCGAACCGGTATCCAATACCCTCATGCTACTAGGAGTACTAGTAAAGTACACATCAACATCATGTATATCAAATATACTTCTTTTGACTTTTGCCAGCCTTCTTATCTACCAAGTATCTAGAGTTGCTCCGCCTCAGTGACTGTTCCCCTCATTACAGAAGCACTTAGTCTCGGGTTTGGGTTTAATCTTGGGTCTCTTCATTAGTGCAGCAACTGTTTTGCCGTTTCACGAAGTATCCCTTCTAGCCCTTGACTTTCTTGAAACTTAGTGGTTTTTTCTAACCATCAACTGTTGATGCTCCTTCTTGATTTCTACTTTCGCAGTGTCAAACATCGCGAATCGCTCAAGGATCATTGTATCTATTCTTGATATGTTATAGTTCATCACGAAGCTCTAACAGCTTGGTGGCAGTGACTTTGGAGAACCATCACTATCTCATCTGGAAGATTAACTCCCACTTGATTCAAGTGATCGTCGTACTCAGACAATCTGAGCACACGCTCAACGATTGAGCTTTTCTCCTTTACTTTGTGGACAAAGAATCTTGTTGGAGGTCTCGTACCTCTTAACAAGGGCACAAGCATGAAATCACAATTTCATCTCTTTAGAACATCACTTATGTTCCGTGACGTTTCAAAACATTTTCGGCGCCTTGCTTCTAAGCCATTAAGTATTTTGCACTGAACTATCGTGTAGTCATCAGAAACGTGTATGTCGGATGTTCACAGCATCCACAGATGACGCTCGAGGTGCAGCACACTGAGTGGTGCATTAAGGACATAAGCCTTCTGCGCAGCAACGAGGACAATCCTCGGTTTTACAGACTCAGTCTGCAAAGTTTGCTACTATCAACTTTCAACTAAATTTTCTCTAGGAACATATAAAAAACAGTAGAGCTATAGCGCAAGCTACATCGTAATTCGCAAAGACAATTAGACTATGTTCATGACAATTAGTTCAATTAATCATATTACTTAAGAACTCCCACTCAAAAAGTACATCTCTCTAGTCATTTGAGTGGTACATGATCCAAATCCACTATCTCAAGTCCGATCATCACGTGAGTCGAGAATAGTTTCAGTGGTAAGCATCTCTATGCTAATCATATCAACTAGACGATTCATGCTCGACCTTTCGGTCTCATGTGTTCCGAAGCCATGTCTGCACATGCTAGGCTCGTCAAGCTTAACCCGAGTGTTCCGCGTGTGCAACTGTTTTGCACCCATTGTATGTGAACGTTGAGTCTATCACACCCGATCATCACGTGGTGTCTCGAAACGAAGAACTATCGCAACGGTGCACAGTCGGGGAGAACACAATTTCATCTTGAAATTTTAGTGAGAGATCACCTCATAATGCTACCGTCGTTCTAAGCAAGATAAGGTGCATAAAGGATTAACATCACATGCAATTCATAAGTGACATGATATGGCCATCATCACGTGCTTCTTGATCTCCATCACCAAAGCACCGGCACGATCTTCTTGTCACCGGCGTCACACCATGATCTCCATCATCATGATCTCCATCAACGTGTCGCCATCGGGGTTGTCATGCTACTCATGCTATTACTACTAAAGCTACATCCTAGCAAAATAGTAAACGCATCTGGAAGCACAAACGTTAGTTTAAAGACAACCCTATGGCTCCTGCCGGTTGCCGTACCATCGACGTGCAAGTCGATATTATCTATTACAACATGATCATCTCATACATCCAATATATCACATCACATCATTGGCCATATCACATCACAAGCATACCCTGCAAACACAAGTTAGACGTCCTCTAATTTTGTTGTTGCATGTTTTACATGGTGACCATGGGTATCTAGTAGGATCGCATATTACTTACGCAAACACCACAACGGAGATATATGAGTTGCTATTTAACCTCATCCAAGGACCTCCTCGGTCAAATCCGATTCAACTAAAGTTGGAGAAACTGACACTTGCCAGTCATCTTTGAGCAACGGGGTTACTCGTAGCGATGAAACCACTCTCTCGTAAGCGTACGAGTAATGTCGGTCCAAGCCGCTTCAATCCAACAATACCGCGGAATCAAGAAAAGACTAAGGAGGGCAGCAAAACGCACATCACCGCCCACAAAAACTTTTGTGTTCTACTCGAGAAGACATCTACGCATGAACCTAGCTCATGATGCCACTGTTGGGGAACGTCGCATGGGAAACAAAAAATTTCCTACGCGCACGAAGACCTATCATGGTGATGTCCATCTACGAGAGGGGATATTCGATCTACGTACCCTTGTAGATCGCACAGCAGAAACGTTAAGAAACGCGGTTGATGTAGTGGAACGTCCTCACGTCCCTCGATCCGCCCCGCGAACCGTCCCGCGATCAGTCCCACGATCTAGTGCCGAACGGACGGCACCTCCACGTTCAGCACACGTACAACTCGAGGATGATCTCGGCCTTCTTGATCCAGCAAGAGAGACAGATAGGTAGATGAGTTCTCCGGCAGCGTGACGGCGCTCCGGAGGTTGGTGGTGATCTTATCTCAGCACGGCTCCACCCGAGCTCCGTAGAAACGCGATCTAGAGGTAAAACCGTGGAGATATGTGGTCGGGCTGCCGTGGCAAAAGTTGTCTCAAATCAGCCCTAAAACCTCCGTATATATAGGGGGAGGAGGGGGAGCCTTGCCTTGGGGTCCAAGGACTCCCAAGGGGGTCGGCCGAGCCAAGGGGGGCAACCCTCCCCTTCCAAACCGAGTCCAACTAGGTTTGGAAGGAGGAGTCCTTCCCCCTTTCCCACCTCCTCCTTTTTTTCCTTTTCTCTTTCATTTTCTTCCTATGGCGCATAGGGCCTTCTTGGGCTGTCCCACCAGCCCACTAAGGGCTGGTGCGCCACCCCCAGGGCCTATGGGCTTCCCCGGCGTGGGTTGCCCCCCCCCCCCCCCCGGTGAACACCCGGAACCCATTCGTCATTCCCGGTACATTCCCGGTAACTCCGGAAACCTTCCGGTAATCAAATGAGGTCATCCTATATATCAATCTTCGTTTCCGTACCATTCCGGAAACCCTCGTGACGTCCGTGATCTCATCCGGGACTCCGAACAACATTCGGTAACCAACCATATAACTCAAATACGCATAAAACAACGTCGAACCTTAAGTGTGCAGGCCCTGCGGGTTCGAGAACTATGTAGACATGACCCGAGAGACTCCTTGGTCAATATCCAATAGCGGGACCTGGATGCCCATATTGGATCCTACATATTCTACGAAGATCTTATCGTTTGAACCTCAGTGCCAAGGATTCATATAATCCCGTATGTCATTCCCTTTGTCCTTCGGTATGTTACTTGCCCGAGATTCGATCGTCGGTATCCGCATACCTATTTCAATCTCGTTTACCGGCAAGTCTCTTTACTCGTTCCGTAATACAAGATCCCGCAACTTACACTAAGTCACATTGCTTGCAAGGCTTGTGTGTGATGTTGTATTACCGAGTGGGCCCCGAGATACCTCTCCGTCATACGGAGTGACAAATCCCAGTCTCAATCCATACTAACTCAACGAACACCTTCGGAGATACCTGTAGAGCATCTTTATAGTCACCCAGTTACGTTGTGACGTTTGATACACACAAAGCATTCCTCCGGTGTCAGTGAGTTATATGATCTCATGGTCATAGGAACAAATACTTGACACACAGAAAACAGTAGCAACAAAATGACACGATCAACATGCTACGTCTATTAGTTTGGGTCTAGTCCATCACATGATTCTCCTAATGATGTGATCCCGTTATCAAGTGACAACACTTCCCTATGGTCAGGAAACCTTGATCATCTTTGATCAACGAGCTAGTCAACTAGAGGCTTACTAGGGACAGTGTTTTGTCTATGTATCCACACATGCATTGCGTTTCCAATCAATACAATTATAGCATGGATAATAAACGATTATCATGAACTAAGAAATATAATAATAACTAATTTATTATTGCCTCTAGGGCATATTTCCAACAAAATCCACAATTCATCGGATCTCGACAAACACAGCGCCAAAGAAGATTACATCGGATAGATCTTATGAAGATCATGGAGAACTTTGTATTGAAGATCCAAGAGAGAGAAGAAGCCATCTAGTTACTAGCTATGGACCCGTAGGTCTATGGTGAACTACTCACGAGTCATCGGAGAGGTCATGGTGTTGATGAAGAAGCCCTCCGTGTCCGAATCCCCCCTCCGACAGGGCACCAGAACGTGCCCCATATGGGATCTTGCGGAGACATAAGCTTGCAGCGGCGGAAAAGTACTTTCGATGATCTCCTGACTTTTTGTGGAATTTTTGGGGATATATAGGCGCAAAACCTAGGGCAAAGGAGGTCCAGGGGGTCCACAAGCCTGAGGGCCGCGGCCTCCCCCTGGCCGCGGGGTGGGGGCTTGTGGGGCCCCTGGGGACCCCATGCCTTGGCTCTCAAGTCTCCTGATCTTCTTCCGTTACGGAAAAAATCTTTTCAGGGATTTTATTCCGTTTGGACTCCGTTTCAAATTCTCCTCTGAAAGGGGTCAAAAACATGGAAGAAAACAGGAACTGGCACTTGGCACTGAGTTAATAAGTTAGTCCCAAAAAATATATAATAGGCATGCAAAACATCCAAAGTCTGACAAGATAATAGCATGAAACCATCAAAAATTATAGATACGTTGGAGACGTATCACTCACCAGAGTCGTTCGGGGTTACCGAACCTACTATCTGGGGTCGTTCTACAGGTAAGTATTCCCGTTACCATAACTGTAGAAACTCGTACGAGACACAAAGTAATGGAGCTTTAGCTTCGAATGAGGATTTTTGAGTGGCATCACACAATCCTCTATATGTGTGAGAAAGGATAGCAGAACCAAAGTTGTATGTTGGCGTCCACGGGTAATGGTTCGTCCACTATCTTCGCGGCAAAGTAGATGAGACCAAGCAGAACTGCCTCACCGTGAGAATTCGAAAACATCACACCAAATAGCCACAAAAAAAATATGCAAACAAGTGTCGCTTCCTCGTCTCAAGATCAGCGTAGCTAGATAAACTTTCAAAGTTAGTATGAAGCCAACTGAGTGGGACAACATGAGGTGGACCAGAACGATCTGATACGGGCATTGTAAGCCTAAAACGGTCCGAGACATCTCGTGGAGAAGTTGCAGAAACTCGTGGAGGGACCACTGGCTCGCCTCTAATAGGTAAAGTTGTGATCATTGACACATCTTTGAGCGTAGGTGCAAGATCTCCACAACAAAACTCAAAGGTGTGGGTCTCAGGTCTCCATCGGTCAACGAGGGATGTCAAAAGCGATGGGTCAGCACTGAAAGTGCTTGAACGAGTTGCGAGGTTAGCAAAATGAAGGAGTCCATAAGCCTGAAGGTGATGAAGGAAACAATGTGTATTATCCATCTATTCTTTATGGTTCGAAGCGTGAAGGTCTAAGGAGGATTTTCATGATTTAGACTTAAGAAAAAGTGGCGACGGTGGTGGGCACCGTGATGCCCCTGCAAAAGTTGTGGCGTTTCGGCCATAACCTGCAATCACGATTAAATGAAGTTAAATATTCAAATATTACATCATGGTTTCCATGAAATTAAATATCCAGAGATTACATCAAGATGAAATGTAATTAAATATCTGAAAGATTACATCACGATTAAATGAAACTAAAATACATAGATGATTAAATATCATGTGGTGTTGTTATTACGATACGGACAATCCCTACGCGAGTGCCGAGGGCACTTGCAAACGCGACATCGCCTCGGGTCTCCCAACTGGTTATGGTCCATGTCATTGCGATGACGCCTAGACTAACGCCGTCTTTTGGTGGTTCGCATCAGCTCGGGATCAGGAACCCATGTGGTCCCTTCTGATCACAATAGCTTGTAGTTCATATCAATGCCACATGCCTAAAACTCACCGTTCCAAGTGTTGTATAAATTGCGCATGTTGAAGCTGCCCGCAATACGTGACTACAAGGGTATCCGAGAAGCTTGGGATTGTTGCAAGTGCACTCACACGAGGTTGTGCCAAGGTCCCGCCCAGCCTTCCCTCGTAGAGAGGGCAGATCGAGTCAGTATCTCCGATCGATGACTCGCCGTCAGAATTGACAAGGGTATCTCCACCAGCTTCCGGCTCATCCGGGAGGCTAGCCCCTTGCGTGAAGCCGACGAAGACGTGGTGTCGTCCAATCCGAGACGTGGCGGGTTGGGCGAGCCGAGTCGGCTCGACGACGTCGGTGCAGATGTCCGGCTCGGGAATCGGCGTTCCGATTTTGCCAATGAAGACGTGGATCTTGTCGAAGGGGACCCAGTATCCTGATTCGATTGAACCGGCCTTGGGACCCTAGCTCGATCTGTCGATGTAGTACTTTCCGCGGTGACTCTTAGTCATGAAGCCGACTGCGTAGCTCCCAAACCTTGGAAGGGCTCCCTTCGAGAACTCAACTCCACTGTGCGCAAACCTCACGGTGGGCCCCAACTGTCGTGGTTTTGTCACGACAGATGTTCCTGTGAAAGGACTTAGTGGTGAAGCCATCACAACTATGTGGTGACTCAAAGGGGTTAATCGGGAAACGGGAGACGAGTTTACCCACGTTCGGCCCCTCAGGTTGAGTTGAAAGCCTACGTCCTTCTATGTGTATATTGTTGTGAAAATCGATTACAAGGGTGCGGATTCGCCTGACCTAGCTCTCGATTGATGTTAACTTAGCCCTATCAACCCTAGAGATTCGCCTTTATATACAGGTCGAGGCTCTAGGTTTACAAGAGTTCGGGTCATATTATGATTCGTGAGCCGGTACATCTCTAACTCGCCTTGTCCCCTATGCAAGGAAACTCCAAGTGACTCGTTTTCCATATGGGTCGTAAGTCGCCTTCTTCGTGCCTTGGGCGGTAGCCGGCTCTCACGGTATACACCTTGTGTCTTCCGCTTCATAAGTCATAGCCCATCTTGAACATGGAATACTGAGCCGCCATTGTCCTAACCCGGCCCCCTAGGGAGGGTCTCATGACGGAATAATATCCCCAACACCGTCCATAGAATTTAATAATCCTCGTGCTACAGTATGATGGGGAACACAGTCTGACTAGCCCGATATGGCTAGGGTGGCATATGATCACTTCTCTTCCATTATTCGCATTTTTAGCATATACTCTTTCCCTTTATCTCCATAGTATCGACCCACATCACTTTAACTTCTCTGCACTTAAACAACCCTTCATCGAGGAAAAAAATTGGGAGACGGTTGATGTGTCTCCAACTTATCTATATTTTTAATTGTTTCATGTTATTATATTTTTTATATTTTTATGTCATCTTGTATCATTTTTAGTAACTAACCTATTCACCTAGTGCCAAGTGTGAGTTTCTGTTTTTGTCTATTATTTTATTTTATAGAAAAAATACAAAATGAGGTCCAAACGCGACGAAACTTTACAGTGATTTTTTCTGGATCAGAAGAGACCCCTAGAAACTTCGGGAGGAGGCCGGAATACGTACGAGAGGTCCACGAGATCACACGACATGCCCCCGGGGGTGCCACCTGAGCTTGTGGGCCCTTGTAACTCCGTTCGCCCTAATTCGACTTCTATAAATTCACTAAAATACTAAAACCACTAGAGCGAGACCCGAAGCAATTATTCCGATGTCGCATGCTTGTGTTCTTCCGCGATCCCATCCAGTGGCCTCCGTCGGTACTTTGTCGAAGAAGGAATTGATCATGAAGTCCATCTTCATCAACCTTGCTACCTCCATGACGATGTGTGAGTAGTTCACCACAAACGTACGGGTTCCTAGTGATTAATTAGATCTCTCTCTCTCTCTCATTTCAATACAAAGTTCTTTCTAGAGAACCATATGATGTAATCCCCTTTTGCGGTATATTTGTTGGGATCCGATGAATTGTGAATTTATAATCAGATTATTCATTGAAAGTAATTGAGTCTTCTCTTAATTTTATTATGGGTAACTGTTATAGCTATGTATGCTTTGTGATCTATGAGTTTGCTTTGGCCTAGTAGATCATCAGAGGGAGTGGTGCATAGTTGTAGGTTCAATATTGCGGTATCGTCACCCAGTGACAGAAAGGATAGCAAGGCACAAATTTCTGTTGTTGTTATTAAGGAGAAAATGACGAGATTTAATCATATTGATTGATTATATTATGTCTGCATTATGTCATCATACTTCATGTATTACTCTATTTGTTATGAACTTAATACCTAGAGAGGCAATCATAAAAGTGCTCTCGAAGTGGAGTAATTGTAGTAGATGCACGCAATAGTCAGTCTACTTGTAACGGATGTATGCACGCAATAGTCAGTCTACTTGTAACGGATGTGATGTCTATGTACTCATCATGCCATGAATAACATCATAATTATGTGTTTTTTATCAATTGCCTAATAGTTTTTTTACCCATCGTATGCTTTGTTCTTGAGAGAGATGCCTCTAGTGAAAACTATGACACCTGCATCTATCCAACATATTTACTAAAACCGTAAATAGCTTGTTATAATTTATTTACTTTAATTTTACTTTGCAATTTATCTATCTACTACACCAGATTTAATGTTTGCAATTAACGGGTACAAGTGGATTGAGAACCCTCTTGCCCGCATTGGTGCAATTATTTGCTCTTGTGTGTGTAGGTAATGTCAGCGATTGTTTGTGTGATTCTACTGTTCGTTTGATAAATATTGGTTCTCAACTAAGAAAAATACTTATTTCTACTTTACTACATCATCCTTTCCTCTTGGAGGAAAAACCCAACGCATCTACAAAGTAGCAGCAGTCAAGAGGTTCCCTTCCGGCAAGGCGACGAAGATGATACGTCTCCAACATATCTTTAATTTTTCGATTGTTTAGTAATATTATATTATCAATCAACTATGCTTTATATTTAATTTTATATTGTTTTTATAAACTAACCTATTAACTAAGTACATAGTGCTAACTCTTGTTTTCTTGCATGTGTTTTAGTTTCTGAGAAAATCCATACCAAGCGAAGTACAAACACAATGAAAATTCTTGATGATTTTTTGGGGACAAAAAGAGATCGTGGAAGTTTCGGGAGGAAACCAGACAATACACGTGGGAGCGACAAGGCAGGGGCGTGCCTAGGTGGCTTGTGGCCCGCATGTGGGTCTACATAACCTAATTCCAGCGTTATAAATTCTCATATACCCAAAAACTTTTTTGGAACCCTGAATATGACTTCCCATATATAAATCTTTACCTCCGGACCATTCTAGAGCTCCTCGTGATGTCCTGGATCCCATCCTAGACTCCAAACAACTTACGGAATTTCCATTATTAATATCTCAACATTACCCTAGCGCTATCGAACGTTACGTGTGCGATCCTACGGGTTCGAGAATCATATAGACATGATCGAGATACCTCTCTGGTCAATAACCAATAGTGGGACCAGGATGCCCATATTGGTTCCTACATATTCCACGAAGATCTTCATCGGTTGAACCACGATGTCAAGAATTTAGTTAATCTCGTATGCAATTCCCTTTTCCTAGCGATACGTTACTTGCGCGAGATTCGATCGTTGATATCTCATACCTTATTCAATATCATTACCGGCAAGTCTGTTTACTTGTTCCGTAATACAAGATCTCGTGACTAACTCCTTAGTCACATTACTTGTAAGCTTCTTGTGATGTTGTATTACCGAGAGGGCCCATAGATAACTCTCTCTCATACGGAGTGACAAATTCCAGTCTTGATTCATGCCAACCCAACAAACACCCTCGGAGATACTTGTAGAATATCTTTATGGTCACCCAGTTACGAAGTGATGTTTGATACACACAAGGCGTTTCTCCGATGTTACGAAGAAAGCAGTAGCAATAAACTAAGTGATACAATCAAATGTTATGCTTATGGTCGTGTCTTGTCCATCACATCATTTTCTAATGATGTGATCCCGTTATCAAATAACAACTCATGTATATGGTTAGAAAACCTTAACCATCTTTGATCAACGAGCTAGTCTAGTAGAAGCTCACTAAGGTATGATGTTGCTTACATATCCATACATGTATTTAAGTTTCCGGTCAGTACAATTCTAGCATGGATAATAAACGATTATCATGAACAAAAAATATATAATAATAACCACTTTATATTGCCTCTAGTGCATATATTTTCAACATTTCAAAGATATGAAACCGTTATTCTCTAAATATATGAAACATGTTTCGATGAGTTTGTCAGGTGGCTTGAGTGTGCGAAAGAAATGGATTGTTCCAGTGTCTGAAATTGATTATGTTCATGAAGCTGCTTATTCTAGTTTATGAGACTCGTACTCAAAAATATAGCTGACATTGAAATATGAAAACTATAAAATTTAAACTATTCAAACTATATCCAAGATGGTCTTGTTTTAAAGGTCTTATCGCACTGAATTTAAGTATATAAAAAGTTATCGATTATTTAAAATGACACAAGGAATAGAAATGCAGGTCTTTTACATGGGTCGTGGGGTGAGAGAATGCAAGCAACTGTCCTTTTACATTTTCTTACTCCCACTCTCTTTCTCTATCCAATGACCAAAGGCTGACATGAACTGGCATGCTGGTACCTTCTCCCTGTATTGCATGACAAATGATTTACTTCCTCGTTCCTAAATATAAAACCTTTTAAAAAAATTATTATAAATCGTATGTAGTCATATTTTAGGATATAGGTTTATTCATTTTGCTTTGCATCTAGTCTATAATGAAAATTTTAAAATATCTTATATTCAGGAACGGAAGAAGTACACACAAACGTGTCACGAATCTCGAAGCAAACTCTAAACGGTTGATGCTTGGCCGCTACGTAGCGGTGCGGAAAAACTATTTTGATCCGGTGACGCATCGCTCTCGCACGCTCTGACCTGAATACAGCAGCGATCCCGTAGCAAGACGATTTTGTACCATTCATTCGATCCCATGACCACGCGACGATTTTGTACCATACCAAAGTTAGCACTCTACGGCTCTACTTCTGAAGTTGTGAGCAGAGACTCAGCGTGTGTGCGATACGAACGACGTACGCTTCTCGCCAAGCCTCCCCATCATATCATAGAGAGGTTGGTTGGGTAGGTGGAGCGAGCCAGTACGGCTCCATCGCTGCACAACGGCGACGGCCTAGGCGCCTACGACTACGATACGACCCCACGCTGCCACGTATAGGTCCCAGAGACAGTTGTACCGCCACCTGCGCTGCCGCGCAAGCCTTTCCCCCGCTCGCTCCAATCTCTCCCTGCCTCCAGCTCCTCCTTCTTCCACCTCCAGCACAGTCCAGACTCCAGACACCCTTTATTATACGCCAGCAGCCAAAGCCCATAGCTCGACGGTCGGTCGTTTCATGGTTGACACCACCGTACATGGGACATGCCTCCATCACTCTCCGCCCTCCGCTCCCTCCTCACCAGGACGCTGGGCCTGGGCTCGGGCGGCGCGGACCGCAGCGGGGATGAGGAGTCGCAGTCGCAGGCCGCAGGGTCCTCGACCGGCCGGCGGCCGGCGGCGGGGCCTCCGGGGGAGTGCTACGCGTGCACGCAGCCGGGGGTGCCGGCGTTCCACTCCACGACGTGCGACCAGGTGCACTCGCCGGGCTGGGACGCCGACGCCGGCTCCTCGCTAGTGCCCGTGCGCGCCCAGCCGCTCCCGGGGGCCGCCGCCGCCGTCGCCGCCGCGCGCTGGCTGTTCGGGCCGGTGCTCGACCCGCGGAGCAAGCGCGTGCAGCGCTGGAACCGCTGGATCCTGCTGGGCCGCGCGGCCGCGCTGGCCGTCGACCCGCTCTTCTTCTACGCGCTCTCCATCGGCCGCGCGGGCCGCCCCTGCATGTACATGGACGCCGGCCTCGCCGCCGCCGTCACCGCGCTGCGCACCGCCGCCGACGTGGCCCACCTCGCCCACGTCCTCGTCCAGTTCCGCCTCGCCTACGTCTCCCGCGAGTCGCTCGTCGTCGGCTGCGGCAAGCTCGTCTGGGACCCGCGCGCCATCGCCGCCCACTACGCCCGCTCCCTCAAGGGCCTCTGCTTCGACCTCTTCGTCATCCTACCCATCCCCCAGGTCAGCCAGCCTACCTCTCTCACTTCAACTGCCCACCTGTGACCTGTGTACCGTGTACGTATGACCTCCAACGTCGATTTTTACCACCATTTTTCACCATGGAAATCAAATCAAGCTCTGAATCATGGAACCATCCATTAGAACGACATGCCGCGCTCAAGTAGGTGGGCAATAAAATGTGCCAGAATTATGGGCGTAGCCCCATGTCTGGTTCTTAGACAGACCACAGCCTACGTCCTTGTCGGAAATGTTAGCAGTAGGGCACACACATGAGTACACATGGCACGTACAACAGTGCCCACCAGCCAGCCAGTTCATGTGTAAATTTGCAGGTACGTGTCCATGTGTCTACTGGCAGCTTACTGGAACGGCCATGGCCATGGCCATGGCCCTAGCAGCAGAGCGGAGTAGAGAATTCCGATCGAAATTAGCATCAGGACGACAGAGACCGATGCGCGAATAATAAGTACGTACGGATGGTTAGCGGAATGATTGGCGTCAATCAGAATATGACCGTGGATGCGATCGGGAGACGACGATCGAATCATTGATGGAGGGAAATAACAAGGGACAATGACGGTTCGATTATGCGTCCGTCCTGATCTGCATGCGCGGCGCTCATGGTAGGGGCGGCTTGTTTGCACGGCTAAGCTTGCAGCTAGCAAGGAGAGACAGACGATCATCATTCAGGAGTGTAAAATTGTGATTTCTCATGCACTGCGCTGACAGAGATCTCATTTCACCAGACCCTCTCGTGTGGCTGGTGTTCCTGCAACTGACTTATTTTTCGCCGATTATTTACCGGTCTTTATCGCCGAGATCAATCATCCGGTCATTCTTGATATTGAGTGCATGTTCATTCTCTCATTTCGTATAATCGATGCTGTCATTTTTGCGCGTGGCCTTCGGCCTTCGGCGTGGAGTAGTATTTTGCCTATTTGGATCAGCCGTGGCCACAAAATGTTAGTTCTGTCATTTTCATTATTTATGTGACGATATACACGAAAGGTGAAGAGGAGTTATTGTTTAAAAGGACCGCTCAATAATCTGCCTACTTGTTTACCTTCATGATATACATGAAGTAAGCAATTAGAGTGATCAGTAAAGTTATTTTTGTCGTAAGAGAATTTGCTAACACACAAATATCAATGCTATGAGCAGAAGTATTCTGAAAGTGGGGTGTTGAGAAAATGTGCTTATGATAAGGATGCAGTAAATTCTAATTATCACAACATATTAGCTGTATGTTGAAGATATATTCTTGAAGGCCCATAGAGAAACTCCCATAAGCTTCCGAAGGTAGAATTTGAACATATTCTTTTCTGTGTAATATGTATACTTTTCATGGAGTCTGTATGGGACTATGGGTGCTTAGTAGTGAAACAGTGGCTATGTATAGAAATAATCATTGGCAGAATTCTGAACTCTTTTACATCACCTTTTCTCTAATAAGCTGATCCATTAAATCCTGCAGATCATCTTCTGGCTGGTCATACCAAAGTTAATAAGAGAAGAGCAAGTTAAACTTATCATGACGATACTGTTGCTCATATTCGTATTGCAATTTCTTCCCAAGGTGTATCATAGTATATATATCATGAGGAAAATGCAGAAGGTGACAGGTTACATCTTTGGTACAGTATGGTGGGGATTTGGTCTAAATCTTTTTGCCTATTTCATTGCTTCTCATGTGAGTACTCCCTCTTCCATTAAGTTAATTCGAGAATATACTATAACAAGACCATGGATAAGGAATCCCAGAGTACTTTTATTTTGTGCTATTTATTGCAATCATCGATATCTGGTTGTTAGTTTGGTCAATGATGTTTTTGAATTTACACCACACCTAGCAGTATTCTTTTCTAAGAAAATCAATGGTTGGTTCAGAATATCTGCAAACAGTCCTGCTTAAATTGCTTATGAAGCAATAATTGTTTCAAGGGGAAGTACTACCAAGCTGTTGCTGGTGATAATGGAAATTTTGAATCAATAGATGCACTGTTTATATTAAATAAAATACAATTGTCCATATTATTGCTGAACAGGAAACCTGTTCAGACAATCAATTCCATCATGTTTGTTGTTGAATGCTGGTTACGTAAAAGCAGGCTGTCGGTCGAAAGATCAATATGCATAGGAAAAAAAATGGAAGTAAGATGCACATTAAAGAGTACAATGGTTTCAACACAAAGTTCATTTAAGAGAAAAACTTGAACTTAACTACCTAGAAAATGCTTGTATGTAATTTGTTGGCCTGCCCTGCATAAATAAAATATTTGTGGAGTTTCTAATTGAAGAGATCATGCATGCTAAATTTTTATAGGCAATGTTGGTTGTTTATCAAGTTTCTTCCATTTCCAGATTGCAGGTGGGTGTTGGTACGTTCTTGCGATTCAGCGTGTCGCCTCCTGCCTACAATCCGAATGCGAGATAAACAACAATTGCAATTTGATGTCACTGGCTTGCTCCAAGGAGATGTGCTTTCACTTCCCTTGGTCATCAGATATGACTGCATTGGCATGCGATACGAACTTAACTTCTTTCAGCCAACAAAATGTGCCGGCCTGTCTAAGTGGCAATGGCGCCTTTGCTTACGGAATCTACAAGGGAGCCCTTCCTGTTATCTCGAGCAATTCACTTGCTGTCAAAATTCTCTATCCCATATTCTGGGGCCTCATGACCCTCAGGTAATTTATATACTCCATGGTTGTTGTATGCACGTGTTGGTTTATTAATTTTTCCCTTATGAAGACAAAAGATAATTAATATACTGCTCTACCACCACCTCTGCTCGCTTACTGTCTCACACAGTTTGTATGAATCAATTGGCAGCACATTTGGAAATGATCTTGAGCCGACGAGCAACTGGCTTGAGGTGATCTTCAGCATCATTAATGTACTCAGCGGGCTGATGCTCTTCACGCTGCTGATCGGCAACATACAGGTGTGAAGTGCCGCCAATCTCTCTGCCGTTCAGTTCATTCTTACTGCAGCTAGCTACTGATATTCAGCTTCAGTTCATGCTACTGATATTCAGCTTCAGTTATTTCAGTTACTTCAGTAACAGTAACAGGAAATGGTGCATTTTCGCTGCAGGTATTCTTGCACGCCGTGCTGGCGAGGAAGCGGAAGATGCAGCTGCGGTTCCGGGACATGGAGTGGTGGATGAGGCGGCGGCAGCTGCCGTCGCGGCTGCGGCAGCGGGTCCGGAAGTACGAGCGGGAGCGGTGGGCGGCCATCACCGGCGACGAGGAGATGGAGATGATCAAGGACCTCCCCGAGGGCCTCCGGCGGGACATCAAGCGGTACCTCTGCCTGGAGCTGGTGAAGCAGGTGCCCCTGTTCCACGGCATGGACGAGCTGATCCTGGACAACATCTGCGACCGGCTGCGGCCGCTGGTGTTCTGCGGCGGCGAGAAGGTGATCCGGGAGGGCGACCCGGTGCAGCGCATGGTGTTCGTCCTGCAGGGGAAGCTGCGGAGCACGCAGCCGCTGACCAAGGGCGTGGTGGCGGAGTGCGTGCTGGGCGCGGGGAGCTTCCTCGGCGACGAGCTGCTGTCGTGGTGCCTGCGGCGGCCGTTCGTCGACCGGCTGCCGGCGTCGTCGGCCACGTTCGAGTGCGTCGAGGCGGCGCAGGCCTTCTGCCTCGACGCGCCGGACCTGCGCTACATCACGGAGCACTTCCGGTACAAGTTCGCCAACGACAAGCTCAAGCGCACCGCGCGCTACTACTCGTCCAACTGGCGGACGTGGGCCGCCGTCAACGTGCAGCTCGCGTGGAGGAGGTACAGGGCCAGGATGATGGCGACGGCGGTGCTGCCGCCGCCGCCGGCCGGCGCGGCGGGGCCCGAGGACGGGGACCGCCGGCTGCGGCATTATGCGGCCATGTTCATGTCGCTCAGGCCGCACGACCACCTCGAGTAGGCTCGGGACCGTTCGGGTGGCTAGGGGATCGGAGGGGACGTGGGCATGTAGAGGGACCTTGCTTTGGTATAACGTGTATCTGTCACGTTGTAGCTGACAAGGCTCGCCATTTATTAAGGATGATCAGTACAATAATGGAGGTGGAGGTGGTATTTCTTGGTTGGTTTTGCCGATCGATTTTGCAGCCACCATTTTTCGCCAGCAAAGATGGGACATCCACATCCTACGTGAAGGCACGGTGATATTTCTGCCGTTCCGTTTGCTGCTTTGGTCATTCCCGCACAAGGTTCCGCGGTTGCTCCTTTTCTCGAGTGAAGTGCATCGTAGGTCCTTAAATTATTTTAGGGACGTTGTATAGGTCTTTAAATTATGGGAATCGTTTCCCACTCGCGCGTCGGTTGGCACGCCGGTCGTCGCTCGCACGCGCGGGCTCTTGTAACATTTTTTTCGCACGCGCGGGCTCTTGTAACATTTTTTTCACCGGCGCGTTTCGTTGGTCAATGGATGCAACATTTTTTATCCAAATTGTTGTAACCAGTGTCATTTTTGCTGCAAGCATTCTTATTTTATTTTTTTCTTCAGTAAAAAAACTGGATATACGTTTGGTTGCAATTTCAGTTCGTCGGATTTTTCGTTACCAACGATGTTTTTTACTTTTGCTACAACCGTGTTATTTTTTGCTACAACCGGCATCATGTTTTGCTGCAACCGTTCACTAAAAAAGTTCCATACACGTCACATAAATATTTGCTACAACCGGCGTTTGACTTTTACTATCACGTACCATCAGCTTCGTTTTTTTGCTACGATCACGCAGATATTTTTTTGCTACAAATTTTGTTTTTTGTTACAAACGTTGAAAAAATTGCTGCATCGCATCGAAAATTTGTTGTATAGGAGGAAAAATGTTGCATGCGGATCCAACGGTGCAAACGCGCGGGGGTTGGTGGATCCTGCGGCCCGCACGTGGCCGGCCGAAAGTTTGGGCCGGCGCGCCGGCGCAGATCACTCCCCTTAAATTATCGTGTGCTGGTGTTGGTGATGCGACGCCCTCGGTCACGCGGGTGATGAGGCGTCGGCGGCCCTCACTTGCTGGTGTGCATCCCTTCCCGCAGGTTTGTCACATGATAAAGCTCATCCCCTCCTCCCCGATCCGCTCCTTCCAACGCTGGATCTGGGTCCTAGTGGCTTAGGTTGCTACTCCAGGTCGCTCGTTGTGCGGATCTCGTTGGACGGGGTTGGATCCGGAGGAGACTCCTGGCCGGCGCTGCCGCCACACCTAAGGCTATGCCTTGGGCGTCGTTCCCCTCATTGGTAGTTGTGGTGTGGATCCTCTCCCCCTCCTTTTGTCCCCTGCTAGACGAAAACTTAGGTCTCCTGCTTCGGGTGGTGACGGGACGTCCGTGTTGTGTTCCTCCTTGGAGGCACCGTCCGGGGTTGCAGGGGCGGGAAGAGAGTTCGCTCGTGGATTCGATGGTGGCGGGGAACAACTTGGATTGTGTTCTTCATTATCTCTTCATAGGTTGCACGCTCGGAGGGTCACTGACGTGGTCGTCGGAGCAAGAGGGGATCGGGTTCCCTTCTACGGCGGCAACGGTATATCTTTGGGTAGGAGCGATGTGCTTTGCTGATTCCAGCTCTGGCCTCTGACCTACTCATACTTGTGCCCTTGCTTCTGTGACTGTGGCCGGCAGCTCTCGCCTTTGGGTGTGTCTTCGTCGCAAAACGGCGACGATGCTCGTGAGTAGTGTGTTCCAAGCTTGTGGGTCTCCTCTAGTAACTTCTTCCAATTCAGCTTGGATGCCATCCATTTGGTTTCTAAGGTGAACCGAGATGTCGGGTGTCGTTGCGGCATCCTTCGAGCCAGGATGAAAGGGAAGGGTCCCTTTGGAGCATCGGTAACAAATGATGGTCTGGTCCATTTATGTCTTCGAGGGTGGTTGTGATCACAAAGCTTGCGCGGTTATGCATTCCTCCCTGGTCCATAGTTTAGTTTTGTCGGTGTAGGCCGTCTTGTAGGGTGTCGGCCGCAACGTGGTGATGCTTGGGCTCGCTTCCGCTACTGCCTACGAGTTATCTCGCTTGAGTGCTTTGGATGAGTCGTCTTGTTTTTCTTGTTCTTTTTTCCTTGTAAGTTGATGCATGTGTACTCCTAGCCGGTTGATAACTTTGTTAATTTAAAGTCGGGCTCTTCTGAAGCCTTTGTTTAAAAAAATATTATGAAAATCCGCATGTAAGTCTTTAAAATGCAGTAAGTATATTATTCAAGTCTGAAATTTGTCCTACCTCTCCTGACCAGTCAACTGACGCCATTGACCCGTGACACGTCGGACTAAGGCCCACAAGATAACGGCCAGTGATGCAAATAAAGTCAAATTCATGAACTTAAAAAAATGTTTGTGTTGTTCGTGACGGTGGAAAAAATGTACGTGAACATTCATATAGTTTATGAATATGGAAAAAGTGTTCACGACTTAAAAAAAGTTTGCATCATTACGAACATTCACATACTTTCTCGACTTTAAAAAAGTTCGAGGACGTGAAAAAAATGTTCACGGCTTAGACCCTGAACAATTTTTAAACACTTATTTTTTTTAAACACTAGGCACTTTTGCAAATTTGTGAACATTTATAAATTCACAATTGTTATTCATAAATTGCTAACATTTTTAAAATTCATGAAAAAATATTAAATTTGTGCAAAAAATTCAAATTCATGAATTTCATGATTGCTTCTAGTGTTTATGAATAAAATGGCTGATGAAAAAAAAATCTCAAAGGTACCGATTTTTCTTGAGCTCTACGATATAGCACACACATGAGTTTTTGAGACTTCGAATTTATTTGCATATTTCCATCATCGACAGTTTCCTTGGAGCCTCCGTGCCCGACGTGGCATGGGTCAATGGCGCCAGCTGGCCGGTCAGGTGGGGTCGAACTTATTTTGGACCTGAATGACACACTTACTTCACTTTTAAGACTTGAATGCCTATTTTCATAGTTTGAGGACATGCATGACACCCGTGAAACAGTTCAAGGACCTACAATGCACTTCACTCTTTTTTTTTCCTTGAAAAGATCAAATATGTTATAAAAGTTTACCAGAAGTAAGAAGCATCTCAAATATAATAAAAATTATGAACAAGATGTAACTGTAAACACATCATTGTCGTTAAAACCATGCATATGAGTTGTGGCAGTAAAAAGATTTGAAGACCATCGAGCGACCACTACTGCACAGGGTTCCGCGGTTGCTATGGGCGAGACGTTGCACGGGCATCATGTCCGGCGGTGATCCTCCCATCCGAGTGCGGCTCTGCCATTGGTGCACACATATGCAACTACATATGAGTAACAAATGAACAATGCTACACTTATATGACATAAATTACATACTAAACCTTACGGGATTAAGTGGCAAGATTCAGTCCCGGCCCTGAGGGGGGGAGGGGCGTCCGCCCCGGCCCCCCGGGTGCCAAGGGGCCCGAGCTATGTTTTATGCTCTTGAATGGGTCGCTCTAACCCAAATGCTAAACAGATCGAGTATCACGTACCCCATCCGCGAGAAATTAGCGTAGATCGTTTTCCCCTTATTTCGTTCTTGTCACGATGGAATCTGAGACCCCTTGCTGATACTTCATGAATGGATCAGTTATCGCGTGCCAATAATTAGGAGCTGTTGCCAAAAAGGCTCCTGATTTCCTGCCTTATTCACCAGCCGAAAATTGTGTGCATCCAATTTTAAGATGTGGGTCTAATTTTTGGACCAACAAGTACTGTAAATCCAGGCCAAGTGGACCTAGGGAGAGAATAGATCGCTCCCTGATATCCATCTAATGTAGAGCACCAAGTCAGGGGAGGGCCGGACCGCCGGAGTTAGCCATGTCGCTGCCTCTCACGCAACCACGCCGTTTCGCCTAGAGGCCTTGCAGTGTGACGGTGAGGTTATAGTTGCAAAGGATAGGTATGCCTTTGATCTCTGTTTGTATAGCTAGTGCATGGTGTATGGGAGTTTACAAGGATGATTTATTAAAATTTATAAATGTTAGTCAAAATTTTCTCTGCATTGGTCCAACTGGCCCATTGATAATCTACTCACTAGAAATTGTTTATGTATCGATGTTATTGGAGTTGTAAGTTGAATTTGCCAACTCATTGATAGTTGCTATGGAGTAATAAACAACAGATTTACTAATTCTAATCTAGATTTGAATTAACAAGGACTTATCTATCTCCTACACTATTTGATTAATCAAACAAAAAACAAAAAGGACAAAGGAAAAAATCATCACAAATCTTCGCGTAAAATCAAGTGTTGTAGGTGTTAGATGTTACTTAGATAAATCTCATCTAGATGAGAACTAGCCACATTCATAAATTAATGTTGATTTAGAAGACACGGATTTTGCATGTCTCGATGTTAACATCAGCATGGATAATAATGACGTGAGTGATCTTTGGCTTTTAAATCATCTGCTAGTCTTAGGAGCTTGCTTATGAAATTGTAATAATCTACATGATATAGCTATTAGACATACTAGTGAAGAAGAGATTTGTATAAAACAAAAACAAAAAGTATCTCCTTTAGTTAACAATTCAAGATAGTTTTTTGTACTCTTGTATGGTCTATGTTAAAGGCCCCGAGGTTTAGTAGTCAACGGGTCTGAACCTTTCAGATCCGTATGTGCTTTATAAATCTCTATGTCTTCATATAGATACTTCTACCATGCACCATTTGAAACTATCCCAAATGACTGCTCCACTATACAAATCTGGTTTACTACTCAGAGTCATCCGGATTAGTGACAAAGTTTGCATCGACGTAACTCCTTTACGACAAACTCTTTAATCACATCCATAATCGAGAAAAATTCCTTAGTCCATTAGTTACTAAGGATAACTTTGAACGTTGTTCAGTGATCCATTCCTGTATCACTCTTGTACCCCTTGACTGACTCATAGCAAGGCACACTTTAGATGCGGTACACAACATAGCATACTTATAGAGCCTACGGTTGATGCATAGGGGACGACATTCGTCCTTTCTCTTTCTTCTGTCGTGGTCGGGCTTTTGAGTCTTACTCAAAATTCACACCTTATAACACAACCAAGAACTCCTTCTTTTGCCGATCTATTTTGAACACTTTCAAAAACTTGTCAAGGCATGCATTTTGTTGAAAGTTCTATTAAGCACTTTGATCTATATCCATAGATCTTGATGCTCACTGCTCAAGTAGCTTATCCAGGTTTTTCCTTTGAAAACTCCTTTCAAACAACCCTTTATGCTTTCCAGAAATTCTACATTATTTCCGATCAACAATATGTCAACCACATATATTCATCAGAAATTCAATAGTGCTCCCACTCACTTCTTTGAAAATACAAGTTTCTCATAAACTTTGTATAAAACAAAAAACTTTGATCATCTCATCAAAGTGTATATTCCAACTCCGAGATGCTTGCTCCAGTCCATAGAAGGATCGCTCGAGCTTTGCATACTTGTTAGCACCCTTTATGATCGACAAAATCTTCTGGTTGTATCACATACAACCTTTCCTCAGGGAAACCGTCGCGGAAACAATATTTTGACATCCTATCTGCAAGATTTCATAAACGATGCAGCAACTGCTAAGATAATTCCAACATACTTTCAGCATCGCTACGAGTGAGAAAGTCTCATCGTAGTCAACTCTTTGAACTTTGTCGAAAACATCTTTGGGATAAGTCGAGCTTTCTTAATGGTGACTTTTCACCATCACCGTATGTCTTCCTTTTAAAGACCCATCCATAGTTAATAGTCTTACAACCATCAAGTAGTTTTTCCAAAGTCTACACTTTGTTTTCGTACATGGATCGTCCTCTCGGATTTCATGGCCTCCAGCCATTTGTCGAAATCCGGACCCACCATCGCTTCTCCATTGCTCGTAGGTTCATTGTTGTCCAACAACATGTAACGCCCAAAATGCGATCCTATCCTTATTTTGGCGCGAGGGCCTCGACAGGGATAGAAGCGCATCTCGTCGTTTCGCAAGAATGGATATCGTTACTGTTGGAAATATGCCCTAGAGGCAATAATAAAATGGTTATTATCATATTTCCTTATTCATGATAATCGTCTATTGTTCATGCTATAATTGTATTAACAGGAAACAGTGATACATGTGTGAATAAATAGATCACAATGTGTCCCTAGCAAGCCTCTAGTTGGCTAGCTCGTTAGTCAATAGATGATCATGGTTTCCTGGTCATGGGCATTAGATGTCATTGATAACGGGATCACATCATTGGGAGAATGATGTGATGGACAAGACCCAATCCTAAGCATAACACTAGATCGTATTGTTCGTATGCTAAAGCTTTTCTAATGTCAAGTGTCTTTTCCTTCGACCGTGAGATTGTGCAACTCCCGGATACCGTAGGAGTGCTTTGGGTGTATCAAACGTCACAACGTAACTGGGCGACTATAAAGGTGCACTACGGGTACATCTGAAAGTGTCTGTTGGGTTGGTACGAATCGAGATTGGGATTTGTCACTCCGCGTGACGGAGAGGTATCTCTGGGCCCACTCGGTAGAACATCATCATGAGCTCAATGTGACTAAGAAGTTAGTCACACGATGACGTGCTATGGAACGAGTAAAGAGACTTACCAGTAACGAGATTGAACAAGGTATAGGTATACCGACGATCGAATCTCGGGCAAGTTCTATACCGACAGACAAAGGGAATTGTATACGCGATTGATTGAATCTTTGACATCGTGGTTCATCCGATGAGATCATCGTGGAGCAAGTGGGAGCCACCATGGGCATCCAGACCCCGCTGATGGTTATTGGCCGGAGAGATGTTTCGGTCATGTCTGCGTGTCTCCCGAACCCGTAGGGTCTAAACACTTAAGGTTCGATGACGCTAGGGTTATAGGGAATTGTTATACGAGGTTACCGAAAGTTGTTCGGAGTCCCGGATGAGATCCCGGACGTCACGAGGAGCTACGGAATGGTCCGGAGGTAAAGATTGATATATAGGATGGATGGGTTTGGACGCCGGAAATGTTTCGGGCACCACCGGCAAAGTGTCGGGACCACCAGAAGGGTTCCGGAGGCCCACCGGGAGGGGCCACAAGCCCCGGAGGGCTACATGGGCCAAGTGCGGGAAGGAACCAGCCCCTAGGTGGGCTGGTGCGCCCCCCACACCCAGCCCATGCGCACCAGAGAGGGAGAGAGGGGAAACCCTAGGCGCAGGGGAGGCCCAAGGCCCACCTAGGGCGCCGCCCCCCTTTCCCTGCCCTAGCCGCCGCCCCCTCTCCCATCTGGGCTGCCGCACCGCCTAGGGTGGGAACCCTAGGGGTGGCGCACCCCCTCCCCTCCTCCTATATATAGTGGGGGTTTTGGGGCTGTTTCACACACAGTTTTCTATCTCCCTCGGCGCAGCCCTGTCCCCCTTCTTCCTCCTCTCCGACAGTGCTTGGCGAAGCCCTGCCGGGAGACCTCGTCTCTCCATCGACACCACGCCGTTGTGCTACCGGAGATCTTCCCCAACCTCTCCCTCCTCCTTGCTGGATCAAGGTGCGGGAGACGTCACCGGGCTGCACGTGTGTTGAACGTGGAGGTGTCGTGGTTCGGCACTAGATCGGAATCACACCGCGATATGAATCGCCGCGAGTACGACTCCATCAACTGCGTTCTAGCAACGCTTCCGCTTAGCGATCTTCAAAGGTATGAAGATGCACTCACCCGTATCTCGTTGCTGGTCTCTCCATAGGAAGATATGAATATGCGTAGGAAATTTTTTGAATTTATGCTACATTACCCAACAGTGGCATCCGAGCGAGGTTTTCTATGCGTAGATTCTATGCACGAGTAGAACACAAAAGGTTGTGGGCGATGATTTGTCAATTGCTTGCCGCTACTAGTCTTATTATTTTCCGGCGGTATTGTGGGATGAAGCGGCCCGGACCGACCTTACACGTACACTTACGTGAGACTGGTTCCACCGACACACATGCACACCGTGCATGAAGGTGGCTAGAGGGTGTCTGTCTCTCCCACTCTAGTCGGATTGGATTTGATGAAAAGGGTCCTCACGAAGGGTAAATAGCTTTGGCATATCATCGTTGTGGCTGTCACGTAGGTAAGAAGGCGTTCTTGCTAGAAACCCAAATCAGCCACGTAAAACTTGCAACAACAATTAGAGGACGTCTAACTTGTTTTTGCAGGGTTTGACATGTGATGTGATATGGCCAAAGTTGTGATGTTGCATGTATGATGTATGAGATGATCATGTTATTGTAATAGGTTTCACGACTTGCATGTCGATGAGTATGACAACCGGCAGGAGCCATAGGAGTTGTCTTAATTTATTGTATGAGATGCAACGCCATGTGCTTACTACTTTTACTTCATTGCTAACGGTTAGCTCTAGTAGTAGTGATAGTAGTAGTTGGCGTGATGACTTCACAAAGACACGATGATGGAGATCATGATGATGGAGATCATGGTTTCACGCCGGTGACAATGATGATCATGCGATGCCAGAAGATGGAGATCGAAAGAGCAAAGATGATAATGGCCATATCATGTCACTGTATGATTGCATTGTGATGTTTATCATGTTTTTCATCTTATTGCTTAGAACGACGGTAGCATAATAAGATGATCCCTCTTAAAATTTCGAGAACGTATTCCCCTAAGTGTGCACCGTTGCGAAGGATCGTTGTCTCGAAGCACCACGTGATGATCGGGTAGATTCTAACATTCGCATACAACGGGTGTAAGCCAGAATTACACAAGCGAAACACCTAGGTTGACTCGACGAGCTTAGCATGTACAGACATGACCTCGAATACAAGAGACCGAAAGGTCGAACATGAGTCGTATGGTTGAATACGATCAGCATGAAGTTGCTCACCATGGTGACTAGTCCGTCTCACGTGATGATCGGACACGGGTTAGTCAACATGGATCATGTATCACTTAGATGACTAGAGGGATGTCGATTTAAGTGGGAGTGCACACTTAATTTGATTAATTGAACTTAATTTTCATGAACTTAGTCTAAAAGTTGTCTTTACAAATATTGTAGATGGCCAACGTCAACCTCAATTTCAACGCGTCCCTAGAGAAAAGCAAGCTGAAAGATGATGGTAGCAACTATGCGAACTGGGTTCGCAACTTGAAGCTCATCCTTGAAGCAGCTAAAAAGGCTTATGTCCTTGATGCGCCGCTAGGTGACCGTCCCGCTCCCGCAGCAGCCCAGGACATTCTGAACGTCTGGCAAACGCGGAGTGATGACTACTCTCTGGTTAGGTGTGGCATGTTATACAGTTTAGAAACGGGGCTCCAAAGGCGTTTTGAGCAACACGATACATATGAGATGTTCCAAGAGCTGAAGCTAGTTTTTCAAGCTCATGCCCGTGTCGAGAGATATGAATTCTCCGACAAGTTCTTTAGCTGTAAGATGGAGGAGAACAGTTCTGTCAGTGAGCACATACTCAAAATGTCTGGGTTACACGGTCGTCTGACTTCACTTGGAGTCGAACTTCCGGATGATGCTATAATTGACAGAATCCTCTAGTCTATCCCACCAAGCTACAAAGGTTTTGTGCTGAACTACAACATGCAATGGATGGAGAAGACCATTCCCGAGTTGTACTCGATGCTCAAGTCTGCAGAAGTAGAAATCAAGAAAGAGCATCAAGTGTTGATGGTCAACAAGACCACTAGTTTCAAGAAGGGCAAGGGTAAGAAGAACTTCAAGAAAGACGGCAAATCCGTTGCCGCGCCCGGTAAGCCAGATACCGGGAAGAAGAAAAAGAATGGACCCAAGCTTGAGACTAAGTGCTTCTATTGCAAGGGAAAGGGTCATTGGAAGCGGAACTGCCCCAAATACTTAGCGGACAAGAAAGCCGGCAACGTTAAAGGTATATGTGATATACATGTTATTGATGTGTACCTTACCAACGCTCGTAGTAGCTCCTGGGTATTTGATACCGGTGCTATTGCTCACATTTGCAACTCAAAGCAGGAACTGCGGAATAAGCGGAGACTGGCCAAGGACGAGGTGACGATGCGCGTCGGGAATGGCTCCAAGGTCGATGTGATCACCGTCGGCACGCTACCTCTACATCTACCGTCGGGATTAGTTTTAAACCTTAATAATTGTTATTTAGTACCAGCTTTGAGCATGAATATTTTATCAGGGTCTTGCTTAATGCGAGACGGCTACTCATTTAAGTCAGAGAATAATGCTTGTTCTATTTATATGAGTGATATGTTTTATGGTCATGCTCCGCTGGTGAATGGTTTATTCTTGATGAATCTCGATCGTGATGTTATGAATATTCATAGTGTGAGTACCAAAAGATGTAAAGTTGACAATGATAGTCCCACATACTTGTGGCACTGCCGCCTTGGTCATATCGGCGTTAAGCGCATGAAGAAGCTCCATACTGATGGACTATTAGAGTCTCTTGACTTTGAATCATTTGACACATGCGAACCGTGCCTCATGGGCAAGATGATTAAGACCCCATTCTCGGGGATAATGGAGAGAGCAACCGACTTATTGGAAATAATACATACTGATGTGTGTGGTCCAATGAACGTTGAAGCTCGCGGTGGCTATCGCTATGTTCTCACTCTAACCGATGATTTGAGTAGGTATGGGTATATCTACTTGATGAAGCACAAATCTGAGACGTTTGAAAAGTTCAAGGAATTTCAGAGTGAGATCGAGAATCAACGTGACGGAAAAATTAAGTGTCCACGATCTGATCGTGGAGGAGAATATTTGAGTCACGAGTTTGGCACACACCTAAGGAAGTGCGGAATCGTTTCACAACTGACGCCGCGTGGAACACCGCAACCCAACGGAGTGTCTGAACGTCGTAATCGCACTTTATTAGATATGATACGATCTATGATGTCTCTTACCGACTTACCGCTATCATTTTGGGGATACGCATTAGAAACTGCGGCATTCACTTTAAATAGGGCATCGTCTAAATCCGTTGAGACGACACCGTATGAACTATGGTTTGACAAGAAACCTAAGTTGTCGTTTCTTAAAGTTTGGGGCTGCGATGCTTATGTGAAGAAACTTCAACCAGAAAAGCTCGAACCCAAAGCGGAGAAATGCGTATTCATAGGATACCCTAAGGAAACTATTGGGTATACCTTCTATCTTAGATCCGAAGGTAAAACCTTTGTTGCCAAGAACGGATCCTTTCTAGAGAAAGAGTTTCTCTCGAAAGAAGTAAGTGGGAGGAAGGTAGAACTTGATGAGGTAATTACACCCCCTCTCGAACAGGATAGTAGCGGAGCGCGGGAAGTTGTTCCTGTGGCGCCTACACCAACTGAAGAGGAAGTTAATGATAATGATCATGAAACTTCGGATCAAATTACTACTGAGCCGCGAAGGTCCACAAGGGTACGCTCTGCACCAAAGTGGTACGGCAACCCTGTGATGGAAATCATGTTGTTAGACAATGGTGAACCTTCGAACTATGAAGAAGCAATGCCGGGCCTGGATTCCAACAAATGGCTTGAAGCTATGAAATCCAAGATAGGATCCATGTATGAGAACAAAGTATGGACTTTGGTGGACTTGCCCGATGACCGGTGAGCCATAGAAAATAAATGGATCTTCAAGAAGAAGACTGATGCAAACGGTAATGTGACCGTTTATAAAGCTCGACTTGTCGCAAAGGGTTTTCAACAAATTCAAAGAATTGACTACGAAGAGACTTTCTCTCCCGTAGCGAAGCTGAAATCAGGCTGAATCATGTTAGCAATTGCCGCCTTTTATGATTATGAAATTTGGCAAATGGACGTCAAAACAGCGTTCCTTAACTGGAAACTTAAGGAAGATTTGTATATGATGCAACCAGAAGGTTTTGTCGACCCTAAGGGTGCTAACAAAGTGTGCAAGCTCCAGCGCTCCATCTATGGGCTGGTGCAAGCGTCTCGGAGTTGGAACATTCGCTTTAATGAAGTGATTAAAGCGTTTGGGTTCATACAGGTTTACGGAGAAGCATGTCTGTACAAGAAAGTGAGTGAGAGCTGTGTAGCTTTCCTCATACTGTATGTGGATGACATATTGTTGATGGGGAATAATATAGAGATGTTGGAGAGCATAAAGGCCTATTTGAACAAGAGTTTTTCAATGAAGGACCTTGGAGAAGCTGCATACATATTAGGCATCAAGATCTATAGAGATAGATCGAGACGCCTCATAGGTCTTTCGCAAGGTACATACCTTGACAAGATATTAAAGAAGTTTAATATGGAAAACTCAAAGAAAGGGTTCTTGCCAGTTTTGCAAGGTATGAGATTGAGTAAGACTCAGTCACCGACCACGACAGCAGATAGAGAAGATGAGTTTTGTCCCCTACGCTTCAGCCATAGGCTCTCTTATGTATGCCATGCTGTGTACCAGACCTGATATAAACCTTGCCATAAGTTTGGTAGGCAGGTACCAAAGTGATCCCGGTATGGAACACTTGACAGCGGTCAAGAATATCCTTAAGTACCTGAAAAGGACTAAGGAAATGTTTCTCGTTTATGGAGGTGACGAAGAGCTCGTCGTAAAGGGTTACGTCGACGCTAGCTTCGACACAGATCCGGATGACTCTAAGTCACAGACCGGATACGTATATGTTTTGAATGGTGGGACAGTGAGCTGGTGCAACAGCAAGCAAGAAGTCGTGGCAGCATCTACATGTGAAGCGAAGTACATAGCTGCTTCAGAAGCGGCTCATGAAGGAATTTGGATGAAGGAGCTCATCACCGACCTTGGAGTGGTTCCAAGCGCGTCGGGTCCAATGACACTCTTCTTTGATAACACTCGGGCCATTGCCATAGCCAAGGAGCCCAGGTTTCACCGGAAGACGAAGCACATCAAACGCCGCTATAACTCCATCCAGGACCGTGTCCAGTGTGGAGTAATAGAGATTTGCAAAGTACACACGGATCTGAATGTTGCAGACCCGTTGACTAAACCTCTTCCACGAGCAAAACATGATCAACACCATAATGCTATGGGTGTTCGATACATCACAATGTAACTGGATTATTGACTCTAGTGCAAGTGGGAGACTATTGGAAATATGCCCTAGAGGCAATAATAAAATGGTTATTATCATATTTCCTTGTTCATGATAATCGTCTATTGTTCATGCTATAATTGTATTAACAGGAAACAATAATACATGTGTGAATAAATAGATCACAATGTGTCCCTAGCAAGCCTCTAGTTGGCTAGCTCGTTAGTCAATAGGTGATCATCGTTTCCTGGTCATGGGCATTAGATGTCATTGATAACGGCAACACATCATTGGGAGAATGATGTGATGGACAAGACCCAATCCTAAGCATAGCACTAGATCGTATTGTTCGTATGATAAAGCTATTCTAATGTCAAGTGTCTTTTCCTTCGGCCGTGCGATTGTGCAACTCCCGGATACCGTAGGAGTGCTTTGGGTGTATCAAATGTCACAACGTAACTGGGTGACTATAAAGGTGCACTACAGGTACCTCTGAAAGTGTCTGTTGGGTTGGTACGAATTGAGATGGGGATTTGTCACTCCGTGTGACGGAGAGGTATCTCTGGGCCCACTCGGTAGAACATCATCATGAGCTCAATGTGACTAAGAAGTTAGTCACACGATGACGTGCTAGGGAAAGAGTAAAGAGACTTACTGGTAACGAGATTGAACAAGGTATAGGTATACCGACAATCGAATCTCGGGCAAGTTCTATACCGACAGACAGAGGGAATTGTATACGGGATTGATTGAATCCTTGACATCGTGGTTCATCCGATGAGATCATCGTGGAGCAAGTGGAAGCCACCATGGGTATCCAGACCCCGCTGATGGTTATTGGCCGGAGAGGTGTCTCGGTCATGTCTGCTTGTCTCCCGAACCCGTAGGGTCTACACACTTAAGGTTTGATGACGCTAGGATTATAGGGAATTGTTATATGAGGTTACTGAAAGTTGTTTGGAGTCCCGGATGAGATCCCGGACATCACGAGGAGCTACGGAATGGTCCGGAGGTAAAGATTGATATATAGGATGGATGGGTTTGGACGCCGGAAATGTTTTGGGCACCACCGGCAAAGTGTCGGGACCATTGGAAGGGTTCCGGAGGCCCACCGGGAGGGGCCACAAGCCCCGGAGGGCTACATGGGCCAAGTGCGGGAGGGAACCAGCCCCTAAGTGGGCTGGTGCGCCCCCCACACCCAGCCCATGCGCACTAGAGAGGGAGGAAGGGGAAACCCTAGGCACAAGGGAGGCCCAAGGCCCACCTAGGGCGCCGCCCCCCATTTCCCTGCTCTGGCCGCCGCCCCCCCTCCCATCTGGGCTGCCTCACCACCTAGGGTGGGAACCCTAGGGGTGGCGCACCCCCCTCCCCTCCTCCTATATATAGTGGGGGTTTTGGGGCTATTTCACACACAGTTTTCTATCTCCCTCGGCGCAGCCGTGCCCCCCTTCTTCCTCCTCTCCCACGGTGCTTGGTGAAGCCCTACCGGGAGACCTCGTCTCTCCATCGACATCACGCCGTCGTGCTGTCGGAGATCTTCCCCAACCTCTCCCTCCTCCTTGCTGGATCAAGGTGGGGGAGACGTCACTCGGCTGCACGCGTGTTGAACGTGGAGGTGCCGTGGTTCGGCACTAGATCGGAATCACACCGCGATTTGAATCGCCGCGAGTATGACTCCATCAACCGCATTCTAGCAACGCTTCCGCTTAGAGATCTTCAAAGGTATGAAGATGCACTCACCCTTCTCTCGTTGCTGGTCTCTCCATAGGAAGATCTGAATATGCGTAGGAATTTTTTTGAATTTATGCTACGTTACCCAACAGTTACAAGTACATGTATTGAAAAGATGAGATATATGGAATTGGCTTACACTCGCCACAAGATACATCAGAGTCACGTCAATACAATACATAAAATATCATGAATAAGAGCAAGGTCCGACTAGGGACGAAAACAAACGAGAAAAGAAAACGACGTCCATCCTTGCTATCCCAGGCTATCGGCGTGGAACCCATCCTAGATCGATGAAGAAGAAGAAGAAGCAACTCCAAATAAACAATCAACGCGCTCGTGTCAAGTAACCTTTACCTGTACCTGCAACTGGTGTTGTAGTAATCTGTGAGCCACAGGGGACTCAGCAATCTCATTTCCAAAGGTATCAATACTAGCAAAGCTTAATAGGTGAGGTATGGTTAAGTGGTGAGGCTGCAGCAAGCGACTAAGCATTTATTTAGTGGCTAACCTACGAGTACAAGAATAAAGAGGGGGATGATCTACGCATAGCGGACGTGAACTACTGATGATCAAATGAATGATCCTGAAACACGTACTTACGTCAGACATAACCACACCGTGTCCTCGATCGGAGAAGGAACTCGCGAAAGAGACAATCACGGTTACGCACTCAGTTGGCATATTTTTCATTAAGTTAACTTCAAGTTATCTAGAACCAGTGTTAAACAAAATTTCCACGTTGCCACATAACCGCGGGCACGACTTTCCGAAAGATTTAACCCTGCAGGGGTGCTCCAACTAGTCCATCACAAATTACCACAAGCCGCATAGAAATCCTCGATCACGCCACTCGCGATCTCGTCGGATTCCTTAGTGGAAAACCTCAACTCTGAGATTACCCAAAGCATCACCGGAATCCCGATGCACAAGATATCTCGTAAAAGGTAAAACTAATCCATCAAGGTGTTGGGGAACGTCGCATGGGAAACAAAAAATTTCCTACGCGCACAAAGACCTATCATGGTGATGTCCATCTACGAGAGGGGATTTCCGATCTACGTACCCTCGTAGATCGCACAACAGAAGCATTAGTGAACGCGGTTGATGTAGTGGAACGTCCTCACGTCCCTTGATCCGCCCCGCGAACCGTCCCTCGATCCGCCCCGCGAACCGTCCCGCGATCCGCTCCGATCTAGTGCCGAACGGACGGCACCTCCGCGTTCAGCACACGTACAGCTCGACGATGATCTCGGCCTTCTTGATCCAGCAAGAGAGACGGAGAGGTAGATGAGTTCTCCGGCAGCGTGACGGCGGTCCGGAGGTTGGTGGTGATCTAATCTCAGCACGGCTCCGTCCGAGCTCCGCAGAAACGCGATCTAGAGGAAAAACCGTGGAGGTATGTGGTCGGGCTGCCGTGGCAAAAGTTGTCTCAAATCAGCCCTAATACCTCAGTATATATAGGAGGGAGGGGGAGGGAAGAGGCAGCCTCAAACCTTCAAGGTTTGGCCGAAATTAGAGGTGGAGGAGTCCTACTCCAATCCTACGTGGAGTAGGATTCCACCTTCCCACTTGGAAACTCTTTCCACCTTGTGTTTTTTCCTTCTCAAACCTTATGGGCCTTAGTGGGAACTTATTCCAGCCCACTAGGGGCTGGTTTATCTCTTCCCATAGCCCATGAGACCCCTTGGGGCGTGACACCCCTCCTGATGGTCCCCGGCACCCCTCCTGGCACTCCCGGTACACTACCAATGAGCCCGAAACTTTTCCGGTGACCAAAACAGGACTTCCTATATATCAATCTTTACCTCCGGACCATTCCGGAGCTCCTCGTGACGTACTGGATTTCATCCGGGACTCCGAACAACATTCGGTAACCAACCATATAACTCAAATACGCATAAAAGCACGTCGAACCTTAAGTGTGAAGACCCTGCGGGTTCGAGAACTATGTAGACATGACCCGAGTGACTCCTCGGTCAATATCCAATAGCGGGACCTAGATGCCATATTGGATCCAACATATTCTCCGAAGATCTTATCGGTTGAACCTCAGTGTCAAGGATTCATATAATCCCGTATGTCATTCCCTTTGTCCTTCGGTATGTTACTTGCCCGAGATTCGATCGTCAGTATCCGCATACCTATTTCAATCTCATTTACCAGCAAGTCTCTTTACTCGTTCCGTAACACAAGATCCCGCAACTTACACTAAGTCACATTTCTTACAAGGCTTGTGTGTGATGTTGTATTACCGAGTGGGCCCCGAGATACCTCTCCGTCACACGGAGTGACAAATCCCAGTCTCGATCCATACTAACTCAACGAACACCTTCGGAGATACCTGTAGAGCATCTTTATAGTCACCCAGTTACGTTGCGACGTTTGATACACACAAAGCATTCCTCCGGTGTCAGTGAGTTATATGATCTCATGGTCATAGGAACAAATACTTGACACGCAGAAAACAGTAGCAACAAAATGACACGATCAACATGCTACGTCTATTAGTTTGGGTCTAGTCCATCACATGATTCTCCTAATGATGTGATCCCGTTATCAAGTGACAACACTTGCCTATGGTCTGGAAACCTTAACCATCTTTGATCAACGAGCTAGTCAACTAGAGGCTTACTAGGGACAGTGTTTTGTCTATGTATCCACACATGCACTGTGTTTCCAATCAATACAATTATAGCATGGAAAATAAACGATTATCATGAACAAAGAAATATAATAATAACTAATTTATTATTGCCTCTAGGGCATATTTCCAATAGTCTCCCACTTGCACTAGAGTCAATAATCTAGTTCACATCACCATGTGATTCCAACGAATCCAACACCCATATAGTTATGGGGTCTGATCACGTCTTGCTCATGAGAGAGGTTTTAGTCAACGGTTCTGAAACTTTCAGATCTGTGTGTTCTTTACAAATCTTTATGTCATCTTATAGATGCTGCTACTAGGTGCTATTCGGAAATACTCCAAATATCTACTCTACTATACGAATCCGTTTCACTACTCATGGTTATTTGGATTAGTGTCAAAGCTTGCATAGACATAACCCTTTACGACGAACTCTTTAACCACCTCCATAATCGAGAAAAAATCCTTAGTCCATCAGTTACTAAGGATAAATTTTGACCGCTGCTAGTGATTCAATCATGGATCACTCTCTGTACCTCTCAACAGACTTTGAGTCAAGGCACACATCAGGTGCGGTACCTAGCATGGCATACTTCAGATTCTACGGCCAAGGCATAGAAGACGACCTTCGTCTATTCTCTTTATTCTGCCGGGGTCGGGTTTTGAGTCTTACTCAAATTCACACCTCACAACGCAACCAAGAACTCCTTCTTTGCCGATCTATTTTGAACTCCTTCAAAAACTTGTCAAGGCATGCATCTTGTTGAAACTTCCATTAAGCGCTTTCGATCTATCTCCATAGATCTTTGATGCTCAACGTTCAAGTAGCGCAATCCAGGTACTCCTTTGAAAACTCCTTTCAAACAACCATGTATGCTTTACAGAAATTCTACATTACTTCTAATCCACAATATGTCAACCACATATACTTATCAGAAATTCTATAGTGCTCCCACTCACTTCTTTGGAAATACAAGTTTCTAATAAACCTTGTACAAACCCAAAATCTTTGATCATCTCATCAAAGTGTATATTCCAACTCCGAGATGCTTGCACCAGTCCATTGAAGGATCGCTGGAGCTTGCATACTTGCTAGTATCTTTAGGATCGACAAAACCTCCTGGTTGTATCACATACAATGTTTGCTCAAGGAAACCGTCGAGGAAACAATGTTTTGACATCCTATGTGCAATATTTCATAAATAATGCAGCAACTACTAACATAATTCTAACAGACTTTCAACATCGCTACGAGTGAGAAAGTCTCATCATAGTCAACTGTTTTATCTTGTCGGAAACATCTTTGCGACAAGTCGAGCTTTTCTTAATAGTGACTTATCACCATCATCGTCTGTCTTCCTTTTAAAGATCCATCTTTACTCAATAGTCCTATGACCATCAAGTAGTTCTTCCAAAGTCTACACTTTGTTTTCATACATGGATCCTCTCTCGGATTTCATGGCTTCCAGCCATTTGTCGAAATCCGGGCCCACCATTGCTTTCTCCATAACTCGTAGGTTCACTGTTGCTCAACAACATGACCTCCAAGACAGGGTTACCATACCACTCTGCAGTAGTACGCGACCCTGTCAACCTACGAGGTTTGTAGTAACTTGATCTGATGCTCGATGATCACCATCATCAGCTTTCACTTCAATTGGTGTAGGCGCCATGGGAACAACTTCCTGTGCCCTGCTACACACTGGTTGAAGTGATGGTTCAATAACCTCATCAAGTTCTACCACCCTCCCACTCAATTCTTTCGAGATAAACCTTTCCTCAAGAAAGGATCCGTTTCTAGAAACAAACACTTTGCTTTCGGATCTGAGATAGGAGATGTACCCAACTGTTTTGGATATCCTATGAAGATGCATTTATCCGCTTTGGGTTTGAGCTTATTCGACTGAAACTTTTTCACACAAGTGTCGAAGCCCCAAACTTTCAAGAAACGACAGTTTAGATTTCTCTAAACCTCATCTATACTGTGTCATCTCAACGGAAATACGCGGTGCCCTATTTAAAGTGAATGCGGTTGTCTCTAACGCATAACCCATAAACGATAGTGGTAATTCGATAAGAGACATCATAGCATGCACCATACCAAATAGTGCGTGGCTATGACGTTCAGACACATCATCACACTATGATGTTCGAGGTGGCATGAACTGCGAAACAATTTCCACATTGTCTTAACTGCGTACCAAAACTCGTAACTCAGATATTCATTTCTATGATCATATCGTAGACAGTTTATCCTCTTGTTACGACGAACTTCACTCCTGAAACAGAATTGAACTTTCAATATTTCAGACTTGTGATTCATTAAGTAAATACTCTTGTATCTACTCAAATCGTCATTGAAGTAAGAACATAATGATATCCACTGTGTGCCTCAGCACCCATTGGACTGCATACATCAAAATGTATCACTTCCAACAAGTTACTATCTTGTTTCATCTCAAAGAAAACAAGGCCTTGCTCATGTGGTATGATTTGCATGTCACTAGTGATTCAAAATCAAGTGAGTATAAAGATCCATCAGCATGGAGCCTCTTCATGCAATTTATACCAACATGACTCAAGCGGCAGTGCCACAAGTAAGTGGTACTATCATCATTACCTCGTATCTTTTGGCACCAATATCATGAACATGTGTAACACTACGATCGAGATTCAATAAACCATTGAAGGTGATTATTCAAGCAAATAGAGTAACCATTATTCTCTTTAAATGAATAATCGTATTGCAATAAACACGATCCAATCACGTTCATGCTTAACGCAAGCACCAAATAACAATTATTTAGGTTTAACACCAATCCCGGTGGTAGAGGGAGTGTGCGACGTTTGATCATATCAACCTTGGAAACACTTCCAACACGTATCGTCACCGCGCCTTTAGCTAGTCTCCGTTTATGCCGTCGCTTTCATTTCGTGTTACTAATCACTTAGCAACCGAACCGGTATCCAATACCCTCGTGCTACTAGGAGTACTAGTAAAGTACACATCAACATCATGTATATCAAATATACTTCTTTCGACTTTTGCCAGCCTTCTTATCTACCAAGTATCTAGAGTTGCTCCGCCTCAGTGACCGTTCCCCTCATAACAGAAGCACTTAGTCCCGGGCTTGGGTTTAATCTTGGGTCTCTTCATTAGTGCAGCAATTGCTTTGCCGTTTCACGAAGTATCCCTTCTAGCCCTTGCCTTTCTCGAAACTTAGTGGTTTTACTAACCATCAACTATTGATGCTCCTTCTTGATTTCTACTTTCGCAGTGTCAAACATCGCGAATCGCTCAAGGATCATTGTATCTATCCTTGATATGTTATAGTTCATCACGAAGCTCTCACAGCTTGGTGGCAGTGACTTTGGAGAACCATCACTATCTTATCTGGAAGATCAACTCCCACTTGATTCAAGCGATTGTCGTACTCAGATAATCTGAGCACACGCTCAACGATTGAGCTTTTCTCCTTTACTTCGTGGACAAAGAATCTTGTCGGAGGTCTCATACCTCTTAACAAGGGCACAAGCATGAAATCACAATTTCATCTCTTTAGAACATCTCTTATGTTCCGTGACGTTTCAAAACATCTTCGGCGCCTTGCTTCTAAGCCATTAAGTATTTTGTACTGAACTATCGTGTAGTCATCAGAAACGTGATTGTCGGATGTTCACAACATCTACAGACGACGCTCGAGGTGCAGCACACCGAGTGGTGCATTAAGGACATAAGACTTCTGCGCAGCAACGAGGACAATCCTCGGTTTTACAAACTCAGTCTGCAAAGTTTGCTACTATCAACTTTCAACTAAATTTTCTCTAGGAACATATAAAAACAGTAGAGCTATAGCGCAAGCTACATCGTAATTCGCAAAGACCATTAGACTATGTTCATGACAATTAGTTCAATTAATCATATTACTTAGGAACTCCCACTCAAAAAGTACATCTCTCTAGTCATTTGAGTGGTACATGATCCAAATCCACTATCTCCAGTCCGATCATCACGTGAGTCGAGAATAGTTTCAGTGGTAAGCAACTCTATGCTAATCATATCAATTATACGATTCATGCTCGACCTTTCGGTCTCATGTGTTCCGAGGCCATGTCTGCACATGCTAGGCTCGTCAAGCTTAACCCGAGTGTTCCGCGTGTGCAATTGTTTTGCACCCGTTGTATGTGAAGGTTGAGTCTATCACAGCCGATCATCACGTGGTGTCTCGAAACGAAGAACTGTCGCAACGGTGCACAGTCGGGGAGAACACAATTTCATCTTGAAATTTTAGTGAGAGATCACCTCATAATGCTAGCGTCGTTCTAAGCAAGATAAGGTGCATAAAGGATTAACATCACATGCAATTCATAAGTGACATGATATGGCCATCATCATGTGCTTCTTGATCTCCATCACAAAGCACCGGCACGATCTTCTTGTCACCGGCGTCACACCATGATCTCCATCAACGTGTCGCCATTGGGGTTGTCGTGCTACTCATGCTATTACTACTAAAGCTACGTCCTAGCAATATAGTAAACGCATCTGCAAGCACAAACGTTAGTTTAAATACAACCCTATGGCTCCTGCCGGTTGCCGTACCATCGACGTGCAAGTCGATATTAACTATTACAACATGATCATCTCATACATCCAATATATCACATCACATCGTTGGCCATATCACATCACAAGCATACCGTGCAAAAACAAGTTAGACGTCCTCTAATTGTTGTTGCATGTTTTACGTGGTGACCATGGGTATCTAGTAGGATCGCATCTTACTTACGCAAACACCAAAATGGAGATATATGAATTGCTATTTAACCTCATCCAAGGACCACCTCGGTCAAATCCGATTCAACTAAAGTTGGAGAAACCGACACTCGCCGGTCATCTTTGAGCAACGGAATTACTCGTAGCGATGAAACCAGTCTCTCGTAAGCGTACGAGTAATGTCGGTCTGAGCCGCTTCGATCCAACAATACCGCGGAATCAAGAAAAGACTAAGGAGGGCAGCAAAACGCACATCACCGCCCACAAAAACTTTTGTGTTCTACTCGAGAAGACATCTACGCATGAACCTAGCTCATGATGCCACTGTTGGGGAACGTCGCATGGGAAACAAAAAATTTCCTACGCGCACAAAGACCTATCATGGTGATGTCCATCTACGAGAGGGGATTTCCGATCTACGTACCCTCGTAGATCGCACAGCAGAAGCGTTAGTGAACACGGTTGATGTAGTGGAACGTCCTCACGCCCCTCGATCCGCCCCGCGAACCGTCCCGCGATCCGCTCCGATCTAGTGCCGAACGGACGGCACCTCCGCGTTCAGCACACGTACAGCTCGAGGATGATCTCGACCTTCTTGATCCAGCAAGAGAGACGGAGAGGTAGATGAGTTCTCCGGCAGCGTGACGGCGCTCCGGAGGTTGGTGGTGATCTAATCTCAGCACGGCTCCGTCCGAGCTCCGCAGAAACGCGATCTAGAGGAAAAACCGTGGAGGTATGTGGTCGGGCTGCCGTGGCAAAAGTTGTCTCAAATCAGCCCTAATACCTCAGTATATATAGGAGGGAGGGGGAGGGAAGAGGCAGCCTCAAACCTTCAAGGTTTGGCCGAAATTAGAGGTGGAGGAGTCCTACTCCAATCCTACTTGGAGTAGGATTCCACCTTCCCACTTGGAAACTCTTTCCACCTTGTGTTTTTTCCTTCTCAAACCTTATGGGCCTTAGTGGGAACTTATTCCAGCCCACTAGGGGCTGGTTTATCTCTTCCCATAGCCCATGAGACCCCTTGGGGCGTGACACCCCTCCTGATGGTCCCCGGCACCCCTCCTGGCACTCCCGGTACACTACCAATGAGCCCGAAACTTTTCCGGTGACCAAAACAGGACTTCCTATATATCAATCTTTACCTCCGGACCATTCCGGAGCTCCTCGTGACGTACTGGATTTCATCCGGGACTCCGAACAACATTCGGTAACCAACCATATAACTCAAATACGCATAAAAGCACGTCGAACCTTAAGTGTGAAGACCCTGCGGGTTCGAGAACTATGTAGACATGACCCGAGTGACTCCTCGGTCAATATCCAATAGCGGGACCTAGATGCCATATTGGATCCAACATATTCTCCGAAGATCTTATCGGTTGAACCTCAGTGTCAAGGATTCATATAATCCCGTATGTCATTCCCTTTGTCCTTCGGTATGTTACTTGCCCGAGATTCGATCGTCAGTATCCGCATACCTATTTCAATCTCATTTACCAGCAAGTCTCTTTACTCGTTCCGTAACACAAGATCCCGCAACTTACACTAAGTCACATTTCTTACAAGGCTTGTGTGTGATGTTGTATTACCGAGTGGGCCCCGAGATACCTCTCCGTCACACGGAGTGACAAATCCCAGTCTCGATCCATACTAACTCAACGAACACCTTCGGAGATACCTGTAGAGCATCTTTATAGTCACCCAGTTACGTTGCGACGTTTGATACACACAAAGCATTCCTCCGGTGTCAGTGAGTTATATGATCTCATGGTCATAGGAACAAATACTTGACACGCAGAAAACAGTAGCAACAAAATGACACGATCAACATGCGACGTCTATTAGTTTGGGTCTAGTCCATCACATGATTCTCCTAATGATGTGATCCCGTTATCAAGTGACAACACTTGCCTATGGTCTGGAAACCTTAACCATCTTTGATCAACGAGCTAGTCAACTAGAGGCTTACTAGGGACAGTGTTTTGTCTATGTATCCACACATGCACTGTGTTTCCAATCAATACAATTATAGCATGGATAATAAACGATTATCATGAACAAAGAAATATAATAATAACTAATTTATTATTGCCTCTAGGGCATATTTCCAACACAAGGCCACCCGGTGTGTCGACGAACCCGATAGGAGCCGCGTATCTCGTTCTCAGGACACATCGTGTATGGATAGTGGAGAGTAGACAAACGCTCGAGTTGCCCCGAGGTGGCACCGCCGACTACTAGGTGGGTGGACCAACACTCATGCCGAGCACTGGCCCGGGGGTTGATTAATTATCCTCGGGGTCCGGAAAGTCCCTATGCAATTTTGTTGGGTTATTAGGCAAATGTAAAACCAAAGTTGGGCCTTGCCAGACCAGCTTTAATCTAGAACGAATTATCAAGGGGGTCCACATAAAAACCCCGATCGTGTTAGCAACGCTCAATTATGGAACATAACACCGGTGGCCGAAACTAAGGGAGCAAAGGTGGAACAAAACACCGGGCTAGAAAGGTCGAGCCTTCCACCTTTTACCAAGTACATAGGTGCATTAAATTAAATAGCAATTAATATGGTGATATAACAAGGAACCCATGTTATCACATGGAAGCAACTGCACCTGCAACTAGCAACGCTAACACATTGTTAAGCAAGCAGTAACATAGCCAATCAGTGGTTGCTAGGTTGTGAACAGGTTGAAGGTTTTCATGGCAATGTGGAAAGGCTGATATTTAACATGTGGTAGGCAACGAGACATAGCGACAGAAACGATAATACTAGCATGGCAATGATAGTAATGGTATCTTGGAAAATGGTCATCTTGCCTGAGACCCCGCTTGGAAGAAGAATGACTCCATGAAGCAGACGAACCGATGTAGTCGAACGGGTCCTCACTTTCCGACACGCTTGCGGCACTCTATCGAGACGAAGCAAACCCGGAAACAAGAATCAACACACGATATTCACCACAGTACATGCACGACAAGATGCAATCCACATATGATGCATGATCGATTGAATTTATGCAAGACATGGCATATCAATTCACAACAATCAAACACTACACATTAAGTGAAGTTTGATATGCAACGAGTTGCATATCGACGAAACTCCACATACGGATTATTTTGTTCTATCCCGATTAGGTACACGACACCTCCGCGTTCAACACACGTACGGCTCGATGATGTCTCCTCCTTCTTGATCAAGCAAGAGATGAAGGAGAAGTAGATGCGATCTCAACCAGCACGACAACATGATGGAGAAGATGGTGGAGTAGTGCCAGCAGGGCTTCGCCAAGCGCTACCGGAACCGATGTGAGGAGAAAACAGAGTTATGGAAGAGGTACGGCTGCCACATGGGCGTGGGAATTGGTGTGTTCAGCCCCTCCCTCTCCTGCACTACGTATAGGAGGCAAGGTGGTGGGTTGGGTTGCATACCTAGCCCCTCCTCCAAGGAGGGGCGTGGGCCTAGGGAGGTTTCCTCCCTCTCCAAGGCACCTAGGAGGTGCCTTCCCCTTTAGGGACTCTTCCCTCCCAAAAGCATGGGCCTTGGGGGCTGCCCCAACAAGGCTTGGACGCCCCCTTATAGCCAATGCACATCCTAGGGGCTGAAGGGACCCTTCCGGACTCCTCCAAAAGCCTCTCGAACCTTCCGGAACCTTCCCGATACAATACCGATAAAACCCGAAACTTTTCCGGTAGCCAAAATAGGTCTTCCCATGTATAAATCATTACCCCTAGACCAATATGGAGATCCCCGTTGCATTCGGGATCTCATTCGGGACTTCGAACAACATTTGATCACCTACGTACATATCCCAATACTACTCTAGCATCACCGAACATTAAATGTGCATACCCAGCGGGTTCGAGAACTATGCAGACATGACCGAGACACCTCTACGCTCAATAACCAATAACGGGACCTAGATGCCCATATTGGTTCCTACATATTCTACGAAGATCTTTATCGATCGAACCACGATGTCAACGATTCAATCAATCCCGTATGGAGTTCCCTTTGTCCATCGGTATGTTACTTGACCGAGATTCGATCGTCAATATCTACATACCTAGTTCAATCTCGTTACCGACAAGTCTCTTTACTCGTTCCGTAATACAAGATCATGTGACTAACTCCTTAGTAACATTGCTTGCAAGCTTCTTGTGATGTTGTATTACCGAGTGGGCCCTAAGATACCTCTCCGTCATATGATGTTGTATTACCGAGTGGGCCCTAAGAGACCTCTCCGTCATAGGAGTGACAAATCCCAGTCTTGATCCATGTCAACTCAACAGACACCCTCGGAGATACCTGATATGTCTCCAACGTATCTACAATTTTTGATGGTTCCATGCTATTATCTTGTCAACTTTGGATGTTTTATATGCATGAATATGCTATTTTATATCTTTTTTGGGACTAACCTATTAACTCAGTGCCAAGTGCCAGTTTCTGCTTTTTTCGTGTTTTTGACCCTTTTTCAGACGGAGTCCAAATGGAATAAAACTTTGCGATGATTTTTTTGGACCAAAAGAGACCCCCGAAGGTTTGGAAGAAGGCCAGAAGAGCCACGAGGGAGTCACAAGCCCGGGAGGCGCGACCCCCCTAGGTCGCACCTACCAGGCTTGTGACCTCCTCGTGGGCCCAAATGACGTAATTCCACCGCCATAAATTCCTATAAATACAGAAACCCCCAAAAAGAAACCTAGATCGGGAGTTCCACCGCCGCAAGCCTCTGTAGCCACCGAAAACCAATCTGGAGCCCGTTCCGGCACCCTGCCGGAGGGGGAATCCATCTCCGGTGGCCATCTTCATCATCTTGGCGATCTCCATGAGGAGGAGGGAGTAGTTCTCCCTCGGGGCTGAGGGTATGTACGAGTAGTTATGTGTTTGATCTCTCTCTCTCTCTCTCTCTCTCTCTCTCTCTCGTGTTCTTGAGATGTCTTGATCTCGATGTACCGCGGGCTTTGCTACTATAGTTGGATCTTATGATGTTCTTCCCCCTCTCCCTTCTTGTAATGAATTGAGTTTTCCCTTTGGAGTTATCTTTTCGGATTGAGTCTTTAAGAACACTTGATGTATGTCTTGCACGTGTCTATCTGTGGTGACAATGGGATATTCATGTGAGTACTTGATGTATGTTTTGATGATCAACTTGCGGGTTTCGTGACATCGGGAACCTATGCATATGGGTTGGCACACGTTTCGACTCTCCGGTAGAAACTTTGGGGCACTCTTTGAAGTTCTATGTGTTGGTTGAATAGATGATTCTGAGATTGTGTGATGCATATCCTATAATCATGCCCACGGATACTTGAGGTGACAATGGAGTATCTAGGTGACTTAGGGTCTTGGTTGATGTGTGTCTTAAGGTGTTATTCTAGTACAAACTCTATGATGGATTGAACGGAAAGAATAGCTTCGTGTTATTTTACTACGGACTCTTGAATAGATCGATCAGAAAGAATAACTTTGTGGTGGTTTCGTACCCGACAATAATCTCTTCGTTTGTTCTCCGCTATTAGTGACTTTGGAGTGACTCTTTGTTGCACGTTGAGGGCTAGTTATATGATCCATTTATGTTATCATTGTTGAGAGAACTTCACTAGTGAAAGTATGAACCCTAGGCCTTGTTTCCACGCATTGCAATACCGTTCGTGCTCGCTTTTACTATTTGTTACCTTGCTGTTTTTGTAATTTCAGATTACAAAAACCTATATCTACCATCCATATTGCACTTGTATCACCATCTCTTCGCCGAACTACTGCACCTATACAATTTACCATTGTATTGGGTGTGTTGGGGACACAAGAGACTCTTTGTTATTTGGTTGTAGGGTTGCTTGAGAGAGACCATCTTCATCCTACGCCTCCCACGGATTGATAAACCTTCGGCCACCCACTTGAGGGAAAATTGCTACTGTCCTACAAACCTCTGCACTTGGAGGCCCAACAACGTCTACAAGGAGAAGGTTGTGTAGTAGACATCAATACCTACAAAGCATATTTATAGTCAACCATTTATGTTGCGATGTTTGATACACACAAGGTACTCCTCCAGTGTGAGTGAGTTGCGGGATCTCATGGTCATAGGACCAGATACTTGACATGGAGAAAATAGTAGCAATAAACTAACATGATCATATGCTACGTTCATAGTTTGGGTCTTGTCCACTACATAATTCTCCTAATGATGTGACCCCGTTATCAAATGACAACTCATGTCTATGGCTAGGAAACCTTAGCCATCTTTGATCAACGAGCTAGTCTAGTAGAGGCTCACTAGGGACACAGTGTTGTCTATGTATCCACACATGCATTTGAGTTGCAATCAATACAATTATAACATGGATAATAAACGATTATCACGAACAAGGAAATATGATAATAACTAATTTATTGTTGCCTCTAGGGCATATTTCCAACATACACATTCTAAGAAAACTAGCAACGGCGACAATATGTTGCAGAAGAAAAACCGAGTTGTCTTGAAAGAGGAGTAGTAGATAACTAAGGCACATTTCAGGAGTACCTATTTCAAGGTTTTGGCCCACTCAACCTCGCTATATTCCATCCTTTTTGGCTATGAAGATGATTCAATTGAGTTCTTCTTTAAGCTTTTTTCTGCATGCATATAAGTTAGGTACAATCCCTTTGAAAACGAGGTCATTTATGGTAGTGCAAATGACCTAGGTACCTAGGATGATGATTTCCATGGATAATGGAACATGTAGAAGGTGCTTCGGCTGCTTGATTTCTTCCTGCAAACCGGGGTATGTTGGAGACCAAGTGTGGCAGAGATATGTTCAATATATCTAAGCAACGAGCAATGTAGGAAACATGTGATCCCTAGTTTCGATCACTTGAAGGCCACACATGAGTAATATTGTATAAAAGTGTTTTCTCTGCAAGAGAGCTCTTGTGTTTAACCTGGTATATGCCAGTTGGCAGAAGATCTTAACAAATTGTGTTCTTTGTCTGCTCTCTCGCATTCTTACAATGACGTGAGCCCATCACCACGACTCGAAAAGGGTGACTAGAGTGTTCTTCTTCATTCCTTTCCCATGTAGACTTCTCAGCCACGGTCTAGATCTTAGATCAACGGTTCATGTGTGTTGAATTTATGGGCTACAACTTTTTTTAGGTAAAACCCCCCTCATCTATTGATTCATGATGTTCATACCGCGTTTTGAACCACGAAAGGCTTGGTTTACATTTGGGTTGTAGATGTAACCAACTCGCTATTAGGATAATTACAGTCATGTGGGATGCCAAACGACACATGACGGACAAACTCCAAAGAAATAGCAAATCTAGCTAAAGCATGAGCTTCTTTATTACTCTTTCTACTCTCAAAACGAAAATTGCATGAATCGAAAGCAACTCTTCCAGTTGTGATCTCCCTAACGATAGCTTCATTTCCTCCTCCAGTACCTTCAGCGATATCTTTCATGACTGATTGACAATCAGAGGCAATGATCAGATGATGCTCATCAAGGTCGAGCGCCAAAACCATAACCTCCCTACACGCCAAAGTTTCAAGTATCGGCGGGTCTGTGATTGCAAAGACCATGGCCGAAGCGCCAAGATACTTGCCTGTCTCATCTCTGCACACCACAACAACTAAGCATCTGCCATTGTGGGCAGAAACAACAACATCAACCTTGAGCAGACTTGATATGTGGTTGTTTGGCTTGATTATGCTGGGGCTTCCCGGCCAAAGCCAGCTCCTCGATGAACCTCTTAACGAACAAATGGGTTGTCATCGGAGATGGGAACTCTGCCTCGTGAATTTCCTTGCAGCGTGAAAACCAGATCGCCCAAAGTGTGACCGTCAGCTGAACAAACTCCTCGTGCGATAACGATGCCTGTAGGGAGAATAACCAATTATGGGCATGAACTTCACTTGTATGCAGCATATGCTCCACCATATCTGGGTTTGCCAAAGCCCACACGCAACACGAGGCCGAACACTCCAGCAAAGCATGCTTCGATGAATCCTCCATACCACACAAAGTGCATCTTGGATTATCAGCCATATTATGCCGAGCCCTGACATCATTAGTTGGCAAAGAGTGCAAGGACAACCTCCATAAGAAAATTTTGAGCTTTGCACGCACGAGGGTTCCCCAGAGAGTTGTCCAATCCTTTGCCGTCTCGTCGATAGTTGAGGAGCCCGCTGCTTCCTCAACAGCCACCTCTTGCGAATTTCGTGTGAACCATCATCCTGTACGCAGAGTGAACGATGAAAATGCCCCTTTGCTCCTTGCTCCATGACCAAAAGTTTGGAACCTGGCGCGTGCACAAAGGAATTCCCAGGATGTCCGCAGCATCCATAGGTAAGAAGGTTTGTCGGACCATCTTTTCCTTCCATCTAGTTGATGTCTCATCAATAAGCTCACTAACCATAATAGGTGCCCCATACGGAGGAGAAGTGATGGGCCTCATAGAAGTCTCTCTTGGAAGCCAGTTGTGATGCCAAATATCAGTGCTAGCACCATCACCAATCCTCCGAATAAGTCCTTGGGCCAGCACATCTCTCCCTTCAAGAATTCACCGCCAGATCTGCGATGGGTGACTCCCCAAAGAAGCTTCCAAGATGGATGTTTGAGGGAAGTAAACACTCTTCAAAATTCTGGCGCTTAAAGACACGGGTTCATGAAACACCCTCCAGGCTTGCCGCGCTAGCAATTCTAAGTTAAACAACTCCATATCACGAAAGCCAAGCCCCCCCCATGTGCCTCGGCCAAGACATAACATTCCAACAAACCCAGGTGACCTTGCGAGCTCTATCCTTGCTCCCCCACCAGAACTTGCGAATAATGGTGTTGATATGGGCTACAACTAGACTACCGACAAGACAACACTCCTCCATGCAAAAAGGACTTGGCCCAACAACGACACATCTTCAATTCTTCCAAAGCAATCCGTTAACAAGGTTCTTGCTTTCTTCCAACGTGACTTTTATGCTTTCACATGTTTTAATTGGTTAGTTGTGTTTGATCAAACATGTTGTTTGACTAGTTAGAGCATCTACAGTCGGACATTGCAAATATGACCCTCTAAACGCCCGCGAATGCGTCCGGTCAGTGACCGAACGTGTACCCTATTTGTTCGTCTGTGCAGCCATATTCCTTATTTTCTTCCTTATATGTTCGATCACTTGCACATGATTGGTGGGGAGGAAGAGAGAGAAAGAAAAGAATGAATAAAGAAAAGAAAAAAAGATGGTCCGGGATGGGGCCGCGTCCGATGTGGCGGACTGACCGGGCGCGTCCGTGAGCCCTCATATCCATCTCATATTTGAGATGAATATGAGGGTTCGCGGACAGTCCAGACGTATAGAGATGATATGATGGGTCTGATTGGGTCACTTTTTTCCTTCTCTCTCTTGTCCGGTCACTGAACGGGTGCGTCCGCGGGCGTATGAGAAATCATTTAAGGCGTCCGGCTGTAGATGCTCTTAGGGGACAAAGTTGAGAACGAGACAAAGTGACCATGCCATTTAAACCAAAGCTAAATTTTAATTTTGAAGCTAAAAAACAATAAAAACTTCAGCCTGGATCCAAAAAAGAATCATACACCGCAAATGAGAGAGGAACTAGTTGGCGATCCCTCCTTGGGGAGCCTTCCAACGATTACCCTCATGCACGGGCGCTTGAGATGTTCTCACACACCGCCACGTGTTGCGCTCGAAGCATTTTCTTTTGATTTATTTTTGCGTACCTGTTTTCGGCTTTTTAAGTATGTTTTTTTGGGTTTTTTTCATGTTTCGATTTTTTCGACCGACCTTTCTTAGCTTTTGGATGACTTTTTTAACACACACATATATATATGCACGGGAAAACATGTTTTCTTTTTATTTTGGAAATCACGGTTATCTTTGCACGAGAGGCATAGATTTGCTTCCGCTAGAGGCATGCATGTGCCTCTTGAAAAAAAAAGTTTTTTTCCTTCGCAAGAGGCACGATTTTGCTTTTACCAGAGCCATAACCATGTCTTTCGAAAACGAAAAAAAACGCATTTTTTGTGTTTTTTTTCTTCCGTGACACGCACGATCGTGCCTTTCGAAAATGAAAAAAATTGTTTTTTATTATTTTTTTTCTTTCACAAGAGGTACGATTTATCTTTCGCAAGAGGCATGACAGTATCTCTCGATAACGAAACAACGCATTTTTTTATTTCATTAGAGACACGATTTTGCTTACGTGAAAGACACCACCGTGCCTCTTGAAAACAAACAAAAAAATGTTTTCTTTTTTTTTACGAGCGGCATGTTTTTTTTTACATCTGGGTATTTTCGTCCGTTTTTTTATAATATAATTTGTTAAAATCTATTAACAGAAAATCTAGTTTTGAAGATCTTGACGTGAAAAGTTCAATTATGAAAACGGTTCGAGATTTGGACGATAAAACATTTTTGAAAATACGAATTTACGTAAAAAGTGAAAACTTTCAAATTTCGCGCAAATGAAGGCGGCGGCCGACGGTTACACATCCGGGCCGGCTGTAATAGCGAGAATGCCCATGGACCTAGGCCACCCGACCCTCTCCCGGCTTTCACTTTCTTTCTTGTGGAAGGCGTAAGAGCAGACTGACACAACCAACCCGAACCCGAAGCGGCACTGCGGCAGCCAAACAACTCTGAAACCTCCCAGGACAGACGACCCAACTCAGAAATCGCAAGCCTTTGCTTACTCCCCGGAGCAGCACCAGATGGCCGCGGCAATGGAGGTGGACGCCGGCGGGGAGAAGCCGTCGGAGAAGGACCTCTTCCTGGCCGCGGAGTCCGGGGCCGCCAGCGTCTTCGCCTCCCTCGCCTCCGCCGACCTCGCCGCTGCCCTCTCCCTCCGCAACGAGGACGGCCGCTCCCTCGTCCACGTCGCCGCCGCCTCCGGCCACCCCAAGGCAAGCGCCGCCGCCTCCCCGCGCGATTAGCCCCCGAATCTGCTCGGCCTCCGGGTTTAGGGTTTTGACCCTTTTGGCTCTGGGTGGCCTGTTTGATGTTTTAGGCCGTCACCGCGCTCGTGGCTGCGGGGGGCGACGCCGTGGCGAGCGCCGTGAACGGGAAGGACGAGGAAGGGTGGGCGCCGATTCACTCCGTGGCCAGCAGCGGCAACGCCGAGATCGTCGACATCCTGCTCGATCACGGTATGAGACCCTGCCCTTGTACTTGCGTGAAATTGTGCTATTTGTGCTTACAAGCTCCCACAATTAGTTAGTGAAATTGGTGTAGGATGAATCTTCTAATGGCACTGCTTGCACGGGTTGGGTTATTTCTGTGTAGTGCGATAATTAGCAGGTATTGCTCCTGGAAATGTTTGTTCTTAATAGGGCAATTTGGTCGAATTGTCGTTGCCTGACTGATTTATCCTGGATGACCGATGGTTCCATGATTTTGTTTGGATATGCTCAACTTCCTGTGCAGCTGATAAAGGCAAATTTAACAGGGTCGTCAATTTTGGAACTGTTTATTTCACCATGTTCCATACAGTATTTGGATGCAAAGTAACTTGAACAGCTAGAATGATTGCAGCAGGGTGTTGAACATTACTCGAAGAAATATTGGGTCTTGGGTAGTGATAAGGACTCATTATTTCTGCTGTGCTTTTTTCTCTCAGGCAAACTTTACCATGAATATCACTACAGATCCTGATGTCCTGTTTTTAGTACTTATTCAGTACTTCTCCTATTGTATGACACTCTAGTTTATATATGTGGCAAGATAAAATAAGGCTGATATGCTTGCCATGAATAGAACTGATGTGAAGTAGAATGGTATACATCTTCATTTCTGAATATGTTTCCTATCAGAGTTTAATCCATCTGAAAAACTTGACTCTATCTGATATCTGGCCTAACTAGATACCAGATGTTGCTTGAAAATCCTTTGTGTAAGACAAGCATACGCGCCTTGATTTTTGTTTTTTTTGGGGGGGGGGGGGGGGGGGGGGGTGAAGAAGCCACACTAATTTATCGTTTTTTTCTTGTTCGTTTACCTTTGTGTTCTTTATATGCAGTATATTGTGATGAAATTAGCAGCTATCCTGCTACTTCTGTAAAAAGGTCTCCCTGCTGTAGATATATCTTCTGTTATAACCATTATGCTATGCTTGATGTTTTTAACTGAATTCATACTCCATTCGTCTGTATGAATTTGATATTGCAATATTCTAATCTTCACCTTTTTGCGAGTTCCTGGTAACAGACATAACTATAGTTATAAATTTAATATATGCCAGGTGCAAATGTTGATTTGACTACTGATGCTGGCCGAACTGCTCTTCACTATGCTGCTAGTAAAGGGAGGCTTCTCATTGCTCAAACGCTGATAGCTCATCGTGCAAATGTCAACAAGAAAGATAAGGTTTGTAAACTTCTAATGATCTAGAAGGAATACCATGGATGGACTCTCAAATCTGGTTCCATGTAATTTAAGTGCTTATGGCTGGTTGTACAACCACCTCAAGCCCATAAAGAGAATGAAACGTTTTTATAGGTAGGGTTGTGATATGATCTACGAACATAAAACTACAAATGAAATTGTATGAGAAAGCTGAAATATTTACAGTGTATTTTTTCTATAGAAATTTACTTTAGCAAGACATTGCTGTCCTCTGGATGCCATTCAGGCATAGAAGTTGACTATGATGTAGGCAACCATCTATATCTACAAATATTATGTTAATTTGAAGTATTAACTGTCAAGTACAGTAATTTCCATGAAATACATTTGTCCACTGCTTTCTACACTATCATTGCAGCGTGTTTGAAGTAATCTGGCAGACATGTAAAACATTGAACTACTATCTTGTCAGTTTGGCTGCACACCCCTGCATAGAGCTGCGAGCACTGGAAATGCTGAGCTGTGTGAATACCTGCTTGAAGAAGGCGCAGATATTGATGCAGTTGACAAGCTAGGACAATCACCTATAATGCATGCCGTCATATGCGAGGACAGAGGGGTAATATTTCCTTTGCTTTCATGCACCACCTGATTGTATTCATAGCTTATGTTGATACTTTTTCAAATGGTTAGAGACTTGGAGCTTCTGTATATATTTTTATGTGTTGCATGGTTGGTACACCTTGACTGTACACTTAAGTTGCAGTTGGAAGTTCGGGGCAATGGTAGTATTTTCAGTTTTTCACTGACTTGATGTTCAAGTATGCTACATAGAGTAGTTCATTAGCAGCCCATGTGGTTTCAAAAGTCAAGGAATAATCCTGACATCTCCACGAGTTGATTCGTTTCAAAAATTTCCATCTACACTGGTTCATTGTCCTCTGATATCCTTTGTAAATAGATGTGGGTTATTCGATATTGCTGATTCTTGTGCTATAATTGCTTTTTCTAGGTTGCCCTTCTGCTGATCAGACATGGTGCCGATGTTGACATTGAAGACAAGGAAGGCTACACGGTCCTTGGCCGAGCGTCTGATAGCTTCAGACCTGCACTGATTGATGCAGCCAAGGCAATGCTCGAAGGTTAAGGATGCTTTGCTGCCCTAAGGTAAAAGATAGATGGGAGAATGTCTGGAATAGAAAAGCTGTGGTCGTGTACCTCGTCGTATAAGTACGAAATGTTTCCCTCCAAAATCAGATTGACCAGGCAGACATGATGATGTTGGTGGTTAACGATTCTCGTGTTGACTTTGTGTTCTGCTTTTGCGTTTCTTCAGATGGCTTACGGACGACCATCGTAGTTCAGGACAAAACTGAAAACCCAGTTCTCATTGCCATCTGAACTTTTTAGGCGTTGTTAAACGGATGCGAATTACAGTACTATGTATTGCTGAACGCCTGCATTCAGTAGATGTGAACTTGGTCTGTGTGCGTTCGTTTAGTAGTTCGTGTATGGTTCTGTAGCGTGGGGTCCTTTTGCAGACGAGTTGTGTAGTACTACTATACTAGGTCTAAAACTGTATCCGGAAGTTGGCAATAGCCGCAATCTGACGGCAATTTTGTCATGGGTCCTGATATTGCCCAATAGCCAATAGCCAATGATGGTATCCGATGCCCGTAATCTGCGCAGCACCATGAGAGTCTTGTTCCCCTTTTATTCCCGGTCACATGATTTTATAGTACTCCTATAATAATAATCTTCATTATGGCGTGGCGTGCATAGCTGGTGCCCAGCCGTGCCCACGTTCAATCCCACTCGCATCATCCGCCCTCGGTCTTGTATTGTGAAGCAGTAAAACGCACAATGGTTGTCCTCACGGTGACGGTGAGCTGCTGCCTGGAGAGTGGAGACACGTTCCATGGAGCTCGTTTGGCTGCACATCCCAGTGCTCGTTGTGCTATATCTAGGAAACGCCTCCGCGCTGCGGAATTTCTCCCCCCTTTTGTCCTCCTTTGTCCTCGTTTGGCACAGACGGATTCAGGAGGTCTCGAGAGGAAAATTATCAGGAAGGTCAAAAACCCCATAGAACCTCGGGCGCCCATTTGGTAAGAGGGGTTCCTTCGTTCCCTTTAATCTCTTTCTATTCATGTGTTTCAGGATCCTTTTCGAGGGACTGGTGGAAGCAAAGCCTCGAGGATTTGAGAGGATTGGGTGAAAGAAAAGGATTCATCAAATCCCCTCCTCCCTAAACCTTCCCAATACACTTTTACCAAACAAAGCCTTCCTGTTTCAGATACCCTCGCTTCTTCACATTTCCTAGATATAGGACCATAAACGCAGAGTATGAACCCGCTTTCTAAAACGCATTTCACACATACATCTTTGCAACGCGTGTGCACGGCAGGAAAGGTTTGCGAAACAATCTTTTTTATTTTGCCTCCGCAAAAAAGAAAAACGTTAGTGCTTCTAAATAGGGTTTCATGAGATATACTTTCTTTTTGCACGGGCCAAACAAAAGGTTATTTTTTCATGAAAATTTATGTGCGCACGTAGGATGTGAAGATTTTTTTTTTGAACCGGGCAACCCCTTTCCATTACTCACATATCGGAAATACATTGTCTAAAATTCAAAAGGGAAATCAGAAAAGGGGTGCGAGTTCAAAGCATTCTTGGAAAACCTACACATAGCCACTCATCATCAAGCAGCCTACCGTAGGGCGAAAACCCAAGAACATCCATACTACGCACAAAACCACCCAAACAAGTTTAGGAATCTCCAGAAAAAACAACACAGGTCATCGCCTGAATACACTCCACGCAGGGAGGCAAACTAACAACTGAACATCTCACCAGCACCCAAGACAACCAGAATAAGCTATGCCCACCAGCACCAAATAACCAACCAAGAGAAACCCATCATCAATTCTCCTTCGGGGCCGCGCAGATCCTTAGCAGATTCGAAGCATTTCCTCTTCAACATCTTCGCCCCTCGCTCCAGCACAATTTTGTCCTCCCCTGTCAACAACCCTGCCCAGTACGCCAGGAATCCACAAGGAGAGTAAACAACACCGTGCCATCATATAAGATCTTTTTTACCCAGCCACGCTAGGTTTCTCCAAAACCTCTGTTTCTATGACAATCCAGGAGAAAATCCCAGTAGATCTTATCATAAGCTTTTTCAAAATCCAGTTTCAGCACTATCCCACATTTTTTCCTACGCTGTGTGTGGTGCAAAACTTCATGCAAAGTCAGGATGCCATCCATTATATTTCTATGTTTAATGAAAGCATTTTGATGTCTACTAATTAGAACATCAGAATACAATGCCACCTTGTCATTCAAAACCTTCGTTATCAACTTATATGGACACCATAGCAAATAAATGGGCATGTATTGTTGAATCTTTTTAGCTCCGTTCAGTTTAGGAAGCAAAGTGATCACCCCATAGTTTAAACGAGCCACATCTAAAGAATTGTTATGAAAAGCATCAAACAATCTCATCACATCAAATTTAACAAAATCCCAACGATGCTTATAAAATTCAGCAGGGATATTATCTAGGCCTGGGGATTTATTGCTTTCCATAGAAAACAAGGCCTTTGTCACGCCCAAGATGCGACCCTATCCTCAAGTTGGCACGAGGGCCTCGTCAGGGATAGAAGCGCATCTCGTCGTGTCGCAAGAATGGATATCGTCACAAGTACATGTACTGAAAAGAAGAGATATATATAGAGTTGGCTTACACTTGCCACAAGTTACGTCAGAATCACATCAGTACATTACATAATTATCAAGAGTAAGAGAAGGGTCCGTCTACGGACGAAAACAAACGAAAAAAATAAGAACGACGTCCATCCTTGCTATCCCAGGCTGCCGGCCTGGAACCCATCCTAGATCGATGATGAAGAAGAAGAAGAAGAAGCTCCAAATGAACAATCAACGCGCTCGCGTCAAGTAACCTTTACCTGTACCTGCAACTGATGTTGTAGTAATCTGTGAGCCACACGGGAACTCAGCAATCTCATTTCCAAAGGTATCAAGACTAGCAAAGCTTAATGGGTGAGGCATGGTTAAGTGGTGAGGTTGCAGCAGCGGCTAAGCATATATTTGGTGGCTAACTTACGAGTACGAGAAAACGAGGGGGGAGGGAAAGATCTACGCATAACGGACGTGACTACTGATGATCAAATGAATGATCCTGAACACCTACCTACGTCAGACATAACCCCACCGTGTCCTCGATCGGAGAAGGAACTCACGAAAGAGACAGTCACGGTTACGCACACAGTTGGCATATTTTAATTAAATTAACTTCAAGTTATCTAGAACCAGTGTTAAACAAAGTTTCCACTTTGCCACATAACCGCGGGCACGGCTTTCCGAAAAGATTTAACCCTGCAGGGGTGCTCCAACTAGTCCATCACAAATTACCACAAGCCGCATAGAAATCCTCAATCACGAAGCTCGCGATCTCGTCGGATTCCCTAGTGGAAAACCTCAACTCTGAGATTACCCAAAGCATCACCGGAATCCCGATGCACAAGATATCTCGTCAAAAGTAAAACTAATCCAGCAAGGCCACCCGGTGTGTCGACGAACCCGATAGGAGCCGCGTATCTCGTTCTTAGGACACACCGTCTATGCAAAGTGGACGGGAACCAAACCTCGAGTTGCCCCGTGGTGGCACCGCCGACTGCTAGGTGGGTGGACCAACACTCATGAGGAGCACTGGCCCGGGGGTTGATTAAATATCCTCGGGTTAATTACTCCCTATGCAGTTCATTAGTTATTAGGCAAATGTAGTACCAAAGTTGGGCCCTGCCAGACTAGCTTTAATCTAAAACGAATTATCAAGGGGGTCCCCATAACAACCCCGATCGTGTTAGGAGCGCTCATTTATTGAACATAACACCGGTAGCCGGAAACTAAGGGGGCAAAGGTGGAACAAAACACCAGGCTCGAAAGGCCGAGCCTTCCATCTTTTACCAAGTATATAGGTGCATTAAATTAGATAGCATTAATATGGTGATATGACAAGGAACCCATGTTATCACATGGAAGCAACTGCACCTGCAACTAGCAACGCTATCAACAGGATTAAGCAAGCAGTAACATAGCTAATCAGTGGTTTGCTAGGTCGAACAGGTTGAAGGTTAACATGGCATTGTTGAGAGGCTGATATTTAACAAGTGGTAGGCAACGAGACATAATCGATAGCATCGAACTAACTAGCATGGAAATGATAGTAATGGTATCTGGGGAAATAATCATCTTGCCTGAGATCCTGCTTGGAAGAAGAATGCCTCCGTGAAGCAGACGAACCGACGTAGCCGAACGGGTCCTCACATCCGATACGCTTGCGGAACTCTATCGAGATGAAGCAAACCGGAAACACAAATCAACACACGGAATTCACCACACGATGCACACACAAATGATGCATGAACAACTGAAAACATGCAAGTCACGGCATGTCAATTCACACAATCAAACACTACACATTAAGTGAAGTTCAATATGCAACGAGTTGCAAATTGACGAAACTCCACGTTAATTATTTAGTTCTATCCCGATTAGGTACACAGCTATATTAAATTTGGTTAAAACATGGCAAGACGTGAAGCGCAATTAAACTACCTATCTAGGCATTTTAAATGAGGTCGGAAATGTCATATAGCATCTCCGAGACAACCTCACATGTTAATTTACAATTCTGTCCAGATCTGAACTAATGTATTTAATTGGTTGTTAAACAGAAAAACAAATAGGTTCACGTGATTCTACGTGTCAAGGCAAGCAATCTACACATAAAGAACATCTCCAACGGAGCTACGGATCAAAAGATACAAGCACCGCAAGATATGATGGCATGAATGCAAAATGCGTGCAACGGCGGCTACGAGCACTTCAACATAAGAAAACAGCAAGAGAAAACGAAACTACACGAGATTCTAAGCAAGTTTCATGTAGGACACGATCAAATCGGAGCTACGGTTCAAAAACTACAAGCAAAACAAGAAATGACTACAATCTGCCAAAATCAGCCACATAGCATATTCTACGCCTCACAACTACGGCTACACAACTCCGATATGCTCAAGCAAGGCATGGCACGGAAGAGGGCAATAAACACAACTACAACAACTAACAACAACTAGCATGGCAGCAAGGAGCACTAGGAAAAGAAGACACAAAATGGCATCCCACACACTATTTCAGTCTTAGTGAAAATTACACCTCATGAAAGTGCAGTTTTCGATCTGAAGCTATATTGACAGCAGCAAAGCCTATAGCTACAGGACTCCAAATGGCATGAAAATTTACAGCATGCTAGAGAAACACAAGGGGTACAACTAACTCCATTGAACCAACCTCAAAATAGCTACAGAGCACAAGATGCAAGCAAGACAAGACAGCAACAAAATAATAAAAGATCCCAGACTTAGAAATATTTCAGCTCCTCTAAAACAGCACTATTTCTAGCAACTTGAGGGCAGTCAAACCACACCTAAACATGCATTTCTATTGCAACTAAAAATACCAGGGGCTAAACAAAACATCTAAGAAGAACTCCCTGGTTGACAACTAATTCAAACGAGGCACGGAATAAGTCCTACGAATTAAACAAAAGGGCAACATGTCAAAATATCGCGTGAACTAACTTGCTCAAAAGATAAAACTAATTGCACAGAAAAATCCATGGGATTTTTCTACCCCGGAAACATATAAAATATGTGGCGTTTGCAACACAAAATAATGCCACACATTAATGCGAGATAATCACCTATATACGGGAAAATAAACTACCGGCAAATCTCTACACGCAAAAATACAAATGACTGCTCTAAAATACACGAAGAAATAGTTCCAAAAACGTAGGCATTTTATCTAAGGCACTCGAGCAATCCGGACCGCAAGAAAAATAAATACGGGACGTTCCCCCTATTGGGACAGTACGCTAAACTAGGCGTTTGGCACGTAAAACTACGTCAAATAAATACGCAAGTTGCACTAACATATTTTATGCGTAAAACTACACGAAAACCGTATACTACACGTTCCGATACGACTAACGTAATAAAAGTTACGGTCGTTTTAATATATCTATATTTCCTGAAATTATAATACCGAAAATCCTAAAATAAATAAATACTACCGGGCCGAATATTCTAACAGACCGAAAAAAAAAGTTGGGCGCCATATAGCTAACACACGCGCAGGGCGCCGGTGAAAGGGGCTCACCTTCGGGCCAAAGTAGGCCGGCCTGGGGTGACCCGGGCCTCGCCTGGCGCAGGAGCTGGCTGGCCTGGGCGGAGGGGCGACTGGGCCGGCGGAGTGGCTCTGGGGAGGCCGGCCCACGACGCGAGCGCGGGGAGCGGCCCAAGCGAGCGCCTGGAGGTGAGGCAGTTCCCCGTCGGGCTCCTCCCGAGCGGGAGCCAAAGGCGGCGGCAACGACGAGTTGACTTCGAGGGCTCCGGCAAGGGGGGCCGCCATGGGGTCGCCGGAGGAGCCGAGGAGGCCGCGCAAGGTAGATCAAGGTCGGGGCAACCCATTCCCGGCGGCGGCAGCGAGCTCCGAGGGGAGAGACGGGGCGGCGTTGGCTGCAAGTCGGGGCAGCGGGCGGCGCGGGGGGAGACGTGGTCGAGGCCGACGTTGCGTGGCAGCGGGCGGCGATGCCGGCGGCGGCCGGTGGCCAGTGGGGCGGCGCTGCGTGGGGATCCCTCCAGATCCGCACGTGAGGAGGGCTAGGGCTCGACAGGAGCTCGAGCAAGGTATGGCTCAGGGGCTCCTCCCCTCGAGCTGCCGGCTGGCGGCGGATCCGGGCCGGGAGGGCCGGCTGCGGGCTCGAGCGGGCCCCGGCGGCTGGCAGAAGGGAGGAGAGAGAGAGGTAGGTGGGAGTGGAGGCTAGGGTTAGGAGGGCGCGGAAATCCACGGAGAGAGAGGGTTTGCTGTCTGTATATAGAAAACGAGCTAAGGTTATCCGAATTCAGATCAGTTTTCGACCACGCGATCGCGATCAAACGGCCACGGATGTGGGAATGGTTAGGTGGCTGTGTATAGGGGATATCCGGAGATGAGATGGAGAACGGTCGATGCGGCACGAATTTTTAAAACACCGACACACGTCCGATGGTAGAGCGAATACGGTGCCGCTACGGTCGACCGTTCGGGTACCAGACGGTCTCCGATCGCGACGAAATTCGACAGGCGGCCTAGCTACATCTAATCGCGACCGCGTGCCAAGTTTCACCTTGATCAGAGAAAGTTTTAAACGCACTTTCAAAACAGGGTTTCGACGGTGCCGCGGGCGCGTGCGAGTGCGGTCAGGCTCAGAACGGACGACGACGCGAACCGGCAACTAACAACGGATGCAAGTTTTGAAAACTGGCGGCAACGGAGGTGCCGATGCAATGCTGATGATGCGCATGATGCGATGATGATGCGACAAAACAAAATAAACACACGACGAAAACAGAAAGGAAAAGGGAATCTTCTGGAACGTCGGTCTCGGGCTGTCACAACTCTCCTACACTACAAGAAGATCTCGCCCCGAGATCCAAGAATGAAAGGGGGAGAGGATGAGAAATAGCAAGGTAAAATTTAGTCGCTTCTTGACAAACGAGTGAAACCAACGATCCTTGAAGGTTGCAAAGAGATGAAGAATGATATGAGAAAGAAGCAAGAATTCATGAAAAAATTCGGCAGCACTTCGGTAGGAAAATGGGACAAAAAATTCGATAAGAAGAGAGAATTAGACAATATTCATAACAAACAACTAAATAGAGCCAGGGAACACCAAGATCTTGATAGAACAACAAGATAGACCCAAAAGAGCAACATCACAAAGCCTCCGGAACAAGAGAATATGAACTAGCTCATACGGAAGAAGAGAATAAAGAAAGAAATGACAACTATCATCACGATAGAATTGAAGAGCCTCCGGATAGAGAATTGACGGAGTAGTTGGAAAACCCACAACGAAAAGAACAAGATAGTAGTGGGCTTATGAAAATCGTCTTAACAAATATGAGGTGACAAACAACCACTAAAAGAACCAAGGATAGATTACGAGAAACAAGATATGAACAATTACTTACACCAAGAAGATACATTGAGAACTGGGATTAATGACAAGCACCATGATAGCACAATCCATAGGAAAAGCTTTAGGTGAAATCCAAACCAAGATAGCTCAATGAAGAAACCATGAGTTAAGAATAATCTCATGATCAAAGGATTGGTGGATTTAATTATCTCATTCTTGAAAGGAAAACTCTTCGAGTCTCCTACACTAACAAGAACGCTATAATACCACCCCAAAGGATAAGGAAGAACAAATGCACTTGGAAATGCAAGAGAAAGGATACTTGAGGTTCTCCAACACGAATCTTGAAGAACACTTGAGAATGGATAGAAACCTTGATGAACCACCATGAAGGACCACCGTATACAAATGAATGATGCAAAGATATGAAGGATGAAAGAATAAGATTGAAGCCTTGCAAAGTCTTCGATGAAGCTTCACGAAGAGAAACTTGAGAAAACTTGGAACTCCGGAAAAGAAAAGATAAGAACACTTGAGAAAAAAGGAATTGATATCATGAGCCACTCCGGACGAAGAATTCAGATTACTATGAACAAGAATAAGAATTATGTTATGCTTATCCTTCATCAAGTTTAATTGATGACAAGCAACAGATTTAGCATACCACTTATTCTTCTTGAAAGAATCTTGAAGAGGCAGAGAGATAAGCACCACTTGAGGCAAAATTAAGGAAGCACCGGTGAGAATTCACAACTGAATGGGAACACCACGGATGAATGGAGATACCAGAGAATGAAGAGATCATGAGTCACCTGAGATAAGAAAAAAACTTAAACAAGGCACCGGATAAACGAGAGACGAACGAAGAGACAAAAATTGAGAAGAATTGAGGATGAAAGATGAAAGCTGAGAACGAAGAATCTTCTGAAATGATGGCCTTCGGAGGAACGAGAAATAAAAACAACTCAGAAATGCACCGGATCGCAAGAAAAGGATACTCATGATTGGCAACAAATTCAGGATGATGGCACAAAGCTGAAATGAGGAATATCCAAGAGAATAGACCAAGATTCGAGAGAAACACTCCTTCGAATTGCAAGGTGGGAATGATGACGAGAAACAACACCAAGAATAACTGAGACACTTCGGAATAAAAAAAATTGCAAGGTTGAGCCAAATATGAGAATTAATTCAAATAGATCTTAAAGAATTAATATGACTGATGGAAATCATACTTACATCATAGTTGAAAAGAATTAAAGATCTCCGGAAGATTACAAGAGTTATATAAGATCCTGGGAAAAACCTGTGGGTTATGGGCCCACTCAAAGAAACCACCGTTAGAAAATTGCTAGAAATAGAGATATTGCACCGGTATAAAGAAAACTAGATGAGGTTATCACCTCGAAATAAATGAAAGAATTGAAAACAATAATTTCTGAGATAACTTCAGCACTCCGGATAGACTAGAGAGAAATGAACAACAAGATAGGCTGACAAGAAACTCCAACATGGGAAAGAATTTACAAGGATGAAAAGGATATGATGACCACAAATAACTGAATTAAATTCACCGGGTAAGAGAGAAAGAACAGACAGCGGAAGCACAAAGAAGAGGAAACTCTTGGATGAAAATTGAATCACTGAAGGAAAAGGGCGGGAGGGTGGGAAAAAACAAAGACGACTTGGGCTAAATGAGATGAACTCCGAAATAAAATGAGAGGAAGATCTTGCAAAAATAGATAAGATTGAATTCAGTTGCAGAGAAGCACACCGGTTGAATGGAATTGATACGATGACTCCGGTTGAAAGGAATTGAAAAGACAATTGATAGAGCAAAGAATTAATACTCCCATAAAAATATGAGAACACCTCTTAGAAAAGATCTGAAATCACCACTTGACATCGAAGCAACACGAATTACCATATTCAACAAAACAAAGGATTAGGCTTATGAAACAAGTCAGAACAAACTCATGAGAAAGATTTCATCCGATATTTTCGTGGACAGGATGCACGGGCTCGATTTACAGTAGCCATCAAGTGCAAGGCAGTGCACCCGACATACGAAGCGTCCCCGAGTCGTAGCAAGCTACAAGGACTCTTTAAGACACAACGTGTACCGCTGTAAGTCGACCGTGAACAAACGAATCCACTAGATGTCGAACCCCAACCTAACATCAAGAATTTGTTGGAAGATTGTCCTATAAGCAACTACTTGAGTTCCCACCTATGAATTCCCGAAATATCTCGTCATGCAATCTGGTACACGGATACAAGGAGTAATATCACACAACTCCTATACTAACCCGTCATTTGTATCACATCCGTCAACACACGACCAGAATCTCGGACCTTCATCTACAACAGACCCTCGTGATCACAACGATACAAAGTATGGCAGTACTCCCGAACAATCTGCACCAGTACTGGGGACATCGGGGTTATCTCGCCACTACTAGTATTGAAGAAATTACGAACATCCTTCGTTCTGAGATACTAAGAAATCTGAATGATAACGATGTGCTCAAGAATCCCCTAGAGCTCAACTCCCCGGAAGAAAATCAAGTCAGACAGGAGGCACCAAGACAGAACTCCGTCACATCGGCATCATATAGATCCCAAGAATATCCGCGTGATCCTAAAAAATTTTTGAGTGAGAAGAGGAGTAGAATTAAAATATTACGTCAAGATTCCTCACCAGAGCATAGAAGAGGAGAAAAAATAATTCTACTCTCCGATATATAACTAAGACTCAAATAGTTTTCACTAGACTCGACTCGGCCAAGTTCGATCAATCAAGGGGGCTCCTAGGTCGAACGTGGCTCTGATACCAACTTGTCACGCCCAAGATGCGACCCTATCCTCAAGTTGGCACGAGGGCCTCGTCAGGGATAGAAGCGCATCTCGTCGTGTCGCAAGAATGGATATCGTCACAAGTACATGTACTGAAAAGAAGAGATATATATAGAGTTGGCTTACACTCGCCACAAGTTACGTTAGAGTCACATCAGTACATTACATAATCATCAAGAGTAAGAGCAGGGTCCGTCTACGGACGAAAACAAACGAAAAAAATAAGAACGACGTCCATCCTTGCTATCCCAGGCTGCCGGCCTGGAACCCATCCTAGATCGATGATGAAGAAGAAGAAGAAGAAGAAGAAGCTCCAAATGAACAATCAACGCGCTCGCGTCAAGTAACCTTTACCTGTACCTGCAACTGATGTTGTAGTAATCTGTGAGCCACACGGGAACTCAGCAATCTCATTTCCAAAGGTATCAAGACTAGCAAAGCTTAATGGGTGAGGCATGGTTAAGTGGTGAGGTTGCAGCAGCGGCTAAGCATATATTTGGTGGCTAACTTACGAGTACGAGAAAACGAGGGGGGAGGGGAAGATCTACGCATAACGGACGTGACTACTGATGATCAAATGAATGATCCTGAACACCTACCTACGTCAGACATAACCCCACCGTGTCCTCGATCGGAGAAGGAACTCACGAAAGAGACAGTCACGGTTACGCACACAGTTGGCATATTTTAATTAAATTAACTTCAAGTTATCTAGAACCAGTGTTAAACAAAGTTTCTACTTTGCCTCATAACCGCGGGCACGGCTTTCCGAAAAGATTTAACCCTGCAGGGGTGCTCCAACTAGTCCATCATAAATTACCACAAGCCGCATAGAAATCCTCAATCACGAAGCTCGCGATCTCGTCGGATTCCCTAGTGGAAAACCTCAACTCTGAGATTACCCAAAGCATCACCGGAATCCCGATGCACAAGATATCTCGTCAAAAGTAAAACTAATCCAGCAAGGCCACCCGGTGTGTCGACGAACCCGATAGGAGCCGCGTATCTCGTTCTCAGGACACACCGTCTATGCAAAGTGGACGGGAACCAAACCTCGAGTTGCCCCGTGGTGGCACCGCCGACTGCTAGGTGGGTGGACCAACACTCATGAGGAGCACTGGCCCGGGGGTTGATTAAATATCCTCGGGTTAATTACTCCCTATGCAGTTCATTAGTTATTAGGCAAATGTAGTACCAAAGTTGGGCCCTGCCAGACTAGCTTTAATCTAAAACGAATTATCAAGGGGGTCCCCATAACAACCCCGATCGTGTTAGGAGCGCTCATTTATTGAACATAATACCGGTAGCCGGAAACTAAGGGGGCAAAGGTGGAACAAAACACCAGGCTCGAAAGGCCGAGCCTTCCATCTTTTACCAAGTATATAGGTGCATTAAATTAGATAGCATTAATATGGTGATATGACAAGGAACCCATGTTATCACATGGAAGCAACTGCACCTGCAACTAGCAACGCTATCAACAGGATTAAGCAAGCAGTAACATAGCTAATCAGTGGTTTGCTAGGTCGAACAGGTTGAAGGTTAACATGGCATTGTTGAGAGGCTGATATTTAACAAGTGGTAGGCAACGAGACATAATCGATAGCATCGAACTAACTAGCATGGAAATGATAGTAATGGTATCTGGGGAAATAATCATCTTGCCTGAGATCCTGCTTGGAAGAAGAATGCCTCCGTGAAGCAGACGAACCGACGTAGCCGAACGGGTCCTCACATCCGATACGCTTGCGGAACTCTATCGAGATGAAGCAAACCGGAAACACAAATCAACACACGGAATTCACCACACGATGCACACACAAATGATGCATGAACAACTGAAAACATGCAAGTCACGGCATGTCAATTCACACAATCAAACACTACACATTAAGTGAAGTTCAATATGCAACGAGTTGCAAATTGACGAAACTCCACGTTAATTATTTAGTTCTATCCCGATTAGGTACACAGCTATATTAAATGTGGTTAAAACATGGCAAGACGTGAAGCGCAATTAAACTACCTATCTAGGCATTTTAAATGAGGTCGGAAATGTCATATAGCATCTCCGAGACGACCTCACATGTTAATTTACAATTCTGTCCAGATCTGAACTAATGTATTTAATTGGTTGTTAAACAGCAAAACAAATAGGTTCACGTGATTCTACGTGTCAAGGCAAGCAATCTACACATAAAGAACATCTCCAACGGAGCTACGGATCAAAAGATACAAGCACCGCAAGATATGATGGCATGAATGCAAAATGTGTGCAACGGCGGCTACGAGCACTTCAACATATGCAACCAGCAGGAGAAATGAAACTACACGAGATTCTAAGCAAGTTTCATGTAGGACACGTTCAAATCGGAGCTACGGTTCAAAAACTACAAGCAAAACAAGAAATGACTACAATCTGCCAAAATCAGCCACATAGCATATTCTACGCCCCACAACTACGGCTACACAACTCCGATATGCTCAAGCAAGGCATAGCACGGAAGAGGGCAAGAAGCACTACTACGAACAACTAACAACAACTAGCATGGCAGCAAGGAGCACTAGGAAAAGAAGACACAAAATGACATCCCACACACTATTTCAGACTTGGTGAAAATTACACCTCATGAAAGTGCAGTTTTCGATCTGAAGCTATATTGACAGCAGCAAAGCTTATAGCTACAGGACTCCAAATGGCATGAAAATTTACAGCATGCTAGAGAAGCACAAGGGGTACAGCTAACTCCATTGGACCAACCTCAAAATAGCTACAGAGCACAAGATGCAAGCAAGGCAAGACAGCAACAAAATAATAACAGATCCCAGACTTGGAAATATTTCAGCTCCTCTAAAACAGCACTATTTCTAGCAACTTGAGGGCAGTCAAACCACACCTAAACATGCATTTCTATTGCAACTAAAAATACCAGGGGCTAAACAAAACATCTAAGAAGAACTCCCTCGTTGACAACTAATTCAAACGAGGCACGGAATAAATCCTACGAATTAAACAAAAGGGCAACATGTCAAAATATCGCGCGAATTAACTTGCTCAAAAGATAAAACTTTTCTACCCCGGAAACATATAAAATATGTGGAGTTTGCAACACAAAATAATGCCACACATTAATGCGAGATAATCACCTATATACGGGAAAATAAACTACCAGCAAATCCCTACACGCAAAAATACAAATGACTGCTCTAAAATACACGGAGAAATAGTTCAAAAAACGTAGGCATTTTATCTAAGGCACTCGAGCAATCCGGACCGCAAGAAAAATAAATACGGGACGTTCCCCCTATTGTGACAGCACGTTAAACTAGGTGTTTGGCACGTAAAACTACGTCAAATAAATACGCAAGTTGGACCAACGTATTCTACGCGTAAAACTACACGAAAACCGTATACTACACGTTCCGATACGACTAACGTAATAAAAGTTACGGTCGTTTTAATATATCTATATTTCCTGAAATTATAATACCGAAAATCCTAAAATAAATAAATACTACCGGGCCGAATATTCTACCAGACCGAAAAAAAGCTGGGCGCCATATAGCTAACACACGCGCAGGGCGCCGGTGAAAGGGGCTCACCTTCGGGCCAAAGTAGGCCGGCCTGGGGTGACCCGGGCCTCGCCTGGCGCAGGAGCTGGCTGGCCTGGGCGGAGGGGCGACTGGGCCGGCGGAGTGGCTCTGGGGAGGCCGGCCCACGACGCGAGCGCGGGGAGCGGCCCAAGCGAGCGCCTGGAGGTGAGGCAGTTCCCCGTCGGGCTCCTCCCGAGCGGGAGCCAAAGGCGGCGGCAACGACGAGTTGACTTCGAGGGCTCCGGCAAGGGGGGCCGCCATGGGGTCGCCGGAGGAGCCGAGGAGGCCGCGCAAGGTAGATCAAGGTCGGGGCAACCCATTCCCGGCGGCGGCAGCGAGCTCCGAGGGGAGAGACGGGGCGGCGTTGGCTGCAAGTCGGGGCAGCGGGCGGCGCGGGGGGAGACGTGGTCGAGGCCGACGTTGCGTGGCAGCGGGCGGCGATGCCGGCGGCAGCCGGTGGCCAGTGGGGCGGCGCTGCGTGGGGATCCCTCCAGATCCGCAGGTGAGGAGGGCTAGGGCTCGACAGGAGCTCGAGCACGGGATGGCTCAGGGGCTCCTCCCCTCGAGCTGCCGGCTGGCGGCGGATCCGGGCCGGGAGGGCAGGCTGCGGGCACGAGCAGGCCCCCGGCGGCTGGCAGGAGGGAGGAGAGAGAGAGGTAGGTGGGAGTGGCGGGTAGGGTTAGGAGGGCGCGGAAATCCACGGAGAGAGAGGGTTTGCTGTCTGTATATAGAAAACGGGCTAAGGTTATCCGAATTCAGATCAGTTTTCGACCACGCGATCGCGATCAAACGGCCACGGATGTGGGAATGGTTAGGTGGCTGTGTAGAGGGGATATCCGGAGATGAGAGGGAGAACGGTCGACGCGGCACGAATTTTTAAAACACCGACACACGTCCGATGGTAGAGCGAATACGGTGCCGCTACGGTCGACCGTTCGGGTACCAGACGGTCTCCGATCGCGACGAAATTCGACGGGCGTCCTAGCTACATCTAATCGCGACCGCGTGTCAAGTTTCACCTTGATCAGAGAAAGTTTTAAACGCACTTTAAAAACAGGGTTTCGACGGTGCCACGGGCGCGTGCGAGTGCGGTCGGGCTCAGAACGGACGACGACGCGAACCGTCAACTAACAACGGATGCAAGTTTTGAAAACTGGCGGCAACGGAGATGCCGATGCAATGCTGATGATGCGCATGATGCGATGATGATGCGACAAAAGAAAATAAACACATGACTAAAACGGAAAGGAAAAGGGAATCTTCTGGAACGTCGGTCTCGGGCTGTCACAGCCTTCTTCACCTCCTCCTGTGTGAACTTTCTAGTAATGAAAACATTATCATCCACACTAATCTTTTCCTCCATCGACCAAGTATTAGGGTCCAGGTGAAACATGTTCCCATTAGCAGGTCCAAACAGCTCTTTATAAAAATCAGTTGCATGCTTCAACAAGTTCTTGGTCCCCTCGATTACCACACCCCCATTAACAAAAGAATGAATCGTATTCTTCCTTTTCTTACCATTAGCCACTCTATGAAAAAAAGTTGTGTTTCTGTCCCCCTTCAACAGCCACCTCTCATTAGATTGATGGAGCCAAAAAAGCTCATCATTAGCTAGGATCTCATTATATTCAACACACAACACTGTCCTCTTTTCATACATAGCAGGATCTAAAGGGCCCATTTCCTCCAACCTCTCAATCTCCTCTAGTTCTCTTCTAATCTCTTCTTTCCTCTGCCTACTATGTCCAAACTTGTTGGATCCCCAGCCTTTAAAGTATTTCTTAATGCGCTTCAACTTAATATTTAAAATATCAATAGGGTCTTCTGCCCTCACATATTGTTCCCGAATACTTTTAGCTTTTGGGAAAAAATCTTCATTCTTAAGCCAGGAAAGCTCAAATCTAAATTCCCTATTCACAGGAGCCCTCCTTTCATCCGATCCCATTGACAACAGCAAAGGGTTATGATGTGATACCTCCTGAACCAGCTTACGAACAGAAACCAAAGGATACAAATCTTCCCAGCTAAAGCTCATTAACACCCTATCCAATTTCTCCAAAGTAGGATGATTATATTTATTAGTCCATGTATACTTACCTCCCCCCATATCAATCTCTCTCAGACCTAAGGAATGAATAACATCATTAAAAATTGTAGCAAACTTGAGATTACCAGGTTTCTTATTCTTATCACGCAACCCTCTTATGATATTAAAATCACCCCCAATAATATAAGGGATATCAATATTACGACAGGTAACAAGCATTTCATCAAGGAATTCTTCTTTACGGTCATCATGAGCCGCTCCATAAACTACAATCAAATCCCACATACACTTTTTTTCACATCAAACACATTAGCCTGAACCATAAAGCTCCCTATCATCCAGGAAACCATCTCCAAGCTCTCTTTCTTAATCCCACATAGGATACCCCCCGATCTGAACACGGATGGTAAGTAATTCCACGCAAAACTACCAAAAGGATCCATTCTACTTAAGTACTTAGCAGGAAACTCCTTCTTCTTGGTTTCTTGAATACCAATAAAATCAAGAGAATGATCTTTAATAATGTCTGCAAAACAGGAAGCCATCCCTTTCCTACCTGCTCCCCTACAATTCCAAAAGACCCCTTTCATATTATTCCTTTTGAATTTTTTTCTCTCCTTGGGGACCCTACTAGGAAGCACAGTAGGGGCACCAGCTTTTTTAGCCGAATATGATTCATTTTTCTGGCTTCTAGTAACAGGTCTAGCAATCACAATGGGTTTTTTCAATTTATTTATCTTTCTAGACCGCACTTGCGTAAATTCATCATTCTCAGCATTATTTTCCTCCACCCAGTTTAAATCTAACGGAGTAACTACACCATTAGCATTAATCATCATCATATTATTCACATTCTCCTCTGCCTCCACTATGCCCTCTCTCTCCATATTAGAATTATTATTCCTAAACTTCTCCAACTCCCTAATAACATTGATATTAACAAAATCATTATGAGGAATAATAACCCCCATCTTAGAAGCAGCTAACACCATACTTGGATTAGACAGAGCATCGAAAGAGTTATGTGAGTGCAAAATACCTTCCACATTCCTCTTCTTTACAGCAGCAACAGCCTTCAACTGGACATCATCCATCTTACTCTGCACATTACGAAGACTGAATCTCAAAATTTCCTCAGTAGCCAGGGGAGGAGTAGGAATCACATCCACTCCCACAGCAGTATCACGAGATTCCACCCTATATTCCACCTTTCCAGCATCAAATTCACCCATCTCAGCATCAGCAGACACAACCTGAGGAGTTATCCTCACCATATCAGCAAAGGATTTCTTATTATTTTCAGGAGATATCAATTTTTTTATTTATATCACCTCCCAAACCTTTAATACTTACATGCTTCTCTTCCTCCATAAAATCCATAGCCATAGAATCAATCAACAGTGAGGTATGCAAAGAAACATCAGATTCTATGCTTTCTTGAGATTCTTGGAGTTGTTCTTTTTTTTCCCAGTCTGAATATTATCATTTTTCTCGTCCTCGGTCCCCCTGGGAGTTTCATCAGTTTTAGGTTTCTTACTCACATTAGTATCAACATCATCAAATTTGTCCTTATCATTGCTCCTCACATAACTAAGAAGGAATTCACCCCTATTAGGGTCTTTCACCAAAATCTGGTCCACCTCAAAATAAAAATCATAAAAGTGTTCCCCCAGAACAGCCTGAGCCATAGAAGGAATATCATCAACATTTCTGCACCCAATTTTCACCCTAGGAGAGGCAGGGCGGTGTAAGGTTGCACTATCAATTTCCAAGGGAACACCCACCAAGGAAGCAACATAAGTCATATTTCTCTCACTTCTTTTATTCAGAGGTACATCACTAATCTTAACGCAGGCCACTTCCATCACCCCCTTAGAGCATGGTTAATAGAAGAGCCGACTGTCGGCTCTATGCCGATGTCGTGTCACTCGTAGCCTTCAGAAAAGAATTCTCATACAATAAAGCTAGTTGTAGCAATCAATGTTTACATTCATGGAAGAGAGAAAAATGCCATTGATTGAAGGTGAGGAAGTAGTGCTAGCTTTTAGCCCCTGCATGCAGCTCCTTTCTATCGAACATTGTGCTATAGCCTGGCGCTCCGTGAATCGCCCGCTGCGTTCTCTCTCCTGCCTTCTCTTCCCTCCAGCTAGATTTTAGGTGAGGTGGAACAGCTTATAGCCAGCTGACTAGACACTATTGTACTTGCTCTTAGATCCAACAGCTGAGGACCACTTAGTCACATTAATAACATAACCACTCGTCTTAAGAACAATTCGACGCACATAACAAATCTAAGCTGCAACCCTGGGATTAGGAAACCTCACCACAAAAACACCAAGGCCAATAGCATGAGCCGAACATCGCCATCGTGTGGCCAGATAGTCATTTAGGTCAAGCTCCATTTGCCTAGTAGATGTCTCCCCTTCAATGATATTTACTACAATGTTATTAGATCTCTCCTTCATCTGATTAGCCGAACATGAGTCATGTATATAGTAAAATCCTTGTCCCCTCGATTGAAAAGCACACATAGAGGCAACACAACTCCACGGCAAGAACTCACAACATACAGATGCAAGGTGACCCAATCTACCACATCTTTCACAAGAGGATGTGAAGATGCATGCATAGATAAAAAAAAATTAGAATTTTAAGAAATTAAAAATAGATTTTTTAAAATGAGTTCATATGCCCATGGGTCATCCATGACTACTCCCATAAACGCAAGTCCGTGTCGTAAACGCTCCTCCACAGCCGCCCTCGTTGCCCACAAATGAAAGAATGGGAAAGCACGGGCCACAATGTAAACAAATGTAGAACCTGGCTGGGATCCTCTGTCCCCTGCGATCCGCATTGAGGCGGGGCCGTGTGGAATCGGCCCCACGCGAACGCACGTGATCTCCTCTGCTGCTGCCTTGGCTGGTTCGCGTCGTGCATCCTGCCTTGCCTTCTGCCGATCTGAGGGGAGCTTCTTTATTTAAGACAGGCTGTTAGCGCATGATACGACTATTTATTACTGCACTAGGTACGTTCCTAAATATAAAACCTTTTAAAAATTATACTATAAACTATATACTGATGTACATAGATATATTTTAGAGTATAGATTCATTTATTTTGTTCCGTATGTAGTCTTCTAGTAAAATTCTTAAAAGGTTTTATATTTTGAAACGGAAGGAGTAAATCGCAGGCGTCACATAATCAGTCACCTTTCGCTGCTGGTTCAGTCGTTCAGAGCTGAAATTTCTGCACTGGATGACCGTTCTACTCCTATCCAAATGGGGCAGCGTTTCTCGCACGCCATAGCCAGTTTTGTTTACGCGCGCAAATTCCGGCTGGTGGAACGGTCCAGCCGTGCCGAAATAGGTAAAAGCTAAATCAAATTCTAAACTCCCAATCTCTGAAATTAGCATTAGCATACCAAATCTCGTATCCCGGTCTATTTTGAAACTTGAGAGGATTTAGCTGGGATTCATTGAATTGGACCAGTCATTAATGCAGTCGCTCGCGCTATATAAGACGTTCGGACATTCCGAAATAGTTTACATGTCCCAAATAGTTTACATTTTCAATATTTGTTTGCCCAAAAAATAAATTCAAAGTTCGTTGCTTCAGTACTTTCCAAAACATAAATAATTTACGAATTTACAAAAGCATTATTTGAAAAATGTGACACAATTTTGGAAAAAATCTGTATCGTTTTTCGTAGCATGTGAAAAATTGTTGGAATTCTGAAGTTTTTTTACAAATGACATTTTCTAGATATCACAAACAGTTTTAAAAAATGTGAATAGAGTTTCGAAATGCTAAACTTTTTCTAAAAAAAGAAGGAATTGAGTTTCTACAGAAAAAAGAAAAACATTTTTTAACTTTCGAACAATTTTAGAAATGCGTCAACATTTTTAAACTTGAATTCTTGTTTTGTAAAGTGGACCGGCCCAAATTCTGGGCTCTAGGAGTAGTACGTAATCCCGTGATTGTAGTATTCTAAGGTCTAAAATAGACCGGAATTATAAGTTCAGAGTGCCAATTTTGAAAATTCGAAGTTTAGGGTTTAGTTTAGCTTTCGTCTAACACTTCAAGGTTAGTTTTGGACTTTCTCAAAAAAAAAAAAAAACTTCTCCACAGAACAACTGATGAACACTAAGTTAAACAAATCAGTAGCATAGAAACAGTTTCTCCTCAGTCCAGTGCATTCCTCACACCTGATTAAACAAATCACACCTGATTAAACCAATCCGCCGGCAACCATTTGGCTCCGCAAATCCACACCGCTAGTCAACCAAGAACGTCCGTGGCACCACCACTCTCCTAGCCTAGGCAGTACACGCGCGCGCCCACACACACCAAAGAAATGAAGGCACGGGGAAATCCAAACAAACGAGCTCCAGATCAGGTCCGCTAGACCAGCCTGAGGAGCGAGGCGAGGACGGCGACGGCGGCGTGGAGGGCGACCCCGGCGCGCGGCCCGGCGAGCGCGGCGGAGCGGTGGTGCTGGGCGGAGGGCGGCGGGGACGGCGGCGGCAGGTTCTGGGACTTGATGGCGAGGCGCATCCCGCCGGGGCAGTAGCCGAAGCTGCAGATGAAGTAGTAGGTCTTGGTCTCGTTGAGCTCGAAGGCGAAGCTGCGGCCCTTGCTGTAGTTGTAGATGGCGTTGCTGGCGTCGCACCGGTTGTACCCGGACTCGTTCACCTCCACCACGTCCGCCTGCCCCGCCGTGTAGTAGAACACTGCAATGCATCCCACAGATACATATATAGAGAGTATTACTTATTACGGCGGGCAAAGAAAGGCCTCGCATTTCCGCTCCGTCGACCAGATCTGCCGCCGAAGGCGGAGCTCGAGCTCCAGGGCGTGAATAAAGACTGAAGTAAAGTCACCACTCGCGCGCGCGCACGTACCGAGCCAGTCGCCCTTGTAGAAGGGCCCGTGCTCCTGCTCCCAGCCGGAGTAGTTGGTGTTGGGCAGCCAGTTGACCTTGATCTTGTTCGCCGTCGTCGTCGCCGGCAGCGCCGCGCACGCCGCCACCGCCACCAGCACCGCGGCCCACGCAGCCCGCCGCCGCTCCATCGCCCCCTTCCCCTCTTCCTCCGACGACGGACGAGGGACGGCGAGATGTGCGCGGTGCCGTTTCTTGCTTTCAAAAAACGGAACGAGCTGGGCGGGGGCAGAGGAGGAAGATGGTGGGATGGGACGGTGGCCGCAGGTGTTAAAAAGAGGAGACGGGGCACGTGGGAGCGGGGTCCAGGCAGGGGTCTGGAACTCTGGAGGCGGTGTGCCGGGGAGACGCCATCGCGGCCGTCCATTCGCGGATCCTGCGGTGGCGGGTCGCGGTCGGGTGGTGCCTGCGCGCCGCGCGGCGCGGTCTCGGGGCACGGTCGCCGGGCCGGTGCGTGCGCGTGGTTGAGTGAGGCTGGTTCTAATGGGCAGTACCTCTACTATTAAAAGGATCTGCCGTCGTTGTGATGGTTCAACCAGCGATCCCCTTCAACCAGCGATCTCCTTTAGAATAGGCACCCACGTCACACCCCCTCCCCTTCCGATTTTTACATCCCTTCGAAAACCGAAGTGGTCCACCGAAAACCAAAGCGACAATACACCTAATAAAAAAACCTACATCGCACCTCGAACCACCCTTCGGTCGACCTCCTCCTCCCCCGTACAGAAAAACGGCAAGAGAGAAAAAAATAAAAAATAAACAACCAGAAGCCCACGAACCCACGATCCAATCACCCCCGACCCCGTCGCCCCCGTTCTCTCCCGAGAAGATGACGCCCCGCCCACCCTGACCCCCTCGCCGCCGGCAAACCCAGCCTCGCCGAAACCCACGCCACGCCGCCTACCCCGACCCCCTCGTCGCCGGACATCCCAGCCCCGCCGGCCATCCCAACACCAATCCAGCGCAATCCCGCGCGTAGATCACCGAATCCCGGCGTCGGATCGGCTCCACACACCCCGGATCGTGCGCCTCTTCCACACACACGCCCGCCCCGCGGCGCCATGGCTACACCCATCTGATGCCAACACCCCTCCCGCCATGCTACCCTTCTGCTCCGCCGCGCCCACCCCATGCTTCCCCCTCTGCCCGGTGACCGCGGCCGGCGCGTGGGCGCTGCGGAGGGTCGATGCCAGCGCGCTCAGGTCCTTCGCCGTCGACCTGCTCGTCGCGTAGGTCGTGCCCGACCGCCCGCTCTTCTCCGACTCCGCCATCCTCCCCCCCTACGCCACCGCGCCGGACGACATCGTGCGGGGGTTCGCGTCCGCCGTCGAGCTACCCGACCCCCTCTGGCGCGCCGGGGTCGACCCGCCGCTGATGCCCGTCTCCGCCGACCTCCTCACGCCCACGGTGACCTCAAGCGGTTGCACACTGCATCCAAATTAGACGGGAGCGGTGGATCCAAGCCCTCGCGACCTCATCTGTTCTTTACTGAGTCCATCGGGAGCTCGACGCGGAGAGGGAGACGAGCAGGAGCGCCGCGTCCACGACAGCAATGACAGAGGCCCAAGTAACGCTTTCTCCCTTGCTCAAACCCATCTTCTCCCCGTATCGTGTACTGGACCACTCCCACATTCTCATCTCCCATGGGAGGGAGCGGGGAGTGGCAACGAGTGGTTGTAGACCGGCTGTTCGCGCAACGGACCAGAGAGAAAAGGGGTTCTATGGAGATGAGGAACGAAGCGGTAGTGGGCGTGGCTGGAAGAACGGAGAGGCGGCGGGGCATGCCGGTGGCGAGACAGAGAAGGAGTGTGGAGGTAGCGCGGCTTGCGGCTCATGGTGGACTGGATACAGCGAGGGGGAAGTCAGATTTGTGCTGATGTGAAATCCTATTTTTTGCAGATCGGGGCATGGAAAGACAGTGCTTACAGTCATGCCGAAATGACCACCTAAGGTGGAAGCCGCACCGGGGAGAGCTCCCAAAATATGATGTGACGACGAGACGACATGTGCCATTCACCGCGGAATGAACAAGCCGAGCGGTGACGACGGCAACGATGCTTGTCAGAAAGTAATCACAGGTATACCATATACTCCACTTCTCCATCTGAACACAAGCCATTGATGGTTACCTTGCCTCTGCCAATGAAAAGAAAGTTTTGGTGGCATATCAAGACTGCAAAAAAAATTGATCCATCCGGGATAACTCGAGCAGAGAAAGAGTGCATGTTTCTTCTTGGTGGAGAATAATGGATATTTGAGATATAGTGCTACGTGTTTCCTCTCCATCTTTGTAGGGATTGGAAATTCGGAATATATTGGCAGATTGTTTTACTGTGAATTATCTGAATATTGTTAGTGACTAACTGTTTCTTAATTTGTTTATTTAGGTTGGAGAAAATATCTAAGGCTAATGTTTGGGCAGAATGAGAGTGAAAAGATGCAAGAGTGATACATCCAAGCACTTGACTTGAGTCAAACATGGTTTGTTTGTGAGGATTCCACCGTATTTGTCGACACAAATAGTTCTTGATATTTAGTCATGATTGTTTTTCTCCATAGCTCGGTGTCTATTTCTTCATTCTCCTATTATAGTTATACTGTCCATTTCATAAAGTGCAGATGTACTTTGGCCAATTGATGTTAGTAGAGCTCCTGTTTGTACAGTATGGATGAAAGGTACATTGAAACATCTTGCAAAAGAAAAAAATAGCCTTTTGTGCTGGATGCACATCTATAATCAGTTCTATAACCACATCTATAATCAGTTCTATAACCACATCTCCACATCTCCAACTAAACACAAGCCATTGAATCATGTTTTTTGTACTATATTGAACTAAATTGAAATGAGGTTGAACGCGTAGATTGCAAATATAACCAGTTCTCCCAAAATTGTTATGAACTCATAGGCACCCTCCTACTTATCACGCATTACCCCCACCATGATATTCTTATTTCGAGGGAGGCAAACTGTTTGATGAAATGTGACTACAAAATTTGTTTTCTGTGCTGCTACATGGTCAATTTAGAGTATGTAGAAGATGATATCCTCGGTGTATAGACATGCGTGTGTGGTTTCTTGTGTGACGCACATATATGTTAATTCGTGGCTGGTGTGTGCAGGATGCCAACAGCGACAACGAGTAGAAGGCAAGCGTATTGCGGCGAGCAGCGAGACAATGGTATGAAGCAGGCGAGCATGTTGGTGGGGGCGACTTGTTGTTAAACTAATAGCCTTGACAGAGCACCGGCCGCCGGCTCCCCAGGGCACGCCTCTCGCCGGTGGACGCCCTGGTTGTGCATGATGGAAATGAGCCTAGCTTAGGTTCCATCCATGTCGCCTTCACCGACTTTGCCAGAAGATCATTAGCCATTGCCTCTGCCTACTTCACCGCAGTTATCTGTTTTCTTTGTGCAAGTTATGATGGAGCAATATTTGATTTACAACCAAAGTTTACTGATTATTACAGCATGAAAAAGACATGCATAAAAGTTGCAAGATTTTAAATAGCAATTCCAATGTATATATGAATGCGCTATGGAGGTAAGACAAATTCTTAATCTAATACAAAGCCCTTTGTCCTTTCTATTATTCCCCTGTGTGTGCCTGCTGCTGTTGTGCCCTTTATCCTGGCCGGGCCAGCCTGCAAGCGGCGGCCCCGACCCTGGCGGTGGAGCCGCTGGGTGCCGAGGTGGAGCGGAAGATGGTGCTCGCTAAGGCCGCAGGTGGTGAGCGGCCCTCGTCGCCCTCCGCTCCGGTGGCAGCCGAGGAGCAGCAGCAGAGGGTCATGGAGCAACCGGTGCTGGTGGTGCCGGGGAATCTGCCGCAGGTGTCGAACAAGGCGGAGAAGTTCTCGGCGAGGCCGGGGTTCGGGACCATCGGGAGGAGGTGCCGCGTCCGCGCCAACCATTGTCGTAAGATTATCTTTGAACCCGCTACGCTGCATGCTTTTCGTTCCATTGTCGTAAATAATTTGTGCATTTTTTCGATTGAGATGCATCATGAAGTGGATTGAATTCGTCATAAGTTGTATTTTGAACCATCATCAAGTGGATCTGGATCAAAAGATATATAGGACCAAACACATGTTGATGTCAAAAGCTAATCCAATTGTTTTCGTTCCATCTATTTGTAATTCCATATAGCATGAGATGCTCATGAAATAAGAGAATAATATTAGTTTAATGCCTGGTCATTATCCAAGTTAAGAACCAGACAGATGGAAGTTGTAATTTAGTTATGTGTTAGGAAAGGGGAAGAGGTTTATAAGCTCATAAATGCCAACATAGACATGCACCCTCCTGAATGGAGGTTTCAGGCATAGTATCTAAATGCAGAAGATGGTCCTGCATACCAGTATAACCTCAACTGCTGCCTCATCAAGTGGTGCTGTAAAATGCGCAAACCGGTTAATTCCTTTTCGGTCACCAAGTGTTTGAAGTAACGCCTAAAAGAAAATTCCAAAATAAGTCACCACAATAAATTTATACCTTAAGATAGCAGAACATTATACTTAGCATTGTTTTTAAGGCATCCTGCCTTAGACGCTTAGGCGATAAGGCACCCTGCCAGCGCCTTACAAACATGCCCGCCTTAGGCGCTTAGGCGTCGCCTAGCGCCTAGGCGCTAAGGCGGGTGGTGCTCGCCTTAGGTCGCCTTACCGCCTTATAAACAATGATACTTAGGATAGTTCAGAATCAGGTAAAGAGCAGAAATATAGCGTGTGAATTTAGCAGTGAGGTCAAAATGAATATCCCAACTTCTGGTAAACAATGATCCATATAACTGTTTCTAAAAGTACTTATGCGAAGTTAGAAAATAACAGTAGAAAAGAAAAGAAAATCACCGTTCCAATTGCTAAAGCAATATCCTCATTTGAGTGATGATCATCAATGTGTGTGTCACCCGTCGCCTTCACGTATACATCAAACAATCCATGAGATGCCAGTTGCTGTAAGTTGCAATCTGAAAGTTAATGCCTAGCTTTGACCAGAAGAAAAAACACTCACACGGCAAGAGTTAGAACCTTCTACTGTCAAGCACAAGATATACACAAAACATGATACTGGACCATTCAGAGTGCATCAACCTGCAAACAGAAATACTTCTCAATATTTTATTTCTACTTGTGTTGGGTTTTGCTGTTGGAAATATGCCCTAGAGGCAATAATAAATTAGTTATTATTATATTTCTTAGTTCATGATAATCGTTTATTATCCATGCTATAATTGTATTGATTGGAAACACAATACTTGTGTGGATACATAGACAAAACACTGTCCCTAGTAAGCCTCTAGTTGACTAGCTCGTTGATCAAAGATGGTCAAGGTTTCCTGGCCATAGGCAAGTGTTGTCACTTGATAACGGGATCACATCATTAGGAGAATCATGTGATGGACTAGACCCAAACTAATAGACGTAGCATGTTGATCATGTCATTTTGTTGCTACTGTTTTCTGCGTGTCAAGTATTTATTCCTATGACCATGAGATCATATAACTCACTGACACCGGAGGAATGCTTTGTGTGTATCAAAGGTCGCAACGTAACTGGGTGACTATAAAGATGCTCTACAGGTATGTCCGAAGGTGTTAGTTGAGTTAGTATGGATCAAGACTGGGATTTGTCACTCCGTGTGACGGAGAGGTATCTCGGGGCCCACTCGGTAATACAACATCACACACAAGCCTTGCAAGCAATGTAACTTAATGTAAGTTGCGGGATCTTGTATTACGGAACGAGTAAAGAGACTTGCCGGTAAACGAGATTGAAATAGGTATGCGGATACTAACGATCGAATCTCGGGCAAGTAACATACCGAAGGACAAAGGGAATGACATACGGGATTATATGAATCCTTGGCACTGAGGTTCAAACGATAAGATCTTCGTAGAATATGTAGGATCCAATATGGGCATCCAGGTCCCGCTATTGGATATTGACCGAGGAGTCTCTCGGGTCATGTCTACATAGTTCTCGAACCCGCAGGGTCTGCACACTTAAGGTTCGACGTTGTTTTATGCGTATTTGAGTTATATGGTTGGTTACCGAATGTTGTTCGGAGTCCCGGATGAGATCACGGACGTCACGAGGGTTTCCGGAATGGCCCGGAAACGAAGATTGATATATAGGATGACCTCATTTGGTTACCGGAAGGTTTTCGTGCATTACCGGAAAAGTTTCGGGCTCATCGGTAGTGTACCGGGAGTGCCGGGAGGGGTGCCGGGGACCATCGGGAGGGGTGTCACGCCCCAAGGGGTCTCATGGGCTATGGGAAGAGATAAACCAGCCCCTAGTGGGCTGGAATAAGTTCCCACTAAGGCCCATAAGGTTTGAGAAGGAAAAAACACAAGGTGGAAAGAGTTTCCAAGTGGGAAGGTGGAATCCTACTCCAAGTAGGATTGGAGTAGGACTCCTCCACCTCCAATTTCGGCCAAACCTTTAGGTTTTGAGGCTGCCTCCTCCCCTCCCTCCCACCTATATATACGGAGGTTTTAGGGCTGATTTGAGACGACTTTTCCACGGCAGCCCGACCACATACCTCCATAGTTTTTCCTCTAGATCGTGTTTCTGCGGAGCTCGGGCGAAGCCCTGCTGAGACAAGATCATCACCAACCTCCGGAGCGCCGTCACGCTGCCGGAGAACTCTTCTACCTCTCTGTCTCTCTTGCTGGATCAAGAAGGCCGAGATCATCGTCGAGTTGTACGTGTGCTGAACGCGGAGGTGTCGTCCGTTCGGTACTAGATCGTGGGACTGATCGCGGGATTGTTCGCGGGGCGGATCGAGGGACGTGAGGACGTTCCACTACATCAACCGCGTTCACTAACGCTTCTGCTGTACGATCTACAAGGGTACGTAGATCACTCATCCCCTCTCGTAGATGGACATCACCATGATAGGTCTTCGTGCGCGTAGGAAATTTTTTGTTTCCCTTGCGACGTTCCCCAACATTTGCTACTCTAGCACTTTACTGCAGTTGTGTCTGACGTATTGATTTCAGATGTAAGGGCTTTGTCATTCACAGTGGCCATTGCTGTCAGTTTGTCACTGATGTGGAATAACAAAAGCCTTACATTTCACACATACAAATATTAGTTGATAAGAAGAAGAGTAGTAACAATCTTTGCATGGATCACATCACCCTTGGGGAAGAAAAAACAAATAGGAATTCCCATCCCAATTGCTCAACATCACCTTTAACACGTGCAACTTGAAAGGCAGCAGACTTTTCTACAGCCGGACCCCTTCAGGCTTAGTACACAGGTTGTGTATGCATCACTTTCTCCTAATAATAACAGGATTGTACTAATCATGCTCTTAAACATCTAAAGTTATCATGCCCTCTATGTAGGCTTTGACCAACACAAATTCAGAGCACTACTTGCCATTTTTGTCTGTTTATCCATTTCGTGGGTTCGAGTTAAGGACTTAAGGTATTGTTTCGTCTTGTCTTCTTCACACAGATGCAATAGAAATCGCATTCTTGCTTCCCAAAAAGAGTTGGGCTCCTTTTTCTTGGAACAAAATGGAAGATATATTGTCTACAAAAAATTCTGAATCCACAACTAATGACATGAGGAGTAAACCATACTCACATCAAATCCAAGAAGGGTATCCCTGTGCTGGTGTTGGCAACACCAGTGCCATCCAGGTTGATCTTGACATGCACATCTGTCCCCTTGGTTACCCTCTTGACTTCTTCATCCCCTCCTTCGACTCCTGCATGTGATGCATTAGCTTGAGATAAGCCATTAGCGTATGGTGTGGAGGTGGCTCTGACAGCATGAGGTTGTGGTTTATTGGGCTTATAGTTTCGACTTCATTCAGTAATATGGAATGTATGTTTTGTTTTCTGCTATAGAGTTTTTTTCTACGCACTATGAGCTATGTTATTATTTTTCTTGGCAGCACACACTTCCACACATGTCCACTTCATTATTACTGTAACAAATTTTATGCAGCAGTATAGAAGGAATTACTGTGGGGAATTTTTTTAATACGTATTTGAAGGAGTGACGCATCCAGTTGACTCCCAACAACCAAGGCTTCACAGTAAGCTCAAATGGGAGGGGCTAAAACTCTGATCGTTTCCTAAAAAATTATGTGAACTTCATATGGGCCTGAACTATAGGATTTCTTGCTTTATTGAATTATCTTTCCACATGGATGTTGCGTATTTCTTCATTGTCCTCAACAGGTCTAGAAGAATGTTTTTGACATGGTCAGAATAGTTTGAGCCCCTCGCCTTTGTATTGAAAAGATAGAGCGAAACCTGAAACACTACATCATTAGCTTTTGTAAGAATCAGCGGAAATTCATATTGCATGAGCCCTAAGATAAAGAATGGTCGCAAATATTGATAAGTGGAGAACATTTGTGTCTCTGTTACTAAATTTCTTGGTATGTAGCTATGATTGTATCTACTTGTTTCTTTGATATATGTTATATCTTCCTTCTATTTCATCTGTGTTCTCCATCAGTCTTTAATATGTTGATTTCGTTGTTTTTCCCAGAGAATGGTCAATGGAGGATCAATCAACTATAGGGCATGGCTAACGACATTGGCATGTTTTGCCATGATCTGGCTCGCATGTGCAATAGCATTGGCATGGTAACTTCTTCTTCTGGAATGAACTTCTTCTGCTAGCGCATAAACTTATTGAATAAATCTTCCTACCTAGGAAATGAACATGGATCCATGCGTGAATATCACACAAGCGCGCCGTCAGGACACTGTGGAGTCCGCAATCAGAAACATATATGGGCATTCTGCACAAGTGCTTGCTGAGCAAGGAATAAAAGGGAAGCAACTTGAATTATTGATCACCATATTACCTGATGTTAGTGGTTCTTATGGTATGTTTCTTTAAATTGAATCTGAGCCGATATCTGTCTATTTTAAAATAAAACCAATTTTAATTCCAAGGTTCTGTCATACAATGCAGGGAAGATAAAACGGCTCTGTGAAACCGAGCTTGGAGTAATAACTCAGTGCTGCTTACCCAAAAATGTTCAGAAGGGTGGGAAACAATACCTTGAAAATCTTTCTTTGAAGATCAATGTGAAGGTATGAACAAATTGCTAGCTGCTCGACAATCAGGACCAGAGAATGCTGAGATGAATGCTGTTCTGTGATTAGGTCGGAGGTCGGAATACAGTACTTGAAGATGCTTTGTACAAGAGGATACCCCTTCTGACAGATGTGCCCACGATAGTTTTTGGATCGTGAGGCTACCCACCCAGCTGCTGGAGAAGATGCATCTCCATCTATTGCAGCGGTATGTCATTCTGCTCTCTCACTCATCATGTCCCAGATTGCTAATTTGCAGTGTGTTTATTTAAAAAGAGATGGGTCAGAGTCAGATGCACTAATTAATAGAGCTCAACTTCCATTTCTATTTGTTTTTCTTACTTTTTATCAGTATCATCGGTATAAAAAATATGAGCTCATGAAATTGATGTGGCAAATTCATAGAGCTAAGCTAATATGGCAAATTAAAAGCCCAAAATTCATAGGGTGATTAATATGTTTTGTTTCTGAGCTGTGTTTGTAGAGATTTGCATGTTATTGCGTATCATTGTATATGTTATGTTTACGTTATTAAATTTATTTATTCCAGCCCCTTTAGCCCACCTAAGAATTCTTGATGTGAAGTGTGAGGAAAATTTGTTTGCACATTAGTTCACATTATGAAGTGTTCGTTACAGCATGTTGTAATTGTTATATGTCCTTGATTATCTATTTTTTGAAGTTTCTTGATTGTTTATATTAATGTGTGTGCTATATGTGTAACCACTTTTTGTAGGAAACAACAATACACGGAAGTCGGAGGCACAAATGAAGACCAACCAGAAAAAGAAATAGCTAATGATGAGGAAGATCACTCTCATGCTTTATCTTTTTGTCTTTTGGGTGGGACTTAGGTGTGGAGAAACAAACATGGTGATCACTTTGGAAGGAAAAAGACATCGGAGTTTGTGAACAAGTTTTTAAAATTTCAAGGAAAGATGTATTAGTTCAATGCGTAGTAGGAAAGTTCAATCAATGTTTGTAAATAAATAAGCTAAGTATGTACTTAGATAAAAAGAGAAGGAATAATAACTTTTATCTTGTTAGTCGGGTATGAGAAATAAGATATGTGTGAAACAAAAAATAAAACCAGCAGAGAAGGATGAAACAAAACAATTAAACTAAAGTCATATTGTAATATATTCCCGTAACAACGTACGGGCATTCAACTAGTCATCGAAAATTGCAAACGGTGCACGGGCATCATGGTGTCCGTTTTTAAAAATTATATTTCTACAATGCGAAAAAACTGAAACTTTTTGTGTACACACACAAACATGTATGTTATGTATTTGTAAAATTTCAAATCATTTTACTTTCACACGTGGCATACAAAAAAATGACAAATATGTATTTCTAAATGGGCTTCTTTTTTTTGTTATTGGGCCAAAATTTTGTTATTTTTGTACAGCTTACAAATTACATTTTTTCAAAACAAATTTTCGCTGATTCGTAATGAATACATATAAGTTTCCATAGAATTATTTTTAATTTTTTTGAAACTTTTAAATATGTTTTTTGATTTTTTTAGAAAAAGGGCACCAAGGTGCGTGAGCACACAAACACTAGTATCATGCATATGATACTAGTCTATGATACCACATCCCTAATATATTGTATCATAGGGTAGTTTATTTATTATCATGCAAGACACATAGTAGCACATCATTTAATATGATACTCGACCCTCTCTTTCTTCATTTAATTCTATATCACCTCATCAAAATTGTCTAGTTTGCATGCATGATACTACCTATGATACTCCCATTACGAACAACCTGAGGGGTCGTGCGCCCGCAGGATCTACCATGCCGCGTTCTCCTGTGATGACTGGCTTTCGGGGCGGCAACGTGTGGGCGCGCCGGCGTCGATCTGCAACATCGCAACACAGAGAGTGCGGGTCTGGAGAAGTAATGCTACATCTATAAAGATTACTTAAATTTTTTACATACAAACTGATGTGTAGGAATCTGATTGATAATTGGGGGATGAGGGGCCCCACCCTCGCTCAAAAACAGGAGGAGATAAGAATTAGTTTGGAAGGTTAAGGCTGGCCATAGTGGGGGTATCATAGCTAGTAACATAGTCTTGGGACTAGCAAATATGATGATGTGACAAGTAATTAAAGAAGAGAGAGAGGGTTATAGTAACATAGGTAGATACCGTATCATGTTAAATGTTATGCTAATATGTGTCATGCATGTCAATAAATGAGAACACCTATGATACTAGTTTATGATACTATGCACTATGAAGGTAGTATCATACAATAGTAACATATGCATGATACTACTATATGTTACTCCCCACTATGAGCAGCCTAAGTAAACCTTTATAAGTTTTTGTAGGTCTAATATTATTAGGTCTGGAGTGTGGACATTTTTTTCTTTTTTGAAGATTAATATCGGCGCTTTATTTATTACTACTTCTTCCGTGAGCATCTACAGCCGGATCCTCAAATTCGTTCCTCAAACAAATGACCGTGTCTATGGACGTGTCCGCGCACGTATGCATACGCATCCGAACGGTCCCTCATATTTCGTTTCGTGCATTCACATATCTCATATCTATACTCTAAATCCATGCAAAACATCGATCATTCAATACAAACCGTCTGAATTCAACAGTTTAAAACAAAAATAAATGATAGCATAGTTCAACCAAACGGACATGTCAAAATGAAATCACTGTGTGTCCAGCAAGTAAACCGTCTGAATTCAACAGTTTATAAGTTTTTCAAGTCAAGTACGGAGGGAGCTTCAAGGGTATCAAACCTATTGGAAACATAGTGTAATGCGTCGGGACAACAAGTAAATCATGTCAAGTCATCAATCTTTTTCAGCAAAGGCACTCCTGAGAGCATCATAGATTCTATCAAGAACATTATGCATGTGAGCAATGAGTCGTTGAGTGATAGATATATTGGGTTACTCACAGAGGTCGGCCAGTCCAAGACGGGGACTTCTAAATATATATAAGAGACATCGTGTGGGAGAAGGTTAGAGGTTGGATGGAGAAACTACTATTTGCAGCAAGAAAAGAAGTTCTTATCAAGCCGATGGCTCAATCTATTCCAGTATATTCTATGTCTTGCTTTAGGCTACCACGAGGTCTTTGTGAAAATACCACCTCGACAATTTGACAGTTCTAGTGGGGAAGTAAGCAGGGAATGAGGAAACCCACTTGGGTCTCATGGGACGTTATGAAAAATCCTAAATTCTTGGGTGGAATGGGCTTCAGAGACATGGAGGTTTTCAATTTTGGCTTTGTTGGCACGACAGGCGTGACGGGTCCTCACACAACCGAATTCTCTAAGTGCAAGGCTGTTGAAGAGCTGAACCCGGGAATCATCCTTCGCAAATTTGGAGAGTGATACTCGATGGGAGGGACATCTCGAAGCAAGGGTTGATAAAGAGGATTGGTACGGCTGTACAAGGCAGACTATATATATTTGGAACTCTAATTGGATCCCAAGGACGATACCTATGCGCCCGATCACTGCTTTGAGTGCTAACCCACCAGGTTTGGTTGCCGAGCTTATTGATCATACCACATCTACCTGGCGGGAAGATATCTTCTGCTCCACTTTCACGACCTTTGATGCGGAGGTAATCTTGTCTGTTCCTTTGTGCACTCGGTCTGTTGAGGATTTTTGGGCATGTTGGGGGAACGATCAGGGAGGTTCTCCGTACGTTCGACATATCGCATGGTCATGATTACAAGATAACACAGGGGCAATTAGCTTGAGGAAAGTGCAGGCGCATCTGATGGGGCGGCGAGTAGCAATGTCTTGAACTGCACTATGTAATACAAAGGTTCCTTCAAAGCTCAAGGTTTTCTTATGGAGATTGGCAAGGAACTCAATGCGAGCTGCTGATCTGCTGCATCACCGCAACATGGCTACAACCCACTCGTGTGCATTGTGTGGGTGCGAAGATTCATGGAGACATGCTCTCTTGGAGTGCACCATGTCCAGGTGCATTTGGGCCTTGTCTGGTGAGGACCTTGTGGACAAAATGAGCCAACTCGATGGTCCTAATGCTAAAGATTGGCTCCTCCCGTTGCATGAAAGCTTATCGCAAACACAATATATCCTCTTGGTGGTTACTTTGTGGGTTGTGTGGAGAACAAGGATGAAGGCGATTATGCGGGCATTTTCCAGAGCCCCTAGGCTACTCACCAATTCATCCAAAGCTATATTTCTGAACTAAATGTATTGGTTGAACAGCGACGAAGCCCCGCGGTGATTGCAGTGCCCCGACCTTCGAGGTTGGATCCGGCCACCGGAAAACCGCTTCAAGATCAATGTGGATGCGGCGATGGGAAACAATAGGGGCCGAGGGATGGCATCAGCGATATGCAGGGGAATGGATGGCTCTTTCTAGGGAGCTTCGACAATTATGTTCAGAGGGATTAATGATCCATCTACACTTGAGGCATTTGCCTTTCGTGAGGCTCTAGCGCGGAAGATCTTAATTATGAGAGGATACATATAGCATCACACTGTAAGGTGGTAATTGATGATATCAAGAACAAAAATCCTATTAGATATGGTGCAATCGTGTATGAGATATAGAACATAGCTCTCTTTTCTCGTTCTTTAGTTACGCACATGAGTACAGGAGCTCGAACTTCGAGGCTCACAATTTAACGAAAATGTCTTAAGGCTGGGTGTTAGTTGTCATGTTTGGTTAGGCAACCCTAGTAATCTCTCTTTTATTCCTGTATAAACATTATGATGCAGTAATAAAGCTTTGCAAGATTGTCAAAAAAGAAGAAGAAAAACGTTAGCAAGTTCAAGGACTATTCGTGTGATATTCTCAAAACTAGCGTGCGAGTTTGACATCGGCAGAATTATCGAACGAGAGAGTTGACGCCCGCATCTCACGTCTTCTCTCCCTTTCTCTCGGCCCTTCTATACCAACTCACCCCAATTCCTCCTTAGAACCCTAGAATCGCCATTGCTGCCGCGGGATCCCTGCTGGGGTCTCACAGGGCCGGAGGTTGGATCTTTAGATCTCGATTGCACCGGCGCTGCCCCCCTCTGCCGTGGGCTGTGGTGCAGTAAGCCGCCTCGCCGGGGCACGATGCAGAGCGCGACGCAGCTGACTCTGCTGCTGTGCGCGGCGTGGGCGGCCGCGCTGCTCTACGGCGAGATGGGCACCTACTGGGCCGCCCACCTCTCCTGCTCTTGGCCATCCGCATCCTCTTCCTCCCCATCGCCGGTCAGTAATAAATGCCGTCGATTCGGTCTGGACATTCAGTTGCTTTTTTGACAGTCTGGATTGGGACGGGGTAAGAGCATCTATAGCAGCTTGGAGCCCTCCCGATCCCGACGAAAATGCTAATTCGGCCTTCATCTCGTCCAAGTCATGCTAGGCAGTGAAACTTCCATTTCTACCGCTTATTATTTGACACCAGCCCAAAGTTTGCAGCTTTACCTTATTATTATCGTATTCCGTTTGTTGGGCAGAGTAACCATGTCAAGGTTGCCGTCATTGCTGATCCACAGGTCAGTTTCCCTGCTAACATTACATCATGTAATGTAATTGTGCCGATAAACCCAAAGTAGTACATGGTACAAAATATATTCGGTTATATGTTAGTCCCTTCTAAAAGGTTTTCCCTTGTAGCTTATGGACAGCACCTCCCTTAGTCTACCACGAGGGTCACTTGCGCTGCAAGCTGCAGAGTTCTTCACAGATTTGAACATGAGAAGATCCTTCCAGTCTGTGGTATTGCCATTCAAGCCTGATGTCGTCTTATTTCTCGGTGACTATTTTGATGGGGGCGCATATATTTCGGATGAAGAGTAAGGCACGCGTGCTGAATTCTTTTTTGCCTTCTGTAAATGATGCAACAAGTTGTTCCGTGCCTTGTTGGTTAGAAACCACAATTGTTTGTTTGTTCGAATGTGCTTTAGAGGATGATGGTGTTATATAAACTGATACGACTGAATATGCAATAAGATATATCAACAGGAAAATAAATTTGCAAGACACCTTATTGGTCCTATATCTGTGATCATTATATTTCATCTTAAGTGTCCTTATTGCTTCTTCTCATAAATGAATAAATATAAACCTCCAGTCCTCATTCTCTGCTTTCTGGTTCATTGTTTTTACCACTTTACCGTTGCTGTTGCCATTGTGGTTTACAAGTCATGCCATATTTCCCACACAATCATCAAAAGGTTCTAGGTTCCACTTTATCTTTTTTTTTTCTTTCCTAATTTATGTTAAAAACCTTTCAGGTGGCAGGATTCTCTATTTCGATTTAAGCATATATTCAGCATGAGCGAACAAAGAACAAATCCACACGTACCAATCTACTATCTCTCAGGAAATCATGATATTGGTTACTCAGCATTTCATTCGGTTCATCCAAAGGTGATTGATTATCATTGCCTCCTTCTCATGATTTCCATTTGTATATTTACATTTTTCTCAAATCTGAAGCCGTTGTTCCCTTTATAAAAATATTGTTTCCATGGATGAGCTGCTTGCCATTGCCAGCTAATAATTCTCTGCCTTGTTCACGAATTCAATTCTCCGATGTGAAAATTCCAACTTTTTTCCCCAAGCTGCTGAACGGAAGTTTTGGTGCGCTGCATGTCTCCCAAAATTATTGAGGGATGCCTTCTTTCCCGACTCGTTGTCCACTTTATTGTGTTTACTACAAGGTGCAGCTACGTCATGTAATGTCTTCAGTTTGGTGCTTCCTTGGACTGTAAACGTGGCCACCTCCTAGCAGCTCAAGGATGAGCTGCATGCCAAGAAGGGGTGTGATGTTATGTACGGAAGCACATAGCCCCACCATGGAAGCTTCCATTTATGGGACGCGGTCCCCAATCTCTACGTTAGGTAGTCTATCTGTAAAACTAGGAAGATATCTTTTAGCCTTGGCCTTAATCTAATTAGTGATAAGATCTATGATTTGTTACTTAGATTCATTGGATTTCTAGCCCCCTACATAAGGAGGACCCCATATGAGGAATGAGCAAGCAAGAATTAGAAGAAAAGTTATTCTATCTTCCCTCCAGGGGTGAGAGCCTCTCCTTGGCCCTAGTACACAACAGAAATAAATTAAACAAATCATGAATTGAATCTGTTTTCATATCGGGGATTGGCAAAGTAAGTTCATGTTGTTTGTTCTTACTTTTAGAGACATATACATATTCGTATTTTGGTGGCAGTGCTACAGAGCATAAACAACAGCTTAAATAAAGAGCCTTAGATCGCTGCTTTGAACAAGGAAAATAATCAGGCAACCGTGAAGAATTTTAGCTGTTTCACGGTTCATGTGTGTGTGTGCGTGTTCCCTGTGCGTGCACAGAGGGATTACAAGTACCCACACTATTGTGGTTTTGTGTAATTTACTCAGGTTATCAATGCATGGTTATGATGTTCTTTTACCGGATAGCCCCGTAACAAGCCGTGCACTGATATACCTCTAGATAAAACTAGCCCACCTCAAGATGAAGATTATTTTCACACTGTTCTCATTTTTTGGTTACCCACATCCTTCCAGACGTGGTGCAACCTTTTGCTTTCACTGATTTTTGGCATGAATTTGCGCTCTCATCAAGGACATAGCCAATCATCCGGATTTTTTTTAGTTTGATAGGAGTTGTGAGCTTGTGGTATTAGATCTTCATTTTCCAGTAATTGCTCTTGGTGGGTTTCTGGTCTTGTTGAATTGGTGTTCATAACAATAACATGCTATTGCACCCTATTCATGTTTGTGCTCTCTGCTCTTAGTGTCTTTGCTGTATAATTACTTAAAGGCATTTACATTTGAAATATTTTTTTTGCTTTTTTAAACTTCCAATTATTTGTCAAATTTGGATTTACTGTCCACATCCATAACTGGAACTACATAGATAAACAGATTTGATATACAATATATTCGACCTGATATAGTAGATTGACGAGCTTCAAGAAATGCTATGAGCGTACTTTTCGAAACACTTAGCCTGCCCCATTTGACTTGGAATTATTTCTCAAATTTAGGTTTACAGACCACATGTCTTGACTGAAATTACAGATAAACATATTTTGTATACAATACTTTCCACCTGATATTTATAGTTATGAAGAAGCTTGACAAGCTTCAAGAAATACCAATTGGAAAGTCTGGCAAAGGCGCATATCTTTTGCAACTCAGCCGACCCCCTACCTGCGATGATATGGAAATGCAAGTGCATTCTGAAGCTGGAAGTTTTTTCTTTGTTACTTAAGTGATCGTCTAACACCAGAGACATCCTCATCTGAAGAATATCAACATTTTTGTAGACTCTTCTTGCATCGTTCGCAACAACACATTTCTGAATGCTCATTTAAACATCCGAGATGTACTCATCCAAAGGAAACATCGACATATTGAAAGACTCTTTCTGCGCTATTAGCAACAATGGCACGCATGAAAAGTGAGTTCACCTATTCTTTGATTGCCTTTCAGCCTTGACTGCGAGCATAAGGGTGACTTATAGTGGGGGTGACAGTTACAATTCTAGAGTCGAAAATGATTCATGGGCGTAATACTTTTCAAAACGACCTTCATGGATATTTTCATCATGTCAAACATGGCACATTTGGAAACAATGGAATGCTCAAACTTTTGAGAATGTCCCTAGCCTTAGTCTTGGGTTCATCTCTATTAAAAAGAAGTCCCACTTTTTATCTTTTGGATTTAAGTAGTAGTATGTGAATTTTCTTTGAAACTACGCGGGCTCTCTTTCATAAACTTCGGTTTGCCTAGATTGCTGGCTTGTAAATAGTCGTCTGTACATTTCCGATCTCTGTCTCTTGTAAATGTTGTTTCTATATTAATAATATTATATCTTGGGCCTACAGTTTTTTCCTCAAATTTATGTAGTAATATTACTGTGGTTGCATAGAATATATGAGAACATAAATTGGTGACGCACTACAACGTACAAGTTTGCTACTCTTTTCTTGTAGGTTATCAGTCGATATGAAAAAGAATTTGGACCAAGAAACTTCCATTTTTTGTCTGGGAAGGTGGACTTTGTTGTTGTTGATGCTCAAACTCTTGATGGTATGCTACAATGCCTCCAAAGTTTTACATTGTACAGTGTGTGCTACAGTGAACTGCACTACAAAGGAATCGTACATCAGTAGTGCAATAGAATCCAGATTTTGGTTTCTGAATAAGAGTAAATTGTTTTGTAGTTTCCTTTCACTCTTCTGCTTTGTATAGCTAAAGAACTGTTAGTATCTGTTCAGGAGGAGCCAAACAGAGCAAAGAAAGATCCTCTTCTTGGGAGTTCATCAAAACACTATCAGCTGGTATGGCACTGAATAGACGATTATGCATAGTGTTACAGTTACTATCAGATAATTGACTATTTTTACATCTTCTTTAAGGCAATGAATCAAATCCAAAAATTCTACTAACGCACATTCCCCTGTACCGACCTGACAATACTCCGTGTGGCCCACATCGTTCTTCACCTGCTATAAATCAGGTATGTTCTCTCAAAAGTGTTTTTCCTCTGCTAATTAAAAGTAAAAAGGAATTTCTATACCTTCTCTATGATTTTTTGTTCATATACAATGAAGATAAGTCTGTTTCATATGTAGCTTCAGTGCCCCAGTCTATCCACTAATTTATTCTGCAAGTTGCAACGCGTTTGTGTTTGAATTTCTGCAAGCAATTCGACCAACCACATATTTTTCAAGCTGATTGATTCTATTCTCTTCCATTTCCAGAGGATATATAGTGCTGCTATGGACCAAGGAATCAAGTATGTCCTTCCTCAAGTATTGTTGTTTCCTGCTTTTGACTAACATAGCATGTAAACATTGTAATAATTTGACTGGTAAACTTAGGATCATTGAACTCTCTCTGGACTCTCTCAAGTATATGTCACTGAACTCTCTCAAGTATTAGTTTGTTTTGGGAACTCCTTGTCGATATTCTTCTTGGTAAAAGAATTGCTAATGTGATTAGCTGTGCACCCAAAGTTCTTTCAAATTTCTTGGTTGAGTGTTTCCCTACGTGTTCTCTTGAAAATTACTTTTGGTTAAACCAGTCCAAATAGCTGCCTAACCGAAGTTTCTCCATATGTTAACATAGGGCAAAGCCATATACAATTAACATAAGTTTATTTTTACGCAGGTATCAGAATTATCTAAGCAAACAGACTTCTGATCTTTTGCTAGGGTTGCTGAAGCCGGTAAGCTTGTTTTGCAATTTCTGGAGATTTTTGAGTCACATCTGAAAATATCTTGACTGGTCTGCAGATTCTTGTGCTCTCAGGGCATGACCACGACCAGTGCACAGTTGCCCACTCCACTCCTTTTGGGCCAGTAACAGAGGTAACAAAAATAAATAAGTTATCTTGTTGCTGCATGTTCCTCGCATTACATCTAATGGCGCTGTTAATGCCACAACAGCACACCCTTGGGACAATAAGCTGGCAGCAGGGAAATCTCTATCCATCTTTTATGCTGCTATCTGCTGGGCCCCGAAATTCAACTGATTCTAGTCAGGAGGTTCTGACGAATCTTTGCTTCCTGCCTAAACAAACTCATATTTATATCTGGTAATGCTTCTATCATGTACCTGCTGATTCTTTTGCTTATATTGCAATAGATGTACAACTGAATTGCCTGACAAGTTTGTTTGTGTCTGCTATTTCTGCAGGTATATCTTTCAGTTTGTGGTTACCGTCCTTCTGTTGATGTTTTGGCCAACAAATGGTCTAAGCTCTCTTCCTTACGTGAATGCATTTGTGAGCTTCATGAGGTCGGCCGGTGCTGACATGTTTCCAAGAAGCAAAGAAAAAGATGATGCGGAAGATGGCGACTATGAAATGGTTTGGGATGCAGAGGGATCCATGCACCTGGTTAAAAAGGCAGCCACAAGCCCCCCCACCGCTAACTCAGACTCCAGAACCACAGGACGGTACGCGTATTTTTATTTTGAGTGATGCTTTTAGGTACTTTGCCGAACGGAAAGTTGCCTGGTGCTTCTGCTATACTAACTGAAATATCTCTAATATTCATGGCAGAGGAAATGTTGTGGCAAGGCCAACTGCAAGAAAGCACCAACCGGAACCTGATTCATCTGTTCACGTTGAGATGGGATCTGAAACAGCGCCAGAAGATGGAGGGAAGGCGCCTCGCCCGAGCAAATGGAAAATAAGGACGGCCCTCCAGAGGCTGTTCCGTGTCGTTCAGTCGGTTGCCGTTATTGCCGTGCTGAATGTTCCTCTATACATGATGCTTCTGTTCAAGGATTGGGTCGACCGTTGAGTAGCTTCTCATAGCCTTAGCCCCCTTGCTGCGATTTACTCGTAGACTATTATACGCTGGATCTGCTCTTGCAAAGCCTATATGAAGCGCCAAAATGTGCATCGAATAATTGATCACTGCCACTCTCTGCGTCATGTTTTTGTTGCGTTCCTGAACCCTAAGGCAGCACAGCACACCAGGTCGAATTCAGGAGAGCATCTCTCTGCTTCACATGTTCAGGTTTACCCATCGGCCACCAGCGGCATACGATTTGGATCGAACTCAATTTATTGGTCGCTCAGTTCATCTTTTGCACCAGTTCGTTGCTGAGATTGTGACGGCGAAATCGTTTGGCGTGCCTGGTTTTGACACGGTTTGCCTGGGTGTGATCCAAATAACCGACCTTTCTTTCCATGCTTCTTGTCAGCCTTGCCAGCGATTGCGTCCACCTAATGTTTCTTTGTCGTGATATTCACCTCCGGTTGGGAGACAACTTTGTCCCCAAGCTGCTGCTGTAGGATGGCGAATACTCAGGCCCTTGCTAGTTCTCCCATGTCTGCCATATCTTTTCACTTTTGATTTTTTGAGGGCTTTTCCACTTTTGATTTGGACCCATTTTTAGGACATCATTTTGTTTACATGTGATTTATAAATAGCTTCGACACAAAAGACAAAACAGTCTCTCCATAGCATAAATGGTTGTGAGTTTACGTTTTCATCATCTTTGATAAAATCAAGTCCACTACGAATCATAAGGCAAAAGGGTGAAAAATTCAAAATCACTGTTCCTCCGGATCTTCTTTTCGCACTAGGATAGTCAAATGGGCGGACCTATCCACAAGGTCAGGCCGCAGCCTAGGCTAGCCCGTGTGTGGCGCTGTCTTGGATCCAACCCCGACTCCATTTTTTTTTGTCCTTCTCTAGAGGAAACGGACAGAAATCAACAAGTTCCATATTGGTTTCACATTATGGTGGATTATATGACAACCAATCAGCCTTTCCACATATGTTTTTTGACTGACCAATCTTTTTCAGTTTTCATGGCTATTTTTCATAAGAAATGATAATTATGTTAGGGATACAATGATTTAGAAAATTGCAAGCTAGGCCCTAATCTGGACCTCAAAACAATTTTCTCCATTTTTAGGGTCGAGAGGAAATTTGTTCAGGAGCATTTGTGATATCACATTTTTCTTGAAATAAAGGAACATCTGCTCATAGAAAGTGTTTTCTGTACAAGCTAATATGTGCACACAAAAGATGTTCGAAAGATCAACATTTTGCACGGTGGCTACAGATTCTTTCAGAAAAAAATATATATTCTCTGTAAGAGGATTAGATGGGAGAATTGGTGGAGTTGATGTTTATTGGTGAGCCTTGTGGGCGTATATATATAGATTGTATGACCTTCTTGGAATAATAGACAATCTAGAATTGATCCCTTCGTGTCAAAACGGTAGCGACACAAATGATGGGACTCGAAAAGAATCAGATGATTGTCATCCGACAAAGACCCCCACCCTCCATAGTCATAACGGTCGATGCATCACGGATATTATGGCTTGAGTGAAAACCGATGATGTTGCTCAAGCAAGACGGTAGCCCTTTATGCCAATGTTGAGGTAGCCGAGAGCGTGGGATGGTGTAGCCAGGGTCGAGGTAGCTGTGCGAGGGACGCCGTGGTCGAGGTCGAGTCGGGGCCAATGTCGATGGCGTCGTTGTCGACCTGCCGACGCACGGAAACACCGTGAAGCCAGGGACATAATGGTGAACCAAGAAGCCGGTGTTGATGATGCGTCACACTGGGTTTGCCAAGCCCGGGGTCGTGGACGAAGGCACGCGTCGGTGTTGCTAGCACCGGGCATGCGTAGATAGGGACTAGCACGAACTGCACGCCATGTTGAAGGGAGCAACAAAGGAGGACTCAACGATGGTTGCGGCGCAAATCAACGTGGGGTAAAAGATGACAATGTTGCCCACGGTTGTCCGAATGGACGATGTGGTCGCGGAAGACAACGTCAATGTTGGTGATGAGCTGGTGTTGTACGAAGACGAAGATGTGACGGCGGAGCCAGAGGTAGCCCGAAATGGCCATGCTGGTCGCTTGCACAAGAGCGACGATGGTGCTCGAAGTAGGTCAGAAAGAACCCAACAATGTGATAAACACCGTGCTTGCACGGTGGAGATTCCGTGCCTAGGGAGGCGGTGCAGTGCATATCACAGTAGACGTCAACACACGTACACGACAACGTGGATCACGTGTCATGACGCTACGTCTCGAAGGGGCAACGCAACAACAGCACACATGTCGCTGCGATGGCGAGGTAGACCTCGGAGCGGCGGCATGGACCGCGTACCGTGATACTACGACCCGAAGAGACGACACAACGACAACTCGCGTGTCAGTGCTACTGCACGGGAAAGACCTCTGGACGGCGGTGTGGACCGTGTGCTACCTGCTACTCCCTCCGTTCCTAAATATAAGTCTTTTTAAAGGTTTAACTAATGGACTACATACGGATGTATATAGACACACTTTAGAGTATAGATTCATTCATTTTGTTCCGTATGTAGACATCTAGTGAAATATCTTCAAAGACTTATATTTAGGTACGGAGGGAGTACGTCCCAAAGGGGCGACCAGCGGCAGCATGCCTGCCGGTGCAATCGTGGGGAAGACCTTAGAGAGGCGCACCGCGGTCCGAAAGGACAACACATCGGCAATCCGTTGCTCGATCGATGAAGGGGCATGCATACTCGGTAACGATCTTCATGAGAATCCCCGAGGTGTGGACAAACGATTGATCAGGTTGGTCGTGCGACGCAGATAAAGCGGATTGCTGGCGGTCAGGTGATCTATCCGATGGCTCGCGAGGTCGGAGTGGGTGCTCGGCCGATAGTGGAGCCACTCAGCCACACAAGGCAGGTAGGCTGATCCGATACGTACACACAACCGGGCCATGAGGGCTAGTGTGTTGCACGTCGTGCAGAAGACACGTCTTCCTGCGTGAAGTACGGCCGCCGGCCGTGCAACCGGGATGAATGGAGGCGGGTTGTTGGTGGAGGATCGCGATCGGATCAAGGTGTCGACGCCGACGCAGAGCGATGTGCAGATGGACCCGCAGAAGGTAGGCGTTCCGGCCCGCTGCGTGTTGCACGAGGCCTGCCAAGTCGAGGAAGAGGCCGGTGTAGTCGATGTCGAAGTCGGAGTAGAAGCATGAGAGGGTCGACGAACGGTAGACGACGCAAACTGGTCTTAGATAAAAATAAAAAAAAACATGACCAAACAACTAGCAAGAGAGAAAAACCCGAATTAATGGATCAGAAAACACTCTACGACAGTCGCTCAACAGGATGACAGACAAACTCTAGCTACGGGTTGTGCAGTCCCCGATTGAGGTCATAGAGATCGACCTCTCCGGGGACGACGCGATGTTGAAGCGATGGCGGTGGCAGGGTTTAAGATCGAGATACGACTGATACCACATAAGAGAATCACAGGAGAGAATTAGTGAAATTAATATTTATTGCTGAGTATATAGAGTACATAACCTTTTAAAATACAAGACAAGGTACAATAAATCTACACTATCCTATATTTTTAAATAACCATGATACTCAACATTTTCAAACAGAACATTTTATCACTTCCTAAATAACTCATTTTGTAAACTATAGGCCACCATTCTCACGAGCTACTCACAAAAAACATTTCTGAAAATGGTGTTAATTTATAATTTTCATTCTAATAAAAGAGGTGAAGTATTTCATGCGCACTCTTAAGTCTCAACTATGTATTAAAAGTGTCAAAATATTTTTCCATGCACTCTCATTTTTTTCTCTTATCATCTTATACTGAAGGGTTCGACGTGCTTAGTTGCGTTGTTGGTATTGTTGGATTTCTCAAAAATACATGCTCTGTTTTAAAATATAAGACGTATTACTATTTTTTGAAAATTCAAACCTTTTAGATTTGATTAAATTTGTAGAAAATATATCAAAATTCATAATATTAAATCGGCATGATTAAATTTATCATGAAATGAATTTTCATATTTTTTTGTTTAATATTTTGGATATTGATATTTTTTGCTCTGGACTTGGTCAGAGTTACAAGAATGTGACTTCGTAAAAAACTAATACCGTTTATATTTTGGAATGATTGAATATTTATTTTGGCGGGTGAGGGAGATGATGGAGTGTTATTCTTCTTCTTCTTCTTCTTCTTCTTCTTCTTCTTCTTCTTCTTCTTCTTCTTATTATTATTATTATTATTATCATTATTATTATTATTATTATTATTATTATTTATAATGCTATAATTTGCTGGTCCTTTTGTGATGTGGTTATGTATTATCCTCTAACCAACGTATATTTTTATGAAAAAATTTCTGCATCAGTGGCTGCATATACTAAGATGATGCTACAATATTGCCTGACGACATTTCTTTTTTTAGGTGGCTCATTCAAAATCGTAAAGCAAATCTAAATTTCGGTGGCTCGATCAAAATCGTCAACTAAATCTAAAATGTAATACCTCAATTGAATAAAAGAGCTTCAAAATGGGAACACCGGAAATGAAAAAGAATTGAATGCGAGAGCCCTTAAGAAATTATTGACCCAGTCAAAATCGGATTGATCCAATTTTAAATTAAATATTTTAATTAATTGTAAGTCCTTAAATATTAGAAAGAATAGTGTATACTAGAAGGGTTGGGCGTGCTATGTTGCGCGGTTGGTGTTGTTAGGTTAGAAAAAAATACCCACTTTGTTTCAAAACATAAGATGTACACTGTTTCTAAAAGTTAAAACCTTTTATGTTTGCTCAAATTTGTAGATAAATATATGAAAATCCATAATATCAATTTGATATGGTAAGATTCTTCATGAAATGAATTTTCATACTTTTATGTTTAATATTGTGGATGCCGGTATTTTTCTTCTTGCCCTAATAGCCTTTATATTTTGAAACTGATGGAATATATAATTTGCCGGTGGGGGAGATGACGGTGTGTGTTTTTATCTATATTTATAATGTGATTATTTGATGGGTCTTTCGTGGTGTGATCCTATGTTATGCCCTAACCAATCTATATTTATGTGGGGGCATTTTTGCATCGGTTGCTGCATGTACTATATCGATGCATAATCACACGGTGGCACTTTTTTTTCAGGTGGTGGGAGGGTGCACGAAATTAATATGTTTTTATATGCTAATTGCTGCTGATTGATTTGGAAAACTGTTGGCACAATCAAAATCGTAAACCAAATCCAAAACATGGACCACAATTGATGAATTAAAAGAATTAAATGGGAGAACACCACAAAAAATTGTTGACCCGGTCAAAATAGAGTGATGTAATTTTAAATTGAAGACCCAATTGTCTTAAAAATAGGAAGCATAGTGTATTTTTTTTTCAAATAAGAGAGCTTGCAAAAATTGTTGAGCCAGTCAAAATCGGATGACCCACTTTTAATTGAAGACCTGAATTGAATGGGGCCTCTTTAAAACTAAAGATCATAGTGTTATAGAGAATAGTATAAGAAAATTGAATGAGATAGCTTTGAAAAGTTGTTGTTTGGTTCAAAATCAGGTAGCCCAATCCCCATTCAAGACCTGAATTAAATGTACTCTTTAAGCATTAGTGCTATAGAGGATTTGTTGCTCTGATGAAACAGTTTGCATATTCATTTTGAAATTATCTTTCTGTCTCACAAAATGAGTTAGCAACATAAAACAATCCATTTTGCACTTTTAATTTCTTCTCTTATTTTTAATTGGTCTAATTTTTTTCATAACATCATCTGGTCCATATGAGTTTGACCCCATGTTTCCTTAATGTTACATTCTCCGGTCCAAACGAACAGAATAGTCGCTTCCTCCTGCCCGCCCCTCTCCCTCGATCTCCGAGCTCGCTCGGGGTCCAGGCGCCGGCGAGGCGACGCCGCTCTCCACCATCGCGGCGCCGGACGTGTCGTTGCGCGCGGAGGCCGGCGTCCGCGGCGTATCACGGACCTCGATGGCGAGGCGCATCCCGTCGGGGCAGTACCTGCCGACGCTGCAGATGAAGTAGTAGACCTTGGCCTCGCTGAGCAGGATGGGGATGTCACGGCCGCCGGAGGAGCGGTAGATGGGGTTGCTGGGGTCGCACCTGTCGAAGCCGCGCTCGTCCACCTCCACCACGTCCAGCCTCTTCTCCGGCGTGTAGAACACTGCATGCGCACGATGAACACGAAGCCAGCGGGTCAGCCGGAGAAGAAAAAGAAATTAACGTCGAATCCTTCTGCGTACCGAGATAGTCTCCCTTGGAGAAGGGCCCATGCATCTTGGCTCAGTCATTGTAGTTGGCGTGGGCCAGCCAGTTGATGTAGATCCTGTGCCCCGCCGTCGCCGGCGTCGCCGCACACGCGGCCAGCACCGCCGCCAGCAGCAGCGCGGCCACCACTGTCTGCCGGCAGGCCATCGTTCCCTCCTCCGAGTCAGAGAGCGGCGCCGGTGCGTGCTGTTGCTTGCTTCCAACGAAAGGTGCTGATGAGCGGAGCGTGGATGGGCTGTGGCTGTGGTTGTGACTATATAGGACAAACTAAAGATCATATATACTCCCTCCATTTCTAAATATAAATCTTTGAAAAGATTTCATTAAAAAGACTACATACGAATGTATATAGACAAACTTTAGAATGTACATTCATTCATTTTACTCCGTATGTAGTTATTTAGTGAAATCTTTAAAAAGACTTATATTTAGGAATGGAGGGAGTATGTTGTAGATATATAAACGAAAAGCAATCTATCTTGTAGACAGATCGACGTTGGTGAAGAGAAGATATAATATACTGAGGCTGACCTTCTAGAAATGATTTAGATGTTATTGATGGAATATGTGGCTATTCCTCCACCGCTTGATTAATTTAATTTAATGCAACGCCCGGTTAATCCCCCGAGCGATTGATTTAATTTAATGCAGCGTATGTATTGCATCTTCTACTCTATATAACTATACTCTCTAATCTTAAAGAGTTCATATTTAATTGAGATCTTCAATTTAAATTGGACCATCCAATTTTAACCGGATCAACAATCTCAAAGCTATTTTATTTAATATTTTATATGCTATATACCATGTTATGTATTTTTTTATGCCTCACAGTTAATTGAGGCCTTTAATTTAGAATTACGTTAGTTCGATTTTGATCTGGTCAATAATTTCTTGTGGGCACCCCCATTCAATTCTTTTAATTCATTACGTTTCCACATTGAAACTCTTTCATTCAATTTAGGTATTAAATTTTGGATTATGTTACCATTTTGACCAGGCAAATGATTTTTTAAATTAGTGAGTAGCAGCTGGACTATAAGAACATATCATTCCGACGCCCTTCAACCACCTAGAAAAAAGAAACACCACCATGTGATTTTGTAGCACTAATAGAGCATATGTAGTCACAGACGTAGACATTTTTCCACATAAATGTACATTGGTTAAAACCACACCACGAAAGGCCCATCAAATCACCACATTATGTATAAAATAGAACACACTCCATCATCTTCCCACCCGTCAAACTAAATGTTTTATCAGTTTCAAAATATAATGTTATAAGTTTTTGAAAGTCAAAATTCTTGAACTTTGAGCAAGTTCAAAGAAAAAAAAATACCGACATCCATAATACTAAAAAAAAGTATGGAAATTCATTTCATGATAAATCTAATCATGCCGATTTGATATTATGAACTTTGATACTTTTCTCTACAAATTTAATCAAACTTAAAAGGTTTGATTTTTCAAAAAATTAATACACCTTATATTTTAAAGCAAAGTGACTAGTTTTGTAAGAAACCCAACAACACCTATGCAAGCACGCCCAACCTTGTAGTGATGTATCATGTAAGAGCATCTATAACCGAACCCATGTCTGCCACACTCTATGGACAAAATATTGCTACCTAACGGACCTGGCTAATCCAGTCTAAACTCTTGGACTGACCGACACTCTCCATACCCGACCTATATTTGGACGGATATGGAGATTCCCACACGCACCCGCCACATAGCACTAACTGCAAGGCCCCACATCAATTCGCCCATATTTATTCCTCCCTAGTTGCCCAACCGTAATCGTTGCTCCATTGTCATCCCCAACCCAGGGCTTCGCCACCAGCGGCCCCAACCCACAACATCGTCGACCATGCCACAATCGGTCAAGGTCACCACCACAGGATGCTGCTCCGGTACGTCCAACTCCCCTATGTATTTACCTCGCGCTCTGTGTGTTCGATGAAATGTCCGAGAAGGTTTTTATTCTTTTGGTCACTACTTCCATGTCACCGATGGATTCGTCCTCGAATGATGGCTATGGGAACCCTGACCTTGACGAATTCATATTCAACATGTTTACCGCCTCGTCAGATTCAGATGATGGATATGTTGAAATGATGATGATGAGGAGCATCCAAGAGGAGATAGAGGGGGCAGAGGAGCACGTCCTAAACTTCAAGGGTTCCATAAAAGGGTCGTAGAGTCATTCCTGTTGGAAATATGAGCAATTTACCAAAGGATTTTATTAAAAGAAAAGCTATGGTAAACCTAATCATCATAACTAAGATGGAAGAAGGCATGCAATATAGAGATGAAAACACAGAAGACAGGTGCACATATGATCTAGAAAAGAACATATGCATAACCGTTCTATATAGGCAAGGTACCATAGGAAGTGATGAGCAGACACGGTACATATCTAGAAGAGATATTATAGCAAAAAGTTGTGATAGAAACTGAAAGAAGAAGAACATGAGTACGTACTGAGTTGCAGCACCAGGATTGGTGTTGGCGTTGTCGTTGGCCATGTTATCAGAGAGGTGGTCGACGTCAGGGAAGTAGTCGTCGTCCGGGAAGAAATCGTAGGTGTCCGTGATGGAAGGCAGTAGTCGCGCTGAGTGCTTCCCAAAAACCTTATCGCCCTTCTCCCGTACATGACTCGAAGAGACGGAGTTTCGGAGGCCTACTGTCCCGACGAACGGTGCACGCCGCAAGACGAGATGAGGAAGAACGTAGCAGCTGTTGGAATTATGCCCTAGAGGCAACAATAAATATAGTTATTATTATAATTTCTGTATCAAGATAATAGTTTATTATCCATGCTATAATTGTATTGAATGAAGACTCATTTACATGTGTGGATACATAGACAAAACACCGTCCCTAGCATGCCTCTAGTTGGCTAGCCAGTTGATCAATGATAGTCAGTGTCTTCTGATTATGAACAAGGTGTTGTTGCTTGATAACTGGATCACGTCATTGGGAGAATCACGTGATGGACTAGACCCAAACTAATAGACGTAGCATGTTGATCGTGTCATTTTGTTGCTACTGTTTTCTGCGTGTCAAGTATTTATTCCTATGACCATGAGATCATATAACTCACTGACACCGGAGGAATGCTTTGTGTGTATCAAACGTCGCAACGTAACTGGGTGACTATAAAGATGCTCTACAGGTATCTCCGAAGGTGTTAGTTGAGTTAGTATGGATCAAGACTGGGATTTGTCACTCCGTGTGACGGAGAGGTATCTCGGGGCCCACTCGGTAATACAACATCACACACAAGCCTTGCAAGCAATGTAACTTAGTGTAAGTTGCGGGATCTTGTATTACGGAACGAGTAAAGAGACTTTCCGGTAAACGAGGTTGAAATAGGTATGCGGATACTGACGATCGAATCTCGGGCAAGTAACATACCGAAGGACAAAGGGAATGACATACGGGATTATACGAATCCTTGGCACTGAGGTTCAAACGATAAGATCTTCGTAGAATATGTAGGATCCAATATGGGCATCCAGGTCCCGCTATTGGATATTGACCGAGGAGTCTCTCGGGTCATGTCTACATAGTTCTCGAACCCGCAGGGTCTGCACACTTAAGGTTCGACGTTGTTTTATGCGTATATGAGTTATATGGTTGGTTACCGACTGTTGTTCGGAGTCCCGGATGAGATCACAGACGTCACGAGGGTTTCCGGAATGGTCCGGAAACGAAGATTGATATATAGGATGACCTCATTTGATTACCGAAGGTTTTCGGAGTTACCGGGAATGTACCGGGAATGACGAATGGGTTCCGGGAGTTCACCGGGGGGGGGGGGGGGCAACCCATCCCAGGGAAGCCCATAGGCCTTTGGGGAGACACACCAGCCCTTAGTGGGCTGGTGGGACAGCCCACAAGTGGTCTATGCGCCAAGAGAAGAAAAATCAAGAGAAAAAAAAGGGGAGGAGGTGGGAAGGGAAGAGGACTCCCTCCCACCAAACCTAGTCCAACTCGGTTTGGGGGGGGGGGGGGAGAGTCCTCCCCCTTGGCTCGGCCGACCCCTTGAGGGTCCTTGGACCCCAAGGCAAGGCCCCCCTCCCTCCTCCTATATATATGGAGCAATTAGGGCTGATTTGAGACGACTTTCCCACAGCAGCCCGACCACATACCTCCATAGTTTTTCCTCTAGATCGCGTTTCTGCGGAGCTCGGGCGGAGCCCTGCTAAGACAAGATCATCACCAACCTCCGGAGCGCCGTCACGTTGCCGGAGAACTCTTCTACCTCTCCGTCTCTCTTGCTGGATCAAGAAGGCCGAGATCATCGTCGAGCTGTACGTGTGCTGAACGCGGAGGTGCCGTCCGTTCGGTACTAGATCGTGGGACTGATCGCGGGATTGATCGCGGGGCGGATCGAGGGACGTGAGGACGTTCCACTACATCAACCGCGTTCTCTAACGCTTCTGCTGTACGGTCTACAAGGGTACGTAGATCACTCATCCCCTCTCGTAGATGGACATCACCATGATAGGTCTTCGTGCGCGTAGGAAATTTTTTGTTTCCCATGCGACGTTACCCAACAGTGGCATCATGAGCTAGGTTCATGCGTAGATGTCTTCTCGAGTAGAACACAAAAGTTTTTGTGGGCGGTGATGTGCGTTTTTCTGCCCTCCTTAGTCTTTTCTTGATTCCGCGGTATTGTTGGATTGAAGCGGCTTGGACCGACATTACTCGTACGCTTACGAGAGACTGGTTTCATCGTTACGAGTAACCCCCTTTGCTCAAAGATGACTGGCAAGTGACGGTTTCTCCAACTTTAGTTGAATCGGATTTGACCGAGGAGGTCCTTGGATGAGGTTAAATAGCAACTCATATATCTCCGTTGTGGTGTTTGCGTAAGTAAGATGCGATCCTACTAGATGCCCTTGGTCACCACGTAAAACATGCAACAACAAAATTAGAGGACGTCTAACTTGTTTTTGCAGGGTATGATTGTGATGTGATATGGCCAACGATGTGATGTGATATATTGGATGTATGAGATGATCATGTTGTAATAGAAATATCGACTTGCATGTCGATGGTACGGCAACCGGCAGGAGCCATAGGGTTGTCTTTATACTAACGTTTGTGCTTGCAGATGCGTTTACTATTTTGCTAGGATGTAGCTTTAGTAGTAATAGCATAAGTAGCACGACAACCCCGATGGCAATACGTTGATGGATGATCATGGTGTGGCGCCGGTGACAAGAAGATCGTGCCGGTGCTTTGGTGATGGAGATCAAGAAGCACGTGATGATGGCCATATCATGTCACTTATGAATTGCATGTGATGTTAATCCTTTTATGCACCTTGTTTTGCTTAGAACGACGGTAGCATTATGAGGTGATCTCTCACTAAAATTTCAAGACGAAATTGTGTTCTCCCCGACTGTGCACCGTTGCTACAGTTCGTCGTTTCGAGACACCACGTGATGATCGGGTGTGATAGACTCAACGTTCACATACAACGGGTGCAAAACAGTTGCACACGCGGAACACTCGGGTTAAGCTTGACGAGCCTAGCATGTGCAGACATGGCCTCGGAACACATGAGACCGAAAGGTCGATCATGAATCATATAGTTGATATGATTAGCATAGGGATGCTTACCACTGAAACTATACTCAACTCACGTGATGATCGGACTTGGGATAGTGTAAGTGGATCATGAACCACTCAAATGACTAGAGAGATGTACTTTTTGAGTGGGAGTTTAGCATAAAATTTGGTTAAGTTGAACTCTAATTATCTTGAACATAGTCTAAGTCCACTTTGAATATATTTGTGTTGTAGATCATGGCTCACGCGACAGTCATCCTGAATTTTAATACGTTCCTAGAGAAAGCTAAGTTGAAAGATGATGGAAGCAACTTTGTAGACTGGGCTCGTAATCTTAAGCTAATCTTACAAGCTGGGAAGAAGGATTATGTCCTTAATGCCGCGCTAGGAGATGAACGACCCGCTACGGCTGATCAGGATGTTAAGAACGCTTGGTTAGCACGTAAGGAGGACTACTCAATAGTTCAATGTGCAGTCTTGTATGGCTTAGAACCGGGACTTCAACGTCGCTTTGAGCGTCATGGAGCATTTGAGATGTTCCAGTAGTTGGAGTTTATCTTTCAGAAGAACGCCCGGATCGAGAGGTATGAGACCTCTGATAAATTCTATGCTTGCAAGATGGAGGAAAACTCATCTGTCAGTGAACATGTGCTCAAAATGTCTGGGTACTCAAACCGTCTAGCTGAGCTGGGGATTGAACTCCCGCAAGAAGCTATCACTGACATAATCCTTCAATCACTGCCGCCAAGCTATAAAGGCTTTGTGTTGAACTACAACATGCAAGGGATGAACAAGTCTCCCGGCGAGTTGTTTGCGATGCTAAAAGTCGCAGAGTCTGAACTCCGTAAAGAGCATCAAGTGTTTATGGTGAATAAGACCACTAGTTTCAAGAGAAACGGCAAAGGCAAGAAGGGCAATTCGAAGAAGAGCGGCAAGCCTGTTGCCAATCCGCCGAAGAAACCCAAGGCTGGACCTAAGCCTGAAACAGAGTGCTACTATTGCAAGGGTATGGGTCACTGGAAGCGCAATTGCCCCAAGTATCTGGAAGATAAGAAGGCGGGCAAAGAAAAATCAGGTATATTTGATATACATGTTATTGATGTGTACTTAACCGGCTCTCGTAGTAGTGCCTGGGTATTCGATACCGGTTCTGTTGCTCACATTTGCAACTCGAAGCAGGAACTGCGGAATAGACGAAGGCTGGCGAAAGACGAAGTGAGGATGCGCGTAGGAAATGGTTCCAAGGTTGATGCAATCGCCGTCGGCACAGTGTCACTTCAATTACCATCGTGATTAGTAATGAACTTAGATCATTGTTATTTAGTGCTTGCGTTGAGCATGAACACTATATCTGGATCTTGTTTATTGCGAGACGGTTACTCTTTTAAGTCTGAGAATAATGGTTGTTCTATTTCTATGAGTAACATCTTTTATGGTCATGCACCGAATATGAGAGGATTGTTCATATTGAATCTTGATAGCGATACGCATATACATAACATTGAGACCAAAAGAGTTAGAGTAAACAATGATAGCACCATATTTTTGTGGCACTGCCGCTTGGGTCATATTGGTGTAAAGCGTATGAAGAAACTCCATGCTGATGGACTTTTGGAGTCACTTGACTTTGATTCACTTGACACGTGCGAACCATGCCTCATGGGCAAGATGACTAAGACTCCGTTCTCCGGAACAATGGAGCGTGCAAGTGACTTGTTGGAAATCATACATACCGATGTGTGTGGTCCGATGAGCGTGGAGGCACGCGGCGGATATCGTTATTTTCTCACCTTCACTGACGATTTGAGTAGATATGGTTATGTCTACTTGATGAAGCACAAGTCTGAAACATTTGAAAAGTTCAAGCAATTTCAGAGTGAAGTGGAAAACCATCGTAACAAGAAGATCAAGTTCCTACGGTCTGATCGTGGGGGTGAATATCTGAGTTTCGAGTTTGGTGCTCACTTAAGACAATGTGGAATTGTTTCACAGTTGACACCGCCTGGAACACCGCAGCGTAATGGTGTGTCCGAACGTCGTAATCGTACTTTATTAGAGATGGTGCGATCTATGATGTCTCTTACTGATTTGCCGTTATCGTTTTGGGGTTATGCATTAGAAACAGTTGCATTCACTTTAAATAGGGCACCATCAAAATCCGTTGAGACGACACCATACAAACTGTGGTATGGGAAAAGGCCAAAGTTGTCATTTCTTAAAGTTTGGGGATGTGATGCTTATGTCAAAAAGCTTCAACCTGAAAAGCTGGAACCCAAAGCGGAAAAGTGTGTCTTCATAGGTTACCCAAAAGAGACAGTTGGGTACACCTTCTATCTCAAATCCGAGGGCAAAGTGTTTGTTGCTAAAAACGGAGCTTTTCTCGAGAAGGAGTTTCTCTCGAGAGAATTGAGTGGGAGGAAGATAGAACTTGACGAGGTTGTCGAACCTATCATCCCTCTGGATGGTGGCGCAGGGCAAGGGGAAACCTCTGTCGTTGCGACGCCGGTTGAGGAGGAAGTTAATGATGATGATCATGAAACTCCAGTTCAAGTTTCTGTTGAACCACGCAGGTCGACGAGATCACGCGCCGCTCCAGAGTGGTACGGTAATCCCGTCTTGTCAATCATGTTGTTAGACAACAATGAACCTGCAAATTATGAAGAAGCAATGGTGGGCCCAGATTCCAACAAATGGCTAGAAGCCATGAAATCCGAGATAGGATCCATGTATGAGAACAAAGTGTGGACTTTGGAGATACTGCCTGAGGGCCGCAAGGCAATTCAGAACAAATGGATCTTTAAGAAGAAGACGGACGCTGACGGCAATGTGACCGTTTATAAAGCTCGACTTGTGGCAAAGGGTTTTTCACAAGTTCCAGGAGTTGACTACGATGAGACTTTCTCACCCGTAGCGATGCTTAAGTCCGTCAGAGTCATGTTAGCAATAGCTGCATTTTTCGATTATGAAATCTGGCAGATGGATTACAAAACGGCGTTCCTTAACGGATTCCTTAAGGAAGAATTGTATATGATGCAAACCGAAGGTTTTGTCGATCCTAAAAATGCTGACAAGGTGTGCAAGCTCGAGCGATCCATTTATGGACTGGTGCAAGCATCTCGGAGTTGGAACAAACGCTTTGATGAGGTGATCAAAGCATTTGGGTTTATAGAAGTGGTTGGAGAATCTTGTATTTACAAGAAAGTGAGTGGGAGCTCTGTGGCGTTTGTAATATTATATGTGGATGACATATTACTGATTGGAAACAACGTAGAGCTTTTGGAGAGCATAAAAGGTTACTTGAATAAAAGTTTCTCTATGAAGGACCTAGGAGAAGCTGCTTACATTCTAGGCATTAAGATCTATAGGGATAGATCAAAACGCCTGATAGGACTTTCACAAAGCACATACCTTGATAAAGTTTTGAAGAGGTTCAAAATGGAATAGTCCAATAAAGGGTTCTTGCCAGTTTTACAAGGTACGAGATTGAGTAAGACTCAGTGCCCAGCAACTGATGAAGATAGAGAGCATATGCGCTCCGTCCCCTATGCTTCAGCCATAGGTTCTATCATGTATGCGATGCTGTGCACTAGACCGGATGTTAGCCTGGCCATAAGTATGGCAGGTAGGTTCCAGAGTAATCCAGGAGTGGATCACTGGACAGCGGTCAAGAATATCCTGAAGTACCTGAAAAGGACTAAGGAGATGTTTCTCGTGTATGGAGGTGACGAAGAGCTCGCCGTAAAAGGTTACGTCGATGCAAGCTTTGACACAGATCCGGACGACTCTAAGTCGCAAACCGGATACGTATTTATTCTTAATGGGGGTGCAGTAAGCTGGTGCAGTTCCAAGCAAAGCGTCGTAGCAGATTCTACATGTGAAGCGGAGTACATGGCTGCCTCGGAGGCGGCTAAGGAGGGTGTCTGGATGAAGCAGTTCATGACGGATCTTGGAGTGGTGCCAAGTGCACTGGATCCAATAACCTTGTTCTGTGACAACACGGGTGCCATTGCCTTAGCAAAGGAACCGCGTTTTCACAAGAAGACCAGACACATCAAACGACGCTTCAACCTCATCCGCGACTACGTCGAGGAAGAGGACGTAAATATATGCAAAGTGCACACGGATCGAAATGTAGCAGACCCGCTGACTAAACCTCTTCCACGGCCAAAACATGATCGACACCAGAACTGTATGGGTGTTAGATTTATTACAATGTAATTCACATGGTGATGTGAGGGCTAGATTATTGACTCTAGTGCAAGTGGGAGACTGTTGGAATTATGCCCTAGAGGCAATAATAAATATAGTTATTATTATAATTCCTGTATCAAGATAATAGTTTATTATCCATGCTATAATTGTATTGAATGAAGACTCATTTACATGTATGGATACATAGACAAAACACCATCCCTAGCATGCCTCTAGTTGGCTAGCCAGTTGATCAATGATAGTCAGTGTCTTCTGATTATGAACAAGGTGTTGTTGCTTGATAACTGGATCACGTCATTGTGAGAATCACGTGATGGACTAGACCCAAACTAATAGACGTAGCATGTTGATCGTGTCATTTTGTTGCTACTGTTTTCTGCGTGTCAAGTATTTATTCCTATGACCATGAGATCATATAACTCACTGACACCGGAGGAATTCTTTGTGTGTATCAAACGTCGCAACGTAACTGGGTGACTATAAAGATGCTCTACAGGTATCTCCGAAGGTGTTAGTTGAGTTAGTATGGATCAAGACTGGGATTTGTCACTCCGTGTGACGGAGAGGTATCTCGGGGCCCACTCGGTAATACAACATCACACACAAGCCTTGCAAGCAATGTAACTTAGTGTAAGTTGCGGGATCTTGTATTACAGAACGAGTAAAGAGACTTGCCGGTAAACGAGGTTGAAATAGGTATGCGGATACTGACGATCGAATCTCGGGCAAGTAACATACCGAAGGACAAAGGGAATGACATACGGGATTATACGAATCCTTGGCACTGAGGTTCAAACGATAAGATCTTCGTAGAATATGTAGGATCCAATATGGGCATCCAGGTCCCGCTATTGGATATTGACCGAGGAGTCTCTCGGGTCATGTCTACATAGTTCTCGAACCCGCAGGGTCTGCACACTTAAGGTTCGACGTTGTTTTATGCGTATATGAGTTATATGGTTGGTTACCGAATGTTGTTCGGAGTCCCGGATGAGATCACGGACGTCACGAGGGTTTCCGGAATGGTCCGGAAATGAAGATTGATATATAGGATGACCTCATTTGATTACCGGAAGGTTTACGGAGTTACCGGGAATGTACCGGGAATGCCGAATGGGTTCCGGGAGTTCACCGGGGGGGGGGGGGGCAACCCATCCCAGGGAAGCCCATAGGCCTTTGGGGAGACACACCAGCCCTTAGTGGGCTGGTGGGACAGCCCACAAGTGGTCTATGCGCCAAGAGAAGAAAAATCAAGAGAAAGAAAAAAAAGGGGAGGAGGTGGGAAGGGAAGAGGACTCCCTCCCGCCAAACCTAGTCCAACTCGGTTTGGGGGGGGGGAGAGTCCTCCCCCTTGGCTCGGCCGACCCCTTGAGGGTCCTTGGACCCCAAGGCAAGGCCCCCTCCCTCCTCCTATATATATGGAGCAATTAGGGCTGATTTGAGACGACTTTCCCACAGCAGCCCGACCACATACCTCCATAGTTTTTCCTCTAGATCGCGTTTCTGCGGAGCTCGGGCGGAGCCCTGCTGAGACAAGATCATCACCAACCTCCGGAGCGCCGTCACGCTGCCGGAGAACTCTTCTACCTCTCCGTCTCTCTTGCTGGATCAAGAAGGCCGAGATCATCGTCGAGCTGTACGTGTGCTGAACGCGGAGGTGCCGTCCGTTCGGTACTAGATCGTGGGACTGATCGCGGGATTGATCGCGGGGCGGATCGAGGGACGTGAGGACGTTCCACTACATCAACCGCGTTCTCTAACGCTTCTGCTGTACGGTCTACAAGGGTACGTAGATCACTCATCCCCTCTCGTAGATGGACATCACCATGATAGGTCTTCGTGCGCGTAGGAGTTTTTTGTTTCCCATGCGACGTTCCCCAACAGCAGCATCTCAGAGAAAGGAACCGGTGGCGAGAGGAACTTCTGATGCGTTCTTCTGGAGAGGAGCGATCTCTCTTTTATAGGCGCAGGAGAAGGAGTCGAGAGGCCAGCAACTTCTCCGAGTGGACTTTCGTATACCAGTCGTGCATGACAAAAATTTAGTTCGGCTCGGCTCATTCCCGCAACCCGCGGTGCGTCGTGACGAGGCGGGCGGCAGAGGAGGAGCGCGCGTGTATGTCTCTCTTGTTCTCAAGCTCATACATGTGTGGAAACATCCTCCCTTATAACGAAGTCCAACTCCCACTAAACTAGCAATGTGGGACTAAACATTTCCACCTCTTGCCTTGCACAAATGGGCTGCATGGGCCTCTAGGATTTATTAGGAATTATATATTGGGCTGACCCAAATAATTAGACAAAAGTCCAGCAATCCCCCAGTAGATCCCAGAGGCACACAAAATTTGCCTTTGGTTCCAAAACACTGTTTTATATACCGATACTACAGTGGAGACTGTTAAGTTGAACTTCCACCTAGAACTCTATGCTACACTAGTAAGCAACTTGAACAGTGGACTAGGCCTTGAACTGCAAGTTTTCTGCAAAACTAGATTCACATAGAGGTTTGATCGATACTAGGCTACCGTGGGACTTCCCCGCGGGTGTAGCTTATGCGTCATACTCCGAGACCTTTCATGAGTTTACTAGAGAGCACCCTACTCTCATAGATTGCGACGTTAACAATCAGAATAATATAGGTATGTTCTTCAAAAGATGTTCTGCAGGATAACATCTCTGCTTCAATAAGCCACTTAGAACATATTAAGATGTATATCAACCTGCCATGGAGTTTAGGAAAGTTTTGCATCTTTATGGAGTGGTATTATTAATGATAAGGATACTTTCCTCTCAGTTGACCAACAGCTTGTCTTCCACATCTAATTCACGGGATCTCCGATCACAAAGAATGGGTTACCACTGTGAACAACTCAAATTGTGGGTCTCATACCCATCTCCCTCGATGCATTTTCTATCACATTACGTGATAGACCCTTTGTAAAAGGATCTGCCAGATTTTTAGATGTTTGGATATAATCCAATGCAATAACTCCGGAGTTTCTCATTTTCCTGACATATTTTGACCTTCTATGAATGTGTCTTGATGACTTCATGTTATCCTTTGAGCTGCTCACTTTCGTGATCACAGTTTGATTGTCGCAGTTCATAAGGATACCTGGTACAGGTTTCTCGACAACCGGCAAGTCACTCAAGAGCCGGCGAAGCCAATCTGCTTCGACCGTAGCTGTATCTAGTGTTGTGAGTCCTGCTTCCATTGTTGACCTTGTTAAGATCGTTTGCTTACAAGACTTCCAAGAAACATCGCCACCTCCATGAGTGAATACATATCCGCTCGTGGCCTTTATCTCATCAACATCAGAGATCTAGTTTGAATCACTATACCCTTCAAGCACCTTTGGGTGTCCAGTATAGTGAATTCCATAATTTGCAGTGCCTTTCAAATAACGCAAAACTCTCTCTAGAGCTTTCCAATGCACATCTCCTGGTTTTGAGACAAACCGACTCAGTTTGCTAACAGCAAAAGAGATGTCAGGTCTTGTAGCACTGGCTAAGTACATAAGCGAGCCAATAATCTGAGAATATTTCAATTGGTCTCTAGCAATTCTTCGATTCTTTCGAAGTAGCACGCTCGCATCATATGGTGTGGGAGAGGACTTGCAATCACTATACCGAAAGCGACCCAAGATCTTTTCCACATAGTGAGATTGAAGCAACGTAATCCCACCATCTTCGTCTCTTAACAACTTGATGTTCAGAATGACATCAGCCACTCCTAAATCCTTCATCTCAAAACAGTGAGATAAGAAATCCTTGACCTCTTTAATAACGTTCAGATTTGTTCCGAAAATCAGTATGTCATCAACATACAAGCAAAGGATAACTCCCTCGCCCCCACCATGACGATAGTACACACATTTATCAGCTTCGTTTACAACAAAGCCTGCAGTTGTGAGAGTCCTTTCAAACTTCTCATGCCACTGCTTGGGTGCTTGCTTAAGTCCATATAAAGACTTCAACAACTTGCATACTTTCCCTTCCTGACCATCTACTACAAACCCATCTGGTTGTTCCATGTAAATTTCCTCATCCAACTCTCCATTTAGAAAAGTAGTCTTAACATCCATTTGATGAACGAGAAGACCATGTGAGGCGGCTAGTGAAAGTAGTACTCGAATAGTGGTCAGTCGAGCCACGGGTGAGTAAGTATCAAAGAAGTCTTCACCTTCCTTTTGGGTATAACCCTTAGCCACTAGCTGTGCCTTGTACTTTTCGATAGTACCATCAGGCCTAAGCTTCTTCTTGAATACCCATTTGCATCCTATAGGTTTGCACCCATAAGGACGATCAGTTATCTCCCAAGTTTCATTTGCCAAGATGGAATCCATCTCACTACGGACTGCTTCCTTCCAGTAGTCAGCATCTTCAGACGCATAGGCCTGTGAAATAGAACTGGGAGTATCGTCTATGAGATACACAAGAAAATCATCACCAAAGGACTTTGCAGTCCTCTGTCTCTTGCTCCTGGTTGGAACTTCATTGTTCTCCTCCACAATATTTTCAAAGTGTTCCATCGAAATGATAGGTTCACTAAGTGTAACTAATTCATGATTTGATGAATTAGGCATCTCCTGATTAGATGAGGTAGCCATATCCTTCATGGGAAAGATATCTTCAAAGAAAGTCGCATCATTCGACTCCATGATTGTACTGACATGCATGTCAGATACCTCAGATTTTACAACCAAGAATCTATATCCAATGCTATGAAAAGCATATCCCAGAAAAACACAATCCACGGTTTTTACCCTAGTTCGTGCTTCTTTGGGATTGGCACATTAACTTTCGCCAAACAACCCCAGGTTCGTAGATAAGAAAGTTTTAACCTTTTCTTTTCCCATTCCTCGAATGGAGTTATCTCTTTGTTCTTTGTGGGAACTCGATTCAGGACATGACATGCAGTCAATATCGCCTCCCCCCACCATGCCTTGGAGAGACCCGATGTATCTAACATGACGTTCACCAAATCAGTTAGAGTACGGTTCTTTCTTTCGGCTATTCCATTTGATTGAGGTGAATAGGGAGGCGTCCTCTCATGAATTATACCATGTTCCGCACAAAAAGAATCAAATTCATTTGAGAAATACTCTCCACCACGATCGGACCGAAGCCTCTGGATCTTTCGATCAAGTTGGTTTTCTGCTTCAGCTTTATAGATCTTGAAAAAGTTCAAAGCCTCATCCTTAGACTTTAGAAGATACACTCGGCAGTATCTAGTGGAGTCATCAATTAGTGTCATAAAATATTTCTTTCCACCTTTTGTCAAAATGCCATTCATTTCACATAGATCTGAATGTATGAGCTCTAGTGGTGCAAGATTTCTCGTTTCGGCAGTCGTATGAGACTTACGAGGTTGTTTGGCTTGCACACAAACTTGACACTTAGATCCCTTGACTGTGTTAAAGCTAGGGATTAAGTTCAATTTGACTAGTCGCGACATGCAACCAAAATTAACATGACAAAGACGTGAATGCCACACATTTGATTCACTATTGTTGTAAACATGATTAACAACTTTATTGCAAACGTCTGACAAGGATAAACGGAACATGCCTCCTGACTCGTAGCCTTTACCAACAAAAGTTGCATACTTGGATATTACAAATTTATTAGACTCAAAGACAAGCTTGTAGCCATCTCTACATAAAAAGAGATCCGCTAACAAGATTTTTATTCACGGAGGGGACATAATGCACGTTCTTCAGCCGCACGATCTTTCCTGAAGTAAACTTCAGATCGACCGTGCCAACACCACGAACAGAAGCACGTGAACCGTTGCCCATCAGGACGGTGGAAGTCCCTGCGGACTGATAAGATGAAAATATGGAAATATCACCGCATATATGCACATTAGCACCCGTGTCAACTAAACAATCAGGAAAATGACATACTGAAAGACTAGTGGGTAATATACCATACCCAACATCCTCCACGTCAGTGTCAGCAATGACGACATTAGCAGACTTGCCGCCTTTCCCATGTTGACGCTTGTCATAACGATTAGGGCAGTTAGGTGCCCAATGATCAGGATCTCCGCACACATGACAAACACCTTTCTTCTTGTCATTCTTCTTCTTGAAGTTGGTGTGCTGTACAACCTTGTTCTTCCCATCGAACTTTGCTTTACCATCAAACTTGCCCTTGTTCTTGAAATTGTGGGGCTGGAAGTTTTTCTTCTGTACCAGATTGGCATTAGAACTTCCATCAATAGCTCGAGCACGTGTGTCTTTTGCTCTCGCCTTTTCTTCCACATCAAGAGTACCTATGAGATCCGGAACGGAAAACTCCTGTCTCTTATGCTTCAGTAAGGTAGCAAAGTTCCTCCATGAAGGTGGAAGTTTAGTGATGATGCCTCCGGCAACAAACTTCTCCGGTAGCATGCAATTGAAGTGCTCAAGTTCTCTTGCAAATGACTGTATTTCGTGAGCTTGCTCAACCACGGAGCGCTCTTCAGTCATCCTGTAGTCATAGAATTGTTCCATGATGTACAGCTGAGTGCCAGCATCCGAGACCCCAAACTTGGTCTCGACTGCATCCCACATATCTTTTCCATTATCAATTGACGCATAAGCATCAACTATGTTCTCACCAAGAACGCTCAAGAGAGCAGCCTTAAACAAGGTATCCATTTTCTGAAAAGCTAGCTCATGTTGAGCATCATGATCTCCTTCAGGTTTGCCAAGAGTGGCGTCATAGCAGCTCATGGTTTGAAACCATAGAACAACTCTCACGCGCCATCTCTTGTAGTGAACACCCTCAAACATAGGAGGTCTCATGGAGGCAGCAAAACCACTCGGGGTAAATTGCCTATAATAAGGTTTTTGGATTGTTGGAAATATGAGCAATTTACCAAAGGATTTTATTAAAAGAAAAGCTAGGATAAACCTAATCATCATAACTAAGACGGAAGAAGGCATGCAATATAGAGATGAAAAGACAGAAGACAGGTGCACATATGATCTAGAAAAGAACATATGCATAATCATTCTATATACGCAAGGTACCATAGGAAGTGATGAGCAGACACGGTACATATGTAGAAGAGATATTATAGCAAAAAGTTGCGATAGAAACTGAAAGAAGAAGAACATGAGTACGTACTGAGTTGCATCAGCAAGATTGGTGTTGGCGTTGTCGTTGGCCATGCTACCAGATAGGTGGTCGATGTAGGGAAGTAGTCGTCGTCCGGGAAGAAATCGTCGGTGTCCGTGATGGAAGCCAGTAGTCGCGCTGAGCGCTCCCCAAAAACCTTATCGCCCTTCTCCCGTACAGGACTCGAAGAGACGGAGTTTCGGAGGCCTACTGTCCCGACGAACGGTGCACGCCACAAGACGGGATGAGGAAGAACGTAGCAGCAGCACAGAGAAAGGAACCGGTGGTGAGAGGAACTTCTGATGCGTTCTTCTGGAGAGGAGCAACATCTCTTTTATAGGCACAGGAGAAGGAGGCGAGAGGCCAGCGACGGGAGCTGAAGAGAACACGGGATATGAAACGAACAGACTGCAGCGATGAAACTGCAGCGTTCGCTTTCAATATCCACTAGCAAACACGTTCAATTTCTCCGAGTGGACTTTCGTATACCAGTCGTGCGTGGCAAAAATTTAGTCCGGCTCGTTCCCGCAACCCGCGGCGCGTCGGGGCGAGGGCAGAGGAGGAGCGCGCGTGTATGTCTCTCTTGTTCTCAAGCTCATACATGTGTGGAAACATCCTCCCTTATAAGGAGGTCCAACTCCCACTAAACTAGCAATGTGGGACTAAACATTTCCACCTCTTGCCTTGCACAAATGGGTTGCGTGGACCTTTAGGATTTATTAGGAATTATATATTGGGCTGACCCAAATAATTAGACAAAAGTCCAGCATTTTTTTAAATTTCGTTCGCAAATTCAAAAAAATATTCCAGCAATTTCAAAATACATTCACATTTCTATTTTTTTTCATAATTTCAAAAATGTTTGGGACTTCCAAAACTGTTCATGATTCAAAGAATGTGCACAGATTCAAATAATATTCATATTTTAAATTTATTGCAAAGTCAAAAATGGTGTTGCAGAATTTTAGAAAAAAAATCGTGTTTCCATAAATGTTTGCGTTTTCAAATTGTTTTCCCGTTTGTTTTTCAAAAAAAAGTTTAAATTTCTAAAACATATCGAGTTTTACGAAAAATGTATATAACATTTTTTTAATTTTCATTAAACTGTCTGCGTTTTCAATTTTTCCAAATAATTCAGAAATCTATGCGGTACAACAAGGGACACGCTACCGTGAATATTCCGTTACAGTCAATTCTTCAAGTTATTGGACTGCCATATGTCCCAAGCACCCACCATCTTTGGTGGTTAGTGTCTGTAATATTCAAGTTTGAAGTCACGGTTTTGATTCCTGGCCACAACGTTTTCTTTTGGTATTTTTGTCCCGCTACACAGCCAGCTTCATTGTTTTCGAGTGGGCCGGCCCAGTCAAGGTCCCCCTTTTGCGTCGGCTTGCTATTGGATACTTACTGCATCCAATAGGAGCTCCCAGAGAAATCAACAAGTTTCATATTGGTTTCACATTGTGGAGGATTATATTACTCCATTGAGTACAAGGAATGAGCCTGTGCGCATATATTTTTGATCTATCAATCCTTTTCAGTTTTAATGGCAATTTTCATAAGATATTATAATTATGTCAGGGGTAACGTAATTTAGGAAACCACAAAGTAGGTCTTAATCTGATTTTATTTTCCTATTTTGAACCTCACGGGGAAGTTTCTTCAAGAGTATTTGTGATATCACATTTTTCTTGAAATAGAGGTACGACTGACCATAGCAAAGATTTTTTGTGCAAGGATGTTCGAAAGGTCAACATTTTACACGGCGGCTACAGATTCTTTCAGAGAAAAAAAACATTTCCAAACAGAACATTGTAGTATCATTTTTCCAAAGAACTTATTTTGTAAATAATACGGCCCACTGTTCTCACGAGCCACGTCCATAAACATATCTGATTTTTTCTTAATTTCCATTCTAATAAAAATAGTTAAAGTATTTCATGCGCACACTTAAGTACCACAGGAGAAAAAGGAACGTCGAATCCTTCTGCCTGCGTACTGAGGAGGTCGCCCTTGTAAATGGGCCCGTTGGTCTTGGACCAGTTGGTGTAGTTCATGTGGACCAGCCAGTTGATGTAGAACCTGTGCGCCGTCGCCGGCGTCGCCGCGCACGCCGCCAGCAGCAGCCCGGAGACCACTGTCTGTCGGTAGCCCATCACTCCCTCCTCCAGTCCTAGCCACATAACTGCCTCGGTGTGTGCTGCTATAAACCAAAAGCAATCTATCTTGTAGATTGATCGACGTTGGTGAAGAGCGGTGGATGACCTTCCAAAAACGTTATACACCACCACCGCTTGATTTATTTAATCTATCCCTACTAATAAAGCACCTATTGCTTCTGTGGTACGTCATAAAAATTACATCTAAAATTCTTTAATATTATCCACCAATGCCACTATATAAGTTATAAAAAACGTTTTGCAGGGAATCCTCGCATGGGCCGATTCAAACATAGCGACCAGCTATACTACGCTCTGCTCGCTGGAAAATACACAACACACCCATTTGGGCCAGCCCATGGGAGGGGGCCTATTTTTTTAGTTTTTTATTTACTATTATTTATCTGTTCCTTTTTATTTTTTCTAATTCAAATTAATCAAAAGTAAACTTTCGAAATTCAAAAAATTATATTTACATAAATGTTTCATAAAACATAAAATGTTTGCAAATTCAAAAATTGTTCGGGATTTTTGTAAAAATGTTTACATATTAAAAAATCATAATTTTGGAGAAAACATTCGTAAATTAAAAAAAGTCCATCATTTTGCGAAATTGCTTTAATGCAATTAAAAAATGTTTGATAATTCATAAAATAAATTATTCGCCAATTCACAAGAAAATACTTGAAAACAGTTCGTAATATAAAATATTGTTTGGAATTTTTAAAAAATGTTTATAAATAGTAAAAAATGTTTTTGATTTTACAAATGTTCCCAAATTTGTAAAAACGTTCACGAATGATCGAGTGTATGCAGTTCAACAGTAATGCTTCTGAGGCTTTCAGATTATATACGTGAGTGAATTTTGAAGAATTAATTGTCAGGGTGGATCGGAATATTATAGTATGTTTTAAAAAATGTTTCTTGAAATTCAGAATAATTCTTTGAGTTATCAAGTTTTTTGACAACCATGATATTTTTTTAAAATCTGAATATTGTTTCAACTTGTGAATTGTGAATAAAATTAAAAGAAGAAATATTTTCTTGCATTTGTGAACAAAAATTTAAAATCATGCGATGATATATGAACATAATGTGGTCATCGCCATTGAAGATGATGGTTTTTTCTCCCGTTGCAACGCACGGGTCCTTTTGCATGAATATCTCTACTCCTAACTACCAACGCCATTGCAAATCTGCAACCCAACGCCGCTCCAGCGCCCAGTGTCCGCCTCCACCACCATGGGTCCACGGCGTCATAGCGTCCGCATTGCCGCCGGAATGCATCCGCGCGCCGCCACTTCAGCGGGATCCCGCGTCCGTCGTGGCCTTCTCTTGGCGCTCATTCTCCTGGTAGCCAACAGCATAGAGAGCGGAAGAGACTGTCTGAACCAAGCAAAAGATCCGACGAACCAAGCAAAGCATATACACGTGAGAATATATCTGACTGTATGTATCCCTACTAATAAAGCACCTATTGCTTGTGTGGTACGTCATTAAAATCCTTCTCCTGAGAATCTTAGTTTTTAAATGTTAACTCTGCTCTTGATTACCTGTTGCTTTATGCCACCCTTATTAGGCTTTCCGAGTTCAATTTTAATGGAGATTCGATTGCAGATACAGTTACTTATAGCCACCTTGACATCACTCTGTTTTATCCATGATGTTACAGTACTCTAACCAATTTTTGTATGGCATATGTAATTTTTTACAGAAGTATTCCCTGTGAAAATTCCAAATTTTCCTTGTAAAATGTTTATGGTGAAGCTGAACTAAGTCTTTTTTGTAATCTCTGCGGAAGAGCAAAGTAAATAACTCCTTTCCCAAGGAGTTTGGTCTGGTGAAGAGGTTTCGGGGATTCCTTCTAGAACAGGAGGTTTCTGATATTGCTGAATTCTGTCTTTATCCCTTTAATTAGAAAGCTTTGCTCATTTGAAGTCTCCTCTTGCAGAGTATAGATGGTGATATGCACTGGGCCACCGTACCAAAAAATCATCTAAATGCAACAGCCCTTCGGTTAAAACAATGGATGTTTGAGGTTGTTGGGAAGGTATATGGTATCTCAGCGCATCACTTGAAAATTTCACCAGCGATGCGATACGTGTTTACTCACGGTGTTGTTGTTCCTCATCATATGTAGGGTCACTTCAAAGATGAATTTGTGACAGCTGGAGGTGTTCCACTTTCAGAGGTATTTATTAGTCGACAACTTAATTGCAGTTTTCATAAACATGACCCGACTCGCAAAGAAAATCTAACTTGTCCATCTGTTGTAAAGATATCGCTTAGCACTATGGAAAGCAAGAAGCAGCCCAATCTGTTCTTTGCCGGAGAGGTAATACCGTAATAGCACATCTGTTCCTGAACTTGCAACACTCTGGCCATCTTAGTGTCTTACAGAGTGTGTGATGTTGCTGTAGGTTCTTAATGTCGACGGGTCACCGGCGGATTCAACTTTCAGGTAATGATTATAAATTTCAGATTATATCACTTCTAGGAGAACAGTTGATGAGTGAAAACTTTTAAGGTGCGAAAAAAAGGGCTTCAATTCAGCATTTGTTGTTTGCTTTCCACAGAATGCATGGACTGGTGGGTACATAGCTGGGACAAGCATAGGCACATTGGCATCAACCAGCCTCCTCAAAGAAGAGCAGGCATGTTTGCAACTGCAAGGATCATAAGGAAATGCAGTGATTCAAGGATTCTCATTGGCCGAAAAACTTTGTAAGAACTTGTGAGAGCGTAGAAGTATTGTAGGAGTAGCTCAAAAACAAGCAGAGATAACCAAGATTCACATTCACTAATTGTATTGTCGTCGTGTTGTAGCGACAATTTTGTTGTCGAGTAAGATCCTACAAGGTTCGCAGGTCGCCCTACAAGGTTCGTTGCTTCATCACCTCCGATTTCATGGCTCCTTCTCGGATTTGCTGCCTTCTTCTTCCGGGGATTTCCTCCATGGTCGCCAAAGATTCCATCTTTCCTCGTAAATTTCATCAACTGGCGGGGGGAGGTTGCTCGAGGGGCTCGGGAACGGCGTCGCTGCTGTGTGGAGTCGGTGCTTCGATGCCCAGAGGTGGGTCGCGGCTGTGCGGAGCCTTGTGTTAAAATTTCAGATTCGAATCAATAGTCCCACACCGCCACAATACATCAAATTCTAGCAACTTACATATGTTTTAAATTGCAAGATTCAACAAGCCAGCAAAGAGGATGAGATACGAGCAATCAAAAAGGAGGAGTGGCGCATAAATCCAATAAACCATCCAAACCGAGCGTGAAGTCTTCAATCACCGCAGCCAGATCTGGCAAGCAACCATGCCACCACTGCTCACAGGCCCCGCAGCCCCCGTCGCCCATCGGAGAGTGAGGCTCCACCACCACGACACGACAAGCGCTGCCGCAGGCTGAGGCTCCACCACCACGGGACGAGAACCGCTGCCGCAGGCTGAGGCTCCACCACCACGGCACGAGAACCGCTGCCGCAGGCTGAGGCTCCACCACCACGGCACGAGAACCGCTGCCGCAGGCCGGGCCACGGGCGACTGGGCGCGGGCGTCCAAATCGAGCGACGGTAGTAGAGCCAGCTCCATGGTTGGACGAGGCGCTTGGGTCGGGCCAACCACCACCTCATGGGCGCGCCAGATTGAGAAGAAGGGAGAGCGTGAGGTGGATGGAGAAGAGGAAGAAGAATGCTGATGTGTTGTAGATAAGGGGCATGTAGTGGGAAGTGGCCGATGGAAGTGGGGTTGTCGCTAGATGTTGTGTTGGACCAGAAGCTGTTGGACACCGATGGAGCTACGTGTCGGGCTCGCCCCGGCCAATGTATGTGCACGAGGCATGCGTGTGAATATATTAATATGCATGTCAGACTCACAACAACACTGCATTGCATACACTTTTCATGAATGACATTTTTTGAACCCAAAAAATATGTCATTTTTAAGACCATTTTTCTATTAAATTAAGATATGTCTTATTAAGCAGGACATATCTTAACTGAATGGAGTACATACAATAGTGACGGTGAGAATAAAATAGTAACGCCCCAAACCAAACAATGCAAACGTTTTTTAACCATTTTACAAAGATGGCAAGGCCGACAGCATAATTCTTCATGTTAAGAATTGTTAATGTGAGTCATAAATCAAACAATTACTCGTGTTATAGGCTACGAAATGTGATACTTTTTTTCTCCCGGTGCAACGCACGTGTATTTTTACTAGTTTAATTAATGGCGCGTCCGGCTATTCCACCACCGCTTGATTGATTTTAATTTAATAATAATGGAGCGTCCGCATCACATCCTCTATACCACTAATTAATTAAATGCAGCGCACGCACCCCATAACCTATAACATTATATTTATATTTCCTAGTTTTCAAGAGTTCTTCAATTAAAATTGAATCATTCGATTTTGATTGAGTCAATAATTTTTCAAAGTTATCTAATTTAATTCCTTTACGCCGTATATTATGCTTCCTATTTTTTCTGACCTCACATCTAATTGAGGCCTTCAATTTAGAATTGCATCAGTCCTATTTTGACCAGGTCAATCTATACCTAATAATAAAGCGGCTATTGCTTCCGTCGAAAAACCCACCGCGGCATTTTTATAAAAAAAACCCTGTAATTTTTCCGCAACGCAAAAGGAAAAAATGGTTCGTTGCAAAAATTATATCCGTACACATCGCCTCCTCCCGTCGACCCTGGGTCACCCTAGCCTGTGCCCAGGCCGCCGCCACACCACTCACCGCCGCGGCCGACCTCAACCGCCACCGCTGCCGATCTCAACCCACCCGCCTCTGTGACAGTACCTCTCCCCGCTCACTGCCCCCGTTGCGGCGCTCGAGCGCATCGCGTCGACCCTGGTCCACCGTGACCTGTGCCCAGGCCGCTGCCACACCACTCGCCGCCGTGGCCGACCTCAACCATCACTGTTGTCGATCTCAACCCACCCGCCTTCGCGGCCGTACCTCTGCCCGCTTGCTGCCCCCGTTTCGGCGTTCGAGCACAGCTTCTGGATCAAATCAACGCGACAGCTACAACGACTGGGGATGATGCGTCTGCTAGATGCAGAACGGCAGCGGCGCGCGGATAAGGTGCGGCGGAGCGAAGTACTTGCAGGTGGAGGCGGGCCTCCATGGCTCACATGGGGAACTCCGAGGTTATGGCGCGGCAACGGCGACTCCTTATGGCCAGATAGAGGCGCCTAACCCTTGCTCCCCTCATTGTATCCCCTCCTCCGGCAGGAACTCATCATCTGGTGAGATCCCCTCCCCATGCCTCCAACCGTGTGCCAAGCACCGGCAATAAATTTTATTTTGCGGGGATTTGTTTGCTGATGAATGAATGTATTGAATGTAAGATTGTATTGTTGTAGAGACACAGAATGGAACACCACCTTCAGTTTGTCATCTGATCCCACATTCTCTACCCCATGAGTGAAATAAGATAACAGTCCATTGATCAATTCATGTAGCCTCTTTGTTTTGCTTTGCTTGTACCGCTCAATTTCTCATCATGATGGAATTAACAATGGACGGGTTGATTTCTCAACAAAATAGGATAGGACTGACAACATTAGTTAGCTAGCTTATTATTTTAATAAATTAAAATGATTATAAAAAACTAAAAGCGTGTGGTATTTTTTTCCCCGTTGCAACGCATGGGCCCTTATGCTAGTAATTTCAAAAGGGCATTCCTATTCAATTAATTTAATTCACCAGGTTCCCATTTTGAAGCTCTCTTGTTCAATTTAGGTGCTGAATTTTGAATTTAGTTTACAATTTTAACTAGGCAAATGATTTTTCAAATCGGTCAACAGCAGCCGGACTACAAGAACATATGAATCCGCTGCCCTTCAACCACCTACAAAAAAGAAACATCACGATGTGATATTGTAGCACTAATAGAGTATATGCAGCACTCATGCAGAAATTTTCCCACATGAATATACATTGGTTAAAACCACACCACCAAAGGCCAATCAAATCACCCCATTATGAATAAAAATAGAACACACTCCATCCTCTCCCCCACACACCAAGCTAAATGTTTCATCAATTTCCAAATATAGGGTGTATTAGTTTTTTGGAAAATAAAATTTCTTGAACTTTGAGGAAGTTCAGAGAAAAAATACTGACATCCACAATATTAAACAAAAAAAAAGTATGAAAAATCATTTCATGATGAATCTAATCACACAGATTTGATATTATGAACTTTGATATATTTCTCTAGAAATTTAATCAAACTTATAAGGTTTGACTTTTGAAAAAAGCAGTACACCTTATATTTTAAAACAAAGTTACTATTTTTTTAAAAAACCCAACAACACCGACGCCGCAGCAAAGCATGCCAGCCTTCTAGTGATGTACCATGTAAGAGCATCCACAACCGAGAACCCGTATCCGCCACAAACACTCGTGCGACTACCCGGTCACTCACCAGACAAAAAGTTGCCACCTAATGGGACCTGTCTAATCCGGTCTAAACACTTGGACTGACTGACACTCTCATACCCGATCTATATTTGGGCGGATATGGAGACGCTCACACACATCCGTCACGTAGGACTGATCGCAAGGGCCCACAACAATTCACCCATATTTGTCCCCCTCCTTGCCCGACCATTATTATTGCTTCGTTGTCATCCCCAACCCAGGGCTTCGCCACCAGCGGTCCCAACCCACAACAGCGTCGACCAGGCCGCAATCGGTTAAGGTCGCTGCCACATGATGCTGCCCTGGTACGTCCAACTCCCCTATGTATATACCTCATGCTCTCTGTGTTCGATGAAGTGTTTGAACCGGTTTTTTATTCTTTTGGTCACTACTTCCAAGTCATCGATGGGTTCATCCTGGAATGATGGCTATGGGAACCCCGACCTTCATGAATTCATATTCATAGTGTTCACTGCCCCGTCAAATTCGGACGATGAATATGCTGAAATGATGATGATGAGGAGGAGCATCCCAAAGGAGATGGAGAAGGCAGAGGAGCACGTCCAAAACTCCAAGGGTTCCATAAAGGGCCGTAAGTCATTCCTCGGGATAGGATTTCCGATGCACGATTTCTGTACATGGACTACTCCACGGCGGAGCCAACGTACCATAAATGTTTCTTTCAACATCACTTATGAATAAGTAGAGATTTGTTGACTGTCGTGGAGATGGCTGATAACAACTTTGAGTTGTGGATGGATTGTTGCACACAACTTTCCTTCTCGATCTCCTCTACAAAAATGTACGACTATTCTCAATTTGTTCGTAAATTTTAAAAAGATCAGAATTTAAAAAATGGTTCGCATTTAAAAAAAATATGAACTTAATTGTTTTGTTTTTCTATTTTCAGCACAAATTAATTATAGATTCAACTTTTTAAAATTAGTTCGCAAAATAAAAAATGCAACAATTTCGAAAAGCACTCACATTTCTAAAAAACATTCGTATTGTCAAAAAATGTTTGGAAAATTCAAAACTTGTTCATGATTCAAAAAATGACCACAAATTCAAATGATGTTCATATTTTAAAATTTATCTGAAAATTCAAAAAATGAGCTGTGCAATTTCAGAAAAAAAAATCTTGTTTCCAAAAATGTTTGCGTTTTCAATTTGTGCTCCTGTTTTTCAAAAAATGTTCAAGTTTATAGTACATATCGGATTTTGTAATTTTGTTTTTGTTTTTTCAGTAAACGGTTTGTGTTTTCCATTTTCTACAAATAATTCAGAAACCTATGCGGTACAAGTACAACAAGGGACGCGCTACATTGAATATTCGGTTACAGTCAATTCTTAAAGGTATTGGCCTGCTATATGTCATCTTTGGTGTTTAGTATCTCTCGTATTCAAGTTTGAAGTCACGATTTTGATTCCTGGCCACAACGTTTTCTTTTGGTACCTTTGTCCCGCTACACAGCCAGCTTTGTTGTTTTCGATTCGGCCGGCCCGGTCGAGGTCCCCCTTTTGCTTCGGCTTGCTGTTGGACGCTTACTGTGTCCAATAGAAGCTCCCACATAAATCAACAAGTTTCATATTGTGGCGGATTATACGACAACGAATGAGCATGTGCACATATAATTTTGATCTATCAATCCTTTTCAGTTTTCATTGCTACTTTTCATAAATATTATAATTATGTCAGGGGTAACATAATTTAGAAAACCGCAAACTAGGCCTTAATCTAATTTTATTTTCCTCTTTTGAACCTCACAGGGAAATTTCTTGAAGAGTATTTGCGCATTTTTCTTGAAATAGATGGATGACTATTCATAGCAAAGATTGTTTGTGCAAGGATGTACAGAAGGTCAACATTTTACATGGCGGTTTACAGATTCTTTCAGAAAAAAACATTTCCAAACATAACATTGCAGTATCATTTTTCTAAAGAACTTATCTTGTAAATTATACGGTCCACCATTCTCTCGAGCTATGTTTATAAATTTTTTTGAAATTGTGTTAATTTCCATTCTAATAAAAGAATTGAAGTATTGCATGCAGACTCTTAAGTCTCAACTGTGTTTTAAAAGCGTCGAAGTATTTCCTGTGCGCTCTCAGTTTATTCTAGTATCATCTTATACTTGTTGGACTAATGGAATGGTTTTTATACTCATTCTTAAATTATCGCTCTTTCTCACAAAATGAGTTACCAACATAAAATAATCCATTGCACTTTTAGATTTGTTCTCTTATTTTCATTTGATCTAATTATTTGAGAAGATCATTTGATTTTGGTCATATGAGTATCTTCTCAACGAACTCCTAATTTACGGGCCGGGCCGCAGCCCAGCGCGCTTGTGGCGCCGTCCTAGACCAGAGTTTGACACCATGTCTCCTAATTTTTGACATTCTCCCGAGCAAACGAACAGAGTCGTAGCTTCCTCGTGCCTGCCCCTCGCTCTCACCCTCCGAGCTCGCTCGGGGTCCAGGCGCCGGTGAGGTATCTCTGCTCTCCACCACCGCGGCGCCGAATGTGTCGTCGAGTGCAGAGGCCGGCGTCCGCGGCATGTCATGGACCTCGATGGCGAGGCGCATCCCGTCGGGGCAGTACCCGCCGACGCTGCAGATGAAGTAGTAGACCTTGGCCTCGCTGAGCAGGATGGCGATCTCACGGCCGCCGGAGAAGCGGTAGATGGGGTTTCTAGGGTCGCACCTGTCGAACCCGCGCTCGTTCACCTCCACCACGTCCAGCTTCTCCGGCGTGTAGAACACTGCATGCGCACGATGACACGAAGCGAATCGACCAGAGAAATCACGGTAAACGAAAACGTGGAGTCCTTGTGCGTACGTACCGAGATAGTCTCCCTTGTAGAAGGGCCCGTGGCTCCTGGCCCAGTCAGAGTAGTTGTTGTGGGACAACCAGTTGATGTAGATCTTGTGCTCCGCCGTCGCTGGCGTCGCCGCGCACGCGGCCAGCGCCGCCGCCAGCAGCAGCGCGGCGACCGCTCTCTGCCGGCGGTCCATCACTCGTTCGTCCGAGTCGGAGAGACGTGGTGAGCGAAGCGGGGAGGGGTTGTGGCTGTTGTCTTAAAAGGAGGGTGGGATGATGCGTCGGATAAGGACGCGTGTGGTGTGCTTTGTGTGCCTTCTACACGTGCATACATGTGGACAAACTCTAGAGGAGTACTATATTAGCAGATAAACCATCCTATACCAAAAAAAAAGCAGATAAATCAAAAGCAATCCATCTTGTAGATGGATCGACGTTGGTGAAGAGAAGATAACAAAGCATGGATGACCTACCAAAAAAGATTTAAATATTATTGGTTGAATATATGGTATGCCCCCATGCACCGCTTGATTTATGGCTAGTGCAGCGCCCGCCGGCTAGAACCGCATTGCCTATGTACTAGTGATCTAAAAGATTTTATATTGGTTTACAGAGTAAGTACCATGCAATATGTTCAGAATTGTGCTTATAAAGTAAACCATTCTTTTAAGCATCGGTGATCTTTGGAGTAGACTTGCCTGATTAAGCATCAAGTATCGTGTTAGTTGTTTCCATCACAATGATGTAGAATTGTAGAGGCTAGGTGTTTAACCTCCTTTTCAAGATAAATAATCATTTGCATTTTACAGTAAAGTTATACAAATAAGCACAAGTGCTTAGGGAAAACATTTATTTTCACAAACACTTCTCTAAGCACCTTGCATTGCACATAGTCTTAGCATGGTTTTCAACACGGTGATGGCAAAAGATAGAGTTGTCTTTAAAAAGTATATAGACAATTCAAAGCACACCAAATCTTTATTTTGCTACTACATTTCCAACTATCAGCAGAATCTCTTGAGCAGCCTAAATATAGCAGTTTTTTACATTGTAACTTACCATTGGTTCCATAAAGAGCTTGAAATGACAAACATGCAAGAAATACCGTTGCTTTATTTCCAACTGCTAACAGTCCCTCTTCAAACAACATATGTAATCTGAAAATATAAAAATGCATTACATAATACCATGGTTCCATGATATATTTAGGAAGGACAAGATGTAAAAGAATAAGGTTGTTGAATTGTACATGCCAATTGGCGGCAAGGATCTTAAAACAAAAGGGTCAAAAACAAATGAGATAATAATGCTCATTTCTTCCTCCATTTGTTACTTGAGAAAATTGAATATTCCTCTAAGTTTGTCGGAAATATCAGTAGATCGATTGGTGTTCATTCCTCAAGTATTTGCTCGATTAGAATACAACTTTAATAAAAGAGTAGTCCTTCCATACTCTCTCAAAAAGGTAAACAAAATCAACACTCTATATCGGTTTAGTAAATTTTAAAACCGTCGGACATCTTTTTTTTCTTCTGAAGCATGCCATTTACAGTTTTTATATCCAACTTTTAATAAACAATAAAAAAGATGTTCATGGTACATTTTTTTGAGGCAACGTCGAGAAGCTATACTAAATCGTCACAACGTTTACAAGGACGGAGGATAGGTTCCCGAGGTGTCCTAACCAAACATGGCGGCCACCACCGAGAGATAAAGTATGCTTCGCTAAGTTGTGAGCTTCATAGTTTGAGCTCCTAAACTCGTGGCTAAACTTACAGAAATCAAAACTCGAAGAATGATCTAGTATTTCATGGATGATCGCACCATAGCTTGACGCATTTCATCAATGACAACTTTGCAATCTAAGGCCACATGGATACGTCACAGATACAAGTGATCGGAGAGGGCTAGATCCTCCCTTACTGCCAAGGCTTTCGGCGTTTGCGCATCAAAATTGTAGCGAAAAACAAGTGTAGATGCCCAGAGGAAGTTTCCAGCTTCATCTATTTTCTTGGTATTTTACGTTTCCTACACATAACAAAATATTTAAAACAAAAACATAAAATAAAACTATTTAGTGATAAAGCAAACAAGCACACATGAGAATATTCACCCCACACTATTTCTCCTCGGCAACGGCGTCAGAAAAAGGTCTTGATAACCCACAGGTGTAGGGTATCGTTTGTAGCCTTTTTTGATAAGTAAGAGAGTCGAAACCAATGAGAAACTAAAGGTAGAATAAATATTCCCTCAAGTTCTATCGACTACCGATAGAACTCTACGCACGCTAATGCTTGCTCCACCTAGAATTAGTATGAAATTACTTTGCGGGAAGTAAACTAGAAGTACTTTGCAAGTACATAAACTTGGTAGTGACGCAACAAGCTTTTTGTAACGTAATGGAAAGATTGTCCATAGGCAATTGAATATGATACGATAGATACTTGTTATATGCAATGAGGGAGAGGCATGAGCTAACATACTTTCTCTACTTGGATCATATGCACCTATGATTGGAACTCTAGCAAGCATCCGCAAATACTAAAGATCATTAAGATCGTGAAACCCAACCATAGCATTAAGTATCAAGTCCTCTTTACTCCCATACGCCATAACCCACATACTCGGGTTTATGCTTCTATCACTCAAGCAACCCACCATAAGCAAATTATGGACGTATTGCAGCACCCTACAGCGGGGATCCACCCACTTGTGTGACATGGAGGGCACCATAGGATAGCACCATATCAACATACAAATCATATCAATTATATCATACCACAATTAACACATAGGACAATACGGATCTACTCAAACATCATATGATAGCCAAATATCATTGGGAAATAATATATGGAGTTGAGCATCATGTTTAAGTAGAGATTACACCGCTGCAAAGAGAGGGAGATAGTTGGTGTTGACGGCGACAAGATTGTTGGTGTAGATCGTCGTCGCAATGCTTGCTCCGGCGGCACTCCGGCGCCACCAGGAGAGAGGGGGAGAGAGCCCCCTCCTTCTTCTCCTTCCTTGGCCTCCCCCCTAGATGGTAGGAGAGTTCCCCCTCTGGTCCATGGCCTCCATGGCGGCGGAGGGGCGGGAGCCCATCCGATATTGGATCTCCCTCTCTGTTCTCTTCTGTTTCGTGTTCTCGTTTTCTATCCGAAAACCGTTTCTTATATTCTCGGAGATCCGTAACTCCGACCGGGACGAAAATTTGAGGGGATTTTTATCCAAAAATTAGCTTCCTTGCATCCGAAGGAGAGCTCCGACCGACATACAAGGTGAGCACCAGCCATGAGGCCGCGCCAAGGCCCTGGGGTGCACCCTGGTGTCTTGTGCTTTTTGTGGGCCGCCGTTTCCATTGATTCCACTTCTCAAAATTCATGAATATTCCAAAAAAAATCTCCGTAAATTTTATCGCGTTTGGACTTCGTTTGATATGGAATTTCTGCGAAACAAAACACAAAAAAAATAGGAACAGGCACTGGGCACTCGATCAATAGGTTAGTACAATAAATCATATAAATTATTGCCAAAAGTATATGAAAGTTGTATAATATTGGCATAAAACAATCAATAATTATATATACGACGGAGACGTATCAACATCCCCAAGCTTAATTCCTGCTCGTCCTCGAGTAGTTAAATTATAAAAAAGATATTTTTTGATGTGGAATGCTACCTAGCATAATCTTGATCATATGTCTAATCATGACATGAATATTAAGATACAAGTGATTCAAAACAATAGTCTATCATTTGACAAAAAATATCCATACTCAGATTTACTAGCAAACAATCATATCCTTTCAAAATAAGAATGCTAAAGAAAACTATCCGTGCAAAATCATATAGCCTGTCATGCTTGGTCTTCCTAGCATAAAGTATAAATCATGAGCACCCCGGTGTCAAACCAAGAAATTGGATCGTACTTTTAAACGCGCTTCAGCTTTTTATTAGTCACTCAATACATGAGCGTGAACCATGGATATAGCATAAAGATGGAATAGAATATGGTGGTAGATTTTAAAAGGGTAAAAATGAAGAAAAAAGTCTCACATCAACTCGGCGTATCAAGGGGCTATGGAGATGCGCATCAATAGATATCAATGCGACGAGTAGAGATTGCCATGCAACAGATTCACTAAGAGCTAAAAAGTGTATGAAACCTCAATATGAAAACAAAGTGGGTGTGCATCTAACTCTATAATGAAAATTTCCCACTACTCGCATGCCCTTAGGGAGAAAGTTGGGAGGAGTTAACCATCGCTCGACTCCGATTATAATAACACAAAGGATTTCAATGAAGAATAAATTGTGCTCCAACTTCATCACATAACCAGAGACTATACGTGCATGCTTCGGAAATCACAAACCTTAACATCAATATTCTTACTAATCCGCAATTATCAACTAGTGCACCCACATAATACTATCTTAATGTCACAAAACTATTGCAAGGGATCAAACATATCATACTCAGTGATCTACAAGTTTTATGTACGATTTTATGACTAACCATGTAAATGACCAATTCCTTTTGACTCTCTAAATAGATATAAGTGAAGCATGGGAGTTTAATTATTTCTACAAAAGACCATGCTCTTATAAATATAAGTGAAGCAAAGAGCATTCTTAAAATAATGGTTTTCTAAGTGAAGAGAAACAGGCAATCCAAACTTCAAATGATATAAGTGAAGCACATGAAGCATTCTATAAAGCCATACTCAAAAGATATAAGTGAAGTGCAATGAGGATTCTATAAATCAGCCATGGAATATACCATACCAGTATGGTGCATAAAATAAAAGGGAAGATACAAAATATGCTTCAAGATTTACACATATCACATGAATGAAACGAATCCGAAAACATACCGATACTTGTTGAAGAAAGATGGGATGCCTTTCGAGGCATCCCAATCTTAGACGCTTGAGTCTCCTTGGATATTTAATTGGTGTGCCTTGGGAATCCCCAAGCTTGAAATCTTGTCTATCATCGTTCTCGTCATATAGAGACCTCCTCGATCTTCGAACACTTTATTCACACAAAACATAATAGAAGACTGGTAAGATCCGTTAGTATAATAAAGCAAAATACTACTTTAAGTATTGTTGCAAACCCATTCATATTTCATATTTGCATTATCTCTTATGTATTATAATTTTTCCATGGTTTATACCACCGATAAAATTGATAGTTTCATCAAAACAAGCAAAACAATGCATAAAAACAGAATATGTTTTAAACAAGACATTATGTAGTAATCTGAACTTTGTCCATACTTCTGTAACTAAAAAATTCTGAAAATTAGGCCATCGTAAAGAATTTGTATTAAAATACTGTGCTAAAATTTTAGCTCAACATCACGCTCTAGCAAAAAATGTAAATTCCTCGCACTGGAGTCAAAGTTTCTGTTTTAGATTCAGCATTGTTTCTACTCATCTTATGGATTATTCTAAAGGAAAATCTTGGCACAATATTTTTATAATACAATGTATTTTACAAGGGGATAACTATTTTTGTTGAAAAGTTTCTGTAATTCAAGATTCACAAAGTTTCCATGGGCATGAACAAAGTTCAAGGCTAGCTCCCACTTCAACGATGCTCATCATCTCTCTCACTTTCACTTTTCTTCTTGTGAAGTTTTAGGTTCCCCTCTATATGTTTTTAAAAACTTTATAAAATACACAACAGAACAAAATGACTCTCTAAAACTTCCGGGTTGTCTCCCTGGCAGCGCTTCCTTTAAAGCCATTAAGCTAGGCATAAAGTGCTCAAGTAATGGACCCACCCGGATCCCAAGGTATATTAAAGTCAATTTTAGTTAACAATGATTTGGCATTCAGTAGTGAGCACAAAGTGATATATATCTTGCAATAACGAAGTCTAACTCTCTTCCTATGCATCGACATGTTATAAAAGAACAATTCATGCACATCAAGTAAAGGCCAATACATAGCATAATTTGTTTCTTGCAATTCTATCGTATTGGAAACATAAAGAGGTGGAGCTGTAGTTCTTCTCCCATAATAATTGCAAGTAGGAGCAGCAAACACATGCATATCATATTCATCAAAATCATCAAGTGTAGTAGAAAAACGCAACCCATTCATATAATCCTCGATAAGTGCAAACTTCTCTGATATAGTGTAGTTGGGAGAATTCAAAAAGATAATAGGACTATCATGTGTGGGTGCAATAGCAACAATTTCATTTTCAACATAATGAACTATAGCAAGTTCATCTTCATAAGCATAATTCATTTTGGCATCATGGCCACAAGCATAGCAAGCATCAAGTTCATCAAAAAGGGATATTTCAAACGAATCCACGAGATCATAGCAATTATCATAGCATTCATCTTTTGGTAAGCACGAATTGTAATTAAACAATGTATGAGTTGAAGTGCTACTCTCATTAGAAGGTGGGCACGGGTAGCTAATCCGCTCTTCCTCCTTTTGTTCTTCGCTCTACTTCTCATCTTTTTCATCCAATGTGCTCACAATTTTAGCAACTTCCTCTTCCATAGGTTCCTGCAAAATATTATTCTCTTCCAAGGCAGCGATCATTCTTTCAATGGATTCTTAAACATAAGTATTGGATGCATAGTTTTCATAGCAATATTTAAGTATGGAAAAAATTTAAGATACGTAAATAGTAGCATCAAACTTTTCAATCAAAGAAGCAATTTCACATGCACCCTTAAAAGCAACAAATTCTTCAGTTTGCTCAACATCAAAATAACAATAGGCCTCCTTGGCATAAGAACATAATTTTTCATTGTCATTAAACACACATTGGTAGGGAAGGTGTTTTCAGAACAACAAGTAAAATCATATGTTTCACATAAATTCCAAGCATAGTAACACAAAGTATTAATTTGATGCCACAAGAGTTTCCCTTTTTCAGATATGCGGTGACGCACATAATGAGCATGCTCATTTAATGATTTTCCCTCAACTAAGCTAGTTGGATTTTCAGCACGAGCACAAATGGATGGAAGATGATCCAAATAATATTCTACGGTAGTACGGAACACTACTGGTTCCTCAACTTTTGGAGCAGCAAGTACATCTATTTTTTTGGTATTTTACGTTTCCTACCCATAACTAAATTTAAAAAAAAGCACAAAATAAAACTACTTAGTGATAAAGCAAACAAGCACACACGAGAATATTCACCCCACGCTATTTCTGCCCGGCAACGGTGCTAGAAAAATGTCTTGATAACCCACAAGTGTAGGGTACCGTTTGTATCCTTTTTCGATAAGTAAGAGTGTCGAACCCAATGAGGAACTAGAGGTGGAATAAATATTACCTCAAGTTCTATCGACCACTGATACAACTCTACGCACGCTAATGCTTGCTCCGCCTAGAATTAGTATGAAATTACTTTGCGGGAAGTAAACTGGAAGTACTTTGCAAGTACATAAACTTGGTAGTGATGCAACAAGCTTTTTGTAACGCAATGGAAAGATTGTCCATAGGCAATTGGATATGATACGATAGATACTTGTTATATGCAATGAGGGAGAGGCATGAGCTAACATACTTTCTCTACTTGGACCATATGCACTTATGATTGGAACTCTAGCAAGCATCCGCAAATACTAAAGAATATTAAGGTCGTGAAACCCAACCATAGCATTAAGTATCAAGTCCTCTTTACTCCCATACGCCATAACCCACTTACTCGGGTTTATGCTTCTATCACTCAAGCAACTCACCATAATCAAATTATGGACATATTGCAGCACCCTACAGCGGGGATCCCCTGCTTGCGCGACACGGAGGGCACCATAGGACATCACCATATCAACATACAAATCATATCAATAACATCATACCACAATTAACCCATAGGACAAAACGGATCTACTCAAACATCATAGGATAGCCAAATATCATTGGAAAATAATATATGGAGTTGAGCACCATGCTTAAGTAGATATTACAGTGGGGAAGAGAGGTGTTACACCGCTGCACACAGAGGAATAGAGTTGGTGTTAATGGCGGCAAGATTGTTGGTGTAGATCGCCGTCACGATGCTTGCCCCGGCGGCCATTTGGCACCACTGGGATAGGGGGGAGAGAGCCCTCCCTTCTTCTCCTTCCTTGGCCTCCCCCTAGATGGGAGGAGACTTTCCCCTCTGGTCCATGGCCTCCATGGCGGCGGAGGGGCGGGAGCCCCTTCGAGATTGGATCTCCCTCTCTGTTCTCTCCTGTTTCGCGTTCTTGTTTTCTCGCCAAAAACCGTTTCTTATATTCCTAGAAATACGTAACTCCGATTGGGCTAAAAATTTACGGGGATATTTATCCAAAAATTAGCTTGCTTGCGCTCGAAGGAAAGCTCCAACCAACATACGAGGTGAGCACCAGCAGGCAGGCCGCGCCTGGGCCCTGGGGAGCGCCCTGGTGTCTTGTGCTCTCTGTGGGCCGTCGTTTCCGTTGATTCCACTTATCAAAATTCAAAAATATTCCAAAAAAATCTCCGTAAATTTTTATCGCGTTTGGACTTTGTTTGATATGGAATTTTTGCGAAACAAAAAACACAAAAAAATAGGAACTAACAGTGGACACTGGATCAATAGGTTAGTCCAATAAATCATATAAATTATTGCCAAAAGTATATGAAAGTTGTATAATATTGGCATGCAACAATAAAAAATTATAGATATGATGGAGACGTATGAGCCCCCACCGCTCCAAATCTCGCCCTTGTAGGAGTGGCCACGTTAATGTTTACCTTCATGCTGTTAGCCATCGAAAATTGCCACCGTGTCGGTTTGGGAGTCCGTGAAAGCACCGGTTTTGGGGGAGATGTCGCCATTAGTTGGAGTTCTGCTAGGTACCTATTAATGAAACCATCAACGGTACTTGGTGATTGAAATATATCCTCATGGATGGCCTTTTTCTTGCACTCCATATAGCCCACGCCGTGATGATGATCCTCACAAAATCTTCCTTGCTCATCATTTCATGTATCGCAAACAACCACTCCTTTGGGCTCTTCTCTTGATGCTCAAGCAAAGAATGGACTAGGTGCTCAGGTGCCAGAGCCCAAACACTACTAAACATAGGACAAATGAATATATAATGCCGCCAAGTGTCCATTTCCCCACATAAGTTACATGTGTCCTCCGTAGACATATGACGATGTTTTAGGAGCTCCCCGTGGGCATCGATTGCCTAGACAACCTCCATACAAACATCCTGATTTTTTATGGAACTTCTGTTGGAAATATGCCCTAGAGGCAATGATAAATAGTTATTATTATATTTCCTATTTAAAGATAATCATTTATTATCCATGCTATAATTGTATTGAATGAAAACATATATACATGTGTGGATACATAGACAAAACAATGTCCCTAGCAAGCCTCTAGTTGGCTGGCCAGTTGATCAAGGATAGTCAAGGATTTCTGACTATGTGCGAAGTGTTGTTGCTTGATAACTGGATCACATCATTAGGAGAATCATGTGATGGACTAGACCCAAACTATGAACGTAGCATATTGATCGAGTCGTTTTATTGCTATTGTTTTCTGCGTGTCAAGTATTTGTTCCGATGACCATGAAATCATATAACTCACTGGCACCGGAGGAATACCTTGTGTGCATCAAACATCACAACGTAACTGGGTGACTATAAAGGTGCTCTACAGGTATCTCCGAAGGTGTCCGTTGAGTTAGTATGGATCAAGAGTGGGATTTGTCACTCCGCGTGACGCACAGGTATCTTGGGGCTCACTCGGTAATACAACATCACACACAAGCCTTGCAAGCAATGTGACTAAGTGTAAGTCACGGGATCTTGTATTACGGAACGAGTAAAGAGACTTGCCGGTAACGAGATTGAAATAGGTATGCGGATACCGACGATCGAATCTTGGGCAAGTAACATACCGAAGGACAAAGGGAATGACATACGGGATTATATGAATCCTTGACACTGAGGTTCAACCGATAAGATCTTCGGAGAATATGTAGGATCTGATACGTCCATTTTGCATCATGCTTTCATGCTGATATTTATCGCTTTACGGACTGTTATTATACTTTGTGGTACCATACTTATGCCTTTTCTCTCTTATTTTGCAAGGTTTATTTGAAGAGGGAGAATACCGGCAGCTGGAATTCTAGACTGGAAAAGGAGCAAGTCTGAATCCTCTATTCTGCGCAACTCCAAATGCCCTAAAAATCAACGTGGAATTTTTTGGGATTATATAAAAAATACTGGATGAAAGAAGTGCCAGAGGGGAGCTGCGAGGGGCCCACAAGCCTGGTGGCCGCGGCCTGCCCCCTGTCCGCGGCAACAGGGCTTGTGGGCACCCTGGTGGCCCACTGGCCCCCTCTTCTGCTATATGAAGGGCTTTGTTCGAAAAAAAAAATCAGGGCGGAGCTTTTTCATGGATTCTCCGCCGCCACGAGGCGGAACTTGAGCAGAAACAATCTAGAGCTCCGGCACGACGATCCTGCCGGGGAAACTTCCCTCCCGGAGGGGGAAATTGTCGCCATCGTCATCACCAACACTCCTCTCATCAGAGGGGACTCGCCTCCATCAACATCTTCATCAGCACCATCTCATCTCCAAACCCTAGTTCATCACTTGTAACCAATCTCCGTCTCGCGACTCTGATTGGTACTTGTAAGGTTGCTAGTAGTGTTGATTACTCTTGTAGTTGATGCTAGTTGGATTACTTGGTGGAAGAGTTTATGTTCAGATCCTTGGTGCTACTCGTTACACCTCTGATCATGATTATGATTATGCTTGGTGAGTAGTTACTTTTGTTCCCGAGGACATGGGATAAGTCATGCTAATAATAGTCATGTGAATTTGGTATTCGTTCGGTATTTTGATATGTTGTATGTTGTTTTTCCTCTAGTGGTGTTATGTGAACGTCGACTACATAACACTTCACCATTATTTGGGCCTAGAGGAAGGCATTGGGGAGTAGTAAGTAGATGATGGGTTGCTAGAGTGACAGAAGCTTAAACCCGAGTCTATGCATTGCTTCGTAAGGGGCTGATTTGGATCCACTAGTTTAATACTATGGTTAGATGTTGTCTTAATTCTTATTTCGTAGTTGTGGATGCTTGCGAGAGGGGTTAATCATAAGTGGGATGCTTGTCCAAGTAAGGGCAGTACCCAAGCGCCGGTCCACCCACATGTCAAACTATCAAAGTAATGAACGCGAATCATATGAACATGATGAAACCAGCATGACAGAAATTCCCGTGTGCCCTCGGGAGCGTTTTTCCTCCTATAAGACTTTGTTCAGGCTTGTCCCTTGCTACAAAAGGGATTGGGACACTTTGCTGCACCGTTGCTACTACTTGTTACTTGTTAATTTTCACCTGCTATGTTTCACCTCACTACACCATCACTTGTTACCGCTACTTGCAGTTATTACCTTGCTGAAAACCGTTTATCAGAACCTTCTACTCCTCGTTGGGTTCGACACTCTTACTTATCGAAAGGACTACGATTGATCCCCTATACTTGTGGGTCATCAAGACTCTTTTCTGGCGCCGTTGCCGGGGAGTGAAGCGCCTTTGGTAAATGGAATTTGGTAAGGAAACATTTATATACTGTGCTGAAATTTATTGTCACTTGTCACTATGGAAACTGTTCCCTTGAGGAATTTGTTCGGGGTATCTTCACCACGAATGGAAGCACGAGGAGTTGCTCCTCAACCTAAGGTACCTACTGAAAATATCTTTTATGAAATTCCTTCGGGTATGCTTGAGAAACTGCTCGCTAATCCTTTTACACGAGATGGATCATCACCTCCGGACTTGCATCTAATCTATGTAGATGAAGTTTGTGGTTTATTTAAGCTTGCAGTTTTTCCCGAGGATGAGGTAAAGAAGAAAGTCTTTCCTTTATCTTTGAAGGATAAGGCGTTGACATGGTATAGGCCATGTGATGATACTGGATCATGGGACTACAATCGGTTGAAATTGGAATTTCATCAAAAGTTTTATCCTATGCATTTAGTACATCGTGATCGGAATTATATTTATAACTTTTGGTCTCGTGACAGGGAAAGCATAGCTCAAGCTTGGGGGAGGCTTAAATCAATGCTATATTCATGCCCCAATCATGAGCTCTCGAGAGAAATTATCACTCAAAACTTTTATGCTCGGCTTTCTCATGAAGATCGCACCATGCTTGACACTTCTTGTACCGGTTCTTTTATGAAGAAGGATATTGACCACAAGTGGAATTTATTGGAAAGAATCAAACGTAACTCTGAAGATTGGGAGCTTTAAGAAGGTAAGGAGTCAGGTATGAATTTCCAGTTTGATTGCATTAAACCTTTTGTTGAAACAAACACTTCTAGAGATTTTAGCGCTAAGTATGGACTTGACTCTGAGATAGTAGCTTATCTATGTGAATCTTTTGCTGCTCATATTGATCTTCCCAAATAGAAGTGGTTTAAGTATCATCCTCCTATAGAAGCCAACATAGTTAAACCCAATCTAGTTGAAGAGAAAGTCATTGCCTATAATGATCCTATTGTTCCTTGTGCCTACACTGAGAAACCACCTTACTCTGCTAGGAAAAAGGATTATTCTAAAGCTCCAACTGTGATACGTAGGGGTTACATTAGACCACTTGCACCCCCTGAAGAAATTAGAGTTGAACCCAGTGTTGCTATTATCGAAGATCTCTTAGCCGAAGACATAGACGGGCATGTTATCAAATTCTGTGAGGACTCCGCTAGAATTGCTAAACCTCACGCGAAAGACAAATACGAACCTGTAGTTGGCCTGCCCGTTGTTTCTGTCAAGATAGGAGATACTGTTATCATGGTTTATGTGATATGGGTGCTAGTGTTAGTGCAATACCCCGGTCCCTATATGATGAAATCAAAGATGAGATTGCACCTGCTGAGTTAGAATCCATTGATGTCACTATTATGCTAGCTAATAGAGACACCATCTGCCCTATGGGAATTGTGAGAGACGTAGAAGTTCTGTGTGGTAAGACGAAGTATCCTACCGATTTCCTCGTCCTGGCTACTGCACAAGATAGCTTTTGTCCCATCATATTTGGTAGACCCTTTCTCAACACTGTCAATGCTCATATTGATTGCATTAAACAGACTGTCACTCTTAGTTTCGAGGGTGTGTCTCATGAATTTAACTTCTCCAAGTTTGGAAGACAACCCCATGAAAAATAGTCGTCTGGTAGGGACGAAATCATTGCTCTTGCCTCTATTGTCATGCCTCCTACGGATCCTTTAGAGCAATATCTGCTTGAGCATGAAAATGATATGCATATGGATGAAAGAGATGAGATAGATAAAATTGTTTTAGAACAATATCCTATTCTTAAGAATAATCTGCCTGTTGAACTGCTTGGGGATCCTCCCCCACCAAAGGGTGATCCTGTGTTCGAGCTAAAACAGTTACCAAATACACTTAAGTATGCCTATCTTGATGAGAAGGAGATATATCCTGTTATAATTAGTGCTCACCTCTCGAATCACGAAGAGAAGAAGTTATTAAAAACTTTGAGTAAGCACCGTGCTGCTATTGGATATACTCTTGATGATCTTAAGGGTATTAGTCCCACTCTCTGAGAAAGGCATTGAAGTTGATAAGGCTAAGGTTGATGCAATTGAAAAAATGCCTTGCCCCATAGATATCAAAGGTATACGAAGTTTCCTAGGTCATGCTGGTTTCTATAGAAGGTTCATTAAAGACTTCTCTAAGATTTCTAGGCCTCTTACCAACCTCTTGCAGAAGGATGTTCCCTTTTTTGATGAGGATTGTGAGGAAGCTTTCGAAATACTTAAGAAGGCCTTGATAACCACACCTATTGTTCAACCACCTGATTGGAACTTTCCCTTTGAAATCATGTGCGATGCTAGTGACTATGCTGTTGGTGTTGTTCTAGGACAAAGAGTTGACAAGAAGTTGAATGTCATTCACTACGCTAGTAAAACTCTAGACAGTGCCCAAAGAAACTATGCCACTATGGAGAAGGAATTTTTAGCAGTCGTGTTTGCATGTGAAAAGTTTAGATCTTATATAGTTGACTCCAAAGTCATTATTCACTCTGATCATGCTGCTATTAAGTACCTTATGGAGAAGAAGGATGCTAAGCCTAGGCTAATCAGATGGGTTCTCCTGCTACAGGAATTTGATTTGCACGTTGTTGACCAAAAGGGTGCTGATAACCCTCTAGCAGATAACTTGTCCAGGCTAGAGAATGTCCTTGATGACCCACGACCTATTGATGACAGCTTTCCCGATGAGCAATTGAATGTCATCCGCACTTCACATAGTGCACCATGGTATGCTGATTACGCAAACTATATCGTAGCCAAATACATACCACCCAGTTTCACCTACCAGCAAAAGAAGAAATTCTTCTTTGATTTGAGACACTACTTTTGGGATGATCCTCACCTTTATAAAGAAGGAGTAGATGGTGTTATTAGATGTTGTGTGCTTGAACATGAACAGGGACAGATCCTGCAGAAGTGTCATTCCGAAGCCTACGGAGGACACAATGCTGGAGATAGAACTGCTCATAAGGTATTGCAATCAGGTTTCTATTGGCCCACTCTCTTCAAGGATGCCCGTAAGTTTGTCTTGTCTTGTGACGAGTGTCAAAGAATAGGGAACATCAGTAAACGTCAGGAAATGCCTATGAACTATTCGCTTGTCATTGAACCATTGGATGTCTGGGGCTTTGATTATATGGGACCCTTCCCGAGTTCCAATGGGTATACTCACATCTTAGTTGGTGTTGATTACGTCACTAAGTGGGTAGAAGCTATCCCCACTAGAAGTGCTGATAACCACACCTCTATTAAGATGCTTAAAGAAGTCATTTTCCCAAGATTTGGAGTCCCTAGATATCTGATGACTGATGGCGGTTCACACTTCATTCATGGTGTTTTCCGCAAGATGCTCGCTAAGTATGATGTCAACCATAGAGTTGCATCTCCTTATCATCCTCAGTCTAGTGGTCAAGTGGAGTTGAGTAATAGGGAGATCAAATTGATCTTACAAAAGACTGTCAATAGATCTCGAAAGAATTGGTCTAGCAAACTTGACGATGCACTATGGGCTTATAGGACTGCTTATAAGAATCCCATGGGCATGTCGCCGTATAAAATGGTTTACGGTAAGGCCTGTCATTTACCTCTTGAGCTAGAACACAAAACTTATTGGGCAATTAAATAGCTCAACTTCGATTTCAAACTTGCCGGTGAGAAGCGGTTGTTTGATATCAGCTCATTAGATGAATGGAGGGCCCGGGCATATGAGAATGCCAAGTTGTTCAAGGAAAAGGTTAAGAGATGGCACGATAAAAGAATACAAAAACGTGAGTTCAATGTAGGTGATTATGTCCTGCTATACAATTCGCCCTTAAGATTCTTCGCATGCAAGCTTCTCTCTAAATGGGAAGGTCCCTACGTTGTCGAGGAAGTATATCATTCCGGTGCCATCAAAATCAATAAAACGGAAGGTAATTTTCCTAGAGTGGTAAATGGGCAAAGAATCAAGCATTATATCTCTGGTACTCCCATAAATGTTGAGACCAATATCATCAATATCATAACTCCAAAGGAGTACATAAGGGATGTTTATCAACCTGTTTCAGACCCTGAAAACGAAGAGGTATGTGTTTCGGTAAGTAATTGGACTCCAAAACTTTTCCAGTAGGAAATTTTCTCCGTTTTGGAATTTAAGGAAAAATAGAAAAATAAAAAGCAGTCCGGAGAGCGCACGAGGCGGCCACAAGCTTGGTAGCCGCGGCCTCCCCCTGGCCGCGGCTACACGGCTTATGGGCACCTCGTGTGCCTCCCGGACTCCGTTTTCTTGCGGAGCACTCTTCTGGTCCATAAAAAATCATTATATATACGCCCGAGGGTTTTGATATCCGTATCGCGCAGTTTTCCTCTGTTTTTTGTTTCGAGCCTGTTTTCTGCCGCAGATCTAGGTCAAGATGTCTTCTCAGGATTCAGAGGGGGAGAGCTATGTGGTTGATTACCTTGCTAACCCCAAGGTCTATGGGGACTTGGAACCATATGGCTGGACCACTAATGAGGAAGAGGACTATGATCCCAAGGGGAAGGAACAAACGAGTTCCGATGAAGAGGAGGCTCCTCTACCTCAACCTGGACGCACTCACGTGGAGTTCAAGAAGTCGAGCCTCCCCGACTCAAGGAAGAAGCCTAAGAAATTCTTTATCCCTTCTCGTTTCTTGCAGGAGAGTAAGCAGGAACTTTGTCAAAGGGTGTTGAAGCTTGAGGAGGAAAATGATGATCTGAGAGAGCAGAATTTCATGCTCAAGTGGAAATTAGACAAGCTCAAGACCTCTGCAACAACTCCTCCACCACCACCGAAGGAAGACAACTGAGCATTGGTATGGGCAATCCCCTTGGCTTTTTCCAAGCTTGGGGGAGTTGCCCTGGTATCGTATCACTGTTATATCTTTTGCTTTTACCTTTGTTTTAGTTCTTTCTTTTTCAGTTTTTACTTTCTTCTCTTTGTGGAATAAGTCTTTAGTGTTTAGTTTGAGTCTTTTGCCTTGTGTCTCCCCCGATGTATTCGAGCTTGCGAGCTATATAATAAAGAGTATCTTAGTCAAGGGCTTTGTTTTGTGCCGTGATCAAAAGTATGAAAAGAACGATAGCATGAAAGATCATGAGATGATCTTATGGAAAGTGATAGCTTCACATATAACAAGTATGATGATTGAAACTTGTTGAGAATAGACCAACATAGACCCCAGTCATTGTTGCAATTAATAATAAGTAATAAGGAAAGAGAGGTTCACATATAAATATATCATCTTAGACACTTTTTACAATTGTGAGCACTCACCAAACTATTACATGCTTAGAAGTAGATGTTGGACAAGAAAGACAACATAATGAATTGTGTTTGCTTGATTCCAAACAATGTTATATGTCTAGAGATCCCTTAGCATGTGACGATTGCTTCCACCTCATATTAGCCAAAACTCCCGCACCAAGTAGAGATACTACTTGTGCATCCATAAACCTTCAAACCAGTCTTGCCATGAGTGTCCACCATACCTACCTATGGATTGAATAAGATCCCTCAAGTAAGTTGTCATCGGTGCAAGCAATAAAAATTGCTCTCTAATATGTATGATCTATTAGTGTGTGGAAAATAAGCTTTATACGAACTTGTGATGAGGAAGACATAAAAGCGACAGACTGCATAATAAAGTTCTTTATCACAAGAGGCAATATAAAGTGAAGTTCCTCCGCACTAAAAGGACACGCATCCAAACCTGAAAAGCGCATGACAACCTCTGCTTCCCTCTGCGAAGGGCCTATCTTGTGTCTTTACTTTTGTCCTTGTGAAAGTCATGGTGATCAACACCAATTCCCTATTACGTCTTCATCTTGGTGAACGCCATATGCTTGGGAAAGATCTATATTCATATATCAACTTGGAGATGAGTACTTATGCTTTATTATTGTTGACTTTACCCTTGAGGTAAATGGTTGGCAGGCAAAATTATAAGCCCCTATCTTTCTCTGTGTCCAACTAAAAATTTGATGCCATGAGTACCACGTGAGTTGTAACAATTGTGGAAAACAAAAGAGATGATTGAGTATGTAGATTTGCTTTACAAGCTCTTATTTGACTCTTTCTGATGTTATGATAAATTGCAATTGCTTCAATGACTATGGACTGTTGTTGGCTACTTCTCGGTAAGGTTTTTGATTCATGCTTTGCTTTGTGAAGGAATTGTTACTTTCCCATAAGAATCTTTATGATATATTGTTGGTCTATGTGTGATCATGATGCCCTCATGATCGTATTATGTTTTATCGACACCTTCATCCCTAAACATGTGGACATGTTTATGGATCTTGGTTTTCGCTTGAGGACAAGCGAGGTCTAAGCTTGGGGGAGTTGATACGTCCATTTTGCATCATGCTTTCATGTTGATATTTATCGCTTTATGGACTGTTATTATACTTTGTGGTACCATACTTATGCCTTTTCTCTCTTATTTTAGAAGGTTTATTTGAACAGGGAGAATATCGGCAGCTGGAATTTTGGACTGGAAAAGGAGCAAGTCTGAGTCCTCTGTTCTGCGCAACTCCAAATGCCCTAAAAATCAACGTGGAATTTTTTGGGATTATATAAAAAATACTGGGCGAAAGAAGTGCCAGAGGGGAGCTGCGAGGGGCCCACAAGCCTGGTGGCCGTGGCCTGCCCCCCTAGCCACGGCAACAGGGCTTGTGGGCACCCTGGTGGCCCACTGCCCCCCTTCTTCTGCTATATGAAGGGTTTCGTCCGGACAAAAATCAGGGCAGAGCTTTTTCGTGGATTCTCCGCCGCCATGAGGAGGAACTTGAGCAGAACCAATCTAGACCTCTGGCAGGACGATCCTGCCGGGGAAACTTCCCTCCCGGAGGGGGAAATCATCGCCATCGTCATCACCAACACTCCTCTCATCGGAGGGGACTCGCCTCCATCAACATCTTCATCAGCACCATCTCATCTCCAAACCCTAGTTCATCACTTGTAACCAATCTCCGTCTCGCGACTCCGATTGGTACTTGTAAGGTTGCTAGTAGTGTTGATTACTCTTGTAGTTGATGCTAATTGGATTACTTGGTGGAAGAGTTTATGTTCAGATCCTTGATGCTACTCATTACACCTTTGATCATGATTATGCTTATGCTTTGTGAGTAGTTCTTTTGTTCCCGAGGACATGGGATAAGTCATGCTAATAATAGTCATGTGAATTTGGTATTCGTTCGGTATTTTGATATGTTGTATGTTGTTTTTCCTCTAGTGGTGTTATGTGAACGTCGACTACATAACACTTCACCATTATTTGGGCCTAGAGGAAGGCATTGGGAAGTAGTAAGTAGATGATGGGTTGCTAGAGTGACAGAAGCTTAAACCCCAGTCTATGCGTTGCTTCGTAAGGGGCTGATTTGGATCCACTAGTTTAATGCTATGGTTAGACGTTGTCTTAATTCTTCTTTCGTAGTTGAGGATGCTTGCGAGAGGGGTTAATCATAAGTGGGATGCTTGTCCAAGTAAGGGCAGTACACAAGCGCCGGTCCACCCACATGTCAAACTATCAAAGTAACGAACGCGAATCATATGAACATGATGAAACTAGCATGACAGAAATTCCCGTGTGTCCTCGGGAGCGTTTTTCCTCCTATAAGACTTTGTTCAGGCTTGTCCCTTGCTACAAAAGGGATTGAGCCACTTTTCTGCACCGTTGCTACTACTTTTTACTTGTTACTTTTCACCTGCGACGTTTCACCTCACTACACCATCACTTGTTACCGCTACTTTCAGTGCTTGCAGTTATTACCTTGCTGAAAACCGTTTATCAGAGCCTTCTGCTCCTCATTGGGTCCGACACTCTTACTTATCGAAAGGACTACGATTGATCCCCTATACTTGTGGGTCATCAGGATCCAATATGGGCATCCAGGTCCCGCTATTGGATATTGACCGAGGAGTGCCTCGGGGCATGTCTACATAGTTCTCGAACCCGCAGGGTCTGCACACTTAAGGTTCGGCGATGTTTTAGTATAGTTGAGTTATATGTGTGGTTAACGAATGTTGTTCGGAGTCCTGGATGAGATCAAGATTTCACGAGGGATTCAGGAATGGTCCGGAAACGAAGATTTATATATAGGATGGTTTCATTTGGTTACCGGAAGGTTTTCGGGCATTACCCGCATTGTACCGGGAGTGACAAATGGGTTCCGGAAGTTCACCGGGAGGGGCAACCCACCCGGAGGAAGCCCAATGGCTTGCGGGTGGTGCACCAGCCCTTAGTGGTCTCGTGGGACAGCCCAAGAGGGCCTTGGCGCCAAGATAAGAAAAACCAAAGAGAAAGAAAAAAAGGGGAGGTGGGAAGGAAGAGAAGGACTCCACTTTCCAATCCTAATTCGAGTAGGTTTCCTCCTCTCCTCTTGGCCGGCACACCCTTAAGGGCTTGGACCTCAAGGCAAGCCTCCTCCCCCTCCCTCCTATATATAGTGGTCTTTTAGGGCTGATTTGAGACAACTTTTATCAAGTGCAACTCAACCCTAAACCACATAGTTCCACCTCTAGATCAGATTTCTGCGGAGCTCGGGAGGAGCCCTGCAGGAGTAGATCATCACCACCACCGGAGCGCCGTCACGCTGCCGGAGAAATCATCTACTTCTCCATCTTGCTTGCTGGATCAAGAAGGCCGAGATCATCGTCGAGTTGTATGTGTGCTGAACGCGGAGGTGTCGTCTGTTCGGCACTAGATCGAAAAGGATCGTGGGACGGCTCGTGGGGCGGATCGAGGGAAGTGAAGACGTTCCACTACATCAACCGCGTTTCTTAACGCTTCCTGTTGTGCGATCTACAAGGGTACGTAGATCCAAATCTCCTCTCATAGATGGACATCACCATGATAGGTCTTCGTGTGTGTAGGAAATTTTTTGTTTCCCATGCAACGTTCCCCAACAGTGGCATCATGAGCTAGGTTCATGCGTAGATGTTATCTCGAGTAGAACACAAAGCATTTTGTGGACGGTGATGTTCGATTTGCTGGCCTCCTTAGTCTTTTCTCGATTCGGCGGTATTGTTGAATTGAAGCGGACCGGACCGACATTATTCGTACGCTTACGAAAGACTGGTTTCATCGATTGACATGCAACCTCGTTGCATAAATATGACTCGCGGGTGTCGGTTTCTTCAACTTTAGTTGAATTGGTTTTGACCAAGGCGGTCCTTGGAGAGGTTAAATAGCAAGTTGCACATCTCCGTTGTGGTTTTTGTGTAAGTAAGATGCGATCATACTAGATACGCATAGCAGCCACGTAAAACATGCAACAACAAATTAGATGACGTCTAACTTGTTTTTGCAGGGTATGTTTGTGATATGATATGGCCAATGACGTGATGCACCTTATTTTGCTTAGAACGACGGTAGCATTATAAGGTGATCTCTCACTAAAATTTCAAGACAAAATTGTGTTCTCCCCGACTCTGCACCGTTGCTACTGTTCGTCGTTTCGAGACACCACGTGATGATCGGGTGTGATAGACTCAACGTTCACATACAATGGGTGCAAAACAGTTGCACACGCGGAACACTCGGGTTAAGCTTGACAAGCCTAGCATGTGCAGACATGGCCTCGGAACACATGAGACAGAAAGGTCGAGCATGAATCGTATGGTTGATATGATTAGCATAGAAATGCTTACCACTGAAATTATTCTCAACTCACGTGATGATCAGACTTGAGTTAGTGAATTTGGATCATGTACCACTCAAATGACTAGAGAGATGTACTTTTTGAGTGGGAGTTTCGCAAGTAATTTGATTAGTTAAACTCTAATTATCTTGAACATAGTCTAAGTCCACTTTGAAATATTTGTGTTGTAGATCAATGGCTCACGCGACAATTGATGACCCACAAGTATAGGGGATCAATCGTAGTCCTTTCGATAAGTAAGAGTGTCGAACCCAACAAGGAGTAGAAGGATCTGACAAGTGGTTTTCAGCAAGGTAAAATCTGCACGCACTGAAATTGTCAGTAACAAGTGATTGTGTGGTGAGATGATTCGTAGCAAGCAACAAGTAACAAAAGTAGCAATGGTGCAGCAAAGTGGCCCAATCCATTTTGTAGCAAGGGACAAGCCTGGACAAAGTCGTATAGGAGGAAAAACGCTCCCGAGGACACACGTGAATTTCTGTCATGCTAGTTTTCACCATGTTCATATGATTCGCGTTCGTTACTTTGATAGTTTGATATGTGGGTGGACCGGCGCTTGGGTACTGCCCTTACTTGGACAAGCATCCCACTTATGATTAACCCCTCTCGCAAGCATCCGCAACTACGAAAGAAGAATTAAGACAAAGTCTAACCATAGCATTAAACTAGTGGATCCAAATCAGCCCCTTACGAAGCAACGCATAAACTAGGGTTTAAGCTTCTGTCACTCTAGCAACCCATCATCTACTTACTACTTCCCAATGCCTTCCTCTAGGCCCAAATAATGGTGAAGTGTTATGTAGTCGACGTTCACATAACACCACTAGAGGAGAAACAACATAGAACATATCAAATTACCGAACGAATACCAAATTCACATGACTACTATTAGCATGACTTATCCCATGTCCTCAGGAACAAAAGTAACTACTCACAAAGCATAATCATATTCATGACCAGAGAGGTAATGAGTAGCATCAAGGATCTGAACATAAACTCTTCCACCAAGTAATCCAACTAGCATCAACTACAAAGAGTAATCAACACTACTAGCAACCTTACAAGTACCAATCGGAGTCGCAAGACGGAGATTGGTTACAAGAGATGAACTAGGGTTTGGAGATGAGATGGTGCTGATGAAGATGTTGATGGTGACGAGTCACCTCCGATGAGAGGAGTGTTGGTGATGACGATGGCGACGATTTCCCCCTCTGGAAGGGAAGTTTCCCCGGCAGGATCGTCCTGCCGGAGCTCTAGATTGGTTCTGCTCAAGTTCCGCCTCGTGGCGGCGGCGAAACCACGAAAAAGCTCCTCCTTGATTTTTTTCCAGACGAAACCATTCATATAGCAGAAGAGGGGGGCAAGTGGGCCAGCAGGTTTCCCACAAGCCCTCATGGCGCGGCCTGGGGGGTGGCCGCGCCGTGCAGGCTTGTGGCCAACCCGTGGCGCTCCTTTGGTGCTTCTTCGGCCCGGTATTTTTGATAAATCCGGAAAAAAATCCACGTTGATTTTTACGGCGTTTGGAGTTGCACAGAATAGGTATCTCAAACTTGCTCCACTTTCAGGCCAGAATTCCAACTGTCGGCATTCTCCCTCTTCATGTAAACCTTGAAAAATAAGAGAGAAAAGGGATAAGAATTGTACCGTGAAGTGAAATAACAGCCCAAGAAGAAATAATATCAACATGAAAACATGATGCAAAATGGACGTATCAACTCCCCCAAGCTTAGACCTCGCTTGTCCTCAAGTGAAAGCCTAGCTTGATACGTCTTCGTCGTATCTACTTTTCCAAACTCTTTTGCCCTTGTTTTGGACTCTAATTTGCATGATTTGAATGGAACTAACCCGGACTAACGTTGTTTTCAGCAGAATTACCATGGTGTTGTTTTTGTGCAGAAATGAAAGTTCTCGGAACGTCCTGAAAATTTACGGAGAATTTTTCTGGAAAATATGAAAAACACCTGCGCAAAGATCCACCGGAGAGGATGGGCCAGTGGGCCACAAGCCCTGTTGCCGCGCCCCCTGGCCGCGGAAACCAAGCTTGTGGGGCCCACGTGGCTCTGCCGCCCCAAAACTCAGCTCTATAAATTCACTTTCGCGCATAAAAAATCAGAAGAGAAGATTTCATCGCGTTTGTGATACGGAGGCGCCACCACATCCTGTTCTTCATCTGGAGGACAGATCTGGAGTCCGTTTTGGGCTCCGGAGAGGGGAAATCGTCACCATCATCATCATCAACCTTCTTCCCTCTCCAATTCCATGAAGCTCTTCATTGTTTGTGAGTAATCTATTCGTAGGCTCGCTGGGGGTGATGAGTAGGATGAGATCTATCATGTAATCGAGTTAGTTTTGACGGGGATTGATCCCTAGTATCCACTATGTTCTGAGATTGATGTTGCTACTACTTTGCCATGCTTAGTGCTTTTCACTAGGGCCCGAGTGCCATGATTTCAGATCTGAAATAATTATGTTGTCACCAATATATGTGTGTTTTAGATCCGATCTTGCAAGTTGTAGTTACCTACTATGTGTTATGACCCGGCAACCCCAGAGTGACAATAACCGGAACCACTCCCGGTGATGACCATTGTTTGAGGAGTTCATGTGTTCACCAAGTGCTAATGCGTTGTTCCGGTTCTTTATTAAAAGGAGAACCTTAACATCCTGTAGTATCCTTTTGGACCCCGCTGCCACGGGAGGGATGGACAATAGATGTCACGCAAGTTCTTTTCCCTAAGCACGTATGACTACACACCGAATGCATGCCTACATCACATTGACGAACGAGATCTAGCCACACATCTCTCTGTGTTATAACTGTTGCATGATGAATGTCATCCAAACGAATCACCGACCCATTGCCTACGAGTTTGTCCCACTGCTGCTGTTACTTTCTTTGCTGCTACTGTTGTTACTACTGTTGCTGCTATTGATACTTGTTACTGATGTTACTTGCTACTGCTGTCACCACTGTTGTTCCTTGCCACTGCTGTTACTCGTTACACTGTTGTTACCTGCTACAATACTTGTTCGCACGATGTTGACGGGGAAGAATATTTTCCGTCCACGGGCAACTTCTGGCGCCATTGATACGACAATTAGGAATAATCTGCCTTGTCACCAGATCGTTTCTGACACCGTTGTTATCATACTACTTTGCTGCTGATACTTTGCTTGCAGATACGAATCTTTCAGGTGTGGTTGAATCTGACACATTCAGCTGCTAATACTCGAGAGTATCCTCTCACTTCCTGCCTGGCGAACCAACAAATTTGGGTTGAATACTCTACCCTCAAAAACTGCCGCGAACCCACGCGCTCGTGGGCCATTGCAAGACAATTGCTAATTGTGGAGCAACTCGGAGCAGTTCTGGCTCTGTTGTCCCGAAGGCATCAAGCCACGGACACGTCAACAACATTCTTCTAGTGTCGTTCCCGGGGACTGCCGTTAGCAGCGTTTTTCTGGCGCGTTGCCGGGGACAGCCGTTAGCATAGCTCAATAAATATGTCCACATGTTTAGGGAGAGAGGTGTCGACAAAACAAGATACGAACATGCATGCATCATGATCATGCTCAGAACAGCAATACCAACATATAATCTCTCATGCTAAAGTGATAATTCCTTCACAAAGTAAAGCATGGATCAAGAACCTTACCGAGAAGTAACAACCGATAGCCTTTAGTCATTGAAGCAATTGCAATTTATCACAACATCAGAAAGAGTCAAATAAGAGCTTGTAAAACAAATCCACATACTCAATCATTCTTTCGTTCTCTACAATTGCTACAACTCACGTGGTACTCATGAGATCAAAGTTTCAGCTGGACACAGAGAAAGATAGGGGCTTACAATTTTGCCTCCCAACTTCTTACCTCAAGGGTAATGTCAACAATAATAATTCATGAATACTTACCTCCAAGTTGACATATGAATATAGATCTTTCCCAAGCATATGACGTTAGCCAAGATAAAGGCGAAATAAGGAATTGGTGAAGATCACCATGACTCTTTCAAGGGCAAAAAGTAAAGGTACAAGATAGGCCCTTCGCAGAGGGAAGATGAGGTTGTCATGCGCTTTTGAGGTTTGGATGCGTGTCCTCTTAGTGCGGAGGAACGTCACTTTATATTGCCTCCAGTGATGAAGAACTTTATTATGCAGTCTGTCGCTGTTATGTCTTCCTCATCACGGGTTCGTACAAAGCTTATTTTCCACACACTAATAGATCATACATATTAGAGAGCAATTTTTATTGCTTGCACCGATGACAACTTACTTGAGGGATCTTATTCAATCCATAGGTAGGTATGGTGGACACTCGTGGCAAAACTGGGTTGATGGTTTCTGGATGCACAAGTAGTATCTCTACTTAGTGCGGGAGGTTTGGCTAATGTGAGGTGGAAGCAATCGTCATATGCTAAGGGATCTCTAATCATATAACATTGTTCGGAACCAAGCAAACACAATTCATTATGTTGTCTTCCTTGTCCAACATCTACTTCTAGGCATGCAATAGTTTAGTGAGTGTTCACAATCATAGATGGTGTCAGAGATGATATATTTATATGTGAACCTCTCCTTCTTTATCACTTCCTATTAATTACAACCATGACCAAGGTCTACCTTTGCCTACCCTCATCAAGTTTCAATCCTCACTCTTTTTATATGTGAAGCCATCACTTCCCATAAGATCATTACATGATCTTTCATGCTTTTGTTCTATTCTCACTCTTTTGATCATGGCAAAAGGCAAAGCCCTTCAACTAAGACACTCTTTATTATATGTCTCACGAGCTCGAATACATCGGGGGTGACACGAAGCAAAACTCAAGACTAAAACACTAAGACTTTTAATCTACTAGAGAAAGAGAAAACTGAAAAGGAAAACTAAAACAAAGGTAAAGGCAAAATATGTGATGGTGATACGATACCGGGGCAACTCCCCCAAGCTTGGCATAAGCCAAGGGGATTGCCCATACCCATGCTCAGTTATCGTCCTTCGGTGGTGATGGTGGAGAAGTTGTTGAAGCGGTCTTGAGTTTGTTTAATTCCACTTGAGCATGAAATTCTGCTCCCTCATATCATCATTTTCCTCTTCAAGCTTCAACACCCTTTTGCATAATTCTTGCTTACTCTCCTGTAAGAAACGAGAAGGGATAAACAAGGTCTTAGACTTCTTCCTTGAGTCAGGGAGGCTCGACTTCTTGAACTCCACATGCGTGCGTCCAGGTTGAGGTAGAGGAGCCTCCTCTTCATCGGAACTCATTTGTTCCTTCCCCTTGGGATCATAATATTCTTCCTCATCAGAGGTCCAGCCACAAGGATCAAAGTCCCCATAGACCTTGGGGTTAGCAAGGTAATCAGCCACATAGCTCTCCCCCTTTGAATCCTGAGAAGACATATTGACCTAGATGTGCGACAGAAAACAGGCTCGAAACAAAAAACAGAAGAAATCTGCGTGATGGAGGGGTCAGACCAAATGGGAGTATATATAATGATTTTTCCAGACCAGAAGGAGTACCCTGCACGAAAATGGAGTCCGACAGGTGCACGAGGTGGCCACTGATAACCCACAAGTATGGGGGATCAATTGTAGCCTTCCTCGATAAGTAAGAGTGTCGAACCCAATGAGGAGCTAAAGGTAGGACAAATATTCCCTCAAGTTCTATTGAGCACCGATACAACTCTATGCACACTTTACGTTCGCTTTACCTAGAACAAGTATGAAACTAGAAGTACTTTGTAGGAGTGATAGGATAGGCTTGCAAGAAAGTAAAGAACACGTAAATAAAACTAGGGGCTGGTTAGATAAATAAACAACTACGAGTATCTAACGAGTGTGGAAAAGTGGTGGTAGGAGTTGCGGAATTGTCCCTAAGCAATTGACTACGTTACTAGATCGATAGCAAGTATCATGTGGGAGAGGCCTCTGCTAGCATGTCATCCCTTACATGGAATTCTATGCACTTATGATTGGAACTATTAGCAAGCGTCCGCAACTACTAACGTTCATTAAGGTAAAACCCAACCATAGCAATAAGATATATTAGTCCCCCTTCAATCCCATATGCATCAATTTCTATGCTAGGTTTGAAGCTTCTGTCACTCTAGCCTGCCAATAAATAGTCCTATCAACATACAACTAACCCTATGGTGTGATCCACGCGCGCGATCATATGATGGGCACCAAAGGACAGCAACATAACCACAAGCAAATTAAACCAATCATAGCAATTCATCAATCACCGATAGGACAACGATAATCTACTCAGACATCATAGGATAAAAACACATCATTGGATAATAATATGTAGCATAAAGCACCATGTTCAAGTAGAGGGTACAGCGGGTTGAGGGAGAGTGAACCGCTGAATATATAGATGGGGGAAGATGATGGAGATGTTGGTGAAGATGACAGAGGTGTTGGTGTAGATCGCCGTCACACGATGATGTCCCGGGCGGTGTTCCGGCGCCGCCGGGAGAGAGGGGGAGAGAGCCCCCTCCTTCTTCTTCTTACTTGACCTCCTCCCTAGATGGGAGAAGGGTTTCCCCTCTGGTCCATGGTCTCTATGGCGGCGGAGGGGCGAGAGCCCCTTCGAGATTGGATCTCTCTCTCTCTTTGTGTCCTTCTGTTTCTGCGCTCCCAGATTCTGCGTTTCACTGTTTCTTAAATTCCCGGAGATCCGTAACTCCGATTGGGCTGAAATTTTAACATGATTTCCTTCCTGGTATTGTCTTTCTTGCGGCGAAAGAAGGGCTCCAACCGCCTTATAGAGTGGCCACAAGCCTGCCTGCCGCCGGCCCACCCCCTGGCCGCGGCGACACGGCTTGTGGGCACTCCGTGCATCGTCTCGCATTGATTCTTCTTCCCAAAAATCATAAATATTCCAAAAATAATCCTCGTAAGTTTTTATTACGTCTAGAATTTGTTTGGTATGGATATTCTACAAAACAAAAAACATGCAACAAACAGGAATTGGCACTGGGCTCTGAATCAATATGTTAGTCCCAAAAATAGTATAAAAAGTTGCCAAAAGTATATGAAAGTTGTAGAATATTGGCATGAAACAATCAAAAATTATTGATACGATGGATACGTATCAGCCCCAAGCCCTCACGGCGCGGCCAGGGGGTGGGCCCGCGCCGTGCAGGCTTGTCGCCTACTCGCGCACTTTCCGGACTACTTCCAATTTTTGTATTTTTTTCAAATATTCCAAAACGGAGAAAAATTCCTACTGGAAAAGTTTTGGACTCTGTTTTCTTACCGAATCACATACCTCTTCGTTTTCGGAGTCTGAAACAAGCTGATAAATATTCCTTAGGTATTCTTCCGGAGTTATGGTATTGATGAGATATTGCTTTCAACATTTATGGGAGTACCTGAGATATAATGCTTGATCCTCTGCCCATTTACAACTCTCGGACAATTACCTTCCGTGTTGTTGATCTTGATAGCACCCGAACGATATACTTCCTCAACAACATAGGGACCTTCCCATCTAGAGAGAAGCTTGCCTGCAAAGAATCTTAAACGAGAGTTATATAGCAAGACATAGTCACCTACATTGAACTCATGCTTTTTTATCCTCTTATCATGCCACCTCTTAACCTTCTCTTTCAACAACTTGGCATTCTCATATGCCTGAGTTCTCCACTCATCAAGCGAGCTAATATCAAATAACCTCTTCTCACCGGCAAGTTTGAAATCAAAGTTGAGCTCTTTGATTGCCCAATAAGCTTTATGCTCTAGCTCAAGAGGTAAATGACATGCTTTACCATACACCATTTTGTACGGAGACATGCCCATGGGATTCTTATAGGCAGTTCTATAAGCCCATGGTGCATCATCGAGCTTCTTAGACCAATTCTTTCTAGACCTATTGACAGTCTTTTGCAGAATTACTTTAATCTCTCTGTTGCTTAGCTCTACTTGACCACTGGACTGAGGGTGGTAGGGAGACGCAATTCTATGGTTGACATCATACTTAGCAAGCGTCTTACGGAAAGTGCCATGAATGAAATGTGAACCACCATCGCTCATTAGATATCTAGGGACTCCAAATCTAGGGAAGATAACTTCTTTAAGCATCCTGATAGAAGTGTTGTGATCAGCACTACTAGTGGGGATAGCTTCTACCCACTTAGTGACGTAATCAACAACAACTAGGATGTGAGGATACCCGTTGGATTTGGGAAAAGATCCCATATAATCAAAGCCTCAGACATCAAATGGTCCAATGACAAGTGAATAGTTCATAGGCATTTCCTGACGTTTGCTAATATTACCTATTCTTTGACATTCGTCACAAGACAAGACAAACTTACGGGCATCCTTGAAGAGAGTGGGCCAATAGAAACCTGATTGCAATACCTTGTGTGCAGTTCTATCTCCCGCATGGTGTCCTTCGTAGGCCTCGGAGTGACACTTCTGTAGGATTTGTCCCTGTTCATGTTCAGGTACACAATGTCTAATAACACCACCTACTCCTTCCTTATAATGGTGAGGATCATCCCAAAAGTAGTGTCTCAAGTCAAAGAAGAATTTCTTCCTATGCTGGTACGTGAAACTAGGTGGTATGTATTTGGCAACGATATAGTTTGCATAATCAGCATACCACGGTGCACTGCGTGAAGCATTGATGACATTCAGTTGCTCATCGGGAAAGCTATCATCAATAGGCTGTGGGTCATCAAGAACGTTCCAACCTAGACAAGTTATCTGCTACTGGGTTATCAGCACCCTTTCTGTCAACAACGTGCAAATCAAATTCTTGTAGCAACAGAACCCATCTGATAAGTCTAGGTTTAGCGTCCTTCTTCTCCATGAGGTACTTAATAGCAGCATGATCATTGTGAATAGTGACTTTGGAATCAACTGTGTAAGACCTGAACTTTTCACATGCAAACACGACTGCTAAAAATTCCTTCTCCGTAGTAGCATAGTTTCTCTAGGCACTGTCTAGAGTTTTACTAGCGTAGTGAATAACATTCAACTTCTTGTCAACTCTTTGCCCTAGAACAGCACCAACAGCATAATCACTAGCATCACCCATGATTTCAAAGGGTAAGTTCCAATCAGGTGGTTGAACAATAGGTGCAGTTATCAAAGCCCTCATAAGTATTTCGAAGGCTCCCTCACAATCATCGTCAAAAACAAAAGGAATATCCTTTTGCAAGAGTTTGGTAAGAGGCCTAGAAATCTTAGAGAAGTCCTTAATGAACCTTCTATATAAACCAGCATGACCAAGGAAACTTCTTATACCTTTGATATCTGTGGGGTATGGCATTTTCTCGATTGCATCAACCTTAGCCTTATCGACTTCAATACCTCTTTCAGAAATTTTATGCCCTAAGACGATGCCTTCATTAACCATAAAGTGGCACTTCTCCCAATTCAAGACAAGACTGGTGTCTTTACATCTCTGTAAGACTCAATCAAGGTTGCTGAGGCAATCATCAAAGGAAGACCCGTAAACGGAGAAGTCATCCATGAAAACCTCAACAATCTTTTCACAAAAGTCAGAGAATATAGCCATCATACATCTTCGAAAGGTGGCAGGTGCATTACATAAGCCAAAAGGCATACGTCTGCAAGCAAAGGTACCAAAAGGGCAGGTGAAAGTGGTTTTCTCCTGATCAGATTGTGCAACTGATATTTGGGAGAAACCAGCATAACCGTCTAGAAAGCAGAAGTGTGTGTGTTTAGACAGCCTTTCTAGCATTTGGTCGATAAAAGGCAGAGGCTAATGATCTATCCTAGTGGCTTTATTTAGTTTCCTAAAATCGACCACCATCCTATAGCCAGTAATAATCCTCTGTGGGATCAATTCATCCTTATCATTAGGAACAACGGTAATGCCTCCCTTCTTAGGAACGCAATGCACCGGACTCACCCAATCGCTATGAGCAACAGGATAGATAATACCCGCTTCCAGGAGCTTTAGTATTTCTTTTCTTACTACTTCTTTCATCTTAGGATTTAATCTCCTTTGATGATCAGCAACTGGTTTGAAATCAGGATCGGTTTTAATCTTATGCTGACATAGAGTGGGACTAATGCCCTTAAGATCATCAAGAGTATATCCTATAGCAGCACGGTGCTTCCTCGGAGTTTTTAGTAACTTCTTTTCTTCATGCTCCGAGAGGCTAGAACTAAAAATAACATGATATATCTCCTTTTCATCAAGATAAGCATACTTAAGAGTATCATGCATCTGTTTAAGCTCGAATACAGGATCACCCTTTCATGGGGGTGGATCCCCAAGCAGTTCAACAGGCAGATTATTCTTAAGGATAGGATATTGTTCTAAGACAACTCTATCTATCTCATCCCTTTCATCCATATGCATATCATTTTCATGCTCAAGCAAGTATTGCTCTAAGGGGTCAGTAGGAGGCACAACAATAGAAGCTAAGGTAATAGTTTCATCCTTACTAGGCAACTCCTTTTCATGAGGTTGTCTACCAAACTTGGAGAAATTGAACTCATGTGACACACCTTCAAAGCCAACAGTGACGGTTTGCTTCTCACAGTCAATATGAGCACTGACGGTATTGAGAAAAGGTCTGCCAAATATGATGGGACAAAAGCTATCTTATGAAGTAGCAAGAACGAGGAAATCAGCAGGATACTTCGTTTTACCACACAAGACTTCAACATCCCTAACAATTCCCACAGGGCAGATAGTATCTCTATTGGCAAGCTGAATAGTGATATCAATAGGCTCTATCTCAACAGGTGCAATCTCGTCTTTAATTTCATCATATAAGGATTGAGGTATTGCACTAACACTAGCACCCACGTCACATAAACCATGATAACAATGATCTCCTATCTTAACAGAAACCACATGCATGCCAATAACAGGCCTGTGTTTGTCTCTAGCGTGAGGTTTAGCAATTCTAGCAGCATCTTCACAGAAGTTAATATCATGTCCCTCAACATCGTCGGACAGAAGATCTTTGATAATAGCAAAGCTAGGTTCAACTCTAATTTGCTCAGGGGTGTAGGTGTTCTAATGTAGCCTCTGCGTATCACAGTTGAAGCTTTAGAATGATCTTTTATCCTAACAGGGAAAGGTGGTTTCTCAATGTAAGCACTCGGGACCACATGATCATTATAGGCAATGACTTTCTCTTCAACTGGAGTGGGTTTAACTACATTGACTTCTAAAGGAGGATGATATTTAAACCACTTCTCTTTGGGGAGATCAATATGAGCAGCAAAGGATTCACACAATGAAGCTACTATCTCAGAGTCAAGTCCATACTTAGCGCTAAAGTCACAAAAAGTATTTGTCTCAACAAAGGATTTAACGCAATCAAAAGTGAAATTCATACCTGACTCCTTACCTTCTTCAAGCTCCCAATCTTTAGAGTTGCATTTAATTCTCTCCAATAAATTGCATTTGAAGTCAATATCTCTCTTCATAAAAGAACCGGTGCAAGAAGTGTCAAGCATGGTGCGATCATCATGAGAAAGCCGAGCATAGAAGTTCGGAATGATAATTTCGCTCGAGAGCTCATGATTGGGGCATGAATATAGCATTGATTTAAGCCTCCCCCCAAGCTTGAGCAATGCTTTCTCTGTCACGAGGCCAAAAATTATAAATATAATTCCGATCACGATGTACTAAATGCATAGGATAAAAGTTTTGATGAAATTCCAATTTCAACCGATTGTAGTCCCATGATCCAGTATCATCACATAGCCTATACCATGTCAAGGCCTTATCCTTCAAAGATAAAGGAAAGACCTTCTTCTTGACCTCATCCTCGGGCAAACCTGCAAGCTTAAATAAACCACAAACTTCATCTACATAGATTAGATGCAAGTCTGGATGTGATGTTCCATCTCCTGTAAAAGGATTAGCCAATAGTTTCTAAAGCATACCCGAAGGAAATTCAAAGCAAATATTTTTAGTAGGTGCAGCAGGTTGAGGAACAACTCTTTGTGCTTCTATTCGAGGTGAAGATACCCCGAACAAGCCCCTCAAAGGATTAGTATCCATAGTGACAAGTGACAACAAATTTCAGCACACTATATGAATGTTTCCTTACCAAGTTCCACTTACCAAAGGCGCTTCACTCCCCGGCAACGGCGCTAGAAAAGAGTTTGATGACCCACAAGTATAGGGGATCAATCGTAGTCCTTTCGATAAGTAAGAGTGTCGAATCCAACGAGGAGCATAAGGATATGACAAGTGGTTTTCAGCAAGGTAAAATCTGCACGCACTGAAATTGTCGGTAACAAGTTATTGTGTGGTGAGATGATTCGTAGCAAGGAACAAGTAACAAAAGTAGCAACGGTGCAGCAAAGTGGCCCAATCCCTTTTGTAGCAAGGGACAAGCCTGGACAAAGTCTTATACGAGGAAAAACGCTCCCGAGGACACACGGGAATTTTTGTCATGCTAGTTTTCATCATGTTCATATGATTAGCGTTCGTTACTTTGATAGTTTGATATGTGGGTGGACCAGCGCTTGGGTATTGACCTTACTTGGACAAGCATCCCACTTATGATTAACCCCTCTTGCAAGCATCCGCAACTACGAAAGAAGAATTAAGACAAAGTCTAACCATAGCATTAAACTAGTGGATCCAAATAAGCCCCTTACGAAGCAACGCATAAACTAGGGTTTAAGCTTCTGTCACTCTAGCAACCCATCATCTACTTACTACTTCCCAATGCCTTCCTCTAGGCCCAAATAATGGTGTGAAGTGTTATGTAGTCGACGTTCACATAACACCACTAGAGGAGAAACAACATAGAACATATCAAATTACCGAACGAATACCAAATTCACATGACTACTATTAGCATGACTTATCCCATGTCCTCAGGAACAAAAGTAACTACTCACAAAGCATAATCATATTCATGACCAGAGAGGTAATGAGTAGCATCAAGGATCTGAACATAAACTCTTCCACCAAGTAATCCAACTAGCATCAACTACAAAGAGTAATCAACACTACTAGCAACCTTACAAGTACCAATCGGAGTCGCAAGACGGAGATTGGTTACAAGAGATGAACTAGGGTTTGGAGATGAGATGGTGCTGATGAAGATGTTGATGGTGACGAGTCACCTCCGATGAGAGGAGTGTTGGTGATGAAGATGGCGACGATTTCCCCCTCTGGAAGGGAAGTTTCCCCGGCAGGATCGTCCTGCCGGAGCTCTAGATTGGTTCTGCTCAAGTTCCGCCTCGTGGCGGCGGCGAAACCACGAAAAAGCTCCTCCTTGATTTTTTTTCCAGACGAAACCATTCATATAGCAGAAGAGGGGGGCAAGTGGGCCAGCAGGTTGCCGACAAGCCCTCATGGCGCGGCCTGGGGGGTGGCCGCGCCGTGCAGGCTTGTGGCCAACCCGTGGCGCCCCTTTGGCGCTTCTTCGGCCCGGTATTTTTGATAAATCCGGAAAAAAATCCTCGTTGATTTTTATGGCGTTTGGAGTTGCGCAGAATAGGTATCTCAAACTTGCTCCACTTTCAGGCCAGAATTCCAGCTGTCGGCATTCTCCCTCTTCATGTAAACCTTGAAAAATAAGAGAGAAAAGGCATAAGAATTGTACCGTGAAGTGAAATAACAGCCCAAGAAGTGATAAATATCAACATGAAAACATGATGCAAAATGGACGTATCAACAGTCACCCTGAATTTTAATACGTTCCTAGAGAAAGCTAAGTTGAAACATGATGGAAGCAACTTTGTAGACTGGGCTCGTAATCTTAAGTTGCCCCTGCATGCTGAGAAGAAGGATTATGTCTTTAATGCTGCGCTAGGAGATGAACCACCCGCTACGGCTGATCAAGATGTTAAGAACGCTTGGTTAACACGTAAGGAGGACTACTCAGTGGTTCAATGTGCAGTCTTGTATGGCTTAGAGCCAGGACTTCAACGTTGCTTTGAGCGTCATGGAGCATTTGAGTGTTGGAATTATGCCCTAGAGGCAATAATAAATGTATAGTTATTATTATAATTCCTGTATCAAGATAATAGTTTATTATCCATGCTATAATTGTATTGAATGAAGACTCATTTACATGTGTGGATACATAGACAAAACACCGTCCCTAGCATGCCTCTAGTTGGCTAGCCAGTTGATCGATGATAGTCAGTGTCTTCTGATTATGAACAAGGTGTTGTTGCTTGATAACTGGATCACGTCATTAGGAGAATCACGTGATGGACTAGACCCAAACTAATAGACGTAGCATGTTGATCGTGTCATTTTGTTGCTACTGTTTTCTGCGTGTCAAGTATTTATTCCTATGACCATGAGATCATATAACTCACTGACACCGGAGGAATGCTTTGTGTGTATCAAACGTCGCAACGTAACTGGGTGACTATAAAGATGCTCTACAGGTATCTCCGAAGGTGTTAGTTGAGTTAGTATGGATCAAAACTGGGATTTGTCACTCCGTGTGACGGAGAGGTATCTCGGGGCCCACTCGGTAATACAACATCACACACAAGCCTTGCAAGCAATGTAACTTAGTGTAAGTTGCGGGATCTTGTATTACGGAACGAGTAAAGAGACTTGCCGGTAAACGAGATTGAAATAGGTATGCGGATACTGACGATCGAATCTCGGACAAGTAACATACCGAAGGACAAAGGGAATGACATACGGGATTATACGAATCCTTGGCACTGAGGTTCAAACGATAAGATCTTCGTAGAATATGTAGGATCCAATATGGGCATCCAGGTCCCGCTATTGGATATTGACCGAGGAGTCTCTCGGGTCATGTCTACATAGTTCTCGAACCCGCAGGGTCTGCACACTTAAGGTTCGACGTTGTTTTATGCGTATTTGAGTTATATGGTTGGTTACTGAATGTTGTTCGGAGTCCCGGATGAGATCACGGACGTCACGAGGGTTTCCGGAATAGTCCGGAAACGAAGATTGATATATAGGATGACCTCATTTGATTACCGGAAGGTTTTCGGAGTTACCGGGAATGTACCGGGAATGACGAATGGGTTCCGGGGGTTCACCGGAGGAGGGCAACCCACTCCGGGGAAGCCCATAGGTATTTGGGGGGGTCACACCAGCCCTTAGTGGGCTGGTGGGACAGCCCACCAAATCCTATGCGCCAAGGAAGAGAAAATATCAAAGGAAAGGAGAAAAAAGGGAGAGGTGGGAAGGGGGAAGGACTCCCTCCCACCAAACCAAGTAGGACTCGGTTTGGGGGGGGGAGAGTCCTCCCCCCTGGCTCGGCCGAACCCCTTGGGGTCCCTTGGACCCCAAGGCAAGGTCTCCCTCCCTCCTCCTATATATATGGGGCTTTTAGGGCAGATTTGAGACGACTTTCTCACGGCTGCCCGACCACATACCTCCATAGTTTTTCCTCTAGATCGTGTTTCCGCGGAGCTCGGGCGGAGCCCTGCTGAGACAAGATCATCACCAACCTCCGGAGCGCCGTCACTCTGCCGGAGAACTCTTCTACCTCTCCGTCTCTCTTGCTGGATCAAGAAGGCCGAGATCATCGTCGAGCTGTACGTGTGCTGAACGCCGAGGTGCCGTCCGTTCGGTACTAGATCGTGGGACTGATCGCGGGATTGTTCGCGGGGCGGATCGAGGGACGTGAGGACGTTCCACTACATCAACCGCGATCTCACATCGCTTCTGCTGTACGATCTACAAGGGTACGTAGATCACTCATCCCCTCTCGTAGATGGACATCACCATGATAGGTCTTCGTGCGCGTAGGAAAATTTTTGTTTCCCATGCGACGTTCCCCAACAGTGGTATCAGAGCTAGGTTCATGCGTAGATGTCTTCTCGAGTAGAACACAAAAGGTTTTGTGGGCGGTGATGTGCGTTTTGCTGCCCTCCTTAGTCTTTTCTTGATTCCGCGGTATTGTTGGATCGAAGCGGCTTGGACCGACATTACTCGTACGCTTACGAGAGACTGGTTTCATCGTTACGAGTAACCCCCTTTGCTCAAAGATGACTGGCAAGTGACGGTTTCTCCAACTTTAGTTGAACCGGATTTGACCGAGGAGGTCCTTGGATGAGGTTAAATAGCAACTCATATATCTCCGTTGTGGTGTTTGCGTAAGTAAGATGCGATCCTACTAGATACCCTTGGTCACCACGTAAAACATGCAACAACAAAATTAGAGGACGTCTAACTTGTTTTTGCAGGGTATGATTGTGATGTGATATGGCCAATGATGTGATGTGATATATTGGATGTATGAGATGATCATGTTGTAATAGAAATATCGACTTGCACGTCGATGGTACGGCAACCGGCAGGAGCCATAGGGTTGTCTTTATACTAACATATGTGCTTGCAGATGCGTTTACTATTTTGCTAGGATGTAGCTTTAGTAGTGATAGCATTAGTAGCACGACAACCCCGATGGCGACACGTTGATGGAGATCATGATGATGGAGATCATGGTGTGGCGCCGGTGACAAGAAGATCGTGCCGGTGCTTTGGTGATGGAGATCAAGAAGCACGTGATGATGGCCATATCATGTCACTTATGAATTGCATGTGATGTTAATCCTTTTATGCACCTTATTTTGCTTAGAACGACGGTAGCATTATGAGGTGATCTCTCACTAAAATTTCAAGACGAAATTGTGTTCTCCCCGACTGTGCACCGTTGCTACAGTTCGTCGTTTCGAGACACCACGTGATGATCGGGTGTGATAGACTCAACGTTCACATACAACGGGTGCAAAACAGTTGCGCACGCGGAACACTCGGGTTAAGCTTGACGAGCCTAGCATGTGCAGACATGGTCTCGGAACACATGAGACCGAAAGGTCGATCATGAATCATATAGTTGATATGATTAGCATAGGGATGCTTACCACTGAAACTACTCTCGACTCACGTGATGATCGGACTTGGGATAGCGTAAGTGGATCATGAACCACTCAAATGACTAGAGAGATGTACTTTTTGAGTGGGAGTTTAGCATATAATTTGATTAAGTTGAACTCTAATTATCTTGAACATAGTCTAAAGTCCACTTTGAATATATTTGTGTTGTAGATCATGGCTCACGCAAGTGTCATCCTCAATTTTAATACGTTCCTAGAGAAAGCTAAGTTGAAAGATGATGGAAGCAACTTTGTAGACTGGGCTCGTAATCTTAGGCTAATCTTACAAGCTGGAAAGAAGGATTATGTCCTTAATGCTGCGCTAGGAGATGAACCACCCGCTACGGCTGATCAGGATGTTAAGAACGCTTGGCTAGCACGTAAGGAGGACTACTCAATAGTTCAATGTGCAGTCTTGTATGGCTTAGAGCCGGGACTTCAACGTCGCTTTAAGCGTCATGGAGCATTTGAGATGTTCCAGGAGTTGAAGTTTATCTTTCAGAAGAACGCCCGGATCGAGAGGTATGAGACCTCCGATAAATTCTATGCTTGCAAGATGGAGGAAAGCTCGTCTGTCAGTGAACATGTGCTCAAGATGTCTGGGTACTCAAACCGTCTAGCTGAACTAGGGATTGAACTCCCGCAAGAAGCTATCACTGACAGAATCCTCCAATCACTGCCGCCAAGCTATAAAGGCTTTGTGTTGAACTACAACATGCAAGGGATGAACAAGTCTCCCGGCGAGTTGTTTGCGATGCTGAAAGTCGCAGAGTCTGAACTCCGTAAAGAACATCAAGTGTTGATGGTGAGCAAGACCACTAGTTTCAAGAGAAACGGCAAAGGCAAGAAGGGCAATTCGAAGAAGAGCGGCAAGCCTGTTGCCAATCCGCCGAAGAAACCCAAGGCTGGACCTAAGCCTGAAACAGAGTGCTTCTATTGCAAGGGTATGGGTCACTGGAAGCGCAATTGCCCCAAGTATCTGGCAGATAAGAAGGCGGGCAAAGAAAAATCAGGTATATTTGATATACATGTTATTGATGTGTACTTAACCGGCTCTCGTAGTAGTGCCTGGGTATTCGATACCGGTTCTGTTGCTCACATTTGCAACTCGAAACAGGAACTGCGGAATAGACGGAGGCTGGCGAAAGACGAAGTGACGATGCGCGTAGGAAACGGTTCCAAAGTTGATGCAATCGCCGTCGGCACCGTGGTACTTCAACTACCATCGGGATTAGTGATGAATTTAAATCATTGTTATTTAGTGCCTGCGTTGAGCATGAACATTATATCCGGATCTTGTTTATTGCGAGACGGTTACTCTTTTAAGTCTGAGAATAATGGTTGTTCGATTTCTATGAGTAACATCTTTTATGGTCATGCACCGAATGTGAGAGGATTGTTCATATTGAATCTCGATAGAGATACGCATATACATAACATCGAGACCAAAAGAGTAAGAGTAAACAATGATAGCGCCATATTTTTGTGGCACTGCCGCTTGGGTCATATTGGTGTAAAGCGCATGAAGAAACTCCATGCTGATGGACTTTTGGAGTCACTTGACTTTGATTCACTTGACACTTGCGAACCATGCCTCATGGGCAAGATGACTAAAACTCCGTTCTCCGGAACAATGGAGCGTGCAAGTGACTTATTGGAAATCATACATACCGATGTGTGTGGTCCGATGAGCGTGGAGGCACGCGGCGGATATCGTTATTTTCTCACCTTCACTGACGATTTGAGTAGATATGGTTATGTCTACTTAATGAAGCACAAGTCTGAAACATTTGAAAAGTTCAAGCAATTTCAGAGTGAAGTAGAAAATCATCGTAACAAGAAGATCAAGTTCCTGCGGTCTGATCGTGGGGGTGAATATTTGAGTTTCGAGTTTGGTACTCACTTAAAACAATGTGGAATTGTTTCGCAGTTAACACCGCCTGGAACACCACAGCGTAATGGTGTGCCCGAACGTCGTAATCGTACTTTATTAGAAATGGTGCGATCTATGATGTCTCTTACTGATTTGCCGTTATCTTTTTGGGGTTATGCATTAGAAACAGCTGCATTCACTTTAAATAGGGCACCATCGTAATCCGTTGAGACGACACCATACGAACTGTGGTGTGGCAAAAGGCCAAAGTTATCGTTTTTTAAAGTTTGGGGATGTGATGCTTATGTCAAAAAGCTTCAGCCTGAAAAGCTGGAACCCAAAGCGGAAAAGTGCGTCTTCATAGGCTACCCAAAAGAGACAGTTGGGTACACCTTCTATCTCAAATCCGAGAGCAAAGTGTTTGTTGCTAAGAACGGAACTTTTCTCGAGAAGGAGTTTCTCTCGAGAGAATTGAGTGGGAGGAAGATAGAACTTGACGAGGTTGTCGAACCTCTCATCCCTCTGGATGGTGGCGCAGGGCAAGGGGAAACCCCTGTGATTGCGACGCCAGTTGAGGAGGAAGTTAATGATGATGATCATGAAACTCCAGTTCAAGTTTCTGTTGAACCACGCAGGTCGACGAGATCACGCGCTGCTCCAGAGTGGTACGGTAATCCCGTCTTGACAATCATGTTGTTAGACAACAATGAACCTGCAAATTATGAAGAAGCAATGGTGGGCCCAGATTCCAACAAATGGCTAGAAGCCATGAAATCCGAGATAGGATCCATGTATGAGAACAAGGTGTGGACTTTGGAGATACTACCTGAGGGCCGCAAGGCTATTCAGAACAAATGGATCTTTAAGAAGAAGACGGACGCTGACGGTAATGTGACCGTTTATAAAGCTCGACTTGTGGCAAAGGGTTTTTCACAAGTTCCAGGAATTGACTACGATGAGACTTTCTCTCCCGTAGCGATGCTTAAATCCGTCAGAATCATGTTAGCAATAGCTGCATTTTTCGATTATGAAATCTAGCAGATGGATGTCAAAACGGCGTTCCTTAACGGTTTCCTTAAGGAAGAGTTGTATATGATGCAACCCGAAGGTTTTGTCGATCCTAAAAATGCTGACAAAGTGTGCAAGCTCCAGCGATCCATTTATGGACTGGTGCAAGCATCTCGGAGTTGGAACAAGCGCTTTGATGAGGTGATCAAGGCATTTGGGTTTATACAAGTGGTTGGAGAATCTTGTATTTACAAGAAAGTGAGTGGGAGCTCTGTGGCGTTTCTAATATTATATGTGGATGACATATTACTGATTGGAAACAACGTAGAGCTTTTGGAGAGCATAAAAGGTTATTTGAATAAAAGTTTCTCTATGAAGGACCTAGGAGAAGCTGCTTACATTCTAGGCATTAAGATCTATCGAGATAGATCAAGACGCCTGATAGGGCTTTCACAAAGCACATACCTTGATAAAGTTTTGAAGAGGTTCAAAATGGAACAGTCCAAGAAAGGGTTCTTGCCAGTGTTACAAGGTACGAGATTGAGTAAGACTCAGTGCCCAGCAACTGATGAGGATAGAGAGCATATGCGCTCCGTCCCCTATGCTTCAGCCATAGGCTCTATCATGTATGCAATGCTGTGCACTAGACCGGATGTCAGCCTGGCCATAAGTATGGTAGGCAGGTTCCAGAGTAATCCAGGAGTGGATCACTGGACGACGGTCAAGAATATCCTGAAGTACCTGAAAAGGACTAAGGAGATGTTTCTCGTGTATGGAGGTGACGAAGAGCTCGCCGTAAAAGGTTACGTTGATGCAAGCTTTGACACAGATCCGGACGACTCTAAGTCGCAAACCGGATACGTATTTATTCTTAATGGGGGTGCAGTAAGCTGGTGCAGTTCCAAGCAAAGCGTCGTAGCATATTCTACATGTGAAGCGGAGTACATGGCTGCCTCGGAGGCGGCTAAGGAGGGTGTCTGGATGAAGCAGTTCATGACGGATCTTGGAGTGGTGCCAAGTGCACTGGATCCAATAACCTTGTTCTGTGACAACACTGGTGCCATTGCCTTAGCAAAGGAACCAAGGTTTCACAAGAAGACCAGACACATCAAACGACGCTTCAACCTCATCCGCGACTACGTCGAGGAGGAGGACGTAAATATATGCAAAGTGCACACGGATCTGAATGTAGCAGACCCGCTGACTAAACCTCTTCCACGGCCAAAACATGATCGACACCAGAACTGTATGGGTGTTAGATTTATTACAATGTAATTCACATGGTGATGTGAGGGCTAGATTATTGACTCTAGTGCAAGTGGGAGACTGTTGGAATTATGCCCTAGAGGCAATAATAAATGTATAGTTATTATTATAATTCCTGTATCAAGATAATAGTTTATTATCCATGCTATAATTGTATTGAATGAAGACTCATTTACATGTGTGGATACATAGACAAAACACCGTCCCTAGCATGCCTCTAGTTGGCTAGCCAGTTGATCGATGATAGTCAGTGTCTTCTGATTATGAACAAGGTGCTGTTGCTTGATAACTGGATCACGTCATTAGGAGAATCACGTGATGGACTAGACCCAAACTAATAGACGTAGCATGTTGATCGTGTCATTTTGTTGCTACTGTTTTCTGCGTGTCAAGTATTTATTCCTATGACCATGAGATCATATAACTCACTGACACCGGAGGAATGCTTTGTGTGTATCAAACGTCGCAACGTAACTGGGTGACTATAAAGATGCTCTACAGGTATCTCCGAAGGTGTTAGTTGAGTTAGTATGGATCAAAACTGGGATTTGTCACTCCGTGTGACGGAGAGGTATCTCGGGGCCCACTCGGTAATACAACATCACACACAAGCCTTGCAAGCAATGTAACTTAGTGTAAGTTGCGGGATCTTGTATTACGGAACGAGTAAAGAGACTTGCCGGTAAACGAGATTGAAATAGGTATGCGGATACTGACGATCGAATCTCGGGCAAGTAACATACCGAAGGACAAAGGGAATGACATACGGGATTATACGAATCCTTGGCACTGAGGTTCAAACGATAAGATCTTCGTAGAATATGTAGGATCCAATATGGGCATCCAGGTCCCGCTATTGGATATTGACCGAGGAGTCTCTCGGGTCATGTCTACATAGTTCTCGAACCCGCAGGGTCTGCACACTTAAGGTTCGACGTTGTTTTATGCGTATTTGAGTTATATGGTTGGTTACCGAATGTTGTTCGGAGTCCCGTATGAGATCACGGACGTCACGAGGGTTTCCGGAATAGTCCGGAAACGAAGATTGATATATAGGATGACCTCATTTGATTACCGGAAGGTTTTCGGAGTTACCGGGAATGTACCGGGAATGACGAATGGGTTCCGGGGGTTCACCGGAGGAGGGCAACCCACTCCGGGGAAGCCCATAGGTATTTGGGGGGGTCACACCAGCCCTTAGTGGGCTGGTGGGACAGCCCACCAAATCCTATGCGCCAAGGAAGAGAAAATATCAAAGGAAAGGAAAAAAAAAGGGAGAGGTGGGAAGGGGGAAGGACTCCCTCCCACCAAACCAAGTAGGACTCGGTTTGGGGGGGGAGAGTCCTCCCCCCTGGCTCGGCCGAACCCCTTGGGGTCCCTTGGACCCCAAGGCAAGGTCTCCCTCCCTCCTCCTATATATATGGGGCTTTTAGGGCAGATTTGAGACGACTTTCTCACGGCTGCCCGACCACATACCTCCATAGTTTTTCCTCTAGATCGTGTTTCCGCGGAGCTCGGGCGGAGCCCTGCTGAGACAAGATCATCACCAACCTCCGGAGCGCCGTCACGCTGCCGGAGAACTCTTCTACCTCTCCGTCTCTCTTGCTGGATCAAGAAGGCCGAGATCATCGTCGAGCTGTACGTGTGCTGAACGCGGAGGTGCCGTCCGTTCGGTACTAGATCGTGGGACTGATCGCGGGATTGTTCGCGGGGCGGATCGAGGGACGTGAGGACGTTCCACTACATCAATCGCGATCTCACATCGCTTCTGCTGTACGATCTACAAGGGTACGTAGATCACTCATCCCCTCTCGTAGATGGACATCACCATGATAGGTCTTCGTGCGCGTAGGAAAATTTTTGTTTCCCATGCGATGTTCCCCAACATTGAGATGTTCCAGGAGTTGAAGTTTATCTTTCAGAAGAACACCCGGATCGAGAGGTATGAGACGTCCGATAAATTCTATGCTTGCAAGATAGAGGAGAATTCGTCTGTCAGTGAACATGTGCTCAAAATGTATGGGTACTCAAACCGTCTAGCTGAGCTGGGGATTGAACTCCCGCAAGAAGCTATCACTGACAGAATTCTTCAATCACTGCCACCAAGCTACAAGATATTTGTGTTGAACTATAACATGCAAGGGATGAACAAGTCACCCGACGAGTTATTCGCGATGCTGAAAGTCGCAGAGTCAGAACTCCGTAAAGAGCATCAAGTGTTGATGGTGAATAAGACCACTAGTTTCAAGAGAAACGGCAACGGAAAGAAGGGTAATTCCAAGAAGAGCGGCAAGCCTCTTGACAATCCGACGAAGAAACCCAAAGCTGGACCTAAGCCTGAAACGGAGTGTTATTATTGCAAGGGTATGGGTCACTAGAAGCGCAACTGCCCCAAGTATTTGGCTGATAAGAAGACGGCCAAGGAAAAATCAGGTATATTTGATATACATGTTATTGATGTGTACTTAACCAGCTCTCGTGGTAGTGCGTGGGTATTCGATACCGGTTCTGTTGCTCATATTTGCAACTCGAAACAGGAACTATGGAATAAGCGAAGGCTAGCGAAGGATGAAGTGACGATAAGAGTGGGAAATGGTTCCAAGGTTGATGCAATCGCTGTCGGCACAGTTTCACTTCAGTTACCATCAGGATTAGTTATGAACTTAAATAATTGTTATTTAGTGCCTATGTTAAGCATGAACATTATATATGGATCTTGTTTATTGCGAGATGGTTACTCGTTTAAGTCAGAAAATAATGGTTGTTCTATTTTTGTGAGTAATATCTTTTATGGTCATGCAGCCAATGTGAGAGGATTGTTCATATTGAATCTTGACAGCGATGATATACATATACATAACATTGAGACCAAAAGAGTTAGAGTTAACAATGATAGCGCCATGTTTTTATGGCACTGCCGCTTAGGTCATATTGGTGTAAAGCGCATGAAGAAACTCCACTCCGATGGACTTTTGGAGTCACTTGACTTTGATTCACTTGACACGTGCGAACCATGCCTCATGGGCAAGATGACTAAGACTCCGTTCTCCGGAACAATGGAGCGTGCAAGTGACTTGTTGGAAATCATACATACCGATGTGTGCGGTCCGATGAGTGTGGAGGCGTGCTACGGCGACAAAAACCTTTCTGTCACCCCTTGAGCTTGCGTTGGTTTTTCCCTTGAAGAGGAAAGGGCGATGCAGCACAGGAGCAGTAAGTATTTCCCTCAGTTGAGAACCAAGGTATCAATCCAGTAGGAGAATCGCGTCAAGTCCAAAGTACCTGCGCAAACACAAACGAGCTTGCACCCTACGCTTCAAAGGGGTTGTCAATCCCTTCAAGATTGTTTGTAAAGTGAGATCTGAAGGCGGAAAGTGCAACGAAGTAAAAGTGTAAGGTTGAAAATATGGTGTGGAGTAGACCCCGGGGCCATAGTGTTCACTAGAGGCTTCTCTCAAAATAGCAAATATCACGATGGGTAAACAAATTACTGTCGAGCAATTGATAGAACCGCGCAACGTCATGACGATGTCTAAGGCAATGATCATACATATAGGCATCACGTCCGAGACAAGTAGACCGATACTATCTGCATCAACTACTATTACTCCACACATCGACCGCTATCCAGCATGCATCTAGTGTATTGAGTTCATGACGAACAAAGTAACGCCTTAAGCAAGATGACATGATGTAGAGGGATAATCTCAAACCAATGATGAAAACCCCATCTTTTTACCCTTGATGGCAACAACACGATGCGTGCCTCGCTACCCCTTTTGTCACTGGTGAGGTCACCGCACGGTATGAACCCAAAACCAAGCACTTCTCCCATTGCAAGAATCATAGATCTAGTTGGCCAAACAAAACCCACAACCTGAAGAGAATTACAAGGATATGAAATCATGCATAAGAGAGATCAGAAGAAACTCAAATAAGATTCATAGATAATCTGATCATAAATCCACAATTCATCGGATCTCGACAAACACACCGCAAAACAAGATTACATCGGATAGATCTCCATGAAGATCATGGAGAACTTTGTATTGAAGATCCAAGACAGAGAAGAAGCCATCTAGCTACTAGCTATGGACCCGTAGGTCTATGGTGAACTACTCACGCATCATCGGAGAAGTCATGGTGTTGATGAAGAAGCCCTCTGTATCCGAATCCCCCCTCCGGCAGTGCACCAGAACGTGCCACAGATGGGATCTTGCGGAGACAGAAGCTTGCGACGGCGGAAAAGTACTTTCGATGATCTCCTAATTTTTTCTGGAATTTATGGGAATATATAGGCGAAAGACCTAGGGAAGAGGGCGCCCAGGGGGCCCACAAGCCTGGGAGGCGCGGGGCCCCCTGGTCGCGGCTAGGGAGCTTGTGGGGTCCCTGGAGACCCCTTGCCTTGGTTCTCAAGCTTCCCGATCTTCTTCTGTTTCGGAAAAAATCTTTTTGGAAGTTTCGTTCTGTTTGGACTCCGTTTAAAATCCTCCTCTGAAAAGGGTCAAAAACACGGAAAGAACAGGAACTGGCACTTGGCACTGAGTTAATAAGTTAGTCCCAAAAAAGATATAAAAGGCATACAAAACATCCAAAGTTCGACAAGATAATAGCATGAAACCATCAAAAATTATAGATACGTTGGAGACGTATCAAGGCGCGCGGCGGATATCGTTATTTTCTCACCTTCAGTGACTATTGGAGTAGATATTGTTATGTATACTTGATGAAGCACAAGTATAAAACGTTCGAGAAGTTCAAGCAATTTCAGAGTGAAGTTGAAAATCATCGTGACAAGAAGATCAAGTTCCTACAGTCTGATCGTGGGGGTAAATATCTGAGTTTCGAGTTTGGTGCTCACTTAAGACAATGTGGACTTGTTTCACAGTTGACACCGCCTGGAACACCATAGCGTAATGGTGTGTCCAAACGTCGTAATCGTACTTTATTAGAGATGGTGCGATCTATGATGTCTCTTGCCGATTTGTCGTTATCGTTTTGGGGTTATGCATTAGAGACAGCTGCATTCACTTTAAATAGGGCACCATCAAAATCCGTTGAGACGACACCATACGAACTGTGGTATGGAAAAAGACCAAAATTGTCGTTTCTTACAGTTTGGGGATGCGATGCTTATGTCAAAAAGCTTCAACCTGAAAAGCTGGAACCCAAAGAAGAAAAGTGCGTCTTCATAGGTTACCCAAAAGAGACAGCTGGGTATACCTTCTATCTCAAATCCGAGGGGAAAAGTGTTTGTTGCTAAAAACGGAGCTTTTCTTGAGAAGGAGTTTCTCTTGAAAGAATTGAGTGGGAGGAAGATAAAACTTGATGAGGTTGTCGAACCTTTAATCCCTCTAGATGGTGGCGCGGGGCAAGGGGAAACCCCTGTTGCTGCGACGCCAGTTGAGGAGGAAGTTTATGATGATGATCATGAAACTTCGGATCAAGTTCCTATTGGACCTCGCAGGTCGACAAGATCACGTACTGCTCCTGAGTGGTACGATAATCCTGTCTTATCAATTATGTTGTTGGACAACATGAACCTGCGAATTATGAAGAAGCAATGGTGGGCCCATATTCCAACAAATGGCTGGAGGCCACGAAGTCCGAGATAGGATCCATGTACGAGAACAAAGTTTGGACTTTGGAAGTACTACCTGAAGGCCGCAAGGCTATTCAGAACAAATGGATTTTTAAGAAGAAGACGGACACAGACGGTAATGTGACCGTTTATAAAGCTCGACTTGTGGCAAAGGGTTTTTCACAAGTTCAAGGAGTTGACTACGATGAGACTTTCTCACCGGTAGCAATGCTTAAGTCTGTCCAAATCAAGTTAGCAATAGCTGCCTTTTACGATTATGAAATCTGGCAGATGGATGTCAAAATGGCGTTCCTTAACGGTTTTCTTAAAGAAGAGTTGTATATGATGCAACCCGAAGGTTTTGACGATCCAAAGAATGCTAACAAAGTATGCAAGCTCCAGCGATCCATTTATGGACTGGTGCAAGCATCTCGGAGTTGGAATAAGCGCTTTGATGAGGTGATCAAAGCATTTGGGTTTATACAAGTGGTTGGAGAATCTTGTATTTACAAGAAAGTGAGTGGGAGCTCTGTGGCGTTTCTAATATTATATGTGGATGACATATTGCTGATTGGAAACATCGTGGAGCTTTTGGAGAGCATAAAGGATTACTTGAATAAAATTTTCTCTATGAAGGACCTAGGAGAAGCTGCTTACATTGTAGGCATTAAGATCTATAGGGATAGATCGAGACGCCTGATAGGACTTTCACAAAGCGCATACCTTGATAAAGTTTTGAAGAAGTTCAAAATGGATCAGTCCAAGAAAGGGTTCGTGCCAATATTACAAGGTATAAAATTAAGTAAGACTCAGTGCCCAGCAACTGCGGAAGATAGAGAACAAATGAGTTCCGTCCCCTACGCTTCAGCCGTAGGTTCTATCATGTATGCAATGTTGTGCACTAGACCAGACGTCAGCTTGTCCATAAGTATGGCAAGCAGGTTTCAGAGTAATCCAGGAGTGGATCACTGGACGGCGGTCAAGAATATTCTGAAGTACCTGAAAAGGACTAAGGAAATGTTTCTCGTTCATTGAGGTGACAAAGAGCTCATCGTAAAAGGTTACGTCGTCGCAAGTTTTGACACCGATCCGGATGACTCTAAATCGCAAACCGGATACGTATTTATTCTTAATGGGGATGCGGTAAGCTGGTGTAGTTCCAAGCAAAGCGTCGTAGCAGATTCTACATGTGAAGCGGAGTACATGGCTGCCTCAGAGGAAGCAAAGGAGGGTGTCTGGATGAAGCAGTTCATGACAGATTTTGGAGTTGTGCCGAGCGCACTAAATCCATAAACTATGTTATGTGACAACACTGGTGCCATTGCCTTAGCAAAGGAACCAAGGTTTCACAAGAAGACCAGACACATCAAACGACACTTCAACCTCATCCACGACTATGTCGAAGGAGAGGACGTGAATATTTGCAAAGTGCACACGGATCTGAATGTAGCAAACCCGCTGACTAAACCTCTTCCACGAGGAAAACATGATCAACACCAGAATTGTATGGGTGTTCGATTTATTACAATGTAAATCGCATGGCGATGTGAGGACTAGATTATTGACTCTAGTGCAAGTGGGGGAATGTTGGAAATATGCCCTAGAGGCAATGATAAATAGTTATTATTATATTTCCTGTTTAAAGATAATCGTTTATTATCCATGCTATAATTGTATTGAATGAAAACATAGATACATGTGTGGATACATAGATAAAACAATGTCCCTCGCAAGCCTCTAATTGGCTGGCCAGTTGATCAAGGATAGTCAAGGTTTTCTAACTATGTGCAAAGTGTTTTTGCTTGATAACTGGATCACATCATTAGGAGAATCATGTGATGGACTAGACCCAAATTATGAATGTAACATATTGATCGAGTCGTTTTATTGCTATTGTTTTCTGCGTGTCAAGTATTTGTTCCTATGACCATGAAATCATATAACTCACTGGCACCGGAGGAATACCTTGTGTGCATCAAACGTCACAACATAACTGGGTGACTATAAAGGTGCTCTACAGGTATCTTCGAAGGTGTCCATTGAGTTAGTATGGATCAAGACTGGGATTTGTCACTCCGTGTGACGGAGAGGTATCTCGGGGCCCACTCGGTAATACAACATCACACACAAGCCTTGCAAGCAATGTGACTAAGTGTAAGTCACGGGATCTTGTATTATGGAACGAGTAAAGAGACTTGCCGGTAACGAGATTGAAATAGGTATGCGGATACCGACGATCGAATCTCGGGCAAGTAACATACCGAAGGACAAAGGAAATGACATACGGGATTATATGAATCCTTGACACTGAGGTTCAACCGATAAGATCTTCGGAGAATATGTAGGATCCAATATGGGCATCCAGGTTCCGCTATTGGATATTGACCGAGGAGTGCCTCGGGGCATGTCTACATAGTTCTCAAACCCGTAGGGTCTGCACACTTAAGGTTCGGCGATGTTTTAGTATAGTTGAGTTATATGTGTGGTTACCGAATGTTGTTCGGAGTCCCGGATGAGATCACAGACGTCACGAGGGTTTCCGGAATGGTCCGGAAACGAAGATTGATATATATGATGGTTTCATTTGGTTACCGGAAGGTTTTCGGGTATTACCGGCATTGTACCTGAAAGGACGTGGATGTCGCCTAGAGGGGGGGGGTGAATAGGCGCTTTAAAATAATTAAGGTTTAGGCTTGAACAAATGCGGAATAAAACTAACGTTTAATATGTCAAGCACAAAACATACAAACAACTAGGCACACCTATGTGCACCAACAACTTATGCTAAGCAAGATAAACAACTAAGTGATAGCAAGATATATTACAATAAACAATATGTCTATCACAAAGTAAAGTGCATAAGTAAAGGGTTCGGGTAAGAGATAACCGAGGCACGGGGAGACGATGATGTATCCCGAAGTTCACACCCTTGCGGATGCTAATCTCCGTTGGAGCGGTGTGGAGGCACAATGCTCCCCAAGATGCCACTAAGGCCACCGTAATCTCCTCACGCCCTTGCACAATGCAAGATGCCGTGATTCCACTAAGGGACCCTTGAGGGCGGTCACCGAACCCGTACAAATGGCAAACCTTGGGGGCGTTCACCGAACCCGTACACGTGGCAACCCTTGGGGGCGGTTACCGGTACCCGTACAAATTGCTCGGGCAATCTCCACAACCTAATTGGAGACCCCGATGCTTGCCCGGAGCTTCACACCACAATGATTGAGCTCCGAGACACAACCAAGCTTCTAGGACACCAAAGCATCCACGAAGAACAGTATCTAGGGTACTAAGTACCAAAGGTAGTAAGCTTCTCAACTTCTCACTTCCACGAATCACCGTGGAGAACTCAAACCGATGCAACTCATGCAATGGCAAGAACACACGAAGTGGTCAAGTCCCTCACACTCAAATCCCTCCACAACAACAAAAGCTATGGAGAAATATGAGAGGAAGAACAAGGAGCTCACAAAGAACTCCAAGATCTAGATCCAAGGTGTTCCCCTCACATAGAGGAGAAGGTGATTGGTGGAGATGTGGATCTAGATCTCCTCTCTCTTTTCCCCCAAGAACAAGCAATAATCATTGGAGGATTGAGAGTTAGCAAGCTCTAAGAATGTCAACAATGGAGGTACAACAAGAGCTCAATGGATGGATGAGACCAAGGGGGAAGAAGACCCCCTTTATATAGTGGGGGAAGGAATCAGACCGTTACCCCCACTTACAACCCAAGCCCAGCGGTACTACCGCTGGCTCCAGCGGTACTACCGCTGACCCTCCGGCGGTACTACCGCTGGCTACAGCGGTACTACCGCTGAGCCCATGGTAGCGCAAAGATACTACCGGGCCAACCACCGCCAAGAGAGTCTTTGCAAAAATGTCCGATGCAGTACAACCGCAAAGATGACGGTGCTAAAATCTTGGAGCGGTACTACCGCTGACCAGGGGCGGTACTACCGCTGGGACAGCGGTACTACCGCCAACTCTAGCGGTACTACCGCTAGGTCCAGCGGTACTACCGCTCGCTACTGAAACAGCCATAACTTTCGCATACGAGCTCCGATCGAGCAAACCCAAGCTTGTTGGATTCAAGACGACAAGAGCTATCCAAACAGACGACAGTCGAAATCTTAAGACCGTGCAGATATGAAAATGCCAATGATATAGAGATGTGAGTCCTCTATGAATGAAGAACCAGCAAAAACTCCTACATCGAAAACATCATAGTAGATGCATATTGACTCCATTTTCGATGAACTCGAGCTTGTCACGAAGATGACCATAAGCTCTAAAACTCACAAAGAGAAACACCAAACAAAAACCAAGAAGTATGATGCAAGGATGCAAATGGTTTGAGCTCTCAACGAACGATACGATCAAGCTACTCACTTGAGAGCCCCCCTTGATAGTACAGCAATCTATCCTAAACAGAAAACCTATCAAGGGCAAACCTATACCTTGCACCTCGTCCTCTTGAGCTAGATGATGATGATCTTGGCTTCCTCAAGATGGACCACCTTTCTTGATTGCGTTGGCTTTATGAAGACTAGTTGATTGCTCTCCCATACTCACTATGGGTGAGCCACTCTTCAGCATATCTTCACAAGTCCATTGCCACCACAATGGACGGCAAGCTTCAAGCATGATATCTTCGTGCTGATCCACTTGAACTTGCACACCGCAATCTTGATGACGATCACCACTTGATGTCATCCTTCATGGGTTGTATGAGATCTTCCTCTAGACGCAAGCCCATGGAAACGCACCTAACCCCCACATAGAACCCTCACAAAGACCATGGGTTAGTACACAAATACGTACTGGACAATGCTTACCATACCATGGGATCACTTGATCCCTCTCGGTACATCTTGTACGCTTTGTGTGTTGATCATATTGATTTACTCTTTGTATGACGATCTTGATCAACCTTGTGTCTCTATGACCATTCTTTGGATAATACCGTGAATACAACCTTGGTCATCATATAAACTCCTTGAACCCAACAGATGGACTTCAAGAAGTGCCTATGGACAAATCCTATAAATATAACTTAAGGCAACCATTAGTCCATAGGAACTGTCATCAATTACCAAAACCACATATGGAGATATATGCTCTAACAGTACCGGGAGTGACGAATGGGTTCCGGAAGTTCACCGAGAGGGGGGCAACCCACCCAGAGGAAGCCTGCTACCTCTTGAGCTTGCGTTGGTTTTTCCCTTGAAGGGGAAAGGGTGATGCAGCACAGTAGCAGTAAGTATTTCCCTCAGTTTGAGAACCAAGGTATCAATCCAGTAGGAGTATCAAGGCAAGTGTCCAAAGTACGTGCGCAAAAACAAGCAAACTTGCACCCAACGCTACAAAGGGATTGTCAATCCCTTCACGATTGATTGCAAGGTGAGATTTGAAGGCGGAAAGTGCAACAAAGTAAAAGTGTAGAGCTGAAAATATGATGTGAAGTAGACCCGGGGGCCATAGTGTTCACTAGATGCTTCTCTCATGATAACAAATATTACGGTGGGTGAACGAATTACTGTCGAGCAATTGATAGAACCACGCAAAGTCATGACGATATCTAAGGCAATGATCATACATATAGGCATCACGTCCGAGACAAGTAGACCGATACTTTCTGCATCTACTACTATTACTCCACACATCAACCGCTATCCAGCATGCATCTAGTGTATTGAGTTCATAACAAACAGAGTAACGCCTTAAGCAATATGACATGATGTAGAGGGATAAATTCATGCAATAGATATAAACCCCATCTTTTTACCCTTGATGGCAACAACATGATGCGTGCCTCGCTACCCCTTCTGTCACTGGGTGAGGACACCGCACGGTATGAACCCAAAACCATGCACTTCTCCCATTGCAAGAATTATAGATCAAGTTGGCCAAACGAAACCCACAACTCGAAGAGAATTACAAGGATATGAAATCATGCATATAAGAGATTAGAATAAACTCAAATAAGATTCATAGATAATCTGATCATAAATCCACAATTCATCGGATCTCGACAAACACACCGCAAAAGAGGATTACATCAAATAGATCTCCATGAAGATCATGGAGAACTTTGTATTGAAGATCCAAGAGAGAGAAGAAGCCATCTAGCTACTAGCTATGGACCCGAAGGTCTGTGGTGAACTACTCACACATCATCGGAGAGGCAATGGTGTTGATGAAGAAACCCTCCGTGTCTGAATCCCCCTCCAGCAGGGCACCAGAACGTGCCCCAGATGGGATCTTGCGGAGACAGAAGCTTGCGGCGGCAGAAAAGTATTTTCGTGGCTCTCTCCCGTGGTTTCAGATTTTTAGGGAATTTATAGGCGGAAGAGGTAGGGCAAAGGATCCACGGGGGGCCCACAAGCCTACTAGGCGCGACCCCCAAGCCGCGGCTAGGGGGCTTGTGGCCTCCCCCGGGAGCCTTTGCCTTGGTTCTCAAGCTCCCTGCGTATCTTCTGTTCCGGAAAAATCTTTTCGGAGGTTTTATTCCGTTTGGACTCTGTTTGATATTCTCCTCTGAAAAAGGTCAAAAACATGGAAAAAAATAGAAACTAGCACTTGGCACTGAGTTAATAAGTTAGTCCTAAAAAAGATATAAAATGCATACAAAACATCCAAAGTTTGACAATATAATAGCATGGAACCATAAAAAATTATAGATACGTTGGAGACGTATCAAAGCCCAATGGCTTGAGGGTGGCGCACCAGCCCTTAGTGGGCTGGTGGGACAGTCCAAGAGGGCCTTGGCGCCAAGAGAAGAAATACCAAAGAGAAAGAAAAAAAGGGGAGGTGGGAAGGAAGAGAAGGACTCCACTTTCGAATCCTAATTGGAGTAGGTTTCCTCCTCTCCTCCTGGCCGGCGCACCCTTGAGGGCTTGGACCTCAAGGCAAGCCTCCTCCCCTCCCTCCTATATATAATGGTCTTTTAGGGTTGATTTAAGACAACTTTTGCCACATGCAACTCAGCCCTAAACCACATAGTTCCACCTCTAGATCAGATTTTTGCGGAGCTCTGGCGGAGCCCTGCAGGAGTATATCATCACCACCACCGGAGCGCCGTCACGCTGCCGGAGAACTCATCTACTTCTCCGTCTTTCTTGTTGGATCAAGAAGTCCGAGATCATCGTCGATCTGTACGTGTGTTTAACGCGGAGGTGCCGTTCGTTCGGCACTAGATCGGAACGGATCGTGGGACGGGTCGTGGAACGGTTCATGGGGCGGATCATGGGACGTGAAGATGTTCCACTACATCAACCGCGTTTCTTAACGCTTCCTGTTGTGCGATCTACAAGGGTACGTAGATCCAAATCTCCTCTCATAGATGGACATCACCATGATAGGTCTTCATGTGCGTAGGAAATTTTTTGTTTCCCATGCAACGTTCCCCAACAACTTCGATATGCCATATGATGCTCGACTAATTGTTTTCATGTTGGGCGAAGGAGGAACTCTCCGACTCATGCAATCATGCCACTTGATTCATATTTGTCCTTACAACCATATGATAAGAAGATCGCACACTGAATGTGTCGCAGGGCTCTTCATACTAAGCCCAAAATGAACATATTGGCCTGTGCTTGAACTGAACAAATAAAGAACATGTAGGTGAAATGCCCCTAGCCTCTTGAGGAAGTTATCCGCTGACAGGGAACACAAACTGTAAGAATAGGAGCAAAAACAAATAGGGTGTAAGTTGTATATACTAAATATAGGGATTATTCGTGACAATTTGGCTTCAAATTTTCTTGTTTCATTCGTTCAACCTTTAGCTATTGTAACTTTTGATTAAGATGATTATGTTGATATGATATGATCTAAATCATTTATCCATGTAAAAGAGTGCAACAAGTCTCAATTCATTGTTTCCCAATACTAGAAGAGGACGGAGTAGTTGTCAAGTAACAAAGTACCGCGTGGATATAACTTTGTTGAAGGAAGATCATGCTATGACATGGAAGACAGTAGGGTAGCAGAGTATAAGTTCGAAAATGATGATGAACTTGATCTCTTTATCATTTATTATAGCCATTTGGGAGATACTAAAGGAGGGAATTGTTCGTTTCTACTCAATTTGTGTAAACCGTGAGACATTGAGATCTATATATAGTGTTAATTTAGCACCAACTTATATGGTATTTTGTATCCTCTCTTTTGAAGTCGTGTATCACATTGATGACAATCCAAACAAATTTTTGTAACCTCTTTTTTGGAAGGCATGGCTATCAGGCTATTTTTCACCCGAATTGTTGATGTCGAACTAGAACATCGGGTTTTAGGAGGAGATTTTTCGACAATAAGTATCTTCTAGTTCTCCACCATTTCGAATTTCCTTAATCCTATTATAAAACATCACACTATGCTAAATTTCCATTGGACAATGAATGGAAATCTAAATTTTGGTTACATGCTAAAATTTTGTTCCCCGTCACTTTAATAACTAAAATTCCATGGAACATGATGGCACATAGAAAATGTTATTTTTGCGTGACCGTGATGACAATGGAGATGAAATTATGTACCTGGTTTATAACCATGGGCCAGGTCAATGTTTGCGTTGAGAAGAATGTCAACTTCACTTCATGATGATCATAAACACTTGTTGTTGTGTTAATTTTTTTTATCTCTTTGTGCTTATCTTAGCTGGAAGAAGCACTGATGTTTGTGAGTTCCCCTCCTAAATTTGGTGCTTGTGATCGCAGTTCTAGAGCATCACAATGGTCTATGCAGCCATGATTGTGGTATACCCAGCTCACCATGTTGCCAAAATCTAATGGAAGAGACAAGTTGCTTCCTTGGACTTCAACATCACCTTAACAACTAATTTTGAAGTGTTTGGGTTAACCCTTCATGGCATTTTGTAATATAAGAGGCAACCTTGAGCACCATGCATGACGGGTTGGCTACCCAGTCGCGCGTTTAGCCAGCACAGTGATGATATGTTCTCTCACTTAGAATTATAAAGCCATTTTATTTTCACCCCATAGCATTATAACATGTTGTGAGGAATGTCATATGTGTTGTCGTTGATCACAATGTTGTATTCTTAGGCACTCTCTCGTGACCGTTCCAGGATTCGTGGCCATGGCGCAGGGCATGGTCCTGCATGTGGAATTCAACTTTGTCCTCACTTCTCTACCGACTTCAACACAATCTTCAAGGAGAATGGAGATGAAACAAAGTCCATTCCACTGCGGTCATTTCACATCTTCGTAACTCTCATTACTGTAGGTTTCTTGTTTGTGATCCGTTATCATTTGTCATATGAACACTCTTGGGCACTAATTTTTCCTCTAGCAACGGAGGGAAGATTAAGCCCATCTCGGACATTGGCATTGACCAGATGAACCATTTGATGTTTGGTAACCAAGGGTGCTCGATCACTTCCAAGGGGATGGACTCAATGAAATTTGTAATCTCATATTTTTTATTCTTGATTGATGTGCACAAGTTTTCTTTTCCTATTCAATAATCATTAATGAAGTGTCATCTGGATGGTCTACAAGTTCCGATACAATGCTCAATGTTGCACTTACAAAATGTAATAAGTTATGCATAGATTAGAAACAGTCTTGCATCATTTGGATGCCGCGTTCCGGGAGGTCGCCATGTCCGAGCACTATGCCATCCTAATCCCCCAACTACGATCTTAAGTTGTTTATATTCATAAAATTATCATATCTTTTCTTTTGCTAACTTGACCACAACAATGCAAATCTCAAACAAGTGGATCAATATTATGAAACTGCATGTGTTGCGGGCTATAAACTTCAGGCTCTTACTGAAATCACCTCGATATACAAATTGAAGCTAGAACTTTGAGAAATGCACAATTCAATTATACGATCTAGATTTTAGGTACAACTTATGTTTATACATCTAATGTACATGCACTGTATTAATAACTTTTTATTAGTTGTGAAAATGAGAACAAGTAATCATCATATGATGAAAATATTTGAATCTTGAGCAATCCTAAAAATCCCCAATAAAGAATGTGAGAATAAACAGTGGCGGGGCTATGCAGCTGTCACCCCCTAGCCTTAGGATAAATAAGAAGAAAGTAATTTTATTTGCCCCCTCCCCCCCTCCCCCGCGCGCGCCTAACATACATACTTGGCATTTTGCCCCCCTAACTTCCATGTCTAGACGATTGTAGTTAGAGAAGGGGCAACAAATGATGTTTAACAATGATTTTTTTAACTTCAGTCAATGGAAAATTTTAACTCCAACAAGATTTAATCTAAGTGTTGGCATCGCGTGCACTACAATGCATGCTATTTATATCACCATGTCTACTTTTTTACTTTCCTTTCATATTTACAATAATCATAGATTTCTTGAAGGTGAAGGAACGGAGGGATAGGCAATGTCTTAACATATTGTTTCTTAACATATCATTTTCTAAATACAATACAATCCACATGTCCTTTAGAAAAATATGATTTAGCTTATCATGCTAATACAATTTGACAACCGATGTGCTACAGACGTCCAAAAAATCATATACCTTCTTCGCATTTAGGTCCTAAGGACCTCTCTGAATTACAATGTTACGAGCTCTGTTCAAGAATCCATCTAATTAACCAATTAACTTGCCATTTAATCCCTATTTGTAGGATTATCGAGTAACCTATAAACTGATCCCTATGCCTAGCCAATTGAGAAGCTACCAGTTAATGTTTCCTCAACATTGGCTACGAGAGATTGATTCAACCTCCATAAGTTTGTTGAAAATGGACAACACATCATTATTTTTATTATGAACAGAGTTAGCTAATTCATCTCTATATGAACTCAAGATTCAACTTTTATACACTTCTAGAACCACGAGAATTTTCCTATGGATTCTACCCTTCTAGCATCTAGGCGTTGCTTTTTTATGGTAATACGTGTCTCATTTGTAAAATAAAGATCAAGTTATAAGGCACGTAAACAACGACCTTATAGGATTGAAAAGATAGGATAATCCTACGCGAAATACCAACGCATGTCCCTCTCTTTCGACACCAGCGAAGCGGCCACCATAGGAAAAGGAGACAGATCACCTCTTCACCCGAGCTCGACGCGGCTTCATCGTTGATCTGCAGCTTTACTGACCTCCAAAGTAATTTTCCAAAAGCAAAATCTTTATTGTTGAAAGAATCAAACCAGGACAACATGTCCCAAAATATGCCATCGAACTCCAAATCTGACACCCCCACATGACAACGACGTTGGAGGAGGAAACCAGAACTGTCAGCCTTCAACCACAAACCCATCACAAGATGCACCATCTTCGAGCTGTCACGTGCATAGACAACCTCCTGCACGTACTCCTGGACGACAAAATCTCCCTGCTCCATCATGATGTCGGAAACAATGCCACAACAACGAAGACAGAGGTGAAGGAGAGACACACCTCAAGGAGTCACCGTCACCGCCTCGTCGATACCATCCATAAACCCTAACACCGCCGATCTGAAGGATCGACACACACGATGTCATCAACTCCGAGACACCGCCATGAAGGGCACGTCGATGTTGGAGTGGAGTTGAGGCGGATTTATTCATCCGGGCGCCGTTCCTACCACCCCAACGACGCACCACGACCTGTAAATCCAAATCCTAACTACACATCAAAGAAACGGGGTCCCCTCCCTCCTGCCACTAGAGCAACAGCCGAAGGGAGAGAGGACGTGTGCCCTAGACGTTTGAGATCGGTGAAAGAATATCGCCTGGCCGTGTTGACGGCTAGGTTAGGAAAAGCATGGAGTACAAAAAGGAGAGCGTCTAGACGTTGCTCCTTGAAGGTATTCATGTATGTAATAATACAATGTGGATTGTTCTTAAATTGTGTTAATATTGTCATTATCATTGTTCTTACTCCCTCCATCACGATTTAGAAGACGCGGTTGGTTTACATGCATTTTCAGAATAGAAAAGAATTAATGTGTGTGACATTTACTGCTTGATTAATTATGAGTACAAGTAGGCTGTATGCATAGTGGAAACACTAGATGTGCATGCAGGATGAAAAGGCTTACAAGGACTCCTCGTTTTAGTGGTTATGTGAGTTATTATGCATTATCTTCTCAAATAATTAGATGTCGTGTAATTATTGTGTGACCACTTGTAAAAAAATTATAACCAATTAAGATTCACTTTGATCTCACAGATCATTCATGCACGCCTTCTAAAATGTGACGAAGGAAATAAGCTTCCTCAACATACAAATTTAGTAATTTGTGCCCCGCCAATGACGCCATGTTATGTTAAGAACAATATATGAAATGTAAGCTATCGTTGTAGCGGCCAAGTTTGTGAAATATGGTTATGTCGATATCTTTCGGCAAGAGATAGCTTTAGACCAGCCGTATTTATTCATCAAAGGCTTAAATTCCCTTTTCAAAAAATTAAATAAATCAAAAAAGCTCACATAGGAGTTCCCACATCAAAAAAAAAAAAAAAAAAGGGGCTCACATAGGAGTGCGGCGGCGTTGCGCTAGGCTGCTAGCAGTATATGTACCACCAAGTACAACACCTCTCGCCTGTTCGGCCCAAATCCACTTCTCTCTCACACGCATACAACACACACACAAATCTCAAGCAAACCTCCACAATTCCGAGCCGAGAACCCGCGGCTGGGCTGGGGAAGAGAGAGTCTTTGGGAGGAGAAGAGGGCGCGATTTGGGGAGCGAGGGCGGATCGATGTCGGTGACGGGGACATCCGTGGCGGCGGCGGCGACCATGCTGGCCGCGGCGGCCGCCATCTTTATCACCTTCGTCGTCTGCTTCTACCTCTTCCTCTGCGCCAAGCGCTACCGGGGCGCCGCGCCCGCAATCGGCGGCGGCGGGGCGGACGGCGGGGGCCGGGGCCCGCGGTTCGTCTTCGGGGGCCCCTGCCACGGGACGGGCCTGGACGAGACGGCCATCGTGGCCCTGCCGCGGAGGGTGGTCGCCCAGGGGGACCCCGCGGCCGACTGCGCCGTCTGCATCACGGAGCTCGCCGCCGGGGAGGCCGCGCGCCTGCTGCCGCGGTGCGGCCACTCGTTCCACGTCGAGTGCGTCGACATGTGGCTCCGGTCGCACTCCACCTGCCCGCTCTGCCGGTGCGCGGTCGCCGACGAGGCGCCCACCGTGCAGCCCCCCGAGGCCGATCCGGAGTCGCCCATCTTCCCCACCAACGTGCTCTTCTTCGGCTCCCAGGACGCCGTGGCAACCGGCGGCCCGCCGCGGCAGCCGGTGCCGCCGCAGGCGCCTCAGCCCTCCCACGGCCCGATCGCCGGCGTCGCGGCCGTGGTCGAGGCGGCCAGAGTAGCGGCCCTCCGGCGGCTGCTCGGCTGCGGCGGCGCGACGCCCCAGCCACCACCACCACCACCACCACAAGCAGACCGCGACCTAGAGATGGGCCCCGCGGCAGCCGGCGGCGAGAGCAGCACGCCGCGGCCGGCGAAGCCACAGCCAGGTTCTTGATCGACGCCTCCGTCCGCCGCTCCTGCTCCCCTCCGCATCTCCTTGAGCCATTTTGAGGCACCAAAAAAGGAAGCAAATTGTACATATTTCCTACAGTGTATGATAGTACCACGATTGAGGAACTGTATAATCCTGATCCTGTGAACAAGATCTATGGACGCATCTCGGCGATTTGAAGCCGCCAAAATCCATGAGATCTGTGCTGTGCGGCACTGAGACTGAGACGAAGAAGCACTGTTAGTTTTGCAGATAATACATACACTTCATGTTTTTACCATTACTGCTACTGGTAGCGCTTTGTGATGATGGATGGCTGTCCATGTCGAGTAGTACTCGAGTGTACTGTGGAGGCACATGCGCTCATATGGGACACGTAGGCAGATGTTGACTAGAGAAGCAACTGGATCATGACGACAAGACAACAATAACAAATATCCGGGTGCACCGTATTTTCTTGTTTTTTTGCTTGAGCTGGAGTGCACTGTACGTTGTCTCAGTTCGAAGCTACTGGCCAAGCAATACCGATTCATTTGAAAATTGAACTGACCTATTTCTTTTTATCCTCAAATCAAATTACAAGAAAACGAGGACATGTAGAGAACACTTGCCTGATTTTTCCCTTTGCAATCAGTAATCTTTCCAGCTCTTCCTCTGCTCCCTTGCTCCTCCTTTCCTCGCCAGGTCTCGAGCTCCGACATTGTTTATCCGGAGTGGGACTGGAGGAGCATATACATTTTATTTTTTAAAATAAATCAGATGAAATTCATGCAAACACGGACGGATTTCATGCAAACACGACGGATTTCATTACATTTCAAACATCTAAAACAAAACAAAAAAATACCCGCTGCCCCTAAACCTATCCCATGACGGCGACGGGCAGCGTTCAAGCCCGTGTCGTCCTTCATTCGCCGTTTTCATAAACACCGGTGATAACACCGATAAAGTAAAGGTACGGTCTCCGGTGAGAAAGAATAGACACCATCGCCTTTCCTGGCCTACTCAGCCTCGGAGGAGCCCGTGACCTGTCTGTGGTCAATGGACGCGAGGTCCACGATGAAAATGGTGTCGTCGGCACTGTCTTCGTCCCACCGAGCCGGCTGATAGTTCGTCGGTGGCGCGTACCCACCGAGCCGGCTGATAGTTCGTCGACGGTGCAGCTGGCGTTGTTCTCCTTCGCGATCGCCTGCAGCTGCGCCTCCGCGGCAGCCGCTTCGTCACGAACGGCGGCTTGAGAACGGATCGCATCGTAGATGGCACGCTGCTCCACGACGAAGTTGGGGTTCATCGCGGCCATGACCACCATAGCATCCTCGCTCGCACGCTCGGCATAGATCTTGCCCTCCGCCATCCGGTGCTGCTCGAGGAGCAACAAGTTGTATCGTTGTTCCTCATGCGCCTGTTGGAACACCGACAAAGGCGTTGGCACAAACTGCACCTCTATCATGGCTGCGTTGAAGTGCGATTGCGGTGCACATGAGGCGTGGGATCTCGTGTGTAGTCGTCGGAGCACCATCCCCATCGTGATGTTGTCCTCGTCGTCGGAGCGTCGTCTCCATCGTGGTGTTGTCCTCGTCGTCGGAGACCTCGGGTGAGCTTGACGTCAAGCCGGCCTCGATCCGCCTGGCACGACGACTCTTCCAGTCGGTGGCAAGGGCGGTCACCCCGTGCTTCATCTTCGGCGACATGCTACCCCATAATGCTTTCCCGCTGGCGGTCATGGCGGATGTGGAGGAAAGGAGGAGGATGTGAAGCGGATGTGTTGTGCTATGGAGATAGCCAGGTGTGTCCGCCCTTAAATAGCGAATTTCGGTGAGGCCATGTGTCAATACGAGATGCCGAAGTGGGTTTCTCGCCCAGCGAGCTTGCTTAATGGCAGTATACGGACGAACGGGGTATTGAACGGGCATGGTAGATATATTTCCTGTCCCATCCAGTCACACGTCTCCGGCATTGAACACGCATGGACACTGGAGACACGTCGCAGGTGGTGCCCTTGGTCGGCGAGCCGCTTCAATGTCGGCGCCAATGAGAAGTCGTGTCCGCTCTTCAATGAGGAGTGGCCGCTCTACAACGGCATGAATGCGGGTATGTGGCACCGGGCAGGAAGCGCGCGCGAAAGGGGGGGTGGTGGGCTAGGGCGCTCAGAAGATCCAGACTCCCGCGAACTCCCCGCAAACCTCCCTCACATTTGTCTCCGATTTTTGATGGGCTAGGACGGTCAGAATCAGACGTTATATGACCGCGTTGGATGTCTTCCGTGATCCGCAAAGCACGGTCCAAACGGTTGTGGAAGGTTTGAAGTAGGTGTTGGAGCCGAGACTCACTTTCTCTTCTGCTTCGTTAACAGCTCGATCGTGTCGCCCTCGTCTCTACCCCGGAGCTTCCCACTACACTGCCTTCTCCCTGACGGGATCAACCAATCCTAAAGCTATCTTCGGTTTTCCGAGAAACAACAAATCCCTAAAAAAAAGTGGATTTCTGTTCATAAGAGCATGGTTAATAGTATAACCAGTTGCTGACTATAAGACATTGTCATGTCACCTATAATTCATTTTATAGCTAACATGTATAATAGTTGGTTAGAAGAGTGTAATATTTTTTTATTATATGGTCCACTTTTAATTCTTACAAAGTGCTTAGGAGCACGTGTTAGAGCTGACTCTTAACTAAGAGCACGCTTACCTTCTCTTTCCTCTTCTCTTTTCTCGAGCTAAACAAAAATATACTACTTTATTCCTTATAGCCAGCTGACTCGATTCTATTATACTTGATCTAATGCGAGATTTCTTTCCCATCCTCGTCTGAAATCGAATTGGTTTCTGTGATGAGCGTACTTTCGGCAACCAAAAGACACCAAATTTTATAGCAGGGGAAAGACTAGACTTTCCAACAAAAAGAAGCAGAAGAGATGATTCCAACATATTCAAGGTTAGTGCTCTGGTCATCTCATCAAGAAAACAAAACAGAAAGGGTTAGTAGTGCTTTGGTGGGCAACGACCGGATACGATCATGGCAGCAGGTAGTGTACCATGATGATTAACCAACGTATGAACACAAAGGAAAGAGGGTGGGTGGCCAAACAGCGGACCCAGGGCCAGGGGGAGGGGAGGGGCCGCCGGTCCGGTCCGGTTTCCCGCGCCACGGATAGGCACGGGCGTGCGTGTCAACCTCATCGCCATGATCGCAACGCTACAAAGACATCATCGTCCAACATGATAGACAGTGGCGCTAATAAAATGCCGTGGCCACCGGCACCACCATCCATCCGTTGACAGTCTCTCCTCTTCTCTCTGGATAATTGGATTACTGTTTCCCTGCTGCCTGGCCGCGTCGTCCCGTCCGGCGGCGAAATGATTCCCCGTTTTGTTTAATTATTAATCTGATTTCTATTTCTTTCTTTTTCTCTCTCTCTCTCGTCTTCAATCCTCTACAGGATTCTGACAGCCTGTGCGAGGTGTGTTGGTTTTCTAGTGGCGACCGAGCTGCTATCTTATCTTGGGTGTGTTAAGTCAGGCATGTCTCTTTCTTTGTTCGTCCGATATTATCCACATAATGGCACTCCTCTTAATCAAATGGTATTTTGACGTGCTGTCTTCTCTTGGTTGTTTTATTGAAAAGAATGGTATCCTTTGTATTTTCCTTTCTTAACCGGCGAGCTTAGTCAAGTGTGTCTCTTTCTTTTGTTCATAGGAGAAAATATCCACAGATTATCACCCTCTTAATTAATCAAAAGATACTCTGGGTTCGTTTTTATTAGATAAGACAAAAGATTTGCTGATTTCTTCAATTATAAATAAGATAATTACTCGATTAATCAATGAAATACCGGATGAAAACCGTTACGAATGCTCACAAATGCCTTCATGAATGATGACCATATAAGATACCAATGGCTGACATGGCTCCCAACATAGAGCACACAAAATTTACCGAGAAGAGGACTTGTTGAGATTGACTACAGCAGTCATCGTCATTGCCCCTCTTTGAGCCAACAACTTCGACTTCATTACTGACAATCACCAACGAAGCCCTTGCCGCAATAACCGCACTAAGCCAATGACCATCCATGCTAAACAGTCAGCCAAGCCACACCAAATGCCATGTAAGCTCCGAGTTTGACAAAAATCATTACAAAAGAGAGAAACATGGCATGCACCAGCCATGAGCCCCACGGAGAGCACCAACTGTCGACCATTGTCACAGCCTAGGGTCCTCCGAGGTAACTCCGGCTGCACGACAACATGGTGAGGTGGAAGAAACCTCTTGGACATGTCGGAAAGAACAGACTATCGAAGCTCTATCGCAACTCTGCTCAGCTCAAGACCGTTATCATCGTTGCCAACAATAATACCAATCCTACGGGTCTAGGCCAGCCACCCAAAGCAGGCCTCACCTTTCGCAACTTATCCAAGGTGATGCCTTCAAGAAGAAAGTGATGTCGGAGCGTTGTCATGGCCGACTCCACTAGGAGAGGTGGATTCGCTTTGAGCCTGTATTGGCAGATATAAACTCATAGCGACACCCCCAATAAGGAAAGCGGCACCTACCGCTGTCGTCGTCGTTGGCTCCGACCTAAAAGCTGGAGCCAGGCATTTTTATCCCGAGCCATGGATCTCCTCCACCACCTAGAAATATGTTAGAAGAACCCACCATCCCTGACTTAGGGAACCCTCCTAAGCATAGTCGTAACCGCCAAGCATATCGTGCGAAATCGACAAGCATATCCACCAAAGCTCCTACTGGCTCGCCAGATCCAGCCACGCCGTCATACATCACAAAACGTTGGCTACCTAGCCGTCATCTACTCATTAACCCCGACACTGACCGGCCGTGCAGTGAGCCCTTGTGATACATGCTAGTTTGTAGATGGTTTGGGTTTTTCCTGAAGAGGAAGGGATTGATGTAGTAAAGTAGCAACAAGTATTTTTATCAGTGAGAACTAAGATTTAGGAGAAGCATGCAATCAATCGTCGAGAGTTACTGCACAAACAAGAGCAAATACTTGCACCCAATGCGGGCAAGAGGGTTGTCAATCCCCTTGTACTCGTTAATTAAAAGGATTACATGTGGTAGTGGTAGATAGATAAAATGCAAAGTAAATAAAAGTTAAATAAAATGCATAAGTAAATGTATTTTTGGTAAGCATGTGGAATAGACCCCGGGGCAATAGTTTTCACTAGATGCATCTTTGTCAAGAACATAGCATGAGGTGGGTAAACAAATTAATATTCGGCAATTGGTAGAAACGCGCCTAGTTATGATGTTATTCATGGTATGATCATGTATATAGGCATCACATCTTTGACAAGTAGACCGAAATGATTCTGCATCTACTACTATTATTCTACTTCGAGAGCGCTTCTATGCTTGCCTCTCTAGGTATTAAGTTCAAATAAACAGAGTAATGCATTAAGCAAGATGACATGATGTAGGCAAAGTATGACAAGCAATATATTCAGAACCTGTCGTTTTATCCTTAGTAGCAACAATACAAATACGTGCTTCACTACCCCTTTTGTCACTAGGTGAGGACATTGAAGATTGAACCTACTACTATGCACCACTACCTTTGATGATCTACTCATCTACTTGGCCAAAGAAGACTCATAGATCGAAAAGCATACATAGCCATAACAACCATACTCCCTCCGTCCCAAAATAAGTGACTCAACTTTGTATTTAAATTTAGTATAAAGTTGAGTCACTTAATTCAATACGGAAAGAGTACATAGTAAGTCATAATAGAATTCATAGAAGACTCAATTACTTTCAATGAATAATCTAATCATAAGTTCATCGAATCTCAACAAACTGGTAGCAAGATAATTTGTAACGAGTAACTAGGGACAAAAGTAAATAAAGTGCAACAAGATAGCCCAATCCTTTTGAGTGCAAAGGAGAGGCGTGAACAAGTACTTATATTGATGCAAACGTTCTTCAGGACACACGGAAATTTCATCTAGTCACTTTCACCATGTTCTTTTGATTCCGCATTCATTACTTTGATGATTTGATATGTGAGTGGAACGGTGCTTGGGTGCTGTTCTTACTTGAACAAGCCTCCCACTTATGATTACCCCCTCTCGCAAGCATCCGCAAGTACGGAAAGAGATTTAAGACAAAGACTAACCATAGAAATAAACGTTTGGATCCAAATCAACCCCTTATGGAATAACTCATAAACTGAGGTTTAAGCTTTTGTCACTCTAGCAACCCATCATCTAATTACTACTCCACAATGAGTTCCCTTAGGCCCATAAATGGTGAAGTGTCATGCAGTCAACGTTCACATGACACCTCTAAGAGAATCACAACATACATATCATCAAAATATCAAACGAATACCAAATTCACATGATTACTTATGACAAGACTTCTCCCATGTCCTCAAGAACAAAAGTAACTACTCACTCATCATCATGTTGTTCAAGATCAGAGGGGTATTGAATAACATAAAGGATCTGCACATTTAGTATCTCAAGAGGCAAACCAACTAGCATCAACTACGATAAGTAATCAACACTACAAGCCAATCACATGTACCAATCCGAAGTTCTGACACAAAGATTGAATACAAGAGATAAACAAGGGTTTGAGATGAGATGGTTCTGTTGATGGTGATGATGAAGATTGGTCCTCCCGCGATTAGAGGGTTGTTGGTGATGACGAAGGCTTCGATCCCCCCCCCCCCGGAAGGAAAGTGTCCCGACGGAATCTGTCCGCCGGAGAGCAAAAGTGTGCCTGCTCTAGTTCTGCCTTATGGCGGCGGCGCCTCGTCCCGAAAGTCTCCCCATAAAAGTTTTAGCGTAAAATGACTTATATACCAGAAGGAGGAGGCCAGACGTGGGCCAGGGGCTCCACACAACATCAGGGCACGCCCTAGTGGGGGGGGGCTGGTGCTGTGTGGGCAGCTGGCTTGCCTCCACCAGTGGATATTTATCCCAATATTTTTTGGTATATTCCAAAATAATTCTCCGTGAAATTTCAGCCCATTTGGAGATGTGCTAAATAGGTATCTCTATTGTAGCTTTTTCAAGCCCTGAAATCGAGTTGTCGGCATTCTCCCTTCTTGTGTAAATCTTGCATATTAAGAGAGAAAAGGCATTAGAAATACTCAATGAAGTGTTATATAAATAAAAAACTTTACAAATAGCAGGGATAAAACATGATGCAAAGTGGACATATCACAAACACACTGCAAAGGAGGATCACATCGGATTGATCTCTGATGAGAACATGGTATTGAAGATCATAGAGAAAGAGAGAGAGCCATCTAACTATTAACTATGGGACCTGTATGCCTATGGAGAACTACTCATGCATCATCATGGATGCAAAAAAGCTTGATGTAGATGGCAACCGCGATCGATTCCCCCTCCTATAGAATACCGCCGGAGGCCTCCAAATGGGATCGTGACGGTAAAAGGTTTTCGAGGCTATCCCTGTTGGTTTTGGAATATTTGAGAATATATAGGGGTGGAATTAGGTCAGACGTAGTTGTGAGGGAGTTACGAGCTCAGGTGATGTGCCTAACCCCTCGGGCGCGCCCTATGAGCTCGTGGCTCTCTCGTAAGGTTGTTGGCCTCTTCCCAAGTCTTCTAAGGTCCCTTCACGTCCAAAAAAACACCGTAAAGTCGTATTGTGTTTGGAATTCATTTGGTATTGATTTTCTAAGAAGTAAAAAAACAAGCAAAAAACAGAAATTGGCGTTTAAAGCAAAAAATACAAATTTGCGTTGGGCATTAATAGGTTAGTTCTCAAAAATGATATAGACCGACCTTTAAAGTATATAAGATTGATACAAAAGTAGCATGGAACAAGCAAGAATTATAGATACGTTGGAGACGAATCAATATGCCACCCACATGTATGGCTCCGTTACACCCGTGCGAGTCGAAGAGTGCACACCGAGCGCCATCGAGGGGATGATCGGGGTGAAACCAAGTCCGACCACCATGCCACCGCCATGTCTGAAACGGTTGCCTGCGTCGTAGAGAATCCTAGGGTCGTCGCCCCCAAAAGTCGAGCATTGCCCGCGTCGTCAAAGGAGTAGATAACACCGCTGCCATCGTCTGTCGTGCGGGCTTCGCCCGATAACGAAGGAGGTGGAGGAGGAAAGGGGTAACAACAATGAATTTTTGGGCTTTGTTCGTATCAACTTGGAGGCAACGTGGGGGTGTAGAGATATTTTTCTAGTCACCTTGCCTATGTTTTTTTGTAGCAAACAAAAGCTTTCTGCATCAATGTATTAGAAGAGGTAGTAGAAAAGTCGAAAGTCCCCTTCTACACACGAGCTCAAATGACCTCGGGATGAACGATAACTTGAAAAACCATTTAAACAATGTTAAAAAACATCTAAATTTTATTACGACAAACTTTGATAAATGCTCTAAGAGCTTGCAAAATTTCATGATGAAATCACATTTGTGGAAGTTATGGCAAAAAGAAATGAATGCTCCAAAATGCTTTCGAAAGTAAAAAACTTTTACGGTACCTTTCTTTTGTCACAACCTCAAAAAATGTGATTTCATGACAAAAAATTGCAAGATCAAAGTTTTCCATAAAAAATCATTTAAAAAATGTTTTCTTAGGTGCAAAAGTATCACGTCTAAGAAAAGCGAATAATACAAGGGGGTCGGTGATACTTGGGAACTGCGTTGGGATTTTTCCTAAAAAGGAGGGGATGATGCAGTACAGTAAAGGTAAAGATTTTACTTAGTAAGAACCAAAGTTATCGAATCAATAGGAGGACCACACAATTTCATGTCTTCAACGCCTGTACACAAAAGAGCACGCACTTGCACCCAATGCACGCAAGAGGGTTATCAATCCTCTTGAACTTGTTACTTGCAAGCGATAAGTAGTGAAAGATAGATAATAAAAATATATTAAATATAAAAAGAACTACAAATAATAGAAGGCATCGAGGTATTTTTTATATTTTAGTATTATATTTGTGAGCAGACCCGGGGCCATAGTTTTCGCTAGAGGCTTCTGTTGAGCAATGTGGATAATCATGCAATATTTATTCACGGCAATGATCATGTATATAGGCATCACGTCCATAAGAAAGTAGACTGACTCGTAATTGCATCTATTACTATTACTCCACCATCGACCGTTATCCAGCATGCATCTAGAGTATTAAGTAAAAATAGAGTAATGCTTGAAGGATGATGACATGATGTAGAGAAAGTAAATCCAATTAATATGAATGAACCTCATCGTTTTACCCTTAGTGGCAACAATACAATATATGTCATGTCCGCTTCTTTCACTGGGATTAAGCACCGCAAGATTGAACCCACTACAACACACCTTTCTCACTAAAGATAAATCAATATAGTTGGCCAAACCAAACCGATACACCGCAAGATTAACCCACTACGACGCACCTCTCTGAGTGAAGGTAAATCATTCTAGTTGGTCAAACCAAACCGATTGATTGGAGAGATTTACGAAGCTATAACAATCATGCACATAAGAACTTAGGAAAGATTCAAATATTTAATCGTGAATAATCTGAACATAAACTCATAATTCATCGGATCCCAACAAACACACCGCAAAAGTGACTACATAAGATAGATCACTCCGGGAATCACGGTGATCTTGGCAACAAAAAAAATAGAGAGAGTTAGCCATCTAGGTACTATCTGCGGACCCGTAGGTTTGTGGTGAACTACTCACATATCACCATGTGAGCAACAAGGTTGATGTAGAGGTCCTCCATGATCGATCCCCCTCTGGCAGGACACCGGAAAAGGGCTTCACATGGGCACATGACGGAACAGAGACTTGCGGCGGCAGAAAAAGTGTTTCGGGAAGCTCTCTAGGATTTCTGGGATATATGAGAATTTATAGTGAAGAGAACGAGGCCTGGAGAGCCAGGAAGTGACTCCAAGCAATGAGGGCAGGACCATCCCCCTGGACGCGCCCTCATGGCTTGGGGGCACCCCGTGTGCCCTCCGGTGTCCCTTCAAAGATTCTAGGTCTTTATTTTGTCCAGGGAAAATCACCGAAACATTTCGAGGTATTTGGACTTTGTTTTGTATAGTATTCCTGAAAAGCGAAAAACATGCAGAAAACAACAACTGACACTTGGCACTCGGTTAATAGGTTAGTGCTCAAAAATAATATAATGAGTAAGTAAATGCCTAAAAAGCATCCTAGAATGATAATATAATAGCATGGAACAATCAAAAAATTATAGATATATTGGAGACGTATCAACCGATGCTACGAAGTGGCTCAGAAACAGCCTCGAGTTCGTGGCCAGGGAACAATGATTGCTGGTTCTAAAGAACAATGCATGGCATGGCTATGACCAACAAAGTGTTGGAGCTCGTTAGCTTAGTTGCGATACACAAATTCAATTATGTCATTTCTAGTCGGTTCCCTCTCCGATGTTAGAGAAGTAAAAAAGTTGACTTTATTCCTCTAACGCGCACCTAACTGAACCCCAATCATCGATAGTGGAGGAAAAATTATCCTTCGGACTATATCCCTAGGCTATATTTACTCCACTGCTCGAGGGTGGACTAAAAAAAATCTTCATTCCTATCTTCACTCTTCTGCCTCTCCTCCTCCCGCTCCTCGTCGTTCCCCGCCACCCCTCTCCTCTCAATAGCCGGACGTTGTGGCCGGAGGCCCCCGCCGTTGATCCGTAGTGCGGATCCACGCCGCCACGCGAGCCGCGCGTCCTCAAGCGACTACTTCTCAAGCCGCCGCCACCATGATGATGTCGCCTCTCTGACTCGCCTCTCTGCCTTCCCCGAACTCCTCGCACCACATCAATGGTAGAGGAAGTATCTCGACATCCGACAGCGAGGGTGGGGACATGGATGGCGTAGATCACTTATCGAGAGACCAACGGACGCCATTGGCTCGGCTCCTTCACACGCCCGAACTCGCCACCCTCGAGTATGACCGGTGGGAGTTCTAGCTGGACGGCTCCGCGACTTGCCTCAACTTCCCCTGAGGGACATCACTCGTCGAGTTCCAGCCGTCGTCCATGTTGGAATTATGCCCTAGAGGCAATAATAAATGTATGGTTATTATTATAATTCCTGTATCAAGATAATAGTTTATTATCCATGCTATAATTGTATTGAATGAAGACTCATTTACATGTGTGGATACATAGACAAAACACCGTCCCTAGCATGCCTCTAGTTGGCTAGCCAGTTGATCGATGATAGTCAGTGTCTTCTGATTATAAACAAGGTGTTGTTGCTTGATAACTGGATCACGTCATTGGGAGAATCACGTGATGGACTAGACCCAAACTAATAGACGTAGCATGTTGATCGTGTCATTTTGTTGCTACTGTTTTCTGCGTGTCAAGTATTTATTCCTATGACCATGAGATCATATAACTCACTGACACCGGAGGAATGCTTTGTGTGTATCAAACGTCGCAACGTAACTGGGTGACTATAAAGATGCTCTACAGGTATCTCCGAAGGTGTTAGTTGAGTTAGTATGGATCAAGACTGGGATTTGTCACTCCGTGTGACGGAGAGGTATCTCGGGGCCCACTCGGTAATACAACATCACACATAAGCCTTGCAAGCAATGTGACTTAGTGTAAGTTGCGGGATCTTGTATTACGGAACGATTAAAGAGACTTGCCGGTAAATGAGATTGAAATAGGTATGCGGATACTGACGATCGAATCTCGGGCAAGTAACATACCGAAGGACAAAGGGAATGACATACGGGATTATACGAATCCTTGGCACTGAGGTTCAAACGATAAGATCTTCGTAGAATATGTAGGATCCAATATGGGCATCCAGGTCCCGCTATTGGATATTGACCGAGGAGTCTCTCGGGTCATGTCTACATAGTTCTCGAACCCGCACGGTCTGCACACTTAAGGTTCGACATTGTTTTATGCGTATTTGAGTTATATGGTTGGTTATCGAATGTTGTTCGGAGTCCCGGATGAGATCACGGACGTCACGAGGGTTTCCGGAATGGTCCAGAAACGAAGATTGATATATAGGATGACCTCATTTGATTACCGGAAGGTTTTCGGAGTTACCGGGAATGTACCGGGAATGACGAATGGGTTCCGGGAGTTCACCGGGGGGGGGGGGCAACCCACCCCGGGGAAGCCCATAGGCTTTGGGGAGACACACCAGCCCTTAGTGGGCTGGTGGGACAGCCCCAAGGGGGCCTATGCGCCAAGAATAAAGAATCAAAGGAAAAGAAAGAAAAAAGAGGGAGGAAGTGGAAAGGGAGGGGGACTCCTCCCACCAAACCAAGTCAAACTCGGTTTGGGGGGGGAGTCCTCCCCCCCTTGGCTCGGCCGACCCCTTGAGGGTCCCTTGGACCCCAAGGCAAGGTCCCCCTCCCTCCTCCTATATATATGGAGCAATTAGGGCTGATTTGAGACGACTTTCTCACAGCTGCCCGACCACATACCTCCATAGTTTTTCCTCTAGATCGCGTTTCTGCGGAGCTCGGGCGGAGCCCTGCTGAGACAAGATCATCACCAACCTCCGGAGCGCCGTCACGCTGCCGGAGAACTCTTCTACCTCTCCGTCTCTCTTGCTGGATCAAGAAGGCCGAGATCATCGTCGAGCTGTACGTGTGCTGAACGCGGAGGTGCCGTCCGTTCGGTACTAGATCGTGGGACTGGTCGCGGGATTGTTCGCGGGGCGGATCGAGGGACGTGAGGACGTTCCACTACATCAACCGCGTTCTCTAACGCTTCTGCTGTACGATCTACAAGGGTACGTAGATCACTCACCCCCTCTCGTAGATGGACATCACCATGATAGGTCTTCGTGCGCATAGGAAATTTTTTGTTTCCCATGCGACGTTCCCCAACAGTCCATGGGAACGGTGAGTGTGTCAATGGCCAGGGAGAACCGGACGCGATGAAGCACCTCACAGGGGAAGCCGCCAATGAGGAGTACATGGTGGACCTCCGCCACCAGTACCCCGAGTTCGTGAAGATAGGTCGAAAGCGGTTTGTTGAAGCCATGGTGAAAACGCGCAGAGGGCGGGGGCAGGGGGCTTGCCATCCTCTTCGACGACGAGGAGCACGACAACGGCGATGAGGAGATCGACATTGAAGAATGGCGTCGCATCTACCCCGATTGCGGCGACGACGACACATGGTCGGACCTCATGATCAGTGGGATGATTCAGGCCAATTGGATAGCACTCTATAAGATTTATTAGAACCTATGTTTAGGTTTAGGTTGAGTTTAAGATGAAGTTTTAATTTAAGTCGAATCTATGTTGGACATTATGCTAATCTATGTTGAGTATATGTAGATTACTCAGTAAAATCAAATATTTGTTGAACTTTATGTCAAATTTCAGTTGTTTCAATCAAAGTTATGTTCAATTTGATGCAAATTTGGTTTTACTCCATTATTATAGGGGATTAGCTAGGTTCGGCCAAAATTAAGCAGAGTAAAAATACTGCATTAAAATTTTACTCCATGGGATCCTCCGTTATATATAGGTGATCGGTTAGCAATGCCCTTATATGGCAAATGTTCACAATAAACAACTTCTTCATTTTACAACCTCTGTTTGTAAATATATAAATCTCTAGAAGGGTATATATTTAGGAACGAAGGGAGTAGAACTTTGAAGACAACTTCGACCAAGAAGTAAGCATTGAAATAAACTCAAACAACATGCACTATGAGAATGATGAATATAAAGTCTTCTCTAAAACCTCTAAAGAAAAACACACTCAACATTGTCAACCGACAACAGCAACAACAACCACAAGAGACAAGATTTCAGCAAAAAGTTAACATAATTTTTGCCCCCTTCTGTATTTTGCAAACTTCTCTCAAACTGTTGAACCAAATAACATCAAATTTGACAAACAAGTAGATACACATGTTGTAGAGATATCCTCAAAAAATTGCTCAATCAGACATTTTTTGCCAACCAGTTATGTTAATCTCCCGAAACTACTCACTGTTGAAACTCAGCTGTCCAAACTGAAAACATATTCTCAAATATGATGCTCCACTTGACCCAGTCTTTATTCTTTAAACCAGCTAACCGGATCGAAAACTCAAAATAAGGTACGAGCTCATCAAGTTTGAGTCCAATCCAAACATGTTTGATCCTTCAATCGCGAGTTGAACACTGTTAGTCCGATGCAGCAAATCTGCACAGAACCTTCTCTTGTCCTTTTTTGAAACCTTGTCTTTAAGGCCGATTCATGAAAATAATAAGAAGAGAACTAACAGTTAATTAATGGAAATTCAAAGAAAACCATTACAACACGCCTTCAACAAGGCACCATCAACACACGCCGACCCCGGAGCTATGCACCAGGTGAGCTATCGGCTCCGTTACCCGAGCAACCCATTGCCGACACCCTACAATCAAAATTGGAACCATTGCTCAAGCATCCATGCCTATATCAAGGCCACAGACCAGGCAAGCTGCCTGCTCTACCGCCCGAGTAACCAGAGCCGATGCCCTACAACCATCTTTGGAGTCACCGCTCCGACGTGCAAACGGGAGCCCCACACGCTGACCCCCAAGGCCATGCACCACACAAGTCACCAGCTTCGTCACCTATAGCGGCCGTTTTTTCGAAAAAAGAATTTCCAAAAAACAGGCATTTGTGTCCACCAGTCCCAGGATTACTGTTAGCTGGTGGACACTTGCTTGACACAGAAATCCCAAGAAAAATACATAATTTGGGTTACAACCATGAAGGTCCACTCGGTTGAACAAAAGTCATAGGTTGACGGCGGAAGCGACTCGAGGAATCTCCAGTGCCCATTGGACTCTGTTCCCACAAGAACAGCTGAGCTGGATAAATTCCTGTCTCACAAGGCTGCTATCCTTGACTCCTAGATTCCGGGGCTGACGACATCATGTTCCTCTTCGAATGCAATCTGGCCAAGACAATAGCCAAGGACAAGTGAGTGAGTACTTGAAATGTACTCGCAAACATCAAGAAAACAGATAAGTTAAAGTAGGTGAGATGCATGCATAAATTATTAAATAACTCTGTCATGCCATAAGAATTATTCAGTGATGCATCTATGCAGATGAATCATTTTCCAATGGTGTATAAACAAGCAAGGAAAGGTAACAATCAATTATAAGCTTGTCGATCGGGCGTCTGAGGCGACATCTCGGAAGGACAAGTAACACAAGCCATAGTCGGACGTCTTAGCGACACCGCATAAAGGGACTTGTTAATGGAATATTACTAAACATGCCACAGTTGGGCATGTAGAGCGACACCATAAAAAGGGCTTATATGAAGATAACAAGAATAAGCAATGGCATGCATGCTACAGTCGTGCGTCTCGGAGACACCACATAAAGGGCTGATATGAAAGTAATAACAGTTGCCATAGTCAGCTGTCTAAGTGACACCACAGAAAGGGCATGATAAAATAAATACTCGCCACAATCGGGCGTCTCAGCGATGCCACAGAAAGGGCTTACATAATAACAACACCGAGTATTCACGAGGTAGAACCGTTCCAGGGATACTCTAACAAATCCATATGCCAAAAATGATTAGTCCACATGAGAAATTCATAATAATAATAATAATAATGGTTATCATCGTGGTTCATAGATATCATCCTGTTTCAATTTAATTCCTCTGAAGACCGACACTCAGACTGACCCTTGACCTGTCAACCAGTCGTCCGTGACCGCAGACACGTCTACTCAGATAGTTTTGACTCTGCAGAAGGTGTACTCTTTACCCACAACCCATGGGTTTCAATAGTCACGGGCTAATCCCATGTACAGTATTTTAGAAGTAACAGCCAGAACCGACACACACCCATTTTTACCCCCGCGTGGTCCGGAATCACCCGGACTATGCTGCCAGGGAAAAACCATAAGACAGAGAGACCAACATCCTCGAATAGCATGGGATCACATTTCAGATGAGGTAGGGAAAAAGAATTAATCCATTTGGAATTTTATTTAAAAAGATATGGCCAGTCAAAGCTTGGTCAAAGATGGATTTTAAAACAAATCAGAAAAAGAAAAGAAACAGCTCGTGGATGAATACGCTTTCCAAAATTGAAAACACATTCAAGGAAAGGCGCTTACTCGCAGGGAAGGTGCATCAGCAGGCCAGCGCCACGAGGAGCGACGGTTGTCTCACCGACAGGTGGGGCCACGTGTCGGGTTCGTCCCTCTCCTATCGCGCACGCTTGGGCAGAGACATCGACGAGTCCAGCGAGGCCCGCCGGTGCTAGGGACATCTCTCGCGGCGCTCATCACACCGACGCGTTCAATGGAAGGAGCCGCACCTCATGGGAGCGTAGAGGGTCGCCGGTGAGCTCTGCATTGAGCATGGCTGTGGCAATGGCGGGTGACGGCTTGGGTGGGAAGGAGGCTTCGCAGACAGAGGCTCCTAGGTGAAAACGACAGAGGGGATGCGCACTAGGGGTCACAGTGAGGCCAGCAGGGGCCAGGGTGGGACGGTTAGGGTTTGGGGCTGCTGGAATTTTGCTCACGGCTGGCGGCGACGCTACGGCCAGAGGCGAGCGAGGCGAGGGGCTCTGGCCAAATTGAGGCAAGGGGGAGAGAGTTGCGGGCTCACCGAGGCTACTGGGTTGCTCAAGGAGCTTGGGGGTTCCTTTTTTATAGCCGGCCCGAGGTGGTTCCCGCGGCGCCTGGGGATAAGAACCTCGTCGACAAGCGCTGGAACGATGCAGGGCGGCAGGAGCGGGCTGGCAGAGCTTGGAAGCATGAGGATGAGGGGTCCAAGGGCAGCTGGCACGTGGGGAGAGCTTTGGCGGCTCTGGCCACGGCAGGGGCAGATGCGGCCGACGGCTATCCACCAAGGGGCTTGCTACGGGGTGCCAGAGCGCGACCAGTGCCTCTACGGCTCGGGAGGGGACGGGGGCTAATGCCTACTACGCAACCTTCTCCTTGTAGACGTTGTTGTAGGACAGTAGCAATTTTCCCTCAAGTGGGTGACCTAAGGTTTATCAATCCGCGGGAGGCGTAGGATGAAGATGGTCTCTCTCAAGCAACCCTGCAACCAAATAACAAAGAGTCTCTTGTGTCCCCAACACACCTAATACAATGGAGTTGTATAGGTGCACTAGTTCGGCGAAGAGATGGTGATACAAGTGCAATATGGATGGTAGATATAGGTTTTTATAATCTGAAATTACAAAAACAGCAAGGTAACTAGTAACAAAAGTGAGCACGAACGGAATTGCAATGCGTGGAAACAAGGCCTAGGGTTCATACTTTCACTAGTGAAGTTCTCTCAACAATGATAACATAATTGGATCATATAACTAGCCCTCAACATGCAACAAAGATTCACTCCAAAGTCACTAATAGCGGAGAACAAACGAAGAGATTATTGTCGGGTACGAAACCACCACAAAGTAATTCCTTCTGATCGATCTATTCAAGAGTCCGTAGTAAAATAACACGAAGCTATTCTTTCCATTCGATCCATCATAGAGTTCGTACTAGAATAACACCTTAAGATACATATCAACCAAGACCCTAATGTCACTTAGATACTCCATTGTCACCTCAAGTATCCATGGGTATGATTATATGATATGCATCACATAATCTCAGAATCATCTATTCAACCAACACATAGAACTTCAAAGAGTGCCCCAAAGTTTCTACCAGAGAATCAAAACGTGTGCCAACCCCTGTGCATAGGTTCCCAATGTCAGGAACCCGCAAGTTTATCACCAAAACATACATCGAGTACTCACATGAATCCACGTGTGCCAACCCATATGCATAGGTTCCCAATTGTCACAAACCCGCAAGTTGATCACAACAGATAGACACGTGCAAGACATACATCAAGTGTTTTCAAAGACTCAATCCGATAAGATAACTCCAAAGGGGAAACTCAATTCATTACAAGAGGGAGAGGGGGGAGAACATCATAAGATCCAACTATAGTAGCAAAGCCCATGGTACATCGAGATCAAGACATCTCAAGAACACGAGAGAGAGAGATCAAACACATAGCTACTGGTACATACCCTCAGCCCCGAGGGAGAACTACTCCCTCCTCGTCATGGAGATCGCCGGGATGATGAAGATGGCCACCGGAGATGGATTCCCCCTCCGGCAGGGTGCCGGAACGGGCTCCAGATTGGTTTTTGGTGGCTACAGAGGCTTGCGGCGGTGGAACTCCCGATCTAGGTTTCTTTTTGGGAGTTTATGAATTTATAGGAATTTATGACGGTGGAATTGCGTCAGTTGGGCCTACGAGGAGGTCACAAGCCCGCACGGTGCGATCTGGGGGGTAGGCCGCACCCCATGGGCTTGTGACTCCCTCGTGGCACTTCTGGCCTTCTTCCAAAGCTTCGGGGGTCTCTTTTGGTCCAAAAAAATCATCGTAAAGTTTCATTCCATTTGGACTCCGTCTGAAAATGGGCCAAAAACAAAAAACAGAAACTGGCACTTGGCACTGAGTTAATAGGTTAGTCCCAAAAAAGATATAAAATAGCATATTCATGCATATAAAACATCCAAAGTTGACAAGATAATAGCATGGAACCATAAAAAATTATAGATACGTTGGAGACGTATCAGGGGCGCATCCCTACGGGCGAGGAACGGCCAGGCTATGTCGGTAGGTGGGAGACGGCGGCTCTACGCACTGGCATCAAATGGCGCGCACTATGGCCACGCTCACGAGACGTTCGACAAAATGTATGGCATTACTACAGGGCTCAAGCAGCTATGAGACTACACAGGGAAAGGCAATATGTCAAGTTAAAGCTGCTAGACAAGGTTTTAGGGTCAGGAGAGCAACTCAACAATGCAAAGTGAGAGCCATGCCAAAACTGGACATGCTTCACACGTGTTTGTTGTAATGGCAGAGGCATCTAAAATATTCTTTTGGCATCAAAACTTTCCAGAGTGATGTCTCTTTACACACTAAGAAAAATGGCGGGGTTAGATTTGAAAGAGAGAACAATTGTTTGAGAAAAACATTTCTGGTCATAAAGTTGAGGCTGTTAATTCATGTATCTAAATTCACCCAATGGGGCTAGAATCTTGGACTTAAGGGTTTGGTAGGGTGAACTACCAGCACTAAAAATCCCAAGGGCATTAGGGCAATTAAAAATAGGATTGTAGTTCAAAACATCAAAGTGGACCAGAATAGAAAATGGGTTGTTTTGCTAAATCTTTCCAAAACACATAGTTGGGTTTTTATATAAAAGTGTGTCTCATGCATCCCTTGACATCTCCAAATTTTCGTGGAATTTTTAAATGAATTTATAAAAGGGTTGCAGTGCAAAAGAGGTCCTTAAAGGAATTAAAATGCCATTTTTGAACGAGTGAAACTTGGAAAAATATTTATATAAAGGTCTTCATTGAATTTTTCAAAATAAAAGAAATGTTTTGATGCAAGCACTCAAGTCCCATCATAATTTTTGAAAACTTCTATTTGTAGGAGAACATTTATATTTTAGAGAAAAGAAGGGGTTCTGAAATCAACAAAAAAAATGCAAAAATTAAAAATTAAACAAACATAGCCAAATTTTAAATAAGGAATTAAAACGATCTTAATCAATGACTCTAGCACACAATGATCTCCAAAATGCTACTTAAAAGGAATTTTTTTTGGAAAGAGGCTTTGAAAAGAGCCATGAAGCAGTTTAATTTTTCAAAAAAATTATTGTAGACAATATTTTAATTTATAAAAATGTGATTAAATTTTTGGAACTCCGCCTATGTTGTCTCAGCATAGCCGGTCCCAAGCCTGGGTAAAGGAGGAGGGTTGTGATAGGTGTGGCAAGCCAACGTGAAAAACCTAGCCACTCTTATGGAGATGAAACCTAAAGGAAACTCGTTGGGGCGTAACCCTCTTAGCGACGCGCCACATCGGAACCCGGGTGTGGTGTCAAATGGGCAAGGGTCGGGCCGTCACCCCCTTGGTGGCGCGCCGTATCTTGATCTGGATACGGCGATAAGTGATCAAGGGTCGGGTCGCCGCATCCTTAGTGGCGCGCTGCACCGACGCCCCGGTGTAGTGAAAAATGAGCAAGGGTCTTCGCATTTGAGTCGACGAGTGTGGAGGGTAAGGAAGTTAGCCGAGCCTAGGAGGATACACTTAGGTAGCTGGAACATAGGGTCCCTGACGGGTAAGTTACGGGAGCTAGTTGATACGACGGTGAGGAGGCGTGTTGATGTCCTATGTGTCCAAGAGACCAAATGGAAGGGACAAAAGGCAAAGGAGGTGGAGGATACCGGCTTCAAGTTGTGGTACACGGGGACAACTTCAAACAAGAATGGAGTAGGCATCTTGGTCAACAAGAGCCTTAGGGATGGAGTTGTGGACGTTAAGAGGCAAGGGGACCGGATGATCCTTGTCAAGCTGGTAGTTGGGGACTTAGTCCTCAATGTTATCAGCGCGTATGCCCCGCAAGTAGGCCACAATGAGAGCACCAAGAGGGAGTTCTAGGAAGGCCTGGAGGACTTGGTTAGGAGGGTACCTATTGGTGAGAAGCTCTTCATAGGAGGGGACCTCAATGGCCATGTGGGTACATCTAACATAGGTTTTGAAAGGGTGCATGGGGGCTTTGGCTATGGCATCAGGAACCAAGAAGGAGAAGATGTCTTGAGCTTCTCTCTAGCCTACGACATGGTTGTATCTAACACCCTCTTTAGGAAGAGAGAATCCCATCTAGTGACGTTCAGTAGTGGTCTACACTCTAGCCAGATTGATTTTGTCCTCTCTAGAAGAGAAGACAGACGCGCTTGCATTGATTGTAAAGCGATACCTGGAGAGAGTGTTGTCCCTCAACATAAGCTTGTGGTTGCTGACTTCCCCTTTAGGATTCGTGTCCAACGGGATAAGCGCGCCAAAGTCGCTAGAACGAAGTGGTGGAAGCTCAAGGGGGAGGCATCCCAGGCTTTCAGGGAGAGGATCATTAAGGAGGGCCCTTGGGAGGAAGGAGGCGATGCAAACTTGATGTGGACGAGTATGGCGACCTTGTTGCGGAAGGTCGCTGTAGAGGAGTTTGGGGTGGCCAAGGGAAGTAGAAGGGAAGCTAAGGACACCTGGTGGTGGAACGATGAGGTTTAGAAGGTTATTAGGGAGAAGAAGGACTGTTTCAGATGCCTATATCTGGACAGGAGTGCAGCTAACATGGAGAAGTATAAGGTGGCGAAGAAGGCTGCAAAGCGGGCGGTGAGTGAAGCGAGAGGTCGGGCGTATGAGGACCTCTACCAACGTTTAAACACTAAGGAAGGCGAAAGGGACATCTATAAGATGGCCAAGATTAGGGAGAGGAAGACGAGGGATGTCCGCGAAGTCAAATGCATCAAATACGGAGATGATCAGCTTCTTGTGAAGGATGAGGCGATCAAGCGTAGATGACGGGAGTACTTTGACAACCTTTACAATGGAGAGGTTGACAACTCTACCATTGAGCTAGACGACTCCTTTGATGATACCAGCATGTGCTTTGTGCGACGTATCCAGGAGTGTAAGGTTAAGGAGGCGTTAAAAAGGATGAAAGTAGGCAAGGCGATGGGTCCTGATGGTATCCCCATCGAGGTGTGGAGAGGCTTGGAGACATAGCGATAGTATGGCTAACTAAGCTTTTCAACCTCATTTTTCGGTCAAACAAGATGCCCGAAGAATGGAGGCGGAGTATTTTAGTACCAATCTTTAAGAACAAGGGGGATGTTTAAAGTTGTACTAATTACCGCGGAATCAAGCTGATGAGCCATACTATGAAGCTATGGGAGAGAGTCATTGAACACCGCTTAAGAAGGTTGACAAGCGTGACCAAAAACCTATTTGGTTTCATGCCTGGGAGGTCTACCATGGAAGCCATCTTCTTGGTACGACAGCTGATGGAGAGATACATGGAGCAAAAGAAGGACCTTCATATGGTGTTCATTGATTTGGAGAAGGCCTATGATAAGATACCTCGGAATGTCATGTGGTGGGCCTTGGAGAAACACAAAGTCCCAATAAAGTACATTACCCTCATCAAGGATATGTATGATAATGTTGTGACAAGTGTTCGAACAAGTGATGGCGACACCGATGACTTTCCGATTAGAATAGGGCTACACCAAGGGTCAGCTTTGAGCCCTTATCTTTTTGATTTGGTGATGGATGAGGTCACAAGGGATAGACAAGGAGATATCCCATGGTGTATGCTCTTTGCGGATGATGTGGTGCTAGTCGATGATAGCCGAACGGGGGTTAATAGAAAGTTAGAGTTATGGAGGCGGACTCTAGAATCGAAAGGTTTTAGGCTTAGTAGAACTAAAACTGAATACATGAGGTGCAGTTTTAGTGCTACTAGGCACGAGGATGGAGAGGTTAGCCTTGGTGGGCAGGTGGTACCGGAGAGAGACACGTTTCGATATTTGAGGTCCATGTTGCAGAAGGATGGCGATATCGATGAAGACGTGGGCCACCCAATCAAGGCTGGGTGGATGAAGTGGCGCCAAGCTTCTGACGTACTCTGTGACAAGAGAGTGCCACAAAAGCTAAAAGGCAGGTTTTATAGGACAGCTATCCGACCTGCGATGTTGTATGGCGCGGAGTGTTGGCCAACCAAGAGACGACATATCCAACAGTTAGGTGTAGCGGAGATGCGCATGTTGAGATGGATATGTGGCCACACAAGGAAGGATCGGGTACGGAATGACGATATACGAGAGAGACTTGGGGTAGCACCGATTGAAGAGAAGCTGGTCCAGCATCGTCTCAGATGGTTTGGACATATTCAACGGAGGCCACCGGAAGCGCCAGTGCATAGCGGACGGATAAAGCGTGCTGAGAATGTTAAGAGGGGTCGTGGTAGACCAAACTTGACATGAGAGGAGTCCGTTAAGAGAGACCTGAAGGTTTGGAATATCGACAAAGACTTAGCCATGGACAGGGGTGCGTGGAAGTTAGCTATCCACGTTCCAGAGCCATGACTTGGCTTCGAGATCTTATGGGTTTCAACTCTAGCCTATCCCAACTTGTTTGGGACTGAAAGGCTTGGTTGTTGTTGTTGTTGTTGTTGTTGTTGTTTGATTAAATTTTTGGGATGTGACATCACTCGAGCAATTGAAGCCGACACCCAACAAGCACAGCCGGAGCCGCCGCTCCGACATTCACGCCAACCCCAAGGCCATTTGCCAACGACACCGTCACCCACGTGATCAATACCGACACACCTCCAGGACGACGAGCTCCGGAGCCGCCGCTCTGGCTTCCTGGAAACCCACAAAATGTCAAAACCATCTGAGACGATGTTGTGTATTCTTTTATGGTGTACTCTCTCTCACTCACAAAATGTCAACCAACCGCGGTAAATATAGTGGAGCGCGGTAGCTCGATGCTGCTCAGAAGGGAAATAAGTTCGGCACTCCATCCTGGCAACCCAACTCAACATGACAACATCCTACATTCCTACTCAAAGGAAACACCATCTTGGGGATCGCATGTTGGACTGGGAAGCAACGAAGCGGCAGAACAAAGACAGGGAGACGTAGCCAAATGATTACTTTTCCAGAGCCTTTTATAACCTCTCCCAAAAAAATTCAATATACACCATCCTCCATCCATCCCTACTCGAACGAGAACAGGCCATCATGTCCGGAGCATGGACACGACGAAATCTAGGCTCGTTTCCCCTCACCGGCAAGGCAATGGCCGGCCCGACGGAGCTCGTCACCAGAGCTGAGCCCTCTCCCTGATCATGTTGGAAATGGGGTGCCAGCCCGTGAGCCACGGCTTCTTGGCCGCCGGCGACGCGAAGTTGAGCTCGAACATCTCCTTGCTGACGTTGCCGCCCTCGCAGAAGCCCACCAGCCGGGCCACGATGTCGGCGCTCTCCTCGACGTGCGCCAGGTCGTCGGGGTCCGTCCACAGCTTGCTCACCAGCTGCAGCTTCCGCTGCTTCGCCTCCAGGGGCACCCGCCACTTGATGAACAGCCGCTCCCGCTCCTCCTCCGTCATCTTGGACCCCATCCGCCTCGCCAGAAACTCCCGCTCGGTCCTCAGCGCCTTGATGCTGCAATCGTGCAAGATGAACGATATCTGCCTCAGATGATTTCTTTTATATTCAATAACGACTGACGAAACATTTTTTTTAAACAAGGATGTGCACTTCTTTTTTTTAAACATTCAGTAACGACTACCTACAGCTAAAATAAAGACTGATGGCTACCTACAGATAAAAAAGGACTGATGGTTAATTAGGACACAAGTATGAACATGACGAAATATGTGCATAATCGTAGAAAAGGTTGTGGACTTGAGGTTGTTGAATGATGGTTAACTAGCACAGAAGTATGAACATGACGAAATCTGTTCATAATCATACAAGAGGTTGTGGTCATTGAATGATGGTTAACTAGCAAAGAAATGTGAACATGACGAAATATGTGCACAGTCATAGACAAGGTCGTGGATGTTGCACCATGGCTAACTGAATTGACTAAAGCTCATCAGGGTAGAGTTTCAACAGCATCTCTCTTTTCTAGTACTCTATTCAACACTACTTTCTTGCTTCTGGAGTTAACCAACATAATCTGTAATAAAACAGAAAAAAGATGACAGGCAGCATATTTACCTTGAGGCTCGAGAAACTGCAAGCTCGTCACCAGGTGCAGCAGGGCTTGCATCACCGACTTCAGCCAAATGCTGCTGCAACCACAACAGTCTTCGGACTTCAACTTCGATGTATATCTGATCTGCCGTGTCCCCCCTGAATAGCCGGTAGAACTGAGTCCTGTGTATGATGGATACATAACAGATATCCCAAAGTTGGATAATGTGCTGCATCTGCTCCTTAAACAATCTCTCCCATGACTCAGGACCGTCTTGTAGACATCCGGCACTTTCTTGTGGATCTTCTTCCATGTCATTTGGTTTGGCTTCATTAGATTCCAACTCCAAGACCTGCAAGAACATTTCAAGGGAACTATTTTAGCAGGAAAAACAAAATAATTTCAGTATGACCAAAAAGTGAATTTGTGTGCAGGCCAGGACCTGGCAGACAAGCAGCTGCTTTTGGTACTGAAGTTTCGCCACCCGCTCCTTCAGCTCTGTCACATAATCCCTGATGTTCCTTACATTTTCTTCAGCAGCATTTTGGAACATCCTCTGCATCTTTTTCATGTTCACTGAGCCGGATCCCCTGTTGCGAGGCGCTTCATCACGCAACGATATATCTCCAGTGTCTTCACTCTTGGCGGGAGTAGCTTTTCCTAAATCCTCATGAGACGCGGTATGACTGTCTGGAGCTCTGTTCTCAACTTCTGGCTCCAAAGTTCTGGTAGAAGAGTCAGGAGAGCAAGGTGCTCGTGCTAGATTAGGTCTGTTCAGGTTGCTCACGCCCAGTGGAAGAAGCATCCTCCTCTTCTTTTTTGACGCATTGGACTTTGTGGACGACTCATTACACTGCGTGCCAGCATTTGGAAGTGACATGACCAATTTGTCAATAGACCTCTGTACATTTTCTAGTTTCGCCTCAAGTTTAGCAATGTCACTGTCTTGCATATGCAGCCTAGTAATTTCATCTTTCAGGTCAGACCCATTTCCTTCATCTGTAATCATCTCAACGTCTCTGTTTTCAGATCTAACAGATTGCATCTCCTTGATTTCTGCCTGAAGTTTTGCAATAGTTTCCGCTGCATCTTGGTTGCCATGTTTGTGGCATTCAACCTCCTTGTGCAATACTTCAATAGCTCGGTTCGCTTCAACCTCAAGTTGCTGTTGCAGCTGCTCGAGCTTGCGAATCTCATGCTTTAGCATAAATGGAGCAGTGGATGATTGCCTGATTGAATTCCTTATCTTGATCATTCTACTAGGCTGTAGTGACCCAGAAAATGTGAGGCACTTTCGGGCCGTTTGTGGCGAGTCAAACGAATTCCACCCCTAAACGAAATGATGGATTTGGAAAAGATTAGTTAACAGCAAATAAGTTACGTTCTTGATGGGAAAAGGCAAAATCTTACTAGCTTGTCACCCATCTTCTTTCGTAGTTCTTCAAGTTGCGAACGTGCATTATCTCGTTCTTTCCTGAGTTCTTCCATTTCTATTTCCATCTGCAAGGTTCACTCTATTATACTAGACCAGTTGCAAAAGGTAAAAGCAAGCATTTCACCCTTGGTCAGAGACCTTACCTGTCTAATTTTACTGTCCTTCTCCATTATGAGGATCTCAGAAGGGGAGGCATGGTCGCTGGTCCTTTGTCCTGCTTGTAACCTAGCAACTTCCATTTGAAGCTGCTTCACAAGCTGCTTGTCAGATATAACCTGTATGGACAATGAAATGGTAAGTTGGATTCAGTAACCAAGGTTGTGACAAAGAACCTCATAGTCACACCTCTTACCATATTAACTTTTGCAGTATTTGTGACCTCCTTGGCACAGGTTGCAAAGAATAAAGTATTTCTAGATTGTTCTACGTATGTCAGGGCTGGGCTCATGGTACAGATGATGGCTGTTCTTGCATTCCCACCCAAAGAAAGTTGCAAAATACGTGTTAGCTTCGAATCCCGATATGGTATGTGTCCACTTCTTTTCTCAGAGCTGCAATTCAAATTTATATTTAAGAATCCTCAAATAAATAATAATTGGTATGTTTGAAGTTTCAACAAGGATGGAATTTCTTTTCCACAGATTTTGCTGTTAAAAATTAAGAAACATGTGCAGATGCTGGCTGTAATATCTTACTGACATAATCTTAATGCTAACTGCTAGTCCACATAACCTTTCAGTAATTATAAGCAGTGCTGAAGCAAAGGGGTGCACAGTTTCTGAAACTCAGGTATAACCAACTTTGCAATGTACAGAGTACTAATTATTTGCATTAATGATAGTTTATGCAATTTTTTAGCATCCTTTAGATATTTGACAGGTTCATTAGAAAAAAACATGGAGGAGCAAACTGAACTTAATGCAGTAACCATATTATTTTAGTGGTTATCTAAGTATTTACCATGGTTCATGCTGCTAACCTGTGAGGTATTCTTATGTAGAATATGTCTACACTAATATAAATTATTAAATGTACAATGAGAACCAAAAATTGTAGGTAACATAAATGAATTGAATTGAATAAAATAACGATCTAGTAATAGTTTAATATGACGAGTTTATCACCCTGCAATATGAAAAAACTATTGTTTATTAATCATCACATGCCAAGTGCCACTAGTGTTCCAAAAAAACTCATCCTTGGGTTTGAACTTTCAGTCATTTAGCCAACAGAACCAAGAATCTATTACTATGAGATGTTAACAAAAGAGAATTTGTTCATATACACAAAATGACTCGCTCAAGATTGTTGGGATTAGAATAACTAGAGGTGCATAATAACATCGTTCACTTCATAAAGTGCCTTAGTAAAAAATATGTTCATCTGATGCATTTCATTTACACTTCAGTTGAGCACTTCTGTATGAAATTCATTAGTAGCGAAGTCACCACACTAACTTGAGAGATTGTTACATATCTAACAAATAGCTAGAGTTAAGACTAAAGAAACAGTGCATCTAAGTAATTTGGGAACTAGTTTCCAAATGAATGCAGAGAAAGAGCTATTAAAGCTATCTGGACCAAATTTCCTATGTAGAAGTGCATTCACAAAAAAAAAAGAGACCTTAGCTTCCGGATGACTTTAGTCAAAGTCAACAAACTGCGATTTATATGGGATCCTTCTTTCAATCTTGCACCAATTGCTTGTGTTTGTGCAGCCCGTTCGCTTCCAGCAAGGTCAACGAAATTCTATAAAGAAAGCAAAAATAAAATAAAAAATTCATTAAGATCATGGACAATGAAAATCATCATCCCACATGCCAAAACTAAAAGTATTATGCTTACTAGACTGGCAACAAAAGATTTAACACAGCCTGACACCTCACGGAGCCTACTCTCCACTGTCTGCATAGAGATATATACACAAAAGAAAGGTTACTTCTTTGCTCAATACATTTTTCTTTGAAAGGTTGAATGTAAACAGGAAATATTTTTCTTATATACCAGCTTAATGATTTGGTGGGAACGTGAGCTAGCATCATTGAGTGCAGTCTCCCCAACTTGTCTTTGTCCTGCAGTTATTTGGTGGATCAGTAACAAAATATCACATAATTAACAGTACATATTTCTTCACAAATAATAATAACCTTCACAAATGCTGATTAGATGCCTCAGATGTTCTTTGTCCTTGGCAACTTGCTCATCCAACTTATCCACAATGGGTCCTTTCTGTGAAACCAAAATATGTTTTTAGAAGATCATTACATCATGAAGGGAAATTTCTTAAGGGCAGTGTATCGATCGAGCCAACAAACCTCAGGATCATCTAACAGCCGAAGGGAACCAGAGCCAGGTTTTAGAAGATCCTTCACATCCTCATTGTATATTTCCATAGCAGATATCTTGATAGTAAATTCCCTCTCGGGGGTCTAAGCAATAGACAAAATCCAGAAATGGTTATGTCTTAGCAGTCTTTAATAATTGCACAGAGTTGTTGTTTGAGAAGATGCACAAAACTCACATTTTCTATGTGCCTGTATATATCACTAACAGCACTCTCTGTCACACCTCTCATGGTAAATGTCTTGCCACTGCTAGTCTGACCATAGGCAAAAATAGTGGCTGCAAAACAAAGATAAGAAAAAGGTCATTTACAGATGATTATTCCACTAGCACCAGTCTTGAAAGTAAGCACTAATATACCATTAATGCCTGTCAATGCAGACATTGCAACATCCTTAGCTCCATCTTCATAAACTAAGTCTGTTTGACAACTCTGCCCAAACACCTTATCTGCATGGGATACATAGGCATTGATTAGTCAAATAGAAGATCAGTGCTTCCATGACAACAGAACCGATTGATCTGATCACGGGGCATTGTACCAAAAGTGTAAGAGGTGGGTGCAGCCCGGTCCTGTGGGGGACCCTTGTATAGAATTGTCTGGCTATCAGCACATTCCCACACGACCTGGTCCTTCATGGCCAGCTCCTTCTTACTCAATGGTCGCACCCTAACTGTGACAAATATTTTCTCCTCCTTGGACTTGGAGCTACCTCCAGGGGTAAGGGTCGGTGCACGCTCAATCTTTGACATAGGGGTGCTTGGTGGCCTTGATGCAGCCATGTCTTTTAGTTCTTGTTGGAGTATAAAGTCCTGCGGTACGAACTGCAGACAGAAGGCTGGGACAAGCACCAAGAAGTCAGCCTTAATTCTTGCGGAATGGCACAGTGGCAATTGCCAAGTTCAGTTTTCTAAAGAACAATACAGATATAAAATGAAGTAAGAGCTCATCATCAGCCATTAAAGACACTAATACTGACAATGCAAGAAACAATTTCAAAGAATGCAGGATATGTTGCAACTACGATCTCCACAGTTAGGTGCCACCTGTTGCTGACCGGTCCAATAAACAGTCATTAAGTTCCAATAACAGAAATAAATAAGCGTATCAGATTTTACTTCACCATTTATGGCTAACATTACACGGCTGTCAGGCCAGCAACGGTCCCCAATTTCGAATCATCAACCTCTGCATTTCCTGTAGCTGATTAAATGACCTAGAACAATACAAGCACAAATCCGGATGCTAACTAATTTCCTTATGATATGTGCTAAGCTGCATTCGCGCGGGTCAGGAAGCACAAATCCGGATGCTAACTAATTTCCTTATAGATATGTGCTAAGCTGCATTCGCGCGGGTCAGGCTCAGATGCCACAGTTTCCTATTCCGAACTACCGTAAGCGCACGCCCCAGAAATAAAAGGAATCATCGGCGCCAAACTCTCGTAAGCCAAAAGCATCTCAAACGCTAGTAACTGGATAACCCGAAAGCCCAACGCAACCGCTTACCGAAACCGGTCTGGCGAGCCGCCAATTCCTCCCGGAAAAAAACACTGCTATCAGTAGTCCCGCGCCGCGCAGGCAGCAAGCAAATCCGAAACAACCTGGAGGCAAGCAAGGAAGGGGCTGGTTAGTTAGAGTAAATAAACGAAACGACCAAAGCGAAACTCCGCGAGCAACCCAGGCGGGGGTTAGGGTTCGTCACCAGCAACTGAAATCGGCCCAATCTCGGAGGGATCTCTACCCCCGCGCCGGTCGCTGCCCAGCGAGTGAAGCGGGGGGAGGAAACCGCCGGCCACGGGCGGAAGCGGATCGGGAGGTGCGCTCGGGGGGGGGGGGGGAGACCGGAGAGGGCGCCCTCGCTCGCTGGATGAATTTGGGAGGGGGGGAGGGGAAGGAAGAGGAGGAAGGGGAGGAGAACAAGTGCGAACGGAGCGGGTGGGGATAGGGAGGTGGACGAGGCCGCAACGGCTACTTCGGATTTGGAAAGGCGTTACCGGAAGCCCCCCCGCAACTCGTTGCGACGTGGGCCACGGTCGGCCCGCAAGGCGCCTGGACCTACATGTCGGCGAGTGGAGTTTTATGGTAGGTTTTGGTTTCAGGTGCTTCGGACGGGGAGCTGTCTATGGCCGCTACTCGGGGTCGCCGCCGCTAGGCTACACGGGCGTGCGCTCGGGAATCGCGACGGCTGAATTTGAATTCCAATTTGAGCTTCAATTTGCATTATTAGACTACCCACGATAGATAAAAGTAACAGTAGGTAGTGCTCCCTCTGTAAACTAATATAGGAATGTTTAGATAATCTCTCATAATAATAAAGCACAGACTGCTTCTGGCGTCCGTCGCGGCATTTTTTCAAAAACATCCCTGTAGTTTCCTCTAATTAACCCGCGGTACGTTTTTGAGTGAGACCGAAGCATTTTTTTTCACATTTTACACAAAACCCCCTTACTTTCGTGCTAAATAACCCGCGGTCCAAATTATATTCATAAAGAATCGTTTTTTAAACTTTTTACGTACACCCCTCACATATGCGTTAATAATCACGAAGTCCATTCAGAATAAATATGTATTTTCAAATAACAATATCTTTTAAACCGTAAATTCAATTTAAACATGTTATATATCAAACTTGATTAGAAAAATGTGTAGAGTTTGAATATGTTGTTATTTTACATATTAAATATTTTAAAAAATACTATTAGATACAATGCTAATCAATATTTGTCTTTATTTCGTACCGACTATTTGTATTGTAACATGTTAACTTAAGCATCAATATTTGGAAATGTTATAATCTTTGGACATGATATACTTGCACTAGTTTCTTTCTTTGTACATATTTTATAATCTAAGACCTTACGTACGCGCTTTTTTTTGACAGTATTCATGTCGTTTTTACTAATGGACTACACTTTTTTATTTTTTATACTTCTCCCGTTGCAACGCACGGGCATTTGTGCTAGTAATAATAAAGCGCGCAACGCTTCTGTCGTCCGTCTTCGGTCATTTTGCAGAAAAGCCCTCGCAGTTACAGTTAATTAACCCGCAGTCCAACTGTAAGTCAGAACGAACCGTTTTCTGTCGTTTTGCAGAAAAGTCCTCACAGTTTTAGATAATCAACCCGCGGTCCATCTTTTAGTCAGAGCCGAACCGTTTTTTTGCATTTTACAGAAAACTCCCTGATGTTTCAGGTAATCAACCCGTCGTCCCTAATTAAGTGAGTCAAAACTTTTTTGTTTTAACAAAAAACCCTGACTTGTCAGTTAATCAATCCATATTTTATCTAAAACTAAATTATCCATATCTTTTAAACCATAACTCTGATTTTAACATGTTATATATGAAATTTGATTGAAAAATGTGTAGAATCTAAATAGGATATTATTTTTAGCTGTTGAGTACTTCTTAAATATTATTTTTGGTGCAAACTTAATCTGTAGTGCACGATCTTTTTTCTCTCTCTTTCCGACGACCATACGAATTGCAATAAATATCCATTAAATTAAGACCAAATTGAAAGGAAAGAAAACATCGTTAACCACACATGCACACCATTGAAAAATCTCGTGGGGAGAAACAACATATTTCTCATCTTATTCCGAGTGATTGTACATTCAAATGCGTTTTCGTTGTGTGAGCACTGAGGCCATCGTCGAGAACACAAATGTGATGCCATGTGAAAATATATTACGTTCAAAGTGTGTGTTATTTTCTCTTCCGTTGCAACGCACGGGCTTTTTTGCTAGTTAAAATAATGATCTAAACGCTCTTATATCAATTTACAAAGAGTACTACTAAAGTGGCAGCTAATTAATAAGAATAAGAACAAGTTGAATAACATAGCTAGTTACTCGTATTATAATAAGTAACATCATGCGTATTGGCTTACAGGTCCAATAACCCCGGACGGAGGGAGTATGAAGGTAGAAACGTAGAACATTTAAAACCGCAACTTGCAAATCCGGTCCCTCAAATGCGCACGTACGTGTCCGGACGCGTTCGCGGACACTGACCGGACGCGCCTCCTATTTCCCTCTCTACATCTGCGTATCTCGTATCCATCGCTCTATATCCATACTACTCATGCAACGTTGAGCTACTCTATGTGATTTAACATCGAACAACAAAATTGGAAGCACACAAACACAAGATCGACTTCAAACGAACATCAAACATCAGCCAAAAGATCATCTCAAGTTCATCGGACATAGTTTTTTTTATGTTATTACAACTAAAAACTATATAAACAATGCGTAGAGGGGGTAGATCATCACTTCCTCGTCGACCCTTTGCCCTTTGGGTCACTGGTGCAGCTGTAGCCATTCGCGGCTAGCAAAGGGTCGGAGAACGAGGTGTCGTTATCGCTGTTGTCAGGGTCAAAGTACGAGAGGACGATGAGGCCATTCATCCGACGGACGGCCCCCGTCCTGCTCCTGCTTCATCTTCGCGAGCCACGCCTTCTCCTCTGCTAGCTCCTTCGCCTCGCACTCCGACTGCTCAATAGCAAGTCGGAGCGTCTTTGCGTTCTTCCATCAGAGGCACCGAGCGTCAGCCTCCGCCGTCGTGAGGGACCGGCGATACACCCATGCAAGGAGGCGTCCGTCCTCGTCGTGCTCCGTCGACATCCCGCAACGGCGGCGCGTGGACTGCTCCGCTTCCCTCTCCCTTGACCACTGCCTCTCACGGCGGGCGCCGTGTGCCTCCTATTTAAGAGTGCGCGTGGGGGGCCAATGGCATGGGCACTAGGACCCAACGCTGCCCGTGTGGAGGAGCGGCCGGCGGGGGAAGGACAGCGGCAGGGGTAGGTGCAAACTTCACAGTCCTGGGGAGCTGCGCGCGGGGCGAGAGGGTCCAGCTCTGGCGTCATAGATCCGCCGATGAGGGAGTTACGACTGAGATCCATATCGGAAGCTTCTCACGGTCTCCACCTTGGACCACTCCAAGGCGATGTAGAGGGTGATGTGATTTGCGTTGGGTTTTCCGTGAAGAGGAATAGATTGTCGCAGCATGATGTGGGTAAGTATTTCCCTCACTTATGAAACCAAGGTTTACCAAATCAATAGGAATATCAACCACAACCGTCTACAACGGTTGCATACAGAAGAACAAACAACTTGCACCCAACGCGGGCAAGAGGGTTGTCAATCCTCTTGTCTTGTTATTTGCAAGCAAGTGAGGTGTGTGGATAATTGTAGATAGCAAGATAAAATAGAAACAAGTAAATGATAAGCAAGGTATTAAAGGTTTTATCAATATGTTGTGAATAGCCCCGAGGGCCATAGCTTTCCCTAATGGCATCTCTCATGAAAAATAGCATATGGCGGGTAAACAAATTACTATTGGGCAATTGAGAGAAAAGCGGATAGTTATGCGATATTCATGGCAACGACCATGTGTATATAGGCATCACATCCATAAACAAATAGGCCAACTCTTGCTTGCACCTATTACTATTACTCCACTCATCGACCGCTATCTAACATGCATCTAGACTACTAAGTAAAACAGAGTAATGCATGGAGAACAATGACATGATGAAGACAAAGTAAACTCAAGCAATACGAATAAACCCCATCGTTTTATCCTTCGTAGTAGCAACACAAAGACACATCTTGTCCCCTTCTGTGACTAAGATATAGACATTCGCCGGGTTGAACCTACCACAACGCACCTCTCTCGCTAAAGAAATATTGATCTAGTTGGCCAAACTATTTCAATAGATCAGAGAGAATTACGAAGCTGTCATAATCATGCACATAAGAATCATATAAGTATTTAGAGGAGACTCAAATATTTATCATGAATAATCTGAACATAAACCCACAATTCATCGAATCCCAACAAATGCACTATACAAAAGGAATTACATCATATGGATCAAAGCGAAGATGTGATGATCACTGTATTAAAGATCAAAGAGAGAGAGAGAGATTGACATCTAGGTAATGTGCATGGACCCGTAGGTCTGTGGTGAACTATTCACACATCATCATGAGGGCACCAAGGTTGATGAAGAGCCCCCCCTATGATTGATCCCCCCTCAGGCAGGGTGCCGAAACGGAGTTCTAGATGGCCTCCCATCGGAACGGAGACTTGCAGCGACGTAAAAAGTATTTCGGGACTCCCTGTGATGTATTTAGGGTAGATGAGAATTTATAACCACAAAACAGACTCGGGAGGGCCACGGGGGAGGCACAAGCCATCAGGGCGCCCCACAGGTCGCGTCATGTTGCTTGTGGGCCCCTTGTGTGGCTTCCAGCCTTCTTCTAATACTCATGCTTCTTCTTTTGGTCCAGAAAGAATCACTAATAAGTTTCAGGGCAATTGTAGTTCGTTTGGTATGGAAAACCTGAAAAGTGAAAAACATGCAGAAAACATCAACTAGCACTCGACACTTAGTCAATAGGTTAGTGCTAAAAAATAATATAAATTGGTAAATAAATACCCCAAAAGTATTCTAGAATGATAATATATCATCATAGAACAATCAAAAACTATAGATATGTTGGAGAAGTATCAAGCATCCCCAAGCTTAATTCCTGCTCGTCCTCGAGTAGGTAAATGATAAAGCGGATTTTTTATGTGAAATGCTATCCATGATGTAACCTTATGCATGTATGCTCATTGAGAAACTATGAATTAACAAATATTAACACATCAATACTTATAGGTATAACCACCAAATCATTGATCTTTCAAAGTATATGATCCTCAAAGATTGTTTTAACCCTATCCATATTTATTATATTAGCAAGGCATGGATCCATATTCACCACATTAATACAAATGTCAAGCACCACGATGTCCAATTCACGCAATTGGATCGTACTTTTTCAATATGAAACAACTTTTTATTCTTCACGCAATACATGAGCGTGAACCATTGGACATAGCATAAAGGTGGAATATAATATTGTGGTAGGTTTCAAAGGGATAAAAATGGAGAAGATAATATCACATCAACTAGGCGTACCAGCGGCCTATGGAGATGCCCGTTGATAGATATCGATGCAAGGAGTAGGGATTGACATGCAAATGATGCACAAGAGCTATAAGTGTATGAAAGCCCCACTGAAGCTAAGTGAGGTGTGCATCCAACTCTTGCTTGTTCATGAGGACCTCGGGCATTTGAGGAAGCCCGTCATCAGAATATACAAGCCAAGTTTATGAAAAAGTGATTCCCACTAGCATATAAATGATATAACATGAGACTCTCTATATGAAGAACAAGGTGCCACTTTGAGGCACAAGTGTGGTAAAGGATAGTAGCAAAGTCCCTTCTCTCTTTTTCTCTCATTCATTTTTTTTTAGTTTTTTAATTTTTTTATTTATGGTGGGCTCATTTGGCCTCCCTCATTTTTATTTCCTCACTCGGACAATGCTCCAATAATGATGATTGTCACACTTTTATTTACTTAGAACTCAATATGAAAAATGATAGGACGATATGACTATGTATGAATGACTGTGGCAGTGTACCAGGATGTGCGAAGATCTAGCGTGACATGAATCAAAAAATATGATGAACGGTTGATACGTTCTGCATGTTCCATAATCTTTTGGGTGACATTGTTATATGTTTTGCTACACTTTTATATCTTTTTACACATATTTGGACTAACCTACTAACTCAGTGCACCCTATGCCAATTTCTGTTTGTAGATGTCTTTTTTCCACGGGCTTTTACCCAATTTTACAGAGCCCCAAAAATCCCGAGAAAACTATATAAAAATCAGCGCACGAGAAGCTTCACGAAACACGAAAGGGGGCCAGAGGGGAGCCAGGGGTCGCCCATGCAACCTATGGGCGCGGCCCATCCCTAGGCTGTGCCAGGAGGCCGCCTGGGTGGGGCCCACGCCCTCTAGTGCCCTCCTTTTGCCTATATTTACCCCTCGTCGAGGAAAACCCTATACGGGATCCAGAATCGCAAATTTCTCCATCGTTCCGCCGCTGTAGCGCTTCCGAGATCGGGAGCATCAGGAGACCTCATCCCGGCACCCTGCTAGAGGGAGGATTGACCCCCGGGAGCTTCTCCACCGCCATGGACGCTTCCCGGACGTGCCGTGAGTAGTCCTCCTTGGACCATGAGTCCATGACCAGTAGCTATGTGATGTCTCCTCTCCAATCTTGTGCTTCCATGATTAGCCCTTGTGAGCTGCCCTACATGATCAAGGCACCTATGTAATTTTCATGCTATTGCTATGCTCGGTTTGTTGGGATCCGATGGATTATGAGATTATGTTCAGATTGTTATGAGCTATATATTTGATTATTCTTTTATATTATGTTCTTTAGTGATTCATTCACGTTCTCTGTTGCTTTGTATTGCTTTGTCCGAGTAGTAGATTGCAACTCCAAGAGGGAGCGTTATGCATGATTGTGAGTTCATGCCCCCTGATGTCTAGCTTGAGTGACAGAAAGATGAGACTAGGGGATGTGCTGTTGCCACCAGGGATAAAACAACGGCGCTTGTGACCACGGTTGCAAGGATTGTTTACCTTACGCATAGTTCGTTAATGCAGTTGTCCGTTGCTTTGAGTTTACACTTTGGGTGGGGCTCGCAACTTAATACCATCGAGATGTTCTGGATAGATATCTCAAGGTGGATGATTAGTAAGTATATGCTGATGAATAAACGATCTACTTGTCTTGGCATTCTGCCCATTACTATTGATCCTCTAACTTTCAAGTAGCATAATTAGCATTGCGGTGCGTTCATAATTTTGTCAATTGCCCAGCTGTAATTTGTTTACCCAAGCATAGTTGTTTATCGTCTTTTGGGAGAGAGATATCACTAGTGAATAGCATGTGACTCCGGTCCATATCACCACCATTGCTTACACCTCCATCATTTACTGCTTTCATTTATTTTTCCGTTGCAATCACTATCACTATTCCCGCTTGTGTTTTGGTCCTTTGCAAACTACAAGGCCGGAGAGATTGACAACCTCTGTGTACTTGTTGGGAGCAAAGTTATTTGTGTGTGTGTAGGTCCACGTCTTCTGCTAGCGCCAGGGTGGGAGACACCTACTTGTTGATCCTAGGAGTCCTCCTGGTTCGATAAACCTTATAGTCTCCGTGTAAGGGAAAACTTGTTGCTGACTACATCTCAACCTTGCACTTGGGGTAACCAACGAGGAGCGAGAAGTATATACATTATCTCATCATCAATGGCGGCTTTGCCACAAATACTATGTCAGCTCTATATGATCATGCAAAGCATTATGATGATGAACGAACTAGTCATGTGAAGTGACAATGGCATTTGCATGGCAATATATCTTGAAATGGCTATGGAAATGCCATGATAGGTAGGTATGGTGGCTGTTTTAAGAAGTATATAAAAAGGTTTATGTGCAACAGAGCATGTCATGTCACGGGGTTTGGATGCACTGGCAAAAGTTGCACCAATCCTCAAGGTGAGAACGTGCGATGCACGATACCGAAGAGGCTAGCAAATATGAGGAGGTGAGATTGCGTATGTCCATCGTGTCACATTAATCATGAAGAACTCATGTACTTATTGCAAAATTTTATTAGTTTTATCAAAAATCAAAGTACTACTCACAAGGTGATACGTTTGTGTCGTATCTATAACTTTTTATTGTCAACTTTCACATATTTTTGGCAACATTTTATATGATTTATTGGACTAACATATTGATCCAGTGCCAAGTGTCAGTTCATGTTTGTTGCATGTTTTTTGTTTTCCATACTATCCATATCAAATAAAGTCCAAACACGATAAAAAATTATGGAGATTTATTTAGGAATATATGTGAATTTTGGGAGTTGGAATCAACGTCAACGAAGGCCCCACGACCTCCACTAGATACCACGACGCGTCCCATACCCCCTCATCCGCACTGGTGGTTAGTTTCCATACTGTAAGTAGGTTGGGACTCTTCTTCGGGCGCAAGAAAGATAATTTATGGAAAAAATCATGTAAAGGTTTTAGCCCGATCGAATTTAAGAAACGGTGAAGGGCCAAAAAACATGAATGCAAAACAGAAGAGAACAGAGAGGGAGATCCAATCTCGGAGAGGCTCCTCCCCCCCGCCACCATGGAGGCCATGGACGAGAGGGGAAACTCTCCTCCCATCTAGGGGGAGGCCAAGGAATAATAAGAAAGAGGGGTTCTCTCTCCTCCTCTCTCTCCCGGTGGCGCTCGAGTGCCGCCGGGGCAAGGAGTGGGAAGGCAATGTACATCAACAATCTTGCCTCTGTCAACACCAACTTTCTCCCCCTCTATGCAGCGGTGTAACACCTCTTTTCCCACTGTAACTCTCTACTTAAAAATGATGCTCAACACTACATACTATTTCCCAATGATGTGTGGCTATCCTATGATGTTTGAGTAGATCCGTTTTCTCCTATGGGCTAATTGGTGAAATTGCTATGATTGGTTTAATTTGCTTGTGGATATGTTGTTGTCCTTTGGTGCCCATCATATGAGCGCGTGTGTGTATCACACAATAGGGTTAGTTGTATATTGACAGGACTATGCATTGGAGGGCAAGACTGACAAAATACTTATTCCTAACATAGAAATTGATGCATATGGGATTGAAGGGGGGCCAATATATATCTTAATGCTATGGTTGGGTTTTGCCTCAATGAACGTTAATACTTGCACATACTTGCTAATATTTACAATCATAAGTGCATAGAATTCCAAGTAAGGGATGACGTGCTAGCATTGGCCTCTCCCACATAAAAACTTACTATCGATCTAGTAACGAGTCAATTGCCTAGGGACAAATCCTTGTATTGTGTTACAAAAAACTTTCTACTACACTAATATATTTATTATCTTGCAATTTATTTCTCGTTTTATTCTCGCAAAGTACTTCTAATTTTTTTCTTGTTTTAGGTAAAGCAAATGTTAAGTGTGCATAGAGTTGTATCGGTGGTCGATAGAACTTGAGAGAATATTTGTTCTACCTTTAACTCCTCGTTGGATTCGACACTCTTATTTATCAAAAAGGGCTACAAATGATCCCGTGTGCTTGTGGGTTATCAAGACATTTTAATGGCACCGTTGCCGGGGAGCAATAGCGTGGGGTGAATATTCTCGTGTGTGCGTGTTTGCTTTATCACTATGTAGTTTTTATTTTGTTCTTGTTTTCTATCTTTAGTTATGGGTAGGAAACGCAAAATGCCAAACAAAATAGTTGTACCTACCGAACCAATGGTTGAAGAACCACCCAAAATCTATCATACTACTGAAGCTTTTTTACTTGGATCATCTTTGATCCCTATGTGCTCGTGCCGAAACCCCAACTAGTTTAGTTGAGGGAAAATCATTAGATGAGCATGCTTATTATGTGCGACACCGCTTATCTCAAACAGGGAAAGTTTTATGGCATCATATTAATACTTTTCATTGCTATGCTTGGAATTATGTGAAATATATGATTTAACTTGTTGTTATGAAGACCCTAAGAAACACCTTCCCTACCAATGTGAGTTTAGTGATAATGGAATCTTATTTTCTTATGATAAAGGTGTTTATAGTTATTATTATGTTGAACCAATTGAAGAATTTGTTGCTTTAAAGGGTGCTTATGAAAAAATTTTATTTGATTGAAAAGTACGATGCAACTCTTTACAAATCTGAAATTTTTGCCATACTTAAATATTGCTATGAAAACTATGCTTCTAATGCTTATGTTGAACTATATATTGAGGACTCCTGTGTTGTCAAAGAAGGGACTAATATTTTGCAGGAGTCTATGGAAGAAGAAATTGATGAAACTGTGAGCTCATGGGATGAAAAAGATGACGAGGAGAGTGAAGAACAAAAGGAGAAAGAGCGGATTAGCTACCCGGGCCCACCTTCTAATGAGAGTAACTCTTCAACTCATACATTGTTTAATTTCCCTTCGTGCTTATCGAAGGATGAATGCCATAATAACTCCCACGATCTCGATGATTCTTTTGAAATACCCCTTTTGATGAAATTGATGCTTGCTATGCTTGTGGCCAAGATGCCAATATGAATTATGCTTGTGAATATGAACTTGCTATAGTTCCTTATGTTAAGAATGAAGTTGTTGCTATTGCACCCACACATGATAGTCCTATTATCTTTTTGAATTCTCCCACTACACTATTTCAGAGAAATTTGCTCTTATTTAGGATTATATTGATGGGTTGAGTTTTACCATTACACATGATGATTTTGATGGATATAATATGCATGTGCTTGCTGCTCCTACATGCAATTATTATGAGAGAGGAACTACATGTCCACCTCTTTATGTTTACAACGCGATAAAATTGCAAGAAACTGCTTATGCTATGTATTGGCATTTACTTGATGTGCATGAATTGTTCTTTTATGACATGTTGATGCAAAGGAAGAGAGTTGGACTTCGTCATTGCATGATATATGTTGCTTTGTGCTCACTACTAAATTACAAATCATTGTTAATTAATATTGGCTTTGATATAGCTTGGGATCCAGGTGGATCCATTACTTGAGCACTTTATGCCTAGCTTAATGACTTTAAAGAAAGCGTTGTCAGGGAGACAACCCAAAAGTTTTAGAGAGTCATTTATTTCTGTTGAGTTCTTTTAAAAAGTTTTAAAACAAAAAATTATAGAGGGGAACCTAAAATTTTTCAAAAAGGAAAGTGAAAGTGAGAAAGACGAACACCGTTGAAGTGGGGGACGTCCTTGAACTTTGTTCATGCCCATGGAAACTTTGTAAATATCGATTATAGAAAATTTTCAACAAAAATAATTATATGCTTGTACAAATCCGTTGTATTAAAAAAATAACATGCCAAGATTTTCCTTTAGGATGATTAGATTGCTTGTTGGTATGTGCGATGCAAAAATAGAAACTTTGGCTGTAGTGCGTGAATTTATATTTTTTTACTGGAATGTCAAATGTTTCTGAAATTGTTACACAGTAATTCTATGCAATTTTTTTATTTTGTCCTAATTTTGCAGAATTTTTAAATTTACAGAAGTATGATCAATATTCAAATTACTAGAGAGTGTCCTTTTTTGACAAATTTTGTTTTTGATGCATTGTTTTGCTCGTTTTGATGAAACTATTGATTGTATCGATGGTATAAGCTATGGATAAGTTATATTATAGGAGCTATAATGCGAAAACAAAATATGAATGGGTTTGCAATAGTATGGAAGGTAGTAATTTGCATTATTATACTAATGAATCTCACGAGTTTTTTTGTTAAGTTTTGTGTTGATGAAGTGTTTGAAGATCGAGGAGGTATCGATATGAGGAGAAGGAGGAGAGGTAAGAGCTAAAGCTTGGGGATGCCCAAGGCACCCCAAGTAAATATCCAAGGATACTCAAGTGTCTAAGCTTGGGGATGCCCCGAAAGGCATCCCATCTTTCTTCAACAAGTATCGATATGTTTTCATCTTCGTTTCGTTCACGTTATATGTGTAAATCTTGGAGCGTATTTTGTGTTTAGTTTTCACTTTTATTTTGTGCACCATGATGGTATGAGATAATCCATGGTTGGTTTATAGAATGCTGATTGCACTTCACTTATATCTTTTGAGTATGTCTTTATAGAATGCTTCATGTGCTTCACATATATCATTTGAAGTTTGCAGTCGTGCTTCTCTACATATATAAAACCTTTATTTGTAGAATACTCTTTTTCTTCACTTATATTTATTAGAGCGTGGTATTTTGTGTAAAGAGTTAAACTCACGTGCTTCACGTATACCTATTTAGAGAGTCAAAAGGAATTGGCCATTTACATGGTTAGTCATAAAACCCTACATAAAACTTGTAGACCAGTAAGTATAATATGTTTGATTCCCTGCAATAGTTTTGCGACATTATGATAATAATATATGGATGAAGTAGTTCATGATTGTGTATTAGTAAGAATATTGATATTAAGGTTTGTGATTCCCGAAGCCTGCACGTATAGTCTCTAATTTTGCGAAGAAGATGGAGCATAATTTATCCTTGATTGAAATCCTTTGTGTTGTTATAATCGGAGTCGCACGATGGTTAACTCCTCCCAACCTTCTACCTCGGGACATGCGGGTAGTGCTTTTCTTCGAGAGAGATAATAAAATCTTGCAATAAGTATGTGAGTTCTTTATGACTAATGTGAATCCATGGATATACGTGTTGGAAATATTCCCTAGAGGCAATAATAAATTAGTTATTATTATTTTCTTTGTTCGTGATAATAGTTTATTATCCATGCTATAATTGTATTGATTGGAAACACAAATACATGTGTGGATACATAGACAAAACACTGTCCCTAGTAAGCCTCTAGTTGACTAGCTCGTTGATCAAAGATGGTCAAGGTTTCCTAACCATAGACAAGTGTTGTCACTTGATAACGGGATCACATCATTAGGAGAATCATATGATGGACAAGACCCAAACTATGAACGTAGCATACTAACCGTGTTGTTTTATTGCTATAGTTTTCTGTGTGTCAAGTATTTGTTCCTATGACCATGAGATCATATAACTCACTGGCACCGGAGGAATACCTTGTGTGCATCAAACATCACAACGTAAGTGGGTGACTATAAAGGTGTTCTACAGGTATCTCCGAAGATGTCCGTTGAGTTAGTATGGATCAAGACTGGGATTTGTCACTCTGTGTGACGGAGAGGTATCTCGGGGCCCACTCGGTAATACAACATCACACACAAGCCTTGCAAGCAATGTGACTTAGTGTAAATCACGGGATCTTGTATTATGGAACGAGAAAAGAGACTTGCTGGTAATGATATTGAAATAGGTATGCGGATACCGACGATCGAATCTCGGGCAAGTAACATACCGAAGGACAAAGGGAATGACGTACGGGATTATATGAATCCTTGACACTAAGGTTCAACCGATAAGTTATTCGGAGAATATGTAGGATCCAATATGGGCATCCAGGTCCCGCTATTGGATATTGACCGAGGAGTACCTCAGGGCATGTCTGCATAGTTCTCGAACCCGCAGGATCTGCACACTTAAGGTTCGACGATGTTTTAGTATAGTTGAGTTATATGTGTGGTTACTGAATGTTGTTCGGAGTCCCGGATGAGATCATGGATGTCACGAGGGTTTCCGGAATGGTCCGGAGACGAAGATTGATATATAGGATGACCTCATTTGGTTATCGGAAAGTTTTCGGGCATTATCGGGAATGTACCGGGAGTGACGAATGGGTTCCGGATGTTCACCGGGAGGGGCCAGCCCACCCGGGGAAGCCCATAGGCCTTAGGGGTGCCGCACCAGCCTTTGGTGGGCTGGTGGGACAGCCTAAAAGGGCCCTATGCGCTGGATATAGAAAATCAAAGAGAAAAGGAAAAAAAAGGTGGGAAGGAAGGGAAGGACTCCACCTTCCAATCCTAGTTGGACTAGGATTGGAGGTGGACTCCTCCACCTCCTTGGCCGGCGGACCCTTGGGGTCTTGGACCCCAAGGCAAGCCTCCCCCCTCCTATATATAGTGGAGTTCTAGGGCTGATTTGAGACAACTTTTTCCATGGCAGCCCGACCACAAACATCACGGTTTTCCTCTAGATCGTATTTCTGCGGAGCTCGGGCGGAGCCCTGCACGAGTAGATCCTTCACCACCACCGGAGCACCGTCACGCTGCCGGAGAACTCATCTACTTCTCCGTCTTGCTTGCTGGATCAAGAAGGCCGAGATCATCGTCGAGCTGTACGTGTGCTGAACGCGGAGGTATCGTCCGTTCGGCACTAGATCGGAGCGGATCGTGGGACGGATTGCGGGACGGTTCGCGGGATGGATCGAGGGACGTGAAGACATTCCACTACATCAACCGCATTTCTTAACACTTCCTTCTATGCGATCTACAAGGGTACGTAGATCCAAATCTCCTCTTGTAGATGGACATCACCATGATAGGTCTTCGTGCGCGTAGGAATTTTTTTGTTTCCCATGCGACGTTCCCCAACAGTGGCATCATGAGCCAGGTTCATGCGTAGATGTAATCTGGAGTAGAACACAAAGGGTTTTGTGGGCGGTGATGTTTGATTTGCTGCCCTCCTTAGTCTTTTCTCAATTCGGCGGTATTGTTGGATTGAAGCGGCCCGGACCGACATTATTCGTACGCTTACGGAAGACTGGTTTCATCGCTTGAGATGCAACCTCATTGCATAAAGATGACTGGCGGGTGTCTGTTTCTTCAACTTTAGTTGAATTGGTTTTGATCGAGGCGGTCCTTGGAGAGGTTAAATAGCAATTTGCACATCCCCGTTGTGGTTTTTGCATAAGTAAGATGCGATCTACTAGATACCCACTGCAACCACGTAAAACATGCAACAACAATTAGAGGACGTCTAACTTGTTTTTGCAGGGTATGCTTGTGATATGATATGGCCAATGACGTGATGTGATATATTGGATGTATGAGATGATCATGTTGTAATAGTTAATATCGACTTGCACGTCGATGGTACGGCAACCGGCAGGAGCCATAGGGTTGTCTTTAAACTAACGTTTGTGCTTGCAGATGCGTTTACTATATTGCTAGGACGTAGCTTTAGTAGTAATAGCATGAGTAGCACGACGCCCCCGATGGTGACATGTTGATGGAGATCATGGTGTGGCGCCGGTGACAAGAAGATCGTGCTGGTGCTTTGGTGATGGAGATCAAGAAGCACATGATGATGGCCATATCATGTCACTTATGAATTGCATGTGATGTCAATCCTTTTATGCACCTTATTTTGCTTAGAACGACGGTAGCATTATGAGGTGATCTCTCACTAAAATTCAAGACGATATTGTGTTCTCCCCGACTGTGCACCGTTGCGATAGTTCGTCGTTTCGAGACACCACATGATGATCGGGTGTGATAGACTCAAGTTCACATACAACGGGTGCAAAATAGTTGCACACGCGGAACACTCGGGTTAAACTTGACGAGCCTAGCATGTGCAGACATGGCCTCGGAACACAAGAGACCGAAAGGTTGAGCGTGAATCATATAGTTGATATGATTAGCATAGAGATGCTTACCACTGAAACTATTCTCGACTCACGTGATGATCGGACATGAGATAGTGGATTTGGATCATGTACCACTCAGATGACTAGAGAGATGTACTTTTTGAGTGGGAGTTCTTAAGTAATATGATTAACTGAACTAATTATCAGTAACATAGTCTAATGGTCTTTGCGAATTACGATGTAGCTTGCGCTATAGCTCTACTGTTTTTATATGTTCCTAGAGAAAATTTAGTTGAAAGTTGATAGTAGCAACTTTGTGGACTGAGTCCGTAAAACTGAGGATTGTCCTCATTGCTGCACAGAAGGCTTATGTCCTTAAATGCACTGCTCAGTGTGCTGCACCTCGAGCGTCGTCTGTGGATGTTGCGAACATCTGACATACACGTTTTTGATGACTACGTGATAGTTCAGTGCATAATACTTAATAGCTTAGAAGCAAGGCGCCGAAGACGTTTTGAAATGTCGCAGAACATATGAGATGTTCTAAGAGATGAAACTGAGATTTCATGCTCGTGCCCTTGTTGAGAGGTATGAGACCTCCGACAAGATTCTTTGTCTACAAAGTAAAAGAGAAAAGCTCAAATCATTGAGCATGTTCTCAGATTGTCTGAGTACAACAATCGCTTGAATCAAGTGGGCGTTAATCTTCCAGATGAGATAGTGATGGTTCTCCAAAGTCACTATCACTAAGCTACTAGAGCTTCGTGATGAACTATAAACAAATCAAGGATAGATATGATGATCCTTGGGTGTTTCGCAATATTTGACACTATGAAAGTAGAAATCAAGAAGGAGCATCAATTGTTGATGGTTAGTAAAACCACTAGTTTCGAGAAGGGCAAGGGCTAGAAGGGATACTTCATGAAACGGCAAACCAGTTGCTGCTCTAATGAAGAAACCCAAAATTGAACCCAAACCCGAGACTAAGTGCTTCTGTTATGAGGGGAACGGTCACTGAGGCGGAGCTACCCTAGATACTTGGTAGATAAGAAGGCTGGCAAAGTCGAGAGAAGTATATTTGATATACATGATATTGATGTGTGCTTTACTCATACTCCTAGTAGCACGAGGGTATTGGATACCGTTTCGGTTGCTAAGTGATTAGTAACTCGAAATGAAAGCTACGGTATAAACGGAGACTAGCTAAAGGCGAGGTGATGATATGTGTTGGAAGTGTTTCCAAGGTTGATGTGATGAAACATCGCACGCTCCCTCTATCATCGGGATTGGTGCTAAAACCTACATAATTGTTGTTTTGTGTTTGCGTTGAGCATGAACATGATTGGATCGTGTTTATTGCAATACGATTATTCATTTAAAGGGAATAATAGTTATTCTATTTGCTTGAATAATTACCCTCAATAGGTTTATTGAATTTTGATCGTAGTGTTACACATGTTCATAATATTGGTGCCAAAAGATACAAAGTAATAATGATAGTACCACTTAGTTGTGGCACTACCATTTGAGTCATGTTGGTGTAAAATGCATGAAGAAGCTCCATGCTGATGGATCTTTGTACTCACTCATTTTTGAAACGTTTGAGACATGCAAACCATATTTGTTGGTATAAATGCATGAAGAAGCTCCCTAGAGATGGATCATTTGGACTCACTTGATTTTGAATCACTTGAGACATGCAAATCATGCCACATGAAACAAGAGAGTAACTTGTTGGGAGTAACACATTTTTGATGTGTGCAGTCCAATGAGTGCTAAGGCACGCAGTGGATATCGTTATGTTCTTACTTCATTGACGATTTGAGTAGATACGGGAGTATTTACTTGATGAATCACAAGTTTGAAATATTGAAAAAGTTCAATGCTATTTCAGAGTGAAGATCGTCGTGACAAGAGGATAAACTGTCTACGATATGATCATAGAGATGAATATATGAGTTGCGAGTTTTGGTACACAGTTAAAGACAATGTGGAAATTGTTTCGCGATTCATGCCACCTTGAACACCATAGTGTGATGGTGTGTCCGAACGTCATAGCTACGCCATATTTTGATATGGTGCATACTATGATGTCTCTTATCGAATTACCACTATCGTTTATGGGTTATGCAGTAGAGACAATCGCATTAACTTCAAATAGCGCACCGCACATTTCCGTTGAGATGACACGGTATAGACTCTGGTTTAGAGAAACCTAAGCTGTCATTTCTTGAAAGTTTGGGGTTGCGATGCTTATGTGAAAAGGTTTCAGTCTGATAAGCTCGAACCCAAAGCGGATAAAATGCATCTTCATAGGATATCCAAAACAGTTGGGTACATCTCCTATCTCAGATCCGGAAGCAAAATGTTTGTTTCTAGAAACATATCCTTTCTCGAGGAAAGGTTTCTCTCGAAAGAATTGAGTGAGAGAGTGGTGGAACTTGATGAGGTTATTGAACCGTCACTTCAACCAGTATGTAGTAGGGCGCAGGAAGTTGTTCCTGTGGCGCCTACACCAATTGAAGTGGAAGCTGATGATAGTGATCATGAGAGCTTCAGATCAAGCTACTACAAACCTTGTAGGTCGACAAAGGTCACGTACTACTATAGAGTGGTACGGTAACCCTGTCTTGGAGGTCATGTTGTTGAGCAACAATGAACCTACGAGTTATGGAGAAGCAATGGTGGGCCCGGATTCCGACAAATGGCTGGAGGCCATGAAATCCGAGAGAGGATCCATGTATAAAACAAAGTGTAGACTTTGGAAGAACTACTTGATGGTAGTAAGACTATTAAGTAAAGATGGATCTTTAAAAGGAAGACAACCGATGATGGTGATAAGTCACTATTAAGAAAAGCTCGACTTGTCGCAAAGATGTTTTCGACAAAATCAAAGAGTTGACTATGATGTGACTCTCTCACTCGTAGTGAAGCTAAAAGTCTGTTGGAATTATGTTAGTAGTTGTTGCATCATTTGTGAAATATTGCACATAGGAAGTCAAAACATTGTTTCCTCGACGGTTTCCTTGAGGAAAGATTGTATGTGATACAATCAGAAGGTTTTGTCGATCCTAAGGATACTAACAAGTATGCAAGCACTAGCGATCCTTTTATGGACTGGTGCAAGCATCTCGGAGTTGGAATATATGCTTTGATGAGATGATCAAAGCTCTTGGGTTTGTACAAGGTTTATGAGAAACTTGTATTTCCAAAGAAGTGAGTGGGAGCACTATAGAATTTCTAACAAGTATATGTGGTTGACATATTGTTGATCGGAAGTAATGTAGAATTTCTGTAAAGCATAAAGGTTGTTTGAAAGGGGGTTTTCAAAGAAAGACCTAGATAGAGCTACTTGAACATTGAGCATCCAGATCTATGGAGATAGATCAAAATGTTGAAACAGAACTTTCAAATGAAATGCATGCCTTGACAAGTTTTTGAAGGAGTTCGAAATAGATCAGCAAAGAAAGAGTTCTTGGCTGTGTTGTAAGGTGTGAATATGAGTAAGACTCAAAAGCCCGACCACGGCAGAAGAAAGAGAAAGGACGAAGGTCGTCCCCTATGCCTTAACCATAGACTCTACAGTATGCCATGCTGTGTACCGCACCTGATGTGTGTCTAGCCACAAGTCTGTTAAGAGGTACAAAGAGTGATCCAGGATTGAATCACTGAACAACGGTCAAAGTTATCCTTAGTAACTAATGGACTAAGGAATTTTTCTCGATTATGGAGGTGGTTAAAGAGTTCATCGTAAAGGGTTACGTCGATGCAAGCTTTGACACTAATCCGAATGACTATGAGTAGTAAAACGGATTCATATAGTAGAGTAGATATTTGGAGTATTTCCGAATAGCACGTAGTAGCAGCATCTATAAGATGACATAAATATTTGTAAAGAACACACAAATCTGAAAGTTTTAGAACCGTTGACTAAAACCTCTCTCGCGAGCAAGACATGATCAGACCCTAGAACTATATGGGCGTTGGATTCGTTGAAATCACATGGTGATGTGAACTAGATTATTGACTCTAGTGCAAGTGGGAGACTGTTGGAAATATGCTCTAGAGGCAATAATAAATTAGTTATTATTATTTTCTTTATTCGTGATAATCATTTATTATCCATGCTATAATTGTATTGATTGGAAACACAAATACATGTGTGGATACATAGACAAAACACTGTCCCTAGTAAGCCTCTAGTTGACTAGCTCGTGATCAAAGATGGTCAAGGTTTCCTAACCATAGACAAGTGTTGTCACTTGATAACGGGATCACATCATTAGGAGAATCATATGATGGACAAGACCCAAACTATGAACGTAGCATACTGATCGTGTCGTTTTATTGCTATAGTTTTCTGTGTGTCAAGTATTTGTTCCGATGACCATGAGATCATATAACTCACTGGCACCGGAGGAATACCTTGTGTGCATCAAACGTCACAACGTAACTGGGTGACTATAAAGGTGTTCTACAGGTATCTCCAAAGGTGTCCGTTGAGTTAGTATGGATCAAGACTGGGATTTGTCACTCCGTGTGACGCAGAGGTATCTCGGGGCCCACTCGGTAATACAACATCACACACAAGCCTTGCAAGCAATGTGACTTAGTGTAAATCACGGGATCTTGTATTACAGAACGAGAAAAGAGACATGCCGGTAACGAGATTGAAAAAGGTATGCGGATACCGACGATCGAATCTCATTCAAGTAACATACCGAAGGACAAAGGGAATGACATACGGGATTATATGAATCCTTGACACTAAGGTTCAACCGATAAGTTATTCGGAGAATACGTAGGATCCAATATGGGCATCCAGGTCCCACTATTGGATATTGACCGAGGAGTACCTCGGGGCATGTCTGCATAGTTCTCGAACCCGCAGGGTCTGCACACTTAAGGTTCGGCAATGTTTTAGTATAGTTGAGTTATATGTGTGGTTACCGAATGTTGTTCGTAGTCCCGGATGAGATCGCAGACGTCACGAGGGTTTCCGGAATGGTCCGGAGATGAAGATTGATATATAGGATGACCTCATTTGGTTACCGGAAAGTTTTCGGGCATTACCGGGAATGTACTGGGAGTGACGAATGGGTTCCGGATGTTCACCGGGAGGAGCCAGCCCACCAGGGGAAGCCCATAGGCCTTAGGGGTGCCGCACCAGCCCTTGGTGGGCTGGTGGGACAGCCCAAAAGGGCCCTATGCGCAGGAGATAGAAAATCAAAGAGAAAAGGAAAAAAAGGTGGGAAGGAAGGGAAGGACTCCACCTTCCAATCCTAGTTGGACTAGGATTGGAGGTGGACTCCTCCACCTCCTTGGCCGGCGGACCCTTGGGGTCTTGGACCCCAAGGCAAGCCTCCCCTCCGCCTCGTATATATAGTGGAGTTCTAGGGCTGATTTGAGACAACTTTTATCATGACAGCCCGGCCACAAACACCACGGTTTTTTCTCTAGATCGTATTTCTACGGAGCTCGGGTGGAGCCCTGCAGGAGTAGATCCTTCACCACCACCGGAGAGCCATCACGCTGCCGGAGAACTCATCTACTTCTCCATCTTGCTTGCTGGATCAAGAAGGCCGAGATCATCATCGAGTTGTACGTGTTTTGAACGCGTAGGTGCCGTTCGTTCGACACTAGATCGGAGCGGATCGTGGGACGGATCGCGGGACGGTTCGTGGGACGGTTCGCGTGGCGGATCGAGGGATGTGAGGACGTTCCACTACATCAGCCGCGTTTCTTAACGCTTCATGTTGTGTGATCTATAAGGGTACGTAGATCCAAATTTCCTCTCATAGATGGACATCACCATGATAGGTCTTCATGCGCGTAGGAATTTTTTTGTTTCCCATGCGACGTTCCCCAACAATACGCACTCTCACCTCCACATATTTTCTAGCCTCTTCGGTACCGTGCATTGGCCATTCTCACCTCGAGAGTCGGTGCAAACTTTGCAGGTGCATCCAAACCCCGTGATATGATATGCTCCATCATACATAAGCCTTATTATATCTTCCTCAAAACAGGCACCATACCTACCTATTATTGCATTTCCATAGCCATTCCGAGATATATTGCCATGCAATTTCCACCGCTTCTATCTTGATGACCTGAGCATTCAATGTCATATTTATTTTCATGATCATAAGATAGCTAGCATGATATTTCCATGGCTTGTTCATTTTTTTATGTCCGTGCTATGCTAGATCATTGCACATCCTAGTACACTGCTAGAGGCATTCATATAGAGTCATACTTTTTTCTAGGTATCGAGTTGTAATATTGAGTTGTAAGTAAATAGAAGTGTGATGTTCATCATTAGAGCATTGTTCTCGTGAGGAAAGGATGACACAGACTATGATTCCCCCACAAGTTCGGATGAGACTCCGGACAAAAAGAAAATAGAAAAAAAGAGAAAGAAAGAAAAAAGAGAAAAAATGACAGAAAAGAGAGAAGGGCATGTTAATTCCACACTTGTGCTTCAAAGTAGCACCATGTCCTTCATATAGAGAGTCTCTTGTTTTGTCACTTCCATATGCTAGTGGGAATGTTTCATTATATAATTTGGCTTGTATATTCTCATGATGGGCTTCCGCAAATGTTTGAGGTCTTCATGAGCATGCAAGTTGGATGCACATCCGTTTAGTTTCACTCGAACTTTCATACACTTATAGCTCTAGTGTATCCGTTGCATGACAATCGCTACTCCTTGCATTGATATCTATTGATGGGCATATCCATACCCTGTTGATACACCGAGTTGATGCGGGACTTTCTTCTTCACTTTTACCCCTTTGAAACCTACCACCATATTCTATTCCACCTTTATGCTATATCCATGGTTCACGCTCATGTATTGAGTGAGTAATAAAAAGCAGAAACACGTTCAAAAGTACGATCCAATTGCTCGATTTGACACCGGGGTGTTCATGATTTATACCTTATGCTAGGAAGACCAAGCATGACAAGCTATATGATTTTGTAGGGATAGCATTCTTCCATCATTGTTATTTTGCAAGGACATGATTGTTTGCTAGTAAACCTGAGTATGGATGTCTTTTTGTCAAATGATAGACTATTGCCTTGAATCACTTGTATCTTAATATGCATGCCATGATTAGATATATGATCAAGATTTTTCTAGGTAGCATTCCACATCATTTTTTATCATTTACATGCTCGAGGACGAGCATGAATTAAGCTTGGGGATGATGATACGTCTCCGTTGTATCTATAATTTTTTATTGTTCCATGCCAATATTATACAACTTTCACATATTTTTGGCAACATTTTATTTGATTTATTGGACTAACATATTGATCCAGTGCCAAGTGTCAGTTCTTTTTTGTTGCATGTTTTTTGTTTCGCAGAATATCCATATCAAATGAAGTCCAAACGCGATAAATATTTACTGAGAACTATTTTGGAATATATGTGATTTTTGGGAGTTGAAATCAACGTCAACGGAGGCCCACGGCCTCCACTAGATACCAGGGTGCAGCCCATACCCGCTCGCGCATGGTGGTGGTTAGTGGACAACCTGTAAGTCGGTTTGGGCTTTTTTCTGGGTGCAAGGAAGGTAATTATGGAGAAAAAACTTGTGTAAAAATTTCAGCCCGATCGGAGTTACGGATCTCCGGCTATTTAAGAAACGGTGACGGGCGAGTAAACATGAACATGAAACAGAAGAGAACAGAGAGCGAGATCCAATCTCGGAGGCACTCCTGACCTCCGCCGCCATGGAGGCCATGGACGAGAGGTGGAACTCTTCTCCCATCTAGAGAGGAGGACAAGGAAGAAGAAGGAGGGGCTCTCTCCCCCTCTCTTCCGGTGGCGCGAGAATGTCGTCGGGGCAAGGAGCGTGACGATGATCTACATCAACAATCTTGCCGCCGTCAACACCAACTCTCTCCCCCTCTATGCAACGTTGTAACACCCCTTTTCCTGTTGTAACTCTCTACTTAAACATGGTGCTCAACACCACATACTATTTCCCAATGATATGTGGCTATCCTATGATGTTTGGGTAGATCTGTTTTGTCCTATGGGCTAATTGGTGAAATTGCTATGATTGGTTTAATTTGCTTGTGGATATGTTGGTGTCCTTTGGTGCCCATCATATGAGCGTGCATGTGGATCACACTATAGGGTTAGTTGTATGTTGATAGGACTATGCATTGGAGGGCAAGAGTGACAGAATACTTCTAGCTAACATAGAAATTGATGCATACGAGATTGAAGGGGGGCCAAAATATATATTAATGCTATGGTTGGGTTTTGCCTCAATGAACATTAGTAGTTGCGGATGCTTGCTAATAGTTCCAATCATAAGTGCTTAGAATTCCAAGTAAGGTATGACATGCTAGTAGTGGCCTCTCCCACATAAAAACTTGTTATCGGTTTAGTAACATAGTCAATTGCCTAGGGACAAATCTTTCTCTTGTGTTACAAAAAGCTTGCTACTACACTACTATATTTATTATCTTGCATTTTATTTCTAGTTTTATTATCGCAAAGTGCTTCTAGTTTTATTCTTGTTTTAGGTAAAGCAAACATTAAGTGTGCGTAGAGTTGTATCGGTGGTCAATAGAACTTAAGGGGGTACTTGTTCTACCTTTAGATCCTCATTGGGTTCGACACTCTTATTTATCAAAAATGGCTACAAATGATCCCCTATACTTGTGGGTTATCACATGCCCTGAGGGAGAGGTTTGTAGGAATTAACCATCGCGCGACTCCGACTGAAAACAACACTAGGATTTCAACGATGAATATAAATGCTCACACATCATCACCATGCCCTTTTAATCTTTTAGATGAATAAGAAGTTTAACAACTCTTAATATTGACACCTATCTGAATTAATAATAATGCACTCACACCTTTTTCATATCACCACATCAATATCAGTAACCCAAAATTTCTCTATATGTGCTACATGATGATTTTAATTATCGCTCATTGAATACCCATTATTATTTATCTAGTCTTATGATCCATTCAATTTATCGTCACCATTTGTCCATCTCACAAACAAATATAAGTGATGAACGAGAGGATAACATTTCTATAAAATCTATACGCCACCTTGCTCAAAAACATATATGTGACGTACTAGAGCAACTGCTAAGCTCAAAAGATATAAGTGAAGCACATAGAGTATTCTAACAAATTGTGATAATGTGGTATCTCTCTCAAATAGGTGTGAACAACAAACAATGATTGCAGCAAACTGAAAGTAAAAGCAAACGACGCTCCAAGCAAAACTCATATCTTGTGATGAACAAAAATATAGCTCCAAGTAACATATAGATGGATTGATACGAAAAGAGGGAATGCCTTCCGGGGCATCCCCAATCTTAGACGCTTGAGTCTTCCTAGAATATTAACTTGAAAACTTCAATCACATAAAATTCAACAAAACTTTGTGAAATCCGTCAGTATAAGCAACATATCAAATACTTTCAGGTGTTATTATAAGTTGATTCTTATTTTATTTTAGCATATGTTACTTTGTCCTAACACCTCCATGGCTTGTACCCCCGATACCATCGATATCATCATCAAAACAAGCAAACTACGCAAACGAAAACATAATCTAACTGAAAGCGAACAGTCCGTAGTAACCTGTAATGAACCTATACTTCTGAAAGGACGTGGATGTCGCCTAGAGGGGGGGGGTGAATAGGCGCTTTAAAATAATTACGGTTTAGGCTTGAACAAATGCGGAATAAAACTAACGTTTAATTTGTCAAGCACAAAACCTACAACTACTAGGCTCACCTATGTGCACCAACAACTTATGCTAAGCAAGATAAACAACTAAGTGATAGCAAGATATATGACAATAAACAATATGGCTATTACAAAGTAAAGTGCATAAGTAAAGGGTTCGGGTAAGAGATAACCGAGGCATGCGGAGACGATGATGTATCCCGAAGTTCACACCCTTGCGGATGCTAATCTCCGTTGGAGCGGTGTGGAGGCACAATGCTCCCCAAGATGCCACTAAGGCCACCGTAATCTCCTCACGCTCTCGCACAATGCAAGATGTCGTGATTCCACTAAGGGACCCTTGAGGGCGGTCACCGAACTCGTACAAATGGAAAACCTTGGGGGCGGTCACCGATGCCCGTACAAATTGCTCGGGGCAATCTCCACAACCTAATTGGAGACCCCGCTTGCCCGGAGCTTTACACCACAATGATTGAGCTCCCACACACCACCAAGCTTCTAGGACACCAAAGCATCCACGAAGAACAATATCTTGGGTACTAAGTACTAAAGGTAATAAGCTTCTCAAACTTCACTTCCACGTATCACCGTGGAGAACTCAAACGATGCCAGTAATGTAATGGCAAGGGCACACGGAGTGCCCAAGTCCTTCTCTCCCAAATCCCACCAACGCAACTAATGCTAGGGAGGAAAATGAGAGGAAGAACGAAGAAGAACACGAAGAACTCCAAGATCTAGACCCAAGGGGTTCCCCTCACTTAGAGGAGAAAGTGATTGGTGGAAATGTGGATCTAGATCTCCTCTCTCTTTTCCCTCAAGAACTAGCAAGAATCATTGGAGGGATTGAGAGTTAGCAAGCTCGAAGAAGGTCAACAATGGGGGAAGAACACGAGCTGAAGAGATAAGGTTCAATGGGGAAGAAGACCCCCTTTTATAGGTGGGGAAAACCCAACCGTTAAGCCTCACAGCCCGCAGAGAGCGGTACTACCGCTCGGTAGGTTCACCAACCATGCTGAGGCCAAAAAGTATGCAAAAAACGGTCCGACGGAGCGGTACTACCGCTCCTGGAGCGGTACTACCGTTAGGGAGCGGTAGTAAAAAATAACTACCGCTCCGGGGGCGGTACTACCTCTCCGGGAGCGGTACTACCGCTGGCACGAGGAGCGGTACTACCGCTGGATACTGAAACTGCTGTAACTTTCGCATACGGATTCCGAATTCAACGAAACCAAGTTTGTTGGAAAGCTAACGACATGGGCTAACACAATATTGATAGAAATATCAATAAGAAGCAAGTGAGAAAAGTACCATAAGAAAATGGTGAGAACGCTTACTCGAATAAGACCGGTAAAAACTCCCAACATCGAAAACATCATAGAAGATGCATATGGACTCCGTTTTCGATGAACTCGAGCTTGTCATGAAGATGAACATAAGCTCTTAAAATCACAAAGAGAAACACCAAACAAGAAACCAAGAAGTATGATGCAAGGATGCAAATGATTTGAGCTCTCAACGAACGATACGATCAAGCTACTCACTTGAGAGCCCCCCGTGACAGTACGACAATCTATCCTAAAACAGAAAACCTATCAAGGGCAAACCTATACCTTGCACCTCGTTCTATTGAGCTAGATGACGATGATCTTGGCTTCCTCAAGATGGACCACCTTTCTTGACTGCGTTGGCCTGATGAAGACTAGTTGATTGCTCCCTCATACACACTATGGGTGAGCCGCTCTTCAGCATATCTTCACAAGTCTATTGCCACCACAATGGACGGCAAGCATCAAGCATGATATATTCGTGCTGATCCACTTGAACTTGCACACCACAATCTTGATGACGATCACCACTTGACGTCATCCTTCATGGGTTGTATGAGATCTTCCTTTTGACGCAAGCCCATGGAAGCACACCTAACCCCCACATACAACTCTCACAAAGACCATGGGTTAGTACACAAACACGTAATGCACAATGCTTACCATAACATGGGATCACTTGATCCCTCTCGGTACATCTTGTACGCTTTGTGTGTTGATCATCTTGATTTACTCTTTGTCTGAGATCTTGATCAACCTTGTGTCTCTACGACCATTCTTTGGATAATACCTTGAATACCATCTTGGTCATCATATAAACTCCTTGAACCCAACAGATGGACTTCAAGAAGTGCCTATGGACAAATCCTATAAATATAACTTAAGGCAACCATTAGTCCATAGGAATTGTCATCAATTACCAAAACCACATATGGAGATATATGCTCTAACAATCTCCCCCATTTTGGTAATTGATGACAACCACTTCAAGAGAGTTTATATAAGGAAATAAGCATAACCAAGCGCACACATACAGAGCAATAATGCATGCGTGCAAGATGTAAATGCTTATGCAATAAAAGCAAAACCCTCTAAACATATCCAAAGTAAACTCTCTAAACTTCTCCCCCATTGGCATTGATTGCCAAAATGGACGAAAAGTTTAGAAAGCCAATATAGTAGGTGGTCCTCCAAAAAGTGTGTACTTCTCAACAAATGAGTGCACAGAAATACACAAATACAATGATAAGTAGTTGGAGGAAAACAAACTATATTGAGGACCCAAAGATTGCAAATAAAAGGATCGTATGCCACAAAGACATACAAAAATAGAGGCAAGCAATGAAAATATACGAGATGGAACAAACAACCATATGGTCCTTCGAACCACATGAATAAAAGATATTATGATAAAGGCAACAGAGTGTTTTATCAAAACTAGAGAAGCTCCCCATAATTTGTGCACTAATAAGAGATTTTTGTATTTGATATAAGTGCACAAAATAGGATCGTTGCTCCCCCAAAATTAATAAAAACACACAACGAGTGCAAGAAGATAAATGAGACAATAAGCATATCACTTGCACAAAACAAATGGTTGAGCAACATGTAAAAGAAGAAACTTAGGAATAGGCTCAACCAAAATAATGTGTGTGAGTCATGGCAAAGCACTTGAGAAGACTAAGATAAGGATGAGCATTACTCATCTACATAGTCTTGATGAAATGAGACACAAAGTGCAAGACATATCATTCCCACACACACATACTAGAAAATGGGTTCACAAGCTTACTAATAAACAAAATAAGAACCAACGCTTGTGACAACCCATGGTGAAGATAGGAAATAAGAACCTTGTCAAGAGGAGGGATACCAATCGAAATGGCAAAACCCTCATCAAGACAAGCATGAGGAAAAATAATCTTCATGGCCAAAGAGTGCATCAAGATGTAGGAAAATAAGATACGCACTCAAGACAAATCCTTTCACGAAGCCACCAAAAACTGAAAAAGGAAATGCAACAGTGGACGTGAAAGAAAAGAGGATATCAATTAGAGATGTAACTTCTCTCATGTGTAAAAGATTCTAAGTAGAAGACAATCATGATGATATATATCCACAAAGAAGGATGTACACACGAAATGGTTACAAGAAGGAAAAAACAAGATATCTAAAAGGAAGTCATAAATATATCAATAAGATCTTTGCTTGGAAGCATAGCACATGGCCTAATATTTTCTTATTGTACAATATGAACTTCCAACATACAAACATCAAAGACATCCCAACTAGCAAGAAGACATCATCGTTCAGATGCTTTGAGAAAGGAAACAAGTACTACAAGAACGAATCAAGAGATTCATGCCATGATGCAACCTGGAAAAGAAAAGATAGATTTGGGCCTTTGCAAGAAATCAATGCATGAAGTAGATACTTGTTACCGAGAGAACATTGGATTGATGTAGTAGATAGTTGTTCGTTGATCATCCTAACTTGGCTCCAATAACCACATGGTCTCAACACCTTCCTTATAGGTGAGCCGAGCATCCAACGCATCTCCAATTGTTCCTGGAACATCAAAACAAACAAAATGGTGCCCAAGCTCATTGGGACCAAAGAGTTAGAAAACCAACAATACATAGGAAAAACTCCACATACATATGTGCACATATATATGAATTTGAATTTCATGCACACTTTAGCCAATTTATGACAAGGTGGAGTTTCCCTTATATTTTGGGTCAGAGAAAGAAAGCAAGAAGAAGAAGCTATATATAGTAAATATGCATGCTCAAGGCTTTCAAGAATCAACTCAACACAAAGTTGATAATAAGCCAAAAGACAAGGTATCAAGTGATAATAAGATACCAAACGAAAAACTATCACTTGAAGGATATCAATTAAAAGATACCTCAAGGAATGAGATATCCATTTACACATGCCAAATAAAAGGAAACAAGATACCAATTGAAGAAAAACAAACACGAGGTATCTAGTTTCCAAAAGAGAGCCAGGTTCCAACAAACCAAACCCTCGACAAATTTTCATGATGGTACAAAGCATCATAAAGAGCAAGACTTGCCTCCCATCAACACACACTTGATGGGGATCAAAATATTTTATGATGGGCGAATAAAGAGAGTGTTCTAAAGAAAATAGGATAGCTCCCCCAAGGGATGTGCATTATATAGAATTTGCATTTAAATACAAAATGCAAAAGATGGGATCATCACTTTCTATATATCTATAAAAACACTAGACATGTTTAAAATAGATCTACAAGAGGCAAGGAAGACAAACGAAACACAAAATCCAATGTAAAGACGATTAGCAATTCCTACCACATGATGGGAATACCAATTGTCAAGGACAAGAAGTATTTTGGAAATGATACTCATTGGTAGATCGCAAATATATCCAAGATCATCTTTACCCAAAAAAGCAAGCAAATGACACTTGTAGAGCTAACATGCCACCTAGGAACAAGATAATTTACAATATAAACACTAAGTGGCAATACCTCAAATGTACACATTCTCTAGGCTTGTAATATGAACATAGCATACTACTCCCCCATAATGTGATAACCCAACAATATTAACAAGTGGCAAATTAAAACCAACAAGAGATAATTAATGGACCATGTAGAATTTGAATTTCTCATGAGTAAGCCATACCACATAGAAACTATATAATCTTGAAATATCAATCCTAAGTGGTATTCCCCATGTATACACATTTATAGGATTGGGAGGTGTGCAAAGCACATCACTCCCCCACAATGGGATATTCCATTAATCTCTCACAAGAGCCAACAAAGATACAAATAAGATGCAAAAAGGCTCAATACAAGACTCACATGTACATGATATGCAAACCAACATACACATACTCGATTATTCAACATAAGCAAGTTGGAAGCACAACATGTACAAACACATGCAAGGTACAAAACCACAACATGCAAAGGGGCAAGCAACTAACAATGTAAACATTTTAAGTACAAGTTACCGTAAGGAGGCACATTGGATATAAGATAGAAACTCGATAATCCAAATGACTTGGCTTGAGAAAATATGAATGATGAAGACCCCTTAATTCTTCATTATGTATCCAAGTCTCTAATGTCCTCCACAAACACCTATTGATCAAGTTTGAGCTTGTTGGTCCCCAACCACGTTGGGTCCTAAGAGGTTAGTCACGATAGGCTTTGCAACCCAAATGGTACTTTTCTTGACACCACTTTGAGTACCAACAAACTTGGAAAACACATTGCCAACCTTATCCTTCCCAAGTGAATAGATATCATCAATAATGATTGGGTTGGATAAATTACCTCTCGTGCAAGAAGAAGCGAAGTGACCCTTCTCACGACATAAGTAGCAACATCTACCCTTTAATTTCCTCCCTATTGATTTCTCAACATGAGGAGTGTTGGCTTGGGTCTTCTTGGGAAGGGGCCTTTCTTCAACTTGTAGTTGAGTATGTGAGTGCACTTGTGGACTCTTCCCTTGTTGATTGTGACTTTGGGGCTTCTTCTTTAGTGGACAAGATCTAACATGGTGCCCTTCAATTTTGCACTTGAAGCAAATAATCTTGGCCGAATTCTTGACTTGTTCTTGGCCCTTCTTCTTGAAGCTTTTGGACTTATTCTTCTTGTTGGAGTTGAATCCAAGTCCATATTTGTCATTTGGGGATTTTTTCCCACACAAGGCATTGTTGAGTGTGGACATTCCTTCATGACTCTTTTCCAAGTCTTTCTTCAAAGAAGTGACTTGGGCCTTGAGCTCTTTGATTTCCTCTACATGGTTAGTATCAACACAAGTACTAGAGGAAGTATAAGCTTCATTGTTAGAGCAACAAGGCAAGGAAAGTAATTCATCACAAGAGGTAGCAACATTATGAGTAGAATAATTACGAGGACTAGCACATGGCAATATAGCATTTTGACTAGAAGTAGTGCCATTGTCCAAATGAGGTTCACTTGATGTTACCTTGGTAGTAATAGCCTCATGAGTTAATTTTAGCGCATTATGGGATGCTAGAAGATCATCATGAGAGCTTGTGAGCATTACATGACTTTCTTCCAATTTCCCATAATTGCTAGATAGCAACTCAAGTTGAGCCCTTAGCTCAACATTTTCCTTTGAAATGGATGCTTCACAAGAAGTAGAGTTAGTAGCACAAGCATCATCATTAGCAATAAGAGGAGAAGGCACCTTGGCAAGCTCTTTAGCATATGAAGCTTCAAGTTGAGCATGAGACTAGGTGAGTTCGATGAGCGAACTCTTAATATATCTTGAGCCATTTTCGAGGTGCCCATAGTCCTCAAGGAGTTTAGCATGTGCAACTCCAAGCTTACCATTTTTAGTTCTAAAATCATTAGCCACCTCGAGAGCTTTATCATGGGATCCCTTTAATCTAGATAATTCTAGAGCAAAGGTTTCCTCAAGAGATTCCTTGGTGGTTTGTTCATTTTCAAAAGCTTGAGATAGCTATGCGATCTCATTAGCGTAATCATGCTCATGACCTTCCATTGTCTCAATAGTGGCCTCATGCTCCTCAAGATGAGCTTCCAACTCCTCAATATATTTCTTGCCCTGAGTGGCAATAGACATGATTTCCAAGAAGTTGGAACAAGCAAGTTTATTCTTATAAAGAGATTTAAAAATGATTTCACCCTTAATTTTTAAGGATGCAATATTATCACTCTCTTCATCATTATCCTCATCCCCATTATCATCAACATCATCATCATGAGATATATTGGGATTCAAAGTAGGAGATACCTTTAAAGCCTTAGCCATAAGGCAAAAGTGAGTCACAATAGATGATGATGTAGGATCACTTGAAGCATCATTCAAGGCCACATCTTGTTCCATGGAGTGATGAATTTCCTCTACATTGTTAGCACAACAACTCGAGGAAACATATACAATTTTATCATGGCAAGAAGATATAGGAAGCATATCATCATGAGATTTAGTCAAGCAGTTTTTACATGATATGCAAGGACTATAAACACAAGCATGTAAAACATTTAAGAGTGCTCGAAGTGTTAATGCCCAAAGATGAAGCATTGCAATAATATAGTGATGAAGGATCATCAATAATAAACCCACTATCATCGTTGCAATGATCACCACTACTCGCCATATCATTACCTTGTGGCAATCCACATGTAGGTGAAGTAGATGAAGTTGAGAAGACCACACGACCGGAGGTGGAGGGAGAACAATCATTCCCACAAATCTTGGACATACCATATTTATCTTGAAGCTTTGTCCACAACTCATGAGCATCCCGGAATGGCATGAGTTGAAATATAACTACATTGCTCAAAGCATCAAAAAACACATTAGAAGCTTGAGCATTGAGATAAGAGTTTTTCTCATCCTATGAAGATATATTTTGAGAATCCTTTGAAGGAGAAAATCCCATATCTACAATTCGCTTTAAATTTGGGTCCAAGACCAGGAAGTGATTAAGCATGCGAATTACCCAAACATCAAAATTTGTGCCATCGAAACTAAGAGTGTCAGTGAATCCTAAACCCCTAGTCGACATCCTTACTCTCTAGGTGGTTAAACCTAATAAAGAGAGACCTAGCTCTGATACCAATTGAAAGGACGTGGATGTCGCCTAGAGGGGGGTGAATAGGCGCTTTCAAATAATTACGGTTTAGGCTTGAACAAATGCGGAATAAAACTAACGTTTAATTTGTCAAGCACAAAACGTACAACTACTAGGCTCACCTATGTGCACAAACAACTTATGCTAAGCAAGATAAACAACTAAGTGATAGCAAGATATATGACAATAAACAATATGGCTATCACAAAGTAAACTGCATAAGTAAAGGGTTTGGGTAAGAGATAACCGAGGCACGCGGAGACGATGATGTATCCCGAAGTTCACACCCTTGCGGATGCTAATCTCTGTTGGAGCGGTGTGGAGGCACAATGCTCCCCAAGATGCCACTAAGGCCACCGTAATCTCCTGACGCTCTTGCACAATGCAAGATGTCGTGATTCCACGAAGGGACCCTTGAGGGCGGTCACTGAACTCGTACAAATGGAAAACCTTGGGGGCGGTCACCGATACCCATACAAATTGCTCGGGGAAATCTCCATAACCTAATTGGAGACCCCGCTTGCCCGGAGCTTTACACCACAATAATTGAGCTCCAACACACCACCAAGCTTCTAGGACGCCAAAGCATCCACGAAGAACAAATCTAGGGTACTAAGTACCAAAGGTAATAAGCTTCTCAAACTTCACTTCCACGTATCACCGTGGAGAACTCAAACGATGCAACTAATGCAATTGCAAGGGCACACGGAGTGCCCAAGTCCTTCTCTCCCAAATCCCACCAAAGCAACTAATGCCAGGGAGGAAAATGAGAGGAAGAACGAAGAAGAACACGAAGAACTCCAAGATCTAGACCCAAGGGGTTCCCCTCACTTAGAGGAGAAAGTGATTGGTGGAAATGTGGATCTAGATCTCCTCTCTCTTTTCCCTCAAGAACTAGCAAGAATCATTGGAGGGATTGAGAGTTAGCAAGCTCGAAGAAGGTCAACAATGGAGGAAGAACACGAGCTGAAGAGATAAGGTTCAATGGGGAAGAAGACCCCCTTTTATAGGTGGGGAAAAACCCAACCGTTAAGCCTCACAGCCCGCACAGAGCGGTACTACCGCTCATGGAGCGGTACTACCGCTCGGTAGGTTCACCAACCATGCTGAGGCCAAAAAGTATGCAAAAAACGGTCCGACGGAGCGGTACTACCGCTCCTGGAGCGGTACTACCGTTAGGGAGCGGTAGTAAAAAATAACTACCGCTCCGGGGGCGGTACTACCTCTCCGGGAGCGGTACTACCGCTGGCACGAGGAGCGGTACTACCGCTGGATACTGAAACTGCTGTAACTTTCGCATACGGATTCCGAATTCAACGAAACCAAGTTTGTTGGAAAGCAAACGACATGGGCTAACACAATATTGATAGAAATATCAATAAGAAGCAAGTGATAAAAGTACCATAAGAAAATGGTGAGAACGCTTACTCGAATAAGACCGGTAAAAACTCCCAACATCGAAAACATCATAGAAGATGCATATGGACTCCGTTTTCGATGAACTCGAGCTTGTCATGAAGATGAACATAAGCTCTTAAAATCACAAAGAGAAACACCAAACAAGAAACCAAGAAGTATGATGCAAGGATGCAAATGATTTGAGCTCTCAACGAACGATACGATCAAGCTACTCACTTGAGAGCCCCCCGTGACAGTACGACAATCTATCCTAAAACAGAAAACCTATCAAGGGCAAACCTATACCTTGCACCTCGTTCTATTGAGCTAGATGACGATGATCTTGGCTTCCTCAAGATGGACCACCTTTCTTGACTGCGTTGGCCTGATGAAGACTAGTTGATTGCTCCCTCATACACACTATGGGTGAGCCGCTCTTCAGCATATCTTCACAAGTCCATTGCCACCACAATGGACGGCAAGCATCAAGCATGATATATTCGTGCTGATCCACTTGAACTTGCACACCACAATCTTGATGACGATCACCACTTGACGTCATCCTTCATGGGTTGTATGAGATCTTCCTTTTGACGCAAGCCCATGGAAGCACACCTAACCCCCACATACAACTCTCACAAAGACCATGGGTTAGTACACAAACACGTAATGCACAATGCTTACCATAACATGGGATCACTTGATCCCTCTCGGTACATCTTGTACGCTTTGTGTGTTGATCATCTTGATTTACTCTTTGTCTGAGATCTTGATCAACCTTGTGTCTCTACGACCATTCTTTGGATAATACCTTGAATACCATCTTGGTCATCATATAAACTCCTTGAACCCAACAGATGGACTTCAAGAAGTGCCTATGGACAAATCCTATAAATATAACTTAAGGCAACCATTAGTCCATAGGAATTGTCATCAATTACCAAAACCACATATGGAGATATATGCTCTAACAACTTCTGTAACTCCAAAAATTCTACAAACTTAGGAAGGTCTGAGGAATTTGTATAAAAAATACCGTGTAAAATGTTCAGCTTAAAAATACGTTCCCGTAAAATCAGAGAAATTTTGCATTCGATGTGAAAGTTTTTGTTTTTGCACATTATCAATCTACTCATCATGCAAATCATCCCAAAGGATTTACTTGGCACAAACACTAATTAAAACATAAAACCACAATGACTACAGAGGCAATAATAATGTTATCATAAAATAACAGAAATTAAAAAGCAAAAATAGAGATAACTATTGGGTTGCCTCCCAACAAGCGCTATTGTTTTACGCCCCTAGCTAGGCACATTGCATAGTTTCAAGTGTTGTCATCTTTGACAGTCCACCCGTAAGTGGCTCTCATGATTGATTAAGAGGATCTTCTAATTCTCTTCCTAGGGAAGTGTTCCATTCATTTATTTAATGGAAATTGGAACCTCATATTTCGCTCTTTCACATCAATGATTGCACCTATAGTTCATAGGAAGGGTCTTCCAAGTATAATTGGACAAGTAGGGTTGCAATCAATATCAAACACAATGACATCTACATGCACATAATTTTTATTTTGAATTATCATCACACAATTTATTCTACCCAAGGGTTTCTTAATGGTAGAATCCGCAAGATGCAAGTTTAGGGAACACACTTCAATATTAGTGAGACCAAGCACATCACATATAGTTTTAGGTATAGTTGAAACACTAGCATGAAAGTCACGCAAAGCATTGCATTCATATTTATTTATCTTAATTTTTATAGTAGGTTCCCACTCATCATGCAACTTTAGTAATAGAAACTTCAAGCTCAAGTTTCTCATCATAAGCTTTCACCATAGGTTCCACTATATGTCGCGTAAAAGCTCTGTTTTGTTCATAAACATTGGGTAAGCTAATAATGGATTGCACAAAGGACATAAATTCTACTAAAGAGCAAGTATCATAATTAAATTCCTTGTAATCCAAAATAATGGACACACTACTAGTTAAAGTTTTGACCTCTCCAAACAATTTTTTTTAGTTTTAGCATTAAAATCATCACCATCCAAGCAAACTCGACGCTCCTTTACTAGAGTTGACTCATCTCTAGTCCCTTTATAATTAACATTAAGATAAGTAAATAAATATTCAATAGGATAATTACCAATCATTTTAAGATCTTCATAATGATTTTGGTAAAGACCGGGTGGAAGAGTTTTTCCTAGGAATTCCCGCTTAGCTTTCAACTTAGCGGTCCTATCCTTACTTTCATTAATAGAAACTTGGATGGATTTAATAGTCTCATTAAAATCATGCTTAGGAGGCAAAGCTTTTTTAAGAGTTTCTACATCAAGAGCAATCCTATCCATGTTTTTAACCAAAATATCAACAACATGCAATTTTTCTTCTACCATAGTATTGAAAACCTTTTGAGAATTAATGAATTCCTTTATTGTGTTCTCAAGATCACAGGGCATAATATTGGAATTTTTAGAAGAATTTCCATGAGAATTACCATAAGAATTTCCATAACCATTAGGATTATTACCCGAATATGGCCTAGCATTGAAATTACCCCTATAAGCATTGTTGTTGAAATTATTTCGCGAGACAAAGTTCACCATCATTATTTTGTTCAGACAAGGGCATATCATTAGTAACAACATGCATATTTTTATTAGCAACCAAATTCATAAGAGCATCCACTTTTTCACTCAAGGTAGCGATTTCGTCAACATAATTTACCTTCTTACCAGTTGGAGCTCTTTTGGTATGCCATTGAGAATAGTTGGTCATGATGTTGTCCAAAAGTATGGTGGCTTCTCCTATGGTCACCTACATGAAGGTACCACCTACGGCAGGATCTAGAAGATTTCTAGAGACAAAGTTTAGTCCAACATAGAAATTTTGGGTAATCATCAACAAGTTTAAGCCATGTGTTGGGCAATTTCTTATCATCAATTTCATCCTATCACAAGATTGTACAACATGTTCATGATCTAGCTATTTAAAATTCATTATTTGATTTCTAAGGGAGATGATCTTGGAAGGAGGAAAATTAATACTTGGCAATAAAAGCATCCTTACACTTATCCCATGTTCCAATACTATTACGTGACAAAGATGAAAAACAAGCTTTAGATTTCTCTCTTAGTGAAAAAGGAAACAACTTTAATTTCATAATATCGTTATACATATCCTTTTTCTTTTGCATATCACAAAGTTTAACAAAGGTATTGAGATGTGAAGCGGGATCCTCATTAGGACATCCCAAAAATTGCTCTTTCGCGACAAGATTCAGTAATGCAACATTAATATCAAAAACATTCGCACTAGTGGCGGGTGGTATAGGAGTACGAATAAAATCATTGTTATTAGTATTTGAGAAGTCACACAACTTAGTAGTATCTTGAGACATGGTGACCGAGCAAGCAAAGTAACAAGCAAGACAAGCAAATTAAAGAGCGAAGATGCAATCTAGTGACGAGCAAAACAAGCAAAGGTAAATATTTTTGTATTTTTATTTTTTTATGAGACAAACTAAATATACCAGCAAATAAAAAGAAGAACAAGTGAATGAAATTTTGTGTGAAGTTACTTGGTAGTTGGTGATGATATTCCTTGGCAATGGCGCTAGAAATTCTTCGTGATAATTGTAATCTACGTTGAGATTTCCGTGAAGAGGAACGGGTTATCGCAACACAATGTGGATAAGTATCCCTTGGTTATGAAACCAAGGTTTATCGAACTAATAGGAATATCAATCACAACCGTCTTCAGCGTCTGTACACAAAAGAACAAACAACTTGCACCCAACCCGGGCAAGAGGGTTGTCAATCCTCTTGTCTTGTTATTTGCAAGCAAGTGAGGTGTGTAGATAATTGTAGATAGCAAGATAAAATAAAAACAAGTAAATGGCAACAAGGTATTGAAGGTTTTATCAATATTTTGTGAGTAGACCCGGTGGCCATAGCTTTCCCTAATGGCATCTCTCATGAAAAATAGCGTACGGTGGGTAAACATATTACTGTTGGGAAATTGAGAGAAAAGTGGATACATATGTGATATTCACGACAATGATCGTGTGTATACATGCATCACGTCCATGAACAAATAGACCGACTCATGCCTACACCTATTACTATTACTCCACTTATCGACCGCTATCAGCATGCATCTAGAGTATTAAGTAAAATAGAGTAATGCATAAAGAACAATGACATGATGTAGACAAAGTAAACTCAAACAATATGAATAAACCCATAGTTTTATCCTTAGTAGAAGCAACACAAAGACACATCTTGTCTCCTTCTCTCAATGGGATATTGAAATTCACCAGGTTGAACCTACCACAACGCACCTCTCTCACCGCGAGAGGCACGACCGTGCCTCTCGAAAATGGAAAAACCATGTTTTTTCCCGCGAAGGTACGGTTTTGCTTTCGCGAGAGGCACAGTTTTGCCTTCATGAGAGACATGTCCGTGAGCGGCACATCTGTGCTTCTCAGAAAGGGAAACCATTTTTTCGTGAGAGGCACGACTTTGCTTGCGAGAGGTACGGTTTTGCTGTCTTTAGTGCCTCTCGAAAAGGAAAAAACACGAAAAAAACACATTTTTGTTTTTTTCCATCGCGAGAGACACGATTTTTTTGGTCCCTCTTTTCATGAAAAAAAGTTCGTCAAAACCTATCAACATGGGATCTAATTTTAAAAATCTCGACGCAAGAAAACCAATGATGAAAACGGTTCAAGATTTGAACACATGGTTTAGGAGATAAACCGTTTTGAAATTACAAATGTACGAAGAAAGGGAAAACTCTCACGTTGTGATAAACGTCACGCATGCAGTGCATCACTTGTCGTAACCTCGATAGGTGGGAGTGATCATTAAAAGGTGTATTCCTCAATTACTGATTTCCACAGCTCCCCCATGTTGGGGAACGTCGCATGGGAAACAAAAAATTTCCTACGCGCACGAAGACCTATCATGGTGAGGTCCATCTACGAGAGGGGATGTATGATCTATGTACCCTTGTAGACCGTACAGCAGAAGCGTTAGTGAACGCGGTTGATGTACTGGAACGTCCTCACGTCCCTCGATCCGCCCCGCGAACCGTCCCGCGATTAGTCCCACGATCTAGTGCCGAACGGACGGCACCTCCGCGTTCAGCACACGTACAGCTCGACGATGATCTCGGCCTTCTTGATCCAGCAAGAGAGACGGAGAGGTAGAAGAGTTCTCCAGCAGCGTGACGGCGCTCCGGAGGTTGATGACGATCTCGTCTCAGCAGGGCTCCGCCCGAGCTCCGCAGAAACGCGATCTAGAGGTAAAACCGTGGAGATATGTGATCGGGCTGCCGTGGCAAAGTTGTGTCAAATCAGCCCTAAAACCTCCGTATATATAGGGGGAAGAGGGGGAGCCTTGCCTTTGTCGTTTCTCTTGAAACTAGTGGTCTTATTCACCATCAACACTTGATGCTCTTTACGGAGTTCAGACTCTGCGACTTTCAACATCGCAAACAACTCGCTGGGAGACTTGTTCATCCCTTGTATGTTGTAGTTCAACACAAAGCCTTTATAGCTTGGCGGCAGTGATTGAAGGATTCTGTGAGTGATAGCTTCTTGCGGGAGTTCAATCCCCAGATCAGCTAGACGGTTTGAGTACCCAGACATTTTGAGCACATGTTCACTGACAGACGAGTTCTCCTCCATCTTGCAAGCATAGAATTTATCGGAAATAAGGAAATTGATCATGATGATATGCTATGGTAGGATTAATTTCTGTCAGGTTTGATCTGTAATTTCGCCACAACAAAAAAATCAAATAAAAGAGCACTTTGGCTCCATATGATAGGAGTATGTAGGTCCATATGATAGGAGTAATTTGGCCACAACAAGAAAAATTCAAATAAAATAGCAATTTGGCTCCATATGATAGGAGTATGTTGCTCCATATGATAGGAGTAATTTGGCCACAACAAGAACAAGGTACTGTAATTGCATGAAATTGCTAAAACTGTTGGAGCTTAATGTACAAATCATGAAATTGCTCGAGTATGAATCATTTCTCGTTGATGTTTGAATACCAATATATGCCTTTCATTCCTAGAATTGTTGGAGTACAAGATGCCAAATACAGTTCAGTAAATATATTTTCAGTGAATTTTCTCATAGTCCAATAATCATATTCTTAGTTGAAAGCATTTTATCCACATAGTCCTAAAAGCTGTACACACAGATTGGACAAGCAATATTCCTAAAATTTTGGCAATCATAGTCTATTTGGTCAATGCAAATTAAGCACTCATGAAACAAGTCATTTTGGTCAATGCAACTATGTGGTGCTAGTGCCTTTTGTCTTTGTGGTTGGGCAGAGTTTGGCACAATCTGGTCATCTTTCACGCCCAAGATGCGACCCTATCCTCAATTTGGCACGAGGGCCTCGTCAGGGATAGAAACACATATCGTCGTTTCGCAAGAATGGATGTCGTTACAAGTACATGTACTGAAAAGAGGATATATATATAATTGGCTTACACTCGCCACAAGCTTCATCAGAGTCACATCAGTACAATACATAAACATCATGAAGAAGATCAGGGTCCGACTACGGACGAAAACAAACAAGAAAAGAAGAACGACGTCCATCCTTGCTATCCCAGGCTGCCGGCCTGGAACCCATCCTAGATCGATGAAGAAGAAGTAGAAGAAGCAACTCCAAATGAACAATCAACGCGCTTGCGTCAAGTAACCTTTACCTGCACTTGCAACTGGTGTTGTAGTAATCTGTGAGCCACAGGGGACTCAGCAATCTCATTTCCAAAGGTATCAAGACTAGCAAAGCTTAATGGGTGAGGTAAGGTTAAGTGGTGAGGTTGCAGCAGCGACTAAGCATATATTTGGTGGCTAAACTTACGAGTACAAGAAATAAGAGGGGGAAGATCTACGCATAGCGGACGTGACTACTGACGATCAAATGAATGATCCCGAACACCTACCTACGTCAGACATAACCCCACCGTGTCCTCGATCGGAGAAAGAACTCATGAAAGAGACAGTCACGGTTACGCACTCAGTTGGCAACTTTTAATTAAGTTAACTTCAAGTTATCTAGAACTAGTGTTAAACAAAGTTTCCATGTTGCCACATAACCGCGGGCACGGCTTTCCAAAAGATTTAACCCTGCAGCGGTGCTCCAACTAGTCCACCACAAATTACCACAAGCCGCATAGAAATCCTCGATCACGACACTCGCGATCTCGTCGGATTCCTTAGTGGAAAACCTTAACTCTGAGATTACCCAAAGCATCACCGGAATCCCGATGCACAAGATATCTCGTCAAAGGTAAAACTAATCCAGCAAGGCCACCCGACGTGTCGACGTTCCCGGTAGGAGCCGCGTATCTCGTTCTCACAACACGATGGATAAGCACAGCGTACGGTGGCCTGATAGACATCTCACAAGTTGCCCTGGGTTGGCCCCGCAAACGGCTCTAGTTTTGGACCAGCAGCATCAGCACTGGGCCCCCTGTATTATGTAGAATTACTCCTCGGGTAGCGCTAACTCCCTATGCATTTCAGTATTAACAGAATTATTATGTTGGGCAAATGTAGTACCAATGTTGGGCCTTGCCAGACCAGCTTTAATCTAAAACGAATTATCAAGGGGGTCCCCATAACAACCCCGATCGTGTTAGGAGCGCTCAATTATGGAACATAACACCGGTAGCCGAAACTAAGGGGGCAAAGGTGGAACAAAACACCAGGCTAGAAAGGCCGAGCCTTCCACCTTTTACCAAGTATATAGGTGCATTAAATTACATAGCAATTAATAGGGTGATATATCAAGGGACCCATGTTATGACATGGAAGCAACTACACCTGCAACTAGCAACGCTATCACATGGTAAATCAAGCAGTAACATGGCCAATCAGTGGCTTGCTAGGTTGTGAACAGTTGAAGGTTTCATGGCATTGTTGAGAGGCTGATATTTAACAGGTGGTAGGCAACGAGACCTAATCGATAGAAGCGATAAAACTAGCATGGCAATGATAGTAATGGTATCTGGGGAAATGGTCATCTTTCCTGAGATCCCGCTTGAAAGAAGAATGACTCCGTGAAGCAGACGAACCGATTTAGTCGAACGGGTCCTCACATCCGACACGCTTGCGGAACTCTATCGAGACAGAGGAAACCGGAAACAAGCATCAACACACGATATTCACCACATGATGCACGACACATATGATGCATGAACAGCTGAATACATGCAAGTCACGGCATGTCAATTCACAACAACCAATACTACACATTAAGTGAAGCTCAATATGCAACGAGTTGCATAAACTCCACATACGAGTTATTTAGTTCTATCCCGATTATGTATGCGGCAATATTAAATGTGGTTACGCATGGCAAGAGGTGAAGCGTAATTAAACTATCTATCTAGGCATTTTAAATGAGGTCGGAAATGACATATAGCACCTCCGAAACGACCTCACATGTTAATTTATAATTCTGTCCAGATCTGAACTAACACCTTCAAATAGTTGTTAAACAGAAAAACAAATAGGTTCACGTGATTCTACGCATCGTTACAAGCAACTTACACGTAGAGAACATCTCCAACGGAGCTACGGATCAAAAGATACAAGCACCGCAAGATATGATGGCATGAATGCAAAATGCGTGCAACGACGGTCACAAGCACTTTAAAACATACAACCAGCAAGATAAAATGAAACTACATGAGATTCTAAGCAAGTTTCATATAGGACACGATCAAAACGGAGCAACGGTTCAACAACTATGAGCTAAACAAGAAATCACTACAATCTGCCAAAATCAGCCACATAGCATTTTCTACACCCCACAACTATGAGCTACACAACCCCAATATGCTCAACCAAGGCATGGGACGATAGAGGGCAAGAAGCACTACAACATACAACTAACAACAACTAGCATGGAAGCATGGAACACTTGGAAAAGAAGTCACAAAATGGCTTCTCACACACTATTTCAGTTTTTGATCTGAAGGCATATTGACAGCAGCAAAACCATAAGCTACATGACTCCAAATGGCATGAAAATTCACAGCATGCTAGAGAATCCTATAGTCTACAACTAACTCCATTGCACCAACCTCAAAAGAGCTACAGAACACAAGATAAACTCATGCAAAGACAGCAACAAAATATAACAGATTTCAGACTTAGAAATATTTCAGCATCTCTAAAACAACACTATTTCCTAGCAAGTAAAGAACAAACAAACCACACCTAAACATGGATTTCTATTGCAACCAAAATTACCAGGGGCTAGACTAAACATCCAAGAGCAAATCTCTAGTTGACAACTCCTACAAAGCACGAACGGATTAAATCCCACAAAATAAACAAAAGGACATCATAGCAAAATATCACGCGAACTAACTTGCTCAAAAGCCAAAACTAAATACACAGTTAAATCATATGGATTTTTCTACCCCGAAAACATATAAAATATGTGGGGTTGCAACACCAAAATAACGCCACGCGTAAATGCAAGATAATATCCTAAACACGGTACAACAAACTACCTACGGAATCCTACATGCAAAAATATCAATGACTACTCTAAAATACATGGCAAAGGGGTTCCTAAAACATGAACATTTCTTCTACGGTGTTCGAGCAACCCGGACACGCGCGAAAAATAAATACGGGACGAATCCTATTGGGACAGCACGTAAAACTATGCATTTGGCACGTCAAACTACATCAAACAATTATGCAAGTTACAAATTCATAATCTACACGCAAAACTACACAAAATCCATATACTACACGTTCCGATCCGACAGACGGAAAAGAAGTTATGGACGTTTTAATATACGTCTATTTTTTGGAATTTAATTAATTCCGAAAATTCCTAAAAATAATAACCTACCGGGCCTATCTGCTATCGGGCCGAAACTAGGGCGCAGTTTAGTTAACGTTCGCCTGGGGCGAGGAAAAAGAGGGCAGGGGAGGTTCTCACCTTGGCGGGCTGGCCTGGTTCGTGGAGAAGGCTGCCGGCCTGGCCGAAGCTAGGCCTGGGGGCGCAGTGGCCAGCTGGGCCGTGACAGTTGGGCCGGGGGCGCTCGGGGGCCCAGGACGCGAGCGGATGGCGCTGGCACCTCGTCGACCTCTCGTCGCCTCCTGGGAGCGAGGCCATGGCGGCGGTTACCGGCGACGGCACGGTGAGGCTGAGGAGCGGGGCGAGGAGGCACCGGCGAGGGACACGGGGGCCGGATCCGGGCGGCTGCTGCCGGATCTGGCGCGAGGCGGCGGCGCAGGGGCTGTGGCAGCGAGCTCGCGGCGGAGGGAGGCCCTGGGGCGAGCTGTCGAGGTCCGACGACGCAGGGGTACTCCGGCGGGCGGCGACCGGAGAGGGCAGAAGACGGCGTTGACTACCCCAGTGGTCGGAGCTCCGGCGACACGGGCAGGCGGCGGCCGGCGGCTGGAGGCGCGGGGCTTGGGACACGGGCGGCTGGAGGAGCTCGGGGCTGTGCTGCTCGGGCAGACGGCGACGGCTCACCAGATGGGCCCGAGAGGGCCCGATCCGGGCCCGGGCGGGCCGGGAGCAAGGAGAGAGAGTGGGGCGGCGGCTAGGGTTTCGGGGGGTTGTACGGATTTCGAGGAGAGGGAGAGAGACTGCTAAAAAATGCATGGGGGTCCTATTTATAGACAAAGGGGGGCTAGGTTTAGCGAAATTTCGCACCGGTTTCAACCGCGTGGTCTGATTCGAATAATTCCGAACGCGGGACGAACTAAATGGCCGTGTAGAGTAGTTTACCAGAGACGAGAGGGAAAAGGGCGACCTGGCAATGAGATTTAAAATACTGAAAGACGTCCGACGAATAACCGAAGACGGTGACGCTACGGTCGACCGTTCGGGTATACCACACGGACTCCGATCGCGACGAAATTCGATAGGCGGCCTAGCTATATTAAAATAAGACCGCACGTCAAATCTCAACCCAATCAGAGAAAGTTTTATATACACTTTTGAAAACAAGATTTAAACATTGCCGCGGGCGCGTGCGTGTGTGGTCGGGCTCAGAACGGACAACGACGAGAACCGACAACTAACAACGGATGCAAGTTTGAAAACTGGCGGCAACGGAGATACCGATGCAATGCAGATGATGCGAATGATGCGATGATGATGCGACAAATGAAAATAAACAACCGACGAAAACGGAATAAATGGGGGAATCTTTTGGAACGTCGGTCTCGGGCTATCACATCATCTCACCAAAATAAAAGGTGGGCAGATGTCTTGAGATGTCGTACTATATTCTGAATTTCTTGAGATGCTGCAGATGGTTCATGCTCTTTTAATTATTTCCTGTATTTGAGGATCCAAACAACTTTGCCTACGGTTTACACCAGGTCAAATGGTCTAGAGTGAATGAAATTTTGTGTGGAGTTACTTGGTAGTTGGTGATGATATTCCTTGGCAATGGCGCCAGAAATTCTTCCTGATAATTGTAATCTGCGTTGGGATTTCCTTGAAGAGGATCGGATTATCGCAACACAATGTGGATAAGTATCCCTCAGTTATAAACCCAAGGTTTATCGAATCAATAGGAATATCAACCACAACCATCTTGAACGACTGCACACAAAAGAACAAAAAAACTTGCACCCAACCCGGATAAGAGGGTTGTCAATCCTCTTGTCTTGTTATGTACAAGCAAGTGAGGTGTGTAGATAATTGTAGATAGCAAGATAAAATAAAAACAAGTAAATGGCAACAAGGTATTGAAGGTTTTATCAATATTTTGTGAATAGACCCGTGGGCCATAGCTTTTCCTAATGTCATCTCTCATGAAAAATAGCATACGGTGGGTAAACATATTACTGTTGTGAAATTGAAAAAAAAGTGGACACTTGTGTGATATTCATGGCAATGATCATGTGTATACATGCATCACGTCTATGAACAAATAGGCCGACTCCTGCCTACACCTATTACTATTACTTCACTTATCGACCGCTATCCAGCATGCATCTAGAGTATTAAGTAAAATAGAGTAATGCATGAAGAACAATGACATGATGTAGACAAAGTAAACTCAAACAATATGAATAAACTCCATAGTTTTATCGTTAGTAGCAGCAACACAAAGACGCATCTTGTCTCCTTCTATCAATGGGATATAGAAATTCACCAGGTTGAACCTACCACAACGCACCTCTCTCACCGCGAGAGGCCTGACCGTGCCTCTCGAAAATGGAAAAACCATGTTTTTTTCCCGCGAGGGCACGGTTTTGCTTTCGTGAGAGGCACAGTTTTGCCTTCGTGAGAGACACGTCCGTGAGCGGCACGTCCGTGCTTCTCAGAAAGGGAAAACATTTTTTTCGTGAGAGGCACGACTTTGCTTGCGAGAGGTACGGTTTTGTTGTCTTTAGTGCTTCTCGAAAAGGAAAAAAACACGGAAAAACGCATTTTCGTTTTTTCTATCGCGAGAGGCACGATTTTTTTGGTCCCTCTTTTCATGAAAAAAAGTTCGTCAAAACCTATCAACATGGGATCTAATTTTAAAAATCTCGACGCAAGAAAACCAACGATGAAAACGGTTCAAGATTTGAACACATGGTTTAGGAGATAAACCGTTTTGAAATTACAAATGTACGAAGAAAGGGAAAACTCTCACGTTGCGATAAACGACACGCATGCAGTGCGTCACTTGTCGTAACCTCGATAGGTGGGAGTGATCATTAAAAGGTGTATTCCTCAATTACTGATTTCCACAGCTCCCCCAAACTTTCCGCTGGGCCAACCCATTTAGTAAAAGGGTCGAGCCTAGGCTAACACGGCACGACCCCTATAGTATACGTGCCGTGCTGGGCCGTGCCATCCAATTCATGATGGCATGTTCATGGGAGCATCGACTCTTTGTTTCTAAAACATTGTGGACCCGCCGACTCTTGAGGCCCTCGCCATTAGAGAAGCCCTCGCATTGACAGGATGATCTATATGTGAGACGTATTTAAATGGCATCGGATTACAAAGTGGTGACACAAGATATAACGAAGGAGAATTCGGCAAGCTACGGAGCGATCATACATGAGATAGCTGATCACACTTCAGCCTTTGATTTTTGTATTTTTAGTCATGAGTTTAGGAGCTCAAATTATAAAGCTTACAACTTAACGAAGCATGGTTTATCTTTCGGTGGCGGTGGTCCTGTTTGGTTAGGACATCTCGAAAATCTTTTATCCATCCATGTAAACATAATGAAGCTTTGTGACGTTGTCTAAAAAAACCAGTTTAGAATTGGATCGGGCCGTATGCGCTTAGAGCCCCGCGCGACGCGTGGCAGGCGCGGACGCGGCCGATTAGGGTCCGTGATGGAAAGCAACCCCATAAACTCAACTCCTGATCTCTCTGATAAACCAGATCGAGAGAAAAGAGAATATCTGGAGAACAGATCGAGCGAGATAACCCGAGAGCAAGAAGAGGGCGAGCATGGTGGACGTCGTGACGGGGGCCATGGCCTCCCTGCTCCCCAAGCTGGAGAAGCTCCTCGAGCACAAGCTGCACAGGACCGTCAAGGAAGACGCGGAGCAGCTTCTGAGGGAGCTGACGAGCCTGCACGCTGCCCTGGGCAGCGGCCCCGACCCGCGCTGGGCCGACGACTGCAGGGAGCTGTCCTACCACGCCGACGACATCGTCGACGCCTACCTGGCGGCCAGTGAGCCCGCCGCCTGCCGGGACGGCTGCCTAGGGTTCCTGGACAACTTGCTGGGCCCTCGCCGTTGGTTCGCCAACGCCCTCAAAGACGTCAAGAGCCTGGCCCTGCATCTGTCCGACAGGTACAGTAGCACCGATAAAGATAAGCTCGTTCCAGCCACCGCACCCACCGGGCCATCGCCGCATCTGTGGAAAGAGGCGGAGGAGCCGCTCGTCGGCATGGAGCGCGGGAGGGATACTCTAATCAAGAGCCTTGCAGGCGGACAAGAGATGAAGATAGTCTCCATTGTGGGTTCTGGGGGATTGGGGAAGACGGCTCTTGCTAATCTCGTCTTCCGTCAGCTCAGGCCACAATTCGGTTCGTGTGCTTTTGTTTCAGTCTCCTCCATGCCTGATATGGAGGGGATTTTTGACCAGATGCTTCGTCAGCTTAATGTGGAGAAAAATTACAATCAAGAAGCAAAGGATGCAGTTAGGGATTTCCTTCAGAGCGAAAGGTACCTATTTAATTGTCATGTGCTTCTCCTCTGGTTCATATAGTTCTCTGACATCGAGATCAATTAACCGTGGAGATTACACTGTACCCATTTTTTGTACTTTCACACTCTTTCACTTCATTGCCCATCACAATCACATTGCATGATTGATTTACTAGCGTTTAAGCAGACTTCATGACTACCTCAATAACATTGTCGCTGTTCTGGCTTTTGTGCGCAAACTTCGGTAGGTACCTGATCATAGTTGATGATTTATGGAGGAAAGAAGATTGGCATATTCTATCCCGCAGCTTGCCCGTTAACGCTTTTGGTAGCAGAGTAATTGTTACAACTCGAGTTAATGACATAGCAAAGATATGTTGTTCTGGCCAAGATGAGTTGATATGTGAAATTAAGCATCTTGATCACCTGAACTCCAAATCATTATTTCTACGGAGATGCTTTGGCTCTGAGGCCAGCTGCCCTGATGCACTTGCAAGAGAAGTTGGTGAGATCTTGGCAATATGCAGTGGCATTCCTTCAGTAATTATAACCATTGCTGAGTTGCTCAATAGCAAAGTAGCCACAAGGAAACCATGTCAGGATGTGGTGCACGCTTTCTGTTCTGCTTGGAAAGAGATGGCAAGCTCTTTACACTCTGCACGGGAGCGTATTCCTGGTTTGGAGGACTTGATAAAGGTTCTATCACTCAGCTACGAGAACCTTCCCAGCACTCTGAAGACCTGCTTGCTGTGCATAGCTACAAGTACAACCGTCAAGTACCGAAAGTTTAAAAGGGGCGAAACAGTTAGGAAATGGATTGCCGAAGGATTTATCTCTGAAGTTGGGTGGCGCAGCAGTGAGGAAGTGGCGAACGAATGCTTTGATGACCTCGTCGGCAGCAAAGTGATTCAGCCTGTGGAACGCCCATCCTTTTATGGGAAGGGGATGTATGAGGTCAACTGCATGATGCTCTACGTTCTTAGACTGATAGCACGAGAAGAGAACTTGGTCACCTTTCTGTCCGACATGGACATTTCAGAGACACCTGCAACGAGGCCTGTCTTTCTTTCTATCCGATGCTGTGGCTCAAACGGTTTAAATGGCACAGAAAGGTTGGATATGTCGCATGTTCGTTCCATAACCATGATCCGCTGTGACAAGGTGTTTACGTTTAAGCATTTGGGGTATCTGCGAGTGTTGAATGTGGAGGACTGTGATGGTTTGGACGATACTGATGTACACCACATATGCGGAATGATCCTGCTGAAGCACCTGAGTCTGAAAGAGACACCACAAGTCACTAGGCTTCCTCCACAAATCGGGAACCTACGACATCTTGAGACTCTAGAGATCGAGCTGACCCAAATCAGTGTTCTCCCACCACAGATAGGGAAGCTGCAAAATCTTGAGACACTGGATGTAAGGATGACAGGAGTGAAAGAGCTGCCCGAGGAACTCGTCATGCTTCCCAAACTAGCAAATCTGCATTTTGGCCGAACTGGGGTGAGGCTACCTGCCGGAAGTGACCGCTTCAAGTCAGTCAAGGTGCTGGGCACCATTGATTCGAGGGAATGCTCGGCAAGCACCCTGGAGGAGATTAGAGAGATGACTGGATTGACTAAGACTGAAGTCATGCTGTATGATGAGCCCGCCGACGTGCCAAAAAATGACAATCTATTGTCTTGCATGGGCAATTGCACTAGTCTGCGGTCCCTAATAGTTCATGGTGATTTCATTACGAGTGACGACCTTCCTGCATCTCCCAACTTTCCTCTACTTGAAAAGCTAACGGTGGCCACAAGATTGGTTAAATTTCCCGGGTGGATCGCACATCTCAGTCGTCTTAAGAAGCTAGAAATCAGGCTCTTTGAACAAGGACTAAACGATCTCAAGATACTTGGAGATCTGCCCAGCCTCACTAGCCTTGCATTCCAGCTGTTTGGCAACCCACGAAAACAAGTCGCAATAACTTCAGGTTTCGCCAGACTTGAGTTTTTCGCTTTCGACTACTCTGCGCCGTGGGTAAAGTTTGATCAGGGAGCCATGCCAAGCCTGAGACACATCGAGCTGACACACTATTCTTCTGGCCCAGCAGGTAAAAGCCCAGCGGGTATCATATATCTTGAGAGCCTGCAGAAGGTCACCCTCATCTACTCTTCACACTGTTCAAGTTGTGCTGGCGTCATCAAGACAGTTGCTGTCATGAGGAAGGAAGCTGCCAGCCATGCTAATCGAATTGTGCTTTCTGTTAATGGTGACGATGAGATTTTCCCATCCATCTCAAGTGTTGACGGAAAGATTACTACAACCGAAAACGAGTGTTAGCTTCCCTACTACTCTATGTGTGGGTGTATGTTCTCATGGGTGCAATTTTATTCATAATCCTTTTCTTGAAAAAATAATAAAAAATAATAATACAAATTTCAACAAGTTCTGAAATAATATCACATGTATATAATTTATAGGTGTATTCTATATATGTGTAATTTTTCATTCGAAGATACTTGAACAAGTGAGCTGTCCAAATATTTGTCTCTATTGTGTTGCTCACATGTTAAAATCTCTCTTAATATTTTTTTTAATACAAGTAGTGTTCCCATTACAAGAGGCCTGGCGCAGTGGTGAAGTACTCCCTACTTGTGCCATGAGGTTCTGGGTTCGATGCAGCCTCACTGTACTGTGCAGGGGTAAGGCTTGCATGGTATTTAACGATTCCCTTGCTCAAATAAATGTCATGGATTTCTGGAGTATTTGAATCCATAGTTTTTTTTCCTTAGGATTCATTTGCACTCTATTTTGGAGTAAAATTTCCATCCACTCAAACCTCTTGGTAGAATCCATGTGTGTTATGTGTTGTCAAACATCCGTGTGATCCAAACCCCTGCAGTGTTGTAATCTTGTAGGATTTTCGTTCCCAACACTTTTTATTTAAATTTATGTAGTTTTGTTATCTTATAGTGTGACATCCTAGCTTAAAAGGATTGATAGTACATCCGTGGTTGAGCTCGTGCATACGTATGTATTGTTCATTATTAAAATAAAATGAAATAAGGGGGGCACTATGAAGTCGAGCTGGTCGCGAAAAGGCCCTTTGATGTTGCTGTTTATTGCCAAGTCCTTCAGAAATAGGTCCTTCATTGCTCATACCTTGTTATTAATGGAAAGGGTAATAGTTCCGAATTTGCTCCCTAGAGTCAAATTGAATATCCGAATAGTTAGAGACTACATATGTAGCCGCTGTTAAGAACAGTAACTTTTAAGTGTGCGAAAACTCAACAAAAAAGAATGCAACTGATTTTCTCATCAAAAATGTTTGGGGAACTGAATGGATATTCTACCATGAGCCGCACACTTACAGTAAACCAGAACAAAGGGTATAGGTAGCTTTGAAGGCATATTAATTTGTTCAAGAATCAAAACCATAACAATGACAGAGTTATCATGACGAACAAAAAAATATAGAAGCTTAAGTGAATAATGAAGATCACTCTTCATCTGAAATTTAAAACCACTTGATAGTGCAATTGGAAAGATAATGGAAAAACATCTAGGTTCTAACTGGTAATCAGATGCTCTGTAGTCTTCTTTATTGGCACAATTTTGACTGAGCCACATTGTTGTTTTCTAATGTTGCTGCCATATAGTCTACCAAAAAGCCCAGGGTTTGCCTAGTCTACCTAAAGGGTTCCAATAAGCATTACCCCAAATTCCCGTGAAACCGCCGATAAACCACTAAAATACTGAATGAGTAATCTTCTCACTAAAATACTGAATGAATAATCTTCTCACGGTCTTAAACAATTTGTGTGCCTACACCTTTAGCATGCAAGTGGTTCTTCCATATTTCAGTCACATTGTAAAATATCACCAAGAGAATATTCATTCCACTTAAATCCACATATTGGAGCCATGTAGTCATTTTGAAGAAGTATATAATCTTATGATCTACAGGTTGGAGCCATGTACATTCTGTAAACAAGTTTGTTTTTTGTGGGGATGTAAACAAGGAAATTTTAATCACTGAACAAGTATATGAAGGTTCGGAAGACAGTCATGTTGACCTGCCGTTTGAAAAATAAAGTAAAAGTACAAAAAATAATATAAAAAGTACGATTTCAAAATGTACGGAAAGCAAATTCAAGAAAATTTACTTAATAGTTGTAGCTTAGAGCGGGTACTTCATGAACTGAACAGAGAATATACCAGTGTTTCGTTGGCGTAATAAATTAGTTTATCCTTTTAGATAACTTATCCCTGCATTCGTTGGTGTAATAATTAGTTTATCCTTTTAGATAACTTATCCCTGCTAATTACATGATAGCACGTAAACAATCAACTTGATATTTCAACGGAGTGAATGTTAAATTAGATAGAGTAAACTCTTGGGTGTGTCTAGGACTCGTCCAGATGTGACATAGTTATTTTACATCTAATTTGATGTCATCAATTGTTTGTGGCCCTCGCTTGTTTTGTTTGTGAAGAACTTCATCTATTAGAGGATGCTCATAATTCATATCATAGCGATTGAAGATTTCTCTAGCTTCTTGAATTATTTAGTCAAACTCATTCATTAAGATGATCTTGGCAAGTTTCTTTGCCTTGGGATAACCTAAGTTGGGTAACTCAAAGAATAATCGTTGAAGGGTGGGATGAGTGCGAATAAACTTTCTCTCAAGATTAACTATGAGCGCACAAATAGCATTTGCATAATTTTTGTTTTTTTAAGGATAGACACTTCATTCGTTGCAATAGCCCCCGTGCACATAAAGAATTCTAGAATAGTATTTTTTCAATAATATTCCCACTTCCAACATAAAAGGTTTTAGTGTCCATAACCCGCGGTGACTTATTATCATGAGGTTCATCATCAAGATTAACTAATTTAGGCAGATCCTTGTAAGTATCGCTAAGACCTTCTCCACTAGCATTTTCAGCAACAGCTTCCTTAAACTCAAACATGAAAGAAATTTCCAGCAAGCAAACAAGATACAATATTTTTGCCTTTTGATTTTTATATAACAAAATAATAAAATCACGTAAAAAGTATAACAAGTTGAAGATAATGTTTGTGAAGGAACCTTGAGTTGTTTGATGATACTCCCTGGCAACTGCACCAGAAATCCTTCTTCTACTTTGTAGATGCGTTGGGTTTTTCCCCGAAGTGGAAGGAATAAAGTAGTAAAGCAGCAATACGTATTTCCCTCAGTTGAGAAACAAGGTTTATCAAACCAATAGAAGAATCACACAAACAACCATTGACAATACCTACACACACAAGAGCAATTACTTGCACCCAACGCGGGCAAGAGGTTTGTCGATCCCTTTGTACTCGTTCATTGCAAGGATCAAATCTGGTAGTAGTAGATAGATAAATTGCAAAGTAAAATAAAAGAAAATAAATTACCGCAAGATATTTAGGGTGTTAGTAAATATGTTGAATAGACCTTGGGGCATAGTTTTCACTAGATGCATCTATCTCAAGAACATAGCATACAGTGAATAGATAAATTACTGTTGGACAACTGATAGAAAAGTGCATGGTTATGATGTTATTCATGGCATGATCATGTATATAGGCATTACGCCTGTAACAAGTAGATCAACTCCTCCCTGCATCTACTACTATTACTCCACCAATTGACCGCTATTTAGCATGTATCTATGGTATTAAGTTCATGACAAATGGAGTAATGCCTTAAGAAAGATGACATAATGTAGACATAATAGAATCAAGCAATATGATTAAACCCAGTCGTTTTATTCTTAGTAGCAACAATATAAATACGTGCCTCGCTACCCCTTCTGTCACAATGTGAGGACACCACAAGATTGAAGCTACTACAATACACCACTCCTTTTGCCGATCTACTCATCTACTTGACCAAAGCAAACTCATGGATAGGAAAGCATACATAGTTAGGACAATCATACATAATAAAATTCAAAAAAGACTCAATTAGTTTCAATGAATAATCTGATCATAAACCCATAATTCATCGAATCCTGACAAACACTCAACAAAAAAGGATTACATCTTACGGATCTCCGAAGAGAACAATTCATTGAAGATCAGAGAGAGAGAGAGATAGATAGATAGGAAGATAGATAGATAGAGAGATAGAGAGAGAGCCATCTAGCTAATCACTATGGACCCGTAGGTTGATGGTGTTGGAAATTAATTAGTAGATTAATTCAAGGGATATGTCCAACCCGAACAACCATGTCTCCTCTTTGTGTCTATTGCCAACAGACACCTGTTTTGAAGGGATGCCTCCGAACAGACACCTCTTCTTCGCACCTCTTCCAAATGTATATATACTTGAGAATCAATAAAAAGAGGACTGCTGGTCCATTCACTTCCATTCAATCTCGTTTTACTCTAACATGTTATCACACACTCTGCTCTCGATTAGAGAAATAGGCCACACCGAAAGAATGATGGCAGATGCATTCGCGCATCGCAACGAATCACCGACGACGAACTCGAACCTTTGTCGTCGATGCGGCGCCAAGGCCACGACCCACGGCCGGCCCTCCGTAGCTACGCTCTCCGGCACACGCGCGGCGACCTCCTCGTTTCAGCGCTGCTCGGAAACAGGAGGCAGCGGCACGTCGGCGGTGCAGCGATGGTCCCTCCGGCCCATGCCTGGTGCACAGCGCCCTTCGGTTTGGCTCCTCCCGGCGCTGCAGCATATCTGGTGTGACGCCCTCCAGCCAATTAGTCGCTCCAGCATTGGCGGCAGAGGGAGGCGCGCAGAAGACCAACGACACTCCAGCGACAACACCCTCTGGTGCGTGGCATCGGGCGCGCAAGCCCTCCTGGCTCACACCTCGGAAGCGCCCTTCGGCCTCCGCATACAGCGCACGCGTGCCTCACGTCACGACGGCGACGCGTCACAAGCCGCGGATGCGCTCCCATCACGGCTCCCGGTGGCACGTCCTCAGACGCGGCCAACAACCGGCGATTGGAGCGACGGATCCATCCGACTGCACGGCGCTGTCATCTACCAACCGGCCAGAACACGGCGCGTTCCGGCGCAGTTCCGGCGCAGTCCCGTCGAGGCCACGACCTGAGATGAGGTGGCGGCAGAGCAGCCCAATCCTCCGGCGCGTGCGGCGCAATTTTTTTGGCCGGCAGGGCAAATCCCTAGCAGCGGCGGTGACAGGTAGAACTCGTGATTTGAAACCGCACGGGAAAGAGAGATGATTGGGGAAATCCTTATCTCTTTGACATTATTCCGATTAGCCCTTGTACTTCTGTATAACAAGTACACGTCCCTGCAATTTTACTGTACACGTCCCTGCAGTTTTACTATACAGAACGTGTATAACAAGTACACGTCCCTGCAGTTTTATTCAACCAGGCTTACTTTTCTTCCCCAATTTAGTATGTGTCCATACTTTAAATAGTAGATTTGGCGATCAACTATTTTGCAAGTTTGGATAGGAGACTCACTTTCCATATTGCATTTACAGATTGTAAATGACAATTCTATCTAGAGATTATAAATCAACATGTTCAATGTGTCTGCCTCAAGCATTCTCCATAACATGTAATTTTAGTACAACAACTATATTATACAATTAAAATTAAATTTGGAATCACAAGGTATTTGATGGCATCTACTGCATATTTTGCAGATTATCCATCAATACTGTAAAGTCCACGTCTTGTCATTTTTACAAGATGATTACCTTCAAAGTGCCCTTCCAAATATTAATATGTGACTACCTCTAGATATCATAAGGTAATAATGGCATCTACTGTAAAAAAATTTTACAGACTATCCACTATTACTGCAAGGTCTACATCATGTCACTTTGACAAATGATTGCCTTCAAAGTGATTTCATACATTTAGCATAACATAAGGTAATAGAATTATAAACATCCACTGACAATAGTCAGACTATGTTTTCTATGACTGCGAGATCTATACCATATTGGTGATTATCTTTAAAGTGTTATCCTATATAAATTGAGGTCTACACATATGGCTATATGGCATTAGCCGTACTAAAATTTGCTCCTCTGAAGCAATTGTTGTTGTTCACTAAAATGATTTACTATCATAGTAAATTCATGTATGATTATTGCATGTTGAATGGTATTATCTACCAATATCAATTATTCAAGCCTCTTTTTGCTTGAATATGTCATAGGGAACTACATAAATATTTGCATTTACTTGTGATTACCTTCTATTACATTGGTAAAATACATGGCAATGAAGCCTACGACAATATTTCTAATTATAGTGTCGTCCATCCATCATGATGGACCACATAATTTATGACAATGATTAAGTGTCTCAACACTTTCGCAAGGTCCACAGGACATCGTGGTTATAATTTCATAGTGACTAACCAATGTTAAGCATGCAAGTCTATACGTTTTGGCAGTGACTCTAAAGTCATACACTTCCTCAAGAATGAAGTCCAAAACATTAGCAATAATTTAATCACATGTGTTATATTGAAGGATACACCCAGGTTCACCAATGATCACCTTGACCATGATTGTTCTCAAACAAATCATTTATTTATAGATGCCACTTACTCCTAGAAGTAAATTAAATAAATGCATTAGCATTTTCAAGTAACGCATGGCTCACATTTCCAAATAGAGTAAGTACATGTTAGGTGAGATTATTTATTGTTAGATGATTTACGACATCAGTCGTTGTATCCACCCGAGGTATTATTGCTACTATAACCTCACCTTCGGAATATGTGTCATGGCTATTCTCTTAATAGCTAAGTATGATCATATGTATTTCATCTCTCACCAACTTCACTTAGTTCTCAAACTAAGTACATAATGGATGAATATTTATTCACCTTGAATATTTCCCTTAAGAGAAACATGCTGCCCCAAGCACATTTGGAATGATCACCCAATAATTTTTCAAGACCTCAAGTCTATCGCAACTTAAAATTTTGGTAATTATAAAATCAACTTGAAGTTGAGATCTCATGGTCTGACATTTTCATATGCAGATCAGGTTGAAAAGCCCTTGATACACTTTACATCTCCTTATGATGGTATTACCATTTTCATGGTAAAGAAACATGTTATTTCTTAAACTCATCATATTCACCCAACGAGTGCTTCAAATATTTGCTAGCATTGAGAATACTATGCATGTCAGTGGTCACAAAATAGAACAATGAGGCATTCAAAGAAAAGTGGAGGATAAAGACAACCAATGACATAATTACCTTTTAATTAGTAATTGATCATTTTAAAAAGATTACAAAGACAACTCTCAAGTTTGTCAAATGTGTGGTTACATGAATATCGTACCTATGATTACCAAACCCTCAAACATATGGTCAAACCACACCGTGAGTTTATTAAAAGGCAAATAAGTTCATTGTGGTATTTGAAAATTTGCAAACATACGACCAGAAACTATTCTGGTAAATGATGTTCTCGAAACTTCATCAGAAGGAGAACAAAAAATATAGTGCAATAAAAGAATGATCAATTCGTTTGTGCCTATGATATGTTTGCATAACTCATTTTTTCGTAATATGGGAGACCTCATGTAATATCCCGATTATTCCCAAAATATTGTTTGCCTATAGTCGTACTACTACATGTAGTATAAATGTCCAATATCCTATTTCTTGGACATTATATTTGATAATTTTTGCATGTATGAATCAATTCATACTCAGTTTTGTTGCGTACACAATAGTTTTCTAAATCTTACAAAATATTTAGTTTTAAGCCTTACAATCCAGGTTTGGGGTTGTTTAGAAAATTATTGACAATTCTATTGGTCACAACTTAACAAGTTGCAAAATTTCCCAAATCATCAGATTTTATGTGTACCACATGTGCCATAAGGGAAATTAATTTAAGGAACTCTCACCTTACAATTCTAAATGAGCCAACTCATTCTTCCTTGAACACATTCAGAAGATATGTGCATTCTCAACCATTGTGTGGTATTTTATAGATACTTTATGGTACTCATGGAAACATTTATAAAATGATTTCTAGTGTGTCTCTTGTCACACAAACCATGATTGATATAACTAAATCAATTGCTCAAATTCTCAAAGTAAGAGCAAGTTATCCTAAACAAGGGATAAATCCATTCGAATGGACAACTTTGTTGAACTCATTTCACAAGAAATATTTGATTATATATAATACTTTATGTACATACCCAAAATGGTTTAGTTCAATATCTTATCAAAGATAGTGAAATTAATAATATGACCAAACTTATAGAATCATGATTTACTAGCCTCATGCTAGACAAATACGACATTACACACCGTAAGTATGATATAAATCATACCAACTGCATAGCATACTACTTTCCCCTTTTAGTAATTACGTGGAAATCAACAAAGTATTTCCTATCTGCGATAATTCGGTTACATACCGATATCACCACTCCAGCATACATCAATGGGCTCTCACACAAAATTAGGGATCTAAGTGAGGAATGACAATTTATCCGTCAATCAAAATTATTCATAGCCCGTATGCTGATTGCATCAGCAATAAGGACATTTCTGGCATTAGGGGGAGATAAGTACCACAAAGAATGCCAAGAAATAAATTGGGAATGTTATTCACATTCAGTCCTTATATCCACGTACTCAAAGAATCTGAACAAGAAGTTTAGAATCACATATTTGCAACACATTGAAAATCTGCCACATATATTTACTGATGACAAAGGTGTCACTCAATTTTATATTCCTGCAGTAAAGTGTCAGAAAGAGTGGAGGTACGTGATAAACCACTCTTCTCCCAAAATGAGAGCAAGAGGGGGAGAAATCTGACCACACGAGATATAATCTCGCATATGCTTCCGCGGAAATAGAGGAAATCAAATCCTCAACTAGTAAATGTAATTCAACATCGAGTTGAAAGACACCTCACTGGATGCTCATCATCCAAAGCCCGACATAAATGTGCACAAATGTTTTGGTTTCGGGACATCGAAACACCTTGACTCCATTGTTGTAGTAAATCACAAGGAGTTAAAAGGAATAAATACATTTCCACAAATTTCATTGATTTCTCCAGAATCATATAACATAAGTCTACATTTGTCGACATATATTTCTTCTCCAAATTACTAAAACCTTTTTGGGCCCTGAACCAAAATCCATGGTAGAGTGCCTCTTGTACTCATATTGGTTCACATAAAAGGAAGCAAGTCATGAAGAATAGCACTCGCTCTACAAACGAATGGTATTTACCACAACAATATCTACTCCTCATAAGTATCTTCCATATGGAATACTAAAAAGTTCTCATTCATAGACAAAGTCAATGAGGTGGTGAAAAAGCGAGGCTTGTAGCAAAAGGGTTCACGCAGAGACCCGACATCGATTACGATGTAACATACCTTCTTGGTATGAGTGGAATTATGTTTCGATAATAAATACCATTGGTAGTACAAATAATATTATCCATGCAGTTAATGAATGTAGTGACTACATACTCATATGGGTCACTTGTTTCGGAATTTTATAACGAAGTCCCTCAAGGGCTTACAATTCCAAATCCAAAATAAATCGCAACATATTTGTGTAAAATTTCAGAAGTCACTCTATGGCTCGAAATAGTCGGAAATCATATGGTACTACCGACTAAGTGACTTTCTTCTTCCGAAGGATTACTCAAAGAATGATGATTGTTTATGTGTTAACAAAGGAATCCCAAATTTGAATTCCTTATATCACCTCAGTGTATATCGATGATTTCATCATCAATGTCTCTACAAGACCTAAACATACACAAAATCATCTCAAGACGGAAAACTTGGATTTAACCAAATTTAGCTTAAGTTTACAACTTGAGCATTCTATCAAGAATTAGTATCAGTCTACATATATCCAAAACATATACGAGAAGTTCAGTCTGAATATATCATAACAACAAAAGACATGTATGGTCATACTACCTTTGATAAGGTACAAATACATTCATACCTAGGGGTGATAATGAAGTGATACTAGGACCTGAAGTTCTATATATCTCTAATGTCAAAGCACTCATATACTTGCATACTACGTCAGGCCTGACACTATATTTGCTATCTTTATTCAGAGTGCAACCCCCAACAAAAGGTATATGGTTGATATAAGTAATATCATCTTATATCTAAAGATTACAGTAAATCTTGGATATTTCCATCAGGAAATAGAAGATATGACCATGATATGATATAATGATATTGGCTCTTTATTTGATCCCAACGATGCCATATCAATGACTGAATTTGCTGGAATAGCCTTCACATGGAAGTCATATAAATGGATTTTAGTGGTTATTTGCAGTTATCATTCTAACATAATTGCTTTATCTAAAGGCATTGCAAAATATGCATAACTTAGTAGAATGGTTAACCACACTCAAAATCATGTGGTTGAGATTCATCAGAATCACATAACTTGATTTATCAGGATACTTCCACTTGTGTTACTCAATACCTATAGGTTATATGAAGAGCAATATCATAAATCACATTGCTCAGAAATTACTTAGCCTCACGGATTATAGAAAAGTGAGGAAATAATTTGCAAACAAACTACTGTTATAATCCAACAGATTATACACAATCTCATGTTCATGTCAATGGAATTGATATGAGACATCCTTCATATTTGCAAAGTTCAGGGGGAGTAATCTCCCAAACTATAACCTATTAACAATCATCAGATTGCATATATTGTACTCCTTTTCCCTTGATGAGTTTTCCCTATTGGTTTCTCATAAAAGGTTTTTAACAAGACAATATAAACACAAGTGTCTTTATATGCCATATCATTTTCTCCTTGTATTGTTCCCATTGGGTTTTAAAGGAGTTTTCAATGGCATGTACGATTGCACTATTTTCCCTTATGAGTTTTCTCTCAAAGTTTCTCATATTGGTTTTTAGTGAGGCAATATCTTCTCAAAGATCATATGTCATACTTTCTATTTCCCTACCAGGGTTTTTAAAGGAAGTACTCAAGACATATTAATTGTTCTCTAAACTTATCAATGAGTTTTCTCCTTCTTCAAAGGTTTTTCTCATATGAGTTAACAAGAGACAATAATCATCATATGTTGCATCATTTTCTCCTTATTTTTCCCCACTGGGTTTAAAGGAGTTTTAGCAACATATCTACTCTATTCTCGTCATATTTTTCCCACGGGGTTTTTGGGGGAGACTCTCAAGATTATCTGGAAGATTTCTCAAGATGGAAGATCTATATGCAAGAAGCTTTCAACGATGAAACATTCAAGAAGCGGTGTTGTACAAGGGGGGTGTTAGAAATTAATTAGTAGATTAATTCAAGGGATATGTCCAACCCGAACAGTCATGTCTCCTCTTTGTGTCTATTGCCAACACGCACCTGTTCTGGAGGGATGCCTCCGAACAGACACCTCTTCTTCGCACCTCTTCCAGATGTATATATACTTGAGAATCAATAGAAAGAGGACTGCTGGTCCATTCACTTCCATTCAATCTCGTTTTACTCTAACAAATGGTAGACTACTCACAAATTATCATGGAGGCAACAAGGTTGATGGAGGTGGCCTTCATGATCGATTCCCTCTCCGACAGAGTATCAACAGAGGCCTCCAGATGGGATCACGGAAGAACACAAGCTTACGGCGATGGGAAAATTGTTTCGAGACTCCTTCTACTGGTTTTGGGATTTTAGGGAATTTATAGAGGCGGAGTTAGGTTAAAAGGACCCATAGGGGACCCACAAGTGCAGACGACGCCCTCTTAGGGGCACAGTGTGATCTTATGGCCCTCATGTATGGTGTCTAGCCTCCTCCCGATGCTTCCAGGTTTCCTTCTGGTCCATAAAAAATCACCTAAAGTTTTGTTTTGTTCGGACTTCGTTTGGTATTGATTTCTCATGAAACAAAAAAGTAGATAAAAACAGAGACTGACACTTGACACTAGATTAATAGGTTAGTTCCAAAAATGGCATTCCCTCCGCCACGGTTTAGAAGACGTGTTTGAAAATTCTCTGAAACCTAGGTGGTTATTGATTGGCTGTGAGATGGGCTGAAAAATAGCATTCACACTATACATGCATACATAAGTAGTACAAAAAAGTACTAATTAACTGCTAGGAGTAAATGCATTGCGTCCTAAACCTTATCTATTGTGAAAATGCACGTAAATTTAACCGTACCTTCTAAACTGTGACGGAGGGAGTATAAAATCTTTATCTTAACCTAATATTAAATAGAGGATGCTTTCATAGCTCTCCATAAGTCACGTCTTTATATACATAGATTTTATGATAACCATAAAGATGGATGATCGAGATTTAAAAATAAATCTATGTAAGAGCAATTCCAACGGGACAACCCATTTCGTCCGCCGCCGTCCGTTTGGGTCCGCGTGAACAAAAAGTAGGCCCAACGCGCCCACCCAAACGGACGCGCGTCCGTTTTTTGTCCGCATGCCGACCCATTCCTGACCCAGTTTTGAGCCTAATTTGGTCTGCGCGGACACAAACTGGACGCGCGCGACGCGCGCCTGCTCCCCTCCCTGGCCCGCCAATCAGCGGCAAAGCGGCCACTTTTCCCCTCCATTTCCACCAAACCCTCCTGCTCGCTCCCGCTCCCCACTGGTATGGATGAGAACCTCGAGGCCGCCGCCAGCCTCAGCTCCCTCGCCTCGTCCGGCCCCGCAAGCATAGGCAAGCCCCGCACCCCCTGCAAGACCGCAACGCCGCCCAAGAAGAAGAAGAAGGAGTTGACGTCCGAGGAACGGGCCGTGGAGTCAGCCAAGAGGAAGGGCCGGAGGCACGCACTGTTGGAAATATGCCCTAGAGGCAATAATAAATTAGTTATTATTATATTTCTTAGTTCATGATAATCGTTTATTATCCATGCTATAATTGTATTGATTGGAAACACAATACTTGTGTGGATACATAGACAAAACACTGTCCCTAGTAAGCCTCTAGTTGACTAGCTCGTTGATCAAAGATGGTCAAGGTTTCCTGGCCATAGGCAAGTGTTGTCACTTGATAACGGGATCACATCATTAGGAGAATCATGTGATGGACTAGACCCAAACTAATAGACGTAGCATGTTGATCGTGTCATTTTGTTGCTACTGTTTTCTGCGTGTCAAGTATTTGTTCCTATGACCATGAGATCATATAACTCACGAACACCGGAGGAATGCTTTGTGTGTATCAAACGTCGCAACGTAACTGGGTGACTATAAAGATGCTCTACAGGTATCTCCGAAGGTGTTCGTTGAGTTAGTATAGATCGAGACTGGGATTTGTCACTCCGTGTGACGGAGAGGTATCTCGGGGCCCACTCGGTAATACAACATCACACACAAGCCTTGCAAGCAATGTGACTTAATGTAAGTTGCGGGATCTTGTATTACGGAACGAGTAAAGAGACTTGCCGGTAAACGAGATTGAAATAGGTATACGGATACTGACGATCGAATCTCGGGCAAGTAACATACCGAAGGACAAAGGGAATGACATACGGGATTATATGAATCCTTGACACTGAGGTTCAAACGATAAGATCTTCGTAGAATATGTAGGATCCAATATGGGCATCCAGGTCCCGCTATTGGATATTGACCGAGGAGTCTCTCGGGTCATGTCTACATAGTTCTCGAACCCGCAGGGTCTGCACACTTAAGGTTCGACGTTGTTTTATGCGTATTTGAGTTATATGGTTGGTTACCGAATGTTGTTCGGAATCCCGGATGAGATCACGAACGTCACGAGGGTTTCCGGAATGGTCCGGAAACGAAGATTGATATATAGGATGACCTCATTTGGTTACCGGAAGGTTTTCGTGCATTACCGGAAAAGTTTCGGGCTCATCGGTAGTGTACCGGGAGTGCCGGGAGAGGTGCCGGGGACCATCGGGAGGGGTGTCACGCCCCAAGGGGTCTCATGGGCTATGGGAAGAGATAAACCAGCCCCTAGTGGGCTGGAATAAGTTCCCACTAAGGCTAATAAGGTTTGAGAAGGAAAAAAACACAAGGTGGAAAGAGTTTCCAAGTGGGAAGGTGGAATCCTACTCCAAGTAGGATTGGAGTAGGACTCCTCCACCTCCAATTTCGGCCAAACCTTTAGGTTTTGAGGCTGCCTCCTCCCCTCCCTCCCACCTATATATACGGAGGTTTTAGGGCTGATTTGAGACGACTTTTCCACGGCAGCCCGACCACATACCTCCACGGTTTTTCCTCTAGATCGCGTTTCTACGGAGCTCGGGCGGAGCCCTGCTGAGACAAGGTCATCACCAACCTCCGGAGCGCCGTCACGCTGCCGGAGAACTCTTCTACCTCTCCGTCTCTCTTGCTGGATCAAGAAGGCCGAGATCATCGTCGAGCTGTACGTGTGCTGAACGCGGAGGTGCCGTCCGTTCGGTACTAGATCGTGGGACTGATCGCGGGATTGTTCGCGGGGCGGATCGAGGGACGTGAGGACGTTCCACTACATCAACCGCGTTCTCTAACGCTTCTGCTGTACGATCTACAAGGGTACGTAGATCACTCATCCCCTCTCGTAGATGGACATCACCATGATAGGTCTTCGTGCGCGTAGGAAATTTTTTGTTTCCCGTGCGACGTTCCCCAACAGTGGTATCAGAGCTAGGTTCATGCGTAGATGTCTTCTCGAGTAGAACACAAAAGTTTTTGTGGGCGGTGATGTGCGTTTTGCTGCCCTCCTTAGTCTTTTCTTGATTCCGCGGTATTGTTGGATTGAAGCGGCTTGGACCGACATTACTCGTACGCTTACGAGAGACTGGTTTCATCGCTACGAGTAACCCCGTTGCTCAAAGATGACTGGCAAGTGTCGGTTTCTCCAACTTTAGTTGAATCGGATTTGACCGAGGAGGTCCTTGGATGAGGTTAAATAGCAACTCATATATCTCCGTTGTGGTGTTTGCGTAAGTAAGATGCGATCCTACTAGATACCCATGGTCACCACGTAAAACATGCAACAACAAAATTAGAGGACGTCTAACTTGTTTTTGCAGGGTATGCTTGTGATGTGATATGGCCAACGATGTGATGTGATATGTTGGATGTATGAGATGATCATGTTGTAATAGATAATATCGACTTGCACGACGATGGTACGGCAACCGGCAGGAGCCATAGGGTTGTCTTTATAACTAACGTTTGTGCTTGCAGATGCGTTTACTATTTTGCTAGGACGTAGCTTTAGTAGTAATAGCATGAGTAGCACGACAACCCCGATGGCGACACGTTGATGGAGATCATGATGATGGAGATCATGGTGTGACGCCGGTGACAAGAAGATCGTGCCGGTGCTTTGGTGATGGAGATCAAGAAGCACGTGATGATGGCCATATCATGTCACTTATAAATTGCATGTGATGTTAATCCTTTTATGCACCTTATTTTGCTTAGAACGACGGTAGCATTATGAGGTGATCTCTCACTAAAATTTCAAGATGAAATTGTGTTCTCCCCGATTGTGCACCGTTGCTACAGTTCGTCGTTTCGAGACACCACGTGATGATCGGGTGTGATAGACTCAACGTTCACATACAACGGGTGCAAAACAGTTGCGCACGCGGAACACTCGGGTTAAGCTTGACGAGCCTAGCATGTGCAGACATGGCCTCGGAACACATGAGACCGAAAGGTCGAGCATGAATCGTATAGTTGATATGATTAGCATAGATATGCTTACCACTGAAACTATTCTCGACTCACGTGATGATCGGACTTGAGATAGTGGATTTGGATCATGTACCACTCAAATGACTAGAGAGATGTACTTTTTGAGTGGGAGTTCTTAAGTAATATGATTAATTGAACTAATTGTCATGAACATAGTCTAATGGTCTTTGCGAATTACGATGTAGCTTGCGCTATAGCTCTACTGTTTTATATGTTCCTAGAGAAAATTTAGTTGAAAGTTGATAGTAGCAAACTTTGCAGACTGAGTCTGTAAAACCGAGGATTGTCCTCGTTGTTGCACAGAAGGCTTATGTCCTTAATGCACCACTCGGTGTGCTGCACCTCGAGCGTCGTCTGTGGATGCTGTGAACATCTGACATACACGTTTCTGATGACTACACGATAGTTCAGTACAAAAATACTTAATGGCTTAGAAGCAAGGCGCCGAAAACGTTGTAAAACGTCACGGAACATAAGTGATGTTCTAAAGAGATGAAATTGTGATTTCATGCTTGTGCCCTTGTTAAGAGGTACGAGGCCTCCGACAAGATTCTTTGTCCACAAAACACAGGAGAAAAGGCTCAATCGTTGAGCATGTGCTCAGATTGTCTGAGTACGACAATCGCTTGAATCAAGTGGGAGTTAATCTTCCAGATGAGATAGTGATAGTTCTCCAAAGTCACTGCCACCAAGCTGTGAGAGCTTCGTGATGAACTATAACATATCATGGATACATACAATGATCCTTGAGCGATTCGCGATGTTTGACACTGCGAAAGTAGAAATCAAGAAGGAGCATCAATAGTTGATGGTTTGTAAAACCACTAAGTTTCAAGAAAGGCAAGGGCTAGAAGGGATACTTCGTGAAACGGCAAAACAGTTGCTGCACTAATGAAGAGACCCAAGATTAAACCCAAAGCCGAGACTAAGTGCTTCTATAATGAGGGGAACAATCACTGAGGCGGAGCAACTCAAGATACTTGGTAGATAAGAAGGTTGGCAAAAGTCGAAAGAAGTGTATTTGATATACATGATGTTGATGTGTACTTTACTAGTACTCCTAGTAGCACAAGGGTATTGGATACCGGTTCGGTTGCTAAGTGATTAGTGACGCGGAATGAAAGCTACGACATAAACGGAGACTAGCTAAAGGCGAGGTGACGATACGTGTTGGAAGTGTTTCCAAGATTGATATGATCAAACGTCGCACGCTCCCTCTACCATCGGGATTGGTGTTAAACCTAATTAATTGTTATTTGGTGCTTGCGTTAAGCATGAACATGATTGGATCGTATTTATTGCAATACGATTATTCATTTAAAGAGAATAATGGTTACTCTATTTTCTTGAATAATCACCTTCAATGGTTTATTGAATCTCGATCGTAGTGTTACACATGTTCATGATATTGGTGCCAAAAGATACGAGTTGATGATGATAGTACCACTTACTTGTGGCACTGCCGCTTGAGTCATGTTAGTATAAATTGCATGAAGAGGCTCCATGCTGATGGATCTTTGTACTCACCTGATTTCGAATCACTAGTGACATGCGGATCATACCACATGAGCAAGGCCTTGTTTTCATTGAGATGAAATAAGATAGTAACTTGTTGGAAGTGATACATTTTGATGTATGCAGTCCAATGGGTGCTGAGGCACGCAGTGGATATCATTATGTTCTTACTTCACTGATGATTTGAGTAGATACAGGAGTATTTACTTAATGAATCACAAGTCTAAAATGTTGAAAAGTTCAATTCCGTTTTAGAGTGAAGTTCGTCGTAACAAGAGGATAAACTGTCTACGATATGATCATGGAAATAAATATCTGAGTTACGAGTTTTGGTACACAGTTAAGACAATGTGGAAATTGTTTCGCAATTCATGCCACCTGGAACATCATAGTGTGATGATGTGTCTGAACGTCATAGCCACACACTATTTGGTATGGTGCATACTATGATGTCTCTTATCGAATTACCACTATCGTTTATGGGTTATGCATTAGAGACAACCGCACTCACTTTAAATAGGGCACCGCGTATTTCCATTGAGATGACACAGTATAGACTGAGGTTTAGAGAAATCTAAACTGTCGTTTCTTGAAAGTTTGGGGTTTCGACACTTATGTGAAAAAGTTTCAGTCTGATAAGCTCGAACCCAAAGCGGATAAATGCATCTTCATAGGATATCCAAAACAGTTGGGTACATCTCCTATCTCAGATCCGGAAGCAAAGTGTTTGTTTCTAGAAACGGATCCTTTCTCGAGGAAAGGTTTCTCTCGAAAGAATTGAGTGGGAGGGTAGTAGAACTTGATGAGGTTATTGAACCATCACTTCAACCAGTGTGTAGCAGGGCGCAGGAAGTTGTTCATGTGGCGCCTACACCAATTGAAGTGGAAGCTGATGATGATGATCATTGAGTTTCGAATCAAGTTACTACAAACCTCGTAGGTCGACAAGGTCGAGTACTGCTGCAGAGTAGTACGGTAACCCTGTCTTGGAGGTCATGTTGTTGAGCAACAGTGAACCTACGAGTTATGGAGAAAGCGATGGTGGGCCCAGATTCCGACAAATGGCTGGAAGCCATGAAATCCGAGAGAGGATCCATGTGTGAAAACAAAGTGTAGACTTTGGTAGAACTACTTGATGGTCATAGGACTATTGAGTAAAAATGGATCTTTAAAAGAAGACAGACGATGATGGTGATAAGTCACTATTAAGAAACGCTCGACTTGTCGCAAAGATGTTTTCGATAAGATCAAACAGTTGACTATGATGAGACTTTCTCACTCGTAGCGATGCTAAAAGTCTGTTAGAATTATGTTAGTTGTTGATGCATTATTTATGAAATATTGCACGTAGGATGTCAAAACATTGTTTTCTCGACGGTTTCCATGAGCAAACATTGTATGTGATACAACCAGAAGGTTTTGTCGATCCTAAAGATACTAGCAAGTATGCAAGATCCAGTAATCCTTCAATGGACTGGTGCAAGCATCTCGGAGTTGGAATATACACTTTGATGAGATGATCAAAGATTTTGGGTTTGTACAAGGTTTATGAGAAACTTGTATTTCCAAAGAAGTGAGTGGGAGCACTATAGAATTTCTGGTAGGTATATGTGGTTGACATATTGTGGATCAGAAGTAATGTAGAATTTCTGTAAAGCATACAAGGTTGTTTGAAAGAAGTTTTCAAAGGAGTACCTGGATTACGCTACTTGAACGTTGAGCATCAAAGATCTATGGAGATAGATCGAAGGCACTTAATAGAAGTTTCAACAAGATGCATGCCTTGACAAGTTTTTGAAAGAGTTCAAAATAGACCAGCAAAGAAGGAGTTCTTGGTTGCGTTGTGAGGTGTGAATTTGAGTAAGACTCAAAACCCGACCACGACAGAATAAAGAGAATAGACGAAGGTCGTCTTCTATGCCTTAGCCGTAGAATCTAAAGTATGCCATGCTGTGTACCGCACCTGAAGTGTGCCTTGACTCAAAGTATGTTGAGAGGCACAGAGAGTGATCCATGATTGAATCACTAGCAGCGGTCGAAATTTATCCTTAGTAACTAATGGACTAAGGAATTTTTCTCGATTATGGAGGTGGTTAAAGAGTTTGTCGTAAAGGATTACGTCAATGCAAGCTTTGACACTAATCTGGATAACTATGAGTAGTGAAACGGATTCGTATAGTAGAGTAGATATTTGGAGCATTTCCGAATAGCACGTAGTAGCAGCATCTATAAGATGACATAAAGATTTGTAAAGAACGCACGAATCTGAAAGTTTCAGAACCGTTGACTAAAACCTCTCTCACGAGCAAGACGTGATCAGACCCCATAACTATATGGGTGTTGGATTCGTTGGAATCACATGGTGATCTGAACTAGATTATTGACTCTAGTGCAAGTGGGAGACTGTTGGAAATATGCCCTAGAGGCAATAATAAATTAGTTATTATTATATTTCTTAGTTCATGATAATCGTTTATTATCCATGCTATAATTGTATTGATTGGAAACACAATACTTGTGTGGATACATAGACAAAACACTGTCCCTAGTAAGCCTCTAGTTGACTAGCTCGTTGATCAAAGATGGTCAAGGTTTCCTGGCCATAGGCAAGTGTTGTCACTTGATAACGGGATCACATCATTAGGAGAATCATGTGATGGACTAGACCCAAACTAATAGACGTAGCATGTTGATCGTGTCATTTTGTTGCTACTGTTTTCTGCGTGTCAAGTATTTGTTCCTATGACCATGAGATCATATAACTCACGAACACCGGAGGAATGCTTTGTGTGTATCAAACGTCGCAACGTAACTGGGTGACTATAAAGATGCTCTACAGGTATCTCCGAAGGTGTTCGTTGAGTTAGTATAGATCGAGACTGGGATTTGTCACTCCGTGTGACGGAGAGGTATCTCGGGGCCCACTCGGTAATACAACATCACACACAAGCCTTGCAAGCAATGTGACTTAATGTAAGTTGCGGGATCTTGTATTACGGAACGAGTAAAGAGACTTGCCGGTAAACGAGATTGAAATAGGTATACGGATACTGACGATCGAATCTCGGGCAAGTAACATACCGAAGGACAAAGGGAATGACATACGTGATTATATGAATCCTTGACACTGAGGTTCAAACGATAAGATCTTCGTAGAATATGTAGGACCAATATGGGCATCCAGGTCCCGCTATTGGATATTGATCGAGGAGTCTCTCGGGTCATGTCTACATAGTTCTCGAACCCGTAGGGTCTGCACACTTAAGGTTCGACGTTGTTTTATGCGTATTTGAGTTATATGGTTGGTTACCGAATGTTGTTCGGAGTCCCGGATGAGATCACGGACGTCACGAGGGTTTCCGGAATGGTCCGGAAACGAAGATTGATATATAGGATGACCTCATTTGGTTACCGGAAGGTTTTCGTGCATTACCGGAAAAGTTTCGGGCTCATCGTTTAGTGTACCGGGAGTGCCGGGAGAGGTGCCGGGGACCATCGGGAGGGGTGTCACGCCCCAAGGGGTCTCGTGGGCTATGGGAAGAGATAAACCAGCCCCTAGTGGGCTGGAATAAGTTCCCACTAAGGCCCATAAGGTTTGAGAAGGAAAAAAACACAAGGTGGAAAGAGTTTCCAAGTGGGAAGGTGGAATCCTACTCCAAGTAGGATTGGAGTAGGACTCCTCCACCTCCAATTTCGGCCAAACCTTTAGGTTTTGAGGCTGCCTCCTCCCCTCCCTCCCACCTATATATACGGAGGTTTTAGGGCTGATTTGAGACGACTTTTCCACGGCAGCCCGACCACATACCTCCACGGTTTTTCCTCTAGATCGCGTTTCTGCGGAGCTCGGGCGGAGCCCTGCTGAGACAAGGTCATCACCAACCTCCGGAGCGCCGTCACGCTGCCGGAGAACTCTTCTACCTCTCCGTCTCTCTTGCTGGATCAAGAAGGCCGAGATCATCGTCGAGCTGTACGCGTGCTGAACGCGGAGGTGCCGTCCGTTCGGTACTAGATCGTGGGACTGATCGCGGGATTGTTCGCGGGGCGGATCGAGGGACGTGAGGACGTCCCACTACATCAACCGCGTTCTCTAACGCTTCTGTTGTACGATCTACAAGGGTACGTAGATCACTCATCCCCTCTCGTAGATGGACATCACCATGATAGGTCTTCGTGCGCGTAGGAAATTTTTTGTTTCCCGTGCGACGTTCCCCAACACGCACATGATGCAAGGGGCGACGCACGTACCGCTGCCGCGCAGCAGGAAGGCATACACGCCTTTCGAGGACAATATCCTTTGTGAGTGTTGGAGGTACATTGGGCAAGACCAGAAAGTCGGCGCTGAACAAAGGTATTCAGCCTTTTGGACTCGTGTTCATCGTGAGTTCCATGAGCGCAAGAAGTTTCCCGCGTACCAAATGCAAAGCAAGCATGGATGGGTGTCACTTTCGAAGCGTTGGAGGGTGATTCTACAAGAAAAGGAATAGCAAATGAATGCCTTCATGGAAATCCAAAGGAGGAGGCTCGAGATGGACGCGGAGAGGCAAGCCAAGATGCTTGAGTTGGAGGAGACGAAGCAAGCCAAGATGCTCGAGATCGAGGCCACGAATGCCAAGACCAAGGAGAAATAAGTGGCCCTCGCAAGCATGAAGACGGGCGTCGAGATCATGAAGGTTGATTTGAACACCGTGTCGTCGAGGAAGAAGCTATGGTTCGAGAAGATGCAAACTGAAATGCTTAAGTTCGACTAGGTGTGATCTGCGACGGAGATCACAATCCCTTTTTGTATGCCGACAAGTGTGCTAGCTGTTGGAATTATGCCCTAGAGGCAATAATAAATATAGTTATTATTATAATTCCTGTATCAAGATAATAGTTTATTATCCATGCTATAATTGTATTGAATGAAGACTCATTTACATGTGTGGATACATAGACAAAACACCATCCCTAGCATGCCTCTAGTTGGCTAGTCAGTTGATCGATGATAGTCAGTGTCTTCTGATTATGAACAAGGTGTTGTTGCTTGATAACTGGATCACGTCATTGGGAGAATCACGTGATGGACTAGACCCAAACTAATAGACGTAGCATGTTGATCGTGTCATTTTGTTGCTACTGTTTTCTGCGTGTCAAGTATTTATTCCTATGACCATGAGATCATATAACTCACTGACACCGGAGGAATGCTTTGTGTGTATCAAACGTCGCAACGTAACTGGGTGACTATAAAGATGCTCTACAGGTATCTCCGAAGGTGTTCGTTGAGTTAGTATGGATCAAGACTGGGATTTGTCACTCCGTGTGACAGAGAGGTATCTCGGGGCCCACTCGGTAATACAACATCACACACAAGCCTTGCAAGCAATGTAACTTAGTGTAAGTTGCGGGATCTTGTATTACGGAACGAGTAAAGAGACATGCCGGTAAACGAGATTGAAATAGGTATGCGGATACTGACGATCGAATCTCGGGCAAGTAACATACCGAAGGACAAAGGGAATGACATACGGGATTATACGAATCCTTGGCACTGAGGTTCAAACGATAAGATCTTCGTAGAATATGTAGGATCCAATATGGGCATCCAGGTCCCGCTATTGGATATTGACCGAGGAGTCTCTCGGGTCATGTCTACATAGTTCTCGAACCTGCAGGGTCTGCACACTTAAGGTTCGACGTTGTTTTATGCGTATTTGAGTTATATGGTTGGTTACCGAATGTTGTTCGGAGTCCCGGATGAGATCACGGACGTCACGAGGGTTTCCGAAATGGTCCGGAAACGAAGATTGATATATAGGATGACCTCATTTGATTACTGGAAGGTTTTCGGAGTTACCGGGAATGTACCGGGAATGACGAATGGGTTCCGGGAGTTCACCGGGGGGGGGGCAACCCACCCCGGGGAAGCCCATAGGCCTTGGGGGAGACACACCAGCCCTTAGTGGGCTGGTGGGACAGCGCACAAGTGCCCTATGCGCCAAGGAGAAGAAAATCAAGAGAGAAAGAAAAAAAAGGAGGAGGTGGGAAGGAAGGGGGACTCCCTCCCACCAAACCTAGTCCAACTCGGTTTGGGGGGGGGGGGGAGGGTCCTCCCCCTTGGCTCGGCCGACCCCCTTGAGGGTCCTTGGACCCCAAGGCAAGGCCCCCTCCCTCCCACCTATATATACGGAGGTTTTAGGGCTGATTTGAGACGACTTTTCCACGGCAGCCCGACCACATACCTCCACGGTTTTTCCTCTAGATCGCGTTTCTGCGGAGCTCGGGCGGAGCCCTGCTGAGACAAGGTCATCACCAACCTCCGGAGCGCCGTCACGCTGCCGGAGAACTCTTCTACCTCTCCGTCTCTCTTGCTGGATCAAGAAGGCCGAGATCATCGTCGAGCTGTACGTGTGCTGAACGCGGAGGTGCCGTCCGTTCGGTACTAGATCGTGGGACTGATCGCGGGATTGTTCGCGGGGCGGATCGAGGGACGTGAGGACGTTCAACTACATCAACCGCGTTCTCTAACGCTTCTACTGGACGGTTTACAAGGGCTCGAGATTGTTGCGGAGAGGCAAGCCAAGATGCTTGAGTTGGAGGAGACGAAGCAAGCCAAGATGCTCGAGATCGAGGCCACGAATGCCAAGACCAAGGAGAAATATGTGGCCCTCGCAAGCATGAAGACGGGCGTCGAGATCATGAAGGTTGATTTGAACACCGTGTCGTCGAGGAAGAAGCTATGGTTCGACAAGATGCAGACTGAAATGCTTAAGTTCGACTAGGTGTGATCTGCGACGGAGATCACAATCCCTTTTTGTATGCCGACAAGTGTGCTAGCATGACCACGGGCCGACATGGCGTGGTCGAATTCCTGCCACTTTTGGTATGCTGCCATGTGCGCCGGCAGCTGGCAAGTGTGCCAGCATGAACTACATGGTAATTTTCTGTAGGCTGGCAATGTATGCCGGTCGCTGGCATGGTACCGGTATGAACTCTTGGGCATTGATCGAGTGCCTTTTTAATATAAATGTGCAGACATAAATGGGTCGCCCGTGTTGAACGCACGGCCGACCAAAAAGAAAAGCGGACGGACACGGAGCCGGCAACCGACCCAAACGGACTAAAAACGGATAAAGCGCGTGTTCATTTGGATCGCTCTGTTGGAGTTGTTCTAACAGTTACCTGAAATCCAGGGCACCTCTCACAAACCCCACACCTATCCTCACGAACACCCCTCACACGACCTCACCCTCCCAGCGCCGGCACAGACGCCTTACTAGCAGCAACCTCACTAATCCCTCCACACGTAGTCGTCTCCCCTCCAGATCTGGGCTGCCATCGATCCCCTGTGCATCATTCAACATGGGGACATAGGTAGCGTCATCGATCTGCCTGCGTAAGTAGACGGTGGCCGAAGTAGGACGGGGCCGCGTATCCCACGCACCAGACGGAAGGGGAGAGGAAGCCGAGGCACAACAAAGATGATGCAACGGCACTCAAAGAACAACAACAACCTCGCCTTCTTCGCCTACGAGGATAAGAGGAAGCTCGGTTATGACACCCAGCAGGAGCAACTTGGCAAGCACTATGTCAAGCGCTTCGACGCCTGATGCCTCTGCTTCAAGCTGCTCATCGACCCGCTCGCCTGCCCCAAGGGACACACCTTCTGCAAGGATTGCATCCTGAAGTGTCTCCTCGCGCAGAAGAAGGACATCAAGCGGTACCAACTCGTCTTATTTTCCCCCTATTCCTTCTTTGCTTGGTCATCCAAAGACTGGTTAGTTCTAGGGAACTTGCAATTTGTTAGCAAAGATTCTGAAATTGTATGTTTGTGCTCACACGGAGGTGCGGGCTTAAATGTGCATTCCTGCTCCTAAATTGCTGGGTTCCTTATGGATACGGGGCTTGTTGGAATTATCATAGCTTGTGATTTTCCTTGGTACTATGAGAATTATTTTAACACGGAGTTTTAGTTTTGTGATTTGTGACATAGGAGGTCGCACGATGAAAGAATGTGAGGTGCCAACCCTCGGATGGTTGTTTGTCATGGGCGTGCATGTCGTGCTCGCCCAGCGCCCCGAAATATGCACTATCACAGTAATTGTCGCTGCCGATGGCCCCTGTCGGCATATATGGCGGTATGCTGATACGTCCCAAACGTATCTATAATTTCTGTTTGTTCCATGATCTTTTGGGTGGCATTGTTATATGTTTTGCTACACTTTCATACATTTTTACACATATTTGTACTAACCTACTAACTCAGTGCACCCAGTGCCAGTTTCTATCTGCTGATGTATTTTTTGCACGGACTTCTACCCAAATTTATAGATCCCCAAAAATCCCGAGAAAAATATATAAAAATCAGCGTGACAGAAGCTTCGAGATGTTTGGGAACGTTGCATGGGAAACAAAAAATTTCCTACGCACACGAAGACCTATCATGGTGATGTTCATCTACGAGAGGGAGATTGGATCCACATACCCTTGTACATCGCTAAGTGGAAGCGTTAATAAACGCGGTTGATGTAGTGGTACGTCTTCACGATCCGTTCCACGAACCTCCCCACGATTCGTCCCATGATCCGTTTCGATCAAGTGCCGAACGGACGGCACCTCCGTGTTCCACACATGTACAGCTTGATGACGATCTCCGCCTTCTTGATCCAGCAAGAGAGACGGGGAAGTAGATGAGTTCTCCGGCAGCGTGACGGTGCATAGGTGACGGTGATGATCTATTCTTGCAGGGCTCCCCCGAGCTCCGCAGAATACTGATCTAGAGGAAGAACTACGATCTAGAGGAGAGGGCAACACGTGGCAAAGTTGTGTCTCAAAAGCCCAAAACCTCTAGTATATATAGGAGGAGGGGGGAGCCAGCCTTGGCGCGCCAATGAAGGCCTCCTTGGGTCGGCCGAAGTGGGGAAGGGAGGAGTCCTCCTCCAATCCCACTTGGATTAGGACTCCTTCCTTATTTTCCCACATCTTTTGGATTTTCCACTTTTTCCTCATGGGTTTTCCTTGGATGACTTTGCCAGCCCATTATACCTTATTGCACATCCAATAAACCAATGTAGACCCCTTGGGGCGTGGTGGGCCCACCCAGTGGGCCCCCGGAACCCATTCGCCACTCCGGTACACTGCCGACAATGCCCGAAAACCTTCCGGGATCTAAACACCAACTTCCTATATATCAATCTTCATTTCTAGACCATTCCGGTACTCCTCGTGACGTCCAGGATATCATCCGGGACTCCGAAAAACTTCGGTCACCAACACATATAACTCAACTATACCAAAACGTCACCGAACCTTAAGTGTGTAGACCCTGCGGGTTCGAGAACTATGCAGACATGACCTGAGACATTCTCTGGTCAATAACCAACAACGGGACCTGGATGTCCATATTGGTTCCTACATATTCTATGAAGATATCTATCGGTTGAACCTCTATGTCAAGGATTCATATAATTCCGTATACTATTCCCTTTGTCCTTCGGTATGTTACTTGCCCGAGATTCGATCGTCGGTATCTCTATACCTAGTTCAATCTCGTTACCGGAAAGTCTCTTTACTAGTTCCGTAATACAAGATCCCATAACTAACTCCTTAGTCACATTGCTTGCAAGGCTTGTTGTGATGTTGTATTACCGAGTGGGCCCCGAGATACCTCTCCGTCACACGGAGTGACAAATCCCAGTCTTGATCCATGCCAACCCAATAGACACCTTTGGAGATACTTGTAGAGCACCTTTATAGTCATCAAGTTACGTTGCGACGTTTGATAACCCACAAGGTATTCCTTCGGTGTTCGGGAGTTGCATGATCTCATGGTCATAGGAACGGATACATTGACATGCAGAAAACAGTAGCAATAAACTGACACGATCATATACTATGTTTATAGTTTGGGTCTTGTCCATGACATCATTCTCCCAATGATTTGATCCCATTATCCAGTGACAACACTTGCCTATGGCCAGGAAACCTTGACCATCTTTGATCAACGAACTAGTCAACTAGAGGCTCACTAGGGACAGTGTGTTGTCTATGTATCCACACATGTATTTGAGTTTCCAATCAATACAATTCTAGCATGGATAATAAATGATTATTATGAACTAGGAAATATAATAATAATTAATTTATTATTGCCTCTAGGGCATATTTCCAACACGAGAGGCATCAAGTGGGGACAGAGGGGAGCCAGGCGTTGCCCAGGCGGCCACCCTGCATGGCCCACCCCCTGGTCGCGCTACCAGGCCTCCTGGGTCGGGCCCATCCCTCTGGTTCCCTCCTTCGGCCTATATTTACCTCTCCGATAGGAAACTCTTCGAGGAGATCCAGAATCGAGAATTTCTCCACCGTTCCGCCGCCGCAGCGCTTCCGAGATCGGGAGGGTCAGAAGACCTCTTCCCGGCACCCTGCCGGAGGGAGGATTCACCTCCGGGACCTTCTCCACCACCATGGACGCTTGCCAGACGTGCCGTGAGTAGTCCTCCTTGGACCACGAGTCCATGACCAGTAGCTATGTGATGTATTCTCTCCAATCTTGTGCTTCAATGTTTAGCCCTTGTGAGCTGCCCTACATGATCAAGGCATCTATGTAATTTTCTTGTTATTGCTATGCTTGGTTTGGTGGGATCCGATGGATTATGAGATTATGTTCAGATTGTGATGAGTTATATATTTGGTTATTCTTTTATATTATGTTCTTGAGTAATTCACACATGCTCTTCGTTGCTTTTTATTGCTTTGACCGAGTAGTAGATTGTAACTCTAAGAGGGAGCATTATGCATGATTGTGGGTTCATGCCCCCTGATGTCTAGCTTGAGTGACAGAAACATGAGACTAGGGGATGTGTTGTTGCCACCAGGGAGAAAAAACGGTGCTTGTGACCACGGTTGCAAGGATTGTTTATCTTACACAAAGTTCATTAATGCAGTTGTCCGTTGCTTTGAGTTTACACTTTGGATGGAGCTCGCAACTTAATACCAGCGAGATGTTATGGATAGATATATCTAGGTGGATGATTAGTAAGTAGATGTTGATGAATAAACGGTCTACTTGTCTTGGCATACTGCCCATTACTTTTGAGCCTCTAACTTTGTAGTAGCATGAATAGCATTGCGGTGTGTTTATAATTCTATCAATTGCCCAGCTGTAATTTGTTTACCCAGCATAGTTGTTTATCGTCTTTTGGGAGAGAGACATCACTAGTGAACATCATGTGACTCTGGTACATATTACCACCATTGTTTCACCCCCACCATTTACTATTATTATTTACTTTTTCGTTGCAATCACTATCACTATTCCCTCTTATGTTTTGATCCTTTGCAAACTACAAGGCCGGATAGATTGACAACCTCTGTGTACTCGTTGGGAGCAAAGTTATTTGTTATGTGTGCAGGTCCACGTCTTCTGCAAGCGCCAGAGCAGAGGACACCTACTTTTTGATCCTCGGAGTCCTCCTGGTTTGAAAAACCTTAGAGTCTGTTGGGGAACGTCGCATGGGAAACAAAAATTTTCCTACGCGCACGAAGACCTATCATGGTGATGTCCATCTACGAGAGGGGATGGTTGATCTACGCACCCTTGTAGACCGTACAGCAGAAGCGTTAGTGAACGCGGTTGATGTAGTGGAACGTCCTCACGTCCGTCGATCCGCCCCACGAACCGTCCCGCAATCAGTCCCACGATCTAGTGCCGAACGGACGGCACCTCCGCGTTCAGCACATGTACAGCTCGACGATGATCTCGGCCTTCTTGATCCAGCAAGAGAGACGGAGAGGTAGAAGAGTTCTCCGGCAGCGTGAGGGCGCTCCGGAGGTTGGTGATGATCTCGTCTCAGCAGGGCTCCGCCCGAGCTCCGCAGAAACGCGATCTAGAGGTAAAACCGTGGAGATATGTGGTCGGGCTGCCGTGGCAAAGTTGTGTCAAATCAGCCCTAAAACCTCCGTATATATAGGGGGAAGAGGGGGAGCCTTGCCTTGGAGTCCAAGGACCCCTAAGGACTTCGGCCGAGCCAAGGGGGGAGTTCTCCCCTTCCAAACCGAGTCCAACTAGGTTTGCAAGGAGGAGTCCTTCCCCCTTTTCCAACCTCCTCTTTTTTTTTCTCTTTGATTTTCTTCCTATGGCGCATAGGGCTCTTTTGGGCTGTCCCACCAGCCCACTAAGGGCTGGTGCGCCACCCCCAATGCCTATGGGCTTCCCCGGGGTGGGTTGCCCCCCCGGTGAACTCCCGGAACCCATCGTCATTCCCGGTACATTCCCGGTAACTCCGAAAACCTTCCGGTAATCAAATGAGGTCATCCTATATATCAATCTTCGTTTCCGGACCATTCCGGAAACCCTCGTGACGTCTGTGATCTCATCCGAGACTCCGAACAACATTCGGTAACCAACCATATAACTCAAATACGCATAAAACAACGTCGAACCTTAAGTGTGCAGAACCTACGGGTTCGAGAACTATGTAGACATGACCCGAGAGACTCCTCGGTCAATATCCAATAGTGGGACCTGGATGCCCATATTGGATCCTACATATTCTACGAAGATCTTATCGTTTGAACCTCAGTGCCAAGTATTCATATAATCCCGTATCTCATTCCCTTTGTCCTTCGGTATGTTACTTGCCCGAGATTCGATCGTCGGTATCCGCATACCTATTTCAATCTCGTTTACCGGCAAGTCTCTTTACTCGTTCCGTAATACAAGATCCCGCAACTTACACTAAGTCACATTGCTTGCAAGGCTTGTGTGTGATGTTGTATTACCGAGTGGGCGCCGAGATACCTCTCCGTCACACGGAGTGACAAATCCCAGTCTCGATCCATACTAACTCAACGGACACCTTCGGAGATACCTGTAGAGCATCTTTATAGTCACCCAGTTACGTTGCGACATTTGATACACACAAAGCATTCCTCCGGTGTCAGTGAGTTATATGATCTCATGGTCATAGGAATAAATACTTGACACGCAGAAAACAGTAGCAACAAAATGACACGATCAACATGCTACGTCTATTAGTTTGGGTCTAGTCCATCACGTGATTCTCCCAATGACGTGATCCAGTTATCAAGCAACAACACCTTGTTCATAATCAGAAGACACTGACTATCATCGATCAACTGACTAGCCAACTAGAGGCATGCTAGGGATGGTGTTTTGTCTATGTATCCACACATGTAAATGAGTCTTCATTCAATACAATTATAGCATGGATAATAAACTATTATCTTGATACAGGAATTATAATAATAACTATATTTATTATTGCGTCTAGGGCATAATTCCAACAGTCTCCCACTTGCACTAGAGTCAATAATCTAGCCCTCACATCATCATGCGAATTACATTGTAATAAATCTAACACCCATACAGTTCTGGTGTTGATCATGCTTTGCCCGTGGAAGAGGTTTAGTCAGCGGGTCTGCTACATTCAGATCCGTGTGCACTTTGCATATATTTACGTCCTCCCCTTCGACATAGTCGCGGATGAGGTTGAAGCGTCGTTTGATGTGTCTTGACTTCTTGTGAAACCGTGGTTCCTTTGCTAGGGCAATGGCACCCGTGTTGTCACAGAACAAGGTTATTGGATTTAGTGCGCTTGGCACCACTCCAAGATCCGTCATGAACTGCTTCATCCAGACACCCTCCTTAGCCGCCTTCGAGGCAGCCATGTACTCCGCTTCACATGTAGAATCTGCTACGACGCTCTGCTTGGAACTGCACCAGCTTACCGCACCCCCATTAAGAATAAATACGTATCCGGTTTGCGACTTAGAGTCGTCCGGATCTGTGTCAAAGCTTGCATCGATGTAACCTTTTATGGCATGCTCTTCGTCACCTCCATATACGAGAAACATCTCCTTAGTCCTTTTCAGGTACTTCAGGATATTCTTGACCGCCGTCCAGTGAACCGCTCCTGGATTACTCCGGAACCTACCTATCATACTTATGGCCAGGCTAACGTCCGGTCTAGTGCACAGCATTGCATACATGATAGAACCTATGGCTGAAGCATAGGGGATGGTGCTCATATTCTCTCTATCCTCATCAGTTGTTGGGCACTGAGTCTTACTCAATCTCGTACCTTGTAAAATTGGCAAGAACCCTTTCTTGGACTGTTCCATTTTGAACCTCTTCAAAACTTTATCAAGGTATGTGCTTTGTGAAAGTCCTATCAGGCGTTTTGATCTATCCCTGTAGATCTTAATGCCTAGAATGTAAGCAGCTTCTCCTAGGTCCTTCATAGAGAAACTTTTATTCAAGTAATCCTTTATGCTCTCCAAAAACTCTAGTTGTTTCCAATCAGCAATATGTCATCCACATATAATATTAGAAACGCCACAGAGCTCCCACTCACTTTCTTGTAAATACAAGATTCTCCAACCACTTGTATAAACCCAAATGCTTTGATCACTTCATCAAAGCGTTTGTTCCAACTCCGAGATGCTTGCACCAGTCCATAAATGGATCGCTGGAGCTTGCACACCTTGTTAGCATTCTTAGGATCGACAAAACCTTCGGGTTGCATCATATACAACTCTTCCTTAAGGAATCCGTTAAGGAACGCCGTTTTGACATCCATCTGCCAGATTTCATAATCGAAAAATGCAGCTATTGCTAACTTGATTCTGACGGACTTAAGCATCGCTACGGGTGAGAATGTCTCATCGTAGTCAACTCCTTGAACTTGTGAAAAACCCTTTGCCACAAGTCGAGCTTTATAAACGGTCACATTGCTGTCAGCGTCCGTCTTCCTCTTAAAGATCCATTTGTTCTGAATAGCCTTGCGGCCCTCAGGCAGTACTTCCAAAGTCCACACTTTGTTCTCATAAATGGATCCTATCTCGGACTTCATGGCTTCTAGCCATTTGTTGGAATCTGGGCCCACCATTGCTTCTTCATAATTTGCAGGTTCATTGTTGTCTAACAACATGATTGATAAGACGGGATTACCGTACCACTGTGGAGCAGCACGTGATCTCGTCGACCTGCGTGGTTCGACAGAAACTTGAACCGGAGTTTCATGATCATCATCATTAACTTCCTCCTCAACCGGTGTCGCAACGACAGAGGTTTCCCCTTGCCCTGCGCCACCATCTAGAGGGATGAGAGGTTCGATAACCTCATCAAGTTCTATCTTCCTCCCACTCAATTCTCTCGAGAGAAACTCCTTCTCGAGAAAAGCTCCATTTTTAGCATCAAACACTTTGCCCTCGGATTTGAGATAGAAGGTGTACCCAACTGTCTCTTTTGGGTAACCTATGAAGATGCACTTTTCCGCTTTGGGTTCCAGCTTTTTAGGCTGAAGCTTTTTGACATAAGCATCACATCCCCAAACTTTAAGAAATGACAACTTTGGCCTTTTGCCATACCACAGTTCGTATGGTGTCGTCTCAACGGATTTTGATGGTGCCCCATTTAAAGTGAATGCAACTGTTTCTAATGCATAACCCCAAAATGATAATGGCAAATCGATAAGAGACATCATAGATCGCACCATCTCTAATAAAGTACGATTACGACGTTCGGACACACCATTACGCTGTGGTGTTCCAGGCGGTGTCAACTGTGAAACAATTCCACATTGTCTTAAGTGAGCACCAAACTCGAAACTCAGATATTCACCCCCACGATCAGACCGTAGGAACTTGATCTTCTTGTTACGATGATTTTCAACTTCACTCTGAAATTGCTTGAACTTTTCAAATGTTTCAGACTTGTGCTTCATTAAGTAAACATAACCATATCTACTCAAATCGTCAGTGAAGGTGAGAAAATAACGATATCCACCGCGTGCCTCCACGCTCATTGGACCGCACACATCGGTATGTATGATTTCCAACAAGTCATTTGCACGCTCCATTGTTCCGGAGAACGGAGTTTTAGTCATCTTGCCCATGAGGCATGGTTCGCACGTGTCAAGTGAATCAAAGTCAAGTGACTCCAAAAGTCCATCGGCATGGAGTTTCTTCATGCGCTTTACACCAATATGACCTAAGCGACAGTGCCATAAAAATATGGCGCTATCATTGTTAACTCTAACTCTTTTGGTCTCAGTGTTATGTATGTGTGTATCACTATCAAGATTCAATATGAACAATCCTCTCACATTGGGTGCATGACCATAAAAGATGTTACTCATAGAAATAGAACAACCATTATTCTCTGACTTAGAGTAACCGTCTCGCAATAAACAAGATCCAGATATAATGTTCATGCTCAACGCGGGCACTAAATAACAATGATTCAAGTTCATAACTAATCCTCATGGTAACTGAAGTGAAACTGTGCCGACGGCGATTGCATCAACCTTGGAACCATTTCCTACGCGCATCGTCACTTCATCTTTCGCCAGCCTTCATCTATTCTGCAGTTCCTGTTTCGAGTTGCAAATATGAGCAACAGAACCGGTATCGAATACCCAGGCACTACTACGAGAGCCGGATAATTACACATCAATAACATGTATATCAAATATACCTGATTTTTCTTTGGCCGCCTTCTTATCAGCCAGATACTTGGGGCAATTGCGCTTCCAGTGACCCATACCCTTGCAATAGTAACACTCTGTTTCAGGCTTAGGTCCAGCTTTGGGTTTCTTCGTCGGATTGGCAACAGGCTTGCCGCTCTTCTTTGAATTACCCTTCTTGCCTTTGTCGTTTCTCTTAAACTAGTGGTCTTATTCACCATCAACACTTGATGCTCTTTACGGAGTTCAGACTCTGCGACTTTCAGCATCGCAAACAACTTGCCAGGAGACTTGTTCATCCCTTGCATGTTGTAGTTCAACACAAAGCCTTTATAGCTTGGCGGCAGTGATTGAAGGATTCTGTCAGTGATAGCTTCTTGCGGGAGTTCAATCCCCAGCTCAGCTAGACGATTTGAGTACCCAAACATTTTGAGCACATGTTCACTGACAGACGAGTTCTCCTCCATCTTGCAAGCATAGAATTTATCAGAGGTCTCATACCTCTCGATCCGGGCGTTCTTATGAAAGATAAACTTCAACTCCTGGAACATCTCAAATGCTCCATGATGCTCAAAGCGACGTTGAAGTCCCGCTTCTAAGCCATACAAGACTGCACATTGAACTACTGAGTAGTCCTCCTTACGTGCTAACCAAGCGTTCTTAACATCCTGATCGGCCGTAGCGGGTGGTTCATCTCCTAGCGCAGCATTAAGGACATAATCCTTCTTCCCAGCTTGTAAGATTAGCTTAAGATTACGAGCCCAGTCTACAAAGTTGCTTCCATCATCTTTCAACTTAGCTTTCTCTAGGAACGTATTAAAATTCAGGGTGACTGTCGCGTGAGCCATGATCTACAACACAAATATATTCAAAGTGGACTTAGACTATGTTCAAGATAATTAGAGTTTAACTTAATCAAATTACTTGCTAAACTCTCACTCAAAAAGTACATCTCTCTAGTCATTTGAGTGGTTCATGATCCACTTACACTAGCTCAAGTCCGATCATCACGTGAGTTGACCATAGTTTTAGTGGTAAGCATCCCCATGCTAATCATATCATCTATATGATTCATGATCGACCTTTCGGTCTCATGTGTTCCGAGGCCATGTCTGCACATGCTAGGCTCGTCAAGCTTAACCCGAGTGTTCCGCGTGCGCAACTGTTTTGCACCCGTTGTATGTGAACGTTGAGTCTATCACACCCGATCATCACGTGGTGTCTCGAAACGACGAACTGTAGCAACGGTGCACAGTCGGGGAGAACACAATTTCGTCTTGAAATTTTAGTGAGAGATCACCTCATAATGCTACCGTCGTACTAAGCAAAATAAGGTGCATAAAAGGATTAACATCACATGCAATTCATAAGTGACATGATATGGCCATCATCACGTGCTCCTTGATCTCCATCACCAAAGCACCGGTACGATCTTCTTGTCACCGACGCCACACCGTGATCTCCATCAACGTGTCGCCATCGGGGTTGTCGTGCTACTCATGCTATTACTACTAAAGCTACATCCTAGCAAAATAGTAAACGCATCCGCAAGCACAAACGTTAGTTATAAAGACAACCCTATGGCTCCTGCCGGTTGTCGTACCATCGACATGCAAGTCGATATAATCTATTACAACATGATCATCTCATACATCCAATATATCACATCACATCGTTGGCCATATCACGTCACAAGCATACCCTGCAAAAACAAGTTGGACGTCCTCTAATTTTGTTGTTGCATGTTTTACGTGGTGACCATGGGTATCTAGTAGGATCGCATCTTACTTACGCAAACACCACAACGGAGATATATGAGTTGCTATTTAACCTCATCCAAGGTCCTCCTCGGTCAAATACGATTCAACTAAAGTTGGAGAAACTGAACCCGCCAGTCATCTTTGAGCAACGGAGTTACTCGTAGCGATGAAACCAGTCTCTCGTAAGCGTACGAGTAATGTCGGTCCGAGCCGCTTCGATCCAACAATACCGCGGAATCAAGAAAAGACTAAGGAGGGCAGAAAAATGCACATCACCGCCCACAAAAACTTTTGTGTTCTACTCGAGAAGACATCTATGCATGAACCTAGCTCATGATGCCACTGTTGGGGAACGTCGCATGGGAAACAAAAAAATTCCTACGCGCACGAAGACCTATCATGGTGATGTCCATCTACGAGAGGGGATGGTTGATCTACGTACCCTTGTAGACCGTACAGCAGAAGCATTAGTGAACGCGGTTGATGTAGTGGAACGTCCTCACGTCCCTCGATCCGCCCCGCGAACCGTCCCGCAATCAGTCCCACGATCTAGTGCCGAACGGACGGCACCTCCGCGTTCAGCACACGTACAGCTCGATGATGATCTCGGCCTTCTTGATCCAGCAAGAGAGACGGAGAGGTAGAAGAGTTCTCCGGCAGCGTGACGGCGCTCCGGAGGTTGGTGATGATCTCGTCTCAGCAGGGCTCCGCCCGAGCTCCGCAGAAACGCGATCTAGAGGTAAAACCGTGGAGATATGTGGTCGGGCTGCCGTGGCAAAGTTGTGTCAAATCAGCCCTAAAACCTCCGTATATATAGGGGGAAGAGGGGGAGCCTTGCCTTGGGGTCCAAGGACCCCTAAGGACTGTTGGGGAACGTCGCATGGGAAACAAAAAATTTCCTACGCGCACGAAGACCTATCATGGTGATGTCCATCTACGAGAGGGGATGAGTGATCTACGTACCCTTGTAGATCGTACAGCAGAAGCGTTAGTGAACGCGGTTGATGTAGTGTAACGTCCTCACGTCCCTCGATCCACCCCGCGAACTATCCCGCGATCAGTCCCACGATCTAGTACCGAACGGACGGCACCTCCGCGTTCAGCACACGTACAGCTCGACGATGATCTCGGCCTTCTTGATCCAGCAAGAGAGACGGAGAGGTAGAAGAGTTCTCCGGCAGCGTGACGGTGCTCCAGAGGTTGGTGATGAACTTGTCTCAGCAGGGCTCCGCCCGAGCTCCGCAGAAACGCGATCTAGAGGAAAAACCGTGGAGGTATGTGGTCGGGCTGCTGTGGAAAAGTCGTCTCAAATCAGCCCTAAAACCCCACTACATATAGGAGGAGGAGGGGGGAGACTTGCCTTGGGGTCCAAGGACTCCCAAGGGAGTCGGACGAGCCAAGGGGGAAAGTCTCCCCCTCCCAAACCGAAATCTACTTGGTTTGGAAGGTGGAGTCCTTCTTCCCTTTCCCACCTCCTTCTTTTTTTTCCTTTCCTCTTTGATTTTCTTTCCTATGCGCATAGGCCTCTCTTGGGCTGTCTCACCAGCCCACTAAGGGCTGGTGCGGCACTCCAAACACCCATGGGCTTCCCCGGGGTGGGTGGGCCCCCCCGGTGAACTCCCGGAACCCATTCGTCATTCCCGGTACATTCCCGGTAACTCCGAAAACCTTCCGGTAATCAAATGAGGTCATCCTATATATCAATCTTCGTTTCCGGACCATTCCGGAAACCCTCGTGACGTCCGTGATCTCATCCGGGACTCCGAACAACATTTGGTAACCAACCATATAACTCAAATACGCATAAAACAACGTCGAACCTTAAGTGTGCAGACCCTGCGGGTTCGAGAACTATGTAGACATGACCCGAGAGACTCCTCGGTCAATATCCAATAGCAGGACCTGGATGCCCATATTGGATCCTACATATTCTACGAAGATCTTATGGTTTGAACCTCAGTGCCAAGGATTCATATAATCCCGTATGTCATTCCCTTTGTCCTTCGGTATGTTACTTGCCCGAGATTCGATCGTCACTATCCGTATACCTATTTCAATCTCGTTTACCGGCAAGTCTCTTTACTCGTTCCGTAATACAAGATCTCGTAACTTACACTAAGTCACATTGCTTGCAAGGCTTGTGTGTGATGTTGTATTACCGAGTGGGCCCCGAGATACCTCTCCGTCACACGGAGTGACAAATCCCAGTCTTGATCCATACTAACTCAACGAACACCTTCGGAGATACCTGTAGAGCATCTTTATAGTCACCAAGTTACGTTGCGACGTTTGATACACACAAAGCATTCCTCCGGTGTCCGTGAGTTATATGATCTCATGGTCATAGGAACAAATACTTGACACGCAAAAAACAGTAGCAACAAAATGACACGATCAACATGCTACGTCTATTAGTTTGGGTCTAGTCCATCACATGATTCTCCTAATGATGTGATCCCGTTATCAAGTGACAACACTTGCCTATGGCCAGGAAACCTTGACCATCTTTGATCAACGAGCCAGTCAACTAGAGGCTTACTAGGGACAGTGTTTTGTCTATGTATCCACACAAGTATTGTGTTTCCAATCAATATAATTATAGCATGGATAATAAACGATTATCATGAACAAAGAAATATAATAATAACTAATTTATTATTGCCTCTAGGGCATATTTCCAACAGTCTCCCACTTGCACTAGAGTGAATAATCTAGTTCACATCACCATGTGATTCCAACGAATCCAACACCCATATAGTTATGGGGTCTGATCACGTCTTGCTCGTGAGAGAGGTTTTAGTCAACGGTTCTGAAACTTTCAGACCCGTGTGTTCTTTACAAATCTTTATGTCATCTTATAGATGCTGCTACTATGTGCTATTCAGAAATACTCCAAATATCTACTCTACTATACGAATCCGTTTCACTTCTCATAGTTATTCGGATTAGTGTTAAAGCTTGCATCGACGTAACCCTTTACGACGAACTCTTTAACCACCTCCATAATCGAGAAAAATTCCTTAGTCCATTAGTTACCGAGGATAAATTTTGACCGCTGCTAGTGATTCAATCATGGATCACTCTCTCTACCTCTCAACAGACTTTGAGTCAAGGCACACATCAGGTGCGGTACACAGCATGGCATACTTCAGATTCTACGGCTAAGGCATAGAAGACGACCTTCGTCTATTCTCTTTATTTTGTTGGGGTCGGGTTTTGAGTCTTACTCAAATTCACACCTCACAACGCAACCAAGAACTCCTTCTTTGCTGATCTTATTTTGAACTCTTTCAAAACTTGTCAAGGCATGCATCTTATTGAAACTTTCATTAAGCGCTTTTGATCTATCTCCATAGATCTTTGATGCTCAACGTTCAAGTAGCGCAATCCAGGTATTCCGTTGAAAACTCCTTTCAAATAACCTTGTATGCTTTACAGAAATTCTACATTACTTCTGATCCAAAATGTGTCAACCACATATACTTATCAGAAATTCTATTGTGCTCCCACTCACTTCTTTGGAAATACAATTTTCTCATAAACCTTTGTACACACCCAAAATCTTTGATCATCCCATCAAAGTGCTTATTCCAACTCCGAGATGCTTGCACCAGTCCATTGAAGGATCGCTGGAGTTTGCATACTTGTTAGTATCCTTAGGATCGAAAAAACTTCATGGTTGTATCTCATACAATGTTTGCTCAAGGAAACCGTCGAGGAAACAATGTTTTGACATCCTACGTGCAATATTTCATAAATAATGCAGCAACTACTAACATAATTCCAACAGACCTTTAGCTTCGCTACGAGTGAGAAAGTCTCATCATAGTCAACTGTTTGATCTTGTCGAAAACATCTTTGCGACAAGTCGAGCTTTTCTTAATAGTGACTTATCACCATCATTGTCTGTCTTCTTTTAAAGATCCATTTTTACTCAATAGTCTTATGACCATCAAGTAGTTCTTTCCAAAGTCTACACTTTGTTTTCATACATGGATCCTCTCTCGGATTTCATGGCTTCCAGCCATCTGTCGGAATCTGGGCCCACCAACGCTTTCTCCATAACTCGTAGGTTCACTGTTGGTCAACAGCATGACATCCAAGATAGGGTTACCGTACCACTCTGTAGTAGTACGCGACCTAGTCAACCTACGAGGCTTGTAGTAACTTGATCCGATGCTTGATGATCACCATTATCAGCTTCCACTTCAATTGGTGTAGGCGCCACAGGAACAACTTCCCGGGCCCTGCTACACACTGGTTGAAGTGATGATTCAATAATCTCATCAAGTTCTACTACCCTCCCACTCAATTCTTTCGAGAGAAACCTTTCCTCGAGAAAGGATCCGTTTCTAGAAACAAACACTTTGCTTTCGGATCTGAGATAGGAGATGTACCCAACTGTTTTGGATATCCTATGAAGATGCATTTATCCGCTTTGGGTTCGAGCTTATCAGACTGAAACTTTTTCACATAAGTGTCGAAGCTCCAAACTTTTCAAGAAACGACAGTTTAGATTTCTCTAAACCTCAGTCTATACTGTGTCATCTCAACGGAAATATGCGGTGCCCTATTTAAAGTGAATGTGGTTGTCTTTAATGCATAACCCATAAACGATAGTGGTAATTCGATAAGAGACGTCATAGTATGCACCATACCAAATAGTGCGTGGCTATGACGTTCAAACACATCATCACACTATGATGTTCCAGGTGGCCTGAACTGCAAAACAATTTCCACATTGTCTTAACTGCGTACCAAAACTCATAACTCAGATATTCATTTCTATGATCATATCGTAGACAGTTTAACCTCTTGTTACGACGAACTTCACTCCGAAACAGAATTGAACTTTTCAATATTTCAGACTTGTGATTCATTAAGTAAATACTCTAGTATCTACTCAAATCGCCAGTGAAGTAAGAACATAATGATATCCACTGCGTGCCTCAGCACCCATTGGACTGCATACATCAAAATGTATCACTTCCAACAAGTTACTATCTTATTTCATCTCAATGAAAACAAGGCCTTGCTCATGTGGTATGATTTGCATGTCACTAGTGATTCGAAATCAGGTGACTACAAAGATCCATCAGCATGGAGCCTCTTCATGCTGATTTATACTAACATGACTCAAGCGGCAATGCCACAAGTAAGTGGTACTATCATCATCAACTCGTATCTTTTGGCACCAATATCATGAACATGTGTAACACTACGATCGAGATTCAATAAACCATTGAAGGTGATTATTCAAGAAAATAGAGTAACCATTATTCTCTTTAAATGAATAATCGTATTGCAATCAACATGATCCAATCATGTTCATGTTTAACGCAAGCACCAAATAACAATTATTTAGGTTTAACACCAATCCCGATGCTAGAGGGAGCGTGTGACGTTTGATCATATCAACCTTGGAAACACTTCCAACACGTATCGTCACCTCGCCTTTAGCTAGTCTCTGTTTATGCCGTAGCTTACATTTCATGTTACTAATCACTTAGCAACCGAACCGGTATCCAATACCCTCATGCTACTAGGAGTACTAGTAAAGCACACATCAACATCATGTATATCAAATACACTTCTTTCGACTTTTGCCAGCCTTCTTATCTACCAAGTATCTAGAGTTGCTCCGCCTCAGTGACTGTTCCCCTCATTACAGAAGCACTTAGTCTCGGGTTTGGGTTTAATCTTGGGTCTCTTCATTAGTGCAGCAACTGTTTTGCTGTTTCACGAAGTATCCCTTCTAGCCCTTGTCTTTCTTGAAACTTAGTGGTTTTACAAACCATCAACTATTGATGCTCCTTCTTGATTTCTACTTTCGCAGTGTCAAACATCGCGAATTTCTCAAGGACCATTGTATTTATCCTTGATATGTTATAGTTCATCACGAAGCTCTCACAACTTGGTGGCAGTGACTTTGGAGAACCATCACTATCTCATCTGGAAGATTAACTCCCACTTGATTCAAGTGATTGTCGTACTCAGACAATCTGAGCACATGCTCAATGATTGAGCTTTTCTCCTTTACTTTGTGGACAAAGAATCTTGTTGGAGGTCTCGTACCTCTTAACAAGGGCACAAGCATGAAATCACAATTTCATCTCTTTAGAACATCACTTATGTTCCGTGACGTTTTTAAAACGTTTTCGGCGCCTTGCTTCTAAGCCATTTAAGTATTTTGCACTGAACTATCGTGTAGTCATCAGAAACGTGTATGTCGGATGTTCACAGCATCCACAGACGACGCTCGAGGTGCAGCACACCGAGTGGTGCATTAAGGACACAAGCCTTCTGCGCAGCAACGAGGACAATCCTCGGTTTTACAGACTTAGTCTGCAAAGTTTGCTACTATCAACTTTCAACTAAATTTTCTCTAGGAACATATAAAAACAGTAGAGCTATAGCGCAAGCTACATCGTAATTCGCAAAGACCATTTAGACTATGTTCATGACAATTAGTTCAATTAATCATATTACTTAAGAACTCCCACTCAAAAAGTACATCTCTCTAGTCATTTGAGTGGTACATGATCCAAATCCACTATCTCAAGTCCGATCATCACGTGAGTCGAGAATAGTTTCAGTGGTAAGCATCTCTATGCTAATCATATCAACTATACGATTCATGCTCGACCTTTTGGTCTCATGTGTTCCGAGGCCATGTCTGCACATGCTAGGCTCGTCAAGCTTAACCCGAGTGTTCTGCGTGTGCAACTGTTTTGCACCCGTTGTATGTGAACGTTGAGTCTATCACACCCGATCATCACGTGGTGTCTCGAAACGACGAACTGTCGCAACGGTGCACAGTCGGGGAGAACACAATTTCGTCTTGAAATTTTAGTGAGAGATCACCTCATAATGCTACTGTCGTTCTAAGCAAAATAAGGTGCATAAAAGGATTAACATCACATGCAATTCATAAGTGACATGATATGGCCATCATCACGTGCTTCTTGATCTTCATCACCAAAGCACCGGCACAATCTTCTTGTCACCGGCGTCACACCATGATCTCCATCATCATGATCTCCATCAACGTGTCGCCATCGGGGTTGTCGTGCTACTCATGCTATTACTACTAAAGCTACGTCCTAGCAAAATAGTAAACGCATCTGCAATCACAAACATTAGTTATAAAGACAACCCTATGGCTCCTGCCGGTTGCCGTACCATCGACGTACAAGTCGATATTAACTATTACAACATGATCATCTCATACATCCAATATATCACATCACGTCGTTGGCCATATCACATCACAAGCATACCCTGCAAAAACAAGTTAGACGTCCTCTAATTTTGTTGTTGCATGTTTTATGTGGTGACCATGGGTATCTAGTAGGATCGCATCTTACTTACGCAAACACCACAACGGAGATATATGAATTGCTATTTAAACTCATCCAAGGACCTCCTCGGTCAATTCCGATTCAACTAAAGTTGGAGAAACTGATACCCGCCAGTCACCTTTGAGCAACGGAGTTACTCGTAGCGATGAAACCAGTCTCTCGTAAGCGTACGAGTAATGTCGGTCCGAGCCGCTTCGATCCAACAATACCGCGGAATCAAGAAAAGACTAAGGAGGGCAGCAAAACGCACATCACCGCCCACAAAAACTTTTGTGTTCTACTCGAGAAGACATCTACGCATGAACCTAGCTCATGATGCCACTGTTGGGGAACGTCGCATGGGAAACAAAAAATTTCCTACGCGCACGAAGACCTATCATGGTGATCTCCATCTACGAGAGGGGATGAGTGATCTACGTACCCTTGTAGATCGTACAGCAGAAGCGTTAGTGAACGCGGTTGATGTAGTGGAACGTCCTCACGTCCCTCGATCCGCCCCGCGAACTATCCCGCGATCAGTCCCACGATCTAGTACCGAACGGACGGCACCTCCGCGTTCAGCACACGTACAGCTCGACAATGATCTCGGCCTTCTTGATCCAGCAAGAGAGACGGAGAGGTAGAAGAGTTCTCCGGCAGCGTGACGGCGCTCCAGAGGTTGGTGATGACCTTGTCTCAACAGGGCTCCGCCCGAACTCCGCAGAAACACGATCTAGAGGAAAAACCGTGGAGGTATGTGGTCGGGCTGCCGTGGAAAAGTCGTCTCAAATCAGCCCTAAAACCCCACTATATATAGCAGGAGGAGGGGGGAGACTTGCCTTGGGGTCCAAGGACTCGCAAGGGAGTCGGCCGAGCCAAGGGGGAAGGTCTCCCCCTCCCAAACCGAAATCTACTTGGTTTGGAAGGTGGAGTCCTTCTTCCCTTTCCCACCTCCTTTTTTTCCTTTCCTCTTTGATTTTCTTTCCTATGCGCATAGGCCTCTATTGGGCTGTCTCACCAGCCCACTAAGGGCTGGTGCGGCACCCCAAACACCCATGGGCTTCCCCGGGGTGGGTGGACCCCACCCCGGTGAACTCCCGGAACCCATTCGTCATTCCCGGTACATTCCCGGTAACTCCAAAAACCTTCTGGTAATCAAATGAGGTCATCCTATATATCAATCTTCGTTTCCGGACCATTACGGAAACCCTCGTGACGTCCGTGATCTCATCCGGGACTCCGAACAACATTCGGTAACCAACCATATAACTCAAATACGCATAAAACAACGTCGAACCTTAAGTGTGCAGACCCTGCGGGTTCGAGAACTATGTAGACATGACCCGAGAGACTCCTCGGTCAATATCCAATAGCAGGACCTGGATGCCCATATTGGATCCTAAATATTCTACGAAGATCTTATGGTTTGAACCTCAGTGCCAAGGATTCATATAATCCCGTATGTCATTCCCTTTGTCCTTCGGTATGTTACTTGCCCGAGATTCGATCGTCAGTATCCGTATACCTATTTCAATCTCGTTTACCGGCAAGTCTCTTTACTCGTTCCGTAATACAAGATCTCGTAACTTACACTAAGTCAAATTGCTTGCAAGGCTTGTGTGTGATGTTGTATTACCGAGTGGGCCCCGAGATACCTCTCCGTCACACGGAGTGACAAATCCCAGTCTTGATCCATACTAACTCAACGAACACCTTCGGAGATACCTGTAGAGCATCTTTATAGTCACCCAGTTACGTTGCGACGTTTGATACACACAAAGCATTCCTCCGGTGTCCGTGAGTTATATGATCTCATGGTCATAGGAACAAATACTTGACACGCAAAAAACAGTAGCAACAAAATGACACGATCAACATGCTACGTCTATTAGTTTGGGTCTAGTCCATCACATGATTCTCCTAATGATGTGATCCCGTTATCAAGTGACAACACTTGCCTATGGCCAGGAAACCTTGACCATCTTTGATCAACGAGCCAGTCAACTAGAGGCTTACTAGGGACAGTGTTTTGTCTATGTATCCACACAAGTATTGTGTTTCCAATCAGTATATTTATAGCATGGATAATAAACGATTATCATGAACAAAGAAATATAATAATAACTAATTTATTATTGCCTCTAGGGCATATTTCCAACAAGGACTTCGGCCGAGCCAAGGGGGGGAGTTCTCCCCTTCCAAACCGAGTCCAACTAGGTTTGGAAGGAGGAGTCCTTCCCCCTTTTCCCACCTCCTCGTTTTTTCTTTTCTCTTTGATTTTTCTTCCTATGGCGCATAGGGCTCTTTTGGGCTGTCCCACCAGCCCACTAAGGGATGGTGCGCCACACCCAATGCCTATGGGCTTCCCTGGGGTGGGTTGCCCCCCGGTTAACTCCCGGAACCCATTCGTCATTCCCGGTACATTCCCGGTAACTCCGAAAACCTTCCGGTAATCAAATGAGGTCATCCTATATATCAGTCTTCGTTTCCGGACCATTCCGAAAACCCTCGTGACGTCCGTGATTTCATCCGGGACTCCGAACAACATTCGGTAACCAACCATATAACTCAAATACGCATAAAACAACATCGAACCTTAAGTGTGCAGACCCTGCGGGTTCGAGAACTATGTAGACATGACCCGAGAGACTCCTCGGCCAATATCCAATAGTGGGACCTGGATGCCCATATTGGATCCTACATATTCTACGAAGATCTTATCGTTTGAACCTCAGTGCCAAGGATTCATATAATCCCATATGTCATTCCCTTTGTCCTTCGGTATGTTACTTGCCCGAGATTCGATCGTCGGTATCCGTATACCTATTTCAATCTCGTTTACCGGCAAGTCTCTTTACTCGTTCCGTAATACAAGATCCCGCAACTTACACTAAGTCACATTGCTTGCAAGGCTTGTGTGTGATGTTGTATTACCGAGTGGGCCCCGAGATACCTCTCCGTCACACGGAGTGACAAATCCCAGTCTCGATCCATACTAACTCAACGGACACCTTCGTAGATACCTGTAGAGCATCTTTATAGTCACCCAGTTACGTTGCGACGTTTGATACACACAAAGTATTCCTCCGGTGTCAGTGAGTTATATGATCTCATGGTCATAGGAACAAATACTTGACACGCAGAAAACAGTAGCAACAAAATGACACGATCAACATGCTACGTCTATTAGTTTGGGTCTAGTCCAACACGTGATTCTCCTAATGACGTGACCCAGTTATCAAGCAACAACACCTTGTTCATAATCACAAGACACTGACTATCTTTGATCAACTGGCTAGCCAACTAGAGGCTTGCTAGGGACAGTGTTTTGTCTATGTATCCACACCTGTATATAAGTCTTTATTCAATACAATTATAGCATGGACAATAAACGATTATCTTGATACAGGAATTATAATAATAACTATATTTATTATTGCCCCTAGGGCATAATTCCAACACAGTCCCCGTGTAAGGGAAATCTGCTGCTGACTACATCTCCACCTTCCACTTGGGGTAACCAACGAGGGTTGATAATTATATCCATCAACTCATCATCAAGCAAATTTCTGACGCCGTTGCCGGTGACTCCAGTCTTCAAGATAGGGGAGTTGCACACTATCTTTTACCTTTGCTTTTTAGTCTTGTTAGTTTGCTTTCTAGTTTTTTGCTTTAGAGTCTTATACCAAAAACCACAAAAAAAATAGTTGCTTTGTTTAATCAGTATGTCTAAGTTCTTTGCCTTTGGTGTTGCACTCGAAGGAGAGATTCTTACCTTCAAACAAAGGGTAGGAGAAAGTTTGAAAGATGCTTGGTATAGAATTAAAGATTCTCAAGATAGAGCCACCAAGAAGCAATCCACCACTATTTTGCTTACAAATTCTTATGTTGGTATTACTTCTTGGAATAGGTTTGTTCTAGACACGACAATAGGTGGGAATTTCTTGGAAGCTCCCGTTTGGGAGGCTCTTAACGTTATGGAAAATCTTGTTGGAATCCCACCTATTGTTGACATAAAGGATGATATCACTTTAGCTCACATTATGATTAAACTTGAGAATATAGAGCTAGAGATGCCAAGCAAGAGTAAAATAAATGAAGTAGATCACAGGATTTAAGAGAACCTAAATAGACTTGATAGCTCCATGCACAAAATTTACAAAACTTTGGAGACCCTTAAATCCCATGATGTGGATCCTTCTAAGATTGATAAGATCGAGGATATTATTGAAACTTTAGGAACTACTCTATCCTCCATCAAGACTAAAATGGTAGAAACCCCCGCAAGTAAGGAACCTAAGTTCGTTCACGTACCCAAGGTTCCTCAACCCAAAACGAGTATACCTATTGCTAGGGGTGTTGAAACTGTGAATACCTTGGAAGAGATACCTCTCTTAAATAGAATTAGAAATGAAGTTCCAATTGGTCTTACTACCTTTGCTTTTGTTCCTAGGAGTGTTGCCACTAAGCCTCTCTTTGAGAGTCCTCTTAAGATTAGTTGTACAATTGAAGAGATTTTTAATGATCTTTGTGATGGTCAATTGATACAACTTGATCTTTTTGCATCATGCCTAGCTTAAAGGCATAAAAGAAAGCGCTTGTTGGGAGGCAACCCAAGTTGTTTTTACTTTCGGTTTTAGTGGTCTTGATGCTTTTTTACAACTGTAGCAACATTTTTATATCTTTATTTTCAAGCTTTGCGCGAAGTATTAGCCTCCGATTGCAAGAAAGTTCAAAAGTTGTGACATGCTGTTAAGAAACATTTTGTCTACTTGACGGAACAATTCGCCAAAAATCACCAGATAATATTTTTGATCTGAATTTTTTTGAAAGTATGCTCTATATAATTGTCTTTCTAGCATCTGTTCTGAGTTTTTTTTATTTGAGTTGCATAAGTGCCCAAAAAAATTATTTACTACCTGTTGTTGTGTTTTTCACAAATTCTGCCACGTTTTGCATTTTCATCATTTTGCAAATCTTAAGCTTGCTTTTTCTTTGCAAAAACTTTTTGGAAAACTTGAGAAACAATAGCTCTTCATGAAAATCCTTATTTCCAGTGGGGAATAAATTATTTTATTTTGGGCACTAACCACTCTAATCAGCTTATGATGAGTTTCGTAAGAAGGGAGTTTTCAAGTATGCGATGGAAGATGATGAAAGAAGATCCAGGAGTGTCAAGCACTCAAACTTGGGGATGCCCCCATGCACCCCAAGAAATATTCAAGGAGACTCAAGCGTGTAAGCTTGGGGATGCCCCCGTGCATCCCCATCTCCATCAACAATCATCAGTTCATCCTTCTCCATGCTATATTTTTATCACTTCATATGTTATGTGCTATGCTTGGAGCGTCTCGCTTTTTAATTTTTAGTTTGTTTTAGTTTTTATTGCTGTTCATAACAAGTTGGAACCTAGCCTTCTTTGTTTCGGAGAGAAACACGCTCCACTCCACCCTAGAACACAACATAGGTTTTCATGCTTATCTTTTTTTGTGTGTTATTTATCTTTTCATAGCTCTGTCATGCTTAGCTCTTAGTTTTCATGCTTTATCTTTTAAGAGCTTTTATTTAGGTTCCTTTTGGAACTCTATTGAGTTATCATGCTTATATTGTTTAGAGAGTTGGCTTGTTGCACTAAGTTGTGTGTCTTGCATGAATAGGTAATTAAGGTTGCTATTTAAGTATAGTAGTAACTTGGAACAGTTTTGAGGTATTGATTTGAGTAATGTTTGGACTATTGGTGCCAAGAGCTTGAGCCCGTTGGTGATAGGTGTTATATTTTGGGAAATCCGTGTGTTTTTCAAAACTAAAAAAAATAGTTGAGAACTCTAGCTACTAGACGGGTCGCTAACCTCTGGAGGGGTTGGAATATATAGAGGACCCTTACGTTATCGTGGGTCGAGGATGCGCAAGGATAACCAAACACTCCTCCTCGGGGTACTTGTATCTTTGTGAATCTCTTGACTAAATAGAGAGTTACCGATAATAAGTGCATGGGTTCTTCGGACTAATGCGAGTATTCGATTGTTGGCACTTCCACCATCCATATTTTGATAGCCTCTTCGGTACCGTGCATTGCCCTTTCTCATCTTGAGAGTGGGTGCAAACTTCGCCGGTGCATTGAAACCCTTGGCATGATATGCTCTGTCATCATAAGCCTCATTTAATCTTTCCTCAAGACAGCCACCATACCTACCTATTAAGGCATTTCCATAGCCTTTCTGAGATACATTGCCATGCAACATCCACCATCTCATGACTTGATCTTAATGTCATACATGCTTTTGCTTGATCGAGGAGCCGCATGCTAGTTGGGCCTTGCCCTTATTATTGGTACATGACGCGCTAGTATCATTGCATATCCTACTACACTGGCAGAGCCATACATTTACATACATCATGATTGTTTTCATTTGTCTTTATGTTGAGTACTTCTTATAAAGTGTGACGATCTTATTTTTATTCTTGTAAAACATACAGTGTTGCCCTTAAGTGAGGAAAAGACCCCAAAGTGAACAAACTAAAAGATCCCAAAGAGGACAAATGAAAAGATCCCAAAGAGGACAAATGAGAGATAAATAGAAAGAGCCAAAGAGGCCACAAAAAAGTAAAGAAAAAGAAAAAGAAAAAATAAATAAAAAGAGAGAAGGGACAACACTACTATTCCTTTTGAAAGATCCACACTCGTACTCCATTGTTATATTTGTACTCCATAGAGATTATCATTCATGCATAACTATGTGGGGACCCTTACACTATAGAACTTGGCTTGTATGTTCCAATGATAATCCTCCTCAAATGAGCTCTAGGTCTTCATGAGCAAGCAAGTTGGATGCACCCCCACTAGTTCCATTGGAGAGCTTTCCTTAGCTCATATGTGCACCTGTTGCATGACAATCCCTACTCCTCACATCATATCTATCATTTGGCTTTCTCTCGCCTATGGTTGTCCTCATTGATGTGAGCCTTTCACACTTTTTTGTCTTCCTTCCCCATCATTATTCTCTTTGCCATCCTAAGTGCCAACATTTCTTGCTTGCGCTCATCCATTGCATGAGTGCTCAAAGTCAAAAGGGAAGGATCATTTTGACTTGTGCCTGACTAGTGGTGTGGGATGAGTCAAAATAAGATACCGAAGGAGACCAAGTGTGAAGTTTAGTAGATTGAGTTCTCAATTAAACTATAAACTATTTTTATACTCTAAACCCATCTCCCACTTCTTGCACGCAAACACCATTTGGAAACATTTGAGTCACAGACAGCTAGAGCTCTTGCACCTTTCTGTTCTTACTTTGCTATTTTCAATACTAAATATAGACTCTTGCTTGTTATTGTCTTGACTTGAATTGCATATCTTACTTGCTTTACTTTGAAGTTCTTATATGTGTGTTAGCATGTCACCACAAAAATTATTTGTGTTGTCATTTATCTACTCGAGGACAAGCAGGAATTAAGCTTGGGGATGTTGATACGTCCCAAACGTATCTATACTTTATGTTTGTTCCATGATCTTTTGGATGACATTGTTATATGTTTTAATACACTTTCATACCTTTTTACACATATTTGGACTAACCTACTAACTCAGTGCATCCAGTGCCAGTTTCTCTCTGCTGATGTTTTTTTCGTAGGCACTTTTACCCAAATTTACAAAGCCCAAAAAATCTTGAGAAAAATATATAAAAATCAGCGAGACGGAAGCTTCAAGAGGCAACAAGTGGGGCTAGAGGGGAGCCAGGCATCGCCAGGCGACCACCCTACGCGGCCCACCCCCTGGCCGCACCACCAGGCCGCATGGGTGGGGCCCACACCCTCTGGTGCCCTCCTTCAGCCTATATTTACCTCTCCGATAGGAAACCCTTCGAGGAGATCCAGAATCACAAATTTCTCCATCGTTCCGCCGCCGCAACGCTTTTGAGATCGGGAGCGTCAGAAGACCTCTTCCCGGCACCCTTCCGGAGGGAGTATTGACCTTCGGGAGCTTCTCCACCACCATGGACGCTTTCCGGACATGCTGTGAGTAGTCCTCCTTGGACCATGAGTCCATGACCAGTAGCTATGTGATGCTTTCTCTCCAATCTTGTGCTTCAATGTTTAGCCCTTGTGAGCTGTTCATAAACGTATCTATAATTTTTGATGGTTTAATGTTACTTTTAGGCTTTTGGTAATTGTTTTTATATTAAGTTTATGATTTATTTGAACTAACCTACTAATAGTTGCAAAAGTGCACAATGTTCTTGTTTTACACTTTGATGTGTAGGAACTATCAAAAATAGAAGAGGAAACCTTGTTGGAGTGGGACTCTGACTTTCCAAAAATAATAGATGCGAAAATTGTGGGGAATTGTATGCTAATAATTTTAGACATAAAATTCGGCCCATTTGGAGTTCAACGGTCCAGGAAAGCCCGTTTTACTGGAGGACAAATATCTGATTACAGGATTACGGGAATCGGTGACATGATTGAGTCCAACTCTTTCCATATTAGATGGATTCGGCCAAGCCACAACTTGGGGACCTCATTAGGGATGAGAGGGGTTCCTAGGAAGGTTCTAGAGGTGTCTAAGAGCCCTTGGATCAAAGGGGCATCCACCAGAGGGCCAAGGATGATCGTCCCGACTCATATAAGGAGAGGAAAAACCTGATTTCTCGAGGGCCACCAAGAGCTACGAGATTTCCTCCTCACAGGGTGGAGAACCACCTCCATACCAGCACCATCTCCAAGGAAGAAGGGGGGCCAAGAGCCGCTGCCCCCAAGGGTCGTGGCCGCCGTCTCCTCTCCGGGCTGCACCTCTCCATCAACATCTTGCTCACCATGGCCATGTGTGAGTAGTCTCCCTCGGGGCCAAGGTCTTCTACGCGTAGCTATGTGGTCATCTCTCTCTCCCATGATGTGATCTTGATTGTGATAATAGGCTATGTTAATCCAGGATGATCCCATGACGTTTCCCCTTCTTCTATGTATTGGATTGATGTACTTACTCGATCTTATCTAGTATAATGCCTGATACCAAGGTGACAGCGGTCTATTGGACATGGATTAGAAGAATATTTTCATGAGTGATTTCCTCTTTTGTGAATTGATTGAAGATTGAGAGTCTCTTGGTGCTTGAATTTGACTATCCATGAGATATGTTGTGGTGATTGTGGAACTCTCTTTGGATGGCCGCGGTGACATTGGAAAATCCATAGATGAGAACTACGAACTCTGAGGTGTGCTTTTGTGGCCCTGCATAATTTTTTTCCTCTCTTGATCACAGAGGAATGACCTCCAAGTACGTCTCCATTGCATGTTTTAGTGGAAATATCATGTGATTAGATTATGTTAATGTTGTTAGGAGTTGCCACTAGTGAAATTATGAAGCCGAGGCCTTGTTTTCCACCATTAAATACCGTTTACTTTCAGTTTTGTTTCATGTTTGCTTGCTGCCATTTTTATTTAATATTTACAATACCTTGTTTTACCATCCATATCACTTGCCTTTTAACATCTCTTCGCCGAACTAGTGCATCTATACAACTGACAATTGTATTAGGTGTGTTGGGGACACAAGAGACTTCTTGTATCTTAATTGCAGGGTTGCTTGAGAGAGACCATCTTCAACCTCTACTTCTCTGAGTTCGATAAATCTTAGGTCATCCACTTGAGGGAAATTGCTGATGTCCTACAAACCTATGCGCTTGGAGGCCCAACATAGTCTACAAGAATAGAAGAGTGCGTAGACATCAAGCTATTTATGGCGCCGTTGCCCGGGAGGTGAGTGCTTGAAGGTATATCTTTAGATCTTGAAATTAAATCTTTTCGTTTCTTGTCTTTATTTTCACTAGTTAGGCTTAATAGAAAACAACAAAAATATGAGAGAGCTTTATAAACTTTATCTTGAACTAGGACATGAAGTGTTTGAGGAGAAAATTTAAAAACCTATGGAACTTTATTATTTGCATAACAATTATGATGGTGGCAATGTTATTCGTATTCTTCCCTTGAATACTAATATTGCTAATGATATGGAAAGCTCTAAGCTTGGGGATGACAGGTTTGATGAACATGATATTTTAGGTCCCCAACTTTTGAGGAGAAAAATTGCTTTGATGATATTATGCTTCCTATATATGATGATGATGAATGTGAGCTTTTAGTCCACCTACTATAGAGGATAAATTTTATTATGATTATGACATGCCTCCTAAAAAGATGATTACCATGATGATAATGATTGCTTTACTCTCACTATTCCTAATAAGAAAGATTTTGCTTATAAGAAGAGCAATGATACTTTTATCTTTTGGATCATGGAAATAATGCCTTATGTGATACTTTGGGTGGGGCTCGCAACTTAATACCAGCGAGAAGTTCTGGATAGATGTCTCAAGGTGGATGATTAGTAAGTAGATGTTGATGAATAAACGGTCTACTTGTCTTGGCGTACTGCCCATTACTTTTGAGCCTCTAAATTGCTAGTAGCATGATTAGCATTGTGGTGCGTTTATAATTCTGTCAATTGCCCAGATGTAATTTGTTTACCCAACATAGTTGTTGATCGTCTTTTGGGAGAGAGACATCACTAGTGAACATCATGTGACTCTGGTCCATATTACCACCATTGTTTACACCTCCACCATTTACTGTTATTATTTAATTTTCCGTTGCAATCACTATCACTATTCCCGTTTGTGTTTTGATCCTTTGCAAACTACAAGACCAGAGAGATTGACAACCTCTCTGTACTCGTTGGGAGCAAATTTATTTGTTGTGTGTGTAATCTGCTAGCGCCAGAGCAGCGGACACCTACTTGTTGATCCTTGGAGTCCTCCTAGTTCGATAAACCTTACAGTCCTCGTGTAAGGAAAATCTGTTGCTGACTACATCTCCACCTTCCACTTGGGGTAACCAACGAGGGGCGAGAAGTATATCCATCAACTCGTCATCATATGCCGACGGCCTGGGAAAGGCCGTAGGCGTAGTAAGGCCGCCGACATACCTCCATCTATGCCTCCGGGGGCCGCCGACATATCTTCATTTATGCCAACGGGGGTCGTCGACATATAACCGTCGTCGACACATAGGTAGGCCTACCCACGCATGCTCAGACAATAGGTTGACGCCGTTAAAACTATGCCAACGGCCCTGACGGCGGCCGTGTGCATAGTTATTACACTTTTTTATTCAGCAAAATCCACGTGGAAAATCTATGTCGTAGGCATATATATTACTCCCTCTGCCTGAAAAAACATGTCACGCGCAGAGTACACTATTTTTTGCAAAAAAACCTCGTCATCTTAAAATAACAACAAACATGTCCCTGACCCCTTCTTCTTCCTCTGTCTATTGACAACGCGTCGCGAGAGGCCTTTGCCATGGGATTCTGCCACCGTGCTCCGACGCTCGCAACGCTCCCGCGACCACTCGTCTCCATCCACACGCCACTAGCTTCCCGCCTCTGTCGCCCACCGCAGCGACCACAGAGGCGAGTTGGTCTTCGATCCGTTAGGACCAGCCAGCCAGTGACGAATCTAGGGCGGATGAGGGGGGGGGGCTAGCCCCCCCTAACAAATTGATTATTCTACTATGATAGTGGTTGTTGTAGCCAAAAAAATTCACTTCATATGAACTTTGCCCCCTCCATGAACAAACTTGCCCCCCTATGCATGCATGCTTGCTCCGTCCGTGCAGCCAACGCCCAGCTACGCAATTCCTACGAGCTTTCGCAAATCGACGCGAACACCCACTACGACGCTGCCCCATCTCCGCGGACCACCTGCGGCAGCTCCGTCGCAACGAGCGTGCTTCGACATTGCGAACCTGTGCTGCACGGAGGCGAGCTGACCCGCTGCCCACCTGCGACTGCTCCTCCAAGGCTCATGTCTCGGCCGGTTCCTTGCGCCGGCGGCAACCCCAACCACCAGTGCCAACCTTAGTCGACGCTCTTGTCTCTCTGCTGATTTCCCCAACAGCAAGACGACCACGCAGACCTTTGCTGCTGCTGCTATCCCTGCCCTGCTCCTGCTGATCGCCCCTGTTGCTGCTGTTGGCAACTCAAGGTAATTGACTGATCCAAAAATTCAGTTAGCAAACTGAAAAGTGTATTAAATTGGATTGGCAATTGGGTTGACAGATCATAGTAGTTGGATTGTGCATCTCAAAGCTGGATTGGCAATAATTGACAAATCATAGGACTAGTACAAAATTCAATTAAGAAATAAGGAAATTGATCATGATGATATGCTATGGTAGGATTAATTTCTGTCAGGTTTGATCTATAATTTCGCCACAACAAAAAAATCAAATAGAAGAGCACTTTGGCTCCATATGATAGGAGTATGTAGGTCCATATGATAGGAGTAATTTGGCCACAACAAGAAAAATTCAAATAAAATAGAAATTTGGCTCCATATGATAGGAGTATGTTGCTCCATATGATAGGAGTAATTTGGCCACAACAAGAACAAGGTACTGTAATTGCATGAAATTGCTAAAACTGCTGGAGCTTAATGTACAAATCATGAAATTGCTCGAGTATGAATCATTTCTCATTGATGTTTGAATACCAATATATGCCTTTCATTCCTAGAATTGTTGGAGTACAAGATGCCAAACACAGTTCAGTAAATATATTTTCAGTGAATTTTCTCATAGTCCAGTAATCATATTCTTAGTTGAAAGCATTTTATCCACATAGTCCTAAAAGCTGTACACATAGATTGGACAAGCAATATTCCTCAAATTTCGGAAATCACAGTCTATTTGGTCAATGCAAATTAAGCACTCATGAAACAAGTCATTTTGGTCAATGCAACTATGTGGTGCTAGTGCCTTTTGTCTTTGTGGTTGGGCAGAGTTTGGCACAATCTGGTCATCTTTCACGCCCAAGATGCGACCCTATCCTCAATTTGGCACGAGGGCCTCGTCAGGGATAGAAACACATATCGTCGTTTCGCAAAATGGATGTCGTTACAAGTACATGTACTGAAAAGAAGATATATATATATAATTGGCTTACACTCGCCACAAGCTTCATCAGAGTCACATCAGTACAATACATAAACATCATGAAGAAGATCAGGGTCCGACTACAGACGAAAACAAACGAGAAAACAAGAACGACGTCCATCCTTGCTATCCCAGGCTGCCGGCCTGGAACCCATCCTAGATCGATGAAGAAGAAGTAGAAGAAGCAACTCCAAATGAACAATCAATGCGCTTGCGTCAAGTAATCTTTACCTGTACCTGCAACTGGTGTTGTAGTAATCTGTGAGCAACAGGGGACTCAGCAATCTCATTTCCAAAGGTATCAAGACTAGCAAAGCTTAATGGGTGAGGTAAGGTTAAGTGGTGAGGTTGCAGCAGCGACTAAGCATATATTTGGTGGCTAAACTTACGAGTACAAGAAATAAGAGGGGGAAGATCTACGCATAGCGGACGTGACTACTGACGATCAAATGAATGATCCCGAACACCTACCTACGTCAGACATAACCCCACCGTGTCCTCGATCGGAGAAAGAACTCACGAAAGAGACAGTCACGGTTACGCACTCAGTTGGCAAGTCTTAATTCAGTTAACTTCAAGTTATCTAGAACTAGTGTTAAACAAAGTTTCCACGTTGCCACATAACCGCGGGCACGGCTTTCCGAAAGATTTAACCCTGCAGGGGTGCTCCAACTAGTCCACCACAAATTACCACAAGCCGCATAGAAATCCTTAATCACGACACTCGCGATCTCGTCGGATTCCTTAGTGGAAAACCTCAACTCTGAGATTACCCAAAGCATCACCGGAATCCCGATGCACAAGATATCTCGTCAAAGGTAAAACTAATCCAGCAAGGCCACCCGACGTGTCGACGTCCCCGGTAGGAGCCGCGTATCTCGTTCTCACGACACGACGGATAAGCACAGCGTACGGTGGCCTAGTAGACATCTCACAAGTTGCCCTGGGTTGGCCCCGCAAACGGCTCTAGTTTTGGACCAGCAGCATCAGCACTGGGCCCCCTGTATTATGTAGAATTACTCCTCGGGTAGCGCTAACTCCCTATGCATTTCAGTATTCACATAATTATTATGTTGGGCAAATGTAGTACCAATGTTGGGCCTTGTGTCACGCCCAAGATGCGACCCTATCCTCAATTTGGCACGAGGGCCTCGTCAGGGATAGAAGCGCATCTCGTCGTGTTGCAAGAATGAATATCGTTACAAGAACATGTACTAAAAAGATGAGATATATAAAGAGTTGGCTTACACTCGCCACAAGCTACATCAGAGTCACATCAGTACATTACATAATCAGCAAGAGTAAGAGCAGGGTCCGACTACGGACGAAAACAAACGACAAAAGAAGAACGACGTCCATCCTTGCTATCCCAGGCTGCCGGCCTGGAACCCATCCTAGATCGAAGAAGAAGAAGAAGAAGAAGAAGAAGAAGAAGAAGAAGAAGAAGAAGAAGAAGAAGAAGAAGAAGAAGCAACTCCAAATGAACAACCAACGCGCTCGCGTCAAGTAACCTTTACCTGTACCTGCAACTGGTGTTGTAGTAATCTGTGAGCCACAGGGGACTCAGCAATCTCATTTCCAAAGGTATCAAGACTAGCAAAGCTTAATGGGTGAGGTATGGTTAAGTGGTGAGGTTGCAGCAGCGGCTAAGCATATATTTGGTGGCTAAACTTATGAGTACAAGAAATAAGAGGGGGAAGATCTATGCATAACAGACGTGAACTACTGATGATTAAATGAATGATCCTGAACACCTACCTACGTCAGACATAACCCCACCGTGTCCTCGATCGGAGAAGGAACTCATGAAAGAGACAGTCACGGTTACGCACACAGTTGGCATATTTTAATTAAATTAACTTCGAGTTATCTAGAACCAGTGTTAAACAAAGCTTCCACGTTGCCACATAACCGCGGGCACGGCTTTCCGAAAAGATTTAACCCTGCAGGGGTGCTCCAACTAGTCCATCACAAATTACCACAAGCCGCATAGAAATCCTCAATCACGAAGTTCGCGATCTCGTCGGATTCCCTAGTGGAAAACCTCAACTCTGAGATTACCCAAAGCATCACCGGAATCCCGATGCACAAGATATCTCGTCAAAGGTAAAACTAATCCAGCAAGGCCGCCCGGCGTGTCGACGATCCCGATAGGAGCCGCGTATCTCGTTCTCAGGACACGACGGATGGAACTAGCTACGGGTGCCAAACCTCGAGTTTCCCCATGGTGGCCCCGCAGGCAGACCGTTTGGGACCAACACCATTAGCACTGGCCCCCCTGTTTATGTAAAATTACTCCTCGGGTTCATGACGTCATATGCATTTCAATATTAACAAAGTTATTATGTTCGGCAAATGTAGAACCAATGTTGGGCCTTGCCAGACCAGCTTTAATCTAAAACGAATTATCAAGGGGGTCCCCATAACAACCCCGATCGTGTTAGGAGCGCTCGTTTATGGAACATAACACCGGTAGCCGAAACTAAGGGGGCAAAGGTGGAACAAAACACCAGGCTAGAAAGGCCGAGCCTTCCACCTTTTACCAAGTATATAGGTGCATTAAATTAAATAGCATTAAATATGGTGATATGACAAGGAACCCATGTTATCACATGGAAGCATTTGCACCTGCAACTAGCATCGCTAACAACATGGTTAAGCAAGCGATAACATAGCCAATCAGTGGTTTGCTAGGTCGAACAGGTTGAAGGTTAACATGGCATTGTTGAGAGGCTGATATTTAACAACTGGCAGGCAACGAGACATAATCGATAGCATCGAAATAACTAGCATGGCAATGATAGTAATGGTATCTGGGGAAATGATCATCTTGCTTGAGATCCCGCTTGGAAGAAGAATGACTCCGTGAAGTCAGCGAACCAACGTAGTCGAACGGGTCCTCACATTCCGACACGCTTGCGGAACTCTATCGAGACGGAGGAAAACGGAAACAAGCATCAACACACGATATTCACCACGGCAAATGCACAACATGATGCACCACCTAATATGATGCATGATCAGTTCAATGATGCAAGGGATGGCATGGCAATTCACCTCACGCAAACTCTACACATTAAGTGAAGCTCGATATGCAACGGGTTGCATGTCGACGAAACTCCACATTTAATTATTAATTAACTCCCGTTAATTATCACGGCAATATTACATTGTGGTTATCATGGAAAGGGTGAAGCGAGGAACCTACATGACATCCTAGTCGGTTACCAAACGGAGCATGGAACGTAGCTACGGGAACAAGAACATGCAGCTCAAAATCATATGCCATGAATGCGTTATGCATGCGAATTCAAACATCACGGGCAAGAAGAGAAATAAACAGGTGTCGCCACGGCGAGCGAGAGGAAACCATGGCGGCAAGACGGAGACGATGCCACGGCAACGTTCCTATCCCGATACTCGACAAGATATCGGTGACAACAAATTGAAGCGCGTGCGGGAACGCTAAATAAAGATGGGGTGATCCCGATTACCGGGTTCCCATGTGTCGAGGGCACGACGAAAAGGAAGACAACGTGCACGGGCAAACAAACGGTGCATACATACGGTGCATACATGCATTCAACTCAAACAACTCATACATTCGTCATCACTAGCACACGGTACATGACATGTCCCCTCGGTATACCTTCGACGCGTGCAATCGGAGCGGTTCGGTTCGTAGCGGACGTCGTGCTCGTCGTGGAAGTAGTCGTACACGCGCCGGTAGTTGAAGTAGTGGTACACGGTCTCATCGACGGTAGTCGTTCTCGGCATCGTGGTTCTCAGGTCTTCGGCGTCGGTAGTCGATCACGGGTCTTCAGCGACGTCGAGGAAGTCGAACTCGTTTCCGGGGGTCGTCGAGGGCGTTGTGGTTCTCGGGCCTCATCGGAACCATGAAGGAGGGAATGGCGCACACGGCGGCGGCAACCAGCAGCACAAGCTAGCGACGGAGACCACGGCTACAAGCGGCAACGACTAAGAGCAACAGCTACACGCAAGCAAGCTCTAGCATCTACAGCTACTAGCTAGCTAGCCAGGCAAGCAACAACTACAACTAGAAATGCTAGCAACGACAAGCACGCAAGCAGCAACTAGCTACATGCATCAGCCGGCACAGCACTAGCCATCGGCAACGCGGCAACAACAGCACACTAGCAGGCACAACAACTAGCAGACGATAGCCACGGCAGCAAGAGCAACAACATAAGCTCGGCAGCAACTACAGCAAGTACCAACAGCAAGCGTCCGACACAGCAGCAAGCAATCGGCAGCAACAGGGACAGCACTCGGCAGGCAGCATCCTCCGGCATGCAACAACCACGTGCACATCAACAACGTCGGCAGCTATAGCAGCAACCCGGCGTTGGCTACGGCGACAGCCACATCAGGCAGCTACGAGCAAAGGCAACAGCAACAGCACACAGCAGCAAACGCAGCACTCGACAACAAAAAGGCAACGGCGACGGCGAGGAGACGAGATCCGGCTCCGGCGAGGGGAGGCCACAGCGCGGCAGCGGGGCGGACGAGGCGGCCACGCAGGGGTCCTGCAAGCGGGCGGCGCACCGACGTGCAGCAGCAGAGTCTGGCTGCGGTGCGCAGGGGCGGGACGGCGACGAGGCGGCTGCGCGGGGCGGCGAGCTGGAGGCGGCGGCGCAGGGCGCTCGGGCCTGCTGGCGCGGGCGGGGACTCCATGGCGCACGGGACCTTCAGGCGCGGCGGCGGCAGCCCCTGCAGCAGGCGACGCGCGAGGCCGGCGGACATGGCGCAGGGGAGAGGAGGCGCGGCGAGGAGGGGCGCTGGAGGCGAGGGCGCGCGCGAGGTGGAGGACGGCGGCTCGGTCCGGCGCGGAGCAGAGAGGAGGCCAGCGCTGGGGCTGCTCGCGGCCATGGCGACGCTGGGTGAGGAGAGGAACGGGAGGAGAGTGGGGAGGAGAACGGGAGGAGAGGGAGGCGGGCTGGGCTAGGTCAGCAGGGGAGTTGGGCTGCGCCTGGCCGGCTCGGCTGGGCTCCCTCCCCCTGCTTGATCCTTTTTTTAAACAGAAACTCAACAAAAAAAAGACAAAAAATGTTTAAAGTAAATAGAAAAAAATAAAGGCCTTTGACTTCTTAAAACCAAAAATTATGCCCCAACTATAAAATAGATTGGGCCCCTTTTAACAAATAAAACCAAAATATTTTAAGAATAAAATTAAACCCTTTTTTTACAAAAGAATAAAATTAAACCTTTTAACAAAAGATTAAAATCAAACCCCTTTTGAAGAATAAAATAAAACCTCTTTTATTTAGAGAATAAAATAAAAGCTTTTAAAAGAGATAAGAAAAAGAGACGGTTTAACAATAAAAACAAAAGAAAAAAAATAAGATTAAAACCCAATGGTTACCCCCACATTTAATAAAATGGTTTTACAAGAAGACGCCTTTTTTAGAAGGGTTAAAACGGAAGCTTTAGCAAACCGCAAAAACGGAATAAAAAGGGAGAGAAGGGGAGAAGGTTCACGTCCTCGGGGAGCAGGGGTTTAGCGGAGGCTCTCACGCTCGCACTCTCATCGCGCCAACAAACGACGCCACTCACGAAGCACTATCACCCAACAACATGGAGCAACATGCAACACCGACAAAACACGGTTGACATGATGCCATGCATGATGCGATGATGCAACTACATGACGATGCAACGAATAATTCTAAACCCACGACGGAAACGGAAATAAAGGGGAATCTTCTGGGCGTCGGCATCGGGCTGTCACAACTCTCCTACACTACAAGAAGATCTCGCCCCGAGATCCAAGAATGAAAGGGGGAGAGGATGAGAAAGAACAAGAGGTAAAAACTTAGTCGCTTCTTTGACAAACGAGTGAAACCAACGATCCTTGAAGGTTGCAAGGGGATGAGGAATGACATGAGAAAGAAGCCAGAATTCACGGAAAATTTCGGCAGCACTTCGGTAGGAAAATGGGACAAAAAATTCGAAAAGGTGGAAGAAATAGAGAATATTCATAACAAACAACTAAATAGAGCAAGGGAACACCATGATCTTGATAGAACAACAAGATTGGCCCAAAAGAGCAACATCACCATGCCTCCGGAACAATAGAATAAGAACTAGCTCAAGCGGAAGAAGAGAATGAAGAAAAGAATGACAACTACCATCACAATAGAATTTAAGAACCTCCGGACAAAGAATTGACAGAGTAGTTGGAAAACCAACAACGAAGAACAAGATAGTAGTGGACTTGTGAAAATCATCTCAACAAATATGAGGTGACAACCAACCACTAAAAGAAACAAGGATTGATTGGGAGAAACAAGATATGAACAATTACTTACACCAAGAGGGTACATTGAGGACTTGGATTAATGACGAGCACCATGATAGCACAATCCATAGGAAGGCTTTAGGTGAAATCCAAACCAAGATAGCTCAATGAAGAAATCATGGGTTAAAATATCTCATGATCAAAGAATTGGTGGGTTTAATTAACTCGTTCTTGCGAGGAAAACTCTTCGAGGCTCCTACACTAACAAGAATGCTATAATACCACCTCAGAGGATAAAGGAAGAACAAATGCACTAGGAAATGCAAGAGAAAGAATACTTGAGGATCTCCAACAAGAATCTTGAAGAACACTTAGGAAAGAATGAAATCTTGATGAACCACCATGAAGGACCACCGTATACAAATGAATGATGCAAAAATATGAAGGTAGAAAAGAATAAGATTATGGCCTTGCCAAGATTTAGATGAAGCTTGACAGAGAGAAACTTGATAGAACTTAGAACTCCAGAAAAGAAAAGATAAGAATACTTGAGAAACGAATTGATATCGTGAGTCACTCCGGAAGAAGAATTGAAATCATTATGAAACAGGAATAAGAATTATGTTATGCTTATCCTTCATCAAGTTTAATTGATGACAAGCAACGGATTAGCATACAACTTATTCTTCTTGAAAGAAACTAGAAGAGATAGAGAGATAAGCACCACTTGAGGAAAAATTAAGGAAGCGTCGGTAAGAATTCACAATAAAATGGGGATACCAAGAATGCACGGAAACACATGAGAATGAAGAGACCATGATCCACCTACAGAAAACTTGGGCAAGGCACCGGATAAACCAGAGACGAACGAAGAGACAACAATTGAGAAGAATTGAGGATGAAAGCTGAAAGTTGAGAACGAAGAATCTTCTGAAATGATGGCCTTCGGAGGATCAAGAATAAAAACAACTCAGAAATGCACCGGATAGCAAGAAAGAGATTACTCATCATTGGGAACATATTCAAGATGATAACATGAAGCTGAAATGACGAATATCCAAGAGAATAGACCAAGATTGAGAGAAACACTCCTTCGAATAGCAAGCTGAGAATGATGAGGAGAACACCACGAAGAATTAATGAGACACGCCGGACTAAAGAAGAATGCAAGGTTGAGCCAACATGATAATTAATTCAAATAGATCTTGAAGAAGGGATATGACTGATGAAAATCATACTTACGTCATAGCTGAAAAGAATTAAAGATCTCCGGAAAGAAATTAAAAGAGCCAGGAAAGATCCTGGGAAAGAACCTGTGGGTTATGGGCCCACTCAAAGAAACCACCGTTGAAACAATTGCGAACAAAGAAAGATACTGCACCGGTACAATGAAAACTTGATGAGGTTGAGCACCTTAAAATGCTATAACAGATTGAAAACAAGAAATTCCGAGATAACTTCAACGCTCCGGATAGAAAAGAGAGAAGTGATAACAACATAGGCTGATAAGAATCTCCAACATAGGAAAGAATTACAAGCACAAAAAGGATATGATGAACACGGACAACTAAATTAAATTCACCGGATAAAAGAGAAAAGAACACACAGCGGGAGCATAATGAAAAGAAAACTCTTGGATGAAAATTGAATCACTCAGAAAAAGGGTGGGAAAAACAAAGACAACTCGGAACAGATGAGACAAACTCCGGTAAAAATTGAGAGAATGATCTGCAACATTTTGAGAGGATTGAATTCACTGAAGAGAAGCACGCCGGTTGAATGGAATTGATACGACGATCTGATTGATCAAAGAATTTGCATTCCCATAACAATATGAGAACACAGATTAGGAAAGATCTGAAATCACCACTTGACATCGAAGCAACTTGAATTACCATATTTCAACAAACCAAAGAGTGAGGCTTATGAAACAAGCCAGAACAAACTCATGAGAAAGATTTCCGTTCGATATTTTCGTGGACAGGATCGCACGGGCACGATTTACAGAAGCCATCAAGTGCAAGGCAGTGCACCTGACATACGAAGCGTCCCCGAGTCGTAGCAAGCTACAAGGACTCTGTAAGACACAACGTGTACCGCTGTAAGTCGACCGTGAACAAACGAATCCACTAGATGTCGAACCCCAACCAAACATCATTCATTTGTTGGAAGATTGTCCTATAAGCAACTACTTGAATTCCCACCTATGAATTCCCGAAATATCTGGTCATGCAATCTGGTACACGGATACAAGGAGTAATATCACACAACTCCTATACTAACCCGTCACTTGTACCACATCCGTCAACACACGACCAGAATCTTGGACCTTCATCTACAACAGACCCTCGTGATCACAACGATACAAAGTATGGCAGTACTCCCGAACAATCTGCACCAGTACTGGGGACATCGGGGTTATCTCGCCACTACTAGTATTGAAGCAATTACGAGCATCCTTCGTTCTGAGATACTAAGAAATCTGAATGATAACGATGTGCTCGAGAATCCCCTGGAGCTCAACTCCCCGGAAGAAGATCAAGTCAGACAGGAGGAACCAAGACAGAACTCCGTCACATCGGCATCATATAGATCTCAAAAATATCCGCGTGATCCTAAAAAAAATTTGAGTGAGAAGAGGAGTAGAATTAAAATATTACGTCAAGATTCCTCACCAGAGCATAGAAGAGGAGAAAAAAGAATCCTACTCTCCGATATATAACTAGACTCAAAGTAGTTTTTCACTAGACTCGACTCGGCCAAGTTCGATCAATCAAGGGGGCTCCTAGGTCGGTCCTTGCTCTGATACCAACTTGTCACGCCCAAGATGCGACCCTATCCTCAATTTGGCACGAGGGCCTCGTCAGGGATAGAAGCGCATCTCGTCGTGTCGCAAGAATGGATATCGTTACAAGAACATGTACTGAAAAGATGAGATATATAAAGAGTTGGCTTACACTCGCCACAAGCTACATCAGAGTCACATCAGTACATTACATAATCAGCAAGAGTAAGAGCAGGGTCTGACGACGGACGAAAACAAACGACAAAAGAAGAACGACGTCCATCCTTGCTATCCCAGGCTGCCGGCCTAGAACCCATCCTAGATCGAAGAAGAAGAAGAAGAAGAAGAAGAAGAAGAAGAAGCAACTCCAAATGAACAACCAACGCGCTCGCGTCAAGTAACCTTTACCTGTACCTGCAACTGGTGTTGTAGTAATCTGTGAGCCACAGGGGACTCAGCAATCTCATTTCCAAAGGTATCAAGACTAGCAAAGCTTAATGGGTGAGGTATGGTTAAGTGGTGAGGTTGCAGCAGCGGCTAAGCATATATTTGGTGGCTAAACTTACGAGTACAAGAAATAAGAGGGGGAAGATCTACGCATAACGGACGTGAACTACTGATGATCAAATGAATGATCCTGAACACCTACCTACGTCAGACATAACCCCACCGTGTCCTCGATCGGAGAAGGAACTCACGAAAGAGACAGTCACAGTTACGCACACAGTTGGCATATTTTAATTAAATTAACTTCGAGTTATCTAGAACCAGTGTTAAACAAAGCTTCCACGTTGCCACATAACCGCGGGCACAACTTTACAAAAAGATTTAACCCTGCAGGGGTGCTCCAACTAGTCCATCACAAATTACCACAAGCCGCATAGAAATCCTCAATCACGAAGCTCGCGATCTCGTCGGATAACCTAGTGGAAAACCTCAACTCTGAGATTACCCACAGCATCACCGGAATCCCGATGCACAAGATATCTCGTCAAAGGTAAAACTAATCCAGCAAGGCCACCCGGCGTGTCGACGATCCCGATAGGAGCCGCGTATCTCGGTCTCAGGACACGACGGATGGAACTAGCTACGGGTGCCAAACCTCGAGTTTCCCCGTGGTGGCCCCGCAGGCAGACCGTTTGGGACCAACACCATTAGCACTGGCCCCCCCTGTTTATGTAAAATTACTCCTCGGGTTCATGACGCCGTATGCATTTCAATATTAACAAAGTTATTATGTTGGGAAAATGTAGAACCAATGTTGGGCCTTGCCAGACCAGCTTTAATCTAAAACGAATTATCAAGGGGGTCCCCATAACAACCCCGATCGTGTTAGGAGCGCTCGTTTATGGAACATAACACCGGTAGCCGAAACTAAGGGGGCAAAGGTGGAACAAAACACCAGGCTAGAAAGGCCGAGCCTTCCACCTTTTACCAAGTATATAGGTGCATTAAATTAAATAGCATTAAATATGGTGATATGACAAGGAACCCATGTTATCACATGGAAGCATTTGCACCTGCAACTAGCATCGCTAACAACATGGTTAAGCAAGCGATAACATAGCCAATCAGTGGTTTGCTAGGTCGAACAGGTTGAAGGTTAACATGGCATTGTTGAGAGGCTGATATTTAACAACTGGCAGGCAACGAGACATAATCGATAGCATCGAAATAACTAGCATGGCAATGATAGTAATGGTATCTGGGGAAATGATCATCTTGCTTGAGATCCCGCTTGGAAGAAGAATGACTCCGTGAAGTCAGCGAACCAACGTAGTCGAACGGGTCCTCACATTCCGACACGCTTGCGGAACTCTATCGAGACGGAGGAAAACGGAAACAAGCATCAACACACGATATTCACCACGGCAAATGCACAACATGATGCACCACCTAATATGATGCATGATCAGTTCAATGATGCAAGGGATGGCATGGCAATTCACCTCACGCAAACTCTACACATTAAGTGAAGCTCGATATGCAACGGGTTGCATGTCGACGAAACTCCACATTTAATTATTAATTAACTCCCGTTAATTATCACGGCAATATTACATTGTGGTTATCATGGCAAGGGTGAAGCGAGGAACCTACATGACATCCTAGTCGGTTACCAAACGGAGCATGGAACGTAGCTATGGGAACAAGAACATGCAGCTCAAAATCATATGCCATGAATGCGTTATGCATGCGAATTCAAACATCACGGGCAAGAAGAGAAATAAACAGGTGTCGCCACGGCGAGCTAGAGGAAACCATGGCGGCAAGACGGAGACGATGCCACGGCAACGTTCCTATCCCGATACTCGACAAGATATCGGTGACAACGAATTGAAGCGCGTGCGGGAACGCTAAATAAAGATGGGGTGATCCCGATTACCGGGTTCCCATGTGTCGAGGGCACGACGAAAAGGAAGACAACGTGCACGGGCAAACAAACAGTGCATACATACGGTGCATACATGCATTCAACTCAAACAACTCATACATTCGTCATCACTAGCACACGGTACATGACATGTCCCCTCGGTATACCTTCGACGTGTGCAATCGGAGCGGTTCGGTTCGTAGCGGACGTCGTGCTCGTCGTGGAAGTAGTCGTACACGCGCCGGTAGTTGAAGTAGTGGTACACGGTCTCATCGACGGTAGTCGTTCTCGGCATCGTGGTTCTCAGGTCTTCGGCGTCGGTAGTCGATCACGGGTCTTCGGCGACGTCGAGGAAGTCGAACTCGTTTCCGGGGGTCGTCGAGGGCGTTGTGGTTCTCGGGCCTCATCGGAACCATGAAGGAGGGAATGGCGCACACGGCGGCGGCAACCAGCAGCACAAGCTAGCGACGGAGACCACGGCTACAAGCGGCAACGACTAAGAGCAACAGCTACACGCAAGCAAGCTCTAGCATCTACAGCTACTAGCTAGCTAGCCAGGCAAGCAACAACTACAACTAGAAATGCTAGCAACGACAAGCACGCAAGCAGCAACTAGCTACATGCATCAGCCGGCACAGCACTAGCCATCGGCAACGCGGCAACAACATCACACTAGCAGGCACAACAACTAGCAGACGATAGCCACGGCAGCAAGAGCAACAACATAAGCTCGGCAGCAACTACAGCAAGTACCAACAGCAAGCGTCCGACACAGCAGCAAGCAATCGGCAGCAACAGGGACAGCACTCGGCAGGCAGCATCCTCCGGCATGCAACAACCACGTGCACATCAACAACGTCGGCAGCTATAGCAGCAACCCGGCGTTGGCTACGGCGACAGCCACATCAGGCAGCTACGAGCAAAGGCAACAGCAACAGCACACAGCAGCAAACGCAGCACTCGACAACAAAAGGCAGGGGCGACGGCGAGGAGACGAGATCCGGCTCCGGCGAGGGGAGGCCACAGCGCGGCAGCGGGGCGGACGAGGCGGCCACGCAGGGGTCCTGCAAGCGGGCGGCGCACCGACGTGCAGCAGCAGAGTCTGGCTGCGGTGCGCAGGGGCGGGACGGCGACGAGGCGGCTGCGCGGGGCGGCGAGCTGGAGGCGGCGGCGCAGGGCGCTCGGGCCTGCTGGCGCGGGCGGGGACTCCATGGCGCACGGGACCTTCAGGCGCGGCGGCGGCAGCCCCTGCAGCAGGCGACGCGCGAGGCCGGCGGACATGGCGCAGGGGAGAGGAGGCGCGGCAAGGAGGGGCGCTGGAGGCGAGGGCGCGCGCGAGGTGGAGGACGGCGGCTCGGTCCGGCGCGGAGCAGAGAGGAGGCCAGCGCTGGGGCTGCTCGCGGCCATGGCGACGCTGGGTGAGGAGAGGAACGGGAGGAGAGTGGGGAGGAGAACGGGAGGAGAGGGAGGCGGGCTGGGCTAGGTCAGCAGGGGAGTTGGGCTGCGCCTGGCCGGCTCGGCTGGGCTCCCTCCCCCTGCTTGATCCTTTTTTTAAACAGAAACTCAACAAAAAAAAGACAAAAAATGTTTAAAGTAAATAGAAAAAAATAAAGGCCTTTGACTTCTTAAAACCAAAAATTATGCCCCAACTATAAAATAGATTGGGCCCCTTTTAACAAATAAAACCAAAATATTTTAAGAATAAAATTAAACCCTTTTTTTACAAAAGAATAAAATTAAACCTTTTAACAAAAGATTAAAATCAAACCCCTTTTGAAGAATAAAATAAAACCTCTTTTATTTAGAGAATAAAATAAAAGCTTTTAAAAGAGATAAGAAAAAGAGACGGTTTAAAACGGAAGCTTTAGCAAACCGCAAAAACGGAATAAAAAGGGAGAGAAGGGGAGAAGGTTCACGTCCTCGGGGAGCAGGGGTTTAGCGGAGGCTCTCACGCTCGCACTCTCATCGCGCCAACAAACGACGCCACTCACGAAGCACTATCACCCAACAACATGGAGCAACAGGCAACACCGACAAAACACGGTTGACATGATGCCATGCATGATGCGATGATGCAACTACATGACGATGCAACGAATAATTCTAAACCCACGACGGAAACGGAAATAAAGGGGAATCTTCTGGGCGTCGGCATCGGGCTGTCACAACTCTCCTACACTACAAGAAGATCTCGCCCCGAGATCCAAGAATGAAAGGGGGAGAGGATGAGAAAGAACAAGAGGTAAAAACTTAGTCGCTTCTTTGACAAACGAGTGAAACCAACGATCCTTGAAGGTTGCAAGGGGATGAGGAATGACATGAGAAAGAAGCCAGAATTCACGGAAAATTTCGGCAGCACTTCGGTAGGAAAATGGGACAAAAAATTCGAAAAGGTGGAAGAAATAGAGAATATTCATAACAAACAACTAAATAGAGCAAGGGAACACCATGATCTTGATAGAACAACAAGATTGGCCCAAAAGAGCAACATCACCATGCCTCCGGAACAATAGAATAAGAACTAGCTCAAGCGGAAGAAGAGAATGAAGAAAAGAATGACAACTACCATCACAATAGAATTTAAGAACCTCCGGACAAAGAATTGACAGAGTAGTTGGAAAACCAACAACGAAGAACAAGATAGTAGTGGACTTGTGAAAATCATCTCAACAAATATGAGGTGACAACCAACCACTAAAAGAAACAAGGATTGATTGGGAGAAACAAGATATGAACAATTACTTACACCAAGAGGGTACATTGAGGACTTGGATTAATGACGAGCACCATGATAGCACAATCCATAGGAAGGCTTTAGGTGAAATCCAAACCAAGATAGCTCAATGAAGAAATCATGGGTTAAAATATCTCATGATCAAAGAATTGGTGGGTTTAATTAACTCGTTCTTGCGAGGAAAACTCTTCGAGGCTCCTACACTAACAAGAATGCTATAATACCACCTCAGAGGATAAAGGAAGAACAAATGCACTAGGAAATGCAAGAGAAAGAATACTTGAGGATCTCCAACAAGAATCTTGAAGAACACTTAGGAAAGAATGAAATCTTGATGAACCACCATGAAGGACCACCGTATACAAATGAATGATGCAAAAATATGAAGGTAGAAAAGAATAAGATTATGGCCTTGCCAAGATTTAGATGAAGCTTGACAGAGAGAAACTTGATAGAACTTAGAACTCCAGAAAAGAAAAGATAAGAATACTTGAGAAACGAATTGATATCGTGAGTCACTCCGGAAGAAGAATTGAAATCATTATGAAACAGGAATAAGAATTATGTTATGCTTATCCTTCATCAAGTTTAATTGATGACAAGCAACGGATTAGCATACAACTTATTCTTCTTGAAAGAAACTAGAAGAGATAGAGAGATAAGCACCACTTGAGGAAAAATTAAGGAAGCGTCGGTAAGAATTCACAATAAAATGGGGATACCAAGAATGCACGGAAACACATGAGAATGAAGAGACCATGATCCACCTACAGAAAACTTGGGCAAGGCACCGGATAAACCAGAGACGAACGAAGAGACAACAATTGAGAAGAATTGAGGATGAAAGCTGAAAGTTGAGAACGAAGAATCTTCTGAAATGATGGCCTTCGGAGGATCAAGAATAAAAACAACTCAGAAATGCACCGGATAGCAAGAAAGAGATTACTCATCATTGGGAACATATTCAAGATGATAACATGAAGCTGAAATGACGAATATCCAAGAGAATAGACCAAGATTGAGAGAAACACTCCTTCGAATAGCAAGCTGAGAATGATGAGGAGAACACCACGAAGAATTAATGAGACACGCCGGACTAAAGAAGAATGCAAGGTTGAGCCAACATGATAATTAATTCAAATAGATCTTGAAGAAGGGATATGACTGATGAAAATCATACTTACGTCATAGCTGAAAAGAATTAAAGATCTCCGGAAAGAAATTAAAAGAGCCAGGAAAGATCCTGGGAAAGAACCTGTGGGTTATGGGCCCACTCAAAGAAACCACCGTTGAAACAATTGCGAACAAAGAAAGATACTGCACCGGTACAATGAAAACTTGATGAGGTTGAGCACCTTAAAATGCTATAACAGATTGAAAACAAGAAATTCCGAGATAACTTCAACGCTCCGGATAGAAAAGAGAGAAGTGATAACAACATAGGCTGATAAGAATCTCCAACATAGGAAAGAATTACAAGCACAAAAAGGATATGATGAACACGGACAACTAAATTAAATTCACCGGATAAAAGAGAAAAGAACACACAGCGGGAGCATAATGAAAAGAAAACTCTTGGATGAAAATTGAATCACTCAGAAAAAGGGTGGGAAAAACAAAGACAACTCGGAACAGATGAGACAAACTCCGGTAAAAATTGAGAGAATGATCTGCAACATTTTGAGAGGATTGAATTCACTGAAGAGAAGCACGCCGGTTGAATGGAATTGATACGACGATCTGATTGATCAAAGAATTTGCATTCCCATAACAATATGAGAACACAGATTAGGAAAGATCTGAAATCACCACTTGACATCGAAGCAACTTGAATTACCATATTTCAACAAACCAAAGAGTGAGGCTTATGAAACAAGCCAGAACAAACTCATGAGAAAGATTTCCGTTCGATATTTTCGTGGACAGGATCGCACGGGCACGATTTACAGAAGCCATCAAGTGCAAGGCAGTGCACCTGACATACGAAGCGTCCCCGAGTCGTAGCAAGCTACAAGGACTCTGTAAGACACAACGTGTACCGCTGTAAGTCGACCGTGAACAAACGAATCCACTAGATGTCGAACCCCAACCAAACATCATTCATTTGTTGGAAGATTGTCCTATAAGAAACTACTTGAATTCCCACCTATGAATTCCCGAAATATCTGGTCATGCAATCTGGTACACGGATACAAGGAGTAATATCACACAACTCCTATACTAACCCGTCACTTGTACCACATCCGTCAACACACGACCAGAATCTTGGACCTTCATCTACAACAGACCCTCGTGATCACAACGATACAAAGTATGGCAGTACTCCCGAACAATCTGCACCAGTACTGGGGACATCGGGGTTATCTCGCCACTACTAGTATTGAAGCAATTACGAGCATCCTTCGTTCTGAGATACTAAGAAATCTGAATGATAACGATGTGCTCGAGAATCCCCTGGAGCTCAACTCCCCGGAAGAAGATCAAGTCAGACAGGAGGAACCAAGACAGAACTCCGTCACATCGGCATCATATAGATCTCAAAAATATCCGCGTGATCCTAAAAAAAATTTGAGTGAGAAGAGGAGTAGAATTAAAATATTACGTCAAGATTCCTCACCAGAGCATAGAAGAGGAGAAAAAAGAATCCTACTCTCCGATATATAACTAGACTCAAAGTAGTTTTTCACTAGACTCGACTCGGCCAAGTTCGATCAATCAAGGGGGCTCCTAGGTCGGTCCTTGCTCTGATACCAACTTGTCACGCCCAAGATGCGACCCTATCCTCAATTTGGCACGAGGGCCTCGTCAGGGATAGAAGCGCATCTCGTCGTGTCGCAAGAATGGATATCGTTACAAGAACATGTACTGAAAAGATGAGATATATAAAGAGTTGGCTTACACTCGCCACAAGCTACATCAGAGTCACATCAGTACATTACATAATCAGCAAGAGTAAGAGCAGGGTCTGACGACGGACGAAAACAAACGACAAAAGAAGAACGACGTCCATCCTTGCTATCCCAGGCTGCCGGCCTAGAACCCATCCTAGATCGAAGAAGAAGAAGAAGAAGAAGAAGAAGAAGCAACTCCAAATGAACAACCAACGCGCTCGCGTCAAGTAACCTTTACCTGTACCTGCAACTGGTGTTGTAGTAATCTGTGAGCCACAGGGGACTCAGCAATCTCATTTCCAAAGGTATCAAGACTAGCAAAGCTTAATGGGTGAGGTATGGTTAAGTGGTGAGGTTGCAGCAGCGGCTAAGCATATATTTGGTGGCTAAACTTACGAGTACAAGAAATAAGAGGGGGAAGATCTACGCATAACGGACGTGAACTACTGATGATCAAATGAATGATCCTGAACACCTACCTACGTCAGACATAACCCCACCGTGTCCTCGATCGGAGAAGGAACTCACGAAAGAGACAGTCACGGTTACGCACACAGTTGGCATATTTTAATTAAATTAACTTCGAGTTATCTAGAACCAGTGTTAAACAAAGCTTCCACGTTGCCACATAACCGCGGGCACAGCTTTCCAAAAAGATTTAACCCTGCAGGGGTGCTCCAACTAGTCCATCACAAATTACCACAAGCCGCATAGAAATCCTCAATCACGAAGCTCGCGATCTCGTCGGATAACCTAGTGGAAAACCTCAACTCTGAGATTACCCACAGCATCACCGGAATCCCGATGCACAAGATATCTCGTCAAAGGTAAAACTAATCCAGCAAGGCCACCCGGCGTGTCGACGATCCCGATAGGAGCCGCGTATCTCGGTCTCAGGACACGACGGATGGAACTAGCTACGGGTGCCAAACCTCGAGTTTCCCCGTGGTGGCCCCGCAGGCAGACCGTTTGGGACCAACACCATTAGCACTGGCCCCCCCTGTTTATGTAAAATTACTCCTCGGGTTCATGACGCCGTATGCATTTCAATATTAACAAAGTTATTATGTTGGGAAAATGTAGAACCAATGTTGGGCCTTGCCAGACCAGCTTTAATCTAAAACGAATTATCAAGGGGGTCCCCATAACAACCCCGATCGTGTTAGGAGCGCTCGTTTATGGAACATAACACCGGTAGCCGAAACTAAGGGGGCAAAGGTGGAACAAAACACCAGGCTAGAAAGGCCGAGCCTTCCACCTTTTACCAAGTATATAGGTGCATTAAATTAAATAGCATTAAATATGGTGATATGACAAGGAACCCATGTTATCACATGGAAGCATTTGCACCTGCAACTAGCATCGCTAACAACATGGTTAAGCAAGCGATAACATAGCCAATCAGTGGTTTGCTAGGTCGAACAGGTTGAAGGTTAACATGGCATTGTTGAGAGGCTGATATTTAACAACTGGCAGGCAACGAGACATAATCGATAGCATCGAAATAACTAGCATGGCAATGATAGTAATGGTATCTGGGGAAATGATCATCTTGCTTGAGATCCCGCTTGGAAGAAGAATGACTCCGTGAAGTCAGCGAACCAACGTAGTCGAACGGGTCCTCACATTCCGACACGCTTGCGGAACTCTATCGAGACGGAGGAAAACGGAAACAAGCATCAACACACGATATTCACCACGGCAAATGCACAACATGATGCACCACCTAATATGATGCATGATCAGTTCAATGATGCAAGGGATGGCATGGCAATTCACCTCACGCAAACTCTACACATTAAGTGAAGCTCGATATGCAACGGGTTGCATGTCGACGAAACTCCACATTTAATTATTAATTAACTCCCGTTAATTATCACGACAATATTACATTGTGGTTATCATGGCAAGGGTGAAGCGAGGAACCTACATGACATCCTAGTCGGTTACCAAACGGAGCATGGAACGTAGCTACGGGAACAAGAACATGCAGCTCAAAATCATATGCCATGAATGCGTTATGCATGCGAATTCAAACATCACGGGCAAGAAGAGAAATAAACAGGTGTCGCCACGGCGAGCGAGAGGAAACCATGGCGGCAAGACGGAGACGATGCCACGGCAACGTTCCTATCCCGATACTCGACAAGATATCGGTGACAACAAATTGAAGCGCGTGCGGGAACGCTAAATAAAGATGGGGTGATCCCGATTACCGGGTTCCCATGTGTCGAGGGCACGACGAAAAGGAAGACAACGTGCACGGGCAAACAAACGGTGCATACATACGGTGCATACATGCATTCAACTCAAACAACTCATACATTCGTCATCACTAGCACACGGTACATGACATGTCCCCTCGGTATACCTTCGACGCGTGCAATCGGAGCGGTTCGGTTCGTAGCGGACGTCGTGCTCGTCGTGGAAGTAGTCGTACACGCGCCGGTAGTTGAAGTAGTGGTACACGGTCTCATCGACGGTAGTCGTTCTCGGCATCGTGGTTCTCAGGTCTTCGGCGTCGGTAGTCGATCACGGGTCTTCAGCGACGTCGAGGAAGTCGAACTCGTTTCCGGGGGTCGTCGAGGGCGTTGTGGTTCTCGGGCCTCATCGGAACCATGAAGGAGGGAATGGCGCACACGGCGGCGGCAACCAGCAGCACAAGCTAGCGACGGAGACCACGGCTACAAGCGGCAACGACTAAGAGCAACAGCTACACGCAAGCAAGCTCTAGCATCTACAGCTACTAGCTAGCTAGCCAGGCAAGCAACAACTACAACTAGAAATGCTAGCAACGACAAGCACGCAAGCAGCAACTAGCTACATGCATCAGCCGACACAGCACTAGCCATCGGCAACGCGGCAACAACATCACACTAGCAGGCACAACAACTAGCAGACGATAGCCACGGCAGCAAGAGCAACAACATAAGCTCGGAAGCAACTACAGCAAGTACCAACAGCAAGCGTCCGACACAGCAGCAAGCAATCGGCAGCAACAGGGACAACACTCGGCAGGCAGCATCCTCCGGCATGCAACAACCACGTGCACATCAACAACGTCGGCAGCTATAGCAGCAACCCGGCGTTGGCTACGGCGACAGCCACAACAGGCAGCTACGAGCAGAGGCAACAGCAACAGCACATAGCAGCAAACGCAGCACTCAGCAACAAAAGGCAGGGGCGACGACGAGGAGACGAGCTCCGGCTCCGGCGAGGGGAGGCCACAGCGCGGCAGCGGGGCGGACGAGGCGGCCACGCAGGAGTCCTGCAGGCGGGCGGCGCACCGACGTGCAGCAGCAGAGTCTGGCTGCGGAGCGCAGGGGCGGGACAGCGACGAGGCGGCTGCACGGGGCGGCGAGCTGGAGGTGGCGGCGCAGGGCGCTCGGGCCTGCTGGCGCGGGCGGGGACTCCATGGCGCACGGGACCTTCAGGCGCGGCGGCGGCAGCCCCTGCAGCAGGCGATGCGCGAGGCCGGCGGACATGGCGCAGGGGAGAGGAGGCGCGGCGAGGAGGGGCGCTGGAGGCGAGGGCGCGCGCGAGGTGGAGGAAGGCGGCTCGGTCCGGCGTGGAGCAGAGAGGAGGCCGGCGCTGGGGCTGCTCGCGCCATGGCGGCGCTGAGTGAGGAGAGGAACGGGAGGAGAGTGGGGAGGAGAGGGAGGCGGGCTGGGCTAGGTCAGCACGGGAGTTGGGCTGCGCCTGGCCGGCTCGGTTGGGCTCCCTCCCTGTAACGACCAAGATGCGGTCCTTTCTGATCTGGGGGTCGAGGCCCCCGAATAGGAAAGAAGCGCATCTAAGCGTTTCGCAAGCGAGTAAACATAGCACAGAAATATAATTACAAGTAGACAATTTGGGATTCAACTGTCTTCTTATTAATAATACAGAGTACAACGCAGATACAAACAAGGTAGTTCCGGTACGGACTACAAAACAAGGAAAATGCTATGCTACCCGCTGCAGGCCCACGATCACGACCACGCCTCAGTCCTCAGGATAGTTCACGTAAAGGCGGTATGTCTCCTCGTCGTACTGCCACGCCAGCTGGGTGCCGTCGGGATCATCTGCCTCTGGGGTACCTGTACCTGCTGGGAGTTTCGGAGGAATCCGTGAGCCACGGGGACTCAGTAATCTAAGACCTTGGTGCCAGAACTAGTCATGTTATTGGGTAAGGAAGGGATGAAGTGTTTCAGGCTGCTGCATCCTATGATTGTATAAGTGGCTAACTTACGCAAAAGATAAGTGAAGGTGGTCTACGCTAACGGTCGGGATTACTTGATCAGAAAGTGATCCTGAACACCTACCTACGGCTTTCATAACCCCACCGTGTTCCCGATCGAAGAGAGATCTTCGAAGGGACAGTCACGGTTACGCACACAGGTGGCAGTTTTATTAGTTTATGTTTAAGTTCTCTAATACCGGATGTTAACAAAATATTCCAAGTTGCCACATAACCGCGGGCACGGCTTTCCGAAAGATTAAACCCTGCAGGGGTGCTCCAACTAGTCCATCACAAACGAACACAGGCCGCAAAGGCATCCTCTATCATGAAACTCGTGATCTCGTCGGATTCCTTAGAGGAAAACCTCAACTCTGGGTGAAACCAAAGCTTCATTGGGATTCCTATACGCAAGATATACCGCTAAGGTAAGACAAGGCTAGCAGGACCTCCCGACGTGTCGACGACCCTGATAAGAGCCGCGTATCTCAGTCTCAGGACACGACGGATGAGCGACGCGTACAGTGGCCTGATAGAAATCTCTCAAGTTGCCTTGAGTTGGCCCCACACAGTGCTCTAATTTGGACCAACACTCATGAGGAGCACTGGCCCGGGTTGTTGATTAAATTCCTCGGGGTAGCTATTCCCTATGCAGTTTATTATTAGGTGATTAGCAAATAGTACCAAAGTTGGGTCCTGCCGGACAAGTCTTAGCACTACGCGATTTATCAAGGGGTTCCCCATAACAACCCCGAACGTGTTAGGAGCGATCATTATGGAATCAAACACCGGTAACCGGTAACTAAGGCGGCAATAACGGAACAAAGCACCCAGCAAAAGGCTAGGCCTCCCGTCATTTACCAAGTATATAGGTGCATTAATTTAATAACAGAATTTAATAAAATGATATCAAGCTCATGTAACCACATGAGTTTAAAACACCTGCAACTAACAATGCTAACATTAGTAGCTGAGCAAGCCTACCTAGCCATACAAGTTTGCTAGGAAAGAGTTCAGTGTTTAGGCTCATGGCATATGAAGAGGCAATTTAATTTCAGTGGTAGGCAGCGATCAATATGACATGGAATCGAAACTAACATAACAAGTCTACAGATGGAATCAAGGTCATATCATCTTGCCTGTGATATCCTCAGCTTGGAACGGTTCTGGATCGTCCTGCACGTACTCTCCTGACTCCACGTATTCGTTCTCCGCTCCCGGTTCTACCCAACATAAGAATAACAAACAATGAACAGCAGCACCACAAAATGCAACAATCACATGATGCATGAGATGAAAGTTGAGCATGCACCACTATTTCTATTACTAGCACAAGCAAAATAAGCTACAGCAAGTTTCTGGACAGAACTGTGCACTAAACTATTTTGACATGCATGAGAATGACATGAACAGATGCAGCTCGTAAAAACGGTGCAAAACCATATAAAGTACATTGCAAACGGAGCTACGGATCAACGGGAATCAACGAAACAAGATATGAAGCTCTACGTGAAAGATTCAACACCACACTTCCAATTGGCACAAATCTGGTATTCCCAGGTAGCCAAGACATGTAATAACCCAACATGAATGAAATGGATCAAGGTAGAACAGCACAACATCAATTAAACTCAAACTTTGAACAAAGTGGCAAAACCACATAATCTGCCAGTTTCTGCATCTTAGCTGTTTGGGAGCAACATGCAACATAGCTACAGGTCTTCAAACATGACAAATAATATATGTGGCTGTTGACAACCAAGAACACTACAAGCACCAGCAAGAATCACAGCAAAAGGAATTAAACTGTAGAAGCTACAAGGCCACAAACTTTCCCAAAACCATCAGATCTCATGGACTTAGTGAAAATTCCTGCACCTGAGTTTCTGTTTCTGTTCTGAAGCTTTTTGACAGCAATCAAAACACAAGCTACTGGACTCCAAATGACTTCAAAATTGACAGTAAGCTTCACAAATATATCAGGTTCAAAATACTAGCACTGACCTAAGTCCAGTTCTCAACAGAATGACCAGCACATCCTTATCTACAGGGGAAGAAAATGTTTCCAGCATCCCAGACTTGGTGAAATTTTCAGAGCTCAAAATCTGGAATTTTCCAGCCACATGCCAACTTTGTCTAGGCATAGTTTGCACACACATGTCACCAAGATGTAGTTGACACCACTATGGTGTTGAGCACAAACCCCTACTATTAAGACACAAAAATCCATGCCCTTGGGCTCCTCCTATACCATGGAATCAAGGACCAAACTTTCAACAAAATGTAAATGCAACTCCATAAAATATTCTTCTAAGATGACATCTACATAGGGTGAGTTTCATGTGCACAATGACAAAGTGACATGGGGGTTTGAACCCCATGTTTGTGTCATGCACATCAACAACACCAATGTTTATCGCAAGCCAACCCCACACACACAACATGCTCTCTCTCATATTAAACATGAGGAGGTGCACCACTTGCAAAGGTGGGAAGGTCCACACCACACACATATCCAGCATGACACAAAGCTAGTCCTACTAAAAACTAGTTAGGACATACAATAGCTACACTCCCTAAATGAATCCAACACCACCACACACTTCTAAATCATGTGCACAACAATGCTCTACATGTCTTGCCATAGGTGAGGCTCTCACACACATATCTATACTAGTGCTACCACAAGCTAATACACACACATCACAATCTACTCTAGGGCACACACACTCACAAACAATATGCAGAAGGAAATTACATAGAGCACAAAAGAAATATGCTAAGTTGCTGCCAAGACAAGAGCATAGGAATTAGACAGGGAAAATACATGGCAAAAAAAATGACAGGGAACAGTAAAAATTAAAGCGGCAGGGTCTGGAATCGAACCCCAGACCTGCTGGTGTTACTGCTGCATCGCTACCACCCTGCTACGCTAGTGCACTCGACAGAGAAGGGGCTTCACACAAGTCAACATGCCCTGCTGCGGCAACCTCAGCACCGAATAAAATCAACAGAACAAAAGGAGGCCTCCCCTGGGATCGAACCCAGGACCTCTCGAGTAAAACCGCAAGTCACCAACCACTGCGCTATGATCCGACTGCTGACAGAGACAGGGGGATAGCTCAGAAGAGTAACCCTCTTCTACGACGCACCACACCGGCGACCGAACCAGAGGCGGACGGCGACGGCCACCACGCAACTCTACATGCACCCAGCGCTACGGGGTTGGAGTAGGATCCACAAGGGATCCATTCCCGCCTCTAAAAACACCTGCCGTTGCACCTAACGACGAGCACAACCATCTACTGCCTACTGACTACTGCGCTGCTAGCTGCCATGGTTCCAGAGCACAGCACCTCGGCACGAGCTCGACCTACGCCTGGCTAGAGAGGGAAGGACGGGACGGGGGCTGCTCACCGAGGGGGAAGGAGAGGAGAGAACGTCGGCGTCGTGGAAGAAGACGCGGCGGTGCTGGACGACGCAGAAAGATGCCGACCGAGCCCGAGGAAGGAGGCGCACGTCGGGGAAGACGCTCCGGCTCCGGCTCCGCGCAAAAATGGAACCCCTCCTGGGTCCTCTTGCTTGCGCAGCTGCGGGGAGGCGAGGAGGTTGAAGCTACGCCGGCGACGAGCTCGGCCCGGAGCTGGTCATGGCGTTGGGAGCTACCTTGAGGTCCCTGGCGGCGCGGGAGGAAGAAGAGGAGGGAGAGGATGAACCCTAGCCGCCTGGGGAAGGGAGAGGGGAGCTTATATGGCCCTAGGGGGGCGAGCTGGAGCCGCAAGATCGAGGTCTCGTTGATCGGGAGGCTGAGGAGCGTTCGTACAGGAGTGACGTCGGGAGGAAGAAGATAACGACTCACCCGTGGGCTCTGTCGCCAGGGATACGGGCCAAAGAGGAGTTGGGCTCTTGCTGCCAGGAAGAGAGGGAGAGAAAACCTGAGGCCCTCTCTAGTTAAAATACATCATCACATGCAACGAAATTCCTAGGAAAAACTAAGGGCATAAAATTGGAGGTGAAATATCCCTGGGCATAAGGGAATTATGCCCCAAATAAATAAAATACCAAAATGGCTAATTGGGCAACTAAAAATAATTGCCAAACAGATTTAAATAAATCTAAAATAAAGAAAAACCTCAAGCAAAAGAGGTTTTAAAAACCCCTCCCCTATATGCCCACACTCCAAATAAAATGGACTAAAGGTGTAACATTTTTAAAACATCCTAGGAGCAAATAGATTTGAACTTGGGAAAAAGAATAAATAATAATAATAAAGGTTTAAACTACACAAGGGGGGTTTGTAATTGATGTCAAGCACCACCCTCTCATTACTTCACACCACATCATAACATATGCCTCAACACATGAAATCACAAGATACATGACCACAAGATTAAAACACCACATGGAATCATATGACCACATGCACCAACACCTAACACATGGAATCATACGATATGCTATGCATGCATGCATGAGAAGGAAATAGCAAGGAATACACATGAAATCATGGAACCAACTTAACATCATAATCTCTGACAAGGTGGTCCCACATGAAGTAGGTCCAAAAAGGGGTAGGTTCTACACTTGGGGCATTACACTCCCCCTGCTAGATCCCTTTTTTTAAAACAGAAACTCAACAAAAAAAAGAAAAAAATGTTTAAAGTAAATAGAAAGAAACAAAGGCCTTTGACTTCTTAAAACCAAAAGTTATGCCCCAACTATAAAATAGATTGGGCCCCTTTTAACAAATAAAACCAAAATCTTTTAAGAATAAAATTAAACCCTTTTTTTACAAAAGAATAAAATTAAACCTTTTAACAAAAGATTAAAATCAAACCCCTTTTGAAGAATAAAATAAAACCTCTTTTATTTAGAGAATAAAATAAAAGATTTTAAAAGAGAGAAGAAAAAGAGACGGTTTAACAATAAAAACAAACGAAAAAAAATAAGATTAAAACCCAAGGGTTACCCCCACATTTAATAAAATGGTTTTACAAGAAGACACCTTTTTTAGAAGGGTTAAAACGGAAGCTTTAGCAAACCGCAAAAACGGAATAAAAAGGGAGAGAAGGGGAGAAGGTTCACGTCCTCGGGGAGCAGGGGTTTAGCGGAGGCTCTCACGCTCGCACTCTCATCGCGCCAACAAACGACGCCACTCACGAAGCACTATCACCCAACAGCACGGAGCAACAGGCAACACCGACAAAACACGGTTGACATGATGCCATGCATGATGCGATGATGCAACTACATGACGATGCAACGAATAATTCTAAACCCACGACGGAAATGGAAATAAAGGGGAATCTTCTGGGCGTCGGCATCGGGCTGTCACACCTTGCCAGACCAGCTTTAATCTAAAACGAATTATCAAGGGGGTCCCCAGAACAACCCCGATCGTGTTAGGAGCGCTCAATTATGGAACATAACACCGGTAGCCGAAACTAAGGGGGCAAAGGTGGAACAAAACACCAGGCTAGAAAGGCCGAGCCTTCCACCTTTTACCAAGTATATAGGTGCATTAAATTACATAGCAATTAATAGGGTGATATATCAAGGGACCCATGTTATCACATGGAAGCAACTACACCTGCAACGAGCAACGCTATCACATGGTAAATCAACCAGTAACATGGCCAATCAGTGGCTTGCTAGGTTGTGAACAGTTGAAGGTTTCATGGCATTGTTGAGAGACTGATATTTAACAGGTGGTAGGCAACGAGACCTAATCGATAGAAGCGATAAAACTAGCATGGCAATGATAGTAATGGTAACTGGGGAAATGGTCATCTTGCCTGAGATCCCGCTTGGAAGAAGAATGACTCCGTGAAGCAGACGAACCGATGTAGTCGAACGGGTCCTCACATCCGACACGCTTGCGGAACTCTATCGAGACGGAGGAAACCGGAAACAAGCATCAACACACGATATTCATCACACGATGCACGACACATATGATGCATGAATAGCTGAATACATGCAAGTCACGGCATGTCAATTCACAACAACCAATACTACACATTAAGTGAAGCTCAATATGCAACGAGTTGCATATTGATGAAACTCCACATACGAGTTATTTAGTTCTATCCCGATTATGTACACGGCAATATTAAATGTGGTTACACATGGCAAGAGGTGAAGCGTAATTAAACTACCTATCTAGGCATTTTAAATGAGGTCGGAAATGACATATAGCACCTCCGAAACGACCTCACATGTTAACTTATAATTCTGTCCAGATCTGAACTAACACCTTCAAATAGTTGTTAAACAGCAAAACAAATAGGTTCACGTGATTCTACGCATCATTACAAGCAACTTACACGTAGAGAACATCTCCAACGGAGCTACGGATCAAAAGATACAAGCACCGCAAGATATGATGGCATGAATGCAAAATGTGTGCAACGACGGTCACGAGCACTTTAAAACATACAACCAGCAAGATAAAATGAAACTACACGAGATTCTAAGCAAGTTTCATATATGACATGATCAAAACGGAGCAACGGTTCAACAACTATGAGCTAAACAAGAACTCACTACAATCTGCCAAAATCAGCCACATAGCATTTTCTACACCCCACAACTACGAGCTACACAATCCCAATATGCTCAACCAAGGCATGGGACGATGGAGGGCAAGAAGCACTACAACATACAACTAACAACAACTAGCATGGAAGCATGGAACACTTGGAAAAGAAGTCACAAGATGGCTTCTCACACACTATTTCAGACTTAGTGAAAATAACAGTTTATGAAACTGCAGTTTTTGATCTGAAGGCATATTGACAGCAGCAAAACCATAAGCTACATGACTCCAAATGGCATGAAAATTCACAGCATGCTAGAGAATCCTAAAGTCTACAACTAACTCCATTGCACCAACCTCAAAAGAGCTACAGAACACAAGATTTACTCATGCAAAGACAACAACAAAATATAACAGATTTCAGACTTAGAAATATTTCAGCATCTCTAAAACAACACTATTTCCTAGCAAGTAAAGAACAAACAAACCACACCTAAACATGGATTTCTATTGCAACCAAAATTACCAGGGGCTAGACTAAACATCCAAGAGCAAATCTCTAGTTGACAACTCCTACAAAGCACGCACGGATTAAATCCCACAAAATAAAGAAAAGGGCATCATAGCAAAATATCACGCGAACTAACTTGCTCAAAAGCCAAAACTACATACACAGTTAAATCCTATGGATTTTTCTACCCCGAAAACATATAAAACATGTGGGGTTGCAACACCAAAATAACGCCACGCGTAAATGCGAGATAGTATCCTAAACACGGTACAACAAACTACCTACGGAATCCTACATGCAAAAATACCAATGACTACTCTAAAATACATGGCAAAGGGGTTCCTAAAACATGAACATTTCTTCTACGGTGTTCGAGCAACCTGGACACGCGCGAAAAATAAATACGGGACGAATCCTATTGGGACAACACGTAAAACTATGCATTTGGCACGTCAAACTACATCAAACAATTATGCAAGTTACAAATTCATAATCTACACGCAAAACTACACAAGATCCATATACTACACGTTCCGATCCGACAGACGGAAAAGAAGTTATGGACGTTTTAATATATGTCTATTTTTTGGAATTTCATTAATTTCGAAAATCCCTAAAAATAATAACCTACCGGGCCTATCTCCTATCGGGCCGAAACTAGGGCGCAGTTTAGTTAACATTCGCCTGGGGCGAGGAAAAAGAGGGCAGGGGAGGTTCTCACCTTGGCGGGCTGGCCTGGTTCGTGGAGAAGGCTGCCGGCCTGGCCGAAGCTAGGCCTGGGGGCGCAGTGGCCAGCTGGGCCGCGATAGTTGGGCCGGGGGCGCTCGGGGGCCCAGGACGCGAGCGGATGGCGCTCGCACCTCGTCGACCTCCCGTCGCCTCCTGGGAACGAGGCCATGGCGGGGGTTACCGGTGACGGCACGGTGAGGCTGAGGAGCGGGGCGAGGAGGCACCGGCGAGGGACGTGGGGGCCGGATCCGGGCGGCTGCTCGCCGGATCTGGCGCGAGGCGGCGGCGCAGGGGCTGTGGCAGCGAGCTCGTGGCGGAGGGAGGCCCTGGGGCGAGCTGTCGAGGTCCGACGACGCGGGGGTACTCCGGCGGGCGGGCGGTGACCGGAGAGGGCAGAAGACGACGTTGACTACCCCGGTGGTCGGAGCTCCGGCGACACGGGCAGGCGGCGGCCGGCGGCTGGAGGCGCGGGGCACGGGGCACGGGCGGGTGGAGGAGCTCGGGGCTCTGCTGCTCGGGCAGACGGCGGCGGCTCGCCAGATGGGCCCGAGAGGGCCCGATCCGGGCCCGAGCGGGCCGGGAGCAAGGAGAGAGATTGGGGTGGCGGCTAGGGTTTCGGGGGGTTGTACAGATTTCGAGGAGAGGGAGAGAGACTGCTAAAAAAATGCATGGGAGTCCTATTTATAGACAAAGGGGGGCTAGGTTTAGCGAAATTTCGCACCGGTTTCAACCGCGTGGTCGGATTCGAATAATTCCGAACGCGGGACGAACTAAATGGCCGTGTAGAGTAGTTTACCGGAGACGAGAGGGAAAACTGGCGACCTGGCAACGAGATTTAAAATACTGAAAGACGTCCGACGAATAACCGAAGACGGTGACGCTACGGTCGACGATTCGGGTACCACACAGACTCCGATCGCGACGAAATTCGATAGACGGCCTAGCTATATTAAAATAAGACCGCACGTCAAATCTCAACCCAATCAGAGAAATTTTTATATACACTTTTGAAAACAAGATTTAAACATTGCCGCGGGCGCGTGCATGTGTGGTCGGGCTCAGAACGGACAACGACGAGAACCGGCAACTAACAACGGATGCAAGTTTAAAAACTGGCGGCAACGGAGATACCGATGCAATGCAGATGATGCGAATGATGCGATGATGATGCGACAAATGAAAAAAAACAACCGACGAAAACGGAATAAAGGGGGGAATCTTTTGGAACGTCGGTCTCGGGCTGTCACATCATCTCACCAAAATAAAAGGTGGGCAGATGTCTTGAGATGTCGTACTGTATTCTGAATTTCTTGAGATGCTGCAGATGGTTCATGCTCTTTTAATTATTTCCTGTATTTGAGGATCCAAACAACTTTGCCTACTGTTTACACCAGGTCAAATGGTCTAGAGTGAATGAAATTTTGTGTGGAGTTACTTGGTAGTTGGTGATGATATTCCTTGGCAATGGCGCCAGAAATTCTTCCTGATAATTGTAATCTGCGTTGGGATTTCCTTGAAGAGGATGGGATTATCGCAAACACAATGTGGATAAGTATCCCTCAGTTATGAAACCAAGGTTTATCGAATCAATAGGAATATCAACCACAACCGTCTTGAGCGACTGCACACAAAAGAACAAAAAACTTGCACCCAACCCGGATAAGAGGGTTATCAATCCTCTTGTCTTGTTATGTGCAAGCAAGTGAGGTGTGTAGATAATTGTAGATAGCAAGATAAAATAAAAACAAGTAAATGGCAACAAGGTATTGAAGGTTTTATCAATATTGTGTGAATAGACCCGTGGGCCATAGCTTTTCCTAATGTCATCTCTCATAAAAAATAGCATACGGTGGGTAAATATATTACTGTTGGAAAATTGAAAAAAAAAGTGGACACTTGTGTGATATTCATGGCAATGATCATGTGTATACATGCATCACGTCCATGAACAAATAGGCCGACTCCTGCCTACACCTATTACTATTACTTCACTTATCGACCGCTATCCAGCATGCATTTAGAGTATTAAGTAAAATAGAGTAATGCATGAAGAATAATGACATGATGTAGACAAAGTAAACTCAAATAATATGAATAAACCCCATAGTTTTATCGTTAGTAGCAGCAACACAAAGACGCATCTTGTCTCCTTCTGTCAATGGGATATAGAAATTCACCAGGTTGAACCTACCACAACGCACCTCTCTCACCGCGAGAGGCCTGACCGTGCCTCTCGAAAATGGAAAAAGTTTTGCTTTCGTGAGAGGCATAGTTTTGCCTTCGTGAGAGACACGTCCGTGAGCGGCACGTCCGTGCTTCTCAGAAAGGGAAAACATTTTTTTCGTGAGAGGCACGGCTTTGCTTGCGAGAGGTACGGTTTTGTTGTCTTTAGTGCCTCTCGAATAGGAAAAAAACACGGAAAAATGCATTTTCGTTTTTTCTATCGCGAGAGGCATGATTTTTTTGGTCCCTCTTTTCGTGAAAAAAAGTTCGTCAAAACCTATCAACATGGGATCTAATTTTAAAAATCTCGACGCAAGAAAACCAACGATGAAAACGGTTCAAGATTTGAACACATGGTTTAGGAGATAAACCGTTTTGAAATTACAAATGTACGAAGAAAGGGAAAACTCTCACGTTGCGATAAACGACACGCATGCAGTGCGTCACTTGTCGTAACCTCGATAGGTGAGAGTGATCATTAAAAGGTGTATTCCTCAATTACTGATTTCCACAGCTCTCCCAAACTTTCCGCTGGCCAACCCGTTTAGTAAAAGGGTCGAGCCTAGGCTAACACGGCACGACCCCTATAGTATACGTGCCGTGCTGGGCCGTGCCATCCAATTCATGATGGCATGTTCATGGGAGCATCGACTCTTTGTTTCCAAAACATTGTGGACCCGCCGACTCTTGAGGCCCTCGCCATTAGAGAAGCCCTCGCATTGATAGGATGATCTATATGTGAGACGTATTTAAATGGCATCGGATTACAAAGTGGTGACACAAGATATAACGAAGGAGAATTCGGCAAGCTACGGAGCGATCATACATGAGATAGCTGATCACACTTCAGCCTTTGATTTTTGTATTTTTAGTCATGAGTTTAGGAGCTCAAATTATAAAGCTTACAACTTAACGAAGCATGGTTTATCTTTCGGTGGCGGTGGTCCTGTTTGGTTAGGACATCTCGAAAATCTTTTATCCATCCATGTAAACATAATGAAGCTTTGTGACGTTGTCTAAAAAAACCAGTTTAGAATTGGATCGGGCCGTATGCGCTTAGAGCCCCGCGCGACGCGTGGCAGGCGCGGACGCGGCCGATTAGGGTCCGTGATGGAAAGCAACCCCATAAACTCAACTCCTGATCTCTCTGATAAACCAGATCGAGAGAAAAGAGAATATCTGGAGAACAGATCGAGCGAGATAACCCGAGAGCAAGAAGAGGGCGAGCATGGTGGACGTCGTGACGGGGGCCATGGCCTCCCTGCTCCCCAAGCTGGAGAAGCTCCTCGAGCACAAGCTGCACAGGACCGTCAAGGAAGACGCGGAGCAGCTTCTGAGGGAGCTGACGAGCCTGCACGCTGCCCTGGGCAGCGGCCCCGACCCGCGCTGGGCCGACGACTGCAGGGAGCTGTCCTACCACGCCGACGACATCGTCGACGCCTACCTGGCGGCCAGTGAGCCCGCCGCCTGCCGGGACGGCTGCCTAGGGTTCCTGGACAACTTGCTGGGCCCTCGCCGTTGGTTCGCCAACGCCCTCAAAGACGTCAAGAGCCTGGCCCTGCATCTGTCCGACAGGTACAGTAGCACCGATAAAGATAAGCTCGTTCCAGCCACCGCACCCACCGGGCCATCGCCGCATCTGCGGAAAGAGGCGGAGGAGCCGCTCGTCGGCATGGAGCGCGGGAGGGATACTCTAATCAAGAGCCTTGCAGGCGGACAAGAGATGAAGATAGTCTCCATTGTGGGTTCTGGGGGATTGGGGAAGACGGCTCTTGCGAATCTCGTGTTCCGTCAGCTCAGGCCACAATTCGGTTCGTGTGCTTTTGTTTCAGTCTCCTCCATGCCTGATATGGAGGGGATTTTTGACCAGATGCTTCGTCAGCTTAATGTGGAGAAAAATTACAATCAAGAAGCAAAGGATGCAGTTAGGGATTTCCTTCAGAGCGAAAGGTACCTATTTAATTGTCATGTGCTTCTCCTCTGGTTCATATAGTTCTCTGACATCGAGATCAATTAACCGTGGAGATTACACTGTACCCATTTTTTGTACTTTCACACTCTTTCACTTCATTGCCCATCACAATCACATTGCATGATTGATTTACTAGCGTTTAAGCAGACTTCATGACTACCTCAATAACATTGTCGCTGTTCTGGCTTTTGTGCGCAAACTTCGGTAGGTACCTGATCATAGTTGATGATTTATGGAGGAAAGAAGATTGGCATATTCTATCCCGCAGCTTGCCCGTTAACGCTTTTGGTAGCAGAGTAATTGTTACAACTCGAGTTAATGACATAGCAAAGATATGTTGTTCTGGCCAAGATGAGTTGATATGTGAAATTAAGCATCTTGATCACCTGAACTCCAAATCATTATTTCTACGGAGATGCTTTGGCTCTGAGGCCAGCTGCCCTGATGCACTTGCAAGAGAAGTTGGTGAGATCTTGGCAATATGCAGTGGCATTCCTTCAGTAATTATAACCATTGCTGAGTTGCTCAATAGCAAAGTAGCCACAAGGAAACCATGTCAGGATGTGGTGCACGCTTTCTGTTCTGCTTGGAAAGAGATGGCAAGCTCTTTACACTCTGCACGGGAGCGTATTCCTGGTTTGGAGGACTTGATAAAGGTTCTATCACTCAGCTACGAGAACCTTCCCAGCACTCTGAAGACCTGCTTGCTGTGCATAGCTACAAGTACAACCGTCAAGTACCGAAAGTTTAAAAGGGGCGAAACAATTAGGAAATGGATTGCCGAAGGATTTATCTCTGAAGTTGGGTGGCGCAGCAGTGAGGAAGTGGCGAACGAATGCTTTGATGACCTCGTCGGCAGCAAAGTGATTCAGCCTGTGTAACGCCCATCCTTTTATGGGAAGGGGATGTATGAGGTCAACTGCATGATGCTCTACGTTCTTAGACTGATAGCACGAGAAGAGAACTTGGTCACCTTTCTGTCCGACATGGACATTTCAGAGACACCTGCAACGAGGCCTGTCTTTCTTTCTATCCGATGCTGTGGCTCAAACGGTTTAAATGGCACAGAAAGGTTGGATATGTCGCATGTTCGTTCCATAACCATGATCCGCTGTGACAAGGTGTTTACGTTTAAGCATTTGGGGTATCTGCGAGTGTTGAATGTGGAGGACTGTGATGGTTTGGACGATACTGATGTACACCACATATGCGGAATGATCCTGCTGAAGCACCTGAGTCTGAAAGAGACACCACAAGTCACTAGGCTTCCTCCACAAATCGGGAACCTACGACATCTTGAGACTCTAGAGATTGGGCTGACCCAAATCAGTGTTCTCCCACCACAGATAGGGAAGCTGCAAAATCTGGAGACACTGGATGTAAGGCTGACAGGAGTGAAAGAGCTGCCCAAGGAGCTCGTCATGCTTCTCAAACTAGCCAATCTGCATTTTGGCCAAACTGGGGTGAGGCTACCTGCCGGAAGTGATTGCTTCAAGTCAGTCAAGATGCTGGGCACCATTGATTCGAGGGAATGCTCAGCAAGCACCCTGGAGGAGATTAGAGAGATGACTGGATTGACTAAGGCTGAACTCATGTTGTACGGTGAGCCTGCTGACACGCCAAAAAATGACAGTCTACTGTCTTGCATGGGCAAGTGCACTAGTCTGCGGTCCCTAATAGTTCATGGTGATTTCATTGCGAGCAACGACCTTCCTGCGTCTCCCAACTTTCCTCTACTTGAAAAGCTAACGGTGACCGCAAGATTTGTTAAAATTCCCGGGTGGATCGCACATCTCAGCTGTCTTAAGAAGCTAGAAATCAGGCTCTTTGAACAAGGACTAAACGATCTCAAGATACTTGGAGGTCTGCCCAGCCTCACTAGCCTTGCATGCCAGCTGTTTGGCGACCCACGAAAACAAGTCGCAATAACTTCAGGTTTCGCCAGACTTGAGTTTTTCGCTTTCGACTGCTCTGCGCCGTGGGTAAAGTTTGATCAGGGAGCCATGCCAAGCCTGAGACACATCGAGCTGACACACTATTCTGGCCCAGCTTGTAAAACTCCAGCAGGTATCATATACCTTGAGAGCCTCCAGAAGGTCACCCTCATCTACTCTTCACACTGTTCAAGTTGTGCTGGTGTCACCGAGACAGTTGCTGTCTTGAGGAAGGAAGCTGCCAGCCATGCTAATCGGATTGTTCTTTCTGTTAATGGCGACGATGAGATTTTCCCGTCCATCTCAAGTGTTGATGGAAAGATTACTACAACCAGAACCTAAGTGTACCACGGTTCATTATTGTTGTTGCTCTTGACAGTCAAGCATATATTTATATTGGTACCTATAACAAAGCTGAAAAAATGATAAATATATGACGACGTAAACAATAATCTGGGAGAAATTATTTGTAGGTTAAGAGCAAAGGTCAGTTGGCTTTTCAAGAATGAGAAGACTATTAGGTGACAATTCAGTTAATTCATCCATTTGAGTATATTAATGAATAATGTCTACCCTCATTAGGCCAAGTTTCACAAAGAGAAGAAGAAGAACAACAACAACAACTTTCACCTAGTTAGCATAGTTGAACTTTGGACTATTCAGCCATATTGGCTCTTAATAATTTGTACTGTGATTTGCTAGTAGTTAGGATAAACTGTCATTTGTTTTCTAGCTAGAAAAAGATAATGTTGTGTGTGTGGTAAGGTCACCACTATTGAGAAGTAGTGGTCACACCTTTAGTCGGTTGCAACCAAACAAAGTGTTATTTGTCTAACATCAACGATGCAGGCAACCAAACAACGTGCTAACTCATTGCTCCCCTTATGCAAGGAGCCTAATGCAGACAACCAAATTACATGGAGATGTTGGTTTTTAGGCTGCATTAGCTCAGGCAAACCCAACTGGAACAATTATGCAAAATGCCCTCAAACAGAGATGTGAACCAAACACGCCCTAAAAGGCTGGAAGCTTCAACTTCTACCATGGCCATGAACATGCATGCACACGAGGAGTGTATCTCATGTTGGTTACCGTAACAAAAAAAATATTGAACTTGCTTCATAGATGTAACATGATGGGACCAAATTACTATTTTGAACTTTTTTATGGTACCTCGTTATTTGGTTCATAGATATAACCAGAGACAACTATGTGTTATATGCCTTATCCAACGCTTGTGACTAAAAAAAATATGAGCACCAATATAAACTCATAAGTCTAGAAGATATATTCATTAGCATCATCTACAAATGTTTGTACACAGAATAGTAATTCTTCTTGTCAAGATTTCCAACTACCATAAATAGCAATTCACTTGCATTTATATAGGTCTTATATGAAAGAGCATCGCTATAATTATAATCTGAAAACAATTATTTTTCCGTTCAAACTTTCATCCAACTTCCAAAATTTTGATGCCATCAGTCATTGATGAAAACAACTTTAAGCATACCCAATACTAACCTTTTCAATGTCCTGAGATAACTTTTGAGAAGTTAGGTGACTATCTTTGATGATCCTTCGTATACGATAACATATCGACTATATCAACCGTATAAACTTAACTCCTACATGGCTACAAACATCAAAAGATATATATAAATTTAAATTTGCAAAAATGCCTTTAACATGAAGGTTGGCATCAATTCTAGGTATTGGTATCCCAATTGAATTGGTAGAAAGCTATAAACGTGCAAATAATCTCTACTATTAAAGGAGGATCTGCCGTCGTCGTGATGGTTCAACCTCATACTCCACCCCTCTTTCGCACGCACGCAGTAAAAAGGAAATCAGGAAAGCTGCGATCGAACCCTCACTGCTCGATAAAAAGGAAAAAAAAGACAGAAAAGGAAGGAAACAAGCCCACGACCGCACGTCTCATCTCCTACTAACCCCAATCCCGCGTTTCTCTCGCGACAGAAATCACGCCGCCGGCCTTCTCCTTCATCGCTCAACTTGGCAAAGGCGATGAGCACCTACCGACCCCTGCTCCCCGTCCACCCTCTATCCAAGACGGCTTCCACGTCGAAGGGGGAACTCGGCAACCCCACAACAGCGCGCTCACCGAGGCCCATGGCCCAGCTCCACTTGCTCTCTCATCGAAGCCATCGGTGGGAACCAAGACTGGTGATCCACGAGACGTGCATACAACGGCTCGGCTATACGACCATCATCCCTACTCTGCTCGGATCCTTTCGTCGATCTGGTCGTGCTTCCCGGCTGACATCACCATGTCGGAGTCGCGCTCCTCTACCCTACGATGTCGTACTGGATGGGTGCTCCCCGCCCCCAACGCACAAGATACATGGGCAATCCCGTCGGATCTGGTAGTCCCCAACCCCACAAGTCAATGGTGGCCACGATGGAAGATCGGCTGCTCATGGCGGCAACCAACTCTGTCCTCGGTCGTCGCTGAGGATGGGGAGGCAAACACATGTCCAGGTGGGAAGCTGGTACATGGGTTCCTGGAGGGAGAAGCAGGCCGTCAAGTGCTGTGGCGAGGGTGGAGGGGCAGATCGGAGTCAGCCGGTTGACGTTCGTCAAGGCCATGGTAACCTCTAAAGTACCTTAGTCTGTAGCTTCTACTGCAAGCACGCTTCCCTCCTTATTCCTTCTCTCCAATTTCTAGAGCTGTGGCACGTCTTTAGGAGCACATAGCCACATCACATCACGTCGATGAACATTTGGCCGTCCATCGTTTGACTCATGTTCGTAGTTTACTGTACATCTCCACAAGGTACAACACGGGCAATTCACCTTGTGTCGCTTATTGAATCCTGAAGCAATTAACTTATAGCTCACCTCGTGTCACTTATTGAATCCTGAAGCAATTAACTTATAGCTTAATTACCTGCAGACTACAGTTCTTTATTGGGAACGAAGGATTGGTCTATTTTTCTTCCACTGTGTTTGGATTTCTAGGAAGTCTTTTGCCTACTATGCAGCACATGAGGTTATTTTTTCCTTATCTGTTGTAGTATCAAATAAAAAGGCTTATGTTTCATGGCTCCATCAAACTGAAACCAATCTTAGGAATACAACAATTCTTGCTCTGTTGTATGTGTTTCCAACCATTCATATTGAAGGTATATGTACAGAGGTTGGGCTCATTAAACAACACACTATGAGCCATAACATAGCTTCAACCATGAACTGCGTTAATCAACGCCCTGTCTTCAAAAAAAATCATTTTGTATTCTTTGTGAGCAGTCTATCATGGATTCGGTTCAGTTGGAGGGTCTTCTATGGCTCCAACGTAAGAAATAATATACATCTAGCCATCCAAGATCGAGCATTCAACAAAAGCCTAAGATTTGCTTGGCTACTTCTTTTTTGATTTACTTGGGCAGTTAATAACTGCTTTTCGTAGCTAGAGCTATACTATATCATGATATATGAACTGAGGAAGAAATTGCAATAGAAAGTCATGATATATGACAGTTTCAAGGTGACTAAAAAATAACCGTATGTGGGTTGCTGAATTTTATTTTGAACCGTCCATGATATTAGACACAAGATGTTGGCTGGAAATATCACATGCTATTATTAGTCATCTTTAGGGATGGAGGTTAGGCATTGTCACCGGGTGTGGGGGGGGGGGGGTGCAGCAGACCATTTCTGAAATTAGCAGCAACTAGAGGTACTTGGTTATTCTGAATGCACACAAGTTTCATTGTTTGTCAATTTTATCCACGAGTTTCATATATTTATAGGCAATTATTTTCAATACTATGATAGTCACTCTTGTTGTCTATTATCCTGTTTGATTATCTTGCACTACAGAATTGTTGTGCGATCAAATTTATAAGTGTATTCATTGTTTCTCGTCTTAACATGTAGATGGAACAATGATCGCACATATTACCGTAAGCTATATTCTCTTCATATTTATGTATATTATTGTTGGGACAGAAAAGAAAATCTCTACTAATAAAGGAGGATCTGCGGTCGTCGTGATGGTTCAACCACGCTCGATCCCCTCTCTAGCGCTAACCTTCCACCGATTTTTCCGATTTTTTTCAACCCTCCATAAACCAGCCGATAAACCAAGCAATTAATATCTACTAAATCAATCGGTTCCCCACCTCGGACGGTCAACAGCTGAAAAGATATCCCACCTTGTCGTACCCAACCCCCGAAAAAAACGCAGAAAAAAATCCCACCTTCGAGGCCACTGAAAAACTGGAACGACCCGCACGCCCTCCACTTTCCCCCGTCGGTCTCCATCCCCAGATCTCTCTCCCCGAACAGAACCTCCCCACCCCTCCCTCGCGACCACCCCGCCGCCTCCTTCATCGAAGGATGCCCTCTCTCCCGAGACTCGGCGCCGCCTCCTTGTCCGTCGGAGCGCAGCCGAGCATCAGATTAAGGTACTACGACAAGACATGCCCGGAGCAGAAGGGATCGTGTTCAGGAAGACGACGAGGATCGCCAGGCCGTTGCCGGACCAGGCTACGTCCCTGCTCCGACTGCACTACCACGACTGCTTCGTGCAGGCTTGCGATGTGTCCATGTTGCTCGACTCCACGGACGGCAGCCCCGCGGAGAAGGATGCCATGCCCAACCAGAGCCCCCGCGGCATGGACGTCGTCGCGCAGTCAAGGACAAGCTCGAGAAAGTATGCCCGGCCACTGTCTCCTGCGCCGATCTCCTCGCGCTCATGTCACGAGATGCCGTCGTTCTGGTGCTACATCACAACTACTCTGCTTATTGTTTTATCACGTACTGTACTACCAACTTGTCTTTCTGTATCTAAAAGTATGAATCTAATCGGTCGACCCCAGAGCAAAGGCATGTGCTGGCTGGTGGCGCTCGGCCGAAGGGACGGCCGGACGTCCAGGGCCGGAAACTGCGGCAGGTTGCCGCTCCTCTACGGAAACATCACAGTCATGATCAAGGTGTTCGCGGCCAAGGGCCTCGATGTGAAGGACCTCGTCATGCTCTCCGCCGCGCACACGTTTGGGAAGGAGCACTGCTCGTCCTTTGCCGACCTCCTTGAGCTCTACAATGGCAGCATCTGCAGCACTGACACGACCCTGGACGAAAGGTACACCGACAGGCTGAGAATGCGCTGCCGCGGTCCCCGCAACATCAGCACGACAGCGGAGTTGGACGCCTATCGGGAGGTGGCCAGGAGGCACGGGCTGCTCATGTCGGATACCGGGCTCATGGATCATCCCTTCAGATTTTAGGAATAACACATGTTCTTCTGCCCCGGCGGTCAGGCTAGCCGGTCGTGTCCTACTCGTTCGTCAGGTTCAGGTACTCAATAGTTCATCTGAGAAATAATTGGTTGGTCAACAATGTTTCATTGATCTAAGCAACCTTGAGCTATCCTAATCCCCGACCAGACTATTTACAGGTGATGGAAAACTTCTCTTCTTTGATGCGGTGTCGGACTGGAGATAGAACTTGTCTATTTCTAGCCACCTTTCCTTTTTTATACAGAGTTATTTTTTATATTGGATTTTGATTTTAAGAAAGCAAAAAAAAGGCAATATCAATGGCAAGCACACGAAATACTACTACCTTATTTACTCGTGCTTCTCTTACCGAAATCCATCGTGTACATGGACCAATTCAAGCATTTGTCAAGTGTTTTATTTTTCTTCTCTTACGATTTCAAGCATCAATATGCAGGTTCTGTCTTCATCTATTTAATCGCCATTTGCCACTCCAGAAAACTCTACAGTTTCTCACGTTCTATTTGTGCTTCTCCTCATGGTGTCCTTCCAGTAAATTAATACGCAAGAGGAGGCAGTAGAACTGTACAAGTGACCTCCTCGTCTAGGTTCCTTAAGTACAGTAACTCTGGCAAGACACCCTGCTCGGGAGGCAACGACTTGGAGTCCAGCAGCGACCACAAGCTGCAGACACACCAATTGACCTTCGAGGAGCTGGAGGAGGCCATCGGTGACTTTGGTGACCAGCGACCGCTTCGGCACCATGTACAAAGGTAGATAACTGGCACGCTCTTGCTATTTCCTTCGAGTTTGACATAGATCAACTTGCTGAGGGCATAGGCATTTGATGTGGTATTTAGGGCAACTATGATACTAGCTTAATTAATAATTAGGCACTACCTATTGCTTAAATTCTATTTCCTTTCAGCTGATGTAAGATGTTGGCTATTTTCTTCCATGAAGCTACTCTTGAACTTGATATAATCTGCAGTCGTAATTGAAGACCTAAAGAACTACATTAATTGTGCTATCTACCAAGTATTGTTATTTTTCTACATTGATTTCATTGGCTGGTTTTCTTTATCATGCTTGTTAGCTTTTCATGCCATGTTGCATGCTAAATATTAAATGTGGCATGGAAGCAAAAGGGCATTTGTTGTTATTTGTTAATGGTAATACTGAACAGAGCATGGTTCTGTTGTGGAAAAACATCCCTTACCTATAGAATTAACTTGGCTGTTGAGCCCTAAAGGATGGACGTGTATTTGGACCAGTAAAATGTCACGTGTTGTATTTGTTCTCTTTTCTTTATCAAACTAGACAGTCACTATCTAACAGAAAGAAAAGGAACAGTAATACACATACACTGTTTTTACTAAAAAGAACAATTTATGCTTTACCCTAATTTCTACCTTTTGTTCAGGCCTTGCAGAGCCTTTACCTTTGTAGCGAATAATGATCATCGAGCTCTTAGAGCAAAGTATATGCTATGATTGCTATGCATTATTTAGCTAGGGTTAAGGTTTCAGAAAAAAAAAACATTTTCTTGACGGTGAACCTGGTCGTACATGATGCAATTTCTTTATGCAGCGGAATTATTTGTCCTCATAGAGGGAATTATGGTCTTTGGGCTTAACATAGTTACTTATTTTGTAATTCTACATATTGAAATGTGAGCTTGTAGATGCTTGAGCATGGGACACAGCTTGGATTTCTCTATAAGGGTGGCACACACCATCTTGAGGTGAGCACACACATTTACCAGCACTCTTATCTTCACCGTTGGACCAATTCTGATACATGCCAATAGTAGAGAAATATGTGATCATGAGAGAATTCTCATACATGAAACCATCTATCTAGCTAGCAATTGTGTGAATGTAATACAGTAACCTGAAGATGTGTTCTCGCTTTTTGCTTCAATCATATTTTGTGTCTTCTTCCAATAGCAGCCATCTATAGATACGAGTGTCATTTAAACGTGATACGTGAAGTCAAAGCCGATGTTTTATTTTGTTACCATTAGTCTGAATTTTTTATCACATATCTCGTCAACCTAGCTAATAGATCATACATTAAGGGATGCCTCTTCAACAATATGTTATTCAAAATACCATCTTTCTCTGAAAAGTTTTACTGGCATCAAAATATTTCATTTGTGATCTGCGATCCTTTTCCTAATCGGACCAAATTATGTCAACATGTTGTACAATCTTCCTTTCCCTGCCTTGATTGTTCATAAAACATTTGTATGTTCCTAATTGGTATATTATGATGGCGGTAGTTCATCCTTCCAGTTTTAGAAAAAAATCCTCTCAATTTACAAGTTTATGTGATAAACACAATGTTAACTTTATTTACACGTGATTTTGGAGGTGGACTGTACCGTTGAGAGTGTGAGCCTACGGGGATAGTGGAGCGCAACCTGTTATAGCTAAAAGGTGAAGCCTGGGAGGTGGTGTTCCTGCTCATCGTCGCCAAATGTCAATGGTATGCCGATGTATTTCGTCATTTCGCGTAACCCTCACCTCATTTACTATATATCTTCATTATATATAGGTGTTGCTAATCTTTGTCAAGTAATATCCACGATGCCAAGAAATTCTTGAAGTTTGATTAGCGAACCAAATAAAGTGAACCCATAAAAGATAAGCAGGAGGAAGTAGGATGTGCACACGGTGATAGGAAGGGAATATCTAAGAAGTTATGATGATAGAGATTTCGGGTGGAGATGGATGCAGGTGAGAGGTATGGAAACGAGATAAAGATGTGTGTGGCAGGAAATAACACACCTTGATTTAAACTGGTGTGTGTGCATGCATTGTGAAATAAAATACCATTTAATTATAAATTTTGTTTTTTTGAATCAGTTAGAGAGTTTGTTCTGTTGAACTAAATGGCCGGTAACACAAATAGAAGAACAACAATAGTATACATACACTGTTGAATTATCTTTGACGTTGTATCGGTGTTGGGTTGTAGTCCATAAGAAGCACTGGCCTAAATTATCCAATTCCATGCTATAACTTCACCGAGTGATGGTTTCACATTATATTTTATGTCCCGAGGCAACGCACGGGCGTTCAACTAGCGCATGCGTGGATTTTGCCCTGGGCATGGTGCTACTACGTGGAGCCATGAAGTCAAGTTCTCGCAAAAAGTTGCAAATGAACTGTCAAGTGGCAGACAAACTCTGAAATAGACCCTCCTGCGAGGCTTTAGAATTTATATGAATTTAGAAATAGAAAATCTTTCTGGTGCTGTGCTGGCTTGTTGGACACCCACGTGAATCCATCACTTGATTTTTAAATCCATGTTCTACAACTCAAAGGTAGCCTCTGTGGTAGTTCCTAGGTGGACATTCTCAGAGTCACCCTCCTTGAACAATCCTGTCCCATTTAATGGCTATAATCTTGTTCCATTTAATGGCTATGTGTTTTATGTAGGAGTCAGCCTTTTTCGTAATATGCCTTTTCTCTCACGTGAATAAAAAACTTGCACCACTTTTCTTAACTAGCACAATATATAGATAAGTATGGTGAAGGTGCATTATGCACCATTTAACAAAATTTTATTCAGTTCACTTCTTTTTAGTCATTCACTTGTTTTTATGTGTAAGCTTCTAACAGTGTTTGAGGGTTTTGGCTGTAATTTTCTATGGATATTTCCTAATTTTGACAAAGATGCATTATGTGATTATTATGTGCTCTCTGGATGTTTATAGAACACACATTGGACGTGTTGCAGGGGACGATTTTTGTTAACTATGTATTTGTTTTAGTTTGATTATCTTAACCATACATCATATTTATTTTTATTTTTATTTATGTTTCCTCGATCACATAAGAGTTGCCTTGTAACAGTTGCGCTACATGCATCTTTTCATTATTTATAATATGAATTTTTTAGTGCACTATCACTCTTTGTGTATTAAAAGGTAACTAACAATGCTAGGGTAGGGATGGAGAGAAGACTACTAAAAAAATACTTAAAGAATGTTCAACAGACAAATGCCAAAACAGGAAACTGCAAGAATGTTTTAAATCAATAAAAAAATCTGTAGAAATACACATTTAAAAAAAGGATCAGACGGTGGTGAAAATGAAGATAAATCGACGGAGGGATGAGGAGGAATGTTTTCTTTAAAGGAGTACATGATTATGGAGACAACTATTGCTGAGTAGTAGGCGCATTTGAGAGAATCATGACATCATGTTCGACAAACATTTCTTAATGGGAGCAATTGTTTTCTAACTATATTTTGTTATACCGTGGCAACGCACGGGCATTAAACTAGTTAGTGATAAAGGTGTAATAGCACCTGGGTGCCTAGGCACCCCATATGAATAGTAAAAAAATAGAAATAAAGTTTAAAAAATCTAAAACTTTGCAACATATAAGATGGTCAAACTTTCTAGGTTCTTACAAGTTTTCATGCCAAAATATCATGTAAAGAAAGGTGTACAACAAGTTTCAGATTTCAGTGCTAAAAGTGCTCAAAATTTGAAGTACCAAAATGTTTTTCCTGTGTAGAGCTCCTCAAAAATTTTTTGGCATGAAAACTTGCAAGCACCTAGAAAATTTGATCATCTTTGATCTTGCAATGTTTCAGATTTTTTGATTTTTTATTTGTTTTGATGTTACTGTTCATAGAGGGTGCCTAGGCACCTGGGTGCTGAAAATCCACTCTCGTAATTAATACCAAAAGAGTTAAGAGAATGCAAACCAATAAGAATTATATGCAAGGGGGAGCCCAAATTTGAGGCATCCAACAACACGCAATACACAACACATCGCATGAAGGAGAACTAAGGAGAAACAGAGAAGGACTTGATGTTCTCCTGAGGGCACATACGGGTGGAGATGGAACTCAAAGATCACGGATGACATGTGGTGGGGTAGGGTCCAGAGATCATGAACGTGCCACATACCACCTCGGGGAGTGGAGCTCAAAGACCAACAACGGCGAGTGCAGGTGGAGGGCTCCATCGATGTGATGCGATGTCTACCATGGCGACGGAAAGGGCCAAGACGCTGCGGAGGACAGTAAGGAGAGGCTACGTGCCCGAAACAAGGTTTGCCCGCTGTGGCCGACGATGTGGACGAACGAGAGACAACGATCTTGTGGTATCTACCTAGAGCTAGGGTTTCTGCCTCGGGGATCTTGTAGCCGAGGTGAGGTGGATGACAAGGGAGAAGGAGTATGAGGGGGGCGAATGGAGGAGGAAGATAAATCAGAGGAGGAGAGGATGCACGAGGATTTGGAGGATGCGTTGGAAGAGAGAAGAGGCACATGATGCCTTCAGATCGGTCACCAATGGAGGCAAAGGAAGAAGTTCGAGTTTTTCACGTGCTGTTTTTTTGCTTGTAACTCTCCATCCACTTATCGAAATTGAGCAAATGATACACAGATGAAAAATTGTTGTAAACACACAACTTTTCCATGTTGATCTTTTTTTCATACTCCCAACGGTTTAAAGGATTTTCATGTGATATCCATTGAATGTAGTAGTTGAACTTCGCGTTGTTTCTATGTTGAACTTCCGTCATGTATTTTCATTTGTGATTTCTCACCCATTCGTCGGCGTTACACAAATGATATTCCTTTTGTACAAACCTCTCTCACAATTTTTTTTTTAATTTTCTCCGACCGACGACTTAAATTTATAGCAACAAAAAAATTGGACCTTATTTTTTGTTATTTTTTCTCATATTAAACACACTATGTAGTAAGTGAACTTTCTCCTTTTTTATAATTTGAATTTTTGATTTTCTTTTTTGAAATCGAATTGCTCCTAAATAATAACTGAACTTCTTTGTGGATTGAGAGAATTATTTTAAAATGCAAAAACAATTCTTTTTTGTGTTTTTTGAACATGGCAATACAAGGTGGACCTCTCTCGCAAGATTTTTTTAACTTCCCCTCGCAGATCACTTGAACTTCTTGCAACAACCATTTTAGGCTTTTAATTTTTCATTTTCTTATTCTCATCTGAAACGCATTATGTGTAGTAGTTGAACTGCTTGCCGCTTTCACATTAAACTTTGGTCACGTATTTTTGTTCGTAATTCCTCACCCGTTCCTCGGAGTTGCACAAACGATGTACCATTAAAAACTTGTTTACAAGACGCAAGTTTTTCTAATATGGTTAAACTTTTCTTTTCGAACAACATACACCAATTTGTTTTTACCTTTTATACTGGAATAGAACATTGAGAGAATTATTTGAACACGACATCTTTTTGTGTGGTCTTAACATGAAATACAAGATGAACCTTGATGGGGATATGTACCTAGGGTAGGGTCACAGGCCTGACCAAAAGGTCCTATCCAAGGGTACCTCATTATTAGTCCAAGGGTTACACAGAAGATTCCAACTGGATGGTCATGGCACCTAAAAAGTCACTCGGTACACAAACACTCGGAATATATTCCCATCCACTCAGCAGCCTACATCCACTCGGTATGGTATCAGTCGACATAGAAGACCAGAAGTCATCCCCACGAAGGCCAACAGACATACATTCAGCCAATGGCCATTAATAGCATTTATTACTTGCATACGTTATCAGTAACATATATCTTTAAACCATATTGATCGAGCCCTTAGATGTTGAGGCCTTGATGAGGGGTAGCGCACTCTATATAAGCCACCCCTCCCCTCTGACACAAGGGTTCGCACCCCCCTGTAATACACAATCCACTCTGCAAGAGCTCCCGAGCACTGAGAAGTAGGGCTACTACCTCTAAGAGAGGGGTCGGAACTCATACATCGTGTGTACAATCTTGTCGTAGCTAGGACTCTGCCATCTCCATTCGTACCCTACACCTCCACTGTCAGGTTCATTCCCACGACAGTTGGTGCCCATCGTGGGGCAGGTGTCTAAGCGACTTCCGGCAAGTTTGCGATTTTCACTCTTCATCATGTCTTCCGGCTACGATTCCTTCATGGGTGGTGAGATCCATTTCATCACCCTCATCTTCGCCGCCGATGACTCGACATGGCTTCAGGAAGCGCCACTCGACATCGAGGCGCTCCCAGTCCATGGAGGGACGCACTTCCGTCCAGACTCCTTCGGTATACTCCTTCGGCAGCCGTCGACTCCGATGTCGGTTGTTCACTCCGCTGTTCGTCGTCGCAAGCGATCCGGTCGTTTACGACTCTAGCGTTGGGTGGAACACGCAGTGGCTTGCCAGGTGTCACCTCCATCGACTCCTCAAGTCGCGACCATCGAGCCTGCTGTGCCCCTTCGAGGCCCGATCCAGTCAGCATCAGATCGATCTGATGTTCCGTCCGAGTGCGAGAGCTGCAATCCAGGAGCAGAGGTCTTCATGGCAGGCTCCGCGGAGAGCCCACCAGGGTTCGGTCGCGGCGAGCATGAGGCTGGCGAACCGTCGACTGGATGTGGTCGTCGTCGTCCCCCAACTTCCAAACGGCGTCAGCGACAACTCTTCTCAAGTGGTCAACAAGACAAGGTTGAGGTATATCGTACTCCGGTACTTAATGTCGCAGCAGCAGCTAAGATAGAAGATTCAATTCAGCCGTCAGATTCAGAGGCGGGTAGAGGCTTAGAGCAGATTCATGCTTTGCTTCAACCAGCACAGCAACAGAACTCAACTGTATCTCAATCGCTCAATAGATTACACAGTAATTCACTAAGAGCAGATATAGTCCGTTCAGTTTACAATCCAGGTTCACCCCAGCATCGCAAAGAAGGCGGTAATCGAGAGTATCAACACAGAGTCCAGGGTCAGGACCAGTTTCCCCCTCGTCATCACCGCGATGACCATCGTCGAGTGCATTCTCCACCACGGAGCGGCTCGTATCTGTCCCGGCACTACGATGACCGGCGGCCGTTCGATCACGAGCAGAATCCAGGATTCGACGTGAGAGATGTACTCGTGCAGAGAAGGATTGACAGAGGCGGAGCCTACAGAGATGGTCTCTACAGAGATCATCCGAGTGGAAGTGGTACTGTAGTTTCTGGTCCCGAGTGTTTCAGCAAGGCAATCCGCTCTGCCAATATTCCCCCCAACTTCAGGTTGGCGGCTGGAGTCAGCAAGTTCACAGGAGAGTCCAAGCCCGAAACGTGACTCGATGACTATCGAGTTGCAGTACAGATTGGCCGCGGCAACGACAACATTGCGATGAAGCACTTGCCCGTGATGCTGGATGGTTCGGCCCGTGCATGGCTGAATCAGCTGGCACTCTCAAGCATATACTGTTGGGCAGATTTGGCCCGAGTGTTCATCAATACCTTCGAGGGCACTTGCAAGCGCCCTCTCGGCCTTTCTAAGTTATAACATTGCGCATAGAAGCCGAGTGAGTCCTTGCGCGATTAAATCCAGCGCTGGACCACTCTCCACCATACAGTAGAGAATGTTACCGAGCACCAAGCAGTCTGCGCCTTCAAAGCAGGCGTCAGGTACCGAGAGTTATATGTGAAGTTTGGTCGATCAGGCGACATGTTGATGTCTACTACGCAACCTTCTCCTTGTAGACATTGTTGGGCCTCCAAGTGCAGAGGTTTGTAGGACAGTAGCAATTTTCCCTCAAGTGGGTGACCTAAGGTTTATCAATCCGCGGGAGGCGTAGGATGAAGATGGTCTCTCTCAAGCAACCCTGCAACCAAATAACAAAGAGTCTCTTGTGTCCCCAACAAACCCAATACAATGGTAAGTTGTATAGGTGCACTAGTTCGGCGAAGAGATGGTGAAACAAGTGCAATATGGATGGTAGGTATGTTGGAAATATGCCCTAGAGGCAATAATAAATTAGTTATTATTATATTTCCTTGTTCATAATAATCGTTTATTGTCCATGCTAGAATTGTATTGATTGGAAACTGAAATACAAGTGTGGATACATAGACAACACACTGTCCCTAGTGAGCCTCTAGTTGACTAGTTCGTTGATCAAAGATGGTCAAGCTTTCCTGGCCATAGGCAAGTGTTGTCACTTGATAACGGGATCACATCATTAGGAGAATCATGTGATGGACAAGACCCAAACTATATACGTAGCATATTGATCGTGTCATTTTATTGCTATTGTTTTCTACGTGTCATGTATTTATTCCTATGACCATGAGATCATATAACTCACTGGCACCGGAGGAATACCTTATGTGTATCAAACGTCGCAACGTAACTGGGTGACTATAAAGGTGCTCTACGGGTATCTCCGAAGGTGTCCGTTGAGTTAGTATGGATCAAGACTGGGATTTGTCACTCCGTGTGACGGAGAGGTATCTCGGGGCCCACTCGGTAATACAACATCACACACAAGCCTTGCAAGCAATGTGACTAAGTGTGAGTCACGGGATCTTGTATTACGGAACGAGTAAAGAGACTTTTCGGTAACGAGATTGAAATAGGTATGCGGATACCGATGATCAAATCTCGGGCAAGTAACATACCGAAGGACAAAGGGAATGACATACGGGATTGCCTGAATCCTTGACACTGAGGTTCAACCGATAAGATCTTCGGAGAATATGTAGGATCTAATATGGGCATCCAGGTCCCGCTATTGGATATTGACCGAGGAGTACCTCGGGGCATGTCTACATAGTTCTCGAACCCGCAGGGTCTGCACACTTAAGGTTCGGCGATGTTTTAGTATAGTTGAGTTATATGTGTGGTTACCGAATGTTGTTCGGAGTCTCGGATGAGATCACGGAGATCACGAGAGTTTCCGGAATGGTCCGGAGACGAAGATTGATATATAGGATGACTTCATTTGGTTACCGAAAGGTTTTCGGGCATTACCGGAAAAGTTTCGGGCTCATCGGTAGTGTACCGGGAGTGCCGGGAGGGGTGTCGGGGACCATCGGGAGGGGTATCACGCCCCAAGGGGTCTCATGGGCTATGGGAAGAGATAAACCAGCCCCTAGTGGGCTGGAATAATTTCCCACTAAGGCCATAAGGTTTGAGAAGGAAAAAACACAAGGTGGAAAGAGTTTCCAAGTGGGAAGGTGGAATCCTACTCCAAGTAGGATTGGAGTAGGACTCCTACACCTCCAATTTCGGCCAAACCTTTAGGTTTTGAGGCTGCCTCCTCCCCTCCCTCCCTCCTATATATAGTGGGGTTTTAGGGCTGATTTGAGACAACTTCTGCCACGGCAGTGTGACAGCCCGATGCCGACGTTCCAGAAGATTCCCCTGTTATTTCCGTTTTCGTCATGTGATTTATTTTATTTGTCGCATCATCATCGCATCATGCGCATCATCTGCATTGCATCGGCATCTCCGTTGCCGCCAATTTTAAAAACTTGCATTCGTTAGTAGTTGCCGGTTCTCGTCGTTGTCCGTTCTGAGCCGACCGCACACGCACGCGCCCGCGGCACCGTCGATACCCTGTTTTTAAAGTGAGTTTAAAACTTTATCTGATCGAGGTGAAACTTGGCACACGGTCGCGTTTAGTTATAGCTAGGCCGCCTGTCGAATTTCGTCGCGATCGGAGTTCGTCTGGTACCCGAACGGTCGACCGTAGCAGCACCGTATTCGGGCTACCGTCGGACGTCTGTCGGTGTTTTAAAATTCATGTCGCGCCACCCGTTCTCCCTCTCGTCTCCGGATATTCCCTCCACCCACATGGCCGCCTACCCATATCCGCGTTCGGAATCGTCCGAATCCGACCCCGCGGTTGGATCCGGAACGCGATTCCGGTTAACCGAGCCCCCCCCCCCGTTCGTCTATATATAGACCCCATGCCTTAATTAGAGAGCCATTCCCTCCTCTACCTCGAAATCCGTGCAAACCTAACCCTAACCCACTCTCTCTCCCCGCAGCCTCTCTCTCCCCCAGCCGCCGTGGGCCCGCCGAGCCTAGATCGGGCCCGGGCAGGCCCATCCGCCGCCGCCGCCTGACCGAGCAGCGCCGCCTTGCCCGAGGAGCCGAGCTCCTGCCCCGATCCGGCGCGCCGCCGCCAACCATCGCCTCCAGGCCCATTCGCCGCCGCCTGCTCCCTCCCGCCGGCTCACCTCCGCCTGCTGCCAGCACCGAGCCGTCGGCGCCCTGGATCCCGTCGCGGAGCAGCAGCTGCAGCGAGCCGTAGCGCCTTGTCCGCATTGCCGGCCACCCCGGAGCCTCCCACGTCGGATCTGGCCAGTCATCCCCGGATCCAGCCGCCCTCGCTCCGTCCCGGTCCTCCCCTGTTGCGCCTCGCCGGAGGTCGCCGGGTCCGCCGTCTCCACGCCGCCGCCGTCGCTCCTCCTGCGCGAGGAGGACGACGCCAGCGAGCGCCTGCTTGCCCCTCGCCCCGTGGGCCGGCCTGGCCAGGCGGCCCACCAGCGCAGCGCCTGGGCCCTGATCGCCTCGGTCTGTCCCTGCCTCCTCGCGGCCCAGCAGCCGCCTCCCCTCTCCTGCGGCCCAGGCACCCGCCGGCCCAGCTCCTCCTCCCCACCGAGTAGGCCGAGAGGCCCCAAGGTGAGGCTATCCCCCGCCCATGCACTGTTTTGCTAAGTTACGCCCTTGGTTTCGGCCCGAAGCTAATTAGGATTTTTCGGAATTTAACAAAATTCCAGAAAAAGACTAGATTTTCAAACGCTTGTATCTTTTAATCCGTATGTCAGATCGCGGTGATTTTTATATGCTTTTCGTGTAGTTTCTCGAGTAGAACCCGTTTATAAAACTTGCATAATTATTTGAGCTAGTTTAACGCGCCAAATGCCTAGTTTTACGTGCTGTCCCGTTAGGTTTGTTGCCCGTAGTTATTTCCACGCATGTTTGATTTACTCGGATGCCATGATAGAAATGCTCGTGTTTTAGGGATCATTTTTGCATGTATTTTAGAGCGGTCATTGGTATTTTTGCGTGTAGGATTTGTCGATAGTTTATTTTCCCGTATGTCGGTTGTTTCTCTCGCATTAATGTGTGGCATTATTTTTGTGTTGCAAACCCCACATATTTATATGTTTCCGGGGTAGAAAAATCCCATGGATTTTTCTGTGCAATTAGTTTTAGCTTTCGAGTAAGTTAGTTCGCGAGATATTTTGCTATGTTGCCCTTTTGATTAATTCGTAGGATTTATTCCGTGCCTCGTTTGAATTAGTTGTCAACTAGTGAGTTGATCTTGGATGTTTTGTTTAGCCCCTGGTATTTTTGGTTGCGATAGAAATGCATGTTTAGGTGTGTTTTGCTTGCTCGCAAGTTGCTAGAAATAGTGCTGTTTTAGACGAGCTGAAATATTTCTAAGTCTGGCGTCTGTTATATTTTGTTGTTGTCTTGTCTTGCTTGCATCTTTAGATCTGTAGCTCTTTTGAGGTTGATCCAATGGAGTTAGTTGTACCCCTTGTGTTTCTCTAGCAGGCTGAGAAGTTTCATGCCATTTGGAGTCCTATAGCTATAGGTTTTGCTGCTGTCAATATTGCTTCAGATCGAAAACTGCACTTTCATGAGGTGTAATTTTCACCAAGTCTGAAATAGTGTGTGAGATGCCCTTTTGTGTCTTCTTTTCCTAGTGCTCCTTGCTGCCATGCTAGTTGTTGTTAGATGTTTGTAGTAGTGCTTCTTGCCCTCTTTAATGCCATGCCTTGTTTGAGTCTATCGGAGTAGTGTAGCTCATAGTTGTGGGGCGTAGAAAATGCTATGTGGCTGATTTTGGCAGATTGTAGTGTTTTCTTGTTTTGCTCGTAGTTTTCGAACCGTAGCTCCGTTTTGATCGTGTCCTACATGAAACTTGCTTAGAATCTTGTGTAGTTTCATTTTATCTTGCTGGTTGTTTGTTTTGATGTGCTCGTAGACGTCGTCGCACACATTTTGCATCCATGCCATCATATCTTGCGGTGCTCGTAACTTTTGATCCGTAGCTCCGTTCGAGATGTTCTTTATGTGTAGATTGCTTTCCATGACGCGTAGAATCACGTGAACCTATTTGTTTTACTGTTTAACAACTAATTAAATGCATTAGTTCAGATCTGGACAGAATTGTAAATTAACGTGTGAGGTCGTTTCGGAGGTGCTATGTGTCATTTCCGACCTCATTTAAAATGCCTAGATAGGTAGATTAATTTCCGCTTCACCTCTTGCATGTTTGACAACATTAATATTGTCGTGTTAATAAACGGGAGTGAACCAAACAATTAAACGTGGAGTTTCCGTTGCATATTGAACTTCACTTAATGTGTAGTGTTGGATTGTGTGAATTGGCATGCCGTGACTTGCATTTATTCAGTAGCTCATGCATCATATGTGTTGTGCATCGTGTGGTGAATATCGTGTGTTGATTCTTGTTTCCGGTTTGCTTCGTCTCGATAGAGTTCCGCATCGTGCCGAATTGTGAGGACCTGTTTGACTACGTCGGTTTGTCTGCTTCACGGAGGCATTCTTCTTCCAAGCGGGATCTCAGGCAAGATGATCATTTCCCCAGATACCATTACTACCATTTCCATGCTAGTATTACCGCTTCTATCGATTATGTCTCGTTGCCTACCACATGTTAAATATCAGCCTCTCACCAATGCCATGAAACCTTCAACCTGTTCAACCTAGCAAACCACTGATTGGCTATGTTACTGCTTGCTTAACCCTGTTGATAGCGTTGCTAGTTGCAGGTGCAGTTGCTTCCATGTGATTACATGGGTTCCTTGTTATATCACCATATTAAATGCTATTTAATTTAATGCACCTATATACTTGGTAAAAGGTGGAAGGCTCGGCCTTTCTAGCCTGGTGTTTTGTTCCACCTTTGCCCCCTTAGTTTCGGCTACCGGTGTTATGTTCCATAATTGAGCGCTCCTAACACGATCGGGGTTGTTATGGGGACCCCCTTGATAATTCGTTTTAGATTAAAGCTGGTCTGGCAAGGCCCAACTTTGGTTCTACATTTGCCCAACATAATAATTTTGTTAACACTGAAATGCATAGGGCGTCATGAACCCGAGGAGTAATTTTACATAAACAGGGGGGCCAGTGCTGATGGTGTTGGTCCCAAACGGTCTGCCTGCGGGGCCACCGCGAGGAAACTCGAGGTTTGGCACCCGTAGCTAGTTCCATCCGTCGTGTCCTGAGAACGAGATACGCGGCTCCTATCGGGATCGTCGACACGCCGGGCGGCCTTGCTGGATTAGTTTTACCTTTGACGAGGTATCTTGTGCATCGGGATTCCGGTGATGCTTTGGGTAATCTCAGAGTTGAGGTTTTCCGCTAGGGAATCCGACGAGATCGCGAGCTTCGTGATTGAGGATTTCTATGCGGCTTGTGGTAATTTGTGATGGACTAGTTGGAGCACCCCTGCAGGGTTAAATCTTTCGGAAAGCCGTGCCCGCGGTTATGTGGCAACATGGAAACTTTGTTTAACACTGGTTCTTGATAACTTGAAGTTAACTTAATTAAAACTTGCCAACTGTGTGCGTAACCGTGACTGTCTCTTTCGTGAGTTCCTTCTCCGATCGAGGACACGGTGGGGTTATGTCTGACGTAGGTAGGTGTTCAGGATCATTCATTTGATCATCAGTAGTTCACGTCCATTAGGCGTAGATCTTCCCCCTCTTATTTCTTGTACTCGTAAGTTAGCCACCAAATATATGCTTAGCCGCTGCTGCAACCTCACCACTTAACCATACCTCACCCATTAAGCTTTGCTAGTCTTGATACCTTTGGAAATGAGATTGCTGAGTCCCCTGTGGCTCACAGATTACTACAACACCAGTTGCAGGTACAGGTAAAGGTTACTTGACGCGAGCGCGTTGATTGTTCATTTGGAGTTGCTTCTACTTCTTCTTCTTCATCATCGATCTAGGATGGGTTCCAGGCCTGCAGCCTGGGATAGCAAGGATGGACGTCGTTCTTCTTTTGTCGTTTGTTTCCGTCCGTAGCCGGACCCTGCTCTTACTCTTGATGATTATGTAATGTACTGATGTGACTCTGATGTAGCATGTGGTGAGTGTAAGCCAACTCTTTATATATCTCTTCTTTTCAGTACATGTACTTGTAACGATATCCATTCTTGCGACACGACGAGATGCGCTTCTATCCCTGACAAGGCCCTCATGCCAAATTGAGGATAGGGTCGCATCTTGGGCGTGACAGGCAGCCCGACCACAAACACCATGGTCTTTCCTATAGATCGTATTTCTGCGGAGCTCGGGCGGAGCCCTGCAGGAGTAGATCCTTCACCACCACCTGAGCGCCGTCACGCTGCCGGAGAACTCATCTACTTCTCCGTCTTGCTTGCTTGATCAAGAAGGCCGAGATCATCGTCGAGCTGTACGTGTGCTGAACGCGGAGGTGTTTTCCGTTCGGCACTAGATCGGAGCGGATTGTGGGACGGTTCGTGGGACGGTTCGCGGGGTGGATCGAGGGACGTGAGCACGTTCCACTACATCAACCGTGTTTCTTAACGCTTCCTGCTGTGCGATCTAGAAGGGTACGTAGATCCAAATCTCCTCTCGTAGATGGACATCACCATGATAGGTCTTTGTGCGCGTAGGAATTTTTTTGTTTCCCATGCAACGTTCCCCAACAAGATATAGGTTTTTGTAATATGAAATTACAAAAACAGCAAGGTAACTAGTAACAAAAGTGAGCACGAACGGTATTGCAATGCGTGGAAACAAGGCCTAGGGTTCATACTTTCACTAGTGAAGTTCTCTCAACAAAGATAACATAATTGGATCATATAACTAGCCCTCAACATGCAACAAAGAGTCACTCCAAAGTCACTAATAGCGGAGAACAAACGAAGAGATTATTGTCGGGTACGAAACCACCATAAAGTTATTCTTTCTGATCGATCTATTCAAGAGTTCATACTAGAATAACACCTTAAGATACATATCAACCAAGACCCTAATGTCACCTAGATACTCCATTTTCACCTCAAGTATCCGTGGGCATGATTATACGGTATGCATCACACAATCTCAGAATCATCTATTCAACCAACACATAGGACTTCAAAGAGTGCCCCAAAGTTTCTACCGGAGAGTCAAAACGTGTGCCAACCCCTATGCATAGGTTCCCAATGTCACGAACCCGCAAGTTGATCACCAAAACATACATCGAGTACTCACATGAATCCACGTGTGCCAACCCATATGCATAGGTTCCCAATTGTCACAAACCCGCAAGTTGATCACAGCAGATAGACACATGCAAGACATACATCAAGTGTTCTCAAAGACTCAATCCGATAAGATAACTCCAAAGGGGAAAATCAATTCATTACAAGAAGGGAGAGGGGGAAGAACATCATAAGATCCACTATACTAGCAAAGCCCACGGTACATCGAGATCAAGACATCTCAAGAACACGAGAGAGAGAGAGATCAAACACATAGCTACTGGTACATACCCTCAGCCCCGAGGGAGAACTACTCCCTCCTCGTCATGGAGATCTCCGGGATGATGAAGATGGCCACTGGAGATGGATTCCCCCTCCGGCAGGGTGCCGGAACGGGCTCCAGATTGGTTTTTGGTGGCTACAGAGGCTTGCGGCGGCGGAACTCCCGATCTAGGTTTCTTTCTAGGGGTTTCTATATTTATAGGAATTTATGGCGGTGGAATTGCGTCAGTTGGGCCCACGAGGAGGTCACAAGCTCGCACGGTGCGACCTGGGGGGTAGGCCGCGCCCCATGGGCTTGTGACTCCCTCGTGGCACTTCTGGCCTTCTTCTAAAGCTTCGGGGGTCTCTTTTGGTCCAAAAAAATCATCGTAAAGTTTCATTCCATTTGGACTCCATCTGAAAAAGGGTCAAAAACACGAAAAAAACAGAAATTGACACTTGGCACTGAGTTAATAGGTTAGTCCCAAAAAAGATATAAAATAGCATATTCATGCATATAAAACATCCAAAGTTGACAAGATAATAGCATGGAACCATAAAAAATTATAGATACGTTGGAGACGTATCAAGCATCCCCAAGCTTAACTCCTGCTCGTCCTCGAGTAGGGAAGTGATAAAGAATGAATTTTTGATGTTGCATGCTACCTAGCATAGTTGTCCTTTGTAACTTCTCTCACGTGACATGAATGTTCAGATACGAAAGATTCAAAGCAATAGTTTGCTATTGACATGAAAACAATAATACTTCAAGCAAACTAGCAAGTTAATCATAAACTTTTGAAATAACAAGGCCAAAGAAAGTTATCCCTACAAAATCATATAGTCTGGCTATGCTCCATCATCCCCACACAACTAATTTAAATCATGCACAACCCCGGAATTGGCCAAGTAATTGTTTTCGCACTCTTACTTTCTCAAACTTTTTATAACTATCACGCAATACATGAGCGCGAGCCATGGATATAGCACTATAGGTGGAATAGAGTATGGTGGTGGTTGTGAGACAAAAAGGAGGAGATGGTCACACTGACTCGGCATATCAATAGGCTATGGAGATGCCCATTAATAGATATCAATGTGAATGAGTAGGGATTGCCATACAAAGGATGCACTAGAGCTATAAGTATGTGAAAGCTCAAATGGAAAACTAGTGGGTGTGCATCCAACTTGCTTGCTCACGAAGACCTAGGGCAATTTTGAGGAAGCCCATCATTGGAATATACAAGCCAAGTTATAAAATGAAGATTCCCACTAGCATATGGTAGTGACAAAGTAAGAAGCTCTCAATCATGAAGAACATGGTGCTAACATGAAGCACAAGTGTGGAAAAAGATAGTAGCATTGTCCCTTCTCTCTTTTTCTCTCTTTTTTTCATTTGGGCTCTTAGGCCTCTTTTTTTCTTTTCTTTTCTCTTTTTTTTGGACTCTTTAGCCTTTTTTTTATTTCCTCACATGGGACAATGCTCTAATAATGATGGTCATCACACTTTTATTTACTCACAGCTCAAAATGATGATGACTCTATAGGAAATGCCTCCGGCAGTGTACCGGGATGTGCAACGATCTAGCATGGCATATGACGTTGAAACATCTCGCTAGCTATCTTACGATCATGCAATGGCAATATGAGAGTGACGGCACAAGTCATGAGACGGAACGGTGGGAGTTGCATGGCAATATATCTCGGAATGGCTATGAAAATGCCATAGTAGGTAGATATGGTGGCTGTTTTGAGGAAGGAATTTGGTGGGTTTGTGCACCGGCGAGAATTGCGCGGCACTAGAGAGGCTAGCAATGGTGGAAGGTGAAAGTGCATCTATACCATGGGCTCACATTAGTCATGAAGAACTCACATACTTATTGCGAAAGTTTTTATTAGTAATCGAAACAAAGTGCTAAACGTATACTCCGAGGGGAAGGGTTGGTAGGTGTAAACCATCGCGCGATCCTGACATCAACACAAAGGATGACAATCAATAGATCAATTATGCTCGGACTTCCTAAAATAGCGGTTCACCATACGTGCATGCTACGGGAATCACTAACTCCAACACAAATATCTCTAGATTCACAACACCCTACTAACATAACTCTCAATATTACCGAATTCACGTCTCAAAACTAATTGAGAGGAATTGAAACTTCTCTTTCTACTCAATGCACATGAAGATGGAGGTTTTTGCGTCCTCTTTGGGTACCTAGCACATTTGGGACTACTTTCATAGCATAAGCCAACTACCAAATCACGCACCGCCATGCTCTAAATATATAGTGAAGCACAAGAGCAAAAGTATCTAGCTCAAAAGATATAAGTGAAGCACAAGAGCAAAAGTATCTAGCTCAAAAGATATAAGTGAAGCACTATAAGCATCATAGCAAAATCATGATGAGTGGATGTCTCTCTCTCTCTCTCAAAAAGGTGGGCATCAAGGATTATTGTGACACAACAAAAAGAAAAGACTCCTAAGATACAAGACGCTCCAAGCAAAACACATATCATGTGGTGAATAAAAATATAGTCCCAAGTAATGTTACCGATGGATTGAAGACGAAAGACGGGATGCCTTCCCGGGGCATCCCCAAGCTTAGGCTTTTTGGCATCCTTGAATATGGCTTGAGATGCCTTGGGCATCCCCAATCTTAGGCTCTTGGCACTCCTTATCTCTTTGTCCATGAGAACATCACCCAAAACTTGAAAACTTCAAAACACAAAACTTAAACAGAAACTTGTGATAACATTAGTACAAGAAAACAAACTACCACTTCTTTCGGTACTGTAGAAAACTTGGATTCTATCTATATTGATGATGGGCTACTGTATTCTCACTTTTCCATGGCTAGTACCCCCTGATACTAACCATAGTTTCATCAAAACAAGCAACCAACTCAACAAAAACAGAATCTGTCAAAAACAGACCAGTCTGTAGCAATCTGTATACTTCGTATACTTCTGGTACCTCACAAAATCTGAAAAATTACGACGGTATGGGGAAAAAGCATATAAATCTGCAGCAAAAAGAATCAACTCAAAATCTCTTTCTGAATAAAAATTAAAAATCATCTCGTGAGCAGAAAGTTTCTGTCTTTTTCCAGCATGATCAAACAACTATCACCCAAGCTATCATAAAGGCTTTACTTGGCACAAACGCTAAAAGAAACACAAAAAACACAATCATAACAGAATTATGATGGTGTGGGAAAAGAAAAACAGAAAGCAAAAAGGCAAAAATAAATTCATTGGGTTGCCTCCCAACAAGCGCTATTGTTTAACGCCCTTAGCTAGGCATGATTACAATGATGCTCACATAAAAGGGAAGGATTGAAACACAACGAGAGCATCATGGAGCATGTGGCTAGAACATTTAAGTCTAACCCACTTCCTATGCATAGGGATTTTGTGAACAAACAACTTGTTGGAGCAAGAATCAACTAGCATAGGAAGGCAAAACAAGCATAGCTTCAAAAATTTCAACGCATGGAGAGGAAGCTTGATACTATTGCAATAAGTAGAAGCATATGATCCTCTCTCATAGTAATTTTCAGTAGCATCATGAATGAATTCAACAATATAACCAGCACCTGAGGCTTTCTTTTCATGATCTACAAGCATAGGAATTTTACTACTCTCCACATAAGGAAATCTATTCTCAAGAATAGTAGTGGGAGTATCGTAAAAGACTTGAGCACTACAAATTGTGTCCACAATGAAAAAGCAAGGTTTAGCAAAGGGGTTTTCAAAATTATGACAAGTTTTATCATCCCTCTTCTTCAAAGCATAAGTATCCTCACAATAATCATCATAGATAGGGGGCATGCTTTCATCAAAATGATTTTGATCATTCAAAGTGGAAGAACTAAAAAGATCATCTTCATCAAATATAGCATCCCCAAGCTTGTGGCTTTGCATATCATTATCATCATGGGTATTCAAAGAATTAATGCTAAGAACATTGCAATCATGCTCATCATTCACATATTCTATGCCAAGTATTCTATGTAATTCTTCTTTCAACACTTGAGCATAATTTTCCTTCCCATCATGCTCACGAAGGACATTGAAAAGATGGAGCATATGAGGCATCCTCAATTCCATTTTTTTGTAGTTTTCTAGCGAAAGAACAAGAAACAAAAAGATTCGATTGCAAGATCTAAATATATACCTTCAAGCGCTAACCTCCTAGAAAAATGCTTCGTTGACGGGATGTTAGTGCCGCTTACCTAGCCTCCCCGGCAACGGCGCCAGAAAAATGCTTGATGTCTACTACGCAACCTTCTCCTTGTAGACGTTGTTGGGCCTCCAAGTGCAGAGGTTTGTAGGACAGTAGCAATTTTCCCTCAAGTGGGTGACCTAAGGTTTATCAATCCGCAGGAGGCGTAGGATGAAGATGGTCTCTCTCAAGCAACACTGCAACCAAATAACAAAGAGTCTCTTGTGTCCCCAACACACCCAATACAATGGTAAGTTGTATAGGTGCACTAGTTCGGTGAAGAGATGGTGAAACAAGTGCAATATGGATGGTAGATATAGGTTTTTGTAATCTGAAATTACAAAAACAGCAAGGTAACTAGTAACAAAAGTGAGCACGAACGGTACTGCAATGCGTGGAAACAAGGCCTAGGGTTCATACTTTCACTAGTGAAGTTCTCTCAACAATGATAACATAATTGGATCATATAATTAGCCCTCAACATGCAACAAAGAGTCACTCCAAAGTCACTAATAGCGGAGAACAAACGAAGAGATTATTGTCGGGTACGAAACCACCATAAAGTTATTCTTTCTGATCGATCTATTCAAGAGTTCATACTAGAATAACACCTTAAGATACATATCAACCAAGACCCTAATGTCACCTAGATACTCCATTGTCACCTCAAGTATCCGTGGGCATGATTATACGATATGCATCACATAATCTCAGAATCATCTATTCAACCAACACATAGAACTTCAAAGAGTGCCCCAAAGTTTCTACCGGAGAGTCAAAACGTGTGCCAACCCCTATGCATAGGTTCCCAATGTCACGAACCCGTAAGTTGATCACCAAAACATACATCGAGTACTCACATGAAACCACGTGTGCCAACCCATATGCATAGGTTCCCAATTATCACAAACCCGCAAGTTGATCACAGCAGATAGACACGTGCAAGACATACATCAAGTGTTCTCAAAGACTCAATCCGATAAGATAACTCCAAAGGGGAAACTCAATTCATTACAAGAAGGGAGAGGGGGGAAACATCATAAGATCCACTATAGTAGCAAAGCCCACGGTACATCGAGATCAAGACATCTCAAGAACACGAGAGAGAAAGATCAAACACATAGCTATTGGTACATACCCTCAGCCCCGAGGGAGAACTACTCCCTCCTCTTAATGCAGATCTCCGGGATGATGAAGATGGCCACCGGAGATGGATTCCCCCTCCGGCAGGGTGCCGGAATGGGCTCCAGATTGGTTTTTGGTGGCTACAGAGGCTTGCGGCGGCGGAACTCCCGATCTAGGTTTCTTTCTAGGGGTTTTTGAATTGGGATTATTCCATCTGTGCCCCCAATTCCTTAGTTGTGCTTAGTTTTCCCCACGCTTCAAACTTTTGCTCACTTTTCCCCTCTCCCTTAGCTAAAACTCTCACAAATGTTGATAACAGGCGTTTGCCGTCTTGGCCGTTAAGTGACTTATGGGGCCATGTTGGACTCTGTTGACTGTGGTTGTGGCTTGGCTGGTTGGGCCGTGTTTGTGTTCATAGGACGGGCCCGTTAGTTTGTTGGTAATAAATTAAAAAAGCCTACTATCGATGGATGCAGCCTGCTATGCATGCCCGGCTTTGGCATCGATGTAGCCTGCTATGCATGTGAACACCGCCACGCACGCATCTAGTGACCTAGACCTAAACGCATGCATGCATGCCGACACGCACGCATCGATCCGTGCCGCACGGTTGCCAGTGGATTCAGTCACTCCGCAACGTCGTTTCATGCGTCGCAGGCATACGTGCCGGTGGCAGAAGCGGCAGGCTGCACGCACGCTCGCACGCTCGTGTCCATATGTCGAGGCATCGGTTCACGCCGCACGGCTGCCGCTCGATTCAGTTGTGCCGGTGGCAGAATGGGCAGGCAGGCAGCCGCCAACGCAGAGCACGCACAAGGGGGAGGCAGGCAGCCGCCAACGCAGAAGGGGGAGGCAGCCGCCAACGCAGAGCATGCAGAGCCGCCAACGCAGAGCACGCTCGCTTCGATTCACGTTCACACATTGATGATCGCATCGGTTCACACAGCACTGAGTCACGATCTACGCCGTTTGCGCATGTACCCACTTCGTCTCCCCTAGCTATTTAAACTGCCCTTCATTGCCTCTTCTTCTACAGATCCATCTACGCCTCCCACTTCTCTTCTTCCCCCAAAAGCCAAAGCGGTTCCACTCAGCGAAGCGTTCAAGATGCAGTTCTACGGGCCGACGTTCCAAGAGCCTCCCACCGTGTCGGAACGGCGGTACCCCGCCAACGTCGTCGTCGAGGAATCGCTCCGCGTGTGGGCGTTCTCACGCTGGAGGGGTAGCACTGAGCTTGCACGGGGGTTCCTCTGTGCGGGCTTCCACCACCTCCCGGCGGGCTCGCCGCCCATGTTCAACCTCGTGGAGCAGCGTCCCCACGCCAACGCTCCACCGGTAGGGCTCGTCATTCACTTCACCAACAGGTTCGATGCCTACCACCTGCTCGGCAAGGTGTATTGGTGTGGGTGCGAGTTCATCGCATTCACCACCTATAACATCTTCACCGACTTCGAGAGCATCTTCCCCGCTCGCGACCGCATGCACAACCTCCCGTACTACCTCGGCGACAACGGCCTTGAGGAGGAGGAGTACTGAAGCCGGCGGCGAAGAAGACAGTGAAGCCGGCGGTTAAGGTGAAGACGACGGTGAAGACATGGCGGTGTTGCCCTAGCTACCCTATCTACTATGTAGTATTAGTTTGGTGTGTGTGTTGCCCGACCTAGATACCCTAATTATTATTATCTATGTAAGAAATTGATGTCGTGTTATATGTAAGAACTTATGTTGCCCTAGCAACCCTATCTAAGTTAAGTTATGTGTGTTATATTAATGCTTTGTTATGTTTGTATTTTGTTTGTCCCAAGTTTAGACACGGCTAATTGGCGTGGGAAAAATTAACCAAGCTAACTAAAAATTATGTGTTTACAGATGCCTTCTAAAAATAAGAACATATTGTACATTTGGTGTTGGTTTGTTGAGCTCTGTATTTTTTAGGTATTCCAAGAATACTTTGGTTTTCAGAAATATTGAAGTATCAAATACTTTGAGATGTTTGGATTTAGTCAAAAGTGTAGTTTTATATACTTTAATCCCTACTTTAATATGTAGAAAACTACACTATGTTTGATGTATGGTTGGACCTCTTTTTCCAATCATGAAGTATAAATTACACTATGTAGAAAACTACACTATGTAGAAAACTACACTTTGAGATGTTTGGCTTTAGTCAAAAGGATAAATGAAGGGACCCATAAAGGAAATCCAAAAAAATTCCTCAATGAGATAGAAGAGATTGGTCAATCAAATTAATGAAAAAAGCAATCAGAAACAAAAAAGAACAAAGCAATCGTTCCTAAACAAAAAAGAAACATCACTTGTTTCTGGGCCTCATTTATCCTTTGTGGGCCTATTGCAGCTTGATTCTCTTTGGGCCCGCGAACTAGGTTTTTTTTCTAGCAGAACTGACGAACTCGAGGACAAAAGTTTGGCAAGTGCGAGAGAGAAGAGATGAACTTGATGTATATCCCTTGTGCTGCTCAAGTACTGCTTACTGTCATCTGACGAGCTAGGGTATGATCCAACACTCGAGGTTATTAGCTAACAAAATAATCCTATCACTGAACGGGTACTTGTCTTCTGTCGAAACTGAAAGTGTCGAAACTTAACAGTAAACAGCATACATTCAGAGATCGACAATTGCACTAAATAGAGTTGCATTTGAGATAAATAGACGAGGATTGCTAAACAGTGGCAACAACAGTAGAAAAACATCTCTAACGAGAGATGGCCATCAAGTAAAAAATTCCTAGAGCAAGTATTCCTAAAGCTATCAGATTGGATTGCTTCTTCAACTCAATCAGCTGCTTGAAGTTCTTGTTCATCTTCTTCAATTCCGTCTTCAGTTTGACATCTACCACCGTCGGGTATTCCAGACGCACTGCTGCTGCCGGAGCGGCACTGTCATGGGGCAGATTGAACTCGCGGATTGCATCCCCCCTCAAATCCAGCAAGCCCAACCCTTGAAGCCTCTGGATGTAATCATCCATCCACTCGAAATGGTGGCATTTCTTCACGATCTGAAAACGAAATCATGTAACCTAAATCCAAATCTGACAGAGATAAAGGATGCGAGGAAAACTCAGATCTAACCTGCCCCTCCGGCTTGCTCTCGCATTTGACGAACTCGCGCCCAAAGTTCCCATTCTTCTCCTCCTTCGAAGTCAACCGCTTCAGTGGCGCAGTTCGTGGGCAGTCAGTGCATCGAGTCATCGGCACTAGACCATACACCGGCCACGTGGAACGGGGGGCTTACGAGGAGGTCGACATATCGCCCGAGAGGAAAAAACAGAGGAATTGGTCGAGAGGAAGAAGAACGAGAAGATGGGGAAAGAAACAGAGGAATTGCTCGATCAGCTCGATGCCTTTGTCTGTCAGATGGAGAAGAGGAGAAGGGGAAGCTATATTGATGATTTGTCACATTGTATTTTGCAGTTTGAATATTTGAACCAACTCTTAGCACTGACATGTGGTGGTCATGTGCGAAAAATAGAATTTCATATGTAAAGTGGGGCAGATCATAAAAACCCGAGAAGGACAGTGCAGTAGCCAAGCAGGATGCATCACGCGGATCGCGCATGCCTGCCCCACATCTGACGGGTGGTGTTTGGTGCTAGGGTAGGATCCGACGGCGGACATTCGACGCTAGGGTTTGGAGCATTTCTGCGGGGTTATGAGCGAGTCAACGGGGTTATTAGGGTATGACCAGATTTCAAATGGCCATAACTAAATTAGAAAAAATCGCGAAAATATAAAACAAACGTAGTTCGTCTGTTTATGAGACCTAGTTACCATAAAAAATATAAACTCGGTATAGGGGCGTTTTTTTTGAAAAATCATTTTTTGAAGTGATCTCTCAAAATCAAGTTCAAATGTTTTTAAAAAATTCAAAAAAAATCAAAATGTTGTAATTCTTGCGCACATAGCCGTCATATGTGACAAGGTTATGAGAAAAAATATAAACTTGGTGTAGGTCATTTTCATGAAAAAAGCCTTCACAGAAATGAGCTATCACCTATGAACATTTTCAGAGTTCATAAAATAGGGAGAGAGGGTTTAGGGTTTGAAAAAAAAAATCAAAAAAAAATCAGAAAAATCTCCATAGCTTCATTTTGGATTGAATAAGAAGGATCTGAACTTACTTTTTCATTTTCATATCTAAAACGTGTTATTTGACGGTTTTGAATTAAAAGCATATTTTTTCAAAAAAAACATGTAGTAATATGAATATTAATCAATAAATAGTGAGACTTTGTTTTTACCCTATATATATGGAACAAGTGTTAATAAAAATATATATGTCTCAATTAGGGAAGGTCAAAAAAAACTTGATTTCAAATAGGGCTGTTTACCCTAGCTTTCGAGCTCGTTTCTAGCACATTTCTCATTCGGACTGTTCACCTAGGAATATTGGACTTCAAATGCTCGATCAAATACACCACACAGAGCAATGAACCTCCAATGTTCAACTTCAACTTTGGCTCGAATCCAAATTTTGGCCCAAATTCAAATTTTGATGGAAATTTGAATTTTGACTCAAATAAGGAACCAAAGTAGAAGCAACATTATTACAACTGATGCCAACATTATTACAACTGATGCCAACATTATTACAGTAGCTCAAAGCTACCAAGTTTTAAGATGCCAACATCTTAATACAAATCTACCAAGTTTTAAGCGATCGACTCGCCCTCAAATTGACAACACAAACATTTCCCAACAACTTAATTCAAATTTTTGACTTGCTCCTTGTGTTTGTAGCTGGCTTCACCGTCTTGCTCCTGGTTTCCCTAGTTGAGATGCTCTTTTCTTTCAAACTCTTGTTCCTTTTGATCTTGGGCTTTACTTGGTGTTTTCCCCGTGGAGGTGCTGATGGAGTAGTTCCACTCGCCGAGCACTTGACGACCATTTGACGGTCATCTATGGGTTCAGTAATCTTTAAAGGCACAATTGGAACAATTACCCCCTCCTCTTCCTCTCTTATAGCTTCAAAACCATCAAAGGCCATGGTTTCAAAAACTTCTGCTTCATTTGCTGCTGCATTCTCCACTGCATCTTCAATCTCCATTGCTGCTGCATTCTCCACTGCATCTTCAATCTCCATTTCTGTTGCACTCTCCTCAGCATTGGCTGATGTCCATCTTTCCTCCTCTCCAAATGATGCATCCACTGCATTGGTACAAAGCCTAGCAATATGCCCCAGAACTCCACATTTTTTGCAAGCACGCTTCTTTGGTAGACGACCCTCCTCACGTGCTCTAATCCTCTGGTTCCTTGGTCTTCCTGGTGGTCTAGTAATAACAGGAGCGTGGAGTTTGAACCCTGGATCTACTATGTTCCATTGATCTTTCCCCAATAGTGCAGGCACATTGTCAGCATAAGCAGCCATAAATTTGGCAACAGAGAAATACTCAGAGCAATATTGATCAACTTCACCATCTGCACCCCCGATAACGGTCATCGGATGTAGGGCATGTATGCATGGCTTCCCACGGATCTGCCATTGCCTACAAGTACATTCTCTAGTACTTAGGTTCACAGGATACATCCATACCCTATTTTTAGTGTCAGTATAGGTAACCTCTCCCTCATATGTACCAGATCGAATACATTTCATCTTCAGGCCTCTTGCCTTCAAGTGCAATGCCTTAATCAGTGATGGGAGCATTTGATGACCAACATATTGTGTTTCTGCAATTCTTTTGCGAAGATCCATCTTTATCATGATCATTTGCCTCATCGTGTCAAATGCTTGCCACAACAAGAGCCCTTTCACTGACTTGAACTTTGAATTGAAGCATTCTGCAAGTTTACTGGTCACATAATCTACTTTGCAGATTTCATTGAATTTGCTTCTTGACCACACCTTACCATGATGTGCATCCATGTACTCCTTCACAAGAGGATTTTGAGCATACAACACTCTCAAATGGTGTTCATGCTTCCTTTTGCTGCATGCGTATGATGCTGGCCATAAGTTCTCATCATAAACTTTACCTTTGAACTTCTTTTTGAAATTATGCGCTAGGTGTCGCATACATTCCCTATGCTCCACTCGAGGGAATACAATTTCCACTGCACTCTCTAAACCCTTGCAAGCATCTGTGTGTACAGCTAAACCTGGGGGTGTGCCTATAATGTTGCGCAACTGCTGTAGAAACCAGACCCAACTTTCCTCACACTCTGCCTCCACCACACCAAATGCAACTAGGAATAGCCAGTTGTGTCCACCAACTGCAGAAGCTGCTACTAGCTGTCCTCTCCATCTTCCAGTCAAATGTGTAGCATCTACAGCCAAATAGGGCATGCAACCATCTAGAAACCCCTGCCAGCAAGCCTTGAAACAAACAAAAGCCCTTCTGAAGCACTCCTTCTGAAATGACTTCCCTTTTATTTTGAATTGAACTGTATGCTTGTCAATCTCTACAACACTCCCTGGACTTGCCATCTCCACTTCAGCTTTGAAAGTCTAAAGCAGCTGAAAACTGTCATTCCATTGACCATTAATTCTGTCAAGAGCCTTTTCCCTAGCATTGAAAATTCTCATGTAAGGAATTTCTATCTTGTACTTCTCAAAAAGCTTCCCATGGAGTGCTGCTGGACCAAGTCCAGGTTCTTCTCTCAGCCAATCTAATATAGCATCTGCCACCCACCTAGTTTTTGCTAGCTTGGTTTTGGCCTTCCCCCCTCCCCCTCCAGGTGGACAGGTGTGCTTGTGTGGGTTTTTCTTTATCTGAAACAAAATAAAAGGGTAAAAAACAGTTAAGAAACCTTACTCAACAATCTGAAACTAAATTACTAACTGAACTTGGATGACCTGAATATATTTGCTCTTTCTCATACGAGATGCATGCAACTTCCACCTACACCTAGGATATGGACAAAAAACTGTGAACCTTGCTGGCTCACTCCTTTTAATCTTATAGGTGTTTTCAGATATAATGCACCATGTTGTCACTGCATTCCGACAGTCCACCATTGATTGGAAAATGGTACCTACACTAAGCTCAGGTTTTTCCCTGTTCCACTCAATTGTTGGCATGTCATCACCATCGTATTCATCCTCGATTAAGTTGTCCATGTTCTCCACCTTCTTTTCATCGTCAGTGTCATCAAACCTAGCTTGGCTGATGGGCTCCTCCATATATTCGTCATCCACTGCTTGCTGACTGGCTACATCGACCAGTTCAGGAAACATCATCTCGTCTTCATCATCATTTGTAGGCACTGCCTCGTCAGGTTCTGCATCCTCTTCTACACCAACTGCAGAAGGTACACGAGAAGCAGCAGCTGAATTGGAACCACAATTGGCAGCAGGCATGTTGTGGCTCCATGAACCACTTGCTTTACTTGGTGTCGACCTACAAGGAGTGTCGGGGTGCTGGCTATTAGCATAGACAGATGATGTCTGAACTCCCTTCCCCTTCACCCATTCTGCGCGTGGCTGAAGCACATCGATTTGGAGTTTACCGAATCGGCAGCCAGCAATCCCAGCAAAAAGCAACGGCATATGATCGTTGCAAGTTAGTGGGAGAAATCTTTGCTCGTCACTGCTGAAGTAATTCAGTTCAACAGCATCGGCATCACTCCAGGGATAGGTGTTTCTTAGCTCAGCTTGCAAATCTTTGAAAGATATGCTGGTTTCTACCACTTTGGGATAGAAAAATGATGAAATCAAATGCGGTTTAGTACCATGCAGGACACTAGTTTCCATTCTAATCGCCAGCTAGAAAGCCAGCGCGGGATCAATCCTATTTTGTTGAAGGAAATAAAGGCTTCAGTTAGCCAGGTAAAATCAAGCACAAATTCGAACGATTCAAGCAAATAGAAGTCAAATACGGCCTACAATACGACTTAGAATGTCAAGTCGAGAGGAACAATGCTTACCCTGGTTTAATCCATGAATTATCTGTCGCGGATTCGACCCATTCCTCTCCATGGTCGACTGCATTCCGGGCGTCCTCACTCAACATCGCTATGTAATCCTAGATGGGGAGGTGGGCTATATCTGGCGGAGACGCAGCGTCGCCGACGAACGGAATAGGGGCATATGGTGGAGGAAACAACTGCGGTGGACGCGGCACGACACCGACGGAGGAGGCTGGGCAGTGCGGTGCAGTGCGGCCTGTCTAGATATGTTTTAGATTCAGACAAGCTGCCCAATACGTGTCTCCTTGCGGTCCCACCCGTCAGCAAGCAACAGTCAGACGAAGACTCGGCCCCACTTGTCAGCAATTAACGGTCAATGGACGGTCAAGACGACAAACGGCCGCTATGAGCATTTGTGAGAGTTTCAGCTAAGGAAGTGGGGAAAAGTGAGCAAACGTTTGGAGCGTGGGGAAAAGTGAGCACAACTAAGGAACGAGGGGCACTAATTTAAATATCCCTTCTGAATTTATAGGAATTTATGGTGGTGGAATTGCGTCAGTTGGGCCCACGAGAGGTCACAAGCCCGCACGGTGCGACCTCGGGGGTAGGCCGCGCCCCATGGGCTTGTGACTCCCTCGTGGCACTTCTGGCCTTCTTCCAAAGCTTCGGGGCTCTCTTTTGGTCCCAAAAAATCATCATAAAGTTTCATTCCATTTGGACTCCATCTGAAAAAGGGTCAAAAACACGGAAAAAACAGAAACTGGCACTTGGCACTGAGTTAATAGGTTAGTCCCAAAAAAGATATAAAATAGCATATTCATGCATATAAAACATCCAAAGTTGACAAGATAATAGCATGGAACCATCAAAAATTATAGATATGTTGGAGACATATCACATGTCCATGAGCAAAATGATGGAGATAGCAACCCGTTATGCAAACAGAGAAGAAGAAGACCGCCTCCGTAGCGGCAAAGGTAAAACAGTCGACAATGCTGATGCCAATTCCAATCGGAAGCAGAAGCGGAAGGTTGAAAGCGCTACACCAGCAGAAGCAGCCGCTCTGGTGGCAGGAAAATACAAGGGAAAGTCCAAGGCACCATTTCCCCCAAGAAATCCAAGATGAATTTGGATGTTTTGGATCAGCCGTGTGTATTCCACATGAAAAAAGATGAAGAGGGCAATCTGATATTGCCAAAGCACACCACTCGGCAATGCCGACTGTTGATCCAAGAGTTCAAAGAAGGCTAGTCGAGTGGAAAAGACCCTGAAGAAGAGAATGACGAAGAAAAATATGATTTCCCTAAAGTCCAAGCAACGCTTATGAGTTTTGCTGACGTAGATAGCAAAAGTCGATTGAAAGTCATCAATAGAGAAGTCAACATGGTAATGCCATCCACCCCATCGTATCTGAAGTGGTCGTAGACCCCCATCATGTTTGATCAGTCGGATCACCCAGTTGTTCTTCCGACTCCAGGTCGACAGGCTCTGGTGGTCGATCCAGTTGAAGAGGGTGTTCGGCTTCGTAAAGTCTTGATGGATGGAGGAAGCAGACTGAATATCTTATACGCAGAAACTCTCAAGGGGATGGGCATTGCGATGTCCCGACTCAGCGAGAGCACCATGTCCTTTCATGGAGTTATCCCAGGGAAGAAGGCTAAGTTACTCGGCCATATCGCGTTAGATTTTGTTTTTGGTTCAGACAAGAACTTTCGCAAAGAGAAGCTCACGTTCGAGGTGGTGGACTTCCAGAGTGTGTACCATGCTATTCTGGGTCGTCCGGCTTATGCACTTTTCATGGCGCGACCATGTTACATGTACCTGAAGATGAAGATGCCAGGGCCTAAAGGAGTCATCACTGTCTCAGGCAATCGGCAGAGAGCTGGAGAGTGTTTTCAACAAGGATCAAAAATTGCAGATCAACATATGGCTGTAGTAGAGTTGGAAGAGTATCGGAAGAATGCTGACCCTGCCGACCTAATGCGCTCCAAGAAGCCCGCTTTCGAGACCGCTTTTCAGTCAACAGGTGAGGTCAAGCCAGTGCACATCCACCCGACAGATCCCAATGCTGCTCCGACCAACATATCTACAACACTCGACAGCAAATAGGAAGCCGAGCTCACCCAGTTCCTCCGTGAGAACTGGGACATCTTTGCATGGAAGCCTGCCGACATGTCGGGTGTACCCAGGGAGCTGGGTGAGCAGTGCTTGAGAGTGGATCCGAAGGCGAGGCCAGTCAAGGAGTGCCTGCGACGATCTGCAGCAGAGAAGAGGAAAGCAATCGGCGAGGAGGTAGCGCGACTCTTGGAGGCCAAATTCATTCGCGAGGTTTACCACTCCGAGTGGCTCGCGAATGTTGTCATGGTCCCCAAGAAGGACAAATCCCTTCGCATGTGTATCGACTTCAAGAACATTAATAAGGTATGTCCAAAAGACCACTTCCCACACCCCCGCATTGATCAAATTGTCGATTCGACTGCAGGGTGCGAGCGTTTGTCTTTTTTGGATGCTTACTCTAGCTACCATCAGATCCGTCTGTTTGGCCCAGACGAAATAAAAACAGCCTTCATCACCCCTTTTGGGTGTTTCTGTTATATCACCATGCGTTTTGTCTGAAGAATGCCGGCGCAACCTTCATGCGCATGATTCAGAAGTGTTTACCCGACCAGATTAGTCGGAATGTTGAAGCGTACATGGATGATATTGTTGTCAAGTCGCGCAAAGGTTCCGACCTGCTGACTGACCTACCAGAAACATTTGCTAATTTGAGGAAGTATGATATCAAGCTAAACCTAGACAAGTGCACCTTCGGCGTTCCTGGCGGCAAGTTACTCAGTTTTCTCATTTTAGAACGAGGAATCGACGTCAACTCCGAGAAAATATGCGCCATCATCCGAATGCAAAGCCCTGTGCGGGTTCACGACATACAAAAACTCACAGGCTACCTCACAGCATTGAGTAGGTTCATCTCTCGTCTCGGTGAAAAGGCACCGCCTTTATACTGACTGATGAAGAAATCAGATGTGTTCAAGTGGAATGATGAAGCAGAAGCAGCATTTGTAGAGCTCAAAGTTGTGCTTTCCACCCAGCCGGTGCTTGCTTCTCCCCACAGCAAAGAACCACTGCTCCTATACATCGCAACCACCAATCAGTTCGTCAGCACAGTTCTGTCAGTCGAGAGAGAAGAAGAAGGTAAAACTTACAAGGTCCAGCGCCCAGTCTATTACATTTCAGAAGTATTGACCCCTTTGAAGCAAAGGTATCCCCATTACCAGAAGCTTCTTTATGGAATATACTTGTTAGCAATAAAGGTGGCACATTACTTTCAAGATCACTCCATATCAGTCGACAGTGATGCCCCACTATCAGAGATTCTTCACAATCGGGATGCAGCTGGTCGAGTGGCTAAATGGGACATGGAGTTGCTATATTTGGACATCAAATTTGAGGCAAAGAAAGCCATCAAGTCTCAGGCCCTGGCTGATTTTATGGCCGAGTGGGTGGAACAACAATAGCCAGCTCAGATTCACTCGGCACACTGGACTATGTTCTTCGATGGCTCCAAAATGTTAAATGGGTCTGGTGCTGGTGTGGTATTGGTGTCTTCGAAAGGCGACAAGCTTAATTATGTCATCCAGATTCATTTCGATTTCTCCAACAATGAAGCTGAGTATGAAGCTCTCCTTTACGGGTTGCGTATGGCCATTTCACTCGACGTCCGACGCTTGATGGTCTACGGCGACTCAGATTTGGTGGTTAATCAGGTGATGAAGGAGTGGGATGTTAGGAACCCCGTCATGACTGGATACTGCAACGCAGTGAGGAAGATGGAGAAGAAGTTTGAAGGTTTATAGCTCCACCGTGTACCCCGACTGAAAAACAGGCAGCTGATGAGTTGGCTAAGATCGGATCCACTCGGAGGCCTATACCTAGCAATGTGTGTTTGGAACACTTGCACACTCCGTCTATGCAAGAAGACCCTTTCACTGAAGAACCCCCGCAACGTACAAGTGCTTCCAATCCGACTGAAGTCGATGTTCCAGTAGTCGTTGATCTGATCATGAAAATTCCGGTAATCACACCCGACTGGACTGTGTCGTATATTGCATACATCTTGAGGCGAGAGTTACCAGAAGACGAAGACGAAGCCAGACAGATTGTCCGCAAGTCGAAGGCCTTCACGGTGATGGGCGATCAGCTCTATAGAGAGAGCGTTACCGGCGTAGCTCAACGATGCATCTCCCCTGAGGAAGGCCACCTGGTTCTGGAAGAAATCTACTTGGGAACCTGTGGCCATCATGTGTCCTCCCGGACCACCGTTGCCAAAGCATACCGAGCCGGATTTTTCTGGCCACGTGCGAATGAAATGGCTGAAGATCTCGTTGATCGTTGTGAAGGCTGTCAGTTCTACTCCAACTTGTCTCACAAACCTGCATCTGCTTTGAAGACTATCCCTCTCATCTGGTCGTTCGTTGTCTGGGGCCTAGATATGGTCGGACTTTCCGAACAGGTCAGAGTGGATTCACTCATTTGCTCGTTGCAGTCGACAACTTTACCAAATGGATCGAAGCTAAACCAATCAAGAAGCTGGATTCCCGCACAACCATCAAGTTCATGAAAGAAATTACATTCCGATATGGAGTCCCGCACAACATCATCACAGACAATGGGTCAAACTTCGACTCGGATGAATTCAAACATTGATGTTCTAACCAAGGGACCCGAGTGGATTATGCATCTGTTGCTCATCCCCAAACCAACGACCAAGCTGAGCGAGCAAATGGTCTTATCCTCCAAGGATTGAAACCCCGACTCATGCGAGACCTTGGGTATGCCGCGGGCGCTTGGGTGACTGAACTACCATCTGTTCTTTGGGGTCTGAGGACGACCCCGAATCGGTCAACTGGGCGAACACCCTTCTTCGTGGTGTATGGAGCTGAAGCCGTTCTACCGAGTGATTTACTCCATAATTCACCTCGAGTGGATCTCTATTCAGAAGCTGAAGCCGAGAAAGCACGACAAGATGGAGTGGATCTCTTGGAGGAGGAACGCGAGATGGCGTTGATTCGGTCGACAGTTTATCAACAAGACCTACGGCGTTTTCACTCAAGACATGTCAGGAGTCGGGCGTTTCACGAAGGCGATCTGGTGCTCTGAGTGGATCAACAACGACCTCATAAGCTAGCTCCTGCTTGGGAAGGGCCTTTCCTCATCACCAAGGTGTTGAATAATGGGGCTTATCGACTCTACAATATCCAGAAAAGGATTGACGAGCCGCATGCATGGAATGCAGATTTACACAAACGTTTTTATGTTTGATCACTGATTGATCTGATGTAACATATGAAGTTTGCTGAACAATGTTACTTGCCAAAGTCATGACTCCTTCAATTTGTGTCAATTCCAATCGAGCGGCGTCTAGCCCAAATCATACTCCGAGTGAAGAGCCATATTCACACTCGGGGGCTTAGCTGCGAACATGATTCGCCTAAGTTACGAAACCTTTCCAAGTGAATAACAAACTATTCACTCGGATGCTTAGCTGCGAACCAGTCTTCGCCTAAGTACAAATCATACTCCGAGTGAAGAGCGATCCTCACACTCGGGGGCTTAGCTGCGAACATGATTCACCTAAGTTATGAAATCTTTCCGAGTGAATAACAAACTATTCACTCGGATGCTTAGCTGTGAACCAGTCTTCGCCTAAGTACAAACCATACTCCGAGTGAAGAGCGATCCTCACGCTTTTGTTGGGTAACGTAGCATAAATTCAAAAAAATTCCTACGCATATTCAGATCTTCCAATGGAGAGACCAGCAACGAGAGAGGGGTGAGTGCATGTTCATACCTTTGAAGATCGCTAAGCGGAAGGGTTGCTAGAACGCGGTTGATGGAGTCGTACTCGCGGCGATTCAGATTGCGGTGTGATTCCGATCTAGTGCCGAACCACGGCACCTCCGTGTTCAACACATGTGCAGCCCGGTGACGTCTCCCGCACCTTGATCCAGAAAGGAGGAGGGAGAGGTTGGGGAAGATATCTGGCAGCACGACGGCGTGGTGTCGATGGAGAGACGAGGTCTCCCGGCAGGGCTTCGCCAAGCACCGGCAGAGAGGAGGAGAAAGAAGAGCAGGGCTGCGCTGAGGGAGAGGAAGATTCGTATCTCCAAAAGCCCAAAAGTGCCCACTATATATAGGGGGAGGGAGGGGCTGCGCCCCCTTGAGGGTTTCCCTCTCCTGGGAGGGGCGGCAGCCCTAGATGGGGGGAGGTGCGGCGGCCAAGGCGGGGAGGAGGGGTGGCGCACCCTTCTGGTGGGCCTTAGGCCCACATGCGCTAGGGTTCCGTAGCACGTCATCGTGTGACTAACTCCTTAGTCACATTGAGCTCATGATGATGTTCTACCGAGTGGGCCCAGAGATACCTCTCCGTCACGCGGAGTGACAAATCCCGATCTTGATTCGTACCAACCCAACAGACACTTTCAGAGGTACCCGTAGTGCACCTTTATAGTCACCCAGTTACGTTGTGACGTTTGATACACCCAAAGCACTCCTACGGTATCCGGGAGTTGCACAATCTCACGGTCGAAGGAAAAGACACTTGACATTAGAAAAGCTTTAGCATACGAACAATACGATCTAGTGCTACGCTTAGGATTGGGTCTTGTCCATCACATCATTCTCCCAATGATGTGATCCTGTTATCAATGACATCTAATGTCCATGACCAGGAAACCATAATCATCTATTGACTTACGAGCTAGCCAACTAGAGGCTTGTTAGGGACACATTGTGATCTATTTATTCACACATGTATTACTGCTTCCTGTTAATACAATTATAACATGAACAATAGACGATTATCATGAACAAGGAAATATGATAATAACCATTTTATTATTGTCTCTAGGGCATATTTCCAACAGTCTCCCACTTGCAATAGAGTCAATAATCTAGTTACATTGTGATGTATCGAACACCCATAGCATTATGGTGTTGATCATGTTTTGCTCGTGGAAGAGGTTTAGTCAACGGGTCTGCAACATTCAGATCCGTGTGTGCTTTACGAATCTCTATTACTCCACTCTGGACATGGTCCTGGATGGAGTTGTAGCGGCGTTTGATGTGCTTCGTCTTACGGTGAAACCTGGGCTCCTTGGCTATGGAAATGGCCCGAGTGTTATCACAGAAGAGTGTCGTTGGACCCGACGCGCTTGGAACCACTCCAAGGTCGGTGATGAGCTCCTTCATCCAAACTCCTTCATGAGCCGGTTCTGAAGCAGCTATGTACTCCGCTTCACATGTAGATGCTGCCACGACTTCTTGCTTGCTGCTGCACCAGCTCACTGCCCCACCATTCAAAACATACACGTATCCGGTCTGTGACTTAGAGTCATCCGGATCTGTGTCGAAACTAGTGTCGACGTAACCCTTTACGACGAACTCTTCGTCACCTCCATAAACGAGAAACATTTCCTTAGTCCTTTTCAGGTACTTAAGGATATTCTTGACCGCTGTCTAGTGTTCCATACCGGGATCACTTTGGTACCTCCCTACCAAACTTATGGCAAGGTTTATATCAGGTCTGGTACACAAAATGGCATACATAAGAGAGCCTACGGCTGAAGCATAGGGGACAGAACTCATCTTCTCTCTATATGCTGCCGTGGTCGGCGACTGAGTCTTACTCAATCTCATACCTTGCAATACTGGAAAGAACCCTTTCTTTGAGTTTTTCATATTGAACTTCTTCAATATCTTGTCAAGGTATGTACTTTGCGAAAGACCTATGAGGCGTCTCGATCTATCTCTATAGATCTTGATACCTAATATGTATGCAGCTTCTCCAAGGTCCTTCATTGAAAAACTCTTGTTCAAATAGGCCTTTATGCTCTCCAACATCTCTATATTATTCCCCACCAATAATATGTCATCCACATACAGTATGAGGAAAGCTACAGAGCTCCCACTCACTTTCTTGTACAGACAGGCTTCTCCGTAAACATGTATGAACCCAAACGCTTTAATCACCTCATTAAAGCGAATGTTCCAACTCCGAGATGCTTGCACCAGCCCATAGATGGAGCGCTGGAGCTTGCACACTTTTTTAGCACCCTTAGGGTCGACAAAACCTTCTGGTTGCATCATATACAACTCTTCCTTAAGGCTCCCGTTAAGGAACGCTGTTTTGACGTCCATTTGCCAAATTTCATAATCATAAAAGGCGGCAATTGCTAACATGATTCGGACTGATTTCAGCTTCGCTACGGGAGAGAAAGTCTCTTCGTAGTCAATCCCTTGAATTTGTCGAAAACCCTTTGCGACAAGTCGAGTTTTATAAATGGTTACATTACCGTTCGCATCAGTCTTCTTCTTGAAGATCCATTTATTTTCTATGGCTCGCCGGTCATCGGGCAAGTCCACCAAAGTCCATACTTTGTTCTCATACATGGATCCTATCTCGGATTTCATAGCTTCAAGCCATTTGTTGGAATCCGGGCCCGCCATTGCTTCTTCATAGTTCGAAGGTTCACCGTTGTCTAACAACATGATTTCCATTACAGGGTTGCCGTACCACTCTGGTGCGGAGCGTACCCTTGTGGACCTTCACGGCTCAGTAGTAACTTGATCCGAAGCTTCATGATCATTATCATTAACTTCCTCTTCAGTTGGTGTAGGCGCCACAGGAACAACTTCCCGCGCTGTGCTACTATCCTGTTCGAGAGGGGTGTAATTACCTCATCAAGTTCTACCTTCCTCCCACTTACTTCTTTCGAGAGAAACTCTTTCTCTAGAAAGGATCCGTTCTTGGCAACAAAGGTTTTACCTTCGGATCTAAGATAGAAGGTATACCCAATAGTTTCCTTAGGGTATCCTATGAATACGCATTTCTCCGCTTTGGGTTCGAGCTTTTCTGGTTGAAGTTTCTTCACATAAGCATCGCAGCCCCAAACTTTAAGAAATGACAACTTAGGTTTCTTGCCAAACCATAGTTCATACGGTGTCGTCTCAACGGATTTAGACGGTGCCCTATTTAAAGTGAATGTTGCAGTTTCTAATGCGTATCCCCAAAATGATAGCGGTAAGTCGGTAAGAGACATCATAGATCGTACCATATCTAATAAAGTGCGATTACGACGTTCAGACACTCCGTTGCGTTGCGGTGTGCGAGGCGGCGTCAGTTGTGAAACGATTCCACACTTCCTTAGGTGTGTGCCAAACTCGTGACTTAAATATTCTCCTCCACGATCAGGTCGTAGACACTTAATTTTTCTGTCACGTTGATTCTCGACCTCACTCTGAAATTCCTTGAACTTTTCAAATGTCTCAGATTTGTGCTTCATCAAGTAGATATACCCATACCTACTCAAATCATCGGTGAGAGTGAGAACATAACGATAGCCACCGCGAGCTTCAACGTTCATTGGACCACACACATCAGTATGTATTATTTCCAATAAGTCGGTTGCTCTCTCCATTATTCCTGAGAATGGAGTCTTAGTCATCTTGCCCATTAGGCACAGTTTGCATGTGTCAAATGATTCAAAGTCAAGAGACTCTAATAGTCCATCAGTATGGAGCTTCTTCATGCGCTTAACGCCGATATGACCAAGGCGGCAGTGCCACAAGTATGTGGGACTATCATTATCAACTTTACATCTTTTGGTACTCACACTATGAATATGCGTAACATCACGATCGAGATTCATCAAGAATAAACCATTCATCAGCGGAGCATGACCATAAAACATATCACTCATATAAATAGAACAACCATTATTCTCTGACTTAAATGAGTAGTCGTCTCGCATTAAGAAAGACCCTAATAAAATATTCATGCTCAAAACTGGTACTAAATAACAATTATTAAGGTTTAAAACTAATCCCGACGGTAGATGTAGAGGTAGCGTGCCTACGGCGATCACATCGACCTTGGAGCCATTCCTGACGCGCATCGTCACCTCGTCCTTGGCCAGTCTCCTCTTATTCCGCAGTTCATGCTTTGTGTTGCAAATGTGAGCAACAACACCGGTATCAAATACCCAGGAGCTACTACGAGTATTGGTAAGGTACACATCAATAACATGTATATCACATATACCTTTAACGTTGCCGGCCTTCTTGTCCGCTAAGTATTTGGGGCAGTTCCGCTTCTAGTGACCCTTTCCCTTGCAATAGAAGCACTCAGTCTCAGGCTTTGGTCCATTCTTTTTCTTCTTCCCGGCATCTGGCTTACCGGGTGCGGCAACGGCTTTGCTGTCTTTCTTAAAGTTCTTCTTACCCTTGCCCTTCTTGAAACTAGTGGTCTTGTTGACCATCAACACTTGGTGCTCTTTCTTGATTTCTACTTCTGCAGACTTGAGCATCGAGTACAACTCGGGAATGGTCTTCTCCATCCCTTGCATGTTGTAGTTCAACACAAAGCCTTTGTAGCTTGGTGGGAGAGACTGGAGGATTCTGTCAATTATAGCATCATCCGGAAGTTCGACTCCAAGTGAAGTCAGACGACCGTGTAACCCAGACATTTTGAGTATGTGCTCACTGGCAGAACTGTTCTCCTCCATCTTCCAGCTAAAGAACTTGTCGGAGACTTCATATCTCTCGACACAGGCATGAGCTTGAAAAACTAGCTTCAGCTCTTGGAACATCTCATATGCACCGTGTTGCTCAAAACGCCTTTGGAGCCCCGTTTCTAAACTGTATAACATGCCACACCTAACCAGAGAGTAGTCATCACTCCGCGTTTGCCAAACGTTCAGAATGTCCTGGGCTGCTGCGGGAGCGGGAGGGTCACCTAGCGGCGCATCAAGGACATAAGCCTTTTTAGCTGCTTCAAGGATGAGCTTCAAGTTGCGAACCCAGTCCGCATAGTTGCTACCATCATCTTTCAGCTTGTTTTTCTCTAGGAATGCGTTGAAATTGAGGTTGACGTTGGCCATCTACAATATTTATAAAGACAACTTTTAGACTAATTTCATGACAATTAAGTTCATTTAATCAAATTAAGTATGAACTCCCACTTAAATCGACATCCCTCTAGTCATCTAAGTGATACATGATCCATGTTGACTAACCCGTGTCCGATCATCACGTGAGACGGACTAGTCACCATGGTGAGCAACTTCATGCTGATCGTATTTAACCATACGACTCATGTTCGACCTTTCGGTCTCTTGTATTCGAGGTCATGTCTGTACATGCTAAGCTCGTCGAGTCAACATAGGTGTTTCGCGTGTGTAAATATGGCTTACACCCGTTGTATGCGAACGTTCGAATCTATAACACCCGATCATCATGTGGTGCTTCGAGACAACGATCCTTCGCAACGGTGCACACTTAGGGGAATACGTTCTCGAAATTTTAAGAGGGATCATCTTATTATGCTACCGTCGTTCTAAGCAATAAGATGAAAAACATGATAAACATCACAATGCAATCATATAGTGTCATGATATGACCATTATCATCTTTGCTCTTTCGATCTCCATCTTCAGGCATCGCATGATCATCATTGTCACCGGCGTGACACCATGATCTCCATCATCCTGTCTCCATGAAGTCGTCACGCCAACTACTACTATCACTATTGCTATAGCTAACCGTTGGCAATGAAGTAAAAGTAGTAAGCACATGGCGTTGCATCTCATACAATAAATCAAGACAACTCCTATGGCTCCTGCCGGTTGTCATACTCATCGGCATGCAAGTCGTGAAACCTATTACAATAACATGATCATCTCATACATCATACATGCAACATCACAACTTTGGCCATATCACATCACATGTCAAACCCCGCAAAAACAAGTTAGACGTCCTCTAATTGTTGTTGCAAGTTTTCCGTGGCTGATTTGGGTTGCTAGCAAGAACGCCTTCTTACCTACGTGACAGCCACAACGATGATATGCCAAAGCTATTTACCCTTCGTAAGGACCATTTTCATCAAATCCAATCCGACTAGAGTGGGAGAGACAGACACTCACTAGCCACCTTTATGCATGGTGTGCATGTCTGTCGGTGGAACCAGTCTCACGTAAGCGTACGTGTAAGGTCGGTCCGGGCCGCTTCATCCCACAATACCGCCGGAAAAGAATAAGACTAGTAGCGGCAAGCAATTGACAAATCATCGCCCACAACCTTTTGTGTTCTACTCGTGCATAGAATCTACGCATAGAAAACCTGGCTTTGATACCACTGTTGGGTAACGTAGCATAAATTCAAAAAAATTCCTACGCATATTCAGATCTTCCTATGGAGAGACCAGCAACGAGAGAGGGGTGAGTGCATCTTCATACCTTTGAAGATTGCTAAGCAGAAGCGTTGCTAGAACGCGGTTGATGGAGTCGTACTCGCGGCGATTCAGATCGCGGTGTGATTCCGATCTAGTGCCGAACCACGGCACCTCCGCGTTCAACACACGTGCAGCCCGGTGACGTCTCCCGCACCTTGATCCAGCAAGGAGGAGGGAGAGGTTGGGGAAGATATCTGGCAGCACGACAGCGTGGTGTCAATGGAGAGACGAGGTCTCCCGGCAAGGCTTCGCCAAGCACCGGCAGAGAGGAGGAGAAAGAAGAGCAGGGCTGCGCTGAGGGAGAGGAAGATTCGTATCTCCAAAAGCCCAAAAGTGCCCACTATATATAGGGGGAGGGAGGGGCTGCGCCCCCTTGAGGGTTTCCCTCTCCTGGGAGGGGCGCCAGCCCTAGATGGGGGGAGGTGCGACGGCCAAGGGGGGAGGAGGGGTGGCGCACCCTTCTGGTGGGCCTTAGGCCCACCTGCGCTAGGGTACCCCCCCCCCCTCTCCCTTCTTCTTGCGCCATGGGCTGAGTGGGGGGTGCACCAGCCCACCTAGGGGCTGGTTCCCTCCCGCACTTGGCCCATCTAGCCTCCCGGGGTCATTGCCCCCTTCCGGTGGACCCCCGGGGCCACCTCCGGTGGTCCCGGTACGTTACCGGTGACTCCCGAAACACTTCCGGTGTCCGAAACCATCCGTCCTATATATCAATCTTTACCTCCGGACCATTCTGGAGCTCCTCGTGACGTCCGGGATCTCATCCGGGACTCCAAACAACTTTCGATAACCTCGTATAACAATTCCCTATAACCCTAGCGTCATCGAACCTTAAGTGTGTAGACCCTACGGGTTCGGGAGACAAGCAGACATGACCGAGACACCTCTCCGGCCAATAACCATCAGCGGGGTCTGGATACCCATGGTGGCTCCCACTTGCTCCACAATGATCCCATCGTATGAACCACGATGTCAAGGATTCAATCAATCCCGTATACAATTCCCTTTGTCTGTCGGTATAGAACTTGCCCGAGATTCGATCGTCGGTATACCTATACCTTGTTCAATCTCGTTACCGGTAAGTCTCTTTACTCGTTCCATAGCACGTCATCGTGTGACTAACTCCTTAGTCACATTGAGCTCATGATGATGTTCTACCGAGTGGGCCCAGAGATACCTCTCCGTCACGCGGAGTGACAAATCCCGATCTCGATTCGTACCAACCCAACAGACACTTTCAGAGGTACCCGTAGTGCACCTTTATAGTCACCCAGTTACGTTGTGACGTTTGATACACCCAAAGCACTCCTACGGTATCCGGGAGTTGCACAATCTCACGGTTGAAGGAAAAGACACTTGACATTAGAAAAGCTTTAGCATACGAACAATACGATCTAGTGCTACACTTAGGATTGGGTCTTGTCCATCACATCATTCTCCCAATGATGTGATCCCGTTTATCAATGACATCTAATGCCCATGACCAGGAAACCATAATCATCTATTGACTAACGAGCTAGCCAACTAGAGGCTTGCTAGGGACACATTATGATCTATTTATTCACACATGTATTACTGTTTCCTGTTAATACAATTATAGCATGAACAATAGACGATTATCATGAACAAGGAAATATGATAATAACCATTTTATTATTGCCTCTAGGGCATATTTCCAACAGCTTTGGGGCTTAGCTGCGAACATGATTCGCCTAAGTTACACAACCTTCCCGAGTGAATAATAAACTATTCACTTGGATGCTTAGCTGCGAACCAGTCTTCGTCTAAGTACAAAACACACTCCGAGCGAAGAGCGATCCTCACACTCGGGGGCTTAGCTGCGAACGTGATTCGCCTAGTTACGAAACATTTTCGAGTGAATAACAAACTATTCACTTGGATGCTTAGCTGCGAACCAGTCTTCGCCTAAGTACAAACCACACTCTGAGCAAAGAGCGATCCTCACACTCGGGGGCTTAGCTGCGAACGTGATTCGCCTAAGTTACGAAACCTTTCCGAGTGAATAACAAACTATTCACTCGGATGCTTAGTCGCGAACCAGTCTTCGCCTGAGTACAAACCGCACTCCGAGTGAAGAGCAATCCTCACACTCGGAGGCTTAGCTGCGAGCATGATTCGCCTAAGTTACACAACTTTTCTGAGTGAATAATAAACTATTCACTCAGATGCTTAGCCATGAACCAGTCTTCGCCTAAGTACGAACCACACACCGAGTGAAGAGCGATCCTCACACTCCGGGGCTTAGCAGCGAACATGAATCGCCTAAGTTAAAAAAAAAACCTTCCGAGTGAATAACAAGACGCTTAGCTGCGAACCAGTTTTCGCCTAAGTACGAAAGAAACTCCGAGTGAAGAACAATTCTCACACTCGGGGGCTTAGCTGCAAACACGATTCGCCCAAGTAGAAATATACTCCGAGTGAAAGGAAAATTTATACTCGGAGACTTAGCTGCGAACAAATCGCCTAAGTCAAAAACCTTTTCCCGAATGAATAGCAATCTATTCACTCGAGAGAAACCATTTAAAACCGTGAGGAATCTCCACAAATGTCAAACATATGGAAGTTGGGCCTCTTCCACATATTTCCAACGCCATATTATACACCTCATTCCGACGAACATTTAAAAAACTGCAGTGAAAACCGCATCAAGAAAATGAAATTTTTGAAAAACAAAATTCCAAATTTCAGTAAATTTGAAAATGTTCTCAAACTGTAAATAATTATAGAGTGTAATATACATGAAAAAGTTGTGCCTTGATGATATCTTTCCAACGATGTATCGTTTGATAGATTTCGACGACCGGTTTAGAAAAAAATCGCAAAAATATGCTCGCTGCCACTCGTCGAGCGCCCACCGTTTTAAAACCTGCTCTTAGACCACGAGGAATCTCAAAAAATGTTCAACACGGAAAAGTTGTGCATTTTCCATAGCTATCCAATAATACATTATAAGCCTCATTCTGACAAACTCTTTAGAAACTCGAGTGAATACGATGCCGAAAAAATGTGCGCAGTTTTTTCTGCTCACATTGAAGTGTACTTTGGGTAGCAGTGTAGTTCTTTTAGCTTTCGGAGGAAGTTCAGAAGTGATGTGAGAAAACTATTATGCACGGAATGTTAGAATAGACGGTCTGTATATATTTGTCATCCTGAGTGAGGAATAATTATTCTTCACCCCCTCTATTTTAACATCAATGCACCATAATTTTATGTTTCATATTTTTTTATCTTATTTCATATATAATCATCGTAAAAAAATATGTCATGTAAAATTATAGACATAAAAAGTAGTGTAAAATATACATACAATTCATTTTTTCCGGTCTTATGACATATTTTTTTTGTTTTTTTATGTCAAATTTTATGTTGTGAATCAATATAAATTCAGTTTTTTGTATTTGAAAAGTAATTTATTTATGAAACTAAGATTACCTCGGTTGAAGAACAAATTATTCTACGCCTTGGGTGATGAATAGACTTTATATATAGTGTAGGTCGCATGTTAAAATCTCTCCTAATAATTTTTTTTACAACTAGTATTTCAGGCAGAAGTCCAAGTTGAGTTTTCGTGCTATATATTGATGGACTTTACTTGTTCAAAAATTATAAATGTAACATGTTGGGATGGAGGATGACCTACAGATTTTGAAGCATTTTGATGCACCCCCTTCCGTTGAGTAGACTTAAGGGCTCCTTTGCTTCAAATAAATTTCATAGGATTTCTTGAGCATTTGGATCCTTGGATTTTTTTTCTATGTTAGTTGTGTTATTAGTAGGACTAGAATCTTCAAGACTGTTTTCCTTAGGATTTATTTGCAATCTATTTTGGAGTAAAATTTCTAGCCACTCAAACCTTTTGGTTTTTAATATAGGGTAATTTTATTAATTTAAAAATGTAGCATTGAGCGGATAAAAAGCATGAAGAGCACACCCGACTTCTTATTAAATAAGTTGAACATAGCAACAAAATTCGACATATCGGCAGCAATAAAGTCTTATAGGGCCTACACTATGTGTCTATGACGGATCGATTCAGAGATTATGTTGCCACCTTGTTGGCTAAAAACCTCTATGGACACCTGACCAACTGCATACACACCGGCTTGAATAGCATTTGGTACTCCATTCGGTGTAGCATAAAATGAAAAGTAATCTGCAAGGAGAAGATTTGGTGTAGCATAAAATGATAAATTACCTGCAAAAGAGAAGAGTTATTACCATTGAAAACAAAATCATTTCTACATGGGCAAAGTCATCATAATAAGGCAGATGCTCTCACCCTTATTTGGGATTTCATCCACCAGTGATCATAAATATGGGAAACATTTGAGGGTTAACCCCTCTTCGAGGGGTAAATGCTAAGGATTATGGCGTTTAACCCTTTGCCACCTTGAACGATCACCACAGTTGACTAGGAAGTGGGCTAGGGCCAGACGCCATGGACCACGACATCTCCGGTGCAACTGAGACACCACAATTACTATAGTGTCCAAAAAGTTCATATAAAAACAAGGGTCAAATCGTGCTAATCTTTTTTTATGGGTCAAAATAGTAAAAAAAGGTCTCGAGGTCGGACCTATCTATCCATGTTGCATCATTGTGTGCTTAATGGAAGGTCCCAGAGCATTGATACATATCCAATGTATCTATGATTTATGAAGTATTTATGCCATGTTTATAACAATTTTATATGGTTTTGATACGATTTGCATGGAACTAACCAGGACTGATGCTGCTTTCAGCAGAACTATCATGGTGTTGTTTTTTATGCAGAAATAAAAGTTCTTAAAATTGGACGAAACTTTTGACATTTTTTTTGTAAGAAAAGAGAAATACTGGAGAAAATAACCACCAGAGGGGACCCCTTGGTGCCCACTAGGCACCAGGGCGCACCAGCCCCCCGGTGCACCCTAGTACCTAGTGGGCCCCTCGAGGCCCATCTTGTCGTGAGACCGACGCCAAAAATCCCTATAAATACAAAAAAATGAAATAACCCTAGATCAGAAGTTCCGCCGTTGCAAGCCTGTGTAGACACGGAAAATCAATCGGTAGCCCATTTCGGCACCCTGCCGGAGGGGGAGATCATCACCGGAGGCCATCTTCATCATCCCTATGGCCACCATGATGAGGAGGGAGTAGTCCACCCTCGAGGCTGAGGGTTTGTACGAGTAACTATGTTTTTAATCTCTGTCTCTCTCTCTCTCGTGTTCTTGAGATGGCATGATCTTGATGTATCACGGGCTTTGTTAATATAGTTGGAACATATGGTGTTTCTCCCTCTCTATCTTGTTGTGATGAATTGAGTTTTCCATTTGAGATTTTGTTTTATCAGATTGAATACTTTTATGGATTTGAGAGCACTTGATTTATGTATTGCTATGTATACCTTTGGTGACAATGGGGTATCATGTTGATTCACTTGATATATGTTTTGGCACTCAACTCGCGGATTCCCGAGGTGACATTGGGGCAATCTATGCATAGGGGTTGATGCACGTTCTCATCTTTGTTTCTCCGATAGAAATCTTGGGCCACTCTTTGATGTTCTTTGTGTTGGATTGAGTATTATGAATCTGAACTTGTTATGGTGTTATTTTAGTACGAACTCTTGGATAGATCGGTCGGAAAGGATAACTAGTTATTTTAGTACGAACTCTTAGAAATATTGATCGGAAAGAATAACTTTGAGGTGCTTTCGTACCCTACAAATAACTCCTTCTTTTGTTCTCCGCTAGACAGGAACTTTGGAGTGATTCTTTATCACACGTTGAGGGATTGTTATGTGATCCAATTATATTAACATTGTTGAGAGATTGCACTAGCGAAAGTACGGACCCTATGCCTCATTTTTAATCATTGCAATATCGTTTGTGCTACATTTTATGAATTTCTACCTTCCTGATTTTATTTATTCAGATTATAAAAATATATTCCTACCATCCATATTACACTTGTATCACCATCTCTTCGCTCGAACTAATGCACCTATACAATTTACCATTGTATTTGGTGTGCTGGAGACACAAGAGACTTTTTACTATTTGGTTGCAAGGTTGTTTGAGAGAGACCATATTCATCCTACGCCTTCCACGGATTGATAAACCTTAGGTTATCCACTTGAGGGAAAATTGCTACTGTCCTACACAACTCTGCGTTGGAGGCCCAACACGAGTCTACAAGAATAAAGTTGCGTAGTAGACATCAAGCATTTGCCTTAACCCTAGATCTATTTGAGATTTCATCCACCCAGATCATCCATTAAGCACACGATGATGCAACGTGGATGGTTAGGCCCGACATTGTTTTGACCCATAAACAAAAGATTAGCATGATTTGACCCTGATTTACTTTTTTTGATCTGACCTTTTTAGAGACTGTAGTAACTGTGGCATCACGGTTGCACGTGAGACGCTGCGGTCTGTGGCGTCTACCCCTAGCCCACTCTTTGGTCAACTGTGGTGACCGTTCGAGGTGGCAAAGGGGTGAATGCCATGAGCCTTAGCATTTAACCCCCGAAGAGGGGTTAACTGGAGGGAGTCGGCCTTGGTTGGTCCCGATCCACTAAGACACACGGGGGTGTCTTCCTCCTCGTACAACCACTAGACAGAGAGATCCCCTTCTCTCCTCCCCCACCAAAACCCTTCAAATCTCCTATTTTATTCACCAAAATTGTGGATCTCCCCCTAAGTTCCTTCACGTATTCTCCACAAAAACCTCTAGTTTTTTTTGGTTGATTTTTTTTACTTTTGTGGAATTAATTCATAGTTCTGCAACCCTATGATTTGGTTTTGGCTACGTATTCGAGGGAGGAAAGACCATGGATTGGTCATGTGGGTATGTTGTAAGCTTTAGAAGAGAAGGCATGTGTGTATATGGTATGATTGAGAAGATAAGATACGTGTACGTGGTAGGCTTGATCATGTGATTTTTTTCTATATGTATGGATTTATATAGATGATTGGTTTAGAGATATATTGTCATTGGTAGGCTTGGGTGTGCTTGATTTATGTGAGGGTTCCTATGGGAAATCGCTCACAACAACCGCACGAGGATATTGAATGCTTCTTACCAACCACTGTACAACATCCTTGGAGCGTTTGCATTGGCCTTGCTTGTCTTGCCATACTTGAATTTGTATCTCAACCTTTTTTTTCACCATCACCATTGGAACCAAAGAAACTCGTATGCCAGCTAACAGTGTGTATTAGGCTTTTCTCGATGATGTCCTACGCTTGTGAATAGCCACACAACTTCTTAACACCCATTGTCCGGTCGGAGTCTTCTTCCATGGACTAACCATGGGCATCCTTATTTGTCACAATGGATGGTGTAACACACTTTTGGGCCGGAGTGCCCAACAACATATGGTTTATGGTTCCTAATGGCTTAGTCATTTAGTCACGCCTTGAAGGCCTCCAGGCTCACAAACTTGGCCCCTTTCTTTAGTTAAGAATTATCGTCCTCGTCCTTGTCCCTTGGTTCTCCAGGGTCAGGTAGGGTGTCGGCTCTACCGATCTGCTCATGCCATCATCAACTACATCCTTAAGGGTTAGTCTGAGTTCACGAAAAATGGATTTGTTCTTTATAGGCACGTCAGCTCTGTGTATATATAGTTCTCTCTCTTTGTGAATCCATCCTCGTCTAGTTCTTCCTCCAGACCTCCGCCATCCAAGTCATACGCATAGGCGTTCTCACGGTCCATGTCCTGCTTCCTAACAAACACATCCAAGTGACATGTTTCATTACCGTGAATCTCATCCTCCTGCTCATCATCATCATCACCCATGGGCATGCTCTAGTGCCCGAGGATCCCTTTCAAGCTTCCTTACCCTCTCCTCCTCATGAGCCATCTTCTTATTTTTCATGCCATGTCCTCCTCATGCTTCCGTTGTTTCTCACGTTGCTCATTCCCATGAATCTCATCGCCCTCTTGCATGGCATCATCGTCATCACCATCACCATGACCACCATGAACATCGCCATGACCATCATCATATTATTCATTGACTTTGTCATTAACATTCACAACAACTTCATTTTCTTGGCTAGGCGGAGGTTGGCTAGAAGCATTGGGCCATAGGCCCCGAACCTATCCCCAACTCGAGTCACACGTCTACTTGTGTTCATAACATGACATGAGGGAGGACACTTGCCAGTTTAAGCCAATTTTAAACTACGAACCTTGCACCTTGGTGGCAAACAATTCAAGTGACATGTCTTGCGAGGCCACAACTTCATCCTTGTATACCCCAACGCAATTCGATGGTGATAGGCTTATTCTTCAATCAATATTTTGTTCCCACTCTAACATCGTATCTTCCTATTAGTTCAACTATATTGAGGCCATCCAATCTAATTTTTATATTACTTTCTTAACAACCTCATCATAACTAGGACATGTGTCTAATACTATCACACCCTCATTGTCACTTGAATTGCTGGTCGCAAATGATGCTTTGTCCAAATAATGAACATTAACAAGTCTACCCATCTAAAAATGAGAACAATGAAATGAATCAATGGCCACTTTAATGGATTGTCTGAAAAATAGTGCAACTATAATGAGTCAATGACAACAATATCTAGATCATGTCATTGCTAATGAATTGTTTCAAAGACACATGAAAACTTATGTACTCAATAAATCATGTCAATTGCTTAACACATAACCTATTCCTAACCTTAGTCCATCATAGAAAATCAAATCATCATTTGTACTCGCAACATGCATACCCATTCCACTTCAACAACGTGATTGGAAGATATCCAATGCCCAAGGATTTCGAAAATAGCTACAAAATAGGTTCCACCTACGGTTACAAACTACCACCAAAATAACAAGAAATTACCGACATAATTCAGGGATCCAGGAGAGATTTACCTCAAACAACAAGGGAGAGAAAGATCCATAGAAGAAACACCCAATTTGAGCAGGATTTTGAGTGAGCCTTGATATGTGGAGAGAGGGAGGAGCTCTCCTCTCTTGTTTGAGCTCGGGGAAGAAGAGAGGGATTGGGAGAGGTTGTGGGGGTGGACCCCACATACTATCCCGTCGCAGTTGACCTCTCCGAGGGATAGACACAAGGTCCGCGGCGAGAGTAAGAAGACGATGCTTGCCGTGTAGAACCATCAACACAGTTGAACAGGAGACGGGCCATGTCTAGATGCGAAGGACCGCGACGTCTCGTGTGCAATCGAGACGCCTTCGTTACTGGCGTATCAAAAAACGTGAGATCCATTTTTTCAAACTAAAAGTTAAATCGTGCTATCTTTCATTCATGGGTCAAAACGGTAAAAAAAGATCGGCCAAGTGGGGGTGGGGGGAGGGGAGAATATCTGGTGCTATGGGATCACCTCAGATTAGGTGCTCTCATTTTCAAAATGCATATTTAAATGTTCCAAAAAAATATGGATGTTCACATCACATGAATGTACAATCCCTAAAAAATTCAGATCGAAATTCAAAATACACATTGAGAAACAAAAAAGACAAATCCAGCATGAATGTCTTGCAGAAAACCCCAATATTTTCAAAATGACGCTTTGTTCCACATCTTTTAATGATGTCCATTCGATCTCAGATCAACGGCCGAGTTCGCTGGAGCACCTAATGTGAGGTAGCACAAGATATTCTCCCGGTGGGGGAGAGAGAGAGCGGTGGGTTTCGAAAATTTGGGGAAACGCGCCCCACACAATTCGCCCTCCCCGTTCCCCTTCCATCCACATCCACCACCCCGCGCGAAACGCAGGGAGAGAAACCCTAGGCTCGTCGGCGGGCGCGGCCGGCGAGAGCCCGGCGACGGCGACGGCGAGGAACAAGGTGAGGGGCGTGTGTACCGGCGACAACGACCACCACGCGGAGACGAGCAGTACCAGCTGACCAAGCAGCGCGCGCGCGACGAGAGAAGGGGAGGGGGAGAAGGGAGGAGGGGCCGTCGGTGACGCGAGGCGGGGGCGGGCGCGGCGAACCGCTACATCTCCGGGAGAGTGAAGGTAAGTCGTTCGCCCTAGTGTCCAGTTCGTCTCCTGGACGGCAGGGTGAGGGGGGAGAGTGGGGGCAGGGTCGTTCGCCCACGCCGCGTCGTCGTCTTCATCGACGAGGGGAGGCTAGGGGTGGCCGGAGTCGTGGGAGGGGGGATCCAGAGTCGAGGTCGCCGGTGGGAATAGTCGCGCGCGGAGCCCTGCGTGCAAATCCCGCATCCAGCCCTTCACACATCGAGGATCTCACGGGGAACCTTTTTTCAGTCAAGCTTGTTCAGGTAGATGCAGCATTTTTTTCCCAATCCAGAAAATGGCCCTTACGCAGCTCTTTTTGTCCCCTCATGAACAGGCAAGTTCTCAGATGCAACTGCAGGGGGCAAGTTTGAACAGATGCAAGTGTAAGAGGACATTTGTTTAGAAGAGAGATCAGGCAATACTGACAATAGGAGAGGGTCCCCCCAGGCAATAGAGTAGTGCATCATTAGGCAATTCTGTGTTTAAAACGCCGCAATTCTACATATACTATATGTTGTCTCTGGCATGTTGTTCTCTGTTTCTGCATGAAATGGTTGTCTCTAGTATGATTCTCTGTTTCTGCACATTTTTGTCAGTCTATTTTCTCTGCTGGTTAGAGAGGATCCTCTGATATCTTGCTTCCAGTCTCACCTAATTACTCCTGTGTACAGAAAAATCGCAAGCCGTCAATGGATCTGGTGGTGGCGGGGCACGGCGAGGCCATCGAGTGGCTCCTGACCAAACTCGTGGCGCTGCTTGCCGAGGACTACACTCTGATCCAAGGCGTCCGTGGTGACGTACAGTACATCACCGACGAACTCGGCACTATGCATGCGTTCATTGGCGAACTCTGCCGCACGAAGCCCCATGGCCACGACCTCCTGACGAGGGATTGGCTCAAGCAGATCCGTGAGGTCACGTACGACATCGAGGACTGCGTTGACGACTTCGCCCACCGGCTGCATCACGACCCCACCGCCGACCTTTGCTGCTGCTCATTTGTCGCCTTTAAAATCTATGAGGTCTTGACATGGTGGCCTCGCCACGAAATAGCTTCTACCCTATCTGAACTCAAAATGCGGGCGCAGCAAATCGGGGAACGGCGCATCAGATACGGCCTCGACAATCCAAGGATCAGCAGCGACAGACCCGGTGGAGCTGACATTGGGTTCAATGCCGCAGAGAATCAGCAGACAAAGCTTGCGCTTGTTAGAACCAAGACACCCGTGGGAGTCGAAAGGGACATGGAGATGCTCGGGAAATGGATGCTGACAACTGAGGGGCCAGCAGACACCATTGCACAGCAGCTTCCAAGCAGTAGCACCGTTGTCCCTGTGGAAGAACCTACTGCAGATCCAACAAACCATGGTGTGCTATGCATAGTTGGATTGGCAGGGATCGGCAAGACCACAATAGCCAGATCATTATATCAGAACTTCAGTGATCAGTTTGACCGCAGGGCGATGGTCACAGTGTCACATAATTCTGATGTAGAGGCAGTACTAAGGAGTATACTCTATCAAATCATGCCACAGGTCAGAGAAGGTACCAGCCAGCAGCAGTGGTGGGACACATCTCATGGCAGTATTGGGGGCGGCGCCTCGAAGAAAGCACATGATAGACTACAAACATTAAAACTTCAAAAACTCAAGAAAGAGCTTAAGGAGCACTTGGAGAAATACAGGTATAACATCCATCAAGTGGTCCTTTGAGTAGCTCATCACATGCGTATTACATGAAAGCATCATTGAATTTCGTAAACTAGTCTTCACATGATTTACATCAGTTTGTTTATATGTTCTTTGAATTCAAGTTGAACAAGATAATTTTTTGCTAGATATGTACTTTCATTTCACTCTTTGTTATTCCAACACTTCATTTACATTGTTTAAAAGTGACTATCCTATTATCTTTTCTTCTCATGTCAGTTACCTGCTCGTGCTGGATGATGTTTGGTCTACTGATATGTTGGGGCTGATAAAGAAGTCACTGCCTAGAAGTGAGAAAGGTAGCCGAGTGATTGTTACGTCAAGGTTCCAGGCTGTTGCCAGTGCTTGTGTAAGAAATAAAGGAGATTGTCTTTACAAGGCTGTAATCCTCAGCGAGAACAAATCTGAAGAATTATTTATGGACATCATGGCTGAAGCTAAAGGTAGCCAGGAACAGCAAGATAAGAGCAAAGTTATACCTGCACACTGGGAAATGTGCATGAGTCTGCCATTGGCGATAGTTATCATGGCTGGATATGTTGCCTGCAACCCACATTTTTCTGACTGGAAATTAGTTTGTAAGAATCCGACACCAGACTATCTGAAACCTCTTTCCCATGGTGGATTAATGAGCATTATTGATAATTGCTATTTTGATATGCCAGCTGAGATCAAAAGATGCTCGCTATATCTCAGCATATTTCCAAGTGGTTCGCAAAATAGCAGGAAACGCATCTTAAGAAAATGGATCTCAGAAGCTCTTGTCAGTGAGAAACAAGGATTGAGCGCAGAAGAGGTCGCAGAAGCATGCTTCAACCATTTGATGAAGAGGCAGATAATTCGAGCTGTGAAGCACAGTAGCAATGGGAAGGTGAAGATCTATGAAGTTCATCACATGATACATGAGTATCTTGTGTGCAAGGCGGCCGAAGAAAATTTTGTCACTGTGGTTGGTGGCCAGTGGTTGGTGGCACCATCGAGTAATATGGTTCGCCGTTTGTCACTTCAGAGTGATGGTTTGAAGACTGAGAGCGCAAAAAATAACATGATCCTATCCCATGTGCGATCGTTCAGCGTATTTGGTACTTTGAATGGGTTGCTCTCCAAGCCACAAAAGTTGAGAATTGTGCAACACTTGGATCTTGAAGGCTGTGCAGATTTCAAACAAGAACACGCAAAAGTTGTTTGCGAACTTTTTCTTCTCAAGCACCTCAGCCTCCGTAGAACAGACATCACAAAGCTTCCTAAGGAGATAGGGAAACTTCAGTATTTAGAGACCCTTGACATCAGAGAAACTGGCATAACAAAGTTACCCAAAACTATTTGCAAGCTGGAAAAGGTGAAGAATATTCTTGGCGGGAACAAAAAGACACGGAAGGCATTGAAGCTTCCTGGTGATATGAAGAAGAAACCAATAAAATCCCTCTGTGTCCTGTCAGGCATCGAAATTGTTGAAGGGCCATCTTCAGTAGCAGATTTCTGTCAGCTGACCAAACTGAGGAAGCTTGTAATCTACAAGTTGAACATCAAGAATGAGGGTAAACTTTTCGATGAATTGAGGTCTTCTATTGAAGATCTTTGTGGTTACTCGCTCCAAACCCTTGTAATTGATGATGGGTCTGCTGGTTTTCTCAGCTCATGGGGTGATCTCTCCTCCCCGCCCAAGTTTCTAGATGCCCTTGAGCTGTCTTGCAAACTGCAGGCGGAAGTGGTCAAGCTCCCAAAATGGATCATTGAACTGGACACACTGACAAAGCTAACCCTCTCAGTCGGGATGCTTAGCTCAGATGCTTTGGTGCAACTTAGCCAACTGAGGAAGCTGTTCTCTCTCACATTTTCTCTTGAAGACGCAGAACAAGGTTCAGAATCAGAAGCCACTTGCAGACAGATCCAGCTTCACTTGGAGCATCCTAACATTACCATGATGATCATGGTTCCCCCTGGTGGATTTGAGAGTCTAAAGCTTCTTCGTTTTTCTGCTCCTTACGTGCCAAGATTGGTTTTTCTGGAGAAGGCTACACCGAACCTCGAAAGGCTTGATCTACGGTTCTTTGCTTTCGAGGGAGTTGACTGTATAGAACACCTCAAGGTTCTCAAAGAGATGCACTTCAGTTTACACAACAATGGAAGTAAGTGTACCAAAAAGCTGATACAACAGATTTCAAATGAAGTACGACAATGTGAGAATGGACCAAAGTTGATTGTCGATCAGTACCATTAGGTAGGCAAATTTCAGTTTTCATATCATCTTAACTTCTGCTCTTCGTATCCTTTTGTTCTAGCTATATGGGTGAACATCATGTTGACAAAATTTTGTTTCTCATCAGTGTCTATGGATGCATGCTCAGCGAGGAACTACAACTGAGTGAACCGTGCCTGCTGGTGGTTGATAGGGCTGCAGTTCCGACTACATATTGCTCCCGTCCTTTGTTGATCTTTACATCAGATTCTGTTAGGAGTCTGTATGGATTACTTCTTGTGCTTTATGTGTTTCCTTGTCCGTATGAGCTTTGTATACGGTGTGGTTCTTGATAATGAAAATACAGGCTGAGCCCTCGGATCTGAAGAAGTAACTTCTTTTACTTAGGAGGAGAACGTGGCGTTTGTTGATGAGGTAGGCGTTTGCTGATGAGGTAGTGACATAGTGTGGTGGCGAATGGTGATACAGATTTTGTTCTTAGTTGCATGGCGTGATGTGAAACTTGATAATGGTTTTTGTTCTTTGCTTGACTATGAGAAAGGGCTTCGATAGCTACCTTTTAAGAATTTTGAAGGTCACAAATGCTTTGCTGTTCTCAGAATAGAATAGCAGATAGATCAAAACAGAGTAAAATGCTTGATTTTCCATTGGTACCGTAAAGAAGTCCCATGTAATTAATTTGATGACGGGCTGACAATCGCTGATTCGTGTTACCGTTCCTATTTTCTTGCTTCTTGCTCTGTTGTTTTGGAGGTGTTGGATTCCTGAAGTCTGCAGACTTGCTATTTTCCACAGGTTGCCCATTGGACAGGTATCATTTTGCTCTTGTTGTTGGTGTATCCTGTAAAATGTTGATTGCAACAACTCCTTGGGATGATATTACAGTAGTACAATAAGATTTGCGGTTCCTATGGTGACACCCTGCAAGGTTTGTTGCATGCTGATACTGACTGCAGCAGCGATGGACGGCTGACAAGTCCATGAAGAAGAAAGCCAGTGGGAGTGATTGAAGATGTTTCATTGGGGTGAGATTAGATAATGCCCAATGATGGTATTACACTTGACATGTTTGAAAGATGAACAACTTTCCATTGTTCTTAGAGCAACTCCAGCGGGCCGATCCAAATGGATGGCGAATTTGTCCGTTTTTTGTCCGTTTGGGTCGACCGGCCGCCCGGCGTCCGCCCTGTTTTAGATTTGGATCGGCAGTGCGCCCAACGCGTCGACCCATTTCATGTCTGCAATAAACATATTAAAAAAAGGGCCCGTGGCCGATCATGCATGTGGCCATGTTTCATGCCAGCATCATGCCAACGCCGGCATACAATGCCGGCTTCAAGAAATAGCACCACAGTTCTGCTGGCGCACTCGCCAGCCGGCCGACACACATGCGAGCACACAAAAAGGATGGGACTTGAGTTCGACCACGCCATCACCAGCACACTTGCCGGCATCAAAAAAGATGGCGCTCGCCGCCATAGATCACTCCTCGTCGAACTTGAGCATGTCGACCTGCATCTTCTCGAACCACGGCCTCTTCCTTGGCGACACGGTGTTGACATCCACCTTCATGATCTCCACCCCGGTCATCATGCTCGCGAGAGCCACTTCTTTGGCCTCGATCTCTAGCATCTTGGCTTGCTTCTCCACATCCATCTCAAGCATCCGTGCTTGTTTCTCCGCCTCCATGTCAAGCATCCTCCTTTGGATCTCCAAGAAGGCGTTTATTTGCTCTTCTCTTTCTTGCCGGCGCTTCTCCTTCCTAGAGTCCTTGGTGATCATGCCCTCGACGGTTGCGATCAAGGCGATCGATGCCGCATCTCGCTTGTCCTCCTTCTTGGAGTTGGTCTTCCCCCTCGACCGAGCCTTCTCGCCGTCCCCAACCTCCTCCACGGTTGCTTCCCACCACGCGACTTGAGGCCGGCATATTGCGCCTTGAACTTCTCCTCGTCTTTGGTCACCCTAAAGCAATGGGAGAGGTTGAAGCACTTGCCATTGTGTTGGACCTTGAATGCCTCCAAAGCTTGAAATGCCTACAAATGTATTTCATGCAAGCATATTGGCAAAATGATATGCAAACGAACACCCAAAAGCATATACTTGATGACACAATAAGAGGGCGGCTTTCTAGCATACCATGTCTTGCACGCCAATGCCGCTCACGGGGCGGGCCTTGACGCTCTCAAGAGTGGCATAAAACTTGTTGCACTCTTGTTGGATCACCCGCCAACGTTTCGAAATGGACACCCACCCGCGCGCGCTTGCTATTTGATACGGCGGAAACTTCTTGCGCGCATGGAACACACAGTGAACACGAATCCAAAAGGTTGAATGCTTTTGTTCGGCGCCTGTCTTGGGGTTTTGCCCAATGTCTCCCCAACACTCGCAAAGAAGCTTGTCCTCGGCCGTTGTGTATGCCTTGGTCCGCTTGCTCTTGCGCTTCCGTGCCGTCCCGTCCGCTTGGTTGGCGAGATCGTCCTCAAACAAAGGCTCCGCTTCGATGTCGCACTCGTCCTCTTCCTCCCGTAGTCCTCTGGGAACTCATGATCGAGAGGGAAGCCGTCGAGGTCCAGGCCGACCTGATCACGCATGAAGGTGGCCTGATCTTCATTGTAGCCTCGGCCATCCTGGCTTTGTGTCTCGTCGGGCTCGAAGCCAGCGGCCTACGCACCACCCTCGAAGATCATGTTCTGCATGTAGTCGTCGTCGCCGGCGGCTGGTATTCCTTCGAACAGGTTGCGCGCGCCCGACAGCTGGTCGGCTGGCGTCTGCCGCGCGCGTTTCCTCGCGCCTCCGGCTGACGAGCCAGCGGCCATCGGTGTGGCATTGAGGTCGATGGTCGCGGGCGCGGCGTGGAAGGCGCGACCACGCTCATCTCGGGCAAGCACTCCCCTGAGAGGCGGGAGGCCTGCGGGTAGATGTGGAAGCCGGGCACCAGGTTGCAAACCGACGCGCCGGGCGAGTCGTGCAGCGGCGTCCGAGGGAAGGCGGATGAGCCGGTGCTGACCGCGGCGGCCACGACGGCGTTGACGAGGCCATGCTGGCTAGGGTTTAACCCCAACATGTAGAGCACCTCCCTCGTTGCCGCCGCGACGCGGGCGTTGGTGACATGCTGCGGCGCGGCGGCCGCCGCGATGGCTTCATCCCTCGCTCCCGCCGCGTGCCTCCGGTCTTTCCTCTTGGCCGACTCCTTTGCCCGCTGTTCGGGCGTCAGCACCTTCTTCGACTTCGGCGAGGCTTGCCTTTGTCGGACGAGGTGAGGCCGGCAGCGGCGTCGAGGTCGCCGTCCATGGCGGGCGTGGGGCGGGAGCGCGCGCGGGCGGGAGGTTCTTTGAGGGGGGGGGGGGGATGGGGGGAAATGACGGTGGATGCCACCGACCGGCGGGCCCGGGGAGAGGAGTAGGCGCGCGCGCGTCCTTCTTATGTCCGCGCCGACGCAAATCCGGCCTAAAATTGGGCTGGGAATGGGTCGCCAGGCGAACGCCAAGTGGACGCGCGTCCGTTTGGGTCTGCGCGTTGGACCGACTTTTGTGTCCGCGCCGACCCAAACGGACGGCGGCGGTCGAAATGAGTCGCCCCATTAAAGTTGCTCTTAGAAGGCTGTTTTCTTAATGAACGACCGTATGTGCTTCCATAGGTTGTTCCAAAGGGGAAGGTAACTTTTACTCCCTCCGTTCCTAGATATAGGTCTTTTTAGAGGTTTTACTATGAAACTACATACAGGTGTATATAGACATATTTTAAAGTATATATTCATTTATTTTGTTTGGTATGTAGTCTTTTAGTGAAATATCTAAAAAAAACTTATATTTAGGAACGGAGGGAGTAGGATTTATGATGAACGAATCATCAAATACTTCATGCAAGCAAGCAAGCAAGCAAGACTTCCATACATGAGTATTTAAGTGCTTTTCTAGGAGAGCGGCGTTTTGATGGCCGAGCACCCTGCACGCCGGAATCTCGCGCCATCCACCCCAGCAATAAGATCTGCGCTGCGCTGTATACCTGCATTTATACGCTGTCTGAAAAAACGAAATACGCGGGTGCCGTCTTCCGACGTGCCGCCGGTGTACGTGGGCTGGGGCACGAAGTCATCGGCGAGAACGTAATGTGCCTTATGGGCTGATTTGCGAAGAAATAAAGAGCAGCTGGCCGTCAGTACGGTGGACTGGTGCTGCCTTAATTTCGGTTTGGTGGCCCGTCTGACGCTGCTACTCCAGAAAGTGATGGTTCTTACACACCCCCGGTTTGGCCCATCCTTTCACACACCCCGCAGCCACCTACCCCTACCCCCCCCCCCCCCCCCCACAGGCACCCCTCCGCACCCCTATGCAGCTAGCAGGAACCATGGATGGTCTCGAGTTCTTTTACGAGCAAGCAGGATCCAGCTGAGGAAGATTATATCACCCCTACACCCCCCCCCCCCCAATGTAATTTTCTCCTTATCGTGCGTATATAGTTGCGGGGGGTCTATTTCTTGGAGAGTGGGATTTTGTGCTCGTTGGCTGAACTACGATCTGTTCGTTGTTGCTTGGTGCTTCCTTCTTCGTCAGATCTGACTGGGGGAGATATTCATTTCCGTGTTGCAGGCTGGTTCCTAGGATCGATGCAGGTGATATTTTGGCTGACGAGATCGATGTCGTCCAGTTTGTGATTGCTTCCATACATGAATGCCGCGAGCGCCCACCTGCTGCTATCATTTCTCAAGCCGTTTGTGATGGCAGCAGTGAAGAGCAAATCCGAGATGTGTTTGAAAGTGAGGTCGTTGGTGACTCTAACGACACGGCTCGTCTGTGTACGCCTGTTGAAGCTATGAGAGAAGATGGAGATGCAGAGAGTGTCGTCGTCAACAACTCAAAAGGTTCATGCTGGACTCGGCGGTAATAAGCACACATCCAAAACTCTGCGTTGATACTCTTTTTTTGAGCTATTAGTGCAGCGATGCTAGGCGTGCTTAGGATTGTCCTAATTTGCGTTTTGTACCCTGCACATTATACCTTTGTTCTCAAAAAATCGTCGAGTTTTGTCTATGTATGTCCTAGCACAAAAAACATGTTCATGTGAATTTTGGGAAATAAAACTTGCAGTGTTAGGGTTGGGAATACATCGGAAGATAGGGATCCAAACCCAACCAGAGTGCCTGCGCTGGAGGCTTCTATGCGAGCTTATACAGACAACAAAGCTGATACTGTAGTTAATCCGGCACTCGGGACTAGCTTTGATTCTGTTGAAGAAGCATATGAATATTACAACCTGTACTCTTGGGAGTGTGGGTTTGGCGTCAGGTACGCCGAAAGCAGGCTGAATGTTCATCGGACAAAATGTACGCAGGAATTTGTGTGTGCATGTGCGGTAAGCAAGATTAACTGCCCCCCGCCCGTTGAAAACAAAATAGTTAGCGTATTCGTAAAAAGAGCACATAAATCAAGTTTGTTGATGTCGTTTTTTTTTGTTTTTTGTGAGAATTCTGCAGGGTAGGCCGTTGCAAACAAACAGTCGCTCTACGAGGTGTGGTTGCTTAGCACTGATGCGTGTGCTTAGGTCGGAGGACAAAGATTGGTACATATGCGAGCACAAAACAGACCATAACCATGCTTTGTCGGTTAACTGTATGGAGAAATTGCACTGGAAGTCGCACCGACATATAGATAGGTACACAAGGGACCTAGTGAAACAACTTAGGGAGAATAATATAAGCCTTAGCAAGGTTTATAGCGTAGTGGGCAGTTTTTTTGGATCTGTGAAGGAGGTGCCATTCACAAAAAGGTCACTGAAAACTCTATGTGGGAAACTGAGCAGAGAGCAGTCGGAAAATGATGCCACAAAAACAATAGAGGTGTTCAATGCAATGCGAGCTGAAGATCCTGAGTTCAAATACAGTGTGCAGGTTGATGACGATGGTCGGGTAAAGACTTTGATGTGGACAACAGGGCGAAGCATCGAGCAGTTTAAGTGTTTTGGTGATGATGTTACATTTGATACAACGTACAAAATTAACTTATATGATATGCCATTTGGTCTTTTTGTTGGTGTCAACAATCACTTCCAGAGCATTATTTTTGGTGGGGTGCTGATGAGCGACGAGAAAATCGACACCTTCAAATGGATATTCACGGAATTCTTCCAGATGATAGGGGCTCCACAGCCGCGGACAATGCTAACAGGTACCAATAAGATAAAAACATGTGCCTATTTCCGAATTAAAACGTTCAACTTCCCACGCAGCTGCGTTATTTTGAAAAAATTAACTGTAATGTTTTTTCTCTGATCCATGCTGCAAAAAAATGTTTCTTTTTCAGACCAAGCCCGGGCAATGGAGGTTGCAATAGAGGATGTCATGAAACATACAATCCATCGATGGTGCAAATGGCATGTGTTGAAAAAAGCAAAAGAGTGTCTCGGACCACTTCTAGGTAAGGGAATGAATTCAAGCAGGAGTTCAACAAGATGGTGCACCATGTTGTCCGTGAGAAAGAGTTTGAGGATGGTTGGGCGTGTATGGTTGAGAATCATGGTCTACAGAAAAATACGTTTCTCACCCAGATATAGGAGACACGAAAAAAGTGGGCTAAGCCATATTTTATGGATGTATTCTGTGCGAAGATGACCAGTATGCAACGGAGTGAGAGTGCAAACCATTTGCTTAAAGGATATGTTCCACCAGGTTCCCCGATGCATCTGTTTGTCAGACAATACGAGAAGATGCAATTTGATAGAGATTCAGAGGAGAGTTATCAGGAGAAGAGAACAAAGCTGGTAAGTGAATGAATGATGTGCTGCATAATTATGTTATACCTGCCAAATCACTAGTAACATCATTTATTTGTGTCATGCTAACCAATATGTTCCAAGTTTACGAAACAATTTGTAAATGATGTTTTGCTACCCATGCAGGGAGGGGTTGTCCTGGCGCAAAACCTGCCAATTGAGATACATGCATCCCAAATTTACACGAGGGCAATGTTTGAAAAATTCGGGGAGATGTTGTACGAGTGTGGCTCATATGTCCTCACTGAAGTTGTGGCTCGGTGTGAGTACATTGCCGTGCATGTGAAGAAAGCTTCGAGGGACAAATGGTCAAAAAATCAATTTCTTGTCCGTGTGAGCGAACCTGTTGACGAATTCAACTGCGAATGTGGGATGTTTCAGCATTTCGGCATGGTGTGCAGCCATGCCTTGAAGGTACTAAGTTATTCTTTGGCACTGCTATATGTACATGTAAAAAGGATTTGTCATGTGTGTTGGGGGATGTTTCTTTTGACATTTGATCCTTATTTTTACTAGGTCATGGTCCACCTAGGTCTGCAAGAGGTTCCTGCCAAGCATGTGCTGAAGCGTTGGACAAAAGATGCAAGGGATATACTACCTCAAGAGTTCCTACGTTACCAGAAAGACCAGGGGCCTCTCAAGTACTCTTCCAGGCGTCATAACAATCTGCATCTACTTTGCCTTGAAATTGTTAGACTGGGCGACAGCAATGTGGATTCTTATGATATTGCCATGGAACATCTGAGGAATGTCAAGACTTTGCTAGAGCCGGTTGCTGCTATACGCGATGGCATGGGCTTATCTGATAGAGAGGGTGCCGGTGATTCTACGTGTTCTGGTACAGTACAACAGCAACATTTTGGTGCGGCCCATCAGGTGCATAGCTCGACTCAATGCTCGGATAGCTTTGGAGCACCTTCAAAGAAGAGGCCAGCAGGGCGGCCGACGACGAGCCGGGATAAAGCGCCATATGAAAAACCAACCAAGAGGACTAGGTTTTGTTCAATATGCGGGGGGCAAGGGCACAAAAACACCACATGCCCCCAGCGTGGTGATCTCCCAAAGGCTCCGAGGAAGTCTCCTCGGTGCTCAAGGTGCGGCCTGATAGGACACAGGAGGAACACCTGCACCAACACACCCAGAGCAGATTTCTATGGTTGATATTCTGTTTTGGATTTTATGCTTGAGATGCGTCGCCATACAACTCGTATGAACTGTTTCGTGATTTTTAGTTAATCTATCTATTTGTGGTAGTATTACTGTCAGTCATGTAGCTTGGAACGTCTTGTTTTTAAATTGTGAAAACTCTTTATTTTCTGTGTTTTTGAATAATTTTGACTATCCTAACAACGAAAACAAACAAATGGCATGGTTTTGTTCTCATATTGCTGTAATGTCTTCCGTTATAGGGGAAAACGCAGGGATAAAAAAAAGCTAGCTCGGGCCTTGTGGCCCGTTTTCTCGGGAACGATGTCAAAAAATAAGAACGGGCCTTTTTGTGGTCAGATGAATGGACATAAAAAGTATTTGTCGGGACTAGGTTTTTTAAAAAAGTTCATGCTTTTTTACAGGTTGTGTGTTTGTGTGTACTGGTCAGTCCGCGGAATAGTGAGGGCGCACCAGCGCCGATGTTATGGTCCCTGTGCAGATGAATGCGTTGAACACGCATAAAATGTCCATTCCGACCAAGCAGCACCTACTGCACGTGCGATGGATGAGCGCTCGCTGTAGCGTCTGCTGGAGCCGTAGTGCGTACTTGCTCTTATTTCTGCAATTTTTTCCTTTTTCAGAGCATTTTTCTAAAATAAAATAACGAAGGGTACAGAAAAAATACAGAGCGGAAAAGTGAGCTAAAAAAGTTATGCCAAATATGATTGCGTGTTGCCACAGGCATAGAAAAATTAGAAAAAAACGATTTTAGTTTTTATGACAGTACGCATCGATGTTGTGCCAACGTACTAGATTTTCCTCGGATTCATTTTTCTTATAAGGGATGACGTCCATGTCGTCGATTTGTGCGGGATAACACTACCATCCTTGTGTGTGGTCTACATGGCGATTTGTAGGCATGTGGTCTATATATAAGTTAGCCGGACAACATTTAAGAAACATCTGATTCTCCCCCTGATCTTTTGTGGCAAACGTAAGAAATTGATTCAACGGATAATCGTTATACACGTTTTGCTTGAACTCATAACAACTACTTCTAATGAAACTAGTAAAAGGAAAATGTTGTAATTCTCCACCATTGTTGAGGGAACCGTTAACTAGCAGCTGCTCGGTTGGCTAGCAACTACGGGATTACCTCGGATACCCCGACATTCCCTGCTTTTGCCATGTTTCTGACGTTGGAGTTATCTCCAATGTAGCACATGCCCCCTTCGAGGGCCATTTTTTTGCGACAGCATACATTGATATTTGTGTCAATGTACTAAATTTTTTGTCAGATTCTTTTACTGGTTTCATTTAAAAAGTAACTTTGCATGTTGTCGTATGGAAAAGCATTTAAAAAAAATTATGAAAAAAATTGTCATGATATATAAAAATTGTTATTTTTTTGTATCTCAATTAATGTTTTGCAAAAAAATCAATTTTAGTTTTTGTGACAGTACGCATCGATGTTGTGCCAACGTACTAGATTTTTCTCGGATTCATTTGTAGGTGTACTGCTATATATACGGGGTGACCCCCATGTCATCGATTTGTTCGGGATACCACTACCATCCTTGTGTGTTGTCTACATGGCGACTTGTAGGCATGTGGGTTCTCATTGCCTTTTGTTGTCTCTTTGTGCCAATGATGTTTTGTGCTCTTCGTTTCGCTTCTCAACAGGTGTCCATCATTTCGTTCCTATCGGAGCTTGTGTATCTCTTCTTGCATGACATTCACCTGATCCCATTTATTGAAGGACCTCTTCAATGGTCAAAGGATCATTCTGATGGTCGAATAGAATAATTCTCAGAAAAGTTATGTCAACAAACATTTTAGAAAACAACTGATTCTCCCCCCGATCTTTTGTGGCACTCGTAAGAAATTGATTCACCCGATAATCTTTGTACACGTTTTGCTCGAACTCATGACAACTACTTCTAATGAAACCAGTAAAAAGGAAATATTGTAATTCTCACCACTGTTGAGGGAATCGTTAACTAGTAGCTGCTCGGTTGGCCAGCAAACACGGGATTACCTGGGATACGTTGAAAGGGTCATTCTGATTGGCGAATAGAATAATTCTCGTAAAAGTTAGGTAAACAACATTTTAGAAACAACTAATTCTCCCCCGGTCTTTTTTGTGGCAAACGTAAGCAAATGATTCAGCGGATCATCTTTGTACACATTTTGCTCGAACTCATGACAACTACTTCTAATGAAACCAGTAAAAGGAAATGTTGTAATTCTCACCATTGTTGAGGGAATCGTTAACTAGTTGTTGCTCGGTTAGCTAGCAACTACGGGATTACCTGGGATACGCGGACATTCCCTGCTTTGCCATGTTTTTGACGTTTGGAGTTATCTCCAATGTTGCACATGCTCCTTTCGAGGACCGTATTTTTGCGACAGCATACATTGATATTGTGTCAACGTACTAAAATTTTTGTAAGATTCTTTAAAGCATTTTAAAGATATGTAACACTCACCTGGGTAGGACGTGGGTATCAACCATTTGCCTCGGTGCAACTGATGCATTGCACCTTAGATAGGTCAAACATGTCCACTAATGGTCGTGGGGGTTGTCATCACCTTCTTTTCGCCCACCCCCCCCCCCCCCCCCGCCCCACGCACACACTAGTACGATGAAATGTTGTGCTCTTTGTTTTGCTTCTTAACAAGTGTCCACGCTTCATTTTCTGTCAAAGTTGTGTGGCTTTCCTTGCATGGCATTAACACGTCTACAAAAAAAATATTCCATGTGGCTGCATGAAAAAAGCATTTTAAAATTTTCAATTCTGTGTACCAATGCGATATAATGTGGGCCACCTAAAATTTGAAAGTTACGATTTCGTGTATCGAGGCAGCATCAGGTTGTATAGAAAAAAATGGTAAGCTTGTTTGTGGTTCATCACGTGATGATAAATCGGGCAGCGACGAAATTTTGAAAAATATACCTGAAAATACATTAGTAGTTTTTTCCAATGACAATTTCCGACATCTCAGTCTAACACTCTACTTGTGTTATTTTAGTATTTTTAAAAAGCTGAAATTTTTGTCATTTTTCATATATCGGGCATTGTTTTTTCAAAAAAATTGGCTTTAAAATGTTTTTAAACAACACACGTTGATGTTGTGCAAAAAATACATTGATATTTTCCGTTTTCTTAAAACACTTTTAAAAAATGGTGAGTGATCCGCGTAGCACCCCTTTTATTTTTATGCATCGCGTGGTTATATCGGCGCCCCCTTGTACATAATGTGCGATTTGCGTATATTGATGTTGTGCAAAAAAATACGTTGATATTTGCCGTTTTCTTAAAACACTTATAAAAAATGGTGAGTGATCCGCGTAGCACCCCACTGGTTTTATTTTATGCATCGCGTGGTTATATCGGCGGCCCCCGTACCTAACGTGCGATTTACGTATATGCGCCAGCAGCGAGTTGCCGGCGTATTGTGATCTGTTCAAAATTCTCGTGGACTTCCTTTTTCTATTTCCTTTCTATTTCTTCTCTTTATAATATGTTCTATTCTGTATAAAAACGATATTTCGTTGAAAAACACTCCATCAAACGACTTGATTTTTTTATCTAACCCGATAACTTTTTTCGTGCCTTTGATAGGTTTAATGTTGAAACATGCGTGTATTTTAATAATTTAAGTGGTGTGTGGAGGAATCTTCTCAGCATTGAGGGCGTGCACATGTGTGCTGGTTGTTCTGACGAGAATTGAACTGATAGGAGGTGCTCGGTCAGTGCAGCTCTTCCACCCCCTCGAACAGCATGCAAAAAAAAAGATGGTTTGTAGCATAATGATGGAGACAGTGCCTGGCTTGGACTTTTGGGACGAAAGATGTACCAAAGGACAACATTGATGTGAGTCAGCCGGGTGCAGCCGGCAGCACATCACATGCAAATGGGCGATGGTGTGCTGACGGCGGGCGGCGTGTGTCCGAACTGCTGCTTGAGTTCAATGCTCGATGAGACATCGATGTGATCTGCTATCCCTCCTACTACAAGAACATGCATGCAAAAAGGTTGTGGGCCGGCTTGTGCCTCTGGATATGTGAGTTGACGTGGAAAAATTCAACACCAAGGCGGACTGTTTTTTTCTGGGCATGTATGGGATAAAAAATGATCTCGTAGATTAGTGATGCCTAGGAATAATATGGAAAATGATATTTAATATTGGATATTTGGATTAACTATTTCCGTTACTTCTAAACGCCCGTTGTTCTAAACATCCATTGTTGTTGGGACACGTGTTTTTTTGTTTAATTGAAAAAATGTGTATTTTTTAAACAAAACCCAACATGCTCCTAGAATCAGCGAAAATTTGTGCTGCCGAGGTTGTCCGGCTCAGGTCTTGCAGACGATCGTGTCGCATTTTTGTGAAAAAACTTTCCGGATTATATTGTCTGTCGTAGCAGCGCTCACGGGGGATGCCGAGTGCAAGGCGTGCGCTGTTGCGGTAAGTGAAAAATGTGTGTGAACGGTACTACAAATCCATCGATTTTGCACATCATGAAAGATATTGTGCTTTCGATAACAAAAAACAGACAGAACGTTTGGATGCATTTGCCGCTGATGTTTTGTTGACACCAAAAACACCCCCCCGACTCTGTGACCCCCCCCGGTGCGTTTATCTTTTATTTTATAAAATGAGGATTATTTTTCCCGCGTGCTGCCCCAATAGCTTTTATGTGCTTATGTTTTTAAAACATAATGTGTGTATGCGTCATGTTATGAAAAAAGGTCCTCGAAAAAAAATGTTCCTTGAGGTGTGGATCAGATTTTTTTCCAAAAAATATGATTGGCGGTTTGACACATGTCGGGGGGGGGGCAGCAGCATAAAAAATCTGTTTATTTAAAAAAAAAGGTCAGATCAAACGACACGAGCCGAGGACACACCACCACCACCCCCCCCCCCCCCCCCCCCCGCGTGGAACAAACGCGGACTGAATTGTTGCGTGCAGGTGTTGACATGATAATTTTAGTGAAAAAAAAGACTGCAATGCCAAATCTCCACCAAGGAGACGTGCCACACGGGGGGCTGTTTTTCGCAAACACCACTGTGAAAAAAGGAGAATCCCCTCTCATCCGTTTTTCGTTTGGAAAAATGCGAAAACCGTATCTGTCGACCACGAACACCCTCACGTGCGGATCCAACCCGTCCCAAAAAACGTGGTTGTTTCCCCTCATCGGAAAAAAACATCACACCGCGAAACCCCCCCCCCCCCCCCCCCCCGAGCCCCGCAATAAAGATTTTGCGTTTTTTAAATTTTTAAAATAACCTCGTATATGCCGTTTCGGAAAGTCGATTTACGATCATAGGTTGGCACGGTGGTGGGTGGACGGCAACAAATAAAAAAACGTCTGTTTTTTACGGTAATGTTGATATTGTGGATAATCTACAAAAACGGCCTGACTGTCGAACCCGCTGTCCCATGGCCTGGAACTACAAGTGGAGCGCTGCGATCGAGGGAAACAAAACAAAATGCATAGTTAGTCCTGGCTGGCTAGGTGTAGGGACTCTTGGCAGGGGGAGAAGCTATCAATGCATCGTATTTTCCTTGCCCGTGGCCATGTTAAGGCGTTCGATATAATTTGGTCTACCACCTGCAGTCTACGACGAGCTACCTTTCCCGGGGTGCGCACTGGTGCCCTGTGTGTGTTGATTTGACGAGATAGCTAGGTTGACCGCTCACGCACGCGAAGACATGCATCTCGCCCCCCGACGGGATCTGGCTACAGATGTTTTTGCGCTTATGCGGTGCATGTGTGTTAATCTAGTGGGGGTAGGCGTGTGCTGTGTGGTCGTAAATAGGTTGGGTCTGGTGGGGTAAATCAATTAACTTCATGGCTGACAAGAAAATTCAAATTTTGAAAAAGACAGAAACGAGGAGGCTCGTATGTGTGTCCGAAAATTCAAAATGGGTTGGGACGGGATGAGTAGTTACTGTACTCTGCTGCCCTACATAAAGCTCCGCCGGCTGCAAGACCATTTGAAAAAACAGGCCCTCGTTCTCCTCCAGAGAGAGTGCTTTTTTGCCCCTTTCTCCAGCCACGAAAAAAGGAGATGCCACCTCCTGGAGAGCAATCCGAGCGGACTGGGTTGACCGTGGTTTCTATTGCTAGTCAGCAATCTCCTGCGGTTAGTACTCGACTCCTAACTCCCTCCTTGCTTCTCTTAGATTTCTAGCTAAAGGGCTGTTTACAACCAAGGCAGTAACGTGAAAACACAAAACGCAGGAGTTTGCCAATGGTCGCCGCGGCGTTGATCTTGTGCGTCGTTCAGGTGACGGCGGGCTGGACGATGTTGTTCCCGATGAGATCATAAAAGACGATGCCCTGGTTGATGCAGTACCAGACATGGTAGTGATTTTAGTTCAGTATTTTTGTTAATTTCTTTGCAGAAAAAACTCAACAATCTGGATTTGATACAAAAACATGTTTTTGTCCACATGTAGGTTGTTGAAGCTGAAGAGAGCTACGGTGACTTCGATCCTACTGTATAGGTGGCTACAGACAGCCATCCAGCTAGCTCCGAGACGGGAGATGCCTGTTCACGTGTAAGCAACCAAGCTGATGCGTGCGGCGGTGCATGCTACGATGACGATGAAGTCACGAGCAACGTTGCGAAGAAGGCCAGACTAGTTTAAACCGCCTGATGAGTGATTTGTGAGGAAATATTAAGAACGATATCGTATTAAGAGAAAATGCTATAATTTCTCTGTTGTTTCATAGCTTGTGGACGTGCTTCGGTTGTACGGCTTGATGTAGCAATATCGTGTTGCTTTTCAAATAAAATAAACTAAAACGATTTGTACCAGCTAAATCTTGTACCAACTCGAATTAGGAAAGATAGTTTAGCTTATCATATCTTTTGCGGCCTCCAGAAGTCATGTGCTCTCGTCTTACCCTGCATGCCCATGCAAGGTAGCCTACCTTTGATCGACGTGAATGGCTCACCAGCTCTCTTCGAATGTATAGGTGCTTGCCTGATGTAATCTCGGAATAATTCGCATGGTAAATTCGAAATGAAAAATGTACCTACGCGAAAGGCTGACATAATATCATTTTCACGGGCAAAAAAATATATTATCTCGCCTTCTAAATACTTTTCATGTAGCTTGCCCAAATTATGCTGGTCGTTTTGACTGTATTTTTCCAGCTGGGGGTGTCTCTTGGGTATGGTTGGCAAAATGTTGGCTTTGAGTTTTTTTCTATTTGTGGTTAAAAGTTGTTTATAGCCACAGATAGCTGAGCTGGTGCGTTCAATGTGTGTGTGTGACACTGCGGGTCCACCCCCACTACCCCCAATGCGTGTATCTTCTCATAGTGAATCGCCCCCTGCAGGGCATAAAAGCGGCAGGTGACAGGCTATCCCACCCCACAAAAACAAAACGTCCGCCCCTCATCGACCCGCATTCAGTTCTGCTACCTTCCCCTCTCCTCTCCTCTCCTCGTGTAGCTTTCTCCAATCTGTTCGGGAGAGGAACCAGGAGCCTCACGGGTAAGCCATAAGTGTATCTATCTTCTTGTTGAAAATGATGCGATGTGCTTTCTGTTCTGCAATCCCTTTGTTCTCTAAAAACAAAAAAAAACTGTTTTCGTGTTGTATAGTTGCCTTTCTCTTATATCTTTCTTGACAACTAGTACTCTTGCTCTCAGCTTGTGATGGCAAATGGACAGGGAGCGATATGCTCAAAACAGGGATGAGATATTAAAACGACAACACCTATCTCGTGAAAAGAGGAAGACTGCGAGTCGACTCCTTAACGATGATATCACTGTCTCACACACACCAGCTACAGGTCAAACCGGTGTCACCCAACTACAAAGGCTGACATTTACTGATACAGGTTGTGGGTTACCATGTAATATGAATCTGTGTTCTTAGCTCATCCAACATGTCCAAACCAATGTTTACTGATGTGGTGCTGAAAATTTGTCGCAGGCTTATAAGTATGCAAAATTCTGCTGATGAACACGTCACTCATAACCAAGACATTAATTTAACAAACGAGGAAGATTCCAATTGGTTGCGCAGGAATGATGCGTATCAGAGGCAGCAACGACATGGTAAAGATTCCACAATCGAAGATGCAGGTTAGTTCAGAGATATAATCCTTTTGCATGTGGGCCAGCATGATTTATTTTGTCGTAAATCTGGGTTCTCTATCGTATGTTCAGGTAAACAACCTTCACACAGATCCAATCAACCTTTACCTAGGCCGGCTAATAATACGAAAAGAGCTGCTGAACCGGCTACGCATGGTACTCAAAACACTAATAACTTATAATTGGATTTGCGACATTCTTATCCTCTAATGATCTTGTGATTTGCCACCAGGCGAGGACCGGAATGATGATCCATATGGAATTTTTGAGCCCGTTGTTGAACATACCAGTTTAGAAGGTAAAACACATACTTTCGTTCACATATAAACGTCGTACATGCTTGTTTGCTGACCAATATATTCCCTACTAGACTGCTTGGATCCATTGCATACTGGAGAACGTGCATACCATGAGCCTGATGAAGAAGCTAGAATTTATATGGATCAGGGTGTGTCCATTGTGTATTTTCTAATTTAGCACCCTCAAGTGCAAATTTTATAAGTGTTTACTGATGATGTGATACTTGTATCTTCTGTTCTAGCTGTTGCTTTTGAATCGTTCCAAGATGGACGTCATACTACACGAGCAGCACCCGTAGCAAGTACAGATGAATTCATATACCGAAACCTACCTACAAAGCATCATGTCCTAAGAAAGGTCGTGGACTGTCGCCACTGTGGGGCATTGCGGTTTCCATTCGAGGGCCCAACATTTTGTTGCAGAAAAGGAAAAGTCGGATTATTTACTCCAGATGTTCCAGAAGAATTGAGAGGTTGTTCACAAGTCAAGATGATGAGGACGCTAAATATTTCAGAGAGCATATACGGTATTTCTACTCGCACTTCTCATTCACAAGTCTAGGAGTCACCCTTGATCGTCGAGTAAGCACTGCGGCAGGAACTAGCGTATATACATTCCGTGCGTGTGGTGGGTTGTACCGCGCTCTTGACGATCTGGTGCCGGGTGATAATGGACCTCGGCATTTGCAGCTCTATATTTATGATACAGATCAAAACTTGGTTCACATGGCTAATAGGTCTCCAGATCTTAATATAGATCTCATACGAAAGATTCTGAGAATACTAGAGCGTAACCCGTATGCACAAACTTTCAGAAGGCTTGGGTCGGTTCCAAATCTAGATGAGTACAAAATCTCACTAAACACGGATATGAAGTTGGACCAGCGAAGGTACAATGCCCCAACGACCTCCCAAGTGGCAGCCATATGGTTTGAAGGTAGTGACCCACAAAATTGCTTCGACAGGAGTGTTGTCGTCCATGCAAAAAAAGGAAACCGGCCACTATATATTAGAGCATACTATGGGTGCTACGACCCATTGTCATATCCACTATTCTTCCCACATGGAGAGACTGGTTGGAATCGTTGCATTCCATATATTCCGCAACAGGATGACGCGACCCATGAGGCCACGGCCCATGATTTACCTTCAGGTATCATTCATCATTGCTAAATATCCAATTTGTATGTTGTCGACCATTATAGGTAAACCACCATACTGATATTTATGTTCGGTATCTTAAGATGACAATGAGGATAACCCAGATGAGGATTTTGCTGACAATGAAGGAGATGTAACACAATCCAGGAAATTTGTAACTGCAAGGGAATACTATTGCTTCAAGCTACAAGTGAGGAGGAAGCTTTCTAACATAGTCTTCTTCAGGGGGTGACTTTTCCAACAATGGGTTGTTGACATGTATATTAAGATCGAGACTATGCGGCTTGACTGGTACTCAAAGCCGGAAAATCAGAAGGTCATCCGCGCTGACATGTACCAGCTAATGTGCCTGTGTTTATTGTAATACATCATAATATAACTATGTGGTGGATGTTCCATGCTTTGAGTATAACCTGGTATGCTATTGCAGGGTCTTGTTGACACCGTCGTTGCCGGTGAGTCACGCGGTGATCGAATTGGCAAAAGAATCGTGCTTCCACGGACATTTCCTGGTGGTGATCGTGACATGCAGCGGAGGTTCTTGGATGCTATGGCAATAGTGCAGCGGTCGGGTAAACCCGATTATTTTATCACGATGACTTGCAATCCATATTGGGAGGAGATAACCGAGGAACTGTTGCCTGGACAAATGTCGCAGGACCGCCCAGACCTGGTTGCAAGAGTATACAGTGCTAAACAGCGAGATATGATGGACTTACTAACTAAGGGGAAGCATTTCAGAGAAGTCGCAGCCTATGTACATGTCACCGAGTTTCAAAAGCGAGGTCTCCTGCATGACCATGTACTTCTAATCATGAAAGCAAAAAGCAAGTTAGCGACTCCAGATGACTATGATCGGGTGATATGTGCAGAGATATCTGACAAACAGAAACACCCCATTCTACATGATCTGGTCGTCAAACACATGTTGCACGGACCATGTGGTGAGTTGAAAAAAAGTTGCCCATGCATGATTGATGGACAATGTCGGTTCCATTACCCCCGAGATTTTTGCGATGCCACACAACAAGGGAAAGACTCATATCCCATCTACAGGAGGAGGGACGATGGACAGCGAATTAGGATCCGAGGAGCAGATTTGGACAGTAGGTGGGTGGTCCCTTACAACCCTTCTCTGCTTATGCGATACAACTGCCACATTAATGTAGAAGCATGCTCCAGCATCAAGGCAGTCAAGTACTTGTTCAAGTACATCTATAAAGGGCATGATCGTACATCCTTTGCATGCGAGCAAGATATCATCAATGAAATCCGGCAATATAGGGATGCACGCTATGTATCTCCTCCAGAGGCTATATACAGGATTTTTCGTTTTAAACTGTTTGGTGTCAGTCCATCTGTGCTACAACTCCAGCTTCATTTGCCAAATATGCATACAGTTGCATTTAAAGCTTGTGAAAATATGGAAGATGTTGTAGCACGACCGTCTTCTTCCAAGTCCATGCTTACAGAATACTTGGAGATGAACCGGAAGTTTCCAGTAGCACGGAACTTATTGTACAGAGAGTTTCCAGAACATTACAGATGGATACCTGGAAAAAAAAGTGGCAGAATAGAAAAACTAAGAGATTACAGATTGGAAGACTTGTGTATGCACACCCTGCTGAAGGAGAAAGATACTACTTGCGTGTGCTCCTAAGTCATGTCCGAGGTGCCACTTCATTCGATGCTTTAAAAACTGTAAATGGCAATCCATGCAGTTCCTTCAGGGAGGCATGTGAGCACATAGGCCTGATTGAGCACGATAGAACTCTCGATGATTGCATGACGGAGGCAGCCACATTTCAGATGCCTTCTGCACTGAGACGGTTATTTGCGACTATACTGGTGTTTTGTGAGGTAACAGAAATCTGACAGCTATGGGAGAAACATCTAGCATCGATGTCTGAGGATTACCGTCGTAATCAATCCAATGATGCAGCAATTGAGCAGATGGTCCTCAGAGATATTAGGGAAATGTTGCAATCAATGGGGAAGGATATTGCACGCTATGGACTTCCGGATTTGCTTCACACTGATGGTTCTGATGACGGTGAGTACAAAGAGGTAACAGAGGAGAGGGAAATCAGCGTGGACAAAGAACACCTAGATTTATCTAGCAGTTTGAACAATGAGCAGCTTGCTGGTTACAATGACATAATGGATCATGTGATGAAACAAAAAAGCCAGATATTCTTTGTTGACGGTCCAGGAGGCACTGGCAAGACATACTTATACAAGGCATTGCTTGCGAAGGTGCATTCAATGGGCCAGATAGCGATCGCAACTGCTACATCAGGGATAGCGGCGTCAATAATGCCCGGAGGACGGACTGCGCACTCCAGGTTCAAAATTCCAATCAAGCTCACCGACAACAGCATGTGTAGTTTCACTAAGCAGAGTGGTACAACGGAGTTGCTTAAACAGGCGTCATTGATTATTTGGGACGAGGTTGCTATGACAAAACGTCAAGCAGTTGAGACGCTTGATAGATCGCTTCAGGATATAATGGGATGTCCTTTGCCATTTGGGGGAAAGGTTGTAGTCTTTGGTGGGGATTTCAGGCAGGTCCTTCCTGTTGTGACACGTGGGACAAGAGCACAAATCACAGATGCTACACTTCTAAGATCCTATCTGTGGGACAAGATCCGCAAGATACGCCTCACGTGCAATATGCGGGCACAGGCTGATCCTTCGTTCTCCGAATACCTCCTAAGGATCGACAATGGTACATAAGAGACAATTGGTGACGACTATGTGCGTCTCCCTAACGACATTGTGATTGCCTATACTGAGGATGAGAAAGCTATGAACAAGCTCATCGAAGATGTCTTCCCATCATTGCATGCCAATGCTAAATCGAGAGAGTACATGAGCACACGTGCTATTCTTTCGACCAAGAACGATCATGTCGATGACCTGAATGACAAGATGATCTCAAGGTTTCCAGGCGAAGAAAAGCTATACCATAGTTTCGACTCAATCGAGGATGACATGTAGAATAATTACATGATTGATTTTCTAAACTCGATCACACCAAATGGCTTGCCAACGCATGTATTGAGATTAAAGGTCAATTGTCCGGTCATTCTGCTAAGGAACCTCGACCCATATAATGGCCTATGCAATAGAACACGACTTATGATTAGAGCCTTCCAGGATAATGCAATCGACGCGGAGATTGTTGGTGGTCAGCATGCTGGAAAGAGGGTGTTCATACCTAGGATCCCTATGTCGCCCTCGGAGGACATCTCACTTCCTTTCAAACTAAAAAGAAAACAGTTCCCCATCCGCCTGAGTTTTGCAATGACAATTAACAAGGCGCAGGGTCAAACGATCCCGAACGTCGGTATTTACCTTCCCGAGCCAGTATTCTCACATGGTCAGCTATATGTTGCATTGTCAAGGGGGGTGTCGAGGGAGACGACACGGATTTTGGCCAAGCCAAACAAGGAGGTTGATAAATCTGGGAAAAGCACCAAGAACATTGTCTATAGAGATGTTTTGAGAGATGAGGGAGGTGCGTTATTCCATTATTTATTTGCACACATGAATATGTTAATTTATCTGAAACTACGCCTGCATTTAACGTTAATTGTTTTTCATTTACAGGCTTAACTAATGAGAAGAACTAGCGGATGAGGGGGTAACACAGGAGTATCTTCTTCCATCCAGCAAAAGGTAAGAGCCTTTCTCTGCTTCTGCATGTGATCCCCCTTTGATATAAATGTATGCTACTGTGTTCTTGTGCTACTGTTTTGAACTCCTGTGCAACTTTTTGTGCTAAATGAGCTAAGGGTATGCTAATATGTTCTCCTGCTAATGTGGTTTTTTCATGGACGGACATGTGTTTAAAAACCTTGCTGAAAACTTTAAACTTTTGACCAGTGAATTTGATTTTAGCAGTATGCTCTGAAAACTTTAAAAAAACCTTGCTGCCAAACAGATTGGTTCAACGAGTATATTATGATCCTAAATGTTAAAAAAAACTGCTGCCAAACATTTTGGTTCAACAAGTATATTATGAGCCTAAATATTTAAAAATAACACAGTACGCTCTGAAAACTTAAAAAAAAACTTGCTGGCAAACGTATGGTTAATGTTTTTAGATAATATGAGCTAAATGCTAAATGTTAAAAAAAATTCTGATGCCAAACATATAATACAATTTGTTTCTCATTTGATTGGCAAGTAACTGGATGCCTGAATGGAAAAACTGGAATCAGCTGTTCATGGGAAGCATATGTGCTACAGGTAGGTTGAGTAGTTGACAGAGATGCATTCTGTATTCTTTTTAGTGCATACACTTCCGTCTTTTAGACTTGTACCTAACTAACAAGAAAGATAAACATAGCCGTAGCAACGACTGGGTTGATCTTTGTCTTGGCCTGTTAACGGTGTAGTGGCAGCTAAATAATGGTGCCTACCTTTTTGAAAGTGTAGTGGGTTTACCTCTTTCTCTTCTTTTACAACATCTTTGAAATAAATGAAATGTTTAGTTTGCCTAGAACCTGTTTAATTTCTGCCGTGCAGGCTGATGTGTTACTTTCATGATATTTCCTGTCTTTTGATCATGAAATTATGCAATAAATGAATCAAGGCAGAATGATTAGTTCGAGATGCTAAACAAGAGCAAAATAGTTACTTATCACCAACATTTGTGACATTAGCTGATGCTATGAATCTCACTGCTATTGTCGGGGTTCTAATATTTTTTTGTAATGATGTCCAGTCTTGCAAATATCAGATTAATGTTGAATTTGAAAATATCAGATATTTTTAATGCAAGGAGTACTGGATATAGATTCGGGAACGTTATCCAATCATCTCATGTACTTGCATTTATATTTTGAAAAGGTGCTCCCTCCGTCCCAAAATACTGGAAGAGGCACACGACAGATTGAGTGTCTAATGCATATGTAGGACTGTTTTGAACCGAGGAAGCGATTTTTGGTGCATATTTTAAAGTATGAAGAAAATGAATCTCAAAACAATATCCCATACATTGAAGGAAGCATCATAGATCGCATCTATAGATGGACTTTCATTGCTTCAAAAGATGGACCATCAAGACGTGCTTAGTCCTGGTTTTTAAAACATATTTCTGTAAAAATTATTGTGTGGTCGTTAATTTTGTGCGAAGACATCTTTATTCTGGATCGTATGTTACGCACGTTCTCATATTGTTTTAAATAAAAGTCATATTATTTTATATAAGACACCGATAAATTGCTCGATAAAAAAACTCAAATATGTTTTACTATAGATTATTATAGGTGTGTTGGATCACAAATATGTCACAATTTTTAAAATACAATTTGAGTGACATAATAACATTTTGTACCCGTCTGAAAAAAATCAGAAATTATTTTAGGGATCATCTTCTATAAATCAACAGTAATTAGTACTAAGTTAATGAAGGATTTATTAATTTGATTTGGGTCAATCAACAGTAATTACTACTAAGTTGTAAGCAGGTAAACTTACCTAGCGTTGGCAGCAGGACCGTGAGAGCGGCAACGCCGACGATCTTGATGGGCATGCCGGTGACCACCATGTCCTTTATGGTGATGTAGCCGGTGCTGAACCACACACAACCTGGGCGGAGAGAGAGAACAAAGATCAACTACTGGCCTCAACCCATAAATAAAAGAAAAACCAAATAGAATTCAAAAGTTAAGTATGTGTGCTACTGGAGTTGACTACTATATAGTGCCAAAACAAACAACTAATGAGACAATACTCCACACCACCAACTTACCAGTTAGGACCAAGTGGCACTACAAGCTCCATACATCCATCAATCGATATTCTCGCCCTCCACAAGATCAAACTTCGCGATAGCTGAGGGTCCATGCAGCTTCCTGGGCACACACACACACACACAGAGAGAGAGAGAGCATGATTACACAAGAAACTAGATTTCACTGAAGAATAGCATTAGTATAGTTTGCCTAACTTAAATCAAACTGACCAATCCTGATTTTTGAACTATAGAATATCATGAACTTAACTGAATTTAACACACACACACACAACATGATTAACTGGTGTCATCAACCCACATAAAAAAATAGAGAATTTAAAAATTAAGTATAAGTGCTACTGACGCAGACTTCTACAAGTTTGGATAGGAGCTATCTAGCACATGCAATATATAGGAAGAACAAGCAGACCTTACAAGTTAATAGTGTTGTCAAACACATCGTCCATGCCATAAAGATCAAGTAATCGTTATAGCTCAGATATTGATATTGATATCTACTACTGTTTAGGTATTGTTGGGGATGTAACCAGTGGATGACCCGCCCTAGTTGGGCCTGGTTATCCATTGGGCGATTCATCTAAGTGTTTAGCTGGGACTCGTTTTGGCCGAATCAAGGTCGCACGACGAGTATGGCACTTGGCTGGTCTCCCAGCTTTGGAAGATGGCGATTTAGAGATCGCAATGGTCGCAAGTTGTAGAAAGGAAGGAATCCTTGTAAACCCTAGGGAATTGTTGGAATTATGCCCTAGAGGCAATAATAAATGTATAGTTATTATTATAATTCCTGTATCAAGATAATAGTGTATTATCCATGCTATAATTGTATTGAATGAAGACTCATTTACATGTGTGGATACATAGACAAAACACCGTCCCTAGCATGCCTCTAGTTGGCTAGCCAGTTGATCGATGATAGTCAGTGTCTTCTGATTATGAACAAGGTGTTGTTGCTTGATAACTGGATCACGTCATTGGAAGAATCACGTGATGGACTAGACCCAAACTAATAGACGTAGCATGTTGATCGTGTCATTTTGTTGCTATTGTTTTCTGCGTGTCAAGTATTTATTCCTATGACCATGAGATCATATAACTCACTGACACCGAAGGAATGCTTTGTGTGTATCAAACGTCGCAACGTAACTGGGTGACTATAAAGATGCTCTACAGGTATCTCCGAAGGTGGTAGTTGAGTTAGTATGGATCAAGACTGGGATTTGTCACTCCGTGTGACGGAGAGGTATCTCAGGGCCCACTCGGTAATACAACATCACACACAAGCCTTGCAAGCAATGTAACTTAGTGTAAGTTGCGGGATCTTGTATTACGGAACGAGTAAAGAGACTTGCCGGTAAACGAGATTGAAATAGGTATGCGGATACTGACGATCGAATCTCGGGCAAGTAACATACCGAAGGACAAAGGGAATGACATACGGGATTATACGAATCCTTGGCGCTGAGGTTCAAACGATAAGATCTTCGTAGAATATGTAGGATCCAATATGGGCATCCAGGTCCCGCTATTGGATATTGACCGAGGAGTCTCTCGGGTCATGTCTACATAGTTCTCGAACCCGCAGGGTTTGCACACTTAAGGTTCGACGTTGTTTTATGCGTATTTGAGTTATATGGTTGGTTACCGAATGTTGTTCGGAGTCCCGGATGAGATCACGGACGTCACGAGGGTTTCCGGAATGGTCCGGAAACGAAGATTGATATATAGGATGACCTCATTTGATTACCGGAAGGTTTTCACAGTTACCGGGAATGTACCGGGAATGACGAATGGGTTCCGGGGGTTCACCGGAGGGGGGCAACCCACTCCGGGGAAGCCCATAGGTATTTGGGGGGGTCACACCAGCCCTTAGTGGGCTGGTGGGACAGCCCACCAAATCCTATGCGCCAAGGAAGAAAAATCAAAGAAAGAAAAAAAAAGGAGGGGAAGTGGGAAGGGGGAAGGACTCCCTCCCACCAAACCAAGTAGGACTCGGTTTGGGGGGGGGGAGAGTCCTCCCCCCTGGCTCGGCCGACCCCTTGGGGTTCCCTTGGACCCCAAGGCAAGGTCCCCCTCCCTCCTCCTATATATATGGGGCTTTTAGGGCAGATTTGAGACGACTTTCTCACGGCTGCCCGACCACATACCTCCATAGTTTTTCCTCTAGATCGTGTTTCTGCGGAGCTCGGGCGGAGCCCTGCTGAGACAAGATCATCACCAACCTCCGGAGCGCCGTCACGCTGCCGGAGAACTCTTCTACATCTCCGTCTCTCTTGCTGGATCAAGAAGGCCGAGATCATCGTCAAGTTGTACTAGTGCTGAACGCGGAGGTGCCGTCCGTTCGGTACTAGATCGTGGGACTGATCGCGGGATTGTTCGCGGGGCGGATCGAGGGACGTGAGGACGTTCCACTACATCAACCGCGATCTCTAATCGCTTCTGCTGTACGATCTACAAGGGTACGTAGATCACTCATCCCCTCTCGTAGATGGACATCACCATGATAGGTCTTCGTGCGCGTAGGAAATTTTTTGTTTCCCATGCGACGTTACCCAACAGGAATCGACCTATATATAAAGGCGAAGTCCCGGGGGACAGAGGGGAGGTTAGAAATCATCGAGTGCTAGGTTTAGGCGAGTTACGCCTTCCTTGTAATCGAATCCATATCAATACACACCAAAGCAGGACGTAGGTATTACCTCCTCTCGAGGGGCCGAACCTGGGTAAATCGCCGTGTCTCTCCCGCTTAACCCCTTTGAGTCGCCACCAAGGTGCGATGGCTCCAGTACTAAGTCCTTTCACGAGGACATCTGCCGTGAAAAAACCACGACAGTTGGCGCCCACCGTGGGGCCTGCGCACGGTGGAGTTGAGTTCTCAAAGGGAGCCCTACCAGGGTTTGGGAGTTACGCGACGGCGCTAATGACTCGGAGCCGCCGCGGGATAACCTACATCGACAACCAGCAATGGGGACCTGAAGCGAACTCAATTGAGTCTGGCTACAGGGTCCCCTTCGGCAAGATCAACATCTTCATCGGCATGATCGGATCATCCGTTCCTGAGCCGGACATCTCCACCGACATCGTCGAGCCGGCCAGGTACGTCCGCCCAGTCATAACGCAAAAGTTAACTCGCCCGGTCTTTGTGGGATTCACGCAGGGATTGGAGGAGCCAGAACACTTGGCGACTCAGGAAGTTACCCCGGTCAACTCTGACGACGAGTCATCCATGGGCGACTCAGATTCCATCCGGTCTCTTCATGAGGATGGTCTCGGAGGCTTGTCGCTGGCCATGGATCCGGAAGTCCTTGACCGAACCCGCCGCCAGATCGCCATATACATGGCGGGGGCGACTCAACCCACACAAAACCTTACCGGAGGCGATGGGACCGGCGAGACGTCCAGAAGTCCAGCCGCGGTCCTGGTGGATTTAGCGGCGGAAATCACAAGACTAATGGCGACTCCCCTCACGCCAGAGAACCAAGAGGAGATAAACGCAGAATTAGCAAAGCTCAGAGAGGCGGTGGCGAAGGCTCACCGGGACGCTGAGACGGAGTCCGCCAGGATCGAGACTCGACAAGCCCAAATTGCCGCCGAAAGGATGCGCTTAAACACCGACAACTGGCGGCTCGAGAGACAACAACGCGCGTCTGACGCCGTCCATCAGCGGAGGCACCAGGGTCGCCTGCCCCATGACCTCAATCCGACTCGCCTGTTCGACACGCCACGAACCCCCGGGATGGGAGCCGCCCCGGCAGGAGGACCGGGTCGCCCACCTAACCCGCCGGCTCAGCCGATTGAGGGTCAAATTCCGTGTTTCCGGACGCCTCAAGGCCAGTTCTCCAACCCGGTGGATAACGTGCTTGCTGCAACTCGCCACCTGGAGTCTCTTCCGATTCACGGCAACACCCCAGCTGAGATAGAAGCAAGGAATGCCATCGAGATGTTGAAGAGGGTGGTGGTTCAAAACGCCCAGTTCTCGCATAGCCTCGAGAGGTTGCACTCCACCCCTCAGGCGAGCTATACCAGAAGCAGGCCGGAGGACCAGCCTGCCGTGAACAGTGGGCCGCGACACTTCCCACATGACAACCCGCCCGAACGGAACCCACCGGGCCGGGATCTCCCGAACATCCAAGACGCCCCGGCCCTCCTCGGGGGCGGAGGGCGAGTTAGGGTACCGTGCTTGTCCCCGGCCCTTCGGAACGAAAGGATGCCCAAGGATTTTAAGGGACCAAGGAAAGTGCCTAATTATACACCGAACCTGGAACCAACGTCATGGATCGAGGGTTATGAGATTGCCATGGACATGCTCGACGTAAACGAGGCGGTTTGCGCCAGGTACTTCACGATGATGCTCGAGGGGTCGACACGCACTTGGTTGAAAAACTTGCCTCCCAATTCCATCCAGTCCTGGGCCGAGTTAAAAGAGCGTTTCATCAAAAACTTCCGGGGAACCTGCAAACGTCCGATGACGATTGTCGATCTACAACACTGTGTTCAGCGCCCGGATGAGTCAGCCCACCATTGGTCACGGCGGGTTGCAGAAATTATTCATTCGTCAGATGGTATTACGGCGGCTCAGGCTGTGCTTATCCTCGAGCATAATTGTCATTACGAGCCCTTGGTGCAGAAATTGGGGCGACTCAAACGGAAGGTCCAAGACATGGGCGAACTGATGGACACCCTCACCAGATATGCCGAGGCCGATGATACTAAGGATCCCGGCGAGGATGGCAAGGTTAACTCGCCCAAAAAGGGCGAGTCATCCAAAAATCATACCCGTTTCCAGGGGCGCAACCGTCACAATCAGGGGACCAATGGAAAGCGTAGACCGCAGGAGGAGCCCTCGTACTTGGTCGCCAACACCAATGCTAACGACGGCAAAAAGAAGAATCGGGGTTTCAGCGGGAAAAGGCCGCGTAACTATGAGGAGCTACTCAAGGGCCCCTGCCCGCACCACGCCACGGCTGACGGCCCGGCGAGTCATTCTTGGGAAAACTGTTTCGTGATGCGAGAGTTTCGGGTAGAGGCAATCAAGAAGAGTCAAAACGAAGATCCAGACCGGCGCCAGGAGCAGCTCGCCGCGTCCAATCAAAGATAGAACCCTTTCGGCGGCTTTCCCGAACAGGGGGCTCAGGGAGGCCCGCAGCCAGGCGGCGGCCAGTACCCGGTGCACCACCAGCGGCGGTACAACCCGTCGGGAGCCTTCCAGCAGCCACGTCCACAGGGGGCTCCGCAGGACCAGGACGATAATGGGGGCTTCCGCAGCAACCCCAAACAGCTAAGTAATGGGCAGTACCATGTTTTCACTACTAATGCTTGCAGGCGTGATAAAAAGGTAAGTCACCGGGCGTATAGTGTATCTGAGCCGGCGATTCCCAGATATCTCCATTGGTCTGAGCAGACCATAACATGGAGCAGGGAGGATCACCCGCCAAGAGTAGATAACCCGGGCGATCTGGCGTTGGTCTTGGCTCCCCAAGTGGGGGGTTACACCCTGTCAAAGGTATTAATGGATGGTGGCAACAACATCAGTATTCTATACTTCAACACCTTCCAGAGGATGAATCTATTGGAGAAGGACTTGATGCCTTCAACCACGGTTTTCCATGGAATTGTCCCGGGCAAGTCGGCTTATCCCATAGGCCGGGTCAGGCTCACAGTGGCGTTTGGAGCTGCGCAGAATTACAGGTCAGAGTCTCTAATCTTTGAGGTGGTCAAGCTGAAAAGCCCCTACCATGCACTGTTCGGGCGACCGGCTTACGCCCGCTTCATGGCCCGCCCGTGCTATGTCTACCTCAAGCTTAAAATGCCTGGTCCCAAAGGACCCATCACAGTGGATGGAGATAGAAGGATCGCAAAAGAATGTGAAGAAGGGGACGCGGCTTATGCGGAAGTCGCATGTGCGGCGGAAGAGCTCAAACACCATCGGGCCAATGTTGACCCGGCGGACATGTCACCACTCAAGAAGCCAACTACGGATTATGAGTCGCCCCTCAAGTTCAAACCGACGGATGACACTAAAACAATCGATTTTGTGCCTGGCGATTCATCCAAGCAGTTCACCATTGGGACGGGTCTGGACCCCAAATAGGAAAGCGCGCTCATCGAATTCATCTGTGAGAATCGGGACATCTTCGCATGGAAACCTTCTGACATGCCTGGTGTACCGAGAGAATTCGCTGAGCACCATCTTAACGTTGACCCAAAATGCAAACCTGTCCAGCAATACCTTCGCAGATTCAACGAGGAACGACGCAAGGCGATTGGAGAAGAAGTCGCCCGTCTTTTAGCCGCCGGGTTCATCGTGGAAGTTTTTCACCCCAAATGGCTGGCTAACCCGGTGTTGGTACTCAAGAAGAATGGTACTTTCCGTATGTGTATTGATTATACAGATCTCAACAGAGCTTGTCCCAAAGATCCCTTCGCTCTTCCCGCATCGACCAAATCATTGACTCGGTGGCGGGATGCGAACGATTGTGTTTTCTGGACGCCTATTCAGGATATCACCAAATCAAGATGGCCGTAGAGGATCAGGAGAAGACGGCCTTCATAACCCCTTTCGGGGCCTTTTGTTATGTGTCCATGCCTTTCGGACTCAAAAGCGCGGGGGCGACTTATCAACGGTGCATCCAGAACTATCTTCGTAACCAAATTGGTCGCAACGTCCATGCCTATGTCGACGATATTGTGATCAAGACCCGCCAGGGGGAGACACTATTGGAAGACCTTAAGGAGACTTTTGATAATCTATGGGTATATCAGATGAAGCTAAATCCTACCAAGTGTGTTTTTGGTGTACCTGCAGGAAAATTGCTGGGTTTCTTGGTATCGGAGCGCGGCATCGAAGCTAACTCGGACAAGATCGAAGCGGTTACCTCCCTCGGAAAGCCGGCGAATGTTAATCAAGTTCAACGACTGGCGGGTCCCATTGCGGCTTTAAGTCATTTTGTGAGTCGCCTAGGGGAAAAGGCGATTCCTCTCTGTCAATTATTGAGGAAGTCCGATCGATTCGTGTGGACAAATGAGGCAGACGAGGCGCTCGAGGCCCTGAAACGCCAATTGGTTAACCCGCCGGTCCTGGCAGCCCCAACTGAAAAGGAGCCTATGCTTCTGTATATCGCGGCAAATTCCAAGGCAGTAAGTGTGGCAGTGGTCGTTGAAAGAAAGGAAGAAGGGAAGGAATATCCAGTGCAACGCCCAGTGTATTTTATCAGCGAGGTGTTAACTCTTTCCAAGCAACGATACCCGCATTGGCAAAAGCTGGTATATGGGGTGTTTATGGCGAGTCGAAAACTTAAGCATTATTTCCAGGAACACCCGATCACAGTGGTTAGTTCTGCTCCCCTTGGTGACATCATCCAGAATCGGGAGGCAACAGGGCGAATCGCCAAGTGGGCGATAGAGCTTGGGTCTCATCATATACAATATACTCCTCGCACGGCTATCAAGTCCCAGGCATTAGTTGATTTCGTGAACGACTGGACAGAGCTGCAGGCTCCGGAAGACCGGCCTGACCTTACCTACTGGACTATTTACTTTGATGGATCCAGGCAGCTGGAAGGCTCGGGGGCTGGTGTGGTGTTAGTATCCCCTCAAGGAGAAAGGTTCTGTTACGTCCTCCGACTCATGTTTCCCTCCACTAATAATGCGGCGGAATATGAAGCTTTACTTCACGGCTTGCGACTTGCAAAAGAGATGAACCTAACATGAGTCAGGTGTTTTGCTGACTCCGATTTGGTGGCGCAGCAAGTTTCGGGTACCTGGGACTCTCGGGATCCCATGATGGCGGCTTACAGACGAGCTGTGTCTGATGTGGCGGGTCATTTTCATGGCTATCAGGTGGACCATATTGACCGGCGCCTCAACGAGGCAGCTGATGCCCTCTCGCGACTCGGCTCCCAGAGAAAACCGGTTCCCCCTAATGTTTTTCTGGATATCTTGCATAAACCATCCGTGGTTTTACCCTCAGAGGAGGAATTGGCGATACCAGATCCCGAGTCTCGGCTCGTGGCGGCTCTCCGTGTCACTCCGGATTGGGTTCTCCCTTATCTGGCTTATCTCACTCGCGGCGAGTTACCCGCCGACGAAGTTTTGGCTCGCCAGATCGTTCGGCGCAGCAAATCCATGGTCATCATTGATGGCGAGTTATATAAACGGAGCGCTTCTGGGGTTTTTCAGCGATGTGTTTCCCCCGAAGAAGGATGCGCAATCCTAAATGACATTCATTCCGGAGACTTTGGACATCACGTCGGGTCACGTTCTTTGGTATCAAAGGCTTTTCGTCATGGTTTCTTTTGGCTGACGGCTCATGCAGATGCAGAAGACATAGTTCGTCGGTGCGAGGGGTGCCAACGTTATGGGAGGCAGGCTCATGTGCCGGCTAAAGAATTAAGAATGATTCCCATTACTTGGCCTTTTGCAGTCTGGGGGCTGGACATGGTTGGTCCCTTTAAAATGTTCTCCAACAAGAAGACCCGCCTATTGGTGGCAGTTGATAAATTCACCAAGTGGGTTGAGGCGGAACCTGTTGGAGCTTGCGATGCAGAGACAACAGTCAAATTTTTGAAGAAGCTGATTTTACGGTTTGGATATCTGCACAGTATTATCACTGATAATGGTACTAACTTGTCCCAAGGGGCGATGCAGGATTTTTGTCGTCGAGAACATATCCGACTTGATATTTCTGCACTCGCTCACCCGCAATCCAATGGGCAAGCAGAGCGGGCGAATCAGGAGGTCTTGCGAGGGATCAAGCCCCGACTCATGGTTCCCCTGGAAAGGACTCCAGGGTGTTGGGTCGAGGAGTTACCTTCGGTACTGTGGAGTATTCGGACTACCCCAAACTGTCCACGGGATTCACCCCTTTCTTTTTGGTCTATAGAGCAGAGGTTGTTCTCCCCACTGACATAAGGCATGACTCTCTTAGAGTCGCCGCATATGTGGAGCAAGATAATGAGCTGGCGCGTCAAGACTCTTTGGATGCCTTGGAGGAGGCGCGTGACCTGGTTGTGGCCCGTTCAGCTATTTATCAGCAAGATGTGCGGCGTTATCATAGTCGCCGGGTTAAGAGTCGGACCTTTCAGGAAGGCGACTTAGTGCTTCGTCTAATACAAGATCGAGCAGGCATGCACAAGTTGTCACCCCCTTGGGAAGTGCCGTTCGTCGTCAGCAAGAACCTCCGCAATGGCTCTTATTATTTGGTGGATCTTCGGCCTAATCGACCGACCACAGAGGCTGAGTCAGCTCGCCCCTGGAATATTGCCCATTTGCGGCCTTACTACACTTGAGCTCTTAAAGCTCTACACTTTGTAAGTTTTTCAGTTTCAGTATGAAGTAATAAAATACTCCCCGACTTGGGGGCTTCTTCATTAAAAAGCAAACTGTGTCATCCTGTTGCGACCGTATGAGCCGACAGAATCTGCATTTAGGGTGGGTGCACGAGCTTTCTGACTCGCCTCCCCCTGTCGCGACCTTATGAGCCGACGAAACCTGCATTTAGGGTGGGTGCACGAGCTTTCTGACTCGCCTCCCCCTGTCGCGACCTTATGAGCCGACGAAACCTGCATTTAGGGTGGGTGCACGAGCTTTCTGACTCGCCTCCCCCTATCGCGACCTTATGAGCCGACGAAACCTGCATTTAGGGTGGGTGCACGAGCTTTCTGACTCGCCTCCCCCCTGTCGCGACCTTATGAGCCGACGAAACCTGTATTTAGGGTGGGTGCACGAGCTTTCTGACTCGCCCCCCCTGTCGTGACCTTATGAGCCGACGAAACCTGCATTTAGGGTGGGTGCACGAGCTTTCTGACTCGCCCCCCCTGTCGCGACCTTATGAGCCGACGAAACCTACATTTAGGGTGGGTGCACGAGCTTTCTGACTCGCCTCCCCCTGTCGCGACCTTATGAGCTGACGAAACCTGCATTTAGGGTGGGTGCACGAGCTTTCTGACTCGCCTCCCCCTGTCGCGACCTTATGAGCCGACGAAACCTGCATTTAGGGTGGGTGCACGAGCTTTCTGACTCGCCTCCCCCTGTCGCGACCTTATGAGCCGACGAAACCTGCATTTAGGGTGGGTGCACGAGCTTTCTGACTCGCCTCCCCCTGTCGCGACCTTATGAGCCGACGAAACCTGCATTTAGGGTGGGTGCACGAGCTTTCTGACTCGCCTCCCCCTGTCGCGACTTTATGAGCCGGCGAAATTACTATTGCTATTTTTCGTCGTGGCATAGCCCTGAAGGTTTTAAGCCTTTTTCTTTCTGATGCTTGTTGAAAATATCTATGGTTTGTTTGTTTCCACGCATGCTATTCTCAAAAGCTTAAGACAGGAGGGTGATAAGAATGGTTTCATCCATGGCAAATTAAGCGTTGTAGAAGACTCTTATAAAGGCGGGTCAAATATTTCAAATCGCCTTAAGGGCGACATAAAGGTTCTTGCAAAAGGTATCATCAAAAACAGTACTGACTTACGGAAAAAGGACCTATTACATGGCTCTCAGGCCAAATTCAATAAAGTTGACTTTGCTGGCGCCTCGGGATCATCCTGATGTGAGCTCTGGCCGACTTCGATTTGCAAGTCACCCAATACCCAATTGCACTTGGCCAAAGCAGCAAAGTCATCTTCATCAGTCAGAATTGATGCCAAGTCTGCTTCCAAATCGAAAGGATTCTTTGGGTCGCCGAGGAGTTAGGCTGGTCGTCACGAAAGTTGGCGGGCTGACTTTCTTGTTTCTGCTATCATAAGCCGCCTGGTATTTTGTTAAGTCAAGGCTTGCGGCAAGTTGAGTTGCGGCCAGCCGAGAGTCCTTGACGACTCGCTGATAGTCCTCCTCAACAAATTCCGACCCATCGTCCTTGAGCTGAGGAAAACCTGCGGCTACCTCTTCTAAGTTGATTTCTGGAGCATACGCCAAACAGCGACTTAGGGCAGTCAGAACACCTTTCCGGGCGGCTGACCGACTTAGCTCGCCAATCTGAGGAGGAAGTGTGGACAAACATCCAAGCACCTTCTTGATGGAAGTGATAGGCTCTTTGGCACACATCACGACTTTAACTGTCAAGACACTGCCTGTGTACAATTGTTCTGTCAGCGTGTAAATCGCCTTCAGCATCAACACACAGTATTCTTGAAGGTTGGCGGCTCTCGGACCTGAATCATGATGATTAGCGACTTATCATAAGTGTTATTTTTTTAAAAAAGGGGAGAGGAGGAGATCAAAGGTTTAAGTAAAGCTTACCAAAGACGGCTTGCGTCATGTTGGAGATGTGACGCTTTAAGCCGAACAACTCCTGTTGCACAGTGGCCAGCCTAGCTTCAGCCTTCTCTGCTCTCTTCAAGGCGGCATTTTGGTCAGTCTGAGCTTTTTTCAACTCGGCCTTGAGTTTTACCAGTTCGGCCAAGGCTAATTGACATTTTTCCTCCGACTTAGCTCGGGCGTCTTGTTGTCCAGCTAAGTTTTTCCTTAAATCGCCCAGCGCCGATTCGGTCTGAGCAAGGTTTTCCTATTGAAACTTTAAAATAAGGGCAAGTCTCAGAACTACTGCAAAGCAATATCCCTGACACTTGGGGGCTAATGTATAATTTTTTCAGATGAAATTATACAAAAATCAAGACCCGGCTCATCTTTTTACTGATGACCCGGCCCTTGGGGGTTACTGGTCGTGAAGTTTTTCCAAATTTTCAAGACCCGGCTCATCTTTTTACTGATGACCCGGCCCTTGGGGATTACTGGTCGCGAAGTTTTTCTAAATTTTCAAGATCCGCTCATCTTTTTACTGATGACCCGGCCCTTGGGGGTTAATGGGAATAATATAAGTATAACAAAGTTTACCTCATGTTTGTTGTTTAACATCTTCAGCAGGTTTTTCACCATCTCATAGCTCGTTTCCAGGCGACTTGCAAAGCCAGAGCAGAGTTCCTTAAACTCCAAATTTGCAAAGTCGGAAAGTTTCGCCTTGGAGAGCCCAGACTCGGGAATGGCTTGAGAGGAGGATGCTACATGTTTGGACAAAACTGTCGCCGCCGGCTTAGAAAAGCCAGAACCAGTAATAACCACGACATCTGGGTCTTCTGTTGTCGTCAATGGGCTCGGCAGCTTAGGGGCATCCATTGCTTCCTTCGGCGACTCAGGAAGATCCACTTGAGTCGCAGGCTCGGTCTGATCCGGATTGTCTTGAGTCGGAGTTGATTCTTTCGTGGGTTCTGAAGTTGCATCAGGAGTTGATCCACTGGTTTTCCTCTTCTTGGCTTGTGCCCTGAAAAAAGGGAATAAGCATGTTAAGGAATTGAAAAGCTCGTTATTCTCAAAAGTCAAGGCAAGGTTATCAAAAGACTTACCCCGGAACTCGAATCATTGGTGGAAGTGTCGACATCACGGAGTCGCCGGAAGTGGGAGGAGAGTTCTGCAAAAATTATATGTCAATAATACAGGCGGGTTACAAGCGTGATCCAAAGAGACATGAAGAATGGTTACTCATAAGAGTACCTCGCTTGGTTTTCTTTTGTTCGTTGCTCGTAAGCCAGATACCAGATCGCCGGAGTGACTTCGTGTTTTCCGGTTTGAGGCATGTTGTGCTTTCTTCAGTAGGAAATTTGGGTCCAAATAAGCATTTGGATGTGAGAAGGGAACTTTCCCACAAATTCGCCTGGCCGGCTTAGGTGGAGAAGGAGATGAATCGGAGGAAACAGAAATTACCTCAACAGAGTCCTCCTGGCTTTCATTATCTTCATTCTATTTCAAGGAAAGGGAGAGATATAAATACAAAGGCTAACAGTAATAGGTGGCGAGTGAAAGAGGACGAATTTTTACCTCCGAAAGTGCATCGCCGACTTGAGATTCGTCAACTTTGGATGGTTCAGCTGCAGCAAATTTGCCCTTACCCTTGGTTTTCTTTGAGGGCGGCTTGGCACTTTTCATAGCTTGCTTTTTGGGCTTCCTGGACCAGAACTTATCGCCTTTCTGAAAAGGCATATGTTATGAAACCACAATACAAATGAAGCATAAAAGAATAAAAACCAAAGGCGGGTTAGGTTTGTTTACCTTGGGCATCGGGTTAATTTTGCAGAAAGGCTTAAGGCCGATTTGGCCGCATTTTCCCGCAGGCTCGCCAGTCAGCTTTTTGATAATGGCAACAATATCCTTTTCTGTTAAAGCTGTGCGAAAATAACATTGAGGATGATCCAGGGTGCCATCAAATTCACACATCAGACCATCCCGGCGGCTCAGAGGGAGGATACGCCATTCAACCCAACAGCGGATTAGGTCGACCCCGGTAAGGCCGTTGTTCGTCAAAGATCTTAATTCAGATAGTATTGGAATGAATTCCGATTCTTCCTCCTCGGTAAGCTTGTCTGGAAGCTTGAAGTTGGTCGGAAAGCGAGTTGGCCTGTAACCCAGAAGCTTGTTCTCACCAGCAGGAGACGTCTCTTGATAGTAAAACCAAGACTCGCCCCAGCCTTTGGGATGGCTAGGCATGGTGAGTGAGGGAAATGGGCTATCCCTGCGGTGCTGGACATTGACACCACCAAGTTGCAAGCTGGGGCATTATGGAATTCTGTTTGGCGATTCAGATGGAAGAAATGCCAGAATAAGGGGACAGAAGGCTCGATCTACAGATAAGCCTCACAGAGAACTTGGAATTGGCACAAATTACTTATGGAATTGGGTCCCAGATCCTGGAGACGGACGTTCATGAAAGTTAAGGCGTCCCTAAGAAACTTTGATCCGGGCGGCTTAAAACCTCGCTCCAGGTGTTCAACAAAAACAATTATCTCCCCTTCTTTGGGGTTAGGGAGATCTTCTCCGAACCCGGTGCGCCAGCCAATAACGTCCTGAGGATCCAAACTGCCCGTTTTCACATAATCGGCTAATATGGAGTCGTCGGCCTTGGTAGGAAGCCAGTCACTCTTGAAGACGGCGCCCATGCTACAAATAAGTAAAGTATGATATTACATGCCTTGGACACCTACTGTATGGGATGAAATCAGTTCATTTAAACCCGCCAAGTACTTTGATTAAGGAAGGGTTTTGACCCGCCAGATCTAAGGGCCGAGTTCGGTCACTATGGCGACTTATGGAAGTGTGGCTATTCCCAAGGGTTACGTTCTGAAGATGGTAAAGGCGTTTCATTTGAAGTACCAGGAGATGAAGACTATAAACAACTTTTTGCAAACAGTAAACAAGGAATGGATCTACCAGACAGACGCGAAAACCTAGAGAAAATGACTGGTCGCGACAGTTTATTATCAGATGATGCCCATCGCTTGGTGAAAACATTATTTTCAAAGATTCACGAGTACAGCGGATCAGTAAAAGTATTCGGAACATTAGCTATCCTACCGACACTCGTGCTAATCGATTCAGAGCAGATAGTGTCTATGTGCAAGGAGCTTCAAGAACACGGCAATGGCGGAAGTTCAAGCGGAAAGTAAATCTACTCCTAAAGATAGGTGGAAGCCTAACCTGATGCTGTCGGGTGAGAAGAGCCGACGGTGATGGGGTTTGTTGGAGAAGTACGGGCGTCCCGTCGAGCGAAGAGGTTTTCCGGCGGCGGCGAAGTTCGTGGTGAATGGCGAGGTGTCCGACGGCGATGTAGTCGACGATGACGATGGCGGATGTGTTGGTTGCGGCACGAGAATGGACGACGGTGAAAGCCCACAGGCGGTACCGAAGCTCCTCGCGTGAAGGCCGAAAGCACGGTCGGCGGTGGATTCCTCGGGGCGATGCGTTTTTCTCGCTGCGCCGGTGGGGAGGAAGGTGACAGGACTGGTAGGTGGGAAACGCCAGTTCTGTCCCCCCGGCCTATTTATCAAGGCAGGTGCTGGAATCGAGGCGCCATGAGCGGGAACCGCCGGGGGATAAAAGATTCGCTATAAATGTGCGCCGAAAATTTCGGGATAACAATGCGCTAAAGATCCGTTGGAGTTGTGGCGGTCTTCCCGAAAAAAGAGGAATAAGAAAAGGCCAGTTAGTAATGATCTGGCGACTTAAGGGATTGTCAGTACCCAAAGGCGATGGCGGGTGTGCAATTTTTTGACAGATGAAGAAAAATAGGGAATGAATCGCCTTCAATGGAGCAGAGGTATTGGTGTGAAGAAGGAAGGTTCAAGTCAATTTGGGGCCTAATGTTGGGGATGACCCGCCCTAGTTGGGCCGGGTTATCCATTTGGCGATTCATCTAAGTGTTTAGCTGGGCCTCGTTTTGGCCGAATCAAGGTCGCACGACGAGTATGGCACTTGGCGGGTCTCCCAGCTTTGGAAGATGGTGATTTAGAGATCGCAATGGTCACGAGTTGTAGAAAGGAAGGAATCCTTGTAAACCCTAGGGAATCGACCTATATATAAAGGCGAAGTCCCGGGAGACAGAGGGGAGGTTAGAAATCATCGAGTGCTAGGTTTAGGCGAGTTACGCCTTCCTTGTAATCGAATCCATATTAATACACACCAAAGCAGGACGTGGGCTATTACCTCCTCTCGAGGGGCCGAACCTGGGTAAATCGCCGTGTCTCTCCCGCTTAACCCCTTTGAGTCGCCACCAAGGTGCGATGGCTCCAGTACTAAGTCCTTTCACGAGGACATCTGCCGTGAAAAAACCACGACAGGTACCATAGTTTGTTTTCTCTTATTAGGACTTCTACTCATGTATAAAAGGATAGGTGAACAATTGAGATTGACTTCAGAAAATAGAAAGATCTCTTCTATTTCTTGAGTCAATGCATCATAAGTGCAAGCACACATGACTTCAGAAAATAGCAGGACCTTGAGAGCGGCAACGACGACGATCTTGATGGGCATGCCGGTGACCACCATGTCCTTTATGGTGATGTAGCCGGTGCTGAACCACACCACAACCTGGGCAGACAGAGAGAATTAGATCCAGCTTTGAAATAAACAGTGCATACAGTCTATAGGTCATTTTAATTGAAAAACAAACGATGTTTCTTTTGCAAAACTGGAATTCTTTGAACTTACATCTTCATCATCAAGAACACCCCAATGGGCATCAAGTACTTGGTTCATGGACAAGCTCTCATAAGGTTCCACGGGATAAACATCACCCTGCATACACAATTCAAAGTCAAAACAACCACATGTTATAAGAATCAGTAGCAATAGACATACATACTGTAATAATGTATCTAATATGTTTACTGGAAATCTGGAAATGTTTTTCTCAGTTATGTTGCTTCGGTTGCACATTTAAAAGTCTTGTGGTGATTCCTAAGTGTGGTCTTCAGTTTTATATGAATGGAGGTCTCCCCAGTTTCACTGTATGAACTCTATTTTTCTTTCTATTTTTTGATTTCCTATAACCGGGTATACAAATTAATTTTCCTCTAAAAAGAACCACTTATGGAGCGATGGCTACACTGGGATTTCTACAGTGGCAAGAAGTTTAGTTTCATTTCTTTCCATTAAATAACTATTAAAGATACACCAGTTCACAAGTTCTTTCTTTTCTTTCACCTCAAAATCTTTGTTGCATTATCCACACAAGGGGCATCTCTCAAGCATAGCTTACGAAGTACATTTAATCTGCATACAGCAGTGTCCTAAAAGGTACTCCTAGAGCTACACGCCACCTTTTAAAACGGATATAATAAGAGCATCCTCTCCAGTTGTCACTCCTTTGGCATCCACGCGTGCACGAAGCAAAGATGCCACAACAAACTTGAAGAGTGGATAGGAATCCTTTTCCAGTTTACCTGACAAATTCATTCTTGTGCTGAAGTGTACTGAGTTCAGCTCATAAGAAGAAACAGAAATGAATTGCCGCAGTTGCGAGAAAACTTGGCTATCATTCCTATCTACTCTTCGATGCAAATCTTGTAGGATTGAAGCGTGAGAAAATCTCTCTTCAAGCCTGCAATGCTCTGAACTGCCAGGTACATTTGAGAAATCTACAGAAAATGCAGTACAAAATGACAAAAGTGAGCACATGAAAGCAAGCCTGGCTATAGTAGTAAAGCTTTCATGAACCATGTCCCCATGGGATGCAGCAAGCAGATCATAACTCTTGGCTAGGTCAACCAGTCTTAAAGAACAATCAGTCGAAGCTACAAGGACTTGGTTGTTCTCTATGGCTACACTTGAAGATTCATGATGGGGTATGTCTTTGGGAGCAGAAGAATGTGCATTAAGGCTGCCAAGAACATCAGTTAAGATCTTAAGAAAAGACGCTCTCAGACTAATGAACCACCTCTGGAAGAAGAATTCGCGGTCTGAGGAGGCATTAGATGAGAGGACATCATTTGGTAATGTGCGCTGACCTGTACCAGGTAATGTGCTTTGATAAGAGCGAAGATCAGCCCTTAGTTCTTGAGCTCCCCTCAAATCTGTTACTGCCAGATCTGGTCGATTCAATGAAAGATGGAGATTGCCCTTAAAGAACATAAACAAACAGTAAGCCTACTGCCTGGATAACAAAGAATGAAAAATAGAATCCAACCAAATACGAATTTTGAAGTAACTAAGCCAACAACCGCAACAGGCTTGTTGTAAACCCACCAACCATGCTTGTATACTTCATTGCAATACATTTTCATAATATGACAATGCAAGTAGACACTGGTACAAAAAAACAATTATGTTGTATGGCCAATAACATTTTGTGGTATTACCTTCATAATATAGCCGGTTATATGCCTATCGTCAACTCGGAGGCTCTGCAAAATGTAAAGCAATGCAAGGAACATTACATGGATGATCCGCTTCCAAAAAGCATATCTATAAAAGGTACAAATTTCTTTGATCCCAAATCTATATAAGGGGACCTGGAGGGAGTTGACGGCGCCGAGGTGCGGGGTGGCGATCTCCTTGCGGTTGGAGAGCGCGAGCGAGGCGGCGCGACCGGGCGAGGGCCTGGAAGCGCCGCGCGGGCAGCTCCCCGCGTTCCCTTCTCCTCACCTCCTCCCACCAGATCCACTCGGGGCGCACCGCGGTGTATGTACTCTGCCGCCTCTCCCTCCGCGGCTGCGGCGCTGGTGCTCAGGGCCCTCGGGGCTGTGGGCGGCGCGAGCCCCAGGGGCCGCCCGAGAAGCGCGCCCGCGGCCCTCTGCGCCATGAGCTTCGGTGGCCTCGAGAGAGGAGCGCGGACGGTAGGGGAGCGGCGGCGGCGAACAGGAAGGAGCTGCCGGGCCGACTGGGCCGAGAGGTCAACCACCACGAGCTCGCGGCGGCCGTTGGCGGCGAACAGGAAGGAGCTGCTGGAGGCACCGAGGAAGTAGAGGACCTCCCCCGGGGGCACGGCGGGGGAGATGATGTCCGAGACGGCGATGCGGAACCAGCGGCCAGGCGGCCCGTGGAAGCCCCGTAGCGCGGCGCCGCGGGGCGGGAGCTTCTTGAACACAAGGAGCCACGCGGCGGCCGGGGCGGGGCCGGACGAGACGGAGGACAGGTGGTAGAAGCGGCGAAAGTCCGGGGAGGAGATGAGGTGGGACAGGGGACGGGCGACGGAGCGGACGCGGAGCAGCTCTGGGAGCGCGAGGCGGATGAGGATCTCTGATGGGAGTAGTAGCAGGGTTTCACGCGGAGCACACCGGAGTCGCCGCAGTGCAGAGGAGAGGATAAGGTTCGGGTGGGGAGAGGGTTGTGGTCGCAGTGCACTGAGAGGAGAGGATAGGATCGGGTGGGGAGAGGGGGAGTGGGTGAGATTGTGTGTTTTTTTATATAACGAGGTGGGTGAGATTGTGAGGCTTTTTTTTTAGGGAATTGTGAGGTTATTTTTTATAACGAGAGTGGGTGGGGTCTTTTTTTTTTAACGGGAGTATGTTTTTATTTTTCCATTTTTACCTTTTCTATGCCTACCATGTTTATTTGTACATTATGGAATATTTGATTCTATTTTGACTACTTCCTTCATTCCTAATTATAAATCTTTTTAAATTTTCGAATATAAATCACAAGTGGATCAAAATGTCTATATGCATCCGTATGTACTGCATAAAAGACATATATTTAGGCACGGAGGGAGTATACAGACAATAAATATCCCATATGTTCTTTACGGAGAAATTCATCATGTTGATTGCCTCGGATGTGTGATTTTTGCTAATTATGAACAGGGAATTTTTGATGTACGGTTATTCGTGCGTTGCACGTGCATGCTTACTAGTTCTGTAAAAACAAAAAAACTGTTTTCGTGCTGTATAGTTGCCTTTCTCTTAGATCTTTCTTGACAACTAGTACTCTTGCTCTCAGCTTGTGATGGCTAGTCCAAAAAGGCGTTCGCGAATGGCTTGGGTGCTGGCTAGCAAACAAGCTGCTGATGCTGCACACACGGGCGAGGCCTCTGTAGCCACGCCGGATGCTGGTGGTGGTCGCGCACGGCGGTGTCTGCCGGTGCCGGCCGTAAGGAACAACTTCACCAACGTTCAAAGCTCGTTCGCGCCAAATGCTCTCATCGGCGCGACGGGTAACTGGAGCATGGACCGCGTGCATCTTCTTGCTAGGACTGGTTTGGGTGGGTTACTTCACCTTAGGCACCTAGGACAGTTTGATAGACGGCGTGCGCTCTGGTTGTTCACACGCATTGATCCTGATACTATGCGCCTAGATGTAGGCGATGGAGTGTATGTTCGAGTAGATGCTCAAGCTGTTGCTAGGATATTGGGTTTGCAAGAGGGTGGCGCCTAGATGTAGGCGATGGAGTGTATGTTCGAGTAGATGCTCACGCTGTTGCTAGGATATTGGGTTTGCAAGAGGGTGGCATACACATCCCCCTGGGGAGGCCGTCTGGCAAGGCAGCCATTTTATCTAGGGTTCATGCACTACTAGACACAAGTGTGCCGAGATCGAACAATGTTCCTGTGAGTCGTGTGCTGGCAATACTAGAGGGCGCCATGAACGGCGAGATGGATGCCGCTAGGGAGAAAAAATTGTTGGCGGCGTATTCACTCTTCGCCGGCGCTGTTTTCCTCGCACCGCAAATGGCAACGCCGCGCGTGCCAGACGAGCTCCTTCCAGTCGTTGAGGACCCCAGTCGCATTTCACAATTTGACATTTGCGGTCTGGTCGTTGATGTTCTGCGTAAGGGTGCCTTGGCTGCAAGGGATGTGTTGCCGCTTGAGCCAAACAAGATGATACTGCCAGGATGTCTGCTAGAGCCTCTGGTGCGTGGACACTGATCCTAGTATATTGTTATTTGAGGGTTTTCTTTTTTTCGTGTTAACTAATTTGTGATTTTCGTGTTGCAGATACTATTCATGGACGCAAAGGAGCACGGAGTTGAAGCCTTGGATGCTTTGCAATCCCCTCGAATCGCTGAGTACAGCAAATCGACGATGCAAGAAATGATGAAGAAGCATTTCCCCCCAAAGCTTTTCATTAACAAGGCCATCCGTGTAAGGACGAGACGAAAAACAAAATCTTTTTCATGTTGCTCTGCTTGCGCAATTTGTTTTTTCTTTTTTCAATGGAAAATACATGATTCATTTTGTTTTCCTGAATGCGTCGGCTTGTTTTTTTCTACAGTTTGTGGATGCTGATGGAGCTGCTCCAACCCCGGTAGTTGTCAATCCTACCGTCGCTGTTGGCCTTGAAACACCAGCTGTGAGCCAAGCTCGACCGTCTATTGTTCCTGATGCCGCTGCTACCGGGGCACCTGGCCCGTCTGATATTCCTGGTGCTGCACCCTATGTGGTTCCCAGTCCGGCTCCAGCAGCTGACAGTAGGCCCAACATGGGGGGAGTGGGAGCTGAGACCATACAGGAGAAGGTGTGAGGGAGGGGAATATTTTTTTTGGAGATATTTATTTTTTTGCTGTTCGAGTTGATATAACTGTGAGCTAAAATTTGTAATTTCAGATAACACGAGCTGCAGTTGCAGCACTGTCTCTGAGCCTCGAGAGGAGTAAGCTGGGTGACGCCAAGGATTTGGAGTGCTGGCAGGAATCTATGAGGATAATTGAATTAGAGAAGAACAAGAAGACCATTCAAATAATGAAGCTGGGCTGTGACAGGAAACAAGCTGAAATGAAGGACATGTTGGACAAGTTTGTTGCTGAGGTCATGCAGCTCTTGTCATATGGACATGGGACTGATGCTTCGGACTGGTCGCAGCGTGCAACAAATCGTTTCATGTCGCTTCCTGAAGGCGATCAAGGTACATTTAGCTGTGGCTGGGTGGTGTTATTGTTGGTGTTATTGGATTACTTAATGTATGTGTTGCATGATGATTTGTTTCTTCTGAATGTTTGGCATGGTAGATGTGTGTATGAAAGTCATCTCTAACAATTCGATGTCCTTTGAATAATGCCCAAAAAAAACAGAATTATAGGTCGATGACTGTTTTTTAGCATTATAGCATTTTTTTTCGCAGGTCGTGAGGCGTTGGTTGCACTGGCTAGGGGTGCGGCATCAGCAATTCAGATGACAGCCATGGACCGCGTCAAAGTTAGCCCAGGTGCTGTCTCTCAGTAGTATGTGATTTCTTTCAGTGGTTTTTATTTGTTTCGATGATGATGTGTATGGTTTTCGTGTTCTACCCATGACACAAGTCACGATGGGGATGGATTCGTCGTGCCCACAGGTTGTCCGCCTGTATCCTGTTTTTTTATTCTACATCTTTACATAGCTTTCTTTTTTGCTAAAAGGATGTGAATCTTAATAGATGGGCAAATGCATGTGGTCTTCTTTTGTTGTTGCCATTGAGCAGATGTTGATGGTGTTGTATCTAGCACACCGATGGGGGTTGATGTAGAAAACCATATACCTGATCTGAATGATGAGAACATGAAAATATCAGTCATTTCGTGCTTCTAAACACATGAAAAAATCAGGCATTGTGTCAAATGTGTGTTGTATTTTGTTTCGTTGTTGTTGTTTCCGTTTGCTAGCAATTTAGATGCAAAAATTTGACTAACAAAAAAGAAAAATGTATATCTGTAGCTGCGGGTACTACTGCTGCTGAATATTGTGAGCCCGAAGTTGGGGCGCAATGGAAGGGCATACCAGTGCTTCAATACAAGCACCGGCTCCGCTTCGGTCGCTTCCTCCATCGCCTGATGGTGGTGATGCTAGTGATGACACAACTTCTGGTAGTTAGATTTCACAAAAAATTGAGTAGTAAACCCTTACCTTTTCCATTGAGTTTTGGCTAACGTATTTTTATTCGTTACAAAAGAAGAATCAAGCTCATCCACAGATGATACTTCTGGTGACATTGATGAACATATCAGTGACTTCTACGGCGATACAGCACGCTATGAAATCTCTTCCGATGACGAGCCACCAAGGCAGATAAGGCGCCATAGTATTAACACTCCGCGTCATAACACGGCCATCCCGGCGCCAATATTTGACAACTCAGCTCCGCATGAGAATGGTGCAGGTGTGTTGAAACCCGGGAATAGACAAATTGTAAATTGATTTGTTGCAGTGTGTGTTTTTGGTTTATTTTGCTCCTAAATTAATGTGTGCCTGCTGATATCTTCATATTTTGTTCCCAGCTCGAGTTGTTCCAGCTACTGCCGTACCAGCGGATCTTGCCCCGTTTGTGATAGACAATGGGCCATTTGGTTTGTCGCCGTTCCAGCTTGGTGTTTCGCACGCTGAGCCGCCAATTCATTGGATCTCTTTCAACGAAAATGTGGTGCGGTGTCGGACACCGCACCGATGAGCTTTACATGTAAGTATGGAAAAAATCTGTATTTTCTTTTACTCGGGAATTTTTTTTGTTATGTCATCAGAAAAAATGTCCCCCCTTGTCATCAGTGTATTTGTTCTAAATAGAAAAATTGTTTGAAAAAAAGGGATTGGTTTGTCCATGGCATGCCTTGGGAGTTGACTATCAGTGGAGCCAGGCTGGTGCAAAGTTTCCGTGAGGATGGCGAGATGACTTACTACACTGTCGATGCTGCTGTACGTATGTTCAACGAGAAGGAGATGGCCATGATGGCCGGCACTCGATACGATATGTGGCGTTGCATGGTGCTCGCTAACTTTTTGGTACATGTTTTGAGACCGTTGTTTCGTGTCCTCACATCGGAATTAGCGCGTCGTTTTTTGACTTTTGCTCATGATCTTGTTGTGCGTTCCAGGTCCAGTTCCTCTCGACTCCTGGGGATTATGATCTCGATGCTGCTGACAACATGTTCATGCCTGATAGGCTCGGTTTCTCTCCGTCGAAGTGTCCCATGGTGAGTACATCATATGGTTCCGTCAATCATGGCACACAAATTTCAGTATGCAAAAAAAAAAGTGAGAATTATTTATGGTCATTGACTGATATGTTATATGAATTTTTTTAAAAAAATCTTGAAAACAAAAAACAACGGATCATGGCTCCTGTTATACTCGAGGACTCTAGGGCATGGTGCGTCTATGCATTCGACATGCACGCCAAGATACTGAACATACTGGACCCAGTTCACACTCTTCAGGATCAAGAGGTGATGGCTGGGTTGCATGCTACGAATGCAGAGCTCCTATTATCTGGATTGGGGGAGGTTGGCCTTGTCCTGGATGATGGATTTACTATCAACAGAGAAGAGTGGGGCATTGAGTACAACATTGGCATAAACAACCCTTGCTCTTTGTAAGTTTGTCTTGATTGTCAGAGTTTGATCAAAACTTTCATTAATCAATGCTTTCGTGATTGACTAACGGGCGTAAAAAACGCAAAATTTCCTTGATTGTTTCGCAGGAATGACTCAGGTGTGTACCTCTTCCACTATGCAAGGAACTTCACTGGAGCAAATCTTGCTGAACAGATTGATGAGGTAATTGTTTTGATGCGGCCGTCTCTTTTTGCAAAAAAAAGGGATATCTAAATTAATTCTTCCTGCCTAGCTGAACCTCCTTCTTGTCTATCTTGTTGATGCATCTTAGGATGGTCTGGTCGTCCTCCGTAAGAAGTTGTTCTATGAGATCATTTCCATGAGGGGAAATACCGGGGAAAAATCGGGATTCATGGAGAGAGATGACTAAAGAAAATACAACTGGAGTTACGGTGCTTGCTGAGACGGGCGCAGCAAGCATGATTTGTTGAAGAAAGTCCAATGGTGATAAGTAGTAGTTTGATAGACGCATGTTGCATATCAGCCTCCCCGTTTGCGCTTTCACGGAGTCGGTGGTGCGTCATCCCCAGTGGCGAATTTCGGTTAGTTGCAACTAGCGCCTTTAGCGCCCCACACACACCCCATCCCCCCTGCCCACCCCCGCCCCACCCTTTATGACCATGCCTCTATTATTCGTTAGTGTATGAAAAAACATTAAGAGTGTGTGTTGGTGCTTGATGCACCTGTGCAACAAGGTAGGTTGCTTTATTGCAACAAAAAACTCCATTATTATTTTGTGGTGTGAGAACACCTGCTTTGTGTGGAAAAGCTTATGTCGATTCCACGGCTGGTAATATATATGTCGATTCTCTGAAGTTGTTTGGATCTTTTTTGTTGGGTTTTGATTTTATTTGTATTGATATTTCCAAATGTGGATGTGTTCCCAACTACGCAACGCCGCATCCGCTTGAAAAATAAAAATCTTTGTTTGCTGGATTGTTCCGGTTTCACCGTATATTTAAGCTTTTGTAAAAAAAAACCTTTGTTAGTTGCATTGTTACGGTTTCATCGTATAGTTAAGCTTTTGTCAAAAATGTCGTTGCCTTGCAACAACGAGGTTTATCAATATGAACCTTCGCAGAATACTTACCTTCTGTATGTACTAGTAAGTGGGGCGACACAAATGTGAGGAGCATTGGAAACATGATCGATGGTGTGTTGTAGGAGGGTGTGTCAAGGGTTTGGTTCGTTTCAGTAGTTCGTGTCATAGAGCGCGCATGCATGGACAAAAAAACATGGTGTGTGGAGGTTGAGATTCATTGGAGCGGGGGGGGGGGGGGGGGGGTACATTTCGCGCCTTGAAGTTACATGACAAATGTTTTCTTGAACATAAAAAAGAATCTAGGTGTGTATTTTTGTTAAACCCAAAAAAATGGATCGAACATTGTATAGTAGGTTTTCAAAAAGAAATATGAAATAAGGTGTAGATTCCATTTGGAAAATGCAGAAACGTGTTTATGGTGGATGAAACGGGTGTCTTTGTAGAAGACGACAGGAACATGTACGTTCTTTTGTGTCAGAAAACAAAACAAAAAGAAGAACAAAATTTGTGCAGCGAGGGGGCAACAGACAGTTTTTGGCGTATGCTGTATGCAACATGCAAGCTTTTCTGGATTTGTGAAAATGAGCTTGTTGAAAAATGGAATATAGGCAAAGGGATACATTGTGGCGTTGGTTGAAAAAATAGAAAATGTGTCGTCACCATAATTATTTAGTTCTCGCACATTGAAAATGGGTTTAGATGTAGCGGTTCGTTCGGTGGATAAAGAAAAATCACAGGTGGCTTGTAGATGCATGATAGTGTAAAATTGATTTTCCTGTTGTGTTGTGGAAAAGGTGAGTTCATATTTGATTATATATATTGAGTGCGCAAAAAAAGATAGGCAGTCGAACAAGAAACAACAAGAAAAAAATAGACCGCTTCGTTTTTCGCCTATGCTTTCGTACCTTGTTCATTGGTTTCACTAGCCTCTCTCCATCAAAATTTTTAGCAAGGTAGGTTGAACATATCCCAGAGTCGTGGCTGTGTGCATGTACAAAAAATAGCACACAAGCAAAATGGTTGTGGAAAAACGATGTGTTTTTGATATATAGCCACAGGATATTTTTGTGCGTATTGGCGCGAGATAAAAGGTGGCATGAAGTGTTGTTCACCTGGTGAAATTATCTTCCGTGATCATTGGGAAGCTCCTAGACCACCGTCCTGTCGTGTGGGGCCAATCGGAGTAGAACTCCTTTGCACAATTCAGCAGGGAATCGAGTATTTTGGCGCTGACAAGCTCGTGTACCTTGATGTCCTTGTTGCTGAAACCAGATGATCCAGCTAACGGGTCTAGGACAGTGATGTTCTTCTGTTGCATGTCAAAAGCATACACACACCAGCCGTTCGGGCGGACCGAAGGAACGAAATACTGAATAACAATGTAAAAAATGGGTCATGAAAAACAAATGGATCTTATAAATTAGTCAGCTAATAATATCAACATAAAGTGTGACCAACCATTCGGCATGATGCGACCTTGAATGAGAGTGAGTCTTGCTTGAATTGGCTGTGGATAGACTTGATGCCTGATGGATCAATGTCTACGGCTGCGAACATCTGTTTTTTTCAAGTTGTCATACGAGGTTAGAGTGACTCAGCTGTTTACATGTGTATCAAGAAAACATGGCTGGCAAAAAACAAAAAAGATATAGAAAAATTGTGATGTTGTGCACTGAAGTTTCGAGATGCCGCGCGGCAGGAAAAAAGTAAAAAAAAATGGATGGTTAGGGATGTATGACAAAAGATGCAACTAGTTATTTTTGCTGGTATTTTGGGTGCTCACAGCAATGTCTGGCTCCATGAATTTTCTCCACCTAGTGCCGACTGCATCACGGTTGGAAATAGAATCGATTTGCCCATAGCGTCTCATGATGACTGCGCACATCTCGTGGCTCAGTGGCTTCGTCCCGCTGATTTGTTCGTACACTTGTGATCCGTCCAGATGTATTAGTCGAGGAAAAACATGAATGACCCATTTCCTAGATGATGGAGAACAATAAATCAGATTTTGGTAAAAAAAGAAATGGTTTTTGTTTTTTCGCTCCAGAAAAAATGATTTTGCTGTGACGTTTTTCGAAAATCTGTCAAAAAATGTTGTGATTGCAAGATTCTAGAAGGTCAAAAACGAGTAACCTTGCTAGTGTTGATGTCGGTGCCCGAGAGAACCAATCTTTTATAGCTGATGCAGCTGTTTGCGACGGAGGATATGGGATAGACCCACTGGCCCAAGGGTCGCGTGCCATGTTTGATGCACCAATCGTTATTTTTTCAACGTGTTCGGTGAGGCACTGCCCAAAAGTTGTTGTCCCCTCGCAGCCAGCCGGTGGCTTGTCCGCATAAAACAACGTTAGCTCCTCAATGACATCAATTGCAAACTGGGTGCTGGTAGCGATCTCGGTGGAACTTTCCTTCCTCTGGCTCTTTGGCGTTGACATTGTTTCTGATGGCCTTTTGTCGCTGCCTAAACTAATCTCGGTGTCATCGTCGAACTGTGGCTGATGGATGCGTACCTTCTTCCACTGCCAGCCCACGGGACTTGTGGTTCCGAAAAATAGAGCGAGGGGTGTGGCAAAAAGTTATGTTATGTCTACTAATTGAAAATAAAGACAATAGGAGAAAAATAATTGCCATTACCGATCCTTCAGCGGCGTGTGCACATCATACCTGAATTGTGTGTGCCAGATGATGCGGATGTAGTGGTTTCATGTGCTGATGGGCGCTTACCGGATACGGAGCTGCGGCTGGTGGACCGGGTTGCAGAACATCCTATGACAATTTGGATGCAAAAATAATAATAAATGAAAAATGGCGGCATTTTTTGTTGAATTCTCTGCTGTGCAGCAGCATAAAAGTTCGCCATCACATCAAAAAGGTTTATTTCGCTCTTTTTTAGTAGCGTTGAATGCTAAGATGATGTACCTTCACCGCCGGATGATGCTTTGCAAGCCAGCGAAGGATTCCTGCTGTGCAGCGCTATAGGCTGTGCATACGAAGAGTCTGTAGAGAGAAAAATATGTGGTTTTTGTTGGTCACAGACTGTCCATTATCTGAGTAGGGAAATGAGATAGATTCACAATGTTGACACTTACTGCCTGCTCTCGCCTCCTTGTTGATTGTAAGGTGGCCCGTATCAAATGTAGTGTTTGTATAGCAATTATTCCTTTGTGCTAGTTTTAACATTATTTTGTCAGCGAACGCAGTGATTTCTTTAGGAGGCCACTACCGAGCGACGCCGCACACAGGCCTTCCCGTGCGGCGGCCAGGTTGCCAGCCTGGCATCCAAACAGACCGCACGGGCAGGTGCCCGCAGCCCCACCCTTTTCCTCTTTTTCTGTCTGAAGCCCCCACCAGCACCATAAATATCTACCTCTCCCACCACCAATCCCAACCCCATCTCATATCCCCTACCCCCCACACCCCACCGTGATCTCTTTCCTCCCTCCCTGTCTTCTTCCTCCCTCCACAAAAGCCCACTGGCATGAACATACCAGCAAGAAACAAATACCAACAGAAAAGCATCAAGAAAAGAGACAATTTCTGGAGTTGTCCAAGTGATCCAAGGCAGTAAAAAAAATACAGGTATGCAACTACTCCATCTAAATTCTGGAGTTTCCCACAAATATGAATCTGCTTACAGAAAAGGACTAAAAAAACAGCACCCTCAGATCTCTTGTTTTCTCCAACTCAAAAAGGCAACCCCTCTCTCTTTTTCTTGGCCACCTCTCTTGTTTTCAGATATCCACCTCTCTTTCTCCCTCTGGATCTTCAGCTTCTGATCTCAAATCCCCTATTACAGAAACAAAAAAGTCAGAAAAAACACACTGATAAAAATGTCTCCATGTGACACAAAACATGCAGGAAGAGCAAGATCTTCACAAAAAAGAAAACAAACAAGGGGGCATCACTCATATATAGATGGATTCTCACTTTGTGGCTGCTCATGACACAGGTTTGTCCCCTCCCTCCCTGTAGTTTCCAAATTAGTTGTGTTTTTGTAGTGTTTTTGCTGCTATAATTCCTACATAATTCCTACCATAATTCCCACCATAATAGTAGCCTGGCCAATATACACACATGGCCTAGCTCTAGCTACATGGATGACTTGACCTCTTGTCCTGTATAAAACTGCTTACTTACCTGATGCAAATGCATGCTGTTATTACTTGGTTGTCCAATTGTAATTAGTTGCTGGGTTACGCGCTAGTTGCTATATTAACTGTGCCTACTCATCAGATTAACTATGCTTACTCACCAGATTTCTAAGTACTTAGTTATCATTTTAGGCAGCGTAGTTTCCAGATTTAGTATTGCTTAATTGTCAGGTTTGCTAAAGGTAGTTGTCAGGTTACCTGATTGCCAAAAATTCACACATAGCCTAGCCCAAAAAAAATTCACACCATGGCCTAGCTCTAGCTACATGTATAAGTTGACCTCTTGTCCCTTTATAAATTGTCTACTTGCCAAATTACAAGTAACTACTCATCATATTACAGGGGGAAAAAATTGTTACCAGATTACAACTCCTTACTTGCGTGGGTTACGCGCTAGTTGTCATATTAACCGTGCCTGCTCACCAAGATTAACCGTGCTTACTTGCCATGTTCTAAGTACTTGGTTACCGTTTAAAAAAAAGCTTAGTTTTCAGATTAAGTATTACTTAGTTGTCAGGTTACTAAAACTAGTTGTCTGGTTACTGATTACCAGTTTTCGAGAAAAAATATATGCACAAAACTGTGATTTCCTAAAAAAAATGAAACTAAAATTGGTTTTGTATGTTATGCAGATCATGAGACTGTCGGTACATCACGCACTGTGTTGCCGGCAAACACCGACCAAACGCTAGATGCATCGTCTAATCACACCCCAAACGATGACAATGCAAATGAGGATGAAGGAATGCCGGAGGTGATGTCCACGCCACAGCAACCCACAGCCATGATGAGATTTGACACTCTTGAGGATGCTGAGAAACACTACAAAATGTATGCGAGGCAGAAAGGTTTTGGAGTAAGGTATTGTTTCCGAAAAAGGTCACAGGCTACTGGTGAACTGATAAGAGCATCACTTGTCTGCCATAGAGCTGGGTTGAAGATCAAGAGGAAAGTAGACACCCAAAACCCGCAACCTATTGCCCCTGAGAGGAGGAGGAATACAACTGAAAGAACAAACTGCCCAACCCGTATGTTTGTGAAGCGGAGAGATAATGCCTGGGTTGTAACAGAAATAAATGACAACCATAACCACCCTCTCATAAAGAAATGGTCGCTGACAGGATACCTGCGATCACATAGACATATCCCTGAAGAAGAACAACAGTTTGTGAAGTTGCTTCATTCGTGCAATCTAGAACCTTCTAGACAGATGCAGTTGTTGACAGAGTTGCATGGCCAACGTGAAGCCATTGGTTACACTGACAAAGACTTGGCAAATTTGCTGGCAAAGTTTCGGGCTGAGCACAAATGCACTGATATACAGGACACGATTGAGTACTTCAAAAGCAGTCAACGGCTTGATAAAGACTTTTTTTACAAGTACAAGCTTGATGATGAAGATAAGGTCCAATGCATTTACTGGATTGATGGTTCAGCGAGAAGGGCTTACAAGTTTTTCAGTGATTGTGTCTCTTTTGACACAACATACTTGACCAATATATACAAGATGCCTTGTGCCCCGTTTATTGGTATAAACAACCATGGACAGTCAATTCAATTTGGGTGTGGTTTTGTTAGGAACGAGCTATCGACAAGCTTCGTTTGGCTATTTGAGACATTCCTAGAGGCAATGGGTGGTTTGGCTCCAACCAATATCATAACTGATCAAGATTTTGCCATGAGGTCTGCTATTCAGGATGTTTTTCCCAATACAACGCACCGAAACTGTCGTTGGCACATAATGCAAAATGCAACTAAGAAGCTTGGTGCGTTCCTAGTGAAAAAACCAGAGTTGCAAGCTGAGTTCAATGATTGTGTCAAAGACAGCTACACTCCTGAGGAGTTTGAAGCAAGGTGGATTGCAATGGTTCGACAACATGGGGTTGCAGAACACCCAGACTTTGTTTATTTGTATGAGAAACGAAGGTGTTGGGTGCCTGCCTACTTTATGCACAAGTTCTACCCCTTTCTCCAAACCACACAAAGGAGTGAAGGCTTCAATGCTGTGCTCAAAAAGTATGTCAACCCACAAAACTCAATAATGGACTTTATTCGCCAATATGCTACCATACAAGAGAAGATAATGTGTGCTGAGAGCAAGCAGGATGCAGACACAACAATCACAACAGCTAGGAAGTGGAGTTACAACCCAATTGAGCTCCAAATGTCAAGTATCTATACACGCAATATATTTCTTAGGTTCCAGGGGGAGATGCAATCGCTGTTGTCTTACAGCTGTAAGCAAATGGGTGCCCAAGAATACATGGTTGACTGCATTACTAAGTTTGTCCCGGGATATGGCAACAAGTCCTTTAAGGTTCATGCAAATGTTGAAGAAGGGTTTTATATGTGTGAATGCTGCAAGTATGAGCGTGATGGGATCGTCTGTTGCCATATACTAAGGGTAAAAACACATCCTGCTTGCTGCGTTTTGTTTTCCATAATTGTCATGTTCCCCCACTTGTTTTCCTACTTGTCAGATTTTGTAGGCTGTTTTGTGGGATTTGCTAGATTCTCCAAAAATGACTTATGTATTTACTACCTTGTACATTTTTGCAGATCATGGTCCAGCTTGGTGTTACCACGTTGCCAGCGGCATACATACTCAAAAGATGGACATGGCTTGCGGATGAAATGCTCGTTGATATGTCATCACAAGTCCCTGGCAAGGTGCATGAGATGCCTGAGGAATCGGTGATTCTGATGAAAACAACCCTCATGAAGAATGAGTTTGCCTCGCTTGCTAAAGTTGGGTGCCGAATAGCTGATGGTCGAAGATAATAGGTACACACTTGAAGGAGATGAAGAGGGAACTTGTTGCGCTTGCGAAAGAACAGAAAAAAAGAGGATCAAGGGCTGATTTTGCTGCAGTTTCTTCAGCAACTGCTGCGAGTGCACCATCTATGTCAAAGTATGCTGCTCAACCTGCTCATTCTGCCCCAATTCATGGCTTCAACAACCAAGGCCGTTCTTCCTGTGGAGTGCCTTTCGAGCCAAGCATTATGGGGCACGGTGCTACAGCTGCGAGTACACACACTATGTCAAACACTGCTACTCCATCAGTCTATACTTCCCCAGCTGCTGCTTCCTCCAACAACCAAGGCCGTTCTTCTAATGCAGCTGCGTTCGACCCCCAAATTGAGGGCCAAAGTGCTTTGCTGGCTGCTATGAGTGCACCAGTTATGCCAAATCCTGCTGCTCCGGGTGTATACTCTGCCCAACTTGGTGCCTCCACAAGACAAGGGCATTCAACCTATGTAGCTCCTGCCGAGCCAAACATTCTAGGCTACGGTGCTACAGCAACACCTGCAACTACGCAACCTGTGTCGAGATCTGCTGCTCTAGGTGCATATTCTGCCCGAAGCGCTTTGCCGGCTGCAGCATGTGCACCAGCTACGCAACCTATGTCAAGATCTGCTACTCCAGGAGTCTATACTGCCCAAGCTGCTCCTCGCTCCAACAACAAAGGCCATTCTTCTCGTGCAGTTGCGTTCAAAACCCAAAATCAATGCCAAAATGCATCCATGAGTGTTATGAGTGAGAGTGCATCCGCTTGGCCAATGGCTCCTGCTACAACTGTTATTTCTACCCCAGTTGGTGGCTCGAACAACCAGCACCATTCTTCGCATGTAGTTGCTCTTGAGCCTATCATTCGTGACCCAGAGAAGTCAAACACAAAAGGCCGCAAGAGGAAGAAGTCGTTCCAGCACCCATTGAACATTGGGAAGAGAGAGAAGAGGACTTGTCGGCTGTGTGGATCAGTCACGCATGATGCGAGGACATGCTTGACGAGGGAAAACCCCGCCCCCCCTCCAAACTGAAGAAGACGTGTTTTTCTTGATGCATTGTGTAATTTTCATTCTATTTATATATATAAATATTCTGGATGTTGTTTATATATGTAATTCTGAATGCAATATGTTCTGCGAGGGGATCGAACCTATTCTGGATGGTTGTAGCATGGCGTACACGAGCCATGTAATCTGATAAATATTTTTCAGCTGGCAAGCAAGTACTACTTGGTAGCTGAGTGTAAGCACTCGTGCATCACATGACAATGCTTTACGAGACAAAACACGATAATTAGGTTACAATTAAAATGACAAACATATTAAATTTCCATGACAAGTATTTGTAAAGCACCGACAAAAGATTTATGCGATAACATCAAAAAAATATGCAATTAAATTAGTTTTTTCAGGCAAGTAAGTGCATAATAATATGACAAAAGTGAATGGAACAATGTGGCAAGTGTTGTCTACTCTGGTGCATGACAGTTTTAACAAAAAACAGATGATTACTAGTCAACTCATGCAAAGGAATTTAGATGAGTTACTTACCTCTAAAATTAAAAAAGGTACTAGTTCATACATTGTGTTTTACTTACCTCCCGGACAGTTGCTGTCAAGCTGCTGTTTCCACTTTTAGTTTTCGTTGAAAGGAGCGTTGAGCCATTTGTTGGCTGTTATCTTCTTTATTTTTTGGATGTCCTCTTTCCGAATTCGAGGCACATTTACACCATCCCACTTATCAAGATATTCCAGCATGTAGAAGCCACAGTGCACACTCCTATTTGTGCTTGTAGTTAAAAAAACCAGTGTGAGATAGCTTTTTCCAAACTTATGAATGAAAATGATATTTGCAGTTTGTAGTTGCAGAAAACGAAGGGCTCAAAGATTTACGCTCATGATATACCAAGTTTTAAATTGATTAGTTTGTCGTGTTAAAATAATAGTTAACTGATTACTATTCTTAGTTGTCAGATTTTACATTAAACATTTTACACTTAACAAACTACTTAGTTGCCAAAAAAGTTTGTCATACTGCGATTGTTCAGTTACCAGATTTAACCAAAACCTTACTTTTCAAATTATAAAAAATAAAAAAAGATAAAAAAACATTTTACTCACCTTACAGCCTGTTTTGGGGTGTCAATGATCTCGAGTTCGTAGTTTTCAACCTGAACCCTCGACTTATCGTAGTATAACTTCCATGCTTCCTTGATTCTTCTCATTACAGCGTTTGTGTGGTAGATGAGACCAATGTTTCCTTTGCTGCGAAGTGAATCTCGCATTTTTTGTCAATGGTGATTCGACATTGCCTCTGGTGATGTCCTCCTTTCTGCATTAGTGTTTTGCGGGGAAAAAATGGTAAGTGTGAAAATGACAAGTTGCACACTAATTACAACTTGATCAATTTGTATGGCTAGTTGTCGGGTTACTTTACCTTGCCACCCTCTTCTTTTTGTCACGTTCAATATCCACGTTGTCCTCATTTGTGTCATTATCAGATTATGCTGAATCTTCGGACGATGTATCATCACTTTCTCTTTCCTCGGTGCCCCTTTTTATTCTACTTGTAGTTGTATTTCTGGTTGCGGGTGCCGTCAGTCCCTGCACGAGCTCTGTAAGGAGTGTGTCAACCCCTGATGCAAACTGATTAAACAATGTGCCAACCCCTGATGCAAACTTGTTGATAACTGTGGTAGCTTTAAGCTTATCCTGTGAGGAGAAAAAATACAGAAAAAGCATTATTTTAAGAGCAAAAAATACACAAAAAAATACACATACATATGAACTCAAAAAAGCCCTTGCCGCAGAGAAAAAAATATCCATATACACAAAAAAAATTCTTACACTTTGAGAGCAACTAGGATGTATATTTTGCTTCATCCAGGTTTCGAAGCCCCCAGGTCCCCCAAACAGATCAAATCTGCTGTGACTCTCCTCTCTAAATTCTCCCTTCAACTGCATATGTGTGCATCATAAAACGGAAAAAACAGTTGATTTTCCACGAGACATTTATCCTATGGAAGTACTATTCTAAAAAATGAAGCTATTGTCATAAATGTGAAAGGAGGCAAAAAAAGAACCTGAAAGTTGTCAAAACTGGGTGGATCATGCTCGAGCATGTCCATCTCAGCGACAACATCGACATGTGTCTTGGACCATGCATTAATTGTGTACGGGGTGTCGGGTAACTCAAGCTCCATGTCATCGCAATCCAAAGCATCAAGATACCGTAGGTGTGGATGCAACAAATAATACAAAAAGACACAAATCAGTTAAAAGCTGATTGCCAGATTCAAATAAACATAGTTGTCAAATATATATAAGCTGGTTGTCAGATATATACACACTAACTGCCAATTTTAAAAAAAACCATAGTTGCCTGGTTTTTGGGTACAGAAACAGATACAAAAGAAAGACAAAATGTAGCTGGGCCACAACAAAATTATTCGCTGGGTTTGTACTTTTGATTTTGGATTGTCACTCACCATGCAGTAAAGAAGGCATCCTTTTGTGAACTTGCCCTTTGAGAGGTGCTCATGTAGCTGGGCCACAACAAAATTGCACAAGTTGAGCCTGTTTGACTGCTCAATGTGTTCCCTTTTGAAAAAACAAAACAAAAAAGAGTTAGCAAAAAAAATCAGCAAAAAAATAGAAAAAACTCTCATAAAGTAGACTTTTACCAGCATGGGGTAGCACTTGTTGCTGATCCTTGTATCCGTTGTAGGAGCCAACATGGTTGAGACGATATAAATAAGCCATAACTTCTTAAAACTAGCATCACCATTGTTGTTGTTGATGATTGCAGTAGCAACTGTCGTGATCTTTGGCCTGCTGCCATCGCCTGGGAACAAAGAGCTTGCAATTTCATCTTCATTGTCGTAGTCAGCTTCATACTTGATTTCGATATCTCCACGAGGAATGCCCAAAATCTTATGAACAGATTCCTCGGTTAGTGGGATGAACCCACGTCTAGGCACAACAAAACCTTTCCTCCCTGAGTGGTACTGTCTAGTGAACCATGTCACAAGGGTGTTGTGCAAGTAACCACACTTGATGTCAAGGAACGCTCCAGTACCCATGTCTCTGATAGCAGCACGTTGATCTTCATTTATGTGCTTGTATAGCTTGCAAATAGCCTGTGGTGATGCCCTATTTCGCTCAGTACCGTCAATGTGGCCCTGAGAAAAACAAAATAAAAAATGGTAACTATGAACTATTGTTTTGGCAAATACTATAGGAAAAAGTGGCAACTGCTACAAAACAATGTGCTGATGTAAGAAAAATAAAAGGCGAGTAATAAAAATGTGAAACCAGAAACCTTATTGACTGCTCCCCTACCACCTACAGTGTGTTCCGTCCAGTTCCTCTTTCTCCTTGGCATTTTCAGAAATCCCTGTTTCATTTAAAAAAAATGATAATATTAAGGCAAAACCTATATGAAAACTTGAAAACACATAGGTTGTAACTGTGTAGTGGAATCGCTAGCTTAGAACTAACATAAGTAAGTATGTATAGAATAATCTGGTGATTAAGCATGATTAATATGACAATATAAATGTGACAACTAAGTAACTGTAACTGTAATCTGACAACTAAGTAACTGTAATGTGATGACTAAACAAGTGACAGAAAAAAATGTGGTGACTAAAACATGTCTAGTATGGCAATTAAATGGCCTAAATACTGGAACTAATTATTATAATTTGGCAACTAAAACACTTTAAACCGACAAAAAAATAACTGATGCGTGCAGTTGGGCTTGAACTATGGGGTGAATAGTGCCTACCACAGTACCCAGTGCCTACTGCTGTGTCTACCATGCTATATTTTTTAACTTTTCTGCTCCTTGTCGTTCCTTTTTGAATGCATGAACTGCTTTTCGGTTTCAACACAGGCTTCTGTTGCAAGCAGGGGAGCACGATCCTCACAAAAAAAGCTCGATAGCGGCCGCCGCTCAGGAAGGCGCGGGTGCGGCGCCTCTCTGTAGTAGCGTCCATTATTTATATCTAGTTGCCGTGTAGAGGATTAGTTTGTCATATTTGCAAAAAAAAAATGATCGCCAATTTTAACATGCTTACTTGGCAAATTATTTATATTCAGTTGTCACATAAAAAAGGCTATTCTTAAGTAAGTAAGCCGCATGCATGATTTCAGGGAGGCTGGCAGATCATTGCAGTGGGATCGTGCAGGATGCCATTATTCGGAAAAAAAGGGGACCTTGCTTGGTGCTTTAACGAGGAGGGATGGTCGAGCAGCACTGAAGCAACAGCCGAAAACACAAAAACAGTTCATGTGCTCGATTCTAACTGAAACTGACCAGACAGTCAGTACCGTATCCTATCCACGGATGAGATGATTTGAGAGGGAGGTTACTGCACAGTGTTGGCACACTTGTCACTCCTCTCCTTTACTTGCTTGCTTGCTTACTACTAGTACCTATCAGGTGAAGTGATCCATCATCGATGTATGTATGCTGACATTAACTGAAGATGTACTAACGTCTTGTGGACAACACCTGTAATTAACTAACTAGCTAACTAACTAACGTCTGTAGACGAAAGCATGTGCCCCGAGCCTACGCAACCTCGTCGCCGCCGCCATGTCACCCTCCGCCCACGACCATCCCCACCAAAACCCCTCCTCCCCACCTGCTCGAGCTGGCCGCCACCGACAACCTGCAGTCGGTAGCAGATACTTTCGTCTGCAGTCAGTATGACCGTCCCTATGGCCATACTTTCATCTCTGTTCGACCAATCGGTCTCACAGTCAGGCAGTCCAGGAGGACAACCTCTCCCTCGTGATCGCCTCCCCATGGTACGGCCCATCCGCAAAATCAAGCAACAGAAGGGCGCCCCCATCTCACACTCCACCTGCACACCCCCTGCCATTGTCGCCGCATCTCTACAGAAGCACCACCGTCCTCTCCCTACGTCCTCTCCATCACCCCCTCCGACGCCCCCCCCTCTGCCTCCGACGGCGCCACCCCGCTCCTCCTCGGCCACCAGGGCCGCGACCCCTCCCCGCCCAACGCCGCCCGCCTCCTCCTCAACACCGGTGCATCATCATCCCCCCCTCCTCGCACTCGACCATCAGCTCTCCCCACCATCACCACAAAAAAACAGACTCCCACACCACCCCACCAACAAGAAATCCTCCACCAGCCCCCGCATCTGCCTCCGACGGCGCCACCCCGCTCCTCCTCGGCCACCAGGGCCGCGCCCCCTCCACCGCCCCACGCCGCCCGCCTCCTCCTCAGCGCCGGCGCATCATCATCCCCCCCTCCTCGCACTCGACCATCACCCTCCCCACCATCACCACAAAAACAGAGTCCCTCACCAGACCCACCAACAAACACCTCCTCCGTCAGCCCCCCGCCTCTGCCTCCGACGCGCCACCCCGCTCCTCCTCGGCCTCCAGGGCCGCGCCCCCTCCCCGCCCCACGCCGCCCGCCTCCTCCTCAGCGCTGGCGCATCATCATCCCCCCTCCTCGAACTCGGCCATCACCATCCCCACCATCACCACAAAAACAGAGTCCCCACCAGCCCCGCCATCACATCCAGGAGGACCTCCAATAAAGGGCTGCTCCTCGGCCTCCTCCGACTCGGCCGTCGCCCAGACGGAGGAAATCAACGCCGGCTTCGCCATCGACGACCAACCCCCGACGACGGATCCCTATCGAGAATGAGCAGTAACTACCAGATAGAAAAGCACTCACCTGAGTTCCTCGCCCTCCAGCGCCGGCGACAGTTGCAGATCCACCCTACGCCGCACCGGATCCCCCTATTCCTCGGGCCGAACCCGCAGTTCGTCGCGCGGGGATCGCCGGATCCGCCTCCGCTTTCGCCAGACTGACTCTCGGGAGCAACGGCTTGTGAGTAGAATGGGGCGCGGATAATGAAAAAAAAAACCGAATTTGAACAGTCCCCCGCCTGGGGGCGTAAAAAAAGTGGGCGGGTCGGGGCGGTCGGTCGCGCGCTGGCAACCGCAAGATTCTGCACGAATCTTTACGAACCGCCGCCGCACGGTACGCCAGAGCCTCTCAATAGATTTTCCCTTTCTTTATGGTACTTCTGCTGCAATTCGGACATATTTCTCACTACCCTTGCGTTGTGCTCCCTTAAGAAAATGGCTATAGGGTCTGCCACCTACATGTATTTGACAAAATGAGAAAGACATGTGTTTGGATTAAACAGGCGATTGAAAAAAACATCAACTTGTGAATATGGCAGCCTTCTGTCGTTGCGGGGGGTTGTTACGTACCATGTCTGGGTACCGTTCCCGAAGGTGAAGGGCAAAATTTGAAGGACCTTTCCTAGTTGTATCATGAACCATTTGGTTGCATATCGGGCTCGGATTATACTGGCGTGAAGTGTTATCTGGGGTCTTGAACACTTTGTTCTGCTTTGGGCCTGTAAATAAAGGTGAGCACACGTGCTGCTGGATTGATGTCGTGTTTCGGATGCGCCTTGAGTTGTAAATTTACATATAAGCAGATGCATTGACGATGAAATGAATTGGAAAACTGGAAAGTTGGACATTTTTCGGTTTGGGTTTTTTAACTGGGATACTGGGAAAATGGTGGCACTAGCATACCCTGGCAAGCATGAACGTTGGCTCGCCACTCTGACTGATGTTCAGTGAGTCTATCATCTTGCGGATCGTGTCGTAGTCGAAAATTTTGATCCTCGGCAACGATGTGTCACGACATGTAAGCGATCCAAGGTCAAGGTTGTCGAGGACAAAAACCTGCAAAAAAAATGAGTCATCGTTGGAACGTGTTTTTCAGAAGATAAAAAGGAGAAATGGAAAAGAACACTGGCAAAAATAATAATGCATCACCTTGCTTTGTGTAAAAAATATTAAAAAGGAAGTAAATGTGCCAACGCGTGCCATACATGAAGAAACAAATGGCAACCAAGCAAGTGTATAGTCGAGTGCCGAGTGTGGAGATCAGACTTTAGCTTCCGCACAGCCGCAAGTAGGTGCTCGACCACAAGTTCAGCCCAGTTGTGCTCGCTGATCTCTGCAGTTGTGCTCAGAGCTCCCCCGTAATCGACAGTAGTGTATTCGTTTTTTGATGATGGGCATAACATGTGCCCAACTACAAAAATGACAGAAGCAATCTTGAACATGTCTATGTCTAGTGTTCTTGACTCTGCATCCAAGTGCTTCACCAGTATGGCTTCAGCAGCCTTCAAGCTGTGTACACCCTTGTCGCTCATGTCTTCAGCGAATTTTTTGAACTCTGCACAAGCCTCTGACAACTCTGTTGGGTACGAAGATATTTTCTTTGCACCACAAGGAATCCCAAACACGTTGCTAACGTCTTGGGAGGAAAACATGATCGCGCGATAATCTTCTATTAAAATTTCTCTTGTCTCTGGGTTTACCTTCTCCATTAAACAAGAACTAAACTTCAGATTCAACTTGGGAAGAGTCTTGATGGCAAGTACACCTCCGAATCCGATGTCTCTGATTAGCTGCTTCTTGAAATCATTGAACTGAGAGAACACATTGCATAGTTTCTGCACTGAAATCCTAGACGTAACTGCTATTGGACCTTGCACCGCGTTGAACTCGTTTAACTCTGTGTTTTGCGCCTCAAGCTCTTCGAGATCTGCATTAGTGTCCATTTTTGCGCTTGCTGCATGAGGGTGAAAAAAGCAGAGGATTAAACAGCATGGATCGGCTAATTAGATGTGATAAGTGCAAAACTATCCAAAACGCATGAGCATATAAAAAAGTGATTTTGCTAGATTGGAAATGTGCGGCGAGGAATCGTGCGGCGAGGTGGGCGTGGGGAACGCGTGGCTGCACAGGTAACTAGATGTTTAGAAAACGAGACTATCCATCGAATGAGCATGGAAGTAGATTTCCCCCCATCCACAAAACCTATGATATATATCCGCGCCTGGCCGGACGGCGCAACAAACGACGGCGATGATAGGGATTCTTTTTACCTGGTTTGCCTGCTGCTTCTTCTCCCCTAGGAAAAAGCTTGCCTCGCTGCACGGGCTATAGTTGTGCCGCCATGGCTTGGAGGAGATAGGAAGGAGGACGAAAGGTGTGTGTGTGTGAAGATAGACGATCCGAGGGATAAATGCAGCTGCTGCTAGCACCCCACTGTTGGTGGAAAACAGGTTGCAGCTTCCGGGTCAAAAAAAGTTGAGTGGTGGCACAAAAATTTACAGTGAGACGTGACTTCTCATAGCATTTAATTATCGCAACGCCCCTGCGGTATCCCTGTTTGGTACTATGAGAGATGACGGCTACAGACAGGAAATTTACAGCTGGTCGATCAAGAAGTCTGTTTTGATAGCCACACATATAAATCTAGAAAAATGCATAAATGGCATTCACCATCACATGTGCTGATGCTTTGTTAAATCTTCAAATACGGCAGCGGGAATTGCAAAACACTGCGTACTTAAGGCAACGAAAAAAGCCATACATGTCGCGGCGTGTGGGGCCACCTGTCCATGGGAAACGCTGGTAAAAGCTACTGCTAACACTACTGCTCTAGCTTTTATCTGATGCAGTTACGCATCAGATCTCGTTACAGCTACTGCTCGTTATGGTGTTCAAGCGACTGTGGCTCGTGTTGCCTGGAGCTTTCATGTGTGCCCCAGTAGAGCCATGGTGAGGATGATGTTGACCACTGTGTTCGCCATTAGAGATATCATCATCCAGTTCGGTCCTCCCCTGATGTTCTGCTGCATTGGAGGTGCCGGCGGCGCTTGCGGAGCCGGCAGAGCTTCGTACGCCGGCATCTGCCCCCCGAACCCATGGTTGCTGTCACGCTCAAGATGCGACCCTATCCTCAACTTGGCACGAAGGCCTCATCAGGGATAGAAGCGCATCTCGTCGTGTCGCAAGAATGGATATCGTTACAAGTACATGTATTGAAAATAAGAGATATATATAAAGAATTGGCTTACACTCGCCACAAGCTACATCAGAGTCACATCAGTACATTACATAATCATCAAGAGTAAGAGCATGGTCCGACTACGGACGAAAACAAACGAGAAAAGAAGAACGACGTCCATCCTTGCTATCCCAGGCTGCCGCCTGGAACCCATCCTAGATCGATGAAGAAGAAGAAGAAGATGCAACTCCAAATGAACAATCAACGCGCTCGCGTCAAGTAACCTTTACCTGTACCTGCAACTGGTGTTGTAGTAATCTGTGAGCCACAGGGGGGCTCAGCAATCTCATTTCCAAAGGTATCAAGACTAGCAAAGCTTAATGGGTGAGGCATGGTTAAGTGGTGAGGTTTGCAGCAGTGGCTAAGCATATATTTGGTGGCTAAACTTACGAGTACAAGAAATAAGAGGGGGAAGATCTATGCAAAACGGACGTGAACTACTGATGATCAAATGGATGATCATGAACACCTACCTACGTCAGACATAACCCCACCGTGTCCTCGATCGGAGAAGGAACTCACGAAAGAGACAGTCACGGTTACGCACACGGTTGGCAAGTTTTAATTAAGTTAACTTCAAGTTATCTAGAACCGGTGTTAAACAAAGCTTCCACGTTGCCACATAACCGCGGGCACGGCTTTTCGAAAAGATTTAACCCTGCAGGGGTGCTCCAACTAGTCCAACACAAATTACCACAAGCCGCATAGAAATCCTCAATCACGAAGCTCGCGGTCTCGTCGGATTCCCTAATGGAAAACCTCAACTCTGAGATTACCCAAAGCATCACCGGAATCCCGATGCACAAGATATTCCGTCAAAGGTAAAACTAATCCAGCAAGGCCACCCGACATGTTGACGATCCCGATAGGAGTCGCGTACCTCGTTCTCAGGACACGACGGATAAGCGACGCGTACAAGTGCCAAACCTCAAGTTTCCTCATGGTGGCCCCGCACAGTGCTCTGCTTTGGACCAACACTCATGAGGAGCACTGGCCCGGGGGTTGATTAAATTTCCTCGGGTTAATTACTCCCTATGCAGTTTATTAGTGATTAGGCAAATGTAGTACCAAAGTTGGGCCTTGCCAGACCAGTCTTAATCTAAAACGAATTATCAAGGGGGTCCCCGTAACAACCCCGATCGTGTTAGGAGCGCTCGTTTATGGAACATAACACCGGTGCCGAAAAACTAAGGGGGCAAAGGTGGAACAAAACACCAGGCTAGAAAGGCCGAGCCTTCCACCTTTTACCAAGTATATAGGTGCAATAAATTAAATAGCATCTAAATATGGTGATATAACAAGGAACCCATGCTTTCACATGGAAGCAACTGCACCTGCAACTAGCAACGCTATCAACAGGGTTAAGCAAGCAGTAACATAGCCAATCAGTGGTTTGCTAGGTTGAACAGGTTGAAGGTTTTCATGGCATTGTTGAGAGGCTGATATTTAACATGTGGTAGGCAACGAGACATAATCGATAGAAGCGATAAAACTAGCATGGCAATGATAGTAATGATATATGGGGCAATGGTCATCTTGCTTGAGATCCCGATTGGAAGAAGAACAACTCGGAGAAGTCGGCAACCCATCGTAGTCGAACGGATCCTCACATTCCGACACGCTTGCGGAACTCTATCGAGACGGAGCAAACCGGAAACAAACATCAACACAGATATTCACCACACGATGCACAACATTATGCATACCCTAATATGATGCATGATCAGGTCAACATGCAAGGGATGGCATGCCAAAACACCTCACGCAAACTCTACACATTAAGTGAAGCTCGATATGCAACGGGTTGCATATCGCCGAAACTCCACGTTTATTTATTTAGTTCAATCCCGATTATTTAACACGCAATTTTAAATGTTGTTAACATGGCAAGGGGTGAAGCGATGATCCTACGTGTCATCCTAGTGGGTTTAACTCGCGGAACAAGAGCGGAGCTAAGGCACGAGAGACAAGCAACACAAGATCATAAGCCATGAATGCTTTATGCGTGCAAGTTACAACACAGGCAAGAAGGGAAAGAAACAGGTGTCGCCACGCGAGCGAGAGGGAACCATGGCGGCAAATCGGAAACGATGCCACGGCAACGTTCCTATCCCGATACTCGTCGAGATATCGTGCCAACGTATATGAAGCGTGTGCGGGAACGTTAAATAAAGATGGGGTGATCCCGGTTACCGGGTTCCCATGTGTCGGGGCTCAACGAGAGGAACACGTGCAACGGCAACATAAGGCGCAAACATAATCATCTCATACATCACATGAATACTCTCCTCGGCCACGTCTCATCGTTATACCTTCGACGCGTGCGAATCAGAGGGGATCGGTTCGGAGCGGACGTCGTGGAAGTAGTGGTCGTCGTGGAAGTAGTCGTACACGGTCTCGTCGACGGTAGTCGTTCTCTTGTCGTCGGTGCACGGTCTTTGCATCGGTTACGGTCTTCCACTCGGAAGTCGATCACGTCTCCGTCGATGTTCGGGGTACGTCGAGGATGTCGTGGTTCCCGACGAACTTGTCGACGAACCACGGCAGGCGGGGAAGGTCTAAGCGGCGACGTTCCCACAGGCAGCCGGGCACGGCAACAGCAAGCGGCGACGACAGACAGCACCACAACAACGACGCGGCAGCAAGCTACATTAGCTGGCAGCAGCAGCTAGCATCTAGCAACACTCTAGCAGCAAAGGCACGAGGCAACAACAAGGCAAGCTGGCACGCTACATCAGCAAGGCAACAAATAGCGACGGCTTGCAGCTACGGCCAGCTAACAGCAAGCACAACAACCATCAGTCAACAGCAACAGCATGCACCACAACGCAACAGCAGCAGCTAGCAGGCACGGCAACTAGCAGCGACAGCAGCCTAGCAACTAGCAGCCGGGCAGCAACTTCAGCAGCAAGCACGCAACGCAAGCAACAGCAACAGCATGCTTCGCGGCCACAACAGCAGCAACTGCAACAGCTTCAACAGCAATTGCAAGAGCAGCAGGCTCGGCACAGCACAACAACAGCAACTCGGCACGCAGGCAGGCCAGCAGGACGTCGACATGGCGAGCACAGGGGCGCGCGGGACCAAGGCGAGCAGCAGCAGGGCAAGCCGCCGGCGGGGCGAGCATCGGCGGGGGCGCACGGGACCTGCAGGCGGCTCGGGCGCCATGGAGAGGACCTCGGGGTCGAGGCCATGGCATGCTCGAGGCGAGGCGACCTGCGAGGGGCTCCGCGGGGGGAGAGGCGAGCACGGCGGGGAAGCATCGTGGGGCAGAGCTCCGGCGAGAAGACAACGCCGGCTAGGTCCTGGCCGGCGAGCACGGGACGAGTCACTGGGGCACGGGGCCTGGTGGGACTTGGCGCGGCAAGCAGCACGCGGCGGCGGCCACAGATGAAGGGCGACGCGGGGCGGGGCGGCGTCCGAGGGGAACGACAAGGCGGCCGGCGGCGGCGGTCGAGAGGAGCGCGCGGCGGCTGGGAGCACGAGGGGGAGATGGGGAGGAGGCGCGCACGGGACATTGGAGAGGAGGCGGCGCTGCGGGAGTAGAGGGAACGAGGAGGCCTCCCTCCCCTGTCGCTAGGGTTGGGGCCGGCTGGGCCTGGCCGGTTCAGGCAGGGGCTGGGCTTCTCTCTTTTCTCTCTCTCTTAACCTTTAATTTTTATTTCTGTTACAACAACTTGCAAAGAAATAAAACAATGGTTGCAGTTGGAATTCCAACAAGAGATATATTTTCCCGGAGCCAGAAAATTAGGGAGGATTTAATAAAATTGGTTTGGGGATTTTTACAGAATATAAATTCGGACGAGTTTGAATATATTTCAAGCTTGCCTAAATTATAAACCATAACCAAACCAACCCCAAAAGGACTGAGATCTTAGATGGTGACCCTATACAATAGATATTACTTATGGGCTCAACCGAATCATTTATTTGAGCACTTAAATCTGCAACTCAAATAAATGAAAGCAAAGGGAAAAGGAAAGGATCAAGGAGTGGCTAGGAGAAGAGGGAAAAACAAATGAACACAACAAGGGAAGCAATCACACCAGAGATGATGGAGATGATGCATGATACATGATGAATGCAACAAACAAAATAAAACACACTGCGACAACGAATTAAAAGGGGAATCTTCTCTAGCGTCGACATCGGGCTGTCACAACTCTCCTACACTACAAGAGGATCTCGCCCCGAGATCCAAGAATGAAAGGGGGAGAGGATGAGAGAGAAGAAGAGGTAAAAACTTAGTCGCTTCTTTGACAAACGAGTGAAAGCAACGATCCTTGAAGATTGCAAAGCGATAAGGAATGATATGAGAAAGAAGCAAGAATTCACGGAAAATTTCGGCAGCACTTCGGTAGGAAAATGGGACAAAAAATTCGATAAGGAGAAAGAATTAGACAATATTCACAACAAACAAGTAAATAGAGCAAGGGAACACCATGATCTTGATAGAACAACATAATATACCCAAAAGAGCAACATCACAATGCCTCCGGAACAATAGAATAGGAACTAGCTCATACGGAAGAATAGAATGACAACTACTAACTCCAAGGAACTAGGCAAGCATCTTTGCAAGAAGAATTGAATGGAGTTGTTGGAAAAACAACAACGAAAAGAACGAGATAGTAGTGGGCTTATGAAAATCATCTCAACAAATATGAGGTGACGAACAACCACTAAAAGGAACAAGGACAGATGAAAGCAAAGATATGAAAACTTCTTACACAGAGAGGATACATTGAGAACTAGGATTAATGACAAGCACCATGATAGCAACATCCTTAGAAAAGCTTTAGGTGAAGTCCAAACCAAGATAGCTCCAAGAAGAAATCGAGGGTTGAAATATCTCATGATCAAAGAATCGGTGGGTTTAATTATCTCATTCTTGAAATAAAATCTTTTCGAGACTCCTACACTAACAAGAAGGCTATAATACCACCTCAAAGGATAAAGGAAGAACAATTGCACATAGAAATGCAAGAGAAAGGATACTTGAGGTTCTCCAACAAGAATCTTGAAGAACACTTGAGAATGGATTGAAACCTTGATGAACCACCATGAAGACCTCAGTATACGAATGAATGATGCAACGATATGAAGGTAGAAAAGAATAAGATTATGACCTTGCCAGGATTTAGATGAAGCTTCACGAAGATAAACTTGATAGAACTTGGAACTCCGGAAAAGAAAGATAGGCACTTGAGAAAAGAATTGATATCATAAGCCACTCCGGAAGAAGAATTCAGATTACTATGAACAAGAATAAGAATTATGTTATGCTAATCCTTCACCAAATTAAATTGATGACAAACAACGGATTAAGCATACAACTTATTCCTCTAGAAATGAATGTTGGAGAAACAGAGAGAAATACACCACTTGAGGCATAATTGACGGAAGCACCGGTAAGAATTCACATTTGAATGGGAACACCACGAATTAATGGAGATACATGAGAAAGAAGAGAACATGAGCCACCTGAGAGAAAACTAAATCAAGGCACCGGAATAATTGAGAGACGAACGAAGAGACAACAATGGAGAAGAATTGAGGATGAAAGCTGAAAGCTGAGAACGAAGAGTCTTCTGAAATGATGGCCTTCCGAGAATCGAGAAATAAAAACAACTCAGAAATGCACCGTATAGCACGAAAGGGATTACTCATGACTGGAACAAATAAGATGATGGCACAAAGCTGAAATGATGAATCTTCAAAAGAACGGACCAAGATTGAGAGAAACACCCCTTCGAATCTTCAATGGAGAAAATGACGAGAAGAACCTCACCAAGAATAACTGAGGCACTCCGGAATAAAGAAGAATGCAAGGTTGAGCCAAATATGAGAACTAATTCGAATAGATCTTGAGAAGGGATATGACTGATGAAATTCATACTTACGTCATAGTTGAAAAAAAATTAATGATCTCCGAGAAAAGATTACAAGAGCCACATAAGATCCTGGGAAAACCTGTGGGTTATGGGCCCACTCAAAGAAACCACCGTTAGAAAAGATTGCTTAGAAGAGAGATAATGCACCGGTATGAAGAGAACTAGATGAGGTTAGCACCTCGAAATAATTAAAAGAATTGAAAACGAGAAACTACTGAAATCTCTTTAACACTCCGAATGGAAAGAGAGAGGAATTAATAAACAAGATAGGCTGATAGAATTTCCAATATAGGAAAGAATTACAAGCACGAAAAGGATATGATGAACACAGACAACTGAATTAAATTCACCGGGTAAGAGAGAAAGAACAGACAGCGGAAGCACAATGAAAATAAAACTCTTGGATGAAAATTGAATCACTGAGAAAAAGGACGGGAGGGTGGGGAAAAATAAAGACAACTCGGGACAGATGAGATGAACTCCGGAATAAATGAGAGAAAGATCTGCAAGAATTGGAGAGGATTGAATACACTTGGAGAGAAACACACCGGTTGAAAAGACTTGACATAACAACTCCGGTTGAAAGAAATTGATAAGACAATAGATAGAGCAAAAATAATTAATACTCTCATAAAAATATGAGAACACCTCTTAGAAAAAAATCTGAAATCACCACTTGACATCGAAGCAACTTGAATTACCATATTCAACAAAACAAAGGATGAGGCTTGCAATTAGCCAGAACAAACTCATGAGAAAGATTTCGTCCGATATTTTCGTGGACAGGATCGCACGGGCTTGATTTTACAGTAGCCATCAAGTGCAAGGCAGTGCACCCGACATACGAAGCGTCCCCGAGTCGTAGCAAGCTACAAGGACTCTTTAAGACACAACGTGTACCGCTGTAAGTCGACCGTGAACAAACGAATCCACTAGATGTCGAACCCCAACCTAACATCATGCATTTGTTGGAAGAATGTCCTATAAGTAACTACTTGAATTCCCACCTATGAATTCCCGAAATATCTGGTCATGCAATCTGGTACACGGATACAAGGAGTAATAATCACACAACTCCTATACTAACCTGTCACCTGTATCACATCCATCAACACACAACCAGAATCTCGGACCTTCATCTACAACAAACCCTCGTGATCACAACGATACAAAGTATGGCAGTGCTCCCGAACAATCTGCACTAGTACTGGGGACATCGGGGTTATCTCGCCACTACTAGTATTGAAGCAATTACGAACATCCTTTGTCCTGAGATACTAAGAAATCTGAATGATAACGATGTGCTCAAGAATCCCCTGGAGCTCAACTCCCCGGAAGAAAATCCAGTCAGACAGGAGGCACCAAGACAGAACTCCGTCACATCGGCATCATATAGATTCCAACAATATCCGTGTGATCCTAAAATTTTTTTGAGTGAGAAGAGGAGTAGAATTAAAATATTACGTCAAGATTCCTCACCAGAGCATAGAAGAGGAGAAAAAAGAATCATACTCTCCGATATATAACTAGACTCAAAGCAGTTTTTCACTAGACTCGACTCGGCCAAGTTCGATCAATCAAGGGGGCTCCTAGGTCGGTACTGCTCTGATACCAACTTGTCACGCCCAAGATGCGACCCTATCCTCAACTTGGCACGAAGGCCTCATCAGAGATAGAAGCGCATCTCGTCGTGTCGCAAGAATGGATATCGTTACAAGTACATGTACTGAAAAGAAGAGATATATATAAAGAATTGGCTTACACTCGCCACAAGCTACATCAGAGTCACATCAGTACATTACATAATCATCAAGAGTAAGAGCATGGTCCGACTATGGACGAAAACAAACGAGAAAAGAAGAACGACGTCCATCGTTGCTATCCCAGGCTGCCGGCCTGGAACCCATCCTAGATCGATGAAGAAGAAGAAGAAGATGCAACTCCAAATGAACAATCAACGCGCTCGCGTCAAGTAACCTTTACCTGTACCTTCAACTGGTGTTGTAGTAATCTGTGAGCCACAAGGGGACTCAGCAATCTCATTTCCAAAGGTATCAAGACTAGCAAATCTTAATGGGTGAGGCATGGTTAAGTGGTGAGGTTTGCAGCAGCGGCTAAGCATATATTTGGTGGGGAACTTACGAGTACAAGAAATAAGAGGGGGAAGATCTACGCATAACGGACGTGAACTACTGATGATCAAATGGATGATCCTGAACACCTACCTACGTCAGACATAACCCCACCGTGTCCTCGATCGGAGAAGGAACTCACGAAAGAGAAAATCACGGTTACGCACACGGTTGGCAAGTTTAATTAAGTTAACTTCAAGTTATCTAGAACCAGTGTTAAACAAAGCTTCCATGTTGGCACATAACCGCGTGCATGGCTTTCCGAAAAGATTTAACCCTGCAGGGGTGCTCCAACTAGTCCATCACAAATTACCACAAGCCGCATAGAAATCCTCAATCACGAAGCTCGCGGTCTCGTCGAATTACCTAATGGAAAACCTCAACTCTGAGATTACCCAAAGCATCACCGGAATTCCGATGCACAAGATATTCCGTCAAAGGTAAAACTAATCCAGCAAGGCCACCCGACGTGTCGACGATCCCGATAGGAGTCGCGTACCTCGATCTCAGGACACGACGGATAAGCGACGTGTACAAGTGCCAAACCTCGAGTTTCCTCGTGGTGGCCCCGCACAGCGCTCTGCTTTGGACCAACACTCATGAGGAGCACTGGCCCGGGGGTTGATTAAATTTCCTCGGGTTAATTACTCCCTATGCAGTTTATTAGTGATTAGGCAAATGTAGTACCAAAGTTGGGCCTTGCCAGACCAGTCTTAATCTAAAACGAATTATCAAGGGGGTCCCCGTAACAACCCCGATCGTGTTAGGAGCGCTCGTTTATGGAACATAACACCGGTAGCCGAAAAACTAAGGGGGCAAAGGTGGAACAAAACACCAGGCTAGAAAGGCCGAGCCTTCCACCTTTTACCAAGTATATAGGTGCAATAAATTAAATAGCATTTAAATATGGTGATATAACAAGGAACCCATGCTTTCACATGGAAGCAACTGCACCTGCAACTAGCAACGCTATCAACAGGGTTAAGCAAGCAGTAACATAGCCAATCAGTGGTTTGCTAGGTTGAACAGGTTGAAGGTTTTCATGGCATTGTTGAGAGGCTGATATTTAACATGTGGTAGGCAACGGGACATAATCGATAGAAGCGATAAAACTAGCATGGCAATGATAGTAATGATATCTGGGGGAATGGTCATCTTGCCTGAGATCCCGCTAGGAAGAAGAACAACTCGAAGAAGTCGGCAACCCATCGTAGTTGAACGGGTCCTCACATTCCGACACGCTTGCGGAACTCTATCAAGACGGAGCAAACCGGAAACAAACATCAACACAGATATTCACCACACGATGCACAACATGATGCATACCCTAATATGATGCATGATCAGGTCAACATGCAAGGGATGGCATGGCAAAACACCTCACGCAAACTCTACACATTAAGTGAAGCTCGATATGCAACGGGTTGCATATCGCCGAAACTCCACGTTTATTTATTTAGTTCAATCCCGATTATTTAACACGCAATTTTAAATGTTGTTAACATGGCAAGGGGTGAAGCGATGATCCTACGTGTCATCCTAGTGGGTTTAACTCGCGGAACAAGAGCGGAGCTAAGGCACGAGAGACAAGCAACACAAGATCATAAGCCATGAATGCTTTATGCGTGCAAGTTACAACACAGGCAAGAAGGGAAAGAAACAGGTGTCGCCACGCGAGCGAGAGGGAACCATGGCGGCAAATCGGAAACGATGCCACGGCAACGTTCCTATCCCGATACTCGTCGAGATATCGTGCCAACGTATATGAAGCGTGTGCGGGAACGTTAAATAAAGATGGGGTGATCCCGGTTACCGGGTTCCCATGTGTCGGGGCTCAACGAGAGGAACACGTGCAACGGCAACATAAGGCGCAAACATAATCATCTCATACATCACATGAATACTCTCCTCGGCCACGTCTCATCGTTATACCTTCGACGCGTGCGAATCGGAGGGGGTCGGTTCGGAGCGGACGTCGTGGAAGTAGTGGTCGTCGTGGAAGTAGTCGTACACGGTCTCGTCGACGGTAGTCGTTCTCTTGTCGTCGGTGCACGGTCTTCGCGTCGGTTACGGTCTTCCACTCGGAAGTCGATCACGTCTCCGTCGATGTTCGGGGTACGTCGAGGATGTCGTGGTTCCCGGCGAACTTGTCGACGAACCACGACAGGCGGGGAAGGTCTAAGCGGCGACGTTGTTGGGGAACGTCGCATGGGAAACAAAAAATTTCCTACGCGCACGAAGACCTATCATGGTGATGTCCATCTACGAGAGGGGATGAGTGATCTACGTACCCTTGTAGATCGCACAGCAGAAGCGTTAGAGAACGCGGTTGATGTAGTGGAACGTCCTCACGTCCCTCGATCCGCCCCGCGAACAATCCCGCGATCAGTCCCACGATCTAGTACCGAACGGACGGCACCTCCGCGTTCAGCACACGTACAGTTCGACGATGATCTCGGCCTTCTTGATCCAGCAAGAGAGACGGAGAGGTAGAAGAGTTCTCCGGCAGCGTGACGGCGCTCCGGAGGTTGGTGATGATCTTGTCTCAGCAGGGCTCCGCCCGAGCTCCGCAGAAACACGATCTAGAGGAAAAACTATGGAGGTATGTGGTCGGGCAGCCGTGAGAAAAGTCGTCTCAAATCTGCCCTAAAAGCCCCATATATATAGGAGGAGGGAGGGGGACCTTGCCTTGGGGTCCAAGGGATCCCCAAGGGGTCGGCCGAGCCAGGGGGGAGGACTCTCCCCCCCCAAACCGAGTCCTACTTGGTTTGGTGGGAGGGAGTCCTTCCCCCTTCCTACTTCTTCCTTTTTTTTTCTTTCCTTTGATTTTTTCTCTCTTGGCGCATAGGGGATTGGTGGGCTGTCCCACCAGCCCACTAAGGGCTGGTGTGACCCCCCCCCCCCAAATACCTATGGGCTTCCCCGGAGTGGGTTGCCCCCTTCCGGTGAACTCCCGGAACCCATTCGTCATTCCCGGTACATTCCCGGTAACTCCGAAAACCTTTCGGTAATCAAATGAGGTCATCCTATATATCAATCTTCGTTTCCGGACTATTCCGGAAACCCTCGTGACGTCTGTGATCTCATCCGGGACTCCGAACAACATTCGGTAACCAACCATATAACTCAAATACGCATAAAACAACGTCGAACCTTAAGTGTGCAGACCCTGCGGGTTCGAGAACTATGTAGACATGACCCGAGAGACTCCTCGGTCAATATCCAACAGCGGGACCTGGATGCCCATATTGGATCCTACATATTCTACGAAGATCTTATCGTTTGAACCTCAGTGCCAAGGATTCGTATAATCCCGTATGTCATTCCCTTTGTCCTTCGGTATGTTACTTGCCCGAGATTCGATCATCAGTATCCGTATACCTATTTCAACCTCGTTTACCGGCAAGTCTCTTTACTCGTTCCGTAATACAAGATCCCGCAACTTACGTTAAGTTACATTGCTTGCAAGGCTTGTGTGTGATGTTGTATTACCGAGTGGGCCCCGAGATACCTCTCCGTCACACGGAGTGACAAATCCCAGTCTTGATCCATACTAACTCAACTAACACCTTCAGAGACACCTGTAGAGCATCTTTATAGTCACCCAGTTACGTTGCGACGTTTGATACACACAAAGCATTCCTCCGGTGTCAGTGAGTTATATGATCTCATGGTCATAGGAATAAATACTTGACACGCAGAAAACAGTAGCAACAAAATGACACGATCAACATGCTACGTCTATTAGTTTGGGTCTAGTCCATCACGTGATTCTCCCAATGACGTGATCCAGTTATCAAGCAACAACACCTTGTTCATAATCAGAAGACACTGACTATCATCGATCAACTGGCTAGCCAACTAGAGGCATGCTAGGGACGGTGTTTTGTCTATGTATCCACACATGTAAATGAGTCTTCATTCAATACAATTATAGCATGGATAATAAACTATTATCTTGATACAGGAATTATAATAATAACTATACATTTATTATTGCCTCTAGGGCATAATTCCAACAGTCTCCCACTTGCACTAGAGTCAATAATCTAGCCCTCACATCACCATGTGAATTACATTGTAATAAATCTAACACCCATACAGTTCTGGTGTCGATCATGTTTTGGCCGTGGAAGAGGCTTAGTCAGCGGGTCTACTACATTCGGATCCGTGTGCACTTTGCATATATTTACGTCCTCCTCCTCGACGTAGTCGCAGATGAGGTTGAAGCGTCGTTTGATGTGTCTGGTCTTCTTGTGAAACCTTGGTTCCTTTGCTAAGGCAATGGCACCAGTGTTGTCACAGAACAAGATTATTGGATCCAGTGCACTTGGCACCACTCCAAGATCCGTCATGAACTGCTTCATCCAGACACCCTCCTTAGCCGCCTCCGAGGCAGCCATGTACTCCGCTTCACATGTAGAATCTGCTACGCCGCTTTGCTTGGAACTGCACCAGCTTACTGCACCCCCATTAAGAATAAATACGTATCCGGTTTGCGACTTAGAGTCGTCCGGATCTGTGTCAAAGCTTGCATCGACGTAACCTTTTATGGCGAGCTCTTCGTCACCTCCATACACGAGAAACATCTCCTTAGTCCTTTTCAGGTACTTCAGGATATTCTTGACCGCTGTCCAGTGATCCACTCCTGGATTACTCTGGAACCTACCTGCCATACTTATGGCCAGGCTAACATCCGGTCTAGTGCACAGCATTGCATACATGATAGAGCCTATGGCTGAAGCATAGGGGACGGAGCGCATATGCTCTCTATCTTCATCAGTTGCTGGGCACTGAGTCTTACTCAATCTCGTACCTTGTAACACTGGCAAGAACCCTTTCTTGGACTGTTCCATTTTGAACCTCTTCAAAACTTTATCAAGGTATGTGCTTTGTGAAAGTCCTATCAGGCGTTTTGATCTATCCCTATAGATCTTAATGCCTAGAATGTAAGCAGCTTCTCCTAGGTCCTTCATAGAGAAACTTTTATTCAAGTAACCTTTTATGCTCTCCAAAAGCTCTACGTTGTTTCCAATCAGTAATATGTCATCCACATATAATATTAGAAACGCCACAGAGCTCCCACTCGCTTTCTTGTAAATACAAGATTCTCCAACCACTTGTATAAACCCAAATGCTTTGATCACCTCATCAAAGCGTTTGTTCCAACTCCGAGATGCTTGCACCAGTCCATAAATGGATCGCTGGAGCTTGCATACTTTGTCAGCATTTTTAGGATCGACAAAACCTTCGGGTTGCATCATATACAACTCTTCCTTAAGGAAACCGTTAAGGAACGCCGTTTTGACATCCATCTGCCAGATTTCATAATCGAAAAATGCAGCTATTGCTAACATGATTCTGACGGACTTAAGCATCGCTACGGGAGAGAAAGTCTCATCGTAGTCAATTCCTGGAACTTGTGAAAAACCCTTTGCCACAAGTCGAGCTTTATAAACGGTCACATTACCGTCAGCGTCCGTCTTCTTCTTAAAGATCCATTTGTTCTGAATAGCCTTGCGGCCCTCAGGCAGCATCTCCAAAGTCCACACTTTGTTCTCATACATGGATCCTATCTCGGATTTCATGGCTTCTAGCCATTTGTTGGAATCTGGGCCCACCATTGCTTCTTCATAATTTGCAGGTTCATTGTTGTCTAACAACATGATTGATAAGACGGGATTACCGTACCACTCTGGAGCAGCGCGTGATCTCGTCGACCTGCGTGTTTCAACAGAAACTTGAACTGGAGTTTCATGATCATCATCATTAACTTCCTCCTCAACTGGCGTCGCAATGACAGAGGTTTCCCCTTGCCCTGCGCCACCATCCAGAGGGATGAGAGGTTCGACAACCTCGTCAAGTTCTATCTTCCTCCCACTCAATTCTCTCGAGAGAAACTCCTTCTCGAGAAAAGTTCCGTTCTTAGCAACAAACACTTTGCCCTCGGAGTTGAGATAGAAGGTGTACCCAACTGTCTCTTTTGGGTAACCTATGAAGACGCACCTTTCCGCTTTGGGTTCCAGCTTTTCAGGCTGAAGCTTTTTGACATAAGCATCACATCCCCAAACTTTAAGAAACGACAACTTTGGTCTTTTGCCATACCACAGTTCGTATAGTGTCGTCTCAACGGATTTTGATGGTGCCCTATTTAAAGTGAATGCAGCTGTTTCTAATGCATAACCCCAAAATGATAACGGCAAATCAGTAAGAGACATCATAGATCGCACCATCTCTAACAAAGTACGATTACGACGTTCGGACACACCATTACGCTGTGGTGTTCCAGGCGGTGTTAACTGCGAAACAATTCCACATTGTCTTAAGTGAGTACCAAACTCGAAACTCAGATATTCACCCCCACGATCAGACCGTAGGAACTTGATCTTCTTGTTACGATGATTTTCTACTTCACTCTGAAATTGCTTGAACTTTTCAAACGTTTCAGACTTGTGCTTCATTAAGTAGACATAACCATATCTACTTAAATCGTCAGTGAAGGTGAGAAAATAACGATATCCGCCGCGTGCCTCCACGCTCATTGGACCACACACATCGGTATGTATGATTTCCAACAAGTCACTTGCACGCTCCATTGTTCCGGATAACGGAGTCTTAGTCATCTTGCCCATGAGGCATGGTTCGCACGTGTCAAGTGAATCAAAGTCAAGTGACTCCAAAAGTCCATCAGCATGGAGTTTCTTCATGCGCTTTACACCAATATGACCCAAGCGGCAGTGCCACAAAAATATGGCGCTATCATTGTTTACTCTAACTCTTTTGGTCTTAATGTTATGTATATGCGTATCTCTATCAAGATTCAATATGAACAATCCCCTCACATTCGGTGCATGACCATAAAAGATGTTACTCATAGAAATAGAACAACCATTATTCTCAGACTTAAAAGAGTAATCGTCTCGCAATAAACAAGATCCAGATATAATGTTCATGCTCAACGCAGGCACTAAATAACAATGATTTAAGTTCATCACTAATCCCGATGGTAGTTGGGGAACGTCGCAAGGGAAACAAAAAATTTCCTACGCGCACGAAGACCTATCATGGTGATGTCCATCTACGAGAGGGGATGAGTGATCTATGTACCCTTGTAGATCGTACAGCAGAAGCGTTAGTGAACGCGGTTGATGTAGTGGAACGTCCTCACGTCCCTCGATCCGCCCCGCGAACAATCCCGCGATCAGTCCCACGATCTAGTACCGAACGGACGGCACCTCCGCGTTCAGCACACGTACAGCTCGACGATGATCTCGGCCTTCTTGATCCAGCAAGAGAGACGGAGAGGTAGAAGAGTTCTCCGGTAGCGTGACGGCGCTCCGGAGGTTGGTGATGACCTTGTCTCAGCAGGGCTCCGCCCGAGCTCCGCAGAAACGCGATCTAGAGGAAAAACTATGGAGGTATGTGGTCGGGCAGCCGTGAGAAAGTCGTCTCAAATCAGCCCTAAAACCTCCGTATATATAGGTGGGAGGGAGGGGAGGAGGCAGCCTCAAAACCTAAAGGTTTGGCCGAAATTGGAGGTGGAGGAGTCCTACTCCAATCCTACTTGGAGTAGGATTCCACCTTCCCACTTGGAAACTCTTTCCACCTTGTGTTTTTTCCTTCTCAAACCTTATGGGCCTTAGTGGGAACTTATTCCAGCCCACTAGGGGCTGGTTTATCTCTTCCCATAGCCCATGAGACCCCTTGGGGCGTGACACCCCTCCCGATGGTCCCCGGCACCCCTCCCGGCACTCCCGGTACACTACCGATGAGCCCGAAACATTTTCGGTAGTGCACGAAAACCTTCCGGTAACCAAATGAGGTCATCCTATATATCAATCTTCGTTTCCGGACCATTCCAGAAACCCTCGTGACGTCCGTGATCTCATCCGGGACTCCGAACAACATTCGGTAACCAACCATATAACTCAAATACGCATAAAACAACGTCGAACCTTAAGTGTGCAGACCCTGCGGGTTCGAGAACTATGTAGACATGACCCGAGAGACTCCTCGGTCAATATCCAATAGCGGGACCTGGATGCCCATATTGGATCCTACATATTCTACGAAGATCTTATCGTTTGAACCTCAGTGCCAAGGATTCATATAATCCCGTATGTCATTCCCTTTGTCCTTCGGTATGTTACTTGCCCGAGATTCGATCGTCAGTATACGTATACCTATTTCAATCTCGTTTACTGGCAAGTCTCTTTACTCGTTCCGTAATACAAGATCCCGCAACTTACACTAAGTTACATTGCTTGCAAGGCTTGTGTGTGATGTTGTATTACCGAGTGGGCCCCGAGATACCTCTCCGTTCACACGGAGTGAAAAATCCCAGTCTTGATCCATACTAACTCAACTAACACCTTCGGAGATACCTGTAGAGCATCTTTATAGTCACCCAGTTACGTTGCGACGTTTGATACACACAAAGCATTCCTCCGGTGTCAGTGAGTCATATGATCTCATGGTCATAGGAATAAATACTTGACACGCAGAAAATAGTAGCAACAAAATGACACGATCAACATGCTACGTCTATTAGTTTGGGTCTAGTCCATCACATGATTCTCCTAATGATGTGATCCCGTTATCAAGTGACAACACTTGCCTATGGCCAGGAAACCTTGACCATCTTTGATCAACGAGCTAGTCAACTAGAGGCTTACTAGGGACAGTGTTTTGTCTATGTATCCACACAAGTATTGTGTTTCCAATCAATACAATTATAGCATGGATAATAAACGATTATCATGAACTAAGAAATATAATAATAACTAATTTATTATTGCCTCTAGGGCATATTTCCAACAGTCTCCCACTTGCACTAGAGTCAATAATCTAGTTCACATCACCATGTGATTCCAACGAATCCAACACCCATATAGTTATGGGGTCTGATCATGTCTTGCTTGTGAGAGAGGTTTTAGTCAACGGTTCTGAAACTTTCAGATCCATGCGTTCTTTACAAATCTTTATGTCATCTTATAGATGCTGCTACTACGTGCTATTCAGAAATGCTCCAAATATCCACTCTACTATATGAATCCGTTTCACTACTCATAGTTATTCAGATTAGTGTCAAAGCTTGCATCGACGTTACCCTTTACGACGAACTCTTTAACCACCTCCATAATCGAGAAAAAATCCTTAGTCCATTTGTTACTAAGGATAAATTTTGACCGCTGCTAGTGATTCAAACATGGATCACTCTCTGTACCTCTCAACATACTTTGAGTCAAGGCACACTTCAGGTGCGGTACACAACATGGCATACTTTAGATTCTACGGCTAAGGCATAGAAGACGACCTTCATCTATTCTCTTTATTCTGCCGTGGTCGGGTTTTGAGTCTTACTCAAATTCACACCTCACAACGCAACCAAGAACTCCTTCTTTGCTGGTCTATTTTGAACTCTTTCAAAAACTTGTCAAGGCATGCATCTTGTTGAAACTTCTATTAAGCGCTTTCGATCTATCTCCATAGATCTTTGATGCTCAACCTTCAAGTAGCGTAATCCAGGTACTCCTTTGAAAACTTCTTTCAAACAACCTTGTATGCTTTACAGAAATTCTACATTACTTCTGATCCACAATATGTCAACCACATATACCTATCAGAAATTCTATAGTGCTCCCACTCACTTCTTTGGAAATACAAGTTTCTCATAAACCTTGTACACACCCAAAATCTTTGATCATCTCATCAAAGTGCTTATTCCAACTCCGAGATGCTTGCACCAGTCCATTGAAGGATCACTGGAGCTTGCATACTTGCTAGTATCTTTAGGATCGACAAAACCTTCTGGTTGTATCACATACAATGTTTGCTCAAGGAAACCGTCGAGGAAACAATGTTTTGACATCCTACGTGCAATATTTCATAAATAATGCAACAACTACTAACATAATTCTAACAGACCTTTAGCATCGCTACGAGTGAGAAAGACTCATCATAGTCAACTGTTTGATCTTGTCGAAAACATCTTTGCGACAAGTCGAGCCTTTCTTAATAGTGACTTATCACCATCATCGTCTGTCTTCTTTTAAAGATCCATTTTACCCAATAGTCCCATGACCATCAAGTAGTTCTACCAAAGTCTACACTTTGTTTTCACACATGGATCCTCTCTCGGATTTTATGGCTTCCAGCCATTTGTCGGAATCTGGGCCCACCATCGCTTTCTCCATAACTCGTAGGTTCACTGTTGCTCAACAACATGACCTCCAAGACAGGGTTACCGTACTACTCTGCAGCAGTACGCGACCTTGTCGACCTACGAGGTTTGTAGTAACTTGATTCGAAGCTTAATGATCACCATCATCAGCTTCCACTTCAATTGGTGTAGGCGCCACAGGAACAACTTCCTACGCCCTGCTACACACTGGTTGAAGTGATGGTTCAATAACCTCATCAAGTTCTACTACCCTCCCACTCAATTCTTTCGAGAGAAACCTTTTCTCGAGAAAGGATCCGTTTCTAGAAACAAACACTTTGCTTTCGGATCTGAGATAGGAGATGTACCCAACTGTTTTGGATATCCTGTGAAGATGCATTTATCCGCTTTGGGTTCGAGCTTATCAGACTGAAACTTTTTCACATAAGTTTCGAAGCCCCAAACTTTCAAGAAACGACAGTTTACATTTCTCTAAACCTCAGTCTATACTGTGTCATCTCAACGGAAATACGCGGTGCCCCATTTAAAGTGAATGTGGTTGTCTCTAATGCATAACCCATAAACGATAGTGGTAATTCGATAAGAGACATCCCAGCATGCACCATACTAAATAGTGCGTGGCTATGACGTTCAGACACATCATCACACCATGATGTTCCAGGTGGCATGAACTGTGAAACAATTTCCACATTGTCTTAACTGTGTACCAAAAACTCGTAACTCAGATATTCATTTCTATGATCATATCGTAGACAGTTCATCCTCTTGTTACGACGAACTTCACTCTGAAACAGAATTGAACTTTTCAATATTTCAGACTTGTGATTCATTAAGTAAATACTCCTGTATCTACTCAAGTCGTCAGTGAAGTAAGAACATAATGATATCCACTGCGTGCCTCAACACTCACTGGACTGCATACATCAAAATGTATCACTTCCAACAAGTTACTATCTTGTTTCATCTCAATGAAAACAAGGCCTTGCTCATGTGGTATGATTTGCATGTCACTAGTGATTCGAAATCAGGTGAGTAAAGATCCATCAGCATGGAGCCTCTTCATGCAATTTATACTAACATGACTCAAGCGGCAGTGCCACAAGTAAGTGGTACTATCATCATTTAACTCGTATCTTTTGGCACCAATGTGTAACACTACAATCGAGATTCAATAAACCATTGAAGGTGATTATTCAAGCAAATAGAGTAACCATTATTCCTTTTGAATGAATAATCGTATTGCAATAAACACGATCCAATCATGTTCATGCTTAACGCAAGCACCAAATAACAATTATTTAGGTTCAACACCAATCCCGATGGTAAAGGGGGCGTGTGACGTTTGATCATATCAACCTTGGAAACACTTCCAACACGTATCGTCACCTCGCCTTTAGCTAGTCTCCGTTTATGCCGTAGCTTTCATTTCGCGTTACTAATCACTTAGCAACCGAACCAGTATCCAATACCCTCGTGCTACTAGGAGTACTAGTAAAGTACACATCAACATTATGTATATCAAATATACTTCTCTCGACTTTTGCCAGCCTTCTTATCTACCAAGTATCTAGAGTTGCTCCGCCTCAGTGACTGTTCCCCTTATTACAGAAGCACTTAGTCTCGGGTTTGGGTTTAATCTTGGGTCTCTTCATTAGTGCAGCAACTGTTTTGCCATTTCACGAAGTATCCCTTCTAGCCCTCGCCTTTCTTGAAACTTAGTGGTTTTTCAAACCATCAACTATTGATGCTCCTTCTTGATTTCTACTTTCGCAGTGTCAAACGTCGCGAATCTCTCAAAGATCATTGTATCTATCCTTGATATGTTACAGTTCATCACGAAGCTCTCAAAGCTTGGTGGCAGTGACTTTTGGAGAACCATCACTATCTCATCTGGAAGATTAGCTCCCACTTGATTCAAGTGATTGTCGTACTCAGACAATCTGAGCACACGCTCAACGATTGAGCTTTTCTCCTTTACTTTGTGGTCAAAGAATTTTGTTGGAGGTCTCGTACCTCTTAACAAGGGCACAAGCATGAAATCACAATTTCATCTCTTTAGAACATCACTTATGTTCCGTGACGTTTAAAACGTTTTCGGTGCCTTGCTTCTAAGCCATTAAGTACTTTGCACTGAACTATCGTGTAGTCATCAGAAACGTGTATGTCGGATGTTCACAGCATCCACAGACGACGCTCGAGGTGCAGCACACCGAGTGGTGCATTAAGGACATAAGCCTTCTGCGCAGCAACGAGGACAATCCTCGGTTTTACAGACTCAGTCTGCAAAGTTTGCTACTATCAATTTTCAACTAAATTTTCTCTAGGAACATAAAAAAACAGTAGAGCTATAGCGCAAGCTACATCGTAATTCGCAAAGACCATTAGACTATGTTCATGACAATTAGTTCAATTAATCATATTACTTAAGAACTCCCACTCAAAAAGTACATCTCTCTAGTCATTTGAGTGGTACATGATCCAAATCCACTATCTCAAGTCCGATCATCACGTGAGTCGAGAATAGTTTCAGTGGTAAGCATCCCTATGCTAATCATATCAACTATACGATTCATGCTCGACCTTTCGGTCTCATGTGTTCCGAGGCCATGTCTGCACATGCTAGGCTCGTCAAGCTTAACCCGAGTGTTCTGCGTGTGCAACTGTTTTGCACCCGTTGTATGTGAACGTTGAGTCTATCACACCCGATCATCACGTGGTGTCTCGAAACGAAGAACTGTCGCAACGGTGCACAGTCGGGGAGAACACAACTTCGTCTTGAAAGTTTAGTGAGAGATCCCCTCATAATGCTACCGTCGTTCTAAGCAAAATAAGGTGCATAAAAGGATTAACATCACATGCAATTCATAAGTGACATGATATGGCCATCATCACGTGCTTCTTGATCTCCATCACCAAAGCACCGGCACGATCTTCTTGTCACCGGCGCCACACCATGATCATCCATCAACGTGTTTCCATCGGGGTTGTCGTGCTACTTATGCTATTACTACTAAAGCTACATCCTAGCAAAATAGTAAACGCATCTGCAAGCACAAACGTTAGTATAAAGACAACCCTATGGCTCCTGCCGGTTGCCGTACCATCGACGTGCAAGTCGATATTTCTATTACAACATGATCATCTCATACATCCAATATATCACATCACATCGTTGGCCATATCACATCACAATCATACCCTGCAAAAACAAGTTAGACGTCCTCTAATTTTGTTGTTGCATGTTTTACGTGGTGACCGAGGGTATCTAGTAGGATCGCATCTTACTTACGCAAACACCACAACGGAGATATATGAGTTGCTATTTAACCTCATCCAAGGACCTCCTCGGTCAAATCCGATTCAACTAAAGTTGGAGAAACAGTCACTTGCCAGTCATCTTTGAGCAAAGGGGGTTACTCGTAACGATGAAACCAGTCTCTCGTAAGCGTACGAGTAATGTCGGTCCAAGCCGCTTCAATCCAACAATACCGCGGAATCAAGAAAAGACTAAGGAGGGCAGCAAAACGCACATCACCGCCCACAAAAACTTTTGTGTTCTACTCGAGAAGACATCTACGCATGAACCTAGCTCATGATGCCACTGTTGGGGAACGTCGCAAGGGAAACAAAAATTTTCCTACGCGCACGAAGACCTATCATGGTGATGTCCATCTACGAGAGGGGATGAGTGATCTATGTACCCTTGTAGATCGTACAGCAGAAGCGTTAGTGAACGCGGTTGATGTAGTGGAACGTCCTCACGTCCCTCGATCCGCCCCGCGAACAATCCCGCGATCAGTCCCACGATCTAGTACCGAACGGACGACACCTCCGCGTTCAGCACACGTACAGCTCGACGATGATCTCGGCCTTCTTGATCCAGCAAGAGAGACGGAGAGGTAGAAGAGTTCTCCGGCAGCGTGACGGCGCTCCGGAGGTTGGTGATGACCTTGTCTCAGCAGGGCTCCGCCCGAGCTCCGCAGAAACGCGATCTAGAGGAAAAACTATGGAGGTATGTGGTCGGGCAGCCGTGAGAAAAGTCGTCTCAAATCAGCCCTAAAACCTCCGTATATATAGGTGGGAGGGAGGGGAGGAGGCAGCCTCAAAACCTAAAGGTTTGGCCGAAATTGGAGGTGGAGGAGTCCTACTCCAATCCTACTTGGAGTAGGATTCCACCTTCCCACTTGGAAACTCTTTCCACCTTGTGTTTTTTCCTTCTCAAACCTTATGGGCCTTAGTGGGAACTTATTCCAGCCCACTAGGGGCTGGTTTATCTCTTCCCATAGCCCATGAGACCCCTTGGGGCGTGACACCCCTCCCGATGGTCCCCGGCACCCCTCCCGGCACTCCCGGTACACTACCGATGAGCCCGAAACCTTTCCGGTAATGCACGAAAACCTTCCGGTAACCAAATGAGGTCATCCTATATATCAATCTTCGTTTCCGGACCATTCCGGAAACCCTCGTGACGTCCGTGATCTCATCCGGGACTCCGAACAACATTCGGTAACCAACCATATAACTCAAATACGCATAAAACAACGTCGAACCTTAAGTGTGCAGACCCTGCGGGTTCGAGAACTATGTAGACATGACCCGAGAGACTCCTCAGTCAATATCCAATAGCGGGACCTGGATGCCCATATTGGATCCTACATATTCTACGAAGATCTTATCGTTTGAACCTCAGTGCCAAGGATTCATATAATCCCGTATGTCATTCCCTTTGTCCTTCGGTATGTTACTTGCCCGAGATTCGATCGTCAGTATACGTATACCTATTTCAATCTCGTTTACTGGCAAGTCTCTTTACTCGTTCCATAATACAAGATCCCGCAACTTACACTAAGTTACATTGCTTGCAAGGCTTGTGTGTGATGTTGTATTACCGAGTGGGCCCCGAGATACCTCTCCGTTCACACGGAGTGACAAATCCCAGTCTTGATCCATACTAACTCAACTAACACCTTCGGAGATACCTGTAGAGCATCTTTATAGTCACCCAGTTACGTTGCGACGTTTGATACACACAAAGCATTCCTCCGGTGTCAGTGAGTTATATGATCTCATGGTCATAGGAATAAATACTTGACACGCAGAAAACAGTAGCGACAAAATGACACGATCAACATGCTACGTCTATTAGTTTGGGTCTAGTCCATCACATGATTCTCCTAATGATGTGATCCCGTTATCAAGTGACAACACTTGCCTATGGCCAGGAAACCTTGACCATCTTTGATCAACGAGCTAGTCAACTAGAGGCTTACTAGGGACAGTGTTTTGTCTATGTATCCACACAAGTATTGTGTTTCCAATCAATACAATTATAGCATGGATAATAAACGATTATCATGAACTAAGAAATATAATAATAACTAATTTATTATTGCCTCTAGGGCATATTTCCAACAGTTGAAGTGACACTGTGCCGACGGCGATTGCATCAACCTTGGAACCGTTTCCTACGCGCATCGTCACTTCGTATTTCGCCAGCCTTCGTCTATTCCGCAGTTCCTGTTTCGAGTTGCAAATGTGAGCAACAGAACCGGTATCGAATACCCAGGCACTACTACGAGAGCCGGTTAAGTACACATCAATAACATGTATATCAAATATACCTGATTTTTCTTTGCTTGCCTTCTTATCTGCCAGATACTTGGGGCAATTGCGCTTCCAGTGACCCATACCCTTGCAATAGTAACACTCCGTTTCAGGCTTAGGTCCAGCTTTGGGTTTCTTCGGCGGATTGGCAACAGGCTTGCCGCTCTTCCTCGAATTGCCCTTCTTGCCTTTGCCGTTTCTCTTGAAACTAGTGGTCTTGCTCACCATCAACACTTGATGCTCTTTACGGAGTTCAGACTCTGCGACTTTCAGCATCGCAAACAACTCGCCGGGAGACTTGTTCATCCCTTGCATGTTGTAGTTCAACACAAAGCCTTTATAGCTTGGCGGCAGTGATTGAAGGATTCTGTCAGTGATAGCCTCTTGCGGGAGTTCAATCCCCAGCTCAGCTAGACGGTTTGAGTACCCAGACATTTTGAGCACATGTTCACTGACATACGAGTTTTCCTCCATCTTGCAAGCATAGAATTTATCGGAGGTCTCATACCTCTCGATCCGGGCGTTCTTCTGAAAGATAAACTTCAACTCCTGGAACATCTCAAATGCTCCATGACGCTCAAAGCGACGTTGAAGTCCCGGTTCTAAGCCATACAAGACTGCACATTGAACTATTGAGTAGTCCTCCTTACGCGCTAACCAAGCGTTCTTAACATCCTGATCAGCCACAGCGGGTGGTTCATCTCCTAGCGCAGCATTAAGGACATAATCCTTCTTTCCAGCTTGTAAGATTAGCTTAAGATTACGAGCCCAGTCTACAAAGTTGCTTCCATCATCTTTCAACTTAGCTTTCTCTAGGAACGTATTAAAATTGAGGATGACACTTGCGTGAGCCATGATCTACAACACAAATATATTCAAAGTGGACTTAGACTATGTTCAAGCTAATTAGAGTTCAACTTAATCAAATCATATGCCAAACTCCCACTCAAAAAGTACATCTCTCTAGTCATTTGAGTGGTTCATGATCCACTTACACTATCCCAAGTCCGATCATCACGTGAGTTGAGAATAGTTTCAGTGGTAAGCATCCCTATGCTAATCATATCAACTATATGGTTCATGATCGACCTTTCGGTCTCATGTGTTCCGAGGCCATGTCTGCACATGCTAGGCTCGTCAAGCTTATCCCGAGTGTTCCGCGTGCGCAACTGTTTTGCACCCGTTGTATGTGAACGTTGAGTCTATCACACCCGATCATCACGTGGTGTCTCGAAACGACGAACTGTAGCAACGGTGCACAGTCGGGGAGAACACAATTTCGTCTTGAAATTTTAGTGAGAGATCACCTCATAATGCTACCGTCGTTCTAAGCAAAATAAGGTGCATAAAAGGATTAACATCACATGCAATTCATAAGTGACATGATATGGCCATCATCACGTGCTTCTTGATCTCCATCACCAAAGCATCGGCACGATCTTCTTGTCACCGGCGCCACACCATGATCATCCATCAACGTGTTGCCATCGGGGTTGTCGTGCTACTTATGCTATTACTACTAAAGCTACATCCTAGCAAAATAGTAAACGCATCTGCAAGCACAAACGTTAGTATAAAGACAACCCTATGGCTCCTGCCGGTTGTCGTACCATCGACATGCAAGTCGATATTTCTATTACAACATGATCATCTCATACATCCAATATATCACATCACATCGTTGGCCATATCACATCACAGTCATACCGTGCAAAAACAAGTTAGACGTCCTCTAATTTTGTTGTTGCATGTTTTACGTGGTGACCAAGGGTATCTAGTAGGATCGCATCTTACTTACGCAAACACCACAACGGAGATATATGAGTTGCTATTTAACCTCATCCAAGGACCTCCTCGGTCAAATCCGATTCAACTAAAGTTGGAGAAACCGTCACTTGCCAGTCATCTTTGAGCAAAGGGGGTTACTCGTAACGATGAAACCAGTCTCTCGTAAGCGTACGAGTAATGCCGGTCCAAGCCGCTTCAATCCAACAATACCGCGGAATCAAGAAAAGACTAAGGAGGGCAGCAAAACGCACATCACCGCCCACAAAACCTTTTGTGTTCTACTCGAGAAGACATCTACGCATGAACCTAACTCATGATGCCACTGTTGGGGAACGTCGCATGGGAAACAAAAATTTTCCTACGCGCACGAAGACCTATCATGGTGATGTCCATCTACGAGAGGGGATGAGTGATCTACGTACCCTTGTAGATCGCACAGCAGAAGCGTTAGAGAACGCGGTTGATGTAGTCGAACGTCCTCACGTCCCTCGATCCGCCCCGCGAACAATCCCGCGATCAGTCCCATGATCTAGTACCGAACGGACGGCACCTCCGCGTTCAGCACACGTACAGCTCGACGATGATCTCGGCCTTCTTGATCCAGCAAGAGAGACGGAGAGGTAGAAGAGTTCTCCGGCAGCGTGATGGCGCTCCGGAGGTTGGTGATGATCTTGTCTCAGCAGGGCTCCACCCGAGCTCCGCAGAAACACGATCTAGAGGAAAAACTATGGAGGTATGTGGTCGGGCAGCCGTGAGAAAAGTCGTCTCAAATCTGCCCTAAAAGCCCCATATATATAGGAGGAGGGAGGGGGACCTTGCCTTGGGGTCCAAGGGATCCCCAAGGGGTCGGCCGAGCCAGGGGGGAGGACTCTCCCCCCCAAACCGAGTCCTACTTGGTTTGGTGGGAGGGAGTCCTTCCCCCTTCCCACTTCTTCCTTTTTTTTTCTTTCCTTTGATTTTTTCTCTCTTGGCGCATAGGGGATTGGTGGGCTGTCCCACCAGCTCACTAAGGGCTGGTGTGACCCCCCAAATACCTATGGGCTTCCCCGGAGTGGGTTGCCCCCTTCCGGTGAACTCCCGGAACCCATTCGTCATTCCCGGTACATTCCCGGTAACTCCGAAAACCTTCCGGTAATCAAATGAGGTCATCCTATATATCAATCTTCGTTTCCGGACTATTCCGGAAACCCTCGTGACGTCCGTGATCTCATCCGGGACTCCGAACAACATTCGGTAACCAACCATATAACTCAAATACGCATAAAACAACGTCGAACCTTAAGTGTGCAGACCCTGCGGGTTCGAGAACTATGTAGACATGACCCGAGAGACTCCTCGGTCAATATCCAACAGCGGGACCTGGATGCCCATATTGGATCCTACATATTCTACGAAGATCTTATCATTTGAACCTCAGTGCCAAGGATTCGTATAATCCCGTATGTCATTCCCTTTGTCCTTCGGTATGTTACTTGCCCGAGATTCGATCATCAGTATCCGTATACCTATTTCAACCTCGTTTACCGGCAAGTCTCTTTACTCGTTCCGTAATACAAGATCCCGCAACTTACGTTAAGTTACATTGCTTGCAAGGCTTGTGTGTGATGTTGTATTACCGAGTGGGCCCCGAGATACCTCTCCGTCACACGGAGTGACAAATCCCAGTCTTGATCCATACTAACTCAACTAACACCTTCAGAGACACCTGTAGAGCATCTTTATAGTCACCCAGTTACGTTGCGACGTTTGATACACACAAAGCATTCCTCCGGTGTCAGTGAGTTATATGATCTCATGGTCATAGGAATAAATACTTGACACGCAGAAAACAGTAGCAACAAAATGACACGATCAACATGCTACGTCTATTAGTTTGGGTCTAGTCCATCACGTGATTCTCCCAATGACGTGATCCAGTTATCAAGCAACAACACCTTGTTCATAATCAGAAGACACTGACTATCATCGATCAACTGGCTAGCCAACTAGAGGCATGCTAGGGACGGTGTTTTGTCTATGTATCCACACATGTAAATGAGTCTTCATTCAATACAATTATAGCATGGATAATAAACTATTATCTTGATACAGGAATTATAATAATAACTATACATTTATTATTGCCTCTAGGGCATAATTCCAACAGACTTTCCCACAGGCAGCCGGGCACGGCAACAACAAGCGGCGACGACAGACAACACCACAACAACGACACGGCAGCAAGCTACATTAGCTGGTAGCAGCGGCTAGCATCTAGCAACACTCTAGCAGCAAAGGCACGAGGCAACAACAAGGCAAGCTGGCACGCTACATCAGCAAGGCAACAAATAGCGACGGCTTGCAGCTACGGCCAGCTAACAGCAAGCACAACAACCATCAGTCAACAGGAACAACATGCAGCACAACGCAACAACAGCAGCTAGCAGGCACGACAACTAGCAGCGACAGCGGCCTAGCAACTAGTAGCCGGGCAGCAACTTCAACAGCAAGTAGCAAGCACGCAACGCAAGCAACAGCAACAGCATGCTTCGCGGCCACAACAGCAGCAACTGCAACAGCTTCAACATCAATTGCAAGAGCAGCAGGCTCGGCACAGCACAGCAACAGCAACTCGGCGCGCAGGCAGGCCAGCAGGACGTCGACATGGCGAGCACGGGGGCGCGCGGGACCAAGGCGAGCAGCAGCAGGGCAAGCCGCCGGCAGGGCGAGCATTGGCGGGGGCGCACGGGACCTGCAGGCGGCTCGGGCGCCATGGAGAGGACCTCGGGGTCAAGGCCATGGCATGCTCGAGGCGAGGCGACCTGCGAGGGGCTCCGTGGGGGGAGAGGCGAGCACGGCGGGGAAGCATCGCGGGGCAGAGCTCCGGCGAGAAGACAACGCCGGCAAGGTCCTGGCCGGCGAGCACGGGACGAGTCACTGGGGCACGGGGCCTGGCGGGACTTGGCGCGGCAAGTAGCAGGCCGCAGCGACCATAGATGGAGGGCGACGCGGGCGGGGCGGCGACCGAGGGGAACGGCGAGGCGGCCGGCGGCGGCGGTCCAGAGGAGCGCGCGGCGGCTGGGAGCACGAGGGGGAGATGGGGAGGAGGCGCGCACGGGACATTGGGGAGGAGGCGGCGCTGCGGGAGTAGAGGGAACGAGGAGGCCTCCCTCCCCTATCGCTAGGGTTGGGGCCGGCTGGGCCTGGCCGGTTCAGGCAGGGGCTGGGCTTCTCTCTTTTCTCTCTCTCTTAACCTTTAATTTTTATTTCTGTTACAACAACTTGCAAAGAAATAAAAAAATGGTTGCAGTTGGAATTCCAGCAAGAGATATATTTTCCCGGAGCCAGAAAATTAGGGAGGATTTAATAAAATTGGTTTGGGGATTTTTACAGAATATAAATTCGGACGAGTTTGAATATATTTCAAGCTTGCCTAAATTATAAACCATAACCAAACCAACCCCAAAAGGACTGAGATCTTAGATGGTGACCCTATACAATAGATATTACTTATGGGCTCAACCGAATCATTTATTTGAGCACTTAAATCTGCGCAACTCAAATAAATGAAAACAAAGGGAAAAGGAAAGGATCAAGGAGTGGCTAGGAGAAGAGGGAAAAACAAATGAACACAACAAGGGAAGCAATCACACCAGAGATGATGGAGATGATGCATAATGCGTGATGAATGCAACAAACAAAATAAAACACACTGCGACAACGAATTAAAAGGGGAATCTTCTCTAGCGTCGACATCGGGCTGTCACAGTTGCGCACGCCTGCTTGCCTTCCTACCGTATGCGCACGCAAGGCAGCTGCTTGGCGCCTCCTCACGATGCAGGCGTAAGCTTCCTCCCACTTGAACCATCCGCATTTGTCGGGACCCTGCAGGAAGCGATGAGATAGATTTAACAAAAAAAGCTAAAAAGTTAGCTTTCAAAAAGAATCAAATTGGATGGTTTGGGGAAAAAGAATGGACAGTTACACTGTCGATTGGGCACTTGTAGAAGCGCTTGCCGAAGTTGACGCCTGGTACACCACTGATGTTCGTCTCCACCTGCACCTCGCCGCAATCCGGGCACATGATGAGCGGGAGGTGCCCCTGGTTGCCCCTCGAACGAACTGAGGATGAAGATGAAGCCATGGCGATGCTGTGATGCTGCGATGCAGGGGAGCCTTAGCTATAAATAGCCTACAAGTACCGGGCAACGGCTGGATCGTGAAACGTTCGTCGTCAACGGTCACCTGCCATAGCACATCTTGACCGTGACAGATCCGGTGCCGTGTACATGTCTCTCTGGCATGGTCTGCTCGTGAGAGCGACCTGAATATGTGCGGCTCTGTTAAGCCTCGTAGTATAGGTGTGCCCGCACTTTTAGTTTGCTGGCAAGATACAGACGCTTCCCTGCTAAATACGGTAGAATACATTCATGTACTACGCGCTTGGCATCGATCACAAAGGACCCCGGACGGGTGTGATTCCGGCCCGCAGGTAGCTCGGCCATCAAAGACCATTTCCGCTTTTCTAGTAGCATGCTTAATGGAGTAGTAATAACACTACAAAGAGATTCACATCGAATTTCTCTATCAAATTCTTGTTGCGAGGCAACAAAACTGCTTAGTAACACTTTACAAAATCACTATGGGCATTGTTACTACCATAATCATTCGAGGGGTACTTCCTTATACACCTTGGTGACCCCAATATCTGGCGACCAGTTGACGGGAGGAGAGGAGCCTCCCATCGAACGTATTCGCTCGCTGGGGGGAGGTCCTCCAGCAAACATTTCCCTCGATTGCCAACAGGGAGGGCCATGGCGACCTCCCAATTGGTCCAAGGGCACATTAAGCTTTTAGAGAAAATGACACGAACAAAAACCAGAAAATTGAAAAAGGCCACAAAAGTTGCCATGTTCCTAGTCATCACCCAAAAATCTTGCGTAAAAAAAGTGGTAGTAAAAAAATATCATGTCTCAGTATTAAAAAAAATCATTCTCTTAAATAATAAAAATGACATCCTCACAATAATAATAATGCCATCCTATTATAAATAAAGGATGCCACGCTCTTATTAATAAAAATGCCATGTAATTAAAAATAGAAATGACATCCTCTCACTATTAAATATGACATCATTTTAATGTAAATAATGCCACCATCACAGTAATAAAAAGGGCATCCTATTATGAAAAAATTTCCATGGTCATACATATTAATAAAACTGCCATGTCATTAAAAATGAAAGTACCGTCTCTCAATAATAAAAACAAGGTTAAGGACCGGCATAAAGCCCACACCACATTGATGTCCCCAGGCACTCAAGTACGATGTCTGGATACAGCTAGAGCAGATCAAATAAGACCAGTACTACTCCAGCAACTTTTTTTAGAGGATGTCATGCTCCAGCAACTTTTATTACAGATCCAACTGAATTTTGGTAATAATAACTGCCATTCTATTAATAGTAAAACTGCATGTGAGAATTAAAAAACTATCAGGATTTTCGGATGAAACGATAAATATGCCAAGTTATATATCACCCTCTCGCATTATTTTTTTATAAGAAAAAGGGGCTTAACTACATAGCGGCGCCGCATGCAAGTCTTCCCATGCTGCGGCTAATTCCATCTTCCTACCATGCATGCATGCAATGACATCATGAAGATTCTCTCTATTGACTTAAAATTTATTATCTCTAAAACCGTTAATTTAATTGTCAATCCGTTTTCATCGTTGGCTTTGTCGCGACGAGATCTTCAAAACTAGACCCCATGTCGACATGTTTCGAGAACTTTTTTCTCCGTTCATAATTGCCACATTTTTAGACTTACTTGTCGTATTATTAGCCACTTACCTGTCCAAAAAAAATAACTTAATTGCCATTTTTTTCTCGATGTGAATCATGTGCCGCATGTATCCATATTGCAGCACACAACAACGTGGGCTATAAGGATATGCAGATGACATCACAAAAATATACATTGCATACAAAGCGTCACACAGAAAATCGGTAGAAAAAGTGTATCACACAAAACATGTGTTGGCAGACCTTATTCACTAGCTAAATGCATATGGTTAGTACTAGTACTACTAGCTGTAGTTTAAAATTGCATAGTTGCCAATTTTACAAAAACTTAGTGGTCAAGATGCTAGTTTAACTATGCCGAGTTGTCATATTTACAAACGATGACCAAAAAAGATTTTTTTGTGGTCACCGATTTTAAATATGTTGAGTTGTCATATTTTTGTGTGCAATCGCCTTAAAAAGTTGTTTGTGCTTGCCATTTTAATTATATCAAGATGTCATATTTATACATAAATTTTAAAAATTTGACGATTAAGTTATTTTTTATCAGACAAGTAAGCACTTATTAATATGACAAGTAAGTACAACAAATGTGGCAATTGTGAGAAAAAAAAAGTTGTTGAAACATGTCGACATGTGATCTAGTTTTAAAGATTTCGTCGAAATAAAGTCAACGATGAAAACGGATTATCGATCAAATTAATGGTTTAAGAGATAATTTTTTTTTAATTTCGGTCATTTAAAACGAATATGATGACATCATTGCATGCATGCATGCATGCAAAAGAACGCACAAACCGCTGCACCGGATGTCGACGATACGGCCCTACTAGATAGAATTTCCAAAGAAAAAAAAGGCAGAGTTCGCCAGGAATGGACAGACATCGAACGCCTCCAGCGATCCGACGTGGCAACGTCCTTGCGTCGAGATCCGTTCAACGGTGGGAGGGCGTTCGCGAGTTACTATTCTTTGACCTAGCGACGAACTTGGTTAAATGCGCTAATTGACGTGTCTCGAATCATCCGCATCTACGAGTATCTCTCTATGAGTTGGAGTAGGGAAATTTCGTTGGGAACCGGCGACCATCCGCTGGCGGCACAAGATGGCCTGCCTACCCGACGGAGGCGGGCAGACACGACAGACCGCCTCCGCAACGCGAGGAAAACAACATGGAACACAGCACAACAGAACGGAAGAGGCGGTTTCAGTTCCCAAGAGGATGAGGCTGCAGCAGCTAGCGCAGACAGCGCGGGAGGGATCTTGTCAGGCATGGCGCCACGCCACGCCGCCCGCCTCCCTCCATTATGTCAGGCGTGAGCGAAGCCGAAGCCGTCGTCGGCCTGCCTAGACCCTCTCCCGCGGCTCGCTCTCCCAGGAAACCACCAGCCAGTATAGAGCGGCGATGGAGGCGGAGGAGCTTCTGAGGAAGATACGGGAGCTGGAGGAGGGGCAGGCCGAGCTCCTGCGGGAGGTGAGCAGGCTCGCGCCGGACCGCCGCCGCGGCCGGCCCCCTTCCCCCGCGTTCCCGCCGCGGCGCCCCTCCCTGTCACGGCGTCGCGCCGCCGCCGCGCTCCCCGACTCGTCGCCGCGGCCGCTCCGCGACAACCGCGCCAGGCTCTCCGACAGGCACTGCCACTGGATCCTGCAGTCGCTGGGCCATGCCGTGCACATCATCGCGCCCGACGGCAAGCTCCTCTACTGGTGAGGTCCCATCCGTACCGCCTCGGTATCTCGTGCGTCCTCCGTGCTCACCACGCGTTTGGTGAAATGCCGAACCAGTGTCGTGCGTGCGCGCGCTCAAGTATGATCTCTGAGGCTTCTGGTTATTTCTGGTCGTGTGCAAGTTTGCCCACTGAGTGAAATCTTGCTGCTGGGACCTATACTATACGGGGCCTAAAAGGTTAGCTCAGAACTGTAGTTTCAGCTGCGTAATAAACCTCTTGTGCTGTTACAAGGGTGTAATGGCCTTTCCCTTGGTGTTGTACTTAAATAGTCCTGTGTTGATTAGCATTCTGTGGTAGAGGAAACTATTTTTTTTTTCTTCGAATGTTGTGGTAGAGGAAACTATGGGTTTACTGGGCGTTGCTGAATTCACAACTAGTTGATGTCCAGCCTCTAGCTTGTCCTGGTCAGCACACAACTAGTTGAATTCACAACTACTTATCAGGATTTTTTTCGTCTTAAGGGATATTAATTACCAGTATCTGGTCCACTTTGTTATATGATTTCACTGTCGAAATTGCTTAAAAGACTGATTAAGAAGTTATGCTGGTTTTCTGGCAAGAAGGAACATGTAGTGAAAATAATGGCCGGGTTTTCTTGTGCCTCTGAAATTTTAGTTTTGTTACTCAAATACATAGCATATCGTGTGCATATAATTAGTGTAGATCCCATGCTCTCAACTGCTCAACTTTGCTCTAGAGGCATGCCAAATTATTCATGTAATCTGCATTTCTTCATGCGCCTCACTCTGTTCGATCATATGAAGCATCTTTTTGCCAAACTCTTACCTTTGTACTGTAACCTAGGAACCGCTATGCTGAGCATATGTATGGCTATTCTGCATCAGAAGCAATTGGCCAGGATGCCGTTGAATTAATTGTTCATCCTACTGACTTTGATGCAGCAAACATCATTATCCAGAATATATTTATGGGCAAGTGTTTTAGAGGAAAGTTCCCCGTTAAAAAGAAGTCGGGAGAGAGGTTCTTTATTGTTGTCCATAACACTCCTTTATATGATGACGATGGTAGCTTGATTGGCCTCATATGTCTCTCGCTTGATGCACGAAAATTGGAGGAGATATTCAGTCCTTCAGTCACAGAGACATTCTATGAAAGTTCAGCAAAGCCCTATTTTAATGTTAACAACCGGACTAAAAGTGGTTCACAAAACAAAGATTCTTTTGGCTCTCAGCGACCTCTTCAATCTGCTATCACCTCCAAGATAACAACTTTTGTAAGTCACATTTCTAAGCAAACAGAAGAAAGAATTACAGTGTTCAGTTTTAATGGCAAGATTCTCTTTCTGATATTTATCCATAATTTATTTCCTTGTGTATTCTCTTTCTGATTTTTAAATAACAACACAGGCCACCAAGCTTACAAGTAGAGCCTCTTCTCGGACAAGGACAGGTCGGAATTGTGAGAGACAGTGTGCTAGTGGCTGCGAGGATCAGTATTCTGAACAAGATGTTGGGGCGGACCTGACGTCAAGTGAGGCAAGCACCCCAAATGAGGATGTACGGTATGATGTCTTTGTTGCTGAAGAGAAATCCCCTGGGCAGTTGAGCAAAACAAGTACTGATGATTCAGGAGAAGGAAAAGTAGGGTTTCACAAAATGTTTACTTCAAAGGCCGAGGCATCGCTGGCCAATAAGGGGATATCCTGGCCTCGGAAAGGGCGTGAAAATGATGGCGGTTCTGGAAAGAGTAACATAGCCTCAACACATTTGCATGATAAGCAAGAGAATGACCAGAGTCATCTGAGAGTTCCAGTTCTAGAGCCCATCATAATTCCAGACTACCAAGACGCTGAATACGCTCAGTCAAGCAAATATGAGGTCTCAGGTTCCTGGTGGACTTTTAACAACACGAGTAGTATGAGCAGCACAAGTACTATTGGCAGTCCTATCGAGAGAGTGGATTATGAAGCAGACTGCTTAGATTATGAGATTCTATGGGAAGATCTAGTAATTGGAGAACAAGTAGGTCAAGGTAGCTATTCTCCCTTTGCATTTACTCCCATCTTTCTGGATATACACACACCCACATATCCTGTTAGCATGTTCTTAAACGATTTAGGCGTAGGCATAGCAACATTAGCAAGCTGATCCATAGCAAGCTGGGGTTGAAAAGATGCCCCGGTTTGCACCTCATCAAATTATCCTGTTGTGAGAATAAGCCCCCGACAAATGACCCAAATGAACACCTTGATTTTAAGTGGCCATTTAAGTCTCCGAAGCCATTTGGATCTAAAACAAACCCTTGTGTCTGTAAGGGCCGCATGCATGGGTTTCACCAGGGGAAAAAACCAGAGGAATGCAAATGGCAAACAAGGTGTATCCCCCAGCCACATGTCTTCCCGGAACAGGGCCGCTTCACCATTTTTCACGCAAACTGTCCAAAATGAGAAAGGTTTCTTTAACGAGACATGTACATGTACTTGTTTACTACTGAAATTTCATGTAGATAATCAAATAGAATTAATAAGAAAACACCTATTCTTGAACTGTTGTATGCCCGCTTCTGTAAGAGAGACTGTTCATTTTGTACTATGTCGTGTTTGACTCACTCAGGTTCTTGCGGAACAGTGTATCATGCTTTGTGGTATGGCTCGGTATGTATGTGCTGTTGCATGACTATGTATTAAGCTTTACATCTTAATGATTAATTCTCAATATTTATCCATGTATTTTGTAGGATGTGGCAGTTAAATTGTTCTCCAAGCAGGAATATTCAGAAGAAATGGTGAATACCTTTAGACAAGAGGTAGGCATCTATATATGACTGCAATTTCTGCTGACCCTATAATTGCTGATGAAATTGAGTATTATGTCAATGAAACCGCATTGTATCTACTGTCTTATTGAATCATATACTCTAGTGCAGAAACTAACTCCAGATTAGGGTTGGACCCTGTGATGTCCGCTGAACCCATAATTGCTACTCCCTCCGTTCCTAAATATAAGTCTTTTTAGAGGTTTCACTAGAAGACCACATACGGATGTATATAGACATATTTTAGAGTGTAGATTCACTCATTTTGCTCCGTATATTTAAGAACGGAGGGAGTATTTTTCTATTCTGTGTTGTTGTTCATGTGGGTAAATTTCAATATGTTGATTTCTTTTGTAAGATACCAATTAGCAGTACGTTGATAACTTTCTTAATCCTGTTCTTGTGATTCCTTTTCCATAATTGTGGTCATGACTATACTTGTGTCCATCAAATTTGTAGGTATCATTGATGAAGAAACTACGACATCCCAGTATAATACTTTTCATGGGTGCAGTTGCATCACAGGAACGACTTTGTATTGTTACAGAATTCCTCCCACGGTAGGCTATATCTCCCACATGTTTGTTTCTGCTGTTGTTACTTTTTTTTTCCTTTACTTGGTGGAAATCTACCACTAGGAGTCCATTTTTTCTACCATATTTATGATCTGGGCCCATAGGAGTTCTCGGCAGTCTATGCCCCGGTTTTAAATGTAAGTGGTTTTTGATGGTCACTGATCCATAGCAAGCTGGGGTTGAAAAGATGCACTAATGTTAGTTCTGTTGAGGAATTTCAAACAAGAAGGTTCATTCTTGAAAACAATGGAAATTCAGAACTACAGGTTTGTCCATGTGGGGGCTCAGAAGTGGAGGTAGTAGATGTAACTAGTTAAGGATGAATCAAGGATTTTGCTGGCCTTCCTTCACCCCAATATGGCTGCCTCGTAGTTTCTTTTGTTCCTTCTCTCGTATATTTGGAATGATTCTCTCCAGAAGTCCACCATCCAAACGTTTGATCATAAACCAGTGTGCTATACAACTTGAGTCAAAGTGAGCTTCTTGGCCTTATATTCCATCACCATAATTCTACTGCCCTTGTTTTGAGTTGTGTTTATGTAATCCATGTGAAGTTTATGTTTGGACCTGTACTTTGCAGTCACTTTCTTGGAAGACTTCACAGATAATAAATTCGAAAGAGAAATACTACCTCTGTTTCAAATTAGCTAGTGTGTTAGGTGTTTTTTTTGGCCCTTGACAAACAATTACTCTTTTAGTACTTTATACTTTATACAATATAAAGTTGATGTCAGTAGATGCACTTGTGGTTATGATTTTTGTATCACAAATGTTATATACTAATAGTGTGATTGCTACTCAAAGGATTGCCCTAACAAAATCTAATACACTGAAGCGTTGGACATATGCTACTCGTAATATGTTGGTATTTCCACATTAACTAACGTGCAAAAAAAGAAAATGAAGTGCAAGCATGTCACCCCAGGTTGGTTGTGTGCCTCTGTGAGTAACTGGAGGATAGCCAAAACCCAAAGGGAAGTGTAAGCCTAATCCAGTTACTTGTAGTAAATGAATTTTTTCATGAATGATGCATTTGTTATCTTGGTAATCCAGTTAGAGCTAAGCCTAACCATTACAGAGACAGGGGGGCTGTACAGTTTTGGTTTTCTTCCATTGCAGTAGCTTTGTCTTGTTTTGTTTATTTTTCAGTAGTTTATCTAGTTTGAGTAAAAACGATTGAGCTAACCACATTGGTCTTTTTCCATGGTGTTGTACTGATCCTGCAAGTTCACTGAAGCTTTTACCTTTGTTAACCATACTTTTTAGAACATTTCCAAGGATTAACAGGTGGCTCAGTGGCTAGCACGCATAGCCAAAAAAGTTGGGGCTGCTAGTACCCTTGGTTCTTTCATTTGACACCGAAACCACTTTCCAGTGATTGCTGACTTACCACTAGGTGGACTAGTCTCTGTTTTCTCTGGGTTTTGAACCATTCTGGTTATTGCAAATTTAGTTTGGGCATTCTTCTGCAATTGTTTAGACTTAAGAATCTCGAGAGGTCAGTTTTTTTCCCCTCTGTATAACATAGTTCCATGTTGCAGAGGGAGTTTGTTTCAGTTGCTTCAAAAAAACACTGGCAAGCTGGATCCAAGGCGGAAACTTAACATGGCCATAGACATCGTAAGTCTATTTTCTCTTGACAGCTGTTTCAGGAAGTCAAGTCAAATACATTATGTCTAAATGTTAAGAAATGAACATTTCGTAGCAGAAAAACTGGATAAGCATTCTTACCTGCATATCTCAAGAGACAATTTTAATGTCCGCATAAAAAAAAAATAGCACCGATATGGAAGTTAAGTTGAATTGAATGTAAATTGGCCATATCTGTAGCTCCAGTGTAGAAGGAAAGAAGAAAAGAGGTGACATCCTATACCTGCCATCTCACATGGTATCTTGAGCTATGACACACATTATGTTACCATGATCATGAGCAAATAATTTATCACCAAGGTGGTGAGGAATGATGTGGGCATAGTTAGCACAATTAGGTAAGCCTGAGTCAGTGACTTCCTGTATGTCGGCATTGATTGCGTGTGATTATATGAACGTTATTACCTAATCAATAAAGCTCACCCTTAAAAAAATTAAGACTATCTGTACCTTCAGTGTATGGAAGAATGAAAGAAGGATGGAGGTGACATCCTGTACCTGCCATCTAACATGGTACCTTGAGCTACCACACAAACTATGTTACTATGATTGTAAGTAAAGATTCTATCACGAAAAGTCAATCATTAACCCATGGAGATAAAAACTTAACCTAGTAGTTTGTTCGACAATTACATAATTTGCCTGTATGGAAGCTTTCATTGCCACGTGGATTCTTAAAAACCATTATATTGTTGCAGGCGAGGGGCATGAATTATCTTCACAATTCCATCCCCACTATTGTGCACCGGGATTTAAAATCGTCAAACCTGTTGGTTGATAAGAATTGGACAGTAAAGGTAGCTATGAAACTTAGTTCTCCATACTTTCATGTTTTTTGTACTCACTTGTTTCAGTTAGGTTGCAGACTTTGGTCTTTCGCGTCTCAAACTCGAAACATTTCTGTCAACAAAAAATGGAAAAGGAACAGTAAGTACAAGCAAACTTGACTTTTGGCATCGATTCTCCAGACTAACGGGTGTCTTTAACTTTAACCTCCTACCCGCTAAATATCTCATAGCTTAGCTTCCATATCCAGCCGCAGTGGATGGCTCCGGAGGTGTTACGCAGTGAACCTTCAAATGAAAAGTAAGCTCAACTTGATTACATGAACACTTCTTAACAACAGATGTTCTTGTTGCCTACATATAATCACTCATTTCTTCCTTTTTGTTAAGTATAGGTCTGATGTGTACAGCTACGGAGTAGTCCTATGGGAGCTTGTTACTCAGAAGATACCCTGGGACACTCTCAATCCAATTCAGGTTTGTTTTGCTATGAATTATGTATGTTAATATTCTGAATTTTCTATCCACATTTGGTGACAACTGGGTGATTTTGACTTCAATGGCGTTGTTTCCTACAGCAGGTCGATAAAAAGTGCCAGCTTGATCTGTATTAAAAATCTACTTAATGGTGAATCTTTACAAAAAATAAAATGAAATCATCTCTGTTGCAGTTTAAGAAAAAACACTTGGTTGCTTATATAAGCATGTTAGAAGATCTCTAACGCTGTGATCCCTATGTGGTCAGATTATCGCAGCTGTTGGTTTCATGGATCATAGACTGGAAATTCCGAGCAACACAGACCCTCAGTGGGCATCAATCATCGAGAGTTGCTGGGACAGGTACATTATACTGTCTTGCGCACTGCTCCCTCCGTTTTTTAAATACAAGTCCTTTTAGAGATTCCGATTCCAATATGGACTACATATGGAGCAAAATGAGTGAATCTACACCCTAAAATACGTCTATATACATCCGTATGTAGTCCTTATTGAAATATATAAAAATGCTTATATTTAGAAAAGGGGGAGCATTAAACAACTGATTCCCAATGCCGTTAAACGGTTATCCTTCCTTTCCGTGAGCAGTGACCCACAGCGTCGCCCTTCGTTCCAAGAGCTCCTGGAGAGGCTTCAGGAGCTGCAAAAGCAGTATGCCGTGCAGGCTCGGAGGAGGCCGGGAAAGGTGCTGGAAAGATGAGCGTTGAAGATTGGTAGCTTCATTTCTTGAGGTGGTGGTGAATTGCAGGCTGCCATTTTCAGTATGGTTGGTTCATCAGACGGTGGCCTGAGAAGGCCGAGTTATGTTGTCCATGTTACTTCCCAGAGGGGGGGCGATGGCCGGAGCAGGAATAAATATAGTGTGTACTTGTGTATACTCAGATCGTAAGGTGAAGCTCTGGGATTGCAGTTTGTTTGTTTCAAGGCAGGGAGGGGAGGGGAGGGTCGATGACACTGATATGGGCTGAGACTCTACAGTCGTTGCAGGCAATGTAGTGCACATATATTTTGTATTAACTCGTAATGGATCATAGTATTAACTATGTGAATGCCCGTTTTTTTATAACGCAATGTCACCCTGAAACTGACACACAACAGAGCTTCGAACAGCCTTGGGGACGAGTTAAGAAAGCATTCAGGGCCTCTTTGCTCTGCAGGAGTAGAAAAACTAGGTCTGTTCCTAAAATATTTGAGCCGATGAAAATAATTCCGTTAATATAATCTGCTCCCTCCGGTCCAAAATAAGTGTCAGTACATTTTAATCATGCAAATCGAACAATCCACTTGCAGTCGAGGACGGTACTAAATTTGAAACCCTCCTACAGTAAAGAAAAAACGCTTTACTGGAAGGCAAAGCAGCGGGCGGGGGGGCGGGCGAATCTGAGGATCGGAGCCGGTAATGCGCCCCTCTTTGGCCGGTTGCACTTTCCAGCATCCAACCGATTCCACCCATCTTTCTGGGACGGGAAGGGAGGCGTCACCATCGCTCGGAATGTTTGGGAGCAGTATTCAAAAGCTGGATCCATCTATCCATCGTCTTGGGCAGCGATAAACAATGGTTTTGTTTGTCCAAAGGAGAAAAGGCTCTTGTCTTAAGGTGCAAGCCAGGGATCTTTTCTTTGCCGATGCCGCCCACCACACCACCGGCCTGATTGGATTTCTTCCTTTCTCGCCGCTCCATGGCATGGCAGGGAAAGCTGAGTGAGCTTCACGGATCCACGTGCTTCCCGCGATCTAGCAAGCACGAGTAATTATCCACACATATTTTCTTCCGAGACGCCACCTGAAAGGCAAGAATCATACTCCCCCTACCTGGCGTTTACATTTACGTTTACAGGGAGAGATGGAGATGGACGATCTCTCCTGTCATCAAGTCAATAGTACGTATTTGACAGTCTCTTGTTTTACTTACCCGGACAAGGATGGCGATTGATCACAGCCTACAGTGTTTTTAGATACTACACTACTGGATAGATAGATAGAGAGGGCACGGGGCTAGAGTAGGGCCAAAACTGCGGCGAAGAGAGATGTGGTGCGATCGGGTAGTAGCTCAGAGTTAGGCAGCTTTGCAGTTGCCGGGACGACAGTGCGGGTGCAGGGGCGGACTGCTTCATCACTGAGAAGGGCCCGGAGCCGCTCTTGACCTGATGACCAAAGGCAGGTAGGCAGGGCTAGATCCTCCTCTGCGACTGCGTGGCTGTGGTCCGTGCCGTGCGGACGGATGGTGGATGCGCCACCGCCGGCCCGGGACAACGAGACGAAACCGACAGGCTCGGTACCTAATATCGCCAGTTGCTATCAGGCAGGTGGGGACTGTCACGTCGGCTGATTTTTCTAGTAACACATCCATCCATCCATCCATACGATCATCGCCACTTATAATTCACCCCAAATTTGGTCGCTTATTAATTGGTTGCGATCGAGAAAAGATTTATAATAAAAAACCACGTTCCAAGCCAAGTAAGTACTAGTATAGTCGGGAAGAATTCAAGAACCAAGACGCGGAGCTTTTACCTATCATGAACCCGATGCCGTCCAACAGGAGCTATACTGCAAAAGGGCTACGAGACGGGGTGCTACGAGACGAGGGATGGAAAAGGCTCCAGAGCTGAGCTAGCTACCCCTCCTCCCACGCTTCCCTTATTACGGGGCGCCTGCCTTATGGTGCGACTGCACAGTGCGCAGAATGCCGCTACTGTTTCGATGTAACACACATGCACCATGACTGATTGGATGGCTCGACCAGACACCGAATAAAGCATCCATCCGGCAGGGGAAAGCCGCTACTTATTCATCACTACTGGTAGCCGGCTCCGGTTGCTTGCTTGGTTGCGTCCCTCGTGACCGGCTTTCGGTGTTTTTTGACCTTGTGGGTTTCCACTTCCATCCATCCATATTCCGTCCCCAACTGGGCTAATCCTTTTTCCAGACCGGCACGTTGTTTCCTTGCAATTTTAGCGATGGTTTACGATGATATCAGGAAGCAAGTGTTGAAATATGGGGTGGACTTTAGGTCGATTCAATGATTTCAGAAAAATCTTTAATGGTCCATGTAGGTGCCGTAATAAGGGGATGATAAAAAGTTATACTCCATCCGTTTTAGTTTATAAGGCCTGCACGTGTATCTAGGTCGTCAATTTGACCAACTTAATAAGAGACATATATTACAAAAAATATATCATTAGAAACTTTTAGATGTTCTATTTTTTAATGATATAATTTTTATGTTAAACAATATATTTTATATAAGTCAAATTGACGACCTAGATACACGTGCACGCCTTATAAACTGTGATGGAGGGAGTAGTTTTATCCCATTGATGGAGGAGTTAGACATCAAAGGATTTTTTTTTCACATGCTACTAGAGCTTGAGAATATAATTGGTTCTCGCATGTTCCTCCTTTGTTGTGTGCATCGTCATGACGCGTCGGAGTTCGTATCACATGCGCCACGTATTCGAGACGTCAGATCCTGGGTTGTCACCGACTCGAGCCTATTGTGTCTATATAGTGGAGGCGTCGACAACCCTAGCCGTTAGCAGAAAAACAGATCGCAACTGCTCTGCCTCCACGTGCACCGCCCCATGTAGTTCCTTTTTTTGTTGCTGCCGCCGGTGATCCCGTCCCGTCCATCGCGTACACGGTTGACGGAAGAACAGATCTTCGAAACCTCACCTCTCCGGATCTTGTATCGAAGAGGAGCGATTAGTTTTTTGGCAAGCATTTGCTACGCGACTCCTCATCTGTGTTCGTTCCTCTCCATCCACCACGCCGTCTACGTAGATGTCGCCTTCATCATCACCATCATCCTTTTTGCAGACCGGTACATTGTTTTGTTGTAATTTTAGCGATGGTTTACGATGAAAACATAAAAGTTGGTGTTGAAATATGGGGTGGGCTTTATGCCAAACCAACATTTTATCTATATAAACTTAAAGGACCATGTAGGTGTCATGATCAGAATAGTGAAAAGTTTAGTCTTATCCCGCTAGTAAAAAAGTTAAGACTTCTTTATAAAGAAATTCTTCCACATACTATTAGAGGTTGAGAAGAGAATTGGTTTCCGCACGTTCTTCCTCCATCGTCCGCTTTGTCATGACGCGTGGGAGTCTATAACAGACGTGTCGCATATCCGAGAAGTCAGATCCTGGGTTGTGTCACACCCAGTGTTTTGACTCTCGTGGCTAAGTCAACATGGCTCAAAAATTTGGGCCAACAAAAACTTTTGTGTGTGCTTGTGATGCTTGATTTGATTGATGTTTGCTTGCTTGCTTGATCCAAACTTTTGCCCAATGACCATGCCATGTGTATAGGACTTAAAAATGTTTTTACAAAATATTGTTTTGATTAATACACATTTATTTGATTTAAGCTTCCAAAAGCCCCTGAATTGAGGTTTGTACTACAAGTCCTCAAATTAGGAGAAATGTTTTGCCCGAAATATTTTATTCGGATCCTGTTATCAAAAAGACTTCCCCAAACCACAAAATTATTATTTTAAAAGTTGTTTTCCTATTTTATTTAAATATCTCTTTCTGAGGCTAGAAATGATGAGGGAAATTTATTTTCATGCTTCCAAAAAATTTGAGAAAATTTAGGGAAACTCAGTGGACATGTATTTTCCATATATAAGAGTTTCAACACATGGTCACGTTCAAAGTATTGGTCCGGTTCTCTATTAACTGGGATTCTTTCCGGTGATTACCGTAGTTTGAGGAGTTCATGTGTTCACTAAGTGCTAATGCTTTGGTCCGGTTCTCTATTAAAAGGAGGCCTTAATATCCCTTAGTTTCCATTAGGACCCCGCTACCACGGGAGGGTAGGACAAAAGAGGTCATGCAAGTTCTTTTTCATAAGCATGTATGACTATATATGGAATATATGCCTACATTACATTGATGAATTGGAGCTAGCTCTGTATCACCCTATGTTATGACTGTTGCATGATGAATGCCATCCGACATAATTATCCATCACTGATCCATTGCCTACGAGCTTTCCACATATTGATCTTTGCTAAGTTAATTTTCCGTTGCTATTGTTATAATCACTACAAAACTGCTACTGTCACGTTTGCCACCGTTACCGTTACTTCCATACTAATTTGCTGCAGATATTAAGTCTTCCACGTGTGGTTGGATTGAAAACTCAGCTGCTAATACTTGAGAATATTCTTTGGCTCCCCTTGAGTCTAATCAATAAATTTGGATTGAATACTCTACCCTCGAAAACTGTTGCGATCCCCTATACTTGTTGATACGTCCCAAACATATATATAATTTCTGCTTGTTCCATGATCTTTTGGGTGACATTGTTATATGTTTTGCTACACTTTTATATCTTTTTACACATATTTGGACTAACCTACTAACTCAGTGCACCCAATGTCAGTTTCTGTCTGCTGATGTGTTTTTTGCAGGGACTTCTACCCCAATTTACGCAGTCCCAAAAATCCCGAGAAAAATATAAAAAATCAGCGTGATGGAAGCTTCACGAGCACCAAAGTTGGGCCACAGGGGAGCCAGGCCCTGCCCAGGCGGCCTCCGTGCGTGGCCCACCCCCTAGCTGCGCCACCAGGTCGCCTGGGTGGGTCCCACGCCCTCGGGTGCCCTCCTTCGGCCTATATTTACCTCTCCGATAGGAAACCCTTCGAGGAGATCTAGAATCGCGAATTTCTCCATCGTTCCGTCGCCGCAGCGCTCCCGAGATCGGGAGTGCCAGAAGACCTCTTCCCGGCATCCTGCCGGAGGGAGGATTGACCTTCGGGAGCTTCTCCACCACAATGTACGCTTCCCGGACGTGCCGTGAGTAGTCCTCCTTGGACCATGGGTCCATGACCAGTAGCTATGTGATGTCTTCTCTCCAATCTTGTGCTTCAATGTTTAGCCCTTGTGAGCTGCCCTACATGATCAAGGCGTCTATGTATTTTTTCTGCTATTGCTATGCTTGCTTTGCTGGGATCCGATGGATTATGAGATTATGTTCAGATTGTGACGAGTTATATATTTGGTTATTCTTTTATATTATGTTCTTTAGTGATTCATGCATGTTCTCCGTTGCTTTTTATTGCTTTGGCCGAGTAGTAGATTGTAACTCAAAGAGGGAGTGTTATGCATGATTGTGGGTTCATGCCCCCTGATGTCTAGCTTGAGTGACAAACATGAGACTAGGGGATGTGTTGTTGCCACGAGGGAGAAAACACCGATGCTTGTGACCATGGTTGCAAGGATTGTTTACCATACGCAAAGTTTGTTAATGCAGTTGTCCGTTGCTTTGGGTTTACAGTTTGGGTGGGGCTCGCAACTTAATACCAGCGAGATGTTCTGGATAGATATCTCAAGGTGGATGATTAGTAAGTAGATGCTGATGAATAAACGGTCTACTTGTCTTGGCGTAGTGCCCATTACTTTTGAGCCTCTAACTTTCTAGTAGCATGATTAGCATTGTGGTGCGTTTATAATTCTGTCAATTGCCGAGCTGTAATTTGTTTACCCATGCATAGTTGTTTATCGTCTTTTGGGAGAGAGACATCACTAGTGAACATCATGTGACTCTGGTCCATATTACCACCATTGTTTACACATCCACCATTTACCGTTTTTATTTACTTTTCCGTTGCAATCACCATCACTATTCCCGCTTGTGTTTTGATCCTTTGCAAACTACAAGGCCGGAGAGATTGACAACCTCTCTGTACTCGTTGGGAGCAAAGTTATTTGTTGTGTGTCTGCAGGTCCACGCCTTCTGCTAGCGACAGAGCAGCGGACACCTACTTGTTGATCCTCAGTGTCCTCCTGGTTCGATAAATCTTACAGTCCCCGTGTAAGGAAAATCTGCTGCTGACTACATCTCCACCTTCCACTTGGGGTAACCAATGAGGGACGAGAAGTATATCCATCAACTCGTCATCAAGCAAATTCCTGGCGCCGTTATCGGGGACTCCAACCTTCAAGAAAGTGGTGTTGCACACTATCTTTTACCTTTGCTTTTAGACTTGTTAGTTTGCTTTCTAGTTTTTTCTTTAGTCTTATACCGAAAACCACAAAAAAATTAGTTGCTTCGTTCTTACTTGTAGCTGCTGCTATGGGTTCCGCCGAGAACACCAAGTTGTGTGACTTCACTAGTCACAACAACAATGACTTTATCTGCACTCCTATTGCTCCTCCCGCCACTGGGGCGACCTCCTATGTGATTAAACCTGCTTTACTGAAGCTTGTTATGAAAGATCAATTCTCCGGTGCTGGAGATGCTGCTGCTTTGCACTTGAATAATTTTGTTGAGCTTTGTGATATGCAAAAGTACAAAGAAGTAGATGGTGATATTGTTAAACTTAAGCTTTTTCCTTTCTCCTTGAGAGGAGGAGCTAAAGTGTGGCTTCAATCTTTGCCTAGGAATAACATAGATTCTTGGGATAAGTGCAAAGGTGCTTTTATTGGGAGGGGGAGTGCTAAGATTATCCAGTTAAGAAATAACATTATGAATTTTAGGCAGCTGGATAATGAACATGTTGCCCAAGATTGCGAACGTATGAAATCTCTTGTTAAGAATTTCCCTACACATGGTTTGACTACTTGGATGGTTATCCAAACTTTCTATGCAGGATTGAACTTTACCTCGCGGAATCTGTTGGACTCGGCCACGGGAGGAACCTTCATGTCAACTACATTTGGTGCTGCCACGAAACTATTGGACGAGATGATGACAAATTATTCTCAATGGCACACCGAGAGAGCTCCAACGAGTAGGAAGGTAAACTGTGTTGAGGAGATCTCCTCCCTTAATGATAAGGTTGACATGATCATGACTTTACTTACTAAGCAAGCTCCTATTGATCCTCATGATGTTCCTTTAAATTCTTTGGTTGCCCAAGAAAGAGAGCAAGTTGATGTTGATTTTATCTCTAGGAACAACTTTAATAATAATGCTTATAAGAGTAATTTTGGTAGCAATCCTAGATCGTTCCCATCCAACAACTATGGGGACAACAACACTTATCCTAGCAGCAAAAACTCCACTTCTGAATTAGAGAGCATGCTTAAAGACTTTATCACTTCTCAAAAAGCCTTCAAGAAGAGAAATTAGAAAAAATAGATAGTCTCTCTTTGAAGGTAGACACCATAGCTCATGATGTAGAGATGCTTAAAATTAAAACTTCCCCCCTTGAGGAAAGGAAAACCACACCGATGAATGCTATCCAAGTCCAAATTAATGAGAACATAAGAATGCTAGCCAAACTTAAGGATATATGGGCTCAAAGTTGTGAGAATCATGACTCAAGTCTTAGAATCATGACCAACACGAAACTTCCCATATATCAATATTTACTTCTGGTTCATTCCAGAGCTCCTTATGGCGTACAAGATCTCATACGAGACTCCGAACAACCTTCGTTCACCAACATACATAACTCAACTATACCGAAACGTCACCGAACCCTAAGTGTGCAGACCCTGTGGGTTTGAGAACTATGTAGACATGACCTAAGACACTCTGCGGTCAATAACCAATAGCGGGACCTCGATGCCCATATTGTCTCCTACATATTCTACGAAGATCTTTATCAATCGAACCACGATGTCAAGGATTCAATCAATCATGTATAATGTTCCCTTTGTCCATCGGTATGTTACTTGCCCGAGATTCGATCGTTGGTATCTCCATACCTAGTTAATCTCGTTATCGGCAAGTCTCTTTACTCGTTCTGTAACACAAGATCTCGTGACTAACTCCTTAGTCACATTTCTTGCAAGCTCATTGTGATGTTGTTGTATTACCGAGTGGGCCCTAGAGATACCTCTTTATCATACGGAGTGACAAATCCCAGTCTCGGTTAACGCCAACCCAACAAACACCTTCGAAGATACTTGTAGAGCACCTTTATAGTCACCCAGTTACGTTGTGACGTTTGGTACACACAAAGCATTCCTCCGGTGCCCGGGAGTTTCATGATCTCATGGTCATAGAAACAGATACCTGACATGTAGAAAACAGTAGCAATAAACTGACACGGTCACATGCTATGTTCGTAGTTTGTGTCTTGTCCATCACATCATTCTCCTAATGATGTGATCATGTTATCAAATGACAACTCATGTCTATGGTTAGGAACCCTTGACTATCTTTGATCAACGAGCTAGTCCTTAGAGGCTCACCAGGAACAGTGTGTTGTCTATGTATCCACACATGTATTTGAGTTTCCAATCAATACAATTATAACATGGATAATAATTGATTATCATGAACAAGGAAATATAATAAAAACTAATTTATTATTTCCTCTATTGCATATTTCCAACAGGGAACTCGTCCCGCTGATGACGAGTTGATGGATATACTTCTCGCCCCTCGTTGGTTACCCCAAGTGGAAGGTGGAGATGTAGTCAGCAGCAAATTTCTCTTACACGGAGACTGTAAGGTTTATCGAACCAGGAGGACTCCTAGGCTGAACAAGTAGGTGTCTTCCACCCTGGCGCTAGCAGAAGACGTGGACTTGCACACACAACAAATAATTTCCTCCCAACGAGTACAGAGAGTTTGTCAATCTCTCCGACCTCGTAGTTTGCAAAGGATAAAATCACAAGCGGGAAGGTAATAGTGATTGCAACTGAAAAGTAAATGAAAGCGGTAAATGATGGAGGTGTAAACAATGATGGTGATATGGACCAGAGTCACATGACGTTCACTAGTGATGTCTCTCTCCCAAAAGAAGATAAATAACTATGCTTGGGTAAACAAATCACAGTTAGGCAATTGACATAATTATGATTGCACCGCAATGCTAATTATGCTCCTTGATAGTTGGAGGTTCAATAGTAATGGGCAGTACGCCAAGACAAGTAGATCGTTTATTCATCAACATCTACTTACTAATCATCCACCTTGAGATATCTATCCAGAACATCTCTCCGGTATTAAGTTGCGGGCCCCACCCAAAGTGTAAATCAAAGCAACGGACAACTGCATTAACAAACTATGTGTAAGGAAAACAATCCTTGCAACCGTGGTCACAAGCACCGTTGTTTTCTCCCTGGTGGCAACAAGCACATCCCCTAGTCTCATGTTTATGTTACTCAAGCTAGACATCGAGGGGCATGAACCCACAATCACGCATAACGCTCCCTGTGGCAGTTACAATCTACTACCTGGCCAAAGCAATAAAAAGCAACAAAGAACATGCATGAATCACTAAGGAACATAATATAAAAGGATAATCAAATATATGACTCATAACAATCTGAACATAATCTCATAATCCATCGGATCCAAACAAACCGAGCATAGCAATAGCAAGAGAATTACATACATGCCTTGATCATGTAGGGCAGCGCACCAGGACTAACCATTGAAGCACAAGATTGAAGAGAATACATCACATAGCTAATGGTCATGAACTCATGGTCCAAGGAGGACTACTCATGACACGTCCGGGAAGCGTCCATGATGGTGGAGAAGCTCCCGCGGGTCAATCCTCCCTCCGGCAGGGTACCGGGAAGAGGTCTCCTGACGCTCCCGATCTCGGAAGCGCTTCGGTGGCAGAACGATGGAGAAATTCGCGATTCGAGAAAGTTTGCGAGAGTTTTATCTCGGGACTCTAAATATAGGCCAAAGAGGGCACCGGAGTAGGTGGGACCCACCCAGGCGACCTCCTGGCGCGTCCTAGGGCCTGGCCGTGCCAACACGCCGCCTCGGAGGCCCCTGGCCCTCCTTCGGTGATCCGGAAGCTTCTGTTTCGCTGATTTTTTATATATTTTTTCTGGATTTTTTCGGGCTTCGGAAAATTAGGTAAAAGCTCGTGCAAAATAGACATCAGCAGACAGAAACTGGCACTGGGTGCACTGAGTTAGTAGGTTAGTCCAAGTTATGTAAAATTATATAAAAATGTAGCAAAACATATAACAATGTCACCCAAAAGATCAAGGAACAAGTAGAAATTATAGATACGTTTGGGACGTATCAACATCCCCAAGCTTAATTTCTGGTCGTCCTCGAGTAGATAGATGATAACTCAATAATTTATGTGTTGACATGCTAACACACATATAAGAACTTCAAAGTAAAGCAAGTGATATATGCAATTCAAGTCAAGACAATAACAAGCAAGAGTTTGTATCTAGTATTGAATTTAGCAAAGTAAGAACATAAAGGTGCAAGAGCTCTCGCTGTCCGTGACTCAAATGTCTCCAAATGGTGTTTGCGTGCAAAAAGTGGGAGATGGGTTGAGGTCATAAAATATTTTTTAATTGAGAACTCAATCTACTAAACCTCACACTTAGTCTCCTTCAGAATCTTATTTTGACTCATCCCCAAACCACTAGTCTGGCACAAGTCAAAATGATCCTCTCCCTTTCGACTTTGAGCACTCATGCAATGGATGAGCGTAAGCAAGATATGTTGGCACTTAGGATGGAAAAATAGAATAATGATGGGGAAGGAAGACAAAAAGGTGTGAAAGGCTCACATCAATGAGGACAACCATAGGCGAGAGAAAGCCAAATGATAGATATGATGTGAGGAGTAGGGATTGCCATGTAATGGATGCACATATGAGCTAAGGTAAGCTCTCCAATGGAACTAGTGGGGGTGCATCCAACTTGTTTGCTCATGAAGACCTAGAGCTCATTTGAGGAGGCTCATCATTGGAATATGCAAACCAAGTTCTATAATGTAAGGATCCCCACATAGTTATGCATGAATGATAATCTCTATGTAGTACCAATATAGTAATGGAGTACGAGTGTGAATCTTTCAAAAGGAATAGTAGTGTTGCCTGATACGTCTCCAACGTATCTATAATTTTTGATGGTTTCATGCTATTATCTTGTCAAACTTTGGATGTTTTGTATGCCTTTTATATCTTTTTTGGGACTAACTTACTAACTCAGTGTCAAGTGCCAGTTCCTGTTTTTTCCATGTTTTTGACCCTTTTCATAGGAGGATTTTAAACGGAGTCCAAACGGAACGAAACTTCCGAAAAGATTTTTTTCCGAAACAGAAGAAGATCGGGGAGCTTGAGAACCAAGGCAGGGGGCCACCAAGGACCCCACAAGCCCCCTAGCCGCAGCCAGGGGTGCCCGCGCCTCCCAGGCGTGTGGGATCCCTGTGCCACCTCTGCCCTAGGTCTTTCGTCTATATATTCCAATAAATTCCAGAAAAAACCAGGAGATCATCGAAAGTACTTTCCCGCCGCCGCAAGCTTGTGTCTCCGCAAGATCCATCTGGGGCACGTTCTGGTGCCCTGCCGGAGGGGGGATTCGGATACGGAGGGCTTCTTCATCAACACCATGACCTCTCCGATGATGCGTGAGTAGTTCACCATAGACCTACGGGTCCATAGCTAGTAGCTAGATGGCTTCTTCTCTCTCTTGGATCTTCAATACAAAGTTCTCCATGATCTTCATGGAGATCTATCCGATGTAATCTTCTTTTGCGGTGTGTTTGTCGAGATCCGATGAATTGTGGATTTATGATCAGATTATCTATGAATCTTATTTGAGTTTCTTCTGATCTCTCTTATATGCATGATTTCATATCCTTGTAATTCTCTTCGAGTTGTGGGTTTTGTTTGGCCAGCTTGATCTATGATTCTTGCAATGGGAGAAGTGCTTGGTTTTGGGTTCATACCGTGCGGTGACCTCACCCAGTGACAGAAGGGGTAGCGAGGCACGCATCGTGTTGTTGCCATCAACGGTAAAAAGATGGGGTTTTCATCATTGGTTTGAGATTATCCCTCTACATCATGTCATCTTGCTTAAGGCGTTACTCTGTTCGTCATGAACTCAATACACTAGATGCATGCTGGATAGCAGTCGATGTGTGAAGTAATAGTAGTAGATGCAGAAAGTATCGGTCTACTTGTCTCGGACGTGATGCCTATATGTATGATCATTGCCTTATATATCGTCATGACTTTGCGCGGTTCTATCAATTTCTCGACAGTAATTTGTTCACCCACCGTAATATTTGCTATTTTGAGAGAAGCCTCTAGTGACACTATGGCCCCCGGGTCTACTTCACACCATATTTTCAGCCTTACTCTTTTACTTCGTTACACTTTCCGCCTTCAGATCTCACTTTGCAATCAATCTTGAAGGGATTGACAACCCCTTCATAGCGTTGGGTGCAAGCTCGTTTGTGTTTGCGCAGGTACTCTATACTTGACGATATTCTTCTACTGGATTGATACCTTGGTTCTCAAACTGAGGGAAATACTTACTGCTCGTGTGCTGCATCACCCTTTCCTCTTCAAGGGAAAAACCAATGCAAGCCCTATCTCCGTCAACGTGTCAATCTCTAGCGCTGTTGTGTGTTGCCGTAGCAGAAGAATTCCTGGCGCCGTTGCCGGGGAGATTCAAGTCAAGAACTCATCCAAGTAAGTGTCGCAAACTCATCTCTTGCATTTACTTTTTTGCCAATCGTTTTCCTCTCCCCCACTTCTGAAAAACAAAAATTTACAAAATTATTTGCCTTTTTCGTTTGCCCTTTTCTTTCGCTTGATTTCTGTTTGCTTGTGTGCTATGTGACTTCAATATGCTTGCATCTTCGCTTGCTGAAAATCTATTGATATGGATCCTCATCCACTTGCTAATCTCTTTAAGAGATCCAATTGCTAGTGAGTTGAGTGCACTTGACTTTCTCTATGGAGTTTTGCTTGAGATGCGTGAATCTAAAAATCGTGATGAATAAATTTATGAAGTGATTCACGAGGGCTCCTTGAATGAAAAGCATGATTGCAATGGTTTCACTATAAATCCTATTAGTGTCAATCATGCTAAAAATATGCAAAACCCTAAGCTTGGGGATGCTAGTTTTGCTATGTCCACTACTTGTTGCAATGATATTTGCAATAATATTGAAAGTGGGTTTGGAGAAGTCATGACTTTAGTTGATGATAATCCCACTATTTTTGAAGAGCGTCAACTTTGCATGCATGTGGATCATGAAAATAATATCCTTTGTGATAGCTTTATTGTTGAATTTGATTATGATCCCACATGTAATTGCTATGAGAGAGGAAAATATTGTGGTAGAAACTTTCATGTTACAAAATTACCTCTCGTTATGTTGAGATTGCTATTGTCTCTTTCTTCTTCCTTGCATTTGGTAACTATTGGTTGTCTTGCCAATTTGTTCTCCTATAAAATGCCTATTCATAGGAAGTATGTTAGACTTATATGTGATTTTTACATGCTTTATGATGCTCTCGTTGTGCTTCAATTCTTGTCTTTTGTGTGAGCATCATTGAATTTCGAATGCCTAGCTAAGGGCGTTAAACAATAGTGCTTGTTGGGAGGCAACCCAATGAATTTATCTTTGCTTTTTGCTCTCTATTTTGTTGCGTCCACACCGTCATAATTCTGTTACGATTGTGTCTTTTGTGTTTCTTCTTGTGTTTGAGCCAAGCAAAACCTTTATGACTAGTCTTGGTGATGGTTGTTTGATCGTGCTGGAAAAAGGCAGAAACGTTTCGCTCACGAGATTATTTTTAATTTTTATTCAGAAAGAGCTTTTGAGTTGATTCTTTTTTTTTGATGGTTGATATGCCTTTTCCCAGGTAGGCGTAATTGTTCAGAATTTTTGAGGTACCAGAAGTATACGAAGTATATAGATTGCTACAGACTGGTATGTTTTTGACAGATTCTGTTTTTGTTGAGTTGGTTGCTTGTTTTGATGAAACTATGGATAGTATCGGGGGGGTACCAGCCATGGAAAAGTGAGAATACAGTAATAATACACCAATATAAATAGAAATCAAGATTTCTATAGTACCTAAAGAGGTGGTAGTTTGTTTTCTTGTGCTAATGTTATCACGAGTTTCTGTTTAAGTTTTGTGTTGTGAAGTTTTCAAGTTTTGGGTGATGTTCTCATGGACAAAGAGATAAGGAGTGGAAAGAGCTCAAGCTTGGGGATGCCCAAGGAATCCCAAGCCAAATTCACGGACACCAAAAAGCCTATGCTTGGGGATGCCCCGGGAAGGCATCCCCTCTTTCGTCTTCAATCCATTGGTAACATTGCTTGGAGCTATATTTTTATTCACCACATGATATGTGTTTTTCTTGGAGTGTCTTGTATCGTAGGAGTATTTTCTTTTTGTTCTGTCACAATCATCCTTGCTGCACACCTTTTGAGAGAGACACGCACTCATCGTGATTTTGATAGAATGCTCATTGTGCTTCACTTATATCTTTTGAGCTAGATAATTTTTCTCTATGTGCTTCACTTAGATCTTTTAGAGCACGGCGGTGCGTGACTTGGTAGTTGGCTTATGCTATGAAAGTAGTCCCAAAGGTGATAGGTACCCAAAGAGGATACAAAAACCTCCATCTTCATGTGCATTGAGTAGAAAGGGAAGTCTTGATTCCTCTCAATTAGTTTTGAGACATGGATTTGGTAATATTAAGAGTTATGTTAGTAGGGTGTTGTGAATCTAGAAATACTTGTGTTGAAGTTAGGAATTCCCGTAGCATGCACGTATGGTGAACCGCTATGTTAGGAAGTCGGAGCATAATTGATCTATTGATTGTCATCCTTTGTGTTGAGGTCGGGATCACGCGATGGTTAAACACCTAGCAACCCTTCCCCTAGGAGTATGCGTTTAGCACTTTGTTTCGATTACTAATAAAAACTTCCGCAACAAGTATGTGAGTTCTTCATGACTAATGTGAGTCCATGGTATAGATGCACTTTCACCTTCCACCATTGCTAGCCTCTCTAGTGCCGCGCAACTTTCGCCGGTACACAAAGCCACCATATGCCTTCCTCAAAACAGCCACCATACCTACCTATTATGGCATTTTCATAGCTATTCCGAGATATATTGCCATGCAACTCCCACCGTTCCGTCTCATGACTTGTGTCGTCACTCTCATATTGCCATTGCGTGATCGTAAGATAGCTAGCAAGATGTTTCAACGTCATATGCCAAGCTAGATCATTGCACATCCCGATACACTGCGGGAGGCATTTCCTATAGAGTCATCATCGTTCTAAGCTTTGAGCTGTGAGTAAATAAAAGTGTGATGATCATCATTATTAGAGCATTGTCCATGTGAGAAAAAAAGAGGCCAAAGAGCCCAAATAAAAAAAAGGGGAGGCCAAAGATCCCAAATAAAAAAAAGAGAGAAAAAGAGAGAAGGGACAATGCTACTATCTTTTTCCACACTTGTGCTTCATAATAGCACCATGTTTCTTCATGATTGAGAGCCTCTCGTTTCTTGACCAGCATATGCTAGTGGGAATCTTTATTATATAACTTGGCTTGTATATTCCAATGATGGGCTTCCTCAAATTGCCCTAGGTCTTCGTGAGCAAGCAGGTTGGATGCACACCCACTAGTTCTCCTTTTGAGCTTTCACATACTTATAGCTCTAGTGCATCCTTTGTATGGCAATCCCTACTCATTCACATTGACATCTATTAATGGGCATCTCCATAGCCCTTTGATATGCCGAGTCAATGTGACCATCTCCTCCTTTTTTGTCTCACAACCACCACCACACTCTATTCCACCTATAGTGCTATATCCATGGCTCACGCTCATGTATTGCGTGATAGTTATAAAAGTTTGAGAAAGTAAGAGTGCGAAAACAATTACTTGGCCAATACCGTGGTTGTGCATGATTTAAATTAGTTGTGTGAGGATGATGGAGCATAGCGAGACTATATGATTTTGTAGGGATAACTTTCTTCGGCCTTGTTATTTTGAAAGTTCATGATTACCTTGCTAGTTTGCTTGAAGTATTATTGTTTTTCATGTCAATAGCAAACTATTGTTTTGAATCTTACAGATCTGAACATTCATGTCACACGAAAGAAGTTACAAAGGACAATTATGCTAGGTAGAATTCCACAACAAAAATTCAGTCTTTATCACTTCCCTACTCGAGGACGAGTAGGAGTTAAGCTTGGGGATGCTTGATACGTCTCCAACGTATCTATAAATTTTTATGGTTTCATGCTATTATGTTGTCAAACTTTGGATGTTTTGTATGCCTTTTATATCTTTGTTGGGACTAACTTATTAACTCAGTGCCAAGTGCCAGTTCCTGTTTTTTTCGTATTTTTACCCTTTTCAGAGGAGGATTTTAAACGGAGTCCAAACGGAACGGAACTTCCAAAAAGATTTTTTCCGAAACAGAAGAAGATCGGGGAGCTTGAGAACCAAGGTAGGGGGCCACCAAGGACCCCACAAGCCCCCTAGCCGCGCCCAGGGGGGCCCACGCCTCCCAGGCTTGTGGGCTCCCTGGGCCACCTCTACCCTAGGTCTTTCGCCTATATATTCCCAAAATTCCAGAAAAAAACAGGAGATCATCGAAAGTACTTTTCCGCCATCGCAAGCTTCTATCTCCGCAAGATCCCATCTGGGGCACGTTCTGGTGCCCTGCCGGAGGGGGGATTCGGATACGGAGGGCTTCTTCATCAACACCATGACCTCTCCGATGATGCGTGAGTAGTTCACCATAGACCTACGGGTCCATAGCTAGTAGCTAGATGGCTTCTTCTCTCTCTTGGATCTTCAATACAAAGTTCTCCATGATCTTCATGGAGATCTATCCGATGTAATCTTCTTTTGCGGTGTGTTTGTCGAGATCCGATGAATTGTGGATTTATGATCACATTATCTATGAATCTTATTTGAGTTTTGTGACGCCCTCGATTTAATCGTACGCTAACCATACACGCAAATGCGTACGATCAAACCCAAGGACTCACGGGAAGATATCACAACACAACACTAGACACAAATAAAATAACATCAGCTTCATATTACAAGCCAGGGGCCTCGAGGGCTAGAATACGAAAGCTCGATAAACACACGAGTCAGCGGAAGAAACAAATATCTGAGTACAGACATAAAACATGGGGTGCCTTAGAGAAGGCTAGCACAAAAGATACAACGATCGAACGAGGCGAGGCCTCCTGCCTGGGAACCTCCTAACTACTCCTGATCATCAGCGGCCTCCACGTAGTAGTAGGCACCGTCGGGGTAGCAGTCGTCGGTGGCGGGGACCTCCATCTCCTGGGCTCCATCATTTGGTCGCAGCAAACGGATCAAGAGGACAAGGGGGGAGCAAAGCAGCGGTGAGTACTCATCCAAAGTACTCGCAAGTCTTACATCAGAACTATTCTAATTATGCATCAGTATCAAAGAAGGGGGGGTGTATATGTGGACTGACTGCAGCAATGCGAGAATAGAGAGAGAAGGCCTAGTCCTATCGAAGACTAGCATCTTCAGGGTCTTGCAGCAATAGACGAGAGTAGAACAGGGGTAACACAATAAATAGTCATATTGTTACAGCAATATTAAAGTGAGGTCACGCCTAAAGATCCTCCCTCGACTCCCTGCGAGGAAGCAATCCCGAGGAAAACTAATTCCAGTTAAGTAACAATTGTAGTTGTAAAAGATCGGGGCACAACTCCAAGTCGTCCTGTAACCGTGGACACGGCTATCCGAATAGTTAATTTTCATCCCTGCAGGGGTGCACCACATGTCCCGTCACGCTCGATAACACTCTGGCCGGACATGCTTTTCTGGGTCCTGCCCGGCCTCGGAATATCGACACGTCGCAGCCCCACCTAAGACTAATCAGAGAGGCCAGCCCGCCGGTCTAAATCCTAAGCACAAAGGGTTCGTGGGCCCAGTTCCCCTTCACGCTCCTGCACGTGGCGTGGGCGGCCGACGTCAGTCCTAGCATCCCTTAATCACAAGCGCGATGCATCTCGGGACCACTCGGCGCGCGCCGCTACATTGCTGGCATCTGAAAAGCTTCGGCTGATACCACGACGCCGAGTACCCATAATTCTTCCCGCGTAGCCGGTTAGTGCGAAAAGGTCTCCGACCAACCCAGATCAAATACCCAAATCCATTAGCATTTTAATTAGGCCACCAACACAATCTCACGGGAATCCACCCGTCTTACAACTAATCACCAATGATCCCAGTAACATGGTCGAGTAACTGTGTGGTTGTAACATCGGGGGAATCCGAGGTATCACCCTCATTGGATTCCGAACGATGTACCCGTCAAGGTGGGCTTAGAGGAATCACCCTCGGGGGTCCCACACTCGCGGGGTTGCACGACAGAGGCGTCATCGGGAATGGTGAAAGAGGAATCACCCTCGATAACCACGACCGACTAGCTATACTACAGAGATATCATCAGGAGTACTTAGCGAGGTGTCACCCTCGGTACCCGATAGTATCTCTGTAGCGTCGTACAACGAAGGGGGTGAAAGTGCTGTGTCGGGTCTGGCTCGTCGATCAGAGATCGAGATTTGAAAACAAGCGGGGCAACTGATCTACAGGGTCAGAGGGGATGACTGCTCCACCTATACTAAGCAGATTAAAGGTACAGGACTGAAAGTAGCAGTTCATCAAAAACAGGCTATGCATCAGATATAGGAGCTGTACAACAGTAGCAAAATACTAATGCAAGAAGTAGGAAGAAAGACATAGGCGATATAGGAATGATCAAGGGGGGTTTGCTTGCCCTGCTGCTCTACTGCAAAGGACTGATCGGCAGGGTCGTAGATGTACCCGGCATCAGCGTCAGTCTCGGGGTCTACCGGTAATAAGAGGGGGAAGAAACAATAAATAATAGCACCAATGCAACACAAAGCATGACATGTAAAGATGCAGGCTAGACATGAGCTAACGCAGCAACATCCGTCATAGACGGGTCGGAAGAATATCTGGCGATATTTTTCCGGGTCTCGGGCTACTACCGGTTATACTGGAAACGAAGGAAAAGTTCCAAGTTTGCTATGCTAGGGACGCGTGACAGACGAACGGGCCGTGTATCCGGGTTCGTCTCGTTTTGCTGATCAACTTTCACGTTGAAAATAATTTCATCTGACTTACGGATTATTTTATATTATTTTTCAAAGTTTTATTAATTATTTAGGAATTAAAAACAGATTTAGCTATTTTAATAAAATCCCATTATGACATCATCGCGATGTCATGCTGACATCAACATTTGACTGGTCAACTGACCAGCGGGTCCCGAACGTCATAGGCACAAGTTTTTATTAAGATTAATTATTAATTAATCAGATTAATTTAGTGGGGGACCTAGGTGTCATACTCTAATTATTCTAATTAATTAATTTAACTAATATACCTATTTATTTATTTAGTAAAAACATTATTTTTATTTTTATTTTAACTATCGCGTGGGGCCTCCGTGTCATAGACAGCGGGTGCATTGGCCCCACCGGTAAGTGGCCTAAGGCTATTTACTCATTTTATTATAGATACCTAACCGTGCAAATATCGTATTCCTCTAAATATCCGTATACGCAAATACATACATCGCATCTCATACATACATACATACATACGCATCTAATACATCATTTATTTTTTATTTTCTCTCAAAACTCTCATCTCCCTCTGCTAACTCAACATAGAAGAACCAAATGTTCAAACCTTCCTACCGGAGTCTACCGTCGACGGATCGGGGTCCCGTTTGCCGGAATAGAACCGGGGCGGTGAGGGGAACGCGACGGTGGGAGGAGCCCGAGGAGGGGATCACCGACGTTGACGGGAGGGGCCGGTGAAGCCGGAGTTTGCGGGAAGGGGCGGAGGAGACGGCGGTGATGACGCGGTGGTGGTGATGCCGGTGAGGACGGTGGTGATGGTGGTGACGCGCCGGCGAGGGCCTCCCGGAGCCGTGGTGGTGGTGGTTGCCGGAGTTGGTGAAGGGGGCCGGCCGATGGTGGTCCGGGGGATGGCCGGCCGAGGTGTGGGGGCTCGGGTTGGGGCCGAGAGGGGCCGGCCGACGGGATGGGGAGGGCCCCGGCCGCCGGATCCGGAGGGGTGGTGACCGGCTCTAGGGGAGAGGCGAGGGAGGCCGACGGTGGAGAGGTGCTGGCCGGCGTGGTGGAGGGCCGAGGGGCTCGCCGGCCGGGAGTAGAGGGGCCGACGGGGGGAGAGGCCGCCAGCGGGAGGACCTGGGAGGGAGGAGGGGCGCCGGCCGAGGTGGGGCGAGGTGGAGAGGAGGGTCGTGGGGGGGGGTCTGGTTCTGGTGCGTGGGGGACTGGGAGGGAGAGATGCGAGGGGGGAGGGAGATGGAGATCGTGGGGGGCTATGTCGGTGGGGGTGGGGCCCCCCACGAGGGGGAGGCTGGCGGCGCTGGGAAACGGGGGAGTAGCGAGGGGGGGGGGCTCCCTCGCCACGGGGGGTCTAGGGTTTGAGGGGTGGGGTGGCCGGCTGGGCCATTTGGCCGAGTTGGGCCGGTTGGTTTTGTTTCACTTTTTTTTTCTTTCTTTCACTATTTATTTTACTATCTGATTTTTCTTTTTAAATACTTTCTTTTACAATTTATTATACATACTTTTAACTCTTTCTTTCATATACATATTCTTTTAATATTTGTAATGAACTTATAAAGTACTTTTCTTTTGTTTTCAAATTTTGAATCCGGATAGACTTGAATCAACGCGGGTCTGAGATGGGAATTCGATGACGTGGCATCATTAGCGGTTGATCACTGTAGCTTAATTACAATAATTACTGTTGCAAAAGTCGAGGATGTCACAATTCTCCCCTACTAACAAGAATTTTCGTCCCGAGAATTAAGAGGTAGAGGGAAAGAGCCCGGGGTATTCATCACGAAGATGATCCTCGCGTTCCCAAGTGGCTTCATCTTCAGAGTGATTTGACCACTGCACCTTAAGGAACTTGGTGACCTTGCGACGAGTCTTACGTTCAGCTTGGTCGAGAATGCGGACCGGATGCTCTTTATAAGAGAGGTCTTGTTGTAGTTCAAGCATATCGTGATCCACTGCTCGAATAGGGTCCTTGAAGCAGCGACGGAGCTGAGAAACATGGAAGACATCGTGAACCTGAGAAAGGTTCGCCGGCAGTTCCAATTGATAAGCCACTCTTCCACGCCTTTCGAGAACAGTGAAAGGACCAATATAACGAGGAGTTAACTTGCCCTTGATTCCGAAACGGTGTGCACCTCTCATTGGTGTGACACGAAGATAAGCCTTTTCGCCAGGTTGATAGACCATATCTTGATGATGACGGTCATACTGACTCTTCTGACGAGACTGAGCAGCCTTCAGATTCTCATGAATAATGCGGACTTGATCTTCGGCATGTTGAATAATATCCGGACCGAAGAGTGATCGTTCCCCAGTTTCTGACCAATTCAGAGGAGTTCGACACCTTCGCCCATACAATACTTCGAAAGGGGCCATCTTCAGACTAGCTTGATAGCTATTGTTGTAAGAGAACTCGGCATACGGGAGAGATTCCTCCCATTTCTTACTGAAAGAAATGACACAAGCTCGAAGCATGTCCTCGAGAATTTGGTTGACTCGTTCAACTTGTCCCTGGGATTGAGGATGAAATGCAGTGCTGAAGGACAGATGAGTCCCCATAGCCTTCTGAAAACTTTCCCAGAATTTTGAAGTGAACAAGCTGCCACGGTCCGAACTGATTACCAACGGAATACCGTGAAGTGAAACAACTCTTGACATATAAAGATCTGCCAGCTGACTAGCATTAATCGTTTCTTTGACGGCCAGGAAATGTGCAACCTTGGACAGTCGATCAATGACGACAAGAATAGCATCATTACCTTTCTGAGATCTGGGAAAACCAGTGACGAAGTCCATTTCAACGTGGTCCCATTTCCACTCGGGAATAGAGATATGTTGCAGAGTTCCAGCAGGCTTTTGGTGTTCTGCTTTGATACGCCGGCATATATCACATTCTGCCACATAGCGTGCAATGTCTTGTTTCATATTGGGCCACCAGAATCTTTGCCGGATGTCTTGGTACATCTTGGTACTACCCAGATGAATAGACAATGGTGTGTCATGAGCTTCTTCCATCACCTTCCCAGTCATCCTAAGATTTTCCTTCTTATTTGGGACGAATAGGCGACCCTTGAAATACAAGGCGCCACCTTCATCAACAGTGAAAAAGGAGGGTTTACCCTTCGCAATATAGCTCTTAATCTTGTCGACATCATCGTAAAAGTCTTGCAGATTCTTTATGGAGCTCACAAGATCTGGTTCAACCACTAGGTTACTGTGGGAACCCTGATTAACAACACGAAGGTTCATCTTTTGACACTCTTCAGGAGGGGGAACAAGGTAACCCTGAGGAACAATGTGGAGGTTCAGCTTACGGAATTCCTCTTGCAGACGATCGTGAACCTGATGAACCTGGAGGTGGTTGCAGTATGACTTGCGACTTAAGTCATCAGCCATTACATTAGCCTTGCCAGGGGTATATGATATACTACAGTCAAAATCTGCTATACGCTCCATCCATCTTTGTTGACGCAGGTTCAGCTCCGGTTGAGTGAACAAGTACTTCAGACTTTGATGGTCGGTGTAGATTTCACAGCGATTACCGACAAGTTATTGTCGCCATTCCTTCAATGCATGAATGACTGCGGCAAGCTCGAGATCATGAACTGGGTAGTTCTCTTCATGAGCACGCAGTTGACGTGAAGCATAAGCGATCACCTTGCGATCCTGCATTAGGACACAACCTATTCCTTGACGAGAAGCATCACAGTATATGACGAAATCCCTTTTTGTATCTGGAGGAGCAAGTACTGGAGCAGACGTCAGTTTGTCCTTGAGCGCCTGGAAACTTTCCTGACATTTATCAGTCCATTCATACTTAACACCTTTGTGAAGCAGGTTGGTTAAGGGCTTCGCAATCTTGGAGAAGTTCTCGACGAATCGACGGCAATAGCTGGCGATTCCGAGAAAACTTTTGACTTGCTTGACATTCTTCGGGGGAGTCCAGTCAAGAATAGCTTGAATTCGTTCGGGGTTGACCGCAATACCATCCTTGGAAATCACATGACCAAGGTAAGTCACTTCGTCTAGCCAGAACTCACATTTGGAATATTTCGCATAGAGTTTATGCTCCCGAAGCTTATCCAGTACAAGACGAAGCTGTTCAGCATGCTCTTCTTTGTTCTTCGAAAACACCAGAATATCATCCAGATATACCACGACAAATTTGTCGAGGTAGCCCATGAATATATAATTCATCAATCGAGAGAAGGTTGCCGGTGCATTGGTTAAGCCGAAGGACATGACGGTGTACTCGTATGATCCATATCGAGTAACAAAGGCGGTCTTTGGAATATCGTCCTTGCGAACACGGATCTGGTGGTATCCCAATCTCAAGTCGAGCTTAGAGAAAACGGTGGAACCAGCAAGTTGATCATACAAATCATTTATCCGAGGGAGAGGATATTTGTTTTGAATAGTGGCCTGGTTGATAGGCGATAGTCTTGGACCAATCGATTTGTCCCATCCTTCTTCTTAACAAAGAGAGAAGGTGCTCCCCAAGCAGAGGAACTCGGACGGATGAAACCCAGACGGAGCGAGTTGTCAATTTCTTGCTTAAGTTCAAGGAGTTCATGTGGTGGCATTTTATAAGGACGCTTGGCAATAGGAGTGGTACCGGGTACCAAGTCAATGACAAACTTGACAGCTCGAGCATGGGGAATTCCCGGAAGTTCTTCTGGAAAGACATCTTGGAATTCTCGGACCACTGGAATGTTTTCAATCCCTTCAAGAGGCGACGCATTTAATGCATTCAAAGCATACAGCCGTGCCTCAGTATTACGGACGAGATGAGCATGGTAGCTTACTAGTTCATCTGAAGGGTGTAGGAGGTGGACGGTTTTGGTGGCACAAACGATCGATGCCGTATGAGCTTTCAACCAGTCCATCCCCAATATGAGATCAATGTTGGATGACTTTAGTAGGATGGGGTTGGCAAGGAATTATAATCCTTCAATTTCAACTGGAACATGGGGGCAAACCACAGAGGTTCGGCATTCGCCCCCAGGGGTGTTTACCACTATCGGGATGTTCATCTCTTCGCTCCTAATGTCATGCATGTATGCAAAATTTTCCGACATAAAGGAATGCGATGCTCCTGTATCAAACAATACAGAAGCAGGTACTGAGTTAACGAGAAGTGTACCCATCACGGTAGGAGGCTGGTCTTGAGCTTGACTCATATCAATGTTGTTGGCCTGACCACGAACATAAGCAGGCTTAGCGTTGAAGTTGCGGTTCTGGTTGTTGCCACTGCCAGTTGCGGGAAGTGTCAGCTGATTCAGATTCTGCCTGCAGTCTCTAGCACGGTGACCTGGACGGCCACACTTGAAGCACAGCCCGTCCTCAGGACGGGAAGGAGGAACTCGAGGCGGTGGAGCTGGGAGCCTCGTCTGCCTAGGTGGTGGAGGAGGCAGGCGAGGTGCAGCATAGGACGGCCTCGGAGTAGGAGCAGGTGCATGGTACATGTTGTTGGGAATCCAGATCTTCCGCTTCTGTGCAGATGAGCCCGAAGATGAGCCCATGTCACGGTTGCGCTTGCTGCTATCTTTGTATTCCTGCAGACCAGTCTCAACCTGAATAGCCTTGTTCACGAGGGTGGCGAAATCAGCATAGTCCTGAACGAGGAGTGCCAGCTTGATATCAGGGTGGAGGCCTTCACGGAACTTCTCCTGCCTGCGTGCATCAGTCGCAATGTCTTCTTCAGCATAGCGAGATAATTCCAGAAATTCCCGCTGATAAGCATCCACAGTCTTGTTGCCCTGGACCAAGTTGCGGAACTCACGCTTCTTCCGGTCCATGATTCCCTGGGGAATGTATCGAGCACGAAAAGCAGCCTTGAACTCTGCCCAAGTGATGATAGTTCCATCGGGCCGAGAGCGCCTGTGGCTGTCCCACCATTGAGCAGCGGGACCCTTCAGAAAGTAGGCGGCAAAGTTGACATAGCTCGCGAGGGGCACATTGGCAGACTCCAGCTCATAGGAAATGTCACGGAGCCAGTCATCAGCATCTAGAGGCTGAGTTGAGCTGCGGTAGATCGCAGGGTTGAGACGGCAGAAGTCTTGCAGTGTCACGCCTTGTGGTTGGTTCATGTTCGGCCTTTGGAACTGATCCATGAGCCCTTGCATAAACTGGCGGTTCAGCTCAAACTGTTGGATCATCCCCGCCATATACTCAGGAGGCGGGGGTGGTGCATCATTGGCAGGGCCACGCGGGCGGCCAGCTGGTCTAACCATCCTGTTAAATATTTAGCAGGGGTAGTTTAGCTTAAAGTAATTGAAAGGCATCGCACGCATTCATGAAGTAATCAAGCATAATGAAAGGGAAATGCGATAGATACTCCATAGTAGTTGAGTTCGACATACAGACCCATACATAAGTTCGATTATAGACTAATGATTACAAATTCGAAATTTGGCGATAGCCCGGACGCATTTCACGATACCCTGGACTCACTAGGCGGCGCGCAGGTACGCAGTGGAAGAGTACCACAACGAGATGTAGCGATAAGGCTACATCAACGTCGGAGAGGACGATCGAATCCTGGTAGCTGGCGGTGATAGAAGGTAGGGACAGGACCCTGTGTCCTGTTGTGACTCTGGTGAGGGTACTGCATCCAGTCGAGCAGCTGAGGTCCAAGTGCAGGGGTTCTACCCCCAACATCAGTCCACTCGAGAGCTGATGGTAGCTCTGTCCTGCTCGGCTCGCGGATGCGCATAGGTGGAACCCTCGGATAGTGTGATGGCTGTAGCTCTGTCAACGCATCGTAAAGACGAGCGCGCGTAGCATACAGCTCCACAGTCAGAGCTCGGAAAGTACGATCCATTGCCTCAGTGTACTGCACCAGAATCCGCGCATCCTAGCAACGCGTCACGTAGGGGGCGCAGACAGCGACGTAGGAACGGTCTCTGCGCTCCCGAACGTCAGAAGCGTAGGCAGTGAGATCAGACCCAGTCTCATCCCCAGCAGGAGCATGCGGGGTGTATCTGAAAGGGCTCTCCTCCAGGTGAGGGTACGCTCCACGGAGACGGGTGATGGCGATGTAGGCCGCATCATGGACGGCCATCTCGACCAACACTCCAATACCACAGAACACGTGGCGCTCGAGGGTCTCGCCGCCCCTCTGGTCGAAGATGCGAACCTCAGCCTGGTACTGGTACTGGTTATACTCGCGGAAATCCTCGAACACAGTGTACTCGGGGTACCAGCGATATCCCAGCCTGGTCAGGAGATCGACCAAAATGGCCGGGAACCCAGTCGTCTCAGTGGCCTATGTCAGGCGCACGTGCTGTCTTGCGGGACGCATCTGAAAATAAGATCGACGGATGTCAATGACAGTGTGTGTAATACATATTCAGGAGAAAAAGAGTAGGTAGTCCAGTGCTCCGGATCGATGTGATTCGAGAACCTAATGTTAGAGTTAGTAAAATCTTTGACCCGAAAAAGAAGAGAAAGTAGAGCCCAGAGTATAGGAAAGGAGTAAAGGATACTAATACCACCCAATTGAGATGTGGGCCCGTAAGCCACAACATCAGTGTTAGTAAAGTTTTTCAAACACTAGACTCAACTTTGGCCATGGAGTTGGAAAGGGGGCTACCTACAGGGAGTTGGCTCTGATACCAACTTGTGACGCCCTCGATTTAATCGTACGCTAACCATACACGCAAATGCGTACGATCAAACCCAAGGACTCACGGGAAGATATCACAACACAACACTAGACACAAATAAAATAACATCAGCTTCATATTACAAGCCAGGGGCCTCGAGGGCTAGAATACGAAAGCTCGATAAACACACGAGTCAGCGGAAGCAACAAATATCTGAGTACAGACATAAAACATGGGGTGCCTTAGAGAAGGCTAGCACAAAAGATACAACGATCGAACGAGGCGAGGCCTCCTGCCTGGGAACCTCCTAACTACTCCTGATCATCAGCGGCCTCCACGTAGTAGTAGGCACCGTCGGGGTAGCAGTCGTCGGTGGCGGGGACCTCCATCTCCTGGGCTCCATCATCTGGTCGCAGCAAACGGATCAAGAGGACAAGGGGGGAGCAAAGCAGCGGTGAGTACTCATCCAAAGTACTCGCAAGTCTTCCATCAGAACTATTCTAATTATGCATCAGTATCAAAGAAGGGGGGGTGTATATGTGGACTGACTGCAGCAATGCGAGAATAGAGAGAGAAGGCCTAGTCCTATCGAAGACTAGCATCTTCAGGGTCTTGCAGCAATAGACGAGAGTAGAACAGGGGTAACACAATAAATAGTCATATTGTTACAGCAATATTAAAGTGAGGTCACGCCTAAAGATCCTCCCTCGACTCCCTGCGAGGAAGCAATCCCGAGGCAAACTAATTCTAGTTAAGTAACAATTGTAGTTGTAAAAGATCGGGGCACAACTCCAAGTCGTCCTGTAACCGTGGACACGGCTATCCGAATAGTTAATTTTCATCCCTGCAGGGGTGCACCACATGTCCCGTCACGCTCGATAACACTCTGGCCGGACATACTTTTCTGGGTCCTGCCCGGCCTCGGAATATCGACACGTCGCAACCCCACCTAAGACCAATCAGAGAGGCCAGCCCGCCGGTCTAAATCCTAAGCACAAAGGGTTCGTGGGCCCAGTTCCCCTTCACGCTCCTGCACGTGGCGTGGGCGGCCGACGTCAGTCCTAGCATCCCTTAATCACAAGCGCGATGCATCTCGGGACCACTCGGGCGCGCGCCGCTACATTGCTGGCATCTGAAAAGCTTCGGCTGATACCGCGACGCCGAGTACCCATAATTCTTCCCGCGTAGCCGGTTAGTGCGAAAAGGTCTCCGACCAACCCAGATCAAATACCCAAATCCATTAGCATTTTAATTAGGCCACCAACACAATCTCACGGGAATCCACCCGTCTTACAACTAATCACCAATGATCCCAGTAACATGGTCGAGTAACTGTGTGGTTGTAACATCGGGGGAATCCGAGGTATCACCCTCGTTAGATTCCGAACGATGTACCCGTCAAGGTGGGCTTAGAGGAATCACCCTCGGGGGTCCCACACTCGCGGGGTTGCACGACAGAGGCGTCATCGGGAATGGTGAAAGAGGAATCACCCTCGATAACCACGACCGACTAGCTATACTACAGAGATATCATCAGGAATACTTAGCGAGGTGTCACCCTCGGTACCCGATAGTATCTCTGTAGCGTCGTACAACGAAGGGGGTGAAAGTGCTGTGTCGGGTCTGGCTCGTCGATCAGAGATCGAGATTTGAAAACAAGCGGGGCAACTGATCTACAGGGTCAGAGGGGATGACTGCTCCACCTATACTAAGCAGATTAAAGGTACATGACTGAAAGTAGCAGTTCATCAAAAACAGGCTATGCATCAGATATAGGAGCTCTACAACAGTAGCAAAATACTAATGCAAGAAGTAGGAAGAAAGACATAGGCGATATAGGAATGATCAAGGGGGGTTTGCTTGCCCTGCTGCTCTACGGCAAAGGACTGATCGGCAGGGTCGTAGATGTACCCGGCATCAGCGTCAGTCTCGGGGTCTACCGGTAATAAGAGGGGGAAGAAACAATAAATAATAGCACCAATGCAACACAAAGCATGACATGGAAAGATGCAGGCTAGACATGAGCTAACGCAGCAACATCCGTCATAGACGGGTCGGAAGAATATCTGGTGATATTTTTCCGGGTCTCGGGCTACTACCGGTTATACTGGAAACGAAGGAAAAGTTCCAAGTTTGCTATGCTAGGGACGCGTGACAGACGAACGGGCCGTGTATCCGGGTTCGTCTCGTTTTGCTGATCAACTTTATGTTGAAAATAATTTGATCTGACTTACGGATTATTTTATATTATTTTTCAAAGTTTTATTAATTATTTAGGAATTAAAAACAGATTTAGCTATTTTAATAAAATCCCATTATGACATCATCGCGATGTCATGCTGACATCAACATTTGACTGGTCAACTTACGAGCGGGTCCCGAACGTCATAGGCACAAGTTTTTATTAAGATTAATTATTAATTAATCAGATTAATTTAGTGGGGGACCCAGGTGTCATACTCTAATTATTCTAATTAATTAATTTAACTAATATACCTATTTATTTATTTAGTAAAAACATTATTTTTATTTTTATTTTAACTATCGCGTGGGGCCTCCGTGTCATAGACAGCGGGTGCATTGGCCCCACCGGTAAGTGGCCTAAGGCTATTTACTCATTTTATTGTAGATACCTAACCGTGCAAATATCGTATTCCTCTAAATATCCATATACGCAAATACATACATCGCATCTCATACATACATACATACATACATACGCATCTAATACATCATTTATTTTTTATTTTCTCTCAAAACTCTCATCTCCCTCTCTGTTAACAGAGAGACAGAGAACTCTCTCTCTGCTAACTCAACATAGAAGAACCAAATGTTCAAACCTTCCTACCGGAGTCTACCGTCGACGGATCGGGGTCCCGTTTGCCGGAACAGAACCGGGGCGGTGAGGGGAACGCGACGGTGGGAGGAGCCCGAGGAGGGGATCACCGACGTTGACGGGAGGGGCCGGTGAAGCCGGAGTTCGCGGGAAGGGGCGGAGGAGACGGCGGTGATGACGCGGTGGTGGTGATGCCGGTGAGGACGGTGGTGATGGTGGTGACGCGCCGGCGAGGGCCTCCCGGAGCCGTGGTGGTGGTGGTTGCCGGAGTTGGTGAAGGGGGCCGGCCGATGGTGGTCCGGGGGATGGCCGGCCGAGGTGTGGGGGCTCGGGTTGGGGCCGAGAGGGGCCGGCCGACGGGATGGGGAGGGCCCCGGCCGCCGGATCCGGAGGGGTGGTGGTCGGCTCTAGGGGAGAGGCGAGGGAGGCCGGCGGTGGAGAGGTGCTGGCCGGCGTGGTGGAGGGCCGAGGGGCTCGCCGGCCGGGAGTAGAGGGGCCGACGGGGGGAGAGGCCGCCAGCGGGAGGACCTGGGAGGGAGGAGGGGCGCCGGCCGAGGTGGGGCGAGGTGGAGAGGAGGGTCGTGGGGGGGGGTCTGGTTCTGGTGCGTGGGGGACTGGGAGGGAGAGATGCGAGGGGGGAGGGAGATGGAGATCGTGGGGGGCTATGTCGGTGGGGGTGGGGCCCCCCACGAGGGGGAGGCTGGCGGCGCTGGGAAACGGGGGAGTAGCGAGGGGGGGGGGCTCCCTCGCCACGGGGGGTCTAGGGTTTGAGGGGTGGGGTGGCCGGCTGGGCCATTTGGCCGAGTTGGGCCGGTTGGTTTTGTTTCACTTTTTTTTTCTTTCTTTCACTATTTATTTTACTATCTGATTTTTCTTTTTAAATACTTTCTTTTACAATTTATTATACATACTTTTAACTCTTTCTTTCATATACATATTCTTTTAATATTTGTAATGAACTTATAAAGTACTTTTCTTTTGTTTTCAAATTTTGAATCCGGATAGACTTGAATCAACGCGGGTCTGAGATCGGAATTCGATGACGTGGCATCATTAGCGGTTGATCACTGTAGCTTAATTACAATAATTACTGTTGCAAAAGTCGAGGATGTCACAATTCTCCCCTACTAACAAGAATTTTCGTCCCGAGAATTAAGAGGTAGAGGGAAAGAGCCCGGGGTATTCATCACGAAGATGATCCTCGCGTTCCCAAGTGGCTTCATCTTCAGAGTGATTTGACCACTGCACCTTAAGGAACTTGGTGACCTTGCGACGAGTCTTACGTTCAGCTTGGTCGAGAATGCGGACCGGATGCTCTTTATAAGAGAGGTCTTGTTGTAGTTCAAGCATATCGTGATCCACTGCTCGAATAGGGTCCTTGAAGCAGCGACGGAGCTGAGAAACATGGAAGACATCGTGAACCTGAGAAAGGTTCGCCGGCAGTTCCAATTGATAAGCCACTCTTCCACGCCTTTCGAGAACAGTGAAAGGACCAATATAACGAGGAGTTAACTTGCCCTTGATTCCGAAACGGTGTGCACCTCTCATTGGTGTGACACGAAGATAAGCCTTTTCGCCAGGTTGATAGACCATATCTTGATGATGACGGTCATACTGACTCTTCTGACGAGACTGAGCAGCCTTCAGATTCTCATGAATAATGCGGACTTGATCTTCGGCATGTTGAATAATATCCGGACCGAAGAGTGATCGTTCCCCAGTTTCTGACCAATTCAGAGGAGTTCGACACCTTCGCCCATACAATACTTCGAAAGGGGCCATCTTCAGACTAGCTTGATAGCTATTGTTGTAAGAGAACTCGGCATACGGGAGAGATTCCTCCCATTTCTTACTGAAAGAAATGACACAAGCTCGAAGCATGTCCTCGAGAATTTGGTTGACTCGTTCAACTTGTCCCTGGGATTGAGGATGAAATGCAGTGCTGAAGGACAGATGAGTCCCCATAGCCTTCTGAAAACTTTCCCAGAATTTTGAAGTGAACAAGCTGCCACGGTCCGAACTGATTACCAACGGAATACCGTGAAGTGAAACAACTCTTGACATATAAAGATCTGCCAGCTGACTAGCATTAATCGTTTCTTTGACGGCCAGGAAATGTGCAACCTTGGACAGTCGATCAATGACGACAAGAATAGCATCATTACCTTTCTGAGATCTGGGAAAACCAGTGACGAAGTCCATTTCAACGTGGTCCCATTTCCACTCGGGAATAGAGATATGTTGCAGAGTTCCAGCAGGCTTTTGGTGTTCTGCTTTGATACGCCGGCATATATCACATTCTGCCACATAGCGTGCAATGTCTTGTTTCATATTGGGCCACCAGAATCTTTGCCGGATGTCTTGGTACATCTTGGTACTACCCAGATGAATAGACAATGGTGTGTCATGAGCTTCTTCCATCACCTTCCCAGTCATCCTAAGATTTTCCTTCTTATTTGGGACGAATAGGCGACCCTTGAAATACAAGGCGCCACCTTCATCAACAGTGAAAAAGGAGGGTTTACCCTTCGCAATATAGCTCTTAATCCTGTCGACATCATCGTAAAAGTCTTGCAGATTCTTTATGGAGCTCACAAGATCTGGTTCAACCACTAGGTTACTGTGGGAACCCTGATTAACAACACGAAGGTTCATCTTTTGACACTCTTCAGGAGGGGGAACAAGGTAACCCTGAGGAACAATGTGGAGGTTCAGCTTACGGAATTCCTCTTGCAGACGATCGTGAACCTGATGAACCTGGAGGTGGTTGCAGTATGACTTGCGACTTAAGTCATCAGCCATTACATTAGCCTTGCCAGGGGTATATGATATACTACAGTCAAAATCTGCTATACGCTCCATCCATCTTTGTTGACGCAGGTTCAGCTCCGGTTGAGTGAACAAGTACTTCAGACTTTGATGGTCGGTGTAGATTTCACAGCGATTACCGACAAGTTATTGTCGCCATTCCTTCAATGCATGAATGACTGCGGCAAGCTCGAGATCATGAACTGGGTAGTTCTCTTCATGAGCACGCAGTTGACGTGAAGCATAAGCGATCACCTTGCGATCCTGCATTAGGACACAACCTATTCCTTGACGAGAAGCATCACAGTATATGACGAAATCCCTTTTTGTATCTGGAGGAGCAAGTACTGGAGCAGACGTCAGTTTGTCCTTGAGCGCCTGGAAACTTTCCTGACATTTATCAGTCCATTCATACTTAACACCTTTGTGAAGCAGGTTGGTTAAGGGCTTCGCAATCTTGGAGAAGTTCTCGACGAATCGACGGCAATAGCTGGCGATTCCGAGAAAACTTTTGACTTGCTTGACATTCTTCGGGGGAGTCCAGTCAAGAATAGCTTGAATTCGTTCGGGGTTGACCGCAATACCATCCTTGGAAATCACATGACCAAGGTAAGTCACTTCGTCTAGCCAGAACTCACATTTGGAATATTTCGCATAGAGTTTATGCTCCCGAAGCTTATCCAGTACAAGACGAAGCTGTTCAGCATGCTCTTCTTTGTTCTTCGAAAACACCAGAATATCATCCAGATATACCACGACAAATTTGTCGAGGTAGCCCATGAATATATAATTCATCAATCGAGAGAAGGTTGCCGGTGCATTGGTTAAGCCGAAGGACATGACGGTGTACTCGTATGATCCATATCGAGTAACAAAGGCGGTCTTTGGAATATCGTCCTTGCGAACACGGATCTGGTGGTATCCCAATCTCAAGTCGAGCTTAGAGAAAACGGTGGAACCAGCAAGTTGATCATACAAATCATTTATCCGAGGGAGAGGATATTTGTTTTGAATAGTGGCCTGGTTGATAGGCGATAGTCTTGGACCAATCGATTTGTCCCATCCTTCTTCTTAACAAAGAGAGAAGGTGCTCCCCAAGCAGAGGAACTCGGACGGATGAAACCCAGACGGAGCGAGTTGTCAATTTCTTGCTTAAGTTCAAGGAGTTCATGTGGTGGCATTTTATAAGGACGCTTGGCAATAGGAGTGGTACCGGGTACCAAGTCAATGACAAACTTGACAGCTCGAGCATGGGGAATTCCCGGAAGTTCTTCTGGAAAGACATCTTGGAATTCTCGGACCACTGGAATGTTTTCAATCCCTTCAAGAGGCGACGCATTTAATGCATTCAAAGCATACAGCCGTGCCTCAGTATTACGGACGAGATGAGCATGGTAGCTTACTAGTTCATCTGAAGGGTGTAGGAGGTGGACGGTTTTGGTGGCACAAACGATCGATGCCGTATGAGCTTTCAACCAGTCCATCCCCAATATGAGATCAATGTTGGATGACTTTAGTAGGATGGGGTTGGCAAGGAATTATAATCCTTCAATTTCAACTGGAACATGGGGGCAAACCACAGAGGTTCGGCATTCGCCCCCAGGGGTGTTTACCACTATCGGGATGTTCATCTCTTCGCTCCTAATGTCATGCATGTATGCAAAATTTTCCGACATAAAGGAATGCGATGCTCCTGTATCAAACAATACAGAAGCAGGTACTGAGTTAACGAGAAGTGTACCCATCACGGTAGGAGGCTGGTCTTGAGCTTGACTCATATCAATGTTGTTGGCCTGACCACGAACATAAGCAGGCTTAGCGTTGAAGTTGCGGTTCTGGTTGTTGCCACTGCCAGTTGCGGGAAGTGTCAGCTGATTCAGATTCTGCCTGCAGTCTCTAGCACGGTGACCTGGACGGCCACACTTGAAGCACAGCCCGTCCTCAGGACGGGAAGGAGGAACTCGAGGCGGTGGAGCTGGGAGCCTCGTCTGCCTAGGTGGTGGAGGAGGCAGGCGAGGTGCAGCATAGGACGGCCTCGGAGTAGGAGCAGGTGCATGGTACATGTTGTTGGGAATCCAGATCTTCCGCTTCTGTGCAGATGAGCCCGAAGATGAGCCCATGTCACGGTTGCGCTTGCTGCTATCTTTGTATTCCTGCAGACCAGTCTCAACCTGAATAGCCTTGTTCACGAGGGTGGCGAAATCAGCATAGTCCTGAACGAGGAGTGCCAGCTTGATATCAGGGTGGAGGCCTTCACGGAACTTCTCCTGCCTGCGTGCATCAGTCGCAATGTCTTCTTCAGCATAGCGAGATAATTCCAGAAATTCCCGCTGATAAGCATCCACAGTCTTGTTGCCCTAGACCAAGTTGCGGAACTCACGCTTCTTCCGGTCCATGATTCCCTGGGGAATGTATCGAGCACAGAAAGCAGCCTTGAACTCTGCCCAAGTGATGATAGTTCCATCGGGCCGAGAGCGCCTGTGGCTGTCCCACCATTGAGCAGCGGGACCCTTCAGAAAGTACGCGGCAAAGTTGACATAGCTCGCGAGGGGCACATTGGCAGACTCCAGCTCATAGGAAATGTCACGGAGCCAGTCATCAGCATCTAGAGGCTGAGTTGAGCTGCGGTAGATCGCAGGGTTGAGACGGCAAAAGTCTTGCAGTGTCACGCCTTGTGGTTGGTTCATGTTCGGCCTTTGGAACTGATCCATGAGCCCTTGCATAAACTGGCGGTTCAGCTCAAACTGTTGGATCATCCCCGCCATATACTCAGGAGGCGGGGGTGGTGCATCGTTGGCAGGGCCACGCGGGCGGCCAGCTGGTCTAACCATCCTGTTAAATATTTAGCAGGGGTAGTTTAGCTTAAAGTAATTGAAAGGCATCGCACGCATTCATGAAGTAATCAAGCATAATGAAAGGGAAATGCGATAGATACTCCATAGTAGTTGAGTTCGACATACAGACCCATACATAAGTTCGATTATAGACTAACGATTACAAATTCGAAATTTGGCGATAGCCCGGACGCATTTGACGATACCCTGGACTCACTAGGCGGCGCGCAGGTACGCGGTGGAAGAGTACCACAACGAGATGTAGCGATAAGGCTACATCAACGTCGGAGAGGACGATCGAATCCTGGTAGCTGGCGGTGATAGAAGGTAGGGACAGGACCCTGTGTCCCGTTGTGACTCTGGTGAGGGTACCGCATCCAGTCGAGCAGCTGAGGTCCAAGTGCAGGGGTTCTACCCCCAACATCAGTCCACTCGAGAGCTGATGGTAGCTCTGTCCTGCTCGGCTCGCGGATGCGCATAGGTGGAACCGTCGGACAGTGTGATGGCTGCAGCTCTGTCAACGCGTCGTAAAGACGAGCGCGCGTAGCATACAACTCCACAGTCAGAGCTCGGAAAGTATGATCCATTGCCTCAGTGTACTGCACCAGAATCTGCGCATCGTAGCAACGCGTCACGTAGGGGGCGCAGACAGCGACGTAGGAACGGTCGCTGCGCTCCCGAACGTCAGAAGCGTAGGCAGTGAGATCAGACCCAGTCTCATCCCCAGCAGGAGCATGCGGGATGTATCTGAAAGGGCTCTCCTCCAGGTGAGGGTACGCTCCACGGAGACGGGTGATGGCGATGTAGGCCGCATCATGGACGGCCATCTCGACTGACACTCCAATACCTCAGAACACGTGGCGCTCGAGGGTCTCGCCGCCCCTCTGGTCGAAGATGCGAACCTCAGCCTGGTACTGGTACTGGTTATACTCGCGGAAATCCTCGAACACAGTGTACTCGGGGTACCAGCGATATCCCAGCCTGGTCAGGAGATCGACCAAAATGGCCGGGAACCCAGTCGTCTCAGTGGCCTATGTCAGGCGCACGTGCTGTCTTGCGGGACGCATCTGAAAATAAGATCGACGGATGTCAATGACAGTGTGTGTAATACATATTCAGGAGAAAAAGAGTAGGTAGTCCAGTGCTCCGGATCGATGTGATTCGAGAACCTAATGTTAGAGTTAGTAAAATCTTTGACCCGAAAAAGAAGAGAAAGTAGAGCCCAGAGTATAGGAAAGGAGTAAAGGATACTAATACCACCCAATTGAGATGTGGGCCCGTAAGCCACAACATCAGTGTTAGTAAAGTTTTTCAAACACTAGACTCAACTTTGGCCATGGAGTTGGAAAGGGGGCTACCTACAGGGAGTTGGCTCTGATACCAACTTGTGACGCCCTCGATTTAATCGTACGCTAACCATACACGCAAATGCGTACGATCAAACCCAAGGACTCACGGGAAGATATCACAACACAACACTAGACACAAATAAAATAACATCAGCTTCATATTACAAGCCAGGGGCCTCGAGGGCTAGAATACGAAAGCTCGATAAACACACGAGTCAGCGGAAGCAACAAATATCTGAGTACAGACATAAAACATGGGGTGCCTTAGAGAAGGCTAGCACAAAAGATACAACGATCGAACGAGGCGAGGCCTCCTGCCTGGGAACCTCCTAACTACTCCTGATCATCAGCGGCCTCCACGTAGTAGTAGGCACCGTCGGGGTAGCAGTCGTCGGTGGCGGGGACCTCCATCTCCTGGGCTCCATCATCTGGTCGCAGCAAACGGATCAAGAGGACAAGGGGGGAGCAAAGCAGCGGTGAGTACTCATCCAAAGTACTCGCAAGTCTTCCATCAGAACTATTCTAATTATGCATCAGTATCAAAGAAGGGGGGGTGTATATGTGGACTGACTGCAGCAATGCGAGAATAGAGAGAGAAGGCCTAGTCCTATCGAAGACTAGCATCTTCAGGGTCTTGCAGCAATAGACGAGAGTAGAACAGGGGTAACACAATAAATAGTCATATTGTTACAGCAATATTAAAGTGAGGTCACGCCTAAAGATCCTCCCTCGACTCCCTGCGAGGAAGCAATCCCGAGGCAAACTAATTCTAGTTAAGTAACAATTGTAGTTGTAAAAGATCGGGGCACAACTCCAAGTCGTCCTGTAACCGTGGACACGGCTATCCGAATAGTTAATTTTCATCCCTGCAGGGGTGCACCACATGTCCCGTCACGCTCGATAACACTCTGGCCGGACATACTTTTCTGGGTCCTGCCCGGCCTCGGAATATCGACACGTCGCAGCCCCACCTAAGACTAATCAGAGAGGCCAGCCCGCCGGTCTAAATCCTAAGCACAAAGGGTTCGTGGGCCCAGTTCCCCTTCACGCTCCTGCACGTGGCGTGGGCGGCCGACGTCAGTCCTAGCATCCCTTAATCACAAGTGCGATGCATCTCGGGACCACTCGGCGCGCGCTGCTACATTGCTGGCATCTGAAAAGCTTCGGCTGATACCGCGACGCCGAGTACCCATAATTCTTCCCGCGTAGCCGGTTAGTGCGAAAAGGTCTCCGACCAACCCAGATCAAATACCCAAATCCATTAGCATTTTAATTAGGCCACCAACACAATCTCACGGGAATCCACCCGTCTTACAACTAATCACCAATGATCCCAGTAACATGGTCGAGTAACTGTGTGGTTGTAACATCGGGGGAATCCGAGGTATCACCCTCATTGGATTCCGAACGATGTACCCGTCAAGGTGGGCTTAGAGGAATCACCCTCGGGGGTCCCACACTCGCGGGGTTGCACGACAGAGGCGTCATCGGGAATGGTGAAAGAGGAATCACCCTCGATAACCACGACCGACTAGCTATACTACAGAGATATCATCAGGAGTAGTTAGCGAGGTGTCACCCTCGGTACCCGATAGTATCTCTGTAGCGTCGTACAACGAAGGGGGTGAAAGTGCTGTGTCGGGTCTGGCTCGTCGATCAGAGATCGAGATTTGAAAACAAGCGGGGCAACTGATCTACAGGGTCAGAGGGGATGACTGCTCCACCTATACTAAGCAGATTAAAGGTACAGGACTGAAAGTAGCAGTTCATCAAAAACAGGCTATGCATCAGATATAGGAGCTCTACAACAGTAGCAAAATACTAATGCAAGAAGTAGGAAGAAAGACATAGGCGATATAGGAATGATCAAGGGGGGTTTGCTTGCCCTGCTGCTCTACTGCAAAGGACTGATCGGCAGGGTCGTAGATGTACCCGGCATCAGCGTCAGTCTCGGGGTCTACCGGTAATAAGAGGGGGAAGAAACAATAAATAATAGCACCAATGCAACACAAAGCATGACATGTAAAGATGCAGGCTAGACATGAGCTAACGCAGCAACATCCGTCATAGACGGGTCGGAAGAATATCTGGCGATATTTTTCCGGGTCTCGGGCTACTACCGGTTATACTGGAAACGAAGGAAAAGTTCCAAGTTTGCTATGCTAGGGACGCGTGACAGACGAACGGGCCGTGTATCCGGGTTCGTCTCGTTTTGCTGATCAACTTTCATGTTGAAAATAATTTGATCTGACTTACGGATTATTTTATATTATTTTTCAAAGTTTTATTAATTATTTAGGAATTAAAAACAGATTTAGCTATTTTAATAAAATCCCATTATGACATCATCGCGATGTCATGCTGACATCAACATTTGACTGGTCAACTTACGAGCGGGTCCCGAACGTCATAGGCACAAGTTTTTATTAAGATTAATTATTAATTAATCAGATTAATTTAGTGGGGGACCTAGGTGTCATACTCTAATTATTCTAATTAATTAATTTAACTAATATACCTATTTATTTATTTAGTAAAAACATTATTTTTATTTTTATTTTAACTATCGCATGGGGCCTCCGTGTCATAGACAGCGGGTGAATTGGCCCCACCGGTAAGTGGCCTAAGGCTATTTACTCATTTTATTATAGATACCTAACCGTGCAAATATCGTATTCCTCTAAATATCCATATACGCAAATACATATATCGCATCTCATACATACATACATACATACATACGCATCTAATACATCATTTATTTTTTATTTTCTCTCAAAACTCTCATCTCCCTCTCTGTTAACAGAGAGACACAGAACTCTCTCTCTGCTAACTCAACATAGAAGAACCAAATGTTCAAACCTTCCTACCGGAGTCTACCGTCGACGGATCGGGGTCCCGTTTGCCGGAACAGAACCGGGGTGGTGAAGGGAACGCGACGGTGGGAGGAGCCCGAGGAGGGGATCACCGACGTTGACGGGAAGGGGCGGAGGAGACGGCGGTGATGACGCGGTGGTGGTGATGCCGGTGAGGACGGTGGTGATGGTGGTGACGCGCCGGCGAGGGCCTCCCGGAGCCGTGGTGGTGGTGGTTGCCGGAGTTGGTGAAGGGGGCCGGCCGATGGTGGTCCGGGGGATGGCCGGCCGAGGTGTGGGGGCTCGGGTTGGGGCCGAGAGGGGCCGGCCGACGGGATGGGGAGGGCCCCGGCCGCCGGATCCAGAGGGGTGGTGGCCGGCTCTAGGGGAGAGGCGAGGGAGGCCGGCGGTGGAGAGGTGCTGGCCGGCGTGGTGGAGGGCCGAGGGGCTCGCCGGCCGGGAGTAGAGGGGCCGACGGGGGGAGAGGCCGCCAGCGGGAGGACCTGGGAGGGAGGAGGGGCGCCGGCCGAGGTGGGGCGAGGTGGAGAGGAGGGTCGTGGGGGGGTCTGGTTCTGGTGCGTGGGGGACTGGGAGGGAGAGATGCGAGGGGGGAGGGAGATGGAGATCGTGGGGGGCTATGTCGGTGGGGGTGGGGCCCCCCACGAGGGGGAGGCTGGCGGCGCTGGGAAACGGGGGAGTAGCGAGGGGGGGGGGCTCCCTCGCCACGGGGGGTCTAGGGTTTGAGGGGTGGGGTGGCCGGCTGGGCCATTTGGCCCAGTTGGGCCGGTTGGTTTTGTTTCACTTTTTTTTCTTTTTTTTTCTTTCTTTCACTATTTATTTTACTATCTGATTTTTCTTTTTAAATACTTTCTTTTACAATTTATTATACATACTTTTAATTCTTTCTTTCATATACATATTCTTTTAATATTTGTAATGAACTTATAAAGTACTTTTCTTTTGTTTTCAAATTTTGAATCCGGATAGACTTGAATCAACGCGGGTCTAAGATGGGAATTCGATGACGTGGCATCATTAGCGGTTGATCACTGTAGCTTAATTACAATAATTACTGTTGCAAAAGTCGAGGATGTCACAAGTTTCTTCTGATCTCTCTTATATGCATGATTTCATCTCCTTGTAATTCTCTTCGAGTTGTGGGTTTTGTTTGGCCAGCTTGATCTATGATTCTTGCAATGGGAGAAGTGCTTGGTTTTGGGTTCATACCGTGCGGTGACCTCACCCAATGATAGAAGGGGTAGCGAGGCACGCATCATGTTCTTGCCATCAACGGTAAAAAGATGGGGTTTTCATCATTGGTTTCAGATTATCCCTCTACATCATGTCATCTTGCTTAAGGCGTTACTCTGTTCGTCATGAACTCAATACACTAGATGCATGCTAGATAGCAGTCGATGTGTGTAGTAGTAGTAGTAGATGCAGAAAGTATTGGTCTACTTGTCTCGGACGTGATGCCTATATGTATGATCATTGCCTTAGATATCGTCATGACATTGCGCGGTTCTATCAATTGCGCGACAGTAATTTGTTCACCCACTGTAATATTTGCTATTTTGAGAGAAGCCTCTAGTGAACACTATGGCCCCCGGATCTACTTCACACCATATTTTCAGCCTTACTCTTTTACTTCGTTGCACTTTCCACCTTCAGATCTCACTTTGCAATCAATCTTGAAGGGATTGACAACCCCTTCATAGCGTTGGGTGCAAGCTCGTTTGTGTTTGCGCAGGTACTCTGTACTTGACGAGATTCTCCTACTGGATTGATACCTTGGTTCTCAAACTGAGGGAAATACTTATTGCTCCTTTGCTGCATCACCCTTTCCTCTTCAAGGTAAAAACCAACGCAAGCCCAGTCTTCGTCAACGTGTCAATCTTTGGCGCTGTTGTGTGTTGCCGTAGCAGAAGAATTTCTCGCGCCGTTGCCGGGGAGATTCAAGTCAAGAACTCATCCAAGTAAGTGTCGCAAACTCATCTCTTGCATTTACTTTTTTGCCAATCGTTTTCCTCTCCCCCACTTCTGAAAAACAAAAATTTACAAAAATATTTTCCTTTTTCGTTTGCCCCTTTTCTTTCGCTTGATTTCTGTTTGCTTGTGTGCTATGTGCCTTCAATATGTTTGCATCTTCGCTTGCTGAAAATCTATTGATATGGATCCTCATCCACTTGCTAATCTCTTTAAGAGATCCAATTATGTTGATCCAATTGCTAGTGAGTTGAGTGCACTTGACTTTCTCTATGGAGTTTTGCTTGAGATGCATGAATCTGAAAATCGTGATGAGGAAATTTATGAAGTGATTGACGAGGGCTCCTTGAATGAAAAGCATGATTGCAATGGTTTCACTATAAATCCTATTAGTGTCAATCATGCTAAAAATATGCAAAACCCTAAGCTTGGGGATGCTAGTTTTGCTATCTCCACTACTTGTTGCAATGATATTTGCAATAATATTGAAAGTGGATTTGGAGAAGTCATGACTTTAGTTGATGATAATCCCACTATTTTTGAAGAGCGTCAACTTTGCATGCATGTGGATCATGAAAATAATACCCTTTGTGATAGCTATATTGTTGAATTTGATTATGATCCCACATGTAATTGCTATGAGAGAGGAAAATATTGTGGTAGAAACTTTCATGTTACCAAATTACCTCTCGTTATGTTGAAATTGCTATTGTCTCTTTCTTCTTCCTTGCATTTGTTAACTATTGGTTGTCTTGCCAATTTGTTCTCCTATAAAATGCCTATGCATAGGAAGTATGTTAGACTTAGATGTTATTTTCACATGCTTTATGATGCTCTCGTTGTGCTTCAATTCTTGTCTTTTGTGTGAGCATCATTGAATTTCCAATGCCTAGCTAAGGGTGTTAAACAATAGCGCTTGTTGGGAGGCAACCCAATGAATTTATCTTTGCTTTTTGCTCTCTGTTTTGTTGCGTCCACACCATCATAATTCTATTATGATTGTGTCTTTTGTGTTTCTTTTTTGTGTTTGAGCCAAGCAAAACCTTTATGACTAGTCTTGGTGATGGTTGTTTGATCGTGCTGGAAAAAGAGAGAAACGTTTCGCTCACGAGATTATTTTTAATTTTTATACAGAAAGAGCTTTTGAGTTGATTCTTTTTTCTGATCGTTGATATGCCTTTTTCCCAGGTAGTCGTAATTGTTCAGAATTCTTGAGGTACCAGAAGTATACGAAGTATATAGATTGCTAGAGACTGGTCTGTTTTTGACAGATTCTGTTTTTGTTGAGTTGGTTGCTTGTTTTCATGAAACTATGGATAGTATCGGGGGTACCAGCCATGGAAAAGTGAGAATACAGTAATAATACACCAATATCAATAGAAATATGCTATGAAAGTAGTCCCAAAGGCGATAGGTACCCAAAGAGGATACAAAAACCTCCATCTTCATGTGCATTGAGTAGAAAGAGAAGTCTTGGTTCCTCTCAATTAGTTTTGAGACATGGATTTGGTAATATTAAGAGTTATGTTAGTAGGGTGTTGTGAATCTAGAAATACTTGTGTTGAAGTTAGTGATTCCCGTAGCATGCACGTATGGTGAACCTCTATGTTAGGAAGTCAGAGCATAATTGATCTATTGATTGTCATCCTTTGTGCTGAGGTCGGGATCGCGCGATGGTTAAGCACCTACCAACCCTTCCCCTAGGAGTATGCGTTTAGCACTTTGTTTCGATTAATAATAAAAACTTGCGCAACAAGTATGTGAGTTCTTCATGAATAATGTGAGTCCATGGTATAGATGCACTTTCACCTTCCACCATTGCTAGACTCTCCAGTGCCGCGCAACTTTCGCCGGTACACAAACCCACCATATGCTTCCTCAAAACAGCCACCATACCTACCTATTATGGCATTTTCATAGCCATTCCGAGATATATTTGTTGGAATTATGTGCTAGAGGCAATAATAAATATAGTTATTATTATAATTCCTGTATCAAGATAATCGTTTATTATCCATGCTATAATTGTATTGAATGAAGACTCATTTACATGTGTGGATACATAGACAAAACACCGTCCCTAGCAAGCCTCTAGTTGGCTAGCCAGTTGATCAAAGATAGTCAGTGTCTTCTGATTATGAACAAGGTGTTGTTGCTTGATAACTGGATCACGTCATTAGGAGAATCATGTGATGGACTAGACCCAAACTAATAGACGTAGCATGTTGATCGTGTCATTTTGTTGCTACTGTTTTCTGCGTGTCAAGTATTTATTCCTATGACCATGAGATCATATAACTCACTGACACTGGAGGAATGCTTTGTGTGTATCAAACGTCGCAACGTAACTGGGTGACTATAAAGATGCTCTACAGGTATCTCCGAAGGTGTTAGTTGAGTTAGTATGGATCAAGACTGGGATTTGTCACTCCGTGTGAACGGAGAGGTATCTCGGGGCCCACTCGGTAATACAACATCACACACAAGCCTTTCAAGCAATGTAACTTAGTGTAAGTTGCGGGATCTTGTATTACGGAACGAGTAAAGAGACTTGCCGGTAAACGAGATTGAAATAGGTATACGGATACTGACGATCGAATCTCGGGCAAGTAACATACCGAAGGACAAAGGGAATGACATACGGGATTATATGAATCCTTGGCACTGAGGTTCAAACGATAAGATCTTCGTAGAATATGTAGGATCCAATATGGGCATCCAGGTCCCGCTATTGGATATTGACCGAGGAGTCTCTCGGGTCATGTCTACATAGTTCTCGAACCCGCAGAGTCTGCACACTTAAGGTTCGACGTTGTTTTATGCGTATTAGAGTTATATGGTTGGTTACCAAATGTTGTTCGGAGTCCCGGATGAGATCACAGACATCACGAGGGTTTCCGGAATGGTCCGGAAACGAAGATTGATATATAGGATGACCTCATTTGATTACCGGAAGGTTTTCGGAGTTACCGGGAATGTACCGGGAATGACGAATGGGTTCCGGGAGTTCACCGGGGGGGGCAACCCACCCCGGGGAAGCCCATAGGCCTTGAGGGTGGCACACCAACCTTAGTGGGCTGGTGGGACAGCCCAAAAGGGCTCTATGCGCCAAGCAAAGAAAATCGAGAGAAAAAGGAAAAAAAAAGGAGGAGGTGGGAAGGAAGGGGGACTCCCTCCCACCAAACCAAGTCCAACTCGGTTTGGGGGGGAGTCCTCCTCCCTTGGACTCGGCCTTCCCCCTTGGGGCTCCTTGAGCCCCAAGGCAAGGTCCCCTCCCTCCCACCTATATATACGGAGGTTTTAGGGCTGATTTGAGACGACTTTTCCACGGCAGCCCGACCACATACCTCCACGGTTTTTCCTCTAGATCGCGTTTCTGCGGAGCTCGGGCGGAGCCCTGCTGAGACAAGGTCATCACCAACCTCCGGAGCGCCGTCACGCTGCCGGAGAACTCTTCTACCTCTCCGTCTCTCTTGCTGGATCAAGAAGGCCGAGATCATCGTCGAGCTGTACGTGTGCTGAACGCGGAGGTGCCGTCCGTTCGGTACTAGATCGTGGGACTGATCGCGGGATTGTTCGCGGGGCGGATCGAGGGACGTGAGGACGTTCCACTACATCAACCGCGTTCTCTAACGCTTCTGCTGTACGGTCTACAAGGGTACGTAGATCACTCATCCCCTCTCGTAGATGGACATCACCATGATAGGTCTTCGTGCGCGTAGGAAATTTTTTGTTTCCCATGCGACGTTCCCCAACAATATTGCCATGCAACTCTCACCGTTCCGTCTCATGACTTGTGCCGTCACTCTCATATTGCCATTGCATGATCGTAAGATAGCTAGCGAGATGTTTCAACGTCATACGCCAAGCTAGATCGTTGCACATCCCGGTACACTGCCGGAGGCATTTCCTATAGAGTCATCATCGTTCTAAGCTTTGAGCTGTGAGTAAATAAAAGTGTGATGTTCATCATTATTAGAGCATTGTCCCATGTGAGAAAGGGCGATGCAGCACAGGAGCAGTAAGTATTTCCCTCAGTTGAGAACCAAGGTATAAATCCAATAGGAGAATCGCGTCAAGTCCAGAGTACCTGCCCAAACACAAAAGAGCTTGCACCCAACGCTATAAAGGGGTTGTCAATCCCTTCAAGATTGATTGCAAAGTGACATCTGAAGGTGGAAAGTGCAACGAAGTAAAAGTGTAAGGCTGAAAATATGGTGTGGAGTAGACCCGGGGGCCATAGTGTTCACTAGAGGCTTCTCTCAAAATAGAAGTATTATGGTGGGTGAAGAAATTACTGTCGAGCAACTGATAGAACCGCGCAAAGTCATGACGATATCTAAGGCAATGATCATACATATAGGCATCACGTCCGAGACAAGTAGACCGATACTTTCTGCATCTACTACTATTACTCCACACATCGACCGCTATCGAGCATGCATCTAGTGTATTGAGTTCATGACGAACAGAGTAACGCCTTAAGCAAGATGACATGATGTAGAGGGATAATCTCAAACCAATGATGAAAACCCCATCTTTTTACCCTTGATGGCAACAACATGATGCGTGCCTCGCTACCCCTTCTGTCATTGGGTGAGGTCACCACACGGTATGAACCCAAAGCCAAGCACTTCTCCCATTGCAAGAATCATAGATCTAGTTGTCCAAACAAAACCCACAACTCGAAGAGAATTACAAGGATATGAAATCATGCATAAGAGAGATCAGAAGAAACTCAAATACGATTCATAGATAATCTGATCATAAATCTACAATTCATCGGATCTCGACAAACACATCGCAAAAGAAGATTACATCGGATAGATCTCCATGAAGATCATGGATAACTTTATATTGAAGATCCAAGAGAGAGAAGAAGCCATCTAGATACTAGCTATGGACCCATAGGTCTATGGTGAACTACTCACGCATCATCAGAGAGGTCATGGTGTTGATGAAGAAGCCCTCCGTATCCGAATCCCCCCTCCGACAGGGCACCAGAACGTGCCCCAGATGGGATCTTGCGGAGAAAGAAGCTTGCGGCGGCGTAAAAGTACTTTCGATGATCTCTTGATTTTTTCTGGGATTTTAGGGAATATATAGGTGAAATACCTAGGACAGGGGAGCCACGGGAAGCTCACAAGCCTGTTAGGCCCGCCCCCCTAGGCCGGACCTGGTGGGCTTGTGACCTCCTCCGACGTCCCCTGCCTTGGTTCTCAAGTCTCCCGCGTGTCTTTTGTTATGGAAAAAAATCATTCCGCAGATTTTATTCTGTTTGGACTCCGTTTAAAATTCTCCTCTGAAAAGGGTCAAAAACACGGAAAAAACAGGAACCGACACTGAGTTAATAAGTTAGTCCCAAAAAAGATATAAAAAGCAGACAAAAGATCCAAAGTCTGACAAGATAATAGCATGAAACCATCAAAAATTATAGATACGTTGGAGATGTATCAAGCATCCCCAAGCTTAACTCCTTCTCGTCCTTGAGTATGGAAGTGATAAAGACTGAATTTTTGATGTGGAATGCTACCTAGCATAGTTGTCCTTTGCCACTTCTTTCATGTGACATGAATGTTCAGATCCGTAAGATTCAAAACAATAGTTTGCTATTGACATGATAACAATAATACTTCAAGCAAACTAGCAAGGTAATCATGAACTTTCAAAATAGCAAGGTCAAAGAAAGTTATCCCTACAAAAACATATAGTCTGGCTATGCTCCATCATCCTCACACAACTAATGTAAATCATGCACAACCCCGGTATTGGCCAAGTAATTGTTTTCGCACTCTTACTTTCACAAACCTTTTATAACTATCACGCAATACATGAGCGTGAGCCATGGATATAGCACTGTAGGTGGAATAGAGTGTGGTGGTGGTTGTGAGACAAAAAGGAGGAGATGGTCACATTGACTCGGCGTATCAAAGGGCTATGGAGATGCCCATTAATAAATATCAATGTGAATGAGTAGGGATTGCCATACAAGGGATGCACTAGAGCTATAAGTATGTGAAAGCTCAAAAGGAGAACTAGTGGGTGTGCATCGAACTTGCTTGCTCACGAAGACCTAGGGCAATTTGAGGAAGCCCATCATTGGAATATACAAGCCAAGTTATATAATGAAGATTACCACTAGCATATAGTACTGACAAATCAAGAAGCTCTCAATCATCAAGAACATGGTGTTATTATGAAGCACAAGTGTGGAAAAAGATAGTAGCATTGTCCCTTCTCTCTTTTTCTCTCTTTTTTTATTTGGGCTCTTGGGCCTCTTTTTTCTTCTCTTTTCTCATTTTTTATTTGGGCTCTTTGTCCTTTTTTTTATTTCCTCACATGGGACAATGCTCTAATAATGATGATCATCACACTTTTATTTACTCACAGCTCAAAACTCTGAACGATGATGACTCTATAGGAAATGCCTCCGGCAGTGTACCGGGATGTGCAACGATCTAGCTTGGCGTATGGCGTTGAAACATCTCGCTAGCTATCTTACGATCATGTAATGGCAATATGAGAGTGACGGAACAAGTCATGAGACGGAACGGTGGGAGTTGCATGGCAATATATCTTGGAATGGCTACGAAAATGCCATAGTAGGTAGGAATGGTGGCTGTTTTGAGGAAGGCATATGGTGGGTTTGTGCACCGGCGAGAATTGCACGGTACTAGAGAGGATAGAAATTGTGGAAGGTGAAATTGCATCTGTACCATGGACTCACATTAGTCATGAAGAACTCACATACTTGTTGCGAAAGTTTTTATTAGTAATTGAAACAAAGTGCTAAACGCATACTCCTAGGGGAAGGGTTGGTAGGTGTTAACCATCGCGCGATCCCGACCTCAACACAAAGGATGACAATCAATAGATCAATTATGCTATGTCTTCCTAACATAGCAGTTCACCATACGTGCATGCTACAAGAATCACTAACTTCAACACAAGTATTTCTAGATTCACGACACCCTACTAACATAGCTCTTAATATTACCAAATCCACGTCTCAAAACTAATTGAGAGGAATCAAGACTTCTCTTTCTACTCAATGCACATGAAGATGGAGGTTTTTGTATCCTCTTTGGGTACCTATCACCTTTGAGACTACTTTCATAGCATAAGCCAATTACCAAGTCACGCACCGCCGTGCTCTAAAAGATCTAAGTGAAGCACATAGAGCAAAATATCTAGCTCAAAAGATATAAGTGAAGCATGATGAGCATTCTAGCAAAATCATGATGAGTGCATGTCTCTCTCTAAAGGTGTGCATCAAGGATGATTGTGACACAACAAAAAGAAAAGATTCCTAAGATACAAGACGCTCCAAGAAAAACACATATCATGTGGTGAATACAAATATAGCTCCAAGTAATGTTACCGATGGATTGAAGACGAAAGAGGGGATGCCTTCCTCGGGCATCCCCAAGCTTAGGCTTTTTGGTGTCCTTGAATTTTGTTGGGGATGCCTTGGGCATCCCCAAGCTTGAGCTCTTTCCACTCCTTATCTCTTTGTCCATGAGAACATCACCCAAAACTTGAAAACTTCACAACAAAAACTTAAACAGAAACTCGTGATAACATTAGCACAAAAAAACAAACTACCACCACTTTAGGTACTGTAGCAATCTTGATTTCTATTTATATTGGTGTTGGGCTACTGTATTCTCACTTTTCCATGGCTAGTACCCCCCGATACTATCCATACTTTCATAAAAACAAGCAACCAACTCAACAAAAGCAGAATCTGTCAAAAACAGACCAGTCTGTAGTAATCTGTATACTTCGTATACTTATGGTACCTCAAAAATTCTGAACAATTACGACTGCCTGGGCAAAAGGCATATCAACCAGCAGCAAAAAGAATCAACTCAACAGCTCTTGCTGAATAAAAATTAAAAATCATCTCGTGAGCGAAAAGTTTCTGTCTTTTTCCAGCAGGATCAAACAACCCTCACAAAGACTAGTCATAAAGGTTTTGCTTGGCTCAAACATAAAAACAAACACAAAAAACACAATCACAACAGAATTATGATGGTGTGGACGCAACAAAACATAAAGAAAAAGATAAATTCATTGGGTTACCTCCCAACAAGCGCTATTGTTTAACGCCCTTAGCTAGGCATAAGGCGATAAAATCACGTATCGTCATCTTTGGTGCTCAAACCATAAGTGGCCCTCATCATGGATTTATAAGGCAATCTTATTTTATTTCTAGGAAAGTGTTCCATGCCCTTATTTAAAGGAAAATGAAATCTAATATTCCCTTCCTTCATATCGATGATAGCACCGATAGTCCTTAGTAAAGGTCTACCAAGAATAATAGGGCAAGTAGGATTGCAATCAATGTCAAGCACAATGAAATCCACGGGTACATAGTTCCTATTTGCAATAATAAGAACATCATTGATCCTTCCATGGGTTTCTTGACAGTAGAATCTGCAAGATGCAAATTAAGAGAACACTCTTCAAGCTCATTAAAACCCAGAACATCACATAAAGACTTTGGAATCGCGGAAACACTAGCACCCAAATCACACAAAGCATTGCATTCATAGTTTTTTATTTTGATTTTGATAGTAGGTTCCCACTCATCATGAAGCTTTATAGGGATAGAGACTTCCAATTCAAGTTTCTCTTCAAGATATTTTATCATAGCTTCGACGATATGATCGGTAAAGGCCTTGTTTTGGCTATAAGTGTGTGGAGAGTTTAGCATGGATTGCATCAAGGAAATGCATTCAATCAAGGAGCAACTATCATAATTGAATTCCTTGAAATCCAAAGTAGTAATTTCATTACTACTCAAAGTTTTAATATCTTCTACTCCACTTTCAATGCTTTTAGCATCAAGATAGATGGACTCCGAATCATTGGGGTTCTTTTCAACCAAAGTGGATTCATATCCAGCCCCATCATCATAGGGTTTGACACAAGAAAACAAAGATTCAACGGGAGTCACACCAAGCACTTTAAGATCTTCATGATTCTTATCACGAGAACACGCCTTTTTAAGCCATTCATGTCTAGCACGAATTTGAGCGGTTCTTTCTTTGCTCTCAATCATGGAAACACGCATAGCTTTCAAAGTTTCATCCATATTGATCTTGGGAGGAGCACATCTAACTTTCAAAGCATCAATATCACTAGACATTCTATCAACGCTCTTAGCCAAATCGTCAATTTTGAGTAGTTTTCCTCTATGGACGCATTGAAAATCTTTTGCGAGTTGATAAACTCTTTGATATTACTCTCTAGATAAGAGGGTATTCTATTGTAATTTTCATGAGTGTTGTTGTAGGAGTTGCCAAAGTTATTAGAGGAGTTACTAGGAAAAGGCCTAGGAACATAGTTTCCTCTAAAAGCATTGTTGTTGCCAAAATTATTCCTACCAACAAAATGAACGTCCAAGCTAGCGTTGCTACTCTCAATAAAGGAAGACGAGGGCATATCATTAGGATCTAAAGGAGCACTTATACTAGCAACCAAATTTATTAACTCATCCATCTTAGCACTCAACGAGTTAATTTCTTCGATAGCATGTACTTTCTTACTAGTAGGTGACCTTTCAGTGTGCCACTGGGAGTAGTTCATCATGATATTGTCTAGGAGTTTTATGGCTTATCCTATGTGATTTTCATGAACGTTCCACCTGAGGCGGAGTCCAAGATATTTCTAGAAGCGAAATTCAAGCCAGTGTAAAATATTTGTATAATCATCCAAAGACTCAAGCCATGAGCGGGACAATTTCTAATCATCAATTTCATTCTCTCCCAAGATTGTGCAACATGTTCATGATAAAGTTGCTTAAAATTCATGATATCATTACGGAGAGAGATAATCTTAGCCGGCAGAAAATACTTGGATATAGAAGCATCTTTGCACTTATCCCAAGAATCGATACTATTTTTGGGCAAAGACGAAAACCAAGTTTTTGCTCGATCTCGCAACGAGAAAGGAAAAAAGCTTCAATTTAATCACATCATTATCCACATCTTTCTTCTTTTGCATATCACAAAGCTCAATGAAGGTGTTAAGATGGGATGCGGCATATTCACTAGGAAGGCCGGAGAATTGCTCTTTTATAACAAGATTCAGCAAAGCGGCATTGATTTCGTATGACTCCGCACTAGTGGCGGGAGCAATCAGAGTACTAGTAAAACCATTATTATTAGTATTCGAGAAGTCACAAAGTTTGGTGTTTTCATTCATGGTGACTTCGGCAAGCAAGCAAGCACACAAGCGAACAAATAGTAGGCGAGAGAAAGGGCGAACGAAAAAGGCAAAGATTTTTTTTGTAAAATCTGTTTTTCAGAAGTGGGGGAGAGGAAAACGAGAGGCAAAAAAAGTAAATGCAAGAGATGAGTTTGCGACACTTACTTGGATGAGTTCTTGACTTGACCCTCCCCGGCAACAGTGCCAAAAATCCTTCTGCTACGGCGACAGAAACCTTTCTGTCACTCCTTGACCTTGCATTGGTTTTTCCCTTGAAGAGGAAAGGGCGATGCAGCACAGGAGCAGTAAGTATTTCCCTCAGTTGAGAACCAAGGTATCAATCCAGTAGGAGAATCGTGTCAAGTCCAGAGTACCTGCGCAAACCAAAAAGAGCTTGCACCCAACACTATAAAGGGGTTGTCAATCCCTTCAAGATTGATTGCAAAGTGAGATGTGAAGGCGAAAAGTGCAATGAAGTAAAAGTGTAAGGCTGCAAATATGGTGTGGAGTAGACCCGGGGGCCATAGTGTTCACTAGAGGTTCTCTCAAAATAGCAAATATTATGGTGAGTGAACAAATTACTATCGAGCAATTGATAGAACCGCGCAAAGTCATGACGATATCTAAGGCAATGATCATACATATAGGCATCACGTTCGAGACAAGTAGACCGATACTTTCTGCATCTACTACTATTACTCCACACATCGACCGCTATCCAGCATGCATCTAGTGTATTGAGTTCATGACGAACAGAGTAACGCCTTAAGCAAGATGACATGATGTAGAGGGATAATCTCAAACCAATGATGAAAACCCCATCTTTTTACCCTTGATGGCAACAAAACGATGCGTGCCTCGCTACCCCTTCTGTCACTGGGTGAGGTCACCGCGTGGTATGAACCCAAAACCAAGCACTTCTCCCATTGCAAGAATCATAGATCTAGTTGGCCAAACAAAACCCACAACTCGAAGAGAATTACAAGGATATGAAATCATGCATAAGAGAGATCAGAAGAAACTCAAATAAGATTCATAGATAATCTGATCATAAATCCACAATTCATTGGATCTCGACAAACACACCGCAAAAGAAGATTACATCGGATAGATCTTCATGAAGATCATGGAGAACTTTGTATTGAAGATCCAAGAGAGAGAAAAAGCCATCTAGCTACTACTATGGACCCGTAGGTCTATGGTGAACTACTCACGCATCATCGGAGAGGTCATGGTGTTGATGAAGAAGCCCTCCGTATCTGAATCCCCCCTCCGGCAGGGCACCAGAACGTGCCCTAGATAGGATCTTACGGAGACAGAAGCTTGCAGCGGCGGAAAAGTACTTTCGATGATCTCTTGATTTTTTCTGGGATTTTAGGGAATATGTAGGTGAAAGACCTAGGGCAGGGGAGCCACAGGGAGCTCACAAGGCCGCTAGGCCCGCCCCACCTAGGCCGGGCCTGGTGGGCTTGTGACCTCCTCCGACGTCCCGTGCCTTGGTTCTCAAGTCTCCCGCGTGTCTTTTGTTATGGAAAAAACCATTCCGCAGATTTTATTCCATTTGGACTCCGTTTAAAATTCTCCTCTGAAAAGGGTCAAAAACACGGAAAAATAGGAAGTGGCACTTGGCACCGAGTTAATAAGTTTGTCCCAAAAAAGATATAAAAGGCATACAAAACATCCAAAGTTTGACAAGATAATAGCATGAAACCATAAAAAATTATAGATACGTTGGAGACGTATCATGCAACGAGCCAACTCTCTAAACAAGATAAATATGATAAATCAAGAGAGTTTGAAAATGTACCTAAATAAAAGCTCTTAAAAAGATAAGCATGAAAACTAAGAGCTAAGCATGACAATAGCTATGGAAAGATAAAGAACACACAAAAAAGATAAGCATGAAACCTATGTTGTGTTCTAGAGTGGAATGGAGACTGTCTCTCTCCCAAACAAGGCAGGCTAGGTTCTGACTTGTTATGAACAGCAAGAAAAACTAAAATAAACTAAAAAGTAAAGAGCTGGACGCTCCAAACATAGCACATATCATATGAAGTGATAAAAATATAGCATGGAGATGGACGAACTGATGATTGTTGATAGAGAAGGGGATGCACGGGGGCATCCCCAAGCTTAGACGCTTGAGTCTCCATTGAATATTTCTTGGGGTGCATGGGGGCATCCCCAAGCTTGAGCGCTTGACACTCTTGTATCTTCTTTCATCATCTCCCATCGCATACTTGAAAACTCCCTTCATACGTAACTCATCATAACCTAATTAGAGTGGTTAGTACCCTTAATAAAATAATTCATTACCTACTGGAAATAAAGATTTTCATGAAAAGCTACTGTTTCTCATATTTTCCAAAAGGTTTTTGCAAAGGAAAAGCAAGCTTAAGATTTGCAAAATTGTGAAAACGCAAAACGTGGCAGAATTTGTGAAAAACAGAACAACAGGTAGTTAATAATTTATTCGGGGCACTTCTGCAACTCAAATCAAGAAACTCAGAACAGATGCCAGAAAGGAAATTATATAGAGCATGCTGTCAAAACAATTCAGATTAAAAAGATGATATGGTGATTTTTGGCGATTTTTTTCGTCACGCAGACAGAATCTGTTTCTGGACAGCATGTCATAATTTTTGAACTTTCTTGCAGTCGGAGGCTATAACTTGGCACAAAGCTTAAAGATAAAGATACATTGATGTTGCTACAGTAGTAACAAGCATGAAGACCACTAAAACTGAAAGTAAAAACTCAAAGTAAAGATAACAAGGGTTGTCTCCCTAGATCTCTTTCTTTATAGCCATAAAGATAGGCTTAAGATTTTAATGATGCTCTCGCAGGAATAAGAGTTGTAGAACAAAAGAGAGCATCAAGAAGCAAATACAAAACACATTTAAGTCTAACATGCTTCCTATGCATAGGAATATTGCAATAGAATAATTCATTGAAGCACAAAGCAATAAGCATAGGAAGGCAAAACGAGTGCAGCTTCAAAACCTTCGACATGAAGAGAGGAAACTTCTTATTTTTTAGATATTTAGAACTATGTCTCCCCCTCTCATTATAAATTTCAGTGGCATCATCGATGAACTCAACAATATAAGTATCACATAAAGCATTGTTACCATGATCCACATGGACTTCATGAAGAGGATAAAACTTGGAGTAAAAGAGAGACTGAATCTCTTCCTAATCCCGTAGGTGAGAATCATCTAGTAGCGTATACCATTCCAATGCTTTTCCTTTCAGTGACAAGGAAAATAATTTCCTTGTGACTCCATCTCTTGTCAAACCCGAAATCCTAAACAACTCACAAAGTTCTGTAAGTTTCAACAAATGAATACTAGGATTGACTGTTCCATCTCCTGCATAACAATCATTCCTAATTATTTTAATTATCTCAAGTGGTATTTTGAATGGGATACATCCAGTAGGTGGAGTAGACTTTTCTACCACAGGTGTGGTAAAGCGGCCTTCCCCAAGCAGCAAACTAAGAGTGCAGTTTTCCATAAGCCTAACCAGTTCAATCACTAATTATGATAATGTGTATGGCTTGATCAATTGATACCTCTTTCATATCACCAATAACAAGAAAGAACAAAGCAACTAATTTTTTTTGTGGTTTTTGGTATAAGACTCTAAAGCAAAAACTGAAAAGCAAACTAACAAGACTAAAAAGCAAAGGTAAAAGATAGTGTGCTACTCCCCTATCATGAAGACTGGAGTCCCCGGCAACGGCGCCAGAAATTCGCTAGATGACGAGTTGATGGATATACGTCTCGCCCCTCGTTGGTTACCCCAAGTGGAAGGTGGAGATGTAGTCAGCAACAAATTTCCCTTACAGGGAGACTGTAAGGTTTATCGAACCAGGAGGACTCCTAGGCTCAACAAGTAGGTGTCTTCCACCCTGGCTCTAGCAGAAGACGTGGACCTGCACACACAACAAATAAATTTCCTCCCAACAAGTACACAAAGGTTGTCAATCTCTCTGGCCTTGTAGTTTGTAAAGGATCAAAACACAAGCGGGAAGGTAATATTGATTGCAACGGAAAAGCAAATGAAAGCGATAAATGATGGAGGTGTAAACAATGATGGTGATATGGACCGGAGTCACATGACGTTCACTAGTGATGTCTCTCTCCCAAAAGACGATAAACAACTATGCTTGGGTAAACAAATCACAGTTAGGCAATTGCCAGAATTATGATCGCACCGCAATGCTAATTATGCTCCTTGATAGTTGGAGGTTCAATAGTAATGGGCAGTAGGACAAGACAAGTAGATCGTTTATTCATTAGCATCTACTTACTAATCATCCGCCTTGAGATATCTATCCATAACATCTCTCCGGTATTAAGTTACGAGCCCCACCCAAACTGTAAACTCAAAGCAACGGACAACTGCATTAACGAACTATGCGTAAGGTAAACAATCCTTGCAACCGTGGTCACAAGCACTGTTGATTTCTCCCTGGTGGCAACAAGCACATCCCCTAGTCTCATGTTTCTGTCACTCAAGCTAGACATCGAGGGGCATGAGCCCATAATCATGCATAATGCTCTCTCTTGTAGTTAAAATCTACTACTTGGCCAAAGCAATAAAAAGCAACGGAGCACATGCATGAATCACTAAGGAACATAATATAAAAGGATAATCAAATATATAACTCATAACAATCAGAACATAATCTCATAATCCATCAGATCCCAACAAACCGAGCATAGAAATAGCAAGAGAATTACATAGATGCCTTGATCATGTAGGGCAGCGCACAAGGACTAATCATTGAAGCACAAGATTGGAGAGAAGACATCACATAACTACTGGTCATGGACTCATGGTCCAAGGAGGACTACTCACGGCACGTCCGGGAAGCGTCCATGGCGGTGGATGTGACAGCCCGAGACCGATGCTCCAGAAGATACCCCTTTTATTCCGTTTTCGTCATGTGGCTTATTTGTCTCTCGCACTCATCATCGCATCATTCGCATCATCCTCATTGCATCGGCATCCCGTTGCCGCCAGTTTACAAAAGTTGCATCCGTTATTAGTTGCCAGTTCTCTCCATGTTCGTCGTTACCCGTTCTGAGCCCAACCACACATGCACGCGCCCGCGACATCGTCAAAACCTTGTTTTTAATAGTGTGTATAAAATATTCTTGGATTGGGATGAAACTTGGCGTGTGGCTTATTTAGATATAGGTAGGCTGCCTACCAATTTTTGTCGCAATCGGAGTCCGTCTGGTACCCTAACGGTAGACCGTAGCAGCACCGTCCTCGGTTATTCGTCAGACGTTTTCGGTGTTTGTAAATCATGTTGTCGGGTGTCGTTCTCCCTCTCATCTCCGGCTAGCCTACCCTACACAGCCCCACCACGCCATTCCCGCGTCCGTGGTCGTCCGACCGTGATCCCGTGGTCGAAAACCGAGCCGGATTCGGATAACCCTAGCCCCGTGTCTATAAATAGATAACCCCCCTTCCATTTTTAGTCTATCCCTAACCCTGCCTCGTTTTCCATGCACCCCTAACCCTAGCCGCCACCCAGCTTCTCTCCCACCTCCTCCGCCAGCCGCGGGCCCGTCAAGACCTAGATCAGGCCCTAGGAAGCCCATCTGGGCCTGACCCCGAGCTCCCTTGCCGCTCCTCCCATGGCAGCCGTGTCCGAGCCCCTATGCCGCTCCGTCGTAGCGTTGATGCTCGCCATGGAGGTCGCCGCACCCCGTCTGACCGCCGGTGAGCGCCAATGGAGGCTTCCCGCAGCTTCTTCCCTCGCCCTCACCCTGTTCTCTCTCCCTCTTCTACGCAGGGACCCAGGGCAGCCATGGCCATGGACACATGTTGAAATAATTTGAAGTCTGAAATCTGTTATATTTTGCTGATGTCTTGCCATGAGTTTTGCTAGTGATCTATAGCTTTTTTGAGGTTGGTGCAATGGAGTTAGTTGTATTCCTTAGGATTATCTTGCATGATGTAAATTTTCATGCCTTTTGGTGCCCTGTAGCATATAGTTTTGCTGCTGTCAATATGCCTTCAGATCAAAAACTGCACTGTCAAAAACTGATATTTTCACTAAGTCTCAAACTGTGTGTGAGATGCCATTTTTGAGTTCTTTTTCTAGTGATCCATGCTTCCATGCTAGATGTTATTAGTAGTATGTTGTAGTGCATCTTGACCACTACCGCCTCATGTCTTGTTTGAGCATTTTGGATTTATGTAGCTTTTGTTTTGGGGTGTAGAAAATGCCATGTTGCTGTTTTTGGCAGATTATGACTATTTCTTCTGTAGCTTGTATTTGTTGAACCGTTGCTCCGTTTTGATCGTGTCCTATATGAAACTTGCTTAGAATATCGTGTAGTTTCATATTATCTTGCTGGTTTTATGTTTTGAAATGCTTGTGACTTTCGTTGCACACATATTGCATTCATGCCATCATATCTTGCGGTGTTCGTATCTTTTGAACCGTAGCTCCGTTGGAGATGTTCTCTATGTGTAAATTGATCGGAACAACGCGTAGAATCACGTGAACCACTTTATTTTTCTGTTTAACAAATATTAAAACATGTTAGTTCAGATCTGGACAGAATTATAAATTAACGTATAAGGTCAGTTCGGAGATGCTATAAGTCGTTTCCGACCTCATTTAAAATGCCTTGATAGGTAGATTAATTACGCTTCACCTCTTTCCATGTTTAACCACATTTAATATTGTTGTGTAAATAATCGGAAGTGAACTAAATAATTAAAGGTGGAGTTTCGTTGATATGCAACTCGTTGCATATTGAACTTCACTTAATGTGTAGTGTTTGATTGTGTGAATTGCCATGTCATGTCGTGCATAAATGAAACAGCTCATGCATCATTTGTGTTGTGCATCGTGTGGTGAATATCGTGTGTTGATTGTTGTTTCCGGTTTGCTTCGTCTCGATAGAGTTCTGCAAGCGTGTCGGAAAGTGAGGATCCGTTCGACTACATCGGTTCGTGTGCTTCACGGAGTCATTCTTCTTCCAAGCGGGATCTCAGGAAAGATGACCATTTCCCTAGATACCATTACTATCATTGCCATGCTAGTTATTTCAATTCTATCGTTATGTCTCGCTGCCTACCACCTGTTAAATGTCAGCCTCCCACATTGCCATGAAAACCTTCAACCTGTTCACAACCTAGCAAACCACTGATTGGCTATGTTACCGCTTGCTTAACCATGTGTTAGCGTTGCTAGATGCAGGTGCAGTTGCTTCCGTGTGAAAACATGGGTTCCTTGTTATATCATCCTATTAAATGCTATTTAATTAATGCACATATATACTTGGTAAAAGGTGGAAGGCTCGACCATTCTAGCCTCGTGTTTTGTTCCACCTTTGCCCCCTTAGTTTCGGCTACGGGTGTTATGTTCCATAAATGAGTGCTCCTAACATTCTTGGGGTTGTTATGGAGACCCACCAGATTCTCGTTTTAGGATAAAGCTCGTCTGGCAAGGCCCAATATTGGTACTATATTTTCCCAACATAATAATTCTATTAATACTGAAAAGCATAGGGATTTAGCGCTACCCGAGGAGTAATGCAACATAATACATGGAGTGCCAGTGCTGATGGTGCTGGTCCAAAAACAGAGCACTATGCAGGGCCAACCCAGGGCAACTTGGGTGATTTCTATCAGGCCACCGTACACGTCGCTTTTCCGTCATGTCCTGAGAACGAGATACGCGGCTCCTATCGGGATCGTCGACACGCCGGGCGGCCTTGCTAGACTTATTTTACCTTTATTGAACGTCTTGTGCGAGGGATTCCGAGGATGCTTTGAGCTAACTCGAGGTTGAGGTTTTCCAATAGGGATCCGAGGAGATCACAGGTTTCCCTGATCGAGGTCATTCCATCGCAGCGTGTGGTAGTTTGTGACGGACTAGTTGGAGCACTCCTGCAGGGTTAAATCTTTCGAAAAGCCGTGCCCGCGGTTATGTGGCAACGTGGAAACTTCGTTTAACATCCCGTTCTAGATAACTTGAAGTAAGCTTAATTAAAACTTGCCAACTGAGTGCGTAACCGTGACTGTCTCTTTCCTGAGCTCCTTCTCCGGTCGAGGACAAGGTGGGGTTATGTTTGACGTAAGTAGGTGTTCAGGATCATTCATTTGATCATTAGTAGTTCACGTCCGCTATGCGTAGATCATCCCCCTCTTTCTTCTTGTACTCGTAAGTTAGCCACTAAATGTATGTGTAGTCGCTTGCCGCAACCTCATCACTTAACCCTACCTCACCATTAAGCTTTGCTAGTCTTGATACCTTTGGAAATGAGATTGATGAGTCCCCTGTGGCTCACAGATTACTACAACACCAGTTGCATGTACATGTAAAGGCTTATTTGACATGAGTGTGTTGATTGTTCATTTGGAGTTCTTCTTCCTCTTCTTCATCGATCTAGGATGGGTTTCAGGCCGGCATCCTGGGATAGCAAGGATGGACGTCATTCTTTTATCGTTTGTTTTCCTCCGTAGTTGAACCCTGCTCTTCTTCGTGATGTTTATGTATTGTACTAATGTGACTCTGATGTAGCTTGTGGTGAGTGTAAGCCAATTCTATATATCTCATATTTTCACTACATGTACTTGTAACGATATCCATTCTTGTGAAACGACGAGATGCGCTTCTATGCCTGTCGAGGCCCTTGCTACCTCTTGAGCTAGCGTTGGTTTTTCCCTTGAAGAGGAAAGGGTGATACAGCACAGTAGCAATAAGTATTTCCCTCTATTTGAGAACCAAGGTATCAATCCAGTAGGAGAATCAAGCCAAGTGTCCAGAGTACCTGCGCAAACACAAACGAGCTTGCAGCTAATGCTATAAAGGGGTTGTCAATCCCTTTAAGATTGATTGCAAAGTGAGATCTGAAGGCGGAAAGTGCAATGAAGTAAAAGTGTAAGGCTGAAAATATGATGTGAAGTAGACCCGGGAGCCATAATGTTCACTAGAGGCTTCTCTCAAAATAGCAAATATTACGGTGGGTGAACAAATAACTGTCGAGCAATTGATAGAACCGCGCAAAGTCATGGCGATATCTAAGGCAATGATCATACATATAGCCATCACGTCCGAGACAAGTAGACCGATACTTTCTGCATCTACTACTATTACTCCACACATCGACCGCTATCCAGCATGCATCTAGTGTATTGAGTTCATGACGAACAGAGTAACGCCTTAAGCAAGATGACATGATGTAGAGGGATAAATTCATGCAATAGATATAAACCCCATATTTTTACCCTTGATGGCAACAACACGATGCATGCCTCGCTACCTCTTCTGTCACTGGGTGAGGTCACCGCACGGTATGAACCCAAAACCAAGCACTTCTCTTCCTGAACACCTACTGGCACTTGGCACTGAGTTAATAATTTAGTCCCAAACAAGATATGGAAGTCATACAAAACATCCAAAGTTTGACAAGATAATAGCATGGAACCATCACAAAATATAGATACGTTGGAGACGTATCAAGCATCCCCAAGCTTAACTCGTGCTCGTCCTCGAGTAGGGAAGTGATGAAGACTGAATTTTTGATGTGGAATGCTACCTAGCATATTTGTCCTTTGTAACTTCTTTCATGTGACATGAATGTTCAGATCCGTAAGATTCAAAACAATAGTTTGCTATTGACATGAAAACAATAATACTTCAAGCAAACTAGCAAGGTAATCATGAACTTTCGAAATAACAAGGCCAAAGAAAGTTATCCCTACAAAATCATATAGTTGGCTATGCTCCATCATCCCCACACAACTAATTTAAATCATGCACAACCCCGATATTGGCCAAGTAATTGTTTTCGCACTCTTACTTTCTCAAACCTTTTCTACTTTCACGCAATACATGAGCGTGAGCCATGGATATAACACTATAGGTGGAATAGAGTGTGGTGGAGGTTGTGAGACAAAAAAGGAGGAGATGGTCACATCGACTCGGCATATCAAAGGGCTATGGAGATGCCCATTAATAGATATCAATGTGAAAGAGTAGGGATTACCATGCAATGGATGCACTTAGAGCTATAAGTATGTGAAAGCTCAAAAGAAGAACTAGTGGGTGTGCATCTAACTTGCTTGCTCACGAAGACCTAGGGCAATTTTGAGGAGCTCATCATTGGAATATACAAGGCAAGTTATATAACGAAGATTCCCACTAGCATATGGTGGTGACAAATCAAGAGACTCTCAATCATGAAGAACATGGTGCTATTATGAAGCACAAGTGTGGAAAGAGATAGTAGCATTGTCCCTTCTCTCTTTTTCTCTTTTTTTTTGTTTGGGCTCTTTGGCCTCTTTCCATATATATATATATATATATATATATATATATATATATATATATTGTGGGCAACTTTGGCCTCTTTTTTTATTTCCTCACATGGGAAAATGCTCTAATAATGATGATCATCACACTTTAATTTACTCAAAGCTCAATGCTTAGAACAATGATGACTCTTATAGGAAATGCCTCGGGCAATGTACCAGGATGTGCAACGATCTAGCTTGGCGTATGACTCGCTAGCTATCTTAAGATCATGCAATGGCAATATGAAAGTGATGGTACAAGTCATGAGATGGAACGGTGGGAGTTGCATGGCAATATATCTCGGAATGGCTATGAAGATGCCATAGTAGGTATGTATGGTGGCTTTTTTGAGGAAGGCATATGGTGGGTTTGTGCACCGCCGAAAGTTGCGCGGCACTAGAGAGGCTAGCAATGGTGGAAAGTGAAAGTGCATCTATACCATGGACTCACATTAGTCATGAAGAACTCACATACTTATTGCGAAAGTTTTTATTAGTAATAGAAACAAAGTGCTAAACGCATACTCCTACGGAAGGGTTGTTAGGTGTTAACCATCGTGCGATCCCGACCGCAACACAAAGGATGACAATCAATAGATCAATTATGCTCCGACTTCCTAACATAGCAGTTCACCATACATGCATGTTACGGGAATCACTAACTTCAACACAAGTCTTTCTAGATTCACAACACCCTACTAACATAACTCTTAGTATCACCAAATCCGTATCTCAAAACTAATTGAGAGGAATCAAACTTCTCTTTCTAATCAATGCACAAGAAGATGGAAGTTTCATTGTATCATCTTTGGATTACTATCACCTTTGGGACTACTTTCATAGCGCAAGCCAACTACCAACTTACTCAGAGAGATCACTCTCAAAAAGATATAAGTGAAGATCGAGAGTTCTTATTTCTCCAAAATATGACACCACTGTGCTCTAAAAGATCTAAGTGAAGCGCATGTGAGCTAAATTGCCTAACTCAAAAGATATGGCGAAGCTCAAAGAGTATTCTAGCAAAATCACGATGAGTGCATGTCTCTCTCAAAAGGTGTGCAGCAAGGATGATTGTGACACAACAAAAATAGAAGACTCCTACGATACAAGATGCTCGAAGCAAAACACATATCATGTGGTGAATAAAAATATAGCTTCAAGTAATGTTATAGATGGATTGAAGACGAAAGAGGGGATGCCTTCCCGGGGCATCCCCAAGCTTAGGCTTTTTGGTGTAATTGAATTTGGCCTCGGGTGCCTTGGGCATCCCCAAACTTGAGCTCTTTTCACTCTTTATCCCTTTTTCCATGAGAACATCACCGAAAACTTGAAAACTTCACAACACAAAACTTAAACAGAAACTCGTGATATCATTAGCACAAGAAAACTAAATACCACCTCTTGAGGTACTATAGCAAACTTGATTTCTATTTATATTGGTGTTAGATTACTGTATTCTCACTTTTCCATGGCTAGTACCCCCCCCCCCCCCCGATACTATCCATAGTTTCATCAAAACAAGCAACCAACACAACAAAACAGAATTTGTCAAAAACAGACCAGTCTATAGCAATCTGTATACTTCGTATACTTATGGTATCTCAAAAATTCTGAACAATTACGAGTGTTTGGGAAATTGGCATATCAACCAGCAACGAAAAGAATCAACTCAAAAGCTCTTTCTGGATAAAAAAATGAAAAATAATTTCGTGAGCGAAAAGTTTCTATCTTTTTCCAGCAGGATCAGACAACCATCACCAAACTAGTCATAAAGGTTTTACTTGGCTCAAAAACAAAAAGAAACACGAAAGACACAATCATAACAGAATTATGATGGTGTGGACGCAACAAAACAGAAAGCAAAAAGCAAAGATAAATTCATTGGGTTGCCTCCCAACAAGCACTATTGTTTAACGCCCTTAGCTAGGCATAAGGTGATAGAATCACGTATCGTCGTCTTTGGTGTTGAAACCATAAGTAGCCCTCATCATGGATTCATAAGGCAATCTTATTTCTTTCTAGGAAAATGCTCCATGCCCTTATTTAAAGGAAATTGAAATCTAATATTCTCTTCCTTCATATTGATGATAGCACCAATAGTCCTTAGGAAAGGTCTACCAAGAATGATAGGACATGTAGGATTGCAATCAATATCAAGAACAATGAAATCCACGGGTACATAGTTCCTATTTGCAATAATAAGAACATCATTGATCCTTCCCATGGGTTTCTTAACAGTAGAATCCACAAGATGCAAATTAAGAGAGCACTCCTCAATCTCATCAAAGCCTAGAACATCACATAAAGACTTTGGAATCGCGGAAACATTAGCACCCAAATCACACAAAGCATTGCATTCATAGTTTTTGATTTTGATTTTGATAGTAGGTTCCCACTCATCATGAATCTTTCTAGGGATAGAGACTTCCAACTCAAGTTTCTCTTCAAGAGATTTTATCATAGCATCGACGATATGATCGGTAAAGGCCTTGTTTTGGCTATAAGCGTGTGGAGATTTTAGCATGGATTTCATCAAGGAAATACATTCAATCAAAGAGCAACTATCATAATTGAATTCCTTGAAATCCAAAGTAGTAGTTTCATTACTACTCAAAGTTTTGATATCCTCTACTCCACTTTCAATGCTTTTAGCATCAAGATAGATAGACTCTGAATCATTGGGGCGTTTTCAACCAAGGTGGATTCATATCCAGCCCCATCATCATTAGGTTTGACACTAGAAAACAAGGATTTAATGGGAGTAACACCAAGCACTTTAAGATCTTCGTGATTCTCATCACGAGAACACGCGTTTTTAAGCCATTCATGTCTAGCACGAATCTGGGCGGTTCTTTCTTTACTCTTATTCATGGAAACACGCATAGCTTTCAATGTTTCATCCATATTGATCTTGGGAGGAGCACATCTAACTTTTAAAGCATCAATATCAATAGACATTCTATCAACGCTCCTAGGCAAATCATCAATTTTGAGTAGTTTTTCTTCTATGGACTCATTGAAAATCTTTTGCGAGTTGATGAACTCTTTGATATTACTCTCTAGATCAGAGGGTAATTTGTTGTAATTTACATGAGCATTGTGGTAGGAGTTGCCAAAGTTATTAGAGGGGTTACTAGGAAAAGGCCTAGGAACATAGTTTCTTCTAAAAGCATTGTTGTTGCCAAAATTATTCCTACCAAAAAAATAAACGTCCAAGCTATCATTGCTACTCTCAATCAAGGAAGACAAGGGCATATCGTTAGGATCTAAAGGAGCACCTTTACTAGCAAACAATTTCATTAACTCATCCATCTTAGCACTTAACGAGTTAATTTCTTCTATACCGTGTACCTTTTTACTAGTAGGTGAACTTTCAGTGTGCCACTAAGAATAGTTTGTCATGATATTGGCTAGGAGTTTTGTGGCTTCTCCTAATGTGATTTCCATGAACGTTCCACCGGAGGTGGAGTCCAAGATATTTCTAGAAGCAAAATTCAAACCAACGTAGAAGATTTGTATAATCATACAAAGACTCAAGCCATGAGCGGGACAATTTCTAATCATCAATTTCATTCTCTTCCAAGATTGTGCAACATGTTCATGATCAAGTTGCTTAAAATTCATGATATCATTACGGTATAATCTTAGCCGGCGAAAATACTTGGATATTTAAGCATCTTTGCACTTGTTCCAAGAATCAATACTATTTTTTGGCAAAGATGAAAACCAAGTTTTTGCTCGATCTCGCAATGAGAAAGGAAAAAAGCTTCAATTTAATCACATCATTATCCTCATCTTTCTTCTTTTGCATATCGCAAAGCTCAATGAAGGTATTAAGATGGGATGCGGCATCTTCACTAGGAAGGCCGGAGAATTGCTCTTTCATAACAAGATTCACCAAAGCAGCATTGATTTTGTATGATTCCGCACTAGTGGCGGGAGCAATCAGAGTACTAATAAAATCATTATTACTAGTATTCGAGAAGTCACAAAGTTTGGTGTTTTCAGTCATGGTGACTTGAGCAAGCAAACAAGCACACAAAAGAACAGAAAGCAAGTGAAAGAAAAGGGCGAACAAAAAAGACAAATATTTTTGTAATTTTTTCTTTTTCAGAAGTGGGGTAGAGGAAAACGAGAGGCAAAAAAGTAAATGCAAGAGATGAGTTTGCGACACTTACTTGGATAAGCTTCACCTAGAATAATCCCCGGTGCCAGAAATTGACACGTTGACGTGAGACTATTATTGACTTGATCCTCCCCGGCAACGGCGCCAGAAATTCTTCTTGCTACCTGTTCAGCTTGCGTTGGTTTTTCCCTTGAAGAGCAAAGGGTGATGCAGCATAGTAGCAGTAAGTATTTACCTCAGTTTGAGAACCAAGGTATCAATCCAGTAGGAGAATCAAGCCAAGTGTCCAGAGTACCTGCGCAAACACAAACGAGCTTGCACCCAATGCTATAAAGGGGTTGTCAATCCCTTCAAGATTGATTGCAAAGTGAGATCTAAAGGCGGAAAGTGCAACGAAGTAAAAGTGTAAGGCTGAAAATATGATGTGAAGTACACCCGGGGGCCATAGTGTTCACTAGAGGATTCTCTCAAAACATCAAATATTACGGTGGGTGAACAAATTACTGTCGAGCAATTGATAGAACCGCGCAAAGTCATGACGATATCTAAGGCAATGATCATACATATAGGCATCACGTCCGAGACAAGTAGACCGATACTTTCTGCATCTACTACTATTACTCCACACATCGACCGCTATCCAGCATGCATCTAGTGTATTGAGTTCATGACAAACAGAGTAACACCTTAAGCAAGATGACATGATGTAGAGGGATAAATTCATGCAATAGATATAAACCCCATCTTTTTACCCTTGATGGCAACAACACGATGCGTGCCTCGCTACCCCTTCTGTCACTGGGTGAGGTCACCGCACGGTATGAACCCAAAACCAAGCACTTCTCCCATTGCAAGAATCATAGATCAAGTTTGCCAAACAAAACCCACAACTCGAAGAGAATTACAAGGATATGAAATCATGCATATAAGAGATCAGAAGAAACTCAAATAAGATTCATAGGTAATCTGATCATAAATCCACAATTCATCGGATTTCGACAAACACACCACAAAAGAAGATTACATCGGATAGATCTCCATGAAGATCATGGAGAACTTTTTATTGAAGATCCAAGAGAGAGAAGAAGCCATCTAGCTACTAGCTATGGACCCGAAGGTCTATGGTGAACTACTCACGCATCATCGGAGAGGCAATGGTGTTGATGAAGAAGCCCTCCGTATCCGAATCCCCCCTCCGACAGGGCACCAGAACGTGCCCCAGATGGGATCTTGTGGAGGCAGAAGCTTGTGGCGGCGGAAAAGTATTTTCGTGGATCTCCCGCGTAGTTTTGGATTTTTCGGGAATTTAAAGGCGGAAGAGGTAGGGCAGACGAGCCAAAGGGGGACCACAAGCCTGCTAGGCGCGCCCTCCTGCTAGCAGTCCACGGCAACGACACTAGAGAAATGTTGTTGACGTGTTTCTGACTTAATGCCTCCGCGGCAACAGAGCCAGAACTGCTCCCAGTTGCTCAACAATTAGCAATTGTCTTGCAATGGCCCACCAGCGCGTGGGTTCGCGGCAGTTTTCGAGGGTAGAGTATTCAACCCAAATTTGTTGGTTCGCCCGTCAGGAAGTGAAAGGATACTCTCAAGTATTAGCAGCTGAATGTGTCAGATTCAACCGCACCTGAAAGATTAGTATCTACAAGCAAAGTAGTATGATAGCAACGGTGCCAGAAACGATCTGTTGACGGTAGACTATTCCTAACGGTTGTATCAATGGCGCCAGAAGTTGCCCGTTAACGGGAAGTAGTCTTTTCCCGGTAACGGGGCTAGAAAAAGTATTGTAGCTGGTAGCAGCAGAGTAACGAGTATCAATAGTGGCAAGGAACAACAGTAGTGACAGCAATAGCAAGTAGCAACAGTAGCAAGTAACAACAGCAGCAGAGCAAAACAAGTAACAACAACAGTGAGACAAACTCGTAGGCAATGGGTCGGTTATTCGTTTGGATGACATTCTTCATGCAACAGTTATAACACGGAGAGATATGTGGCTAGCTCCCATTCGTCAATGTGATGTAGGCATGCATTCCGTGTGCCGTCATACGTGCTTAGGGAAAAGAACTTGCATGACATCTATTGTCCATCCCTCCCGTGGCAGAGGGGTCCAAAAGGAAACTACGGGATATTAAGGTTCTCCTTTTAATAAAGAACCGGACCAACGCATTAGCACTTGGTGAACACATGAACTCCTCAAACTATGGTCATCACCGGGAGTGGTTCCGGTTATTGTCACTCCGTGGTTGCCGGGTCATAACACATAGTAGGTAACTACAACTTGCAAGATCGGATCTAAAACACACATATATTGGTGACAACATAATAATTTCAGATCTGAAATCATGGCACTCGGGCCCTAGTGACAAGCATTAAGCATGGCAAAGTAGTAGCAACATCAATCTGAGAACATAGTGGATACTAGGGATCAACCTCGTCAAAACTAACTCGATTACATGATAGATCTCATCCTACTCATCACCGCCCAGCGAGCCTACGAATAGATTACTCACGAGTGATGAAGAGATTCATGGAATTGGAGAGGGAAGAAGGTTGATGATGATGATGGCGACGATTTCCCCTCTCCGGAGCCCAAAACGGACTCCAGATCTGCCCTCCGGATGAAGAATAGGATGTGGCGGTGCCTCCGTATCGCAAACGCGATGAAATCTTCTCTCCTGATTTTTTTCTTGATGAAAGTGAATTTATAGAGCTGGAGTTGGGGGCGGCAGAGCCACGTGGGCCCCACAAGCTTATTTATCGCGACCACGGGGGGCGGCAACAGGGCTTGTGGCCCACTGGCCCATCCCCTCTAGTGGATCTTTGCGCATGTATTTTTCATATTTTACAGAAATATTCTCCGTAAATTTTCAGGACGTTCCGAGAACTTTCATTTCTGCACAAAACAACACCATGGCAATTCTGCTTAAAACAGCGTCAGTCCGGGTTAGTTCCATTCAAATCATACAAATTAGAGTCCAAAACAAGGGCAAAAGAGTTTGAAAAGTAGATACGATGCGGACGTATCAACTCCCCCAAGCTTAAAACCTTGCTTGTCCTCAAGCAACTCAGTTGACAAACTGAAAGAGAAAGAAAAACTTTGACAAACTCTGTTTGATCTTGTTGTTGCAACTATGTCTAACTCGTAACCAGAATTTCAGCAAGGTCACAAGGTAACCACATAAGCAAGTGACACAAAGGTCTCACGGTAAACTAATATCAATAGCATAATCAGCTAGCGAGCAAATAATAATGAGTTTCAGATACCAACAATTCAATCAAAACAAGCATGAAGCAATATGAATAGGTGGTATCTCGCTAGCTCTTTCTAAGACCGCAAAACATAAATGTAGAGCACTTTCAAAGATCAAGGGCTCACTAAACATTGTAATTCATAGCAACAAAGATCCAGTCATAGTCATACTCAACATCAATCAAAAGCAAAGCATAAAAATGACAGAGGTGCTCTCTAATTGGTGATTATATAAGAAGAGGATGACTCAACAGGAAAATAAATAGACAAGCCCTTCGCAGAGGGAAGCATTGATTTGCAGATGTGCCAGAGCTCAAGCTTTGAAAACAGAGATAATAATTTTGGGTTGCATGCTTTTCTTGTCAACGCAATGACCAAGAGTTCTCAATATCTTCCACGCTACTCATGCTATAGGCGGTTCCCAAACAGAAAAGTAAAGTTTTAACTCCCCCACCACGAATCAATCACACTCCACAGCTAGCCGAATCCTCGGGTACCGTCCATACTAACATCAATCCGGGGGGGGGGGGGTCTTGTTTTATAGTTTTGTTTTCGATTTACGCGTGGAACTAGGCATTCCAATTACCGGCCCCTTTCTTGTGAATGATAGTGAATAAACACATGTCAAGGATAACACGCCTAACATGGAAGATACCAATAGCCCCCTATCACCACATGAGCGGTTTGGGCATGCAAAACAGATTATTTCTTGAAGGTTTAGAGAATGGCACATGCAAATTTACTTGGAACGGCAGGTAAATACTGCAAATAGGTAGGTATGGTGGACTCTCATGGAAAAACTTTTGGGTTTATGGAAGTGGATGCACAATCAGTATTCCCGCTTAGTACAAGTGAAGGCTAGCAAAAGACTGGGAAGCGACCAACTAGAGAGCGACAACAGTCATCAAGATGCAATGAGTTTGACTAACATGGAGTGCAAGCATGAACAGGATATAAATCACCATGAACACGAACATCATAGAGGCTATGTTGATTTTGTTTCAACTACATGCATGAACATGTGCCAAGTCAAACCACTTGAATCATTCAAAGGAGAATACCATCCTATCATACTACGTCTAGTCATCTCAAAATCTATGTTGGCCTTCAATACAAACCATTGTAAGCTCCTAGCTAGTTAAGCATGGCATCAGAAACTATGATCTCTAAGTTGTCATTGCAAACATGGTTCTCTCTCAACAAGGCTGGATCTGGAACGACAAGCTAGTCATATTTACAAAAACAAAATAGATAGAGTTCATACCAGCTTTTCTAGTCTCAGTCACTTCACCATATATCATCATTATTGCCTTTCACTTGCACGATTGAACGATGTGGACAATAATAAGAGTGCTTGTGCATTGGACTAAGCTGAATCTGTAGGCAAACACAAAGGAGAAGACAAAGTAATATGGCTCTTTGATACGTCTCCAACGTATCTACTTTTCCAAACTCGTTTGCCCTTGTTTTCGACTATAATTTGCATGATTTGAATGGAACTAACCTGGACTAACGTTGTTTTCAGCAGAATTGCCTTGGTGTTATTTTTGTGCAGAAATCAAAGTTCTCCAAACGTCTTGAAAATTTACGGGGAGCAGTTTTGGAAAATATTAAAAATATCTGCACCAAGTTCCACCTCAGGGGGTGGGCCAGTGGGCCACAAGCCCCCGCTCCGCCACCACTCCCCTGGTGGCGGTGGGCAGGCTCGTGGGGGCCCACAGGCACCTGCCACCCCCAACTCCAGCTCTATAAGTTGTCTTTCGTCCTAGAAAAAATAAAAAGAGAAGTTTTCGTCGCGTTTTCGATACGGAGGCGCCGCCACCTCCTGTTCTTCATCTGGAGGGAAGATCTGGAGTCCGTCTTGGGCTCTGGAGAGAGGAAATCATCGCTATCGTCATCATCAACCTTCTTCCCTCTCCAATTCCATGAAGCTCTTCGCCGTTCGTGAGTAATCTATTCGTAGGCTCGCTGGGCGGTGATGAGTAGGATGAGATCTATCATGTAATCGAGTTAGTTTTGATGGGCATTGATCCCTAGTATCCACTATGTTCTGAGATTTGATGTTGCTACTACTTTGCCATGCTTAATGCTTGTCACTAGGGCCTGAGTGCCATGATTTCAGATCTCAAATTATTATGTTGTCACCAATACATGTGTGTTTTAGATCCGATCTTGCAAGTTGTAGTTACCTACTATGTGTTATGATCCGGCAACCCCGGAGTGACAATAACCGGAACAACTCCCGGTGATGATCATAGTTTGAGGAGTTCATGTGTTCACCAAGTGCTAATGCGTTGGTCCGGTTCTTTATTAAAAGGAGAACCTTAATATCCCGTAGTTTCCTTTTGGACCCCTCTACCACGGGAGGGATGGACAATAGATGTCATGCAAGTTCTTTTCCCTAAGCACGTATGGCGACACACGGAATGCATGCCTACATCACATTGACGAACGGGAGCTAGCCACATATCTCTCCGTGTTATAGCTATTGCATGATGAATATCATCCAAACAAATCACCGACCCATTGCCTACGAGTTTGTCCTACTACTGCTGTTACTTGTCTTGCTCTGCTGCTACTACTCTTACTTGTTTTGCTCTACTGCTACTACTATTGCTACTGCTGTCACTTGTTTTGCTCTGCTGCTGTTGCTACTACTGTCGCTTGCTACTGTTGCTACTTGCTACTGCTGTCACTACTGCTGTTCCTTGCCGCTGCTATTGCTCGTTACACTGCCGTTACTCGTTACTTTGCTGTTACTACTGTGCCTGCAGATACTAATCTTTTAGGTGTGGTTGAATCTCACAAATTCAACTGCTAATACTTGAGAGTATACTCTCACCTCCCGTCGTGCAAACCAACAAATTGGGTTGAATACTCTACCCTCGAAAACTGTTGCGAACCCACGCGTTGTTGGGCCATCAACAACATTCTTCCAATTTCATTGCTGGGGAGTGCTTTAAGCATTCTTCTGGTGCCGCTACAGGAGAAGGTTCATTGTCATAAGCATTCGTCTAGCTGACACTAGAGATTGCAGGATCAACACTTTTCTGGAGCCATTGCCAGGGAAGCACAACTGACGTCAGCATTTTTCTAGCGCCGTTGCCGGGGAAGTATTGCTATATTCTCTGAGTCACTTGGGATTTATATCTGCTGATCACTATGAAGAATCTGAAGCATCCGAAGACCAAAGTCTTGCCCTCAACTACAAGGGGAGGTAAGGAATTGCCATCTAGCTCTGCACTTGATTCACCTTCAGTTATGAGTAAGTTTGTGACATCACCTCCTGCTAGAAATATTGATATGTCGCCTGTGCTTGATGATGCTTGTGATGCTGATAGAGATGCTATGCTTGATACTATGCCTGATGATGTTATGCCTGATACTGCTAGAGATGCTATGCCTGATACTATGCCTGATACTGCTAGAGATGCTATGCCTGATACTGCTAGAGATGCTATGCTTGATACTGCTTTGCCTGATGATGCTAGAGATGTTATTTTGCCTGATGATGCTATGCTTGATACTGCTAGAGATACTCCTTTGCCTGATGTTCCACTAGGAGTGTTCCTTGATGCTCATATTGCTAGATTTACTGCCAATGCTCGTGATGCTTCTGAGATTGCCGATGCTATTGAGATAGAACCTGCTTTTGCTCCTGCTAGATCTAGCTCTCCTAGATATGAATTGGCTGATATACCTGAGGGTTACGTTATGGAGGGAGAGATAGATGAGGATTTTCTTGCGTGTAAGGATGCCTATGACGCTGAGAAATTAAATCTCAAGTGGAAGGAAAAATCTCGGGAAGTTGGGATGAGAAATGATCCGAAGTTTGCCACTTCGCCTATCTTTGTCACCGATAAGGATTATGAATTCTCTGTTGACCCTGAGATAATCTCTCTAGTCGAATCTGATCCTTTTCACGGTTATGAGTCTGAGACGGTCATAGCCCATCTTGCCACACTATCCGAAATAGCCAACCTTTTCACTAATGAGGAGAATATCTGCCACTACTATATCTTTAAGCTGTTTCCTTTCTCTCTAAAGGATGATGCTAAAGCCTGGTTCACCTCTCTTGCTCCTAGATGTGTGCGTAGTCCCCAGGAAATGGTCTATTACTTCTGTGAGAAATATTTCCCTGCCCATAAGAAGCAAGCTGCCTTGCAGGAAATATACAACTTTTCTCAACTCCAAGAAGAGAGTCTTCCACAAGCTTGGGGGAGGCTCATCCCGCTACAGAATGCTTTGCCTGATCACCCTCTTAAGAAGAACGAGATACTTGATATCCTCTATAACGGACTTATCGATGCCTCTAGAGACTACCTATATAGTTGTGCCGGTTGTGTTTTTAGGGAACAAACTGTAGAACAAGCTGAGACCCTACTGAATAACCTCTTGATCAACAATAATGCTTGGACTATTCCCGAACCACCTCCTAAGCCAACTCCTAAGAAAAGAGGTATTCTATTCCTCAGTCCTGAAGATATGCAAGAAGCCAAGAAATTTATGCAAGAGAAAGGCATTAGATCTGAAGATGTCAAAAATCTACCACCTATCGAAGAGATCCATGGTCTCGATAACCCGGTATAGGTAGTAGAAGTGAATTCTCTGCGTTGGTTTGATGAGAGTGATATTCCTTTTGATAAACCTGCTAGCCTATGCTTTGATGAATTTGACAACTTTGTTGCCAAACAATAGAGTTTTAATGATTATGTTAGCAGACATTTGGAACAAAGTACTCGTATGCTTAGCCATCTAAGTGCTTGTGTAGACAGAAATGCCAATGCTCTGAAGCTTCTGTAGCGACCCGACTGAAAACGAGTCAAGCCTCTGTGTATCTGTGCCATCCCTGACTCAGTATGCTGGCACACACAGTACACCAATGTATATATCAAAGTGCAATCATGTGTAAATAGCGTAAAACTGATATATATATATATATACCTTAAAATCTCAGCGGAAGTAGTCAAGGGAGTGGAGTCCCAAATAACACCAACGACAGGTTGAGTGCGGACCGTAACCCTGAATCGTACACTTACTCGTCGAAGAAAGTATCTGCAACATAAGACGTTGAAGCCGTGTAGGTGAGCATATTGAATATGCCGGCAAGTCATCAAAGAGAGGGGGTGAAATAATAATCATCTATTCTACATGCATATATGGCAGGTGGGGCTATAAGTTTTTTTAGCGAAAAGCAAGTTTTCTCCTACATCAAGAGAGGGTTAAAAGCAAAATATTACTACGTTGTTTGTTGTTAACGAGATGGTTCCGCCAACCAATTCGCGTACCCGAGTTGTCAACAATTCCCACATCATTATTAAATTGTGTTGAGAGTTCAGGAAAATTTCAATGCCTTCGGCTCAAGTTGTCCATGACCATGGACATGGCTAATCGATTAGGTTTGGTACTCTGCAGATTTTTGCACACGTTCCCCACAAGATTTGATCGCCTCCGGGTATGTCCTCGCACTTCGGGGTGTTTGAAGACCGGATGATCAAAACATGGTCTTTCAACGGGTCCCTCTGATCCCCTGTCGGTGCCCATCCAATCCTACCGTTCTTCAACATCTGCTAGCACCGCCTGTCCAGAGTCGCCACGTTGCTCAATCAAGCCAGAGCCCATAATGACTTGTGGCTGTGCAGGTAAGCCTTGGGTCTTGAAGCCTCCGTCCATCTCTTCGAGCCTGGGTGAAGCTTTCCGCAAGATGTCATGGCACGTCTCCATGCATCCCGGGTCGTCCACTGGATTCTCCCGGGAGCCCATCTAAATCGTCCTTCACCCAGAGTTGCATTGCATCACGAGGTCTTGAAAAGTCTTGTCTTAACCGGTCTTGCTTATTAAATTACTCTCGCATCACTCGTGATAAACTCTCATCCCGAACCCCGTCTACACAAGCATAGCAATATAAAATTTGTCGTCCCGGGCCAAGTAACGGGGTTGTTGGGTGCCTACCACATGATACTACTACAAGTAACCAATATTTCCAAGTACCTACTCAACATGCAATAGGGTGTTTGAAGGGTAGAACTACAATGCATAAAACATAGGTAATTCATGATCAAATGACTTGCCTTGCTGATAGTTGTCGTTATCAGCACTTCTAAGTAGCACGCTTCGCACTCCAGGTATCTATCGATACAAACAAATACACACCATAAGCACTAAAATCATTAACAAGCAAAATAACATCACTAGCATAAAACTACTATTGCATAAAGTGAAGAAATTCACTTCACCTAATCAAAACAGAATCTGTTTTTGATAAAACCCCAAGTAAAAATATTTAAAAACAATTTAAACTTAAACTACAGAAAGATATGATCACTAGGAAGCATCAGCAAAAAGAATCAAATTAAAAGCTATTTTTAAACTCCTGGAATAAGCAAAACAAGATTTAAACTAAATCTGATCTAATTCAAATTTTGAAATTTCAAACATAGGCAAATAATATGTTTTCGAAAACTACAGAAAAATTGTGATCTACTAAAGAAAGAATCAACCTCATTGGACTCCTAGATTAAAAGATATAAGGGAAACAAAATTGGAACTGGTTCTATTTCGGAAATAGAAAACTAAAATCTAAATATTGAACGGGGCCACGTGGCGATCTCTGGTTGGCTTAGACCTGTGCGCTGCGGTGCTAAACTAACAAATGTCCGCACATTAGAAGAAAATGGTTCGGCTATTAAGTGATCTATTAGGGGCCTTAGGATCAAGATCTAACGGTAACCAACAAAAAAAATCACAACAAAGAGGTGAGAGAGGTTTCTCACGTTGTTGTCAGGGGAGGTTTCCTCCGGCGAGGTGGCCGGCGGGGTGAGCAGCTCCGGCGTGGGGGTGGTCGTCGGCGGGGGTGGGGAAGGCGGAGGAGGGGAGGTTCAACACTTGGGGAGGTCGGCGCTTGGGGAGCTCCGGTCGAGGTGGAGACGCGGGCTCCTGGTGGCTCCTACTTCCTGTAGATGGCCGGCGGGGAGGTGACCTCCAGGGGGGCGACGTGGTGAGGGGGAGTTGGCATGGGGGGCGCGGCAGGGAGTGGGGGGCGCAAGAGGGGTGGGGTAAGGGTTGGGAGCTCCTGTAGGCTTCGTTCTTGGCACGAATATGGAGATGGTGATGAGGTGGCTACGGGCAGGGAGGAGACGAGGTGATGGGGGAAAATGGAACGAGGAGAGGAGGGGCGTTCTTATAGGGGTGGTGGGAGGCTCGGGAAGGAAGTGTAGCCCGCGAATCGGGGGAGGGAAGCCTCGTGGGAAGCTTCTGCCATGGCGAGAGAAGGAAGCTCGTGAGGAGGAAGAAGAAGGTGGGATTGGGCCAGATTGGTTTCCTAACGTGACCCAAGTACATTCTAAAATAAGAGATCTCTTTCCCTTTTTATTAAAACAGGAATTAATACGATTAAAAGGAAATAGAATATCCTTGGAATATAGGGTTATAATATATTTAAATTTTCAGAAAAATAAATTCAAAAAGATGGACATTTTTCCACGGCCAAAATAAATACTTCAAAAAAAATGTTTTTTTTAAGAAAATCCCCTAAATGCTTTATTTCCTTTTGCAAATAATTACTCAAATAAATCTTCGGTGTCATGGCTCAAATATTTCAAAGAATATCCCCGGGTTTGGAGGGTCATGTTTCTCCTCTCTTTTTCTCTTGTTTGACAAAGTATTGTTCCCGGCATTCCGTGAGTGAAGAAGAAAACAAAATGCAAAGGAAAAATCGAAAGGAAATTCAAGTGCCACCTTGGTTCAAATTCTTTGTAGTTGAAGAAGTCATGCTATCTCCTCTCGCTGGTTTTAAAAAGATGAATTTGAATTCACCGGAAAAAGGGGAAAGTTATTTTATTCCCTCTCATTCAAAAGTTTTTGAAAAGTTTCAAACTCCACTCAAGTTTCAATCACTCAAACAAACAAACAATCATTCTAATAATTATATTAACATTCCAAAATTTGGGAAGTTACAAACCTACCACACTTAAAATGAATCTCGTCCTCGAGATTCGAAGAGGCTAGAAAGAAAGGTTAGTGTTTGGGGGTCTTCTAACAAATCCAACTTCCGGCAAAGTGGGATGCTACCACACTTAAAAATAAGGATTACTGGTCCCTAAAAATGTTTTAACGATCCTCTGGGGTTTTGGCAGCTGACTTCTCACAGTCTTCATACTAAATCCTTTGGTGATTCTCTCCCCTTATATTCATAACGTTTCCATCAAAATCGAGGGTTCCTCTGTTGATATAAGCTTCTTCCGTTACTCGGTCTTCTTAACTGACAGTCTCGTGGTCAATTCTAAATAACCTATCGACGATTCTCATGGTGGTCTACCATTTGTGGTTATCCTGCAAAGAGAGGGGTCTTGGTTTCATCCTCACCGTAAAATTTCTTACGTGTGACAACAAGTGCCATGTGCATGGGGCTTTCAACATACCATTCTAAGGCTTAAACAAAAGCTTCAAAGAACGTCGTCTCTCACTATGGGTAAGTCTCTCAGATTTACCATTCGAATAGCAAGATAAAGGATAAGAGTAAGTCGCCATGGTGATCAATCCATTCCGCACCCAAATCATTTCTCTGTATATGGTTTAGCGAATCTCGCATTCTAACACTTGGGCATCCTCACAAGCATTGCAGAATTTCTCTTGTCCACGAACGAAGTTCGGATAATCCATTGGTTCTGCAAGCTAACAAAACATCTAACGTATCTTCACAACTCTCAGGTTTTCGTATGCTCATAAGAAAAGGTTTTCTGATCCAAGTTTCCTCCTCCAAAAAGATAGTACTTGATCCTTATTGGTCCCGGGGTCTATGGGTTTGAGGCATACTTGGAATTACTCTCCCTTTAAATCCTATAGTGTTTAATTCCATCATACTCTTGGGGTAACCATCATAAAAAATATAATCCTCAGACTTATTTTTGGTTCACACGCCACTCTGTGGGATACCATAAGAATATATTGCTCATCGATAATTCATATTTATTTCATACTCATTACTTTATTACATCCTTAATTTCTTCTCAAAACTCCAAATTCAAAAGTACCTTTATTACAAATGCTGCCATCCACATTGTTCGGTATGGTCAAACATTCCTGCCAACTTTATTCATTTCTCTCCCTTGGAGATACCTTAGTTCCACTGGAACTTTCTGATGTGTTCCTTGAAATCATCCATCTTTTGCTTTCTCATGGTGGCCATGAGCTTCATCTCCACCATCTCCGCATGCACTTCACTCAAGTATTCCTGGGTATGACGGAGTCTCGCTTCAAGTATTTCTCCAATTTGACGTATGGCTTCCATGGCAGCTTCACGAACAACATCAAAGAAAATTGCTCGTGGTACACGTGAAATGAAAAAGTATTGCCCCATAGTCTTTGGACAAACTCCTTTCACATGGTGGAGGTGTACTTCCACATACCAAAGTTCCACTCCATTTTCCATGAACGGGTAGCCTTTGTAGACTGCATCTCCTTCAAGATTAATGTGCTTCATTATGTCCTTCAGGATTTTTGGGTAATCATGATCACTGGCCAAGGTCATGATCGTTTCTGGGCCCTTGAGGAATGACTCGTAGAGAGTTGTCATCTGCAGGTTTCAGTAAATAGGTACTCAGAGGAATGTATGTGTCTCCTTGGTAATCATGGTACATTCCTACTCAGTGGATCCTGTGGGTTTACCGATTACTACCACACTAAAAATGAATTATACTCATGCCTGCATAGACCATATTTTCTCATATCCTCATAAATGTTCAGAGATCTTTGCTCGTAGAGAAAACAACGCATACAGTTTCAACATAGGAGATCATGACACAACAATTTTATTGATTCATGAGTTATTACAACCTCAGAGACTTCTGTTACAAAAATTTCAACTCCATGATCTCATGAAAAACAAGAGTGCTTCAGATTACACTTATTGCCATGGTCAAAACTTAACTCCTCCATTCTAGCTTTCTTCCCATGTGGACAATCATTAGCATAATTGAAAGTGCATTATATCGACTAGAGGGGGGTGAATAGGAGATTTTTAGAATTTCATCATTGAGGAAATTCCTTTTGAGGAAATTCCTCACTGATGACTAACTTACAGCGGAAACAGTAAAGGATCAGAAGTGCAAAGTTTCACAACAGCAGATTTTCAGAGTGAGGAATGTGAAAACAGATTGCACAGTGAGCAGGCACACAGAAAACAGATGAGGATTAACTAGCGTGAAGAATTTGGGGTTGAGGAATTTCAAAGAAAATCTTCAGCAAATTCTTCAAACATTAGCAGTGAAAGTCATCAACACATAATCTGAGGAAAGTAAGGAGTTGAGGAATTAGAACCCGTTTCACAGCGAAGACAGTAGTTGGTGACCTAGTTCCAACTGCTATGACAGTCGTACATCTGGTTTGGAGCGGCTTGGTATTGAAACCAAAGGACACACAGTCCCTACCGTGTTCTCCTTGGGCTAAGAACACACAGTCCTCGCCCAACACTCGTGGTAAGTCTTGAGGGCACACTTCCAAACCCTCACAAACTTGGTCACCCGGCGATCCACAATTGACTGCTGGAAAGCTCTGGACCATGACGCCTAACCGTCTGGCGGATGCACAGTCCTCAAAGGTAAAAGGCTTCAGTCCCACACAGGAACAACTTCTTCAGTGATGCTCAATCACTAGGTTTGGTTTGTGGTTTCGGTGTATGGGGTATTTCCTCACTGATGAATTTCTCTCGAAGACTCTGAGGAATTTGGGTTGCTCTTATGACAAGTGTCAGTTCCTAACGGAGCAGCCAACCAGCTACTGGTTGTGGGGGCGGCTATTTATAGCATGGGAGCATCCCGACATGATTTGACACTAATGCCCTTAAATAATATGACCGTTGGTGTGGATAAGAGCAATGATGTGGTGTGGCTATCGAAACGGTCGGAACCCTCAACTATGAGAGTCCTCATGTCACTCGTATTCCTCACTTGAGGCTTTTCGTAGGATTAGGCTTGGGTTGAGCATCATGAGGGAATTCATTCCAAAGTGTAACTTCGACCCCCTTTAACAATACGGTGTTCCTATTACTCAAGTGTGAAGAAAATAAAACAGAAAGAGTAAATCTTCATGCTTCAAAGTCTTCAAAATGATTTTCTTCAGGACACACCGAATTCCTCAATTTCAGTATCTTTATGAGGAATATCAATTTCGTCGGAGATTCTTCGCGATTCAATTCTTCAGCTTTAGACCAATTTCTTCAACCGAAGATATATATTTTTTGAGGTCAACATTCTTCAAATATCTCAAACTCCTCAGTGAGTTATAGATCCTGTGTACACTCATAAACACATTAGATACTTAACCTATAAGTCTTCAAACCACCAAAATCACTAAGGGGCACTAGATGCACTTACAATCTCCCCCCTTTTGGTGGTTGATGACAACCAGGTTAAGTCTTCAACAGGGATCAAAAATATGAAGATGTGCATATCTTGAGGATTTTGCTTTTCACAGCAAAATGCACATTGATGATTTATATCATGGAGATCTCCCCTTGAGTCTTGTAAATCATGCATACATGTAACATATCGTATGAAGAAAATGAAGATGCATGATGACAAATGGTATCTGACGAATTTCAGCATGCGTGCATTAAAACTTGAGGAATAAGCATGCGAAGAAAAACGTTCAAAAGCGTTAGAGTACCATCGGGCTTAAGTTACAACTCATTACATAAAAACTTCAGAAGAGCCAAGAGTTTGTAACTCAAATATAGTTCATAAGCCCCAAAATATCCCGCTTGAAGACTAACTCTCAAGTTTCTCCCCCTTTGTCATCAAGTGACAAAAAGGGACAAACTAAGGACTAACGCCCGTGAAGACTTCACTTCTTGGCGGTTGATGAAGAGCCATGATGCTTCTTGGGAGTAGTCTTCTTCCTTGGACCGGTAGCAATGTCGAGCTATTCTTCATCAGTTTCAGCAGTGCGGAATGAAGAAAAGGAGCTGTCTTCAAGGTCTGGAACTGGAATGGGCCTGAACTTCTTCTTGGGAGGCCACGACCAGTCAAAGTCTCGCTCAAACTCCATTTCTTCAAGCTCTGTCTGAGTCTTCAGATGTGCAAGTGTAGCCCAGGTGCGATCAAAAACCTCATGCAGATAGTGATGGTTAAGCTTCACAGCATCAGTTTCAGTGAGGGTTTCCACAATGGCGCCAAACTGGCGTTTGACCCACTTGTGATTGCGATCCACCTTCTGGTGAAGACTGAGGAGGAGCTCTCTTGTATTCATCACGCGAGGAGGAACAGGGCTTGCCGGATGAGTCTCAGTATCATCCCATGAAGAATAAGCTTCTGGCTCTCTGAACTGGCCATGAAGGGGCCTACTGCCTTCATCAATCACTAATTTTCCTTTTCCTTCAATGGGCTCGAAAGTCTTCTTGTTGACCCGGATAGGAGGCATATAACCAACATGGTTTTGGAAATCAGCGTGGAAGTTGATGCATGTCCTTGTCCTGATGAATCTCATGATCCATGGGGCATATATCTTGTGATCAAATGGACACATAGCATTGTCAGCCAAAGTCCTCAAGAAGAAATCATGGATGTTGATAGGAATACCATGGATGATGTTGAAGAGGATATTCTTCATGAGGCCTACGACATCTTCTTCATCATCATGGCCTTTGATCGGCGCGAGCACACTGCAGAGGATTCTGTAGACACACCTTGGTGTATATTTGAGCTCGTGGACGAGGAAGGTTTTTCTCAGTGATTTTCCTTCAGCCAAAGGCTTCATGAGGACTTCCATCATCCCGTTGGGCAGCTCACGCTCACCATAAAGCTTCACAGCCTCCTCTGAGGGAATTGGTACAGGCAGTTCACGGAGGAACTCAGTACCAGGAGCATTGTAGTGAGTGTTTTGTGTCATCCAGTCAAAGACCCAGGTGTTAATGTCTTCAGGATTGTCAGATATATGAAGAGTGGCATAAAACTGAAGAATGAGCTCACTGTTCTAGTCAGAGATGTTGGAGCACATTGGTAGCAGACCAGCGTCATGGAGTACATTGAGGACTGGCTCTAGGAACGGTATTGCTTCAAGTTCAACATGAGGAATATGCCTGTGCTGGAATATCTTGTTTCTTCCACACAGCACAGAAGCATAGTAATTCAACTGTGTCCTAGTCCAAAACTTCAGATGCCTCATTCGAGGCTTGTCATAGGGATTCTCTCTAATGAAGTACATGCGCTCTTGAAAGAAATTCTCCTTTTGAAACTATGGTCGCTTGGAGAATGGTTGACACTGAACTGGCTGAAGATTTTGCTGAGGAATAGGAGGGGAGACAACAATTGCAGTCTCGGGGTTGAGCATGGCGAAGGCATTGTCTTGATCAGGTGCATTTTCCTCAGCATTGTCCTCAGGGTGAGGAATTTCATCAGTTGGGGCTTCAGGCTGAGGAGCTTGCTCTGGCTGGGCATCAGGGTGAGGAATAGGTTCATCTTGCTCAGGTGGAGGAGTTGAGTCAGCCTGTTCCTCATCTTGAGGATTTTGCTTAGGTGGAGGAGTTTGGTCAGCCTGTTCCTCATCTTAAGGATTTTTCTCAGAACTTTGAATTTTATCAGCTTGAGGAATTTCACTTTGTTCTTCCTCAGCTGGCTTGGTGACAGAGGCAGTTTCATCAGTTGGTGCAGCTGATCCTTGAGCAGTGTCTTTCTGAGGAATGAAGGGCTGAGGACTGTCGTCAATACGAATTTCTTCGTCAGTGTGTTCCTCAGAGGCGGCATCCTTCATTTCCTCATCTGTCCCTTTCGCTTGGTCATCAAGGATGACCATTTCATACGACGGAGCGACATTTAGGGGCACACGGTCCAGTGGAGCAGTATCTTCAAGCGCTTTGAGGCGCTTGGCCTGTGTTTCTTCTTCTGCTGAGGAGGCCTTTCTCTTTTTGGCTTCCTTCTAAGCAGCCCTGGTTTTCTTCACGTCTGATGCAGATGGAGTCATCTTCTTCACCTTTGAAGCTTTTGGTGAAGGGGTTCTCTCGATAGATCTACAGCTGGCTTTGAGGAACCAGCTGGAGCAGAGTCATCAGCTTGCTTTGATGAAGCAGTTGGGTCAGGGGCAGTCTCACCACCTACAGCAGGTTCATCAGCTGGAGCTTCCATGATGATTTCTTCAATAGCCGGTACATCCACACGACTTTCTTGGTGTATTTCCTCAGCTTGAGGAGTTTCCTTAGCTTGAGGGGATTCATCAGCTCGCTCTTCAATCAAGGGCTGGGGAGTTGGTGCTGCAGGTGCAACCTTCTTGTTGTAGTCATCAACAGCTTTAGTGGCCAGCTTGATGAAATTGCTCTTGAGACTCTGACGATCTGACAGCTTGGAGTACTTATCAGTGAAATTCTTCAACTCGGCATGTGTTGTCACCAGTGCATCAGGCGTCAAGCTGAGGAGATTCTGTTTGAGGAATTTCTCCTTTTTAAGCTTCGCAACCTTGGCCTGCTTGGCTTGCTGTTCTTTCCACTTGGCTTCATAGATGAAAGTGGCCACCATGTGGCTGATTCCAGGGGGGAGTTTCAAATCATCAAGCGGAGTGTTTGGGTCCTCATACCAGATGTTTATGTAGTCTAGGAGGACCTTGGGGTCCATGGCCAGAGGAATGGCACTGCCTGATGCTTGAGCTACCCTTTCCTGCTTGTTTCTGATTATCGCTTGCAGGGTTTGATCATCATATTCATCATTGCCCTCTGATGCAGACGGGACAGTGATGATTTTGCTAGGGCTTGGCAGAGTTGCTCTTTCAGCAGACACCTGAGTCTTCACAGGAGGTGGTGAAGACTTTGTCTCCGAGCTGGTTGCAGTCGGGACTAAGGAGCTGGAGGTGGCGGTCAGTGGCTTCATGACCGGCTTCTGTACTGGTATCTCTTGAGGCTTTGGTGGTGGTGCTGAGGATTTTGGAGCTGAGGGTTTTGTAACTGATGCGTGAGCAGACTTCTCTTGAGGCTTTGGAGGCCTTGGCTTTGACGGCACAAACTGTGGTTTAGGAATTGCTGAACCAGAGGTCTCAGCGGCAGAGGAAGTAGCTGCAGCTGAGGCAGCAGCTGAGGATTCATTGAATTTCCTCACTGCAGCATCTGCCTGCTTCTTGAGCTTAGCCAGATGCTTTTCCTTCTCATCTGGATAGTCATCAAGGGTCTTGAGGCTTGAGGGATGTGCTACTTGATGAGCCTCAAGTGGGGCCCGTTTGCCAGGAGGCTTGAGGGCGAATTTCTTCGCATACTTGGCAGTTACAAACCTGTATTCCTTCCATTCCTTAGCCCATCGGCGTTCTATCTTCTGCAGCCGAATATTTCTCTTGGCCATTGTTTCATTTTCAACAGGTGTGCAATAGTCCAAGTAAATATCCTCAGGGATATCCACAGTTGTGTTCTGCTGAAGGTTCTTTCCTCCCTTCTGCTTTCTGTCATCCTCCATTTTCTTCAGCTGAGGATTTTGCTGATGTGATTGAATTCTTGAGGATTCTGATGAGACTTGAATATTTTCTTCAAGAAACGCTGCAAATGAGTTAATGTGATGAGAACCGAGAGATTCATCAGCTGACATGTGTGTACCTGTGAACAGAGTATAGTTGCGAGGAATTTGGAGAGGTCATATGCGTTCTCAGATTTGAAGAAAATGAAAAAGTTTGACAGTTGAGGAATTTAACCAGTGGTTGAGGAATTCGCCTAAGCATACTGTTCTTGGGTTCCAGAGTTGTACAGATCCGAAAATTCGCATAATTGAGGAATCTCGTGAAAATCTTAGATGCTTAGTGAAGTTCATCAATGGTGTGGTGATAGGCAGTGTTTGAGGAATCAAGTGTATATCCATTCTTGAGGAAAAACATATTTCACATAGGAAATGTAAAATAGTAGATCTAACTTGCTATAAAAATGGGATTTTTATTTACCCTTGAAGGCGCGCACGAAGAACACAGAAAAGGTGTGTAGAGAAGCTCTTCGGTCGTGTGCCCAATGCGCCCTAACCCGGCGATAGAGGACGTCTACGGCGGCGGCGGACGAAGATGGTCCGACTCCGGCATGGTTCCGGCGACGGAGAAGTCGAGGCAGTGAAGCTCTTCCTCACCGGCGATGAGACTTCCAGCGGTGGCGCTAGGGTTCGGTGCTTTTGTTGTAGCAGGAGAGCGATGGGGCGAAGATGAGTTTGCCGAGGGGCATAAGGACATATTTATAGCCACACAGTTACTGTTGGCGCGAAGATTTCGGACCAAACATCTCGTGCCTCTACGTCTCCGCAGGACACGTGTAGTTCCCGAGCAAGGCGGTGGAGATAGTGGAGATCGTGGTTATCCAAACGTGGGAAGTTGGGTTCAGTTACTATGCATTAAAGAAACAATTTTTGAAGATATGAGGATTTTCGTTACAAAATCATCAGCAGACAAGGACGCAGTGAGGATTTTGAATAAAGTTTCAAGTAGAACGCATATGAAGAATTGAATAGACTGGATGAGTATAGCATAGAGGGAAAGTAGGGTCCGATTACACTCACTTAGAAGAAATATCAACTTGAATAAATAGTTATAAGTGAATGTTGTTGAGGACTTGAAATCAGAGTCTATCTAGTCAAACGAAAGTCATCAAGTGTTTTTGAAGATTTTGTGATAAATCGTCACAATGAAGAACAACTGTTTTGAAGAACACATTTTGAGGAAATGGAACATTTGAAGAAAATCAACTTGAGGAATTTCACATTGGGCGGTGGCGTGACCCACCATATAAGAATGTTGATTACAGACGCCGCATATAATTTTCGTAGGGCCCTGAGAATCAATTTCTTCGTTGATTTCTTCACATTCAGAGTGATATTCTTCATTAGTTGAAGAAAATTGATTCATCATGTGTTGCACATCTAAGTCATCAATTTTGCATAAGTGTTAGGATGTGTGCATGTTTTTACAAAACATTTGAACATTCTAAGATATTTAGCTCGCACCGCAACTTGCAAAACCTTTTCTCATCCAAGGGCTTAGTGAAGATATCTGCTAGTTGATCATCAGTCTTCACATGGTCAATGAGGATATTGCCCTTGAGGACATGGTCCCGAAGAAAATGATGACGAATCTGGATGTGCTTGGTCTTCGAGTGTTGTACTGGGTTGTATGCAATCTTGATTGCACTCTCATTGTCGCAGTAGAGAGGCACATTCTTCATGTTGATGTCGTAGTCCTTGAGGGTTTGCTTCATCCATAGTAGTTGAGCACAGCATGAACCAGCAGCAATGTACTCAGCTTCGACAGTGGAGAGTGATACGCAGTTCTTCTTCTTTGAGGACCAGCAAACTAGTGATCTTCCGAGGAAATGGCATGTGCTAGAAGTTGACTTGCGATCCACAGGGTCACCAGCATAGTCAGAATCAGAATACCCTACGAGATGAAGATTTGAGCCCTTGGGATACCATAATCCTAGTGTTGGTGTGTGAGTTAAGTATCGAAGAATATGCTTCACAGCCTTATGGTGTGATTCCTTCGGTTTTGCTTGAAAACGTGCACACATGCAAACACTAAGCAATATATCTGGCATGGATGCACATAGATACAATAAAGATCCAATCATAGAGCGATATACTTGTTGATCGAAATCTTTACCATTTTCATCACTGCCGAGGTGGCCGTTGGTAGGCATTGGAGTCTTGGCACCTTTGCATTCATGCATGTCGAATTTCCTGAGAACATCCTTGAGGTATTTCTCCTGTGATATGAAGATTCCATTGCGTTGTTGACGAATTTGAAGACCTAAGAAGAATTTCAGCTCCCCCATCATAGACATCTGATATTCTTCACTCATCATGTAAGCAAATTCATCACTGGCGCGTTGATGTCGTTGAGTGGTCATGATAGTCTTCGAGGGATGCTTGGATCTGGTCATTTTCCAAGATTCACATGCACCGCAGAGATGATCCTTGAGGAATTTGACTGATTCAATGTCGATGACATGCTTCTTCTTTGCGAGCGTGTGCAAATTCCTCATGCCTGCATGACCTAGTCTTCGGTGCCACAGCCATCCTTCTGAGGTTTTTGCTAGTAAGCAAGTGGCTCGTTGAGGACCTGTAGAGAAATCAACAATGTAAAAATCCCCTCTTCTTACACCTTCGAAGACTTTGAATCTGTCAGATTCCATGATGACTACACATCTATATCTACCAAAGATAACAATCATATCAAGATCACAAAGCATCGAGACTGACATGAGGTTAAAACCAAGGGATTCAACAAGCATCACTTTGTCCATATGCCTATCCTTGGAAATAGCCACTTTGCCAAGTCCCAATACCTTGCTTTTATCTTCGTCAGCATATGTGATTTGCTTCAGAGGTGATGGAGTTAGTGGCATATTCATCAGCAAGCTTTTATCACCAGTCATGTGATGTGTGCAGCCACTATCAAGAACCCACTCAGTATTCTTGGGTTTGTCATCCTGTAGATGAATTAGTACAACTTACCATCTCATATGCTTCAAATTTGAAGAATATGATATCAATTTCATCACATAAGAATTTCATCACAACAGAATTATAAGGACATGTGAAAAATTTCTATTTCATCATTATTAGCTTGCGTCCTATCAAGCATTTCCTCAGGTCTCCAGCAAATTCTTCAGATGATGATTTTCATCTGGAGAACTGACCTGCAGAAGTGATTAGTTCGATTTCTTCACCACCCACATCTGAAGGGGTGGCAAAGCATTCATCATCCTGCGAGCACCATATGAGAAAGGTGGCATTGAAGCTAATGCACTTCTCTTAACGGTAGGGGGGTTAAAGTACTCATATGAATATGCAGAGAACTGGTTTGAGGATTCATGAACATAATGATTTGAAGAGTAACGCTCATATTCATATTCCTTGTAGTTTCCCTGCATGTTAGACGCATTAGCACGGGTACAGGCATAATTTTGACCAGTTGAGGATTTTGATCCTCTTGAAGACTTTGGTCCTCCTGAGGAATTTGATCTGGGGTTCAGATTCTTCACTGGTCGTGTCATGACGACATTCACTTGAAGATTTTTAAGACAGCTTTTGGGAACCCAGATTTTCCTCAAGGGAGGGCCATTCCTGCAGTTAGTTCCAACATATCAAGCAAATACTTCACCAGATTGATTTTTGAACAGTTTATAGTTGGAGTCAAATGACTCATCTGAGGAATAGGATAATTCACATGAAAAACCAGTTAGATTAGATGGATCAAAAGTAGGCCTAGTAGCAGCAACCCATGATGTTTTGGGATACTGCTCAGGTTTCCAATAAGATCCATCAGCATTTAATTTCCTCTCAAAGGCGATTCCTTCTTTCCTCGGGTTCCTGTTCAAGATCTGCTTTTTGAGCACATCACAAAGGGTTTGATGTCCTTTGAGGCTTTTGTATATGCCTGTCACATACAATTCCTTCAACCCTGCATTTTCATCAGTAACCTTTGTGTTTTCCTCAAGTGAGGAAATAGACACTACATGTGCAGTTGAAGACTTTGTAGCAATAGAAGCATTTGATGATTCTAGTGAAGAATTAGCAGTTTCGCGTTCAATGCATTTCAGACATGGAGGAATGAATTCAACTTGACCAGCACTGATCTGTTGAGCTAGTAATGAATCATTTTCCATACGAAGATCATCATGAGACATCCTCAGCTTCTCTAGATCAAGCTTCCTTTGAAGAAATTCATAGGAAAGCTTCTCATGATCAGCGAGGAGTGTATCATAACGATCTTGAAGATTATCAAATCTACACTGAATACTTTTCACATCATCGGTGAGGATTTGGGTAAGGTTCATTTCATCATTCAACAGATCATCACTTCTATCTAGCAGTTTCTGAAGCTTTTCCAAGGCAGTTTGTTGTTTAGTGGCAATGATAGCAAGTTTACTGTAACTGGGTTTTTTATAATCATCAGGTTCACAGTCACTTGAATCAGAGGGGGAGGCATTATTTGATACCTTTGAACCTTTTGCCATGAAACAATAGGTTGGAGCGAAGTCATCAGCATAGTCATCAGTGTGGATGGTGCAATCATTTTCTTCAAGATTGAAGATTGACTTGCTGACGAAACTGGTTGCCACTGCAAGACTAGCCTGTCCGGATTCTAAGTCTTCATGAGAACCCTCTTCTTCATCACATTCCTCTGATTCTGACTCGGAGTCCATTTCCTTGCCAATAAGTGCCCGAGCCTTTCTGAAACTAGTCTTCTTGTGCGATGAGGGCTTTGAAGATGAGGATTTTGAAGATTTCTTCTTCTTCTTCGAGTCATCAGAACTGTCATCCTTGTATTTCTTCTTCTTTGATTCCTTTCCCCAACGGGGACAGTCAGCAATGTAATGACCTGATTTCTTGCACTTCTGGCAGGTTCTTTTCTTGTAGTCCTCAGATGAAGATTCTGATTTCCTCATGTCTCTTCTTGAAGATTTACCGAACTGGCCACGTCGTGTAAACTTCTGGAATTTCCTCACGAGCATTGCAAGCTCCTGTCCAAATTCTTCAGGGTCACCAATGTTGTCATCCGAATCTTCTTCTTCAGATGAGGAAATTGCTCTAGCCTTCAGTGCACGTGGTCTAGAATAGCTTGGTCCATATAGATCTTTGTTTTCTTCTAGCTAGAACTCATGAGTATTTAGCCTTTCGAGTATATCAGCTGGATCAAGCATCTTGTAGTCTGGTCTTTCTTGAATCATCAGAACTAAAGTATCAAATGAAGAATCCAAAGATCTCAGTAGTTTCTTCACAACTTCGTGATCAGTAATGTCTCGAGCTCCCAGTGCTTGTAGTTCATTTGATATGTCAGTGAGGCGATCAAAGGTGTCTTGGCAGCTTTCATTCTCATGCCTCTTGAAGCGATTGAAGACATTGCGAAGAATATCAACACTAGAGTCACGCTGGGTTGATACTCCTTCATTTACTTTATACATTCTCTCTCAGATCAGTGTTGCAGAGCCCAAAGCACTTACTCTTCTCATTTACATTGCACAGTCTCTCCCAGATTAGTGTTGCGGAGCCCAAAGCACTTACTCTTCCAAACTGGCCTGGGCTCAGATGGCCACAGATGATATTCTTCGCTTGAGAATCGAGTTGCTTTAATTTCTTCACATCAGCAGCAGAGACACTAGCAGAGATGACGGGGACGCCATGTTCCACAATATACCAGAGATCATTATCAATAGCTTGTAGATGCATTTGCATCTGTTCTTCCAGAAGGGAAAGTTCTTTCCTTCGAAGGTAGGACATGCTGCAGTCACCTTAAACATGCCTGTAGTCGACATAACAAAAACTCCATGTGGTTAAACCAAAATCACACAGAACAAGGGAGTACCTTGCTCTGATACCAATTGAAAGTGCGTTATATCGACTAGAGAGGGTGAATAGGAGATTTTTAGAATTTAATCACTGAGGAAATTCCTTTTGAGGAAATTCCTCACTGATGACTAACTTACAACGGAAACAGTAAAGGATCAGAAGTGCAAAGTTTCACAACAACAGATTTTCACAGTGAGGAATGTGAAAACAGATTGCACAGTGAGCAGGCGCGCAGAAAACAGATGAGGATTAACTAGCGTGAAGAATTTGGGGTTGAGGAATTTCAGAGAAAGTCTTCAGCAAATTCTTCAAACAGTAGCAGTGAAAGTCATCAACACATAATCTGAGAAAAGTAAGGAGTTGAGGAATTAGAACCAGTTTCACAGCGAAGACAGTAGTTGATGACCCAGTTCCAATTGCTGTGATAGTCGTACATCTGGTTTGGAGCGGCTTGGTATTGAAACCAAAGGACACACAATCCGGGGACACACAGTCCCTACCGTGTTCTCCTTGGGCTAAGAACACACAGTCCTCGCCCAACACTCGTGGTAAGTCTTCAGGGCAGACTTCCAAACCCTCACAAACTTGGTCACCCCGTGATCCACAATTGACTGCTGGAAAGCTCTAGACCATGACGCCTAACCGTCTGGAGGATGCACAGTCCTCAAAGGTAAAAGGCTTTAGTCTCACACAGGAACAACTTCTTCAGTGATGCTCAATCACTAGGTTTGGTTTGTGGTTTCGGTGTATGGGGTATTTCCTCACTAATGAATTTCTCTCGAAGACTCTGAGGAATTTGGGTTTCTCTTATGACAAGTGTCAGTTCCTAACGGAGCAGCCAACCAGCTACTGGTTGTGGGGGCGGCTATTTATAGCATGGGAGCATCCCGACATGATTTGACACTAATGCCCTTAAATAATATGACCGTTGGTGTGGATAAGAGCAATGATGTGGCGTGGCTATCGAAACGGTCGGAACCCTCAACTATGAGAGTCCTCATGTCACTCGTATTCCTCACTTGAGGCTTTTGGTAGGATTAGGCTTGGGTTGAGCATCATGAGGGAATTCATTTCAAAGTGTAACCTTGACCCCCTTTAACAGTACGGTGTTCCTATTACTCAAGTGTGAAGAAAATAAAACAGAAAGAGTAAATCTTCATGCTTCAAAGTCTTCAAAATGATTTTCTTCAGGACACACCGAATTCCTCAATTTCAGTATCTTTATGAGGAATATCAATTTCGTCGCAGATTCTTCGCGATTCAATTCTTCAGCTTCAGACCAATTTCTTCAACCGAAGATATATATTTTTAGGGGTCGATATTCTTCAAATATCTCAAACTCCTCAGTGACTTATAGATCCTGTGTACACTCATATACACATTAGATACTTAACCTATAAGTCTTCAAACCACCAAAATCACTAAGGGGCACTAGATGCACTTACAATAATGTCCTGCTTCCTTGCAACGAAAGCAAATGAGTTCTGACAAGTCTCGAGGCTTCTTAGTATTTGCTTTTGCTCCTTGGGTTTCCGGCTTCCTTCCTAAACACATGTATTTGTAGTGGCCCAGTTCCATACACTTCAAACATCTGACATGACTCAGGTCTTTATCTGCAGAGATTTGGCCCTTCCGAGGGTACTTTTTCTTCTTTGCGGACTCCTTCATTTTGGCCAGTTCTTCTATTTCAAGTGGATCAAACTCCACTTTTTCCGTCGGGAAGTTTCCCAGATACTCTTGGCTTCCCTTCGTGCAATCCTGTGAATAATGTCCTTATTCTCCACATGAGTAACACGCATTGGAGAAAAATCTGGTCAGACCTTGTTCAGCAGGGTCTTCTATATTTTCGTTCATCACAGGTTCTTCTAGAATCTTCTTCTTGAGGGTTTCCTTCATTGCATCTTTCTGCTGCTTGACAACTTGTTGCACCTTGGGGTAAATGTGACACTGGGCTGGGTAGTGGGTGATTCCTTCACACAAGAAACAAGTCACCTGACTAGTTGGGCATTCCTTCACTGGGTGATTCTCTTCACAATGAGAGCATCCATCCTGGTGTTCTTCCTGGGTGTGTCCTATTTCTCCACAGATCTTGCATGCACAAGGCTTCTTCATCGAATTATCATAGCACTTCTGAATAAGTCGGGATCTTAACACAGTGTCCTTGAATTCGTCTCAAGTTTCTGCTCCACAAAATCCTTGTATGGCATGGTGCATTTTCCACCAGGTAGCAGCACTTTGGGTAAAGTACTGGAGAGCGTGTTCCACTTCATACTTCCTTGAGATCAAGTTGCTCCCGAAGTGGTCCTCCATGTTCTGAATCCATATTTCAGCCTCCAGTTGGGTCATAGGTCCAGAGACTACAAGTCCAGCTTCATACTCCATCTGGTAGGGTTGAGGTTTTGGGGATGAGACGGGTAAGAGAGGGAGGGAGATACACACAATACAAACAATATTTTTGAGAATAGGTTTTATTTGTGGCCGTCGGAAAACACACACCAATGACGGATCACAAATCATCATATCTAACATGGGTATATAAAAGGGGTTTTGGACTTCTAATGGTCATATAATTATTCGAACACTTCAGGGTCTTCTAGTTCTTCGGGTCTTGAGAGTCTTCTGTTGGTGTAGCTTCAATTCTTCAAACGCGTGGTGAAATCCTCTTTACTTTGAAGTAGAACTCCGTTGGTTCTTCATCAGGTCAAAGGGGTAAGGGGATTGTATAACTATTTGAGGTCAGAGAGAATATTTGATGAAATCAGAAGAGATGAGAAGTGAAAGGTGTTCTCGAAAATAAGATTTTTGAGAGATCCTATCCTAAGAAGTTTCCAGTTTCTATGGTCACGTCCTATAGTCAACATGTGCTCTGATACCATTTCTGTAGCAACCCGACTCAAAACGAGTCAAGCCTCTGTGTATCTATGCCATCCCTGAATTAGTATGCTGGCACACACAGTACATCAATGTATATATCAAAGTGCAATCACATGTAAATAGCATAAAACTGATATATATACCTTAAAATCTTAGCGGAAGCAGTCAAGGGAGTGGAGTCCCAAATAACACCAACGGCAGGTTGAGTGCGGACCGTAACCCTGAATCGTACACTTACTCGTCGAAGAAAGTATCTGCAACATAATACGTTGCAGCCGTGTAGGTGAGCATATTGAATATGCCGGCAAGTCATCAAAGAGGGGGTGAAATAATAATCATCTATTCTACATGCATATATGGCAGGTGGGGCTATAAGTTTTTTAGCGAAAAGCAAGTTTTCTCCTACATCAAGAGAGGGTTAAAAGCAAAATATTACTATGTTGTTTGTTGTTAATGAGATGGTTCTGCCAACCAATTCTCGTACCCGAGTTGTCAACAATTCCCACATCATTATTAAATTGTGTTGAGAGTTCAGGAAAATTTCAATGCCTTCGGCTCAAGTTGTCCATGACCGTGGACATGGCTAATCGATTAGGTTTGGTACTCTGTAGAGTTTTGCACACGTTCCCCACAAGATTTGATCGCCTCCGGGTATGTCCTCGCACTTCGGGGTGTTTGAAGACCGGATGATCAAAACATGGTCTTTCAACGGGTCCCTCTGATCCCCTGTCGGTGCCCATCCAATCCTACCGTTCATCTACATCTGCTAGCAACGCCTGTCCAGATTCGCCACGTTGTTCAACCAAGCCAGAGCCCATAATGACTTGTGGCTGTGCAGGTAAGCCTTGGGTCTTGAAGCCTCCGTCCATATCTTCGAGCCTGGGTGAAGCTTTTCGCAAGATGTCATGGCACGTCTCCATGCATCCCGGGTTGTCCACTGGATTCTCGAGGGAGCCCATCTAAACCGTCCTTCACCCAGAGTTGCATTGCATCACGAGGTCTTGAAAAGTCTTGTCTTAAACGGTCTTGGTTATTAAATTACTCTCGCATCACTCGTGATAAACTCTCATCCCGAACCCCGTCTACACAAGCATAGCAATATAAAATTTGTCATCCCGGGCCAAGTAACGGGGTTGTTGGGTGCCTACCACATGATACTACTACAAGTAACCAATATTTCCAAGTACCTACTCAGCATGCAATAGGGTGTTTAAAGGGTAGAACTACAATGCATAAAACATAGGTAATCATGATCAAATGACTTGCCTTGCTGATAGTTGTCGTTATCAGCACTTCTAAGTAGCTCCTTCACACTCCGGGTATCTATCTATACAAACAAATACACACCATAAGCACTACAATCATTAAAGAGCAAAATAACATCACTAGTATAAAACTACTATTGCATAAAGTGAAGAAATTCACTTCACGTAATCCAAACAGAATCTGTTTTTGATAAAGCCCCAAGTAAAAATATTTAAAACCAATTGAAACTTAAACTACAGAAAGATATGATCACTAGGAAGCATCAGCAAAAAGAATCAAATTAAAAGCTATTTTTAAACTCCTGGAATAAGCAAAATAAGATTTAAACTAAATCTGATCTAATTCAAATTTTGAAATTTCAAACATAGGAAAATAATATGTTTTCAAAATTTACAGAAAAATGTGATCTACTGGAGAAAGAATCAACCTCATTGGACTCCTAGATTAAAAGATATAAGGGAAACAAAATTGGAACTCGCTCTGTTTCAGAAATAGAAAACTAAAATCTAAATATTGAACGGGGCCACGTGGCGATCTCTGGTTGGCTTAGACCTGTACGCTGCGGTGCTAGACTAACAAACGTCCGCACATTAGAAGAAAATGGTTCGGCTATTAAGTGATCTATTAGGGGCCTTAGGATCAAGATCTAACGGTAACCAATAAAAAAATCACAACAAAGAGGTGAGAGAGGTTTCTCACATTGCTGTCACGGGAGGTTTCCTCTGGCGAGGTGGCCAGCGGGGTGAGCAGCTCCGGCGTGGGGGTGGTCGCCGGCGGGGGTGGGGACGGCGGAAGAGGGGAGGTTCGGCACTTGGGGAGGTCGGCACTTGGGGAGCTCCGGTCGAGGTGGAGACGCGGGCTCCTGGTGGCTCATACTTCCTGTAGATGGCCGGCGGGGAGGTGACCTGCAGGGGGGCGACGTGGTGAGGGGGAGTTGGTGTGGGGGGCGCGACAGGGAGTGGGGGGCGCATGAGGGGTGGGGTGAGGGTAGGGAGCTCCTGTAGGCTTCATTCTTGGCAAGAAGATGGAGATGGTGACGAGGTGGCTACGGGCAGGGAGGAGACGAGGTGATAGGGAAAATGGAACGAGGAGAGGAGGGGCGTTCTTATAGGGGTGGTGGGAGGCTCGGGAAGGAAGTGTAGACCGCGAATCGGGGGAGGGAAGCTTCTGCCATGGCCAGAGAAGGAAGGTCGTGAGGAGGAAGAAGAAGGTGGGATTCGGCCAGATTGGTTTCCTAACGTGGCCCAAGTACATTCCTAAAATAAGAGATCTCTTTCCCTCTTTATTAAAACAGGAATTAATACGATTAAAAGGAAATAGAATATCCTTGGAATATAGGGGTATAATATATTAAAATTTTCAGAAAAATAAATTCAAAAAGATGGGCATTTTTCCACTGCCAAAATAAATACTTCAAAAAAATGTTTATTCAGAAAATCCCCTAAATGCTTTATTTCTTTTTGCAAATAATTACTCAAATAAATCTTGGGTGTCATGGCTCAAATATTTCAAAGAATATCCCCGGGTTTGGAGGGTCATGTTTCTCCTCTCTTTTTCTCTTGTTTGACAAAGTATTGTTCCCGGCATTCCGTGAGTGAAGAAGAAAACAAAATGCAAAGGAAAAATCGAAAGGAAATTCAAGTGCCACCTTGCTTCAAATTCTTTGTAGTTGAATAAATCATGCTATCTCCTCTCGCTGGTTTTAAAAAGATGAATTTGAATTCACCGAAAAAAGGGGAAAGTCATTTTATTCCCTCTCATTCAAAAGTTTTTGAAAAGTTTCAAACTCCACTCAAGTTTCAATCACTCAAACAAACAAACAATCATTCTAATAATTATATTAACATTCCAAAATTTGGGATGTTACAACTTCTGAGTAAACATGCCTCTATGATTACTACTCAGGTAGAACAAGTACTTAAAGCTCAGAATGACCTGCTCAATGAATTAAATGACAACTCTGTGAGAGTCATTACTAGAGGAGGCAAAATGACTAAGGAACATTTGTATCCTGAAGGTCATCCTAAGAGAATTGATCAAGATTCTCAAGGAATCAATGCTGATACACCTAGTCATCCTAAGGGGAAGAAGAAGGATGATAGAAACCTGCACGCCAGTTCACCAAATACTATCACACCTGAAGAACCTAATGATATTTCTGCGTCTGATGCAGAAACACAATCAGGTGATGAACATGAACGTGGAGACAATATGGACAGTGATGTTCATAATAATGCTCAACCTAGCCATGATGAGGATGTGGAGATTGAACCGAGGGTTAATCCTGATAACCCACAACCTAAGAAATACGATAAGAACGACTTCACTGCTAGGAAGCATGGTAAAGAAAGGGAGCCATGGGTTCAGAGACCTATGCCCTTTCCTCCTAAGCCATCCAAGAAAAAGGATGATGAGGATTTTTAGCGCTTCGTTGAGATGATAAGACCCGTCTTTCTGCAGATGCGGTTAACTGATATGCTCAAGATGTCTCGGTATGCCAAGTACATGAAAGATATCGTGACTAATAAACGGAAGATACCAGATCTTGAGATCTCCACCATGCTTGCCAATTACATTTTCAAAGGTGGAACTCCTAAGAAACTTGGTGATCCCGGAGTGCCCACTATACCTTGCTCAATTAAAGGAAACTACATAAGAACTGCCTTATGTGACCTTGGAGCCTGTGTTAGTGTTTTGCCGCTCTCTCTTTATCGTACACTTGAGTTGGATAAGTTGACACCCACTGAAATTTCTTTGCAAATGGCCGACAAATCAACTGCTTTCCCAATCGGCATTTGCGAGGATGTGCCTGTTGTGGTTGCTAATACCACTATCTTAAAAGACTTTGTTATCTTGGATATTCCTGTGGACGATGCCATGGCTATCATCCTCGGAAGACCCTTTTTAAACACTGCAGGGGCTGTTATAGATTGTAACAAAGGCAATGTCAATTTCCACGTCAACGGTAGTGAGCACACAGTGCACTTTCCGAAGAAACGATATCCATTATATTGCATCAATGCTATCGAAAAGACTTCATCGATTCTCATTGGGAGCTTTGAATGCCCTATTCCTCGTGTCAAGATGAAGTATGATTTGCTTGTTAGGGAGATTCATATCCCCATTGAGGTGACTTAGTGGCTATTCGAAAATTCTTCGTTCTCTCTCGCGATTCGAGAAGGTTTTGTCATAAGGACTTAATCAACCCCATTGACGAATTTCTTTCGATGACCATGAAACGGATGAATCAGAGAGTCACATACCTCTGTTTTGAGTCTTCATTTTCTGTTGCTTAGAAGAAAAATGATGGAATTAGTTTAGTTTTTCCTGTTTTCTGTTTTAGCGTCCCTGAGAAAAATACCTCGAAAATAAAAGTTCTCTGATGGTCCTGAAAATTTAGTATGTTTTTTCTGGAATTTTTGAAAATTTCTGGGCCTGAGAGCTGGTCAGGGGGCCTGACCAGTGGGCCACAAGCCCCTCCACCGCCACCTACCCCCTGGTGGTGGTGTGCAAGCTTGTGGGGCCCACAGGCATCCCCTGCACTCATTCCTGCTCCCAGCCTCTTCTTCCACCTCCAGAAAAAATTGTTTCGCAGCTCAAACCCGTGTTCTTGCTCATTTGGTTGTGATTTTCGATCTCCTTGCTCAAAGCACCATTCTCCGAAATGTTTTGGGGAAATTGCTAGTTGGTACGTGACTCCTCCATTGGTCCAATTAGTTTTTGCTCTAGTGCTTTATCCTTCGCGTATTCTTGCTACCTTGGTGACCCTGTTCTTGAGCTAGAAATGTTGATTTTAGCTGGTTCCAAGTAGTTTTAGCGCGTGATACGGTCTCTAGGCACTAGTAGGAGTAGTTGCTACAAGTTGGGTTAACCCTTATTCACTTTTCTTTCAATGTCTCTAAAAATTTCAGAATTTTTCAGAGCTAGAAAAAGGAAGAGATAAGGAAGTTCTTGAGAGGCTCTTCAAGCCGTAACCACAAGGAGGATGAGAAGAACCACCCCAAGTACGCAGTCCCTCGAGTCATAGAAGTTCGAGCGTGTGAGTGGCCAAGTGATGAATTTTTGCGCGCCGCCGGACTTTATGAATACTTTTATTACTTGGTGGAGAACGCAGGTCTTACTGCGTTCGTTAAAGATAAGTGCCCACAATATCTCCTCATCACCAATATTTTCGTTCAAAGCTTGAACTTTTATGCGAGGAAGAATCCTCCCATTGTTGAGTTCATGATATACGATGTCCCCCAGTGCATGACGCTGGAGGATTTTTTCAATGTACGCAAATTACCGTATGTTGGGGATATCTGTGATCCTCGTCCACGGGACTTGGAGGATTTCATTGGTTCTATTGCAGTTGGAGAGGAGAGAGGAGTGTCTCGCGCTAGAATTGCTACCATACATTTTCCTGTGCTTCGGTACTTCTCACTATTTGTGGGAAAATGTTTGATTGGTCGTGGGGAGGCTGGATCACTTAGTTCTCCAGAACTTGCGGTTTTGCGCGAAGGCCTTTATAACGATAAGACTTATAGCTTGGGCGCTATAGTAGCTCAACGGTTGAACCTGAACCGTTCTAAAGGTGTCGTCTATGGAGGTATTTATGCTACCCGTCTTGCCAGACATTTTGAGATACCGATTAGACTGGGAGAGGAAGGAGAGATGCTTCTCCCTCAGAGATATCTGGATTATGACATCATGGTTCGCCATGATTTTCTGGATAGAGATGCTAGTAGACGGATGATTTATAACCTGGTGTTTAGTCAGGGTACTCGAGAGACTATTACTTTGCCTGCTCCTTCTTTGTTCGATCTTCATGCAGGCAGGTACACTATTATGCCCGTGGACATCTACGCATATTGGGGCTTGGCCCAACCACAAGCGCCCGCGCCCGAGCCGCTAGTCGAGTACCAGACGCCAGTTTATCTGTGGGAGCCACAGGAGCTCACACAGCAGTGACATCCGGAGTATCCTGGAGCTGGTTATTTCCCACCATGGGAGTAGACCAAGCTAGGCCAAAATCCTGAGCTTGGGGGAGTACGTCTTCTCACTGACTTTACATTCATGCTTATGCTTTCACTTTGTTAGCCGGTGTTTACACTTTGCCACTGTATTATCCATGCTAGTTTCTTTTCGTTTTCTTGTTGTGTCATTTTGAGAAAACCCCAAAAGATTTTTCTTTCTTCTTTTGCTTGTTGGGAGCTTTCCCGTGTAAATAGCTTTCCTTTCCTTTGTGTCAAGGTAGAAGATATTGGTTACAATGCTTAGTGGTTCTTACATGCTTACATGTTTAGCTTTCAAAGAGCCATATTACTTTGTCTTCTCCTTTGTGTTTGCCTGCAGATTCAGCTTAGTCCAATGCGCTTATTATCGTTTTCATCGTTCGATCGTGCAAATGAAAGGCAACAATGATGATATATGATGAAGTGACTGAGACTGAAAAGCTGGTATGAACTCTATCTATTTTGTTTTTGTAAATATGACTAGCTTGTCGACCCAGTTTAGCTTTTTTGTGAGAAAACCATGTTTGCAATGACAACTTAGAGATCATAGTTTCTGATGCCATGCTTATTTAGCTGAGAGCTTATAATGGTTTGTCTTGATTGCCAACATAGATTTTGAGATGACTGTGATGTAGTATGATAGGATGGTATTCTCCTTTGAATGTTTCAAGTGGCTTGACTTGGCGCATGTTCAAGCATGTAGTTGAAACAAAATCAACATAGCCTCTATGATGTTCGTGTTCATGGTGATTTATATCATGTTCATGCTTGCATTCAATGTTAGACAAACTCATTGCATCTTGATGACCGTTGTCGCTCTCTAGTTGGTCGCTTCGCAGTCTTTTGCTAGCCTTCACTTGTACTAAGCGGGAATACTTCTTGTGCATCCACTTCCATAAACCCAAAAGTTTTTCCATGAGAGTCCACCATACCTACCTATTTGCGGTATCTACCTGCCGTTCCAAGTAAATTTGCATGTGCCACTCTCTAAACCTTCAAGAAATAAATCTATTTTGCATGCCCGAACCGCTCATGTGGTGACAGAGGGCTATTGGTATCTTCCATGCTAGGAGTGTTATCCTCGACATGTGTTTATTCACAGTCATTCACGAGAAAGGGGTCGGTATTTGGGATGCCCAGTTCCATGCTTAAATCGAAAACATAACTGTAAGACAAGACTCCCCTCGGATTAGTATGGACGGTACCCGAGGATTCAGCTAGCCGTGGAGTGTGATTGATTGGTGGTGGGGGAGTTAAAACTTTACTTTTCTGTTTGGGAACTTCCTATAGCATGAGTAGCATGGAAGATATTGAGAACTCTTGGTCATTGCTTGACAATGAAAGCATGCCACCCAAAATTATTATCTTTGTTTTCAAAGCTTGAGCTCTGGCACCTCTGCAAATCAATGCTTCCCTCTGAGAAGGGCATGTCTATTTATTTTTCCTGTCAAGTCATCCTCCTCTTATATAAGCACCAATTAGAGAGCACCTCTGTCATTTTTATGCTTTGCTTTTTATTGATATTGAATATGACTATGACTGGATCTTCGTTGCTATGAATTACAATGTTTAGTCAGCCCTTGATCTTTGAAAGTGCTCTGCATTTATGTTTTGCGGTCTCATAAAGAGCTAGCGAGATACCACCTATTCATATTGCTTCATGCTTGTTTTGATTGAAGTGTTGGTATTTGAAACTCATTATTATTTGATCGTTAGCTGATTATGCCATTGATATTAGTTTACCGTGAGACCTTTGTGTCATTTGCTTTTGTGGTTAACTTGTGATCTTGCTGAAATTCTGGTTATGAGTTAGACATAGTTGCAACAACAAGATCAAACAGAGTTTGTCAAAGTTTTTCTTTATCTCTCAGTTTGTCAACTGAGTTGCCTGAGGACAAGCAAGGTTTTAACCTTGGGGGAGTTGATACGTCTCCAACGTATCTACTTTTCCAAACTCTTTTGTCCTTGTTTTGGACTATAATTTGCATGATTTGAATGGAACTAACCTGGACTGACGTTGTTTTCAGCAGAATTGCCTTGGTGTTATTATTGTGCAGAAATCAAAGTTCTCCAAACGTCGTGAAAATTTACGGGGAGCAGTTTTGGAAAATATCAAAAATATCTGTGCCAAGTTCCACCTCAGGGGTGGGCCAGTGGGCCACAAGCCCCCGCTCCACCACCACCCCTCTTGGTGGCGGTGGGCAGGCTTGTGGGGCCCACAGGCACCTGTCGCCCCCAACTCCAACTCTATAAGTTGTCTTCCGTCCCAGAAAAAATAAAAAGAGAAGTTTTTGTCACGTTTTCGATAGGGAGGCGCCGCTATGTTCTGAGATTTGATCCCTAGTATCCACTATGTTCTGAGATTTGATGTTGCTACTACTTTGCCATGCTTAATGCTTGTCACTAGGGCCCGAGTGCCATGATTTCAGATCTGAAATTATAATGTTGTCACTAATATATGTGTGTTTTAGATCCAATCTTGCAAGTTGTAGTTACCTACTATGTCTTATGATCCGGCAACCCCGGAGTGACAATAACCGGAACCACTCCCAGTGATGATCATAGTTTGAGGAGTTCATGTGTTCACCAAGTGCTAATGCGTTGGTCCGGTTCTTTATTAAAAGGAGAACCTTAATGTCCCGTAGTTTCCTTTTGGACCTCGCTCCCACGGGAGGGATGTACGTTAGATGTCATGCAAGTTCTTTTCCCTAAGCACGTATGACGACACACGAATGCATGCCTACATCACATTGAAGAACGGGAGCTAGCCACATATCTCTCCATGTTATAGTTGTTGCATGATGGATATCATCCAAACAAATCACCGACCCATTGCCTACGAGTTTGTCCTACTATTGTTGTTACTTGTCTTGCTCTGCTGCTACTACCGTTGCTACTATTGTTACTTGTCTTGCTCTGCTGCTACTACTGTTGCTACTGCTGTCACTTGTTTTACTCTGCTGCTGCTGCTACTACTGTTGCTACTACTGTCGCTTGCTACTGTTGCTACTTGCTACTGCTGTCACTACTGCTGTTCCTTGCCGCTGCTATTGCTCGTTACACTGTCGTTACTCATTACTTTGCTGTTACTACTATGCCTGCAGATACTAATCTTTCAGGTGTGGTTGAATCTGACAAATTCAGCTACTAATACTTGAGAATATACTCTCACCTCCCGTCGTGCAAACCAACAAATTGGGTTGAATACTCTACCCTCGAAAACTGCTGCGAACCCACGCGCTGGTGGGCCATCAACAACATTCTTCCAGTTTCATTGCCGGGGAGTGCTTTCAGCATTCTACTGGTGCCGCTGCAGGAGAAGGTTCGTTTTCATAAGCATTCGTCTAGCTAACACTAGAGATTGCAGGATCAGCACTTTTCTGGAGCCATTGCTAGGGAAGCACAGCTGACGTCACTCTTTGAAAGCTAAACAGGTATGCATACAAGAGCCACTAAACATTGTAACCAATATCTTCTACCTTGAACCAAAGAAAAAGAAAACTATTTACACGGGAAAGCTCCCAACAAGCAAAAAGAAGAAAGGGAAATCTTTTTTGGTTTTCTCAAAAGGACACAAAACAAGAAAACAAGAAAACGAAAATAAACTAGCATGGAAATACAATGGCGAAGTGTGAACACCGACTAACAAAGTGAAAGCATAAGCATGAAGTAAGGTCGGTGAGAACACGTACTCCCCCAAGCTTAGGCTTTTTGCCTAGCTTGGTCTACTCCCAAGGCAGGAAATAACCAGCTCTGGGATACTCCGGAGCGGACTATGGATGCCACTGATGTGTGAGCTCCTCTGGCTCCCACTGATAAACTGGCGTCTGGTACTCGACTGGCGGCTCGGGCACGGGCATCTGTGGTTGGGCTAAGCCCCAATATGCGTAGATGTCCGAGGGCATAATAGTGTACCTCCCTGCATGAAGATCGAACAAAGAAGGAGCAGGCAAAGTAATAGTCTCTCGAGTACCCTGACTAAATACGAGGTTATAAATCATCCGTCTACTAGCATCTCTATCCAGAAAATCATGACGAACCATGCTGTCATAATCCAGATATTTCTCAGGAAGAAGCATCTCTTCTTCCTCGCGAAGTCTAATAGGTATCTCAAAGTGTCTAGCAAGACGAGTAGCATAGATACCTCCATAGACGACACCTTTGGAACGGTTTGTGTTCAACCGCTGAGCTACTATAGCACCTAGGCTATAAGTCTTAGTGCTATAAAGGCCTTTGCACAAAACTGCAAGGTCTGGAGAGCTAAGTGATCCAGCCTCCTGATACATCCATTTTGCTTCATGCTTTCATGTTGATATTTATTGCTTCTTGGGCTGTTATATTACTTGTGGAACCATATTTATGCCTTTTCTCTCTTATTTTGCAAGGTTTATTTGAAGAGGGAGAATTCAGGCAGCTGGAATTCTGGACTAGAAAAGGAGCAAATCCTAGTCCACTATTCTGCACATCTCCAAATGCCCTGAAAATTTACGTGGATTTTTTCTGGAATATATTAAAAATACTAGGCGAAAGAACTACCGGAGGGGGGCCACCAGGGCCCCACAAGCTTGCCCACTGCCACCACCCCCCTGGTGGCGCAGGGCAGGCTTGTGGGCTGCCTGAAGGCCCACTAGCCCCCCTCTTTTACTATATGAAGCGTCCTGGTCTGGAAAAAACCATGAGGGAGCTTTTTCGTGGTTTCGCCGCCGCCACGAGGCGGAACTTGAGAAGGTCCAATCTAGAGCTCCGGCAGGACGATCCTGCCGGGGAAATTTCCTCCCGGACAGGGGAATCGTCGCCATCGTCATCACCAACACTCCTCTCATCGGAGGGGAGGCATCTTCATCAACATCTTCATCAACACCATCTCCTCTCCAATCCCTAGTTCATCTCTTGTAACCAATCTTCGTCTCGCGACTCCGATTGGTACTCGTAAGGTTGCTAGTAGTGTTGATTACTCTTTGTAGTTGATGCTAGTTCGATTACTTGGTGGAAGAGTTTATGTTCAGATCCTTGATGCTATTCATTACACCTCTGGTCATGATTATGATTATGTCTTGTGAGTAGTTCTTTTGTTCCTGAGGACATGGGATAAGTCATGTTAATAATAGTCATGTGAATTTGATATTCGTTCGGTATTTTGATATGATGTATGTTGTTTTTCCTCTAGTGGTGTTATGTGAACGTCGACTACATAACACTTCACCATATTTGGGCCTAGAGGAAGGCATTGGGAAGTAGTAAGTAGATGGTGGGTTGCTGGAGTGACAGAAGCTTAAACCCCAGTCTATGCGTTGCTTCGTGAGGGGCTGATTTGGATCCACTAGTTTAATGCTATGGTTAGACTTTGTCTTAATTCTTCTTTTGTAGTTGCGGATGCTTGCGAGAGAGGTTAGTCATAAGTGGGATGCTTGTCCAAGTAAGGGCAGTGCCCAAGCGTCGGTCCACCCACATATCAAACTATCAAAGTAACGAACGCGAATCATATGAACATGATGAAACTAGCATGACAGAAATTCCCGTGTGTCCTCGGGAGCGTTTTTCCTCCTATAAGACTTTGTTCAGGCTTGTCCCTTGCTACAAAAGGTATTGGGCCACTTGCTGCACCGTTGCTACTACTTGTTACTTGTTACTCTTTGCTTGCTACGTTTCACCTCGCTACACAATCACCTGTTACCGCTACTTTCAGTGCTTGCAGTTATTACCTTGCTGAAATCCGTTTATCAGAGCCTTCTGCTCCTCGTTGGGTTCGACACTCTTACTTATCGAAAGGACTACGATTGAACCCTTATACTTGTGGGTCATCAAGACTCTTTTCTGGCGCCGTTGCCGGGGAGTGAAGCGCCTTTGGTAAGTGGAAATTGGTAAGAAGTTGAATGTCATTCACTACGCTAGTAAAACTCTAGACAGTGCCCAAAGTAACTATGCCACTACGGATAAGGAATTTTTAGGAGTCGTGTTTGCATGTGAAAAGTTCAGAACTTACATAGTTGACTCCAAAGTCACTATTCACTCTGATCATGCTGCTATTAAGTACCTTATGCAGAAGCAGGACGCTAAGCCTAGGCTGATCAGATGGGTTCTCCTGCTACAGGAATTTGATTTGCACGTCGTTGACCGAAAGGGTGCTGACAATCCTATAGCAGATAACTTGTTTAGGCTAGAGAATGTCCTCGATGACCCACTACCAATTGATGACAGCTTTCCTGATGAGCAACTAAATGTCATCCGCACTTCACTTAGTGCACCGTGGTATGCCGATTATGCAAACTATATCGTAGCCAAATACATACCACCCAGTTTCACCTATCAACAAAAGAAGAAATTCTTCTTTGATTTGAGACACTAATTTTGGGATGATCCTCGCCTTTATAAGGAAGGAGTAGATGGTGTTATTAGACGTTGTGTGCCTGAACATGAACAGGGACAGATCCTGTAGAAGTGTCATTCTGAAGCCTATGGAGGACACCACGCTGGAGATAGAACTGCCCATAAGGTATTGCAATCAGGTTTTTATTGGCCCACTCTCTTCAAGGATGCTCGTAAGTTTGTCTTGTCTTGTGACGAATGCCAAAGGATAGGGAACATCAGTAAGCGTCAAGAGATGCCTATGAACTATTCACTTGTCATTGAACCATTTGATGTCTGGGCTTTGATTATATGGGACCCTTCCTGAGTTCCAATGGGTACACTCACATCTTAGTTGTTGTGGATTACGTTACTAAGTGGATAGAAGCTATCCCCACTAAAAATGTTGATCACGACACCTCTATTAAGATGCCTAAAGAAGTCCTATTCCCAAGATTTGGAGTCCCTAGATACTTGATGACTGATGTTGGTTCACACTTCATTCATGGTGTTTTCCGCAAGATGCTAGCTAAGTATGATGTCAACCATAGAGTTGCATCTCCTTATCATCCTCGGTCTAGTGGTCAAGTTGAGTTGAGTAATAGGGAGATCAAGTTGATCCTACAAAAGACCGTCAATAGATCTCGAAAGAACTGGTCTAGCAAACTTGACGATGCACTATGGGCTTATAGGACTGCTTATAAGAATCCCATGGGCATGTCACCGTATAAAATGGTTTACGGTAAGGCCTGTCATTTACCTCTTGAGCTGGAATACAAAGCTTATTGGGAAATCAAAGATCTCAACTTTGATTTCAAACTTGCCGGAGAGAAGCGATTGTTTGATATCAGCTCGTTAGATGAACGGAGAGCCCATGCATATGAGAATGCCAGGTTTTTCAAGGAAAAGGTTAAGAGATGGCACGACAAACGAATACAAAAACGAGAGTTCATTGTAGGTGACTATGTCTTGCTATACAATTCTCGTTTGAGATTATTTGCAGGCAAGCTTCTCTCTAAATGGGAAGGTCCCTATGTTGTCGAGGAAGTATATCGTTCCGGTGCCATCAAAATCAATAACACGGAAGGAAATTTTCCTAGAGTGGTAAATGGGCAAAGAATCAAGCATTACATCTCTAGTACTCCCATAAATGTTGAGACCAATATCATCAATGTCATAACTCCACAGGAGTACATAAGGGATGTTTATCAGCCTGTTTCAGACCTTGAAAACGAAGATGTATCTGTTTCGGCAAGAAATTGGACTCCGATACTTTTCCAATAGGAAATTTCCTCAGTTTTGGAATTTTTGGAAAATTAGAAAAATAAAAAAGCAGTACGGAGAGCAAACGAGGCATCCACAAGGGCCCACTCCGCCACCACCCCCCTAGTGGCGGTGGGAAAGCTTGTGGGCACCTAGTGTGCCTCCCGGACTCCGTATTCTTGCGGAGGACTCATTCTCGCCCAGAAAAAATCAATATATAGTCGCCCAAAGGTTTTGATCTTCGTATCGCGCAGTTTTCCTCTGTTTTCGTTTTGAGCTTGTTGTCTGTCGCGGATTTAGGTCAAGATGTCTTCTCAAGATTCAGAAGAAGAGATCTATGTGGCCGATGATCGTGCTAACTCTAGGATCAATGGGGACTTGGAACCATATGGCTGGACCACTGATGAGGAAGAGGACTATGAGCCCAAAGGGAAGGAGCAAACGAGTTCTGATGAAGAGGAGGCTCCTCTACCTCAACCTGCAAACACCCATGTGGAGTTCAAGAAGTCAAGCCTCCCTGACCATAGGAAGAAGCCTAAGACCTTGTTTATCCCTTCTCGTTTCTTGCAGGAGAGTAAGCAGGAGCTTTCCCATAGAGTTTTGAAACTTGAGGAGGAAAATGACGATCTAAGGGAGCAAAACTTTTTGCACAAGTGGAAATTAGACAAGCTCAAGACTACTCCAAAAACACCACCATCACCACCAAAGGAAGACAACTAAGCATTGGTATGGGCAATCCCCTTGGCTTCTGCCAAGCTTGGGGGAGTTGCCCTGGTATCGTATCACCTTTATATCTTTTGCTTTTACCTTTGTTTTAGTTCTTTCCTTTTCAGTTTTTATTTCTTCTTTTAGAGGAATAAGTCTTTAGTTTTTAGTTTGAGTCTTTTGCTTTTGTCTCTCCCCCGATGTATTCGAGCTTACGAGCTATATAATAAAGAGTGTCTTAGTCAAAGGGCTTTGCTTTGTGCCATGATCAAAAGTATGAAAAGAACGATAGCATGAAAGATCATGAGGCGATCTTATGGAAAGTGATAACTTCACTTATGACATGTATGATGATCGAAACTTGTTGAGAATAAATCAACATAGACCTCAGTCATTGTTGCAATTAATAAGAAGTAATAAGGAAAGAGAGGTTCACATATAAATATATCATCTTAGACACTTTTTACAATTGTGAGCACTCACCAAACTATTACATGCCTAGGAGTAGTTGTTGGACAAGGAAGACAACATAATGAATTGTGTTTGCTTGGTTCCAAACAATGTTATATGATTAGAGATCCCTTAGCATGTGACGATTGCTTCCACCTAATATTAGCCAAAACTCCCGCACCAAGTAGAGATACTACTTGTGCATCCATAAACCTCCAACCCAGTTTTGCCATGAGAGTCCACCACATCTGCCTATGGATTGAATAAGATCCTTCAAGTAAGATGTCATCGGTGCAAGCAATAAAAATTGCTCTCTAATATGTATGATCTATTAGTGTGTGGAAAATAAGCTTTGTACGAACCTATGGTGAGGAAGACATAAAAGCGACAGACTGTATAATGAAGTTCTTTATCACAGGAGGCAATATAAAGTGACGTTCCTCCGCACTAAGAGGACACGCATCCAAACCTCAAAAGCGCATGACAACCTCTGCTTCCCTCTGCGAAGGGCCTATCTTGTACCGTTACTTTTTACCCTTGTAAGAGTCATGGTGATCATCACCAATTCCCTTTTTGCCTTTGTCTTGGCTACCGTCACATGTTTGGGAAAGATCTATATTCATATATCAACTTGGAGTTGAGTACTTATGCTTTATTGTTGTTGACTTTACCCTTGAGGTAAACCGTTGGGAGGCACAACTATAAGCCCCTATCTTTCTCTGTGTCCAGCTGAAACTTTGAAACCATGAGTACCACGTGAGTTGTAACACTTGTGGAAAACAAAAGAAGTGATTGAGTATGTGGGCTTGCCTTACAAGCTCTTATTTGACTCTTTCTGATGTTGAAATAAATTGCAATTGCTTCGATGACTATGGACTATTGTTGGTTACTTCTCGGTAAGGTTTTTTGCTTCATGCTTTGCTTTGTGAAGGAATTGTTACTTTCCCATAAGAATCTTTATGATGTATTGATGTCCTATGTGTGATCATGATGCCCTCATGTCCGTATTATGTTTTATCGACACCTTCGTCCCTCAACATGTGGACATGTTTTTGGAACTTGGTTTTCGCTTGAGGACAAGCGAGGTCTAAGCTTGGGGAGCTGATACGTCCATTTTGCATCATGCTTTCATGTTGATATCTATTGCTTCTTGGGCTGTTATATTACTTGTGGTACCATATTTATGCCTTTTCTCTCTTATTTTGCAAGGTTTTTTTTAAGAGGGAGAATTCAGGCAGCTGGAATTCTGGACTCGAAAAGGAGCAAATCCTAGTCCACTACTCTGCACATCTCCAAATGCCCTGGAAATTTACGTGGATTTTTTATGGAATATATTAAAAATACTGGACGAAAGAACTACCGGAGGGGGGCCACCAGGGCCCCACAAGCTTGCCCACCGCCACCACCCCCCTGGTGGCGCAGGGCAGGCTTGTGGGCTGCCTGAAGGCCCACTAGCCCCCCTCTTTTGCTATATGAAGCGTCCTGATCTGGAAAAATCATGAGGGAGCTTTTTCGTGGTTTCGCCGCTGCCACGAGGCGGAACTTGAGCAGATCCAAACTAGAGCTCCGGTAGGACGATCCTGCCGGGGAAATTTCCCTCCCGGAGGGGGAATCATCGCCATCGTCATCACCAACACTCCTCCCGTCGGAGGGGATGCATCTTCATCAGCACCATCTCCTCTCCAATCCCTAGTTCATCTCTTGTAACCAATCTTCGTCTCGCGACTCCGATTGGTACTTGTAAGGTTGCTAGTAGTGTTGATTACTCTTTGTAGTTGATGCTAGTTGGATTACTTGGTGGAAGAGTTTATGTTCAGATCCTTGATGCTATTCATTACACCTCTGGTCATGATTGTGATTATGTCTTGTGAGTAGTAACCTTTGTTCCTGAGGACATGGGATAACTCATGTTAATAATAGTCATGTGAATTTGATATTCGTTCGGTATTTTGATATGATGTATGTTGTTTTTCCTCTAGTGGTGTTATGTGAACGTCGACTACATAACACTTCGCCATATTTGGGCCTAGAGGAAGGCATTGGGAAGTAGTAAGTAGATGGTGGGGTGATGGAGTGACAGAAGCTTAAACCCCAGTCTATGCGTTGCTTCGTGAGGGGCTAATTTGGATCCACTAGTTTAATGCTATGGTTAGACTTTGTCTTAATTCTTCTTCTGTAGTTGCGGATGCTTCCGAGAGAGGTTAATCATAAGTGGATGCTTGTCCAAGTAAGGGCAGTACCCAAGCGCCGGTCCACGCACATATCAAACTATCAAAGTAACGAACGCGAATCATATGAACATGATGAAACTAGCATGACAGAAATTCCCGTGTGTCCTCGGGAGCGTTTTTCCTCCTATAAGACTTTGTTCAGGCTTGTCGCTTGCTACAAAAGGGATTGGGCCACTTGCTGCACCGTTGCTACTACTTGTTACTTGTTACTCTTTGCTTGCTACGTTTCACCTCGCTACACAATCACTTGTTACCGCTACTTTCAGTGCTTGCAATTATTACCTTCCTGAAATCCGTTTATCAGAACCTTCTGCTCCTCGTTGGCTTCGGCACTCTTACTTATCGAAAGGACTATGATTGATCCCCTATACTTGTGGGTCATCACCTCCCCATGGCCAATCAAACATTTTCTCACAAATAATGAGAAGTACCGAAGCACAGGAAAATGTATGCTAGCAATTCTAGCGCGAGACACTCCTCTCTCCTCTCCAACAGCAATAGTACCTATGAAATCCTCCAAGTCACGTGGACGAGGATCATGAATATCCCCAGCATAAGGTAATTTGCATGCATTGCAAAAATCCTATAGTGTCATGCACTGGGGGATATCGTACAACACGAACTCAACCATGGGAGGATTCTTCCTCGGATAAAAGTTGAAGCTTTGAACGAAAATATTGGTGAGGAGGAGGTATTGTGAGCACTTATCTTCAACGAACGTTGTAAGACCTACGTTCTCCACCAAGTAATAAAAGTATTCATAAAGCTCGGCGTCGCGCAAAAATTCATCACTTGGCCACTCGCACGCTCGAACTTATGTGACTCGAGGAACCACGTACTTGGGGTGGTTCTTCTCATCCTCCTTGGGGTTACAGCTTGAAGAGCCTCTCAAGAACCTCCTCATCTTTTTCCGTTTCTAGCTCTGAGAAATTCTGAAAATTTTAGAGACTTCGAAAGAAAAGTGAATAAAGATTAACCCAACTCGTAGCAACTACTCCTACTAGTGCCTAGACACCGAATCATGTGCTAAAACTACTTGGGACCAGCTAAAATCAACATTTCCAGCTCAAGAACAGGGTCACGAAGGTAGTAAGAATACGCGAAGGATAAAGCACTAGAGCAAAAACTAATTGGACCAATGGAGGAGTCACTTACCAAGGAGTAATTTCCCCAAAACGGTTCGGAGAATGGTGCTTTGAGCAAGGAGATCGAAAATCACAGCCAGATGAGCAAGAACACGGGTTTAAGCTGCGAGATGATTTTTTCTGGAGGTAGAGGAAGAGGATGGGAGCTGGAATGAGTGGAGGGGGCCTTGTGGGCCCCACAAGCTTGCTTGCCGCGGCCAGAAGGGGTGGCCGCGGTGATAGGGCTTGTGGCCCACTGGTGTGGCCCCCAGGCCAGCTCTCAGTCCCAGTATTTTTTAAATATTCGAGAAAAAATCAAACTAGATTTTCAGGACCATGGGAGAACTTTTATTTTCGGGGTATTTTTCTACCAAACGCTAAAACAGGAAACAGGGAAAACTAAACTAAAGCTATCATTTTTCTTCTAAGCAAAAGAAAGTGAAAGCTTAAAATAGAGGTATGTGACTCTTTGATTCATCCATATCATGGTCATCGAAAGAAATCCATCAATGGGGTTGATCAAATCCTCATGACAAAACTTTCTCGAATCGCAAAAGAGAACGGAGAATTTTCGAATAGTCACTAGGTCACCTCAATGGGGATATGTATCTCCCCAACAAGCAAATCATACTTCATCTTGACACGAGGAATAGGGCATTCAAAGCTCCCAATAAGAATCAATGAAGTTTTTCGATAGCATTGATGCAATGTACTTGATATCATTTCTTCGGAAAGTGCACGGTATGCAATCTATTACCGTTGACATGGAAAGTGACATTGCCTTTGTTGCAATCTATAACAGCCCCTGCAGTGTTTAAAAAGGGTCTTCCGAGGATGACAGCCATGGTATCATCCTCAGGAATATCCAAGATAACAAAGTCTGTTAAGATAGTGGTGTTAGCAACAACAACAGGCACATCCTCGCAAATGCCGACAGGGAAAGTAGTTGATTTGTCGGCCATTTGTAGAGAGATTTCAGTGGGTGTCAACTTATCCAGTTCAAGTCTAAGATAAAGAGACAGAGGCATAACACTAACTCCGGCTCCAAGGTCACATAAGGCAGTTCTTATGTAGTTTCCTTTAATGGAGCAAGGTATAGTGGGCACTCCGGGATCACCAAGTTTCTTAGGAGTTCCACCTTTGAAAGTGTAATTGGCAAGCATGGTGGATATCTCAAGAACAAGTATCTTCCGTTTATTGGTCACGATATCTTTCATGTACTTGGCATATGGAGACATTTTGAGCATATCAACTAACCGCATCTGCAGAAAAATGGGTCTTATCATTTCAATAAAGCGCTCAAAATCCTCACCATCCTTTTTCTTGGATGGCTTAGGAGGAAAGGGCATAGGTCTCTGAACCCATGGCTCCCTTTCTTTACCATGCTTCCTAGCAGTGAAGTCATTCTTATCGTATCTCTTAGGTTGTGGGTTATCAAGATTAACCGTAGGTTCAATCTCCACATCCTTATCATTGCTAGGTTGAGCATCATTATGAACATCGTTGTCCATATTGTCACCGGGTTCATGTTAGTCACCAGATTGTGTTTCTGCATCAGACGCAGAAATATCATTTGGTTCTTCACGTGTGCTAGTATTTGGTGAACTAACATGTAGGTTTCTATCATCCTTCTTCTTCTCCTTAGGATGACTGGGTGTATCAGCATTAATTCCTTGAGAATCTTGATCAATTCTCTTAGATGACCTTGAAGATACAAAGGTTCCTGAGTCATTTTTCCTCCTCTAGTAATGACTCTCACAGAGTTGTCATTTAATTCATTGAGCAGGTCATTCTGAGCTTTAAGTACTAGTTCTACCTGAGTAGTAATCATAGAGGCATGTTTACTCAGAAGCTTCACATCATTGACATTTCTGTCTACACAAGCACTTAAATGACTAAGCATACGAGTACTCTGTTCCAAATGTCTGCTAACATAATCATTGAAACTCTGTTGTTTGGCAACAAAGTTGTCAAATTCATCAAAGCATAGGCTAGCAGGTTTATCAAAAGGAATATCACTCTCATCAAACCTACGCAGAGAGTTTACTTCCACTACCTGTATCGGGTTATCGAGACCATGGATCTCTTCGATAGGTGGTAGATTTTTGACATCTTCAGATCTAATGCCTTTCTCTTGCATAGATTTATTGGCTTCTTGCATATCTTCGGGACTGAGGAATAGAATACCTCTTTTCTTTGGAGTTGGCTTAGGAGGTGGTTCGGGAATAGTCCAAGCATTATCGTTGATCAAGATGTTATTCAGTAGAGTCTCGGCTTGTTCTATAGTTCGTTCCCTAAAAACACAACTGGCACAACTATCTAGGTGGTCTCTAGAGGCATCGGTAAGTCCGTTATAGAAGATATCAAGTATCTCCTTCTTCTTAAGAGGGTGATCAGGCAAAGCATTCTGTAGCTGGATGAGCCTCCCCCAAGCTTCTGGGAGACTCTCTTCTTTGAGTTGAGCAAAGTTATATATTTCCTCCAAGGCAGCTTGCTTCTTATGGGTAGGGAATATTTCTCACAGAAGTAATAGACCATATCCTGGGGACTACTCACACATCCAGGAGCAAGAGAAGTGAACCAAGCTTTAGCGTCATTCTTTTGAGAAAAAGGAAACAGCTTAAGGATATAGTAGTAGCGGATCTTCTCCTCACTAGTGAAAAGGGTGGCTATATCGTGTAGTTTGGTAAAATGGGCTACGACCGTCTCAGACTCATAACCGTGGAAAGGATCAGATTCGACTAGAGAGATTATCTCAGGATCGACACAGAATTCATAATCCTTATCGGTGATAAAGATAGGTGAAGTGGCAAACTTCGGGTCGTATTTCATCCTAGCTTTCAGAGATTTTCCTTCCACTTGAGAAGTAATTTCTCAGCGTCATAGGCATCCTTACACGCAAGAAAATCCTCAGCTATCTCTCCCTCCATAACATAACCCTAAGGTATATCAGGCAATTCATATCTAGGAGAGCTAGATCTAGCAGGAGCAAAAGCAGGTTCTGTCTCAATAGTATCGGTTGTTTCAGAAGCATCACGAGCATTGGCAGTAACTCTAGCAATATGAGCATCAAGGAATACCCCTAGTGGCACATCAGGCAAAATAGCATCTCTAGCATCATCAGGCAAAGTATTATCAGGCATAGCATCTCTAGCAGTATTAGGCATAGCATCTCTAGCAGTATCAGGCATAGCATCTCTAGCAGTATCATGCATAGTAGCATCATAAGCATCATCAAGCATAGGCAACATATCAAGATTTCTAGCACGAGGTGGTGTCGCAAACTTACTCATAACTGAAGGTGAATCAAGTGCAGAGCTAGATGGCAGTTCCTTACCTCCCCTCGTAGTTGAGGGCAAGACTTTGGTTTTTGGATCTTTTAGATTCTTCATAGTGATCAGCAGATATAAATCCCAAGTGACTCAGAGAATATAGCTATCCTTCCCTGGCAACGGCGCCAGAAAAAAAGCTTCTACTAGCAGTCCACGGCAACGACATTAGAGAAATGTTGTTGACGTGTTCCTGACTTGATGCCTCCGCGGCAACAGAGCCAGAACTGCTCCCAGTTGCTCAACAATTAGCAATTGTCTTGCAATGGCTCACCAGCGCGTGGGTTCGCGGCAGTTTTCGAGGGTAGAGTATTCAACCCAAATTTGTTTGTTCGCCCGTCAGGAAGTGAAAGGATACTCTCAAGTATTAGCAGTTGAATGTGTCAGATTCAACCGCACCTGCAAGATTAGTATCTGCAAGCAAAGTATCAGTAGAAAAGTAGTATGATAGCAACGGTGCCAGAAACGATCTGTTGACGGCAGACTATTCCTAACGGTTGTATCAATGGCGCCAGAAGTTGCCCGTGGACGGGAAGTAGTCTTTTCCCGGCAATGGGGCGAGAAAAAGTATTGCAGCAGGTAGCAGCAGAGTAACGAGTATCAGAAGTGGCAAGGAACAGCAGTAGTGACAGCAGTAGCAAGTAGCAAAAGTAACAAGTAACAGCAGCAGAGCAAAGCAAGTGGCAGCAGCAGAGCAAAACAAGTAACAGCAGCAGTGGGACAAACTCGTAGGCAATGGGTCGGTGATTCATTTGTATGACATTCATCATGCAACAGTTATAACACGGAGAGATATGTGGCTAGCTCCCGTTCGTCAATGTGATGTAGGCATGCATTCCGTGTGTAGTCATACCTGCTTAGGGAAAAGAACTTGCATGACATCTATTGTCCATCCCTCCCGTGGCAGCGGGGTCCAAAAGGATACTACGGGATATTAAGGTTCTCCTTTTAATAAAGAACCAGAATAACACATTAGCACTTGGTGAACACATGAACTCCTCAAACTATGGTCATCACCGGGAGTGGTTCCGGTTATTGTCACACCGGGGTTGCCGGGTCATAACACATAGTAGGTAACTACAACTTGCAAGATTAGATCTAAAACACACATATATTGGTGACAACATAATAGTTTCAGATCTGAAATCATGGCACTCGGGCCCTAGTGACAAGCATTAAGCATGGCAAAGTAGTAGCAACATCAATCTCAGAACATAGTGGATACTAGGGATCAATCCCCGACAAAACTAACTCGATTACATGATAGATCTCATCATACTCATCACCGCCCAGCGAGCCTATGAATAGATTACTCACGAACGATGAAGAGCTTCATGGAATTGGAGAGGAAAGAAGGTTGATGATGACGATGGCGACCATTTCCCCTCTCCGGAGCCCAAAACGGACTCCAGATCTGCCCTCCAGATGAAGAACAGGATGTGGCGGCGCCTCCGTATCGCAAACGCGATGAAATCTTCTCTCCTGATTTGCTTCTGGACGAAAGTGAATTTATAGAGCTGGAGTTGGGGGCGGCAGACCCACGTGGGCCCCACGAGCTTGGTTGTCGCGGCCAGGGGGGCAGCAACAGGGCTTGTGGCCCACTGGCCCATCCCCTCCGGTGGATCTTTGTGCAGGTATTTTTCATATTTTCCAGAAATATTCTCCGTAAATTTTCAGGACGTTCCAAGAACTTTCATTTCTGCACAAAACAACACCATGGCAATTCTGCTGAAAACAGCGTCAGTCCAGGTTAGTTCCATTCAAATCATGCAAATTAGAGTCCAAAACAAGGGCAAAAGAGTTTGGAAAAGTAGATACGATGGAGACGTATCACCCCCTGGCCGCGCCTAGGGGGCTTGTGGCCTCCCCTGGTGGCCTCTGCCTTGGTTTTCACACCCCTGCGTATCTTCTGTTCCGGAAAAAATCTTTTCGGAAGTTTTATTCCGTTTGGACTCCGTTTATTATTCTCGTATGAAAAGGGTCAAAAACACGGAAAAACAGGAACTGGCACTTGGCACTGAGTTAATAAGTTTGTCCCAAAAAAGATATAAAAGGCATACTAAACATCCAAAGTTTGACAAGATAATAGCATGGAACCATCAAAATTTATAGATACGTTAGAGACATATCAGCCCTCGCGCCAAAAACAAGGATAGGGTCGCATCTTGGGCATTATAAGTTGGTATCAGAGCAGTACTGACCTAGGAGCCTCCTTGATTGATCGAACTTGGCCGAGTCGAGTCTAGTGAAAACTATTTTGAGTCTTAGTTATATCGGAGAGTAGGTTTCTTTTTTCTCCTCATATATGCTCTTGTGAGGTTCACGACTTAGGAATTTTAATTCTACTCCTCTTCTCACTCAATTTTTTTAGGATCATGCGGATATTTTTGGAATCTATATGATGTCGATGTGACGTAATTCTATCTTGGTGCCTCCTGTCTGACTTGATTTATTCCACGGAGTTGAGCTCCAGGGGATTCTCGAGCACATCGCTATCATTCAGATTTCTTAGTATCTCAGAACGAAGGGTGTTCGAAATTGCTTCAATACTAGTACTGGCGAGAGGAGTCCGGCTTCCCGGTACTGGTGCAGAGAGTTGTGGATGTATCGCCATACTTAGTATCGTTGTGATTATGAGGATCTGAGATAGATGAGTTTCCGAGATTCTGGTTATGTGTTGACGGATGTGATACACTGGACGGGTTAGTATAGGACTTTAGTGATATATTACTCCTTGTATCCGTGGACCAGATTGCATGACCAGAAATTTTGGGAGTTCTTACGTGGGAATTCAAGTAGTTACTTATAGGACAATCTTCCAACAAAATCATGATATTAGGTTGGGGTTCGACATCTAGTGAATTCGTTTGTTCACGGTCGTTTTACAGTGGTACTCGTTGTGTCTTAAAGAGCCTTGTAGCTTGCTACGACTCGAGGACGCTTCGTATGTGGTGTGCACTGCCTTGTACATGATGGCTACTGTAGGATAGAGCCCGTGCGAGCCTCATCCACGAAAATATCGAGTGGAATTTCCCTCATGAGTTTGTTCTCGCTAATTTGCAAGCCTCATCCTTTGTTTTGTTGGAGTATGGTAATTCGAGTTGCTTCGATGTCAAATGGTGATTTCATATCTTCCTAAGAGGTTTTCTCATATTTTATGGGAATGCAAATTATTTTGCTCAATCAAGTTGTCTCATCAATTCTTGTCAACCGAAGTTGTCATGACAATTCTTTTTCAACCGGTGCGCTTCTCTTCAAGTCAATCCTATCCTTTTCAAATTTTGCAAGTTCAACCTCTCATTTCTTCATGAGTTCATCTCATCTGTTCCAAGTTGTCTTTGTTTTTGCCCACCCTCCCGCCCTTTTCTTCAATGATTCATTATCATCCAAGTGCCTTTCTTTTCACCAATGCTTCCGCTCTCTCTTCTTTCGTTTTGTATCCGGTGATTCATTGAGAAGATTCTCAGGAGTTTCTAGCTCATCATTTCTTCATTCTTGTTTTTCTTTTCCGGTGGATTCAATTTAGTCTCTCAGTGTTAATCAAATCCTGTTTCATTCGTTCAGTGCTCTCTCATGTTGGAAATTCTTATTCAAGCCTCTCTTGTTATTCATCAATCTATGTTCTATCCGGAGTGTTGAAGATATCTTGGAAAGTTCTTGTTTTCAATCCTTTTAATTATTTAGAGGTTCTCACATCATCAAGTTTTCATTTGTACCGGTGCAATCTCTCTTTCTATCTATTGTTTCAACGGTGTTTCTTTTCAGTGGGCCCATAACCCACAAGTTTTTCCTAGGATCTTATTTGTCTCTTCTAATCTTTTCTGGAGTTCTCTAAATCTTTTCAACTATGACGTAAGTATGAATTTCATCAGTCATGTTCCTTCTTCAAGATCAATTTGAATTGTTTCTCGTCTTTGGCTCAACCTTTCATTCTTCTTTATTCCGGAGTGTCTCAGTTATTCTTGGTGTCGTTTCTTGTCATCGTTCTCAGCTTCGTGTTGTCCTCTCAATTGTTCCCAATCATGAGAATCTCTTTCTTGCTATCCGGTGCATTTCTGAGTTGTTTTCATTCTTTATCCTCCAAAGGCCATCATTTCAGAAGATTTCTTCGTTCTCAGCTTTCAGCTTTCGTTCTCAAATTCTTCTCAATTGTTGTGTCTTCGTTCGTCTCTCTTTTATTCCGGTGCCTTGGTTAGTTTTCTGTTAGGCGGCTCAAGATCTCTTCATTCTCAAGGTGTCTTCAAGATTCTTGTGGTAGTAATTCTCAATTTCTTCTTCGTTCTTTTCTTGCCAAGAGCTAGTTTCTATTTTTTCTAACAGAGGCCTTGTGATGTTGCTTTCTTCAATCTATCATCTTGTTCTATCAAGATCATGTTGTTCCCTTGTTCAATTTAGTTAGTTTGTTGTGAATCTTCTCAAGTTCTTTCTATCTTATCATATTTTTGTCCCCTTGTCCTACCGAAGTGCTGCCGAAATTTGGTGTTAATTCTTGCTTCTTTCTCATATCATTCTTCATCTCTTTGCAACCTTCAAGGATCATTGGTTTCACTCGTTGTTTAAGAAGCGGCTAAGTTTTACCTATTGCTCTTGCTCTTTCTCTTCCCCTTTCATTCTTAGATCTCGGGTCCAGATCCTCTTGTAGTGTAGGAGAGTTGTGACAGCCCGAGACCGATGCTCCAGAAGATTCCCCTTTTATTCTGTTTTCGTCATGTGGCTTATTTGTCGGTCGCAATATTAATCGCATCATCCGCATTGCATCGGCACCCCGTTGCCGCCAGTTTTCATAGGTTGCATCCGTTATTAGTTGTCGTTCTCTCCATGTTCGTCGTTGCCCGTTCTGAGCCCAACCACACGCGCCCGCGGCATCGTCAAAACCTTGTTTTTAATAGTGTGTATAAAATATTCTTGGATTGGGATGAAACTTGGCGTGCATCCTTATTTAGATATAGGTAGGCCGCGTGCCAATTTTTGTCGCAATCGGGGTCCGTCTGGTACCCGAACGGTAGACCGTAGCGGCACCGTCTTCGGTTATTTGTCAGACGTTTTCGGTGTTTGTAAATCACGTTGCCGGGTGCCGTTATCCCTCTCATCTCCGGCTAGCCTACCCTACACAGCCCCACCTAGCCATTCCCGCGTTCGTGGTCGTCCGAGCGCGACCCTGTGGTCAAAAACGGAGCCGGATACGGATAACCCTAGCCCCGTGTCTATAAATAGACAGCCTCCCCTTCCATTTTTAGTCTCTCCCTAACCTTGCCTCGTTTTACATGCCCCCTAACCCTAGCCGCTACCCAGCTTCTCTCCCACCTCCTCCTCCAGCCGCGGGCCCGTCAGGACCCAGATCGGGCCGTAGGAAGCCCATCTGGGCCCGACCCCGAGCTTCCTTGCCGCTCCTCCCATGGCAGCCGTGTCTGAGCCCGCGTGCCACTCCGTCGTCGCACTAATGCCCGCCATGGAGGTCGCCACACCTCGTGTGACCACCGGTGAGCGCCAATGGAGGCTTCCCGCATCTTCTTCCCTCGCCCTCACCCCATTCTCTCTCCCTCTTCTTCGCAGGGATCCAGGGCAGCGATGGCCATGGAGGTCGCGCCGAACCTGAGCCTGCCTCCGCCGGCGCCCAGATCTGGGGGATCCCGGTTGGATCCGGCCGTTCCCTTGCCTGTGGGACCTCCTGCTCCTCGCCTGCGCCCTCGTACCGCCTCGCCGGTTTTTCCCCACGGCCGCCGTCAATCTCCTCTACTAGTGGGAGGTGCTCGACGAGCAGACCGAACTGCTCGCTCGTGCCCGCGTGGGCCATGAGGAGCCGGCCCAGCTCGCGCCTGCCAGCCGCGGCCCGCTCCAACCGCCAACGCCCCGGCCGAGCGCCTCCTCGAGGCTGCCTCCTCTCCCGCCGGCCGGAAGGCCCTCGGTGAGCTGCCCTCCGACGCCCTATCCTACGTCTAAGCGTCTTATAGCTATTGTGCGCCTGCAGTTTCGGCCCGTTTAGAATATAGATTTTTTTTCCTGCGATTAATTCGTTTCAGAAAAATGCTACATATTAAAACATGCGTATCTTTTTATTCGTGCGTCGGATCGAGGCGAATTAAATATGTAACTTGTGTAGAATTTCACGTAGATCATGATTTTACAACTTGCATGCATATTTCGAGTGGTTTGACCCGTTGTTTACCTAGTTTTACATGCTGTCCTAATATGCTAGATATTCCGTAGATATTTTTGTGCGTGTCCGGATAGTTCAAATCCCATAGATAAAATGTTCATGTTGTTCGGGGCCCTTTGCCATGTATTTTAGAGTAGTTGTTTGCATTTTTTGCATGTAGGTTCCGTCGACATAATCTCGCATATATGTGTGGCACTAGTTTTATTTTTCGAACCCCACATATTATATATGTTTTTGGAGTAGAAAAATCCATAGAATTTAACTGTGCATTTAGTTTTAGCTTTTGAGAAAGTTAGCGTGCATGACATTTCTGCCATGTTGCCCTCTTGTCTATTTTTTGAGATTTATTCCGTGCACGATATTAATGAGTTGTCAACTAGAGATATGCTTTTGTATGTGTAGGCTAGCCCCTGGTATTTTTGGTTGCCTTGGAAATCCATGGTTAGGTATTGTTTGCTTGTTGCAAACATGCTAGAAAATAGTGCTGATTTGGAGATGCTGAAATATTTCGAAGTCTGAAATCTGTTATATTTTGTTGTTGTCTTGCCATGAGTTTTGCTGGTGATCTATAGCTTTTTTGAGGTTGGTGCAATGGAGTTAGTTGTATTCCTTCAGATTATCTAGCATGTTGTAAACTTTCATGCCTTTTGGTGCCCTGTAGCATATAGTTTTGTTGTTGTCAATATGCCTTCAGATCGAAAACTGCACTATCAAAAACCGATATTTTCACTAAGTCTGAAACTGTGTGTGAGACGCCATTTTGTGAGGTCTTTTCCTAGTGATCCATGCTTCCGTGCTAGATGTTATTAGTAGTATGTTGTAGTGCATCTTGACCACTACCGCCTCTTGTCTTGTTTGAGCATTTTGGATTTATGTAGCTTGTTGTTTTGGGGTGTAGAAAATGTCATGTTGCTGTTTTTGGCAGATTATGACTATTTCTTGTGTAGCTTGTATTTGTTGAACCGTTGCTCCGTTTTGATCGTGTCCTATATGAAACCTGCTTAGAATCTCGTGTAGTTTCATATTATCTTGCTGGTTGTATGTTTTGAAATGCTTGTGACTGTCATTGCACACATATTGCATTCATGCCGTCATATCTTGCGATGTTCGTATCTTTTGAACCGTAGCTCCGTTGGAGATGTTCTCTATGTGTAAATTGATCGGAACGACGCGTAGAATCACGTGAACCACTTTATTTTGTTGTTTAACAAATATTAAAACATGTTAGGTCAGATCTGGACAGAACTATAAATTAATGTATGAGGTCAGTTCGGAGATCCTATAAGTCGTTTCCGACCTCATTTAAAATGCCTAGATAGGTAGATTAATTACGCTTCACCTCTTGCCATGTTTAACCACATTTAATATTTCCGTGTAAATAATCAGAAGTGAACTAAATAATTAAAGGTTGAGTTTCGTCGATATGCAACTCGTTGCATATTGAACTTCACTTAATGTGTAGTGTTTGATTGTGTGAATTGACATGTCATGCCATGCATAAATGAAACCGCTCATGCATCATTTGTGTTGTGCATTTTATGGTGAATATCGTGTGTTGATTTTTGTTTCCGGTTTGCTTCGTCTCGATAGATTTCCGCAAACGTGTCGGAAAGTGAGGACTCGTTCGACTACATCGGTTCGTCTGCTTCACAGAGTCATTCTTCTTACAAGTGGGATCTCAGGCAAGATGACCATTTCCCTAGATACCATTACTATCGTTGTCATGCTAGTTATTTCGATTATATCATTATGTCTCGCTGCCTACCACCTGTTAAATGTCAGCCTCCCACATTGCCATGAAAACCTTCAACCTGTTCACAACTTAGCAAATCACTGATTGGCTATGTTACCGCTTGCTTAACCATGTGTTAGCGCTGCTAGATGCACGTGCATTTGCTTCCATGTGAAAACATGGGTTCCTTGTTATATCATCCTATTAAATGCTATTTAATTGATGCACCTATATACTTGGTAAAAGGTGGAAGGCTCGGCCTTTCTAGCCTGGTGTTTTGTTCCACCTTTGCCCCCTTAGTTTCGTCTACCGGTGTTATGTTCCATAAATGAGCGCTCCTAACATGCTTCGGGTTGTTATGGGGACCCCCTAGATTCTCGTTTTAGGATAAAGCTCGTCTGGCAAGGCCCAACATTGGTACTATATTTTCCCAACATAATAATTATGTTAATACTAAAAAGCATAGGGAGTTAGCGCTACTCGGGGAGTAATTGAACATAATACAGGGAGGGCCAATGCTGATGGTGCTGGTCCAAAAACAGAGCACTGTGCGGGGCCAACCCAGGGCAACTTGCGTGATTTCTATCAGGCCACCGTACGCGTGCTTATCCGTCGTGTCCTAAGAACGAGACACGCGGCTCCTATCGGGATCGTTGACACGCCGAGCGGCCTTGCTAGACTTGTTTTACCTTTATCGAGCCTCTTGTGCGAGGGATTCCGAGGATACTTTGAGCTAACTCGAGGTTGAGGTTTTCCAATAGGGATCCAAGCAGATCACGGGTTTCCCTAATCGAGGTCATTCCGTCGCAGTGTGTGGTAGTTTGTGATGGACTAGTTGGAACACCCCTGCAGGGTTAAATCTTTCGAAAAGTCGTGCTCGCGGTAATGTGGCAACGTGGAAACTTTGTTTAACATCCGGTTCTAGATAACTTGAAGTAAACTTCATTAAAACTTGCCAACTGAGTGCATAACCGTGACTCTCTCTCTCTTTCGTGAGCTCCTTCTCAGATCGAGGACACGGTGGGGTTATGTTTGACGTAAGTAGGTGTTCAGGATCATTCCTTTGATCATCAGTAGTTCATGTCCGCTATGCGTAGATCATCCCCCTCTTTATTCTTGTACTCGTAAGTTAGCCACTAAATATATGCGTAGTCGCTTGTTGCAGCCTCACCACTTAACCCTACCTCACCATTAAGCTTTGCTGGTCTTGATACCTTTGGAAATGAGATTGTTGAGTCCCCTGTGGCTCATAGATTACTACAATACCAGTTGCAGGTACATGTAAAGGCTTATTTGACGTGAGCGCGTTGATTGTTCATTTGGAGTTCTTCTTCCTCTTCTTCATCGATCTAGGATGGGTTCCAGGCCGGCAGCCTGGGATAGCAAGGATGGACGTCGTTCTTTTCTCGTTTGTTTTCGTCCATAGTCAGACCCTGCTCTTCTTCATGACGTTTATGTATTGTACTGATGTGACTCTGATGTAGCTTGTGGCGAGTGTAAGCCAATTCCATGTATCTCATCTTTTTAGTACATGTACTTGTAACGATATCCATTCTTGCGAAACGACAAGATGCGCTTCTATCCCTGTCGAAGCCCTCGCGCCAAAAATAAGGATAGGGTCGCATCTTGGGCGTTGATGACCCACAAGTATAGGGGATCAATCGTAGTCCTTTTGATAAGTAAGAGTGTCGAACCCAACGAGGAGCAGAAGGATCTGACAAGTGGTTTTCAGCGAGAAAATATCTGCAAGCACTGAAATTATCGGTAACAGGTGATTGTGTGGTGAGATGATTCGTAGCAAGCAACAAGTAACAAAAGTAGCAACGGTCTAGAAAAGTGGCCCAATCCCTTTTGTAGCAAGGGACAAGCCTGGACAAAGTCTTATAGGAGGAAAAACGCTCCCGAGGACACACGGGAATTTCTGTCATGCTAGTTTCATCATGTTCATATGATTCGCGTTCGTTACTTTGATAGTTTGATATGTGGGTGGACCGGCGCTTGGGTACTGCCCTTACTTGGACAAGCATCCCACTTATGATTAACCCCTCTCGCAAGCATCCTCAACTACGAAATAAGAATTAAGACAAAGTCTAACCATAGCATTAAACTAGTGGATCCAAATCAGCCCCTTACGAAGCAACGAATAAACTAGGGTTTAAGCTTCTGTCACTCTAGCAACCCATCATCTAATTACTACTTCCCAATGCCTTCCTCTAGGCCCAAACAATGGTGAAGTGTTATGTAGTCGGCGTTCACATAACACCACTAGAGGAAAAACAACATACAACATATCAAAATACCGAACGGATACCAAATTCACATGACTATTATTAGCATGACTTATCCCATATCCTCAGGAACAAAAGTAACTACTCACAAAGCATAATCATAATCATGATCAGATGGGTAATGAGTAGCATCAAGGATCTGAACATAAACTCTTCCACCAAGTAATCCAACTAGCATCAACTACAAAGAGTAATCAACACTGCTAGCAACCTTACAAGTACCAATCGGAGTCGCGAGACGGAGATTGGTTACAAGTGATGAACTAGGGTTTGGAGATGAGATGGTGCTGATGAAGATGTTGATGGTGACGAGTCCCCTCCGATGAGAGGAGTATTGGTGATGACGATGGTGATGATTTCCCCCTCCGGGAGGGAAGTTTCCCCGACCGGATCGTCCTAGATTGGTTCTGCTCAAGTTCCGCCTCGTGGCGGCGGCGAAACCACTAAAAAACTCCCTTCTGATTTTTTTTCTGGATGAAACCCTCCATATAGCAAAAGAGGGGGGCCAGTGGGCCAATGGGCTGCCCACAAGCCCCCATGGCGCGACCTAGGGGTGGCCGCGCCGTGCAGGCTTGTGGGCACCCCCTGGTGCCCCTCCGGCACTTCTTCGGGCCAGTATTTTTTATAAATTGGGAAAAAATCTCCGTTGATTTTTACGGTGTTAGGAGTTGCGCAGAATAGGTATCTCAACTTTGCTCCACTTTCAGGCCAGAATTCCAGTTGCCGGTATTCTCCCTCTTTATGTAAACCTTGCAAAATAAGAGAGAAAAGGCATAAGAATAGTACCGTGAAGTGAAATAACAGCAAAAGAAGCGATAAATATCAACATGAAAACATGATGCAAAATGGACGTATCAACTCCCCCAAGCTTAGACCTCGCTTGTCCTCAAGGAAAAGCCTAGCTCAATAAATATGTCCACATGTTTAGGGAGAGAGGTGTCGACAAAACAAGATACGAGCATGCATGCATCATGATCAAGATCAGAACAGCAATACCAACATATAATCTCTCATGCTAAAGTGATAATTCCTTCACAAAGTAAAGCATGGATCAAGAACCTTACCGAGAAGTAACAACCGATAGCCTTTAGTCACTGAAGCAATTGCAATTTATCACAACATCAGAAAGAGTCAAGTAAGAGCTTGTAAAGCAAATCCACATACTCAATCATTCTTTCGTTCTCTAAAATTGCTACAACTCACGTGGTACTCATGAGATCAAAGTTTTAGCTGGACAGAGAGAAAGATAGGGGCTTATAGTTTTGCCTCCCAACTGCTTACCTCAAGGGTAATGTCAACAATAATAATTCATGAGTGCCTACCTCCAAGTTGACATATGAATATAGATCTTTCCCAAGCATATGACGTTAGCCAAGATAAAGGCGAAACAAGGAATTGGTGAAGATCACCATGACTCTTTCAGGGACAAAAAGTAAAGGTACAAGATAGGCCCTTCGCAGAGGGAAGCAGAGGTTGTCATGCACTTTTGAGGTTTGTATGTGTGTCCTCTTAGTGCGGAGGAATGTCACTTTATATTGCCCCCTGTGATAAAGTACTTTATTATGCAGTCTGTCGCTTTTATGTCTTCCTCATCACAGGTTTGTATAAAGCTTATTTTGCACACACTAATAGATCATACATATTAGAGAGCAATTTTTATTGCTTGCACCGATGACAACTTACTTGAGGGGTCTTATTCAATCCATAGGTAGGTATGGTGGTCTCACATGGCAAAACTGGGTTGAAGGTTTATGGATGCACAAGTAGTATCTCTACTTGGTGCGGGAGTTTTGGCTAATATGAGGTGGAAGCAATCATCACATGCTAAGGGATCTCTAATCATATAACATTGTTCAGAGCCAAGCAAACACAATTCATTACGTTGTATTCCTTGTCCAACATCTACTTCTAGGCATGCAATAGTTTGGTGAGTGTTCACAATCATAGATGGTGTCAGAGATGATATATTTATATGTGAACCTCTCCTTCTTTATCACTTCCTATTAATTGCAACAATGACGAAGGTCTACGTTTGCCTACCCTTAACAAGTTTCAATCCTCATTCTTTTTATATGTGAAGCCATCACTTCCCATAAGATCATTACATGATCTTTCATGCTTTTGTTCTATTCTCACTCTTTTGATCATGGAAAGAGGCAAAGCCCTTCAACTAAGACACTCTTTATTATAAGGCTCATGAGCAAGAATACATCGGGGGTGACACAAAGCAAAACTCAAGACTAAAACACTAAGACTTTACTCTACTAGAAAAAAGAGAAAATTGAAAAGGAAAACTAAAACAAAGGTAAAGGCAAAAGATGTGATGGTGATATGATACCGGGGAAACTCCCCCAAGCTTGGCAAAAGCCAAGGGGATTTCCCATACCAATGCTCAGTTGTCTTCCTTTGGTGGTGATGGTGGAGTTGTTGCAGCGGTCTTGAGCTTGTCTAATTTCCACTTGAGCATAAAATTCTGCTCTCTCACATCATCATTTTCTTCCTCAAGCTTCAACACCCTTTGGCATAATTCTTGCTTACTCTCCTGCAAGAAACGAGAAGGGATAAACAAGTTCTTAGACTTCTTCCTTGAGGCGGGGAGGCTCAACTTCTTGCACTCCACATGAGTGCGTCCAGGTTGAGGTAGAGGAGCCTCCTCTTCATCGGAACTCGTTTGTTCCTTCCCCTTGGGATCATAGTGATGCACTATCTCAAGAAGAGCTTCTTAGACCAATTCTTTCTAGACCTGTTGACAGTCTTTTGCAGAATTAGTTTAATCCCTCTCTTACTTAGCTCTACTTGACCACTAGACTGAGGGTGATAGGGAGACGCAATTCTATGGTTGACATCGTACTTAGCAAGCGTTTTACGGAAAGCACCATGAATGAAGTGTGAACCACCGTCGGTCATTAGATATCTAGGGACTCCAAATCTAGGGAAGATAACTTCTTTCAGCATCTTGATAGAGGTGTTGTCATCAGCACTACTAGTGGGGATAGCTTCTACCCATTTAGTGACGTAATCAACATCAACTAAGATATGCGTATACCCGTTGGATTTTGGAAAAGGTCCCATATAATCAAAGCCCCAAACATCAAATGGTTCAATGACAAGTGAATAATTCATAGGCATTTCCTGACGTTTGCTAATATTACCTATTCTTTGACATTCGTCATAAGACAAGACAAACTTACGCGCATCCTTCAAGAGAGTGGGCCAATAGAAACCTGATTGCAATACCTTGTGTGCAGTTCTATCTCCCGCATGGTGTCCTCCGTAGGCCTCGGAGTGACACTTCTGTAGGATATGTCCCTGTTCATGTTCAGGTACACAACGTCTAATAACACCATCTACTCCTTCCTTATAAAGGTGAGGATCATCCCAAAAGTAGTGTCTCAAGTCAAAGAAGAATTTCTTCTTTTGCTGGTACGTGAAACTAGGTGGTATGTATTTGGCAACGATATAGTTTGCATAATCAGCATACCACGGTGCACTATGTGAAGCATTGAGGACATTCAATTGCTCATCGGAAAAGCTATCATCAATAGGTTGTGGGTCATCAAGAACGTTCTCCAACCTAGACAAGTTATCTGCTACTGGGTTATCAACACCCTTTCTATCGACAACGTGCAGATCAAATTCTTGTAGCAAGAGAACCCATCTGATAAGTCTAGGCTTAGCGTCCTTCTTCTCCATGAGGTATTTAATAGCAGCATGATCAGTGTGAATAGTGACTTTGGAATCAACTATGTAAGACCTGAATTTTTCACATGCAAACACGACTACTAAAAATTCCTTCTCCGTAGTGGCATAGTTTCTGTGGTCACTGTCTAGAGTTTTACTAGCGTAGTGAATAACATTCAACTTCTTGTCAACTCTTTGCCCTAGAACAGAACCAACGGCATAATCGCTAGCATCACACATGATCTCAAAAGGTAAGTTCCAATCAGGTGGTTGAACAATAGGTGTAGTTATCAAAGCCCTCTTAAGTATTTCGAAGGCTTCCTCACAATCATCATCAAAAACAAAAGGAATATCCTTTTGCAAGAGATTGGTAAGAGGCCTAGAAATCTTAGAGAAGTCTTTAATGAACCTTCTATAGAAACCAGCATGACCAAGGAAACTTCTTATACCTCTGATATCTGTTGGGTATGGCATTTTCTCGATTGCATCAACCTTAGCCTTATCGACTTCAATACCTCTTTCAGAAATTTTATGTCCTAAGACGATGCCTTCATTAACCATAAAGTGGCACTTCTCCCAATTCAAGACAAGATTGGTGTCTTTACATCTCTGTAAGACTCGATCAAGGTTGCTGACGCAATCATCAAAAGAAGACCCGTAAACGGAAAAGTCATCCATGAAAACCTCGACAATCTTTTCACAAAAGTCAGAGAATATAGCCATCATACATCTTTGAAAGGTGGCAGGTGCATTACATAAGCCAAAAGGCATACGTCTATAAGCAAAGCTACCAAAAGGACAGGTGAAAGTGGTTTTCTCCTGATCAGATTGTGCAACTGGTATTTGGGAGAAACCAAAATAGCCGTCTAAAAAGCAGAAGTGTGTGTGTTTGGATAGTCTTTCTAGCATTTGGTCAATTAAAGGCAGAGGGTAATGATCTTTCCTAGTGGCCTTATTCAACTTCCTAAAATCAATCACCATCCTATAGCCAATAATAATCCTCTATGGGATCAACTCATCCTTATCATTAGGGATAACGGTGATGCCTCCCTTCTTAGGAACGCAATGCACCGGACTCACCCAATCGCTGTGAGCAACAGGATAGATGATACCTGCTTCGAGGAGCTTTAGTATTTCTTTTCTCACTACTTCTTTCATCTTAGGATTCAGTCTCCATTGATGATCAGCAACTGGTTTGAATTCAGGATCAGTTTTGATCTTGTGCTAGCATAGGGTAGGACTAATGCCCTTAAGATCATCAAGAGTATATCTGATAGCAGCACGGTGCTTCCTCAGAGTTTTTAGTAACTTCTTTTCTTCATGCTCCGAGAGGCTAGCACTAATAATGACAGGATATATCTCTTTTTCATCAAGATAAGCATACTTAAGAGTATCAGGCAACTGTTTAAGCTCGAACACAGGATACCCCTTTGGTGGAGGCGGATCCCCAAGCAGTTCAACACGCAGATTATTCTTAAGGATAGGATATTGTTCTAAGACAACTCTATCTATTTCATCCCTTTCATCCATATGCATATCATTTTCATGCTCAAGCAAGTATTGCTCTAATGGATCAGTAGGGGGCACGGCAATAGAGGCTAAGGCAATAGTTTCATCCCTACTAGGCAACTTCTTTTCATGAGGTTGTCTACCAAACTTGGAGAAATTGAACTCGTGTGACACACCTTCAAAGCCAACAGTGACAGTTTGCTTCTCACAGTCAATATGAGCATTGACGGTATTGAGAAAAGGTCTGCCAAATATAATGGGACAAAAGCTATCTTGTGCGGTAGCAAGAACGAGGAAATGAGCAGGATACTTCGTTTTACCACACAAGACTTCAACATCCCTAACAATTCCCACAGGGCACATAGTATCTCTATTGGCAAGCTGAATAGTGACATCTATAGGTTCTATCTCAACAGGTGCAATCTCATCTTTGACTTCATCGTATAAGGATTGAGGTATTGCACTAACACTAGCACCCACATCACATAAGCCATGATAACAATGATCTCCTATCTTAACAGAAACCACCGGCATGCTGCTTAGCAGTCCCCGGCAACGACACTAGAAGAAGGTTGTTGACGAGTCCCTGACTTGATGCTGATACGTCCATTTTGCATCATGCTTTCATGTTGATATTTACTGCTTTTTGGGCTGTTATATTACTTGTGGTACCATATTTATGCCTTTTCTCTCTTATTTTGCAAGGTTTATTTGAAGAGGGAGAATTCACGCAGCTGGAATTCTGGACTGGAAAAGGAGCAATTCCTAGTCCACTATTCTGCACATCTCCAAATGACCTGAAAAGTTACGTGGATTTTTTTGGGATTATATAAAAAATACTGGGCGAAAGAACTACCGGAGGGGGGCTGCCACGGCGCCACATGCCCTAACACAGCCACCACCCCCCTGGTGGCAGAGTGGGGCTTGTGGGCTCCCTGACGGCCCACTAGCCCCCCTCTTTTGCTATATGAAGCGTCTTGGTCCAGAAAAAATCAGACGGAAGCTTTTTCGTGGTTTCGCCGTCGCCACGAGGCGGAAATTGAGCAGATCCAATCTAGAGCTCCGGCAGGACGATCCTGCCGGGGAAACTTCCCTCCCGGAGGGGGAAATCGTCGCGATCGTCATCACCAATACTCCTCTCGTCGGAGGGGAGGCATCTTCATCAACATATTCATCAGCACCATCTCCTCTCCAATCCCTAGTTCATTTCTTGTAATCAATCTTCGTCTCACGACTCCGATTGGTACTTGTAAGGTTGCTAGTAGTGTTGATTACTCTTTGTAGTTGATGCTAGTTGGATTACTTGGTGGAAGAGTTTATGTTCAGATCCTTGATGCTATTCATTACACCTCTGATCATAATTATAATTATGTTTTGTGAGTATTTACTTTTGTTCCTAAGGACATGGGATAAGTCAAGTTAATAATAGTCATGTGAATTTGATATTCGTTCGGTATTTTGATGTGATGTATGTTGTCTTTTCCTCTAGTGGTGTTATGTGAACGTCGACTACATAACACTTCACCATATTTGCGCCTAGAGGAAGGCATTGGGAAGTAGTAAGTAGATGATGGGTTACTGGAGTGACAGAAGCTTAAACCCCAGTCTATGCGTTGCTTCGTGAGGGGCTGATTTGGATCCACTAGTTTAATGCTATGGTTAGACTTTGTCTTAATTCTTCTTTTGTAGTTGCGGATGCTTGAGAGAGAGGTTAATCATAAGTGGGATGCTTGTCCAAGTAAGGGCAGTGCCCAAGCGCCGGTCCACCCACATATCAAACTATCAAAGTAACGAACGCGAATCATATGAACATGATGAAACTAGCATGACAGAAATTCCCGTGTGTCCTCGGGAGCGTTTTTCCTCCTATAAGACTTTGTTCAGGCTTGTCCCTTGCTACAAAAGGGATTGGGCCACTTTCTGCATCGTTGCTACTACTTGTTACTTGTTACTTTTTGCTTGCTACGTTTCACCTCGCTACACAATCACTTGTTACCGCTACTTTCAGTGCTTGCAGTTATTACCTTGTTGAAATCCGTTTATCAGAGCCTTCTGCTCCTCGTTGGGTTCGACACTCTTACTTGTCGAAAGGACTACGATTGATCCCCTATACTTGTGGCTCATCAGATGCCTTCGCGACAACAGAGCCAGAACTACTCCCAGTTGCTCAACAATTAGCAATTGTCTTGCAATGGCCCACCAGCGCGTGGGTTCGCGGCAGTTTTCGAGGGTAGAGTATTCGACCCAATTTTGTTGGTACGCTAGTCAAGAGGTGAGAGAATACTCTCAAGTATTAGCAGCTGAATGTGTCAGATTCAACCACACCTGAATGATTAGTATCTGCAAGCAAAGTATCAGCAGCAAAGTAGTATGATAGCAACGGTGCCAGAAACGATCTGTTGACACGGCAGACTATTTCTAACGGTTGTATCAATGGCGCCAGAAGTTGCCCGTTGACGGAAATTGTCTTTTCCCGTCAACGTCGAGCGAACCAGAATTGTAGCAGGTAGCAGCAGTGTAACGAGTAACAGTAGTGGCAAGGAACAGCAGTAGTGACAGCGGTAGCAAGTAGCAACAGTAGCAAGTAGCAGCAGAGCAAGCGACAGTAGTAACAGCAGTAGCAAGTAGCAACAATAGTAACAGCAGCAGTATAGAGCAAGTAACATCAGTAACAGCAGGAGAGAAAAACAAGTAACAGCAGCAGTGGGACGAACTCGTAGGCAATGGGTCGGTGATTCGTTTGGATGATATTCATCATGCAACAGTTATAACATTGAGATATATGTCGCTAGCTCCCGTTCGTCAATGTGATGTAGGCATGCATTCCGTGTGTAGTCATACGTGCTTAGGGAAAAGAACTTGCATGACATCTATTGTCCATCCCTCCCGTGGCAGCGGGGTCCAAAAGGATACTACGGGATATTAAGGTTCTCCTTTTAATAAAGAACCGGAACAACGCATTAGCACTTGGTGACACACATGAACTCCTCAAACTATGGTCATCACCGGGACTGGTTCCGGTTATTGTCACTCTGGGGTTCCCGAGTCATAACACATAGTAGGTAACTACAACTTGCAAGATCGGATCTAAAACACACACATATATTGGTGACAACATAATAATTTCAGATCTGAAATCATGGCACTCGGGCCATAGTGACCAGCATTAAGCATGGCAAAGTAGTAGCAACATCAATCTCAGAACATAGTGGATACTAGGGATCAATCCCCGTCAAAACTAACTCGATTACATGATAGATCTCATCCTACTCATCACCGCCCAGCGAGCCTACGAATAGATTACTCATGAATGATGATGAACTTCATGGAATTGGAGAGGGAAGAAGGTTGATGATGACGATGTCGACGATTTCCCCTCTCCCGAGCTCAAAACAGACTCCAGATCTGTCCTCCAGATGAAGAACAGGATGTGGCGGCGCCTCCGTATCGCAAAGGCGACGAAATCTTCTCTTCTTTTTTTTTTTGGGCGAAAGTGAATTTATAGAGCTGAGTTTAGGGGCGGCAGAGCCACGTGGGCCCCACAAGCTTGGTTGTTGCGGCCAGGGGGGTGGCCGCGGCAACACGGCTTGTGGCCCACTGGCCCATCCCCTTCGGTGGATCTTTGCGCAGGTATTTTTCATATTTTCCAGAAAAATTCTCCATAAATTTTCAGGACGTTCCGAGAACTTTCATTTCTGCACAAAAACAACACCATGGCAATTCTGCTGAAAACAGCGTGAGTCCGGGTTAGTTCCATTCGACTCATGCAAATTAGAGTCCAAAACAAGGGCAAAAGAGTTTGGAAAAGTAGATACGACGGAGACGTATCAACTCCCCCAAGCTTAAAACCTTGCTTGTCCTCAAGCAACTCAGTTGACAAACTGAAAGAGAAAGAAAAACTTTGACAAACTCTGTTTGATCTTGTTGTTGCAACTATGTCTAACTCGTAACCAGAATTTTAGCAAGATCACAAGGTAACCACATAAGCAAGTGACACAAAGGTCTCACGGTAAACTAATATCAATGGCATAATCAGCTAGCGAGCAAATAATAATGAGTTTCAGATACCAACAATTTAATCAAAACAAGCATGAAGCAATATGAATAGGTGGTATCTCGCTAGCTCTTTCTGAGACCGCAAAACATAAATGCAGAGCACTTTCAAAGATCAAGGGCTGACTAAACATTGTAATTCATAGCAACGAAGATGCAGTCATAGTCATACTCAATATCAATCAAAAGCAAAGCATAAATATGACACAGGTGATCTCTAATTGGTGCTTATAAGAAGAGAATGACTCAACAGGAAAATAAATAGAGAGTCCCTTCGCATAGGGAAGCATTGATCTGCAGAGGTGCCAGAGCTCAAGCTTTGTAAACAGAGATAATAATTTTGGGTGGCATGCTTTCATCGTCAACGCAATGACCAAGAGTTCTCAATATCTTCCACGCTACTCATGCTATAGGCGGTTCCCAAACAGAAAAGTAAAGTTTTGACTCCCCCACCACCAATCAATCACACTCCACGGCTAGCCGAATCCTCGGGTACCGTCCATACTAACATCAATCCAGGGGGAGTCTTGTTTTACAGTTATGTTTTCGATTTAAGCGTGGAACTGGGCATTCCAATTACCAACACCTTTCTCGTGAATGACAATGAATAAACACATGTCGAGGATAAAACGCCTAACATGGAAGATACCAATAGCCCCCTATCACCACATGAGCGGTTCGGGCATGCAAAACAGATTATTTCTTGAAGGTTTAGAGAATGGCACATGCAAATTTACTTGGAACGGCAGGTAAATTCCGCACATAGGTAGGTATGGTGGACTCTCATGGAAAAACTTTTGGGTTTATGGAAGTGGATGCACAAGCAGTATTCTGCTTAGTACAAGTGAAGGCTAGCAAAAGACTGGGAAGCGACCAACTAGAGAGCGACAACAGTGATCAAGATGCAATGAGTTTGACTAACATGGAATGCAAGCATGAACAGGATATAAATCACCATGAACACGAACATCATAGAGGCTATGTTGATTTTGTTTCAAGTACATGCATGAACATGCGCCAAGTCAAGCCACTTGAATCATTCAAAGGAGAATACCATCCTATCATACTACATCATAGTCATCTCAAAATCTATGTTGGCATTCAAGAAAAACCATTATAAGCTCCTAGCTAAATAAGCATGGCATCAGAAACTATGATCTCTAAGTTGTCATTGCAAACATGGTTCTCTCACAGCAAAGCTGAATCTGGGACGACAAGCTAGTCATATTTACAAAAACAAAATAGATAGAGTTCATACCAGTTTTTCCAGTCTCAGTCACTTCATCATATATCATCATTATTTCCTTTCACTTGCACGATCGAACGATGTGAACAATAATAAGCGTGCTCGTGCAATGGACTAAGCTAAATCTGCACGCAAACACAAAGGAGAAGACAAAGTAATATGGCTCTATGAAGGCTAAACAGGTATGCATGCAAGAGCCACTAAACATTGTAACCAATATCTTCTACCTTGACCCAAAGAAAAAGAAAACTATTTACACGGGAAAACTCCCAACAAGCAAAAGAAGAAAAGAAATTTTTTTGGGGTTTTCTCAAAAGGACACAAAACAAGAAAACGAAAATAAACTAGCATGGATAATACAGTGGCAAAGTGTAAACACCGGCTAACAAAGTGAAAGCATAAGAAAGAATGTAAAGTCGGTGAGAACACGTACTCCCCCAAGCTTAGGCTTTTGGCCTAAGTTGGTCTACTCCCACAAGTGCCTAGAGGCCATATTACGCATCAAAACTACTTGGGACCAACTAAAATCAGCATGCAAAGCTCAAGAACATGGTCACCAAGGCAGCAAAAATACGCGGAGTATAAGGCACTAGAGCAAAAACTAATTGGATCAATGGAGGAGTCACTTACCAAGGAGTAATTTCCCCAAAATAGTTCGAAGAATGGTGCTTTGAGTAAGGAGATCGAAAATCACAGCCAAATGAGCAAGAACACGGGTTTGAGCTGCGAAACAATTTTTTTCTGGAGGAAGAAGAAGAGGATGGGAGCTGGAATGAGTGGAGGGAACCCCTGTTGGCCCCACAAGCTTGCTTGCCGCGGCTAGGGGGTGGCTGCGGTGATAGGGCTTGTGGCCCACTGGGGTGGCCCCCAGGCCAGCTCTCTGTCCCAGTATTTTTCAAATATTCCAGAAAATATCATACTAGATTTTCAGGACCATCGGAGAACTTTTATTTTCGGGGTATTTTTCTCCGGGACGCTAAAACAGAAAACAGGAAAAACTAAACTAAACCTATCATTTTTCTTCTAAGCAAAATAAAATGAAAGCTTAAAACAGAGGTATATGACTCTTTGGTTCATCCATTTCATGGTCATCGAAAGAAATCCATCAATGGGGTTCATCAAATCCTTATGACAAAACTTTCTCGAATCGCAAGAGAGAACGGAGAATTTTCGAATAGCCACTAAGTCACCTCAATGGGGATATGAATCTCCCCAACAAGCAATTCATGCTTCATCTTGACACGAGGAATAGGGCATTCGAAGCTCCCAATGAGAATCGATGAAGTTTTTTCGATAACATTGATGCAATGTACTTGATATCGTTTCTTCGGAAAGTGCATGGTATGCTCATTACCGTTGACATGGAAAGTGACATTGCCTTTGTTGCAATCTATAACAGCCCCTGCAGTGTTTAAAAAGGGTCTTCCGAGGATGACATCCATGGCATCGTCCTCGGGAATATCCAAGATAACAAAGTCTGTTAAGATGGTGGTGTTAGCAACAACAACAGGCACATCCTCGCAAATGCCAACAGGGAAAGCAGTTGATTTGTCAGCCATTTGCAGATAGATTTTAGTGGGTGTCAACTTATCCAATTCAAGTCTACGAAAAAGAGAGAGAGGCATAACACTAACTCCAGCTCCAAGGTCACATAAGGCAGTTCTTACGTAGTTTCCTTTAATGGAGCAAGGTATAGTGGGCACTCCGGGATCATCAAGTTTCTTAGGAGTTCCATCTTTGAAAGTGTAATTGGCAAGCATGGTGGAGATCTCAAGATCTGGTATCTTCCGTTTATTAGTCACGATATCTTTCATGTACTTGGCATACGGAGACATTTTGAGCATATCAACTAACCGCATCTGCAGAAAGACGGGTCTTATCATTTCAATAAAGCGCTCAAAATCCTCATCATATTTTTTCTTGGATGGCTTAGGAGGAAAGGGCATAGGTCTCTGAACCCATGGCTCCCTTTCTTTGCCATGCTTCCTAGCAGTGAAGTCATTCTTATCGTATCTCTTAGGTTGTGGGTTATCAGGATTAACCGTAGGTTCAATCTCCACACCCTCACCATTGCTAGGTTGAGCATTATTATGAACATCGCTGTCCATATTGTCACCAGGTTCATGTTCATCACCAGATTGTGTTTCTGCATCAGACGCATAAATATCATTTGGTTCTTCAGGTGTGACAGTATTTGGTGAACTAACATGCAGGTTTCTATCATCCTTCTTCTTCTCCTTAGGATGACTGGGTGTATCAGCATTAATTCCTTGAGAATCTTGATCAATTCTCTTAGGATGACCCTGAGGATACAAAGGTTCCTGAGTCATTTTGCCTCCTCTAGTAATGACTCTGACAGAGTTGTCATTTAATTCATTGAGCAGGTAATTCTGAGCTTTAAGTACTTGTTCTACCTGAGTAGTAATCATAGAGTCATGTTTACTCAGAAGCTTCAGATCATTGGCATTTCTATCTACACAAGCACTTAAATGACTAAGCATACGAGTACTTTGTTCCAAATGTCTGCTAACATAATCATTGAAACTCTGTTGTTTGGCAACAAAGTTGTCAAATTCATCAAAGCATAGGCTAGCAGGTTTATCAAAAGGAATATCACTCTCATTAAACCTGCACAGAGAATTTACTTCCACTACCTGTATCGGGTTATCGAGACCATGGATCTCTTCGATAGGTGGCAGATTTTTGACATCTTCAGATCTAATGCCTTTCTCTTGCATAGGTTTCTTGGCTTCTTGCATATCTTCGGGACTGAGGAATAGGATACCTCTTTTATTCGGAGTTGGCTTAGGAGGTGGTTCGGGAATAGTCCAAGCATTATCGTTGATCAAGATGTTATTCAGTAGAGTCTCAGCTTGTTCTATAGTTTGTTCCCTAAAAACACAACCAACACAACTATCTAGGTGGTATCTAGAAGCATCGGTAAGTCCATTGTAGAAGATATCAAGTATCTCGTTCTTCTTAAGAGGGTGATCAGGCAAAGCATTATGTAGCTGGACGAGCCTCCCCCAAGCTTGTGGGAGACTCTCTTCTTTGAGTTGAGCAAAGTTGTATATTTCCTGCAAGGCAGCTTGCTTATTATGGGCAGGGAAATATTTCTTACAGAAGTAATAGACCATATCCTGGGGACTACTCACACATCGAGGAGCAAGAGAAGTGAACCAGGATTTAGCGTCATCCTTTAGAGAGAAAGGAAACAGCTTAAGGATATAGAAGTGGCGGATCTTCTCCTCACTCGTGAAAAGGGTGGCTATATCGTGTAGTTTGGTAAGATGGGCTACGACCGTCTCAGACTCATAACCGTGGAAAGGATCAGATTCAACTAGAGAGATTATCTCAGGATCGACAGAGAATTCATAATCCTTATCGGTGATAAATATAGGTGAAGTGGCAAACTTCGGGTCGTATTTCATCCTAGCTTTCAGAGATTTTTCCTTCCACTTGAGAAGTAATTTCTCAGCATCATAGGCATCCTTACACGGAAGAAAATCCTCAGCTATCTCTCCCTCCATAACGTAACCCTCAGGTATATCAGGCAATTCATATCTAGGAGAGGTAGATCTAGCAGGAGGAAAAGCAGGTTCTATCTCAATAGTATCGGCAGTTCCAGAAGCATCACGAGCATTGGCAAAAACTCTAGCAATATGAGCATCAAGGAACACCCCTAGTGGCACATTCGGCAAAGTAGTATCTCTAGCAGTATCAAGCATAGCATCATCGGGCAAAATAGCATCTCTAGCATCATCAGGCAAAGCAGTATCAAGCATAGCATCTCTAGCAGTATCAAGCATAGCATCTCTAGCAATATCAGGCATAGCATCTCTAGCAATATCAGGCATAGTAGCATCATAAGCATCATCAAGCACAGGCGACATATCAAGAATTCTAGCAGGAGGTGACGTCGCAAACTTACTCATAACTGAAGGTGAATCAAGTGCAGAGCTAGATGGCAGTTCCTTACCTACCCTCGTAGTTGAGGGCAAGACTTTGGTTTTTTGATCCTTCAGATTCTTCATAGTGATCAGCAGATATAAATCCCAAGTGACTCAGAGAATATAGCAATACCCTCCCCGGCAACGGCGCCAGAAAAATGCTGCTTAGCAGTCCCCGGCAACAACACTAGAAGAAGGTTGTTGACGAGTCCCTGACTTGATGCCTTCGCGACAACAGAGCCAGAACTGCTCCCAGTTGCTCAACAATTAGCAATTGTATTGCAATGGCCCACCAGCGCGTGGGTTCGCGACAGTTTTCGAGGGTAGAGTATTCGACCCAAATTTGTTGGTACGCCAGTCAGGAGGTGAGAGAATACTCTCGAGTATTAGCAGCTGAATGTGTCAGATTCAACCACACCTGAAAGATTAGTATCTGCAAGCAAAGTATCAGCAGCAAAGTAGTATGATAGCAACGGTGCCAGAAACGATCTGTTGACACGGCACACTATTTCTAACGGTTGTATCAATGGCGCCAGAAGTTGCCCGTTGACGGAAATTGTCTTTTCCCGTCAACGCCGAGCGAACCAGAATTGTAGCAGGTAGCAGCAGTGTAACGAGTAACAGCAGTGGCAAGGAACAGCAGTAGTGACAGCGGTAGGAAGTAGCAACAGTAGCAGGTAGCAGCAGAGCAAGCGACAGTAGTAACAGCAGTAGCAAGTAGCAACAATAGTAACAGCAGTAGTGCAGAGCAAGTAACAGCAGTAACAGCAGTAGAGCAAAACAAGTAACAGCAGCAGTGGGACGAACTCGTAGGCAATGGGTCGGTGATTCGTTTGGATGATATTTATCATGCAACAGTTATAACACGGAGAGATATGTGGCTAGCTCTCGTTCGTCAATGTGATGTAGGCATGAATTCCGTGTCTAGTCATACGTGCTTAGGGAAAAGAACTTGCATGACACCTATTGTCCATCCCTCCCGTGGCAGCGGGGTCCAAAAGGATACTACGGGATATTAAGGTTCTCCTTTTAATAAAGAATCAGAACAACGCATTAGCACTTGGTGAACACATGAACTCCTCAAACTATGGTCATCACCGGGAGTGGTTCCGGTTATTGTCACTCCGGGGTTGCCGGGTCATAACACATAGTAGGTAACTACAACTTGCAAGATCGGATCTAAAACACACATATATTGGTGACAACGTAATAATTTCAGATCTGAAATCATGGCACTCGGGCCCTAGTGACAAGCATTAAGCATGGCAAAGTAGTAGCAACATCAATCTCAGAACATAGTGGATACTAGGGATCAATCCCCGTCAAAACTAACTCGATTACATGATAGATCTCATCCTACTCATCACCGCCCAGCGAGCCTACGAATAGATTACTCACGAACGATGAAGAGCTTCATGGAATTGGAGAGGGAAGAAGGTTGATGATGACGATGGCGATGATTTCCCCTCTCCGGAGCCCAAAACGGACTCTAGATATGTCCTCCAGATGAAGAACAGGATGTGGCGGCGCCTCCGTATCACAAACGCGACGAAATCTTCTCTTCTTATTTTTTTCTGGGCGAACGTGAATTTATAGAGCTGAGTTTGGGGGCAGCAGAGCCACGTGGGCCCCACAAGCTTGGTTGCCGCGGCCAGGGGGGTGGCCGCGGCAATAGGGCTTGTGGCCCACTGACCCATCCCGTCCGGTGGATCTTTGCGCACGTATTTTTCATATTTTCCAAAAAAAAATCTCCGTAAATTTTCAGGACGTTCCGAGAACTTTTATTTCTGCACAAAAACAACACCATGGCAATTCTGCTGAAAATAGCGTCAGTCCGGGTTAGTTCCATTCAAATCATGCAAATTAGAGTCCAAAACAAGGGCAAAAGAGTTTGGAAAAGTAGATACGATGAAGAGATATCACATGCCAACAACAGGCCTATGTTTGTCTCTAGCGTGAGGTTTAGCAATTCTAGCAGCCTCTTCACAAAAGTGAATATTATGTCCCTCAACTTCTTCAGACAGAATATCTTTGATAATAGCAATGCTAAGTTCAACTCTAATTTTCTCATAGGGTGTAGGTGTTCTAATATAGCCTCTACGTATCACAGTTGGAGCTTTGGAATGATCCTTTATCCTAACAGGGAAAGGTGGTTTCTCATTGTAAGCACTGGGAACAACAGGATCATTATAGGCAATGACTTTCTCTTCAACTGGAGTGGGTTTAACTACATTGACTTCTACCGAAGGATGATATCTAAACCACTTCTCTTTGGGGAGATCAGTATGAGCAGCAAAGGATTCACACAATGAAGCTACTATCTCAGAGTCAAGTCCATACTTAGCGCTAAAGTCACAAAAAGTATTTGTCTCAACAAAGGATTTAACGTAATCAAACATGAAATTCATACCTGACTCCTTACCTTCTTCAAGCTCCCAATCTTCAGAGTTGCGTTTAATTCTCTCCAATAAATTCCATTTGAAGTCAATATCTCTCTTCATAAAAGAACCGGTATAAGAACTGTCAAGCATGGTGCGATCATCATGAGAAAGCCGAGCATAGAAGTTCTAAATGACAATTTCTCTCGAGAGCTCATGATTTGGGCATGAATATAGCATTGATTTAAGCATCCCCCAAGCTTGAGCGATGCTTTGTCTGTCACGAGGCCAAAAGTTATAAATATAATTCCGATCACGATGTACTAAATGCATAGGATAAAACTTTTGATGAAATTCCAATTTCAACCGATTGTAGTCCCATGATCCAGTATCATCACATGGGCTATACCATGTCAACGCCTTATCCTTCAAAGATAAAGGAAAGACCTTCTTCTTGACCTCATCCTTAGGCACACCTGGAAGCTTAAATAAACCACAAACCTCAACTACATAGATCAGATGCAAGTCTGGATGTGATGTTCCATCTCGTGTAAAAGGATTAGCCAGCTATTTTTCAAGCATACCCGAAGGAAATTCAAAGAAAATATTTTCAGTAGGTGCAGCAGGTTGAGGAGAAACTCTTTGTGCTTCCGTTCGAGGTGAAGATACCCCGAACAATCCCCTCAAAGGATTAGTATCCATGGTGACAAGTGACAATAAATTTCAGCACACTATATGAATGTTTCCTTACCAAGTTCCACTTACCAAAGGCGCTTCACTCCCCGGCAACGGCGCGAGAAAAGAGTCTGATGACCCACAAGTATAGGGGATCAATATTAGTCCTTTCGATAAGTAAGAGTGTCGAACCCAACAAGGAGCAGAAGGATCTGACAAGTGGTTTTCAGCAAGGAAATATCTGCAAGCACTAAAATTATCGGTAATAGGTGATTGTGTGGTGAGATGATTCGTAGCAAGCAACAAGTAACAAAAGTAGCAACAGTGCAGAAAAGTGGCCCAATCCCTTTTGTAGCAAGGGACAAGCCTGGACAAAGTCTTATAGGAGGAAAAACGCTCCCGAGGACACACGGGAATTTCTGTCATGCTAGTTTCATCATGTGCATATGATTCCCGTTCCTTACTTTGATAGTTTGATATGTGGGTGGACCCGCGCTTGGGTACTGCCCTTACTTGGACAAGCATCCCACTTACGATTAACCCCTCTCGCAAGCATCCGCCACTACGAAAGAAGAATTAAGACAAAGTCTAACCATAGCATTAAACTAGTGGATCCAAATCACCCCCTTACGAAGCAACGCATAAACTAGGGTTTAAGCTTCTGTCACTCTAGCAACCCATCATCTAATTACTACTTCCCAATGCCTTCCTCTAGGCCCAAACAATGGTGAAGTGTTATGTAGTCGACGTTCACATAACACCACTAGAGGAAAAACAACATACAACATATCAAAATACCAAACGAATACCAAATTCACATGACTATTATTAGCATGACTTATCCCATATCCTCAGGAACAAAAGTAACTACTCTCAAAGCATAATCATAATCATGATCAGAGGGGTAATGAGTATCATCAAGGATCTGAACATAAACTCTTCCACCAAGTAATCCAACTAGCATCAACTACAAAGAGTAATCAACACTACTAGCAACCTTACAACTACCAATCGGAGTCGCGAGACGGAGATTGGTTACAAGTGATGAACTATGGTTTGGAGATGAGATGGTGCTGATGAAGATGTTGATGGTGACGAGTCCCCTGCGATGAGAGGAGTGTTGGTGATGACGATGGCGACGATTTCCCCCTCCGGGAGGGAAGTTTCCCCGGCAGGATCGTCCTGCCGGAGCTCTAGATTGGTTCTGCTCAAGTTCCGCCTCGTGGCGGCGGCGAAACCACGAAAAAGCTCCCTTCTGATTTTTTCTGGACGAAACCCTCCATATAGCAAAAGAGGGGGGCCGGTGGGCCAGTGGGCTGCCCACAAGCTCCCATGGCACGGCCTAGGGGGTGGCCGTGCCGTGCAGGCTTGTGGGCACCCCGTGGTGCCCCTCCGGCACTTCTTCGGCCCAGTATTTTTTATAAATTGGAAAAAAAATCTCCGTTGATTTTCACGGTGTTTGGAGTTGCGCAGAATAGGTATCTCAACTTTGCTCCACTTTCAGGCCAGAATTCCAGTTGCCGATATTCTCCCTCTTCATGTAAATCTTGCAAAATAAGAGAGAAAAGGCATAAGAATAGTACCGTGAAGTGAAATAACAGCAAAATAAGCGATAAATATCAACATGAAAACATGATGCAAAATGGAAGTATCAGGCGTTACAGTGGAGAAGCTCCCGGAGGTCAATCCTCCCTCCGACAAGGTGCCGGGAAGAGGTCTCATGACGCTCCCGATCTCGGAAGAGCTGCGGCGGCGGAACGATGGAGAAATTCGCGATTCCAGAAAGTCTGTGAGGGTTTTCTCTCGGGACTCTAAATATAGGCCAAAGGAGGGCACCGGAGGAGGTGGGACACACCCAGACGACCTCCTGACGCGTCATATGGCCTGGTCGCGCCAGCACGTCGCCTGGGAGGCCCCTGGCCCCCCTATGGCCCTTCTTCGGTGATCCGGAAGCTTTTGTTTCGCTGATTTTTTTAATATTTTTTCTGGATTTTTTCGGGCTTCGAAAAAGTGGGTTAAAGCCCCTGCAAAATAGACATCAACACACAAAAACTGCCACTAGGTGCACTTAGTTAGTAGGTTAGTCCAAATATGTGTAAACTGATATAAAAGTGTAGCAAAACATATGACAATGTCACCCAAAAGATCATGGAACAAGTAAAAATTATAGATACGTTTGGGACGTATCACCCTCCGCAAGCTCGGACTACGTCATCAAAACCGAGCACATTGACTAGCTAAGACGCACTCATGCTCAATTTGTTTTCTTTTTTCAAAGTTGTAACTTTTGTTCGATTCAACCAAGCACTTATTTATGTCGAGCAAAGAAGTTGTTTGTTAAAAACTTTGTTTGTCAAAAACATTGTTTTTTAAAACTACTTCCTTTACCAGAGTCAACTAGGGGCTCTTAAATTATATGAGTCGTTTTATGATAGATATTTTCTTCTTAGTCGCTGCAAAGTCTTTTCTACCACTCCTTTTTTAACTCGAGTGTACGAACAATAGTTGTATGGCTTGGTTTCTCTTTAAAGCCGCTCGAGTTTAGTTTTCCCAATTGGCCTATGAGAAGTACTCCGCCTTCCGGATACGGAGGTTGAAGCCGAAGGCTGACGTGTTTAAAGTTTAGAGATCGAATGTGTCATGTTAAAGCATGACGGAAGCGCAAATTATTTTTAACACCAACCTGAGTCACAGAGCTATTGCGCACCGCGTTTCCGTTCCTACAAGTATGCTGCCAAGCAAGGGTTTGATACTCAGGACGATTTCACGACTCGACCCGAGTCTCATGGGCTACTGGGATTAGGGTTTTTGTTTTATCCTTGAGGTGCATTTCAAACTTTAGGCCGACACACGCCTTAAGGGTTATTGGTTATACATCTCGACAGTAAATAAGTTACAGCGAATGGAAATAAATTCCACTAAAACTCAGCCCAAGACCGAGGTGGTGCACCGTCTAGGAAGCGGTCCGGCATAAAACTTGGTTGCGAGTGGCTGGCTCCATAGAGAACTTTTTCGGCGTTAAGCTCGAATAACCTCCTTCAAACGTTTTTAAAGATGAGCTGGTATATGACTCCTAGGATGCAATCCCGTGTTGGAGCTTGGCTGGAAGAGGACAACGCCGCACAGGAAAAACTTTGAACCCGAGGTGTGGCGTAAAAATAATAAGGCATTGATAAAGGTCAAGAATTTAAAAAGGATCCTCGGATGCGTGACGTGTGAACTCCTCGAATACCCGACGTGTGAACTCTTCAGATACACCTTGGAGATCCTCAAGATCAAAGATGGGAAATTTATAGAACCAGTTTTCAAGACCGACGATCAAAGACGAAGAACAATACGAAAGAATTGAGGACTGTCCTCATCTTGAAGACCGGTTCACGGGTCTACTGACGGTGTCCTTCACTAGGGGTACTCACCACGTCGTCTCCTGACCAGGTGCGACAGGCCGAGGACCCCCATGGATGTTCACTAATGGGATTCTTCGGGCAACCCATGTCGTATACAAGGAAGATTCCACAAGACTTGGCGATCAAGACAAGGACTTCTCTCCACTGACGTAGCCGACTAGGACTCGTGTTATCCTAGGCCTCTGATACATTATATAAGTCGGGGCTGGGCTAGTCAACAAAGAACATATCATATTCATTAGAACAATATCGTGGTAGATACATGTACTCTGTACTATACCCCATATCAATACAATCAAGCGCGGGACATAGGGTACTATGTCTTCGAGAGAGCCCAAACCTATGTAAAATCTTATTTCCATGTTACCATCGCACCAAGACGCCTAGCACAGGACCCCTACCTCGAGATATGCTTGGAGTCGAACTTTCCTGCACCCTATATGGTGAACCAGTGCGGGCGCCGCAACCATGTCATGGTGGACTTCGGCTCCTTCCAGAAGGGATTCGGCATCGGTCTCACGTCCACCGGGACTGTTCGGGTTGCGGGCTATGACAAGGAAGAGTAGGACATGGGAGACAGCGGGAGCTCAACTCCCGTGAGCCGTTTAGCGTCCCATGCCCGGGGGAAGGTAGTTTTCTTGGCCGATGACGCCTCGACATGACGGGTCCACGTCAGCCTCGAGCTTGACGACGTGCGGCCCGAGCTCCTCCCGCTCTCTCTTGATTGGAGTGGTCCGCCGCGAGCTCGAGGCGCACGTGGATGAGCTCCCAGCATAAGAGGAGCCAGAGGAGGTGCGGCGTTAAACCACGAGCTCACGGCATTCGAAATCCGGCGGCGGCCGGCTACCATAGTCCGTCCACCTCCACACCCTCCCCCCCCCCCCCCCCCCCGCTTGCGTGCAGCGTGAGAGATGCAATGCCCGCAGCGCTCCGTGTCATCCCCACCATTTCCGTGGCCATCCATGGGTGATAATCCCCAAGTGCAAGGAATCATCGTAGTACTTCCCAAAGGTGGGAGTGGTAAGTATGGAGTGTCGAACCCACAAGCAGCTAAAGGTAAGATCAATATTTTCTCAAGTCCTATATGCCATCGATACGACTCTACATACACCGAATGTTTGCTTCTATCTAGTAACGAAAAATAAAACTCTGTTGTGGGTATAAAGAGGATAGCTTTGCATCATATTGGAGAACTAAAATATAAACATATTTGCTGCACTAAATAAAGTTAGAATATATTACAATATATTACAAATAGCGAGTGTGAAATAATGATGGTATGGAGTGTGGAATCATCCTAGGCAATTGATAACAAGATCGGTAATCATTCTTCGAATTTTATATGAGGGAGAGGCATGAGCTAACATACTTTCTGTACGTGGATCATATGAACTTATGATTGAATCTCTAGCAAGCATCTGCAACTACTAGAGATCATTGAGGTAAACCCAACCATAGCATTGAACATCAAGTCCCCTTTACTCCCATACGCAAACCACTCTCTTACTCGGGTGTAAGCTTCTACCACTCTAGCCGCCCACTATAAGCGAATCATGAACATATTGCAAACCCTAAAGCGATAACTCCCTCACGTGTGCGCTGCACGAAGGGCACTATAGGACAACACCAAAATAAAACATACACTCAAATCAATCAAGATCATCAATCAACCCAAAGGACAACATAAATCTACTCCAATATCAACACATTATTGATTAATAGTATGTGACATGAAACACCATGTTCAAGTAGGGGATTACAGCTGGGTGCGGGAGACTGGACCGCCATAGATAGATGAGGGAAGGTGATGGAGACAGTGATGTTGATGAAGACGATCACCACATCGATGGTTCCTCCAGCGACACTCCGGCGCCGCCGGAAGAGAGGGGGAGAGATCCCCCCTTAGGTTTCCTCCTCCATGGACTCTAGGGAGAGGTTCTTCCTCTGGTCCTTGGCCGTCATGGCACCCAGAGGGGCAAGAGCCCCTCCAAGATTGGATATCTCTCTATTTCTCTCCTCTTTTCGATGTTGTTTTCTGGCCCTTCATTGTTTCTTAAATATCCAGAGATCCATAACTCCGATCTAGCTGAAATTTTGAGGGGATTTTTGTCGCGAAAATATCTTCCTTGCGGCAGAAGGAGAGACTCAACCGATTTAAGGGGCAGGCACAAGCCATCAGGGCGTGACTCCACGCACACGTCGTGTCCTGTTGGCTTGTGCCTCCCTCGGGCATCGTCTTGCGTTGATTCCAACTCCTTAAATTCAGATCTATTCCAAACAAAATCTCCGTCAATTTTTATCATGTTTGGAGTTCGTTGGATATGGATTTTCCGCGAAACAAAAAACACAAAAAAAACAGGAACTGGCACTGGATAAATAAGTTACTCCCAAAAATAATGTAAAATGTTGCCAAAAGTATATGAAAGTTGTAGAATATTGACATGAATACTTCATAAATCATCGATACATTCTAGACGTGTCAAGGTTCGGTACGGGGAGCTAGGGTTTTTTTAGTCTCGTCGACGGCGACAAATTGGGGTGGAGTGGGAGAGGAATCACGGCGGAGGCGAATAGGGTTTGACCCGTATCCGAGCAGTAAACCACAAAAATAGCGGTGGAGGGGGTCTTTTTCTGGGTCACGTTAAAAAATTTATGGGTCGGATCTGTGATAAGGTGTGTGTTTTGGCAAGAAAAAATGGGTTAAACCTGTATACTCGTCGGAATTATACGTTTTTGGCCGTTTTACGGGGTATGCTAGAGATGCTCTTAGGGCATCTCCTTCAGCAACCCAAAAAATTCTCCTCGCATCCGTCCGCGGACGGCGGGCCGGGGGGGGGGGGGGGGGCAGTGTGCGGACACAATGTGGGAGGGCGCCATCCAACCGTAGCCGCATACATTACAACCCGAATTTTAACAAACTCGACGAAATTCATGCAAACCAGACGATATTCATCAAAGTTCGGATTGGAAATAGCACAAACCATCTATATATACCATGCAAATTAAGTCTAGTACAACAAGGTCTCAAATTTGACTACATCAACGAGATGTCCAACAAGTTTTAGATCAAGGGATCATGTCGTCCCACACATACTATCCCTTCTGCTTCATCGAAGAGTTTGTGCACATAAATGGTCGTCCGTCTGTCCTGTGGTACGCCACGACACGGCCTGCGGCTATATATAATGAGTAGACCAACATTTTGTGAATGAAGCAATCATCAAGTTCAGCAAGAGGAAGCAAAAAAAACTTATGATCATGTATCCCGTCCTCTGCCGCGTGCAATGGTCACCTTGCCTCGAGCTGACAAACCACGTTGCAAAACTTGGTGACGCTGATTTGTATAGTGTGCCAACGATACGACAACAACCTCACGTTGCGTGGTTGAATGATGTACATGTCGTAGGGGCAATGTGCTTTCGTGCATGAATCATTTTGTGCACTTGCTGTCAGAAGGGCTCCCTTGTGGCCGTGCCTACAAAATCTGTGGATACGACCAACCACACATCGCACAACAACTCATCCTTCATGGTCGAGTGGTTCATCATCCTTTAAACTCTAGAAAACGACATAACATTTGAAAATAAGCTCAATGGCACTTGACCGAGCACGTGTCGGGCATGGCGTTTGTTATGGAGGTCACCGACGGGGGGCGGAGCGTACATGGGTACAAACGGCTCCAGGGTGGAAAGCTCGTTGGTGATGGTCGCGGACGTCCGACAATGCCTCCGTGACGGGCAGAGGCGTACAAGAAGCAGCGGCGACAAAGGTGAAGGATGTGGATGCAAAGCACAGGGGAAGAGGTGGAGTGCAAGAAAATGATACCAACGCGGGGGATTTGGTGGGCGGGGTGTCGGATAACGATGTCTTTTGTGTCCGGACTCTCGCAAAGATCCCACATATGTCTCAATTTATAATTTTTTTGTATCTCGGCCGCGTTGTTGACTAGTAATGGGACGACTTTCGCGTAATGCACGCAGTTTGCGGATGGGCGTCCTCAGAACATGGTTAATAGTACAGCCAGCCGTTGGCTATATGATGTTGATACGTCATCTATAACCAAGCTTATAGCCGGTAAGTAAAATAGATATATATAAATAAGTATTACTTTATTAATATAATGTCCATCATCCTCTTTTGCAAAGTGTTTAGGAGCACGTGTTACAGCCGGCTGTTAGTTTATAGCCGGTTTTTTCCTCTTTCTCCTCTTCTCTGTCATCTAACTCGTCATAAATATATTATTTTTAGTCTTACGGGTCACGTATGTCATCCTATTATATTTGTTATTACAAAATGATAATGGTATGTGATTGAAATTTGTAGCGGATAATGGAATACGCCCACAGAAACCAGCGAAGGCTCCGCAGTTCACGCCATCTCACAGCATCAACTAGTAGTAGTACAGTAGTAGGAGTAGGAGTACTAGAACCGTAGGTCTATAGTACTAGCCAAGTAGGTACCCTGCAGTCATAGAGTAGGCAGTCAGTACCTTGGCTGAGAATGGGCAGCCTGCACTGCACTCGAACTGAAATCATCTACGTTAATGTTACTAGTAAATATGTTGCAACGGAAAAAATTTAATGATACCCTACGTAATAACAACGGCCTAGAACATAAGCGTGATGATTTGATTTGCGACTTCTACATGGAAATTTATAAAAGAAGTCATATGTTATTTACATGGTCCACTAAAGATTTCATGAGCATTGGAATTTTATATCACCTACTTATAGTTTAAATCCAAAGTTGGCACAATTTTGAATTCGAATTTGAAAAGAGCGGACAAATACTCTCCGAAAACTGTTGGAAAATTTTATACATATATTTTATAAGTAGTAGCATCCGTAAAATTTTCCTATATATTTCGTAGAGTGTTGAGTATTGAAACATTTAGATTATACTAATCCTGAAAAGCTTATGGCGGAGTAGAGGAGGAGAAGATATTCCAACAAATTTCGTTTTTTTATTTTCTTTCAACCCCTCCTTTTCACTGACTAATGGGTCTCCTCGGTGAGTCCAGTAGTGTCATCTCCAAGGACACGCGTGTCCAACCCCCTGCCCGGCTGTCTCTCCCTCCACTCCACTACCTCTCTCTTCACTCTTTTCCTCCCTCCTTGGATCCCCTTTCTTGTCAAGCTCGCCGGGGACGCCGCCGCTTGCCATCGCAACGCAAGATGCAAGAACCGGCGGGATCTGCCAGCCCCGAGTCCGAATCGACGTCCACACCTCCAGCTCCGACATGCACGCCCGCTAGAAGCCGCCATGAACCACACCACCTTGTTTCTCCAGTGCGTTCTTGCTCCTAGATAGTTCCTAGCTCCATTGTTGCTCCTGTCGTCCCTTTAATGGTGATTTCGGGCGCCGGCATGCAGGAACCTTTTGAACCAAGGTCGCCTTTCTCGGATCCGTCGGCCGCCGTTGCGACGTCGTCGCGGTCATTCTCCTCCCCGTGCAGATACAGGGACCATGACGGGCTCTGCGTCGTCCGCGTCTCCTTTGGACCACAGACTCGAAGCCGCGTGTCCCTCCTACTTCTTCCTCGACCTCTGACCGCCATCGATGTTGTCTGGAAGTCGGTGTTGTCCATACTCTCGCCTCCTGAGCCATCCGACCCCGCCACGAACCACAGGGTGAGGGGTCGCCTCTGCCTGCTGCTAGCTTGCTTTGCTGCTTGTTGTTGTTGCCGCTACTGGCTGCTTGCTTTGCCGCTTGCTGCCGCTGGTTCTTTTGCTTGCCGCTGCTGCTTTCCTTTGTTGCTGCTGCTGGCCTTGCGGGTAAATGAGAGAAAGAAATAAAGTTCTACATCTCTACAGGGAGATGGCTAGATTCACCGCTGTACAGACTATAGAGAGATGACCATGTTTTAGTACCTTTTAATTTACTTGCTCCTCAGTGTCAGACTAAGGCTAGTCTTCCTTGTGCATAAAAGTTTTAGAAAAATGCTCAACTTGCTGATCTTGTAAAATCCATAACAAAATGATTCTTCTATTGTGTCACTGTTTGCACCTTTATTTAGTTTATTAATCTTCCTCTCACTGTTTCAATATTTAGTTTATTAATCTTTCTCATCATCTCCATCGCCAGCGTACTTATGTTTATCGACATCGTCAATGTCGGTGGTCTTAGTAACGGACTATGGCAAGTGTGCTCTGCCGGTAGGCAATGCCTCTCATCCTCCGCCGGCCGGCCATGCCTCTCCTCCTGATCACCTTCAGCCTACTTATTCATTGGTTCCTGAGAAGTCTCCTCGATGTTGCGGATAACTTGCAAACATATTTAAATTGGTGATACTTGGAGCAAGGTGGGATTATTCCACGTGAAATAACCACATATCTTTTTTTCACGACATGAGTATGTTATAGTTTTTTTTTTAACTTAGGTGTATGCTACAGGTCAACTGGCTACCTTGATTAGAATTTGATCGTACGAAAGGGGGTTTTATGTAAAACTGGAAAAACGGTTCACTGTCACTTAAAAGAGGGACTGCGGGTTAGTTCGGATAAAATATAGGGGGTTTTGTGCAAAACGTAAAATAACGGTTCGACTTGACTAACATAAGGACTGTGGGTTGAATCCTCAAAAACGGAAGGGCTTTTTTACATAATTTTCATGACGGACCACAGAAGCACTACGTGCGTGAAGAGATTTCTGGTCTCACCACCACGACTACGATCGAGCCGAGCGGCTCCCCAAGCGGCAACGGCGGTCGCGTAAACCTTTCTTTCCGTCCTCGCAGTCGGGAGACGAGACGAGACGGGACGGGACGGGACGGGACGGCGAGCGCTCACGTGACCAGGGTACGATGCGCCAGCCCCGAGCTGGTTCGGTACTCCCGCACTCGTAGTGTACCTGGGTCTGGGTGACTGCGTGGCGTGCGTGTGCGGACAAGCGCGCGAGAGAGAATCAATCCAGTCCCCCGGAACGGGCGGCAGATCGGATGCGTGCTCCATCGGGGCAGAGACCAAAGTCGCTTCTCTTCTCTCGTGTGACCCGCCCATGGATTGGATTCTCTTTCCCCTCCCTTCCGGTGCAGCACAGCACCATCGTCGAGCGCCACATTTTTGTTTTGTTTCAACCTCGCTCGTTCTTTTAGAGGTGAAAATGCAAGTACGGAACGGAAGGCATACACCTCGGATCCATGCGATGCGAGCACTGCAGTACAGGGGGTTGGTCGCTTTCACTTCATTCACAGGAAGGAGGGCGTCCCGGTAGATTGCGAGACGTTGCCTTCCCTCTGACGCCCACGTACACGGTACAAGTTGTACGTACTGCAAAGACAAAGACACATGACGCTGCTCCTGTCCTGGCAGTGACACCCGCCGCGGACCACGAGGACCAGAATCAGGAGCTCCAAAAACGGGAGATCCGCTCCGCTCAACTTATTACGACCGGCACCACCGACCGTACTGGAACTGCAATACACAACCAGCCCGTACGCACAAATAAATTCTTCCTCAGTTCTAAAATTATTTTCTTAGATTTGTTCATCTCCTTACGTTTTAGTATCTAGATGCATTTACATCTAAAAAAATCTAAGACAAAAACTTTGAGACGGATAAAGTAAAACGGAGGCACGGTGTGTGAATCCTGCCCAATTCCACGCAAGGACGACACCGTTCAAGCCTCAAACCGCTGGCCAGCAAGCTAGTAACGGCATGAGTAGTTCAACAAAAGAAGAAAAAAAACCGGCATGAGTAAATATTGGTGCCGAACCCTGTGCTATGCTTTTGACACTGGTACGTAGTACACCAGTAGCAGCACCGTGTCAACAACCGTAGCGGTCTACTACCCTACCGTGTCGCCGGCGACGGTCATCTGGCACTGGCCGGCCACTTGGGTCTGCACCTGCTCCTGCTGCTCCTGCACCCTACGGCCACATTGAATTTGGAAGACCATGCCCATTGCCCATGCCGGCCCGGCCCGGCCCGCACAACGACCTATGCACCCCCAAAGTATGTGCAAAAATGAATGAATGAATGAATACCGTAGGCCGTACCGTACTCTACCACCTTTGGCGCCCACAGCAATCCCTCCCTTCCTCCCCTGGATTGTTCGTAGTATATCCCGGCAGGGAGTGGTATTCACTAACTACTGGAGTATTCAGTAGATCAGTCATACTTACTCTAGTAATTGGAGTACTACAGTAGTTGTAGAAATCAGCGGTGGTGTGGCCAATTATGTGGATCCGCTCCATAAATTTTGGAAACTAAAGCAGGTTTGGTACTGCCTGGTCCTATTCAAGTACTACATAACCATCACCGTGACAGTAGTACTACTTGAAGATGTTTCTCTCTCCTCCACCAGGGGTGGGGCCACTTTGTCAGACGCACTCTCTCTCTCTCCTACTAAGCCCCAATCCACATCTTGGAGAGACAGGGGCATGAGATTCTTAATTAATGCTTAATGGAGTAACAAGCACTCCACAACTTAACAGCAACCAAGATCGCGCGCGCACACGTCTCCGAAAGGGACGCCACCCTCCGCAGGTGAGAGAGAGAGGGGAAGATTTTTTCTAGACGAGTGAGAAAGTTTTTTTTTGTGAGAAAAAGAGGGAGGGATTAGGTGGGAGGGAAAGAGCATCACGAGGAGAGAGAAAGGTAGAGAGAGAGAATAAAAGAGAAGGACCAACCGGGATGTCAACAAATCTGCTGTTCGTCCTTTGCGCTAGTTTTTAGAGAGAGGAAGCAGCAAGCTGGTTCCATTCCATCCATCCCCTTCCTGCGAGGAGAGAGATGGGGGGGGGCCCACATCGCAGCCCTCACATGACATGAGGAGTGACCGAGCCCAACCGCGCCCCGCCGATCCATCCAAAAGGAAAGAAATATAATCAGGCGGCGAAGAGGAGAGGAGAGGAGAGGAGAGGCAGAGCGCAGCCATTCGGGTTCGGGGGCCTTCCGCTTCGCCCAAGACAAGAACCCACCAGTTCCGAGCGGAGCCCCCCCTCCAGTCCTCCTCCCTCCCTCCCTCCGCCCCTGGCCCATCGAATCCAGGCCCCGACTCCCCTCCCCGCCCAGACACGCCGCGATTCCTCGCGTCCCCGCCGGAGAATTCCTTCATTGGTCGCCGCCTCTTCCTCCTCCTCCCGGGTTCTTGCGTGGTGGGAGTCTGGGGAGTGGGGGTGCCGGACGCGCTCTTCGCGTCTCCGGCCCATGCTCGTCGTTCGGCCGCCGCTGCGGGCCGCCGGTTCCCATCGGCTGCGGGTCGGCGCCAAGAAGGATCTCTGAGCCCGAGGTAAAAATCTCAAGTTAATTCCGGCCTGGCTTGGTTGTTGTGGCAAAGATGCCATCTTCCCCGTCCGCTCCTGGGTCTTTTTAATGGTTTTCTCCGTCGCCTGTTTTCGGTAAAATCTTTTGGAGGAAGGCCACCTCTTCTCGTCGTGGTTGGGGTTGCCGTTCGATTTGGTTCCTGCCTCAAACTTTCGGTCGGATACGCTGCCGCGAGCGGCCGAGCGATTACATCTGCCCAGTACTGCTGTAGTTTTTTCCTTCTCTTATTGTTAATCCGCGTTTGATGCTGCTGCTGCAGATGAATTATGCTTCTCTTGAACGAATCGGTTCTTAGCAGAGCAGGATTCAGTAGAATCGACATGGTTGGACTGTGGAGGGTTGACTTGTCGCATCTCCTTTATTCTTCCCCCTTCCCTACGCAGTTGACGTCCAAACAGCCAGCCAGGGGATAATAATATCTCCTTCATTATCTCCCTTGTTTCTTGGGATAATAATACAGTATCTACTTAAACCAATTATCCCCAAATTATTAACGCTTTTGCTAATGAATAAATCTGTATGATCATCTGCCTTGAGCTTTTCGTCATCCTCTGCCGTGTAGGCTCGACCGCCATCATTTTTAACTTTATACCAGGGAAAAAGGGGCGGTCGCTCATCACTCATCGCCTTTTCTGCTCTTTGTCAAAGCGATGAATAATGCGTGTTTTTCTTTTCGCATAACTGACGCTGGTTCTCGACAAAAGCGTTATCATTTCTTGCTCTGCTTTATGTATGTAATTCGCCTTTGATTGGATGTCCTGTTGTGCAGATCGCAACAGCAATGGGAGCGAAGGTAGAGGTTGAGGGCTACAAACCTGCGCATTGTGCCATGGGCGATCTCCACGCGAGCGCAAATGGCTGGAGGTTTCCGTACGAGGAGGAGACGTCGAACGGCTTCGTGACTGCTGAGGCGGCTGGTTATTCGGAGTATGATAAAGAGATGTTCAGGCGCACAATGCTGGCGCATGAGGCTGTGTTTAGACAGCAGGTACATACATTTCCTCAATTGGTTAAACGTCAATGCAGCAACACACTAGATGATTTCAGTTTTCCCTTTGATGTCCTCCGTGTTTTCTGGGCTTGACAACAACTCTCTTGCTGTCCAGGTGTATGAATTGCATCGGGTTTACAGAGTACAGAGAGACCTGATGAAGCAGCATCAGAGCAGAGAAATGCATGCATGCTCGACACTGGAAGATGCGTCACAGAGAAATTCACCATCACAAATTCCACCACATGGTGCCAACATGATTGGTACTGCTGCTCTGAACAATGAGAAAAGCCACTCGTCGAAGTTCCCTAGGGAAGGCAGTGTCCAGTCCTCGCCGAATGGATTTCCCTCAAGTGATGCTACTTTACCCACCAAACAAGGCAGGTTTGACCTTGAGCTCGGAGCTGAGCATTATGTTGAAGATGACCATGCATCGGACAGTAAGCCTATAGATTTCCTTGGTGTATCACCGGATACAAAACATCCGAATGATGCTGGTGTCGCATTAGCTAGAGCGCAAGGCTTGGGGATGTTCGGTCATAATAGTGCAACCTCCCTTCCGCCGAGTACAGGTAATCTTGTAGGCCACCATGTTGCTGACCTGAATAAGCCAATTCCGGGCCCTTATATGGCCAGAACAAATGGGGCAGTATCGGGAGGTCCTTCGTATACCCTGGAGAACTCTTGGCAGCAGTCTCCATGGAGATCAAGCGCAACTAACTGTAGTTTCAATAAAGAATATTCCAAGGACAAGCGTATTAATGAAGCCACAAGCTCTAACTTCTTTGATGCAAGTTCCAGGATAAAACAGGAGGCCAAACCACTGATCGATAAAGGTAACAGTAAGCTCCACTCAAAGCATCATCTCTTTTAGTATTATTTTTTCCTGGTTGTGCTAGATCTTTCTGTATTTGCATTGTGAATATCTTAGCATATTTACCATATTAGAGGACCACAAATCAACTCAACACTATGGGTACGGGTTCACTGAAATTCTGAAAGAAATGGGGCTGCCACGTAACATAACCTATAGGCCTGTAGGGTGAAGTGAATGTACAATATTCATGCTAACTATGGTTGATAATATATTTGAACTAACCCAATAGTGTGCTAATTTTATTTGTTACATGCAGAACTACATTTCCTTAACTATGCATGTTCAAGTATCAGGTTTCCCGCGCATTCTTTTGAATTCTCTTTTTTTAGTGCACCACTTAATTGTGGCGTGAAGCCCTGAACCCTTTCATAGCCTTTGAGTTTTTTTTTTTTGTGTGTGTGTGTGTTTGGGGGGGGGGGGGGGGGTGTCCTGTAAGGCGTGACGCACTATTATAATCTGTTGCAGGTTAGTTTTGCAGCTATTGTAAAGAATCAGTCTGTTGGTCTGTAATAGTCTAATGTAAAATACTGATGTGTGTGTTATGCGTTTAGGTGCAGTATATGTCTTTTCTGGATGGTGGGTGTACCATGCTGTTGATCATTGTGCTGCATTTTCTTTTATTGCTAGGCACTTACAGTTGACTTGATCCATTGTGATAATCAGTCTATTTTGTTCCAATTCTTCAGGGAAACGTGCCAGCAGCACAAGTTTTCTTGCACCCAGATGCAGTGGCATGGATCCACAAAAGATGTTCAGTGCTGCTGACAGGGGATCTGCAAGCAGTAACAAGTTTATTTACCAATGTCCGAATAGTTCATCCGGATGGTTTTCAGGAAGTCCTTTGGAAGCCTCTGCTATCAATAATCTTCCTGGACATGACCATCTACGCTATCCAAGTAGTACACTTGGTACTCCATTCACTTCTATGCACACAGACCAACCTTCTGCTGCCTCTCGTGTCGGTTCTTGCATAGTAGATCCACGGAGCTATAACATCAGTGCTGATGTCCAGTCATTTCCAAGTTTCAATGGATCTTCAACTGTCAATTCATATGCGTGCTTCAGTGCTGCGAACCAAAGCATTGGAACCTTATCATGTAATCTGAAAAAAATCAATAACTCAGATGGCAGCTATTCTGGCATTCCACTTGATTCATTGTCTGCATCACGACCATGGCATCAGGTAACAGTTTCAAGTGACCTGGAGCAAAACAACAAGCTGATGTTTGGACACCCAACACGGCACTGTCATGAAGATCCTGATTCTGCAAATGGTAAGGTCAGAAAGAACTTTAATTTGAATGAAGCATTGTCAGATGGTCAAGAAGATATTCTTGTGGAGCAAGACGTGGGATGTTCAAGCAGTTTACAACATGTCAAAGTTGAGGGCTCGGTATCTGGGATCTCTTGGCTCAGTAAGAAAGCTTCATGTGCAGATTGCACAGGTTTGGAAGAGCCAAGGAAGGTGTTTGAACATTCTTATGGGACCACAGTGCTGATGAACATCAATGAAGATATAACGGGGGCAGCTGTGGCTCTTTGCAATTTGCCAGATTCTGCTTCAACATCCGTAGGTTGCGGAACTAAGAAGGACAAGCCTTGTGATAACATTACCGCTAAAACTCAAGAGAGCGCTGAATGTTTACCTCTTTCACGCCAGAAACCCATGCCTGGAGATGGGCAAGCTGCTGAAGGCATTACCAATAAGGCTGGTGCTGCTGCCTGGAATTTTATTGATCTGAATGAAGATGCACCAAATGAAGATAATTCAGAGTCATCTGTGGTGTCAAGTGATTGCCATGTGACCTCCTTACAGAACAACCATGCTAAGCCTAAGTTTCTGATTGATTTGGAAGTGCCAGCTTGCGAAGATGATGATACTGCTACAGCTGCAGCAGAGAGCATTCTTGCTTTGTCGATGGATGTGCCAGCCACTGCAGAGATACCTGATGATATGTTGCAGTGGTTTGCAGAGCTCGCCGTATCAAGCATCGGCGACCATGCCGGGAAAGGGGAGGTCCAAGGCCGCGCCAATAATTCAAGTGACGATGATCTAGATTCATTCGAATCGTTGACACTGAAGCTTGAAGACGTCAAGACTGTTGAGTTCTGCAGCAGGCCACTGCCGCCCGCGACAACAGATGATGAACAAACTGTCTCACTGGTGGACCTCCTTTCGAAGCCGAAGAGAGGCCAGCAAAGGAAGCGTCGGCAGAAGCGCGACTTCCAGAAAGACATCCTGCCTAGCATCTCGTCGCTGTGCCGCCCTGAGATCATCGAGGACATCCAGCTGCTCGAGGGGCTGGTTCAGACGACCGGTGGATCCTGGGAGTCAAGCTTAACCAGGCGACGACGGACGAGGTGTAACAAGAGATCCAAGAAAAGGGTGCTGGACGCCGTAGAAGAGGAGGCCCAGATCAGCGTAGAAGAAGAGGTCCAGGTCAGCCCGCCAGCTAAACCCGACGACGAGGGCGTAGAAGCTGACAGCAACATAGGCATGATTGGGTGGGGGAGAACGACGAGGCGGTGTCGCAGGACGAGATGCCCGTCGGCTATCACCGTCGCCGCTGCATCATGAAGAAACATTGGTGGCGCAATTGCGCTATTGGGCAAGCATCCTGAAACGTGTTGTAGTTGAACTGGATGTAAAAGTGTACATACTTGGGTGGTCAATTTGGATGGCCGGCAATGCTCTTTTGGGTAGAAACTCGTTGGCGTACAATTTGTCATACATTCTTAACCGAAGTAGTTGTTGATGAGACATTCGTGGGTAAACCTGTTCATCTTTGAAGGGGTATAGGTGGGGATTCTGGTTTTTATCTTTTTTTTCTTCGGTAGGTTATGCTAGGAGATGTTCTTTTTTTACCTGAAGTGTTGGTTCGCTCATGTGTGGTGCGCAGCGAAATTGAATTGTGGCCGTGGCGCTGATGAGTTTGATCTGTTCGTAGGCTGGAGCTGATGCTGTGGGGCCCAGCACCTGCACGATAATGTGGTTGCCTGCATTGAGTACGCAGCCGATATCAATATTTTCATGACTCGGCTGTCTGAAGTGAAGTCCTGGATGCTTGTTTTTATGGGCGCGCCTGGACCTGTTTGCTGTGAAAACGCTGCCCCCTTTTTTTTGCCGGATTGCGTTGGCAAACACTGTGTGGTATACTGCTCTTTCTGTAAAAGAAAAAAGATCATTTTGGATCAGTAAAGTGAGTAAAGCATTTACTCTACTTGCGTTTTTTTTTTGTGAAGTGGTCGTGGTTTTTTTTTTTAAATACTGGTCGTGGTTTTAGTTGAAAGAAGGGGTAAGTACTCCCTCGGTAAACAAGTATAAGATCGTTTAGATTTATTACTTTAGTAACCTAGTAAATGCTTTTGTATTTCTTCACATATTCAGAGGATATTGCCACCATTTATTTTTATTTTTAATATTGCCACTTTAGTTGGGGTATAAAAAAGGGAATACCTTTTGAGCGCAGTTCCCTCTCCCATGTCTCAACCCAAGGCAAGCACGAGGACAAACCCCAATCCCAACCAGTACTAGTAGGCAGATCCCATGGTCGTGGGCATCTGGGGCGGGCCCCGCGTGGGTTCCAAAAGCGTAGGTTGCTTTCATTCACAGGAAGAGCGCGGCAGTGGAGTGGAGTGGAGTGCCACCTTGCCAGTAGATAGGAGTGGATATCAATACTACTACAGACGCAGACATACCCGCTCGCTCCGGGCCCGCCTGAGACGCTGCCGGGCGGGCCCCGCACGGGGATCGGGGCGCGCCATAAACAGGGGGATCCTTCCTGCCTGCCTGCCTTCTGTTGGACTGCGACTGCGAGCGGTGGCCATACCCACGTCCACGTAGGCGCAGTCCCGCTGCTGCCGATGCTGGAATCACCAATGCTTTCTGTTCGACAGCCTCGGCCCAGCGCCAACAGTGCCGCTGCCGCTGCCGCTGCCATCAATCCGCGTGTGCTCGTGTCCGCTTTCTACAGGGCCAGGCATGGCGCCATGCCTTGGCCTCTACTTCTACTGTACAGCGCACTGTGCTCGTACGATACTGTACGCTCGTTGTAAACCACAGAGGAAATCATACTACTCCGTGTGTACTCCGCGTGTGTGTGTGTGTGTGTTTGAACGAATCTGCCGGAATCCGTGCGTGACGTGGGTCCTTCCTCGTATGGCTGTATTGCTATGTGGACGTAGTATGATACTATGAGATGCACGTGAGGGGTGTCTTGCTTTTGCTGCGTGGAGGCGGGGCGGGCACGTGAGGCGTGTCTAGATTTTTCACCTAGCTGTGCTGCTGGCCTGCTATGGGTGCACGGATTCAAATCTGGCTGTCGTCGGAACGGAATTGCGTCAGCGAGACGTGAGGGCCTCCGTCGTACTATTGGTAGTATCGTCGTCCTTGTTAAAAATTGGGCGGCCGGCCGGCCGATCGTCGCTTCGCTTGGGGGGATTATGAATGTCCCAAAGGTCAATAAACCAGTGTCAGTGTCGGTGTCGGTGTCAGCGGGTGCGTGGCCAAGTACGTTGGCTTCAATGCGCAGCGGTTCCATGGAAAATCCGGAATCATTTCGAATTGAAAGACCACGGCTAATCTCTTTCTAGGGCAGCTGTCCTTTTCACATGCATTGTCCATGTAGTTTGGAGCATCCACAAGACCACTCTTCAAACGTTCCTTGTACGTTCGAGTGAACCCTATCACCCGCGTACATGGACTACTCGTGACCGGGGTCCGACGAGCCCCTTCCTTGTCCACTCTCTGTTCCATCGTCATTGTCGGCTGAAGCCGGAGGAGCAAAGCCCCTTTGCAGTGGTTGGCAACGAAGCTCCCCTTTCCTTCGTACTTGTGCATGGAGTTGCGGCGTCGGTGATGCTGACTCAAGGATGCATGGTGGCTGCATGGAAAGGGAGGGGCGGCGGTGGGGCTATGTCAAATCCGTTCTAACCCGGGAGGCTCCTTGAACGGTGTGCCAAGTGCGACGCATGTCGACCGTCTCCCGTGGCTGCGCGGCTTGGTGAAGCATGCGTGGCTGTGGAGATGGTGACAAACTCTAGATGCATGGTGATGCATATATGTGGAGGTGGTGCCACTCATGGTCCTCCCGCCAGCCGACGGTGCAGAGTGATGGATGCAGTCTTTCATCTCCTTGGTCTATGTCGATGGTGTGGCGGTGACTAGTGGAACATGCTCGAGTGGATATGTTTGCGAACGAGGGGGGTCGTAGTTGAAGCTCAAGGTAGATGAGATCAGGCTCGATTTGGTGGTGCCTCACGCGTTGTTGGTGGTCCGCACATCTCTTCATTGTCGGCAACTCGCATCGACAGCCAAAGACATGGCGCCATGCGAGGATGCTCGACCACGGTCGTCGCGAGTCACCGAGTTGTGTCCCCGAGTTCACCACGACTGGTTGGCGGGCAGAGGGGCGGGACCCCTATAGTGGTGGATCGTCTCAAACTCATGCGTGGTTGAAAGCACACTTGCTCCGTTGATGGTTTTGATAATTTATGTCAATATACATATTGTTAAACTAATAGTTTTCTTAAGTATATTTCAGGAAAGCTTCAACCTAGGCAAGCAAAAATGGATGGAAATGTGAACCCGTCACGTACAAAGGACAAGCATTGGCAAATGCTACAAGACTACCTTTTTGGTTTAGTGATCGAGGATCACATTGATTCCATAGAAAAGTCAATACTAATAAAAGGGGACGAGGTTTTGATAATGACTCAATTACTCAAGCGCTTGAAGGTATTGTTCCAATGCCCTCAATCACATTATCACATTCAAACATGTCCAAAATCTCCAAGTGAGTCTAGGTCCCATCGAAATCAACTCATCTAGACCCACCGAGACACTCAAGACAAAAGCCACGACGTAAACCCTAGAAACTCGGTGCAACTGAGATGGCATTCGGTCTCACCGAAATGCATGTGCCAATCTTCTGTTATCCATTGTTTTCACTTCAGAACCTGCGAGTGAAACCAATCAAAATTACCGGAGTAAGGAGTTGCTTAGGTCATTACACACCGGCAAACATAATCTATTCATGTGGTCTCATCGAAGCGTCTAACGTTCAAATCATTTGCACTACTTGATGCCTCCGAGATTTTATATCGGTTCCACCGAGTTGGGCATACTTTGTAAGGAAAGTAGATTGTCTACTTTGTGAAGATCTACCCCGAGTGAGGCCAATTCTTCGTGAACATAAGCAATGATGGAATAAAAAGCTTGCTTCTTCGTGTATCCTTCGTGGGTGGAGCCTTTCGTGGACTCGCGAAGTCCTTACCCTCTCTGGATAGAAGTCTTCATCAACGTGCACATACGATATGACCATCTATCGGAACCACGCAAAAAAAACACCATGTATTAATTGTGTTTGATCTTCCAAACTCTATGTCCCTTTACTTTTTTACACTTGGATGATACTCACTTTCGGCTACTTAATCTCTAGATATGCATGTGTAGAAAATATTTGTACCTAGCGATCCTAAATTTGATGGAAAATGATTCCCTTCAACCGACCGATTTTGTGCGAGCGTCCGCCACGTTGAAGTTTGTTTGATGGCTTTTAATCAATGGTACAGAGTTAACCCTTCTGTGCCCACATTCTACAATGGGTTCATTATTTGAGAAAGGGGTTCTGCAACTAGTCCCTTGTTGCAATACAACTAGGTGCTAGATTCCGCAACGGCTATGGCCAGGGAGGGAAAAAAATCTGCAACACGACTCATGTTGCAAAAAAAATCCTACAATACAACCAATGTCCCCACAAAAAAAAATCCTACAATACAATCTATGTTGCAGAAAAAAACCCGCAACATAGGCTCTGTTGCAAATGCTTCTGCAACAAGATCTTTGCTACAAAGTTGAGAAAGGCGCTAGCTGATCAATTATATTAAATCCAAAGGCTCACGAGGCGGCGGATCTTTTAAAAATTATCATCTTAGAACAATATCTTCTTAGAAGCTTTTCGAATTCATACACTTGAACAATGTGATAATCATGAAACTAACAAATCATTTGCCCCAAATGATGATGTTGAACATGACAATTATGATGGAGATGAAGGTTTGGACATCGAATAGGAGAAGACTGTGAAGAATCTTTGTCTCATAAAAATATGAGAATATGGGAGGTAGCCTGCACGTTGTAGCAAAAGGTCCGACAGGCGACGAGGACGAGCTAGGGTGGCACGAACGGGGTGTCGACCAGGAGAAGACGTGCGTCCGGTTACTCCTTGGCCATCAGAGGTGGCTCGGGAAGACGCCACAGCAAGACTTAAATGAGATGAGGGTCGTGACGACGCTGATTGGGTAGAGGATCGTGGGAAGTGAAGGTGTGTACGGGGAGGAGTTGAAAGATTGTGGGCGGTATCGATCAAGAGCTGGGCTGTAAGCGTTTAAGAAGGCAGACTATTACAGCCTACACATATCAAACACGTTTAAATCTTGTAGGTTAAACCTGTAAACAGGTTATAAAGGTTATGATTTTCTTGAAACAAACACCTCCTTACGCGCAGAATCAAAACAGTACAACATGACCGCATGAGGTAAACTGAAAACCCAACAAGGGGAAAATGAGAACGGTACGAGCTCACAAGTACCTGTTCTAGTTTGAATGTTTGATCCCGACAGCAAAGGAAGCAAGGCTCGGCTCGACACGGCCATCAAGCCTTGCACGCGACGCACGGCACCAACAAAGATTCCACATGGAGTGCTCCCTCCCCCCCCTCCTCCCCCCCACATGGAGTCTACCATACCACGCCATGGCCAGAGAGAGAGAGGGGGAAAACAAAACGTAAAGCCGTGTCAGCTGCACACATTGACACCCCCCCTTCATTGCACCATCATTCCATTTTTTTTGCTTTAGCGCCTTAAAACCAGCTAAGTGCCGATCCGCCGTCAGTCCCTGTCGCCGCAGCGCCCGTCCATCCATCCATTCTTTTCCCTGGCGGAATCAATCGATCATCCTTTTCAATTCTATAAAATCCTCCTCCCTTTGAATGAAAGGGAAAAACAAAACTGGAAATAATAATAAGACGAACTAATCAATACTCTTGGGACGGAAGGATACGTTCACGTTGGCCGTCCCGTTCCCAAGTCCCACGGGGTTGGGGGGACCGTGGCTGGCTGGCCACAGTTTAGTACTGCCAACGATGACCCAAAGCCAACCCCTCTGACCGACTGACTGGCCGGCCCCGTCCTGGGGATCGAGCGACCGAAGCACCCGCGCCGTCCCGAGGAAACAAACAGGCGATCCATCTGGTTCTTGGTCCATTCCCAACTCCCACTCCACCCGCCCGAGGAATCCGATGCCGAATCCCCGATCGGTCCATCACCCCCAATCCAAACTCCACAGCCGGTCGCCGCCGGCACCAGCGAGCGGCGGCGGCCGTCGACTGTAGCGGCGTCGCGCGCGCAGGGGGGGTCCGCGCGGCAGGAGGAGGGACCTGGCGAACCGTACCTTTTCCGCGGTTGGACCCGTGTGGGGCCCCGGGAAGCAGGCTTTCGGGCGACCATTGGATCGAGCGACGCACAGGGATTGATTAAAAGCGCTGATAATTGTTTTTTTTTCCTTTTACTACACCGCTTTTTACTACTACGAGTACCACCACCCTGACCGTGACCGTGACGAGCTTCTTTTTCCCCCGGTGTGATGCCCGCGCTGCGCCCCCAGCCGGTTTGTTTTTTAATCGCGTTTGGTCCTTTGAGGACGGGACGGTGGTCGCAAAGCGTACGCTGAGAATGCCACACAAAATGACTCCCGTGTGGCCAGGTGCCCAAACCTACTAAATGTAACAGCAGCGATCTGTTTTGGAATATTATAATTCTGAAGAAACAGAATACAACCATGTTCTAAAAATGTTGTTTTCTCCCAAGCTTTTTAGAATGCATTTTTTTTGGTCTGGGCCATGACGTGTGCCATTTTCTTCACACGAAAAATTGCACATAGACCGAAAAGCACGAACATGCTTGTTGTGAAATATAGCTTTTTATTCCTTTTTTTCCACTACTGGTTCACAAAAATGGTGGCATGCTGAAAATGTAGGAGTACCTCGCTATTTGGCATGAATATTCCTATATTCTCCACTACTTAAAAAGAATGCAGGTTCCATGTTTTCCCGTCTCCCCTTCGTCCAACTTTCCTCCTATGATAATCAATCACCTTAATATATTTACCTTCTGAACCAGTTTTACTTCAACTTACTTGTCGGATTTCTCATCAAAATATAAGGTAAACACACGGGCATGTAAATCACAAGCTAGTATACTCAATTTTAATATCGTGTTTGCAACACATACGCATTGTCCTGGTCCAGTATAAAGACAAGTAATTATTGCATGATCGCACGTTTGGAAATATGGCGCGAACACTTAGGCTTTATAAAAATGTCGAAGGGGGTGGGGGGATAACCAGTAGACTGCACATTCGATAACAAAGAGCCAACTATGGAGGTTAACAAGATGTCATCCGGGTAATGTGGCTCCCTCATGCATGTATGCTAGATTGGAGTGGTGCCACCTTGTCTCGATGCTAGTGACGTAATATAGTTGAGACGAGGAAGATTGTGTGATAAAACGATAGATGACAAAGAAGTCGTATATGGATGCAAGATGATTAAGACAAAAGAAACGAATAGCGTGAACGACCCAAAGAGCAAAGAACACGCAAACGCACACAAGGATAACACACGAAGACGAATATGATGAAAATGAGCGACGCAACAAAGAAAGCGGGGTGGTCCCACGTCGCTCCACCCCTAAGTCCAAGCAGCTAACTATCGCCTCGTACTCCACATACCGTGATATTGGCATGTCCTCATGCCAACAACCCATCATTCATTTGTGAGACATGACATAGAGAGTTAGTTGTCCAGTTTAGGTGTTCATTAACTATGGCATTTGACTAATCAAGTGAAAGGTATTACTCCTATGGGCAAGCAATCATATAATTTGCAAAAGTTGATGCACTAAATTGGTGCGACAAATTTTATGCTTCCGCACGGAAGTAAAACTAGTAAAACAAGGACGTGACACAACAATAATGTAAACAACCACTTCCTCTGCCTAGGTTATAAGTCCCTATTGATTTTAGAGTCAAACTTTGACCATAGATTTAGCTAGCAAAATATAAGTTTGACGCCGTATAATTCATAGCATTGGATTCGTATTTGAAAGAAGCTTCAAATGACATTATTTTCAATACATACATTTATACAATCCAAGTTTGCCATAAAATACGAGAGGGGCTAATAAACCCGTACGGACGTAGCAGTAACTCATTGACATACACTATTCCACAATCCAAAGCCACAAGTGCACACGAAATCCAATAAGTAATAGTAGTACTAGTAAAATATACATCAACACATCAAACATGCACTATTCCAAAGCCATAAGTGCATGGAAAATACATTCAACATGTCCAACCACCATTACCAGTACCAGTACATGCCGCTATAGTGCTCCTTGCAGTAGTAGTACTTGCTGAAAGGAGTCCAAGACAAGCGCGTTGATGCATTTGGTTTTTGTTGCCATGTAAAGGTCCGGACGGCGTGTACGTAGCAGCGCAGATGCAAAGCCCAGGAGGGAGATAAAAAAAGGCATGCATCACGAGGGGAGGGATAAAAAGATGGCCGGTTTTGCAAGGTTTGGAAAGCAGGTTTGGTGGTACTGTCCTCGAGTATTTTAACAGTTGCCGTTTCTCCCTCTCCCCCCCCACCGCACCAAGGGTGGACAGATTCTCTCCCATGTCCCAATCCCTAAACTCCCCCATTATATTACTCTAGAAACACACCAAACCGAGGAAAGAAATCAATCATCCTCGTGATAACTGTCTCGTAGGAAATCCGATCCTCCAGAATAATTGTATCATATCAGCACACTTGGGATCGGAAAGGAAGGAAAATGGAATGAACTAGGAGGACTGGTTCCACACCGGAATTGTGAGAGGGACAGCAGACGGTGGCGATGTGGTGGCAGGGCAGGGCAGGGCAGGGGAGGGGAGATAATAGTATTATAATATTGGGAAATGTCTGAGTTGAGTTGGTGATTGATGAGAGAGAAAGACGGAGGGAGAGGGACAAGGGGTGGGGTGATGGGGAGGATCAGCATCAGGGGGGCGGAGAGAGAGAGAGAGAATATCAGATGTCAACAAATCTGCTGTCCTTGCGGCTCGTTTAGAAAGAGAGTAGAAGGTGGTTCCATTCCATCCCCTCTTCCCTTCCACCAGAGGAGAGAGAAAGAAAGAGAGAGAGAGGGAGGCCAGGCCAAACAACGCCAATCCAAAACCCCCAAAAGGAGCAAGGAAAGAGAAGAGAGAGTGGGGAGTGTGTGTGTGAGAGAGAGAACAAACCGAGATACTCCCACATCCGAGAGCAGACAGTGGTTCCTTCCTTCGTTCGTTCGTTCGTTCCGGCAGGAGCAAGAACCCACCGCTTTCTCCCCCTCTTCTTCCTGGCCTGGCCCCAGCAAATCCGATTCCAACCTCCGCCCGGATACATCGGAGCTCCGGGTATCCTCCGCCCCGATCGCCCCCCTGCCGCCGCGAGAAAGATTTGTTTTTTGTTTTGTTCTACGAGTACTAGGATAGTATAGATACATAAATATCCTGTCTTGGTTGGGTGGTGCGGGGTTTCTCGGGGCATGGCCGCGGCGGCGGTGCCGGACAGGATGCTCGCTCGCCGAATGCTGCGGGTCGTCAGGCTCAACCCGCTGCAGCGCACTGCCAACAATCCTTCTCCCTGAGGTGAGAATTTCCTTCCTTTCTAGCTAAATAGTTTCATTAATTCTGCCCGCGCCCTGCCTGGATCGTGGAATCGAGCTAGCAATCTCGCGGAGCGGTGCCGATTGGCTTTCCCGATGTGTTGGAGCCCCAATCCGGGGGCACCTGGGGGGATTGGAGCTCCGATTTCGGACGAATTCGCTCTGTCCCACGTCCCTGTCGCTGTCGCCGTCACTGTTCCTTCGTCCGTTCCTGGCCACCGCCCGACGACCAGATCCGGCCGCCCTCCACGCGGCGCGTCGGCTTCGGTTCATCACCGTCGCGTCCCCGCCCGTGCCGTCGATTCCTCCTCATTGCCGCCTCCCGCCTGTTGTCTAGATCCGGACGCCTGCCGTCCGTCACCATCCGTTCCTCGCTTTCCTCTTTGTGCTCCAGCCGTCTGGCCCGACTTTGGCGTCCAGATCCGCTTCGCCTTCTCTTCCCACCTCCGTGCCTGTAGCTACCGTTGCTAGTTCGTCGTGCGATTGCCTCTGCTTCCCCGTGCGTGCTTGCTCGACTATGCTTGCCCATTTCTGGCCTTTATTTACGGTTCTTATCATCCAAACTGGAATTGGAAATGGGTTGAGCTTCCGTTTCCAAGGCACAGTCCTCGGTGAACCAAACATAAGACTTCGAATTGGAAGCAATTTCCAGTTGAACTGAAATTGGAACTGGCACTCTTTTATTAGGTGTCGGGGTTCTTATTTTCTGTTTCGGTGATTTGGTCTGTGTGACGTTTCAGTTGGATTGACCGCTAGATGTCAATGATTGCATCTGATAGCCATAGGTTTCTATTTTCCACGTTTGGTAAAGATGATATACTATCTCTTAAAAGAACTAGTTCTTAGGATTTTATTAAGTAGGTTGAACTATCGTAGGTTGACTCGTCTTCTCTCCTTTAGTTATTTCCTGCCCGATGAATTTAGAAACAAACAGGTGAAGCACACATTCTATGCCATTATGTGAATACAGGATATATTTAGAAGTTGGGCCTTTGGTGTTGTTTACTCTATTGCTGTCTAGGTTTGTTTGATTATCATAGGGGTTGTGACCTTTTGTCATGTATTTTATCCATGATACATGTAGCATCTTCTTTCTCAGATCCTTTGCTATTACTCACTACAGTATTTATTGGCAGGTTATTTCTCTTGAAGTGCCATTCAGATTGGGAGGTAGTATTGATTCAGCTGAGCAAGTCGAGCTGTCTAGTTAGCTCAAAGCATTGAAGATTGGAATTTTACACGTGCATTGCATTAACACTGTGATTTCCCTTTGGTGCCCTGTGATGTGATGATCAGTTCTAGTTGCCGTCCGGGTCAAGGCGAATTTTAGCATGATTGCTACATGCCCATTGTTTTGGTAATTTATTAACGGAACCCCTAAATCTTTAGTTGTTTTTCTTTTTGTAGATCTCTGTTTGATATTACTTACTCAGATGCTAGATTCTTAGCACTTCTCAACTTGCTCCCATGCTCTTCAGTAGAATATCTTGCTGAGGACCTTAAAGCTGTCAAAATTTGTCTGCCCTGTGTTTTTTGTTTGGGTGTTGCACCTGAAACAACCTTCGACGAACAGTATGCTGCCCGCTATTTGCATTCAAGCTTGAATTTTATGTAAATAGATGTGTTTTCACATTATGATTGTCAACATGCAAATGAGGAAATAAAGTTGCAACTTCTAGTTGACTTTGATGTTTCTATTGTAAGCTCAACTTGATCTTTCTGTTTCTATGTTCAAGGCTTCAAGCAATGAATAATGCATGTTTGTGATTTGAAATATTTGAGGCTGCTATTCCAAAATCTTTACCATTTCGCACCCCACTTCTGTATATAGTTCAGCATCATTTGACTGGTCTGTTCAACAGACTGTAACACTAATGGGAGCTAAAGTGGAAGCTGAGAGTTACAATACTGGATATTATGCCACAGGGGATCTGCACATGGACTCAAATGGTTGGCGCTCTCCATACTATGAGGATAAGCCATCAAATGGGCAGTTGTACAATGGCTTCATGACAAAGCAGGCAGATGGTTATTCAGAGTACGACAACGAAACGCTGAAGCGCACAATGCTTTCACATGAAGCTATGTTTAGACAGCAGGTTGGTACCTTGGCATCAATTATGTAAACATCTTAATGCATGAAACGTTACAAAAAAGTATAAACTGCAGGCGCACAACTGATATTTTCACTTCTCCTTTTGTATTTTTCTTTCTCTCATCTTGTTAACTGAAATCATTATCCAGGTTTATGAACTGCACCGTGTTTACAAAATACAGAGAGACCTGATGAAGCATTATGAAAGCAAAGACACATATGCATACCCAGTACTGGCAGATGCATCACAGACAAATTCATCATCACAAGTTCCACCAAATGGCTCAAAGATGATATGGCAGATGCCTCTAGGGGCCAAAACATACGGAGAAGCTACTGTTGCAGTGCACACTGATACAAACCACTCCTTGAAGTTCCTTAGTGATGGCAGTGTTCTGCCCTCTCCAGATGGATTCCCCTCAAATGGTGTTGCTTTAAATACCAAGCAAGGCGTTATTGACCTTGAGCTTCCAGCTGATCATTATATAGATGATGACAACACATCAGATGATAAGCCTATAGATTTCCTTGGAGTAGATTCGGGTACAAAACTGCCGAATGATGCCGGGGTCACATTCAGTGGCGCAGAAGGCTTGGGGAGGTTCAGTGATAATAGCTCAACCTCTGGTTTGCTGGCTACTAATAAACCGGGAGGCTGCCATGTCGCTGACCTGAATGAGCCAATTACTGGGATGCATATGGGTGGAACAAACGGGTCAGTACCCAGAGGTCTTCCGTATACCTTGGAGAACTCTTGGCGCCAATCTGCAGTGAGATCAGGCACAGCTAACTTTGGTTTCAATAAAGAATACTCCAAAGAGAAGCATACCGATGAAGGAACGAGCTCAAATTTCCTCGATGCAAGTGCCAAACTAAGACAGGAGGAGAAACCATTGATTGATAAAGGTAAGGATAAGCTTCACTTAGAACACCTTTATTTGCTTCTTTCCTTGTCATGCTTATCTTTCCATGTTTACACAATAAATATCACTAGTACATGTATTTACTATATCTGTCAACCAAAAAGTCATTTTGCATTAGGAGGTTCTATTGAATTTGGGGGGAAATGTGGTTACAACCTACCTTCATCCATTATGTGACTTGGACGTCATGCCCTCTTGGTACCTATTAATACGTATTAGAAATAGCATTTCAACTGCATCTGAAGGTTTTTTCTGTCGCAGTGCATGTAGAACTATGCTTCCCTTTGCTGTGCATGTTCCATATCTGTTTCCGGGCGTTCTTTTCATTTTATTTATTTTTTATGATGTGCCAGTGGACTTATATTATCTTGAGTACTTCATGTAGTTTAGAACTAATCTTTAGTTCTGTGCAAATCTAGCATATTTGGTTACTGCTCTGCACTTGCAGTGCCCTTGACCTGCTATATTGCTTCAATTCTTTCAGGAAAACAAGTCAGCAGTCAATCTTTTTTTACACCCAGATACAGCAATACTGATCTGCAAAAATCCTTCAAGGTTGCTGATGGGAGATCTGCAACCAATGAGTTTATTTACCATGGTCAAAATAGTTCAGTTGGATGGTTTTCAAAAGGTCCTATGGGAGCATCTGCCGTCAATAATTTTGCTAGACTTGACCATCCACATCATTCAAGTATTGGTACACTTGTTGCTCCAATCTCCATTCCTCACATAGACCATCCTTCCGTCGCCTCTCCTATAGGTTCTTGCACAGTGGACCCAAGGAGCAGTGTTATCAACAATGCTTTCCAGCGAGTTCCAAGTTTCAATGGATCCTCAACTGTTAATTCATACAAGAGTCCTGGTGCTGTGACCCAAAGCATTGGACCTTCGAGTCACAGCATTGGACCTTCGATTCATAAGCTTAAAAGATTCGATAATTTGGATGGTAGTTACTTTGGCTTTCCGCTTGATCCATTTTCCGCATCACGATCCAGACAACAGGTTGCAATGTCAAGTGAGTTGGAGCAAAGGAACTGCCTGATGTTTGAACATTCAGCTGCACGGCAGTCTCTTGGGTATACTCAGCCCACAAGCACCAAGGGCACAAAGAACTTTAATCTGAATGAAGCACTGTCAGATGGTCCAGAAGAGCTTGTAGAACAGGATGGAAGATCTGTTGGCAGTTTGCAGCATAGTAAAGGTGAGGGATCAGTATTTGGGATCTCTTGGCTAAAAAATAGAGCTACTTGTGCTGATCCAACAGGTTTGGAAAAGCAAAGGAAGGTGTTTGGCCATTCCAATGGGACTGCAACAGACACGAAAAACAACAACGACTTGACGGGAACAACACCGATTGTTTGCAATTTGTCAGATTCCGCCTCGACGTCCCTAGGTTGCAGAATTAAGATAGATGATGCTTCTGATGTCATCACTGATAGAACTTGGCTGGTATGTAATAAGACTGAGGAGAGTACCACGAGACATTTACCACTTTCATGCCAGAAACCCTTTGACAGAGATGAACAAACTGCTGAAGGTGTTGTCAAGAAAAGTGGCGCCGTCATCAGAAATTTATTTGATCTGAATGATGACATACCACATGAAGATAACTCAGAGTCATCAGTAGTGTCACATGAATGCGACGTGGCGTCGTTACAGAACAACCATGCTAAGCGCACATTTTTGATTGACTTGGAAGAAATGCCAGCTTGTGAAGATGGTGCTGCCTGGACTTCTCAACAGGAATGCACACCTTCTGGTACGCTTGATGCATGCAAGGAAGCTGATATGTGTTCTCCATCCGCTATGGATGCAGCGCAGATCATTCTTGCGTTGTCAACGGATGTGCTGACCACCACAGGCACACCCGATGATATGCTGCAGTGGTTTGCTGAGCTCGCGATATCAAGCACGGATGCCCATGCCGATGAGCAAGCAGAAGCCCAGGGTTGCATCAATAATTTCAGTGATGATGGTTTGGATTCATTTGAAGCCTTGACACTGAAGCTGGAAGAGTGCAATACTGATGAGCGTTGGACACCGGAACCACCACTGACAGACGATGAACAAGCTGTTTCAGCGGTGAACCTGCTGTCCAAGCCAAAAAGAGGACCGCAAAGGAAGCGACGGCAGAAGCGAGACTTCCAGAAGGACATCTTACCTGGTCTCTCGTCACTTTCCCGTCCTAAAATCATAGAGGACATTCAGCTAATTGAGGGGTTAGTACAGGCATCTGGTGGATCATGGGAGTCGAGTTTCACTAGGCGAGCGCGCTGTGGGCGAACAAGAGGTAGAAAGCCCCGCAAAAACCAGCCAGCTACCGTAGAGATAGAAGCTGAGGCCGAGGCCGAGGTGAGCCCGCCCTTGAAACCCGACTCCATTGGCTTAGAAGCTGATGAAAGGGGCATGGTTAGCTGGGGACGAACAACAAGACGGTGTCGCAAGCCGAGATGCCCCTCGGGCAGTAACATCGCGGCTTCGTCTTGAGCGACTGATCTTGGTCAGAGAGAACGTCGGTCACGATCATGTACTTGGGTTCGGGTTCCAGATTTGCCATCGAGATTGCGGTGGACTGGTATAAAGGTAAAAAATCACAGCCATGAGTGTGCATACTCTGCTGGCCTGTTTGGCCGGCCTCCCCCCTGCAGAGATTTCATGCCTTTTCGGGTCGAAACATGGTGTACATTTTTTTCTATAATAAATTCTTAAACTAGTCTATATGTGACAATTTCTGTAACAGCGTTGTATTAAGCTGGGCTCCAGGGCCTGAGGGGCCTGCTGTAATTCTTGAGATAGTGGCGAGGTACCTTGACTGTCCGGTATTCAGAAATCAAAAAGGCTAATCGGTGTAGTTCTATATAGTTCTTTTAAATCTTGTTTTGTTTTGTGTTGTGCAAGTTGCTGCTTCATTTGGTTGCAATCTTTGCTTCGCAGCCTGTACAAGTTGGAACGCCGATTCGTGTGGTATACCACCGTTGAGGACTTGATCCAGACAGAACTGGTAGTTCATGGCTTATTTGCAATAGGTTTATTTTCAACAACTTCGATAGGAGCTGAACTACTAGTACCCTTTGAGAAAGAAGAGAGTATAAGCGAGCTAATGGCAAATATCTCTCTCTCTCGAACATGTCCTATTGCATGCAACTGAACTTGAACAGCGTGGGAAAGATTACAAGACAATAACCCAAAAATGAGCAGCACCTACGCGGACATTAAAGGCATGTTTGGTTGCCTGCAAAATCACATTAAAGGCGCGTTTGGTTGCCTGCAAAATCGCAACCAGGCCCGTTATACTCATATATTGGGCTGTTTGGTTACATATACAAATACTGTTGAACTTGCATGATACGGTTGTTAAAGCATGTCTGAGGGCAGACCTCACTCACTGGAAACAGCCGGTTTGGTAGGAACGGTCGAATCGATCGTTTCTAACGAGCCAAACCTGACTCGCTGGAAACAGCCGGTTTGGTAGGAATGTCCGAACCGATCGTTTCTAGCGACCCAAACCTGAACGATGCGAGGAAACAGTTGGGAACGCGTCAGCGGTTAATATTCTTATCCCCTCGTCCATTTCTAAAAAAGTAACCTTATCCCTTTGTCCCCTTCCTCCTCTCATGCACCGCGCTTGAGGACCCACATCGGGCAGTGGGCAGCCATGGCCATGATAGGCAGCTAGACACGGCCACGGCCATGACCACGACATCGAGCTGGGGCAGGCGCAGGCACAACCACAAGAACGAGCGGGTGCGGCCAACGCCGCCAGCCGGGCGCAAGCACGAGAGCGGCCACGCATCTACAACGAGGGGAGGAAGGGTCGACCCCATCGGGCTCCGGTCGGGAGCGAACAAGGCGTTACAGATGCTGCTCCTAGACAAATGCTTCTACATATTGCCAATTCGACGACATGCTCAATGTATTTGAGGAATTGAAGGCGTCGACGTCAAGCCTAACCTGGTCGCTGTTAAGTGTAGTTGGTAACTCCTAATCATATATATGTATGCAACCAAACACTGGATGAAAATTGCTTCCCGATAACAAGACCTTATATGCACGCAACCAAACTACCTGACAACATCGTTTTTATTTTGTTTTTTCGTAATCAGGCTCTGCTCAGCCTGATTTATTTTTTTCTTCTCTCAATGAGGTCGTGCTGAAACTTTGCCTATGTTGTTTCAACATAGCCAGTCCCAAGCCTGGGTAAAGGAGGAGGGATGTGATATGCTTGGCGAGCCAACGTGGAAACTCAACCACTCTTATGGAGATGGAACCAAAAAGATTTTCGTTGGAGCGTAACCCTCTGGGTGGCGCACCAAATCAGAATTCGGGTGTGGTGTCAAATGGGCAAGGGCCGAGCCGTCACCCCCTAGGTGGAGCGGATCTGGATATGGTGGCAAGTGAGCGAGGATCGGGTCGTCGCATCCTTAGTGGTGCGCTACATGGGTGCCTGAGTGTAGTGGAAAATGAGCAAGGGTCTTCGCATTTGACTCGACAAGTGTGAAGGGTAAGGAAGCTAGTTGAGCCTAGGAGGATTCACTTAGGTAGCTGGAACGGAGGGTCTCTAACAGGTAAGCTTAGGGAGGTAGTTGATACATCGGTGAGGAGAGGTGTTGATATCCTTTGCGTCCAAGAGACCAAATGGAGGGGACAAAAGGCGAAGGAGATGGATGGTACCGGCTTCAAGCTGTGATACACGGGGACGGTTGCAAACATAAATGAAGTAGGCATCTTGACCTCAAAGAGCCTCAAGTATGGAGTGGTAGACGTCAAGAGGTGTGGGGACCGGATTATCCTGGTCAAGCTGATAGTTGGGGACTTAGTTCACAACGTTATCAGCGCGTATGCCCCGCAAGTAAGCCACAATGAGAACACCAAGAGGGAGTTCTGGGAAGGCCTCGATGACATGGTTAGGAGTGTACCGATTGGCAATAGGCTAGGCTCTTCATAGGAGGAGACCTCAAGGGTCACGTGGGCACATCTAACATAGGTTTTGAAGGGGTGCATGGGGCATTTGGCTATGGCATCAGGAATCAAGAAGGAGAAGATGTCTTAAGCTTTGCGCTAGCCTACGACATGATCGTAGCTAACACCCTCTTTAGGAAGAGAGAATCACATCTAGTGACTTACAGTAGTGGTCAACACTCTAGCCAGATTGATTTCATCATCTCGCGAAGAGAAGACATGCATGTGTGCCTAGACTATAAGGTGATACCTCGAGAGAGTGTTGTTCCTCAACGTAAGCTTGTGGTTGCTCACTTTTGCTTTCGGATTTGTGTCCAGCTGGACAAGCATGCCAAAGTCGCTAGAACAAAGTGGTGGAAGGTCAGGGCGGGGGGGGGGGGGGAGGTAGCTCAACCGTTCAAGGAGAGGATCATTAAGGAGGTCCCTTGGGAGGAAGGAGGTGATGCAGACAACATGTGGATGAAGATGGCGAGTTGCCTTCGTAAGGTGGCCTCAGAGGAGTATGGAGTGTCCAGGGGAAGTAGAAGAGAAGGTAAAGATAGCTGGTGGTGGAACGATAATGTAGAGAAGGCAATTAAGGAGAAGAAAGAGTGTTTCAGATGCCTATATCCAGATAAGAGTGTAGACAAGATAGAGAAACACAAGATGGCAAAAAAGGCCGCAAAGCGAGCTGTGAGTGAAGCAAGGGGTCACGCGTATGAGGACCTGTACCAGCGGTTAGACGCGAAGGAAGGCGAAAGGGACACCTATAATATGGCCACGATCCGAGAAAGAAAGACAAGGGATTTTGACCAAATCAAGTGCATCAAGGACGGAGCAGAACAACTCGTGGTGAAGAACGAGGAGATTAAGCATAGATGGCGGGAGTACTTTGACAAGTTGTTCAATGAGAGAGTGAGAGCTCTACCATTGAACTAGACGACTCCTTTGATGATACTTGCAAGCGTTTTGTGTGGCGAATCCAGGAGTTGGAGGTCAACGATACTTTAAAGAGGACGAAGGGAGGCAAGGCGATGGGCCCTGATTGTAGCCCCATTAAGGTGTGGAGAGGCCTCGAAGACATAGCGATAGTATGGCTAATCAAAAAATTTAACCTCATTTTTCAGGCAAACAAGATGCAAGAAGAATGGAGATAGAGTATATTAGTACCAATCTTCAAGAACAAGGAGGGTGTTCAGAGTTGTACTAATTACCATGGAATTAAACTGATGAGCCATACAATGAAGCTATGGGAGAGATTCATTGAGCATTGCTTAAGAAGAATGACAAGTGTGACCAAAAATCAGTTTGGTTTCATGCATGGGAGGTCGACCATGGAAGTCATTTTCTTGATACGTCAACTTATGAAGAGATATAGGGAGCAAAAGGAGGACCTCCATATGGTGTTCATTGACTTGGAGAAGGCGTATGATAAGATACCGCAGAATGTTATATGGTGGGCCTTGGAGAAACACAAAGTCCCAGCAAAGTACATTGCCCTCATCAAGGACACTTACGATAATGTTGTGACACGTGTTCGAACAAGTGATGGTGACATTAATGACTTCCCGATTAAGATAGGATTGCATAAGGAGATATCTCATGGTGTATGCTCTTTGCGGATGATGTGGTGCTAGTCGATAATAGTCGGATGGGGCTCAACGGGAAGTTGGAGTTATGGAGACAAATGTTGGAATCGAAAGGTTTAAGACTTAGTAGGACTAAAACTGAGTACATGAGGTGCGCTTTCAGTATTACTAGGCACGAGGAGGAGGATGTTAGCCTTGATGGGTAGGTGGTGCTTCATAAGGACACCTTTCAATAATTGGGGTCAATGTTACAAAAGGATGGGTATATTGATGAGGATGTAAACCATCGAATTTATGGCATCACGCAAACTTCGACACTATGTCCAGGAATGTGCGGTCACTGTGACTTCAGAGGTACCATTGAATGACATCAACAACAGTAAAGATGCCACTGGCCGAATTACCAAGTGGGATATCGAGCTCCTGCCATTCGAGATAACCTACAAACCACGACGAGCTATCAAATCTCAAGTCTTAGCTGACTTCATGGCTGAATGGACCGACGCCAAACTCCCTAGAGAGTATAGCACTTATGCTCATTAGACCATGTATTTTGATGGGTCCAAAACTCTCGCCGGTCTGGGGGCTGGGGTGATTCTCACATCACCCACCGGGGATAACGTTCGGTACGTGCTACAGATCATGTATGTCGACTCGAATAATGCAGTGAAATACAAAGCGCTATTACACGGTCTCCCGATGGCAACCTCAATGGGCATACAACAAATCGAGGTACGAGCAGACTCTAACCTCGCCATCCCACAAATTAATGGCAAATTGGATGCAAAAAATCCAAAGATGGCAGCTTATAGAAACATCTTCCTCAAGATCAGTACGATTTGAGGGGTTGGAGTTCCACCATATTTCAAGAGATAATAACCAAGCAACGGACGTCCTCGCCCGCTTAGGCGCAAAGTACGACCCCGTACCCAACAACATATTCCTAGAACGGTTGTTCAAGCCATGTGTAGTATGGCAGGACGAAAGGGTACCACAAGAGTCGATGGTGAAGAGCGGGTTATACCCTCTACGGCCGAGCAAGACGATCAAGTCATCGACAGAACCTTAATTGAAGAAACGCCCTCGACCCACAAGGTCATGGCAATAATCGCGCCATGGACCGAACCCTTCCTTGCTTATCTCCTACGCAAGGAACTCCCAAATGACCAGGCCGAGGCGCGATGTATCATCCGCCGATCAAAGGCTTACAAGGTCCACGAGGGCGAGCTATATAAAAAGAGCACCACAGGAGTCCTCCCGCGGTGCATATCCGAGGAGGAGGGAAGGCAGCTTCTGGCCCAAGTACACACCGGTATGGGCGGTCACCATGTAGCTGCCCGGGAGGACTACTTGGGCCCGAGGTTTCTTCTGGCCGACAGCCCGAGAGGACACCCACACGCTCATTTCAGTGTTGTGTGGGGTGTCAACTCTTTGCGAATCAAAGCCACATGCCACCAACGGCTCTTCGGACAATTTCGATCACATGGCCCTTTGTGGTCTAGGGTCTGGATATGGTCGGCCCACTTAAAGAGGTGGCCAAGAAAAAGAAATACCTCTTGGTTATGGTTGACAAATTGGCCAAATGGATTGAAGCAAAGCCGGTCAACTCCTCTAAAGCCAAGCCGGTAATCGAATTCATTTGTGGTGTTGTACATCGTTATGGTGTCCTGCATAGCATAATAACAGACAACGGATCCAATTTCACCACCGAGGAGGTAAAAGATTGGTGTCTGAACTTGGGCATCAAGCTCGACTATGCCTCCGTATGCCACCCCTAGACCAACGGATAAGTCGAAAGAGCCAATGGGCTCATTATGAGCGGTATAAAACCTAGGTTGGTCCGCTCTCTTCAAGAATCCGACTGCCAATTGGTGGAGGAGCTCGACTCCGTACTATGGGGCTTGTGCACTATCCTGAATCGTTCCACAAGGTACACACCATTTTTATGGTGTACGGGCCGGAAGCAGTCCTCCCCTGCGACATTATACACGACGCACCTCGGGTGCGTTTGTAAGAGGAAAAGGAGGTGGAGTTAGATCGGCAAGATGACTTAGATGCACTGGAAGGCGAGCGCGACATAGCTCTGGCCCGATCTGCTTTCTATCAACAACAAGTTGGTGCTATCAGAGCACAAAAGTTCATGCAAAGGCATGCAACGTGGGAGAACTCGTCCTACGCCTCCTCGAGAAGCAGAAGCATAAACTTCACCCAAAGTGGGAGCCCCCCTTCATAATTGATGAAGTCTTGACACGAGGAGCTTATTGCATGCGCAACTCCGAGGACAAGCACCTCGAGCCGAACTCGTGGAATGCAGCTCGTCTTCGGCGTTTTTACGGCTAGACCAACGTCATCACGTTTTTACCGTCACTTTTTCCCGTTTTGCCCATTTTTTTTATTTTTCCTTTTAGGGCTTATTAGTTGTTCCCGGGGCGCGTTTAGCTTACCCGGACGGCCTCGGACATTTGTCAAAGCATCCGTATTAAACTAAATGATCAAGTAGCACTTGGGGGCTTCCTTAAGAAGTCGTTCAATGTACTCGTCATACCTACTGTTTATATGTACACCTCGACTTAAAGCATTGATTCCTGCCATTTTATGCATCAATCGGACTTAAGATTTTTGTAATGTTGGGTTGCCTAGCTCCTGTGCTTGCTCTCTACGTTCCCGATGTGTCCGGCTAGAGGGTAAAGGGAGCACCGCTGCGATTGTTATGACCGGTTTGCCCGGATACGTACCTCAGACAGGTAAAGCCAAAAGCTAGCGTTTCTTAAGATACAACTTGGTCGGCTAAGAATGATGCCCATCTAATCGGCAATTTTGTCATACATAACAGCTGCCCGTATTACACGGAGAAACGACCACACCGGCTACAAACTATGTAGAAACCCAGAAAAAGGAACCCATCAAGGAACTATTCTTTCTAGAAGATGTTTCTTATGTCTCATCGTATATAACATAATCCCCTCATGTAATCTTTGTGTGTTAGTACCACATGGCCGGATTGCATGGTTGTCGGAAATTAATTCCTCATGTCACAGGATAGAAAGTACGAAACACTGCCCAATTAATAACACATGAGGTAGAAGCCGATGGCCGGTTAAAGACAGAGTTTTTGAAAAATGAACGGAAGTGCCTTAACGCACAAATATTACATATGATCACATGCTTGGCAATCGGTCGAGTTGATCTATTATAGCATCTAATGTGCAGTCCTCATGCGACAGCCGTGCGGCAGGCATCACTTGACCATACACCAGATGCAGAGGAATTTCTCTCCCGTCTGCCCCCCGCCAACCCAACACGAGCCATGTGCTCAGGATCTAGACGGATAAAGCGGGTCTTCACCATAGTCCATGCCTCCCAAGCTCCTTCTCGGCACGCCGAACTCTTCCACAATTCAAAGTAGCATCGGGCACCTTTAAACATCTCGACAAGCTCGTCTATCCCTTGCAGAGGGTTTTGGTTCGGCATAGAGCTCGGACCGTATTCTGCATAGCCTTCCTAGCCCGCTCATATACAATGGAAAGTTCCTTCAACAGCCCCCCAAAGGAATTAGCCTCCTCTTCTGGATGCCCAGTTAAGAGACCTAATAAAAAATACAGGACGGTACGGTGATTCCTTTCGTTGCCGATGATTCATGGTGCTTTCGTATCTGGAGTTAGTCACTGATAGCCCGTCCGAACCTTCACTGAGTGGGCCCGTGTTCGGGACTCCCGTGTCAGCCGATGATCTTGGGTTTGGTTGACTACCTAGTACCTCAACACCGTCCTTGGACGGGGAAGGTTGTGTGCGTCTCCTCAAATTGGTCAGCCAAGGGTCATAAGTGTTTAAGAAGTCAGTTGCTATCGTAAGGGATAAGGATTTATCTGGATACCTTTTGTCCGAAGGGGTAGTTGATGTGTTTTCTTCCGCCGTCTCCTGTTCGGGAATTTTGTTCTCATCTGAAGGAACCTCAGTTGGCTTTGCCCGAGGAGCGGTCCGGCATGTGCTCCGATGATCCGTGGGCACGGACCCTCGTCGAGCAGTCGTTTTTCTCTTACTCCCTGAAGATGGTAGGGACCTGAGTTATCGTCTATAAGGGCCATCTTCTACTCGTCAACACTCTGTTGGTAAAACACCCCGTCCTCAAAGATAATCGAAAGCTCCGGGTCTTCATGAAATCAGGGGTCATCGACGCGGGCAAAGTCCTCACGCTGTGGTACAGGGTAGTTTACCGTCTCTATCCAGCGCTTCCAAGGCTTCAAGGGGAGGTTAGGAGTTATAAATCAACAATAATAAGCATGAATGCCCGAACTTTGAATACAAAGCACGCTTACCCATTCGACGGGATTATAAGTTGAATAGCCGTCCTTGGGGGTGAGGCGGGCAAAATCTTATTTTCCCCCTTGAAGAAAGCGACTAGAATGGCTACCAAGGCCTTATTGTTGTCCGGTCCCTGCCTCCTGGACCGGGTAGAATCGCTCGTCCCGCTGTAGCACCAAAAGAATGTGTGCACTGTTGGAGTGGTTGGACACACCGGGTTACCGCCACGGCCATCACGTCAATGATGGTTGGCACGCTATGAGTAAGTACTCTCACCTTGGAGGATAGGTGCTTCACTTTGGAGCTCTCCTCTTGGGAATAGCTCTTCGGCCTCCAGCTGAATCGCTTCTTTAAAGGAGCCGCGGAGTACTTGGGAAGGCTTCTCCAAACTGGTTCGAACAACGGAACATCCTCAATATAAAACCACTCCAAGGGCCATTCGTCGGGATCCTTCTTCGACATCCCAATCGGGTATCCTGTGGCGGCTATGCGCCATACTTCGGCCCCACCCACTGTTGGGGAACGTTGCATGGGAAACAAAATTTTCCAACGCACACGAAGACCTATCATGGTGATGATAATCTACGAGAGGGAGATCGGATCCACATACCCTTTTAGATCACTAAGCGGAAGCGTTAATAAACACGGTTGATGTAGTGGTACGTCTTCAGATCCGTCCCACGAACCGTCCCACGATCCATCCCACGAACCATCTCATGATCCGTCCCGATCAAGTGCCGAACAGACGGCACCTCTGTCGTGGTTTTGTCACGGCATATGTCCTCGTGAAAGGACTTAGTACTGGAGCCATCACACTTAGGTGGCGACTCAAAGGGGTTGAACGGGAGAGAGACGGCGATTTACCCAGGTTCGGCCCCTCGTGAGGAGGTAAAGGCCTACGTCCTGCTTTGAGTTGTATTGATGGAGTTTTGATTACAAGGAGGGCGTAACTCGCCAGACCTAGCAATCAATGATTTCTCACCTATCCTCTTCTCCCCTCGGACTCGCCTTTATATACAGGTCGAGTCCTTAGGGTTTACAAGGATCCTTTTCTTTACACAAATCGTGACCCTTGCGATCTTTAAGTCGCCTCCTTCCGAAGCTTGGAGACCTTCTTTATTATAGACTCCTTCCGAAAGTCATAAACCGCCATATTGCTCTTGGCTCTACCAGACCAAGGCCCAAACTACATCTTAGATGAGTCGCCAGCTTTGGTGACCCGGCCCAATTAGGGCAGGTTATCAACAGATAATATCCCCAACATTAGGCCCCAGATTGACTTGAATTTCTTTCACGCCAATATCTTTGCTCAACTTAAAGGCGATTCATCTTCACTCTTCTTATGCACCATGCACTCGAACCGCCATCTGTTGCGGAAAAAACTTTGTCGCCAAACCGCTTCTTGTTAGCTCCTTCCTCGAATCCCGAAAAGGATAATGACGTAATCTCTCAACGGATCCTTCGACATCATTATCCCAAAAATTTCGGGGGTGCCATCATGGCGAATCTTTTCCGTTTGGCAGTTCCCGCTCACGGCGCCTCGATTCCAGCGTCTGCCCTGTTAAATAGGTGGGGGACAAGACTGGGCGCATTCCACCCACCAGTCTCGTCACCTTTCCTCCCCATTACCGCAGCGAAAAACTCACCGCCACCCGAGAGCTCCGCCGCCGTCCGAAGTCCTCGTCGCTGCCCGAAAGCTTTGGCGTTGCCCGAAGGCTTCGTCGCCGCCGAGCAGTTCTCGTCGCTGTCGAACGCCTCGCCGCCGTCGAGCTCCTCATCACCGCCGTACGCTTTGTCGCCGCCGAATACTCCGCCGCCGCCCGAGGTTTCCGCGCCCCTCCAGAAGCCTTCGTCGCCGTCGACCATCTCCGGCCGAACCCACCAGGTTAGGTCTCCGTTTACTCAAGAGCAGATCCCTATTCTTTTTCGAAGTTCATCATTGCCATGTTCTTGATGCCCCCCCGAATAGTTGTTACTTGTTCTTGATTTGTTGATATCGATGATGACTAGAAAACCAACGTCTCTAACACCTTTATTTGTCCGCCCTTGATTTGCACACTTAGAGTAGCATTTCACCAAACCAACAGCATTGTCACATCTTGGTCGTAGGTTGCCGCATCCGGTCATTTTCCGCATTTATTCTCAGCTGTCCAGTAGATCCATAATCTACCACTCGTTATATGAAAACTGTTTGTAGTCTCCATACTTCACCATTTTTGGATAAATGCCTCTGACGCCTTGACGCCATAGCAACCTGACTCGGGCCTTCGTTTGGCGGATCAAGATTTTTCCTTAGCCCGCGGACAAATTACTTGGCGAGTCAAATGAAATTGTTTCACCTCTTACAGTAGATGTTTTGGTGTGTCAATTCACCCGAACTTTATTCCTTTGTAGCATGGACGCCGTTTTCAAAAGTGACTGGCTTCCTACCAAGGTCAATGATGCCATACTAGAGGATTATGTGAAAACGGGAAATTTGGACCCTCGGGATGTTATCGGTTGGCGTACCGGGTTCGGAGAGGAAATCCCCAATCCCAAAGAAGGGGAAATAGTTGTTTTCGTTGAACACCTTGAGCGGGGTTTTAAGCCGCCCGGATCGAAGTTCCTTAGAGATGCCATGGCTTTCATGAATGTTCGCCTCCAGGATCTAGGGCCCAATTCGATAAGCAACCTATGCCAGTTCCAGGTGTTTTGTGAGGCTTACCTGTGGATGGAACCCTCAGTTCCCTTATTCTGGTATTTCTTCCACTTAAATCGCCAAATAGAATTTCACAATGGTCCCAGCTTGGAACTCGGCGGTGTAAATGTTCAGCGCCGCAGGGATAGCCCATTTCCGTCACTCGCCATGCCGAGCCACCCCAAAGGCTGGGGCGAGTCTTGGTTCTATTGTCAAGAGACCTCGCCTGTAGGTGAAAACAAGCTTCTGGGTTATAGGGAAGATCGCCTCCCAACGAATTTCAAGCTCCCGGAAAAGCTCACCGAAGAAGAAGAAACATATTTTATCCTAGTTTTGTCCGAATTAAGATCTTTGACAAACAACGGCCTTACTCGGGTTGACTTGATCCGCTGCTGGGTCGAATGGCGCACCCTCCCTCTAAGTCGCCGGGACAGGTTAATGTGTGAATTTGACGGCACTCTAGACCATCCTCAATGTTACTTCCGCACGGCTCTAACGGAAAGCGATATTGTCACCATCATCAAGAAGCTGACCGGCGAGCCTGCGGGAAAATGCAGCCAAATAGGTCTCAAACCCTTCTGCAAGATTAACCCGGCACCCAAGGTAAGCAACTTTAACCCGCCTTTTGTCTTTTACTTCTTATGTCTCATTCGAATTATGGCCTCTTACGACATATGCCATTTCAGAAAGGTGATAAATTTTGGTCTAAGAAGCCCAAAAAGCCAGCCATGAGCAAGCTAAGCCGCCGCCAAAGAAGAAAACCAAGGGCAAGGGCAAAGCTGCTGTGGCTGAACCATCCGAGGCCGATGAATCCCCAGTCGGCGACGCACCTTCGGAGGTAAAAACCTATCTTCTCTTAACTTGCCATCCATTACTGTTAACTTTGTATTTATACCTCTGCATCTCTGGAATAGAATGAAGACAACGAAAGCCAGGAGGATTCTGTAGAGGTAATTTCTGTTTCCTCCGATTCATCTCCTTCTCCACCTAAGCCGGCCAGGCGAATTTGTGGGAAAGTTCCCTTCTCACATCCAAATGCTTGTTTGGACCCAAATTTTCTTCTGAAGAAAGCACAATACACTTCGAATCGGAAGACCCGAAGTCATTCCGGTGATCTGGTGTCCGGTTTACCCACAGGGAGCAAGAAAAGGCCAAATGAGGTATCCTTTAACAACACTTCTTCATGTTTCTTTGGATCGCATTTGTAACCCGCTTATATCTTCGACGTGCAACTCTTGCAGAATTCTCCTCCTACATCTGGCGACTCAGTATTGTCGGCACTTCCGCCAATGATCCGTGTCCCTGGGCAAGTCTTTTGATAATTTTTACTTTGAATCTGATGGTGATAAATTCTCAGTCCTTAAACGCGCCTCTTTCCTCTTTCAGGGCACAAGCGAAGAAAAGGAAAACTGGCGGGTCAACTCCCATCATAATCTCAGAGCCTATCAAAGAGCCGGCGCCGATCCAAGGTAACCCGGACCAAGACAAACCTCAGGATCAAGTGGATCTCCCTAGCTCTCCCAAGGAAACAATGGATGCCCCCAAGCTGCCAAGTCCATTGACAACAGCAGAAGACCCGGACGCTGTAATTATCACTGGTACCAGCTTCTCTAAACCGGCCACAACGGTTTTATCGAAGCATGTGTCATCATCATCTCAAACTGTTCCTGAATATGAACTCTCCAAGGCTAAGCTCTCACAATATGAACATTTGGAGTTCAAAGAACTTTGCTCTGGTTTTGCAAGTCGCCTAGAGGCAAGTTATGAGATGGAGAAAAGCCTGCTTCGGATGCTGAAAAACAAACATGAGGTAAGTTTTGTTGTATACCATATGATCTTCATTAACCCCCAAGGGTCGGGTCATCAGTAAAAAGATGAGCCGGGTCTTGATGACTAGAAAAATTTTCGACCAGCAACCCCCAAGGGCCGGGTCATCAGTAAAAAGATGAGCCGGGTCTTGATGATTAGAAAAACTTTCGACCAGTAACCCCCAAGGGCCGGGTCATCAGTAAAAAGATGAACCGGGTCTTGATGACTAGAAAAACTTTCGACCAGTAACCCCCAAGGGCCGGGTCATCAGTAAAAAGATGAGCCGGGTCTTGATGACTAGAAAAACTTTCGACCAGTAACCCCAAGGGCCGGGTCATCAGTAAAAAGATGAGACGGGTCTTGATGCTGTATAATTTTGTCTGAAAAATTATACATTAGCCCCCAAGTGTCAGGGATTGCTTGCAATAGTTCTGAGACTTGCCCCTTAATCATATGCTTCAACAGGAATCTCTTATCCAGACTGAGTCAACACTTGGCGACTTGAAGAAAAGCTTATCTGATCAGCAGGATGCCCGAGCCAAATCGGAGGAGAAGTATCAACTGGTCTTAGCTGAGATGGAAAAACTAAAAGCCGATTTAAAAAGGGCTCAAGCTGAACAAGATGCTTCAACAAAGCGAGCAGAGAAGGCTGAAGCCAAGCTGGCTACTGTGCAACAAGAGCTGTCCGGTTTAAAACGTCATATCTCAAACATGGCGCAAGCCGTCTTTGGTAAAATACTAACTCTTGACCTTTTTAAACAAATAACTCTTATCCGAGTCGCTGATTATCATTACCCCTTGTACAGGTCCGAGAGCCGCCAACCTTCAGGATGATTGCGTTCTGACGCTGAAGGCGATTTACACGCTGACAGAACAGCTATATACCGGCAGTGTACTGACTGTGAAAGCAGTGATGGGCGCCAAGGAGCCTATAACCTCCATAAAGAAGATGCTTGGCTGCCTATCCACGCTTCCTCCCCAGATTGGCGAGTTAACTCGGTCAGTCGCCCGGAAGGGAGTGCTGACTACACTGAGTCGCTGCTTAGCATATGCTCCAGAACTCAACCGGGAAGAAGTAGCGGCAGGCTTTCCTCAACTCAAGGATGATGGGTCAGAATTCGCCGAAGAGGACTACCAGCGTGTTGTCAAGGACTCCCGTCTGGCGGCGACTCAGCTTGCTGCAAGCCTGGACTTATCAAAGTACCAGGCCGCCTATGATAGCAAGAACAAGAAGGTCAACCCGCCAACCTTTGTGACGACCAGCTTAACTCCGCGGTGACCCAAAAATCCTTTTGACTTGGACGCGGATCTTTCATCAATCCTGACCGATGACGATGAATTTGCCGCTCTGTCCAAGTGTAACTGGGTACTGGGCGACTTGCAGATTGAGGTTGGCCAAAGCTCGCAACAGGCTGATCCCATGGCGTCAGCAGAATAAATTTTCATTGAATTGGCCATGAGAGCCATGTAATAGGTCTCCTTTAGGAAACGATACTGCCTTTGTGATACCTTTAAAAAATCCTTAAATCGCCCTTAAGACGATGTGAAATACTTGATCCGCCGTTTGAGGCTTTTTTATGATGCTTAATCCGCCATGGATAGAGTGATCTCGATCATCAACCTGTTCTAAGCTTTTGAAAAACATATGTGAAACCATCTCACTGAATAATAAGTGATTTACAAATAGCAGTCGCCCCAAAATATTTTGAGGCGAATCAGAAAAAAGGTCTGGAAAACCTTGTGGCGGTGCGAGGAAGGTAAAAAATAGTACTTTCGTCGGCTCATAAGGTCGCGACAGGATAGGGCGAGTCAAAAAACTCAAGCGCCACCCAAGGTAGCAGTTTCGTCGGCTCATAAGGGCGCGACAGGATAGGGCGAGTCAGAAAGCTCAAGCACCACCCAAGATAATAATTTCGTCGGCTCATAAGGTCGCGACAGGATCGGGCGAGTCGGAAAGCTCAAGCGCCGCCCAAGATAATGATTTCGTCGGCTCATAAGGTCGCGACAGGATCGGGCGACTCAGAAAGCTCAAGCGTCGCCCAAGATAATGATTTCGTCGGCTCATAAGGTCGCGACAGGATCGGGCGAGTCAGAAAGCTCAAGTGCCGCCCAAGATAATGATTTCGTTGGCTCATAAGGTTGCGACAGGATCGGGCGAGTCAGAAAGCTCAAGCGCCACCCAAGATAATGATTTCATCGGCTAATAAGGTCGCGACAGGATCGGGCAAGTCAAAAAGCTCAAGCGCCGCCCAAGATAATGATTTCGTCGGCTCATAAGGTCGCGACAGGATCGGGCGAGTCAGAAAGCTCAAGCGCCGCCCAAGATAATGATTTCGTCGGCTCATAAGGTCGCGACAGGATCGGGCGAGTCAGAAAGCTCAAGCGCCGCCCAAGATAATGATTTCGTCGGCTCATAAGGTCGCGACAGGATCGGGCAAGTCAGAAAGCTCAAGCGCCGCCCAAGATAATGATTTCGTCGGCTCATAAGGTCACGACAGGATCGGGCGAGTCAGAAAGCTCAAGCGCCGCCCAAGATAATGATTTCGCCGGCTCATAAGGTCGCGACAGGATCGGGCGAGTCAGAAAGCTCAAGCGCCGCCCAAGATAATGATTTCGTCGGCTCATAAGGTTGCGACAGGATCGAGCGAGTCAGAAAGCTCAAGCGTCGCCCAAGATAATGATTTCGTCGGCTCATAAGGTCGCGACAGGATAGGGCGAGTCAGAAATCTCAAGCGCCACCCAACATAATGATTTCGTCGGCTCATAAGGTCGCGACAGGATAGGGCGAGTCAGAAAGCTCAAGTGCCACCCAACATAATAATTTCATAGACAAAAATGGTAATAAAGCCGATCTCAATAAGAGGAAGCCCCCAAGTCGGGAGGCGTTTTAATTTTATTGCTTTATAATAAGGACTTAAAAAACTTACAAAATGCAGAGCTTAAAAGCTCAAGTGTAGTAAGGCCGCAAGTGGGCAATATTCCAGGGGCGAGTCGACTCAGCCTCCGTGGTTGGCCGGTCAGGCCGGAGATCCACCAGATAGTAAGAACCGTTGTGAAGATTTTTGCTGACGACGAATGGTCCTTCCCATGGTGGTGATAACTTATGCATGCCAGCACGATCCTGTATCAGCCGAAGCACTAAGTCGCCTTCCTGAAAGGTTCGGCTCTTGACCCGGCAGTTGTGATAACGCCGTAAATCCTGCTGATAAATGGCCGATCGGGCCGCAGCCAAGTCACGCGCCTCCTCTAAGGCGTCCAAAGAGTCTTGACGCACCAGTTCGTTGTCCTCTTCCACATAAGCGGCGACTCTGGGCGAGTCATGCCTTATGTTAGTGGGAAGAACAGCTTCTGCTCCATAGACCAGAAAGAAAGGGGTAAAAGCCGTGGACCGGTTCGCGGTGGTCCGGATGCTCCATAACACTGACGACAACTCCTCAACCCAACATCCCGGGATCTTTTCCAAGGGAACCATGAGTCGGGGCTTAATTCCCCGTAAAACTTCCTGATTCGCCCGTTCCACCTGCCCATTAGATTGCGGGTGAGCGACCGTAGAAACATCAAGCCGGATATGCTCTCGACGGCAAAACTCCTGCATCGCCCCTTGAGACAAGTTAGTGCCATTATCAGTAATGATACTGTGTGGATATCCAAACCGAAAATCAACTTCTTCAAGAATTTGACCGCCGTCTCCAAATCGCAAGTTCCAATAGGTTCTGCATCTACCCACTTGGTGAACTTATCAACCGCCACCAGCAAATGGGTTTTCTTGTTGGATGACATTTTAAAGGGGCCAACCATGTCTAACCCCCAGACCGCGAAAGGCCAAGTGATGGGAATCATTCTTAGTTCTTGAGCCGGCACATGAGCCTGTCGTCCATAACGCTGCATCCCTCACACCAACGAACTATCTCTTCTGCATCTGCATGAGCCGTCAACCAAAAGAAACCATGACAGAATGCCTTTGAAACCAAAGAGCGTGACCCGACGTGATGCCCGCAATCTCCGGAATGAATGTCATTTAGGATTATGCATCCTTCTTCGGAGGAAACGCATCGTTGAAAAACTCCAGAGGCACTCCGTTTATATAATTCGCCATTGATGATCACCATGGATTTGCTCCGTCGAACAATTTGGCGGGCCAAAACTTCGTCTGTTGGTAACTCGCCCCGGGCGAGATAGGCCAGATAGGGAAGAAACCAATCCGGCGTGACGTGGAGACCCGCCACGAACTGAGACTCGGGATCTGGTATTGCCAACTCTTCCTCCGACGGCAAACTCACGGAGGGATTGTGCAGAATATCCAAAAAAACATTGGGGGGAACCGGCTTTCGCTGGGAACCAAGACGTGAAAGGGCATCAGCTGCCTCGTTGAGGCGCCGGTCAATGTGATCAACCTGATAGCCATGGAAATGACCCGCCACATCGGACACAGCTCTTCTGTAAGCCGCCATCACGGGGTCTCGAGAATCCCAAGTGCCTGAAACTTGCTGCGCCACCAGATCAGAGTCGCCAAAACATCTGACCCGCATAAGGTTCATCTCCTTGGCGAGTCGCAAGCCGTGAAGCAAAGCTTCATATTCCATAGCATTGTTAGTGCACGGAAACATGAGTCGGAGGACATAACAGAATTTGTCTCCTTGAGGGGATACCAGTACCACACCAGCCCCCGAGCCTTCCAGCTGCCTGGATCCATCAAAATAAATAGTCCAGTACGTAAGATCAGGCCTGTCCTCCGGGGCCTGCAATTCCGTCCAATCATTGACGAAATCAACTAAGGCTTGAGATTTAATGGCTGTACGAGGGGTGTATCGTACGTGATGCGGCCCAAGTTCAATCGCCCATTTGGCGATCCGCCCTGTTGCCTCCCGATTCTGGATGATGTCCCCGAGAGGGGCGGAACTAACCACCGTGATGGGATGCTCTTGGAAATAATGCTTAAGCTTCCAACTCGCCATAAACACCCCATACACTAACTTCTTCCAATGTGGGTACCGTTGCTTGGAAAGAGTTAGCACTTCGCTGACAAAATATACCGGGCGCTGCACTGGGTATTCCTTCCCTTCCTCCTTCCTTTCAACAACCACCGCCACACTTACTGCTTTAGAGTTTGCCGCAATATACAAAATCATGGGTTCTTTCTCAGTCGGGGCGGCCAAGACCGGCGGGTTGATCAGTTGCCGTTTGAAGGCTTCGAAAGCCTCATCTGCCTCATCTGTCCAAACAAAATGGTCAGATTTCTTTAGTAATTGATAAAGGGGAATCGCCTTTTCTCCTAGGCGGCTTACGAAGCGACTTAAAGCCGCAATGCGACCCGCCATCCGTTGGACTTGGTTAACATTTGCCGGTTTCCCAAGGGACGTGACTGCTTCGATTTTGTCCGGGTTAGCTTCAATGCCACGCTCAGACACGAGGAAGGCCAACAATTTCCCTGCAGGAACACCAAAAACACACTTGGTGGGATTCAGCTTCATCTGATACACCCGCAGATTATCGAAAGTTTCCTTGAGATCCTCCAGTAGCGTCCCCCCCCCGGCGGTCTTGATCACAATGTCATCGACATAGGCGTGAACGTTGCGTCCGATTTGGCTGCGGAGGCAGTTCTGGATGCAACGCTGATAAGTCGCCCTTGCACTCTTGAGCCCAAACGGCATGGATACATAGCAAAAAGCCCCAAAGGGGGTTATAAAAGCTGTTTTCTCTTGATCCTCCACGGCCATCTTGATTTGGTGATAACCAGAGTAGGCGTCCAAAAAGCACAGACGTTCGCATCCCGCCACCGATTCAATAATCTGGTCGATGCGGGGAAGAGCGAAAGGATCTTTGGGACAAGCTCTGTTAAGGTCCGTGTAATCAATGCACATACGGGAAGTGCCATTCTTTTTTAGTACCAGGACCGGGTTAGCCAACCACTTGGGGTGGAAAACTTCCACGATGAATCCGACGGCTAAGAGACGGGCAACCTCTTCCCCGATTGCCTTGCGCCGCTCCTCGTTAAACCTGCGAAGATACTGCTGGACAGGTTTTGCTTTTGGGTCAACATTGAGATGGTGCTCAGCGAATTCTCTCGGCACACCAGGCATGTCAGAAGGTTTCCATGCGAAGATGTCCCAATTCTCACGGATGAATTCGATGAGCGCGCTTTCCTATTTGGGATCCAGACCCGTCCCAATGCTGAACTGCTTGGATGAATCGCCAGGAACAAAATCAACTGTTTTAGTGTCATCTGTTGGTTTGAACTTGAGGGGCGGCTCAGCATCTGTCGTTGGCTTCTTTAAGGGCGACATGTCAGAAGGATCAACATTAGCCCGATGATACTTGAGCTCTTCTGCAGCGCAGGCGACTTCTGCATAAGCCGCGTCCCCTTCTTCACACTCCTTTGCAATTCTTCTATCACCGTCCACCGTGATGGGTCCCTTAGGACCAGGCATCTTGAGTTTAAGGTAAACATAGCATGGGTGAGCCATGAACCGGGCGTAAGCCGGCCGCCCAAATAGCGCATGGTAGGGGCTTTTCAGTTTGACCACCTCAAACATCAGCAACTCACTCCTGTAATTATATGCTGTTCCAAATGCGACTGTGAGCCTGACTCGGCCTATGGGGTACGCCGACTTGCCCGGGACAATTCCATGGAATACCGTGGTTGAAGGCATCAAATCCTTCTCCAATAGATTCATCCTTTGGAAAGTGTCAAAATATAAGATATTAATGGTGCTGCCACCGTCCATTAGTACCTTGGACAGGGTGTACCCCCCCAACTTGAGGAGCTACGACCAACGCTAAGTCGCCAGGGTTGTCAATTCTTGGCGGGTGATCCTCCCTACTCCATGATATGGTCTGCTCGGACCAGTGGAGGTACCTGGGAAGTGCCGGCTCAGACACACTGTACGCCCGGTGACTCACCTTCTTATCACGCCTGCAAGCATTGGTGGTGAAAACGTGGTACTGCCCATTGCTTAACTGTTTGGGGTTGCTGCGAAAGCCGCCGTTTTCATCCTGACCCTGCGAAGCTCCCTGTGGGGGTGGTTGCTGAAAAGCCCCGAGCGTGTTATACCGCCGCTGGTGATGCACTGGGTACTGGCCGCTGCTTGGCTGCGGCCCCCCCTGAGCCCCCGGCTCGGGAAAACCGCCAAAGGGGTTCTGACGTTGGTTGGGTGCAGCAAACTTCTCCTGGCGTTGGTCCGGGTCACCATTTTGGCTTTTCTTGATCGCTTCCGCCCGAAACTCCCGCATCACGAAACAGTTCTCCCAGGAATGATTCGCCGGTCCGCCTGCCATGGCATGGTGCGAGAAAGGGCCCTTGAGTAACTCTTCATAGTTACGCGGCTTCTTGCCACTGTAACCCATGTTTTCTTCTGGCGTTGGTTGCCATTGTTGGTGTTGGTATTGGCGACTAAATCTGAAGATTCCTCTTGCTGCCTTCTCTTGCCATTGGCTCCCTGATTGTGGCGGTTACGTCCCTAGAACCGGGTATGAATTTTGGATGACTCGCCCTTCTTTGGCGAGTTAGCTTTACCGTTCTCACCGGGATCTTTGGTGTCGTCCGCTTCAGCGTATCTAGTGAGAGTATCCATTAGCTCCCCCATGTCTTGGACCTTTCGCTTGAGTCGCCCCAACTTCTACACCAGGGGTTTGTAGTGGCAATTCTGCTCAAGGATCAACACAACCTGAGCCGCCGTGATACCGTCTGATGAATGGATAATTTCCGCGACCCACCGTGACCAATGGTGGGCCAACTCATCGGGGCGCTGAACACAGTGCTGCAGATCGACAATCGTCATTGGTCGTTTGCAGGTTCCTCGGAAGTTTTTGATGAAGCGCTCTTTCAATTCAGCCCAGGTCTGGATGGAGTTGGGGGTAAGTTTTTTAACCAAGTACGTGCTGACCCTTCGAGCATCATCGTGAAGTATCTGGCACAAACTGCTTTGTTTACGTCGAGCATGTCCATGGCGATTTCATAACTCTCGACCCACGATGTCGGCTCAAGGTCTGGGGTGTAATTAGGCACCTTTCTTGGTCCTTTAAAATCCTTTGGCATTCGTTCGTCGCGGAGGGCGGGGGCCAAGCACGACACCCCCACTCGCCCACCGCTTCCGACGAGAGGGGCTGGGGCGACTTGGATGTTCGGGAGATCCCGGCCTGGCGGGTTTTGATGGTCATGCGGGTTGTCCTGGGGGATGAGTCGATGTCCGCTGTTTACAGCGGGCTGGTCCTCTGGCCGACTCCTGGTGTGACTCGCCTGGGGAGAGGAATGCAGCCTATCTAGGCTATGTGAGAACTGGGCGTTTTGAACCACCGCCGTCTTCAACATCTCAATGGCGTTTCTTGCTTCTATCTCGGCAGGATTATTGCCGTGAATCGGAAGAGATTCCAAATGGCGAGTTGCAGCAAGGACGTTGTCCACTGGGTTGGAAAAGTGACCTTGAGGTGTCCGGAATCGGGGAAAGCGATCCTCAATTGGTTGAACCGGCGGGTTAGGTGGTTGGCCCGGTCCTCCCCCTGGGGCGGCTCCCGCCCCGGGAGTTCGGGGAGTATCGAATAGGCGGGTCGGGTTGAGATCAGGGGGTAGGCGACCCTGGTGCCTCCGCTGATGGACGTTGTCAGGTGCGCGCTGGTGTCTTTCGAGCCGCTAGTTGTCAGTATTTAAGCGAATTCTCTCGGCGGTAATTTGAGCCTGTTGGGTCTCGATTCTGGCAGATTCCACCTCGGCATCCCGATGAGCTTTTGCCACTGCTTCTCTTAGCTTCGCCAATTCCGTGTTTACTGCTTCTTGGTTTTCTGGTGTGATGGGAGTCGCCGTAAGCCTCGTAATTTCTACTGCTAATTCCACCAAGACAGCGGCCGGGATTCTAGATGTCTCGCCAGGCCCATCCCCGCCTGCCACGTTTGGCGAGGGTTGAGTCGCCCGAGCCATGTAAATAGCGATCTCGCGGCGGGTTCGGTCAAGGACTTCGGGGTCCATGGCCAACGACAAGCCCCCGAGACAATCCCCATGTAGAGACCGGATTGAATCTGAATCGCCCATGGATGATTCGTCATCCGTGTTGACGGGTGTGGTTTCCTGGGTCGCTAAGTGTTTTGGCTCCTCAGATCCCTGCGTGAATCCAACAAAGATCGGGCGAGTCAGATTTGACGTTGTTAGTGGGCGGACATACCTGGCCGGCTCGACGATGTCGGTGGAGATGACCGGCTCAGGCACGGATGATCCAATCATGCCGATGAAGACGTTGATCTTGCCGAAGGGGACCCTGTAACCAGATTCGATCGAATCCGCCCTGGGCCCCCATTGCAGGTTGTTGATGTAGAACTTCCCACGGCGGCTCTGGGTCATGAGCCCCGTCGCGTAGCTCCCAAACCCTGGTAGGGCCCCCTTTGAGAACTCAACTCCACCGTGCGCAGGCCCCACGGTGGGCGCCAACTGTCGTGGTTTTGTCACGGCAGATGTCCTCGTGAAAGGACTTAGTACTGGAGCCATCGCACTTAGGTGGCGACTCAAAGGGGTTGAACGGGACAGAGACGACGATTTACCCAGGTTCCGCCCCTCGTGAGGAGCTAAAGGCCTACGTCCTGCTTTCAGCTGTATTGATGGAGTTTCGATTACAAGGAGGGCATAACTCGCCAGACCTAGCAATCAATGATTTCTCACCTGTCCTCTTCTCCCCTGGGACTCGCCTTTATATACAAGTCGAGTCCTTAGGGTTTACAAGGATCCTTTTCTTTACACAAATCGTGACCCTTGCGATCTTTAAGTCGCCTCCTTCCAAAGCTTGGAGACCTTCTTTATTATGGACTCCTTCCAAAAGTCATAAACCGCCATACTACTCTTGGCTCTACCAGACCAAGGCCCAAACTACATCTTAGATGAGTCGCCAGCTTTGGTGACCCGGCCCAATTAGGGCGGGTTATCAACAGATAATATCCCCAACAACCTCCGTGTTCCGCACACGTACAGCTCGATGACGACCTCCGCCTTCTTGATCCAACAAGAGGGGCGGGGACGTATATGAGTTCTCCGGCAGCGTGACGGCACGCCAGTGCTGGAGATAATCTATTCCTGCACGGCTCCGCCCGAGTTCCACAGAAAACCGATCTAGAGGAAGAACTATGATCTAGAGGAGAGGGCAACACGTGGCAAAGTTGTGTCTCAAAAGCCCCAAACCTCTACTATATATAGGAGGAGGGGAGGGGCAGCCTTGGCGCGCCAAGGAAGGCCTCCTTGGGTCGGCCGAAGTGGGGAAGGGAGGAGTCCTCCTCCAATCCCACTTAGATTAGGACTCCTTCCTTATTTTCCCACCTGTTTTGGATTTCACACCTTTTCCTCATGGGATTTCCTTGGATGACTCTGTCAGCCCATTATGCATTATTGCGCATCCAATAAACCCATGTGGACCCCTTGGGGCATGGTGGGCCCACTCAGTGGGCCCCCGGAACCCATTCGTCACTCCCGGTACACCGCCGGCAATGCCCGAAAATCTTCCAGAATCCAAACACCAACTTCCTATATATCAATATTTGTTTCCGGACCATTCCAGAACTCCTCATGACGTCCGGGATCTCATCCCGGACTCCGAATAAAACTTCGATCACCAACACATATAACTCGACTATATCGAAACGTCACCGAACCTTAAGTGTGCAGACCCCGCGGGTTCGAGAACTATGCAGACATGACCTGAGACACTCCCCGGTCAATAACCAACAATGGGACCTGGATGTCCATATTGGCTCCTACATATTATACGAAGATCTCTATCGGTTGAACCTCTATGTCAAGGATTCATATAATCCCGTATGCTATTCCCTTTGTCCTTCGGTATTTTACTTGCCCGAGATTCGATCGTCGGTATCTCTATACCTAGTTCAATCTCGTTATCGGCAAGTCTCTTTACTCGTTCCGTAATACAAGATCCCGTGACTAACTTCTTAGTCACATTGCTTGCAAGGCTTATTGTGATGTTGTATTACCGAGTGGGCCCTGAGATACCTCTCCGTCACACAGAGTGACAAATCCCAGTCTTTATCCATGCCAAGCCAACAGACACCTTTGGACAAACATGTAGAGCATCTTTATAATCACCCAGTTACGTTGCGACGTTTGATAACCCACAAGGTATTCCTCCCGTGTCCGGGAGTTGCATGATCTCATGGTCATAGGAACAGATACATTGACATGGAGAAAACAGTAATAATAAATTGACACGATCATATGCTACATTTATAGTTTGGGTCTTGTCCATCACATCATTCTCCCAATGATGTGATCCCGTTATCAAGTGACAACACTTGTTTATGGTCAGGAAACCTTGACCATCTTTGATCAATGAGCTAGTCAACTAGAGGCTTACTAGGGACAGTTTTGTCTATGTATCCACACATGTATTTGAGTTTCCAATCAATACAATTATAGCATGGATAATAAACGATTATCATGAACGAGGAAATATAATAATAACTAATTTATTATTGCCTCTAGGGCATATTTCCAATAGTCTCCAACTTGCACTAGAGTCAATAATCTAGTTCACATCACTATGTGATTTTAACGAATCCAACACGCATACAGTTCTGGGGTTTGATCACGTCTTGCTTGTGAGAGAGGTTTTAGTCAACGGTTCTGAACCTTTCAGACCCATGTGTGCTTTACAAATATTTGTGTCATCCTGTAGATGCTGCTACTACGTGCTATTTGGAAATATTCCAAATGACTGCTCTACTATACGAATCCGGTTTACTACTCAGAGTTATTCGGATTAGTGTCAAAGCTTGCATTGACATAACCCTTTACGACGAACTCTTTAATCACCTCCATAATCGAGAAAAATTCCTTAGTCCAATAGTTACTAAGGATAACTTTGACCGTTGTTCAGTGATTCAATCCTGGATCACTCTTTGCACCCTTTGACAGTCTCATGGCAAGGCACACTGTCACACCCAAGATGCGACCCTATCCTCAATTTGGCATGAAGGCCTGGTTAGGGATAGAAGCGCATCTCGTCGTGTCGCAAGAATGGATATCGTTACAAGTACATGTACTGAAAAATAAGAGATATGAATATATAATTGGCTTACACTCGCCACAAGCTACATCAGATTCACAACAGTGCAGTACGTAATCATCAAGAGTAAGAGCAGGGTCCGACTATGGACGAAAACAAACGAGAAAAGAAGAACGACGTCCATCCTTGCTATCCCTCATGATCACAACGATACAAAGTATGGTAGTACTCCCGAACAATTTGCACCAGTACTGGGGACATTGGGGTTATCTCGCCACTACTAGTATTGAAGCAATTACGAACATCCTTCGTTCTGAGATACTAAGAAATCTGAATGATAACGATGTGCTCAAGAATCCCTTGGAGCTCAACTCCCTTGAAACTCAAAGCAGATAGGAGGCACCAAGACAGAACTCCGTCACATCGGCATCATATAGATTCCAAAAATATCCGCATGATCCTAAAAAAAATTGAGTGGGAAGAGGAGTAGAATAAATTATTACGTCAAGATTCCTCACCAGAGCATAGAAGAGGAGAAAAAAGAATCCTACTCTCCGATATATAACTAGACTCAAAGTAGTTTTTTTCACTAGACTCGACTCGGCCAAGTTCGATCAATCAAGGGGGCTCCTAGGTCGGTACTGCTCTGATACCAACTTGTCACACCCAAGATGCGACCCTATCCTCAATTTGGCACGAAGGCCTCGTCAGGGATAGAAGCGCATCTCGTCGTGTCACAAGAATGGATATCGTTACAAGTACATGTACTGAAAAAGAAGTGATATGAATATATAATTGGCTTACACTCGCCACAAGCTACATCAGAGTCACAACAGTGTAGTACATAATCATCAAGAGTAAGAGCAGGGTCCAACTAAGGATGAAAACAAACGAGAAAAGAAGAACGACGTCCATCCTTGCTATCCCAGGCTGCCGTCTTGGAACCCATCCTAGATCGATGATGATGAAGAAGAAGAAGCAACTCCAAATGAACAATCAACGTGCTCGCGTCAAGTAACCTTTACATGTACCTGCAACTGGTGTTGTAGTAATCTGTGAGCCACAGGGGACTGAGCAATCTCATTTCCAAAGGTATCAAGACTAGCAAAGCTTAATGGGTGAGGTAAGGTTAAGTGGTGACGTTACATCAGCGGCTAAGCATATATTTGGTGGCTAAACTTACGAGTACAAGAAATAAGAGGGGGAAGATCTACGCATAACAAACGTGAACTACTGAAGATCAAATGAATGATCCTGAACACCTTCCTACGTCAGACATAACCCCACCATGTCCTCGATCGGAGAAGGAACTCACGAAAGAGACAGTCACGGTTACGCACAAAGTTGGCATATTTTAATTAAGTTAACTTCAAGTTATCTATAACCAGTGTTAAACAAAGTTTCCATGTTACCACATAACCGCGGGCACGGCTTTCCGAAAGATTTAACCCTGCAGGGGTGCTCCAACTAGTCCATCACAGATCACCACAAGCCGCATAGAAATCCTCAATCACGAGGCTCGCGATCTCGTCGGAATCCTTAGTGGAAAACGTCAACTCTGAGATTACCCAAAGCATCACCGGAATCTACATGCACAAGATATCTCGTCAAAGGTAAAACTAATCCAGCAAGGCCGCCCGACGTGTCGACGAACCCGATAGGAGCCGCGTATCTCGTTCTCAGGACAAGACGGATGGAAAAGCCTACAGGTACCAAACCTCGAGTTGCCCCGTGGTGGCCCCGCAGTCTGCCCTTTTGGGACCAACACCATCAGCACTGGCCCCCGTGTTTATGTAAAATTACTCCTCGGGTAGCGCTAACTCCCTATGCATTTCAGTGTTAACAAAATTATTATGTTGGGCAAATAGTACCAATGTTTGGCCTTGCCAGACCAGCTTTAAACTAAAACGAATTATCAAGGGGGTCCCCATAACAACCCCGATCGTGTTAGGGGCGCTCAATTATGGAACATAACACCGGTAGCCGAAACTAAGGGGGCAAAGGTGGAACAAAACACCAGGCTAGAAAGGCCGAGCCTTCCACCTTTTACCAAGTATATAGGTGCATTAAATTAAATAGCATTAATATGGTGATATTACAAGGAACCCATGTAAACACATGGAAGCAACTGCACCTGCAACTAGCATCGCTAACAAAGGGTTAAGCAAGCGGTAACATAGCCAATCAGTGGTTTGCTAGGTTGAACAGGTTGAAGGTATTCATGGCATTGTTGAGAGGCTGATATTTAACATGTGATAGGCAACGAGACATAATCGATAGGAACGATAATACTAGCATGGCAATGATAGTAATGGTATCTGGGGAAATGATCATCTTGCCTAAGATCCCGCTTGGAAGAAGAATGCCTCCGTCAAGCAGACGAACCGACGTAGTCGAACAGGTCCTCACAATCCGGCACGCTGCGGAACTCTATCGAGACGAAGCAAACCGGAAACACAAATCAACACACGGAATTCACCACATGGTGCACAACACAAATGATGCATGAGCAGATGAATACATGCAAGTCACGGCATGACAATTCAGACAATCAAACACTACACATTAAGTGAAGTTCAATATGCAACGAGTTGCATATTGACGAAACTCCACATTAATTATTTAGTTCTATCCCAATTAGATACACGGCAATATTAAATGTGGTTAAACATGGCAAGAGCTGAAGCGCAATTTAATCTACCTATCTAGGCATTTTAAGTGAGGTCGGAAATGACTTATAGCACCTCCAAAACGACCTCACAAGTTAATTTACAATTCTGTCCAAATCTGAACTAACACATTTAACTAGTTGTTAAACAGCAAAACAAGTAGGTTCACGTGATTCTACGCGTCGAGACAAGCAATCTACACATAGAGAACTTCTCCAACGGAGCTACGGATCAAAAGTTACAAGCACCGCAAGATATGATGGCATGCATGCAATATGTGTGCAACGACGGTCACGAGCACTTCAAAACATACAACCAGCAAGGGAAAATGAAACTACACAAGATTCCAAGCAAGTTTCATTTAGGACACGATCAAATCGGAGCTACGGTTCAACAACTACGAGCAAAACAAGAAATCACTACAATCTGCCAAAATCAGCCACATAGCATTTTCTACGCCCCACAACTACGAGCTACAAAATCCCAACATGCTCAACCAAGGCATGACACGAAAGAGGGCAAGAAGCACTACAACAAACAACTAACAACTACTAGCATGGCATCATGGATCACTAGGGAAAGAAGTCACAAAATGGCATCCCACACAGTATTTCAGACTTAGTGAAAATTACACCTCATGAAAGTGCAGTTTTCGATCTGAAGCCATATTGACAGCAGCAAAACCTATAGCTACAGTCCTCCAAATGGCATGAAAATTCACAGCATGCTAGTGAAACACAAGGCCTACAACTAACTCCATTGGACCAACCTCAAAAGAGCTACATATCACAAGATACAAGCAAGACAAGACAGCAACAAAATATAACAGATTCCAGACTTAGAAATATTTCAGCTCCTCCAAATCAGCACTATTTCTAGCAACTTGAGGGCGATCAAACCACACCTAAACATGCTTTTTCTATTGCAACCAAAAATACCAGGGGCTAGAGTAAACAGCCAAGAACAACTCCCTAGTTGACAACTCCGTCAAACGAAGCACGGAATAAATCCTACGGATTAAACAAAAGGGCATCACGGCAAAATATCGCGCGAACTAACTTACTCTAATGCTAAAACTAATTGCACAGAAAAATCCCATGGATTTTTCTACCCCGAAAACATATAAAATATGTGGGGTTGCGCACAAAAATAATGCCACACGAAAATGCGAGATAATCACCTATACACGGAAAAATAAAGTAGCGGCAATCCCTACACGCAAAAATACCAACGACCGCTCTAAAATACATGGCTAATGGGTCCCTAGAGCATGAACATTTCTAATACGGCATACGAGCAAACATGACTTGCGCGAAAATTAAATACGGGGCGAAACCTACTGAAACAGCATGCAAAACGATGCATTAGGCACTTCAAACTACCTCAAATAATTATGCAAGTTAAAAATTCAAAATCTACGCGGAATTCTACACAAAATCCATACGCTACACATTCCGATCCGACACACGTATTAAAAGATACGGGCATCTAAATATTTACCTATTTTCCTGGAATTTATATTATTCCGAAAAATCCCTAAAAGGAAAAAAAAATCTACCGGGCCTAAACTTCTAACAGGCCAAAAGAACAAAGGCGCAACATTAGCAAAATACGCCACGGGCGGGGAATACCTTGGGGGAGGCCACTGGGCCGGTTCGAGATGGGCCACGGGGAGGATCCTCGGCAGGCCGAGGCGGTTGGGCCGGCCCACAGCGGCGATGGGGCTGTGCCGAGCGTGAGGGCTCGCGTCTCCTCCTTCGTGCTCCCGCGAACCACAGCAGGGGCGGCGTTGGCTCCCTTGGCGACGGAAAGGGGCACCGGCGAGGGGGGGATCTAGTGGCAGCGGGGCCTTTCCCGACGACGGCCGACGGGGCCTGACGCGGTGGACGATGGGGGAACTAAGGCAGGGCATGGGGCGGCGGCCATGGCGGCGAGAAGTTGCGGGGAGGCGGCGAACGCTCGATCTGGCGGCGGTTGCCGGCGCGGGACTCGAGGGGGCGGCGAGGAGGCGGCGCAAAGGGGCTCCGGCGGCGGCCTAGGGCGGAGCGACACGCGCAGGAGGAGAGGCGGGGCTCAGCGGCTCGGCTGCTGCCTCGGGCACGGGCGGCGTAGAGCGCTGCGGGCGGCGGCGGCCGGGTGGGCCTGCCCGGGCCCGATCTAGGCTCTGCGGGCCCGCGACGGCTGGTGGGTGGAGGGAGGAGAGAGAGAGAGGTGGTTGCGCTGGGTTGGTGGGCGTGGAAATCGATGCAGACGCTAGGGTTTTCCTAAAATGGCAGGGAGGGCTTCTTTTATAGGAAGGGGGCTACGATGGAGTGTATATGGGGGGTTTTTCGACCCTCCGATCGCGATCGTGCGGTCCGATCGGAGAGGCGGTTTAGGGTCAGGTGTGTAGAGTGGCGTTGGCTAAGATGAGAGGGGAGTGGTGCGGCGTGGCAACGATTTTTTTAAACACCGACAAACGTCCGTCGTATAACCGAAGACGGTGCCGCTACGGTCGACCGTTCGGGTACCAGACGAACTCCGATCGCGACGAAATTCGACAGGCGGCCTAGCTATATTAAAATAACACCGCACATCAAATCTCACCCCAATCAGAGAAAGTTTTACGCACACTCTAAAAACAGGGTTACGACGGTGCCGCGGGCGCGTGCGTGAGCGGTCGGGCTTAGAACGGACAACGACGCGAAACGGCAACTAACATCGGATGCAAGTTTGAAAACTGGCGGCAACGGAGATGCCGATGCAATGCAGATGATGCGCATGATGCGACAAAAGAAAATAGACACACTACGAAAATGGAATAGAAGGGGAATCTTCTGGAACGTCGGCATCGGGCTGTCACAACTCTCCTACACTACAAGAGGATCTCGCCCCGAGATCCAAGAATGAAAGGGGGAGAGGATGAGAAAGATCAAGAGGTAAAAACTTAGTCGCTTCTTTGACAAACGAGTGAAACCAACGATCCTTGAAGGTTGCAAAGAGATGACAATGATATGAGAAAGAAGCAAGAATTCACGGAAAATTTCGGCAGCACTTTGGTAGGAAAATGGGACAAAAAATTCGATAAGAAGAGAGAATTCGACAATATACATAACAAACAACTAAATAGAACAAGGGAACACCAAGATCTTGATAGAACAACATAATAGACCCAAAAGAGCAACAACACAAAGCCTCCGGAACAAGAGAATATGAAGTAGCTCAAGCGGAAGAAGAGAATGACGAAAAGAATGACAACTACCATCACAATAGAATTGAAGAGCCTCCGGTCATAGAATTGACATAGTAGTTGGAAAACCAACAACGAAAAGAACAAGATAGTAGTGGGCTTATGAAAATCATCTCAACAAATATGAGGTGACAACCAACCACTAAAAGAAACAAGGATAGATTGGGGGCAACAAGAAATGAACACTTTCTTACACCAAGAGGGTGCATTGAGAACTAGGATTAATGACAAGCACCATGATAGCATAATCCATAGGAAAAGCTTTAGGAGAAGTCCAAACCAAGATAGCTCAATGGAGAAATCATGGGTTGAAAATATCTCATGATCATAGAATTTATGAGTTTAATTATCTCATATTTGGAAGGAAATCTCTTCGAGACTCCTACACTAACAAGAATGCTATAATACCACCTCAAAGGATAAAGGAAGAACAATTGCACATATAAATGCAAGAGAACGGATACTTGCGGTTCTCCAATAAGATTCTTGAAGAACACTTGAGAATGAATTGAAACCTTGATGAACCACCATGAAGGACCTCCGTATACAAATGAATGATGCAAAGATATGAAGGTAGAAGGAATAAGATTAAAGGCCTTGCAATGATTTAGATGAAGCTTCTCAAAGAGATACTGATAGACTTGGAACTTCGGAAAAGAAAGATAAGCACTTGAGAAAAGAATTGATACCATGAGCCACTCCGGAAGAAGAATTCAGATTACTATGAACAAGAATAAGAATTATGTTATGCTTATCCTTCATCAAGTTAAATTGATGACAAGCAACAGATTTAGCATACCACTTATTCCTCTTGAAAGAATCTTGAAGAGATAGGGAGATAGGCACCACTTGAAGTATGATTGAAGAAAGCACCGGTAAGAATTCACAATTGAATGGGAATTCCAAGAATGCATGGAAATACATGAGAATCAAGAGATCATGATCCACCTAACAGAAAACTTGAATAAGGCACCGGTAGAAACGAGATACGAACGAAGAGGTAACAATTGAGAAGATCTGAGGATGAAAGCTGAAAGGTGAGAACAAAGATGTCTTCTGAAATGATGGCCTTCGGAGGAACGAGAAATAAAAATAACTCAGAAATGCACCGGATAGCAAGAGAGGGATACTCATGATCGACAACAATTAAGATTATGGCACCAAGCTGAAATGACGAATCTCCAAGAGAATGAACCAAAATTGAGAGAAACACTCGTTCGAATTTGCAAGGTGAGAATGATGACGAGAAACAACACCAAGGATAATGAGACACTCTGGAATAAAGAAGAATGGAAGGTTGAGCCAATATGAGAGTTAATTCAAATAGATCTTGAAGAAGGAATATAACTAAAGAAATTCATACTTACGTCATAGTTGAAAGAATTAGAGAACTCCGGGAAAGATTACAAGAGTGAGATAAGATCCTGGGAAAACCTGTGGGTTATGGGCCCACTCAAAGAAACCACCGTTGAAAACAATTGAATAGAAGGAGAGATTGCACCGGTACAAATGGAAACTTGATGAGGTTGAGCACCTCAAAATAATTTAAAAAAATTGAAAACGCGAAACTCAAAGATATCTTCAGCACTCCGGATAGGAAAGAGATGAAATGACAATAAGAAGACTGATGAGAATTCCCAACATGAAAAGAATTACTAAGATGAAAAGGATATAATGAACACGGACAACTGAATTAAATTCACCGGAAAGGAACAAAATGAAGAAATGATGAACTCGACTCGTAAGAATCTTCACAATGAATCACCGGATACGACACGGAATAAAATATAGCTGAAGCAACGATGAAAAGAAAAACTCTTGGATGAAAATCCAATCACTGAAGAAAAAGGGCGGGAGGGCGGGGAAAAACAAAGACAGCTTGGGACATATGAGATGAACTCCGGAATAAAATGAGAGAACGATCTGCAATATTGGAGAGGGTTGAATTCAGTGAAGAGAAGCACACCGGTTGAAAAGACTTGACATAACAACTCCGGTTGCCAAAATTGAGACAATTGATTTGAGCAAAGAGAATTAGCATTCCCACAAAAATATGAGAACACCGCTTAGAGAAAATCTGAAATCACCACTTGACATCGAAGCAACTCGAATTTGTTGGAAGATCGTCCTATAAGTAACTACTTGAATTCCCACCTATGAATTCCTGAAATATCTGGTCATGCAATCTCGTACACGGATACAAGGAGTAATACCACACAACTCCTATACTAACCCGTCACCTGTATCACATCCGTCAACACACAACCAGAATCTCGGACCTTCATCTACAACAGACCCTCGTGATCACAACGATACAAAGTATGCCAGTACTCCCGAACAATCTGCACCAGTACTGGGGACATCGGGGTTATCTCGCCACTACTAGTATTGAAGCAACTACGAACATCCTTCGTTCTGAGATACTAAGAAATCTGAAAGATAACGATGTGCTCAAGAATCCCCTCGAGCTCAACTCCCCTAAAACTCAAAGCAGATAGGAGGCACCAAGACAGAACTCCGTCACATCGGCATCATATAGATTCCAAAAATATCCGCGTGATCCAAAAAAAATTGAGTGAGAAGAGGAGTAGAATAAATTATTACGTCAAGATTCCTCACCAGAGCATAGAAGAGGAGAAAAAAGAATCCTACTCTCCGATATATAACTAAACTCAAAGTAGTTTTTTTCACTAGACTCGACTCGACGAAGTTCGATCAATCAAGGGGGCTCCTAGGTCGGTACTGCTCTGATACCAACTTGTCACACCCAAGATACGACCCTATCCTCAATTTGGCACGAAGGCCTCATCAGGGATAGAAGCGCATCTCGTCGTGTCGCAAGAATGGATATCGTTACAAATACATGTACTAAAAAAGAAGAGATATGAATATATAATTGGCTTACACTCGCCACAAGCTACATCAGAGTCACAACAGTGCAGTACATAATCATCAAGAGTAAGAGCAGGGCCCAACTACGGACAAAAACAAACGAGAAAAGAAGAACGACGTCCATCCTTGCTATCCCAGGCTGCCGGCCTGGAACCCATCCTAGATCGATGAAGAAGAAGAAGAAGCAACTCCAAATGAACAATCAACGCGCTCGCGTCAAGTAACCTTTACATGTACCTGCAACTGGTGTTGTAGTAATCTGTGAGCCACAGGGGACTGAGCAATCTCATTTCCAAAGGTATCAAGACTAGCAAAGCTTAATGGGTGAGGTAAGGTTAAGTGGTGAGGTTACATCAGCGGCTAAGCATATATTTGGTGGCTAAACTTACGAGTACAAGAAATAAGAGGGGGAAGATCTACGCATAACGGACGTGAACTACTGATGATCAAATGAATGATCCTGAACACCTTCCTACGTCAGACATAACCCCACCGTGTCCTCGATCGGAGAAGGAACTCACGAAAGAGACAGTCACGGTTACGCACATAGTTGGCATATTTTAATTAAGTTAACTTCAAATTATCTATAACCAATGTTAAACAAAGTTTCCATGTTGCCACATAACCGCGGGCACGACTTTCCGAAAGATTTAACCCTGCAGGGGTGCTCCAACTAGTCCATCACAAATCATCAAAAGCCGCATAGAAATCCTCAATCACGAAGCTCGCGATCTCGTCGGAATCCTTAGTGGAAAACCTCAACTCTCAGATTACCCAAAGCATCACCAGAATCCCGATGCACAGATATCTCGGCAAAGGTAAAACTAATCCAGCAAGGCCGCCCGACGTGTCGACGAACCCGATAGGAGCCGCGTATCTCGTTCTCGGGACACGACGGATGGAAAAGCCTACAGGTACCAAACCTCGAGTTGCCCCATGGTGGCCTCGCTGTCTGTCCTTTTGGGACCAACACCATCAGCACTGCCCCCCCTGTTTATGTAAAATTACTCCTCGGGTAACGTTAACTCCCTATGCATTTCAGTGTTAACAAAATTATTATGTTGGGTAAATAGTACCAATGTTGGGCCTTGCCAGACCAGCTTTAAACTAAAACGAATTATCAAGGGGGTCCCCATAACAACCCCGATCGTGTTAGGAGCGCTCAATTATGGAACATAACACCGGTAGCCGAAACTAAGGGGGCAAAGGTGGAACAAAACACCATGCTAGAAAGGCCGAGCCTTCCACCTTTTACCAAGTATATAGGTGCATTAAATTAAATAGCATTAATATGGTGATATGACAAGGAACCCATGTAAACACATGGAAGCAACTGCACCTGCAACTAGCATCACTAACAAAGGGTTAAGCAAGCGGTAACATAGCCAATCAGTGGTTTGCTAGGTTGAACAGGTTGAAGGTATTCATGGCATTGTTGAGAGGCTGATATTTAACATGTGATAGGCAACGAGACATAATCGATAGGAACGATAATACTAGCATGGCAATGATAGTAATGGTATCTGGGGAAATGATCATCTTGCCTAAGATCCCGCTTGGAAGAAGAATGCCTCCGTCAAGCAGACGAACCGACGTAGTCGAACAGGTCCTCACAATCCGGCACGCTGCGGAACTCTATCGAGACGAAGCAAACCGGAAACACAAATCAACACACGGAATTCACCACATGGTGCACAACACAAATGATGCATGAGCAGATGAATACATGCAAGTCACGGCATGACAATTCAGACAATCAAACACTACACATTAAGTGAAGTTCAATATGCAACGAGTTGCATATTGACGAAACTCCACATTAATTATTTAGTTCTATCCCAATTAGATACACGGCAATATTAAATGTGGTTAAACATGGCAAGAGCTGAAGCGCAATTTAATCTACCTATCTAGGCATTTTAAATGAGGTCGGAAATGACTTATAGCACCTCCAAAACGACCTCACAAGTTAATTTACAATTCTGTCCAAATCTGAACTAACACATTTAATTAGTTGTTAAACAGCAAAACAAATAGGTTCACGTGATTCTACGTGTCGAGACAAGCAATCCACACATAGAGAACTTCTCCAACGGAGCTACGGATCAAAAGTTACAAGCACCGCAAGATAGGATGGCATGAATGCAATATGTGTGCAACGACAGTCACGAGCACTTCAAAACATACAACCAGCAAGGGAAAATGAAACTACACGAGATTCTAAGCAAGTTTCATCTAGGACACGATCAAATCGGAGCTACGGTTCAACAACTACGAGCAAAACAAGAAATCACTATAATCTGCCAAAATCAGGCACATAGCATTTTCTACGCCCCACAACTACGAGCTATAAAATCCCAACATGCTCAACCAAGGCATGACACAAAAGAGGGCAAGAATCACTACAACAAACAACTAACAAAAACTAGCATAGCACCATGGATCACTAGGGAAAGAAGTCACAAAATGGCATCCCACACACTATTTCAGACTTAGTGAAAATTACACCTCATGAAAGTGCAGTTTTCGATCTGAAGCCATATTGACAACAGCAAAACATATAGCTACAGGACTCCAAATGGCATGAAAATTCACAGCATGCTAGAGAAACACAAGGGCTACAACTAACTCCATTGGACCAACCTCAAAAGAGCTACAAATCACAAGATACAAGCAAGACAAGACATCAACAAAATATAACAGATTCCAAACTTTGAAATATTTCAGCTCCTCCAAATCAGCACTATTTCTAGCAACTTGAGGGCGATCAAACCACACCTAAACATGCTTTTCTATTGCAACCAAAAATACCAGGGGCTAGAGTAAACACCCAAGAACAACTCCCTAGGTTACAACTCCGTCAAACGAAGCACGGAATAAATCCTACGAATTAAACAAAAGGGCATCACGGCAAAATATCGCGGGAACTAACTTGCTCTAATGCTAAAACTAATTGCACAGAAAAATGCCATGGATTTTTCTACCCCGAAAACATATAAAATATGTGGGGTTGCGCACAAAAATAATGCCACACGAAAATGCGAGATAATCACCTATACACTGAAAAATAATCTAGTGGCAATCCCTACACGCAAAAATACCAACAACCGCTCTAAAATACATGGCTAATGGGTCCCTAGAGCATGAACGTTTCTAATACGGCATACGAGCAATCCGGACTTGCGCGAAAATTAAATACGGGGCGAAACCTACTGAAACAGCACGCAAAACGATGCATTAGCCACTTCAAACTACCTCAAATAACTATGCAAGTTAGAAATTTGAAATCTAAGCGGAATTATACACAAATTCCATACGCTACACATTCTGATCCGACACACGTATTAAAAGATACGGGCATCTAAATATTTACCTATTTTCCTGGAATTTATATTATTCCGAAAAATCCCTAAAAGGAAAAAGAAATCTACCGGGCCTAAACTTCTAACAGGCCAAAAGAACAAAGGCGCAACATTGGCAAAATACGCCACGGGCGGGGAATACCTTGGGGGAGGCCACTGGGCCGGTTCGAGATGGGCTACGGGGAGGAGCCTGGGCAGGCCGAGGCGGTTGGGCCGGCCCACAGCGGCGACGGGGCTGTGGCGAGCGGGAGGGCTAGCGTCTCCTCCCTCGTGCTCCCGCGAACCACAGCAGGGGCGGCGCTGGCTCCCGTGGCGATGGAAAGGGGCACCGGCGAGGGGAGGAGGCGACCGGATCTGGTTGTTGCGGGGCCCTTCCCGGCGTCGGCCGACGGGGCCTGATGCGGTGGACGATGGGGGAACCAAGGCAGGGCGTGGGGCGGCGGCCATGGCGGCGAGAAGTTGCGGGGAGGCGGCGAACGCTCGATCTGGCGGCGGTTGCCGGTGCGGGACTCGAGGGGGCGGCGAGGAGGCGGCGCAGAGGGGCAACGGCGGCGGCCTAGGGCGGAGTGGCGCGCGCAGGAGGAGAGGCGGGGCTCAGCGGCTCGGCTGCTGCCTCGGGCACGGGCGGCGCAGAGCGCTACGGGCGGCGGCGGCCGGATGGGCCCACCCGGGCCCAATCTGGGCTCGGCGGGCCCGCGGTGGCTGGTGGGTGGAGGGACGAGAGAGAGAGGTGGGTGCGCTGGGTTGGTGGGCGCGGAAATCGATGCAGCCGCTAGGGTTTCCCTAAAATGGCAGGGAGGGCTTCTTTTATAGGAAGGGCTAGGATGGAGTGTATATGGGGGTTTTTCGACCCTCCGGTCGCGATCGTGCGGTCCTATCCAAGAGGCGGGTTAGGGTTAGGTGTGTAGAGTGGCGTTGGCTAAGATGAGAGGGGAGTGGTGTGGCGCGGCAACGATTTTTGAAAACACCGACAAACATCCGTCGAATAACCGAAGACGGTGCCACTACGGTCGACCGTTCGGGTACCAGGCGAACTCCGATCGCGACGAAATTCGACAGGCGGCCTATCTATATTAAAATAACACCGCACGTCAAATCTCACCCCAATCAGAGAAAGTTTTACCCACACTTTAAAAACAGGGTTACGACGGTGCCGCGGGCGCGTGCGTGAGCGGTCGGGCTCAGAACGGACAACGACGCGAAACGGCAACTAACATCGGATGCAAGTTTGAAAACTGGCGGCAACGGAGATGCCGATGCAATGCAGATGATGCGCCTGATGCGATGATGATGCGACAAAAGAAAATAGACACACGACAAAAACGGAATAGAAGGGGAATCTTCTGGAACGTCGGCATCGGGCTGTCACACACACATCAGGTGCGGTACACAACTTGGCATACTTTAGAGCCTACGGCTAAGGCATAGGGGACGACCTTCGTCCTTTCTCTTTCTTCTGCCGTGGTAGGGATTTTGTTTCTTACTCAAATTCACACCATACAACACAACCAAGAACTCCTTCTTTGCTGATCTTTTTTGAACTCCTTCAAAAACTTGTCAAGGCATGCATTTCATTGAAAGTTCTATTAAGCGTTTTGATCTATCTCCATAGATCTTGACGCTCAATGTTCAAGTAGCTCTATCCAGGTTTTCCTTTGAAAAACTCCTTTCAAACAACCCTTTATTCTTTACAGAAATTCTACATTACTTCCGATACACAATATGTCAACCACATATACTTATGAGAAGTTCTATAGTGCTCCCACTCACGTCCTTGAAAATACAAGTTTCTCATAAACCTTGTATAAACCTAATAGCTTTGATCATCTCATCAAAGCGTATATTCCAACTACGAGATGCTTGCACGAGTCCATAGAAGGATCGCTGGAGCTTGCATACTTGTTAGCATCTTTAGGATCGACAAAACCTTCTAGTTGTATCACATACAAGCTTTCCTCAATGAAACCATCGAGGAAACAATGTTTTGATATCCTATGTGCAATATTTCATAAATAATGCAACAACTGCTAACATAATTCCAACGGATTTTTAGCATTGCTACGAGTGAGAAAGTCTCATCATAGTCAACTCTTTGAACTTGTCGGAAACATCTTTGCGACAAGTCGAGCTTTTCTTAATAGTGACTTTTCACCATCATCGTCTTTCTTCCTTTTAAAGATCCATCTTTACTTAATAGTCTTGAGACCATCAAGTAGTTCTTCCAAAGTCTACATTTTGTTGTATCCTCTCTCGGATTTCATGATCTCCAGCCATTTGCCGGAATCCGGGCCCACCATCGCTTCTCCGTAGCTCGTAGGTTCATTGTTGTTCAATAACATGACCTTCAAGACAGGGTTACCTTACCACTCTGTAGTAGTACGTGACCTTGTTGACCTACAAGATTTGTAGTAACTTGATCCGAAGCTTAATGATCACCATCATCAGTTTCCACTTCAATTGGTGTAGGCGCCACAGGAACAACTTCATGTGCCCTGCTACACACTGGTTGAAGTGATGGTTCAATAACCTCATCAAGTCCCACCACCCTCCCACTCAATTCTTTCGAGAGAAACCTTTCCTCGAGAAAGGACCCATTTCTAGAAACAAACACTTTGCTTCCGGATCTGAGATAGGAGATGTACCCAACTGTTTTGGATATCCTATGAAGATGCATTTATTGTTGGGGAACGTTGCATGGGAAGCAAAAAAATTCCTACGCACACGAAGTCCTATCATGGTGATGTTCATCTACGAGAGAGAGATCGGATCCACATACCCTTGTAGATCACTAAGCGTAAGCGTTAATAAACGCAGTTGATGTAGTGGTACGTCTTCACGATCCGTCCCACGAACCGTCCCACGATCCGTCCCGATCAAGTGTCGAACGGACGGCACCTCCGCGTCCCGCATACGTACAGCTCGATGACGATCTCCGCCTTCTTGATCTAGCAAGAGAGATGGGGAAATAGATGAGTTCTCCGACAGCGTGACGGCGCGTCGGTGATGGTGATGATCTAAACTTGCACGGCTCCGCTCGAGCTCCGTAGAAAACCGGTCTAGAGGAAGAACTACAATCTAGAGGAGAGGGCAGCACGTGGCAAAGTTGTTTCTCAAAATCCCTAAACCTGTAGTATATATAGGAGGAGGGGGGAGGCAGCCTTGGTGCGCCAAGGAGGGCCTCCTTGGGTCGACCGAAGTGGGGAAGGGAGGAGTCCTCCTCCAATCCCACTTGGATTAGGACTCCTTCCTTATTTTCCCACCTCTTTTGGATTTTCCACTTTTTCCTCATAGGTTTTCCTTGGATGACTTTGTCAGCCCATTATACCTTATTGCGCATCCAATAAATGCATGTGGACCCCTTGGGGGCGTGGTGGGCCCATCCAGTGGGCCCCCGGAACCCATTCGTCACTCCCGGTACACTGTCGACATTGCCCGGAAATCTTCCGGAATCCAAACACCAGCTTCCTATATATCAATCTTTGTTTCCGGACCATTCCGGAACTCCTCGTGACATTAGGGATCTCATCCGGGACTCCTAACAAAACTTCGGTCACCAACACATATAACTCAACTATACCAAAACGTCACCGAACCTTAAGTGTGCAGACCCTGCGGGTTCGAGAACTATGCAGACATGACTTGAGACACTCCCCGGTAAATAACTAACGGCGGGGCCTGGATGTCCATATTGGCTCCTACATATTATACGAAGATCTCCATCGGTTGAACCTCTATGTCAAGGATTCGTATAATCCCGTATGATATTCCCTTTGTCCTTTGGTATGTTACTTGCCCGAGATTCGATCGTCGGTATCTCTATACCTAGTTCAATATCGTTACCGGCAAGTCTCTTTACTCGTTCCGTAATACAATATCTCGTGACTAACTTCTTAGTCACATTGCTTGCAAGGCTTAATGTGATGTTGTATTATGGAGTGGGCCCCAAGATACCTCTCCGTCACACGCAGTGACAAATCCCAGTCTTGATCCATGCCCACCCAACAGACACCTTTGGAGATACCTGTAGAGCATCTTTATAGTCACCCAGTTATGTTGCGACGTTTGATAACCCACAAGGTATTCCTCTGGTGTCCGGGAGTTGCATGATCTCATGGTCATAGGAACAGATACATTGACATGCAGAAAACAGTAACAATAAGCTGAGACAATCATATGCTATGTTTATAGTTTGGGTCTTGTCCATCACATCATTCTCCCAATGATGTGATCCCGTTACCAAGTGACAACACTTGTCTATGGTCAGGAAACCTTGACCATCTTTGATCAACAAGCTAGTCAACTAGAGGCTTACTAGGGACAGTGTTTTGTCTATGTATCCACACATGTATTTGAGTTTCCAATCAATACAGTTATAGCATGGATAATAAATGATTATCATGAGCAAAGAAATATAATAATAACTAATTTATTATTGCCTCTAGGGCATATTTACAACAGTCTCCCACTAGCACTAGAGTCAATAATATAGTTCACATCACTATGTGATTTTAATGAATCCAACACCCGTACAGTTCTGGGGTTTGATCACGTCTTGCTTGTGAGAGAGGTTTTAGTCAACGAGTCTGAACCTTTAAGATCCGTGTGTGCTTTACAAATCTCTATGTTATCCTGTAGATGCTGCTAGTACGTGCTATTTGGAAATATTCCAAATGACTGCTCTACTATACGAATCCGGTTTACTACTCAGAGTTAATCGGATTAGTGTCAAAGCTTGCATCGACGTAACCCTTTACGATGAACTCTTTAATCACCTCCATAATCGAGAAAAATTCCTTTGTCCAGTAGTTACTAAGGATAACTTTGAACGATGTTCAGTGATTCAATCCTGGATCACTCTTTGTACCCCTTGACAGACTCATGACAAGGCACACATCAGGTGCGGTACACAGCTTGGCATACTTTAGAGCCTACAACTAAGGCATAGGGGACGACCTTCGTCCTTTCTCTTTCTTTTGCCGTGGTCGGGATTTTGTGTCTTACTCAAATTCACACCTTACAACACAACCAAGAACTCCTTTGTTCATCTTTTTTGAACTCCTTCAAAAACTTGTCAAGGCATGCATTTCATTGAAAGTTCTATTAAGCGTTTTGATCTATCTTCATAGATCTTGATGCTCAATGTTCAAGTAGCCCTATCCAGGTTTTCCTTTGAAAAAATCCTTTCAAGGAACCCTTTATACTTTACACAAATTCTACATTACTTCCGATCAACAATATGTCAACCACATATACTTATGAGAAATTCTATAGTGCTCCCACTCACTTCCTTGGAAATACAAGTTTCTCATAAATCTTGTATAAACCCAATAGCTTTGATCATCTCGTCAAAGCGTATATTCCAACTCTGAGATGCTTGCACGAGTCCATAGAAGGATCGTTGGAGCTTGCATACTTGTTAGCATCTTTAGGATCGACAAAGCCTTTTGGTTGTATCACATACAACCTTTCCTCAAGGAAACCATCGAGGAAACAATGTTTTGATATCCTATGTGCAATATTTCATAAATAATGCAGCAACTGCTAACATAAATCCAACGGATTTTTAGCATTGCCATGAATGAGAAATTCTCATCATAGTCAACTCTTTGAACTTGTCGGAAACATCTTTGCGACAAGTCGAGCTTTTCTTAATAGTGACTTTTCACCATCATCGTCTGTCTTCCTTTTGAAGATCCATCTTTACTTAATAGTCTTACGACCATCAAGTAGTTCTTCCAAAGTCTACACTTTGTTTTCATACACGGATCCTCTCTCGGATTTCATGGCCAACAACCATTTGCCGGAATCTAGGCCCACCATCGCTTCTCCATAGCTCGTAGGTTCATTGTTGTTCAACAACATGACCTCCAAGACAGGGTTACCGTACTACTCTGTAGCAGTACGCGACCTTGTCGACCTACGAGGTTTGTAGTAACTTGATCCTAAGCTTAATGATCACTATCATCAGTTTCCACTTCAATTGGCGTAGGCGCCACTTGAACAACTTCCTACGCCCTGCTACACACTAGTTGAAGTGACGGTTTAATTACCTCATCAAGTTCCACCACCCTCCCACTCCATTCTTTCGAGAGAAACCTTTCCTCGAGAAAGGCCCCATTTCTAGAAACAAACACTTTGCTTCCAGATCTGAGATAGGAGATGTACCCAACTGTTTTGGATATCCTATGAAGATGCATTTATCTGATTTGGGTTCGAGCTTATCAGACTATATTTTTTTCACATAAGCGTCGTAGCCCCAAACTGTCAAGAAACGACAACTTAGGTTTCTCCAAACCATAGTTCATACGGTGTCATCTCAACCGAATTACGTGGTGCCCTATTTAAAGTGAATGCGGTTGTCTCTAATGCCTAACCCAAAACGGTAGTGGTATTTCGATAAGAGACATCATAGTATGCGCTATATCCAATAGGGCGCGGCTATGACGTTCGGACACACCATCACACTATCCAATAGGGCGCGGCTATGACGTTTCCACATTGTCTTAACTGTGTACCAAAACTCGCAACTCAGATATTCATATCTATGATCATATCATAGACAGATTATCCTCTTGTCACGACGATCTTCTCTCTGAAATAGATTTGAACTTTTCAATATTTCAGACTTGTAATTCATCAAGTAAATACTCTTGTATCTACTCGAATCATGAGTGAAGTAAGAACATAACGATATCCACTGCATGCCTCAGCACTCATTGGACTGCACACATCAAAATGTATTACTTCCAACAAGTTAATTTATTGTTCCATCTCACTAGAAAACGAGGCCTTGAGTCATCTTGCCCATGTGGTATGATTTGCATGTCTCAAGTGATTCAAAATCAAGTGAGTCCAAACAATCCATCCGCATGGAGTTTCTTCATGCGTTAATACCAATAGGTATGGTTGCATGTTTCAAACGTTTCAAAAATGAGTGAGTACAAAGATCCATCACTATGGAGCTTCTTCATGCATTTTATACCAACATGACTCAAGCGGCAGTGCCACAAGTAAGTGGTACTATCATTACTACTTTGTATCTTTTGGCATCAATATTATGAACATGTGTAGCACTACGATCGAGATTCAATAAACCATTGAAGGTAATTATTCAAGCAAATAGAATAACCATTATTATCTTTAAATGAATAATCGTATTGCAATAAACACGATCTAATCATGTTCATGCTCAACGCAAACACCAAATAACAATTATTTAGGTTTAACATCAATCCCGATGGTAGAGGGAGTGTGCGATGTTTGATCACATCAACCTTAGAATTACTTCCAACACACATCGTCACCTCACCCTTGCTAGTATCCTTTTAATCCGTAGCTATAACTTCGAGTTACTAACACTTAGCAACTGAACCGGTATCTAATACCCTGGTGCTACTAGGAATACTAGTAAGGTACACATCAATATCAGGTATATCCAATATACTTTTGTCGACTTTGCCAGCCTTCTCATCTACCAAGTATCTAGGGTAGTTTCGCCTCAATGACCGTTTCCCTCATAACAGAAGCACTTAGTCTCAGGTTTGGGTTCAAACTTGGGTTTCTTCATTAGAGCAGCAATTGGTTTGCCGTTTCATGACGTATCCCTTCTTGCCCTTGCCCTTCTTGAAACTAGTGGTTTTACTAACCATCAACATTTGATGCTCCTACTTGATTTCTACTTTCGCAGTGTCTAACATTGCGAATAGCTCAAGGCCCAAGTCACTTCTTTGAAGAAAGACTTGGAAAAGAGTCATGAAGGGATGTGCACACTCAACAATGTCTTGTGTGGGAAAAAATGCATGAATGACAAAGATGGGCTTGGATTCAACTCCAACAAGAAGAAGAAGTCCAAAAACTTAAAGAAGAAGGGCCAAGAACAAGTCAAGAATTTGGCCAAGATTATTTGCTTCAAGTGCAAAATTAAAGGGCACCATGTTAGATCTTGCCCACTAAATAAGAAGCCCCAAAGTCACAAGCAACAAGGGAAGCGGCCACAAGTTCAATCACATACTCAACTACAAGTTGAAGAAAGACCCCTTCCCAAGAAGACCCAAGCCAACACTCCTCATATTGAGAAATCAATAGGGAAGCAATTAAAGGGTAGATGTTGCTACTTATGTCATGAGAAGGGTCACTTCGCTTCTTCTTGCACGAGAGGTAATTTATCCAACCCAATCATTATTGATGATATCTATTCTCTTGGGAAGGATAAGGTTGTCAATGTGTTTGCCAAGTTTGTTGGTACTTAAAGTGGTGTCAAGAAAAGTACCATTTGGGTTGCCAAGCCTATTGTGACTAACCTCTTAGGACCCAACGTGGTTGGGGACCAACAAGCTCAAACTTGATCAATAGGTGAATGTGGAGGACATTAGAGACTTGGATACATAATGAAGAATTAAGGGGTCTTCATCATTCATATTATCTCAAGCCAAGTCATTTGGATTATCGAGTGCCGTGGGTATAAGTCTGACAGTAGAAGTACGGGGTACGAAAGTATATGGGCAGAGCCTTAGCTACGGCGAGGATGTATGAGTTCAGGCCCCTCTATGGTGGAGGTAAAAGCCCTACGTCTCAGTGCTCTTGGGAGCTTTGTGTCGAGTGAATAAAGGGATTACATCAAGTGCCAACCCATGTACCAGTGGTGAAGGACGGCTTATATAGAGTGCGTTGCCCTTCTTAATGGCCCGGTGGACAAGGGTGGAGTAGTGGCGAGTAAACGCTGGCGTTACAGGTAACGTAAGCTTTAAATGCTAGTTATGGTGTATGAAAACGTACGACTGTTGCCCTCCTGGGAGGTTACGACGTACAGAGTGAATTCCAGTCGGTACGTTATATATGCTCCGAGTGGATCGTCGCCGACTGGATGATGGGGGCGTCCTTAGTTCAGTCGGAACTGTCTAAGGGCCTTGTCCTCTATGAAGGGTAGTCCTTGGGTAGGACCTATAGGGCAGACCTATGACCCTACCCTGGGACTATAACCCCATCATTAGTCCCCGAATGGATCGGGGTTGGAACGATGAAGTGATGTCCGGAGTTTGGAGCCGACTGGTATTGAGGTGATCTTAGCGTTGTTTGCCTCGATCCATTTTATCTTTGCAGCTAGTGATCCGAGTGAATATGCAAACGAAACGAACCGTGAGGGACCGATTGCTTCCGCGGAATCTTTCGACGTGACTGGTCATACTGACAGCGCCGGATTTTCCGGGATCCTTGCCGCGCGCTCAGCGGGGATGACGACATCGCCATCGAGTAAATTTTGCCTCCTCGATTACCGCGCCGCGATGTTCACCACTAATCTTGCAGCAGCCGGTTGGGAGGATAAGATCTTGGGCCCACTTGTAGGTGACTCAGTCGGAGGCCTATTAAAGCCTTCCCGGCGGACCTTCCTGTTGTGTTGCTTGTCTTCCTCCCATCGATCTCGCCTCCCCGCAACTCCCTGCACACCTCTAGCCACCTCCTTCCCCTCCTCCTCTACGGATCCATCGCCCTCGCCATGACGAAGGGGCAGACCAGCAAGCTCGAGGCGAAGAAGAAGAAGAAGGGGGCGGCCTCCACTCAGCGGCGGCAGCGGGCGTTGCCGGCGGGCTGGACCCAGGGGGACTTCCTCCCCTTCGGGGTGAGCGGGAACGACGTGCTGGAGCTGGTGGAGCACGACATGGTCGCCAACAAGTCTTGGAGGCTGCCGGAAGGCGAGATGGAGCCGACGCCGAAGGAGGGGGAGCGCGTTCTGCTGCTCAGCCACGTGGCCAGAGGTTTCTCCCTGCCTCCCCATCCTTTATTCCGAGGTATCATGAATTACTTCGGGGCGCAGCTCCATCACTTTCTGCCGAATGCGATAGCTCATCTTTCCGCATTCATCACCCTCTGCGAGTGCTTCATAGGATGTCCTCCCCACTGGGGGCTCTTAAAATATGTTTTCTCCGCTAGATCTCAAACTGTTAAGAAGCTTAGCCAGTCCAATGATAAGACACACATCCTCCAGCTCTGCGCGGGTTTAGGATTTCAGAAAAAACGAAAAGTAGTTATCCCTCCCTTCAGCTATCCGAGTCGGTTAGGAACTGGCAATCGTCCTGGTTCTATTGCCAGGACATTGCCTGCCCGAATGCTTCGAGTGGGTTACCACCCTTCAGTTTAGACCGCCCAGGCCCTCCCAGGAAGCTAGCGCTCTCTAAGGGAGAAAGAACTCAGATCCAGCCTTTGGTCGACGCGCCGATAGCCGTCGTTCGGAAGGGAGTCACCGGCATGGACCTGTTGGAGACTTTTCTGGGTCGACGCATCCAGCCGCTCCAGGCCCGAGACCACGCAATGTGGCATTACACGGGGCCTTCGGATACCACTCGGTCCCATCCTGAAGACGTGAGCGAGGAGACCATGAGTGCATGGGTCCGCAACATCACGGGCACATGTGATAACCCCGTGGGAGCTCGGCGGGTGAAGGCCTTCCGCGCCGAAAATCCTCCTCTGAATGAGGTGAGTACATGTCGTCGAGTGCTTTTAACCTTCTCAGTTTTATTGCTTTTCTTGTCTCGCTGACTGACGTTGCCGACTGTGTTTTGTGCAGGAGTGGACGAACTAGCATTCTGCAGTCTCAAATGGGAATCCGGTCGAGGAAGAAGAAGGCAGCATGGAGGGTAGCGCGGATAGTGCCGAGTACGTCTCTGACAGTAGGGAGACGTAGGAGGAAACAAAAGAGGAGGAGGAGGAGAGTGAAGAGCAGAGCTCGTCACCCTCACCACCAGAACACCGAACCAAGCACCGTCATGACCCCGCTGTTCCGCCGGCTCCTCCCGTGGCCCCGAATGCTCGGAGTGTGAAGAGAACCAGGGGTGCTTCTGCCGAGCCCGTGAATCAGCCGTCCAAGGTGGCTAAACCCAGCGGGTCTAAACCTCGGAAAGCTTTGCTCCGGATGAGGGTCGCTGTTCCGGTCGCCTCAGCGTAAGTATCTTTGCTCTTCCATCTTCCTTCAGTATCCGATTGGACTCTTCTTTTTGGGAATTCATGTTTACCCGTCGAATGGATTTCACTCAACAGAGCTGCTACCTCCGCCACCTCTCTGCCGCGTCAGGGTGACGATCCCATGGACACTGGTAACGCCGCCACGTCCCAGCAAGGTACGTTGTCATGACTCCGAGAGCTGTATTACCGTTTCACGAGTGCTGTCTTTGATCTTGATCTTTTTCTGTATTTTTATTTTGTTCAGTCGAGCTTCCTTCGGAGGTGATCCATCTGGACGACGACGACCAAAGGAGGTCGGAACCAGCTTTGGCGCCTGTCCCTGGGGTTATCCAACCTGCTGCCAATCCCGCCATGAACGTGCCGCCGACTGAGACAGTGGCCCTCACGGTGGAACCGACTGGAGTAGAGCTCGGGATGCCCAGGGAGCTCGGGATACCTAGGGCGCCTTCTGCCACGTCGGGTCCGTCGGCTGTTCAATATGATGCCCGACGCCTCCCGGAAGATCAAGTAGGAGCCGCCAAGGACGCCATGGTACAAGTGGAGCTGGTGGTGGGCGACGCCAAGGGAGCATATGCCTCCATTGCGTCCCTGTACAAGAAGAGCTTGGAGCTTCGGGGTGATATCCGAGTAAGTGCGCTAGTAAGTGTTTACATTCCTCTTGGTGCCCACTAGGGGTTTCAGCGAGATATTCGGATACAGTAGGTTGATTTTCCAGTGGGTTCACTCCGTGTGAACCCAGTGGGTGTAGTCCCCGAGACTTCTGTCGAGTGCTTGCACCGGCAGTTGTCTTTATATGTATTTTCCATAATCTGTACAGATCAGAGTTGATCTGCCCGAATGGTACCAGTGGGGGCACGCCGAGTGCACCCACTGGGTGTAGTCCCCGAGAGTAGTGTTACTCGGGTCAAGTAATAGTAATCTCATAGTGTTGTTGGTTTGCTATGGAGCTCAATGGGACCGACCTGTTCGAGCTTCATACCAGTGGGATCACTCTCAGTGAACCCACTGGGTGTAGTCCCCGAGACCGCTGTCGATTGCCTGCATCGGCACGGATCTGAAGAATTTTGAGTTTTGATTGTTTTGTCATATCTGTCGAGACTTTTTCCTTGTTGAATCTGGCTGATCCTCCCTTTGTGTCTCTTTGACAGAAGACTTGTGAAATGGGATCGGCCTATAATGCTGTGAAGGCTGAGAAGACTCAACTTGCTGCCGACTTGGAGGTAGCTGTGAATGATCTGGCTGGCATGAAGAAGGCTCTCACTGAACGAGAAAAATCTTTGGAGGAATCTCGGGAGACTAACAAGGCACTGCTAGACGAGGTAGAAAAAATGAAGAAGGAGAGATCTGAATGGATGGGCCAGCTGAAGTTAATGAACACTCGGTGCAGAGCGCAGGAGAACTACGTCGGCGACTGGACGAAGAAGATGGTCGCACTTCTTGGTGGTAAGTTGCTTGCCGAGTGCTCTTTGACTTTGGAGTTCACTCCACGCTTATTTTCTCCCTGTCTTTTCTTTGCAGATTTTTGTCGGGACGTTGAAGCCGAAACTGCCAAAATTGAACGGTCGCTTGGGCAACCGAATGTTCCACTCGGTGATGAAGCTAACCGGGACATGTTCCGAGTGAATTCCCGCCTTAACAAGGTGGGTCCTTTCATTGGTCGCCTGAGAGGAGTTGTCTGCCGAATTGACAAAGAGATGTGGCCTGAAGATGACTCCCGGAATGAGATAGAGGGGTTGATGACTCGACTGGAGGATGTTCCAAGCAGAGTGCAGGCATGGAAGAAGTCTGCCGCTCAGTGTGGCGCGGACGTGGCGCTGTCTCTGGTCCGAGTGCATTGTAAGGAAGCCCGTGAAGACAAGCTGAAGACGTTGCAGGTCGCCAACACCAAGAAGCTTCGATTTGAAGACTTTATGGAGACCTTCCTCGACACGGCCACTCGGATTGCAGATGGGATCGACCTCGACACCTTCGTGGAGCCTGCCAGCCCCGGCGATGCTTGATTTACTTTATGCTGAACGCGCATTTACCTCGGTATGCCGAGTGGAGTTTGTATCAAACTTTGACACGATTTTGGCTCGTGGTTTTTGTTTAGGCGACTCAGCTAAGCCTCCGAGTGTAACTTGTGTGCCTACTCGGAGGAAGCTTTTTACTAAGGCAACTCTGGTTCGCAGCTAAGTCTCCGAGTGTGACTTGAAATGCACACTCGGAGCAAGTTGTTTACTTAGGCGACTCTGAGTCGCAGCTAAGTCTCCGAGTGTGACTTTTGGTGCACACTCGGAGTTAGTTTTTACTTAGGCGACTCTGAGTCGCAGCTAAGTCTCCGAGTGTGACTTTTGGTGCACACTCGGAGCAAGTTGTTTACTTAGGCGACTCTGGGTCACAGCTAAGTCCCCGAGTGCGACTTTTGGTGCACACTCGGAGCGAGTTTTTACTTAGGCGACTCTGGGTCGCAGCTAAGTCCCCGAGTGTGACTTTTGGTGCACACTCGGAGCGAGTTTTTACTTAGGAGACTCTGGGTCGCACCTAAGTCCCCGAGTGTGACTTTTGGTGCACACTCGGAGTGAGTCTTTACTTAGGCGACTCTGGGTCGCAGCTAAGTCCCCCAGTGTGACTTTTCGTGCACACTCGGAGCGAGTTGTTTACTTAGGCGACTCTGGGTCGCAGCTAAGTCCCCGAGTATGACTTTTGGTGCACACTTGGAGCGAGTTTTTACTTAGGCGACTCTGGGTCGCAGGTAAGTCTCCGAGTGTGACTTTTCGTGCACACTCGGAGCGAGTTTTTACTTAGGCGACTCTGGGTCGCACCTAAGTCCCCGAGTGTGACTTTTGGTGCACACTTGGAGCGAGTCTTTACTTAGGCGACTCTGGGTTGCAGCTAAGTCCCCGAGTGTGACTTTTGGTGCAAACTCGGAGCGAGTTGTTTACTTAGGCGACTCTGGGTCGCAGCTAAGTCCCCGAGTGTGACTTTTGGTGCACACTCGGAGCGAGTTTTTACTTAGGCGACTCTGGGTCGCAGCTAAGTCTCCGAGTGTGACTTTTCGTGCACACTCGGAGCGAGTTGTTTACTTAGGCGACTCTGGGTCGCAGCTAAGTCCCCGAGTGTGACTTTTGGTGCACACTCGGAGTTAGTTTTTTAGACCGGAGTCTGCAAACGCGGAAGAATTTTGAATCGGCAAGAAATTAATCCGCTTTGTATTACTTCGATGACATTTGTTCTTTATATTGTCTCTGTCGGCGGTTATGTGTAGAAGCGCTTCGGTAGATCTCCATTCCATGCTCGCGGCTCGTCCCTCTCCCTGTCGAGGTTGTAGAGTCGATATGCTCCGTTGTTCAGCACCTTAGAAATGATGAACGATCCTTCCGATGCGGGAGCCAACTTGTGTGGTCTCTGTTGATCCACTCGGTGCACCAGGTCGCCTGCTTGGAACGTGCGGCTCCCGACGTGCCGCGCATGAAATCGCCGCAGACCTTGTTGATAAATTGTTGAACGGATTAATGCCATCTTGCGCTCCTCTTCTAAAAGGTATACTCCATCTTGCCTGGCTTGCTCTGCTTCGGCTTCGGAGAAGAGTTCGATTCGTGGAGAGTTGTGAAGCAAGTCACTCGGAAGGACCGCCTCTGCTCCATAAACGAGAAAAAACGGGGATCACCCTGTCGATCTATTCGGAATTGTTCGGAGGCCCCACAGCACCGAAGGCAGCTCGGCGACCCATGCGCCGACGGCATGTCCAACTTCCCGCAGGAGTCGAGGCTTCAACCCTTGAAGAATGAGTCCATTCGCCCGCTCCGCTTGTCCATTTGTTTGGGGGTGCGCAACGGATGCAAAATCAACTCGGATACCTTGGCCTGCGCAAAAACCTTTGAACCTGTCCGAGTCAAAGTTTGTGCCATTGTTGGTGATTATGCTGTGTGGAACCCCGTATCTGGCGATGATGTCTCTGATAAATTTGATGGTCGTAAGGGCATCAAGCTTCTTGATAGGCTTGGCTTCAATCCACTTGGAAAATTTGTCGACTGCTACCAGCAGATGGGTGAATCCTCCTTGGCCTATTCTGAATGGTCCGACTGTATCTAATCCCCACACGACGAATGGCCAAGAAAGGGGAATTGTCTTCAGCGCGGACGTTGGCTTGTGGGACTTGTTTGAATAGAACTGGCAACCCTCACAACGGTCGACTATATCTTTTGCCATTTCATTCGCCTGCAACCAGAAGAAAACAGCTCTGAACGCTTTGGCGACGATTTCCCTTGAGGAGGCATGATGACCGCAGGGTCCCGAGTGAATTTCTTCCAAAATTAACTGTCCCTCCTCAGGAGAGATACAACGCTGAAGGACGCCTGAAACACTTCCTCTGTATAATTGGTCACCAATGACGGTGAAGGACTTCGACCTGCGAACGATTTGCCTAGCTTGGACCTCGTCTTCCGGTAACTCTGGCCTCAGGATGTACGCAATGAATGGCACAGTCCATTCGGGAATAACAGCTAGAATCTCCATGACCAGGTCAACCACAGCAGGAACTTCGACTTCAGTCTGATCTGCTGAGCTCTTCGGTTGCACAGGCTCCTCAGTAAAAGGATCTTCTTTTACCGAGGGGAGGTGTAGGTGCTCGAGGCAGACATCACTCGGGACAGGTCTCCGTGTGGATCCAAGTTTTGCCAATTCATCTGCTGCTTGGTTTTTCAGTCGAGGAACATGGTGAAGTTCCAGACCTTCGAACTTCTTCTCGAGCTTTCTTATTGCGTTGCAGTATGCAGTCATGGTGGGATTCCTTACGTCCCACTCCTTCATTACTTGATTAACCACTAGATATGAGTCGCCATAGACCATCAGGCGACGGACGCCGAGTGTGATGGCCATGCGCAACCCGTAAAGGAGAGCTTCGTACTCTGCTTCGTTGTTGGAAGAATCAAAATGGATCTGCAACACATACTTGATTTTATCACCTTTCGGGGATATGAGTACTACGCCGGCGCCGGAGCCATTCAACATCTTGGATCCATCGAAGAACATGGTCCAATGAGCCGAGTAGATGTGAGTCGGTTGCTGTTGTTCTACCCATTCTGCTATAAAGTCAGCAAGAGCTTGAGACTTTATAGCTTTCTTGGCTTCGAACTTGATGTCGCAGTATAGCATCTCCATTGCCCACTTTGCCACTCGGCCTGATGCGTCCTGATTGTGGAGAATTTCTGACAACGGAGCATCAGATATGACAGATACCGAGTGGTCTTGGAAATAATGAGCCACCTTCTTTGCAGTCATGTAGATCCCATAAATAAGCTTCTGATAATGGGGATACCTCTGCTTGGAAGGAGTCAGGACTTCGGAAACATAATATACTGGCCGCTGAACCTTGTACGCTCTGCCTTCTTCTTCGTGTTCGACTGTCAGAACGGTGCTGACGACTTGATTTGTAGCCGCGATGTACAGAAGAAGGGGTTCTTTACTGAGCGGGGCAGTAAGAACCGGCTGGGTGGAAAGCAGGGCTTTGAGGTCGTCGAATGCGGTTTGGGCTTCGTCTGTCCACTCGAAGGTATCAGACTTCTTCATGAGTCGGTACACAAGGTAACGCCTTCTCGCCGAGTCGAGCGATAAACCTGCTCAAAGCCGCTAGGCAACCTGTGAGCTTTTGTACGTCATGTACTCTTACCGGCCGCTCCATTCGAACAATGGTCCCGATCTTTTCGGGGTTGACGTCGATCCCTCGTTCGGAAACGAAGAAACCGAGTAACTTCTCGCTAGGAACGCCGAATGAACACTTGGCTGGGTTGAGCCTGATATCGTACCTGCGTAGGTTGGCGAATGTTTCTGCCAAGTCAGTCAGCAGGTCGGAACCTTTGCGTGACTTGACTACGATATCATCCATATATGCCTCCACATTTCGACCAATCTGGTCTAGGAGGCATTTTTGGATCATTCGCATAAAAGTTGCTCTTGCATTCTTCAAACCAAATGGCATAGTGATGTAACAGAAGCACCCGAATGGGGTGATGAAAGATGTTTTTAATTCATCTGGACCATACAGACGGATCTGATGATAGCCCGAATAGGCATCAAGGAAGGATACGCGCTCGCAACCCGCAATCGAATCAACAATTTGATCAATGCGGGGGAGCGGGAAGTGGTCTTTCGGACAGACCTTATTAAGGTTCTTGAAATCGATGCATATACGGAGAGACTTGTCCTTCTTGGGCACCATGACCACATTAGCGAGCGACTCGGAGTGGTGTACCTCACGAATGAAGTTGGCCGCCAGAAGTTTAGCTACCTCCTCTCCGATTGCTTTTCTCTTGTGCGCGGCGGACCGACGCAGGCGTTCTCGGACGGGCCGAGCGGCAGGATCCACATGCAGTTGGTGCTCAGCCAACTCCCTCGGTACACCTGGCATGTCAGCAGGCTTCCATGCAAAAATGTCCCAGTTCTCACGGAGGAATTGGATGAGCTCGGCTTCCTATTTTGGATCAAGGGTGGTGGAGATGTTTGTTGGGGCGGCGGTGGCATCCGTCGGGTGGACACTTACTTTCTTCGTGTCTCCCGCCGACTGGAATGCGGACTCGGAAGTTGGCTTCTTTGAACGCATCAGGTCGGCGGGGTCGGCAATCTTCTTGTACTCATCCAACTCGAGTACAGCCGTCTGCTGGTCTGCAATTCTCGACCCCTGCTGCAGACACTCCTCGGCCCGCTGCCGATTGCCTGTGACAGTAATCACGCCTTTGGGGCCAGGCATCTTCAGCTTCAAATATACTTAACATGGACGGGCCATGAAACGTACGTATGTCGGACGGCCCAGAATGGCATGGTATGCACTCTGGAAGTCTACCACCTCGAATGTTAACTTCTCTTTGCGGAAGTTCTTGTCAGAGCCGAAAACGGCATCCAACGCAATCTGGCCGAGTGATTTGGCCTTTCTTCCTGGGACGACTCCATGGAATTGCATACTGCTCTCGCTAAGTCTGGACATCGGAATGCCCATTCCCTTGAGAGTATCAGCGTACATGATATTCAAGCCGCTGCCGCCGTCCATGAGGACTTTGCGCAGCCTAACTCCTTCCACCACCGGGTCGACGACCAGAGCTTGCCTCCCTGGGGTGGGTATGTGTGTTTGGTGGTCTGACTGAGCAAAGGTGATTGCAGCCTGTGACCACCTGAGGAACGTGGGAGTGGATGGGATTGCCATGTTTACCTCCCTGTTGACCAGCTTCAGTCGACCTCTGCTTTCTACATCAGCAAAAATCATTAACATTGCATGGACTTGAGGGAACGGATCCTCCTTGTCCTCATCATCTTGCTCGGTGTCTTTCTCACTCGGTTGTCCTTCACCGAATCCTTGGATCAGGAGGTGACACTGCCGAGTGGTATGTTTCGGTAATATGACATTGCCTTCTTCATCCGTCTTCGTGTGGATCGGACACGGTTGATCTAGGATGGAATTTCCTGACTGTTTCTTCTTGGGGGTGTACTGTGCTTTCCCCTTGCCTTTGAACTTAGCGTTTGTAACGACTGCCGCCTCTGCTTGCGGAGTGGATTGAGCTTTCTGTTTCTGCTTCCGACTGATGTTCCCATCTCCATCGGCGACTAACATATGCTTGCCGCTACGTATGTGCTCCTCCTCTTCGCCATTTGCATAGCGCGCGGCTATCTCCATCATCTTGCTCATGGAGATGTCGCCTGTCCGACCAAACTTCAGGTATAGATCTCTGTACCGAACGCCTGCCTTGAAGGCGCAGACTGCTTGGTGCTCTGTAACATTCTCCATCATGTGGTAGAGGGTCGTCCAGCGCTGGATGAAATCGCGCAAGGGCTTGTTTTGCTTCTGGACACAGTGCTGAAGCTCTATGAGACCAGCAGGGCGTTTGCACGTACCCTCGAAGGTCCTGATGAAGACTCGGGACAGATCTGCCCAACTGTAAATGCTTGATGGAGCTAACTGGTTTAGCCAAGCTCGAGTCGAACCGTCGAGCATCAGTGGGAGATGTTTCATGGCGACATGGTCATCTCCGCCACCGGTCTGGACCGCCACTCTGTAGTCGTCTAACCAAGTTTTTGGTTTGGACTCTCCTATGAATTTGCTGATTCCCGTCGCCAATCGGAAGTTGGGAGGGATGTCAGCCGAGCGGATGGCCCGACTGAAGCACTCGGGACCAGAAACAACGGTCCTGCTTCCACTCGGACGGTCTCTATCCTGACCATCACGATGGGCTCGACTTCTATCGACCTTCTTCTGAGTGATATACCCTCTTGCATCAGGCCTTTGATCATGCGCGGCACCGCCCGAACGATGATCATCGTAATGCCAGGGTCCGTAAGGCCCACTCCGCGGAGGAGTACGCGAACGGCGACGATCTTAGGGATGAGACCGAATGGAAAGCAGATTCTGACTCGGGTCCCTGGAACGGCTGCCCCCTCTGCGTCGCTGGTGAGAGTCGGGACTGAAAACCGACCGATGTGTGTTCGCTTGAACGGAACTGTTGTGGATCTTGTTGTGCGATTGGGAGACCGCCGAGTTTTGTTGCTGCACCGTATGTAACAAGGCACGGATCTGCTCGATTCCTCTACCAGCCTCCGAATCAGTCGGCTGGAGAGAATCAGTTATCCTGGCGGTTGCAGCCAAGTTGAGGATGGGTGTGCGGAACACCTCGACGTTGCTCTGGCGAGTGCGTCGACTGGAAGAACGAAGGTGCTGACGACGAGCGCCGGATGATTCTCCGAACTCACGCTCGTTCCGACCAGTCCCGAGGGGACTTTCGTGGGAATCGGCCATGATTACTTCGGCTGCAGGCCCGTGACCCTGATACTCGGAAGGTAGTTCAGTCGGAACTGACTCCAAGCACTGGGATGACGGCGGGACCACAACCGATTCGAGCACCGCCACTTGAGAGGACATGTTTTGTCGCGCTAGGGCGTGTCGCACCCAATGCTGGAGCCGCGAACGACCGGATCGCTTGTTGCAGCGCGTGACGGGGGCGAAGATCGACACCGGGGTCGATGGCTGGAGAAGAAGAACGCCGCAGGAACTGGCACGGAAGTGCGTAGCACCGCGACTCAGAAGCGTCTCGATGTCGAGGGGCGCATCCTGAAGCCATGCCGAATCATTGGCGATGAAGGAGAGTGCACCGAAGAGGATCTCATGACCCATGCACAGATCTCCGCCGGATGACATGACGAAAAGATGAAATCGCAAACTCGCCGAAAGTCGCTTAGACGCCTGCCCCAAGGTGGGCGCCAACTGTCGTGGGTATAAGTCTGACAGTAGAAGTACGGGGTACGAAAGTATATGGGCAGAGCCTTAGCTACGGCGAGGATGTATGAGTTCAATCCCCTCTACGGTGGAGGTAAAAGCCCTAGGTCTCAGTGCTCTTGGGAGCTTTGTGTCGAGTGAATAAAGGGATTACAGCAAGTGCCAACCCCTGTACCAGTGGTGAAGGGCGGCTTATATAGAGTGCGCTGCCCTTCTTAATGGCCCGGTGGACAAGGGTGGAGTCGTGGCGAGTAAACACTGGCGTTACAGGTAACGTAAGCTTTAAATGTTAGTTATGATGTATGAAAACGTACGACCATTGCCCTCCTCGGAGGTTACGACGTACAGAGTGAATTCCAGTCGGTACGTTATATATGCTCCGAGTGGATCGTCGTTGACTAGATGATGGGGGCGTCCTTAGTTCACTCGAAACTGTCTAAGGGCCTTGTCCTCTATGAAGGGTAGTCCTTGGGTAGGACCTATAGGGCAGACCTATGACCCTACCCTAGGACTATAACCCCATCATCGAGTTTCTATCTTATATCCAATGTGCCTCCTTACGGTAACTTGTACTTCAACTGTTTACATTGTTAGTTGTTTTCCCCTTTGCATGTTGTGGTTTTGTACCTTGCATGTGTTTGTATATGTTGTGCTTCCAACTTGCTTATCTTGAGTAATCGAGTATGTGTATGTTGGTTTGCATATCATGTACATGTGAGTCTTGTATTGAGCCTTTTTGCATCTTGTTTGTATCTTTGTTGGCTCTTGTGAGAGATTAATGGATTATCCCATTGTGGGGGAGTGATGTGCTTTGCACACCTCACAATCCTATAAATGTGTATACATGGGGAATACCACTTAGTATTGATATTTCAAGATTATCTAGTTTTTATGTGGTATGTCTTACTCATGAGAAATTCAAATTCTATATGGACCATTAATTATCTCTTGTTGGTTTTAATTTGCCACTTGTTAATATTGTTGGGTTATCACATTATGGGGGAGTAATATGCTATGTGCATATTACAAGCCTAGAAAATGTGTACATTTGAGGTATTGCCACTTAGTGTTGATATTGTAAATTATCTTGTTCCTAGGTGGCATGTTAGCTCTACAAGTGTCATTTGCTTGCGTTTTATGGGTAAAGATTATGTTGGATATATTTGCGATCTACCAATGAGTATTATTTCCAAAATACTTCTTGTCCTTGACAATTGGTATTCCCATCATGTGGTAGGAATTGCTAATCGTCTTTACATTGGATTTTGTGTTTCGTTTGTCTTCCTTGCCTCTTGTGAATCTATTTTAACATGTCTTGTGTTTTTATAGATATAGAGAAAGTGATGATCCCATCTTGTGCATTTTGTATTTAAATGCAAATTCTATATAATGCACATCCCTTGGGGGAGCTATCCTATTTTCTTTAGAACACTCTCTTATTCGCCCATCATAAAATCTTTTGATCCCCATCAAGTGTGTGTTGATGGGAGGCAAGTCTTGCTCTTTATGATGCTTTGTGCCATCATGAAAATTTGTCGAGGGTTTGGTGTGTTGGAACCTAGCTCTCTTTTGGAAATTAGATACCTCGTCTTTGTTTTCCTTCAATTGGTATCTTGTTTCCTTTTATTTGGCATGTGTCAATGGATATCTCATTCCTTGATGTATCTTTTAATTGATATCCTTCAAGTGATAGGGTTTCGTTTGGTATCTTATTATCACTTGATACCTTGTCTTTTGGTGTATTATCAACTTTGTGTTGAGTTGATTCTTGAAAGCCTTGAGCATGCATATTTACTATATATAGCTTCTTTTGCTTGCTTGCTTTCTTTGACCCAATATATAGGGAAAAATCCACCTTGTCATAAATTGGCTAAAGTGTGCATGAAATTCAAATTCAAATCCTTATGCACATATGTATGTGGAGTTTGTCCTATGTATTGTTGGTTTTCTAACTCTTTGGTCCCAATGAGATTGGGCACCATTTTTGTTTGTTTTGTTGTTCCAGGAACAATTGGAGATGCGTTGGATGCTCGGCTCACCTACAAGGAAGGTGTTGAGACCATGTGATTATTGGAGTCAAGTTAGGATGATCAATGAACAACTATCTACTACATCAATCCATTGTTGTCTCGATAACAAGTATCTACTGCATGCATTCATTTCTTGCAAAGGCCCAAACCTGTCTTTTCTTTTCCAGGTTGCATCATGGCATGAATCTCTTGATTCATTCTTGTAGTACTTGTTTCCTTTCTCAAAGCATCCAAACGATGATGTCTTATTGCTAGTTGGGATGTCTTTGATGTTCGTATGTTGGAATTTCATATTGTACAATATGAAAATATTAGGCCATGTGCTATGCTTCCAAGCAAAGATCTTATTGATATATTTATGACTTCCTTTTGGATATCTTGTTTGTTCCTTCTTGTAACCATTTCGTGTGTACATCCTTCCTTGTGGATATATATCATCATGATTGTCTTCTACTTAGAATCTTTTACACATGAGAGAAGTTACATCTCTAATTGATATCCTCTTTTCTTTCACGTCCATCGTTGCATTTCCTTTTTTAGTTTTGGTGGATTCATGAAAGGATTTGTCTTGAGTGCGTATCTTATTTTCCTACATCTTGATGCACTCTATGGCCGTGAAGATTATTTTTCCTCAGGCTTGTCTTGATGAGGGTTTTGACATTTTAATTGGTATTCCTCCTCTTGACAAGGTTCTTATTTCCTATCTTCACCATGGGTTGTCACAAGCATTGGTTCTTATTTTGTTTATTAGTAAGCTTGTGAACCCATTTTCTAGTATGTGTGTGTGGGAATGATATGTCTTGCACTTTGTTTCTCATTTCATCAAGACTATGTTGATGAGTAATGCTCATCCTTATCTTAGTCTCCTCAAGTGCTTTGCCATGACTCACACACATTATTTTGGTTGAGCCTATTCTTAAGTTGCTTGTTTTACATGTTGCTCAACCATTTGTTTTGTGCAAGTGATATGCTTATTGTCTCATCTATCTTCTTGCACTCGTTGTGTGTTTTTATTAATTTTGGGGGAGCAACGATCCTATTTTGTGCACTTGTATCAAATACAAAAATCTCTTATTAGTGCACAAATCATGGGGAGCTTATCTAGTTTTGATAAAACACTCCTTTGCCTTTATCATAGTATCTTTTATTCATGTGGTTCAAAGGACCATGTGATTGTTTGTTCCATATGGTATATTTTGATTGCTTGCTTCTATTTTGTATGTCTTTGTGCCATACGATCCTTCTTTTTGCAATCTTTGGGTCCTCAATATAGTTTGTTTTCCACCAACTACTTATCATTGTATTTGTGTATTTCTTTGCACTCATTTGCTCAGAAGTACACACTTTTTGGAGGACCACCTACTATATTGGCTTTCTAAACTTTTCGTCCATTTTGGCAATCGATGCCAATGGGGGAGAAGTTTAGAGAGTTTACTTTGGATATGTTTAGAGGGTTTTGCTTTTATTGCGTAAGCATTTACATCTTGCACGCATGCATTATTGCTTTGTATGTATGCGCTTGGTTATGCTTATTTCCTTATATAAACTCTGTTGAAGTGGTTGTCATCAATTACCAAAATGGGGGAGATTGTTAGAGCATATATCTCCATATGTGATTTTGGTAATTGGTGACAATTCCTATGGACTAATGGTTGCCTTAAGTTATATTTACAGGATTTGTCCATAGGCACTTCTTGAAGTCCATCTGTTGGGTTCAAGGAGTTTATATGATGACCAAGGTGGTATTCAAGGTATTATCCAAAGAATGGTCATAGAGACACAAGGTTGATCAAGATCGTCAGACAAAGAGTAAATCAAGATGATCAATACACAAAGTGTACAAGATGTCCCGAGAGGGATCAAGTGATCCCATGGTATTGTAAGTGCTACTGCAACAAAAGACCTTCCAACGGTGCCAGAAATAGGAGTGTTGCTTGATACTCCTCGGCAACGGCACCAGGAATCCTTCTGCTACAGCTACGCCTTAATGGACTTCCTAGGAAAATATGCAAAGGATTTCCCCCGTGGCCTTGGAGCCTTGCGTTCGTATTCCCTCGAAGCAGAAAGGGTGATGTAGCACAACGGTGGTAAGTATTTCCCTCAGTTTGAGAACCAAGGTATCGATCCAGTGAAGGAGTATCACAAGTGCCTGCACAAACACAAAAAGCTTGCTCCCAACGCTATGAAAGGGTTGTCAATCCCTTATAGATTGTTTGTCAAGTGAGAACTGAAAGCAACAAAGTAACAAAGCAAAGTAAAAATGAAAGTGGAAACGATAGATGTGAATAGACCCGGGGGCCGTAGTGTTTACTAGTGGCTTCTCTCATGAAAGCAAGTAGACGGTGGGTGAACAAATTACTGTCGAGCAATTGATAGAACCGCGCAAAGTCGTGACGTCATCTATGGTAATGATTATATCTATAGGCATCATGTCCAAAACAAGTAGACCGATACTTTCTGCATCTACTACTATTACTCCACACGTCGACCGCTATCCAGCATGCATCTAGTGTATTAAGTCCAAGAGAACAGAGTAACGCCTTAAGCAAGATGACATGATGTAGATGGACAATCTCATATCTACGACAGAGCCCACCTTGTTACCCTTGATGGCAACTACACGATGTGTGCCTTGCTGCCCCTACTGTCACTAAGAAAGGTCACCACACGGTAAGAACCCAAAACCAAGCACTTCTCCCATTGCAAGAATCATAGATCTAGTTGGCCAAACAAAACCCAAGACTCGGAGAGACTTACAAGGATATCAAATCATGCATATAAGAAATCAACAAAGACTCAAATATATATCATAGATAATCTGATCACAAATCCACAATTCATCGGATCTCGACAAACACACCGCCAAAGAAGATTACATCGGATAGATCTCCATGAAGATCATGGAGAACTTTGTATTGAAGATCCAAGAGAGAGAAGAAGCCATCTAGCTACTAACTACAGACCCGTAGGTCTGAAGTGAACTACTCACGAGTCATTGGAGGGGCGGTGATGATGATGAAGAAGCCCTCCAACTCCAAAGTCCCCTCCGGCAGGGCACCGGGAAGGGTCTCCAGATGAGATCTCGCGGAAACAGAAGCTTGCGGCGGTGGAAAAGTATTTTCGTGGATCCCTTGATTTTTCTTCTTCTGTTTTTTAGGGAATATATAGGTGCAAGATCTAGGTCAGGGGGGCGCCAGGGAGGCCACAAGCGTGCCCCCCTGGTGGCGGAGTGGGGGCTTGTGGGCTCCCTGTAGCCCTCCTGGCTTGGCCCACAAGCCCCCTGATCTTCTTTCGTTCGGGAAAAAATCATTTCGGGGATTTTATTCCGTTTGGACTCCGTTCCAAAATCAGATCTGAAAAGAGCCAAAAACACAGAAAAAACAGGAACTGGCACTTGGCACTGAATTAATAAGTTAGTCCCAAAAAATATATAAAAGGTACATAAAACATCCAAAGATGACAAGATAACAACATGAAACCATCAAAAATTATAGATACGTTTTGAGACGTATCAGTAAGCATTGTCCAGTACGTATTTTTGTACTAACCCATGGTCTTCTTGAGAGTTATATGTGGGGTTAGGTGTGTTTCCATGGGCTTGCGTCAAGAGGAATATCTCATACAACCCATGGAGGATGACGTCAAGTGATGGAGGATGGTGGCAATGGACTTGTGAAGATATGCTGAAGAGCGGCTCACCCATAGTGTGTATGGGGGAGCAATCAACTAGTCTTCATCAAGCCAACGCAAGCAAGAAAGGTGGTCCATCTTGAGGAAGCCAAGATCATCGTCATCTAGCTCAAGAGGACGAGGTGGAAGGTATAGGTTTGCCCCTGATAGGTTTTTCTGTTTTAGGATAGATTGTCATACTGTCAAGGGGGGCTCTCAAGTGAGTAGCTTGATCGTATCGTTTGTTGATAGCTCAAACCATTTGCATCCTTGCATCATACTTCTTGGTTCTTGTTTGGTATTTATCTTTGTGAGTTTTAGAACTTATGGTCATCTTCATGACACGCTGGAGTTCATCGAAAACGGAGTCCATATGCATCTTCTATGATGTTTTCGATGTTGGGAGTTTTTACCGGTCTTATTCGAAGAAGGGTTGTCACCATTTTCTTATGGGACTTTTCTAACTTGCTTCTTATTGATATTTCTATCAAGATTTTGTTAGACCATGTCATTAGCTTTCCAACAAACTTGGTTTCGTTGAATTCTGAGTCCGTATGCGAAAGTTACAGCAGTTTCAGTATCCAGCGGTAGTACCATTGCTCGTGCCAGCGGTAGTACCGCCCCCGGAGAGGTAGTACCGCCCCCGGAGCGGGAGTAATTTTTTACTACTGCTCCCTAGCGGTAGTACCGCTCCAGCAGCGGTAGTACCGCTCCGACGGACTGTTTTTTGCATCCTTTTTGGCCTCAGCATGGTTGGTGAACCTACCGAGCGGTAGTACCGCTCCATGAGCGGTAGTACCGCTCTGTGCGGGCTGTGAGGCTGAACGGTTGGATTTTTCCCCGCCTATAAAAGGGGGTATTCTTCCCCATTTAACCTTACCTCTTTAGCTCGTGTTCTTCCCCCATTGTTAACCTTCTTCGAGCTTGCTAACTCTCAAGCCCTCCAATGATTCTTGCTAGTTCTTGAGGGAAAAGAGAGAGGATATTTAGATCCACATTTTCACCAATCACTTTCTCCTATAAGTGAGGGGAAACCCTTGGGTCTAGATCTTGGAGTTCTTCGTGTTCTTCTTCGTTCTTCCTCTCATTTTCCTCCCTAGCATTAATTGCTTTGGTGGGATTTGGGAGAGAAGGACTTGGGCACTCCGTGTGCCCTTGCCATTGCATTAGGTGCATCGGTTTGAGTTCTCCACGGTGATACGTGGAAGTGAAGTTTGAGAAGCTTATTACCTTTGGTACTTAGTACCCTAGATATTGTTCTTCGTGGATGCTTTGACGTCCTAGAAGCTTTGTGGTGTCTCGAAGCTCAATCATTGTGGTGTAAAGCTTCGGGCAAGCATCGGGGTCTCCAATTAGGTTGTGGAGATTGCCCCGAGCAATTTGTACGGGTTCCGGTGACCGCCCCCAAGGTTTGCCATTTGTACGGGTTCGGTGACCGCCCTCAAGGGTCCCTTAGTGGAATCACGACATCCTGCATTGTGCGAGGGCGTGAGGAGATTACGGTGGCCTTAGTGGCATCTTGGGGAGCATTGTGCCTCCACACCGCTCCAACAGAGATTAGCATCCGCAAGGGTGTGAACTTCGGGATACATCATCGTCTCCGCGTGCCTTGATTATCTCTTACCCAAACCCTTTACTTATGCACTTTACTTTGTGATAGCCATATTGTTTATTGTCATATATCTTGCTATCACTTAGTTGTTTATCTTGCTCAGCATAAGTTATTGGTGCACATAGGTGAGCCTAGTTATTGTAGGTTTTGTGCTTGACAAATTAAACGTTAGTTTTATTCCGCATTTGTTCAAGCCTAAACCGTAATTATTTTAAAGCGCCTATTCACCCCCCTCTAGGTGACATCCATGTCCTTTCAGCCGCCGAATCGAGAAAAGACTAAGGAGGGCAGCAAATCGAACATCAACGTCCAAAAAAAAATTGTGCTCTACTCGAGATTACATCTACGCATGAACCTAGCTCATGATGCCACTATTGGGGAATGTTGCATGGGAAACAAAAAAAATTCTTACGCACACGAAGACCTATCATGGTAATGAGCATCTACGAGAGGGAGATCGGATCCACATACCCTTGTAGATCGCTAAGCGGAAGCGTTAATAAACGCGGTTGATGTAGTGGTACGTCTTCACGATCCGTCCCATGAACCGTCCCACGATCCGTCCCACGAACCGTCTTGTGATCCGTCCCGATCAAGTGCCGAACGGACGACACCTCCGCGTTCCGCACACTTATAGCTCGATGACGATCTCCACCTTATTGATCCAGCAAAGGGAGACGGGGATGTAGATGAGTTCCCCGGCAACGCGACGCCGCGGTGGTGGTGGTGATCTATTCCTGCAGGGCTCCGCCCTAACTCCGCAGAAAACCGATCTAGAGGAAGAACTACGATCTAGAGGAGAGGGCGACATGTGGCAAAGTTGTGTCTCAAAAAGCCCTAAACCTCTAGTATATATAGGAGTAGGGAGGAGGTAGCCTTGGCGCCACAAGGGAGGCTCCCTTGGATCGCCCTAAGTGGAGGAGGGAGGAGTCCTCCTCCAACTCCACTTGGATTAGGACTCCTTCCTTAATTTCCCACCTCTTTTGGATTTTCCACTTTTTCTTCATGGGCTTTCCTTGGATGACTTTGTCAGCCCATTATGCCTTATTGCGCATCCAATAAACCCATGTGGACCCCTTGAGGCGTGGTGGGCCCACCCAGTGGGCCCCCGGAACCCATTCGTCACTCCCGGTACACTGCCCGCAATGCCCAAAAACCTTCCGGAATCCAAATACCAACTTCATGTATGTCAATCTTCGTTTCCGGACCATTCCGGAACTCCTCGTGACGTCCAGGATCTCATCCGGGACTCTGAACAAAACTTCGATCACCAACACATATAACTCAACTATACCGAAACGTCACCGAACCTTAAGTGTGCAGACCCTACGGGTTCGAGAACTATGCAGACATGACCTGAGACACCCTCTGGTCAATAACCAATAGTTGGACATGGATGTCCATATTGGCTCCTGCATATTCTATGAAGATCTCTATCGGTTGAACCTCTATGTCAAGGATTCATATAATCTCGTATACTATTCCCTTTGTCCTTCGGTATGTTACTTGCCCGAGATTCGATCGTCGGTATCACCATACCTAGTTCAATCTCGTTACCGGCAAGTCTCTTTACTCGTTCTGTAATACACGATCCCGTAACTAACTCCTTAGTCACATTGCTTGTAAGGCTTGTTGTGATGTTGTATTACCGAGTGGGCCCCGAGATACCTCTCCGTCACACGTAGTGACAAATCCCAATCTTGATCCATGCCAACCCAACAAACACCTTTGGAGATACCTGTAGAGCACCTTTATAGTCACCCGGTTACGTTGCGACGTTTGATACACACAAGGTATTCCTCCGGTGTTCGGGATTTGCATGATCTCATGGTCATAGGAACAGATACATTGACATGCAGAAAACAGTAGCAATAAACTGACACGATCATGTACTACGTTTATAGTTTGGGTCTTGTCCATCACATCATTCTCTCAATGATGTGATCCCGTTATCAAGTGACAACACTTGTCTATGGTCAGGAAACCTTGGCCATGTTTGATCAACGAGCTAGTCAACTAGAGGCTTACTAGGGACAGTGTTTTGTCTATGTATCCACACATGTATTTGTGTTTCCAATTAATACAATTATAGCACGGATAATAAACGATTGTCATGAACAAAGAAATATAATAATAACTAATTTATTATTGTCTCTAGGGCATATTTCCAACAGTCACCTCTCCACCCTTGGCCGGCTCCCCTTGCCCTAGATGGGCTGTCGCACCCTCCTCCCTCTCCTCCTATATATAGTGGAGGGTTTGGGGCTATTTAGAGACAATATCTCTCTCTCGACGCAGCCCTACTCCTCCTCCTCCTCCTCCTCCGCAGTGCTTGGCGAAGCCCTGTCGGAGTACCACGTAGCTCCACCGTCACCACGTCGTCGTGCTATCGGAGCTCTCCCTCAACCTCTCATCCCTCCTTGCTGGATCAAGGCGTTGGAGACATCACCGGGTTGCACGTGTGTTGAACATGGAGGCTCTGTTGTTCGGCGCATAGATCGGAATCCACCGCGATCTGAATCGCTGCGAGTATGACTCCATCAACCCCGTTCTAGTAACGCTTCCGCTTAGCGATCTTCAAAGGTATGAAGATGCTCTAGCCCTTTTCTTGTTGCTGGTTTCTCCATAGATAGATCCTTGTGTGACGTAGGAATTTTCTGAAATTACTACGTTCCCCAACAAAGGAAACCGTGCCCGACGCAAAGACGATCCCATGCATAAATTTTTCAGGAAACATGTGCGATGGTATCATGCATGGCAGATGGTTGCGAGGGAAATCACGTGTGCGATGATGAAGATATCACACACAATTTCTACCATGGCCCGTGTGCATTAGGCAATGTTCCACAAACGGTGAAAGGTCAAACACCGTCTGTTTTCCATGAGCAATTAGACACGTTTGACTCGTAATAGACGTGTGTGATTGATCCCAAATCCCACACGTAGGCCCAAAATATAGTGTGTGAGATATGTTTCTGCACCGCACACGAATATGTTGGGCAGGTCGTCTATGTTCATGGTTCACCGTCGCCGATGATTTTACCGTATCGTGTGAGATGGACCCCCTATCGCCCACATATGCAAGGCGACGGTTTAAACATTCGTCGTGGAAAGGGGTTAAAAACCGTTTGTATAGCACGTCACTGCACAAGTGGATGCATGTCGAATAATGAACCCACGAATACTTGAGGTGACATTGGAGTGTGTAGGTGACATTAGGGTTGTTTGTGACACTTACAAGAATAACTCAATAGATTGATCGGAAATGAAAATTTTGTGGTGGTTCGTTCCCTACAACAATTTCATCTTATGTTCTCCGCTGCTTATGAACTTTGGAGCGATTCTTTGTTTCACTTTGAGGCCTGATCATATAATTCTATTATGTTATTGTTGCTGAGAGATTGCACTAGTAAAAATATGAACCCTAACCTTATTTCTAAACATTAATATAACATTTGGCTCGCTATTTACTACTTGTTACCTCGCTATTTTTATTTATTCAGATTTTAAAAGTATATTTGTACTATCCATATTAAACTTGTATCACCATCTCTTCGACGAACTAGTGCACCTATACAATTTGTCATTATATTGGGTGTGTTTTGGACACAAAAGATTTCTTATATTTGATTGAGGGTTGTTTGAGAGATAGCATCTTTATCCTACACCTCCCTCAGATTGATAAACCTTAGGTCATCTTCCTGAGGAGAATTTGCTGTTGTCCTACAAAACTCTGCTCTTGAAGACCCAACAATGTGTGCAAGAATAAAATTGTGTAGTTAGACATCAAGGCCCAAATAGGACAAATATTTAGAGGGAGGGTAAAGGAGAGACAGGAGGACGTCACGCCGGAGATGTCGCACCATTACAGGGGAAGCACACGCCTCACAGAATCACCAACGCTGCAATGCGTGAGCCCCACCACGTATGTTACCACCCCGCCGCCAACTTCCTTGAGGCAATCACAACTTTGTCGACGAGCCATCCAATGGCGACGATACAGAGGGGGAGGGGAGAGGAAGCCTACGGGCGGCTGCAGTTAGGGTTTTCTTGTGTCACTAGGACCGAGGAGACACGAGTCGTTTTTTCGGTATCTCCAGTTTGAAAGACTCATCACCTTTGGAAAATAGGCAAACATTAGCTAAAACTATGAGCCTATGACTTAAATAACCCGTGGTTTATGTAAAACCACCTTGCCCTTGTGGCAAATGAGCAAATTTTCAAGAAGGAGAAAAGAAACACAAGCCATCCCGCGCCCAGGTCGACCCAAATTCAATTCACCCGACGCGCCCGCCCGCCCGCCGTCGCGCATCCCGCTCATCCGCCGCCTTCTCCCCAACCGCCGCCGCACCCTCTGGAGGCAAGCCAACCTCCGCCTGCTCCGTCGCCTTCCCCGCCACTCCGGGGGACGCCGCGGCCGACGGCAGCGCTCCGGTTCGGCGCATTTCCTCCCCGTCCTCCGCCTCGCCCTGTGGCCCGCCTGCGCCCGCCGTCTCTTCCGTCGCCGCGGCCTGCTGTTCGGGGGACGGCAGCGGCAAGAAGCGGCGGCGCTGCCAGCTTCTCAGGAGCGCGCCGGGAGAACTCAAAACACCAAACCTCCCAAATCCTCCCTCCCGGGGCTCCTGGCTCCTACTTTCTAAGACCGCGCGATGGCGAGGCGCGGGCTGGCGGCTGACGCCGGCGCCGTCTCCAGGGTTCGATTCGCGCCGTCCTCTAACAACCTCATGGTCTCCTCCTGGGATTCGGTGAGATCTCGCTCCCCCCTCTCATCTTTGGCGGCTTGGCCATTTCTTCTTGGTAATACGCTTCTACTTGTAGTTTGTTCAGATTCGAGGGCGGCGCAATTTGCCAAGTGTGTGTTTTCTCGAACATTTTTGGGGCAGATTCTCTGTAACTCTTGCCCAATTTAACTCACCCTGGCTTCCGAATTTGATGCATTTATTTGAGACGAAACCAGGGCACTTTATCTTTGCGAAAGAGATGGCTGACAGGGCTTCGCTTGGAATTTTGTTCTGCAGGGGCTGAGGCTGTACGATGCAGACAAATCCATTCTCCGTCTGGAGGCGAATTCGGAGGCAGCACTTCTGGACTGCTGCTTCAAGGATGAGTCTGTGGCATTTGCCGGCGGTTCGGATGGATGTGTAATAAGGTATCAACAAAATTAGTTGCAACACTCCACGAAGTCCATGTGCTTCGTCATCACAGAAACATAATGCTTGTAGCGTTTTTCTTTTCCAAATGCAGGGGCACCGTCCTCTATTCTGACTAGAGCTCCCTTGGAGGCTCCATGTTAATTCTAAGAGACAGAACTAGAAATAAAATCTGATCCATCCAACTAGAAGATCTAATTGTATTGACGTGTTACACACTTACACTTCATGAAGCCTGGTAGAATTCGTTCAGAGTATGGCAGTAGGAATTGTCTTATTTACCTTTGTAATTATTTAAGGTAAACTATGAAGTTAGAATAATTTCAGTTACATATCTATGTACTTTATTTCAGCAGAAAAATTGAAGTATACATTGAAAATGAAAATAATTTAGACAAAGCAAATGTAATCCCATCTATGTCAGCTGCTTGGCTTTATAGGTGAAATTCTGATAATACGATTTGTCTGGGTCACTTTTATGTGTTTTGCTTTTAGCTATGTGTTTTAGGTAAATATTGGGCAGATGAAAGTTGAAATTTAATGCTGCATGTCAACTGCATATATAGAAAAGAGAAAGAGTGTAGATCAAATAGCGGCAATGGAGGATACGGTCCATCCAATTGGAAGATCTAATTTATCGACATGTTAGATTTAATCAATCCCGGTTGAGTTATTTCTGTTGTATGCATATAAATGTAATGTTCAGAACATGAAGCAATCACTTCATTATGTCCAATATTTCTATGTATGTGCAGTACCTTTTTTCCATCTGGCTTCATATATGGATGCAGAAATCTCCACATTAAGAGAGAAATAAACAAAACCACGCCTATACTGGATTGATTGTAACATGATCTGTATGCTAATTGCTATCCTTTTCTATTTTCAATTCATCTCTTTCTAGTCTCAAAGAGTAATATTTTGAAAATGTATTATTAACATGGTTTTCCTAAATTTCACATTCCTATGTGCAGTTGTATGTTCAATTGTTCACATTGTAAGCACACCATTTTTTTTTACTGTGTGTTTGTCCTTGAAAACTAGCCTGCGCAGATGAAACATATGCATGAGTTTATGACTAGTTTCATCAACCCTCAGACCTTCCCCCAGGCTAGGTCTCAAAATCCCCAATTTTTATTTTGACTCCAACACCCACCCCTTACATGAAATTCAGAAGTAAAAATTTACAAGCCAACATCCCCAAACAGATAAATTGCCTTGGTTTTTACGATTTCACTGCATTAATACTATTGAATATAACATCAGAACTGAAGTAGGAAAGTTTGGTGTGCCCCTGCCACTGCTGTTTTACATTTTACACTAGCAAATAATGTTTCAATCCTGGTCTTCTCTATTTTATATGGAAATTACATGCATTAGTATTTATGCTGTTGAGAATATTCCCAGGTATGACTTGAATTTAGGGGCTCAAGATACAGTAGGGCTGCATGATGATGTGGTTGTCAGCACTGAGTTCTCCCAGGTTACAAGTAAGTTGCATTGCCAATTTTAATGATCTCCTCTTCGATTTCTTGGATTTTTTTTTGCTGGAGCATCAGATGCCTTCATAAAACAGTGTGTTTCGTATCATCATTTACTGAATAGGAAATTATACTATGAACTTAAGCTTTTTAATGGCCAATTCAAACAGTTCCACTGAGATTGTCGTGGAGCGATGGTTTAGCTTGATATCATAGATTTTTAGTTGTAAACTACTATGACATTACTGATCAATATGAAATACCCATGTTCTGATTTTTTTCATTAATTGAAACAGCCGAAGTTGCTTCTTAATGTATTTACTTCTACTATTGGAGATTGCCTGTACTGATAGTGCCTTATATGCTATTTTCAGGTCAACTTGTAACTTCTAGCCTTGACAAGAAGTTATTTTTCTGGGATACACACACAAGAAGTGTAAACCATAACAACAGTTTCAAGTTAGATTCAGTGGTGGTATCACTTTCAGTCTGTGGCATGTATATATTAGTCACAGATGAGAATGACGTTTACTGGTATGACATGAGGAATCTAACAGGACCGATTAAGGCAAAAGATTCCCCCTTGAAGCATCATATACGGTGTCTTTGTGCTTCTGCAGAGTGGAACGGTATGGACATTTCACGTTTCTTTAGGAACTGCTAGCTACATATGTTTGAAGCAGAATTCTAAAAGGGATCATGGTGGAGCTTATTTCATACGGTTTACTGCTGTATTTTTTTTGTACTTTGTAGGTTTACTTATTTACAATGCGATTGCCTATTGACCTCTACATATTTTATTCAATAGAATGCTTAATGACTTGAATAAGTGCTATTTGTTGATCTAAAGTAGCTGTTTTTTTTACAGATATCTTCTTACTGATGGATGACTACACTCTTTTTCTTAGGTTACGTGGCTGGATCTATGGATGGAACTGTTGCAGTGAAGTATTTTGACCATGATGTAGACAATGACATGGGGTTAGTTTTGGTACTTCCTTTCTGCTCTTTTTTGTCCAGTTTATTTGCATTGGGATGATGATGTACAAACTGTAGTTGACATTGTAGGTCTCTTTCTCTTATTGCTTCACTTGTTATTTATAGAAGTATATCTATTATGCCTTCATGTAAAATGCAATCAAATTGAAATCAACATGAGTAACGATATATCCCAAAATTTCTGATTATGTCATATGCAACCTCTATCTAAAGTAGATAAGTGGTTGTTCATATGTTTCAGTTTCCTGTCCATCTTCTATTCTTTTACCGAAGGGCCGACTGTGGAACATAATTGGCATTTTTAAAGTAGAGGGACTAATCTAAGCCTAGAACAAAGTAGATGCACCTGAAGTACCAATTACCTATTTAATTTCTTGAGATATTTGTGCTTTTGCAGATATACTTTTCGATGTCATCCAAGATCAAAAGATGGAAACTCCAGTTTGGTTCCCATAAATAATATAGCAATTCATCCATCGTAAGTCTTGCAATTTTGTACATTTTCCTACTACTATGCTTCTCAAAGTGATTTTTTTATGCTCTGGTTGGCAGCAAGCAAACTTTTGTTACTGGAGATAATGAAGGATATGCCATTGCCTGGGATGCTTTATCAAAAAAGAAACTGCTTGAGGTAATATCTGGTTCTTCTAAAAATTGCATCTTTGATTATAGACCCGCTTGGCCTAAAAAGGTACTCTTCATGGGGTGGAAAATTCACTAAATGTGTCACATCACTTGAGACTGAGGCGTCTTAACCATAGGCACTCCTGCTAAACTTTATCTATTTGCTAAGTACCGGTCATGGATAGACTGGGAAATGTGAGCATCATGGTAGGAATAGCAGCATGCCTATTAGTATTAACTTTTCTGAGAAACCGTTATGAAAAGACTAGTTCACATGTTCCATAGGCATTGGACACATGTTACACAAATACAAAACTACCATTAGAAGAACACACTGTTCTGCAAACCGAAAGAGGTGGGTTGTTTCTGTTATATTTCAAAGAAACATTTGGTTGATCAATATTATTCATTAGTTCTTCAAAAAATTTCTGAAGTATTGAACACTTGCCAAATATCTGGACATAAGATTGCATGTATTACATGGTTGATGCTGCCATGAACAACTTAACATAAAAGTAAAATTTTGGGCCCTGTCTTGTGATAATCTTGTTTTCAATTGTATTTTTACTATCACGTACTGTACTTCCTTTTTTGTTCTTTGGTTCGTAACTTGAAAGTATAATCATTTTGCCCGTGCAGTTTCCTAGCTTTTCGGGCAGTGTGGCGTCAATGGCATATAACCATACCGGTCAACTTTTGGCAGTTGCTTCAAACTATACTCATCAAGGAGCAGACAGAGTGTGAGTGGTTGCTAAATCGCGAATCTTCTTATCGTTTTTTGTCGTTATTAGTATCATTGGATTCGTCTTGAATTTGTTAAGCACAACAACTACCATTGAGCTCACTGCTAAAAATAATTGACATATTCACATGCCTTCACCTATATTCAGTTATGCGTGAAAAATGACTATGCCAATGAGATTAGCATCGACTAGATATGTCTGCACTTCCGAGTTTAATGTCCTGCGCACATGCCGACTGGGCCCTGGAAAAAAAATGTTTCCTTGTCATTATTGAGCTTGTTGGCAGCCTGAAACTTTTTGCTAAACATAGTTCTTGCTATCTCGTCAACAAAAGATTTTGGCTACATAGTGGCCCTAGTCTTAGCTGGGTGTTGTGCACATTGATCATTGTGGGCTTATGATTGGCATCTGTGTTTGGTTTGTTGTCTGTTTCGCTATGGTCACTGGTGTTTCATCCTCACGTCTCTTTTCGGTTCTGTAAGAAAGCATGTGCTAGTCCGTTTTGGTAACCAGTTAACGCCCTTATATGTTTTGCTCCTGTTGGTCAGGTTGGAGGTGGAGGGGCACCAGATATTTATCGAAACGACGCGGGATTCCAAAAGGGAAAAGTCTCCCTGAGACTGAGAGTAGAAGCTCTCTTCTTACCCAGACTGGTCCAGCCGACTTGTACAACTAATGAGCCCTGACACTCTAGTCTTTCCCCCCTAACATTATTGAGCTGGGCAGAGTGTGTAGCATTCATGTCATCATGTGTTGTGTTTTGTTGTATGTATGTTTAGGCATTGTTGTTGTTACATGTGTGCCTTGCCCTGACTCCAACAAATGATTGTAGGAAAAAAGTTCATTTTAAACCTTGAACTATGCAATTCCGGTCTAAATCAAACCCTGACATGATGTGGCAAAGGATGGCCGGGATTGATGGCATTTTGCAAGGGATGCACATCCTGCTCCTTGTTGGGCCGCCCAATTTTAGTTTTTTTTTTCGTTTAAAAACAGAAAATAAGTGCACACCCTGCTACCGGCTAGTCCGTCCTGCTTTAAAAAAAAATTGCTTTAAAAAAAAAAGCGTGTGGCTGCTCCAACCTACTATGTACGTACATTTGCTGCCTTCGCTGACGACAATAATTGTTCGCCCCTGGATTGCTGGCTCTTTGGTGATTAATGAATGGATTGCTGGCAGTTTGCATATTTTCTCAGATCTTGGGAATTTTATTTAAAAATTAATGCTCAAATTATTTTAAACTGCATAAGAACCTGTGGTCATCTAAGTAGGAAATACCAAACAAGAAAAAGAACCTGGCAAGCCAGATATTCAAAATAAAAAGGTTTACGAATTTTGAAAGAAAAAGTTCACAGATTTAGAAAAGTTCAAGAATTTTAAAAATAAGCTCACAGATTTGGAAAAAGATTGTAAAACTAAAAATGAGTTTGCGGATTGTAAAATCGGCCGGCCCATTCCTGGTTGACCATTTGTGAATTTATTTTTAAATCCGTGGACTTTTCTTTTGAAAATCCGTGAACTTCTTGTAGAAGTCATAGTTTATTTTCATAATCCATGAAACCATTTTTCAAAATTCATGATTTTTTTCCCTTTGAAAATCTGGTTCACGATGTTCTTTTTTCTCGTTTGCTATTTCCTACTAAGGCTGTGTTTGGTTGGGCTGCAGATTCGGTAAAAGTTGTTGTGAGCTGTGGAAAAGTTGCTGTGAACTTTCATTGTGAAAAAGCTGAAAGCTGTTTGGTTGATACAATTGTGAAATTGTAGATTTGACTGTGAATTATTTGTAATGATCCTGAGCTGGGAGTCCATATTTTTATGTGCAACTTGACCGTAATATAGTGTGAAGAACATTGGTAGGCAATGGAATGGCCATTTTGCAAAGAAAAAATATGACAATTTAGATTATTCACAGCTATACCTGGGCATGGGCAGACCGGGCCGGGCTCGAGCCTGAAAGTTGAGCCCGATGGTCACGTCGGGCCAGGCTCGGTCCTATAAAAAAAATAAACCGCAATCGGGTCGGGTCCAGTCGGGCTTTTTTCCATCTCGGGCCAGGCTTGGGCCCAAAATTCAGGCCCGACGGTCTGGGCCGGGCCGGGCTCGACCCTGGATTTTTAGCACCCGACTTTTTTTGGCCCGGCCCGGACCGGAAATGCCCATGTATATTCATAGCTAACACACATGAATTCAACAACTATACTTTCATGTTGCATATCCATATAAACAGATATTGACCCTACTATGAATAGTATCTATGAACAGAGAGAAAATTTTGAAAGAGAATGGATAGTGATGAGTGATGGAGAGTGGAGGGAGGGGAGAGGAGGAAGGAGTCACAGTTCACCGGCACTATTGTCGCCTGATGGCCGGACCTGCCCCGTCCCTCATGGACCCCGGATTCAGAGGCACGGGACGACCTTTGCACCATAGGGGGCAAAGGGAGAGAAGATGGAGGTAGGTATGTTGGAGGAGAAGGACCGATGCTCCGACGCCGGAGCTGTCGGACCGTCGGCCGACCATTGTCGAAGCCGTCGGACCATCGACCGGCCACCGCGACGGGATGAGGGGGGCAGAGGGAAGAGGGAAGAGGGAAGAGGGAGAACAGAGTCAGCCGTGGAAGCAGGGGCGGAAGCGGAGGCTGCCGGCGGCGGCGGCGGGCAGGCGGACACCGGCGGCAGCCGACGGTCGATGGGCAAACCCTAGGCTCCTCACTCGCACAGGTCAAGCGAGACGCGAGCGTTTGGCCCATTTCCTCTGATGCTATGAGAAAACAGAAGAGCGAAGGGGTATTTGGAGTGGCATGGTGGGTAAATACATTACAGTTTGAAGGAAACAACGAAAAACACCATGCTGATGTTGGGGTGCACCAGCTACGGGAAATACACTACACAGAAGCTGTAACTTTTGGAGAAGAAGCTTCTCCTTTTCACCCTTTGGTTAGCTTTTAGGTCCCAAAAGTTAGAAGTTGGCTTCAAAAGCTCGACCAAACACAGCCTAAGAGGCCATCGGTTTATATATATACTTTAAAATAATTTAAGCACTCAAAAAAGGTTCACAAATTTAAAAAAAAGGAAAAGGAAAATAAAAGGAAAGAAATAATAGAAGCAGAAAAACTGGATGAAGTGAACACAACGCATGTGGTATTTGTTGCATCGACCAACATCAAATGGTCTTCTGTTTGAACCAGCCCTGTGCGTTAATTTTTTGTTTTAATAAAGAAAAGCAAGCCGGTCCAACGCGCAACAGTGTAGCGTCCCATGAAATTTTCGTTTTTGAACAAAAAAACTAAAACAGTTCGGTCCACCAGATGAATTCTTGCCACGTCAGCTTTTTTTTTGCCTAAAATGATGTTAAAGCTTGATTTAGACCGCGATTACATACTTCAGGATGCAATCGACCAGAATTTCGACTTAAGGGTTCATTTGGTCTGATCTCTACAAGTTCAAGGTTTAAAATAATTTTTTTTCCATGATTGTACTTTGTATGCAGTTGTATAGAGCTGCAACTTTGTTTTCCGGATGGAAGTTTAGACTTGAGCTGGACAAATAATTCTGGATGAAAGGAGTACTGTCCTTTTCCTGCTACTGAATCTGTCCCACAATATAATATCGTTTGAGACGGAGGGGGCAGAAAAGAAACTGCATATGCTAGAAAGTAGGAAAGGGAAAACGCGCTTTGCCTCGGCGAATACGTAGTGCACTTGAAATACGTCTTCATCAATGGCGAGGGTCAGACTCAGAATCGATAAGGTTCAGAGAGCAGCAGGGGGCAAAAGCACGAACTTAACACCCCTCTCCTCCCGCTTCACTCCTCTGGCCATGGCGGAAACCCTCGCGGGCCTCCGGCTGGCCGCCTCCGCGGTCCCGCATCCACGGAGCAGCGGACGCCCCTGCGCTGCCGCGCCGGCCCACCACCGCCTCCCCCAGCTCCGGCGCGGCCAGCTCTGCGCCCGGGCGGCCGTCACGGGCGCGCCGGAGGTGGACGAGGACGAGGCCATGAGCATCGACAACCTCTGCCGCTTCTTCGACCTCAACGTCGGCAAGTGGAACGGCATCTTCTACGTACGCGCCACCCTCCGCCCTTTAATCCCCAAAGCCTCCCTGTTTCCGGGTCCGTAATTTTTGGTTAAGTATTGTCTCTGTGCAGCAATTCGATGCGCACGGGAGGGTGCAACAGGAGATCAGCACGCGGCTGTCCGCCAGCACGTACGGGGAGGACGACCTCATCAGCCTCATGCAATCGTAATGCTCCCGGTGATATACTGATACTGATATTTTTACACCCCATATCGAATCCTGCTCTGCTTCAGTCACTAATATGTTCACTCCTCTGCATTTTCAGTCAAGTCAAGTTCTAAGCTAATTTCTGCAAGCATTTTGACCATCCACGGCCTACATTGCTGTTTCGAATCCTAACCTTGGGCCCTGATCCCTGAATGTTTTATCTGCAATTTTGTCTTGTAGGCTGTATATCAAGCAGGCTTCGTCTGGGATAACATTCGCAGACGAGGAGGATCCTGAACCAGAGTGGGCGGAGTACAAAATCAAAGAGACTAACATGTTCACTGTAGATAAATATCAGCAGGTGGACTGAAGTTCTTGGTCTTTTTTTTTCCATTTTGGGGGTCTGAGCATTTGTAACGAGTTATGTTGTTTAGTGCACAGATTGGGTTCTTTCCTGAACAGAAGGCATTTGCGTTGAGATATCAGACTGCTGGGATGCTGGAGACAGTCCTTCGAGCCGGCGTGCTTGGAGATGATGACACTGGTGAAGAATCCCCGAGGTAAACAATATTATAATTCCACCACCTTAGGAGTTTGCTGCATTTTGCTGCCCTTATAGTAAGATTTACCCTATCTGTTTTGACTTCCAACAGAAACTTGAAGATTCCTTCTCGTAAACCATCTATTGTCTGTGAGAACTGTATTTACTCTCTTGATGGCAATGGCCGGGTAAGAGCTTTCCACATAATGGATCCAAAGGGGGTGCTCGATACACTTATTGTTTTTCATGAAAGTCAAGGCACCGTATTACCACTCGCCGACTCTTCAACTAATGATCCTGAGGTGAGTTCTCATGGTCAAGTGTTGTAATCTTCGCACCGATGAACTTAAGATAGGATCATATGCTAAGATATACCTTTTATCCTCTGTCACTAGCTTCCCAGCAACGATAGGATAAATGCTCTGCTTGGAAGGTGGGAGGGCCATTCTGTGACGAAAAGGAGCGGGGTGTATGGAGCAACGCTTGATGAGGCTGATACGGTTGTCCTCCTTGAAATAGACAACAATGGTCAGCTGATCCAGGTATATTTCAGTCTATGGTAGAGGTAATTCCAATAAATGTTTTAGAAAAATGGATCTAAACAACTAGGGCTGAACTTGTAGCTAATGCATTTCAAGAGTTGCATGGCGTGCGTGGGTTGGTGGCTTATCTTATCTTTATCCATGCGGACATCAACATCCTTGTGTTCATTCTTTATTTTACATAACAGTGTGTTTTATAAGCACTAAAGTAATTCCTGGTTAGACGACCCTAATGTTATGTAGTAGTATTTTTTAATTCAATGTCAAAAGGTACTGCTGAAGAAATATTTTTTTAAGTATCGCTACATTTTCTTCAAAGACTTTATGTAAATTTGTTCAAAGACTTTTGTATCAATGGTTTCTTATCTTCATAGGATAATATATCAACGAAAACCGGAACTAGCACGACAACAACGATCCACTGGACAGGAATAGCGAATAACAACTTGCTTCAGTTTGATGGAGGATATGAGATTACTTTGCTACCTGGAGGGATGTACATGGGATATCCATCAGACATCAGCAAGTGCATCGAGCAGTTAGATCCTTTTAATTTGGAGTTTTGTTGGATGGAATCGCCAGGAAAGAGGCAGCGGCTTGTGCGGACCTTCGACTCGGCTGGTCTGGCTGTTTCGTCGACCTACTTCATAGAGACCAGAGTATGAGTGAGTGAGTCAGAGCTTTTCTTTGTACAAAATGTAATGCACCAATTTTTGTGAGCTTTCCAGTAATCTCACTGGCTAGTGTTGTGATACCTTGTTCAATACATGATACTTTAATATATATATTTGTCTATAGGTTTTTTGAAGTATCGAGCTGGTCTTTCTTTCTTTGGCATCTTTTATTCGCATCCATAAATCAACTGGTTTTCTGATTCTTCTTTGGCATAGAAATGCATGGTAACCTTTATATTTGCATATTTGTCTTCGCCCTTTCAAATGCCATCTTCAAATATAATTGGTTTTGCTGACTACCGGACACTGATCTGTATCTGAACTGGTAATGAACGTGATATTACGTCCCTATATCTTCGTTTCAAATCTTTGGAGTAAGAAAGTGTGGCCAAAGGAATGCAGTGGATCATTTGAAAGCAGGTCCAGAAGCTCCTCGTCGTTTGTAAACAGATGATGTTTTTGACAAGTGCAGAGTTTAATGTAGATGTTTGTGACATTTGAACAGTGTTAGAGAGGTTTGACTGCGCACTTTCTCAAGCATAATTTGTTTCCAAACAGAGGTAGTAGAAGCTAACGCATCATGAATGATGGGTTCGTATAAAATCATGAACTTGAATTCCATGTTTTTAATTTGAAATTTATAATTCTGCCAAGGGGTCGTCGTTACTCTAGGGTCTACATGATATGAATTGATCAAACTTTATGCAAAACAGTTTACTCACACTTAAGGAAGCCCATCTTGTTATTTTTGCAGAAAAAGGAAGCCTATCTTGTTTCCTTTTCGGCGTGATTCGGAGGCCTATCTTGGTGCGACACAAATCCAGGGATATTTTTGCTCAACATTACTACTCCCTCCGTTCCTAAATATAAGTCTTTTAAGAAATTTCACTAAGTGACTACATACGGAGCAAAATGAGTTAATCTATACTCTAAAGTATGTCTACATACATCCGTATGTAGTTCCTTACTAAAAACTCTAAAAAAACTTATATTTAGGAACGGAGGGAGTAGTTCCATTTTGTTTTCAGTTATAATGAACAGGGATTGACAGCTATATATAAGGTGATTAAGAACTGAGTAGAAATCTTATGGATTATAAACACACAATGAATTGAGCGCAAGTCTTGTTTGCCCACCGATTGCAGCAACAAACGCGTTAAAGGATCGAGCCTGCTATTTGCACGGAGCTGGGGAAAGCTGTGGCTGGTCAAAGGAATTGATGTTTATATCATCTATTCTGGCCATGATGGCTGTGAAGTACACTTGGCCAGCAGTCTGGAAGAGGCCTAAAATATTACTACCAGGAAATAAACACTTGGGATCAATGGTGGTATTCAATCATTGGATTCAAGGAATAGAACTGACGCAGAATCGCGACGTCATCCCCACCTCTCTCCAGCCAGGTTTGGTCCACGTAACTAGAACAAACGTTGGTCCACGTTGTGTGGGGTGCGACCGTGTGCGCAACGCCGTTTTTTTCTTTTCATTGAGGAACGGGATTGAGCCGGCGAGTCATGAAATTGATAAAGTCATCATAAACAAATCACTATCAATGGAAATATCGAAAGCGTCAAATCTAAAGTTTGATCTCGGTACCATTGTCCTTCTAACCATCCAACCAGATTGGTTCTTTGCACAACGTCGTTTTGATAACGCCCAATTATAATTGCTATAATGATGCGGCTAGTTGTAGACAGCACGCGCGCGGATCCACTTAGCAAATATTTGAGACAATTAACCCGCATCGTATCGGGTAGTATAATGAACTAATAAGAGAAATAAAATTAGTTAACGCCATGGCTCATCCACAGCTTGGAGTAGTAGTCTCCGCTCTCTCCAGGTGTCACCCCCGGTAGCATCGGTCTCTCTCTCGCTTCTTGTATTTCCTGGTCGGTCGGTCCGCAGGCGTCTCTGTCATTGCCCATTAATTGCACGGTCTTCTCCCTCCCCGTACCGAGAAGCAGCAACAGGAAAAATAAGGCCACGGCAATGGCCGATCGGCGTGGCGACGCCATGCGCCAGCAGCCGCCTTACTCGTCCGGCCACCAGGAGCGGGTCTTCGACGGTGGCGGCCCGGAGTTCGGGAACGATTACGATCCTGGATCATCCTACATGTCGCTTCTTGGCTCCGGCGTCAACCCCCAGCAGTTGCTGCCGGCGCCGCCGGCGTGGGGGGTCGAGGAGGTGGCCCCGCCGACCATTAATCTCACGCCTCAGTTCTCCATGGTAAGCAAAGATCGTCTGCCAGCTCCTCAATTAATTTGGTGTTGATCTCGCTGCTGCAAGTCGATGAAATGGAGGGTTTTGTGCACTAGCTAGAAGAAACCTTCTTCTCGATCCCAATTTCTTGAGACACGAATCCCCCATGCTGCTGGTGATTATGGTTTTGTTTCACTTCTCCGTTTTTGTGCATCGATTGGACTCTTGCGACTGTTACTAGCCTTGGTCTGGGATTGCATGTATGCGATGGATTAATTACTCCATAGAATCACGATCTTAGTGAAGATCAAAGATCCATTTCACCGTCAGGTCCTTCTTTTTCTTGCTGAGGTTAGCATGCAAGGTTTATTCTGGCTATCATGATCATATAGCTAGTCATCCTGCCTCCAAAAGATTTATATTTGGAGCATCAAATCAAATGTGAAGAACACACTGAGATAAAACTGCACCGTTTTCGCTTCATGCAGGCAAACTACGTGCCGACGTCTTCATACCAGCAGCACCAGACGGCCGCATCCTTCGTGGCACCCCTCGCCGCCAACCTCCACCCCTACCCCTCATCGTCGTCGTCGTCCTACTTCCAGGCCGACCTGCCGCCGCAATGGCCTCCGCGGGCAATGGCGCCGTCGCCGTCCTCCTCCCTGCTGCCCCGCAACTTCACGGTCCACCAAACGCCGGCCTACCCGCACCACCACGAGCAGCAGATGCACATGCAGCTGCTGCGCGCGGCGGCGCTGGGCGGCCCGCACGCGCCGCCGGCGCCCCCCATCGAGCAGCCGGCCAAGGATGGGTACAACTGGCGCAAGTACGGGCAGAAGCAGCTCAAGGACGCCGAGTCGCCGCGGAGCTACTACAAGTGCACCCGGGACGCCTGCCCCGTCAAGAAGATCGTGGAGCGCTCCTTCGACGGCTGCATCAAGGAGATCACCTACAAGGGCCGGCACACCCACCCGCGGCCCCCCGAGCCCCGGCGAAGCGGCGCCGGAGCGGACGACGTCGCCGCCCCCAGCAGCGCTGCCGGCGCTCAGGAGGACGAGCTCAGCGACGACGAGGATGACGGCGAGGAGGGCCACGACATTGCCAGGTGGGCGGGCTGCACTACATCTTAACATCTACATGCATGCACGTTGGAGTTGGAGTTGGAGTTCTGGTCTTCAGTCAATGGAACTTAACGGCCGGGTCGCCGGTATGTTTGTGTTGATCAGCGGCGCGGGTGGTCCGGCGGGGCAGAGGGTGGTGAAGAAGCACAAGATCATCCTGCAGACGACGAGCGAGGTTGATCTGCTGGACGACGGCTACCGGTGGCGCAAGTACGGCCAGAAAGTGGTCAAGGGCAACCCCCGTCCGAGGTACTACTCTATTAATTAACATCAGTTAATCAGAAATGCTAGTAGTTAATTATGCCACACTAGTTGCACGCACGATGAACTGAGTACCTGCACACACATTATGCCATTCAACCATGCATCTACTCCGCGTAGCTATACTCCCATGGTTTAGAGGGGTTGTCCTTGAGACTTTTTTTTAAAAAAAAAAGGAGACGCTTGCTCGGCTTTAGCGAACAAAAGCCATTAAGGTTTACAACACCACCACAACAGAAATAAAAGGGTGCGGCTACGAATAAACCGAAGAGATCAGTCGGGTAGCAAATCGTCGGGTCCACCCCTTGTTTTATCCGTTGGATTGGGTCGACCTAGTGCTTCTTCGATCTCTTCTCAATGCACCAACTGACCCCTCTACTTCGCTCTCCTCTGGACGCTGGCAGCAGCAAAACGCAACACGTCCGTCGTGGTCAGAAGTACCGTCGCCCAGCTTGCTGCCGCCGCTCTCCCACACAGCAAAAACCGAAAAAACCTGGGTGTTGTGTCGCAGCTCTGCCGCCTGCGAGATCCGTTGGTCGCAGATTACCAACACCTCATGAGTTACATTGCAGCTCCGCCACCGTAACACCGTCGCCGGCAAGATGCGTGGCGCCAGCACCTTGGATGTTGCATTTCAGCTTCGTCACTGACAAGAGCGATGCCATATTGCAGCTCCGCCGCCGGCAACGCAGGTCGCAACACCTTGGGTGTCGCTTTGCAGCTCCGCCACCGACCAGATCCACATGATGCAAGTTTCGCGGGTTGCAGCATCAAGCGCGTTACATTGCAGCTCCATCCCTGGCGAACGGCTGACCCACGTTGTATTCTAGCTTCGACGCCGGCGAGATCCGTGCGTTGTAGCGCCGGTCGTGTTGCTTTGTAGCTCCTCCCAAAATTTCCCACACAACTACGGCGAGCAGCACATCATTATTGCGCTCCACGTCGCCGGTCGCAGCACCCGGCGTCGCCACCGTCACAGGGGCATGCCGCTCCTCGTCTCGCCGCACCGAGCATGCGTGTAGCACAGGAGACCACCTTGTAGCGCGCGGCGAGCGGCTGCCTCATCCGCAGCCCGGCGCCTGAGCCACCATCAGTGAGTTCCCCCGTAGCACAGCATGCTCCTTTGAACTCCAGCTAGAACCATGGAGCTAGCTCCCTTCTTGTTTGGGTGGGAGACGAGAAATATGGGGAAAGGGAAGAGAGACGGGGAGAGGACGATTGGGAAGGGAGGAGATAAGGTTGGGGATGAAGCGGTGGCGGCCTTACATGGCACGTGCCACTCCGGAGAGGAGGATTACGTGAGGGGGAGATCATCCAAGTGATTTTTAACATTTTCCAAAATAAAAGGAGTCCAAACACCTAAAGTTCGATACAAACCCATATAGGGTCCTTGGCTCAAAAGCCGAACACACACCCAACCATACTAAGGCCGTCCGGAAGACGAAGTGAAGTCAATCTACCGGGATGATATCCTCCTCCCTGAGAGACGCCGCATGCACGCGAAGCATGGCACATAGGCCGTCAACTGTTGCTGCCTCCGCTGACTTGCTCAGGGTTTTCCATACTCTTTGGATGCCTTGAACGACATGGCCTTTTCCATCATTGGCGATTTGGAAGGGCTCCTCGAGATCTGCTTGCTAGCAATGGTGGCGATCGATGTCACCGCTACCTATGCCTGGGATTCAGACAACATCTCTTTTTTTTTGCGGGGTGAAGGGAGTTCTATATATCAAGGAATAGAGTTACAGTCGAGAGGCCACAAATCCTCAATACATGGTGGAACTGAACCCAACCACACATTTGTGGCACGTTCAGAGCGGCTATATTTAGCGAGCAGATCGACAACTCTATTTTGACTACGGTGAATTTTCAGCGGTAAAAACTCCCTATCACGAAGAAGAGCCTTGACTTCTAGCACCGGATGGCCATAGGACGAGCGGAGCAATGCATCATTGTAAGACTGGACAGAGCTTCAGAAGAATCCGATTGCAACACCATTGGAGAGGCGAAGTGTTGAATGGCCAGGGCCATGCCCATCATGATCGCATGTAGTTCAGCTTCCAGCGAGTCATTGCATTGAAAGAGATAGCGATAGGCTGCTAACAATACTTCCCCTTCTCATTCCTGATAATCATACTTGCCGCCACTGTCCCATCCTCCTTCATGAAGGAACCATCGACAGACAATGCCAGAAAACCAGCGGCCGGAGCCGACCATGGAGCAACAGCCGGAGGGAGAGAATGGTCAAGTTCCTCAGCCGCCATCGAGGGCATTTTTCCCTTCAGGATCTCTTCCGTAGTGAATCGCCCAGCCAGAACAATTGACTTGTAGTAGCTGTCTAGGTAGTCCACCGTTGCCACGACAGGAGCAACCTCTTTCCCATGAGCCAAATCATTCCTAATTTGCCAGATATGCCAGACCAATATTAACAACATGTCCCTGACCGGAACAGAGCACTTGGAGAGAGGGTGAGGAGCCACTCCTTTCCATCACATATAAGGTGATGGTCGCCGGGAAGAGACCAACGGCGCCACATGTTAACCCATAAGATCCTCGCGTGTGTGCAGGCAATCAGAGCATGGAACGAATCTTCTTCCGCGACACCACATAGCGGACATGATGATCTGTTGGATAAGTGTCCGAAGTTCTTGCATTGTTGTGTCGCCAGGGTACCGGTTGCACAACGTCAGGCAGAGATCTTCATCTTTTGGGGGATTGCGGACTTCCAAATAAGGTTCCACGAAGAGCGCATCCCATCAGAGTTAATGCATGACGCACCACCAACAAAGGTAACATTGTGATCTTGTGTTGCAAGACGGTAAGCGCTGCGCACAGTGAACCTGCCGGACTTCTCGAGACTCTAGGAGAGGAAATCATTCCTCAGGCGCAGGGAGGCGCGAATCTTCAAAATGTACTCCACATCCATGGCCCAGAAGAACTCATTGAGTCAGTCGGCCCTCCAGGCACCATTATCATCTAGGAAGTCTGAGACTGTGTTAAACCGGCAAGTGCCCTTCGGGGTGATTGGCCAGAAGGATGAGGGCCTAGGGATCCAAGGATCCCGCCAAGTGCAAATGTCCTGGCCATTGCCCATGCGCCAGATGACCCCCCTTTTAACGAGCTGTAGACCATGCAGAATGCTCTTCCAAACCTCCGATCCATTGCTAGGGAAGACGGTGTCTAGAAGCTGCCCGGAGGGGTAGTACCGTGCCTTCACGAGACGCGCGCAGAGGCTATCAGTCATGTCGAGCAGCCGCTAGGCCTGCTTTGCGAGCAAGGCCTGGTTGAAGGACCTCATGTCCCTAAACCCCATGCCGCCCATGGGTTTGGGGAGTCTCAGTCTATCCCAACTCATCCAGGCCATCTTCTTCTTGCCATTTTCCACACCACACCAATACTGATGGATCATGCGTGTGAGCTCATCACAGACGGTGGCAGGGAGCCCGAAGACACTCATGACATACGTTGGAATAACCTGGGTGGCCGATTTAATAAGAACTTCCTTGTTACCTGAAGACATGTATTGCTCACTCCAGTCCACTAGAACCTTACTCAAGCGTTCCCGCAGCGATTCAAACCTCCCTTTGTGCATTCTGCCTTCAGGAACTGGCAGACCCAGATACTTAGGCTCGAAGACCTCCTGAGAGATCTGCAGGATGCTCTTGACCTTCTGAACCACAGTGGCTCGACAATTATCTGAGAATAGGATGGAACACTTCGACGGGTTGACAAGTTGGCCTGTCGCCGTCGCAAATGTGTTCAACAAACCTTTAACCAGGGTTGCCTGGGGAGTCGCCTGGAAGAACAAGAGGGAATCATCCACAAACAGAATATGGGATATCTCCGGAGCGCCTCAACAGATAGGGACCCCATTAAGACCTTCCTCATGTGTTGCTTTTGAGATGAGAAGGGAAAGGGCATCAACAACAAATAAGAAAAGGAATGGGGACAATGGATCACCTTGGCGTAGCCCCCTAGAAGGGGAGAAAGCCTCCAACAATTTCCCATTAAACTCCACCGAATATTTCACCGAAGAGACGCAGGCCATAACACGAGAGACTCAAGATTGGGAGAAACCCCACTTCGGCAACGCCTTCTCCAGAAACATCCCGTCAACATGATCATATGCCTTCAAGAGATCCAGTTTGTAAGCACATAAGCCTGGAGCATTGGTCTTGATAGACAGAATATGGTGGATACATTCGAAAGCGATGATAGAGTTATCCGAGATAAGCCTCCTAGGGATGAATGCGCTATGCTTTTCAGAAATGAGTTCGGTAAGTAGGGGATGCCGCCGATTCACCATACACTTGGACACGATCTTATATAAGACGTTGCATAAGCTGATGGGCCGAAAGTCCTTCAACTCCTTAGGGTGGGTAACTTTCATGATGAGAACTATTGTCGTGTCATTAACACCTGTAGGCATAATGCCTGATTCAAAAAAATTCCACCAGCGCTGCAACAATTTCGTCCTTCATTAGCGCCTAGTTGCGTTGATAAAACCATGCCAGGAAACCATCACATCCCGGAGCTTTTAGAGGGCCAATCTGAAAAAGGGCGGTAGAAATTTCTTCCTCGGTGTATGGCTTGCAAAGGGAGTCATTCATCTCCGCTGTAACTCTGGGGATGATATAATCCAGGACCTCGAGGGGATCTAGGGTCGGATCCTTGGTAAAGATCTCTTTGAAGTAGGATTGGGAGATCCTCTCCATCTCAAGAGGTGTACTACACCATGATCCATCCAACTTGCGAAGGCGCTGGCTATAGTTCCGCCTAGCTCACCAAACCGCTCTCCTATGCAAGTATTTCGTATTACGTTCACCCTCCTTGAGCCAAGTGATTCGAGAGCGCTACAGCCAAAGCATCTCTTCCCTATATAGAAGTTCATCCAGTTTATTCATCGTGGAACGGGTTTGGCTTTGATCAGACCCAACCATCTGCAGCTCCACCAGTTGAGCACGAAGAGTCTCAATCTCCCTGATAACATTCCCAAATTTTTGAATGCTCCATTGTTTAAGCTCTTTCATCACATCCCCCAAGGATGTAGCCACAGTGCCTAGGCCACCAGCCGGCCTGTGTTTGTTCCACGCCCCAGCGATTACAGCAGGAAGGGTGAGATTGCGTTCCCATATAATTTCATATCGGGGACATGAAGCCTTTCTTCGCCCATCCCGTGCACCCTCCAACGAGATCAATAGAGGGCTAAGATCGGAGCAGGAGGACGCTGAGTGAAAAACCCTTGCCCTTGGAAAGATATCCCTCCAAGCCTCATCAGCACAAGCGCGGTCCAAGCGAACCTGGACGTTTTGGTCCATAGACTGACCATTATTGTATGTGAATGGAATTCCCGAAAACCCTAGGTCGGTGAGCTCACATACTTCCAAGCAATCTCTGAAGGCAACCATTTGTGACTCACAGCGGAGGGCCCTCGACAGATGCTCATGCTGCCACAACGCTTCACTGAAGTCACCACAGACCATCCAAGGCTCATGAGAGAACGCACGGAGCCTACCGAGATCTAAGAATGAAAGGGGAAGAGGAAGAGAAAAGGGAGAGGTAAAACTTAGTTGCTTCTGTGACACACGAGTGAAACCAATGACTCATAGAGGTTGCAACGAGATGAAGAATGGCATGAGAAAAAAGAAAGAATTCACACAAAATTTTGGTAGAACTTCGATAGGAAATTAAGGACAAAAATTTGATAAGATAGAAAGACCTTGACAAGATTCACAACAATCCAACTAAATTGATATCCAAGGAAAGAACATGAAAGAAGACACAACACTCCGGATAAATGAATAAGAAAGGAAAGAACACAATCTTGACAAAGCTAGATAATTGATGAAAGAGGCAACATCACAACAACTCTGGAACAAGAGAATAGAACTAGATCATTGGGAAGAAAGAATGAAGAAGAAAATGAAAACTTCTACCACAATTGAATTGAAGAGCCTCCACACAAGAAGAATTCAATGTAGTTGTTGGAAAAACAACAACGAAAAGAACAAACTTGTTGTGGGCTTATGGAAACCATTTGAAAATAATGACGTGACAACCAGCCACTAACACAAACAAGGATTGATTGGGAGAAACAAGATATGCACAACTTCTTACACCAAAAGGATACATTAAGAATTTGGATCAATGATAATCACCATAATAGCTGCAATCCTTAGAAAAAGCTTTAGGTGAAATCTAATCCAAGATGACTCAATGAAGAAACCATGGGTCAAAATATCTCATGATCAAAGGATTTGGTGGGTTTACATATTTAATTCTTGAAACAACTTCTCTTCAAGACTCCTCCACTAATAAGCATGATATACTACCACCTCAAAGGATAAGGAGGAATAATTGCACTTTGAAAAGCAAGAGATAGAATACTTGAGGTACTCCAAGAAGAATCTTGAAGAACAGTTGAGAAAAAGAATTTGATACCATGAGCCACTCCGGAAGAAGAATTGAAGTCGCTTGAAACAATAATAAGAGTTATGTTATGCTTACCCTTCATCAAGTTAAATTGATGACAAGCAACGGATTTAGCATACCACTTATTCTTCTTGAAAAGATTGAGGAGAGATATGAGCACAAACTTGAAGAAGTCTTGAAGGAGACACCAGTAAGAATTGGAATGCATGGGGATAACAAGAATGAATGGAGATATATGAGAATGAAGAGATCATGAGCCACCTGAGAAAAAAAACTTGAACAAGGCACCGGGATAATTGAGATGCGAATGAAGAGACTACAATTGAGAAGAATTGAGGATGAAAGCTGAAAGCTGAGAACGAAGAAATCTTCTGAAATGATGGCCTTAGGAGGATCAAGAAATGAAAACAACTCTGAAATGCACCGGATAGACATGGAAGGAATTACTCATGATTGGAAACGATTAAAAAGAATAGCACCAAGCTGAAATGGCAATCTCACAAGAATGAAGCAAGATTTGAGAGAAACACACCTTCGGTCTTCATGAGCTGAGAATGATGGCAAGAGACAGCACCAAAATTACTCAGACACTCCGGAATAATGAATAAGGAAAAGTTGAGACAACGAAGCAATTAATTCGAATAGATCTTGGAGAAGGGATATGGCTGATGAAATTCATACTTACGTCATAATTGAAAAGAATTAGAGATCTCCGGGAAAGATTAGAAGAGCCAGGTAAGATCCTGGGAAAAACCTGTGGGTTATGGGCCCACTAAAAGAAAACACCGTTGAAAGGATTGCTGAGAAAGAGAGATACTACATTGGTACAAATGAAAACTTGATGTGGTTAGCACCTCGAATTAATTGGAAGGATTGAAACCCAGAACTGTGAGATATCTTGAACACTCCAGATAGAATAGAGAGAGATGAAAAAAAGAAAGACTTGATATGAATCACCAACATGAGAGAGCATTGAACGAACGAAAAGGATCTGATGAACATTGAAAGCTTGAATTGAATTCACCCGAAAAGAGGACAACAATGAAAATAATGAACTAGAACTCCTGAAAATCTTCACCATGAAACACCGATTACGAAACAGAAGAAGAAATAGCAGAAGCAACAATGAATTGAAATGCACTTGGATGATGACTGAAACATTGAAGAAAAGGGAGGGAGGGCGGGGGAAAAACAAAGACAGCTTGGGACAGATGAGATGAACTCCGGAAATAAATGAGAGATTGATCTTGCAAATCTTGAAAAGGATAGAATTGGCTGAAGGTAAGCACACCGGATGAAAAAAAGAATTGACACGACGACTACAATTGAGAAGAATTGAAAAGACAACTTGATTGAGCAAAAAAAATTACATTCCCATAAAATATGAGGGCACCTCTTGGAAAGTTATGAATTCACCACTTGACATCGAAGCAACTCGATTTATCATATTCGAACAAAACAAAGGGTGAGACTTACAACATAAGCCGAAACAAATTCATGACAGATATTTCGTTTAACATTTTCGTGGATAGGATCGCACGGGCTCGATCCTACAGTAGACAAGGTAGTGCACACGACATACGAAGCGTCCCCGAGTCGTAGCAAGCTACAAGGACTCTTTAAGATACAACGAGAACCGCCGTAAGACGACCGTGAACAAACGAATCCACTAGATGTCGAACCCCAATCTCACATCATGCATCTGTTGGAAGATTGTCCTATAAGTAACTATTGGAATTCCCACCTAAGAACTCCCAAAATTTTCTGGTCATGCAATCGGGTCAACGGATACAAGGAGTAAAATCCATCACTCAACTCCTAGCAATAATACTACCCATCCAGTGTATCACATCCGTCAACACATAACCAGAGATCTCAGAAACTCATCTATCTCAGATCCTCGAAAACACAACGATACTAAGTATGGCGGTACCCCCAAACTCTCTGCACCAGTACTGGGGATGCCGGGGTTATCTCGCCACTACCAGTATTGAAGCAATTTCGAACATCCTCCGTCCTGAGATACTAAGAAATCTGAATGATAATGATGTGCTCAAGAATCCCCTGGAGCTCAACTCCCCGGAATATAATCAACACAACAGGAGGCACCAAGTCAGAACTCTGTCACATCGACATCATATAGATTCCAAAAATATCCGCGTGATCCTAAAAACAATTTGAGTGAGAAGAGGAGTAGAATTAAAATTATTACGTCAAGATTCCTCACCAGATCATAGAGGAGGAGAAAAAGAATCCTACTCTCTGATATATAACTAGACTAAAAGCAGTTTTTCACTAGACTCGACTCAGACAAGTTCGATCAATCAAGGGGGCTCCTAGGTCGGTACTGCTTTGATATCAGACAACATCTCTTGGAAGGCATTGAGATAATCCTCCACGTTCATTAAGTTATCCTATAGACTTTTGGAACAAAAAATAAATTCCGGATCAACATGTCTATCTACTGTTAAAGGGGAGTTAATTGGTAAGTCCGTTGGCTTCTATCACTTCCACAGTTCCACTCACCTCCCTTAAATTCCTACACCCTTCCACCGATTTATTTTAAATTTTATTTACCTGACATCACATTTTCTTCCTTCAATAATATTGAAACTATATTTTTGTTTGGCAAAATTAGAAATGTAGTACCCCACTGATTTATTTCCAATTTTATTTGCATGACATCACATCTCCCATCATTTTTACCCTCTCTAATGGATTTACCAATAGTTTTATTTAACCGACATCACATATCCTTCCTTCATTAGTATGAAAGGCAATACTTCTTTCCATTTGGCAAATCGTAATATAATACTCCCGCTAATTTATTAATAATTTTATTTGTCTCATGTCACATCTCCTTCCTTCAGTAATATGAGAATGTAGTACATGAAAATAAAATATCCGAATAGGTGTCCTCCCTAATCCATTACTGAATACTATTTGATAGTACTACATCTTCTTACGAGTGCGTCCAAGCCCTAGCGATTCATCAATGTTGTGAGAAGGCGAATATTCTATGCAAAGGCTAGCTAGCGCTTAAGAAGGATGTTGTAAAACATAATAGTTCGAAAAATATACTCAAGAAAATTGGTAATCCGAGCATTCAACTACTGATTTGCTTAATATTTTTGCACATTATGAGTTGTTCAAGAAGCACACTTTCTTTTCGACATGATTTCTACCATATCTTTAGGTCCACTTGTGAGCTCATGTGTTTTCCACTTTTGTTTTATATACAATTCTATGTTTAAAATCCAAGGTATGCATGGGTGGTAGTGGAAGTGAGATTGTGGCAGGACAAGTCATTGACATAGGTGGTAAAATTGGAATGGGGAGGTGGAGATAGTGGGTGGAAGGTGGTATATGCAAGATACAATTGATGTGAACCAGTAAAATATGTATGCTCCCATTGCAATGCACGGCCAATTAGCTAGTATTTGAAGAAATTTAATAACTCATCAAATTGAAGGGGCAATTGAGGTAATCATTTTTTCTTTTCAAATTCCTATGAAAATGAATGTTGATCATAGGCGTTTCGGAAGCTAGCCCCGAAAGGGTCGATGTTTTTTGAGGATTTTTAAATTGATGTCAAAACTCGTCAAATTAGAAATTAGGGGCAACTTGAAAATATAGGAGAGATTAGTGCGGATAAGGACATGTACGTCCGTAAATCTATTCCATAGCACTGCAACCTATAAATCTAGGACGTTTGAGCTGACCGAGTTTTGAAGAAAAGTGTATGCACTGACACAAAAGGATAATTGTGCACTATGTGAGAGTCTCTTATGAGGATTCGCTTCATTCAAGCATAGTGTTGTCCTGATATCCGCAACCACAACCAATTTGGTCATCAAGGATCTTCAGGACTATCACCTGTCCTTGAAAATGGGTTAGATTTCCTTGCATGCTATTTACTTTGCATATTAAAAAGGAATTTCAAAAGGAAGAGCCCCCATGGGATATAAGGTAGGGTTGTCCTTTAAGGAAACAATCACCACCTTGGCACACGTCATGCACAATGTTGAAGAGATATAATTCTAATGTAGAGATGAAAATGAAAGCATATATGCTACAGAATGGGATATCTCTTGACGTCATCCCTAGCAGTTAATATTTGCACACATCCTAAAATTATATAGAGAGTGAATTTTAGTTAGAAAATCGTGTGACTAAGGCCCTGTTTGGAACCATTCAGATTATGTAATCTAGTTTTTATAATCTATTCTGTTTCCAAACAGGGCATGTTATGGTGTAGATTATAAAAACTAGATAGACAGATTATTAAAAACTCATAATCTATTCTACCCCAGCTAAAATCAGATTATGGGTTGCTAATGACCCATTACCCTTGTAAAGATGGAGATAATTACATTTCTACCACCGTCACCCTTCTATTTTTTAAAAAAGCAGAGGGCAGACAGGTCATTATGCAATGTAAAAGCTGGATTACAGTTTATATAATATGGCCTCCAAACATGCCCACCTAGATTATTTTTATAAACCAGATTATATAATCTATCTTCGTAATCCAGATTATCATAATCTATTATGGTTTAAACAGGGCCTAAGAGATGTCATCTAGTAAATTGGTCCGTTTTAACGAGGTTTGTGATTTAGATACATGATTGATGATTTAGAAGACTTGCCTTATTTATCTAGCGGGACAACTTTTATCACCTACAATGACATTACAAAGTGGTTCAAGAATTAAGTTCCCATTTGGATCCTCTGAATTGTTTAAATCCATACAGGAGCTACTACAAGTGCACCGCCGAGAATTGTAATGTGCGCAAGCAGATCGAGAGGGCCTCCACCGACCCTAGGTGCGTCCTGACAACATACACCGGGCGGCACAACCACGACCCACCAGGCAGGGGAGCTGGAGCCGCCGCCGCCGCCGGGGCAGGCGGCGGCTCCTCCTCTGATCCCGTGCCATCCACAGTGAACCCGTCCGCCAGCACATTGCACCAGCCAAGTGGCATTCATCAGCTGAAAGAGGAGAACCGGGATTAACACTATTTTTGTGGATTTCGAGTGTGGGTTTTCCTTTGTGCGAATAATAGAGCTGCACATTGATTCTTTGGGGCAGATTTTTCTGCTGGCTAATTGTTGTTCATTGTGATTAATTAGACAACATTTGTTTTAGAGGAATTGACCTGTCCTTTTTGGCCGCATATGTTGGTGGCTTTTCCTGCCATAATTTGTATTGTATGAGATATACATTTGTTTGTTTCACTGAGGTTTTGAATGAAAAAAATGGTTATGCTCACTATTGCAGAAAAATAATATGTAAGTTATTAAAGCATCTATCTTTTGTTCAAATGGTTAATTTGCACACACTAGTTCTTTCTCATCCATTTTCCTTGGACTTACTACTGATTCAACATCGTACTCCTATGCGTAGAAACTATAGATAAATTATGTCTTATTAATGATTATTTCCGACGACCGAACACACTCAGAAATTATCTTACAGGTACTATAATGTTGTGTACTGGTTCATTTTTGTTGCACTTGGGCAGGTGTACAAAAAATTGCTTGCTTAGTTCACAACTATCCTACATAAGCACTATATGCATCATCATGAAGCTTTCACGTGGTAATATGTAAATGTGCAATGTAGAATACCGACCCTGCAAAGTTGTTGATTTGGTTGTTCACATTTCATGAGCGTGCACAAGAAATAAAATAACTAGTCACGTTCATGAATATGAAAAATAAAATAAAATGCTTATAGTGATTTTCAGATGAAGTCACCTCTTTGGAATCGATGGAACAGTGAGGGAGTGATGGGTAATCTACGATGCCTAGAATAAAGCTCACCATTCCAATCGAGTTTGCTTCTTTGAGTGCTTGGTTTTTGTAATATTAAATCATTTGATTTTTCAAGCTCACGCGAGTTCGCTTCTGTGAGTCCGCCACGTCATTAACGGCTGCCGGATGCGGTCGCGTTGCGAGTGCCGCCGACGAGCGCCGGAATTGGCTGATAACATCGGCGTAGGACTTGCCGTCCCAAAACGCATGACGACCGACGATGTTGCACCATCCGCCAGGGTGGGTACGACGCTCCTCCGCCGTGGCGCCGGGGCCGAGTGTTGCGTAACCGTCCTTGTTGGTCTTCCATAGCTTTGCGAGCCGGCACCGGCAACGCGTAGCGGTGGAGTTCTTCCATCGCCAGTGTGTCGAGGCTCGACGGCCAAATGCTGGGGCCATCGTCGTTGCTTATGATGCCTTAGCTGTTGTCGCCGGTGTAGAACACCATCGTCGGGGGTGGGGAGAGGTGTGGGGCGACGAGGGAGAGAGAGGTTGGGGGTGTGGGGTGGCGGAGAGGAGTGTCGGGGCTTTATATAGCCCACCGGCCGACGGGCAGGTGGGCGGCATAACTCCCCTGGAGTAATGGTGTCGCCTCGAGAGACGGAGGGCCTCAGGAAATGGCGACACACGACTGACGGTCATCACACCGGTTCTTGGGCGACGAAATGGGCGAAGTCGTGAGGGAATTAATTTCGATGGATGACTCGCGATGCAGGGTGGGTTAATGGCGGTGGCCTCGGGAACCGTCGGGTCCATCGATAACCTACAACATGGGGTTTGACCAGGGACACACACAACACGGTGCTGACGCGTGTATGCCATACATCACACCAGCTGACGCGGGGGTATGTATCGTACGTGTACGTCGCGTATGCGGCGTCGTTACATGTACGTCATGTTGGAAATATGTCCTAGAGGTAGTAATAAATTGGTTATTATTATATTTCCTTGTTTAAAATAATCATTTATTATCCATGCTAGAATTGTATTGATTGGAAACTCGAATACATCTGTGGAAACATAGACAACACACTGTCCTTAGTGAGTCTCTAAAGGACTAGCTCATTGATTAAAGATAATCAAGGTTTCCTTGCCATAGACATGAGTTGTCATTTGATAACACGATTACATCATTAGGAGAAGGATGTGATGGAGAAGACCCAAACTATGAACATAGCATATGATCGTGTCAGTTTATTGCTACTGTTTTCTGCATGTCAAGTATCTGTTCCTATGACCATGAGATCATGCAACTCACTAACACCGGAGGAGTGCCTTGTGTGTATCAAACTTCGCAACGTAACTAGATGACTATAAAGGTGCTCTACAGGTATCTCTGAGGGTGTCTGTTGAGTTGGCATGGATCAAGACTAGGATTTGTCACTCCGTGTGACGGAGGGGTATCGCAGGGCCCACTCAGTAAAACAACATCACAACAAGCTTATAAGCAATGTGACTACAGAGTTATCCACGGAATCTTGTATTACAAAATGAGTAAAGAGACTTGCCGGTAACGAGATTGAACTAGGTATAGAGATACCGACGATCGAATCTCGGGCAAGTAACATACCCATGGACAAAGGGAGCAGTATACGGGATTGATTGAATCCTTGACATCATGGTTCGACCGATAAAGATCTTCGTAGAATATGTAGGAACCAATATGGGCATCCAGGTCTCGCTATTGGTTATTGACCGGAGAGTGTCTCGGTCATGTCTGCATAGTTCTCGAACCCGCAGGGTCTGCACACTTAAGGTTCGATGATGATTTAGTATTAATGAGTTACGTATGGTGGTAACCGAAAGTTGTTCGGAGTCCTGGATGAGATCCCGGACGTCACGAGGAGATCCGTAATGGTTCGGATGTAAAGAATTATATGTGTTGGATGGTCTCCAGAAGGGTTCCAGAATTCACCGAAACAGTTTCAGATGTTTGTGGAAATGTTGTCATGCAAGGATACTATGGTTGGGACAAGAGGGAAGGCCCACGGGGCTTTAGGTCGATGCAAAAGGAAGTTTTGCGGAGGTTAGGGACCAGACGCCAAGGACCCTGGCGTCTGGCCCTGGACGCCTAAGAGCGTGGCGTGTGGTGCTGGAATTTGGGGAGGCTGTTGGAAATATGCCCTAGAGGCAATAATAAATTAGTTATTATTATATTTCCTTGTTCATAATTATCGTTTATTATCCATGCTAGAATTGTATTGATTGGAAACTCAAATACATGTGTGGATACATAGACAACACACTGTCCCTAGTGAGCCTCTAGTTGGCTAGTTCGTTGATCAAAGATGGTCAAGGTTTCCTGGCCATAGGCAAGTGTTGTCACTTGATAACGGGATCACATCATTAGGAGAATCATGTGATGGACAAGACCCAAACTATGAACGTAGCATATTGATAATGTCGTTTTATTGCTATTGTTTTCTGCGTGTCAAGTATTTGTTCCTATGACCATGAGATCATATAACTCACTGGCACCGGAGGAATACCTTGTGTGCATCAAACGTCGCAACGTAACTGGGTGACTATAAAGGTGCTCTACATGTATCTCCGAAGGTGTTCGTTGAGTTAGTATGGATCAATACTGGGATTTGTCACTCCGTGTGACGGAGAGGTATCTCGTGGCCCACTCGGTAATACAACATCACACACAAGCCTTGCAAGCAATGCGACTAAGTGTAAGTCACAGGATCTTGTATTACGGAACGAGTAAAGAGACTTGCCGGTAACGAGATTGAATTAGCTATACGGATACCAACGATCAAATCTCGGGCAAGTAACATACCGAAGGACAAAGGGAATGACATACGGGATTATATGAATCCTTGACACTGAGGTTCAACCGATAAGATCTTCGGAGAATATGTAGGATCCAATATGGGCATCCAGGTCGCACTATTGGATATTGACCGAGGAGTGTCTCGGGTCATGTCTACATAGTTCTCGAACCCGCACGGTGTGCACACTTAAGGTTCAGTGACATTTCGGTATAGTTGAGTTATAGGTGTTGGTAACCGAAAGTTGTTCGGAGTCCCAGATGAGATCCAGGACGTCACGAGGAACTCCGGAATGGTCCGGAGGTAAAGATTGATATATAGGAAGTCCTGTTTTGGTCACCGGAAAAGTTTTGGGCTCATCGGTAGTGTACCGGGAGTGCCGGGAGGGGTGCCTGGGACCATCGGGAGGGGTGTCACGCCCCAAGGGGTCTCATGGGCTATGGGAAGAGATAAACCAGCCCCTAGTGGGCTGGAATAAGTTCCCACTGAGGCCCATGAGGTTTGAGAAGGAAAAAAACACAAGGTGGAAAGAGTTTCCAAGTGGGAAGGTGGAATCCTACTCCAAGTAGGATTGGAGTAGGACTCCTTCACCTCCAATTTCGGCAAAACCTTGAGGTTTCGAGGCTGCCTCTTCCCCTCCCTCCCTCCTATATATACTAGAGGTATTGAGGGTTTTTCAGACACAACTTTACCACGTGCTGCTCGACCCTATACCACACAGTTTTTCCTCTAGATCGTTTTTCTGCGGAGCTCGGGCGGAGCCCTGCAGGATTAGATCGTCACCACCATTGGAGCGCCGTCACGCTGCCGGAGAACTCTTCTACCTCTCCGCCCCCTCTTGCTGGATCAAGAAGGTGGAGATCGACATCGAGCTGTACGTGTGCTGAACGCGGAGGTGTCGTCCGTTTGGCACTAGATCGGAACGGGTCGTGAGATGGATCGCAAGACGGTTCGTGCAACGGATCGCGAGACGGTTCGTGGGATGGATCGCAGGACGGATCGTGGGACGGATCGCGGGACGGTTCATGGGGCGGTTCGAGGGACGTGAAGACGTTCCACTACATCAACCGCGTTTCTTAACGCTCCCTGTTGTGCGATCTACAAGGGTACGTAGATCCAAATCTCCTCTCGTAGATGGACATCACCATGATAGGTCTTCGTGTGCATAGGAAATTTTTTGTTTCCCATGCAACGTTCCCCCACAGTGGCATCATGAGCTAGGTTCATGCGTAGATGTCATCTCGAGTAGAACACAAAAGTTTTTGTGGGCGGTGATGTGCGATTTGCTGCCCTCCTTAGTCTTTTCTTGATTCCGCGGTATTGTTGGATCGAAGCGGCTCGGACCGACATTACTCGTACACTTACGAGAGACTGGTTTCATCGCTACGAGCAACCCCGTTGCTCAAAGATGACTGGCGAGTGTCGGTTTCTCTAACTTTAGTTGAATCGGATTTGACCGAGGAGGTCCTTGGAGAGAAGTTAAATAGCAATTCATACATCTCCGCTGTGGTGTTTGCGTAAGTAAGATGCGATCCTACTAGATACCCATGGCAACCACGTAAAACATGCAACAACAATTAGAGGACGTCTAACTTGTTTTTGCAGGGTATGCTTGTGATGTGATATGGCCAACGACGTGATGTGATATATTGGATGTATGAGATGATCATGTTGTAATAGTTAATACCGACTTGCACGTCAATGCTACGGCAACCGGCAGGAGCCATAGGGTTGTCTTTAAACTAACGTTTGTGTTTGCAGATGCGTTTACTATATTGCTAGGACGTAGCTTTAGTAGTAATAGCATATCATACACGACAACCTCGATGGCTGCACGATGATGGAGATCATGATGATGGGGATCATGGTGTGGCGCCGGTGACAAGAAGATCATACCGGTGCTTTGGTGATGGAGATCAAGGAGCACTTGATGATGGCCATATCATGTCACTTATGAATTGCATGTGATGTTAATCCTTTATGCACCATATCTTGCTTAGAACGACGGTAGCATTATGAGGTGATCTCTCACTAAAATTTCAAGACGAAATTGTGTTCTCCCCGACTGTGCACCGTTGCGACAGTTCGTCGTTTCGAGACACCACGTGATGATCGGGTGTGATAGACTCAACATTCACATACAATAGGTGCAAAATAGTTGCACACGCGGAACACTTGGGTTAAACTTGACGAGCCTAGCATGTACAGACATGGCCTCGGACCACAAGAGACCGAAAGGTCGAGCATGAATCGTATAGTTGATATGATTAGCATAGAGATGCTTACCACTGAAACTATTCTCGACTCACGTGATGATCGGACTTGAGATAGTGGATTTGGATCATGTACTACTCAAAATGACTAGAGAGGTGTACTTTTTGAGTGGGAGTTCTTAAGTAATATGATTAATTGAACTAATTATCGTGAACATAGTCTAATGGTCTTTGCAAATTACGATGTAGCTTGCGCTATAGCTCTACTATTTTTATATGTTCCTAGAGAAAATTTAGTTGAAAGTTGATAGTAGCAAACTTTGCGGACTGAGTCTGTAAACTGAGGATTGTCCTCGTTGCTGCGCAGAAGGCTTATGTCCTTAATGCACCACTCGGTGTGCTGCACCTCGAGCGTCGTCTGTGGATGTTGTGAACATCTAACATACACGTTTCTGATGACTACGCGATAGTTCAGTGCAAAATACCTAATGTCTTAGAAGCAAGGCGTCGAAGACGTTTTGAAACGTCACAGAACATAAGAGATGTTCTAAAGAGATGAAATTGTGATTTCATGCTCGTGCCCTTGTTGAGAGGTACGAGACCTCCAACAAGATTCTTTGTCCACAAAGTAAAGGAGAAAAGCTCAATCGTTGAGCGTGTGCTCAGATTGTCTGAGTACGACAATCGCTTGAATCAAGTGGGAGTTAATCTTCTAGATGAGATAGTGATGGTTCTCCAAAGTCACTGCCACCAAGCTGTGAGAGCTTCGTGATGAACTATAACATATCAAGGATAGATATTATGATCCTTGAGCGATTCGCGATGTTTGACACTGCGAAAGTAGAAATCAAGAAGGAGCATCAATAGTTGATGGTTAGTAAAACCACTAAGTTTCAAGAAAGGCAAGGGCTAGAAGGGATACTTCGTGAAACGGCAAAACAGTTGCTGCACTAATGAAGAGACCCAAGATTAAACCCAAACCCGAGATTAAGTGCTTCTGTTATGAGGGGAACGGTCACTGAGGCGGAGCTACCCTAGACGCTTGGTAGATAAGAAGGCTGGCAAAGTCAAAAGAAGTATATTTGATATACATGATGTTGATGTGTACTTTACTAGTACTCCTAGTAGCACGAGTGTATTGGATACCAGTTCGGTTGCTAAGTGATTAGTAACACGAAATGAAAGCTACGGAATAAACGGAGACTAGCTAAAGGCGAGGTGACGATACGTGTTGGAAGTGTTTCCAAGGTTGATATGATCAAACGTCGCACGCTCCCTCTATCATCGGAATTGGTGGTCAAACCTAAATAATTGTTATTTGGTGTTTGCGTTGAGCATAAACATGATTGGATCGCGTTTATTGCAATACGATTATTCATTTAAAGAGAATAATAGTTATTCTATTTGCTTGAATAATTACCCTCGATGGTTTACTGAATCTCGATCGTAGTGTTACACATGTTCATAATATTAGTGCCAAAAGATACAAAGTAATAATGATAGTACCACTTAGTTGTGGCACTGCCACTTGAGTCATGTTGGTGTAAAATGCATGAAGAAGCTCCATGCTGATGGATCTTTGTACTCACTCATTTTTGAAACGTTTGAGACATGCAAACCATACCTGTTGGTATAAAACGCATGAAGAAACTCCATGCGGATGGATCGTTTGGACTCACTTGATTTTGAATCACTTGAGACATGCAGATCATGCCACATGAAACAAGAGAGTAACATGTTGGGAGTAATACATTTTGGATGTGTGCAGTCCAATGAGTGCTGAGGCACGCAGTGGATATCGTTATGTTCTTACTTCACTAACGATTTGAGTAGATACAGGAGTATTTACTTGATGAATCACAAGTCTGAAATGTTGAAAAGTTCAAAGCTATTTTAGAGTGAAGATCGTCGTGACAAGAGGATAAACAGTCTACGATATGATCATAGAGATGAGTATCTGAGTTACGAGTTTTGGTACGCAGTTAAAGACAATGTGGAAATTGTTTCGCAATTCATGCCACCAAGAACACCATGGTGTGAGGGTGTCATAGCCGCGACCTATTTGATATGGTGCATACTATGATGTCTCTTATCGATTTACCACTATCATTTATAGGTTATGCATTAGAGACAACCGCATTCACTTTAAATAGGGCACCACGTAATTCCGTTGAGATGACACACTATAAACTGAGGTTTAGAGAAATCTAAGTAGTCGTTTCTTGAAAGTTTGGGGCTGCGACGCTTATGTGAAAAGGTTTCAGTCTGATAAGCTCGAACCCAAAGCGGATAAATGCGTCTTCATAGGATATCCAAAGCAGTTGGATACATCTCCTATCTCACATCTGGAAGCAGAATGTTTGTTTCTAGAAACGGATCCTTTCTCGAGGAAAGGTTTCTCTCGAAAGAATTGAGTGGGAGGGTGGTGGAACTTGATGAGGTTATTAAACCGTCACTTCAACCAGAGTGTAGCACGGCGCATGAAGTTGTTCCTGTGGCGCCTACACCAATTGAAGTAGAAAACTGATGATGGTGATCATTGAGCTTTGGATCAAGTTACTACAAACCTCGTAGGTTGGCAAGGTCGCATACTACTACACAGTGGTACGGTAACCCTGTCTTGGAGGTCATGTTGTTGAGCAACAATGAACCTACGAGTTATGGAGAAGCAATGGTGGGCCCAGATTCCGACAAATGGCTGGAGGCCATGAAATCCGAGAGAGGATCCATGTATAAAACAAAGTGTAGACTTTGGAAGAACTAATTGATGGTAGTAAGACTATTAAGTAAAGATGTATCTTTAAAAGGAAGACAGACGATGATGGTGATAACTCACTATTAAGAAAAGCTCGACTTGTCGCAAAGATGTTTTCGACAAGATCAAAGAGTTGACTATGATGTGACTTTCTCACTTGTAGCGATGCTAAAAGTCTGTTGGAATTATGTTAGTAGTTGCTGCATTGTTTGTGAAATATTGCACATAGGAAGTCAAACCATTGTTTCCTCGACGGTTTCCTTGAGGAAAGATTGTATGTGATACAATCAGAAGATTTTGTCAATCCTAAGGATACTAACAAGTATGCAAGCTCCAGCGATCCTTTTATGGACTGGTGCAAGCATCTCGGAATTGGAATATACGCTTTGATGAGATGATCAAAGCTTTTGGGTTTGTGCAAGGTTTCTGAGAAACTTGTATTTCCAAAGAAGTGAGTGGGAGCACTATAGAATTTCTGATAAGTATATGTGGTTGACATATTGTTGATCGGAAGTAATGTAGAATTTCTGTAATGCATAAAGGTTGTTTGAAAGGGGTTTTTTAAAGGAAGACCTGGATAGAGCTACTTAAACATTGAGCATCAACATCTACGGAGATAGATAAAAATTGCTAAACACAACTTTCAAATGAAATGCATGCCTTGACAAGTTTTTGAAGGAGTTTAAAATAGATCAGCAAAGAAGGAGTTCTTGGCTGTGTTGTAAGGTGTGAATATGAGTAAGACTCAAAAGCCCGACCACGACAGAAGAAAGAGAAAGGACGAAGGTCGTCCCCTATGCCTTAGCCATATACTCTACAGTATGTCATGCTGTGTGTCGCACCTGATGTGTGCCTTGCCACAAGTCTGTTAAGAGGTACAGAGAGTGATCAAGGACTGAATCACTGAACAACGGTCAAAGTTATCCTTAGTAACTAATAGACTAAGGAATTTTTCTCGATTATGGATGTGGTTGAAGAGTTCGTCGTAAAGGGTTACGTTGATGCAAGCTTTGACACTAATCCGAATAACTATGAGTAGTAAAACGGATTCATATAGTAGAGTATATATTTGGAGTATTTCCGAATAGCACGTACTAGCAACATCTATAGGATGACATAAAGATTTGTAAAGCACACACGGATCTGAAAGATTCAGAACCGTTGACTAAATCCTCTCTCACGAGCAAGATGTGATCAGACCCCAGGACTATATGGGTGTTGGATTCGTTAAAATCACATGGTGACGTGAACTAGATTATTGACTCTAGTGCAAGTGGGAGACTGTTGGAAATATGCCCTAGAGGCAATAATAAATTAGTTATTATTATATTTCCTTGTTCATAATAATCGTTTATTATCCATGCTAGAATTGTATTGATTGGAAACTCAAATACATGTGTGGATACATAGACAACACACTGTCCCTAGTGAGCCTCTAGTTGACTAGTTCGTTGATCAAAGATGGTCAAGGTTTCCTGGCCATAGGCAAGTGTTGTCACTTGATAACGGGATCGCATCATGAGGAGAATCATGTGATGGACAAGACCCAAACTATGAACGTAGCATATTGATCGTGTCATTTTATTGCTATTGTTTTCTGCGTGTCAAGTATTTGTTCCTATGACCATGAGATCATATAACTCACTGGCACCGGAGGAATACCTTGTGTGCATCAAACGTCACAACGTAACTGGGTGACTATAAAGGTGCTCTACAGGTATCTCCTAAGGTGTCCGTTGAGTTAGTATGGATCAAGACTGGGATTTGTCACTCCGTGTGACGGAGAGGTATCTCGGGGCCAACTCGGTAATACAAAATCACACACAAGCCTTGCAAGCAATGTGACTAAGTGTAAGTCACGGGATCTTGTATTACGGAACGAGTAAAGAGACTTGCCGGTAACGAGATTGAAATAGGTATCGGGATACCGACGATCAAATCTCGGGCAAGTAACATACCAAAGGACGAAGGGAATGACATACGGGATTATATGAATCCTTGACACTGAGGTTCAACCGATAAGATCTTTGGAGAATATGTAGGATCCAATATGGGCATCCAGGTCACGCTATTGGATATTGACCGAGGAGTGTCTCGGGTCATGTCTACATAGTTCTCGAACCCGCATGGTCTGCACACTTAAGGTTCGGTGACGTTTCGGTATAGTTGAGTTATAGGTGTTGGTAACCGAAAGTTTTTCGGAGTCCCGGATGAGATCCAGGACGTCATGAGGAACTCCTGAATGGTCCGGAGGTAAATATTGATATATAGGAAGTCCTGTTTTGGTCACCGGAAAAGTTTTGGGCTCATCGGTAGTGTGCCGGGAGTGCCGGGAGGGGTGCCGGGGACCATCGGGAGGGGTGTCACGCCCCAAGGGGTCTCATGGGATATGGTAAGAGATAAACCAGCCCCTAGTGGGCTGGAATAAGTTCCCACTAAGGCCCATAAGGTTTGAGAAGGAAAAAAACATAAGGTGGAAAGAGTCCAAGTGGGAAGGTGGAATCCTACTCCAAGTAGGATTGGAGTAGGACTCCTCCACCTCTAATTTCGGCCAAACCTTGAGGGTTTGAGGCTGCCTCCTCCCCTCCCTCCCTCCTATATATACTAGAGGTATTGAGGGTTTTTGAGACACAACTTTGCCACATGCTGCTCGACCCTATACCACGCAGTTTTTCCTCTAGATCGTATTTCTGCGGAGCTCGGGCGGAGCCCTGCAGGATTAGATCGTCACCACCACCGGAGCGCCGTCACGCTGCCGGAGAACTCTTCTACCTCTCCGCCCCCTCTTGCTGGATCAAGAAGGTGGAGATCGTCATCGAGTTGTACGTGTGCTGAACGCAAAGGTGCCGTCCGTTCAGCACTAGAACGGAACAAGTCGTGAGATGGATCGCAAGACGGTTCGTGCAACGGATCGCAAGACGGTTCGTGGGACGGATCGCAGGACGGATCATGGGACGGATCGCGGGACGATTCATGGGGCGGTTCGTGGGGCGGTTTGAGGGACGTGAAGACATTCCACTACATCAACCGCGTTTCTTAACGCTTCCTGCTGTGCGATCTACAAGGGTACGTAGATCCAAATCTCCTCTCGTAGATGGACATCACCATGATAGGTCTTCGTGTGTGTATGAAATTTTTTGTTTCCCATGCAACGTTCCCCAACAGAGGCCTGTTCCTTACGTTCCAAACCGACTTTGGGGAGGCCCTCTCCCCAAGTTACAACCCAAGGGCTCAACATATAAATAGAGGAGCAGGGCTAGCCCCTAGAACACAAGTTTTAGAGCCTCCTCTAGTTGATCTAGTTCTAGTCTAGTTGGTCCTAGTTGACTAATTAGAGCTAGCCCTAGCTACCTCTAATCCTCCTTCCTCGAGTTCATCCTCTGCTCTAATTCTGTTGTGCTTGGTGAAGCCCTCCAGAAATAGTTTCACCACCACCGACACTACGCCGTTGTGCTACCGGAACTCATCTACTACTTCGCCCGGCTTGCTGGATCAAGAAGGCGAAGACGTCATCGAGCTATACGTGTGCTGAACACGGAGGTGCCGTCCGTTCGGCGCTAGATTGGGACGGACCGCGATTGGATCATGAAGACGTACGACTCCATCAACCGCATTATATACGCTTCCGCTTAGTGATCGACAAGGGTATGTAGATGCACTCCCCCTCTCATAGATGTTAGTCTCCATAGATTGATCTTGGTGAGTGTAGGAATTTTTTTTGTTTCCCACGTGACGTTCCCCAACACCTCACTCGTGGCGTCTGCTGTATGCTACGGTGCTGATACGCGTACGTTGGCCCCCTCGGGGGGGGGGGGGGTTAGGTGCTAGGATGATCTTGCACTTTTGTATGAAAGTGTATCGGGCGATCTGGACCGTTGTTTTGTCCGGGGTTGTACCAAAAAAAAGTGTTATCTATATTATACACGTGTTGAAAACTCATGGTGGATAGTGTCCTTCAATAATTACATTACCGCTTATGAAAAGTTTGAAAGACTACCGAAAACTATATGAGATAATATGCACCTAATATTATAGGAAATCTTGGATTACTTATCACTTTATTAGCTTCACAATTTATTGGATGTCATGTGTTCATATCAATTCAACTATTACTAGAAGGGAAAAGTGCGATTTGCTGCACCCGCTCCATTATAACCGACAAGAAGCTAATTATTCATCAACAAAGTCTTCATGTCCCTATTTCTCAACCAAACAATACTTTTCGGCGAGAGCCTCGAGTTTTTCATCTCAGGGAACTTATTATAAAAATGCAATTCTATCAGTCAACTTTCGAACTGAAGTAAAATGTCTCGACTCAAGAGAGTAGAGTCATTAAGAAACAGTTTTGAAGCAGAGCACTTTCAAAGGCAATTAAATAGCATGCAAATCTTTCTAGGGATTCTTTAAGGCACAACACAAATAGGATAAGTTGGTGATCATCTGAAACTAGACAATGTATAATAGAAAACAATATGCAAGAACTGATCTATTAAGATGGAAAATTAAGCATATTATAATGATTATCACAAGCCAAATAAAGCATCTCCTAAATTAGAAGAAGAACCATGTGGATTATCCAATTACCAAGACTTCATACATAATAGTATTTGGGACAATCATGTGTGGTGTGGTTCACGAGTACCAACATATTTTAGCTCAATGACTAAATGACAAAGGTCATCCCATACAACTTTGGGGGAAATCTTTAGTTGTAGCCATGGATCACGTCCTCGCAACACCATTACACGGACCTGGAAAGAACAACATATGATAAATCTCTAAACAAAAATGGTTGACTTATCCAGAACATGTACATTCATTTCACATACTGTAGAAGAGATGAGTACAAAGCAAATCTACTAATGGTAAAAAAAGATGATTGTAAGTAAAACATTTTGGCCTGACATCATCTTTTGCATTGCAGGGACCGTGAAAGGATAATCGATGCAAAATCTTCAAACAACATTTATCTAAGTTTCATTTGCATTGTAGAAAATATGAGGATGAAAGCATATCTTCCAGCAGCAAGATACGTGTGATGCTACATTAAGGCGAAGAAGGTAAATTTAGTTTCAATATAAGAGTTAGAAAGTTTACATGGATTCCTTATGTCAGAAATAAATAACTATAAGAAAGCACCACAGAAACGGTTGCTTCACTGCCAAAAAGAGCAGCCTGGAAGCCGATCACTTGGATGTTGAAGATATATATAATCAAGCCTCAGAACAATCTAAATAAATTTTCTTGTGTGTAAAGAAGTAATTTAGAGTACACACCCCTTCTGGTATCATGTTACAAAGACTACACAAGAAAAACATGAAGTGGTCCGAAGAACAAGTAAACCTATACCTAAATCTGAAATGCAAGCATCATGATTACCTCAACCAACAGACTGCATGCAAATAAAAGTTGTATGGTATATCTTTGATGGAATTGTGCATGTCATGGTTGCTAAAATCCTTACATAGGATAGATGTAGCTTTTCCAGTTGTTCAAATCCTACTACCCAATCCTAACCTTACTACTTGTTATACAAATACTAGTTTAGTGCTTAAGGAAGCTGGGAAGTAACTTTAAATGTGTCGTGCTTCGATTGCTATGTTATCCCAAAAGTATCTGATATATTCATAGCGATGCTCCATCTCATTGTACTTGTATGTTCGAATATTCAACCTCGCTGCCCTTTTGGTTTAATAGTATTTGATGAGGAATCCAAATTGTTCAAAGCAAGCACACCAAAATTTAACTTCGTGTTTGAAAGTGTAGAAAGTGAGTTGTTATTGTTCCAACACATAATTCTTGATGGACAACAATTTTATGGAAAAAGTATTCATTATCACAAGTGAATGACCCAACTATTTTGGGAATGATAATTTATTTGAGTACCCAAAACAACTATATCGCCTACCTTAACTAAGCATATATTATTCAAATTAGTAATCCCAAGGTGATATGCTCATAGTAAAACATGCGCATTGGTGTAACTTATGTAGTACATATGATCAGGATAATCCATCTATGGTTGTAAACTATAGCAAGAATAAGTATTATTAAATTAAGGATTTTAAGACAACATAATTAAGTACATGAGAATGCATGCATATTTGGATAGGAAAATCATAGTAGCTCTAAAAAACATGCATAGTGCAAGTAAGTATTGCAGCAATCAACCATCGATGTAGCATGCTAATTGTATTCAAGAAAGGGGTCATGTAGAATAATATGCAACCTCCACCTTCCAAACAATAATTATATTAATAAAGGGTAAAAAACAAAGAAGTACTTGTGATGCACAAGAAAAAGTGTACCAGACCACAAATATAAGTGAAGTATGACTAGTCCCCTAGATATGATCCCGAGTCAAGAATATGGTCCACTACCCAATTATATGCTAATATTAGAATTTTGATTTAGGTATGACACGAAACGGTCCACCAAGAGCAAGAATTTCAAAACAAGAAAAAGAAGTGAAAGTGCGTTATATCGACTAGATGGGGGTGAATAGGTAATTTTTATGAATTCGTCACTGAGGAATTTCCCTATGAAGAAATTGCTAAGTACCGAACAACTTGCAGCAGAATAAGTACTGAGGTGTAAGTGTAACATGGCAAAAGCATGGCATCATGATGGAATGAAACAACACTTAGTGCGAGTAGCGTGACCATGATAAGAAGGTGAAGAACAAGTGATGTGAAGAATTTGAGATGAGGAATTTGAGTAAGTCTTGAATCAAATTCTTCAAATAGTAACGATCAATTTCATCAACACGTAAATGAGGAAGGACAAGGGTTGAGAAACTAGAATGAGGTACTCGGTGAAGACAATGATGTGACGACTGAGTTCCAACTGTTGTGACAGTCATACGTTTGGTTTGGAGTAGCTTGGTATTTAAACCGAAGGACACACATTCCTTACTGTATTCTGCTTGAGCTCAGGACACACAACCCTCGTCCAACACCCATGGTAAGTATTCGGGGCAGACTTCTAAACCCTCACAAACTCGGTCACCCGACAATCCACCACTTACTGCTGGGTACTCTAGACTAGTGACGCCTAATCGTGTGGAATATCCACAATGTTCAAAGGTAACAAGCGTCGGTTCCACACAGGAACAATCTCTTCAGTGATTGCTACTTCTCAAACAACAGCGCTAGAAATTGGCACATTGACGGAGACTTGGCTTGCGTTGGTTTTTCCCTTGAAGAGGAATGGGTGATGCAGCACAGGAGCAGTAAGTATTTCCCTCAGTTTGAGAACCAAGGTATCAATCCAGTAGGAGAATTGTGTCAAGTCCAGAGTACATGCGCAAACACAAAAGAGCTTGCACCCAACGCTATAAAGGGGTTGTCAATCCCTTCAAGATTGATTGCAAAGTGAGATCTGAAGGCGGAAAGTGCAACGCAGTAAAAGTGTAAGGCTGAAAATATAGTGTGAAGTAGACCCGGGGGCCATAGTGTTCACTAGAGGCTTCTCTCAAAATAGCAAATATTACGGTGGTGAACAAATTACTGTCGAGCAATTGATAGAACCGCGCAAAGTCATGACGATATCTAAGGAAATGATCATACATATAGGCATCACGTCCGAGACAAGTAGACCGATACTTTCTGCATCTACTACTATTACTCCACACATCGACCGCTATCCAGCATGCATCTAGTGTATTGAGTTCATGACGAACAGAGTAACGCCTTAAGCAAGATGACATGGTGTAGAGGGATAAACTCAAACCAATGATGAAAACCCCATCTTTTTACCCTTGATGGCAACAACACGATGCGTGCCTCGCTACCCCTTCTGTCACTGGGTGAGGTCACCGCACGGTATGAACCCAAAACAAAGCACTTATCCCATTGCAAGAATCATAGATCAAGTTGGCCAAACAAAACCCACAACTCAAAGAGAATTAAAAGGATATGAAATCATGCATAAGAGAGATCAGAAGAAACTCAAATAAGATTCATAGATAATCTGATCATAAATCCACAATTCATCGGATCTCGACAAACACACCGCAAAAGAAGATTACATCGGATAGATCTCCATGAAGATCATGGAGAACTTTGTATTGAAGATCCAAGAGAGAGAAGAAGCCATCTAACTACTAGCTATGGACCTGTAGGTCTATGGTGAACTACTCACGCATCATCGGAGAGGTCATGGTGTTGTTGAAGAAGCCCTCCGTATCCAAATCTCACCTCCGGCAGGGTACCAGAACGTGCCCCAGATGGGATCTTGCGGAGACAGAAGCTTGCGATGGCGGAAAAGTATTTTCATGGGGCTCTCTATTATTTTAGGGATTTTAGGGAATTTATAGGCGAAGGAGCTAGGGCAGGGGAGGCCCAGGGAGCCCACAAGCCTGGGAAGCGCGGCCCCCCTGGCCGCGCCATGGGGGCTTGTGGCCTCCCCCGGGACTCCCTGCCTTGGTTCCCAAGCTTTCAGCGTATCTTCTGTTCCGGAAAAAATCTTTTCAGAAGTTTTAATCTGTTTGGACTCCGTTTAAAATCCTCCTCTGAAAAGGGTCAAAAACACGGAAAAAACAGAAACCGGCACTTGGCACTGAGTTAATAAGTTAGTCCCAAAAAAGATATAAAAGGCATACAAAACATCCAAAGTGTGACAAGATAATAGCATGAAACCATCAAAAATAAAGGGTTTCAAAATAAAGGGTTTTGTGAGTAATCTCATCGTAGGCTTGCTGGACGGTGATGGGTTGGATGAGATCTATCATGTAATTGATACATCTCCAACGTATTCATAATTTTTGATGGTTCCATGTTATTATCTTGTCAAACTTTGGATGTTTTGTATGCATTTTATATCTTTTTTGGGACTAAATTATTAACTCAGTGCCAGTTCCTATTTTTCCGCGTTTTTGACCTTTTTTAGAGGAGAATATCAAACGGAGTACAAACGGAATAAAACCTCCGAAAAGATTTTTTCCGGAACAGAAGATACGCACGGAGCTTGAGAACCAAGTCAAAGGGTCCCGAGGGAGGCCACAAGCCCCCTAGCTGGGGCCTGGGGGGCCTCGCCTAGCATGCTCGTGGGCCCCCGTGGCTCCTTTGCCCTACCTCTTCCGCCTATAAATTCCCTAAAAATCTGAAACCATGGGAGAGAGCCACGAAAATACTTTTTCGCCGCCAAAAGCTTGTGTCTCTGCAAGATCCCATCTGGGCACGTTTTGGTGCCCTGCCGGAGGGGGGATTCGAACACGGAGGGCTTCTTCATCAACACCTTTGCCTCTCCGATGATGCGTGAGTAGTTCACCACAGACCTTCGGGTCCATAGCTAGTAGCTAGATGGATTCTTCCCTCTCTTGGATTTTCAATACAAAGTTCTCCATAATCTTCATGGAGATCTATTCGATGTAATCCTCTTTTGCGGTGTGTTTGTCGAGATCCGATGAATTGTGGATTTATGATCAGATTATCTATGAATCTTATTTGAATTTCTGTTGATCTCTTATATGCATGATTTCATATCCTTGTAATTTTCTTCGAGTTGTGGGTTTCATTTGGCCAACTTGATCTATAATTCTTGCAATGAGAGAAGTGCTTGGTTTTGGGTTCATACTGTGTGGTGTCCTCACCAAGTGACAGAAGGGGTAGCGAGGCACGCATCATGTTGTTGCCATCAAGGGTAAAAAGATGGGGTTTATATCTATTACATGAATTTATCCCTCTACATCATGCCATCTTGCTTAAGGCGTTACTCTGTTTGTTATGAACTCAATACACTAGATGCATGCTGGATAGCGGTCGGTGTGTGGAGTAATAGTAGTAGATGCAGAAAGTATCGGTCTACTTGTCTCGGACGTGATGCCTATATGTATGATCATTTCCTTAGATATCATCATGACTTTGCGCGGTTCTATCAATTGCTCGAAAGTAATTCGTTCACCCACCGTAATATTTGCTATCATGAGAGAAGCCTCTAGTGAACACTATGGCCCCCGGATCTACTTCACATCATATTTTCTGCTCTACACTTTTACTTTGTTGCACTTTCCGCCTTCAGATCTCACCTTGCAGTCAATCGTGAAGGGATTGACAACCCCTTTGTAGCGTTGGGTGCAAGTTTGTTGTTTTTGCGCAGGTACTTTGGAGACTTGCCTTGATACTCCTACTTGATTGATACCTTGGTTCTCAAACTGAGGGAAATACTTACTGCTACCATGCTGCATCACCCTTTCCTCTTCAAGGGAAAAACCAACGCAAGCTCAAGAGGTAGCAAGAAGAATTTCTGGCGCCGTTGCCGGGGAGGATCAAGTCAATAATAGTCTCCCGTCAACGTGCCAATTTCTGGCACCGTTGCCGGGGAGTATCAAGTCAAGAATAGTCTTCCTCCAACGTGTCAATTTCTGGCACCGGGGACTATTCTAAGTGAAGCTTATCCAAGTAACTGTCGCAAACTCATATCTTGCATTTACTTTTTTGCCTCTCGTTTTCCTCTCCCCCCCTTCTGAAAAACAAAAAATTACAAAAATATTTGCCTTTTTCGTTCGCCCTTTTCTTTCGCTTGCTTTCTGTTCGCTTGTGTGCTTGTCTGCTTGCTGAAGTCACCATGACTGAAAACACCAAACTTTGTGACTTCTCGAATACTAATAATAATGATTTTGTTAGTACTCCGATTGCTCCCGTCACTAGTGCGAAATCATATGAAATCAATGCTGCTTTGCTGAATCTTGTTATGAAAGAACAATTTTCTGGCCTTCCTAGTGAAGATGCCGCATTCCATCTTAATACCTTCATTGAGTTATGCGATATGCAAAAGAAGAAAGATGTGGATAATGATGTGATTAAATTGAAGCTATTTCCGTTTTCATTGCGAGATCGAGCAAAAACTTGGTTTTCATCTTTGCCCAAAAATAGTATTGATTCTTGGAACAAGTGCAAAGATGCTTATATATCCAAGTATTTTCCACCGACTAAGATTATCTCTCTTCGTAATGAGGTCATGAATTTTAAGCAACTAGATCATGAACATGTTGCACAATCTTGGGAGAGAATGAAATTGATGATTAGAAATTGTCCCGCTCATGGCTTGAGTCTTTGGATGATTATACAAATCTTCTATGCTGGTTTGAATTTTTCTTCTAGAAATATCCTTGATTCCGCCTCCAGTGGAACTTTCATGGAAATCACATTAGGAGAAGCCACAAAACTCCTAGACAATATCATGACAAACTATTCTCAATGGAACACTGAAAGGTCACCTACTAGTAAAAAAGTGCACGCTATAGAAGAAATTAACTCTTTGAGTGCTAAGATGGATGAGTTAATGAAATTGTTTGCTAGTAAAGGTGCTCCTTTAGATCCAAATTATATTCCTTTGTCTTCCTTGATTGAGAGTAGCAATGAGAGCTTGGATGTTAATTTTGTTGGTAGGAATAATTTTGGACACAACAATGCTTTTAGAGGTAACTATATTCCTAGTCCTTTTCCTAGTAATCCCTCTAATAACTTTGGCAATTCCTACAACAATGCTCATGGAAATTACAATAAATTACCCTCTGATTTAGAGAGTAATATTAAAGAGTTTATCAACTCGCAAAAGATTTTCAGTGTGTCCATAGAAGAAAAACTGCTCAAAATTGATGACTTGGCTAGGACCGTTGATAGAATGTCTCTTGATATTGATGCTTTGAAATTGAGATGTGCTCCTCCCAAGATCAATATGGATGAAACTTTGAAAGCTATGCGTGTTTCCATGAATGAGAGTAAAGAAAGAACCGCCCAAATTCGTGCTAGACATGAATGGCTTAAAAAAGGCGTGTTCTCGTGATGAGAATCACGAAGATCTTAACAAGTATAGGGGATCAATTGTAGTCCTTTCGATAAGTAAGAGTGTCGAACCCAACGAGGAGCGGAAGGCCCTGATAAACGGTTTTCAGCAAGGTAATAACTGCAAGCACTGAAAGTAGCGGTAACAAGTGATGATGTAGCGAGGTGAAACGTAGCAAGCAAAAAGTAACAAGTAACAAGTAGGAGCAATGGTGCAGCAAGTGGCCCGATCCCTTTTGTAGGAAGGGACAAGCCTGAACAAAGTCTTATAGGAGGAAAAACGCTCCCAAGGACACAAGGAATTTCTGTGATGCTAGTTTCATCATGTTCATATGATTCGCGTTCGTTACTTTGATAGTTTGATATGTGGGTGGACCGGCGCTTGGGTACTGCCCTTGCATGGACAAGCATCCCACTTATGATTAACCCCTCTCGCAAGCATCCGCAACTACGAAAGAAGAATTAAGACAACGTCTAACCATAGCATTAAACTAGTGGATCCAAATCAGCCCCTTACGAAGCAACACATAGACTGGGGTTTAAGCTTCTGTCACTCCAGCAACCCATCATCTACTTACCACTCCCCAATGCCTTCCTCTAGGCCCAAGTATGTTGAAGTGTTATGTAGTCGACGTTCACATAACACCACTAGAGGAAAAGACAACATACAACATATCAAAATACCGAACGAATACCAAATTCACATGACTATTATTAACATGACTTATCCCATGTCCTCAGGAACAAAAGTAACTACTCACAAAGCATAATCATAATCATGATCAGAGGTGTAATGAATAGCATCAAGGATCTGAACATAAACTCTTCCACCAAGTAATCCAACTAGCATCAACTACAAAGAGTAATCAACACTACTAGCAACCTTACAAGTACCAATCGGAGTTGCGAGACGAAGATTGGTTACAAGAGATGAACTAGGGATTGGAGAGGAGATGGTGCTGATGAAGATGTTGATGAAGATGCATCCCCTCTGATGAGAGGAGTGTTGGTGATGACGATGGCGACGATTTCCCCCTCTGTGAGGGAAGTTTCCCCAGCAGGATCGTCCTGCCGGAGCTCTAGATTGGATCTACTCAAGTTCCGCCTCGTGGCGGTGGCGAAACCACGAAAAAGCTCCCTCTTGATTTTTTCTGGAACGAAACCCTTCATATAGCAAAAGAGGGGGCCAGTGGGCCGTCAGGGAGCCCACAAGCCTTGTAGCCGCCACCAGGGGGTGGCGGCTACCAGGCTTGTGGGGCCCTGGTAGCTCCCCTGTGGTACTTCTTTCGCCCAGTATTTTTTATATATTCCCAAAAAATTCCACGTAAATTTTCAGGGCATTTGGAGTTGTGTAGAATAGAGGACTCAGATTTGCTCCTTTTCCAGTCCAGAATTCCAGCTCCCTGAATTCTGCCTCTTCAAATAAACCTTGCAAAATAAGAGAGAAAAGGCATAAATATGGTACCACAAAGTAATATAACAGCTCATAAAGCGATAAGTATCAACATGAAAGCATGATGCAAAATGGACGTATCAACCCCCCCAAGCTTAGACCTCACTTATCCTCAAGCGAAAACCAAGTTCCATAAACATGTCCACATGTTTAGGGACGAAGGTGTCGATAAAACATAATACGGACATGAGGGCATCATGATCACACATAGAACAGCAATACATCTTAAAGATTCTTATGGGAAAGTAACAATTCCTTCACAAAGCAAAGTATGAAGCAAAAACCTTACCGAGAAGTAACCAAGAACAGTCCAAAGTCATTGAAGCAATTGCAATTTATCATAACATCAGAAAGAGTCAAATAAGAGCTTGTAAGGCAAACCCACATACTCAATCATCTCTTTTATTTTCCACAATTGTTACAACTCACGTGGTACTCATGGTATCAAAGTTTCAGCTGGACACAGAGGAAGATAGGGGCTTATAGTTTTGCCTCCTAACTATTTTCCTCAAGGGTAAAGTGTACAATAATAAAGCATAAGCACTCAACTCCAAGTTGATATATGAATATAGATCTTTCCCAAGCATGTGACGGTAGCCAAGACAAAGGCAAAAATAGGGAATTGGTGAAGATCACCATGACTCTTACAAGGGCAAAAAGTAAAGGTACAAGATAGGCCCTTCGCAGAGGGAAGCAGAGGTTGTCATGCGCTTTTGAGGTTTGAATGTGTGTCCTCTTAGTGCGGAGGAACGTCACTTTATATTGCCTCCTGTGATAAAGAACTTTATTATGCAGTCTGTCGCTTTTATGTCTTCCTCATCACATGTTCGTATAAAGCTTATTTTCCACACACTAATAGATCATACATATTAGAGAGCATTTTTTATTGCTTGCACCAATGACAACTTACTTGAAGGATCTTATTCAATCCATAGGTAGGTGTGGTGGACTCTCATGGCAAAACTGGGTTGAAGGTTTAAGGATGCACAAGTAGTATCTCTACTTGGTGCGGGAGTTTTGGCTAATATGAGGTGGAAGCAATCGTTACATGCTAAGGGATCTCTAATCATATAACATTGTTTGGAACCAAGCAAACACAATTCATTATGTTGTCTTCCTTGTCCAACATATACTTCTAAGCATGTAATAGTTTGGTGAGCGCTCACAATTGTAAAAAGTGTCTAAGATGATATATTTATATGTGAACCTCTCTTTCCTTATTACTTCTTATTAATTGCACCAATGACTGGGGTCTATGTTGGTTTATTCTCAACAAGTTTCAATCATCATACGTGTCATATGTGAAGCTATCACTTTCCATAAGATCATCTCATGATCTTTCATGCTATCATTCTTTTCATACTTTTGATCACGACACAAAGAAAATACCTTGACTAAGATACTCTTTATTATATAGCTCGTAAGCTCGAATACATCGGGGGAGACACAAGGAAAAAGACTCAAACTAAACACTAAAGACTTATTCCTCTAAGAGAAGAAATAAAAACTAAAAAGGAAAGAACTAAAACAAAGGTAAAAGAAAAAGATATAAAGGTGATACGATACCAGGGCAACTCCCCCAAGCTTGGCAAAAGCCAAGGGGATTTCCCATACCAATGCTTAGTTGTCTTCCTTTGGTGGTGATGGTGGTGGTGTTGTTGCCTTTGATTCCAAGAGAACTATCAATCTTTGATTTATACCTTCAAGATCTGCGACATGGTTTTCCAGCAAAACATCTTCACGAGAAAGGGAAATATTGCGAGCACGAGTTGTTTTGCAAAACCTCAAGAGTTCAATCAAGGATGGAGACAGCACGTGGAGGAAGGGCTGGAGAAAATCTACTCCTTCAACGTCTTCAATGTTGAACATAGGTTGAACTTCCTCCCTAGCTTGGGTTTTCTCCTTAGCTTTGTCCCTGGCTTCCGTGACTTCTACACTTTTCAGATCAGCATCTACTTCTTCATGAACTTGGGGAAGATCATTTTCCCCAACAGATTCCTGAGACATCTTTGCTCTAAATCTGCGGCAGACAACGGGCTCGAAACGAAAACAGAGGAAAACTGCGCGATACGGAGATCAAAACCTTCGGGCGTATATATAATGATTTTTTCTGGACCAGAAGGAGTGCTCCGCAAGAAAACGGAGTCTGGGAGGCACACGAGGTGCCCACAAGCCCTCTAGCCGCCACCAGGGGGTAGGTGGCGGCTACCAAGCTTGTGGCCGCCTCGTGCGCTCTCCGGACTGCTTTTTATTTTTCTAATTTTCCAAAAATTCCAAAACGGAGGAAATTTCCTATTGGAAAAGCTTCGGAGTCCAATTACTTACCGAAACAGATACCTCTTCGTTTTTAGGGTCTAAAACAGGCTGATAAACATCCCTTATGTACTCCTGTGGAGTTATGATATTGATGATATTGGTCTCAACATTTATGGGAGTACCGGAGATATAATGCTTGATTATTTGCCCATTTACCACTCTAGGAATATTTCCTTCCGTGTTATTGATTTTGATGGCACCGGAACGATATACTTCCTCGATAACGTAAGGACCTTCCCATTTAGAGAGAAGCTTGCCTGCGAAGAATCTCAAGCGAGAATTGTATAGCAGGACATAATCACCTACATTGAACTCTCGTTTCTATATTCGTTTGTCGTGCCATCTCTTAACCTTTTCCTTGAACAACTTGACATTCTCATATGCCTGTGCCCTCCATTCTGTTGGGGAACATCGCATGGGAAACAAAAAATTTCCTACACGCACGAAGACCTATCATGGTGATGTCCATCTACGAGAGGGGATGAGTGATCTACGTACCCTTGTAGACCGTACAGCAGAAGCGTTAGTGAACGCGGTTGATGTAGTGGGACGTCCTCACGTCCCTCGATCCGCCCCGCGAACAATCCCGCGATCAGTCCCACGATCTAGTACCGAACGGACGGCACCTCCGCGTTCAGCACACGTACAGCTCGACGATGATCTCGGCCTTCTTGATCCAGCAAGAGAGACGGAGAGGTAAAAGAGTTCTCCGGCAGCGTGACGGCGCTCCGGAGGTTGGTGATGACCTTGTCTCAGCAGGGCCCCGCCCGAGCTCCGGAGAAACGCGATCTAGAGGAAAAACCGTGGAGGTATGTGGTCGGGCTGCCGTGGAAAAGTCGTCTCAAATCAGCCCTAAAACCTCCGTATATATAGGTGGGAGGGAGGGGGCCTTGCCTTGGGGCTCAAGGAGCCCCAAGGGGGTCGGCCGAGTCCAAGGGGGAGGACTCTCCCCCCCCCCCCAAACCGAGTTGGACTAGGTTTGGTGGGAGGGAGTCCCCCTTCCTTCCCACCTCCTCCTTTTTTTTCTTTCTCTCTTGATTTTCTTCTCCTTGGCGCATAGGGCACTTGTGGGCTGTCCCACCAGCCCACTAAGGGCTGGTGTGTCTCCCCAAAGGCCTATGGGCTTCCCCGGGGTGGGTTGCCCCCCCCCCCCCCGGTGAACTCCCGGAACCCATTCGTCATTCCCGGTACATTCCCGGTAACTCCGAAAACCTTCCGGTAATCAAATGAGGTCATCCTATATATCAATCTTCGTTTCCGGACCATTCCGGAAACCCTCGTGACGTCTGTGATCTCATCCGGGACTCCGAACAACATTCGGTAACCAACCATATAACTCAAATACGCATAAAACAACGTCGAACCTTAAGTGTGCAAACCATGCGGGTTCGAGAACTATGTAGACATGACCCGAGAGACTCCCCGGTCAATATCCAATAGCGGGACCTGGATGCCCATATTGGATCCTACATATTCTACGAAGATCTTATCTTTTGAACCTCAGTGCCAAGGATTCATATAATCCCGTATGTCATTCCCTTTGTCCTTCGGTATGTTACTTGCCCGAGATTCGATCGTCAGTATCCGCATACCTATTTCAATCTCGTTTATCGGAAAGTCTCTTTACTCGTTCCGTAATACAAGATCCCGCAACTTACACTAAGTCACATTGCTTGCAAGGCTTGTGTGTGATGTTGTATTACCGAGTGGGCCCCGAGATACCTCTCCGTCACACGGAGTGACAAATCCCAGTCTCGATCCATACTAACTCAACGAATACCTTCGGAGATACCTGTAGAGCATCTTTATAGTCACCCAGTTACGTTGCAACGTTTGATACACACAAAGCATTCCTCCGGTGTCCGTGAGTTATATGATCTCATGGTCATAGGAACAAATACTTGACACGCAGAAAACAGTAGCAACAAAATGACACGATCAACATGCTACGTCTATTAGTTTGGGTCTAGTCCATCACATGATTCTCCTAATGATGTGATCCCGTTATCAAGTGACAACACTTGCCCATGGCCAGGAAAACTTGACCATCTTTGATCAACGAGCTAGTCAACTAGAGGCTTACTAGGGACAGTGTTTTGTCTATGTATCCACACAAGTATTGTGTTTCCAATCAATACAATTATAGCATGGATAATAAACGATTATCATGAACTAAGAAATATAATAATAACTAATTTATTATTGCCTCTAGGGCATATTTCCAACAGTCTCCCACTTGCACTAGAGTCAATAATCTTGTTCACATCACCATGTGATTCCAACGAATCCAACACCCATATAGTTATGGGGTCTGATCACGTCTTGCTCATGAGAGAGGTTTTAGTCAAAGGTTCTGAAACTTTCAGATCCGTGCGTTCTTTACAAATCTTTATGTCATCTTATAGATGCTGCTACTACGTGCTATTCGGAAATGCTCCAAATATCTACTCTACTATATGAATCCGTTTCACTACTCATAGTTATTCGGATTAGTATCAAAGCTTGCATCGACGTAACCCTTTACGACGAACTCTTTAACCACCTCCATAATCGAGAAAAATTCCTTAGTCCATTTGTTACTAAGGATAAATTTTGACTGCTGCTAGTGATTCAATCATGGATCACTCTGTGTACCTCTCAACAGACTTTGAGTCAAGGCACACATCAGGTGCGGTACACAGCATGGCATACTCTAGATTCTACGGCTAAGGCATAGAAGACGACCTTCATCTATTCTCTTTATTCTGCCGTGGTCGGGTTTTGAGTCTTACTCAAATTCACACCTTACAACACAACCAAGAACTCCTTCCTTGCTGATCTATTTTGAACTCATTCAAAAACTTGTCAAGGCATGCATTTTATTGAAACTTTCATTAAGCGCTTTTGATCCATATCCATAGATCTTTGATGCTCAACGTTCAAGTAGCGCAATCCAGGTATTCCTTTGAAAACTCCTTTCAAACAACCTTGTATGCTTTACAGAAATTCTACATTACTTCTGATCCAAAATATGTCAACCACATATACTTATTAGAAATTCTATAGTGCTCCCACTCACTTCTTTGGAAATACAAATTTCTCATAAACCTTGTACACACCCAAAATCTTTGATCATCTCATCAAAGCGCTTATTCCAACTCCGAGATGCTTGCACCAGTCCATTGAAGGATCGCTGGAGTTTGCATACTTGTTAGTATCCTTAGGATCGACAAAACCTCATGGTTGTATCTCATACAATGTTTACTCAAGGAAACCGTCGAGGAAACAATGTTTTGACATCCTACGTGCAATATTTCATAAATAATGCAACAACTACTAACATAATTCTAACAGACCTTTAGCATCGCTACGAGTGAGAAAGACTCATCATAGTCAACTGTTTGATCTTGTCGAAAACATCTTTGCGACAAGTCGAGCTTTTCTTAATAGTGATTCATCACCATCATCGTCTGTCTTCTTTTAAAGATCCATTTTACTCAATAGTCCCATGACCATCAAGTAGTTCTACCAAAGTCTACACTTTGTTTTCACACATGGATCCTCTCTCGGATTTCATGGCTTCCAGCCATTTGTCGGAATCTGGGCCCACCATCGCTTTCTCCATAACTCGTAGGTTCACTGTTGCTCAACAACATGACCTCCAAGACAGGGTTACCGTACCACTCTGTAGCAGTACGCGACCTTGTCGACCTACGAGGTTTGTAGTAACTTGATTCGAAGCTCAATGATCACCATCATCAGTTTCCACTTCAATTGGTGTAGGCGCCACAGGAACAACTTCCTGCGCCCTGCTACACACTGGTTGAAGTGATGGTTCAATAACCTCATCAAGTTCTACTACCCTCCCACTCAATTCTTTCGAGAGAAACCTTTCCTCGAGAAAGGATCCGTTTCTAGAAACAAACACTTTGCTTTCGGATCTGAGATAGGAGATGTACCCAACTGTTTTGGATACCCTATGAAGAAGCATTTATTCGCTTTGGGTTCGAGCTTATCAGACTGAAACTTTTTCACATAAGTGTCGAAACCCCAAACTTTCAAGAAACGACAGTTTAGATTTCTCTAAACCTCAGTCTATACTGTGTCATCTCAACGGAAATACGCGGTGCCCTATCTAAAGTGAGTGCGGTTGTCTCTAATGCATAACCCATAAACGATAGTGGTAATTCGCTAAGAGACATCATAGTATGCACCATACCAAATAGTGCGTGGCTATGACGTTCAGACACATCATCACACTATGATGTTCCAGGTGGCATGAACTGCGAAACAATTTCCACATTGTCTTAACTGCGTACCAAAACTCGTAACTCAGATATTCATTTCTATGATCATATCGTAGACAGTTTATCCTCTTGTTACGACGAACTTCACTCTGAAACGGATTTGAACTTTTCAACATTTCAGACTTGTGATTCATTAAGTAAATACTCCTGTATCTACTCAAATCGTCAGTGAAGTAAGAACATAATGAAATCCACTGCGTGCCTCAGTACCCATTGGACTGCATACATCAAAATGTATCACTTCCAACAAGTTACTATCTTATTTCATCTTAATGAAAACAAGGCCTTGCTCATGTGGTATGGTTTGCATGTCACTAGTGATTCGAAATCAGGTGAGTACAAAGATCCATCAGCATGGAGCCTCTTCATGCAATTTATACTAACATGACTCAAGCGGCAGTGCCACAAATAAGTGGTACTATCATCATTAACTCGTATCCTTTTGGCACCAATATTATGAACATGTGTAACACTACGATCGAGATTCAATAAACCATTGAAGGTGATTATTCAAGAAAATAGAGTAACCATTATTCTCTTTAAATGAATAATCGTATTGCAATAAACACGATGCAATCATGTTCATGCTTAACGCAAGCACCAAATAACAATTATTTAGGTTTAACACCAATCCCGATGGTAGAGGGAGCGTGCGACGTTTGATCATATCAACCTTGGAAACACTTCCAACACATATCGTCACCTCGCCTTTAGCTAGTCTCCGTTTATGCCGTAGCTTTCATTTCGTGTTACTAATCACTTAGCAACCGAACCGGTATCCAATACCCTCATGCTACTAGGAGTACTAGTAAAGTACACATCAACATCATGTATATCTAATATACTTCTCTTGACTTTTGCCAGCCTTCTTATCTACCAAGTATCTAGAGTTGCTCCGCCTCAGTGACTGTTCCCCTCATTACAGAAGCACTTAGTCTCGGGTTTGGGTTTAATCTTGGGTCTCTTCATTAGTGCAACAACTGTTTTGCCGTTTCACGAAGTATCCCTTCTAGCCCTTGCCTTTCTTGAAACTTAGTGGTTTTACAAACCATCAACTATTGATGCTCCTTCTTGATTTCTACTTTCGTAGTGTCAAACATCGCGAATCACTCAAGGATCATTGTATGTATCTTTGATATGTTATAGTTCATCACTAAGCTCTCACAGCTTGGTGGCAGTGACTTTGGAGAACTATCACTATCTCATCTGGAAGATTAACTCCCACTTGATTCAAGTGATTGTCGTACTCAGACAATCTGAGCACATGCTCAACGATTGAGCTTTTCTCCTTTACTTTGTGGTCAAAGAATCTTTGTTGGAGGTCTCGTACCTCTTAACAAGGTCACAAGCATGAAATCACAATTTCATCTCTTTAGAACATCACTTATGTTCCGTGACGTTTTAAAACGTTTTCGGTGCCTTGCTTCTAAGCCATTAAGTACTTTGCACTGAACTATCGTGTAGTCATCAGAAACGTGTATGTCGGATGTTCACAGCATCCACAGACGACGCTTGAGGTGCAGCACACCGAGTGGTGCATTAAGGACATAAGCCTTCTGCGCAGCAACGAGGACAATCCTCGGTTTTACAGACTCAGTCTGCAAAGGTTGCTACTATCAATTTTCAACTAAATTTTCTCTAGGAACATATAAAAAACAGTAGAGCTATAGCGCAAGCTACATCGTAGTTCAATTAATCATATTACTTAAGAACTCCCACTCAAAAAGTACATCTCTCTAGTCATTTGAGTGGTACATGATCCAAATCCGCTATCTCAAGTCCGATCATCACGTGAGTCGAGAATAGTTTCAGTGGTAAGCATCTCTATGCTAATCATATCAACTATACGATTCATGCTCGACCTTTCGGTCTCATGTGTTCCGAGGCCATGTCTGCACATGCTAGGCTCGTCAAGCTTAACCCGAGTGTTCCGTGTGCGCAACTGTTTTGCACCCGTTGTATGTGAACGTTGAGTCTATCACACCCGATCATCACGTGGTGTCTCGAAACGACGAACTGTAGCAACGGTGCACAGTCGGGGAGAACACAATTTCGTCTTGAAATTTTAGTGAGAGATCACCTCATAATGCTACCGTCGTTCTAAGCAAAATAAGGTGCATAAAAGGATTAACATCACATGCAATTCATAAGTGACATGATATGGCCATCATCACGTGCTTCTTGATCTCCATCACCAAAGCACCGGCACGATCTTCTTGTCACCGGCGTCACACCATGATCTCCATCATCATGATCTCCATCAACGTGTCGCCATCGGGGTTGTCGTGCTACTCATGCTATTACTACTAAAGCTACGTCCTAGCAAAATAGTAAACGCATCAGCAAGCACAAACGTTAGTTATAAAGACAACCCTATGGCTCCTACCGATTGCCGTACCATCGACGTGCAAGTCGATATTAACTATTACAACATGATCATCTCATACATCCAATATATCACATCACATCGTTGGCCATATCACATCACAAGCATACCCTGCAAAAACAAGTTAGACGTCCTCTAATTTTGTTGTTCGCATGTTTTACGTGGTGACCATGGGTATCTAGTAGGATCGCATCTTACTTACGCAAACACCACAACGGAGATATATGAATTGCTATTTAACCTCATCCAAGGACCTCCTCGGTCAATTCCGATTCAACTAAAGTTGGAGTAACTGACACCCGCCAGTCATCTTTGAGCAACGGAGTTACTCGTAGCGATGAAACCAGTCTCTCGTAAGCGTACGAGTAATGTCGGTCCGAGCCGCTTCGATCCAACAATACCGCGGAATCAAGAAAAGACTAAGGAGGGCAGCAAAATGCACATCACCGCCCACAAAAACTTTTGTGTTCTACTCGAGAAGACATCTACGCATGAACCTAGCTCATGATGCCACTGTTGGGAACGTCGCATGGGAAACAAAAAATTTCCTACGCGCACGAAGACCTATCATGGTGATGTCCATCAACGAGAGGGGATGAGTGATCTACGTACCCTTGTAGACCATACAGCAGAAGCGTTAGTGAACGCGGTTGATGTAGTGGAACGTCCTCACATCCCTCGATCCGCCCCGTGAACAATCCCGCGATCAGTCCCACGATCTAGTACCGAACGGACGACACCTCCGCGTTCAGCACACGTACAGCTCGACGATGATCTCGGCCTTCTTGATCCAGCAAGAGAGACGGAGAGGTAGAAGAGTTATCCGGAAGCGTGACGGCGCTCCGGAGGTTGGTGATGACCTTGTCTCAGCAGGGCCCCGCCCGAGCTCCGCAGAAACGCGATCTAGAGGAAAAACCGTGGAGGTATGTGGTCGGGCTGCCGTGGAAAAGTCGTCTCAAATCAGCCCTAAAACCTCCGTATATATAGGTGGGAGGGAGGGGGCCTTGCCTTGGGGCTCAAGGAGCCCCAAGGGGGTCGGCCGAGTCCAAGGGGGAGGACTCTCCCCCCCCCCCAAACCGAGTTGGACTAGGTTTGGTGGGAGGGAGTCCCCCTTCCTTCCCACCTCCTCCTTTTTTTTTCTTTCTCTCTTGATTTTCTTCTCCTTGGCGCATAGGGCACTTGTGGGCTGTCCCACCAGCCCACTAAGGGCTGGTGTGTCTCCCCAATGGCCTATGGGCTTCCCCGGGGTGGGTTGCCCCCCCCCCCCCCGGTGAACTCCCGGAACCCATTCGTCATTCCCGGTACATTCCCGGTAACTCCGAAAACCTTCCGGTAATCAAATGAGGTCATCCTATATATCAATCTTCGTTTCCGGACCATTTCGGAAACCCTCGTGACGTCCGTGATCTCATCCGGGACTCCGAATAACATTCGGTAACCAACCATATAACTCAAATACGCATAAAACAACGTCGAACCTTAAGTGTGCAGACCCTGCGGGTTCGAGAACTATGTAGACATGACCCGAGAGACTCCTCGGTCAATATCCAATAGCGGGACCTGGATGCCCATATTGGATCCTACATATTCTACGAAGATCTTATCGTTTGAACCTCAGTGCCAAGGATTCATATAATCCCGTATGTCATTCCCTTTGTCCTTCGGTATGTTACTTGCCCGAGATTCGATCGTCAGTATCCGCATACCTATTTCAATCTCGTTTATCGGCAAGTCTCTTTACTCGTTCCGTAATACAAGATCCCGCAACTTACACTAAGTCACATTGCTTGCAAGGCTTGTGTGTGATGTTGTATTACCGAGTGGGCCCCGAGATACCTCTCCGTCACACGGAGTGACAAATCCCAGTCTCGATCCATACTAACTCAACGAACACCTTCGGAGATACCTGTAGAGCATCTTTATAGTCACCCAGTTACGTTGCGACGTTTGATACACACAAAGCATCCCTCCGGTGTCCGTGAGTTATATGATCTCATGGTCATAGGAACAAATACTTGACACGCAGAAAACAGTAGCAACAAAATGACACGATCAACATGCTACGTCTATTAGTTTGGGTCTAGTCCATCACATGATTCTCCTAATGATGTGATCCCGTTATCAAGTGACAACACTTTCCCATGGCCAGGAAAACTTGACCATCTTTGATCAACAAGCTAGTCAACTAGAGGCTTACTAGGGACAGTGTTTTGTCTATGTATCCACACAAGTATTGTGTTTCCAATCAATACAATTATAGCATGGATAATAAACAATTATCATGAACTAAGAAATATAATAATAACTAATTTATTATTGCCTCTAGGGCATATTTCCAACATTCTAATGAGCTGATATCAAACAACCGCTTCTCACCGGCAAGTTTGAAATCGAAGTTGAGCTCTTTGATTGCCCAATAAGCTTTGTGTTCCAGCTCAATAGGTAAATGACAGGCCTTACCGTAAACCATTTTATACGGCGACATGCCCATGGGATTCTTATAAGCAGTCCTATAAGCCCATAGTGCATCGTCAAGTTTGCTAGACCAACTCTTTCGAGATCTATTGACAGTCTTTTGTAGGATCAATTTGATCTCCCTATTACTCAACTCCACTTGACCACTAGACTGAGGATGATAAGGAGATGCAACTCTATGGTTGACATCATACTTAGCGAGCATCTTGTGGAAAACACCATGAATGAAGTATGAACCGCCATCAGTCATCAAATATCTAGGGACTCCAAATCTTGGGAAAATGACTTCTTTAAGCATCTTAATAGAGGTGTGGTGATCAACATTTTTAGTGGGGATAGCTTCTACCCACTTAGTGACGTAATCCACAGCAACTAAGATGTGAGTGTAACCATTGGAACTCAGGAAGGGTCCCATATAATCAAAGCCCCAGACATCGAACGGTTCAATGACAAGTGAATAGTTCATAGGCATTTCCTGACGCTTACTGATACGTCTCCAACGTATCTATAATTTTTGATGGTTCCATGCTATTATCTTGTCAGCTTTGGATGTTTTATATGCATGAATATGCTATTTTATATCTTTTTTGGGACTAACCTATTAACTCAGTGTCAAGTGCCAGTTTCTGTTTTTTCCGTGTTTTTGGCCCATTTTCAGACGGAGTCCAAATGGAATGAAACTTTACGATGATTTTTTTTGGAACAAAGAGGCCCCCGAAGCTTTGGGAGAAGGCCAGATGGGCCACGAGGGAGTCACAAGCCCTCACGCCGCCACCCCCCCCCCCCCCCCGGTGGTGGCGCGCAGGCTTGTGACCTCCTCGTGGGCCCAACTGACGCAATTCCACCGCCATAAATTCCTATAAATTCAGAAACCCCCAAAAAGAAACCTAGATCGGGAGTTCCGCCGCCGCAAACCTCTGTAGCCACCAAACACCAATCTGGAGCCCGTTCCGGCACCCTGCCGGAGGGGGAATCCATCTCCGGTGGCCATCTTCATCATCCCGGCGATCTCCATGACGAGGAGGGAGTAGTTCTCCCTCGGGGCTGAGGGTATGTACCAGTAGCTATGTGTTTGATCTCTCTCTCTCTCTCGTGTTCTTGAGATGTCTTGATCTCGATGTACCATGGGCTTTGCTACTATAGTTGGATCTTATGATGTTCTTCCCCCTCTCCCTCTTGTAATGAATTGAGTTTCCCCTTTGGAGTTATCTTATCGGATTGAGTCTTTGAGAACACTTGATGTATGTCTTGCACGTGTCTATCTGTTGTGATCAACTTGCGGGTTTGTGACAATTGGGAACCTATGCATATGGGTTGGCACACATGGATTCATGTGAGTACTTGATGTATGTTTTGGTGATCAACTTGCGGGTTCGTGACATTGGGAACCTATGCACAGAGGTTGGCACACGTTTTGACTCTCTGGTAGAAACTTTGGGGCACTCTTTGAAGTTCTATGTGTTGGTTGAATAGATGATTATGAGATTGTGTGATGCATATCGTATAATCATACCCACGGATACTTGAGGTGACAATGGAGTATCTAGGTGACATTAGGGTCTTGGTTGATATGTATCTTAAGGTGTTATTCTAGTACGAACACTATGATGGATCGAACGGAAAGAATAACTTCGTGTTATTTTACTATGGACTCTTGAATAGATCGATCAGAAAGAATAACTTTGTGGTGGTTTCGTACCCGACAATAATCTCTTCGTTTGCTCTCCGCTATTAGTGACTTTGGAGTGATTCCTTGTTGCATGTTGAGGGCTAGTTATATGATCCAATTATGTTATCATTGTTGAGAGAACTTCACTAGTGAAAGTATGAACCCTAGGCCTTGTTTCCACACATTGCAATACCGTTCGTGCTCACTTTTGTTACTAGTTACCTTGCTGTTTTTGTAATTTCAGATTACAAAAACCTATATCTACCATCCATATTGCACTTGTTTCACCATCTCTTCGTCGAACTAGTGCACCTATACAACTTACCATTGTATTGGGTGTGTTGGGGACACAAGAGACTCTTTGTTATTTGGTTGCAGGGTTGCTTGAGAGAGACCATCTTCATCCTACGCCTCCCGCGGATTGATAAACCTTAGGTCACCCACTTGAGGGAAAATTGCTACTGTCCTACAACCCTCTACACTTGGAGGCCCAACAACGTCTACAAGGAGAAGGTTGCGTAGTAGACATCACTTACCGATGTTCCCTATTCTTTGGCATTCACAAGACAAGACAAACTTACGGGCATCCTTGAAGAGAGTGGGCCAATAGAAACCTGATTGCAGTACCTTATGAGCAGTTCTATCTCCAGCATGGTGTCCTCCGTAGGCTACGGAATGACACTTCTGCAAGATCTGTCCCTGTTCATGTTCAGGCACACAACGTCTAATAAGACCATCTACTCCTTCCTTATAAAGGTGAGGATCATCCCAAAAGTAGTGTCTCAAATCAAAGAAGAATTTCTTCTTTTGCAGATAGGTGAAACTGGGTGGTATGTATTTGGCTACGATATAATTTGCATAATCGGCATACCACGGTGCACTATGTGAAGTGCGGATGACACTTAATTGCTCATCAGGAAAGCTCTCATCAATAGGTCGTGGGTCATCAAGACATTCTCTAGCCTGGACAAGTTATCTGCTACAGGGTTATCAGCACTCTTTCGGTCAACGACGTGCAAATCAAATGCATGTAGCAGGAGAACCCATCTGATTAGCCTAGGCTTAGCGTCCTTCTTCTCCATAAGGTACTTAATAGCAGCATGATCAGAGTGAATAGTGACTTTGGAGTCAACTATATAAGATCTGAACTTTTCACATGCAAACACGACTGCTAAAAACTCATTTTCCGTAGTGGCATAGTTTCTTTGGGCACTGTCTAGAGTTTTACTAGCATAATGAATAACATTCAACTTCTTGTCAACTCTTTGTCCTAGAACAGCACCAACAACATAATCACTAGCATCGCACATGATTTCAAAGGGCAAGTTCCAGTCAGGTGGTTGAACAATAAGTGCGGTTATCAAAGCCTTCTTAAGTATTTCGAAAGCTTCCTCACAATCCTCATAAAAAACAAAAGGAACATCCTTCTGCAAGAGGTTGGTAAGAGGCCTAGAAATCTTAGAGAAGTCTTTAATGAACCTTCTATAGAAACCAGCATGACCTAGGAAACTTCGTATACCTCTGATATCTGTGGGGCAAGGCATTTTCTCAATTGCATCAACCTTAGCCTTATCAACTTCAATGCCTCTCTCAGAGATTTTGTGTCCTAAGACGATGCCTTCATTAACCATAAAGTGGAACTTCTCCCAATTCAAGACGAGGTTGGTATCTTTGCATCTCTGTAAGACTCGATCAAGGTTGCTGAGGCAATCATCAAAGGAAGACCCATAAACGGAGAAGTCATCCATGAAAACCTCGACGATCTTCTCACAAAAGTCAGAGAATATATCCATCATACATCTTTGAAAGGTGGCAGGTGCATTGCATAAGCCAAAAGGCATACGTCTATAAGAAAAGGTACCGAAGGGGCAGGTGAAAGTGGTTTTCTCCTGATCAGATTGTGCAACAGGTATTTGCGAGAAACGTGAATAACCGTCTAGAAAGCAGAAGTGTGTGTGTTTGGATAGCCTTTCTAGCATTTGGTCGATAAACGGCAAAGGATAATGGTTTTTCCTGCTTGCCTTGTTCAGTTTCCGGAAGTCTATCACCATCCTATAGCCAGTAATAATCCTTTGTGGGATTAATTCATTCTTATCATTAGGAACGACGGTGATACCTCCCTTCTTAGGTACGCAATGTACTGGACTTACCCAATCACTATGAGCAACAGGATAAATGATTCCTACTTCTAGAAGCTTTAATATTTCTTTTCTAACGACCTCTTTCATCTTAGGATTTAATCTCCTTTGATGATCAGGAACTGGTTTAGAATCAGGATCGGTTTTAATCTTGTGCTGACATAGAGTGGGACTAATACCCTTAAGATCATCAAGAGTATATCCAATAGCAGCACGGTGCTTTCTCGGAGTTTTTAGTAACTTCTTCTCTTCGTGCTCTGAGAGGAGAGCACTAATAATAACAGGATATATCTGCTGGGGAACGTCGCATGGGAAACAAAAAATTTCCTACGCGCACGAAAACCTATCATGGTGATGTCCATCTACGAGAGGGGATGAGTGATCTACGTACCCTTGTAGATCGTACAGTAGAAGCGTTAGATAACGCGGTTGATGTAGTGGAACGTCCTCACGTCCCTCGATCCGCCCCGCGAACAATCCCGCGATCAGTCCCACGATCTAGTACCGAACGGACCGCACCTCCGCGTTCAGCACACGTACAGCTCGACGATGATCTCGGCCTTCTTGATCCAGCAAGAGAGACGGAGAGGTAGAAGAGTTCTCCGGCAGCGTGACGGCGCTCCGGAGGTTGGTGATGACCTTGTCTCAGCAGGGCTCCGCCCGAGCTCCGCAGAAACGCGATCTAGAGGAAAAACCGTGGAGGTATGTGGTCTGGCAGCCGTGAGAAAGTCGTCTCAAATCAGCCCTAAAACCTCCATATATATAGGTGGGAGGGAGAGGGGCCTTGCCTTGGGGTCCAAGGACCCCCAAGGAGTCGGCCGAGCCAAGGGGGGGACGACTCCCCCCCAAACCGAGTTGGACTTGGTTTGGTGGGAGGAGTCCCCCTCCCTTCCCACCTCCTTCCCTTTTTTTTTCCTTTCCTCTTGATTTTTCTTCTCTTGGCGCATTGGGCACTTGTGGGCTGTCCCACCAGCCCACTAAGGGCTGGTGTGGCTCCCCAAATGCCTATGGGCTTCCCCGGGGTGGGTTGCCCCCCCCCCCCCCCGGTGAACTCCCGGAACCCATTCGTCATTCCCGGTACATTCCCGGTAACTCCGAAAACCTTCCGGTAATCAAATGAGGTCATCCTATATATCAATCTTCGTTTCCGGACCATTCCGGAAACCCTCGTGACGTCCGTGATCTCATCCGGGACTCTGAACAACATTCGGTAACCAACCATATAACTCAAATACGCATAAAACAACGTCGAACCTTAAGTGTGCAGACCCTGCGGGTTCGAGAACTATGTAGACATGACCCGAGAGACTCCTCGGTCAATATCCAATAGCGGGACCTGGATGCCCATATTGGATCCTACATATTCTACGAAGATCTTATCGTTTGAACCTCAGTGCCAAGGATTCGTATAATCCCGTATGTCATTCCCTTTGTCCTTCGGTATGTTACTTGCCCGAGATTCGATCGTCAGTATCCGCATACCTATTTCAATCTCGTTTTACCGGCAAGTCTCTTTACTCGTTCCGTAATACAAGATCCCGCAACTTACACTAAGTTACATTGCTTGCAAGGCTTGTGTGTGATGTTGTATTACCGAGTGGGCCCCGAGATACCTCTCCGTCACACGGAGTGACAAATCCCAGTCTTGATCCATACTAACTCAACTAACACCTTCGGAGATACCTGTAGAGCATCTTTATAGTCACCCAGTTACGTTGCGACGTTTGATACACACAAAGCATTCCTCCGGTGTCAGTGAGTTATATGATCTCATGGTCATAGGAATAAATACTTGACACGCAGAAAACAGTAGCAACAAAATGACACGATCAACATGCTATGTCTATTAGTTTGGGTCTAGTCCATCACGTGATTCTCCCAATGACGTGATCCAGTTATCAAGCAACAACACCTTGTTCATAATCAGAAGACACTGACTATCATTGATCAACTGGCTAGCCAACTAGAGGCATGCTAGGGACGGTGTTTTGTCTATGTATCCACACATGTAAATGAGTCTTCATTCAATACAATTATAGCATGGATAATAAACTATTATCTTGATACAGGAATTATAATAACAACTATACATTTATTATTGCCTCTAGGGCATAATTCCAACAGTCTCCCACTTGCACTAGAGTCAATAATCTAGCCCTCACATCACCATGTGAATTACATTGTAATAAATCTAACACCCATACAGTTCTGGTGTCGATCATGTTTTGGCCGTGGAAGAGGTTTAGTCAGCGGGTCTGCTACATTCAGATCCGTGTGCACTTTGCATATATTTACGTCCTCTTCCTCGACGTAGTCGCGGATGAGGTTGAAGCATCGTTTGATGTGTCTGGTCTTCTTGTGAAACCTTGGTTCCTTTGCTAAGGCAATGGCACCAGTGTTGTCACAGAACAAGGTTATTGGATCTAGTGCACTTGGCACCACTCCAAGATCCGTCATGAACTGCTTCATCCAGACACCCTCCTTAGCCGCCTCCGAGGCAGCCATGTACTCCGCTTCACATGTAGAACCTGCTACGACGCTTTGCTTGGAACTGCACCAGCTTACTGCACCCCCATTAAGAATAAATACGTATCCGGTTTGCGACTTGGAGTTGTCTGGATCTGTGTCAAAGCTTGCATCGACGTAACCTTTTACGGCGAGCTCTTCGTCACCTCCATACACGAGAAACATCTCCTTAGTCCTTTTCAGGTACTTCAGGATATTCTTGACCGCTGTCCAGTGATCCACTCCTGGATTACTCTGGAACCTACCTGCCATACTTATGGCCAGGCTAACATCCGGTCTAGTGCACAACATCGCATACATGATAGAACCTATGGCTGAAGCGTAGGGGACGGAGCGCATATGCTCTCTATCTTCATCAGTTGCTGGGCACTGAGTCTTACTCAATCTCGTACCTTGTAAAACTGGCAAGAACCCTTTCTTGGACTGTTCCATTTTGAACCTCTTCAAAACTTTATCAAGGTATGTGCTTTGTGAAAGTCCTATCAGGCGTTTTGATCTATCCCTATAGATCTTAATGCCTAGAATGTAAGCAGCTTCTCCTAGGTCCTTCATAGAGAAACTTTTATTCAAGTAACCTTTTATGCTCTCCAAAAGCTCTACGTTGTTTCCAATCAGTAATATGTCATCCACATATAATATTAGAAACGCCACAGAGCTCTCACTCACTTTCTTGTAAATACAAGATTCTCCAACCACTTGTATAAACCCAAATGCTTTGATCACCTCATCAAAGCGTTTGTTCCAACTCCGAGATGCTTGCACCAGTCCATAAATGGATCGCTGGAGCTTGCACACCTTGTCAGCATTTTTAGGATCGACAAAACCTTCGGGTTGCATCATATACAACTCTTCCTTAAGGAAACCGTTAAGGAACGCCGTTTTGACATCCATCTGCCAGATTTCATAATCGAAAAATGCAGCTATTGCTAACATGATTCTGACGGACTTAAGCATCGCTACGGGTGAGAAAGTCTCATCGTAGTCAACTCCTGGAACTTGTGAAAAACCCTTTGCCACAAGTCGAGCTTTATAAACGGTCACATTACTGTCAGCGTCCGTCTTCTTCTTAAAGATCCATTTGTTCTGAATAGCCTTGCGGCCCTCAGGTAGTATCTCCAAAGTCCACACTTTGTTCTCATACATGGATCCTATCTCGGATTTCATGGCCTCTAGCCATTTGTTGGAATCTGGGCCCACCATTGCTTCTTCATAATTTGCAGGTTCATTGTTGTCTAACAACATGATTGACAAGACGGGATTACCGTACCACTCTGGAGCAGCGCGTGATCTCGTCGACCTGCGTGGTTCAACAGAAACTTGAACTGGAGTTTCATGATCATCATCATTAACTTCCTCCTCAACCGGCGTCGCAACGACAGAGGTTTCCCCTTGCCCTGCGCCACCATCCAGAGGGATGAGAGGTTCGACAACCTCGTCAAGTTCTATCTTCCTCCCACTCAATTCTCTCGAGAGAAACTCCTTCTCGAGAAAAGCTCCGTTTTTAGCAACAAACACTTTGCCCTCGGATTTGAGATAGAAGGTGTACCCAACTGTCTCTTTTGGGTAACCTATGAAGACGCACCTTTCCGCTTTGGGTTCCAGCTTTTCAGGCTGAAGCTTTTTGACATAAGCATCACATCCCCAAACTTTAAGAAACGACAACTTTGGCCTTTTGCCATACCACAGTTCGTATGGTGTCGTCTCAACGGATTTTGATGGTGCCCTATTTAAAGTGAATGTAGCTGTTTCTAATGCATAACCCCAAAATGATAATGGCAAATCAGTAAGAGACATCATAGATCGCACCATCTCTAACAAAGTACGATTACGACGTTCGGACACACCATTACGTTGTGGTGTTCCAAGCGGTGTTAACTGCGAAACAATTCCACATTGTCTTAAGTGAGCACCAAACTCGAAACTCAGATATTCACCCCCACGATCAGACCGTAGGAACTTGATCTTCTTGTTACGATGATTTTCCACTTCACTCTGAAATTGCTTGAACTTTTCAAATGTTTCAGACTTGTGCTTCATCAAGTAGACATAACCATATCTACTTAAATCGTCAGTGAAGGTGAGAAAATAACGATATCCGCCGCGTGCCTCTACGCTCATTGGACCACACACATCGGTATGTATGATTTCCAACAAGTCACTTGCACGCTCCATTGTTCCGGAGAACGGAGTCTTAGTCATCTTGCCCATGAGGCATGGTTCGCACGTGTCAAGTGAATCAAAGTCAAGTGACTCCAAAAGTCCATCAGCATGGAGTTTCTTCATGCGCTTTACACCAATATGACCCAAGCGGCAGTGCCACAAAAATATGGCGCTATCATTGTTTACTCTAACTCTTTTGGTCTCAATGTTATGTATATGCGTATCGCTATCAAGATTCAATATGAACAATCCTCTCACATTCGGTGCATGACCATAAAAGATGTTACTCATAGAAATAGAACAACCATTATTCTCAGACTTAAAAGAGTAACCGTCTCGCAATAAACAAGATCCAGATATAATTTTCATGCTCAACGCAGGCACTAAATAACAATGATTTAAGTTCATCACTAATCCCGATGGTAGCTGAAGTGACACTGTGCCGACGGCGATTGCATCAACCTTGGAACCATTTCCTACGCGCATCGTCACTTCGTCTTTCGCCAGCCTTCGTCTATTCCGCAGTTCCTGTTTCGAGTTGCAAATGTGAGCAACAGAACCGGTATCGAATACCCAGGCACTACTACGAGAGCCGGTTAAGTACACATCAATAACATGTATATCAAATATACCTGATTTTTCTTTGCCCGCCTTCTTATCTGCCAGATACTTGGGGCAATTGCGCTTCCAGTGACCCATACCCTTGCAATAGAAGCACTCTGTTTCAGGCTTAGGTCCAACCTTGGGTTTCTTCGGCGGATTGGCAACAGGCTTGCCGCTCTTCTTCGAATTGCCCTTCTTGCCTTTGTCGTTTCTCTTGAAACTAGTGGTCTTGCTCACCATCAACACTTGATGCTCTTTACGGAGTTCAGACTCTGCGACTTTCAGCATCGCAAACAACTCGCCGGGAGACTTGTTCATCCCTTGCATGTTGTAGTTCAACACAAAGCCTTTATAGCTTGGCGGCAGTGATTGAAGGATTCTGTCAGTGATAGCCTCTTGCGGGAGTTCAATCCCCAGCTCAGCTAGATGGTTTGAGTACCCAGACATTTTGAGCACATGTTCACTGACAGACGAGTTTTCCTCCATCTTGCAAGCATAGAATTTATCGGAGGTCTCATACCTCTCGATCCGGGCGTTCTTCTGAAAGATAAACTTCAACTCCTGGAACATCTCAAATGCTCCATGACGCTCAAAGCGATGTTGAAGTCCCGGTTCTAAGCCATACAAGACTGCACATTGAACTATTGAGTAGTCCTCCTTACGCGCTAACCAAGCGTTCTTAACATCCTGATCAGCCGTAGCGGGTGGTTCATCTCCTAGCGCAGCATTAAGGACATAATCCTTCTTCCCAGCTTGTAAGATTAGCTTAAGATTACGAGCCCAGTCTACAAAGTTGCTTCCATCATCTTTCAACTTAGCTTTCTCTAGGAACGTATTAAAATTCAGGATGACACTCGCGTGAGCCATGATCTACAACACAAATATATTCAAAGTGGACTTAGACTATGTTCAAGATAATTAGAGTTCAACTTAATCAAATTATATGCTAAACTCCCACTCAAAAAATACATCTCTCTAGTCATTTGAGTGGTTCATGATCCACTTACACTATCCCAAGTCCGATCATCACGTGAGTTGAGTATAGTTTCAGTGGTAAGCATCCCTATGCTAATCATATCAACTATATGATTCATGATCGACCTTTCGGTCTCATGTGTTCCGAGGCCATGTCTGCACATACTAGGCTCGTCAAGCTTAACCCGAGTGTTCCGCGTGCGCAACTGTTTTGCACCCGTTGTATGCGAACATTGAGTCTATCACACCCGATCATCACGTGGTGTCTCGAAACGACAAACTGTAGCAACGGTGCACAGTCGGGGAGAACACAATTTCGTCTTGAGATTTTAGTGAGAGATCACCTCATAATGCTACCGTCGTTCTAAGCAAAATAAGGTGCATAAAAGGATTAACATCACATGCAATTCATAAGTGACATGATATGGCCATCATCATGTGCTTCTTGATCTCCATCACCAAAGCATCGACACGATCTTCTTGTCACCGGCGCCACACCATGATCATCCATCAACGTGTTGCCATCGGGGTTGTCGTGCTACTTATGCTATTACTACTAAAGCTACATCCTAGCAAAATAGTAAACGCATCTGCAAGCACAAACGTTAGTATAAAGACAACCCTATGGCTCCTGCCGGTTGCCGTACCATCGACGTGCAAGTCGATATTTCTATTACAACATGATCATCTCATACATCCAATATATCACATCACATCATTGGCCATATCACATCACAATCATACCCTGCAAAAACAAGTTAGACGTCCTCTAATTTTGTTGTTGCATGTTTTACGTGGTGACCAAGGGTATCTAGTAGGATCGCATCTTACTTACGCAAACACCACAACGGAGATATATGAGTTGCTATTTAACCTCATCCAAGGACCTCCTCGGTCAAATCCGATTCAACTAAAGTTGGAGAAACCGTCACTTGCCAGTCATCTTTGAGCAAAGGGGGTTACTCGTAACGATGAAACCAGTCTCTCGTAAGCGTACGAGTAATGTCGGTCCAAGCTGCTTCAATCCAACAATACCGCGGAATCAAGAAAAGACTAAGGATGGCAGCAAAACGCACATCACCGCCCACAAAAACTTTTGTGTTCTACTCGAGAAGACATCTACGCATGAACCTAGCTCATGATGCCACTGCTCGGGAACGTCGCATGGGAAAGAAAAAATTTCCTACGCGCACGAAGACCTATCATGGTGATGTCCATCTACGAGAGGGGATGAGTGATCTACGTACCCTTGTAGATCGTACAGCAGAAGCGTTAGAGAATGCGGTTGATGTAGTGGAACGTCCTCACGTCCCTCGATACGCCCCGCGAACAATACCGCGATCAGTCCCACGATCTAGTACCGAACGGACGGCACCTCCGCGTTCAGCACACGTACAGCTCGACGATGATCTCGGCCTTCTTGATCCAGCAAGAGAGACGGAGAGGTAGAAGAGTTCTCCGGCAGCGTGACGGCGCTCCGGAGGTTGGTGATGACCTTGTCTCAGCAGGGCTCCGCCCGAGCTCCGCAGGAACGCGATCTAGAGGAAAAACCGTGGAGGTATGTGGTCGGGCAGCCGTGAGAAAGTCGTCTCAAATCAGCCCTAAAACCTCCGTATATATAGGTGGGAGGGAGGGGCCTTGCCTTGGGGTCCAAGGACCCCCAAGGAGTCGGCCGAGCCAAGGGGGGGAGGACTCCCCACCCCAAACCGAGTTGGACTTGGTTTGGTGGGAGGAGTCCCCCTCCCTTCCCACCTCCTTCCCTTTTTTTCCTTTCCTCTTGATTTTTCTTCTCTTGGCGCATTGGGCACTTGTGGGCTGTCCCACCAGCCCACTAAGGGCTGGTGTGGCTCCCCAAATGCCTATGGGCTTCCCCGGGGTGGGTTGCCCCCCCCCCCCCCGGTGAACTCCCGGAACCCATTCGTCATTCCCGGTACATTCCCGGTAACTCCGAAAACCTTCCGGTAATCAAATGAGGTCATCCTATATATCAATCTTCGTTTCCGGACCATTCCGGAAACCCTCGTGACGTCCGTGATCTCATACGGGACTCCGAACAACATTCGGTAACCAACCATATAACTCAAATACGCATAAAACAACGTCGAACCTTAAGTGTGCAGACCCTGCGGGTTCGAGAACTATGTAGACATGACCCGAGAGACTCCTCGGTCAATATCCAATAGCGGGACCTGGATGCCCATATTGGATCCTACATATTCTACGAAGATCTTATCGTTTGAACCTCAGTGCCAAGGATTCGTATAATCCCGTATGTCATTCCCTTTGTCCTTCGGTATGTTACTTGCCCGAGATTCGATCGTCAGTATCCGCATACCTATTTCAATCTCGTTTTACCGGCAAGTCTCTTTACTCGTTCCGTAATACAAGATCCCGCAACTTACACTAAGTTACATTGCTTGCAAGGCTTGTGTGTGATGTTGTATTACCGAGTGGGCCCCGAGATACCTCTCCGTCACACGGAGTGACAAATCCCAGTCTTGATCCATACTAACTCAACTAACACCTTCGGAGATACCTGTAGAGCATCTTTATAGTCACCCAGTTACGTTGCGACGTTTGATACACACAAAGCATTCCTCCGGTGTCAGTGAGTTATATGATCTCATGGTCATAGGAATAAATACTTGACACGCAGAAAACAGTAGCAACAAAATGACACGATCAACATGCTACGTCTATTAGTTTGGGTCTAGTCCATCACGTGATTCTCCCAATGACGTGATCCAGTTATCAAGCAACAACACCTTGTTCATAATCAGAAGACACTGACTATCATTGATCAACTGGCTAGCCAACTAGAGGCATGCTAGGGACGGTGTTTTGTCTATGTATCCACACATGTAAATGAGTCTTCATTCAATAAAATTAAAGCATGGATAATAAACTATTATCTTGTACAAGAATTATAATAACAACTATACATTTATTATTGCCTCTAGGGCATAATTCCAACAATATCTCCTTCTCATCAAGATAGGCATACTTAAGAGTATCACGCAACTGTTTAAGCTCGAACACAGGATCACCCTTTGTGGGGGAGAATCCCCAAGCAGTTCAACAGGCAGATTATTCTTGAGAATAGGATATTGTTCTAAGACAATTTTATCTATCTCATCTATTTCCTCCATATGCATATCATTTTCATGCTCAAGCAGATATTGCTCCAATGGATCCGTAGGAGGTACGGCAATAGAGGCAAGAGCAATGATTTCATCCCTATCAGACGACTCTTTTTCATGGGGTTGTCTTCCAAACTTGGAGAAGTTAAATTCATGAGACACACCCTCGAAACTAACTGTGACAGTCTGCTTAATGCAATCAATGTGAGCATTGACAGTGTTGAGAAAGGGTCTACCGGATATGATGGGACAAAAGTTATCTTGTGCAGTACCAAGGACGAGGAAATCAGTAGGATACTTCGTCTTACCACACAGGACTTCTACGTCTCTCACAATTCCCAGAGGGCAGATAGTGTCTCTATTAGCTAGCGTAATAGTGACATCAATGGGTTCTAGCTCAGCAGGTGCAATCTCATCTTTGATTTCATCATATCGGGAACGGGGTATTGCACTAACACTAGCTCCCATATCACATAAACCATGGTAACAGTGATCTCCTATCATGACAGAAACAACGGGCAGGCCAACTACAGGTCTGTATTTGTCTTTCACGTGAGGTTTAGCAATTCTAGCGGAGTCCTCACAGAATTTGATAACATGCCCATCTATGTCTTCGGCTAAGAGATCTTTGATAATAGCAACACTAGGTTCAACTCTAATCTCCTCAGGGGGTGCAAGTGGTCTAATGTAACCCCTACGTATCATAGTTGGAGCTTTAGAATAATCCTTTTTCCTAGCAGGGTAAGGTGGTTTCTTAGCGTAGGCACAAGGAACAAGAGGATCACTAAAAGCAATGACTTTCTCCTCAACTAGATTGGTTTTGACTATGTTGCTTTCTACAGGAGGATGATACTTAAACCACTTCTCTTTGGGAAGATCAACATGAGCAGCAAAAGATTCACAAAGAGAAGCTACTATCTCAGAGTCAAGTCCATACTTAGCGCTAAAATCTCTAGAAGTGTTTGTCTCAACAAAAGATTTAACGCAATCAAACTGGAAATTCATACATGGCTCCTTACCTTCCTCCAGCTCCCAATCTTCAGAGTTACGTTTGATTCTTTCCAATAAATTCCACTTGTGGTCAATATCCTTCTTCATAAAAGAACCAGTACAAGAAGTGTCAAGCATGGTACGATCTTCATGAGAAAGCCGAGCATAAAAGTTTTGAGTGACGATTTCTCTCGAGAGCTCATGATTGGGGCATGAATATAGCATTGATTTAAGCCTCCCCCAAGCTTGAGATATGCTTTCCCTGTCACGAGGCCAAAAGTTATAAATATAATTCCGATCACGATGTACTAAATGCATAGGATAAAACTTTTGATGAAATTCCAATTTCAACCGATTGTAGTCCCATGATCCAGTATCATCACATACCCTATACCATGTCAACGCCTTATCCTTAAAAGATAAAGGACAGACTTTCTTCTTTACCTCATCCTCGGGCAAACCTGGAAGCTTAAATAAACCACAAACTTCATCTACATAGATCAGATGCAAGTGTGGATGTGAAGATCCATCTCCTGTAAAAGGATTAGCCAGCAGTTTCTCAAGCATACCCGAAGGAATTTCATAAAATATATTTTCAGTAGGTACCTCAGGCTGAGGAACAACTCCTCGTGCTTCCGTTCGTGGTGAAGATACCCCAAACAAACTCCTCAAAGGAACAGTTTCCATAGTGACAAGTGACAATAAATTTCAACACGGTATATAAATGTTTCCTTACCAAATTCCACTTACCAAAGGCACTTCACTCCCTGGCAACGGCGCCAGAAAAGAGTCTTGATGACCCACAAGTATAGGGGATCAATCGTAGTCCTTTCGATAAGTAAGAGTGTCGAACCCAACGAGGAGCGGAACGCTCTGATAAACAGTTTTCAGCAAGGTAATAACTGCAAGCACTGAAAGTAGCGGTAACAAGTGATGATGTAGCGAGGTGAAACGTAGCAAGCGAAAAGTAACAAGTAACAAGTAGGAGCAATGGTGCAGCAAGTGGCCCAATCCCTTTTGTAGCAAGGGACAAGCCTGAACAAAGTCTTATAGGAGGAAAAACACTCCCAAGGACACACGGGAATTTCTGTCATGCTAGTTTCATCATGTTCATATGATTCGCGTTCATTACTTTGATAGTTTGATATGCGGGTGGACCGGCGCGTGGGTACTGCCCTTACTTCGACAAGCATCCCACTTATGATTAACCCCTCTCGCAAGCATCCGCAACTACGAAAGAAGAATTAAGACAACGTATAACCATAGCATTAAACTAGTGGATCCAAATCAGCCCCTTACGAAGCAACGCATAGACTTGGGTTTAAGCTTCTGTCACTCCAGCAGCCCATCATCTACTTACTACTCCCCAATGCCTTCCTCTAGGCCCAAGTATGGTGAAGTGTTATATAGTAGACGTTCACATAACACCACTAGAGGAAAATACAACATACAACATATCAAAATACCGAACGAATACAAAATTCACATGACTATTATTAACATGACTTATCCCATGTCCTCAGGAACAAAAGTAACTACTCACAAAGCATAATCATAATCATGATCAGAGGTGTAATGAATAGCATCAAGGATATGAACATAAACTCTTCCACAAAGTAATCCAACTAGCATCAACTACAAAGAGTAATCAACACTACTAGCAACCTTACAAGTACCAATCGGAGTCGCGAGACGGAGATTGGTTACAAGAGATGAACTAGGGATTGGAGAGGAGATGGTGCTGATGAAGATGTTGATGAAGAAGCCTCCCCTCCGACGAGAGGATTGTTGGTGATGACGATGGCGACGATTTCCCCCTCTGGGAGGGAAGTTACCCCAGTAGGATCGTCCTGCCGGAGCTCTAGATTGGATCTACTCAAGTTCCGCCTCATGGCGGCGGCGGAACCACGAAAAAGCTCCCTCTTGATTTTTTCTGGAACAAAACCCTTCATATAGCAAAAGAGGGGGCCAGTGGGCCGTCAGGGAGCCCACAAGCCCTGTAGCCGCCACCAGGGGGTGGCGGCTACGAGGCTTGTGGGGCCCTGGTAGCTCCCCTCTGGTACTTCTTTCGCCCAGTATTTTTTATATATTCCCAAAACATTCCACGTAAATTTTCAGGGCATTTGGAGTTGTGCAGAATAGAGGACTCAGATTTGCTCCTTTTCCAGTCCAGAATTCCAGCTGCCTGAATTCTCCCTCTTCAAATGAACCTTGCAAAATAAGAGAGAAAAGGCATAAATATGGTACCACAAAGTAATATAACAGCCCATAAAGCGATAAATATCAACATGAAAGCATGATGCAAAATGGACGTATCAACTCCCATTGAATCCTTGTTTTCTAATGTCAAACCTAATGATGATGGAGTTGGATATGAATCCACTTTGGTTAAAAACGCCCCAATGATTCGGAGTCTATCTATCTTGATGCTAAAAGCATTGAAAGTAGAGTAGAGGATATCAAAACTTTGAGTAGTAATGAAATTACTACTTTGGATTTCAAGGAATTCAATTATGATAGTTTCTCTTTGATTGAATGTATTTCCTTGATGCAATCCATGCTAAACTCTCCACACGCTTATAGCCAAAACAAGGCCTTTACCGATCATATCGTCGATGCTATGATGAAATCTCTTGAAGAAAAACTTGAGTTGGAAGTTTCTATTCCTAGAAAACTTCATGATGAGTGGGAACCTACTATCAAAATCAAGATCAACAACTATGAATGCAATGCTTTGTGTGATTTGGGTGCTAGTGTTTCCGCTATTCCAAAGTCTTTATGTGATGTTCTAGGCTTCAATGAGATTGATGAGTGCTCCCTTAATTTGCATCTTACGGATTCTACTGTTAAGAAACCTATGGGAAGGATCAATTATGTTCTTATTATTGCAAATAGGAACTATGTACCCGTAGATTTCATTGTGCTTGATATTGATTGCAATCCTACATGTCCCATCATTCTTGGTCGACCTTTCCTAAGGACTATTGGTGCTATCATCGATATGAAGGAAGGGAATATTAGATTTCAATTTCCATTGAAGAAGGGCATGGAACATTTTCCTAGAAAGAAAATAAGATTGCCTTATGAATCCATGATGAGGGCTACTTATGGTTTGAGCACCAAAGATGACGACACTTGATTCTATCGCCTTGTGCCTAGCTAAGGGCGTTAAACAATAGCGCTTGTTGGGAGGCAACCCAATGAATTTATCTTTGATTTTTGCTTTCTGTTTTGTTGTGTTTTTTGTGTTTGAGCCAAGTAAAACCTTTATGACTAGTTTTGGTGATGGTTGTTTGATCTTGCTGAAAAAGATAGAAACTTTGCGCTCACAAAATTATTTTTCATTCCTATCCAGAAAGAGATTTTGAGTTAATTCTTTTTTATGCTGGTTGATAGTCCAATTGCCCAAATTTTCATAATTTTTCAGAATTTTTGAGATACAAGAAGTATACGAAGTATACAGATTGCTACAGACTGGTCTGTTTTTGACAGATTCTGTTTTTGTTGTGTTGATTGCTTATTTTGATGAAACTATGGATAGTATCGGGGAGTACTAGCCATGGAAAAGTGAGAATTCAGTAATATAACACCAATATAAATATAAATCAAGTTTGCTACACTACCTAAAGAGTTGGTAGTTTGTTTTCTTGTGCTAATGATATCACGAGTTTCTGTTTAAGTTTTGTGTTGTGAAGTTTTCAAGTTTTGGGTGATGTTCTCTTGGACAATGGGATAAAGAGTGGAAAGATCTCAAGCTTGGGGATGCCCAAGGCATCCCAATCCAAATTCAGTGACACCAAAAAGCCTAATCTTGGGGATGCCCCGGGAAGGCATCCCCTCTTTCGTCTTCAATCCATCGGTAACGTTACTTGGAGCTATATTTTAATTCATCACATGATATGTGTTTTTCTTGGAGCGTCGTGTATTATAGGAGTCTTTTATTTTTGTTGTGTCACAATCATCCTTGCTGCACACCTTTTGAGAGAGACATGCACTCATCGTGAATTTGCTAGAATACTCATTGAGCTTCGCTTATATCTTTTGAGTTAGCCAATTTAGCTTGCATGTGCTTCACTTATATCTTTTGAGATAGATAACTTTTCTCTAGTGCTTCACTTAGATCTTTTTAGAGCACGGCGGTGTCATATTTTGGAGAAATAAGAACTCTCGATCTTCACTTATATCTTTTTCAGAGTGCTCTCTCTGAGTAACTTGGTAGTTGGCTTGTGCTATGAAAGTAGTCCTAAAGATAATAGGCATCCAAAGAGGATATAATAAAACTTCCATATTCATGTGCATTGATTAGTAAAGAGAAGTTTGATTCCTCTCAATTAGTTTTGAGACATGGATATGGTAATATTAGAGTTATGTTAGTAGGGTGTTGTGAATCTAGAAATACTTGTGTTGAAGTTAGTGATTCCCGTAACATGCACGTATGGTGAACCGCTATGTTAGGAAGTCAGAGCATAATTGATTTATTGATTTTAATCCTTTGTGTGGCGGTCGGGATCGCGTGATGGTTAACACCTACCAACCCTTCCCCTAGGAGTATGTGTTTAGCACTTTGTTTCGATTACTAATAAAAACTTTCGCAATAAGTATATGAGTTCTCCATGACTAATGTGAGTCCATGGTATAGATGCACTTTCACCTTCCACCATTTCTATCCTCTCTAGTACCGCGCAACTTTCACCGGTGCACAAAACCACCATACACCTTCCTCAAAACAGCCACCATACGTACTTATCATGGCCTTTTCATAGCCCTTCCGAGATATATTGCCATGCAACTCCCACCGTTCCGTCTCATGACATGTGCCGTCACTTTCATATTGCCATTGCATGATCGTAAGATAGCTAGCGAGATGTTTCAACGTCATACGCTAAGCTAGATCGTTGCACATCCCGGTACACTACCGGAGGCATTTCCTATAGAGTCATCATTGCTCTAAGTGTTGAGTTGTGAGTAAATAAAAGTGTGATGATCATCATTATTAGAGCATTGTCCCATGTGAGGAAAAATGAAAAGAGGCCAAAGATTGCCACCAAAAAAATGAAAAGAGGTCGAAGAGCCAAAACAAAAAAAAGAGAAAAAGAGAGAAGGGACAATGCTACTATCTTTTTCCACACTTGTGCTTCATAATAGCACCATGTTCTTCATGATTGAGAGTCTCTTGTTTTGTCACCTCCTTATACTAGTGGGAATCTTCATTATATAACTTGGCTTGTATATTCAAATGATGGGCTTCCTCAAAATTGCCCTAGGTCTTCGTGATCAAGCAAGTTGGGTGCACACCCACTAGTTCTCCTTTTGAGCTTTCACACACTTATAGCTCTAAGTGCATCTGTTGCATGGTAATCCCTACTCATTCACATTGATATCTATTGATGGGCATCTCCATAGCTCGTTGATACGCCGAGTCGATGTGACCATCTCCTCCTTTGCCTCACAACCTCCACCATACTCTATTCCACCTATAGTGCTATATACATGTCTCACGCTCATGTATTGCGTGAGAGTTGAAAAAGTTTGAGAAAGTAAGAGTGCGAAAACAATTACTTGGCCAATACCGGGGTTGTGCATGATTTAAATTCGTTGTGTGGGGATGATGGAACATAGTCAGACTATATGATTTTGTAGGGATAACTTTCTTTGGCCTTGTTATTTCAAAAGTTCATGATTACCTTGCTAGTTTGCTTGAAGTATTATTGTTTTCATGTCAATAGCAAACTATTGTTTTGAATCTTACAGATTTGAACATTCATGTCACATGAAAGAAGTTACAAAGGACAAATATGTTAGGTAGCATTCCACATCAAAAATTCAGTCTTTATCACTTCCCTACTCGAGGACGAGCAGGAGTTAAGCTTGGGGATGCTTGATACGTCTCCAACGTATCTATAATTTTTGATGGTTCCATGCTATTATCTTGTCAAACTTTGGATGTTTAGTATGCCTTTTATATCTTTTTTGGGACTAACTTATTAACTCACTGCCAAGTGTTAGTTCCTGTTTTTTTCGTGTTTTTGACCTTTTTCACAAGAGAATATCAAACGGAGTCCAAACGGAATAAAACCTCCGAAAAGACTTTTTTTCTGGAACAAAAGATACGCAGGGAGCTTGAGAACCAAGGCAAAGGGTTCCGGGGAGGCCACAAGCCCCCTAGCCGCGGCCTGGGGGCGCGCCTATCAGGCTTGTGGGCCCCCCGTGGCTCCTTTGCCCTACCTCTTCCGCCTATAAATTCCCTAAAAAACTGAAACCACGGGAGAGAGCCACGATAATACTTTTTCGCCGCCGCAAGCTTCTGTATCCGCAAGATCCCATCTGGGGCACGTTCTGGTGCCCTGCCGAAGGGGGGATTCGGACATGGAGGGCTTCTTCATCAACACTATTGCCTCTCCGATGATGCATGAGTAGTTCACCACAGACCTTCGGGTCCATAGTTAGTACCTAGATGGCTTCTTCTCTCTCTTGGATTTTCAATACAAAGTTCTCCATGATCTTCATGGAGATCTATCCGATGTAATCCTCTTTTGCGGTGTGTTTGTCGAGATCCGATGAATTGTGGATTTATGATCAGATTATCTATGAATCTTATTTGAGTTTCTTCTCATCTCTTATATGCATGATTTCATATCCTTGTAATTCTCTTCAAGTTGTGGGTTTCGTTTGGCTGGCTTGATCTATAATTCTTGCAATGGGAGAAGTCCTTGGTTTTGGGTTCATACCGTGTGGTGTCCTCACCCAGTGAAGAAGGGGTAGCGAGGCACGCATCATGTTGTTGCCATCAAGGGTAAAAAGATGGGGTTTATAACTATTGCATGAATTTATCCCTCTACATCATGTCATCTTGCTTAAGGCGTTACTCTGTTTGTTATGAACTCAATACACTAGATGCATGCTAGATAGCGGTCGATGTGTGGAGTAATAGTAGTAGATGCAGAAAGTATCGGTCTACTTGTCTCGGACGTGATGCCTATATGTATGATCATTGCCTTAGATATCATCATGACTTTGCGCGGTTCTATCAATTGCTGGACAGTAATTCGTTCATCCACCGTAATATTTGCTATCATGAGAGAAGCCTCTAGTGAACACTATGGCCCCGGGTCTACTTCACATCATATTTTCAGCTCTACACTTTTACTTTGTTGCACTTTCCGCCTTCAGATCTCACCTTGCAATCAATCGTGAAGGGATTGACAACCCCTTTATAGCGTTGGGTGCAAGTTTGTTGTTTTTGCGCATGTACTTTGGAGACTTGCCTTGATACTCCTACTGGATTGATACCTTGGTTCTCAAACTGAGGGAAATACTTACTGCTACCATGTTGCATCACCCTTTCCTCTTCAAGGGAAAAACCAACACAAGCTCAAGAGGTAGGAGTAATCGAGTTAGTTTTGATGGGGATTGATCCCTAGTATCCACTATGTTCTGAGATTGATGTTGCTACTACTTTGCTTTGCTTAATGCTTGTCACTAGGGCCCGAGTGCCATGATTTCAGATCTGAACCTATTATGTTTTCATCAATATATGTGTGTTCTTGACCCTATCTTGCAAGTTGTAGTCACCTACTATGTGTTATGACCCGGCAACCCCGGAGTGACAATAACCGGAACCACTCCCGGAGATGACCATAGTATGAGGAGTTCATGTATTCACTAAGTGCTAATGCTTTGTTCCGGTTCTCTATTAAAAGGAGACCCTTAATATCCCTTAGTTTCCTTTAGGACCCCGCTGCCATGGGAGGGATGGACAATAGATGTCATGCAAGTTCTTTTCCATAAGCACGTATGACTATATACGGAATGCATGCCTACATTACATTGACAAACTAGAGCTAGTTACATATCTCCCCATGTTATAATTGTTACATGATGAATGTCATCCGGCATAATTATCCATCACTAATCCAATGCCTACGAGTTTTTCCTACTGGTCCTTGCTAAGTTACTTTGTCGCTACTGCTGTCACTGCTGCTACTGTCGCTACTGTTGTCACGGTTGCTACTGTTACCGTTGCTACCGTTGCTATCACACTACTTCGCTACTGAAACTTTGTTGCAGATACTAAGTTTTTCAGATGTGGTTGAATTGACAACTGAACTGCTAATACTCGAGAATATTCTTTTGCTTCCCCTTGTGTCGAATCAACAAATTTGGGTTGAATACTCTATTCTCGAAAACTGTTGCGATCCTCTATACTTGTGGGTTATCACACATCTCTTTGTGAAATGCAAACAATCCAAGAAGCTCTGGCGTTGCCTCCAAATGGAAGGGCTACGTGAACGGCTGGTTACGTGCAGGGATGCCAAGGAGTTCGTGCACGCAATCATCACTTTTCCTGACGAGCAACGTGCGTTGGTTACATGCATGCTATGGCGCTAGTGGGATTACAGGAACAAAATTAACAAGGGGGAGAGGATGAGGCATGTGGAGGAGCTCGAATCAAACATCAGACACTGGGCCATGGAGTCACTACAGCTATGCGGTGTTTAAAAAGATGCGCACACTGTACAAAGACAACGGCAATTGGCGAGGCTAGTGGATGATACTCTAAAGGTCAACATCGATGGGGCATTCAGAGCAGCAGACAATACAGGTGGATGGGGTTTCGCTGTCCGAGATGCTCAGGGAGACGTCCGGGGATCGGGCGCCGGTAGGTTGCAGAATATGGGGAGAGCATTACAGACACAAGCGACGGCCTACCTCGAGGCTATGCATGCTGCTGCAACCTGGGGCATGATGAACATTCAGATGGAGTCAGACTGCCAGATTCTGATCAGCGTACTCAAGACTACTGAGTTCGATCTAACACCGGAAGTAACTCTATCTAGAGAGATTAGAATATTTAATCGTCAAAATTTCATCTCGTGTTGCTTTTCTTTTGCCCCTCGGAAATGTAATAAGCTAGCACATTCTTTAGCTGCCTTGGGATCTAAACGACAAGCTGCGAAACAGCTATGGACCGAGGCTTTACCTGACGATGTAGATATTTTGAGGGCCAGCTGTTGTGTTGTGCCTGTGTGATGTATGGGATCGTTGTGTTCCATTTCAAAAAAAAACATCACACCGTGGGGGCAGAGGAGGGCATCCAACACAGATTTGTTGGCCAGGAAGCACGGCCAAACAAGGTGTTGCGTGAGGTGGGGCCGGTGGCGGCGCTGGTAAGGCTGGCCATAGTGGGGGTATCATAGTTAGTATCATAGTCTTGGGACTAGCAAACATGCTGATGTGACAAGTACTTAAAGAAGAGAGAGGGGGTTAGAGTAACATAGATATTAAATGTTATGCTACTATATGTCATGCATGCCAATAAATGAGACCACCTATGATACTAATTTATGATACTATGCACTATGAAGATAGTATCATACAATAGTATCATATGCATGATACTATTATATGTTACTCCCCACTATGAGCAGCCTAAGGAGGGGACTCGTATATGCGGGATGCGGCGATGTATTTATAGTATACATTTAAATGCAATCAATTTAAATGATGTGATGACCATTTAAATTGATTGCATTTAAATGTATGGCCATTTAAATTGATTGCATTTAAATGTATACTATAAATACATGTGCAAAATAATATGTAAACATGCGTATAGAAAGCAATTTCGAAATAATATCGATGTACGGCCACAAATTTTGAAAACCAAACTATGGATGCGCACATGTGTAAGTGTAATCAAACGATAACGGAACAAAATGATCTTCTGAAAAGACATGCAAGCTATTCGAACATATGAACAACTTTGAACATCATAATTGCTCCAATTGCCAATTTGGAAGGGAAGGGGGGCAAATAACGATTATTTGCACCATCAATACACTGTTACCGAACAAATTTGCGTTAGTTCCTACAACTATCTCCCGATATATACAAACTTGCCTCTCTCAATCTCAAAGTTAGTACATTTTCCAGCTTCATTCATCGCTGGAAGTTATGAGCGTCGGTATTTGGCCGTTGTCTGCAAAATCCAACTTGTTCAGCCTCATACAGCACAACACATGCTCAGGTAGCTCCTCGGCCTTCTGTGCCTGCACCAAGACGTCGAGGTTCAGACTTCAGACTTCCTTTGAACAAAATGTTCCTCATGCCAACTCTGGTCCTATGGCCAAGAACAAAAGAAAAGAAGAAGAAAAATACCTGAATGGTCAGCCCGAGATCGATGACACCATGTTTCAGCCGCTCTCGGAAGGTCTCGAGGCCCTTTCGCGATATGTAGCTGAACCGGTGCACGTCGATGTCGATCTCGAAGTAGTTCGAGCCCTACATCATAATGAAACAGATGCAAACGTTTCAGTCAGGACTAGGACATGAAGAATTTCTGAATTTGAGCACATGGAGATGTGAGACAGCATAATTGGTTTTGGTTACTACTGGGGGTACATCAAGAATTTCTGAATTTGAGCACATGTGGGTTGATGGAGATGTGAGGAAGCGTAATAATTAGTTAATACCTTGTAGAATTTGTGCTGGGGCCTAGACAGCACCGGCTTCTGGTTGTAGGTCTGCACAAGCCTCCTCTCGGCCGCGCTGAGCTGCAGGTCCTCAGGGTTTACAATGCCCGCCAGGATTTTCAGCCTCTCTGTGTAGGGCACGTTGCTGTCCACCGCGAACCCCTTGACCTTCTCCATTTCCTCGTTCATCACGCTCTGCATAACCAGTTACACATCAGAAACTCGTCCAAGGGTGGTACTGAAAATGTTTAGCTTATGAACTGCAGTCAATTTGGCTCACCTTGATGCCGTCCTTGAGCAGAGGAGAGATCTCCTTGTCAAAGCTATCAGATATCTTGAAATACAGGACTAGGCTTACGCCGTCGCCGTCGTTCTCGCCGAACATGGTCGTAGGGTAGGTAGGCAACTGTGTAGATCAGTTAACTTGTTAAATTCAGACCTAACCAATCAAATCAATACCCCATGGTGATAAATCAAGTACTACTACTGTACTTGTGAAGCAGTAGTTGGTCAAGAAACACATGTGAATTACCTGAATGTTGACAATGAGGAGCGAAGGGAAAGAGTCATGGGGCTTCAGCGAGGGGAGCGCGATGTGCTGCGCGATGTGGTGCACCTTCCTTGGGCAGGCAAACATGTCTGCTCCGATCGGGGTGTACGGGGAGCAGTTTGGGGCTGGGGATTTCCTCTTGTCCCTGCAAGAAATTTCATAATCTTCAGTCAGGCATAACTGACAGACGAAATGCACGGCGAATCAATGGCACTGCTTCTTACTTGAAGAAACCCTCCCCTCTGACCCTGAACGCCGACGGCTCCAGCACCGACCAGCAGCCCTCCGACGGCTTCTCGCCGGCCGAACACGGCAGCGTCAGGCCCGCTCTCGGCCGGTACAGGTACTTGGCTGAGCCAGCTGAATTGATCGTCAATTTCGTCAGCAAAGCAGAAATTAACACTGACGGAGATCTTTGACACATTGCGAGATATCTGCTACACTAGACAAAGTTTCCAATGTTTGACTCACTCATTTCGGTCATTTCATCGCCTTCATAGGATCTCCTCCGGAAGGAGAGCCTGACGACGGCGGACTTCTTCCTCTGGTGGTGCGGGCTGAACCCAGCGACCGGCATCGGCTGCACCTTGTGGCTCGGGACGGAGCCGGGGAGGGGCCGAGGCGAGCAAGACGCCGCGCTCTGCGTTTCTTTCAGGCCACCAGCAGCAGGAGCAGGAGCAGAATCGGAGCCGTCCCTTTTCTCCGGGGGGTCACCCTGGCACGCCTCCGCGTCCGCGATGCTCCGGAGCCGGCTCACGGTGTCCGTCAAGCACGCCGCGGCCTTGCACGGCGACGCGCTCGTGCCGCCGGCGACGTCCTCCGGGAGAGGATCTGGATTTTTGCAAAGAGGGGGTTGGATACCTGAGCACCGCGAGCCTGAAGCTGCACCGCAGGGGGCATGAAAGACGAGCTCGGGCGAAGCACAATACCTCCGCTGACGCTGGAGAAATCGTTGTCGTCGTCGTCGGAGCCGGCGGAGTCCCCCAGCATGCTGACGGAGTCGTACCACGCCTCGTCGCAGATCACTGCAGAGACAAAAACAAGATTCAGGGCTCTGGTCGAGCAGGCCTCGGCGCCGGCCGGAGAAGGAGAGGAGGCGTTGGTGGTGGGCTCCGTTGGCGCGCTCACCGTTTCCGGCGTCCATCATCTGGCTGTGCTGCCACTGCAGCTGCGTGAGGTGTAGCGTGACGCCGGAGGCCGGCGCGCCGGCGCCGTCGACATGCAGCACCCCGTGGCGCGCGGCGAAGCAGCCGGCCGCGTCGCCGGCGATCGCGGACGACACCTTCCGGCGGAACCTGGTCGCCGTGGCCGACAGCTTCCTGGACCTCCGCCGCCGCCTCGTGGTCGACACGCAAGAACCCATGGCCGCCCGGCACGCACGCACGCACGCAAAACTCTGGACGGACCAGGCCAAGGAGCGCACACCACGCAGAGCTAGCAACGCAATCCGGCCTGGAGCTTGACGGAGGGATATATACCGCACTTTGAAGAGCCCAAGGGACGGGACGGATCAAATCAAAGAGCTTTACCTACCCTGTAACGATCAACCCAACCCAATCAATGAATCCAGTGACCTCCCTCCAACAATTATCCCAGACCCTCAGCGGATAATGCCAGGAGAAAAGGGGTTCCTCTCGGACACGGGAGCCCGCCCGGCAACAATACAATTCCGCAGTCTCCACCACACCACCCCGAGGGACGCAACCTGGGAGCCTCTACTTGTACTACTAGCTCGCTAGACGCATCATCCTAATCATGGGGAGGGGAGCGAGAACGTGACGCGCATGCCACATACGGAGTAGTTAACTCGCCGGAGACGACCCGTGCCCGGCCTAAAGCGTGTTGATCCATCCCCCGATCTTTCTTGCTCCGCAAAGGCGCGGCATATGAATCGACGAGCAACGATAAAGAATTCGATGTAGGAGGGGAGGGTACGGGGCACTGGCCGTGGCCGGTCTCTGTCACGCGAGTTCGAGGAAACGAACCTGAGCGGGGTCGCAACAGCGAAAATGCTAGACCTACTAAAACCAAATAAGTTTACTAAATCTTTCAACTAATCTAAACATGCTTCCCTAATTTTCAGGGATGGATGGGCCTCCGCCTTCTCTTAATCCAATCAATTATTGTCAAGTCAGACTATTACGTAAACGTTACGTAGCATTGCTCGTCGCAACAGTGCCACTGGCGGGACTAATTAATCCGGCCATGAAGCTTCTGAGCTTCGGGTCCGCTCACCTGTTTTTTTTATGGAGGAACATGGAATAGTGGTTTGGTTGGCCGATCCAGCTTCGTTTGGTTTGATTTTATTTTTAGGGGTTTGGTTTGGTTTGGTTTTTTAGGACGGTCAAACCGTGGGAGCGCGTCTACTTGGTCACGGAGGAAGCATTGTGTTTCCTTCTTCTTCTTTTTTTTTTGTTTGCTCTGGCTGGCTTGTCTGAACAAGGAATTAATGCCGTGAGAAAATCATGTCCCTGTTGATGGTTTTGACATGGCTTGCTTCCAAATCCCCGCAAACACATGCACCCTAAGCAAAAACAAAATCCTAAGATTCGACCTGTGGCATATATGCAAAGAAAGTGACCGCGACCGATGCGGACATGCGATGAAAATATTGTGTTTGTACTTTTTCAAAAAAAGAAAAGAATCATGTTTGAGCGAGCGGTTTTGATGGATGGTGTGTGTGCGCGCGTGCGCTTTAAGCTTCGCTTCTTGCCAAAATCGAGTTTCCTTGTCGCTGCTTTTGCGGTCGACTGTTTTAGTGGTCTTGGGCTCGCTACTGAGGCTATGAGGTTTTGCGGCTCGGATGCTAAGGTGAGGTCGAAACCGCTGAATTGCGAGCACGATGGACGATGTCGATGATGATGTTGTGTCCGACATCGTGTGGCCTTTGTTGGTGTGTTTTGCTTTTGGGTTATGCTTGTTGCCTTTGGCTTGGTAGACTGGAGGTGCTTGAGGCTCGGTTGCTGAACTCATTGTTTAGTTTCTCCTTCCAAAAATTCCTAATTGATCGGACAATTCTTTTCTCTTACAATGACGTGTGGGAACTCCATGGCATTGGTCGCCAAAAAGTGACCTATATGTCAGATTATTCTTCCAATTAAAAAATGTAGGTCATTTTATGCCTTTTTTTTACTCTTATCGTTTTATGATTTGGGTCACTATAAAAAAGTTTTACCCAACATTGATGTGATTCCAAAATTTCATATATGTCACCCGACATTGATAATGTGAAATTGCAAATACTATACCCATTATATGTAGTGTATATCTGTTTTCATTTGAATAAACATATTTCTTAATAGAATGACGGTCGAAGTTTCATCTAAAAGACAATGTCAGTTATGACAGCATCTACATTTGCGACAAGTGGGGGGTTATAGTGTTAACATAAATGGTTTGCGTAGACACAGCATCCCCTTGATTAGCATTATATGATACGGAGTAGTATGTAGAGAGATCATATATCATTTATTTATTTTTGCGCAAAGATCCTATGTCTATACTCCTTTGATAAACAAGCTAAATAAAGTATAAAATGAACTGCTTTTCTTGGGGCATGGCTTGCACGCCAATGTAAGTAACAACACAAAAAGGAGGGAATATCAAACATATCAGCAAGCGCTAAACAAATGGCACTGCAAACAGCTGGTGGCACTAGTTGAAAAAGGCCGCCCTCCAACCTGATCAGCATTCAACAACAACAAACTAATAAAGCTCATGCCAGTTTTATTTGTGATTATGCATCGGAGAAGCATTAAACAAGGGTGATGATGATGCAGCCGGTCCAAGCCGTGACCTTTTCATGGCAGACGGAAGGAGGAGGAGCTGAAGAGAGCACACACCGTCTGATCATCATCATCATAATGATGCGTGGTACGTCTTCCTTTTCTTTTGCTGTCTGCTGGTGTGCTCCCCGTGTTGGTCCACGGGCATAAATTAGAACCACGTACCGTCAGATCAGGTTCCCGGAAAAAGGAAAAGAGAGAGGGAAACAACTGTGTGGATGGATGGATGGATGTGTGATGTGTACGCGCAACCTGTCAGCAGGGAGCGAATGGGCGGATGTAGCGGGCGTGATGAATGGATGGCCCTGCGGCGTGTCGTTCTCTGTAGCAGGTTTTCAATGAAGAAGAACAGGAAAATGCGCACCGACGACGTACAATTTTTTTATTTTTTTTGCGTGTAGTGTGAAGTATCATGTCCAGAAACAACAAAAGATTCGGGCAATAGTGTGATTTATAAGGCAAGGAAGCGATGGATCATACATTCACGGTTTGTAAATTCGGACCATCAAACACTCGCAGACGCGTTCTGATCAGTCACCACTTAAATATGCTCGTTCACGTTCAACTCTTTCATATTTGATTCCTTAGATTCATACAAAGCATGTACTACATACTATATCATATACTTCGTTGTTGAAGATGACCTCTAGCTCATCCGTGTCCGCCGCAGCCTGCGTCGCGTACGCATCCGTCGCAGCCCGCGCCGTAAAAGATGCGTGACCTCCGGTGCCCTCCGAGTGGATGGAGTTCGCGATGGCCTGCTGCTCCACCCGTAGATTCACATCCTCCTCCTTCGCCAGCTCCTCCTCCTTCTCCGTCGGCTCCTGTTCCTCCTCCTTCGCCAGCTCCTCCTCCTTCTCCGTCAGCTCCTGTTCCTCCTCCTTCATCTCCTCCTCCTCTTAATCATCCATCTCATCCTTCAAATCTTTCTCCGGATCTAGAGGTAGCCCAGCGGGCCTCCGGATCCGGACCTGCTCACGGAGTCAAAGCCGGTGTTGGATCGTGTAGTGGTGACTGCATGGGGGCATGACTGAGTGTCGTGGATGGGAGGAGAAAAATGTGGAGGGGTAGGGTTTGGATGATGGCGGTTGACTTAAATAGCCGAGCTAGGATTATGCGGGCACGCAATGTTCACAGTGCGACGACGATGGAGGCGTCCGTTGGGCTACCGGGTTTCCGAGCAGTTCCGCGTGAGTCCATGTCATTAGGCAGACGTGATGAACGTGCCCGGACGCGTCCATGCTTTCTCATATCCGCACTATATTTCGGTTAAATATGAGGGGAGCGAGTTAGACCGGGCGTTTGAGATCGGTTTGAGTGGATCGGCTAGATTTATTTATTTTAGCCGGTCACTGATCGGGCAACTTGTCTGAGCCTCTAAGGAGGATATAAGGGTTCGGTTTGTAGATGCTCTCGATGGTGTGGAGTAATTCATAATGCCAAATGCTTTTGTTGATGAACGGGTGACAGGAGCTGGTGGTGACAATGCTGATGTGATGTCTGTATAGGCAGAAATGAAAACCTGAAGAAGAAGAATCAGGTAGGGTTTTTTTTTTTGAAATAGAATTAGGTGGTTTGTTGGGAGGAAGTGAAAACATGGAGAAGCTTGCTAGCCTACGAGCAGCATATTGCTCTCTCGGCGGTAGTGTGCGTTGGTGCAGATTCTGTTGTTTTATTTAGAACAGATTCTGCTTTTTGTGATGTACTCGCCGCACTGACTGAGTGCAGGGGGGGGCACGAAAGGGGTTGGGCGACGGGGACGCGTGCGTGCGTGCAGCCGCGGAACGCCGTGTGGTGGGGGCGTCGACGGAGGAGACTTCGACTGCGTACCGGTGCCGCACACGCGGTCCCGAGAATTTCTGGCAGGCGTTTTCGCTGTCGCCAATCGCTTGCGTCTCGGCTCGACCAGCCTGAATCGAGTTTTGTGATATCTTCTTTCCTTCGAATAAATCCTTCCTTTTGGATAGATATTTCTGTTTTCTCCTGGGTTGGCCCCAGCTGGTTAATTTCCCGTCGAGGAGACGAACGGTGCCGGATAGGTTGATCTTGGACGTGCACCGTGTGCATGCATGGTGGAGTTGCTTCCGTCTCCGGACGGATTAACCAATATTTTAGTGCATGGTGGAGTATATATCTTATCTTCTCCAATGGTGGCTATCATTGGTGAGTAGTAGTAGTTGTTGTAGAAAGAGGCCCCGATGAACACATGCTAATTGAAAGCTACCCACGAGAAGAGCGACGAGTTCGGCTCGTTGCTTGGCCCGTGCTCAGTGCTTCTCTTTCCTTCTTTCTTTCACCCTAATTAATTATGGTTATTATTCTCCACGGGCTGGAGAGTGCTGGTTTCTCTGTTGGAAAGTGAAGGGCACCCGATGCAGGAGCGGTTGATCAACCCCCACTCACGTTATCAACTTGTATCATTCCGTCTCGCCTCGCCTCCTCCACGGCTCCACAGTCGCCGCATTCCTACTGTTCACCGCATCTTCAAGGAAGACCGACCGATGACCGACGACCATGTACGTACGTTTCTACTGTTGGTCAGCACGCGCGCCACTATATCACCGTAAAGAGATGGTAGGAGCTGCTTTGTACACTAGTATCGGGACATGGCCTCGTTTGAGAGAGAGAGAGAGAGAGAAAGGCGCGCGCACTACAATCATTCCGAAAAGCATGGGCATTGGGCAGTAGCTGCGGCGACAGTGGGTGTCCGAATGTACTCCACTCCACGTATCTCTACATCGATTCTGATTTGTCTTTGTTTATTTATATATATGTGCATGCAAGCCAATACGGCGTACCGTACGTATACCATGAAGAGTGTCCCCGAATCCGTCGACACACGTAGTGATCGTCAAGTTTCGGAGACGATGATGCAAGACGCGCAGCCGTGACCCGTGAGGAAGATGGTTCGAAATTGGAAACCTCGGTTCAAAGTTTTGTTCCGGTCTGAATCTTATGTTTATGTTTCACCTCCTTCCGCTCGGCCGCAACTCATCGGGCTGAAATGAAGGCTGGACCTCCCACTTCGATCTGAAATCAAGTTCTCAAACTACTCACACTTCTCGACTCTCGATCGACAGCATCAAGCAGGGAATGGAAGTTACTGACGCGCTGTGGCGTTCCGTGTTTTGTCGCCGTTGCGCTTGGCACTTTGTCGCCTCTGCCGCCTTGTAATCATGCTGATGGGGAAAGGCCAGGCCAGGCCACGCGACATGGATATGATTAGGCGAGATGGCTATGCTATGCTAAGCTAAGCTAGCCAGCAGTCCCCATCAGCATATGCCGTGAGTGACTGGCCGCCATTTGTCTGCAACGCGTAATTAATCTAAGCTTACTTGGGTGCTAAGCTGCGATCGAGGTCCTATATATGGCTAAATAAGAGGGTGTTTGGATCACTAGAGACTAGAGACTAAAGACTAGTAGTAGTCACCTTTAGTCAGTAAACCTCCAAACACCCCTGACTAATGGGTGACTAAAACTAGTTTGGTCCCTAGTCACCCCACCCCCAACTAAAAGTGACTAAAGTCTCTTCTCCAATTAATGGCTCATCCTCCCATGCTGGCACGTCAATGGAAGGGAGATAAATGAGAATAATTTAATACAGAGACATTTAATGCTGACTAGTAGTAGTCACCTTTCAAACAGGGCCTGACTAAAAACTTCTAGTCTGACTACTACTAGTCGCATGACTAGAGAGTATCCAAACACCCTCTAAGCCTCGTCGAGGTCATAAATAGCAACAAGAAATCCTTGGCATATTCGGTCGATTATTAATACTACTTAACTAGTAAGTAGTAGACGAGAGTAACTTAACCGCGTTCATGATTCTTTTTAGGCAACGGGCGTTCCTCGTCAGACTTTCATCGTTTGGCTGGAAAGTCAGACACATCACGTGAAGGACTAGCCGCGGTTGTTGTTCGGCACGGCGTTTTGCAGTGCCTTGGCGACTTGATCTTGTGACGTACTACTATTTGGCCAAGTCAGCTCATGGATTGAATTAGAGACGACGCGGGATGTCAGTCTTTTTTCTTTTTTTCTGCAGACTATTCCCCTACCTTGATCTGAACACTGGAAGTACAAACGGTGCCCTGGAGGTACAGGATGACAAAAAAAATTCTCCAAGAAGAAAAAAAATAAAGAGATGCTAGTTTGTCGAATATTATACGATTCTTTCCTTTCAAAAATACGTGCTTTTGGAATTAGCACACTGAACTTCACTTCGCGGTGGAGTTTCAATGAAACATCGCCGGTGGTTGTCGTTGCTGTGATAAAGCAGCGCCGATGCCGTCGTGGAGCTGCAATACAACATCACTATGGGTCATCGATATTGCAATGGAGCATAGCAAAGCCGCAATAGAACGTCACTCGAGTCATGATGTTGCGATGGAGCATAGCTGGGACGCCGGTGGCGCGAAGCTATGATGGAGCATATCTGTGCCGATGGCGTCGCGGTGCTGCAATGAAGCTTTTGTTGGTGAAGTTGCGTTGCAGAGGCGCGAACTTGCATTGCAAGCGGCGCTGGCCCGCTACCACCCCCAGACGGAGGTTGCGTTACAAAGTATCTACATGCGTTGCTCACATGGTCGGCCGACATGATGCGTTGCACCAGGTGCCCATTTCAAACGTCGATGCCATGACCGATGGCGACGCTACAGGTGGAGGAAGGGGCACCGTTGGGATTGGACTAGAGGTCCTCCATGCACTTTAGTTTGTGATAGTCATATTATTTCTTGTTATATATCTTGCTATCACTTAATTATTTATCTTGCTTAGCATAAGTTATTGGTGCACATAGGTGAGCCTAATTGTTTGAGGTTTTGTGCTTGACTAATTATACGCTAGTTTTATTTTGTAGTTGTTCAAGACTAAATCATAATTATTTTAAAGCGCCTATGTCGTGGTTTTGTCACGGCAGATGTTCTCGTGAGAGAACTTAGGTGTGAGGCCATCGCAACCATGTGGCGGCTTGAAGGGGTTGGTCGGAATCGAGAGACGCGAGTTTACCCAGGTTCGGCCCCTCTGATGGATGTAAAAGCCTACGTCCTGCTTGTGTTTCATTGATGAAGATGATGATCTCGATTACAAGGGTGCGGAATCGCTACCTCTAATCTCGAGGGTGTCCAATCTATCTATCTCTCTTGACTTATTTGTCTAAGATCTGTCTATTGAGACGTCTAAAAACCTAACTCTCTTCGGGTGTCTCGCCCCTCCTTATATAAGCTGAAGGGGCGGGTTACATATAGAGTCCAAGCCGGATTTAAGCTTAGCATATTATGACTCCCCATCTCGGGCTTCTCTTCGTGGGCTTGTGAGTCCCAAGCGACTTACGGACGGATTGCTGAGTCCCTGGCGACTTACCAATGGATTGCTGAGTCTTGAGCGACTTACCAACGGATTGCTGAGTCCCGGGCGACTTACGGACGGATTGCTGAGTCCCGGGCGACTTACGGACGGATTGCTGAGTCCCGGACGACTTACGGACGGATTGCTGAGTCCCGGACGACTTACGGACGGATTGCTGAGTCACGGGCGACTTAGGACCGGGCGGCTTAGGACCGGGCTGCTTAGGACCGGGTTACTCAGGACCGGGCTTCTTAGCATCGAGCTACTTAGGACCGGGATTCTCAGGACCGGGCTTCTTAGCATCGGGCTACTTAGGACCGGGCTTCTTACCATCGGGCTACTTAGGACCGGGCTACTCAAGACCGGGCTGCTCAGGACCGGGCTTCTTAGCATCGGGCTACTTAGGACCGGGCTTCTCTTTGAGACTCATCTTCAGGGAATCTGTATGCCGGGTCATACCGCGAGTTATATCCCCAACAGCCTATTCACACCTCCTCTAGGCAACATCCACTTCCTTTCAAGTGGTACCACCGCTAATTCTCGGTAGATTGAAGAAACCCCTATAGTAGTACGGCCAACATAACGAAAGTACCCGCACGGCGATGCTACCGTCGGTGTGAGTTGTACTATTGCTAAATACGGGAGGGCAACTGAGACCCTCATGGTAATAGACGCGGTACAACTACGAAAGTACCGCACAAGCGATACTACCGTAGGTATGAGCGGTACTACCGCTTGGTATATAATAGCATAGCCAGACTAGAACATTGGAAACAAGTAAGACGAGAATAACTTGCTCCTAAATCAGCATCCTCAAAACTTGTTGGGTAGATTAACAACTAGTAAAAGAGAAGAAATGCCAATAATATAAAGAAGAGAACCTTCCTTAAATATGAACCGTCAAAAACTTCAACACCGAAAATGCAAAGATGAAGCATATGAACTCCATTTTTTATGAACTTGAGTTTGACATGAAGACGAACAAAAACTCTAAAACCTCATATGAAGAAAAACCAAATAAGAAGCAATAACGATGATGCCAATGATGCAATAGTTTGAGCTCTCTACCGGCGACACGATGTAGCTATTCACTCAAGAGAGCCCTTGATAGTACGCAAATCAATCCTACAACCTGGTTTCCCAACCAACAACATGAGATTGGTAAACATAGAAGACCTATCAAGGCCATTACTTAGCTTTGCGCACATTCCACTTCAGCTAGATGATAATGATCTTGACCTTCTCAAGTTGGATCATCTTTCTTGATTGCGCCAATGCGATGAAGACTACTCTTTTAGGCACTTATTCACATGTAAATTATCACGATAATTGACGACAAGCTCTAAGCATGTGATGTATTCGTGATGCTTCATTTGAATTTGCACAATGCAACCTTGATGAGGATCATCGCCTGATGTCGTCCTTCATTGATTATATGAGATCTGTCTTTTGATGCACGCCCATAAAAACATACCTAACCCCACAAAGAAATCTCGGAGAGATCACGAGTGAGTATGTAAATAATAATGAACAATGCTTACCATATCATGGGATCACTTGATCACACTCGATACATCTTTACATTCCGTGTGTTGATCAGCTTGACTCGCTCTTTGACTTAGTGTTGATCAAGCTTGTATCTTTATCTTCTCACTTCATGAAGACGGTGTCTTGAAGGTGAACATGAATGTTTACACAATCTTCTTTTTCAAGACATGCTTGCAATATGCTCAACTTTCATATGATGAATCTTTGGATAACTCCTTTAATACCACTTTCATCAACACATTAACTCCTTTTAACCTTGAAACTGACATAGGTTCTCTAAGCAATGCCTATGAACAAACCTTCAAATATAAACTCAAAGCAACCATTAATCAATATGAATTATCATTAATTACCAAAATCAAACATGAGAACACCATGCTCTTTCAAGTATTTGTTTTAATCACCGAGTACAACGTAAAAATATTCGACGTGTATAAAAAAATAAACACGAGTTTTAAAAAGAAAACCAATGAAAACCGATAACGAAACAAAAAACAAAACCAAATAAAAAGGCCATTGTAAACCAAAAAAGAAACAAAGGAAATCGATGGAAAAGGGAAAAAAGAAGGAAAAATAGTGAAAAATAGAAAACAAAGAAAAAAACCCGATGAAAAACAAAGAAAACAGAAGACCCAGATAAAACCAGTGAGAAAACAAAGAAAAATCAAAAAAATACCAGCGAAGGAAACCCATCGAAATCGAGCGAACGGAACCGAGAGAACTCGATCGAAACCCATCGAACAAAAAACCGAGCTAATGGGACGACCCAATTGCTAGACGTAGGGAGAAATCCCTTCAACGAGACGAAAGCTATACTTTCATCGAGCGATATATATCCTTCGTGGATTGGACCGGGAATAAACTAGGGAAAATCCTATTCGCCGTACGTTATGGTAAACTCTCACAGCTTCGCATATGCGAGCGAGCGATCTGGACCGGCCCATCTAAGCATTGTCAAATCTAGTTTCTTACTGTTTCACTTTGTTTTTTTCTTCTGGTTTTTCCCTTTTTACTTATCTCCTTTCCTTTTTGGTTCTTTTTTCTTTTCTCTTCATTTTAATTTCTCTTTAGTCAAATTTATTTTTCCTTTTCTAAACGTTCGCATTTTCGGAAAATGTTCATTTGTAAATAAATGGTCCTGTTTTCAAATATTGCTCATAAATTCCATAAAAAACAGAATATCAAAATTTGTTCACTTTGTTTCAGAAAATGTTCGGTAATTAATAAAAATTCACCTTTTGTAATTTTGTTAACAAACCAATTTTTTTTTCAAACAGTTCTTAATTCTATTTATTTTCAGAAATTCAAAAAATGTTCACATGTTTATTTTTTTCACAAATTCATAATAATTTGGGAATTTCGAAAAACATTCATGTTCCCTTTTTCACAAATTAAAAAATCTTCTAGAATTTCATCAATTCTTCTTGTTTTGCAATTATTTCATCAAAAATTTTACAGACAATAATTTTTAAAGTCTTCTGTTTCTTTCTGTTCTTTTTCCTTTTTTCTCTGTCAATGTTATTTATATTATTGAAACTAAGTTCATGTTCGAAAATCGTTCTTATTTCTAAAAAAAAATATTGGCTGTAAAAATTTCTACAAATGGTCGTATTCAAAAAAACTGTTCGCAGACTTTAAAAATGTTCACATTTTTCGAAAATTGTTTGGGGATCGTGGAGAAGGTTCTTATTTTTCTATTTTTTCCATGCACTCAATAAATGTTTGCTTTTTCAAATTTTATTCTAAAAATTCAAAATATATTCGTCATTTTAAAAAATGTTCCTGTTCAGAAATTTTGTTCACAAATTGTTTTTTCATGTTTACTTTTTTTTTGCAAATTAAAAAAATAATTTTGATTTTAATTTTTGTTCAGAAATTAAAAAATATCCATGTTTTCAAATTTTGCTTGGAAATTCAAAAAATGTTCCAGGTTTCGAAATTTAATCAGAAATGTATTAAATGTTCACATCATCAAATTGTTCATGTTAGTCAAATTTATTTATAAATTAAAAAACTATGTGCCTTTTGAAGAAAAGATTCGTAATTTTGGAAAACACAGTTGCAGGTTCACGTTTTGAAAAGGAACATTTTTTCACCGACGCAAAAATGATCCCTTTTGTCCAAAATGTTCATGTTTTTAAAAAATGTTGGTTTTGAAGTTCTGATTAGAAATTCAGAAAAAAAAACAATTTTAAATATGTTCCCAATTCAAATATAGGTCACATTTTTAAAAAAATTGTCCACGTTAGTGAAAAAATGTTCCTGTTTTTGAAAATTTGTTCAGAAATTCATATGCTCTTCCCTTTTTGAAATTTGGTAAAAATACGGAATTTGGGCATTTGTTTTTTAAAAATTTTGTTTATGTTTTTTAAAATGTGCATCGTTTTTAAAAGTATTCAATTTTACCATGAAGTGTTTGAAAAAAAGGTAACATTCGGATCTGCTGATGTAATTTGTTCTAAAGTATTATGCGCTGCATATCCAACACCAGCGCGTACTAGTTCGAGTGGTTTTGGACGTGCTACAGGTACATCGTGAGTTCGAGCGCCATATTTTTGCTATACTTTTTACACTGCTGGTTGCTCCTACGTGGGCCGGCCCAGATAGAGGTTACCATGTGTGAAAGCCTCGTCGATCTGCCGCAGAATGCAACATGTAGGACATCCCATCAACTAGTGCACGGGTAACCCTTTCATGGGAGCACCCCAGCGCAGCCATGTGTCTCGTGCTGGGCCCCACTAGTGATTTCGTTTGAATCAGAATGCCGCGTCAGACAGGAAGGTTGCCGCATAGGGGCACACTGGGTGGGCCTGCCCATTGTACGTACTATAGCGAGCAGGAGAACCTTCCACGATGGCGACCCGAAGTTGCAGCGAGCATTTTTTAAATTTGAGAACAATTTGTAAAAGGTACTTTTTGAAACTGCATACAAAAGTTGAAAAAGAAATTTTGTTTTGATTTTTAGAAAGCACTAACAGTTTTTGAAAAGTGTACACATTTTACGAAATCCCAATATTTCTTTGAAATTTCTAACAATTTTTTGTGAAAACTCAAACAATTTATGAACACCTTTTGTGAAAACTCAAACAATTTATGAACATTTGGAAAAATAAATCCAAACAACAGGAAAAAGAAACAAAACCCCAGGAAAACGAGCAATGAAAAATAACATAGAAGGCAACATGGAACGAGTGTGAAGTTTTTGTGGAGGGTACATTGGTGGACTCTATTTCAAATGATTAAAAAAAAATATTTACAATTTAAAAAATAAGAAAAAATCAATAAAAACTTAGTAATGGATCTGTAAAATTTTGTTCAAAATATTATTGTTTGAAATGTGCAGACAAAAAATCCTGCTCCAACCATAATAAAAAGGGTCCATTTTCATTTATGTATTTGTTTTTATGCGCCACATATGCAAGTATATTGATATGATTTTTTTTTTTCTGAATGTGTTATATATACAGTTCTATGTGTACAAAAAATCATTTTTTTTTGTGATGTGAAAACATGTTCTTTTTAAAGTACTCCATGGAGGATGGGCTCCATTTGCCTTTGTCGAACATGGAACATTATAGAATGCTAAAATGTTGAGGCAGCACCTAGATGCTGCCCCATACCTCCACGAGTGCATGAACGAACGAGGACGATGATTTCATATAGCAGCTGGCCAACTTATGGTTCCAAACTGTCATCATTGGTGATCTTCTTTTTTATCTCTCTCCTTAACTTTTCATAGATCTGTTTCCCATACAAGAACTAGCAAGAGCAGCACACTACACATACTTGCTTTTTTCCTCACCTTTTCTACCATTGTAGGTGAGGAGGCCGGTTTTCTGCAAGAGACCGCTTAGAGCATGTACAACGCATCGCCCCAACTAGCTGCCCCGTAGGCCACGTAGGCTCGGGCATCAGGAACGATAGCTTCGCAGCTTGTCAGAGTCGCCTGCAGAAGAGGCCGCTGCTTGGCCGTGAAAAGCGCGAGCAAATGGAGAAAAGGAAGGGAACCCTGGTTGTTGCGTGAGTGCATGAACAAAGAAAGGAAAAATAAATTAATCAAAAAGTAAGAGAGAAGGAGATTGGGGCCCCGCTAGCTACTGCTGCTCCGGTTGAGTGATAATCACATGAAACGATTGCTCCACCAGTACAATCTTATGTGGAGGGGATGAGACCACCGTTTGCTATAACCTTCATAGTTCATGCCCTTAGGCCTGCAAGCAACATGCTGGACCATCCGAACCTACGTGTATAACTGGAGCATCACTCCACGGTGGAGCATTGGGCATGCCCTAAATGGTCTGGGCCAATCATAGGTTCAGAAAAAAACAAAAAATCCAGGAAAACGAGCAATAAAAAAACAACATGGAACTAGTGCGAAGTTTGGGTGGAGGGGTACATTGGTGGACTTTATTTCAAATGATTCAAAAATAGTATTTCCAAGTTTTAAAAAAACAATTATGTGAAAACTTTTACACATTCGTGAAGGATCTGTAAACTTTCGTTCAGAATATTATTGTTTGAAAGTTGCACTCAAAAAAATCCTGGTCCAACCACAATAAAAACGGGCCCATTTTCATTTATGTATTTGTTTTTTATATGCCACATATGCAAGTATATTGTTATGAATTTTTTTCTGAACGTGTTATATATGTACTTGTGTATGCACAAAAAACTTTCATTTTTTTGTGATGTGAAAACATGTTTTTTTAAGTACTTCATGGAGGACGGGCTCCATTTGCCTTTTTCGAACAGGGAACGTTCTAGAATGCTAAAATGTTTGGTTTTTTTTTAGCAACAAATGTTTGGGCTTGTAATAGAGTGTTCGTAAAACTGGAGCAACCAGGAGGTACTAAACGGTCCGGCCCAAATCCCTGACGTCTTGTGCGATTGGGCTGAACGCGACTGCCGTTAAATTCCTCAAGACGGCCGATCGGGGCCGCATTCCGCAGCCTTTTCCTCCCGCGCGGCGCGCGCCCAAAAGCTTCCCAATTCCCGCTCCCCGTCGCCATTCCCCTTCTACTGCCCCGTCCCGTGGATCCTAGGGTTCCGACGACCTCCCCGCGCCGCCGGCCGCCCTTAGCCGCGCTCGCCTCCGCACCCGCCGCCATGTCGCAGCCGATCACCCCGCGCCGCGCAACCCGCGCCACCGCCTTCGCGCCCGATTCGCCGACCTCCCCTCCCAAATCCAGGCCCAAATCCTCGCACAGACGCCAACTCCTCGCGGCCGCCGCCGGGCCGAAAGAGGGCGAACCCCTCGACGCGCTCCTCGATGCGCTGCCTTGCCGCCGCGCGCAGGCGACGGACCTCCTCCGGCTCCTCGCGCCCGCCCCCGCGCTCCCCGTCCTGCTCCACGGCGGCGCCGCCACCGGCAAGACGCGCGCGCTCCTCCTCGCGCTGCGGCACCTCCGCCCCAGCCCGCGCCTCGTATACGCCGCGCTCCGCTCCCTCCCCTCCCCTCGCGCGCTCTTCGCATCCATCCTCTCCCAGCTCAACGCGCTGTCGTCCTCGAGCTCCTCGCGGCAGCGCGTCCCTGACAAGCCATCCGACTTCATCGCTGCGCTCCGCGACGCCCTTGCTGCCGTTGTTGCCCAGGGCGAGCTTGTTTATCTGGTGTTTGACAACTTGGAGGTTGCCAGAGGCTGGGACAAGGGCGGCCAGCTTCTTTCCCTTCTCCTCCGTCTGCACGATCTCCTCCGGTTACCGCAGGTCGTGCTCGTGTACGTGAGCAGCGCAACGCCTGACGCCTACTACACCATGACTGGCTCTGTTGAGCCGAATCATGTTTACTTCCCAGATTACACAGTGGATGAGGCCCGCGACATCCTGATGCGGGGCCAATCCAATCCGAAGCTGTACTCATCGTTCCTGGGGTAATGCAGTTCATCCTCTGTGTTGATTTAACACTGCTTCGAATGGATTGTGGCATATTTCGCATCATGAGCAGCATACTTAATGAAGTTCTTTCTTTTGTTATTCTGATGCTTTGGGTAGTGTGGTGCTGAAGCCATTATTCCGGGTGACAAGGAGGGTTGATGAGCTGGCAGCGCTGCTGGAGCCTCTTTTCAGGAGGTACTGTGAGCCATTGGGGGACTTGCAGGCGGTTCCTGATGAGGGTATGAGGAGGCGATTGTTTGAGCATTTGCAACCACATTTGGCTGTGGCGTTGAATGAGACATTCAGTGTCCCCATGAGAGCTTCAGTTGAGAAGTGCAAAGATGACATTTCTGGTGGAAAGGCTAGTGTTAAAAGGCAGTTTGGTGGTAGAGATGGTCTCTCCAGTGAATTGGAGTTCCATATGTCGGTATCAGCGAAATACCTACTGTTATCCGCTTTCTTGGCTTCAAGGAACCCTGCTACTCTGGATGCGGCTTTGTTTGATTCCACTGGAGGGTCCGATAACCGTAACCGCAAGAGAAAGTATGGCATTTGATATCATCTCTAGACTCGCCCAAACTTTGAAAACTTTGTAGATGTTAACATTGCTGTTTCTTAATGCAGGAGCTCCCAGGCCTCGATAGATAGAAAGGATACCATGGCTGAAGAGATACTTATGAAAGGTCCTGGCACATTTCCTCTTGAGAGGCTCTTGGCCATCTTTCAGTGCATCACATCAGTATCAGAAGATGTGCTCGATGAAGTTGATTGTCCAGACAGTATGATGGATGGAAGTGGAACAAATGCTTTGATGTCCGATGTTCTGCTACAGTTGTCAACACTGTGCAATTCTAATTTCCTCTTTAAAAGTCGGAGCTGCCCATTAGAAGGCTCAGCTAGATATCGATCCAACATTGATGAAGATTTAGCTCTCAAGGTGAATATCCCGTAACATTCATTTGTAACATCTACCATATAGTACCACTATGTTGTTAAATACTCTTATGTTGTGCTCTCAGTTTTGTGAATGCTTACTTTATTATTTCACAGGTTGCCAGGAGTGTCGGTTTCCCTCTCTCAAAGTACATGTACAGAAGATAGCCTTTTGATCCGTAGTCTAGGCAACAGAAACTACTTTTGATTGCTCTAGATGCTAATATGATCTGCTGAGATCTGTTTAGTTGGGTTGATTAGAATGTTGAGGGATGCCCCTTGTTGCTTTAAATTTCTTAGCTTATTCCTCCCATTGAAAGATTGAGAATGGTACCCAGTCATACATTTTATGTAATTGTTTGCCTGTGAGCTTTCAATGTCCCTTGACTTGTATTATCTTGGCTATTTGATTTGATTATCAATAATATGCGGTTGTACCAGGAATTTTTCTCTAAATTGCCAAAAGTTCTCTCTTTGAAATCTGCATGTAAAGACCAATACTGTCAATATGCAATAGCATAATTCTGATTTTGGCAGATCATTGCTACTTTTTTAATGATTTACATTTATCTGTATCTCGCAAACTGGCAATTTCTTCACAACCAATCCCTGTTCCAATGGAACCATTTGAACCGCCACTGCTTACTTTCATGTCAAATGCTGCATATTTAGAATTTCACATCGAGCTCTTGAGGTGTATGGCATATTGCCCTTGTCAGCTGATTAAACATTACACATACTTTTTAGTCTCAAGGGGTATTATGTATTTAAGTATAATCCTTTATCTTAAAATTGAATTCATATATCTCTAGATGCGTGGACAGTTTTAAAAGTTTTTGTGTTTAAAGTTTCACTAAATTATCCCATTTTGTTGAAGAAATACATGCAATATACAATCACTGAGCCATCCTCTATTAGTCAATTGAGCTGCATGCCAACATCCCTAACTTGAGTTCTTTCTTTTGTGAATAATACAACTAAAATGACTAAAATTCCTAATTTAATGTATACAATGCTGAAGCCAAACTACCTCCATTTTACCGACCATTGTACTTCTTTACAGACTGACGGTCTACATTTTTGGCACATGCGTCATCCTGCATAGTTAGCACAAGCTATCAAGCATTTCCTATCCACATTTATCTGCACATGGCGAATACTTTGTTTTACTGATGCATTCTGACCATCTGGTTTGGGTTTACCAGTGACACATCACAGGGCCCTTGATGATTGATTGATTCACAGTGCTTTGATTTGATGGCTGATTAATCTTTTTAAAAGCACAATCTTTCGGATCAGGTAGACTAGTCAAGATAATCACAAGGTATAATCTTTCCCCTCCAAATACTTCTCTCTAACAAGATGGTATTGTACCATCATTTCAGTGGCATATTTTTCAATTTCATTGCAGAGCAGGATGTTGAACACTCATGATAAATTTAGCGTTGAGAACTACCTGCAAGAGTTGTATGTTCCAACTGTCATGCCATGTACTCGTTTATAAGCTTGTGGGTGTTGAACTTCCCCAAGCTGCATTGTAGCAGTTATTGAAGGGCTTATGATACTGAACAGAAACAATTTATGCTAATGGTTAAGGAAGAGGACTGAATGTAGGTGCTGTTCTTATTTTGCTCGAGGCATTTAAATTAGTGCTATTCCCTAGCTATTTGGTAGTGTTCAACTGCAGTTATATGGTACTCCCTCCGTCCGGAAATACTTGTCATAGGAATGAGTGCATCTAGATGTATTTTAGTTCTAGATACATTCATTTTTATACATTTGTGCGACAAGTAATTTTGGACGGAGGGAGTACTAACTATTACATGAATGTGGAAGTATAGGCTGTTTGCACTACTGTGCGTTCAGAAAATTTATTTTGCAATACCGTTCTTGGATGTGGCCATCGTTGACTCTTATATAACAAGAGACTTTTCTAAATATACCAGACATTCTTTACAAGTTACAACTACCTAACTGGCTTCCTGCAAAGCATAATGCAAGATAAGACCATGTCACCATGGTTCCAAATTGAACCTAAAAAGAGTATCATGCAATAGTTAATTGCATTAGGGTGGACATGCTATACGTTGTACAAGGGGACATCTTAAGATGGGTGGGTGTAAATTGTAACCTAATGCTATCAGGATTTGCACCTGCTGTCCGTTAGTTCAATTTCTGCTTGGTTGCACACTCTATGTTTGTATGCTGAATTGCTGATATATGTAGCTGTGTGGCACAATGTTTACTCTTTTCACGTAGCCATTCTACCCGGAAGTTTTCTACGTTGGAATGATCTGTCAAAATTACTTGCATTCAGCTGATGATGGAATTACCTTACCTCCAAGCATCAAATAATAAGCAGGATTAGCAGAATATGATGGCATGGTTTAGCTTACAAACTGTATTACAATGTCCCCTAATTGCATAAACATACATCCTTTATCATCACACACAATGGCTGGATGTTCAAGTAAAATAAATAAATAAATAAATACATTTTCTGCTGTTAGGAGCTATGACAAATTCTTCCTGTACCATATATATCAAGGCAAAACCCCTTCTACTAAGGTAGTAGTGATGTCTGCATGGGATCAGACAAGATATTACAGTACTTCCTTAAAACCCTTACATACTGTGGTGACACCATGGTATCTTCATCTTCCCTGGACATAAGATGGGATAGCATTACCAGATTTCTCCATGCTATCCACATTGGACATCTCCAAGCTCTTCATTGGGATCCCATCACTAGCGCCGTCAACAACATCACCCTTCTCTTGAAGTTGCAAGGCAAATTCAAGTTTCCATAACACGTCTCCCATTGTTGGCCGGTCGACTCCATAGTCAGCGAGGCATTTCTCAGCAGCCTCAGCAAACATGTCAAGTGAATCAGGCCTGATTTGTCCTGCAATATTGGGATCAATTATTTTACCAAGCTCCCCTTTGCGGTGCCATGTACGGGCCCACTCTGCCAGATTCACTTGGTCTCTTGGAAGGGCTGGATTGATGGCTGGTCTTGCACACAGCACTTCAAAGAGTACCACACCAAAAGAGTATACATCAGACTTATCTGTCAGCTGTTGACGTCTGAAGTACTCTGGATCAAGATACCCAAAGCTTCCTTTGACAGCAGTGCTCACATGAGTTTGTTCGAGGGATGGGGCATCTTTTGATAGGCCAAAATCAGCGACCTTGGCGACAAAATTTTCATCAAGGAGGATGTTGGTAGTCTTGACATCACGGTGAATGATGCCCTGAGCGGAACCTGTATGAAGATAATGCAGACCCTTCGCTGCCCCAATGCAAACTTCGAGGCGCTGCTTCCAAGAGAGAGGCTTGATGTTTGTGTCACCATACAGATGATCCCTTAGCGGACCATTTGACATGAACTCATAAACTAATATCATCTCATTGTTCTCATCGCAACAGCCAATGAGTGAAACCAGGTGGCGGTGGCGAAGTTTTGATAACATTTGAATTTCAGTCAGAAACTCATTCATACCTTGATCAGATGATGGATTGCCTCGCTTGATAGCCAGTTGTGTGCCATCTTCAGTAGCACCAAGATAAACTTTCCCGAAACCACCAACCCCAATAACACCCTTTTCTTCAAAGTTTTTCGTGGCTTTCTGAATTTCGATGAAGGTGAAATACCGTCCCAATCCATAAGCACTAGATGCAAACACGCTCGAAAATCCACTCTTGGTCCTTGTGGAGCCAAACCGATTTCTGGAGAGCCTGCTGCAACTGCTCATGAAGCTTGAGGACGAGTTCAGTGGAAGAAACCAAGAGTGGAAGCTGTTTGTCCTCTGCCATGCCGGTTTACGGTTTCGCCTGTAGCATATAACTACAGCGAATGCAGCTGTTGCTGCCAAAGCAAATGCTATGCCAGTCAGTGTCGTCTTACTAACTTCTGAGCTTGTTTTTGGTGAAAAAAGGCCATCTAAGCTGCTTGCTTCATTGCTTATCTTCATGATCTCAAGGCCATTAAGGATGGCATTGGGCTCGCCCGAGTCGATTGTGTTTGGGCCAACCTGGACTACAAGGGTGGAATTGATGATGCTGGAAGACTCAGCAATCAAGTCCTTGTAGTAGGCTACTGCAAGCCCCATTGTCAGGCTCGATAGATCAAGGTTGGCAACAGCCATCATGCCATTAATATAGACATTGAAGTAGAGGCCATTCAGTGTCTTGCTGACAATGTCGCTGAAATGTAGGCGGATAAGGTACCTGAATCCCGTCTCTGCAACCATTACCCAGGTTATGTTGAATCTTGCATTTGTGATATTTGTTGAGGCCATCTGCTGTGCTGTTGAGTAGATGCTTGGTGGAGCGATGAGGGGTGTGAGAGTCTTGTCATCAGGGTACTTGATGGTTCTAGGAGGAACCCAAGCTGCCTCTGCTGCTGCCTCAAGCTTCAGAAAGGGTGCATCTGGCTGCCAGGTTCTGCCTAATGTGTCATTGAATGATGTAACCAGTGCACCCCCCATGTTCAGCCGGTAGACAACCTGCAATGCATTGTTGGATATGTCAAACTGGTCCTGAGGACCCATTCTGGTGGTGGTATTTGGAATAAGGCTTGGTGGGGCTGAGACGACCTCAATAGCATTGATGAATGCTATCGAGTTCTTCTTTGGGGTAAAGATGATCTTTAAGTTGTCTCCCTGTGCTGACACAAGATATTCCCTAAACACAGGGTTTGGAGGACTGGCTATGAAGGAGAAATCATGGAGAAGGACCATGCTATCAGTGGACACGGAAAATGTTGCAGTGGTGAGGTTGTATTGGCTATCGGTGATAGGCAAGAAGTAGAGCCGGATCCAATGGCGACCAGGCTGGGAGATGAAGAAGCTATAGGTTGAGATATCAGAGAATACTCTTGCATCAAGGTAAAGTGGAGATAATGGCGAAGCAGAAGCCAAAGATGCTTTAGCGGTAATCTTGATGTCCGTCGGGGTCGACAGAAACGATACCGACTCAGGATCAGAGCGGAATGTCCTGCCATCGTCAACCTGCACAGCAGCGGATGCCCCACAGCTGAGGAGGTAGTTGTCTTGAGGCACGAACCGCTCTACTTTTGATCCAATTGCATCGGTGGTAACCACACGAGTAATAGAAAGGATGAATAGGATCAAGAACATTGGTACTCTCTTGCACTGAACCATACTTCTTGCCAAAATTGCCAATGCTGGCATCAGAAGCACGGGCTTGCAGCAAGAGTTATTGGTGGCCTCTCATGGGAGGAGGGAAGTGCTCTTTTGGATTGAGGAGAGGGAAAAGATGCAGGGATGAATGAAGTAGCCTTTTATTGGTATTTTTTTTGGGAGGGGACGCATTGGTTCATAATAGAGAAGATGTTGGTTGGATGCACGTCCAGCTGAGAATCAGTCTCTGTTTTTTAAAAATCATTGCCGAATGAGCAACATATTATATCTGCATTTCTTTCTGGAGCTCCTCCACATAAATGACAGGTGGATGCCTTACTGTGCTTTGACAGGAAACAGGGCCGACCAGCACAATCGCTGCAAAGCACAGCAACTAGACAAGAATCAGTCAAGCAGAAATGCTCAGGTATCATATCTATATATTGAGATTGCTAAATCTTAGTGGTTATTCAATTCGATCTCCGAGGTGTTACATCTTTATCTAAAGATATCTTTCGTGGGTGAGCTTGATGCACGATATTAAATTAATGGGCGAACTAACAGTCGTATGTTAACAAGCTAATGACTCGAGTATTTCTACAGCCCAAATAAACGTTTTTTACAATCAGGCTAGGTTGTCAGCACAGCTGGCTCGTAAAGGGATTGTAATCGTCCTAAACGCAATGGCCGCGCCATATGTCTTACGAGTATTATGTTTGTTTTTCTGTTACTTTTGCCTTCATTGAATATGGTTTGATTTCAGAAATCATGCGGAACTGTCATGAGAATATTATGGCCTGTCAGTCCTGGCATCAAACATATTAACCTCTCACTGAATGCACAGGAGAACATTTTTCACTGGTTCTGTTCCTCTTGTCATGCGCATCGTTATTGTTCCAGCAAATTGTGCCGTCCAAGTTCTTGGCCATTTCTCCAGGAAGAGTATAACAGGCTATACCATATATCCTTATTAGTCTAAGGAAGACTGAAAATAATTTGTTCCTTTACCCATAGGCGCTGAACTGTAGACGTGGGAGGCTCTCGCAGATGTCCAATATCCTGTACCTGCTGGAGAGACAGCTGCATCTGCGTATCATGTAAGTGGCAGCCCATTCTCTCCGCCATGGTACTGTTTGTTTGACCAGCGAAATAGTGGGATTCCAATCACTTAGGTGGTGCTTATTAAATTTCTTGCTTATGTAGAAATACAGCCCAATCATTGCATTGTTTATCTAGAGTATTTTAGTCCTAACAGATCTGCAATCATCATTACTAATATGGAATAAAACTGTGTCTGCACTCCCGGCAAAAAAGGGAAATAATATTGTGTCCGCACGTCTATAGTTTCCCGGACGCTGCTAAGGATCAGCCAGATGATTAAGATTTCGCCTGCATAGCCGCCCAATCCTTCAGTCACAACCGTTGGATTCACAACAAAACAAACAAAACACGAGTCATCGCGGAAGCAGTGCCACACTTTGGAAGCACGAGCCGCACCCCCTCGTTGGCGGCGCTCCAACATGGTGATGCTCCATTGCAGCCGCCAACACCGGCGAGGCGGCGCTCCAATACAGCGTCACAGAGCTTCAACACAGCACTCGCGACCTGTCCCAGCTTCGGCCATGCTTCATTGCATCCCCGACATCGGTAGACCATGCTTCAACGCAGCGCCGGCGACCCATCGCAGCTCGGGCCATGCTTCATCGCAGCCACAACACCGGCACCGGTGCTCCATTACAGCGCCGGCGCCCCATTGCACCTCCGTCGCTCTGGTGTGCAGTACCGTGCCAGTTCATTGTAGCTCCTCAAAGTGCAGTCATGCCCTTAATCGTGTTTTGGTGTTGCTCACAACACACATATAGATAACTAATCACTAATCCCCTTTAACCTATTGTGAATGATCATGTGTTGATAAGGACAAGCTCATGTGCTAACAAGGACAAGATCAAGATAAGCATTCCTGAGCACTACATGCTTGATTCTTGTGGATGTTCACATGGTGGACAAATGAAGATGAATACATAAGCTAGGCTTTCCACATTGTGTATGAGAGAGTTACTTGAAGACTTCATCATGTTTTGCTTTCAACTTGAGTCAAGAAGGAACAACAACATCAAGCTCAAGTGAAAGGGCTAACTCAAAGGCATCAGTCCCTTTGACGTTAGTGGTGCGGAGTGATGATCAGCGAATAAAAGTATACACTCAAGTATGGATCATCGGTACCCCTTTTATAATTCTTGAGTCTTTAGGGATCCCGCATTATTAAGAGGGGATCACAGGTTTTGTGATGAACTTGCTCAAACTAGATATCCACTGTTCTGCTCATACCACATCTCCACTGCTCTGCTGTTATCAGAAAACAGGACCAGTGCCTCGGACATCCGGCCTCCTCCGGACGTCTGAGAGCCGGACGTCCGACCTGCTTCGGAAATCCGGAATCCTTTACTAGAGAAATCACAACCATATAACTCGGACTTTCGGCTCCCTCCGAACGTCCGAGGGCCGGATGTCCGTCCCCTTTCGGAAATCCGGAATCTTGCACCAGAGAAGTTTGAGTCGAATAACTCGGACTTCCGGCCTTCTCCGGACGTCCGGTCCCTGTTCAACTCCACAGTGGTTCCAGATATATTTACAGCCCTCGGACGTCCGACCCCTGTCGGACGTCCGACCCCTTGTGGACGCCCGGACATCCGTGAACTGCCGGATGTCCGACCCCTGTGTGACTTAAAGTGTCCCCAACGGCTTATTTACTCTCCCCACTATATATACCCCCCTCCCACTTCGTGAGAGTGTGCCCAATACAGGCACATCCTCATAAGAACACATTTCTACCTCACACACATTTGCTTACATCAAATCTTAGATCCCAAGAGCATTTGTGAGCCCCTTTGAGAGTTGTTCCAATCAAAAGATAGATCGTCTCCCTCTCCTTCTCTCAACCCAAGCTATTTGAGATTTGAGCAAGTTTTGAGCATTCCCCGTGATCTTGTTACTCTTGGAGGTTGGAGACTCCTAGGCGGTAGGAGTTCTTCGGAGAGGAATCAATCCGTGTGATTACCCCCCGGAAAAGTTTGTGAGGGTTTGGAAGCCACCTCAAAGGCTTACCACTAGTGGTTGGGAAACGCCTTCGTGGTGTTATCTCAAAGGGAGAATAGGGTGAGCCTTCGTGGTAACATCCACCTCTCTAACGGTGACTAGCTTCCCTCCAAGGAAGTGAACATAGGGATACATCTTCGTCTCAGTGACCTTGGTTATCCTTAACCCTAACTCCTTACTTGTGGTTTACTTGTGTTACTTGAGCATACATACATTTGCATATTGTTTGTGCTCATTATATTGTATTGGCTATTTCTTGTACAAGATTAACCGTTCAAGCATACCCTCTATATCCACACGTTCACACTTGTAGCTTTTGATATATCGTGTGCTATAGTGTGATCTAGTATCTTGTGTCGTTCACCTACTTGTCGGGTGATATAGCTCAAGTAAGTTTGTGTAACTTGCTTGTGCTTGTTAGTAACTGTATTGTGTCCATCTTGGTAGATCGTGTTGTTGATACACGTTGCAGTGCCTATTGCATTTAGGATTTGTGCTTGAAAAGTATCCTCTTAGTTTATTTCCGCACTAGGTTTAAGCCAAATCCGAAGAAGTTTTTAAATAGCCTATTCACCCCCCTCTAGGTGTCATCGAGGTCTTTTCAGTTCCGTTGAACCTGCAGCACCACGCTGTTGCATTGCAGCTCCGCCGATGCATCGCCGTGTTCCTCGTCTGTTGTGCTACAACTCAGTCGCCTGCAGCTCCACCGTTCGCCGAGACCTTGGAGGATGTCACACCTCGTGCACTATGTGGGAGCAACACCGTCGCCGACGAGATCCACGGTTTGCAGCACTCCTTTCTTGGCAACACCGACGCTTTGCAACACTAGCCATGGTGGAGCATCGTTGCTGCCCGATGAAGGTCGGTGTTGTGCATCTCTCTGTTGTTGTGCAACAATGGCGGAGATCCCCCTCCCATGGATTATAGAAAAATGGCATAGCCTCTATGGACACGAGCATATCTAGCACCACACGTGGTGTAAATTATTGTGATGATAGGTCATGCATTTCACTTAAAGATCCCTCGACAAGTGTCTGTGGTGATATGTCTCCTTTCCCGTGTCCTCTTGATCAAAATATCTTGTTTCTCCCTAGTTGTTCTATGACTAATCATTTAGGGGAAATCAAGAAATATGAAGTACCTTTGACTAATGAAGAATCTGATTCACCAAAAGAATCATCATCAACTCCTCCAGTTCACATGTGCCTCATGCCAAGAGGTAATAATGAGGTATCATCTTCCCTGTGCAATAACGATGATATTTGCGATGATGATGATGATGATGACTTGACTGAAAATATCTATGTGATCAGTAAAATTCTTCATAAAGCTAAAAATAACGCTCTTCAAAGATTCCAAGATGTTCTTGCTTACTTTGAAAATTGTAATGATTTACTTAATCATGAACAAGCTAAAAGTGAACAACTTGAACATGAACTTGAGAAGAGTCATCAAGCATGTAGAGACTTAAGATCTTCAAAAGGAGAGATTGAAGTTGCTCATGATAAACTTAAAAAGGATTTTGAGGTCCTTCTCCTTGAATGCCAGAATGTCAAGGGAGAGCTCATCAAAACCTCTAAGATCTATGAGGAGCTTCAATCTACTCATGAGAAGTCTCTAATCGCTACTTACTCCTCTCATATTGTTGATAATACTTGTACATCTAACCCTATCTCTTTTGAAGTATCAACATTGAAGGAGAATGTTGAGCTACGTGCTCAACTTGATTTACTAACTAGAGATTATGGGAAGTTGGAAGAAAACCATGTAATGCTCACAAGCTCTCATGCCGATCTTCTAACATCCCATAATGTGCAAAAGTTAGCTCATGAGGCTATCATCACCAAGGTAACATCAAGTGAGCCTCATGTGGACAATGGCACCACTTCTAATCAAAGTACTATATTTCCATGTGCTAGTCCTCGTAATTCGTCTACTCATAATGTTGCTACCTCGTGTGATGAATTACTTTCCTTGCCTTGTTTCTCTAACAATGAAGCTTACACTTCCTCTAGTACTTGCATTGACACTAATCGTGCAGAGGAAATCGAAGAGCTCAAGGCCCAAGTCACTTCTTTGAAGAAAGACTTGAAACAGTGTCATGAAGGGATGGCCACACTCAACAACGTCCTGTTTGAGCAAACATCTCCGAATGACAAACATGATGTTGGAGTAAACTCAAACAAGAACAAGAGTGGCCTAGTACGAGTTAAGAATTCGGCCAAAATCATTTGCTTAAAGTGCAAAGCTAAAGGGCACCATGTTAGATCTTGCCCCGTGAAGACGAAGTCTCAAAGTCACAAGCAACAAGGGAAGCGGCCACAAACTCAATCACACACTCAGCTACAAGTTGAATGAAGGCCTCTTCCCAATAAGACCCAAGCCAACACTCCCCAAGGTGAGAAATCAACTGGGAAGAAAACAAAGGGTAGATGTTGCTACTTATGTCGTGAGAAGGGTCACGTCGCTTCGTCTTGCACGAGAGGTAACTTATCCAACCCAATCACTGTTGATGATATCTATTCCCTTGGGAAGGATAAGGTTGGCAATGTGTTTGCCAAGTTTGTTGGTACTCAAAATGGTGTCAAGAAAAGAACCATTTGGGTTGCCAAGCCTATTGTGACTAACCTCTTAGGACCCAACGTAGTTGGGGACCAACAAGCTCAAACTTGATAAATAGGTGACTTTGGAGGACATTGGAGACTTGGATACACAATGAAGATTTGAGGACTCTTCATCATTCGTATCATCTCAAGCCAAGTCACTTGGATTATCGAGCCCATATCCCATATCCAATGTGCCTCTTTGCGGTGACTTGTACTTATATTGTTTACATTGAAAGTTGCCTGCCCCACTCCTTCTCATGTCTAGGTTTGGTACCTAGCATGTACTTTGACATGTTGCGCCTACTAGTATGATTGTTATATGTTATCTATCATATGTAGGTCGTTATGTATGTCATATAGTTGTGTGTAGTCCTAATCATTACTTGCATCATAGTTGCACCGTCGTGTGGGTTTTTTTGAGACGTTAATAGCTCATCACATTAAGGGGGAGTGTTTCTGCTCTACGCACATCACTAACCCAAAATGTATATGTATGTATTGGACTCCATCTAGTATTCGGTGCAAGATTATCCAATCAATTCGTTTGATGTCAAAGCCATCGGAAGTTCAAATTGGCATCCACTTATCAGCTTAGTTGGATGATTGATTGCCTTGTATGATAAATACATGGATTATCACATTATGGGAGTGTGATATGCTTTGTGCACGTCACATCCTCTGGTAAGATAAAACATCCGATGTATGCCACTCAGAATCTACCACATGGGGTTATTCTATAACTGTGTGGCATGTCATGCTCCACATATCTTAATTCGCATAATAACCCTGTTGGTGTCTAAATCCCTTAGATGTGCATGAGTATGGCGTCCTACTACAACAATACTCATGGCTTAGCCACTAGATCGTATCTAAAAGAAGGGCATTGTTGATGCATGCTTTTCGAATTATTTCTCCACACTATGATCTAACTAATTGGGATGTTAACGTATGACATCTAAACATTATGCTTATGGTTGAACTCCCATATCAAACTTGTGTGAGTATAAAACGATCTTTGTGCTCGTTTGGCACCTACCACCACTGATAATTCTAAATGCCATTGTGTTCTCTCACACATGGTATCTCTGGCTTGGTAGTGTTTTCCATGGTCATTTTATTTCGGCATTGTCTTCATTTGACCTACTTAACTTGCCGAGAAATTCATGTCTCTCTCCCAGTAATCTCCCATGGATGTCTTTGAGCTCGCACTAGTTATTTCATAATGTTGTGGGAGTTATAATCATATTACCTACACTTATATATCTACTAGGGTGAGACATGCATGTAAGGTTGTGCAAAATGCATACCTTACATGGTTTGATGCCTTGACCGGTTCATGTGTTGAACTTGGGGTGCTACCATATGTTGATTTGTCACCCTGATCCATTTTGGACGACATGAATGTTCTGTAATAGAAAATTATGTGTTCATTTGTCCAAATTGTATATCCTTGGATTTTGATAGGCTTGTGTAGGCATATCTACTATGTGTAGATGCACATGCCATGTCTATCGTATCTTTGATCCAATATATGTATATGGTAAATCAGACGTATCCATTAAAAGGTTAAGGTGTGCTTCAAAGTAAAACTTATATCTATATGCACATAATTGAGTGATCTTACCCTATATATATTGTAGTTGGACTAACTACTTCGGACCCAATAAGTTTGGGGACCATATTGTGCTTAATTGGTGGTTTAGGTACTTTGGAGAACCATTGCTATCTTGACTTATTCTCAGAAGAAGATTGTGCTGGTCACGAAGAAATTAGAGTCAAGACAGGACTCGGCTACTTCTACGCCATACCAATGCTTTTCCGGTAACAAGTATTTACTTCATGCATGTACAACATTAGAGTCAACTCTGTAGGTTGCATCATGGCATGAACATAATACTTTTTCCACTTTGTAATTTCCTGCATGTCCTTGTCAATCACATTGATGAAATGCTTAGTGTTGGTGTTCTCTTAGCACTTCATGGTCATATGAATGAGACAAATTTGTGCCATGACCCTTGTGTCATGTGCCTTGCTCTTATAAGAGGATAACTTGTGCATGATTCTATGCACTCACGCGTTTGACGGTATTTTGGACCCACACTTATCATAGTAATCATATTAAAAAATTTACATCATACCATGTCCAAAATATGTTAGTTGAGTGCCCCCCCCTTGGTTGCTACACATGCGAGAATACTCATCGTCCAAATCCTAGAAATTGCCTCTGCCTTCTCTCTCTCGGTCGTCCGACGGATCTCGGACGTCCGACGGCTAAACTCATTCCGGACGTCCGGCCAGTGTCGGTCGTCCGACGGCTAAATCCACTCCGGACGTCCGACGCGTGTCGGACGTCCGACACATCGGGGGCCCTATAAATAGAAGGGAGCGGGCTGGGCCTTGCCCTAGCCCCCATGCGTCTCCTTTTTCTCCTAGCCGCCGCCGTCGCCAGCACCAGGGGAGCTCACCCGCGCCGCCACCTCCGGGATCTGGCTGATCTCCTCCGCGGGATCCGTCTCCCCTTCCTCTCCTCTCTCGATCTGCAGGTATCCCCTCCGTCCCTCTCGCGTTTGGATTCCTTTTCTCCCAAGTTCACGTGTTCGTTCATATGGTTTGACCGTGACCGTTTCCCATTGTGTTTCCAACCGTGTAGGCTTTTGTTCATCATGCCCAAGATTAAGCACTCCGCCCGGAAGGAGACTGTTGGCTCATTCGCTCGTGCCCCTACTGGCACGGGGTCGGACTCCGAAGGGCAACGTCGTCCCTTCAAACGGACTTCCCGGCGTCCTCCGCCTCAACAACTCCCCTCGTCGTCTGATGGCTCTGACTTCGAGGATGAGCTTGCAGCTGAGGACCGTGCTGAACAGCCCGCCGTTCGGAAGTCTATGCCAAAGCCTGGGACTCGCAGGCCCTCCTATATGCCACCACCTCCTCCTGAACAGCCCGAAGGTGAAACTCGTCGCATCTCACTTGAACCTCCTGCTACTTTAGGTCGTGAAGTCAAGAACTTCACCACGGTTGCTAAGTCTTCCTACCTCACTTTCCGCCACGACGTTGATCAATTTTCTGTTGTACGTGACTCTATGGACTCACGTTTTCGCACAAACGTCCAGGCGGACATCTTTACTACGGTCATTGTTCCTAAGGGTATCTCTGTCCATCACTTTATTGATCTTGAGCATATTCGCATGCACCCGGCAAAATACCCGGGTGCCATTGAGCTCATTGAGTCATCGGGGCTTGCTGCCCCCTTTGCTTTTCGGCGTGATTTTAACGCTGCTGCTATTCACCAATTTTATGCCACATGTTTCTTTGGTCCAAACAACACTGTTAGCTGGATAACCTCTGACGTTCAGTTCACAGCCTCTTATGATGAGTTTGTTGCCGCACTTGGTTTCCCCAACTCCAGCTTCAAAATCCATAAAAATGATCCTAACCATGCACATAAGCCAATTGAGGCGTGCGGGTATCTCCTCAAACCACTCCGTGAACTTGATGCAGACAAACGAATGAAGGATCTTAACCAAGTATCCATCTGGCGCTCTCCCTACTTTATTATCTTTCAGTGTATTATCCGCACCATCTATCCCAAGATGGGTGATAAGGGATCCTGCAGTGGCTACTGTATTGACATCATGTCACATTTGTACGAGCACCCCAAGAGCAAAATTAATTTGCCTCACTTTCTATGGCATGAGATTCGGCTTGCTAGTTTTCAATACAAGCGAGCCTTCCCTCATGCCCCCTTCATCCAGGCTTTTATTAACCATTTTTCTGAATTCACTGTTGTTGTCACTCACACGCATCACAAGTGGGTCATTCCCGCTCACATGGCGGATAACTATGCTCCCAAGAAAACCCCACCATCCACCTCCAACAAGTGGGTCATTCTCGGTCAGCAACCCCTTCATCCAGCTCAGCTCCTCTCGGTCGTTTTGCCAAATTCATTGGCAAGGCACATTCTGCTATGATGAAGGCCTTCTCTTTCCAGTGCGGTCAAACTCATGATGTGGTTTCTCGCCTCGTCTTCTCCAAGAATGCCCTCAAGGCTCGTCTGAGAGACTCGGGCGCTCTTGATGTGAGTGACGATGAGGCCCTTCCTGCTGCTCCTCCTTCTGACTTTGGCTTCCCATCTGGTCCTGAGTGGGCTGATTTTCTTGATGAGGCTGCTGGCAGTGGTTTGCGTGAGGATGAGGATGAGGATGAGGATGATGAGGATGATGCATGATGATGATGATATTGATGAGGGTGATATTTGAGTATGTGGTAGCATTGCCGGTTTCCCCTCCTTTTTGGTCCTTGATGCCAAAGGGGGAGAACATTATCTTATCTTAGTTTCGATTTTAGTTTCTCTCATAATGTATGGTATGATGTATTATGTCGAACTTAATGATGTGTCATCATGTAACGATATTTATGGATGATGTGCTATGCCATCACTTATGGATGATGTATTGTTGAACTATCATGTGGTGATGAGATATCATGATATTATCGTTGTGTCATATGATGATGAGTTTTATGCTATCCTATTGATTCATATGATATGCTATGAATTATTGATTCTTATGATATGATATGTATTGCTGAACTATTATGGTGTTATATCATGCTATTATCTTCTTGCACACATTAAGGGGGAGCTCCCGCACTTACCTATTTTACTATGCATATAATAAGGGGGAGCTTCATAAGCATCATAACAAATCTCTCCTAAGCCGCACATGTTTATTACTATTTTTGAGAGCTATATGTATGTTGTCATCAACTACCAAAAAGGGGGAGATTGAAAGTGCAGTCATGCTCTTAATCGTGTTTTGGTGTTGCTGACAACACACATATAGATAACTAATCACTAATCCCCTTTAAGCTATTGTGAATGATCATGTGTTGATAAGGACAAGCTCATGTGCTAACAAGGACAAGATCAAGATAAGCATTCCTGAGCACTACATGCTTGATTCTTGCGGATGTTCACATGGTGGACAAATGAAGATGAATACATAATCTAGGCTTTCCACATTGTGTATGAGAGAGTTACTTGAAGACTTCATCATGTCTTGCTTTCAACTTGAGCCAAGAAGGAACAACAACATCAAGCTCAAGTGAAAGGGCTAACTCAAAGGCATCAGTCCCTTTGACGTTAGTGGTGCGGAGTGATGATCAGCGAATAAAAGTATACACTCAAGTATGGATCATCAGTACCCCTTTTATAATTCTTGAGTCTTTAGGGAACCCGCACTATTAAGAGGGGATCACAGGTTTTGTGACGAACTTGCTCAAACTAGATATCCACTGTTCTGCTCATACCACATCTCCACTGCTCTACTGTTATCAGAAAACAGGACCAATGCCTCGGACATCCGGCCTCCTCCGGACATCTGAGGGCCGGACGTCCGACCTGCTTCGGAAATCCGAAATCCTTTACCAGAAAAATCAGAGCCATATAACTCGGACTTCCGGCTCCCTCTGGACGTCCGAGGGCCGGTCGTCCGACCAGCTTCGGAAATCTGGAGCTTTGCACCAGAAGAACTTGAGCCATATAACTCGGACTTCCGGCTCCCTCCGGACGTCCGAGGGCCGGACGTCCGTCCCCTTTCGGAAATCTGGAATCTTGCACCAGAGAAGTTTGAGTCGAATAACTCGGACTTCCGGCCTTCTCCGGACGTCCGGTCCCTGTTCAACTCCACAGTGGTTCCAGATATATTTACAGCCCTCGGACGTCTGACCCCTGTTGGACGTCCGACCCCTTGTGGACGCCCGGACATCCGTGAACTGCCGGATGTCCGACCCCTGTGTGACTTAAAGTGTCCCCAACGGCTTATTTACTCTCCCACTATATATACCCCCTCCCACTTCGTGAGAGTGTGCCCAATACAGCCATATCCTCATAAGAACACATTTCTACCTCACACACATTTGCTTACATCAAATCTTAGATCCCAAGAGCATTTGTGAGCCCCTTTGAGAGTTGTTCCAATCAAAAGATAGATCGTCTCCCTCTCCTTCTCTCAACCCAAGCTATTTGAGATTTGAGCAAGTTTTGAGCATTCCCCGTGATCTTGTTACTCTTGGAGGTTGGAGACTCCTAGGCGGTAGGAGTTCTTCAGAGAGGAATCAATCCGTGTGATTACCCCCCGGAAAAGTTTGTGAGGGTTTGGAAGCCACCTCAAAGGCTTACCAGTAGTGGTTGGGAAACGCCTTCGTGGTGTTATCTCAAAGGGAGAATAGGGTGAGCCTTCGTGGTAACATCCACCTCTCTAACGGTGACTAGCTTCCCTCCAAGGAAGTGAACATAGGGATACATCTTCGTCTCAGTGACCTTGGTTATCCTTAACCCTAACTCCTTACTTGTGGTTTACTTGTGTTACTTGAGCATACATACATTTGCATATTGTTTGTGCTCATTATATTGTATTGGCTATTTCTTGTACAAGATTAACCGTTCAAGCATACCCTCTATATCCACACGTTCACACTTGTAGCTTTTGATATATCGTGTGCTATAGTGTGATCTAGTATCTTGTGTCGTTCACCTACTTGTCGGGTGATATAGCTCAAGTAAGTTTGTGTAACTTGCTTGTGCTTGTTAGTAACTGTATTGTGTCCATCTTGGTAGATCGTGTTGTTGATACACATTGCAGTGCCTATTGCATTTAGGATTTGTGCTTGAAAAGTATCCTCTTAGTTTATTTCCGCACTAGGTTTAAGCCAAATCCGAAGAAGTTTTTAAATAGCCTATTCACCCCCCTCTAGGTGTCATCGAGGTCTTTTCAGTTCCGTTGAACCTGCAGCACCACGCTGTTGCATTGCAGCTCCGCCGATGCATCGCCGTGTTCCTCGTCTGTTGTGCTACAACTCAGTCGCCTGCAGCTCCACCGTTCGCCGAGACCTTGGAGGATGTCACACCTCGTGCACTATGTGGGAGCAACACCGTCGCCGACGAGATCCACGGTTTGCAGCACTCCTTTCTTGGCAACACCGACGCTTTGCAACACTAGCCATGGTGGAGCATCGTTGCTGCCCGATGAAGGTCGGTGTTGTGCATCTCTCTGTTGTTGTGCAACAATGGCGGAGATCCCCCTCCCATGGATTATAGCTGGGGAACACCACGTGTAGGCCAGATTAGAGGGCATGGTTAGCGGCGGTGGCTCACACCAACTCGCAGCACGGCGATTGCATCCATAGAGGATGCGTAGCAGCGGTGCTGGAGGAGAGCCGGTAGGTTGCAAAGAGAGATAAGGGGAAAGAAGGAAGAAGATGAGCGGCGAGAACGGCTCGGGAAAAGATAAGGCAAGGTGGAAGAGCGGTGGGTGGGCCTCAAAGAAGCACGTGTCAAGCGGGAGAGGGGGTTTATGGAATAGAAAAATCAGCCGGTTAATTTTAAACAATATCCTAAATTCCCACGGTATCGATTTCTTCGAAATCACTAATTAGGAAGTACTTCTTTGAAAAATGACTCTCATCTCTCTAGGTTACGACAAGTGACAGCACTGCATGCATGCCAGTTGTCGCAACCTAGGAGTTTTTTCTTTTTTCGTAGATTCATATTTTTTAAATGTTTTATCTCTTAAACCGTGCATCCAAATCTTGAACTGTTTTCATCGTTGAATTTCTCGCGTCGAGATCTTTAAAACTAGATCACATGTTGATAGGTTTTAACGAACTTATTTTTTCAAAAAAAAAACCCGGAAAAACCATGCCTCTCGCGATAGAAAAAAGAAACAGAAAACACGGTTTTTTCGTTTTTTTTCCTTTCCGAGAGGCACGGCAGTGCCTCTTACGAAGGCAAAATCGTGTGTGCCACGAAAGCAAAATCATGCCTCTCGCTAGAAAAACATGTTTTTCCCTTTTCGAGAGGCACGGGCGTGCTTCTCGCGGGACAAAAAAGAAAACACATTTTTTTCCTTTCCGAGAGGCACAGTCGTGCCTCTCACGGAAGTAAAATCGTGCCTCTCGCGGAAGCAAAGTGCCTCTAAAAAATTAGTAAATATGTTTTTTTTCGTTTTCGAAAGGCACGGCCGTGCCTCTCGCGATGGCAAAACCGTGCCTGTCGTGAAAGCAGAATCGTACCCGTCGTGAAAAAAAACACAAAGTGCATTTTTTTCGCGATTTGTTTTTCATTTTTTTCATCAAAAAGCTAAGAAAGGCCGTCGAAAAACGAAACACGAAAAAAATCGGAAAAACCAATCTAAAACATCGAAAACGCGTGCCAGAAAAATAAAATCTGAAAAAAAAGCTTAGAACACGACACGTGACGACGACTGGAAATACATTAAATAACATGGGAGTGCTTGGTGAAAGGCTTCGGAAGGAGGTCTCTTGTGTCATGGCTTGCAGTTGCGCTGGACGTGGCTTATGTTTTGCGGCCTCATTCCAAGCCCATGGCCAGCCTGATACGTACGTCCACTCTTAAGTTTGTAATGGGCCTATCTTAAATAGACCTGGAACTCTGGAAGCGTTGAAGAATTTTAGCTCAGGCATTGACATTTTTTAGTCAACTTTTCATTTTCTTGTTCAACATAGTGTTATTTAAAAAAATACCTTTTCTGTATTTAAATAATTGTAGCTGAAGAACTAGTTTTTTCTAACTATAATTATTTAGAAAGGAAGGGAGTACGATGCTATTCTTAGGGGTGATACTGTGCTGTCCAAGCAGTCAAAAGAATTCAAAGGCTTGAAAGAGCAATTTCTGCTGCGTGTTCTATCTAAAGTTCGGACACTTGTTTGGTCTATCCTTCTTCGCAGGTTTCTAAACGAGGGCAGAGTAGGAAAATCCTATTCTACCCCCGAGCTCAAATGCTCCCTTACGAACAATAAATTCGAAATTAATAGTAAAATAATTCAAAAAATCTAAAAAATTTTATGGTAAATTTTTACAAATGTTTTACATGCGTACTAAAATTCAGCACGAAATAAAATTCGTGAAAATAAAATTCATGGAAGTCGCAGCGAAAAAACAATATCAACAGTCCAAAATGTATCCAAAACTAGCATTTTGGAGCAGCGATTTTGTTTTTTTCGCCACGCCTTTTACATATGTTATTTCAAGCTTAAATTTTGTAAGCATACAAAATATTTTGCAAAGTCTATCACAAAAAGAATTCATGAATCTCGGGAGCAAAAACTCCATGTCCGACAGAGTAGCATTTCTCTTCTTCTTTTGCCCAACTTGAGCCAAGACATGCAGACAAACGAACGGAACGGCCAACCCGTGATCTGTTGGGCCATACCTGCACCAAAACAAGACAAAGTTTACACAGATAAACCCAAGCCGAAGGTAGGCCACCTCCGGCGACCAGAGCACAGACAAGGACAATTCCACAGCCCTTTCCTCTGGATCCTGATGTCAACGTATGTATAATTAACCAGCTAAAATCCGTGCGACGTCGCTCTCGTTCCACATGAGAGCCCCCTCACAAGCCGCTAAAACTGAAAGCACGTAGGCCGTGCCGAAACGGACCCTACTAACTGGACTTTACTTTCGTCCGGTGTCCAATGATCACCTACTAGCTTGCTAAGGCTGGCTATAGCGGGGAGTATCATATAATAGTATCATGCATATAATATTATTGTATGATACTATCCTTATAATGCATAGTAGAAGTATCATAAAGTAGTATTATAGATGATCTCATTTATTGACATGCAAGACACATAGTATCATTACATTTAACATGTTACAGTATCTACCTATGTTACTCTATTCTTTTTTTTTCTTTAATTGTCTGTCACATCAGCATGTCGCTAGTCCCAAGTACATGATAGTACCTAAGTTACTTCCACTATGGCGAGCCTAACAACATTATACACAAAACATATCTCGTGGATCGATCTGTTTGGATCCTGGAATGTGATGTGATGTACTTGCTGTTTTTTTTAGCCGGTCCAAATCGCTGGAGCTGTAAGTTCTAACAAATTGTGACTGGGATGTACGAGCAGAGTACTGCTGCCTTGGGCCTATTGAGGGCTACGGCTTTGGTTCTTTGTGTCACAAGAATCAGACGATCTGTTGGCACTAGTATAAAACTTTGGCTTGTCGTCGACGATGAATGATGGGTCATTTGTTTGACGATCATTAATTATCATGGCGTGAAGAACTCTTTAATTTGCAGGAGCATCTTTTGGTACGGATCCTTCGCCAACACTGTTTGCGCTCTATTTGTGATGTGGCCCCGCTTATTGTAATCCAAGCGTTCGAGTTAGCGAAAGCTCGTAAGCTGCCTACCTGCTTGCGAGTCAACATCGGTGTGATGGCTCTTAGAATAAGGTTAGCGATGGCTTGGCTAGCTTTGCCTGATTGGAGGGTAGAACTATGATTGACTTGGTTTGGCCCTCTAAATGCAGATGCAGTCCAGTTAGCAAGGCCTAATTGTAATAACATTGTGATTGAGTAATGCAAGTTGTGTGACCGTGTCCTGTGTGCCAGCGTGTCCAAGTGCGAGAAATGGGCGAGTTCAATTTCATTGACCTTTTCCTTGCAAAAAGAAAAAGAAATTGAAAACACTTGTCTTTCTTTGAAACAAGACAAAAGATTTTTCATTTCATTGATTATGAAGGAAGTTTCGAACAAAAGCCGCAAAATGGCAAATAAAAATAAATAAATAAAAGGTCTACTCTTGTGGCATTACAATACTCGTGTACTTTGCACCGGTCACTCCCAAAAGGTTTTGGTAATTGATGACAATGCAATTGCGGACTAACCGTGTGCACTAGGCTTATCAGGTATTTCATCATATGGCACAACACGTTTCATGCCCCTCGGTTCGCATCAGAAAGGTTTGGGTGGAATAATTACATAGACATTTTATCGCACCCTTGTTCCTTTCCCACCACGATGGAGCCTATAACCTTGCCCCGTTCTGCGTGAAAAAACCCAAGCGGTAGTACCGCTCCAACGAGCGGTAATACCTCTTATCCACGGTAGTACCGCCCTGGTCAGCGGTAGTATCGCTCTCGGGAGGTAGTGCCCTGGCCAATGTCGTTGGCTTGTGCCAATGCCTCGGGGTTTCAACACTTTTCGTGTCAGACCGAGCGGTTTCTGGAGCGGTACTTCTGGGCGGTAGTACCGCTCAGAGAGCAGTAATACCGCTTATTACTACCATTCCAGTTCCACTCAGGTTTTCTTAGGATGGGCTCTGAGCGGATCTTGAGCGGATGTAGGTGGCGGTACTACCCCTTATGGGCGATAGTACCACCCTTGGTAGCGGTAGTACCACCCGGTAGTACTACCTCCCTCTGCCCCCTCCTGATGTGCTACTCCGCAGCTACATCGATAGTACCACTCTCCAAGAGCGGTACTACCTCTACAGGGAGGTAGTACCACTTTCTGGAGCAGTAGTACCGCTCATGTGCGGGCTGTGTGAGTGGGTAACGGTTGAAATTGTCTCCCCACTATATAAAGAAGGTATTCTTACCCAAGAAGCTCACCTTTCCCAACCCTAAGCTCCATTGTTGCTCCAAGCTCCATTTTCGCCCGATCTCTCCATAGCCAACGAAACTTATTGATACTCTAGGGTTTGCTTGAGAGGGCCTTGATCTACACTTTCACCAACAGAAATTTGATCCCCCCACTAATCCCTTGCGGATCTTGTTACTATTGGGTGTTTGAGCATCCAAGACTGTTGAGGTCACCTCAAAGCCAAAGTCCATTATGGTGAAGCTTCGTGGTTTCTTTGGTGTTGGAGCATATATTGGAGCATATATCTCCATATGTGGTTTTGGTACTTGATGACAATTCCTATGGACTAATGGTTGCCTTAAGTTACATTTATAGGATTTGTCCATAGGCACTTCTTGAAGTCCATCTGTTGGGTTCAAGGAGTTTATATGATGACCAAGATGGTATTCAAGGTATTATCCAAAGAATGGTCATAGAGACGCATGGTTGATCAAGATCTCAGACAAAGAGTAAATCAAGATGATCAACACACAAAGCCTACAAGATGTACCGAGAGGGATCAAGTGATCCCATGGTATGGATTTGTCCATAGGCACTTCTTGAAGTCCATCTGTTGGGTTCAAGGAGTTTATATGATGACCAAGATGGTATCCAAGGTATTATCCAAAGAATGGTCATAGAGAGACATGGTTGATCAAGATCTCAGACAAAGAGTAAATCAAGATGACCAACACACAAAGCGTACAAGATGTACCGAGAGGGATCAAGTGATCCCATGGTATGGTAAGCATTGTCCATTACGTGTTTGTGTACTAACCCATGGTCTTCGTGAGAGTTCTATGTGGGGGTTAGGTGTGTTTACATGGGCTTGCGTCAAAAGGAAGATCTCATACAACCCATGGAGTATGACGTCAAGTTTTGATCATCATCAATGGTTGATCAAGATCTCAGACAAAGAGTAAACCAAGATGATCAACACACAAAGCGTACAAGATGTACCGAGAGGGATCAAGTGATCCCATGGTATGGTAAGCATTGTCCATTACGTGTTTGTGTACTAACCCATGGTCTTCGTGAGAGTTCTATGTGGGGGTTAGGTGTGTTTCCATGAGCTTGCGTCAAAGGGAAGATCTCATACAACCCATGGAGTATGACGTCAAGTTGTGATCGTCATCAAGATTGCGACGTGCAAGTTCAAGTGGATCAGCACGAAGATATCATGCTTGAAGCTTGCCGTCCATTATGGTGGCAATGGACTTGTGAAGATATGCTGAAGAGTGGCTCACCCATAGTGAGTATGGGGGAGCAATCAACTAGTATTCATCAAGCCAACACAATCAAGAAAGGTGGTCCATCTTGAGGAAGCCAAGATCATCATCATCTAGCTCAAGAGGATGAGGTGCAAGGTATAGGTTTGCCCTTGATAGGATAGACTGTTGTTCTATCAAGGGGGGCTCTCAAGTGAGTAGCTTGATCGTATCGTTCGTTGAGAGCTCAAACCATTTGCATCCTTGCATCATACTTCTTGGTTCTGTTTGGATAGCCCTTGTCGTCCTGAATCCAACAAACTTGGGTTTGCTCGATTCGGAGCTCGTATGCGAAAGTTATGGCTGTTTCAGTGGCGAGCGGTAGTACCGCTCGACCTAGCGGTAGTACTGCTAGAGTTGGCGGTAGTACCGCTGGCTCGCGGTAGTACCGCCCCTGGTCAGCGGTAGTACCGCTCCAGGAGCTTAGTACCGCCTGCCTAGCGGTTGTTCATGGACGGACCTTTTTGCGAAGACTTTCTTGGCGGTGGTAGTGCCGTTGCACTACCAGGGGCCCAGCGGTAGTACCGCTGGGGCCAGCGGTAGTACCGCTGGAGTGCCGACGGTAGTACCGTTGCAGCCAGCGGTAGTACCGCTAGCTAGCGGTAGTACCGCTGGAGTACCAGCGGTAGTACCGCTGGAGCTCGGGCAGAAATTGGGGGTAACGGTCTGATTCCTTCCCCCACTATATAAAGGGGGTCTTCTTCCCCCTTGGTCTTATCCATCCGTTGAGCTCTTGTTCTATCTCCATTGTTGACATTCTTAGAGCTTGATTACTCTCTATCCCTCCAATGATTCTTGCTTGTTCTTGAGGGAAAAGAGAGAGGAGATCTAGATCCACATCTCCACCAATCAATTTCTCCTCTATGTGAGGGGAACCCCTTGGATCTTGATCTTGGAGTTCTTTGTGAGCTCCTTGTTTTCCCTCTCTTATTTCTCCATAGCTTTTGTTGTTGTGGAGGGATTTGAGTGTGAGGGACTTGACCACTTCGTGTGTTCTTGCCATTGCATTAGTTGCATCGGTTTGAGTTCTCCACGGTGATACGTGGAAGTGAGAAGTTGAGAAGCTTACTACCTTTGGTACTTAGTACCCTTGATATTGTTCTTTGTGGATGCTTTGGCGTCCTAGAAGCTTGGTAGTGTCTCGGAGCTCAATCAGTGTTGTGTGAAGCTCCGGCAAGCGTTGGGGTCTCCAATTAGGTTGTGGAGATTGCCCCGAGCAATTTGTACGGGTACCGGTAACCGCCCCCAAGGGTTGCCACGTGTACGGGTTCGGTGACCGCCCCCAAGGGTTGCCATTTGTACGGGTTCGGTGACCGCCCTCAAGGGTCCCTTAGTGGAATCACGGCATCTTGCATTGTGCGAGGGCGTGAGGAGATTACGGTGGCCTTAGTGGCATCTTGGGGAGCATTGTGCCTCCACACCGCTCTAACGGAGATTAGCATCCGCAAGGGTGTGAACTTCGGGATACATCATCGTCTCCCCGTGCCTCGGTTATCTCTTACCCGAACCCTTTACTTATGCACTTTACTTTGTGATAGACTTATTCTTTATTGTAATATATCTTGCTATCACTGAGTTGTTTATCTTGCTTAGCATAAGTTGTTGGTGCACATAGGTGAGCCTAGTTGTTTGTAGGTTTTGTGCTTGACATATTAAACGATTAGTTTTATTCCGCATTTGTTCAAGCCTAAACCTTAACTATTTTAAAGCGCCTATTCACCCCCCCTCTAGGCGACATCCACGTCCTTTTCATTTGGGAGCCTCCAATTAAGTTATGGAGATTGCCCCAACCTTGTTTGTAAAGGTTTGGTCGCCGCCTTCAAGGGCACCACTAGTGGAATCACGACATCTCACATTGTGTGAGGGCGTGAGGAGAATATGGTGGCCTTAGTGGCATCTTGGGGAGTATTGTACCTTCGCACCGCTCCAACGAAGACGTACTTCCCCTCAAAAGGAAGGAACTTTGGTAACATATCCTCGTATTCATAGGTTCCACTTGTGTTTAGTTCTTACCTTTACTTTGTTGTTCTTACTTGTTTGTTGTTTTTGTTGTTGTTAGCATCTTATAGGCTGCCCACCTAGTTGCATATCTAGACAACTTATTTGTTGCTAAACTTTATTAATTGAAGAAAAGCTAAAAATTGATAGTTGCCTATTCACCCCCCTAGTCAACCATATTGATCCTTTCAATTGGTATGAGAGCTATGTCTCATTGTTAAGGGTTTCACAATCCAAAGAGTATGGTTAACGACGTGGATCGGGTTGTGGATTTACGCGAGGCCATGGGTGTCCCGAAAGGATTTGAAGAGGCAATTTCCTCACTGAAATCCTCTATGGCGACCGACGTCAAATCCCTATTTAAAGATTTCCTTTACGGGCTCGAACTCTCTGTCGATCCATTGCGAGTTGTTAACCCCACTACTTCAGACTCAGATGCCAACTCCGATAAGGAGAGGGATAGTCATGATAAAAACAAGTTACCTCAAGGAAGGAGTGGGACGGATACCTATGCCTCGGTTCCTCCTCCCGTGGTCTATGGAGGACCGGTTCACCCATCGCATATTATTAACCTTTGTCCTCCTCCTACAATTGTTAAGAATGATTTTGCTAATTGGGGTTTTCGTATCAGGTCTCATTTGAATCATAGCTCAACACAACTTTGGAGAATCATTGAGCAAGGGTACTATCCACATGATCCAAGCAACCTCACTCCAAGAGAAGAGGTGGACAATCAACTCAATCACTCCGCCTTGTTCATTCTTCAAGCAGCTCTCCCCGTTGAAGATCTTGCTCACTTGTGGCCTTTCACTCGTGCTAATGATTGTTGGGAACACATTGTTTCCAAGTACAAGGGAAGCTCGAGTCACTACAAGAAATATGCTAACTTGCGACCATCAATACTGGTCACTAAATGGTCGTTATTTTTCATTTATGACCTTCTTGTGACAAAAAACAGTTGGTCAAAAGCTGAACGTCTCTAATGAACTATAATGACCAAAATGAAAGGTCGCTGGTTCTACGACCAACTTTTTTGGTCGCTGACAATCTGCCCACACCACGTCGGATCTGACATGGCAAGCTAATGTGGCAAAATTACGACAAAATGAAAAGGTTGTCGATTAGAATCGGCCCGGTCCAGTTCGGTCTCTATATGGACCAAGCCCATTAATTCAGCATATTTATTGTTTTTTTCCTTACAATTTTGGTTAGCTACATGGGCTAGGCCCAACAGTTCATCCTTTTTATTCATGGTTCGTGGCCTTTTTTGAATTTTTTGATTTGTAGCCTTTTTAGGGCCCAAATAGTATTTGTTTCTTTTCCGACATAGCAGCCATAAATAACCAATATTTCGGTCAACAGAGCCCCAATCACACAAATTTTCACAAATGATGATCAAAATAAGTATATTATATATATTACAATCATGCCATAGTTCACATCATCCAAGAATTTAGAACAACTACAAAAGTGCTGCTATGAAGTATATAATTAGCTACAAAGATGAAGTGTTCCCTTCTTCCAACTTCCTAGAGCTCCTGTAAAAGAGAGGAAATGATCATTATCATGGATGTCAATTCAGAATGAAAGCATTATCCACCTACATAAAACAACTAGGAAAAGAATATTGAACAAAATAATAAACAAATACACAAGCAACTAGGAGTCGATCCTGAAGCATGAGGGCACAGATAACAATAGCAACCATGAGTAAATATTAGCAAACATTATATTCGAGGAAAAGGTAAATACCAACAAGCTCTAAGAAGACTCCAAGAACTTGATGGATCACAATACAATCATGTTTTTGACAACAAATGCTACTAGAATTAAGGCACATAACATATTCTAAGCAGTGTCACCATCATGACAGTAACAATTAATAGTAGCAGGTAGCACGACATCAATCGAGCACAACTAAGTTAGCTCCTAATGTTCACCAAATTTAAAACTTTGTTTGTCTAGTTAACAAAAGTACAACACCATACTACTCTCTAAGGCCCGTGGCTGAACTTTATTTAAATAGGGAAAAATTGGTATCACCTCTAAGAAAGAGAGGTCGGATTTACAATGCGAGGTCTCAAGAAAACTGAACTGGAACCTATACATGGACTGAGATAGCACGCTGATTGCACAACCCACGAGGGAGAACTCTATACACTCACAACACGGAGAAAACAACAGGAACATCATTCAACAGTACTAGGAAATGAGCTACAAAGCAGGTTTTTAGTCTGTTTTCAGTTCAACAATAAGCTACAGTGTAGGTTGAAACAACAACGACTTTTTCAGAAGTTAACAACAAAATTTTACACACACACGTCATTTACCACAACAAATCACCTATAGGCACCAACGCTAGCTCCATTTTATTTTACCTAATGTTTGCCTTCCTTGCGATTTTACCTGCCTAGAACCTAGTGTGCTCTCTTATTTGCATTGTTTGAAGAAGTGAAAACTCTTAATTACTCCACGTATTTACTACTACTTGCATGACCAAAAATTACTGCTAAGAAAAAACAATTTAAATCTTGTTGAGCTCCTCCCCCTTGAAAGCGTACACATCGCTCTTCCTGACGGCGACGAAGAGCGGATCCTTCCTGGTGGCCAGCCCGAAGCTCTCCTCCTCGCTCACATCCTCGGCGCGCACGTCGGCGGGCAGCACCCACTCAAAGTTGTACATCAGGTTGGCCATCGACATCTGCACCGTGGCTAGCGCGAACGTGTACCCCGGGCACCCCTCCGCTCGCCGCCGAACGATAGCAGCTTGTAGTTCGGGTCCTTAAGGTCGATCTCGCCGCCGGCGCCGACCACCTCGAACCGCTCAGACGAGTACTCGAGCGGGTCCTCCCAGATCTCCGGGTCCCGGCCCATGGCGAAGGTGTTGACGAAGACGCGAGTATTGGCCGAGATGTCGTAGCCGCCCAGCATGCACGCTGCCACGGTCTCCCGCAGCACCGCCGACGACACCCCACACGAAACCCTAGCCCTGGCTGGGTTGCGGTTGATCTCCTCCCTCCTGCTCTTCTCTCCGTTCTGGTGATGGGAGGGGTGGGGATGGGAGGAGGAGGACATGAGGGAGTCCATGTGTGGCGGCGGTGAACTCCATGAGGGGAGGGGAGAGGAAGAGAGGAAGGAGAAGAGAGCCAGGAGGAATCCAACCCTCACTACGCGAGGAGAGGAAGAAAGGAGGCGGGGGGGGGGGGGTGGATGGAAAAGTCCAGGAGGAAAAGGCTAGGGTTTTGGCTAGGGAGGTGAGGGCTGCCGTTAGATCTGGGATCATCCCACGGTCATCGATGCATGATCCGCGTGCAATCCTCATGGTCTAGTCGGAACACAGTAAACACTTTAAAGACGTTATGACCATCTAAATTGCTCATAATTGATTGAAAATACTTTTTTACAAGAAAAGTATTTTCTATTTTCGAGTGACAAAGATTGTTTTTTGTGAAAGACCTTATTGACATCTGATTTTGGCACGGAAGAAACCATTATTAAGATAGATTCAAATGAAGAAGTGCTCTACATGAAAAACTTTCGCATTTCTCTACATTCAACCACTAGTTAGGATCATGCCCGTCGTTTTGGCCGCATTTTGAAATGAGCATGATTTTTTTTCCAAAAAAATCCAAAAATTAGAAAATCTTCGCATTGTGTCATTATCAGTGACCAAGTTACCCCAAAAAATTAAAAAAAAAATCAAACAAATTCTTTTTCCATTCTTTGAGTGTCGAAAATGAGTTTTTTTGTGAAAGACCTACCATATATTTGTTGTAAAATTGGACCGAATCATTTTTTTAAATATTAGATCATATTTAATGTACAATTGACAAAATGGTTGGTTGGAAAAATCTTTGAGGCACCTCTCATGAAAAAGACAAATTTCCCCCGATTCAGCACGAACCGGGTCAAATTTAAACTGCAGCTGCATCATAGATTGCTTTTTATTTTTTACAAAAATCATTTGTAAGTACAAAAGTATCCATTTAATCACATAGACAAAAAAAATTTCAAGATTCAACCACTAGCTAGGAACGGGCATTTTGTCATTTTGACCGCATTTTGGAATGGCATGCTAAATTAAAAAAATCAAACAATTGTAAAACCTTCGCATTGTGTCATTATATATGACCAAGCCATCAATAAAAATATAAATTTGTAATACGACAATTATTTTTAAAAAGTGTTTTAAAAAATGAGTTATCATGTGTGAAGATTCATAGCTTTCAAGCGAGATGATCAATCTTATGACCACATTCATGGCATAGTTTTCACAAATGATCTCATATTGTGCACAAGGGTGCATATTTAAATGACAAACAATGTTGTCTAAGGAAGTTTTCATTTTCTTTGGACGGAAAATTATTTTTCCATTTTTTGAGTGTCCAAAATGAGTTTTTTAAGGACCTACCATATATTTGTTGCAAACTTGGACCGAATAATTTTTTTAAAATATTAGATCATATTTAATTTATAATTAAGAAGATGATTGTGTGTCAAAATATTTGAGTCACCTCTCGTGAAAAATACAAATTCCCCCGATTCAGGATGAACCGGGTCAAATTTGAACTATAGTTGTACCATAGGTTGATTTTTTTTTTTGCAAAAATCATTTATAGGTATATAAGTATTCATTTAATCACATAAACAATAAATCAATTCCAAGATTCAATCACTAGCTAAGAACGGGCATGCCCGTTGTTTTGACCGCATTTTGAAATGGACATGCAAAATTTAAAAAATATCCAAAAATTGTAAAACCTTTACATTGTGTCATTATATGTGACCAATCTACCAGGAAAAATTGTAAACTTGTAATACGACAATTATTTTAAAAAATGTTATAAAAAATGAGCTATTATGTGTGAAGATTGATACCTTTCAAGCGAGATGATCAATCTTATGGCCACATTCATGGCATAGTTTTCTCAAATGATCTCGTATTGTGCACAAGGGTGCATATTGAAATGACAAACAATGTTGTCTAAGGAAATTTTCATTTTCTTTGGACGGAAAACTCATTTTCCATTTTTCGAGTGCCCAAAATGAGGTTTTTTTTTGTGAAGGACCTACCATACATTTGTTGCAAAATTGGACCAAATCATTTCTTCTAAAATATTAGATCATATTTAATGTACAATTGAAAAAATGGTTGGGTGTAAAAATCTTTGAGACACCTCTCGTGAAAAAGACAAATTTCCCCCAATTCAGTAGGAAGCGGGTCAAATTTGAACTGCATGAGCATTATAGTTTGTCTTTATTTTTCCAAAAAATCATTTATAGATACATAAGTATCTATTTAATCAAAACCCTTGAGGTGGCCGTGGAGAGGAGTGACGCAACCCAATGGATCCTGAGTTGTCCCAACAGGTCCATAAGGAATTCCGTCTCACTAAATCGATGATGTCAAGTGTCCGGTTTACGGTTTCCGTGGACTTTCTCGCCAAGTTTCTGGCATACATGAACTTGTCGTGGATGCGCTTTGGGCAGTGGATACAAGATTGTTCTTACGAGGAGCTAGGCGCGTAGCCAAGCGTGAATGAGGCTAATGGGACGAAAGTACGAGATGCATTCCACCCCCTCTTTCTTAGGTATGAGAGCAATGCTGGTCGAGTTGAGCCAATGAAGATTGGATGTGTGCAAGTTTGAGAAGTGGCTCACAATAGTTATAATGTCATCCTTGATGATCTCCCAACATTCCTTGAAGAAGCCTCCACACAAGCCATCGGGTCTCGATGCTTTGTCACGGGACCAAGATGAGAACCACGTAGACCCCTATCATATTTTATTTCACAAGCTTAAGAAGAATAGCAGGGGGTGGAGCACAAGTAATAGACAACGGGGACTGAATGAGAGGATCAACAGAATTGGTTGCAGAGGGCTGACTGGTGGGCTGGACATCAAAATAAAAACCGGAGTGGTCGGCTCCGCCTCCCTAGCAGCAAGCGAGTCGTGGGATGCTGAACAACCGACATTAGTGGTGATGTAGCAGCACCACAAGGACACACTGCAGCTGGCGTTTCTTTCATCATCACTTAAAATGTTTCCAACGTCCATGTCATGTATTGTTAGTCACAATAGTTATATGAATTGGGGTGAGTCAAATTTCGTGTGAAGAAAAGAACAACCAGAGGAAAAGAAAGAGCTCGTCCGAGAAACTCCTTGGATCTATCTTAGGGTGATGCAGGTGTGACAAAGAAAAACTGGTCATCGTGAGAGTTAGAGGGATGGGCGGGAAGGCAGCAACACGATGGTGGGTGACGGTTGAGGGAAGGACGGGGCGTTGGAGGCTGACGGTTCGACCTTTAAAAGAAGAGGATAAATCCATAAACAATGCATTGACCAAGACTAGAAGACAGTTTGGTATCCGTTAGATCAAGATATTGATCCAACTGTTCATATAGAATCGACTTGTCACTCAATCGCTGATTGTTAGCCACCCCATTGCTAGGCTATAAGCATTAATCCTTAGTTTTTGAAACAGAGAAGAAATTGATAGGCAAATGAAACAAGGGACATTAGGACAAGATGTTTGCCGTGATCTGATCGTGTTTGGAGTCTTGTTCGTGGAGAAGAAAAGGAATAATGTTTGGACTGCGCGCTTCTGTTTGGATGATTCGGGTGCATTGCATCTCCACAAGATTCTGACCCCGTGCTCTGCCGTCTCAGTTGGGCCAACAAATAGAGTAGAATTTATGCTCTGACTATGATCTGACTTTCCACCCAAAAGCTCGTAAGCATGCTCTTGACCACCGATCAATTAATCATCCGTCACTCTCTGCGCAATGTATTTTTTTTCGAAAAAGTCTGATAATTCTAATCCTTACCAGCTTATCTCTTGCTACCATTGAAAAATGCATTATGAGCCCGTACGTATAATCTCCAAGGAATGACATCTCGTAGGTGTTCTATAGAGGGCTGCGCTTATGGAGGATCCTTAAATTTCTACCGTATTTATCCGTGGATAGTGGTGGAGCAGTCAGACACGAATACGACAAGTTGTCATCCAACACTGTATTTTTTCAAACACTATGAATAAGCGAAACGAAATTGGTGCAAATACAATAGATTTCATACAAACCGGAAGACAATCATGCAAATATGGATGATTTTCATTAAATTTCAAACATTTAGAATAAAGAACCTGTTCCGACTCGACCCTAAAACTACCCTACAACGACGTCCGATGTCTAAGCTCTTGTCTTCCTCCATCCACCATCTCCATGAACACCGTCGATAAGACGGATGAAGTGAAGCTGCGGTGTCCGGTGAGGAAGACTAGAATACACGAGACAAATTGCCCCACATGGGACACAAGACCATGCCGCCTTCCGTGTCCTACTCTTCTTCGAAGGAGTCCACACCTTGTCTGTCGCTGGTGGACGTGAGGACCACGATTGAGATGGTGGCACTCGTGCTCTCGTTGTCGAACTAGCCCGCCCGATAGTTCGTTAGCGGGATGTAGGAGGCACATGTAGCGTTGTTCTCTTCTGCGATCGCCTACAGCTGCGCCTTCGCGGCTATCACTTCGCAACAAACGGCGGCTTGAGCGCGGACGACGTCGTAGATGACATGCTGCTCCGCGATGAAGTTGGGGTTCATCACGACCATGGCCGCTATAGCCTCCTCGCGCATGCGCTCGTCGTAGATCTGGTGGTCCACCAACCGGTGTTGCTTTAGGAGGAACATGTTTGTACTTTTGTTCCTTCTGCGCCATTTGGAACACCGACATAGGCGTCGACGCAGGTTGCACCTCCACCATGGGGGCGTTGTAGTGCACCTGCTCCATGGTGAAGCTGACGTGCACACGTGTGGGTGACGGGGTGATGTCGTCGGAGCCCGTCTCCATCGCAGGGTCGTCCTCATCGTCGGACACCTTGGGCGAACTAGTCGGCAAGCCGACCTCGATCCGCCTAGCATGGTGGCTCTGCCAGGCGACGGCAAGGGCGACCACCTCGTGCTTCATATTCGTGGAAAGACTCTCCCACAGAGCTTCACCGCCTGCAGTCATGGCGGATGCAGTGCAAGGGAGAAGGATGGGAAGCGGCTTGTGTTGTGACGTAAATTTAGCCGGGTGTGGTTGTCTTTAAATAGCGGATTTTGGTGAGAACAAACGTTCGGGTGTGTCAATGGACAGTGTTGGAGTGGGTTTCTGGGTCAACAAGCATGCTTAATTACGGCATACGGATGAACGAGGCATTAAATTGACGTGGTAGATATTCATCATGTCCCGTCAAGTAACGCGTCGCCGGCATTGGACACGCGTGGACACGTGAAACGCATGGCAGGCGACACCCTCAGTCGACGTGCCGCTTTAATGAAAGAGCCAACAAAAGGCCGCATCCGTTCTGAACCGGCTTCGATGTGAAGCGGCATGAGTGCGGACAGTTGCGTAGGAGGGAATGCGCGTGGGCGAGGGAGGATGATAGTGGGCAGACCTGTAAAGCTCCTCCTATTTGTTATGGTTTATGGAAGAAAATATGTGTGCAAAAGTGCTATTGTGAGCTCGAGCTCACATGCTTTCGGATGAAAAGTAAAATTTAAAAAAATAGTAAAACAATTCAAATATTCTAAAATTTTGTGGCAAGAAACATTAAAAAAGAATTGATGCTCCAAAATGCTTTCAAAAACATTATTATTGAAGCATTGATTTTGTTTTCTTTATCCACCCCTCCGCAAACGCGATTTCATCATGAAATTTTGCATGCATGTAAAAAAAATCAGTGTTTATATCCTAAAATTTCAGGTTTTTTTAATTTTTACTATATTTATCGATTTTACTGTTTATCCGGAATTATATGACCTCGAGCTTATATATTCCATGTCCGACAGTTGAATAGCATAACACATTTACAGTGAGCTTAAGAGTGCCCGTTGGAGTCTTGGAGATGCCCTCATATCGCATGCCGTGATCGCAGATTCACGGTCACCCACGTCGACATACGACGGAGCCGAACTTAGAAAAGCTAGGTGCAGACGACATGGATTACGCCGCGTGCGAGGTTGGAACTTGGACCTACGCGACAGGCGGCGAAGACCCGAGGACGACGACGCCTTCTTCCAGGCCTTCTCGGGCGTGCAGGCTTTGACCCCACGATTCCCCAGGGCCCCGCGACCCACCACCAATCAACAAACGTGTAGCGGAACAAAATATATCTCGGAAGCCCACGAGAGCGGCCCGAGGCCCGAGCCCACCTGGGGGCGGGGGTCCGTCGTCGGCCCTGTATGATGAGCGGAAGCGACAAGTCCTACGCAAGCATGTCTCCTCCGTGGGCCCGAGCCGCGTCTTGGTCGTTTGTTTTTGGTCGTGTTCGTGTACGCGCCGCCCGGTGGCCTACACGAGGACAAGGCTAGAGTTAGCTCGACCGACCAAACACCCAGACCCGAACTTGAGCATCGGATTGGACGGTCTAGGTACTCCTCGAGAAAAATGCACGGCCTATTTGTTTTCAAAAAATCAAGCTTGGATTGCTTACCACCAATAGTTTTTCTAAGTTAAGCTAGCTTCTATCGAATCTGTAAAGAAAAGTAAGACTTGTAAACTAAATTAATTTTATTAAATTCAAAAAATATGTTGCACTTAATTTCGACTTAGAATCAAGCTGTAACTTCTTCTCCTTTTTTACAATAAAACCAAGTTATAACTTCAATCAACTACGAACCGCACAATAGTAATAATGGTAAATGGTTTGAACTCTAGAGGGTGCATTCAACTCCAGATTAGATTGAGAGAGTTCTACTTCATTATGTTAGCGACCCACACAGTAGTAATAATGGTAAAAGGTTTGAACTTAATGCTATTATTGAATCTTATTATTTGTTATCTATTAGCCAACCTAATGTATTTTCCTAACCACGCATTTCTTTTGCACTTTCCTAATAACATTTTGTATTAACACATACTCTGTTCATTCCAAAATGCATGATATATTAGGTCTCACTAGGATGAATCTTTGGCCAACAATTGCACAATCAATATGAAATAAAAATTCACACTTGACATACAAATCTAGCAGCATCAATTTCTGTTGAAAATATGCCCTAGAGGCAATAATAAAACGGTTATTATTATATTTCCTTGTTTATGATAATCGTTTATTATCCATGCTAGAATTGTATCGATTGGAAACTCAAATACATGGGTGGGTACATAGACAACACTATGTCCCTAGTGAGTCTCTAACGGACTAGCTCGTTGATCAAAGATGGTCAAGGTTTCCTGGCCATAGACATGAGTTGTTATTTAATAACACAATCACATCATTAGTAGAATGGTGTGATGGACAAGACCCAAACTATGAACGTATCATGTGATTGTGTTAGTTTATTGCTATTGTTCTATGCATGTCAAGTATGTATTTGTATGACCATAAGATCATGCAACTCACTGACACAGGAGGAGTACCTTGTGTGTATCAAACATCGCAACGTAACTGAGTGACTATAAAGGTGCTCTACAGGTATCTTCGATGGTGTCTGTTGAGTTAGCATGGATCAAGATTGAGATTTGTTACTCTGTGTGACGGAGAGGTATCTCAAGGCCCAATCGGTAATACAATATCACAACAAGCTTGCAAGTAATGTGACTAAAGAGTTAGTCATGAGATCTTGTATTAGGGAACGAGTAAAGAGACTTGCAAGTAACGAGATTGAACTAGGTATAGAGATACCAACAATCGAAACTCGGGCAAGTAACATGCCGATGGACAAAGGGAATTGTATATGAGATTGAATGAATCCTTGACATCGTGGTTCGACCGATAAAGATCTCCGTACAATATGTAGGAGCCAATATGGACATCTATGTCCCGCTATTGGTTATTGATCGAAGAGTGTCTCGGTCATGTCTGCATTGTTCTCGATCCCGTAGGGTCTGCACACTGAAGGTTCGATGATGATTTAGTATTAATGAGTAATGTGTGATGGTAACCGAAAGTTGTTCGGAGTCCTAGATGAGATCCCAGACGTCAGGAGGAGCTCCAAAATGGCCCAGTGGTAAAGACTGATATATAGGAAGTTGGTATTCGAGGTCCAAAAAAGTTCCGGAATATGCTAGTTTTGTGACGGGAGTGCGTGTCGTGTTCCGAGGGTCCACCGGGAGGGTCCACCTGCCTCGGAGGGGCCCATGGGCTGTGACATGGGGTGCACCAGCCCATTGTGGGCTGGTTGCCCCTTCTAGCAAGGCCCATGCGGCGGGAGGTGGGGGCTAAGCCCACAAAGGGGCCGACCACCCTTGCCTTGGGTGGCAAGGCACCCTAGGGCCATCGCGCCCCACCCCTTGGCCAGTGTCCCCAAGGGGAGAACCCTAGGCTGAGCCGCCCCCCTCCTCTTCTCCTATATATATGAGAGGGAAGGGAGGGCTGCAACACACACGCCACGGGGCAACCTCTCCCTCTCCCTCTAGATCGTTTCCTCCTCTAGATATTCTCATAGTGCTTGGCGAAGCCCTGCTGGGACAGCTACATCACCACCACCGTCACGTCATCGCGTTGCCAGGGAACTCATGTACCACTCCGCCCTCGCTTGCTGGATCGAGGAGGCGGAGACGTCATCAAGCTATACGTGTGCTGAAGGCGGAGGTGTCGTCCGTTCGGCGCCCAATCAAGAGTTTCGTGGGACGAATCGTGATTGGATCGTGGTGACGTATCACTACATCAACCGCGTTCTTTAACGCTTCTGCTTAGCAATCTACAAGGGTATGTAGATACAATCTCTTCTCTCGTAGATGTGCATCTCCTAGATTGATCTTTGTGAGCGTAGGAAGTTTTTTTTGTTTCCCATGCAATGTTCCCCAATAGTGGCATCATGAGCTAGGTCTATGCGTAGATGACATCACGAGTAGAACACAAAGGAGTTTGTGGGCGTTGATATTCAGATTTCTTCCTTCCTTAGTCTTTTCTGTTGGGGAACGTCGCATGGGAAACAAAAATTTTCCTACGCGCACGAAGACCTATCATGGTGATGTCCATCTACGAGAGGGGATGAGTGATCTACGTACCCTTGTAGATCGTACAGCAGAAGCGTCAGAGAACGCGGTTGATGTAGTGGAACGTCCTCACGTCCCTCGATCCGCCCCGCGAACAATCCCGCGATCAGTCCCACGATCTAGTACCGAACGGACGGCACCTCCGCGTTCAGCACACGTACAGCTCAACGATGATCTCGGCCTTCTTGATCCAGCAAGAGAGACGGAGAGGTAGAAGAGTTCTCCGGCAGCGTGACGGCGCTCCGGAGGTTGGTGATGATCTCGTCTCAGCAGGGCTCCGCCCGAGCTCCGCAGAAACGCGATCTAGAGGAAAAACTATGGAGGTATGTGGTCGGGCAGCCGTGAGAAAGTCGTCTCAAATCTGCCCTAAAAGCCCCATATATATAGGAGGAGGGAGGGGGACCTTGCCTTGGGGTCCAAGGGATCCCCAAGGGGTCGGCCGAGCCAGGGGGGAGGACTCTCCCCCCCCCAAACCGAGTCCTACTTGGTTTGGTGGGAGGGAGTCCTTCCCCCTTCCCACTTCTTCCTTTTTTTTTCTTTCCTTTGATTTTTTTCTCTCTTGGCGCATAGGGGATTGGTGGGCTGTCCCATCAGCCCACTAAGGGCTGGTGTGACCCCCCCAAATGCCTATGGGCTTTCCCGGAGTGGGTTGCCCCCCTCCGGTGAACTCCCGGAACCCATTCGTCATTCCCGGTACATTCCCGGTAACTCCGAAAACCTTCCGGTAATCAAATGAGGTCATCCTATATATCAATCTTCGTTTCCGGACCATTCCGGAAACCCTCGTGACGTCCATGATCTCATCCGGGACTCCGAACAACTTTCGGTAACCAACCATATAACTCAAATACGCATAAAACAACGTCGAACCTTAAGTGTGCAGACCCTGCGGGTTCGAGAACTATGTAGACATGACCCGAGAGACTCCTCGGTCAATATCCAACAGCGGGACCTGGATGCCCATATTGGATCCTACATATTCCACGAAGATCTTATCGTTTGAACCTCAGTGCCAAGGATTCGTATAATCCCGTATGTCATTCCCTTTGTCCTTCGGTATGTTACTTGCCCGAGATTCGATCGTCAGTATCCGCATACCTATTTCAATCTCGTTTACCGGCAAGTCTCTTTACTCGTTCCGTAATACAAGATCCCGCAACTTACACTAAGTTACATTGCTTGCAAGGCTTGTGTGTGATGTTGTATTACCGAGTGGGCCCCGAGATACCTCTCCGTCACACGGAGTGACAAATCCCAGTCTTGATCCATACTAACTCAACTAACACCCTCGGAGATACCTGTAGAGCATCTTTATAGTCACCCAGTTACGTTGCGACGTTTGATACACACAAAGCATTCCTCCGGTGTCAGTGAGTTATATGATCTCATGGTCATAGGAATAAATACTTGACACGCAGAAAACAGTAGCAACAAAATGACACGATCAACATGCTACGTCTATTAGTTTGGGTCTTAGTCCATCACGTGATTCTCCCAATGACGTGATCCAGTTATCAAGCAACAACACCTTGTTCATAATCAGAAGACACTGACTATCATCGATCAACTGGCTAGCCAACTAGAGGCATGCTAGGGACGGTGTTTTGTCTATGTATCCACACATGTAAATGAGTCTTCATTCAATACAATTATAGCATGGATAATAAACTATTATCTTGATACAGGAATTATAATAATAACTATACATTTATTATTGCCTCTAGGGCATAATTCCAACAGTCTCCCACTTGCACTAGAGTCAATAATCTAGCCCTCACATCACCATGTGAATTACATTGTAATAAATCTAACACCCATACAGTTCTGGTGTCGATCATGTTTTGGCCGTGGAAGAGGTTTAGTCAGCGGGTCTGCTACATTCAGATCCGTGTGCACCCTGCATATGTTTACGTCCTCCTCCTCGACGTAGTCGCGGATGAGGTTGAAGCGTCGTTTGATGTGTCTGGTCTTCTTGTGAAACCTTGGTTCCTTTGCTAAGGCAATGGCACCAGTGTTGTCACAGAACAAGGTTATTGGATCCAGTGCACTTGGCACCACTCCAAGATCCGTCATGAGCTGCTTCATCCAGACACCCTCCTTAGCCGCCTCCGAGGCAGCCATGTACTCTGCTTCACATGTAGAATCTGCTACGACGCTTTGCTTGGAACTGCACCAGCTTACTGCACCCCCATTAAGAATAAATACGTATCCGGTTTGCGACTTAGAGTCGTCCGGATCTGTGTCAAAGCTTGCATCGACGTAACCTTTTACGGCGAGCTCTTCGTCACCTCCATACACGAGAAACATCTCCTTAGTCCTTTTCAGGTACTTTAGGATATTCTTGACCGCTGTCCAGTGATCCACTCCTGGATTACTCTGGAACCTACCTGCCATACTTATGGCCAGGCTAACATCCGATCTAGTGCACAACATCGCATACATGATAGACCCTATGGCCGAAGCATAGGGGACGGAGCGCATATGCTCTCTATCTTCATCAGTTGCTGGGCACTGAGTCTTACTCAATCTCGTACCTTGTAACACTGGCAAGAACCCTTTCTTGGACTGTTCCATTTTGAACCTCTTCAAAACTTTATCAAGGTATGTGCTTTGTGAAAGTCCTATCAGGCGCTTTGATCTATCCCTATAGATCTTAATGCCTAGAATGTAAGCAGCTTCTCCTAGGTCCTTCATAGAGAAACTTTTATTCAAGTAACCTTTTATGCTCTCCAAAAGCTCTACGTTGTTTCCAATCAGTAATATGTCATCCACATATAATATTAGAAACGCCACAGAGCTCCCACTCACTTTCTTGTAAATACAAGATTCTCCAACCACTTGTATAAACCCAAATGCTTTGATCACCTCATCAAAGCGTTTGTTCCAACTCCGAGATGCTTGCACCAGTCCATAAATGGATCGCTGGAGCATGCACACCTTGTCAGCATTTTTAGGATCGACAAAACCTTCGGGTTGCATCATATACAACTCTTCCTTAAAGAAACCGTTAAGGAACGCCGTTTTGACATCCATCTGCCAGATTTCATAATCGAAAAATGCAGCTATTGCTAACATGATTCTGACGGACTTAAGCATCGCTACGGGTGAGAAGGTCTCATCGTAGTCAACTCCTGGAACTTGTGAAAAACCCTTTGCCACAAGTCGAGCTTTATAAACGGTCACATTACCGTCAGCGTCCGTCTTCTTCTTAAAGATCCATTTGTTCTGAATAGCCTTGCGGCCCTCAGGCAGTATCTCCAAAGTCCACACTTTGTTCTCATACATGGATCCTATCTCGGATTTCATGGCTTCTAGCCATTTGTTGGAATCTGGGCCCACCATTGCTTCTTCATAATTTGCAGGTTCATTGTTGTCTAACAACATGATTGATAAGACGGGATTACCGTACCACTCTGGAGCAGCGCGTGATCTCGTCGACCTGCGTGGTTCAACAGAAACTTGAACTGGAGTTTCATGATCATCATCATTAACTTCCTCCTCAACCGGCATCGCAACGACACAGGTTTCCCCTTGCCCTGCGCCACCATCCAGAGGGATGAGAGGTTCGACAACCTCGTCAAGTTCTATCTTCCTCCCACTCAATTCTCTCTCGAGAAACTCCTTCTCGAGAAAAGTTCCGTTCTTAGCAACAAACACTTTGCCCTCGGATTTGAGATAGAAGGTGTACCCAACTGTCTCTTTTGGGTAACCTATGAAGACGCACTTTTCCGCTTTGGGTTCCAGCTTTTCAGGCTGAAGCTTTTTGACATAAGCATCACATCCCCAAACCTTAAGAAACGACAACTTTGGCCTTTTGCCATACCACAGTTCGTATGGTGTCGTCTCAACGGATTTCGATGGTGCCCTATTTAAAGTGAATGCAGCTGTTTCTAATGCATAACCCCAAAATGATAACGGCAAATCAGTTAGAGACATCATAGATCGCACCATCTCTAACAAAGTACGATTACGACGTTCGGACACACCATTACGCTGTGGTGTTCCAGGCGGTGTTAACTGCGAAACAATTCCACATTGTCTTAAGTGAGTACCAAACTCGAAACTCAGATATTCACCCCCACGATCAGACCGTAGGAACTTGATCTTCTTGTTATGATGATTTTCCACTTCACTCTGAAATTGCTTGAACTTTTCAAATGTTTCAGACTTGTGCTTCATCAAGTAGACATAACCATATCTACTTAAATCGTCAGTGAAGGTGAGAAAATAACGATATCCGCCGCGTGCCTCCACGCTCATTGGACCACACACATCGGTATGTATGATTTCCAACAAGTCACTTGCACGCTCCATTGTTCCGGAGAACGGAGTCTTAGTCATCTTGCCCATGAGGCATGGTTCGCATGTGTCAAGTGAATCAAAGTCAAGTGACTCCAAAAGTCCATCAGCATGGAGTTTCTTCATGCGCTTTACACCAATATGACCCAAGCGGCAGTGCCACAAAAATATGGCGCTATAATTGTTTACTCTAACTATTTTGGTCTCAATGTTATGTATATGCGTATCGCTATCAAGATTCAATATGAACAATCCTCTCACATTCGGTGCATGACCATAAAAGATGTTACTCATAGAAATAGAACAACCATTATTCTCAGACTTAAAAGAGTAACCGTCTCGCAATAAACAAGATCCAGATATAATGTTCATGCTCAACGCAGGCACTAAATAACAATGATTTAAGTTCATCACTAATTCCGATGGTAGTTGAAGTGACACTGTGCCGACGGCGATTGCATCAACCTTGGAACCGTTTCCTACGCGCATCGTCACTTCGTCTTTCGCCAGCCTTCGTCTATTCCGTAGTTCCTGCTTCGAGTTGCAAATGTGAGCAACAGAAACGGTATCAAATATCCAGGCACTACTACGAGAGCCGGTTAAGTACACATCAATAACATGTATATCAAATATACCTGATTTTTCTTTGCCCGCCTTCTTATCTGCCAGATACTTGGGGCAATTGCGCTTCCACTGACCCATACCCTTGCAATAGAAGCACTCTGTTTCAGGCTTAGGTCCAGCCTTGGGTTTCTTCGGCGGATTGGCAACAGGCTTGCCGCTCTTCTTCGAATTGCCCTTCTTGCCTTTGTCGTTTCTCTTGAAACTAGTGGTCTTTCTCACCATCAACACTTGATGCTCTTTACGGAGTTCAGACTCTGCGACTTTCAGCATCGCAAACAACTCGCCGGGAGACTTGTTCATCCCTTGCATGTTGTAGTTCAACACAAAGCCTTTATAGCTTGGCGGCAGTGATTGAAGGATTCTGTCAGTGATAGCTTCTTGCGGGAGTTCAATTCCCAGTTCAGCGAGACGGTTTGAGTACCCAGACATTTTGAGCACATGTTCACTGACAGACGAGTTTTCCTCCATCTTGCAAGCATAGAATTTATCGGAGGTCTCATACCTCTCGATCCGGGCGTTCTTCTGAAAGATAAACTTCAACTCCTGGAACATCTCAAATGCTCCATGACGCTCAAAGCGACGTTGAAGTCCCGGTTCCAAGCCATACAAGACTGCACATTGAACTATTGAGTAGTCCTCCTTACGTGCTAACCAAGCGTTCTTAACGTCCTGATCAGCCGTAGCGGGTGGTTCATCTCCTAGCGCAGCATTAAGGACATAATCCTTCTTTCCAGCTTGTAAGATTAGCTTAAGATTACGAGCCCAGTCTACAAAGTTGCTTCCATCATCTTTCAACTTAGCTTTCTCTAGGAACGTATTAAAATTCAGGATGACACTTGCGTGAGCCATGATCTACAACACAAATATATTCAAAGTGGACTTAGACTATGTTCAAGATAATTAGAGTTCAACTTAATCAAATTATATGCTAAACTCCCACTCAAAAAGTACATCTCTCTAGTCATTTGAGTGGTTCATGATCCACTTACACTATCCCAAGTCCGATCATCACGTGAGTTGAGTATAGTTTCAGTGGTAAGCATCCCTATGCTAATCATATCAACTATATGATTCATGATCGACCTTTCGGTCTCATGTGTTCCGAGGCCATGTCTGCACATGCTAGGCTCGTCAAGCTTAACCCGAGTGTTCCGCGTGCGCAACTGTTTTGCACCCGTTGTATGTGAACGTTGAGTCTATCACACCCGATCATCACATGGTGTCTCGAAACGACGAACTTTAGCAACGGTGCACAGTCGGGGAGAACACAATTTCGTCTTGAAATTTTAGTGAGAGATCACCTCATAATGCTACCGTCGTTCTAAGAAAAATAAGGTGCATAAAAGGATTAACATCACATGCAATTCATAAGTGACATGATATGGCCATCATCACGTGCTTCTTGATCTCCATCACCAAAGCACCGGCACGATCTTCTTGTCACCGGCGCCACACCATGATCATCCATCAACGTGTTGCCATCGTGGTTGTCGTGCTACTTATACTATTACTACTAAAGCTACATCCTAGCAAAATAGTAAACGCATCTGCAAGCACATATGTTAGTATAAAGACAACCCTATGGCTCCTGCCGGTTGCCGTACCATCGACGTGCAAGTCGATATTTCTATTACAACATGATCATCTCATACATCCAATATATCACATCACATCGTTGGCCATATCACATCACAATCATACCCTGCAAAAACAAGTTAGACGTCCTCTAATTTTGTTGTTGCATGTTTTACGTGGTGACCAAGGGTATCGAGTAGTATTGCTTGCATGTACATTGTTACATTGCTTGTGTGTGATGTTACATTGCTCGTTCCGTAATACAAGATCCCGCAACTTACACTAAGTTACATTGCTTGCAAGGCTTGTGTGTGATGTTGTATTACCGAGTGGGCCCCGAGATACCTCTCCGTCAGACGGAGTGACAAATCCCAGTCTTGATCCATACTAACTCAACTAACACCTTCGGAGATACCTGTAGAGCATCTTTATAGTCACCCAGTTACGTTGCGACGTTTGATACACACAAAGCATTCCTCCGATGTCAGTAAGTTATATGATCTCATGGTCATAGGAATAAATACTTGACACGCAGAAAACAGTAGCAACAAAATGACACGATCAACATGCTACGTCTATTAGTTTGGGTCTAGTCCATCACGTGATTCTCCCAATGACGTGATCCAGTTATCAAGCAACAACACCTTGTTCATAATCAGAAGACACTGACTATCATCGATCAACTGGCTAGCCAACTAGAGGCATGCTAGGGACGGTGTTTTGTCTATGTATCCACACATGTAAATGAGTCTTCATTCAATACAATTATAGCATGGATAATAAACTATTATCTTGATACAGGAATTATAATAATAACTATACATTTATTATTGCCTCTAGGGCATAATTCCAACATACTAAATAGTTCATTGTGCAATCCTGTGTGACTTGGAACCGGGGCTTCAAAGACGTTTTGAACGTCATGGAGCATATGAGATGTTCGAGTATTTGAAGTTTATTTTTGGAAACAATGCTCGGATAAAGAGGTATGAAACCTCCGATAAGTTCTGTCCTTGCAAGATGGAGGAGAACGGGCCTGTGAGTGAGCACATACTCAAAATGTATGTGTATTCCAACTATCTCGCTAAGTTGGGAATAGTTCTCCTACGAGAGGCGATGAGTGGCAGAGTTCTTCAATCATTGACACCTAGCTACAAAAGCTTTGTGATGAACTATAACATGCAAGGGATGAATAAATCAGTCGCCAAGCTGTTTGCGATCCTGAAAGTCGTTGGGTCAGAAATTCAGAAGGAGCATCAAATGTTGATGTTCAAGAAAACCACTAGTTTCAAGAACAATGACAAGGGCAAGAAGGGTAACTCCAACAAGAGCGAAAAAGTAGTTGCCCTTCCCATGAAGAAACCCAAGGCTGGAGCCAAGCCAGAAACTGAGTGCTTTCATTACAAGGGGACTGGCCACTAGAAGCAAAACTGCCCCAGGTATCTAGCCAACAAGAAGGCATCCAACACCAAACAAGGTATATATGATATAAATGTTATTGATGTGTACCTTACCAACTCTGGTTGTAGTGCCTAGGTATTTGATACACGTTCGGTTGCTCACATTTGCAATTCAAAGCAGGAACTACGGAATAGATGGAGGTTGGCAAAGGACGAAGTGACGACGCGTGTGGGAAATGGATCCAAGGTTGATGTGATCGCCGTCGGCACGCTCGCTCTTCGATTACCATCGGGATTAGTGATGAACGTGAATAATTGTTATTTAGTGCCTATGTTGAGCATGTACATTAGATCTAGATCTTTTTTAATGCGAGACGGTTACTCATTTAAATCAGAAAATAATGGTTGTTTTATTTATATGAGTAATATCTTTTATGGTCATGCACACAATGTGAGGAGTTTATTGTTTTTGAATTTTTATAGTGATAACACACATGTTTGTAACATTGATGCCAAAAGATGTAAAGTTAATAATGATAGTATGACTTTCTTGTGGCAGTGCCTCTTAGGTCATATTGGTGTAAAACGCATGAAGAAGCTCCATGCTGATGGACTTTTGGAGTCACTTGATTCTGAATCACTTGACACATGTGAACCATTCCTAATGGACAAGATGACTAAGACCCAGTTTTCCGGAATAATGGAGCGGTCAAGTGACTTATTGGAAATCATACATACTGATGTGTGCGGTCCGTTGAGCATTGAGGCGCGCGGTGGATATCGTTATTTTCTCACCTTGACTGATGACTTCAGTAGATATGGGTATATTTACTTAACAAAACACAAGTGTGAAACGTTTGAAAATTCAAGCAATTTCAGAGTGAAGTTGAGAATCATTGTAACAAGAAGATTAAATTCCTATGATTTGATCGAGGAGGAGAATATGTGAGTTATGAGTCTGAGAGTCGCCTAAGATCGATGGGTTGCACGGGTCAAAGGAGACAATATTTACCCAGGTTGGGCCCTATTGAGGAGGTAAAACCCTACATCCTGCTTGATTATATTGATGGTATATGAGGATTACAGAGTTGATCTACCTTGTGATCGTATGAGCTAAAAACCCTAGGGGCGTGTTTGGTTCCATGTGTAGCTCTAGGCTGCACCGCATGCAGGATCCAGGCTGAGCGTGGCCAGGTTCAGTTGATGCAAAGATGAGTCGGAGATAGTGTTTGGTGCACACGAACGATATGGCTGCACGAGACGAGGAAGGGTGACCACGCGGCAACGCGGCACGAGGGGATCCGACGTGCGGCGGCACGAGGCGGCGGGATCCGGCATGCGGCAGCGCAAGACGGCGGGATCTGACGGGCGGTCACACGAGGCGACGGGATCCGATGGCGAGACGGCACGATCCGGCACGCGGTCGCCGGGATCCGGCGGGCGGCGGCGCGAGATGGCAGGATCCGACACGCGGCGGCGCGAGACGGCGGTCTTCTGGTCGAGGATGGCGGCAACACCTCGTCTATGCGGTGGCTTGGGAGGAAGAAAAGGAAACAAGCAGCCTGCACGCGAGCTACGCTCGAAACTTGCATCTCCCTCAACCTGGCTGAGAGGGCTAGTTTTGCATCCACAGGGCCAGGTTGAAAGGCCCATGCAATGTACTACTACTACAACAAAAGACCTTCCAATGGCGCCAGAAATAAGCGTGTCGACGGCACCAGGAATCCTTCTGCTACGACTATGCCTTAAGGGACTTCCTAGGCAAATATGCAAAGGATTTCCCGTGTGGCCTTGGAGCCTTGCGTTGGTGTTCCCTCGAAGCGGAAAGAGTGATGTAGCGCAGCGGTGGTAAGTATTTCCCTCAGTTTGAGAACCAAGGTATCGATCCAGTGAAGGAGTATCACAAGTGCTTGCACAAACACAAAAAGCTTGCTCCCAACGCTATGAAGGGGTTGTCAATCCCTTATAGATTGTTTGCCAAGTGAGAACTGAAAGCAACAAAGTAACAAAGCAAAGTAAAAGCGAAAGTGGAAACGATAGGTGTGAATAGACCCGGGGGCCGTAGTGTTTACTAGTGGCTTCTCTCATGAAAGCAAGTAGACGGTGGGTGAACAAATTACTGTCGAGCAATTGATAGAACCGCGCAAAGTCGTGACGTCATCTATGACAATGATTATATCTGTATGCATCAAGTCCAAAACAAGTAGACCGATACTTTCTGCATCTACTACTACTAGTCGAGTGCCCGTGCGTTGCCACGGAAATAAATGTTTATGCTGCTATTTCATCGCGATGTTGCTTGTGCCATAATGATAACAAAAGTTATTTCATGTAGTGTCATGTATCGTGTTTGCTCGAAAGAAAATGTTCTTTTAACGCATACTTCTAGTACCCAAATTAATAGTAAACTGGACTATCTTGTGCATTCCAATAAGTATTTGCTCTAGTCATGTGCCTTCAAAATCTTTATATCGGGTACTGATTCTTCTTGGTGCTAGAAAATCGGACATCAATGAAGCATTCACCCATTAATCGAATAGGTATTATGTTTGAAACATATATTTTTCTACTAACAGAAACTAAAAGAATATGGTATACATGTCACTTATAGGATCCAAAAGATAAAGATAAATATGCCAGAAGCTAGTAAAATGTCAATACAAAAACCAAATGTTTGCATTCATTCTTAACCATGTACATTAGGCCCACTCGACCCACTCGTTCATCGAATATTATCTTCTACTACTGTATTCAGTCTTGATTCATCTGAAGATCACATCTACACTTGCATCTGAAGACCAGCCAGACATTTGTGTTTTAAAGGTGTCCAATATGCTTCCACAATTGTTTTGCACATGGGAAGCTCTACATCTTGTCAAAGAAGGAGATTCGTTAATTTATACACATGCAAATCAGAGTATCATCTCCCCTCAACAACAACTCGTATTACTGGATGTTTGTTATATCCTATAATAACATTTTTGCAACAAGGTGTCCTCGATTGCGTGCGCTTCTGATGATGGCAAAGAAGTCAGGAGCTAGAGTGTTCATAGTATTCCTAATCTAGTAACAGTCCAAAAAACAAGCGTGATTGCCATCCCACAAGACCGTCGTGACGGAAGCCTGGTGATTCCCTACACAGCTACACCACAGGGAAACATGATCTGTTTAGGCTGGGCATGAAAATAAATATATAGTTTAAGTATGTTGACATGGCAAACCAACATATTCATATGAGAAACACAAAACCATTCATATAAACAAACTCATGCACCCACACATTGATCACTTGCTTCTTCCTGTCAAAGTCTAGCATAATAATCGCCCGCGAAATATCGTTCAGGCTAACCCAAGTCGCATGGTTGTTTCCTAGAAAAATGATGCACCCACACACCCATGTCTTTTTAAGATATAGACATGTTAAGAAGGTACAAAGCTTGAATGCAAAAAATATTGCCTTGTGCTATTTCTAGCGTTGAACTTCCATTCAAAGTTCAGAAAACAAATATTCAAAGTTCCGTATGTTTTATGATTGCGTGCAGGTTAGTATTTTACTTTTTAGATCCACCATCTTATCCTATTCTAGAATAGCTAATGTAAATATTTCTATTCATGGTTCGATAGTTGCTCATCTAACTTGTAGGAAAACCAAGCTAATCTTTCAACCATAGATCTAAGAGGAATACACCTGGTATGAAATTCATTGATAACATGAAAATTAAAATGAAAAATGGCACGAGAGAAGCAAAAAACAAATGTAGCCAAGTAACTCTGGCAAGGTAAACATAAAAACGCTTTATTGATTTATCATTTTCAAATAAGTTCACAAAGACATCATAATAAGAATTTCTAATCATGTGATATTAGTTAACAAAAAATGTGTACCCGATACAGAAAATGGTAAGTTGCACCAAAAGCTCATGCAAGATGGTGCAACAATGTCTCGAATAATTTAAGTTGGCGCATACTCCTTCCGTCCGGAAAAGATTGTCACCAGCGTATTGTACATCTATTTTTACAAAAACACCCTCATAGCATTAAATCTGTTACAAAAAGGTGGTTGTCTCCTTCTTTCGGTTCTTCCTCTGCCCGTCCAGGACCTGTGCCGGTGCCGCCCAAGGCTTGCTTCTCCACTGCCTAGGAGGCCAGGTCCTGCAACGCCCAGGAGGCCAGGACGTGCTCCTCTAACACCCATGTCCTGCACCACCCAATTGCTTGCTCCGCCGCCGCCCACGACGTGCTCCTTCGCCACCGAGGACCGCCGTCGCCCAGGACGTGCTCCTCCGCCACCCAAGATGCCAAGACCTGCGCCGCTGATATCCCCTCCCGCCACCCAGGACCTGCGCCGCCGCCGCCCAGGACCTACGCATGCCTGGGTCACGAGCGCATGGACCGCGAGCTGCCGCCGCGCCTGGATCCCCAGCTCCCTCAAGCTCGTCCTGGACCTCAAGTTATCTCACGGGACTGGAATCTCGAGCTAGTTCTGCTGCTCCTCCCCTACTCGTGTTGCTGCCTGGACGTCCCCTGCTCGTGTGTTGTTGCCGGAGTCCCCTGATTGTGTTCCTGTCGGTGAGAAGATATACAGGGCGCCTTGCTTTTTCATCTCCAGTGCCGGACATGTACCTTGCTCCCAGCGTCTCCTTTTCAAGTACTGTGAGAAGAAGTACAGGGCTCGGCCCTGTACCTTGCTCAAGCTCCTACTTGTGTTGCTGCTGGTTTGAAAATGTACTTAAGAAGCTCCAATTTCAAACACAATTTATTTACATTGCACCGTGTACCTTGCTTGCTCTGTAATTTGAAACACAATTGACCATGTCCTTTGTAGAAATGTTACAAACAAAGTTTAGTTAACTATTATGGTCTAAAATGGGAGAAGGAAATCTCTGAAATCATTCATGGTCTGTAGCATTTTCACCGGTTATAAGTGTTCTGTCAATTTCTGCAATGTTCACTACGACATGGAGTGTTAAGTACTATCAATCTTGTTTATTTAATTCCAATAAGAAAATGTTTAGTATGGTCTAAAATGAACTGTCAATTTTTCGGCATTGATGTTGATTTCTGATGGAGCAATCTTTAGTACTGCCATAGTCCCCATTGAAGGCTCCCCTGCTTATTCCTTGACAATTACTGCCATTGGAGTACATGCATATGCCACAAGAAAGAAAAAATCTTGAAAGAATAATGCAAAGTAAAACAGCGAGCAAGGGGAGGATTCAAACTTATCTTTTGCACATTCCTTCTGAATATACTCTGAAGTTTTAGTGGAACAACAAATTTATGGAGATGTTCACTGTCAAAATTAAGAGACTATCATTCCAAGTCAAAACTGGGACTGGCCATTCAAAGTCAAGTCTGTAACTTAAACTGAGAGCAAAAGAATTTAGTTAGAGCAAAGTGTTATGAACGAAATTGAAAATTCAGTTAGCAAAGTGTACAAATTCAGTTAGCCATCATCACTGACTCTAAAGTGAATGAGCATTAGTTCAGTTAGCTATTCTATGCAAGAAGCAACAACTTACTGATTTTCAGATTTAAGATGGGAGCATTGAACTGATATTCAGTTTAATTCTTGTGTAACACTGACATTCAGTTAAAATATACACTCACATTCAATGAGTTTAGTTCTTGTGTAACAAGTGAAATTCAGTGACATGATAAACAAGTGATCTTGCTAAAGAAGCTACAGAACATACACTGTATTCAGAACCTGCTGCCATTTAATTCCCTGGCTTTGTTCAGGACTATGCGGTTTTGATGGAAGGATGCATTCTGATCAAGATGAAGGCGAAATTGTCAATAGATACAGTCGCTACATAAATATTAAGAAAATCAAGAGGGTTTGTTAACACAATGTGGTAAATAACCATTATTTGTGACAGACTTCCAATAAAGCATGTTCCAACCAATGGCACTGGCAGTGCCACCTCAGATATTTCAACAAGTAACTGACATAATCTGATGCTATATTTAAGGCAATAAGAAACCTTTCTTAATACCAAAATGCGCAGGTATGATGCAGAGAATTAGGCTTATCAACATGTGGCTGTGATAGAGAGCTTCAAATTTGAAAAAGCGATGGCAGATCATATATCTCCAAAATCAAGAGAGGGAGTTTAAGTGGTGTTCAGGCATGCAAAAAGATGATGCTTCACTGCGTACAACCGTACACATGTTATTTAATTAAAACTCTTAACACAACTAAAGTACCTAAAAAATGGGGTAGTATCAAACTCTCAATAACATTACAAGAGCAAACATAATTATGAGCACGAGAGATGTTGAAGGTATTCTGACTTACGGCAAGATCACGCAATTTTCTCAATTCGGTCAATGACTTGTATGCTTTATCCTTTCTGGCGGTAGCTGCATTTAAATCTTCTTGAAGCAAAGCAATCTCGCCATCAACAACCTTCATCTCATCATCCAAGACCTTAATCTTAGACCTGACCCCTTGTCGCTCCTTCTTTACTCCATCTATACCATCCCCGATGATCTGAATGGGAAGTGATAATGAAAATGGTGTCTAATATTTATTTACGCAGGAGGTAAATGCATAATAAAAGACAAAGTCATGGCATGGGATACTTACTTTCACCTGATCCTGTATGGCATCTCTTTCAACAACTGTATCTTGCATTTTAGCTCGTTTAGCAGCATTGGAACTGACCTTTGGCCTGGTTTTTTCAAGGGTCTTAATTTCTTTGATCAACTGCTTCTCCTCTTCTAAAGATATGCTCTCATGAATTATGCGGTGATTCAATCTCTTGATCTAGGGAGTATTGAAAGAGAAAACACAAACAAAAATTCAGAATACTGAATGAGAAGAAGTTGAGTTATCAAAGGGCTGATCATACCTCATGCTCAAGCTCTTCGAGTGTTTGAAGGAAGAATAAAAGATACCACCCAACTTTTCAAGGAAGTTCTTCATGGCCGTCATATGCAGAAGATGTGTGTTACATGGTGATACTGCACAAACTTCATGACAGAGTCCACGTGCCTTTTTAGTGTTTAGTCATAATATTGACCTTCAGTCTGCAATGCTTGTGTGTAAGTATTGAAGAACCAGACTTGATATTGTTATAAATAAATTTTGATAAAAAAAGGAATGGATTACCAATCAAAAAACTCTTAAAGAAATAATATAGAAGATATCCCAATCAAAAAACTCTTAAAGAAATAGTATAGAAGATATTGGTTATTGCTCACAAAAGAACAATTGATGTACTGTATCCTTGTTGACATTTGTGTTGAACAAAACATGAAAACATTTGTAATTGCAGGAAAATTTCCATCTTTATTATGTTTCTATTATGATATGCCTTATATCAACAACTTCTTAGATGTACACATGTACAACAAGGAAACATATTTGTTCTGACAGAATGTTGTATACACATAAACAACGGTGTTGATAGCAAGCATGACACTCATCATTTTTTATCGATCCAAGATCAACAACAAGGAAGAGGTCTTATTTTTTTACTCCCTCCAAATTATTTTACGAGACATCTCGTGCTACACCTCAGCTTCTAGCAGAGACCAGAAAAAATGTAAGAAAAATTGCTTTAATCTTGTTTGCTATTTCTAAAATATATAGAGATATATACCACTCAAGTAAATGGCACCATCACCCTGACCCAGAGTACCATATTTTGCTTGGCTATCTATTCTAGGAGCTTGGACACCAAGTTTATGCTAGAAGTCAAACAATTAATTACTTTCTACTCTAGTGGATATATTTAGAAAGAAGACAGTAGTTTAGATCAAACCTCAGCTACATATCGAGTTAAGTCATGCATAATGTGTGCCATTATAGGGTCCAAAGGACAATCCAGTTAAGTCATGCATAATGTGTGCCATTATAGGGTCCAAAGGACAAGCAATTGATTGGTACCTGGAACAACAAAAGAAAATACTTGAACACTACTTAAAATCAAATGACAGATCTAGAAAATGGCACACCTTTATCTAAGATGACTGTACTTCAACGTCACCTCAGCCGGAACAACCATCGTTGTCGCTTCCTTCAATCCATGGCATCTCCTGCACGACGAGGCCCTCCTCTGCTTCGGTCATGCTCGATCTGGTCGTCTTTCATGCCGGGGTGTACGTGATGTCCTCGCCCCGTCCCTGCAGGTTGCCGTCTTGGAGAAGAGGGAGATGCAGATTTTGGTTCCTAGCTGAAACTGAAACTGTATTTTTGTGAACTTTTTCAGTTCCTAGCTGATTTTGGTTCAACTTTAAAAGAGCCAAACTTTCTATTTTGTGAACTTCTCTAGGTCTGGAAGATAACAGCTGAATGTGAAACAATCAGACCTGCTATTTTGTGAACAGAGTAAGCTATTTCTTTCTTCTTTTATGCAAAATATAGCAGTAGTGGAAGTAGTACACTCCTTAGTAGCAGCAAGAAGTAGTTATATAGGGTATATATGTCTCCCTTGACCATCACAATTACATATAGGATCACATCATCTCCAACTAACGATGTAGCAGCAGTAGTAAATACACAAAGAATGGAAATCCCGATCATAGCCAAAAATAATTGAAGTGAAACCAATTTGTCCCATCCTTGTTTGCATGTTGAGTAAGCTCCCTATCTATCTAGCACATAAAAAATAATGCAATTTGATCAAGAAATACCGACAGTCTGCTGCATGTTGCGTAAGTCCCAAATCTCTCTAGCCGATCTTGAGCATTATTGTTTAGGACTTCGTTGCCGCCGTGTCCATGGAGCGGCGCCCCGTCTCAATGTCATGGTGATCCTTCAACCCGCATGGCCTTCTCCTCGTATCCTCCTGTGCTGTCAAATGTGAGCTTCAGGTCATCACGGATGCAGAACGGGTCTTTCTTCTTCTTCTCCTTCTCATCGGTTTTCAAACTTGATCAACAACCAAGCTAGGGGCATGAGTTCTCGTTGATTAGCAGAATATTTCTATTGCAAAAACAACTCGGTTTTTACCGCACATATGATTCAGATAACACTTTTTGTGAGGGATTTAGAAGATACTTAGTATCAGAAGTCAAACAAAAAAATAAATTCAGTTGCTTTTACATTAAAATGGACTAATTCATTAAGAATAATCACCAATCAAGTTTATTAGCAGTTTGTTCAGAAAGTTGGGACTATGATTTAGAACCCAAAAAATCCATATATTGTCTAACAGAAACATCATAGAAAATTTGGATCTACGCCAGCAAGACGATATGAGACCTATCCGTTCCCCACGAGGAAGGGGATTACACGCAAACAAAAGGAAAATCGGGTCTGCATTAAAAAGTTCAAAAGAAAATCCTGTACGAGCAAATGGGTAAAGGGAAATATTGTTGCGTAGTGTGTACCTGAAGGCCTAGTTCTATATGAGCTCGTAGTAAATCTCCACGGCAACAATGAAGGCGGAGGCTACTTGGGACTTCTGGTCGCGCCATCTGCAATGGGGAGAAGCAACCATGCCAGTCCCGCAATCCTGTTGTCGTCGGGGGCTCCCCTGCCGGGCATTGCAAACAAAAATTCTAACTAAAGACCCATCCAAAAAAAAATCAAAGGAAAAAAGCACTACTGTACAAACCAGGACAATGATGTTGTGCTCCTCGTTGTTGCGGGAGCCACGGAGGTGATGCGTGGCCTCGTCGGTGGTCCATCCCGAAGCGAGAGGGTTACCGAAAAGCTTCGTGTCCGCGTGCCCAAGGAAGATGGTGGCGGAGCCAGGCGATGGTGGTCATCACCTTACTCCAGCGGAGCGGGGCGGTGAGATCTACGGACCCCATCAGAAACCATGAACCGTAGGAAGCACTGGGGCGCGGTAGCAGATGACTACTGCTGGTAGTGGAGAGGTGAAGACCCGGCATGCGCTCCACGGACCGTGACGCGAGCCGACCTGTCGTCCATCGTGCAGGCCTGCAACCGCCGCCACCGCGAGCAGCAGAAGCAGAACGCGCGGCTGGAGATCCCCTCGTGGGGTCGGCGCCGGCCGCGGAGGGCCCCCGCGTCCTCGTCGACCGAGAAGCCCGCCACGGCAGCCGATGATGATAGTGGCAGGAGCGAAGGCGTCGCTAGCCCGGACACCCCGCTCGCCTTCCCCGAGGACGACGAGCACGACGAGGCCATCGATGCCGCCGCCACGGAGGACGTCGCCGCCAAAGCCTGCGTGCAGGACAAGGTGAGCCGTCAGGCCACGAGATCTGCGGCCGCGCCCGCGCATCCCTCCGCCAATCCCTTCCGCCTCGGTTCCAATTTCTTGCTCCTCGATGGAAGATCGTGGGCAAAAGACAGTGGACATCGTGGGTGCGTCACGACATGGAGGGGAGCTATCGAAGGAGGTTTTTTTTACTGCACGATCGAGGGGTGGGAGGATAGTCGATCCGTTTAATTGTCGCTGTTTTTTAGAGGGATGGAAAAAAACCAGTGGCGACGGGGGTGGGAGGAGGTATCGAGAGGTCGAACCATCCTGTTGGTTGAACCATCACGACAGCACATCCTGCTTTAATTGTAGAGATTACTCCACACGTCGACCGCTATCCAGCATGCATCTAGTGTATTAAGTCCAAAAGAACAGAGTAACGCCTTAAGCAAGATGACATGATGTAGATGGACAATCTCATATCTACGACAAGGCCCACCTTGTTACCCTTGATGGCAACTACACGATGTGTGCCTTGCTGCCCCTACTGTCACCGGGAAAGGTCACCACACGGTAAGAACCCAAAACCAAGCACTTCTCCCATTGCAAGAATCATAGATCTAGTTGGCCAAACAAAACCCAAGACTCGGAGAGACTTACAAGGATATCAAATCATGCATATAAGAAATCAGCAAAGACTCAAATATATATCATAGATAATCTGATCACAAATCCACAATTCATCGGATCTCGACAAACACATCGCCAAAGAGGATTACATCGGATAGATCTCCATGAAGATCATGGAGAACTTTGTATTGAAGATCCAAGAGAGAGAAGAAGGCATTTAGCTACTAACTACGGACCCGTAGGTGTGAAGTGAACTACTCACGAGTCATTGGAGGGGCGATGATGTTGATGTAGAAGCCCTCCAACTCCAAAGTCCCCTCCGGCAGGGCACCGGGAAGGGTCTCGAGATGAGATCTCGCGGAAACGGAAGCTTGCGGCGGCGGAAAAGTATTTTCGTGGATCCCTTGATTTTTTTCTGTATTTTAGGGAATATATAGGCGAAGGATCTAGGTCAGGGGGCGCTAGGGAGTCCACAAGCCTGCCATCCGTCGCCTCCCTGGTGGCGGATGGGGGGCTTGTGGGCCCCCTGTAGCCCTCCTGGCTTGGCCCTCAAGCCCCCTGATCTTCTTCCGTTTAGGAAAAAATCATTTCGGGGATTTTATTCCGTTTGGACTCCGTTCCAAAATCAGATCTGAAAAGAGCCAAAAACACAGAAAAAACAGGAACTGGCACTTGGCACTGAATTAATAAGTTAGTCCCCAAAAAGATATAAAAGGTACATAAAACATCCAAAGATGACAAGATAACAGCATGAAACCATCAAAAATTATAGATACGTTTGAGACGTATCAAGCATCCCCAAGCTTAACTCCTGCTCGTCCTCGAGTAGGGAAGTGATAAAGAATGAATTTTTGATGCTTTCATGCTACCTAGCATAGATGTCCTTTGTAACTCCTCTTATGTGACGTGAATGTTCAGATCCATTAGATTCAAAACAATAGTTTGCTATTGACGTGGAAACAATAATAATTCAAGCAAACTAGCAAGGTAATCATGAACTTTTAAAATAACAAGGCCAAAAGAAAGTTATCCCTACAAAAGCATATAGTCTGGCTATGCTCTATCATCATTGCACAACGAATTTAAATCATGCACAACCCCGGTATTGGCCAAGTAATTGTTTCACACCTTTACTTTCTCAAACCTTTTCAACTCTCACGCAATACATGAGCGTGAGCCATGGTTTTAGCACTATAAGTGGTGTGGAGTGTGGTGGAGGTTGCAATACAAAAAAGGAGAAGATGATCACATTAACTAGGCATATAAATGAGCTGTGGAGATGCTCATCACTAGATATCAATGTGAATGAGTAGGGATTGCCATACAAATGATGCACTAGAGCTAAAAGCATGTGAAAGCTCTTAAAGAAAACTAGTGGGTGTGCATCCAACTTGCTTGCTCACGAAGACCTAAGGCAATTTTGAGGAAGCCTATCATTGGAATATACAAGCCAAGTTATATAATGAAAAATTCCCACTAGCTATATGGTGGTGACAAAATGAGAGACTCTCAATCATGAAGATCATGGTGCTTAATATGCACAAGTGTGGAAAGGTGGTAGCATTGTCCCTTCTCTCTTTTTCTCTCATATTTTTTTTATTTTTTTGGTGGGCTCTTTGGCCTCTTTTTTTTGTTGGGAATCTTTGGCCTCTTTTATTTCCTCACATGGGACAATGCTCCATTAATGACGATCATCACACTTTCAACTCAAAACTTAGAGCAACGAGGACTCTATATGGAATGCCTTCGGTAGTGTACCGTGACAATGACCTAGCATGGCATAGACATTAATGAAAACATCATGCTAGCTATCTTACGATCATGCAATGGCAATGTAGACGTGGTGGCACATGTCATGGTGGTAGTTGCATGGCAATATATCTCGGAATGACTTTGAAAAAGCCATAGTAGGTAGGTATGGTGGCTGTTTTGAGGGAGGCTAATGGTGGGTTTTGTGCACCGGCGAAAGTTGCACGGCACTAAGAAGATAGTGATGGTGGAAGGTGAAAGTGCATATAAACCATGGACTCAATATTAGTCATGAAGAACTCATATACTTGTTGCAAAAGTTTTATTAGTAATCGAAACAAAGCATTCAACACATACTCCTAGGGGAAGGGTTGGTAGGTATAAACCATCGCGCGATCCCGACCGCCATGCAAAGGATGACAATCAATAGACTAATCATGCTCAGATTTCATCACATAGCGGTTCACCATACGTGCATGCTACGGGAATCACTAACTTCAACACAAGTATTTCTAGATCCACAACACCTTACTAGCATGACTTCAATATTACCAAAACCACAACTCAAAACTAATTGAGATGAATCAAACTTCTCTAACTACTCCATGCACATGAAGGTGGAAGTTTTCGTATCCCTTTGGATAACTACCCCTTTTGAGACTACTTTCAAAGCATAGATCAACTACCAAGCCACGCAACGCTGTGCTCTAAAAGATATAAGTGAAGCACACAGAGCAAAACTATCTAGCTCAAAAGATATAAGTGAAGCACATGTGAGCTGAATTGTCTACCAAAAGATATAAGTGAAGCTCGACAAAATCATGGTGAGTGCATGTCTCTCTCTCTAGGTGTGCAGCAAGGATGATTGTGACACAACAAAAATAAAATACTCATATGATACAAGACGCTCCAAGGAAAAACACATAACATGTGGTGAATAAAAATATAGCCCCAAGTAACGTTACCGATGGATTGAAGACGAGAGAGGGGATGCCTTCCCGGGGCATCCCCAAGCTTAGGCTTTTACGGCATCCTTGAATCTCTTGGGGTGCCTTGGGCATCCCCAAGATTGAGCTCTTGCCACTCTTTATCTCTTTGTCCATAAGAACTTCACCCAAAACTTGAAAACTTCACAACACGAAACTTAAACAGAAACTCGTGATAACATTAGTATGAGAAAGCAAACCACCACTTCCTTAGGTACTGTAGAAAACTTAAATTCTACTTATGCTGATGTTGGGTTACTGTATTTTCAATCTTCCATGGCTAATACCCCCCGATACTATCCATAGTTTCATCAAAATAAGCAACCAACACAACAAAAACAGAATCTGTTAACAGCAGACCAGTCTGTAGCAATATGTATATTTCGTATTCTTCTGGTACTTCAAAACTTCTGAAAAATTACGAAAGTCTGAAGAATTTGCGTAGCAATCAGCAGCAAAAAGAGTCAACTCAAAAGCTCTTACAGAAAAAAATGAAAATTCTTTTCGTGAGCAGAAAGTTTCTGTCTTTTCCAGCATGACCAGACGATCATCCCCAAGACTAATCATAACGGTTTTGCTTGGCACAAACGCAAAAAGAAATACAAAAAACACAATCATAACAGAATTATGAAAGCGTGGAAAACACAAATAGAAAGAAAAAGGATATATTCGTTGGGTTGCCTCCCAACAAGCGCTTTTGTTTAACGCCCTTAGCTAGGCGAAAGGTGATGGAATCACGTATAGTCATCTTTGGTGCTCAAACCATAAGTAGTGTGATCATTTATCATCTTAAGATCTTCATCTTTATTGGATGACTCTCCACTAGCTTTAGGAACAAAAACAGACTTGACGGTCTTTTTGAGAGTGAGATTTGGAGTATTTTGCAGAGCGGCAAAAGCGGAACCCAAGTTGGTTATGACATCTTCTAGTTTGCCAATTCTAGAAGAATCATTAACTATAAGTTCCTTCTCCCTTAAATTTTTCAAAAAATTTCCCACTTTGGATCCGTACTGAGTAATTTGATTGTGGATCTTTCTATCCAAACCCTCAATAAGTTCAAATGTGGCAATTTTGTTTTCAATAGCGTCAAGCCTTTGCATCACGTGTTCCAAGGTCAAGGTAGTTCCATTAACCATGAGCAGGGGTGAGCCTACCAATTTCATGATAGCTCCATAGGAGTCAACAATATGGCTCCCCAAAAAATTCCCGCCTACAATGGTATCAAGGATGTACCTATTCCAAGGAGAAATCCCAACATAGAAACTGCGAAGGAGGACAGTAGTGGATTGCTTACGAGTAGATCTACTTTGAGCATTGCAAATCCTGTACCAAGCGTCCTTTAAATTTTCTTCCTCATTCTGCCCGAAATTGAGAACTTCATTCTCAGGAGTATCGTTTGGAGTGGTGGGTCTAGCCATTGATGGACTATCTCACACACAAACGAGCAGGAAGAGAGAGTGAAACGGGCAAAAGAAAACGGCAAATGAGAAAGGCAAATGAGAACGACAAATGTGAAGTGGGGGAGAGGAAAACGAGAGGCAACTGGCAAAAAAAGTAAATGCGAGAGATGAGTTTGTGAGACCTACTTGGATAGATCTTTCCTTCCCCGGCAACGGCGCCAGAAATACTTCTGCTACTGCAAGAAAAGACCTTCCAATGGCGCCAGAAATAAGCGTGTCGACGGCACCAGGAATCCTTCTGCTACGGCTACGCCTTAAGGGACTTCCTAGGCAAATACACAAAGGATTTTCCCCGTGGCCTTGGAGCCTTGCGTTGGTGTTCCCTCGAAGCGTAAAGGATGATGTAGCGCAGCGGTGGTAAGTATTTCCCTCAGTTTGAGAACCAAGGTATCGATCCAGTGAAGGAGTATCACAAGTGCCTGCACAAACACAAAAAGCTTGCTCCCAACGCTATGAAGGGGTTGTCAATCCCTTCTAGATTGTTTGCCAAGTGAGAACTGAAAGCAACAAATTAACAAAGAAAAGTAAAAGCAAAAGTGGAAACGATAGGTGTGAATAGACCCGGGGGTCGTAGTGTTTACTAGTGGCTTCTCTCATGAAAGCAAGTAGACGGTGAGTGAACAAATTACCGTCGAGCAATTGATAGAACCGCGCAAAGTCGTGATGTCATCTATGGCAATGATTATATCTATATGCATCACATCCAAAACAAGTAGACCGATACTTTCTGCATCTACTACTATTACTCCACACGTCGACCGCTATCCAGCATGCATCTAGTGTATTAAGTCCAAAAAAACAGAGTAACGCCTTAAGCAAGATGACATGATGTAGATGGACAATCTCATATCTACGACAAGGCCCATCTTGTTACCCTTGATGGCAACTACATGATGTGTGCCTTGCTGCCCCTACTGTCACTGGGAAAGGTCACCACACGGTAAGAACCCAAAACCAAGCACTTCTCCCATTGCAAGTATCATAGATCTAGTTGGCCAAACAAAACCCAAGACTCGGAGATACTTACAAGGATATCAAATCATGCATATAAGAAATCATCAAAGACTCAAATATATATCATAGATAATCTGATCACAAATCCACAATTCATCGGATCTCGACAAACACACCGCCAAAGAGGATTACATCGGATAGATCTCCATGAAGATCATGGAGAACTTTGTATTGAAGATCCAAGAGAGAGAAGAAGCCATCTAGCTACTAACTACGGACCCGTAGGTGTGAAGTGAACTACTCACGAGTCATTGGAGGGGCGATGATGTTGATGTAGAAGCCCTCCAACTCCAAAGTCCCCTCCGGCAGGGCACCGGGAAGGGTCTCGAGATGAGATCTCGCGGAAACGGAAGCTTGCGGCGGCGGAAAAGTATTTTCGTGGATCCCTTGATTTTTTTTCTGTATTTTAGGGAATATATAGGCGAAGGATTTAGGTCAGGGGGGGCGCCAGGGAGGCCACAAGCCTGCCATCCGCTGCCCTTGGTGGCGGATGGGGGGCTTGTGGGCCCCCTGTAGCCCTCCTGGCTTGGCCCTCAAGCCCCCTGATCTTCTTCTGTTCGGGAAAAAATCATTTCGGGGATTTTATTCCGTTTGGACTCCGTTCCAAAATCAGATCTGAAAAGAGCAAAAAACACAGAAAAACAGGAACTCGCACTTGGCACTGAATTAATAAGTTAGTCCCAAAAAAGATATAAAAGGTACATAAAACATTCAAAGATGACAAGATAACAGCATGAAATCATCAAAAATTATAGATACGTTTGAGACGTATCATGTACCAAACAAGGTGAAAGTTGCATCCGGGATGCCATGGAGGTGCAACCCACCCAACCAAACATGTCCTAGATGAATCAACTTGCCTATGCGGATGCAACCCTCTAGTTTATATAGACACCACGGGTCCCTAGAGTTACATACAACCAACCATGCCTAGACTACTAAACTTGGATGATACGCAAGTCTTTGGAGCTTTCCCTCTTGAATACGAAGTTGTTATGCAGTTCGGTGTTCAATAATACGACCCATATGGTCGGCCTCTAAGAGATGGATCGGCCATCCGAGGAGCCCTTAGTCGAGGACTCCCTCACTCACCATGAACGACGAGGGGGATGTTGACGCGCGAAGACGTTGGCCACATCCAAAACGACCATGGTGGCGATATCTAATCTTAGCATAAGCATAAGCATAAAAAAATATAACATCCACATGATTAATTCATTCATATAAATTTCTTCAACAACATCCACTATACATGCATCACATCATATTGATACGTCCATTTTGCATCATGCTTTCATGTTGATATTTATCGCTTTATGGACTGTTATATTACTTTGTGGTACCATACTTATGTCTTTTCTCTCTTATTTTGCAAGGTTTATTTGAAGAGGGAGAATACCGGCAGCTGGAATTCTGGACTGGAAAAGGAGCAAGTCTGAGTCCTCTATTCTTCTCAACTCCAAATGCCCTGAAAATCAACGCGGATTTTTTTGAGAATATATAAAAAATACTGGGCGAAAGAAGTGTTAGTGGGGAGCAGCCAGGGGCCCACAAGCCTGGTTGCCGCGGCCTACCCCCCTGGCCGCGACAACAGGGCTTATGGGCACCCTGGTGGCCTAGTGGCCCCCCTCTTTTGCTATATGAAGGGTTTCGTCCGAGAAAAAAATCATGGTGGAGCTTTTTCGTGGATTCGCCGCCGCCACGAGGCAGAACCTGAGCAGAACCAATCTAGGGCTCCGGCAGGATGATCCTGCCGGGGAAACTTCCCTCCCGGAGGGGGAAATCGTTGCCTTCGTCATCACCAACACTCCTCTCGTCGGAGGGGAGTCATCTCCATCAACATCTTCATCAGCACCATCTCCTTTCCAAACCCTAGTTCATCTCTTGTAACTAATCTCCCTCTCGCGACTCCGATTGGTACTTGTAAGGTTGCTAGTAGTGTTGATTACTCTTTGTTGTTGATGCTAGTTGGATTATTTGGTGGAAGAGTTTATGTTCAGATCCTTGATGCTATTCATTACACCTCTGATCATGATTATGATTATGCTTTGTGAGTAGTTACTTTTGTTCCTGAGGACATGGGATAAGTCATGCTAATAATAGTCATGTGAATTTGGTATTCGCTCGGTATTTTGATATGATGTATGTTGTTTTTCCTCTAGTGGTGTTATGTGAACGTCGACTACATAACACTTCACCATATTTGGGCCTAGAGGAAGGCATTGAGAAGTAGTAAGTAGATGATTGGTTGCTAGAGTGACATAAGCTTAAACCCCAGTCTATGCGTTGCTTCGTAAGGGGCTGATTTGGATCCACTAGTTTAATGCTATGGTTAGATGTTGTCTTAATTCTTCTTTCGTAGTTGCGGATGCTTGCGAGAGGGGTTAATCATAAGTGGGATGCTTGTCGAAGTAAGGGCAGTACCCAAGCGCCGGTCCACCCACATATCAAACTATCAAAGTAACGAACGCGAATCATACTAACATGATGAAACTAGCATGACAGAAATTTCCGTGTGTCCTCGGGAGCGTTTTTCCTCTCATAAGACTTTGCTCAGGCTTGTCCCTTGCTACAAAAGGGATTGGGTCACTTTGTTGCACCGTGCTACTACTTGTCACTTGTTACTTTTCGCTTGCTACGTTTCAGCTTACGACACCATCACTTGTTACCGCTACTTTCAGTGCTTGCATTTATTACCTTTCTGAAAACCGTTTATCAGAGCCTTCTTCTCCTCGTTGGGTTCAACACTCTTAATTATCGAAAGGACTACGATTGATCCCCTATACTTGTGGGTCATCACATATCAACATGCATCGTAGCAAAACAAACATGCGAGTTAATCATCCAACATGTATCATACCATATTTTTTTCAAAAAAAACATGAATTAGGGTCCATATTAAGCATATTTCCTCAAACAACGTACCATCTTATGTAAGCTTACCAACTTTTTTGTTCAACAAACAACATAAACTTGATCCATATCATGTTCTTATTTCATTCTTATTGCAGAAGTTCGTCAACAAATGTCGCAAGCTGGTGGGACTGCTTGGGTGCGCTAGCTCTATTGATGCTTATGCTCCTACAACCCCGATGTGTAGCATCACTTCATCGAGTCATGCTGCCCCGTCGTCTTGGCTGGTTGAGGAGGACGAGGAGGAGGACTATGAGGAAGAAGGTGAAGCTGAAGAAGACAATGAGGAGGAAGAGGACGAGTACGGCGATGATGACGGACCTCAACCAACTCGGACAACCCAACTTGAGAAGAAGAATGTGCCGAAGAGGGATTGGGCAAGTCCATCCCCGTTTTAGAAACTGCGTCCTTGCCCCCGCAAGAAGAAGGCTAATGAGACTCGTTCAAAAAACAACGAGGACCGTACCTCCAAGAAGGAGAAAGTGAAGTTGCTGCCATTGAACTACTGCTTCTTAATGAAACTATTTATGTTGTCTTCGTGAAACTATTTGGTATTTGTTGAACTATTTGCTATGTGAAACTATTTGGTACTATTTGGATGTGTGTTATGTTTTTAGTTGAATTATTATTCATATCCAGGTGTTGTACATGTTATATTGTGTTGATCTATATATTTTATGTTTTTAAGTCAATAATATTGTTGTGGCAAAAAAATTAAACTAACACAATACAAGTTACATGCAAAAAATGCACTATGCTCACACCTATCACCAATTTTCCTCGCGGTAGAATATGTAACCCTATCGTTGAAAAAGTTTAATTTCAGGTTACAACACTGAAAACTAAAACAAGGCCTCCTACCATCAGAGGCGTCGACGATAGGTTGTCACAGCCTACCGCCCCCGGCGGTAGGTTATCTGCCAGGTCATCATTAGGCCGTTAGGCACACAGCTGATGTCGTTATCCTGCGGTCGATAACCCAGAAGGTAAGCTACATAACCCTACTACCATATCCCTTCACGATCAGATCTTAATTGTTTTAAATCGGGATCAGATCTGGCTAAACTTATCGAAAATTGTCAAAACACGAAATTTTGCGCGTGCAAGGCGGTACTACTCCTAAAGAAGAGACACTTTATACACGGGCAATGCATTGATTCTCCAAATCTTGGTTTGGTATGTGCTTCTGACAGGCCCTGTCCCGGCAGCCGGCACCACATCACAAAAGCCATCCTCGGTTGTACTTGTACACTGGCCTCGGCCCTCGGCCTCTACATAGAGAAACGAGAGAAGACAGCGACCATGGTCCACTCTCGCATTCAAAAGAAAAGAAAAGAAAAATAAACATCTCCGTCTCACTCGCCTCTCCCCACACTCCGAAGTGCAAGCGTTTTTAAGCTGGCGTGTATGCCCGGTCTCAACTCTGGGCGCGCACAGAGCTCCCAGAGCGCGGCAGCGGCGGAAGGCGCGAAACCTCTTTGACCACAGCCAAGCAGCAAGAAGACACCCAATAACCTTGTTGGTACGGCGCACCAATCTATCATCTCGATGAATCCTCTTCTTTTGTTCTCCCTTGTGCTCATAATCCCGTGCGTGTCTCGCTCGTGGTGTGCCAGTGCGGGCTGGAGATCATGGTGAAGGAAGAGGAGGTCATGGCGGAGGCCACAGGAGGAGGAGGGAGGGGGTACATGGACATGCTCGGCCTCGGGGAGGAGGCCATGGCCGACTACTTCCTCTGCCTGTCGCCGTCCACCTCCTCCTACCTCTCCTCCGCCGCCGCCTCCACGACGACCACCACCAGCGCCAGCGCTCATACGGTCGCTTCCCCAACCTGCGCCTCCTACCTGCACCCTCCTCCGGCGGCGCCGTACCACCACGTCCTGAGCTTCGGCGGCCGGGCGGAGCAGCAGTACCACGGCGGCGGCGACATCTTCGGGTTCCAGTACTACTACGGCGCCGGCGGTCCAGCGGCCACGGTGGCTGCCCCGCAGAAGTCCAGCCCGACCACCGACTGCTCCTCCTCCATCTCCTCCATGTCGTCCTCGCCCACGGCCACCGCCGTCTCGGCCATCTCCACCTCCAAGCCACAGCCCACCAAGGTGCGTCTACTGTCTGCGCCCAATGCAACGCTTTGTCGACCCTTTGCATTGTTGGTTGGTGTATCCGCCGTTTTCTTGCAAGATTAACATGGTCGACCGGCCGTTGCTGCAAGTTTCTTCGAGGTTTCTTGCACGATTATTAAGTTAACCGACCGAATGTTATCTTGGTTCTTGTTCTTCTTCTTCAGAAGAGAGGATCAAGAGGCAGCAGCGATCAGAGAAAGGCTGCTCCACCTGCCGCTTCTACAACAAACAAGAGGCCCAGGGTAAGTGCTTGTTTTCCCCACTGATAAATCGTCTCATCCGGCAGGCCAATTAAATCAAGGCATGATGATTAGCGCCCGGTTCTTGTGTTTTTGGGTGAAGAGTTCATCATCCGGTGAATTTTTTTTACTGTAGTAAAAAATTGGTTTGTTGTGCTTGTGCAGGCGAGGAAGGAGAGGCTCGGGGAGAGGATCCTGGCGCTGCAGCAGCTGGTTTCTCCGTTCGGGAAGGTAAGAAAGAAAAGAAAGGCAGTGAAAAAGGAGATCGCAAAAAGCTGGAAAGTCCTTTCGCTTTTGGCGATACGCTCCTCCTTTTTCATCTCTCTTTCTCCCTCCCTCTCTGCTGTACGTGCCTGCCTCGCTTGCCTTTCCATCCCGGTGCAACAGCTCAAACTGAAACTACCCGGGATGAAATCTGCATTTCTTGCTGTAAAAACGCACGCAGATCAACCAGCTGGTCAAAATAGCCACAGGCTCACACACACACACACGCATTGCTAAACATTTCATCACTGTAGTTTCCTCTTGCATGTTATGTTAGTAGGGTGGTGATAGTACAGTAATTAAGGCAGACTATGGATCATTGAAGCTGCTGTCTCTCCACTTTTTGACCCTTTGACTGCTGCTGCATTGACCCACCTAACCTGACCTGCCCTGCCCTGCCCTGCCGATGCAGACCGACACGGCCTCCGTCCTGCACGAGGCGCTCGGCTACATACGCTTCCTGCACGACCAGGTTCAGGTACGTACTCCACGCACCATTGTTAATAAAATCGCTGCCACAGCCGGCCGGCCCAGTCTAGGAGCAGTATACTGTACAGTCTACTCAACAGTGCCCGCTCTACGCTACGCATGCCGCGTACGTACGTACGTACGTGAAGCTATCGAGCTTAGCTAGGCCGTAGCTTTTGCAGTGCGTGTACGGTGTACCGGTTGCATCTGTGCCGCATGCATGCTAACACTGTCGTCGCTTTTCCTTCTTCCGTCTTGTCAGGTCCTCAGCTCGCCGTACATGCAGCGCCTGCCACCGCCACCCTCCTCCGCGCCGCCCGCCCGCCCAACCACGGTAAGCAAGTTTTACTAGGGCGCTCCGGGCCGTCGCCGTCTGGTTATGCGTGATCTGACGTGTGGTTTTATGTACTACGATGATGAGCAGGAGGAGCCGCGGGACCTGAGGAGCCGGGGGCTGTGCCTGGTGCCGGTGTCCTGCACCGACCACGTCGCCGGCGGCGGCGGCAACGGCGCCGACGTATGGTCATCGGTGCCGGCGATGGGGCTGCCCAAGGCGGAGACGGTGGAGGAGTACGCGGTGGCCGCTGGGATGCTTCGTGGGGATCGGGATCATCCTCCTACCAGGCAACTGGCCTAGCTGGGATGCTCCGGTTAAATTGCATCTTCAGCTTTTGGGATGCTCCGGTTAAATTGCATCTTCAGCTTTGGTTTACTCTAGACTCCAGGTAGACTCGTCAGGGTTAATCCGTTCCGTGGTAGGACTCCATGGTCTAGCTTCTTTTTGCCGTTCTTTTTGGAGGCGCTGTGTAAAAGGTGCAAGGGCCGTGACCGTGATCCGTGTAACCATGTATGTGTCCGGCACAAACGTGGCTCGAACCAAGTGTGCATACGCAGCGGTGTTTCCGACGTTTCTGTAGCGATGCTGCTCCAAATTCCAACTAGAGTAGAGCTTCAGCATGGAAAGACTCGTCAAGGTTGATGTGGCCGAGAGAAACTCACTTGGACACGATGCCACGAATGGCTCTGTGCTGTCACGACAGGCAGTGAATGGTAGTGCTTGTCCAAAGAATTGCGGACGGACGGCGGGCCTTGATATCTGTGTTTCACTTGTGGGCGCGTGGCTAGATGTCTAGACTAGAGTGAGTGTCTGTCCGTGTTGATGATGGATAGGGAAGCGGTGCGGCGACAGGCTCCGGTATCCGTGGTCTGCATCGGGGATACGCCCCGTCAGATCATGAATATGGTGTCTTGTTCCTGGTTTCATGCGGCTTGGAACCAGATCATGAATACGGTGTCTGGTTCCTGGTTTCTAAGAGCAAGACAGCAAGCACAATAGTATAGCCACCCGTTGGCTATAAACCATTGACACGTCATCTATAGCCTGTCTTATAGCTAAAATATACAATAATTCATTGTAAAAGTGTGCTACTTCTTTATTATATCGTCCATTTTTCATACTCATAAAATGTCTAGGAGCACGTGCTAGAGCTGGCTCTTAGCTAAGAGCCCGCTTAGAGCATGGTTAATAGTATAGCCAATTGCTGGCTATAAGCAGTCTTATAGCTCATCTTCTAGCTACCTTGTATAATAGGTAGCTATAAAAGAGTAATACTTTTATCATATATGACCCACCTTTCATTCTCACAAAGCACCTAGGAGCACGTGCTAGAGCTGGCTCTTCACGAAGAGCCCGCTTCCCTTCTCTCTACTCTTCTTTCTCATCCAACTCAGCAAAAATATAATATTTTAATCCTTACAGCCTGCTGACTGTACCTTATTGTACTTGCTCTTAGAGCAAGTAGGCGGGCTGTAAGACTTAAAATAATATATTTGTGATGAGTTGGAAGAGAGAGAAGAGAAGCGGGTTACAAACTAACAGCCGGCTGTAACACGTGCTCCTAGGCACTTTGTGAAAGAGGATGGTCGGCCTTGTATCAATAAAGTAACACTTATTTACATCTACCTATTGTACTTGTGGGTTATAAGTTTGGTTATAGATGACGTGTCAACATCATATAGCCAGCAGGGGCTGTACTATTAACCATGCTCTTACCTTCTTTCTCCTCTTCTCTTTCCTCTAACTAAACAAAAATATATTAGTTTATTCCTTATAGGCAGCTGACTCAGCTGTATTGTACTTGCTCTAAGAGCATGGTTAATACTCCCTCCGTCTCATTTTATAAGTCATCTTATGAAAATTAAATAGTCTTAAAACACTTAAGCACGATACATTAAGTTTTACCTTCTTTTTTATTTTTTGACATGAATAAATGAATCAACCAATAAAAGATATGGGAAGTGTATGTTTTTAATGATTTGAGACTAACTAGCACGACATGAAGTGGTCGATCTATTAATGCAATGATATTAATTAGTAAATTAACATTAATTTCTCTTGTTTTCCTCTCCATCTCCATCACAACCTAAGATGACCTATACACCGAGACGGAGGGAGTAGTATAATGCATTGATGCTAATCACATTAAATATATTAGCAACTAAAGTCTTCAATGCATAGACGGAAGAAGTACTAGTTAAATCTTCTTATTTAATGCTTTTGAAACTAAAATTATGCATGCGTTGGTGCATATCTTTCGTTTAATTATTTTGTCTAGGTTCACGCGATTGTTTCTTTCCGAATCACCATACTCATCTCTCTTCTATTAATTAGCTTGTCACATCAGATTTTTTGTCTATATGGCAGACTTAGCACATGTACAAGATAAAGCATTGAGAGTAGCCTAACCAACTGTCGGCTATAAAAAATTGCCATGTCACATACAGTCAACATAATAGCCAACACGTATAATAACAAGTTGTTAAGAAATACTTCCTTCGTCTTAAAATAAGTGTCTTAAGCTTAGTACAACTCTGTACTAGAGCTAGTACAAAGTTAAGACAATTATTTTAGGACAGAGGGAGTATTATTTTAGTAATACATGACAGACCATACATCCTCACATGTTTTTTGGAGTCCGTGCTATACTGTTAATCTATAAACCGCATCCCTTCTCTCTCATCCAACTCAATAAAATACAATAGTTTAATCATTTGTACTTGCTCTAATGTGCTGTAGCGAAGGCACACCAATGCTGGTCATTATAGATCGCGTATGATTTTCTGCATTAGGTTCCGTTAGACTCATGCGGGGTAAAAATATGTTGTCTGATAGCCTTTGTACTCTTTAGCACACGTAACATGAAACTCAAAGCATCTCTTACCTCTTAGCAAGACCCATTAGAAATGGTTGAATGGATCGTGAGCCAGATCGAACATAAGTAGTGAGTTCCGTTACATGAGGGTACAAGAGGGATGTCAGCTACTGTACATCATGCACATGCTATCTTCTCCTACTCCGCTAACCTTCTCTCTAATTCCTTTCAAATTCGGTTCTTTTGATCTACACAATGATACTTTAATTTGAGATAAGTTCTACACAAAAATAGGCACATAAATGTTATGATCACATTTAGAAGATCAGATTGTAGTTTCGTCCATCATATATCAATTCGTAGTTCCGTTGATCATAAATAATTAATTTCGTGTTCATGTTTGTACTACAGGAGTAACTATAGAAGTAACTATTTTGTAACAGTCCGAGACCGACGCTTCAGAAGATTCTCCTTTTATTCCGTTGCTGTCGTATTATTATTTTGTTTGCTGCATTCATCATCGCATCATGTGCATCATCAGCATCGCATCGGCACTCCGTTGCCGCCAGTTTTCAAACTTGCATCCGTTATTAGTTGCCAGTTCTTTCCGTATTCGTCGTTGACCGTTTCGAGACAAAAAACACCACGCACGCGCCCGCGGCATCGATAAATATTGTTTTTAAAAGTGCGTATAAAATATTCTCGGATTGGGTTGAAACTTGACGTGCGGTCTTAATATAGTGTAGGTGGACCGCGTGCCAAATATCATCGGAGTCCGTATGATACCCGAACGGTCGTCCGTAGCGGCACCGTCTTCGGTTTATCGTCGGACGTTTTTCGGGGTTTTAAATATCGTTGCCGGGTCGCCGTTTCCCCTTTCATGTCCGCCTAACCACTCTACACAGCCCAACAAGCCTACCTAACCCTACCCCATGTCCGGAGCCGCCCGATTGCGATCGAACGGCTCGAATCGGGCTGAAATATGCTAACCCTAACCCTACCCTATTTAAACACCTCCCCTTGCCTAATTTGGACACCCCTAACCCTAGCCTCGAAATCCGCCGCCGCCAACTTCCACCACAGCCAGCCAGCCAGCCACTCCCCACCACGGGCCCGCGAAGCCCATCGTCGGCCCTCCCTAGGCCTGAATCCGCCGCCGCCCAAGCCCCTACTCCCGTGCCTCCCTGCTCCCGCACCGCCCCTTGAGCCGCGCGCAGCAGCTCAACCGGCCAGCCGCACCCCTCCGCGCACCGCCTCCCCGGAGCCCCGCCGCCGGTGACCAGCATGGATGCCCCGTGCCCGAGCTCGTGCAAGCCGCCCGTCGCCGGAGCTCGCCTTGCCGGATTCCCCCTCTGAGCTGCTGGATCCGCCGGATCTCAGACCCTCTCTCCAGCCTCCGCCTTCGGCCGACCCCGCCGGCACCTTCCGCCGCCGGTGTGCCGTCGCATGGCGCCGTGACAAGCCCCCCCCAATGGTCGATCTGGATCGGGGATGCAGATCCATCCTGCCAGCCATCGTTGACCGCGTATGGGCCGCATCGTGCGTGAGGCCCAGCGTGCAGACGGCCCGCGTCGCCCTTCGGCCTGCTCCCGCCAAGTCCCCCAGCTAGGCCAGACCGAGCCGGCCCAGCTCGCCCTCCTCTCCAGCCGGCCCAAGAGGCCGAGGTGAGAGCCCGTGTCGTCCCTCTATTTCGTGCCTAGGCGCTTGGTTGTTATCCTGCGCCCACAGTTTCAGCCGGTGGACATTTTGCTTATCCCTGCGAATTTAATAAATCTCAGGAAAAAACTATATATTTCAAATGCCCGTAGATTTCTAACCGTGCGTCGGATCGTGACGAGTCATATATGTATCTTGTGTAATTTTTCGCGTAGAACAATATTTTGCAACTTGCAGACAAGTTTGGAATGGTTTGAACCACCGTTTGTTTAGATTTGTGTGCTGTCCTAATAGGTTATTATTTCTGTAGCTATTTTTGTGCGTGTCTGAATTGTTCAAATCCCGTAGGTAAAATGTCCATGTTGTTGCAATCCCCTCGCCATGTATTTTAGAAATAGTTGTCTCGTTGTTATCATGTAGGTGGCATCAATAGTTTGCTATGTCGTGTTTAGGACATATTCTCGCATATATGTGTGGCGTTAGTTTTATTTCGTAACCCCACATATTATATATTTTTTCGGGATAGAAAAATCCATAGAATTTAACTGTGCATTTAGTTTTGCCTTCTGAGTAAGTTTGCGTGCATGATATTTTGCCATGTTGTCCTTTTGTTTATTTTATGTGATTTATTCCGTGCGTGATATTAATTAGTTATGAACTAGAGATATGCTTTTGGATATGTAGGTTAGCCATTTGTATTTTTGGTTGCTTTAGAAATCCATGATTAGGTGTTGTTTGCTTGTCGTCAACATGCTAGAAAATAGTGCTGATTAGGAGATGCTGAAATATTTCGAAGTGTGAAATCTGTTATATTTTGTCGTTGTCTTTCCATGAGTTTTTCTAGTGATCTACAGCTCCTTTGGGGTTGGTGCAATGGAGTTATTTGTAGCCCTTAAGATTGTATATCGTGCTGTAAATTATCATGCCATTCTATGCCCTGTATCATATAGTTTGGTTGCTGTCAATATGTCTTCAGATCAAAAACTACACTGTCAAAACTGTTATTTTCTCTAAGTCTAAAACTGTGTGCATGATACCATTTTGTGAGTTCTTTTCCTAGTGTTCCATGCTTCCATGCTAGTTGTATTTAGTAGGGTGATATTGTGCAACTTTACCTCTACTGCCTCATGTCTTGTTTGAGCATTTAAGAATTATTTAGCTTGTTGTTTTATGGTGTAGAAAATGCCATGTTGCCGTTTTTGGTAGATTGTAGCTATTTCTTGTTTTGCTTGTAATTTTTGATCCGTGGCTCCGTTTTGAACATGTCACATACGAAACTTGCTTAGAATCTCGTATAGTTTCATATTATGTTGCTGCCTTCTTGGTTTGGAATGTTTGTGGCTATCACCTGCATACATATTGCATTCATGATATCATATCTTGCGGTGATCGTATCTTTTGAACCGTAGCTCCGTTTGCAATGGTCTCTACGTGTAAATTAATTGGAACGACGCGTAGAATCACGTGAACCTATTTATTTTGCTGTTTAACAAATACTAAAACATGAACATCTGGACAGAATTCTAATTTAACGTGTGGGGTCATCTCGGAGATGCTATATGTCGTTTCCGACCTTATTTAAAATGCCTAGATAGGTAGCTTAATTACGCTTCACCTATTGCCATGTTTAACCAACATTTAACATTGCTGTGTAAATAAACGGGAGTGAACTAGATAATTAAATGTGGAGTTTCGTCGATATGCAACTCGTTGCATATTGAACTTCACTTAATGTTTTGATTGTGTGAATTGTCATGTCATACCGTGCATAATTGAAACCGCTCATTCATCATTTGTGTTGTGCATCACGTGGTGAATATCGTGTGTTGATTCTTGTTTCCAGTTTGCTTTGTCTCGATAGAGTTCCGCAAGCGTGTGGGAATGTGAGGACCCGTTCGACAACGTCGGTTCGTCTGCTTCACGGAGTCGTTCTTCTTCCAAGCGGGGTTTCAGGCAAGATGATCATTTCCCTAGATACCATTAGTATCATTGACATGCAAGTTGTCTCGTTTCTTTCGCTATGTCTCATTGCCTATCACCTGGTAAATGTCAGCCTCTCCACATTGCCATGAAACCTTCAACCTATTCACAACCTAGCAAACCACTGATTGACTATGTTACCGCTTGGTTAACCATGTGTTAGCGTTGCTAGTTGCAGGTGCAGTTGCTTCCATGTGAATACATGGGTTCCTTGTTATATCACCATATAATTGCTATTTAATTTAATGGACCTATATACTTGGTAAAAGGTGGAAGGCTCGGCCTTTCTAGCCTGGTGTTTTGTTCCACCTTTGCCGCCTTAGCTTCGGCTACTGGTGTTATGTTCCATAATTGAGCGCTCCTAACACGATCGGGGTTGTTATGGGACCCCCTTGATAATTCGTTTTAGATTAAGACTAGTCTCGCAAGGCCCAACTTTGGTACTACATTTGCCTAATAACCTAATAAAAAGCATAGGGACTCGCCGGCGCCCGCGAATAATTAATCAACCCCCGGGCCAGTGCTCCTCATGAGTGTTGGTCCAAACTGGTAGACTATGAGGCCACCGCGGGGCAACCCGGGGTTTGGTTTTACTCCTAGTGTGACCCATCCGCCGTGTCCTGAGAACGAGATACGCGGCTCCTATCGGGATCGTCGACACGTCGGGCGGCCTTGTTGGATTAGTTTTACCTTCGACGAAATATCTTGTGCATCGGGATTCCGCTGATGCTTTGGGATTTCGCAGAGTTGATGTATTCCACTAAGGAATCCGAGGAGATTGCGGGCTTCGTGATCGAGGTTTCTATGCGGCTTGTGGTAATTTGTGATTGACTAGTTGGAGCAACCTGCAAGGTTAAATCTTTCAGAAAGCCGTGCCCGCGGTTATGTGGCAACTTGAAAACTTTGTTTAGCATCCGGTTCTAGAGAAGTTGAAGTAAACTTAATTAAAAACTTCCCAACTGTTTGTGTAACCGTGACTGTCTCTCTCGCGAGGTCCTTCTCCGACTGAGGACACGGTGCGGTTATGTCTGACGTAAGTAGGTGTTCGGGATCATTCATTTGATCATTGTTAGTTCACGTTCGATTATGCGTATGTCATTCCCCTCTTCATTCTCGTACTCATAAGTTAGCCACCTCAAATAAATGCTTAGTCGTTTGCTGCAGCCTCACCACTTAATCACACCTCATCCATTAAGTTTTGCTAGTCTTGATACCTTTGGAAATGAGATTGTTGAGTCCCCTATGGCTCACAGTTTACTACAACACGAGTTGCAGGTCCAGGTAAAGTGATATTAAGACGTGAGCGCGATGATTGTTCATTTGGAGTTCTTTTTCTTCTTCTTCATCGATCTAGGATGGGTTCCAGGCCGGCAGCGTGGGATAGCCAGGATGGACGTCGTTCTTTTATCGTTTGTTTCCGTTCGTAATCGGACCCTGCTCTTCTTTATGATGATTATGTATTGTGCTGATGTGACTCTGATGTAGCTTGTGGCGAGTGTAAGCCAATTCCATATACTCATCTTTTGAGTACATGTACTTGTAAAGATATTCATTTTTGCGAAACGACGAGATGCGCTTTTATCTCTGTCGAGGCCCTCGTGCCAAAATAAAGATATGATCGCATCTTGAATATTACAGTACTTCAATTCATTTGCACTATTTTCTTTCCTTAAAAACACGCAAGGCAGGTGTCATTTATGATCTCTATTCCTAAAGAGGCAGTACAGAGGTTGTTTAGTTCGTTTGCTAGCCTTCCTCCCAATCGACCGATCCACCTCGTCATCTCTTCCCCGATTTTTTGCACAAAACGTCACCCCATGTATATAGTTGCAATTTATTTATCTTTGGCCTTTGTTCTAACATACCCAATGAACCGATCATCTCACATATCTCGACCGACCCCCTCGTAACTTTTCTTTCATTGGCATAGAGATTCCCTACAAATGGAACGATGGAGAACGGGGATTTTTCTTATTTTGAAACTAACATGACATTTGACCTGATCTTGTTCATTGAAAGAATACGTCGTACGTACACTCCACTTGCCTTTTACTTTTTCCGGGGACTCCACTTGCCATTTGTCTGTTCTTTCATAAACACACAAGCCTCGTGTGTTTTGTGATAAGAGAAGAAGGGGAGCCATCACTGCACTTGGCTAATATGGTATGGTTCTGCGCGCAAGAGCGTGTCATGTCAGTGACTGGGTCAGTTACGATCGAGTTGACTTGCTATCTTCTCTCTTATTTTGCCAACAGTCGTGCGCCGGCTTCTTATTTTTCTTCTAATTAATAACGTGTAGACTTGTTCTGAGAAACCGTCATTCAGCAACTACGGAGTACTTGTAAACGGAGTATACATAAGCAAGTTTTCGCAGCAACTTCAGCACAATAAAAGCACTGAAGCTCAGTATTACAACCAAAACAAGCTCGGATCATAGCTAGCTTAGCTTCTTCCACCTCAAACCTCATAGCTAGCTAGCTCAGCTGGTTGTTGATCAATGCTAGCTTAGCTTCTCTTCTGCCACCTCAGACCTGCAGCTAGCTAGCTCGATCTCGATCAAGCGCAACATATTGACCGATGGATCCAAACACCCCCGATCGCTTCGACGCCGATGAGCTGAAGCATATCGTGCGCGCCGGTTCTTCTCCAGCGAAGATAGACTGGTACGTCGTTGGCCCGATTTAGTTTCTTCGGCCGCGCCAATCATTCATACTGGAGTAGTATATATTATAGGCATTGCATAGCCTGATCTGATTCTGATCTCTCCACATGTATCAATGTCACAGGGGCAACGAGGAGCACCGCCGTTGCATCGTCGCCTGCATGGTCAAAGGCGCTTACGTCCTCGAGAGCGACAGAGCGATGGGCAGGACAGAGGCGGCATCGCTGGCGCCGGCGTGGTGGGAGAGCTTTCACTTCCGCCTCCACGGTGAACTCACGGAGGACGCGGCCATATATGGTGCCATCTACGAGCACGTGCCCGGCCCCCGCCACCCATCCGCTCCGCTCTATGTCGTCGCCTTCAGGGGCACCATGCCCAATCACCCCGACTGGGCAGTGGTGATGAAAGACCTCTACCTTGACTTCAAAATAGTGATCAACAAACTGAAGAAACGCACGCGCTCCAAGCTAGCGTGCGGGGCAGTCGACGAGCTTATGGATGGCCAGGCCAGCCTAGGAAGCGCCGACGTCTGGCTCGCCGGGCACTCTCTCGGCGCTTCGCTGGCGCTGGACGTGGGGCGGGACATGATGGAGAAGCGGGAGCTCAACCTCCCGACCTTCCTCTTCAATCCGCCGCAGGTGTCACTGACAGCGGCGGTGAACTTTGTGAAGGCGCAGGACGTGGCCAAGAGGCACCTGCACTTCACGAGCTACTTCTTCAAGGCCGGTGCGGCGACGGTCTCGGGTTGCCACAGGGAGCGCATGGAGAAGCTGTTCGATCGGCTTTCCCCGTGGGTGCCGAATCTGTACCTGCACGACAAGGACTGGATCTGCCAAGGCTTCATCGACTACTTTGAGCTGCGGCAGCGGTTCCTGGACCGTTTTCCCCGTGTTGCAAGCAAGTCCATGACATTGTCGTACAGGGACATGCTCTGGCGCCTGCTTGGCAAGGACAAGGAGCGCCCGCACCTACTCCCATCGGCGATGCTGTGGAAGACCTCGCAAATCAGCCTCGGCGCGCACGGGCTCCAGCAGTGGTGGAAACCAAACGCCGAGCTCGGCTTGGGTGCCGGCACGCGTTATAGCTACCCTGTACCTGAAGCATAAACTAGCTACTTCTAGTTCTATAAACGCCCGCAAGGTGCCAGTTTATCATCCCAACTCTTTCTTGCAAAATTACAAGAGCTATAGTGACTTCTAGATTTTGTGGTAGTACCAGAACCATAAACTCTTTCTTGTAAAAATACAAGAAACTACTTCTAGTTCTATAAATGCAGGGAAGCCGCAAATTTAGCTATTACGAGTTGCAGATTTTGTGGTAGAATATGTTATCCTTCCCCAAACCGAGAAGCTACTAGCAATGGCGATGAGAGTTCGAGGTAGACGATGGTTGTTTTTGTGCAGCGCCCTGAACTGCTGCGTTTTCTGCTCACTTTATTCACCGATTAACTGGAAAAACGGATCAAGGACGACCCCCTCTACTGGATCGTGCCATCCTACGATCAGGGGTGTGCGCTCGCCGTGAACTACGGCCTCGGGATCGCACGTACTGCGTCCTCAGGCTTGACTGAACAAACGAACAACAGAAACACCGAAAGCTATGGAACTGACGAAACTGAATCCTATACCTGCGTCTAACCTGAACCTGAACCTGATCCTGTCGAGCTAGGTTATTTTGCTAACAATCTCCCCCTAAGCTAGCCGCGATAGATAGATCAAGCTTCAACCATGCCAATGCGCGCGCAGAGCTCCAGAAACCGCGTGCGCCCAAGTGATTTTATGAATATGTCTCCGAGCTGATCGCCAGTGGCGATGTGCTCAACCCGGATTCTTCCCTCCTCCACGCACCTCCGTATGAAGTGAAACCGAACATCGATATGCTTGCTTCGGTCGTGGAAGACGGGATTCTTGCACAGCTGGATGGTGGATTTATTGTCGATGAAGATGGTGGTGGCGCCGACATCCTCTTTCAGCAGGTCCCTCATGAGCCTGCTCAGCCAGATCGCCTGACAAGCCGCCGTTGTTGCGGCCACATACTCCGCCTCGCACGAGGACAGAGCCACAATCTTCTGCTTCTGGAACTGCCAAGTGATCGGAGCGCCTCCCGGGAAGAAGAGATTTCCCGACGTGCTTTTGTGATCGTCTATGTCCCCAGCCATATCCGAGTCGCTATATCCAACGATCTCGCCACCCCTTCCCTTGACATGCCTGCAACCAAGTTTGCGCGTGCCTGCTATGTAGCGTAGCAGATGCTTGACGTCTGCGAGATGCGTCGTGGTCGGCGCCTCCATGAACCGGCTCACGTACCCCACCGCATAAGTAATGTCCGGCCGTGTGTGGGTGAGGTAGTGAAGCCCTCCGATGATGCTGCGATAGACAATGGCGTCCATGTTGGGGAACGTCGCATGGGAAACAAAAATTTTCCTACGCGCACGAAGACCTATCATGGTGATGTCCATCTACGAGAGGGGATGAGTGATCTACGTACCCTTGTAGATCGTACAGCAGAAGCGTTAGAGAACGCGGTTGATGTAGTGGAACGTCCTCACGTCCCTCGATCCGCCCCGCGAACAATCCCGCGATCAGTCCCACGATCTAGTACCGAACGGACGGCACCTCCGCGTTCAGCACACGTGCAGCTCGACGATGATCTCGGCCTTCTTGATCCAGCAAGAGAGACGGAGAGGTAGAAGAGTTCTCCGGCAGCGTGACGGCGCTCCGGAGGTTGGTGATGATCTTGTCTCAGCAGGGCTCCGCCCGAGCTCCGCAGAAACGCGATCTAGAGGAAAAACTATGGAGGTATGTGGTCGGGCAGCCGTGAGAAAGTCGTCTCAAATCTGCCCTAAAAGCTCCATATATATAGGAGGAGGGAGGGGGACCTTGCCTTGGGGTCCAAGGGACCCTCAAGGGGTCTGCCGAGCCAAGGGGGGGGAGGACTCCCCCCCCAAACCGAGTTGGACTTGGTTTGGTGGGAGGAGTCCCCCTCCCTTCCCACTTCCTCCCTTTTTTTTTTCTTTTCCTTTGATTTCCTTTTCTTGGCGCATAGGCCCACTTGGGGCTGTCCCACCAGCCCACTAAGGGCTGGTGTGTCTCCCCAAAGCCTATGGGCTTCCCCGGGGTGGGTTGCCCCCCCGGTGAACTCCCAGAACCCATTTGTCATTCCCGGTACATTCCCGGTAACTCCGAAAACCTTCCGGTAATCAAATGAGGTCATCCTATATATCAATCTTCGTTTCCGGACCATTCCGGAAACCTCGTGACGTCCGTGATCTCATCCGGGACTCCGAACAACATTCGATAACCAACCATATAACTCAAATACGCATAAAACAACGTCGAACCTTAAGTGTGCAGACCCTGCGGGTTCGAGAACTATGTAGACATGACCTGAGAGACTCCTCGGTCAATATCCAATAGCGGGACCTGGATGCCCATATTGGATCCTACATATTCTACGAAGATCTTATCGTTTGAACCTCAGTGCCAAGGATTCGTATAATCCCGTATGTCATTCCCTTTGTCCTTCGGTATGTTACTTGCCCGAGATTCGATCGTCAGTATCCGCATACCTATTTCAATCTCCTTTACCGGCAAGTCTCTTTACTCGTTCCGTAATACAAGATCCCGCAACTTACACTAAGTCACATTGCTTGCAAGGCTTATGTGTGATGTTGTATTACCGAGTGGGCCCCGAGATACCTCTCCGTCATACGGAGTGACAAATCCCAGTCTTGATCCATACTAACTCAACTAACACCTTCGGAGATACCTGTAGAGCATCTTTATAGTCACCCAGTTACGTTGTGACGTTTGATACACACAAAGCATTCCTCCGGTGTCAGTGAGTTATATGATCTCATGGTCATAGGAATAAATACTTGACACGCAGAAAACAGTAGCAACAAAATGACACGATCAACATGCTACGTCTATTAGTTTGGGTCTAGTTCATCACGTGATTCTCCCAATGACGTGATCCAGTTATCAAGTAACAACACCTTGTTCATAATCAGAAGACACTGACTATCATCGATCAACTGGCTAGCCAACTAGAGGCATGCTAGGGACGGTGTTTCGTCTATGTATCCACACATGTAAATGAGTCTTCATTCAATACAATTATAGCATGGATAATAAACCATTATCTTGATACAGGAATTATAATAATAACTATACATTTATGATTGCCTCTAGGGCATAACTCCAACAGTCCACCCGCGGTTCAGGCCCTTCCTTGCTCAGCTTGAGACGCGGCTCCATGGGCACATGCACTGGGTTGCAGTCCGCCATGCCTGCCCGTGCCAGGAGCTCACCAGCGTACGCTGCTTGCGATAAAATGATCTCCCCGGCCTTCTGCTTTACCTCGATGCCCAGATAAAAGCTGAGCAGACCGAGATCACTCATGCGAAACTTGCCCATCATCTATGTCTTGAACCTGTGGATGGTCGTGGCATCACCGCCGGTGACGACGAGATCGTCGACGCACACACCGACCAGAAGGCGTCCTTGTCCCTCCCCTCGTGTATACATGGCGTGCTCCGACGGGCAGCTCGTGAACCCAAGCTGCTGCAGGGTACAATCCAGCTTAGCATTCCAAGCTCGTGGAGCCTGCCGCAACCCGTAGAGCGCCTTGTGAAGGCGGTACACCTTGTGCTCCTCTCCTCTCCATGTAAAACCAGGCGGTTTCTTGACGTAGACCTCTTCCTTGAGCTGGCTGTTGAGGAAGGCCGACTTGACGTCGAGATGATGCAGCTCCCAGCCGCGCTGAGCCGCCATGCCCACCATGACGCGCACTGAGTCCAGCCTCGCCACGGGCACGAATGCATCGTCGTAGTCTATGATCTCCTTCTGCACGAAGCCCCTTGCCACGAGCCTCGCCTCGTGCTTCATCACCACACCGGCGGCATCTTTCTTCTGCTTGAAAATCCACTTGAGCCCGATCGCCTGATGGCCGGCGGGCAGGTCGGTCAGCGTCCAAGTGTCGTTCGCTCCGATCGAGGCCAGTTCATCCAGCATGGCACGTCGCCAGCACTCGTGCGGCTCGACGTCGGCGAAGCTGAGTGGCTCCTCCTCAGCTAGCATGAGCTGTTCGACCATCTGTACTGGCTCGTTGTTCCTCTGAAGGATGTTGGAGATGCGGCGAAACCGGTGCCCGATGACGGGATCATCGCCGGCGTCGAAGAGATCTAGTTGCACCGTCGGCGGTGTGACGAACTCCACTCCCCCGGAGCGCCTTCCGGGGGCGCACTGCTGCCGGATGTGTCCGGCGTGGTTGCGGCTACAACAGTCTGAGGTTCTGCTGGTGATAGTGGCAACCTGGCAGCGGCCTTCGGCGTGGCTGGTGGTGCTCCCGCGTCCTCTACGCCGCTCGCGTCCCCTGCCGTGTCGGGCATCCTCTGTGCTGTGGTGATGGGAGGAAGCTCGTTATGGATAGCGAGCGGCTCGGCGTTGTGCTCATCGTCGGCGCTGCAATCCCAGCTTGCTGCCTCATCAAACACCACGTCTCGCGACGCATAGACACACTTGGTCATGGGATCGTATACCCTGTACGCTTTTGAGCCCTCCTCGTAGCCGATGAAGACCATCTTCGTGCTGCGGTCGTCGACCTTCTTCAGCCCGGGCCGCGTGTTCTTGACGTAGGCGATGCAGCCAAAGACGCGCAGGTAGTTGATAACCCACAAGTGTAGGGGATCGCAACAGTTTTCGAGGGTAGAGTATTCAACCCAAATTTATTGATTCGACACAAGGGGAAGCGAAAGAATATTCTCAAGTATTAGCAGCTAAGTTGTCAATTCAACCACACCTGAAAGATTAGTGTCTGCAAGCAAAGTATCAGTAGCAAAGTGGTATGATAGCAACGGTGCCAGAAAGTGGTCTGTTGACGACAGACTATCCCTGACTTGTTGTATCAATGGCGCCAGTAAAGTGTTGCAACAGGTAACAGCAAAGTAGCAAGTAACAACAATAGTGACAACAGTAGCAAGGAATAGCAGTAGTAATAGCAGCAGCAAGTAACAACAGTAGCGGCAAAGTAACGTAGCAAGGACCAGTAGTAAAAGACTCGTAGAGAGTGGATCGGTGATGGATAATTATGCCGGATGTGATTCATCATGTAACAGTTATAACACGGAGAGATAAGTAACTAGCTCCCGTCCGTCAATCTAATGTAGGCATGTATTCCGTATGTAGTCATACGTGCTTAGGGAAAAGAACTTGCATGGCATCTATTGTCCACCCCTCCCGTGGTAGCGGGGTCCTAATGGAAACTACGGGATATTAAGGTTCTCCTTTTAATAAAGAACCGGACCAACGCATTAACACTTGGTGAATACATGAACTCCTCATACTATGGTCATCTCCGGGAGTGGTTCCGACTATTGTCACTCCGGGGTTGCCGGGTCATAACACATAGTAGGTGACTACAACTTGCAAGATAGGATCTAAAAACACATATATTGGTGACAACATAATAGGTTCATATCTGAAATCATGGCACTCGGGCCCTAGTGACAAGCATTAAGCATGGCAAAGTAGTAGCAACATCAATCTCAGAACATAGTGGATACTAGGGATCAATCCCCGTCAAAACTAACTCGATTACATGATAGATCTCATCCAACTCATCACCGTCCAGCAAGCCTACGATGAGATTACTCACGAACGGTGAAGAGCATCATGGAATTGGCGATGGAGGAAGGTTGATGATGACGATGGCGATGGTTTTCCCTCTCCGGAGCCTAGAACGGACTCCAGATCTTCCCTCCAGATGAAGAACAGGAGGTGGCGGCGCCTCCGTATCGTAAAACGTGATGAATCCTTCTCTCTGATTTTTTCCGGGCGAAACGGAATATATAGAGCTGAGTTTGGAGGCGGTGGAGCTCTGTGGGCTCCACAAGCCTGGTTGGTGCGGCCTGGGGGGTGGCCGCGACCAGTGGGATTGTGGCCCACTGGCTCACCCCCTCCGGTGGATCTTTGCGCAGGTATTTTTCATTAATTCCAGAAAAATTCTCCTAAATTTTCAGGTCATTCCGAGAACTTTTATTTCTGCACAAAAACAACACCATGGCAATTCTGCTGAAAACAGCGTTAGTCCGGGTTAGTTCCATTCAAATCATGCAAATTAGAGTCCAAAACAAGGGCAAAAGAGTTCGGAAAAGTAGATACGACGGAGACGTATCAACTCCCCCAAGCTTAAAGCCTTGCTTGTCCGCAAGCAATTCAGTTGACAAACTGAAAGAGACAAAAGAAAAACTTTGACGAACTCTGTTTGATCTTGTTGTTGCAACTATGTCTAACTCATAACCAGAATTTCAGCAAGATCACAAGCAAACCACATAAGCAAATGACATCTAGGTCTCACGGTAAACTCATATCAATGGCATAATCAGCTGGCGAGCAAATAATAATAAGCCTCAAATGTCAACACTTCAATCAAAACAACATGAAGCAGTACGAATATATGGTATCTCGCTAGCTCTTTCTGAGACCGGAAAACATAAATGCAGAGCACCTTCAAAGACCAAGGACTGACTAAACATTGTAATTCAAGGCAATGAAGATCCAGTCACAGTCATACTCAATACAGTTAAAAGCAAAGCATAAAAATGACATAGGTGCTCTATGATTGGTGCTTTTATAAGAGGAGGATGACTCAACAGGAACATAAATAGACAGACCCTTCGCAGAGGGAAGCATTGATTTGCAGAGGTGCCAGAGCTCAAGCTTTGAAAACAGAGATAATAATTTTGGGTGGCATTTCTCATTATCAACGCAATGACTAAGAGTTCTCAACATCTTCCACGCTACACATGCTATAGGCGGTTCCCAAACAGAAAAGTAAAGTTTTGACTCCCCCACCACCAATCGATCACACTCCACGGCTAGCCGAATCCTCGGGTACCGTCCATACCAACATCAATCCAGGGGGAGTTTTTTTTGCAATTATCTTTTCGATTTGAGCATGGAACTGAGAATTCCAATTATCGGCCCCTTTCTCGTGAATGATAGTGAATAAACACATATCGAGGATAACACGCCTAGCATGGAAGATACTGATAGCCCCCTGTCACCACATGAGCGGTTCGGGCACGCAAAACAGATTATTTCTTGATGGTTTAGAGAGTGGCACATGCAAATTTACTTGGAACGACAGGTAGATACCGCACATAGGTAGGTATGGTGGACTCATATGGAACAACTTTGGGTTTATGGGGGTGGATGCACAAGCAGTATTCTCGCTTAGTACAAGTGAAGGCTAGCAAAAGACTGGGAAGCGACCAACTAGAGAGCGACAACAGTCATCGAAATGCATCAGGATCACCCTTTGGTGGGGGTGGATCCCCAAGCAGTTCAATAGGCAAGTTATTCTTAAGAATGGGATATTGTTCTAAGACAACTCTATCTATATCATCCCTTTCATCCATATGCATATCATTTTCATGCTCAAGCAAGTATTGCTCTAATGGATCAGTAGGAGGCACGGCAATAGACGCTAAGGCAATAGTTTCATCCTTACTAGGCAACTCTTTTTCATGAGGTTATCTATCAAACTTGGAGAAATTGAACTCATGTGACACACCTTCAAAACCAACAGTGACAGTTTGCTTCTCACAGTCAATATGAGCATTGAAAGTATTGAGAAAAGGTCTGCCAAATATGATGGGACAAAAGCTATCTTGTGCGGTAGCAAGAACGAGGAAATTAGCAGGATACTTCGTTTTATCGCACAAGACTTCAACATCCCTAACAATTCCCACAGGGCAGATAGTATCTCTATTGGCAAGCTGAATAGTGACATCAATAGGCTCTATCTCAACAGGTGCAATCTCATCTTTGATTTCATCATATAAGGATTGAGGTATTGCACTAACACTAGCACCCAGATCACATAAACCATGATAACAATGATCTCCTATCTTAACATAAACAACAGGCGTGCCAACAACATGCCTATGTTTGTCTCTAGCGTGAGGTTTAGCAATTCTAGCAACATATTCATAGAAGTGAATATTTTGTCTCTCAACATCGTCGGACAGAAGATCTTTGATAATAGGTTCAACTCTAATTTGCTCAGTGGGTGTGGGTGTTCTAATGTAGCCTCTACGTATCACAGTTGAAGCTTTAGAATGATCCTTTATCCTAACAGGGAAAGGTGGTTTCTCAATGTAAGCACTGGGAACAATAGGATCATTATAGGCAATGACGTTCTCTTCAACTGGATTGGGTTTAACTACATTGACTTCTAAAGGAGGATGATATTTAAACCACTTCTCTTTGGGGAGATCAATATGAGCAGCAAATGATTCACACAATGAAGCTACTATCTCAGAGTCAAGTCCATACTTAGCACTAAAATCACTAAAGGTATCTGTTTCAACAAAGGATTTAACGCAATCAAACTTGAAATTCATACCTAACTCCTTACCTTCTTCAAGCTCCCAATCTTCAGAGTTGCGTTTAATTATATCCAATAAATTCCATCTGAAGTCAATATGTCTCTTCATAAAAGAACCGGTACAAGAAGTGTCAAGCATGGTGCGATCATCATGAGAAAGCCGAGCATAGAAGTTCTGAATGATAATTTCTCTCGAGAGCTCATGGTTGGGGAATGAATATAACATTGATTTAAGACTCCCCCAAGCTTGAGCGATGCTTTTTCTGTCATGAGGCCAAAAATTATAAACATAATTCCGATCACGATGTACTAAATGCATAGGATAAAACTTTTGATGAAATTCCAATTTCAACCGATTGTAGTTCCATGATCCAGTACCATCACATAGCCTATACCATGTCAACACCTTATCCTTCAAAGATAAAGGAAAGACCTTCTTCTTGACCTCATCCTCTGGCAAACCTGCAAGCTTAAATAAACCACAAACTTCATCTACATAGATTAGATGCAAGTCTAGATGTGATGTTCCATCTCGTGTAAAAAGGATTAGTCAGCAGTTTCTCAAGCATACCCGAAGGAAATTCAAAGCCAATATTCTCAGTAGGTGCAGCAGGTTGATGAGCAACTCTTTGTGCTTCCGTTTGAGGTGAATATACCCCGAACAAGCCCCTCAAAGGATTAGTTTCCATAGTGACAAGTGACAAGAAATTTCAGCCCACTATATGAATGTTTCCTTACCAAGTTCCACTTACCAGAGGCGCTTCACTCCCCGGCAACGGCGCCGGAAAAGAGTCTTGATGACCCACAAGTATAGGGGATCTATCGTAGTCCTTTCGATAAGTAAGAGTGTCGAACCCAACGAGGAGCAGAAGTATCTGACAAGTGGTTTTCAGCAAGGTAATATCTGCAAGCACTGAAATTATCGGTAACAAGTAGTGGTGTGGTGAGATGATTCATAGCAAGCAACAAGTAACAAAGGTAGCAACGGTGCAGCAAAGTGGCCCAATCCCTCTTGTAGCAAGGGACAAGCCTGGACAAAGTCTTATAGGAGGAAAAACGCTCCCGAGGACACACGAGAATTTCTATCATGCTAGTTTTCATCATGTTCATATGATTCCCGTTCGTTACTTTGATAGTTTGATATGTGGGTGGAACAACGCTTGGGTACTGCCCTTACTTGGACAAGCATCCCACTTATGATTAACCCCTCTCGCAAGCATCCGCAACTACGAAATAAGAATCAAGACAAAGTCTAACCATAGCATTAAACTAGTGGATCCAAATCAGCCCCTTACAAAGCAACACATAAACTAGGGTTTAAGCTTCTGTCACTCTAGAAACCCATCATCTACTTACTACTTCCCAATGCCTTCCTCTAGGCCCAAATAATGGTGAAGTGTTATGTAGTCGACGTTCACATAACACCACTAGAGGAAAAACAACATACAACACATCAAAATATCGAACGAATACCAAATTCACATGACTACTATTAGCATGACTTATCCCATGTCCTCGGGAACAAAAGTAACTACTCACAAAGCATAATCATATTCATGACTAGAGAGGTAATGAGTAGCATCAAGGATCTGAACATAAACTCTTCCACCAAATAATCCAACTAGCATCAACTACAAATAATAATTAACACTACTGGCAACCTTATAAGTACCAATCGGAGTCGGGAGACGGAGATTGGTTACAAGAGATGAACTAGGGTTTGGAGATGAGGTGGTGCTGATGAAGATGTTGATGGTGATGAGTCCCCTCCGATGAGAGGAGTGTTGGTGATGACGATGGCGACGATTTCCCCCTCCGGGAGGGAAGTTTCCCCGGCAGGATCGTCCTGCCGGAGCTCTAGATTGGTTATGCTCAAGTTCCGCCTCGTGGCGGCGGCGAATCCTAGAAAAAGCTTCCTCTCGATTTTTTCCGGACGAAACCCTTCATATAGCAGAAGACCGGGGGGGGGCAGAGGGCCATATGGGTGCCCACAAGCCCCCTAGGCGCGTCCAGGGGGGTGGTTGCGCCTAGCAGGCTTGTGGCCACCTGCTGGTCTTCGGCCCAGTTATTTTTATAAATCCTGAAAAAAAATCCTCGTTAATTTTTACGGCGTTTGGAATTGCGCAGAATAGGTGTCTCAACTTTGCTCCAATTTCAGGCCAGAATTCCAGCTGCCGGCATTCTCCCTCTTCAAGTAAACCTTGCAAAATAAGAGAGAAAAGGCATAAGTATTGTAGCGTGAAGTGAAATAACAACCCAAAAAGCAATAAATATTAACATGAAAGCATGATGCAAAATGGATGTATCACATACATCCTGAGAAGAGAACTCTCTCAAGATGAAGCCAAAGCCAAGCAGATTGTGTGTAGGTCGAAAGCTTTTACTGTGATGGGCGATCTGCTGTACAGAGAAAGTGTTACCGACGTAGCTCAACGCTGCATCTCCCCTGAGGAGGGCCAACTGATTCTGGAAGAAATCCACTCGGGGACCTGTGGTCATCATGCGTACTCTCGGACCATTGTTGCCAAAGCATACCAAGCTGGGTTCTTCTCGTCAGTCACTCGGATTGACTTCAAACACTTAAATTCACTCGGACATGCTTCGCAGCAGAAACGATCAAGGTGAATGACGAAGATTTCAGTCGACACGAAGTTCTATCAAACCCAGAAGTATGTTCAACATCAATATGGCTCGACAGAATCCGCATCGACCCCTTCCTCACTCGAACCCTGATGCATTCGGGGGCTAATGATGGGGTTATGTACCTAGGATAGGGTCACAGGCCTGACCTAAGTGTCCTATCTAAGGGTACCTCATTATTAGCTGGAGGATCACAAAGAAGATTCCGACTGGATGGTCATGGCATCCAAAAAGTCACTCGGTAAGATGTCACTCGAAAGATATTCCTGTTCACTCGACAACCAACTTCCACTCGGAAGACACCAGTCGATCCAAAAGACCAGAAGTCACCTCCAAGGAGGCCAACGGGCGAGCGCTCAGCTGATGGTCATGAATAGCATTTATTATATACATACGTTATCAGTAACGTACACCTTTAAACCTTATTGATCGGACTCTTAGATGTTGGGGCCTTGATGAGGGGTGGCGCACTCTATATAAGCCACCCATCACCTCTGGCACAAGGGTTCGCACCCTTTGTAACACACATTCCACACCACAAGAGCTCTCGAGCACTCAGACATAGGGATGTTACCTCTACGAGAGGGGCCTGAACTCATACATCTTGCGTACAAGCATGCCGTCGCAAGGACTCTTTCCTCTTCATTCGTACCCTACACCTCTACTGTCTATTCCCACGACAGCTGCAGCAGGTGGAGATGGGGAACCTCTTTTGAGCCAAATTGCATACACACGGGGATCATTTCACACGGCGATCTTCACCTTCAACCAAGCCACAGGTCGTCAAGGTGTGCGTGCGCGCGTGCGACGAGCTCACGATTCATCGACGATTCGCTTGCATTCTTGATCGGTATATTAACGTGTATTTAATTTCCTGGAAGATCAGTATATGGTACGATTACAGTTTTTAAATAAGGTTTTCACATTTTATATTATAAAACAACGAACATTGATCATAAGGTAATTGCTTGAACAAACATTACATCAAACCCAAGAAAAAAATGAATGCCAACAACGGCAGCTGGGTAAGCACAGAAGATCCGTCATTGTTGCGCCCTTCATCAGCGTCCACGCACGCGTCATGGCACCCGACCACCGCGTACCAAGCAACACCTTAAAAAAATGCGACGCCAACGACACTGCTGCCTGAACACGTCCTAGGGTTTCTCCCGGCACGCGAAAGGGAGCGGGGGATGGGTAGCACCGACGCCCTTCAGGAAGGAATGGCGGCACCCTCATGCGTTACCGCGTTGGAGCCGGATGAACCGGCAAGGATTTCTCCTGCACCCGAAGCCCTGCCACCCACTCGAACCGGAGCCATTCAACCATCTTGCCACCCGCAAACACGCACCACCACAGTCTTGGACCATCCACGCCGCCCCGCAACGAACACCACAATGAGGTCGAGAGAACAGAGGCAAAGAGCGTCGAGAGGCAAGCACGGAAGCACCGGAGCCGCACGGGAGGGAGACGCCTCCACCGCCATTGCGTCGGAGGCTCGTGCCTCCAGCAACAATGCGGACTACCAACCCAAAGCCACAGCCCCGGCCGCCGCGCTGCTGTACGCCGACAGCCGAGCTGCCACCCTCACTAGCCCGACGCACAACCGCAGCCTCCCGACAACCATGACAACGCCACGCCCTGTCACCGGCTGCCTAGACCCAGAAGGGGGGCAAAGGGGCCATATCTGAGCCTAGCGGGCGCCGCCGCATCACCTCGTCGCCAACGACGACGCTACCGTCTAGAGTCCGTCCCCGATAGCACCAGAAACATCCATCGTCGCCTAGGGGCATCGCCCGGAGCTGCACCGCCCCGCGTCGAAGGAACACTAGGAGGGGAAAGGCTAGGGGTAGCCGTCACCAGCGTCGCCAGTGCCGACGGTAAGGAGAGGGAGGTGAGAGGGGGGAGTTCGAGGGAGGTGCGGGGCGCGGCCGGTCCGTGTCACACTCCAATCAACCTATAAAACCTTCGAGAGACTCACATTACGATTGCTTGCTGGTGTAAGTGCATATTTTGCGGTTTTTGGCTGAGCTGATTCTTGTAATCATGTTCACAACTCACAAGCGATCAAGAGGGCTGAGGCAACCATCACAGAAAGGCTTCAGGACCTACCGCTGCTACAAACAATAGGCCAGTGCTTTTTAACTACTCCCTCAGTATTACTATTAAAAATCGACTCGGACTAATAAGATCTAGGACACTGTTAGTTCCGATTCTTTTTAAAACAAGTTCATAAGTAAGAAACGAGACTTTCCACTTCATCAGGAGGCAGAATATGACGACGAATGCACCACATCACCAGTGCAGAGTAAACAAACCGCTGCGAACCCAATCCGCCCGGTGGCAGAGTGATCAACGAGTCAACGGAAGGATCCCCAGATGGCCAGATTGCAAGCCCCGGGAAATTGTCTAGCGAGATGAGCGAGCTCCCGAACACCCCGCTCTTGCCCGCCGCCGCCACCTCCATCCCGGCCGAGGCTCCCTGGACCTGGAAAGACACCATTCCCGGTGACGCCGAGCTCCGCAAACTCGGCGGAGACGTTGTCGCCGACGAGCCCTGCCACCTTGGCCACGGCGAATCACTGGTAAGCGATTCGATCCAGCTTTCAGGTGACCCTGCGCCGGCGTGCAACCAAGCTCTGTCCGGCCTTCACGCGTCCGACAACGGCGTGGTGATGGCATGGAAGGAAAGCTTCAAGATTTTTTATTTTTTTCATTGTATTTCGAAAAAAAGGAGCCCCCTAGCATTATCCCCCCCCCCCCCCACACACACACACTAGTATCTTAGGTGTTCTAATGCACTAGCTCATCGAAAATGCATCTAAATGTCATGAAAAATTCTGGAAGAATATAGATGAAAAAGACATAATATGCATTTATTGTGTCACAACATATCAAATTTCAATTTTGTTTGTGGATCCTGATAAACAAATAAATCACATCGGATTATGAATAGTATCAAATCTAAATCTGGAATGAACATAATCACATAAAAATAAATTCATAGTCGAATTTGTTTTGTTTTTAGAGCTGTGAGTCAAATTAGCATGTAAAATTTGACACATTCTAGATGTATCTCTTGTGAATATTGTCAATGAAACTCTTAATCTGTGTATTTGTTAGACATGCTAGTCAATCATATAGCATAAAACCAATAAATCATACCCTTCAAGAAGCTCTTATAATACCCTTCATTCACGGTTAGTTCTTTCTAGTTTATGTTGCTTTCCATGGGCATTTGTTTACCTCTTTTCGATACAGAAGGCCCGCTTGTGTTCCTAAATCATCAATTTGACCAGCGAAATATGGATTATATTATACAAAAGGAATACCATTGAGTTCAAATCAACAAGTATATAACTCATATTTTGTTTGTCAAATTGGTGATCTACAAATATGGCAACCTTTCTATACCAAACGGAGAAACTATTTAGTAGACCCTCAATTGAAATTGCCATGTAACAGTTATGAATATAGCGACTCTCTTGTTATTATATTTTGAAATTTTCCATATCGCAGTTGTGGAAAAGGGGCCTTGGAGAAAGGATAGTGGCACTACAAAAGCTGGTTTTTCCATTTGGGAAGGTAACGAAATGAAAAGGGGTGCAAAATGTGGAAAAGCCTTCGGTTTTTCTGATAAATCCTGTTTACTGCCAATCTTTGCTTTAAGTACTTGCATTGCCTTCCATTTTGGTGCAACATCTAAAGTTAAACACGATAAATTTGAAGCAATTATTTGGACCTTACCCCCACCCCTCTCCTTCCATTGCAGAGGCATACATTTGCAATTACAATTTTCCATTGCTAGTGAAATGAAGTGATCAAAGAGACAGACGGAGCCGCACATTGATAACAAATGTTGTGTACTCCCTCCGTTTTTAAATATAAGTCTTTTTAAAAATTTCATTAAAAAACTACATACGAATGTATAGAAATATTTTAGAGTATAGATTTACTTTATTTTCCTCCGTATGTAGTCTCTTAGTAAAATCTTTAAAAAGACTTATATTTAGAAACAGAGAGAGTACATAATTAGGAAATTAGTTCGACCTGACCCCCCGCCCTCATTGTAGAGACGCACACCTACAATTAGCGTGGTCTATTGGTAGTAAAAAAAAATTCTTCCCTCAAAAAAAAATCTCTCATTGTAGAGATGCACACTTACAATTACAGTAGTCTGTTGCTAGTAAAATGAAGTGGTCAAAGAACTAGACAGACCCGCAGATTGCTAAGAACAACTGATGTGTACATACTTAGGCCTGTTTTGTTCATAGAAAAAGTGGAGCAAACGCATAGAAATAGGAAGTGTGTTCTGATAATACTATTCATTCCGTTGGTTTAAAATAAATGAAGCAAAAAAATGAAAAACATTCTTTGAATCAATTTAAAGAAAAAAGACGCAGAAATTTTCAGTACCCTTGGGGGTGGGCCCCTCAAAGACTTACAAAGGTTTACTTAACCTTTCAAACTACTTCTCTCCCCCTGATTTTTAGTGGAGATGGGGCCCCTCATCTCCCCAATTACCAATCACAATCCTACACATCAGTTTGTACGTAAAATCTTTAAGTAAGTCTTTGTAGATGTAGCATTACTTCTTTAAGATCTAATGCATGAATTTGGAAAATGACTTCTTTCATGGCACAAGAACATTCTGTAATATATCTTCTTGGAGTTTGACTTTGATTTTACCCTCTTTGCGCGTTCGCGAGTAAGCGGGCGCGGCGAGCACGCGTGTGTTTCCGATAGACTGTTTGTTACAGAAAAAAAAAAGAATCCATGTATGTGTTTTCTTTTCCTGTTGACCAAAGCCAAAACATATGTGTTCTCTGATTCTCTGTTTGCGCATTTCGTATTCTTGTACATTTCCTGTTCTAATTTTTTTAGAGTTGTGTGAACTAAACAAGGCCTAGTTGCAACTTTGCATCCTATACTACTGAATTACTGACGAATACTACGAAGACAGTACCCTTTTTAGAACCACAGTAGTAGAGTTTAACCAGACAATGCATCACTGAACCTGCTTTGACTGATCGGTAGATCTAAACTGCCAATGCTTGGCACCTAAACCTTCTGTGGCTGCCTGCCAGACCGACACGGCTTGCATCCTGTACGAGGCGCTCGACTACATAGGCTTCCTGCACGGCCAGGTTCAGTTATGTTCATACGTACTACTCCCACCATTCCAAAATTCTTGTCTTAAATTTATCTAAAAATGAATGTATCTGAATACTAAAACGTAACTAGATACATTCATATCTAGACAAATTTAAGACAAGAATTTTGAAATGGAGGGAATATTACGTACCACATACCCGCTTATCGTTAGGCTTAGGCAGTGTGTATGGTGTACCACATGCTAACACTGTGTCTGAACTCACTGGTGCACCGACACCGTTGATCGCCTTTCGCGTGTCAGGCCCTCAGCTCGCCGTACCTGCAGTGTCCGCCGCCCCCTGCGCCGCGCGTCCCACTCCCGGTGAGAGCAGGCGCCGATCGAGCCGGCGCGATCAAGATCTGTCATACGTGATCTGACGTGTGGTTTTACGGACGATGTGCAGACGGCGGTGGAGCCGAGCGACCTGAGGAGCCGGGGGCTGTGCCTGGTGCCGGTCTCGTGCAGCGACCGCGTCGCCGCCGTCGACGTCTGCTCGTTGGTGGCGGCGATGAGGTTGACGGCTGGGGAGGAGGAGGAGGACACGGAGGCTGCCGTTGCGATGCTCCGCCTGCGTGGCGATCATCATCCCGGGGAGACGGTCTAGCTCACAGCGATTGCAACACTCCCTACAGCTACAGGCTTGTTAATGTTACAGCATCTGAAGGGTTCAGAGACTTCGATCAGACTCGGGGATAATTACTACTGTTACGACTCCACCTGCTTATTGTTGTCCTTTTGGAGCGGCTTTGTGCATCCATGTTTAGATGGTGGTGGTAAAATGTGTATGTAAGTACAAAACAGATGGTGGTGGACAAAATTATAGGCGTATTTCGATCGAGTAGGCACTACCTGAAAGTGGGTCGTCTGCACTCAAGGAACCACGGGTTTTTGGGAGACGGCTCACTTCAGAACTTTGCTACTCAATAGAAGCTGAAGGCCCCGACCGAATTGGAACCAGATTGACAAACTGCTCTGAAGCACAGGAAAAACTGACTTAGAGTGCTGAATATGCTGCTGGGTGAGTCATGTATCTGATATTGTTATGCTGTTCCTCTTAGACATACTAGTTGAGTGAGCACGAGCGAGGTGTTTTAAATTTTTGTTGGTTTTTTCACCCGAATTTTCTGTTGTTACATGCATATCTGTTTGGTTTCAATTTATATATCGGAAAAGAAACACGCATGCACTGGTGCCCACGTGTGTGGCTGTGTGTAGGCAGTCATAGTGCAACAGCACACTTTTGTATATAGCACGTACACGAACAAGCTAAGCATGGAAAGCAAGATCCGATGGTTGTCAGAGCAAGGCTCGATATAATCCATGGCGCGGTACAATTTACCTCCACGACGTGCGCCTCCCAGCGGTCACAGTCTCACAGCCCCCGCAGGACATCGGCCATGGCTGCCCGCGGTCGGCACATCGCCTGCAGCGGCACCGCCTTGGGGAGCGTCAGCCCACCTCCTTCGCCCATGTCAACCTCAGCATCATCAACCCTGTCCCAATGAAAGCACTGCACCAGCGTGCCCAGAACCATGCCCAGCATCCGCAGCGCGAGGGCCTCGCCGGGGCACTTGCGCCGCCCCATCCCGAACGGCATCATGAACATACCCTCGGCCTTCCCGTCCTCGAACCGCTCCGGCCTGAACTCCGTCGGGTGCTCCCACGTCGCCGGGTCCCTGTGGATGGCGTACGCGTTCACTAACAGCGTCGTGCCGCTCGGGACGTGGTAGCCCGCCACCGTGCAGTCCGCGGAGGACTCGTGCGGGATCATCGCCGGGACCGGCGGGTACAGCCGGAGGGTCTCGCTGATGATGCTGTGGAGGTAGCCGAGGCGGGGCAGGTCGTCGGCGCGGAGCAGGCGGGTGGTTCCGACGGTCGCGTCCATCTCGGCCTGCGCTTTCGCCAGGGCGTTCGGGTGGTTGAGCAGCAGCGACATCGCCCACTCCGCCGCCGTCGCCGTTGTCTCTGTCCCTGCGCTGAACATGGTCTGCCAAGGAAACGAAGACACGAAGACTGATCAGTCAACTCACTGAGGTTGGGACTGTGAGAGTGAAAGACGACAAGCAGTGAAATGGAAGCGCTTACCATGCACAGAGCCATGATCACCTTGTCCGTGTAGATCTCCGGCTCTGCCTTTTGCAAATCGAGCAGCACGGCGATCATGCCCTTCTTCTCCCCCTCGCCGACGCCGTCGCCCAGCCTCCGCCGCTGTGCGTCTATGAGCCGCCGCAAGAACGCGTCCCTCCTACTCACCGCAGCCACGATCTTGTTCCTCACGCCGCACACGTCAAACCACCGTAGCACTGGCAGGAAGTCCCACATGTTGGCCCCGCCGAACAGAGGCACGATCTCATCCAGCGACTTCTTGAATTCTTGTGTCTCCGGCGACATGTCAGTGTCCTCGGCCCCCTCGGGGCGCGACGTCTTCGTCTGCGCGACGGTCTCCATCAAGGCGCTAAGGGACACCTCGAATAGGCTCCGCTTGAGCTCCACCAGTGCGGCGGCGCCGGGTGCGGCCACGGCGGCCCGTGACAGGCGGCGCGCCATCGCGCGCACCTCGCTGGCGATGTCCGCGGTCATGCAGCCCACCCGGTGCGCGGAGAGGAGCTGCACCGTGGCGACGCGGCGGAGGTTGCGCCAGTACGGGCCATAGGGGGACGTCGGGAGCGTGGTGCAGCCGAAGCACACCAGCTCCAGCGAGGGGAACCGCGGTCGGTCGGCGAAGGTCACGTCGTGGTCCGTGAAGCACTCCCTGGCGCCCGCTGCCGATGACACGACCACGGCGCCGCGTGAGCCGAGGCGCAGGGAGAAGACTGGGCCGTGGCGCGCGGCGAGGCTGGAGAGCGCGGCGTGGAACGGCCTCTTGAGGAGGTGGAGGTGGCCGAGGAATGGAATGGCAAGGGGACTTGGCGGCAGCTGCATGCTCTTGCTTTTACCATCGTTCTTGCCGCCCGTGCCGCTGCCGAAGAGTGGGTGACAGAGACGGAGACGGAGACGGAGTAGTGAGGTGATGAAGATGAAAAAGGCGGCCGCGCCGGCGAGAGCGGTGACAGTGTTCATGCCGTTGTAACTTGGATGAGCAGAGCTGATTTCTCGTTCGATTCAGTGGATTGTTTGGGCGGTATTTTATAAGGTCCTCGACATATTTTGGCTCATAAGATTTGGATACGAAGCCACTGGCAGAACTGGGAGTGCCATATGCAAGATCCAAGGTTCAGGCTTCAGAAAATATAAGCAACATTTGGCTTGATGATGGCAAGTCATGCAACCCGTAAGCCAGTACGTCATGGACATGTCAATTAACGTAGTAGTCCAGGACAAACGAGGAGAAATTTTGAGACTGGAACTGTGTGCTTGGGATCGTCTCAGCATCTCCAGCAAACAGAGTGGTTCTTCAGCCTTCAGTTGTGTGGATTTCGAGGTCATTGTACCATACAATTATGAATTGGATGATGCCCACCTTACAATGAAATCATGCATGGGAAAACCCCGCCATAGTAAGATTCAACAATCCATTAAAAAATGTTTTTCATTCAATTATTCTACTTAAATTCAATAAAATATTTTGTAACTATACATAATCAAATATAACAAGTCATATATATTTTTAAATTAAGTTCTCATGTCATCAGCCTAAATTTGTATCAACATTCATCATCCAATCCCCGCAGCAATGCATGGGGTATCCTCTAGTTTAAAAAATATGCATAGTCTTTATCAATAACATAATTGTGTTGTCCTTCCAGAAAAATGTGTTTGTGGGTCATTTGAAAGTGAACATTTTGTATTTTATGAACATTCATCTTGATTGTACAAATATTGTTCATATTGTAACAAAAAACATTCATCGTTTATTTAGAAAAGGTGTATCATGCATTCCTCATACAATACTGAAAATACTCAAAACTTTTTCGGAACCCGAATACCACTTTTTCATATATAAATATTTACCTCTCGACCATTCTGATACTCACCGTGACATCCGGGATCTTATCCGGGACTCCGAACAACATTGGACCAACAACATACATAACTTAATAATACCATGTCGTCATCGAACGTTAAGTGTGCAGGCTCTACGTGTTCGAGAATCATATAGACATGACTGAGACATCTCTGCGGTTAATAACCAATAGCGGGACCTAACATATTGGTTCCTACATATTCTATGAAGATCTTTATCGATCGAACCACGATGTCAATGATTCAGTCAATCACGTATGCAGTTTCCTTTGTCCATCGTTATGTTACTTGCCCGAGATTCAATCATGGTATCCCCATACCTAGTTCAATCTCGTTACCGACAAATCTCTTTACTCGTTCCGTAATACAAGATCACATGATAACTTCTTAGTCACATTGCTTGCAAGCTTCTTGTGATGTTGTATTACCGAGAGGGCCCAAAGATGTCTCTCCGTCATACAGAGTGATAAATCCTAGTCTCGATCCATGCCAACCCAACAAACACTCTTGGAGATACCGGTAGAGCACCTTTATGATCATCAAGTTACGAAGTGACATTTGATACAAACAAGGAATTTCTCCGGTTTCAAGGAGTTGCATGATCTCATGGTCTTAGGAACAGATACTTGACATGAGGAAAGGAGTAGCAACAAACTAAGTGATACGATCAACTGCTATGCTTACGGTTGGGTCTTGTCCATCACATCATTCTACTAATGATGTGACCTGTTATCAAATGACAATCCATGTTCATGGTTAGAAAACCTTAACCATCTTTGATCAACGAAATAATATAGTAGAGGCTCAGTAGGGACACGGTGTTGTTCATATATTCATATATGTATTTAAGTTTCCGATCAATATAATTCTAGCATGGATAATGAACGATTATCATGAACATGGACATATGATAATAACAACTATATTATTGCCTCTTGGACATATTTATCATGACACCGGAGCAGACGGTGGAGATGATGACCTCCAATGCTACCGACGTGTCTTTTCTTCGGTCCGGGCAGCAAAACAGCTGCAACCACACTAACCAGTGCTGGAACTGGACGATCGTTGACTTGTTTTTGCGGCCACCACTTTTCTTGCTATAATCGGCAAGATTTTTTGCGGGGTCCAGTGATACATTTTGTTGCGACCATCGGTGGAAGCACATGTTTTTGTTGCAACCAACATATTGATGTGGTACGATCGGAATTGGTGGTTTTTTGCTTTGACATTGTTTTGCTAGAACCAGCGTTTTGTTTTGCTGGAACTGGGTAATGTGTTTGATTCAATGGACTACCGGAGTTTTTTGTTGGTGAGATTTTTTGTCGGAGTCACCATTAAGTTTTGCTGGAACCACCATTAAGCTTTGCTGGAACCGCCAAATATTTTGCTTCAACCGAGTATTGGAAGTTTTTGTTGCTCTGCATTTTTTGTTAATAATGGCAATGCACGTTGACAAGGGCGACAAGCCGAAGACGAAGACACTGGGATGCTGCAACCATGATAACCGCTCTATGAAACCTGCTTGTGTTCGAGCTGCAACCATGGCGAGCCAAAGCAGCTGAGGTGAGCAATGTGGCATAAACGGCCAAGCAGCACGGATGACCGGCATAGTGGCACAAGTCGCCGACGAGCACGGGTAGCCGAGGATAAGGGGCGCGGCCGGCCAGCTCGGGCAAGCATGCGTCATGCATGCATGCTCATTTTTCCCGATCTGTTCTTTTTTTGCGTGGATTGGCTTATTAGGTACCAACATATATATATATATATATATATATATCTTTCCTTAATAGTAAAGCAGCTACTGCTTCTGTCGTCCGTCGTGGCAGTTTTGTAGAAAAGCCCTTGTGATTTTATGTATTCGACCCACAGTTCTTATCTAAGTGGACCTCGGAAAACGATTCGATTTTACAAATTAACCCCTGCATTATCTAACAATTCCGCCCACGCTCCTGTGTGATCTTATCGAGTGACAGAGAAGGTGGAAGGGGAGAGCATCTTCTCGGCTCTCGTCGGCGAGCCCGTCGGCGTGGAAGCTGCCCGCCTCCTTGGCCGGTGGCCGGCTCGGAACCCCTCGGCCTCCGGCCCTATCGGCCTCGCATCTTCCCCGTCCTGCCCGCGTCGGCCGTCAGCGGCCCGCTCAAGGCGCCCACGCGGCCGACCATCTTCCTCCCACTTTCTTTTGACCCGTGCGAGCCCGACTCAGAGCAAGAGCAAGAGCGGATCGGTCTCCTTTGGTTTCGTTTTTACGAAAAAAAACTTGGATCTGTAAGAGGTGGCCGGTGGGTGACGAGCTCCAAGGGAGCGGACGAACAAGTGCTCCTCTCGTTGTCCTCATCCCGACGACAGGGCAGGCAGGTGGCGGATCCGACTGCTCCGACGTGGATTTGGCGGCGGGGTTGATAGATCAACGGAGAGGTGGCCAGAGACGGCGAGCTCCAAGGCTGGGTGCCACTCCCTTTGTTCCGGCTGCTCCGACGTGAATTCGGCGGTGGGGCGGATGGATCGACGGAGAGGAGGCCGGAGAAGGTGAGCTTTAAGGCTGGGAGCCACTACCTCCCGGCTAAGGCATGCCCGCCTCCCAAAACCATAAGCGCATACATTTGTTGCGGGTTTTGTTTCCCGCATGAGGGTTTCTTCACTCCGGACCCTAATTCTACCACAAAAAATCTTAATTTCATGCCCAGATTGGTTGGGAAATATGTTAATTTGAGAACTTGTGTAGTTGAGGAGGCTTCGGCTGCCATCATTGACCCCCTACGATTTTGTGGGTCAATCCTAGCTGATGGAGCACTTGATTCCTTGTGCAAAATCCATTCACCAACTATCCCCGCTCCCACTGCATTATCAGCAGGAGTAGTACCCTTGGCCGCGTAATTAATTGTTCCTTCAACATAGTAGTGTCTCATGAATCTTTCACCCGTGAATAGCTGATATGAATTACATACGTTTGTTCTACACTGTGCACCTGTTCAAGTGGTATGTTCTCCTTTTCTAGATCATTTGTATTGTATCACTGTGTCGTTTGCAATTGGCATGTACATATGCATGCACCACTGCGAGAGTGGAGTTAATATTCATGATGTCTTTGTGGAGAGGAGCCCATTACGGATGATGTTTTCATATCTCGGTGTGATATGTTTTCTTACGAATGTTTGCCATACCTTCTTGCCAAAGGTAGTTTTCTCAGAGTCATTCACAAAACAAAGTATAGAAGATGGAAAGAAATATGTTAGGTTACTAAAAAAATCATAGTACTATAAATGTTTTATTGATGATGCTATCACCATGCCATGGTCTAGATTCAGGTGGTGTAGGTTAATGTAATTTTCATGCTTTTGATTGTCCCACTATAATGACTTAAACATGATTAAATGTTTCAGGAGAGTTTATGCATCGGTTCCTTTTGGAGTGTTCCGTTTTCTACTATCGTCGCTAAATGTTTGCAATACAAGTGTGTGAAGAAAGGTTGGACGCTGATGATGTCTCTTTATTAACCACTACTCTTCCATCAGATGAAGAATGTTAGGTTGGTTTCTTTGCGTCCACACTTCACACTTTGTAAAGCGACAACATTATAAAATTATTATCGATGTTTATTAGAATTGTATATAAGAAATGACACTTCATACTTTGTAAAGCGATATCAGTATAATTTGCAGTTTATCAAACTTTTATGGCATGTACTATCAAAGGAAGCAGATTTTACGTCATTTTTTGCCTGTTGCAACGCACATGCATTTGTACTATATCTATACCTACTAATAAAGCACATATTGCTTCTGTGATACGTCATTAAATTTGCCTCTAAAGTTCGCCAAAATTACCACCAATGTCACATGTAAGAGACAAAAACGATTCGTTTTTTAAGCTTCGATTCGGCTCTTTCCTTATAATTCTAAAGGATGTGGTTCCCGTATTTTATCACAAGCACAAGGCTAGCTCAATCGGTTGGGTGCATGTTGTCCCACCCTTGAGACCCAGGTTCGATCCCGATCGCGGCCTACAACCCTTTTTGTACTTCTATTTCACACTTTTTCCACTTTTTTTTTCTGTTTTGCCTTTATTTCGATAAACTTTACACAAATGTTAATCATGGATTAAATAAAATGTCATATTTGTAGATAAAAAAGTTTCCATATATACAAAAAAATGTACAGTGCGTACGGACAATAAATAATATATTTTCCTTTTATTTGAAAAAATATTGATCGTGTATTTAAAAAACTTTAAATGTGCATAGAAAAATGTTTCCGGTGTATAAGAAAACATACAAAAATATATAATGTGTATGGAACAAACTAGACATAAAAAATAGAAATTTTCAAAAATGTTAATCGCGTATTTGAATAATGTAAAACATGTATACAAAAAATGTTCACGATGCATACAAAATATGTAAAATGTGTATTAAAAAAATTAGACATCAAAACTCAATAATGTTTCTGATGTCACACGCAAAAAATGTTTCTAATGTATAAAAAATATACAATGTTGTTTATACAAGGTTTACGTAAACAAATGGCTTAGCTTTTTCTACTTTTTTCTCTTTTGCCTTTATTTCGATAAACTTTACACAAATGTTAATCATGGATTAAAAAAATATCAAATTTGTAGACAAAAAAGTTTCCATATATACAAAAAAAATGTACAATGCGTATGGACAATAAATAATATAATATAATTTTATTTTTAAAAATATTGATCGTGTACTTAAAAAACTTTAAATGTGCATAGAAAAATGTTTCCGGTGTATAAGAAAACATATAAAAAATATATAATGTGTATGGAACAAAGTAGACATAAAATATAGAACTTTTCAAAAAATGTTAATCGTGTATTTGAGTAATGTAAAACATGTATATAAAAAATGTTCATGATGCATACAAAATATGTAAAATGTGTATTAAAAAAATTAGACATCAAAACTCAATAATGTTTCTGATGTCACACGCAAAAATATGCTTCCAATGTATAAAAAATATACATTGTTGTTTATACAAGCTTTACGTAAACAAATGACTTAGCTTTGATTTTTCATATATATAAACTGTTTTGCTAATTATTATTTTAAGAATATCGATATTGAAACGCAACCAGGAACATTTGGTATGGATGTACTTACAAATTGATTGTTTTCCATGGAGCTGTCTAATATGTTTGCAACCAAATTAAGACTTCACTTAGATTACAACTGCAAACACATATATCAGCAAGATAAAAATAATGTTCTTATGCATATGCTATCATTAATTAACAAAACATACTTTGCCATTTTCATCATAATTCAAATAATGTTCATGCATTTCAAGAAATGTCCTAAAATTTTAAAAACATAATGTGATTATCACAACTGGAAATTATGATTTTTTTTCTTCCGTTGCAACACACGAGCCTTTTTGCTAGTATATATAAAGCACTTAGTGCTTCTGTCGTACGTCACTAAAATTACCCCCAATGTTGTTCTAAATTACCCACTAGACCACCCCTAAGTGAAGAAAATGATTCGAATTTTTTCTAGTCAAAGTCATCATCCGTTGCGGTACTTATACGACGAGGTCCCGAACAAAAAAACCTGGCGTGCTTGGCGTAGTGGTTGGAGCGTCGGTACTCCACCTAAGTGACCCATGTTTGATACCTGGAACCTACATTTTTTTCGTCACGCATTTCTGTTTTATTATTTCCATTTGTTTTTTTATCTTCTTTAACTTAATTCGGAATTTGCAAGTTTCCAAATTAAAAAACTTTCAAGTTTTGAGCGAAAATATTCATGAAATCATAATATGTTTTGGGATTTCAAAAGAAGGTTTAGGCAATGATAAAACGTTCACGGATTTAAAAAATACTGATGAAATCATAAAATGTTTGGGAATTCAAAAAAAGGTTCGGGAAATCATAAAATGTTCATGCACTCAAAAAATGTTGATGATTTAAAAAACTGTTTTGATATTGTAAAAGAATTCACATTTTCGAAAAATATATTTAGCAAATATAAAACATTCTTGGTTTTGAAAATGATCATGTATTCAAAACATATCCTTGAATTCAAAGAAAATGTGTAAGAAAATTTTAAAAAATGTTCACGGAAACTAAGAAATGCGAAAATCTGCATTATACAACTGATTTAATCTTATCATGACGGTATCCTCTCCATAAACTACAGGTGCCGTCTTCAGGTTATCATGGCGACCATGAGGCATACGTATTTGGTGAACACTGACCACATTACAAAAATCCCTGTCAAAAGCCGTTTACTCTATAGTGATTCCCCTGTGTTGTGCCAAAGTATAATGAAAAACACGTCATCTTGAAATTGATCGTTAGCGATGGTGAAAAGTATAATGGATAATATGAACATCATTAACATGAATAGAACAAATAACAACAAAATTAAATGGATAGCTAGGAACGTGCAACATTTTATTTTTTCCTATTACAACGTACGGGTACATTTCTTAGTAGGTACCAAAGTAACTTCCATCGGATGGTTGAAAAAACCTCTATCGGACGTACTTACGGCGACCGGTCAAAATTTCCTACGGAAAAACGGGCTTGACTTGTGGTGGTCCATTTGGTGGTCCATTTGGTCTAGGGAGAGCACATACTAGCGTTGGCGTGTCTAGGCCGCGGCGGTGACGGTGACGCTGCCGGTAGAAATCGTCGTGGACAAACGTATGCCGGCAGGTAAGTCTCCCGACGAGTGGTGGCCAGCATCGGCGATTGGCTTTCCATTGCACTGCGTCCGGGCTGGAACAATTAACTCGATCAGCTGTGGAGACTAATAGCCGGAGATTGACCGTCACCTTGGCACGTTTTTTGGCCACTTTGGGGTACTCGTTTTCCTTTTTCTTTGTCTGTCTGAGAGAAACTCCTACACGCGTTGTCTAAGTGGCACGCTGTAAAAAATCTATTTTTGGCACGCGCAGATTTTAGTTGGACGTTTCAAAGTCGTGTAAAAATCACGCGCGCTTTATACTCGCTCCAGCATGTGGATCAAGATGACATCGTGCGTGGTGTATTTGTTGGGCACGTTTCCCGCACTGGACAACGGGCGGAGGCGCCCGGATATTTCCCATTTGTCCTGGCGATCCGTCGGCGCTTCCTCTGCACATCTCCGCGCGCCGTCGCTGCTTCATTCACCTCCTCCGCTCGCCACCACCCCTCGAGCGCACCATCCTGTCCGACGAACAGCGTCCGGCGGCCATTTGGAGCTCGGCGCCCACAAGGTGTTTGACAAAACACTTGCAAGGTATGTAAATACATCTATTTTATATTTTGTAGCCGAACTTGATGCATGTTGTTTATAGTTTTAAACTATTTTAAAAACAATATCGTAGATGAGTATGTTCTATAATTCTTCTGACGGAGAAATTTAATATTCAAGAGGAGGAGGACCTTGCAATAATCGTAGCTATGCACGTCAATAAAAAATCGACGCACGATGGTTTAGTTATGGGCCGTCAGAAATTATTAAGGCATAAGATCGATGCCCACAACAGATTGATGAGGAAGTATTTTACATGCGACGAGTGCGGGGGAGAGCTGCGAGGATAGCCCGATTTATTGCCTTCTATTTTGTCATTCGACGTGCCGAAACGCATGATAATAATCTTTAAAAAGATCTAATAGAGGACTGGTGGGCATGGCTTGACCGCCAAAATTAGTTTGATGTTGTATTGTTGAACTATTTATTGTATTGAAAAATACACTATTTGTTTAAGTTGTAATAATAATTGAACTATTTATATTATTGATTTTTTTCTTGTTTGATCTTTTTGGTTTTATTAGGATGAAAAATGTTGTTTGTACTAGACGTGGACGTTGTAAATTTAACGCGCGTGTTGGAGCTGTTTCATCACGTTCTTTTTCTATCGTCTGCTGGAGCAGGCGTCGTGCCACACGCTAAAAAGGTAATTTCGACGATGTAAAATAATTTTAACATGTCATGCTGTTGCGTGCCCGTTGGAGTTGCTCCGAGCATGAGAAAAGTTGCCCATGCTTGACCGTGATGGGCCGGCTTCCAGTTATAGATGTGGAGAAAGGGTTTGGTTATCTGTATTGTTTTTTAGCATTTTGTATATTTGTCCTACTTGAGACTGGTTAAGTTAATACGGATAAAAAATCATTATCTTCACTTTTACTGCATTACGGGATTATTTTTTGCTTGCGGTTTAGTTCCGTGTATTGGCTTGACAGATCCAAATGCCTCGTGTTTGATTGCATACATGCAGTGTGATTAAGAGTTAAGCATCCACTAGTAGAAAACAGGGCATTGAGCCAACCACATTGGAACCGGATTGGATATAAACCGGTTCTAAAGGGTCTGTCCGCTGGGCCCCCTCCCTGCAGCAAATGGCCGCAAGGCCTTTAAACCTTTAGGACCGGTTTGTCCGCTCGGCCCCCTCCCTGCAGCAAATGGCCGCAAGGACTTTAGGACCGGTTTGTAACATAAACCGGTCCTAAAGGTTTTTGGACCGTTTGCTGCAGGGAGGGGGGCCCATTGGACAGACCCTTTAGAACCGGTTTGTATCACAAACCGGTGCTAAAGGTTTTCTCATTTTTGCAGCAACTGCGGGGCCCCGCTGTCAGACCCTTTAGCACCGGTTTTTAACACAAACCGGTCCTAAAGCCCTCCCCTATATTCCACCCCGAGCTCAGCTCCATTTTTTCCAGCTCGAGCTCAACTCCATTTTTGCTCTCTCCTTCCTCTTGGGAGCTCTAATCCATCCCAATTTTCTTCACCATTTGTCAAGATTGTTGGCACCCATCGGTCCTACGGTTAGCATCAACATTCCCTCTTCCGGCATTGCAAGTTTTGCTCGTTTTCTTGCTCATTTCATTTTTGTTGTGCTAGCTAGGTGTTTGATGAAATGCCTAAGCTAGAGAGAGTTCATCATTTGTTATGTATACATATGCAATTTGAGCTCAAATTTAATTATGATTTGTGGTTTTTTTTAGTGTCACGCGCCTTGTCCCCTTCCTCACCGCCGTCGATCGCCCCGTCACCGACACAACCTTGGTGAGCATATTGTTTTTATTTACCAAAACAAATTTGATTTGTATGATTTACATATTTACTTGTATATAATTTTCTTATTGTGTAAGATTTTTTTTATATGTATAGCGCCATGGTTTTGATATCCGTCCCCGTTGGCCCTCGTCCAGTCTATGATTCGAATGTGGTATATTATCTTTTATAACTATATATTTTCATTTCCTGATTATATGACAATTAATTACGCCGACCAACTTGACATAAATATTTTTATCTAGGAGGTAGTGGAACCGGAAATGCCAATCGACCCTATTGTTGAGAAGTTACACTTAGTTGAACAAGAAAATGTTGGCCTGAAAGAAAGATTGAAAAAACTGAAGAAAGGTTGGAAAAAACTGAAAGAGAGAAGATGACCTTGGAAAAGGTTCTTGCCGGTGTCGTCGATGGTCACAAGAGCGAGATGGACGCAATGCGCCTGAAGATTAGAAAGATTAGAAAATATGCAATTAGTAAAGAGGCTTGGTATCATTATGCCGTCGGGTCAATTGTTACCTTTGTTGCGATTTTGATCGCATTTGTTGTTGTTTTTAAATGCATTAATTAGAGAGAGTTTTTATGGTTGGTTTCGGTGTGTATTTTTATGAGAACTATATATGTATGGTCACTACGCTACTTTGGTTTTAACGTGTGATGAACTTTTTGTATTAATTAATTAATTTAGTCATGATGATTTAGCGTGAACCTGCTAAACTTATTGGGCGTGCATGGAAGAAGTCGAGAGATACACCAAAAGCACGGCTGCACCACCAACTATGCACGAACGAGACGACCTGATGAATCCAGAGAATTTCAAAGGTCCTGCCAGCTACGCTCTTACCAAGGAAGAGAAGGAGATCTTTTTCCAAGTCCTGAGCAGTATCAAGGTCCCGTCTGGCTACTCGTCGAACATAAAAGGAATACTAAACCTGGAAGAGAAAAAGCTCCAAAACCTAAAGTCTCATGACTGCCACGTGATCATGACCCAGTTACTTCCGATTGCATTGAGGGGGCTTCTGCCAGAAAACGTGCGAGTACCCATTGTGAAGCTATGTGCATTCCTCAACGCAATTTCTCAGAAGGCAATCGATCCAGCAACTCTACCAAGTTTACAGAAGGACGTGGTCCAATGTCTTGTCAGCTCCGAGTTGGTGTTCCCACCAACCTTCTTCAATATTATGACGCACCTCATAGTTCACCTAGTCCAAGAGATTTCCGTTCTCAGTCCTGTATTCTTACACAATATGTTTCCCTTTGAGAGGTTCACGGGAGTCTTGAAGAATTATGTTAAAAACCGTGCTAGGCCAGAAGGAAGCATGGTCAAGGGCTATGGAACAGAGGAGGTTATTGAGTTTTGTGTTGACTTTATTCCTCACCTGAACCCGATCGGTGTTCCTCAGTCGCGCCATGAGGGGAGACTGCGTGGAAAAGGCACGCTAGGAAAGAAATGAACAACATGTATGGACGAGCAATCTTTCACTCAAGCACACTACACAGTTCTAGTTAATTCCAGCTTGGCGGCTCCATATATCTAGGAACACAAGGATATTTTACGCTCGGAATACCCGGAGCAACCTGAAGATTTCATTGCTAAAGAACACGCGAAGACTTTCGGCGGTTGGTTGCAAAGACGTCTCATTAATGACAACATTGTTGAAGATGAGCTATACTTGTTGGCCAAGCAACCATCTTCGACTGCATTGACCTTTAAAGGGTACGAGATAAATGATAACACATTTTACACGGCAGACCAAGATAAAAAGAGCACCAACCAAAACAGTGGCGTCCGGTTTGATGCAAAAGACGACAACGGGCAAAGGGTCACATACTATGGTTACATAGAGCAGACATGGGAACTTGACTACGGACCTTCCTTTAAGGTCCATTTGTTCTGGTGCAAATGGTTCAACCTGTCATGCGTGAAGGTAGACCCGAAGTACGGAATGACAACAGCGGATCAGAAGAATCTTGGGTACGGCAATGATCAATTCGTCCTAGCCAATGATGTGGCTCAGGTTTTCTATGTGAAGGACATGTCTAGCAGACCGAGAAAAAGAAAAGATAAGGAAGCGAATACATCAGACGATGAGCCAAGGCGCCACATAGTTCTTTCAGGGAAAAGAAACATCGTGGGAGTCGAGGACAAGACAGACATGTCAGAAGATTACAATAAATTTGATGAAATTCCTCCCTTCAAAGTCAAAGATGATCCAAGCATCCCGTTAAATGATGAAGATACTCCATGGTTACGGCGCAATCAGAAGAAAGGCAAGAAGAAAAATAGATAGGGGGTGTTGTTGGTGATGTGTAATAATGTATTAAACCTTTTATGTAATTGTGTTGACCATTTTGATAAATATCAAAAATTTGACCAGTTTCCACTAAATTTGACCATTTTGATAAATATCATTTTTATTTTTTAAGTGTTAAAATGACATTTAGACAATTTGTAAACAAAATATCAGAAAATATAAATATGTTGTTATAATATTTGATTTTACAAAAGCTTTTGTTTATACAAAATTTTTGAGTCTATTTTGGACAATTAAATGACATTTAGACAATTTTTACACAAAATATGAGAAAATATAAATATGTTTTTATAAATATTTGATTTTACAATTTTTTGAGTCTACTTTGATTTTATAAATAAATGTAAAAGAAAACAGAAAAGGGAAACAAAAAAGAAAAATAAAAGAAGAAACAGGAAAAAGAAAAAGGAAACAAAAAAATATCTTTATATTTTCAAATTAGTTTGATAAATATCTTTTTTTTTATTTTTTTATTGTTTTAAATGACATTTAGACAATTTTTACACAAAATATGAGAAAATATAAATATGTTTTTATAAATATTTGATTTTACAATTTTTTGAGTCTACTTTGATTTTATATATAAATGTAAAAGAAAACAGAAAAGGAAAACAAAAAAGAAAAATAAAAGAAGAAACAGGAAAAAGAAAAAGAAAAAAAAAGAAAAAAAAACAGGAAACAGAAAAAAGGAAAAAAGAAAAAGGAAAAAAACCTTTAGGACCGGTTTTTAACAACAACCGGTCCTAAAGGTGGGTTCGCTCGCGCATTCTGAATGTGGCCCAATTTTTGGACCTTTAGTACCGGTTTGTGTTAACAACCGGTGCTAAAGGGTCTTTAGGACCGGTTGTCAACACCAACCGGTGCTAAAGGCTTGTACAACCTCGACCTCTCCGGTGCCGCCGTCTTCTCGCCTTCCCGCGCGTCTTCTCTCCTTCGCGCGCGTCTTCTCGCCGCCGTCGCCTCCTCGCCGCCGTCGCCGTCCGCCTCGACCTCTCCGGTGCCGCCGCCCGACGTCCGCCTCCACGCCGCCGCCGCCGTGCTCGACCTCCGCGCCGCCTCGACCTCGACGCCGCCGCGCGCCGCCTCCTCGCCGTCCCACGCCGTCCGCCGCCCTGACGCCGTCTGCCTCCGCCGCCCCGGCGCCGTCGCCTCCTCGCCGCCGTCGCCTCCATGCCGCCGCCGCCGTGCTCGACCTCCGCGCCGCCTCGACCTCGACGCCGTCGCGCGCCGCCTCCTCGCCGCCCCACGCCGTCCGCCGCCCCGACGCCGTCTGCCTCCGCCGCCCCCATGCCGTCGTCCGCCGCCCCGACGCCGTCTGCCTCCGCTGCTCCGGCGCCGTCGTCTCCCCGGCCTCCCCTGCCGTAATGATACATGATCCGCATGATCCGCATGATCCGCACGCCGATCAGCTCGCGGGAATGGGTGAGGCGGAGAAGGAAAGATACATGTGCCAGATGATTTTTGAAGATGCAACGGCCATATATCATGATGACGACGGTGGACAAGCGTTTAGCAATCAATTTTTGAACGACTCCGGTGACGGAGCTGAGAATATAGAAGATGTAGTAGATGACGACGACGACAACGTCGACGATGCAGAAGTGCCCTCCGGAACAAACGCAACAATTAATTTGTATTGCACTTACTAACGAATCATTATTTTCCCGTTTAGGCGCCCTCCGGAACAGCTAGCGCAAGTACTGAGACAAAGTCGAAACGAGGCCCGGCCGCAAGGTTGAAAGATACTGCAAGGTACTCGATCGATAAAGTTGCTGCTGATGGCAAACCACTGGAACCCCCAGAAACTTATCGCAAATTTGTAAATCAGTGCGGAGTTGTTGTAAAAGACCTGGTCCCGATCAACTTAATAGAATGGAATAAGCCGAAGACCGGCGCCAACGTTGGAGCTACTTATGTCGATGACAGATTGAAAAGAGTGCTTTGCGACACGGTCTGGCTAAATTTCAGCGTAGCGGAAGATAAGAAGAAGAAAGTCGAGGAGTGGGCTTTGAAGAAGATGGCCACACAATTCCAGAGGTGGAAGAAAGACTTGTGGAAGAAATATAAGGACGAAGATCCAGTTTTCACTGGGCACCTAGTGAAGATAAGAGACGCTTGGCCTGATTTTAAGGCGTACAAGAAATCGGGTGTCTTTACATCCCGATCAGCCACAAATACGGAGAATGCGAAGAAGAAGAAATATCACCATATTTTGGGTTCAGGTGGCTACATGACTGCCCTGCCTAGGTGGCGACGCTATGAAGATGCGCTTCTGAAAAGAAATATCATTCCACAGACACATGACTGGCCCGATAGGTCCAAGTTCTGGTTGTTCGCGCATGGGGCAACGTTGGATGCTGAGACTGGGATGATTGTTGCGGAGGGACCATGGTCGGAAAAAATAACACAAGTCGTATCAGATCTAGAGAAGGCAATAGAAGCTGTTCGAAAAGGAACTTTTGTTCCCGATAGAGAGAACGACGAGCTGACGAAGGCACTCGGGAACCCCGAAAAGTGGGGACGAACACGAGGCTTTGGAGCCACTACCTCGTGGAACCAAGGGTTTCCGGTGGACCTTGGCACTTACAGAAGCCGTGGTAGAAGCAAGAGGAAGGCGCTGGAACGGATATCGACATTAGAAGAAAAGGTGGCGTTTCTCTTGAAGAAAGGGGGACACCTGACGCTGAAGAGGAGGAAGAAGATCCTGCACCTGACGCTGATCAGCAGCAATTAGAAGACGATGCTGTAGCAGATGCCGTCCCATCTCAGCATAGAAGCAGCGTGGGTTCCACGCAGCTGCAGCTAGAAGACGGTCCTGCAGTCGAACCGTCGGCGCCTCACTACCCCGTGGATGATATCACGGAGAAGACAAACTGTGAGATACATATGCCAATGGGGAACATATCCTTCATGGTGGCGTCAGGCTATGCTTTACCGAATCAACCTGGAGCAACCTACCATGGTGGTCAGATTCCATCATCCCATGCTCGTGTCGGGTTGTCAACAATTACGCCGGGGTGCCACTCAATTGAGCTTGATATTCCTAGAGGTGAAGGCGAGAAGACACTGGGAGAAATGGAGCTTGGTATCATCTTGTGGAAGAAGAAACACATCGTGTTTCCTAACGCGTCGCCAAGGCCACCGACTCCTCCAGGTACAAATGCACCACCTCCAACAATTACTGAATGTTGCACCACATGTAAGCCTATTTTTAATAGTTTTTTCACTTTCGTACAGAGAATGCACGACCTACAAGTCCACCCCCCAACGCACCTCCAAGTCCACCCCACAACGAAGATTGGGAGCCCGAGGCCGAGAGTCCATCGCCCGTGCACTCCCGTGAGCCGACGGATGCGCCCAGTACGGGTATGGCAAAGCGGAAGCTGCAGTTCAGAAGAAACGGGACTCCTCCCAAGAAGAGAGAAAGGAAACCCTAGAAAGTCAAGACTCCCCCGAAGTTACCAGGCCTGATGACTCCGGAGGAACTAGACGAGGCCGTGAAAGCCAAAAACAAAGCATGGTTCGCACGGTTTCCCCTGAAGCCCCCTCTAGACATCTGGAAGGAAACTCTGAAGAACATACCAAAGTGGAAAATTGAGCGCACCATCGACAACTTATATTATCCTGAACCGCCGCCACCGCCGCCCCTTTCATACTATGAACGGTACATTGAAAAGATGCACACCGCACAGATGAAGCAGGCGGAGCAGATGAAGCAGGCGGAGCAGACGAAATGCGGGAAACAAGTTCCCCAGCTCGGACAACAAGAAGCACAGTCAATTGCCCCGCTCAAGGTGTTATCTGACCAGGCTTCAGTGTCCGGTCCACGCATGGGCGACGTAGGTTACGCTATTGCTCATGTGGTATATAAATATAAGCCCGAGCACCCTCTGGTCGAAAATCCTAGTGCTCTAACAACCCAACTATGGAATTTACATGTTTGGTACTTGGAGGACGCAAGGCAAAAGAGAGACTGTATCATGGCGGCAGTTCAGGATCAACACTACTTCGGAGAGTACGGTGTGGAGGTTGGGTTCGATGATTTTTTCCAGATGTACAATCAACGTGCCCTCGACAAAGCTATCGTCAGCTGCTACTGTTTGTAAGTGATTTATTTGTGTAATTTAATTATTTAGTTAAGCTCGCGTTCATTGCCCATATAATTATCACTCACGAGACATTCTTTTTGTACGCTACTATGCAGAATGAAGATTCGTGAATGCAGGCTGGCAGGAATCTGGGACTTTGGGTTCATTGACCCGTATTCGTTTCATCAAGAGACAATAGAAAAGTTCAACAAGGATACACCGGATGATTTGCTAAGGTTTTTGAAGCGACAAAGTACCAAAAAAGAAATACTTTGGCCCTACGGATTCAAGTGAGTGTTACTGTCTTGTACACATTCCATTTTGCTTACCTGATGTTAAGTGTAATTGATGAGTATGCATGACTGCGTGTGTACACGTGCGCAGGTCCCACTTCATATTGTTCATCATTAGAATCGATCAAGGACAAGTTGAAGTCTGGGACCCGTTAACCTGGGACGCTGACACATGGAAGAGCACGCGTCAGATGCTTCAAAGGTATATATATATATCGGCCTCTTTCGTTCATCGGCCTCTTTTTCGTTCATTTCCTGATATCAAGTAAGTAATAATTAACTCTTGTATTCATTTTTCTTTGTCGTCCAGGGTTTGGCAAATGTTCATCAAGGAAGAACCCGGTACATGGGCAGACAAGCTCCACTTTCAGATTAACAAAGTAAGTAGTACTACGTACCCTGGTTTCAATACCATTACCATTCTCTTGATTATTATTAATTTGACTGAATTATGTTCTCGTATATAGGGCGTCCCGCAACAACCACCGGGCACTGATTATTGTGGATACTACATTTGCGAGTACATTCACAGGATTATCAATGAGAAATCCCGTACTTCCAGAAATCTAGAGGTACGTAACCGGATCTTCACAACTTTATTTATGTTGCCATCAATTATGTTTAGTTTTGTTCATAACTTAATTGTTTTCATCTAATTCTTTTAAAGCTGCAACGAAAGCGGGCGATGCTCAGACCAATCCAACGTTGCAAGGCAGTTGCAGAGGAATTGGCAGGATTTCTCCTCACGCAAGTCATAGATGAAGGCGGAGAATTTTTCCATCCTATGAACCAATAGCCAGCTCCCTTCTCTCTGCAAGTATACAACTATAGGAAACGAACTTCAAATTATGTAATGATAATCGGTCGAGTACTTCATGTTACATGTATATATGTACTTTTATTTGGTGCATCAACATTTAACCGCAAACACGGAATCGGAAACACTTAACCGCAAACACGGAATCGGTGTTTCCGGATACGTGTTTCCGATTACGTGTTTCCGATTCCGTGTTCGTAAAAAACGGAACACGGACACACGGAATCGGAAACACGGAATCGGAAATACGGAATCGGAAAGACGTAAACGGAAATACGGAACCGGAAACACGTAAACGGAAACCCTGAAAATACGGAACACGGAAACACCGAAATACGGAATCGGAAACCCTGAAAAGAAAAGGAAAAAAAAGAAAAAAAAAGCATTAGGACCGGTTGGTGTTACCAACCGGTTCTAAAGGTCCTCCGCCTGTGCGCACTCTTCGGCGCCCACGTGGAGGCCTTTAGCACCGGTTTGTAAGAGACCGGTGCTAAATGGGGGGGCGTTTAGTCCCGGATACGTAGCACCGGATGTGTATCCGGGTTCAAAGGCCCTTACCAACCGGTTCTAATACCCCTTTCTCCACTAGTGATCTCTAGTAGACCCGTCCGGCGAGAACACAACTTCAGCCCGTTTTGTTAGTCAAAACAAATCCTGTATCACGCATCCGTCCGTAATTTTTTATCGTGGCCCGAAAAAAGAACCTCCAACCCCTATATATGCCGTTTCACCATTAGGATAGGGGTCAAACTCTATCCTCCTCCGCCGCCGCAGCTCCGTCGCGATTCATCTCGCACTCTGCCATAATTTTTCGTCGCCGGCGAGCCAAAACAAACCATAGTGGGCCGCCCGACAATGTACGACAATGGAAATGGAGGGGATGACGCCGAGCGCTGTCGTCGCCGCAGCTCTGACGCCCCCACGCAAGTGGGAATCACGAAAGTGGTTGAAGAACGGTCGCCGGCCGCCGCCGGCTTTCAAATGCCGCGAGCTTGAGGAGTACGAACGCGAGCTCGCGGCCCGACGTTGCGGCTCCTCCGGCTCCTCTACAGCTGGGAGTTCGTCTGCGGGCGCCTCGTCCTCGCGGACCATCACTCCGGTCAAGAGAAGGCCTGAGAAGATCGGGCCTCTCGCCGTCAAGCTTGAGGATGACGCCGTCCCGCCGCGTGGAGGGGTCATCGGCCTCGAACCTCCCCCCAGGGAAGGAGGATCACCTCATGCGTGCCTACATGGAGCGCTCGGTGAGGGAGGCAGAGGAGGTCGCTGCGCGCAACCGCCGCGAGCTCGAGATCTATCAGACCTTCCTCGAGCAAGGCGTCACAATGTCGCAGGCGAACGCGTCCAAGGAGGCGGATGTGCACGTTATAAAGGCCGAACATGTTGGGGAATGTTGCATGGGAAACAAAGAAAAATTCATACGCTCACCAAGATCGATCTAGGAGATGCACATCTACGAGAGGAGAGATTGAGTCTACACACCCTTGTAGATTGCTAAGCGAAACGTTCAAGAACGCGGTTGATGTAGTGGTACGTCTTTTCGCGATCCGATCACGATCTGTCCGACAAACTCCCGATCAAGCGCCGAACGGACAACACCTCCGCGTTCAACACACGTACAACTTGATGATGCCTTCACCGCTTCGATTCAACGAGCAATGGTGAAGTAGCAGCCCGGGTCCTCCGACACCACGACGGCGCGGTGAGGTGATGGTGGTGACAACTCAGCAGGGAGAGGAGGAGCAGCGTCGTGGCAAGTTGTGGTGGAGCTCCCCTCTCTCTCCCTTTCTATATATAGGGGGAAGGGAGGAGGGTAGGGCACCCTAGGATTTCCCCTAGGGGCCGGAAACCAAGGTGGGGCGGTGGCTAGGGTTGGGGTGGCCCCTCCCACTTGAGTGCCTTGCTGCCCAAGTTGGGCTGGCCGGCGCCCTAAGGTGAGGCTCCCTCCCTGAGGCCGAAGTGGGCTGAGGTGTGGGGGCGGCGCCCAACCCTCTATTGGTCTGCGGTGCCCCCTCCCCATGGCCCATGAGCCCCCCACCCAACAATTGTCGGGGCCTCCCGAAATCCTTTTGGTATTTCTTCACTTCCTCGGTCTGCCCCGAAACAGTTCCAGACTCCAATGACCTTCATCCTATATATCAATCTTCACCTCCGAACCATTACGGAGTTCCTCGTCATGTCCGGGATCTCATATGAGACTCTGAACAACCTTCGGTCACCAACACAATGACTCAATTATGCTTATATCATCACTGAACCTTAAGTGTGTAAATCCTACGGGTTTAAGTATGCATACATGACCGAGACACTCTCCGGTCAATAACCAATAGCGGGACCTAGATGCCCATATTAGTTCCTACATATTCTACGAAGATCTATATTGGTCGAACCTCAGTGTCAAGGATTCAATCAATCACGTATACAATTCCATTTGTCCATTGGTATGTTACTTGCCCGACATTCAATCGTCGGTATCTTCATACCTATATCAATCTCGTTACCGGCAACTCTCTTTACTCCTTATGTAATACAATATCCCCCGTGACTAACTCTTTAGTCACATTGCTTTCAAGCTTGTTGTGATGTTGTATTACCGAGTGGGCCCTCAGGTACCTCTCCATCACACGGGGTGACAAATCCCAGTCTTGATCCATGCCAACTCAACACACACCCTCGGAGATACCTATAGAGCACATTTATAGTCACCCTGTTACGTTGCGACGTTTGATACACAGAAGATACTCATCCGGTGTCACTGAGTTGCATGATCTCATGGAAATAGGAACATATACTTGACATGCAAAAAACAATAGCAATAAACTTACACGATCATATGCTGTGTTTGTTGGAAATATGCCCTAGAGGCAATAATAAATTTTTTATTATTATATTTCCTTATTCATGATAATCTTTTATTATCCATGCAAGAATTGTATCGATTGGAAACTCAAATACATGTGTGGATACATAGACAACACACTGTCCCTATTGAGCCTCAAAGATGGTCAAGGTTTCCTGGGCATAGACAAGTGTTGTCACTTGATAACGGGATCACATCATTAGGAGAATGATGTGATGGACAAGACCCAAACTATGAACGTAGCATATGATCGTGTGAGTTTATTGCTATTGTTTTGTGCATGTCAATGTATCTGTTCCTGTGACCATGAGATCATGCAACTCCCAGACACCGGAGGAATACCTTGTGGGTTATCAAACGTCGCAACGTAACTGGGTGACTATAAAGGTGCTCTACAGGTATCTCCAAAGGTGTCTGTTGGGTTGGCATGGATTAAGACTAGGATTTGTCACTCCGTGTGACGGAGAGGTATCTCGGGGCTTGATAACCCACAAGTATAGGGGATCACAACAGTTTTCGAGGGTAGAGTATTCAACCCAAATTTGTTGATTCGGCACAAGGGGAAGCCAAAGAATATTCTCGAGTATTAGCAGTTGAGTTGTCAATTCAACCACACCTGAAAGACTTAGTATCTGCATGAAAGTATCAGTAGCAAAGTGGTGTGATAGCAACAGTAGCAACGAAAATAGTAGTAGCAGTGACAGCAGTAGCGGCACAGTAACAGTAGCAACAGTGACAGCAGTAGCAGTAACAGTAGAAGAAGTGACAGTAGTAGCGACAAAGTAACGTAGCAAGGACCAGTAGGAAAAGAATCGTAGGCATTGGATCGGTGATGGATAATTATGCCGTATGACATTCATCATGTAACAGTTATAACATGGGGAGATATGTAACTAGCTCCATTTTGTCAATGTAATGTAGGCATGTATTCCGTATGTAGTCATACGTGCTTAGGGAAAAGAACTTGCATGACATCTATTGTCCATCCCTCCCATGGCAGCGGGGTCCTAATGGAAACTACGGGATATTAAGGTTCTCCTTTTAATAGAGAACCGGGACAAAGCATTAGCACTTAGTGAATACATGAACTCCTCATACTATGGTCATTGCCGTGAGTGGTTCCGGCTATTGTCACTCCGGGGTTGCCGGGTCATAACACATAGTAGGTGACTACAACTTGCAAGATAGGATCAAGAACACACATATATTGACGAGAACATAATAGGTTCAGATCTAAAATCATGGCACTCGGGCCCTAGTGACAAGCATTAAGCATGGCAAAGTAGTAGCAACATCAATCTGAGAACATCGTGGATACTAGGGATCAATCCCCATCAAAACTAACTCGATTACATGATAGATCTCATCCAACCCATCACCGTCCAGCAATCCTACGATGAGATTACTCATGAACGGTGAAGAGCATCATGGAATTGGCGATGAAGGAAGGTTGGTGATGACAATGGCGACGATCTCCCCTCTCCGGAGCCCAGAACGGACTCCAGATCTGCCCTCCACAGGAAGAATAGGAGGTGGCGGCGCCTCCGTATCATAAAACGCGATGAACTCTTCTCCTTGATTTTTTTCCGGACGAAAGGGACTTAATAGAGCTGGAGTTGGATGCGGTGGAGCTCCGAGGGGCCCACAAGCCTGCTAGGCGCGGCCAGGGGGGCGCCTGGTGGGCTGGTGGGCTCCTCGCTCCACTCCTCCGGTTGATTCTTGCGCCAGTATTTTTTTATATATTCCACAAAAAATCCTCGTAAATTTCTAGGTCATTCCGAGAAATTTTATTTCTGGCAAAAACAACACCATGGTAATTCTGCTGAAAACAGCGTTAGTCCGGGTTAGTTCCATTCAAATCATGCAAATTAGAGTCCAAAACAAGGGAAAAAGAGTTTGGAAAAGTAGATACGACGGAGACGTATCAGGGCCCACTCGGTAATACAACATCACAATAAACCTTGCAAGAAATGTGACTAAGAAGTTAGTCACGAGATCTTGTATTACGGAACGAGCCAAGAGACTTGCCCGTAACGAGATTGAACTAGGTATAGAGATACCGACGATCGAATCTCGGGCAAGTAACATACCGAAGGACAAAGGGAACAACATACGGGATTAACTGAATCCTTGACATAGAGGTTCAACCGATAGAGATCTTCGAAGAATATGTAGGAGCCAATATGGACATACAGGTCCCGCTATTGGTTATTGACCATGGAGTGTCTCAGGTCATGTCTGCATAGTTCTCGAACCCACAGGGTCTGCACACTTAAGGTTCAGTGACGTTTCAGTATAGTTGAGTTATAGGTGTTAGTGATAGAAGGTTGTTCGGTGTGCCATATGAGATCTTGGGCGTCATGAGGAGCTCCGGAATGGTCCGGAGGTAAAGATTGATATATAGGGAGTCCTCTTTTGGTCACCAGAAAAGTTTCGGGCTCATCGGTAATGTATCGGGAGTGCCGGGAGGGTACCGGGGGACCACCAGGAGGGGTGTGACGACCCAAGAGGCTCATGGGATATGATAGGAGGTGGACTAACCCCTGGTGGGCCAGCCTAAGTCTCTCTCAAGGGCCCATGCAAAAAGGATAAAGGAAAAAGGCAAAAAGGCCAAATTAGGAAGGAGTCCTAATAGGATTCCACCTCCCTTGTGGGAGGTGGATTCCTCCCTTGTGGCTCGGCCGAACCTCCTTGGAGTGGAGGCCAAGGCTTCCTCCTCTCTCCTCCTCCTCCTATATATACTAGAGTTTTTTGAGGGTTTTGGACACAACAATTGCCACGTGCTCCCTCTACTTCTCTCTAGATCTGTTTCTTATCTAGTCTAGTCCAGCAGTGCTTAGGCGAATCCCTGCTGGATTAGTTCAGCACCACCACCACCACGCTGTCGTGCTGGAGAACTCATCTACCTCTCCTCCCCTCTTGTTGGATCAAGAAGGTGGGGATCGTCATCGAGTTGTACGTGTGCTGAACGTGAAGGTGCCGTCCGTACGGCACTAGATCAAGATGGATCGTGATGTGATCACGGGACGGGCTGCGATTTGGATCGCGAAGATGTTCCACTACATCAACCGCGTTATATGCGCTTCAGCTTAGCGATCTACAAGGGTATGTAGATTCACTCTCCCCTCTCATAGATGATCATCACCATGGATAGGTATTTCGTGTGTGCAGGAAATTTTTTGTTTCCCATGCGACGTTCCCCAACAGTGGCTTCATGAGCTAGGTTCATGCGTAGATGATATTTCGAGTAGAACACAAAAGAGTTTGTGGGCATTGATGTTCAATTTTCTGCCCTCCTTAGTCTTTTCTTGATTCGACGGTATTGTTGGATTGAAGCGGCCCGGACCAACTTTACTCGTACGCTTACGAGAGACCGGTTTCATCGACTCACATGCAACTTGTTGCATAAAGTTGACTGGCGGGTGTCTGTTTCTTCAACTTTAGTTGAATTGGATTTGACCGAGGCGGTCCTTGGAGAAGGTAAAATAGCAATTTGCATATCACCGTTGTGCTTTGTGTAAGTAAGATGCGATCATAATAGATATCCATAGCAGCCACGTAAAACATGCAACAACAAATTAGAGGACGTCTAACTTATTTTTGCAGGGTATGCATGTGATGTGATATGGCCAAAGACATGATGTGATATATTGGATGTATGAGATGACCATGTTGTAATAGTTAAATATCAACTTGCACGTCGATGCTACGGCAACCAGCAGGAGCCATAGGGTTGTCTTCAAACTAACGTTTCTGCTTGCAGATGTATTTACTATATCGCTAGGTGGTAGCTTTAGTAGTAATAGCATAGATAGGGCGACAACCTCAATGGCGACACGATGATGGAGATCATGGTGCGGTGCCGGTGACAATGGAGATCATGCCGGTGCTTTGGTGATGGAGATCAAGAAGCACAAGTTCATGGCCATATCATGTCACTTATGATTTGCATGTGATGTTAATCCTTTTATGCACCTTATTTTGCCTAGAACGACGGTAGCATTATAAGGTGATACCTCACTAAAATTTCAAGATAAAATTGTGTTCTCCCCGACTGTGCACCGTTGCGACAGTTCGTCGTTTCGTGACACCACATGATGATCGGGTGTGATAGACTCAATGTTCACATACAACGGGTGCAAAACAGTTGCACATGCGGAACACTTGGGTTAAACTTGACGAGCCTAGCATGTACATACATGGCCTCGGAACACAAGAGACTGAAAGGTCGAACATGAATCATATAGTTGATATGATCAACATGGAGATGTTCACCACTAAAACTATACTCAACTCACGTGATGATCGGACTTGAGTTAGTGGATTTGGATCATGCGCCACTCGAATGACTAGAGGGATGTCTATTTGAGTGGGAGTTGTTAGTAATATGATTAGCTAAACTCACTTATCATGAACATAGTCAAAAGGTCTTTGCAAATTATGTTGTAGCTTGCGATGTAGCTCTACTCGTTTTGATATGTTCCTAGAGAAAATTTAGTTGAAAGATAATAGTAGCAATTATGCGGACTGGGTCCATAAACTGAGGATTGTCCTCATTGCTGCGCAGAAGGCTTATGTACTTAATACAACGCTTGTTGTGCTGAACCTCGAGCGTCGTCTATGGATGTTGCGAACATCTGACATACACGTTTTTGATGACTACGTGATAGTTTAGTGTGTAATGCTTAACGACTTAGAATTGAGGCGCCAAAGACGTTTTGAACGTCAGGAACATATGAGATGTTCCAAGAGATGAAATTGCCATTTCATGCTCGTGCCCTTGTTGAGAGGTATGAGACCTTCGACAAGATTCTTTGTCTACAAAGTAAGGGAGAAAAGCTCAATCGTTGAGCATGTGCTCAGATTGTCTGAGTGCTACAATCGCTTGGATCGAGTGGGAGTTAATCTTCCAGATGAGATAGTGATGGTTCTCGAAAGTCACTGCCACCAAGCTACTAGAGCTTCGTGATGAACTATAACAGATCGGGGATAGATATGATGATCCTTGAGCTATTCACGATATTTGACATCGCGAAAGTAGAAATCAAAAAGGAGCATCAATTGTTGATGGTTAGTAAAACCACTAGTTTCAAGAAGGGCAAGGGCAAGAAGGGATACTTCATGAAACGGCAAACCAGTTGCTTCTCTAGTGAAGAGACCCAAGGTTGAACCCAAACCCGAGACTAAGTGCTTCTGTAATGAGGGTTACAGTCACTGAAGAGGAACTACCCTAGATACCTGGTAGATGAAAAGGCTAGCAAAGTCGACAGAAGTATATTAGATATACATGATATTGATGTGTACTTTACTAGTACTCCTAGTAGCACGAGGGTATTAGATACCGGTTCGGTCCCTAAGTGTTACTTACTCGAAATAAAAGCTACGAAATAAACGGAGACTAGCTAAAGGCGAGGTGACGATATGTGTTGGAAGTGTTTCCAAGGTTGATGTGATCAAACATCGCACACTCCCTCTACCATCGGGATTAGTGTTGAACCTATATAATTGTCATTTGGTCTTTGCATTGAGCATGATATGACTAGATCATGTTTATTGCAATACGATTATTCATTTAAAGAGAATAATGGTTATTCTATTTGCTTGAATAAATACCTTTAATGGTTTATTGAATCTCGATCGTAGTGGTACACATGTTCATAATATTGATGCCAAAAGATAGGAAGTAGTAATGATAATACCACTTACTTGTGGCACTCCCAGTTGAGTTATATTGGTATAAAATGCATGAAGGAGCTCCATGCTGATGGATCTTTGTACTCACTCATTTTTGAAATGTTTAAGACATGCAAACCGTGCCTATTGGTATAAACGCATGAAGAAACTCCATGCGGATGGACCGTTTCGACTCACTTGATTTCGAATCACTTGAGGCATGCAAATCATACCACATGGGCAAGATGACTGAAGGCCTCGCTTTTCTATTGAGATGGAACAAGAAAGTAACTTGTTGGAACTAATACATTTTGATGTGTGCAGTCCAATGAGTGCCGAGGCACGGAGTGGATATCTGATGACCCACAAGTATAGGGGATCAATCTAGTCCTTTCGATAAGTAAGAGTGTCGAACCAAACGAGGAGCAGAAGGCTCTGATAAACGCATTTCAGCAAGGTAATAACTGCAAGCACTGAAAGTCGCGGTAACAAGTGATCGTGTAGCGAGGTGAAACGTAGCAAACAAAGAGTAACAAGTAACAAGTTGTAGCAACGCTGCAGCAAGTGGCCCAATCCCTTTTGTAGCAAGGGACAAGCCTGAACAAAGTCTTATAGGAGGAAAAACGCTCCCGAGGACACACGGAAATTTCTGTCATGCTAGTTTCATCATGTTCATATGATTCACGTTCGTTACTTTGATAGTTTGATATGTGGGTGGACCGGCGCTTGGGTACTGCCCTTACTTGGACAAGCATCCCACTTATGATTAAGCTCTCTCTCAAGCATCCACAACTACAAAAGAAGAATTAAGACAAAGTCTAACCATAGCATTAAACTAGTGGATCCAAATCAGCCCCTCGCGAAGGAGCGCATAAACTGGGGTTTAAGCTTCTGTCACTCCAGCAACCCATCATCTACTTACTACTTCCCAATGGCTTCCTCTAGGCCCAAATATGGTGAAGTGTTATGTAGTCGGCGTCACATAACACCACTAGAGGAAAAACAACATACAACATATCAAAATACCGAACGAATATCAAATTCACATGACTATTATTAACATGACTTATCCCATGTCCTCAGGAACAAAAGTAACTACTCACAAGACATAATCATAATCATGACCAGAGGTGTAATGAATAGCATCAAGGATCTGAACATAAACTCTTCCACCAATTAATCCAACTAGCATCAACTACAAAGAGTAATCAACACTACTAGCAACCTTACAAGTACCAATCGGAGTTGCGAGACGAAGATTGGTTACAAGAGATGAACTAGGGATTGGAGAGGAGATGGTGCTAATGAAGATGTTGATGAAGATGCCTCCCCTTCGACGAGAGGAGTGTTGGTGATGACGATGGCGACGATTCCCCCCTCCGGGTGGGAAATTTCCCTGGTAGGATCGTCCTGCCGGGGCTCTAGATTGGATCTGCTCAAGTTCCGCCCCGTGGCGGCGGCGAAACCACGAAAAAGCCCCCGTCTGATTTTTTCCAGGTCACGACGCATCATATAGCAAAAGAGGGGCGCTAGTGGGCCAGTGGGCTGCCCACAAGCTTGCCCACCGCCACCAGGGGGTGGTGGCAGAGTGGGGGCTTGTGGGGCCCTAGTGGCCCCCCTCCGGTTGTTCTTCCGCCCAGTATTTTTAATATATTCCAGAAAAAATCCACGTAAATTTTCAGGGCATTTGGAGATGTGCAGAATAGTGGACTAGGATTTGCTCCTTTTCCAGTCCAGAATTCCATCTGCCTTAATTCTCCCTCTTCAAATAATACTTGCAAAATAAGAGAGAAAAGGCATAAATATGGTACCACAAGTAATATAACAGCCCAAAAAGCAATAAATGTCAACATGAAAGCATTATGCAAAATGGACGTATCAACTCCCCCAAGCTTAGACCTCGCTTGTCCTCAAGCGAAAACCAAGTTCCATAAACATGTCCACATGTTGAGGGACGAAGGTGTCGATAAAACATAATACGGACATGAGGGCATCATGATCACACATAGAACAACAATATATCGTAAAGGTTCTTATGGGAAAGTTACAATTCCTTCACAAAGCAAAGCATGAAGCAAAAACCTTACCGAGAAGTAACCAACAATAGTCCATAGTCATTGAAGCAATTGCAATTTATCACAACATCAGAAAGAGTAAAATAAGAGCTTGTAAGGCAAACCCACATACTCAATCAGCTCTTTTGTTTTCCACAATTGTTATAACTCACGTGGTACTCATGGCGTCAAAGCTTCAGCTGGACACAGAGGAAGATAGGGGCTTATAGTTTTGCCTCCCAACAGTTTACCTCAAGGGTAAAGTCAACAATAATAAAGCATGAGTACTCAATTCCAAGTTGATATATGAATATAGATCTTTCCCAAGCATGTGACGGTAGCCAAGACAAAGGCAAAAAGGGAATTGGTGATGATCACCATGACCCTTACAAGGGTAAAAAGTAAAGGTACAATATAGGCCCTTCGCAGAGGGAAGCAGAGGTTGTCATGCGCTTTTGAGGTTTGAATGATTGTCCTCTTAGTGCGGAGGAACTTCACTTTATATTGCCCCCTGTGATAAAGAACTTTATTATGCAGTCTGTCGCTTTTATGTCTTCCTCATCAGAGGTTCGTACAAAGCTTATTTTCCACACACTAATAGATCATACATATTAGAGAGCATTTTTATTGCTTGCACCGATGACAACTTACTTGAAGGATCTTATTCAATCCATAGGTAGGTATGGTGGACTCTCATGGCAAAACTGGTTGGAGGTTTATGGATGCACAAGTAGTATCTCTACTTGGTGCGGGAGTTTTGGCTAATATGAGATGGAAGCAATCATCACATGCTAAGGGATCTCTAATCATATAAAATTGTTTGGAACCAAGCAAACACAATTCATTATGTCGTCTTCCTTGTCCAACATCTACTCCTAGGCATGTAATAGTTTGGTGAGTGCTCACAATTGTAAATAGTTTCTAAGATGATATATTTATATGTGAACCTCTCTTTCCTTATTACTTCTTATTAATTGCAACAATGACTGAGGTCTATGTTGATTTATTCTTAACAAGTTTCAATCATCATACGTGTCATAAGTGAAGTTATCACTTTCCATAAGATCGTCCCATGATCTTTCATGCTATCGTTCTTTTCATACTTTTGATCATGTCATAAAGCAAAGCCCTTGACTAAGAAACTCTTTATTATATAGCTCGTAAGCTTGAATACAACGGGGGAGAGACAAAAGCAAAAGACTCAAACTAAAAACTAAAGACTTATTCCTCTAAAAGAAGAAATAAAAACTGAAAAGGAAAGAACTAAAACAAAGGTAAGAGCAAAAGATATAAAGGTGATACGATACGAGGGCAACTCCCCCAAGCTTGGCAGAAGCCAAGGGGATTGCCCATACCAATGCTTAGTTGTCTTCCTTTGGTGGTGATGGTGGTGTTGTTGTCGTAGTCTGATCCTTTGTCTTCCAAGGCATAGGTGCTCCATCATGGCAGGATGAACGAGTCGCCAGAATCCTCAAATCTGTAGCCAACCTTATTGATTTAAATCCGTACTCATACTCACAGTTTTGATTCTTCAGGTCATAGATGTGGCCCTGAAGTTGGTTAACCCTATCGTAGAGCCTGGAGAGGTGTTTCCCAATATCAATGGCATCCATCTTGTGATTGCTAGTGAACTCCGTGATCATCGTGTGGTTGGCGTTGAGTCCACGCTCAACCATCCCTTGGCACTTGAAGATTTGTTGCTCCATTGCTTAGAGCCTTGTCTCCATGCTTCCGGTCTTCTTAGGCCCCTCAACATCACGGATGTGCAACATCCCCTCGCTCATCTTGATAGATTGAGGGTGTCTTAGCACTTTCGTGAGGTAGGGATTGATGACCTTCTCGAAGATCTTGTCCTTAGGAGCGTTTGGGGAAGTCATGATGATCTAGATCTGCGTCAGAAACAAGCTCGAAATGAAAACAAAGGAAAACTACGCGATACAGAGATCAAAACCTTCGGGCGACTATATATTGATTTTTTCTGGGACAGAAGGAGTCCTCCGCAAGAAAACGGAGTCCGGGAGGCACACGAGGTGCCCACAAGCTTGCCCACCGCCACCAGGGGGTGGTGGCGGTGTGGGCCGTTGTGGCTTCCTCGTTTGCTCTCCGGACTGCTTTTTATTTTTCTAATTTTCCAAAAATTCCAAAACTGAGGAAATTTCCTATTGGAAAAGTATCGGAGTCCAATTTCTTGCCGAAACAGATACATCTTCGTTTTCAGGGTCTGAAACAGGCTGATAAACATCCCTTATGTACTCCTCTGGAGTTATGACATTGATGATATTGGTCTCAACATTTATGGGAGTACCAGAGATGTAATGCTTGATTCTTTGCCCATTTACCACTCTAGGAAAATTTCCTTCCGTATTATTGATTTTGATGGCACCGGAACGATATACCTCCTCGACAACATAGGGACCTTCCCATTTAGAAAGAAGCTTGCCTGCAAGGAATCTCAAACGATAATTGTATAGAAAGACATAATCACCTACATTGAACTCTTGTTTCTGTATTCGTTTGTCGTGCCATCTCTTAACCTTTTCCTTGAACAACCTGGCATTCTCATATGCCTGGGCTCTCCATTCATCCAACGAGCTGATATCAAACAACCGCTTCTCACCGGCAAGTTTGAAATCAAAGTTGAGCTCTTTGATTGCCCAATAAGCTTTGTGTTCCAGCTCAAGAGGTAAATGACAGGCCTTACCGTAAACCATTTTATACGGTGACATGCCCATGGGATTCTTATAAGCAGTCCTATAAGCCCACAGTGCATCATCAAGTTTGCTAGACCACTTCTTTCGAGACCTATTGACGGTCTTTTGTAGGATCAACTTGATCTCCCTATTACTCAACTCCACTTGACCACTAGACTGAGGATGATAAGGAGATGCAACTCTATGGTTGACATCATACTTAGCTAGCATCTTGCGGAAAACACCATGAATGAAGTGTGAACCGCCATCAGTCATCAAGTATCTAGGGACTCCAAATCTTGGGAATATGACTTCTTTAAGCATCTTAATAGAGGTGTGGTGATCAGCATTTTTAGTGGGGATAGCTTCTACCCACTTAGTAACGTAATCCACAGCAACTAAGATGTGAGTGTACCCATTGGAACTCGGGAAGGGTCCCATATAATCAAAGCCCCAGACATCAAATGGTTCAATGACAAGTGAATAGTTCATAGGCATCTCTTGACGCCTACTGATGTTCCCTATCCTTTGGCATTCGTCACAAGCCAAGAAAAACTTACGGGCATCCTTGAAGAGAGTGGGCCAATAGAAACCTGATTGCAATACCTTATGGGCAGTTCTATCTCCAGCATGGTGTCCTCCGTAGGCTTCAGAATGACACTTCTGCAAGATCTGTCCCTGTTCATGTTCAGGCACACAACGTCTAATAACACCATCTACTCCTTCCTTATAAAGGTGAGCATCATCCCAAAAGTAGTGTCTCAAATCAAAGAAGAATTTCTTCTTTTGTTGATAGGTGAAACTGGGTGGTATGTATTTGGCTACGATATAGTTTGCATAATCGGCATACCACGGTGCACTAAGTGAAGTGCAGATGACATTTAATTGCTCATCAGGAAAGCTGTCATTAGTAGGTAGTGGGTCATCAAGGACATTCTCTAGCCTAGATAAGTTATCTGCTACAGGGTTATCAGCACCCTTTCGGTCAACGATGTGCAAATCAAATTCCTGTAGCAGGAGAACCCATCTGATCAGCCTAGGCTTAGCGTCCTTCTTCCGCATAAGGTACTTAATAGCAGCATGATCAGAGTGAATAGTGACTTTGGAGTCAACTATGTAAGATCTGAACTTTTCACATGCAAACACGACTGCTAGAAATTCCTTCTCCATAGTGGCATAGTTTCTTTGGGCACTGTCTGCAAGAGGTTGGTAAGAGGGCTAGAAATCTTAGAGAAGTCTTTAATGAACCTTCTATAGAAACCAACATGACCTAAGAATTTCGTATACCTCTGATATCTATGGGGCAAGGCATTTTCTCAATTGCATCAACCTTAGCCTTATCAACTTCAATGCCTCTCTCAGAGATTTTGTGTCCTAAGACGATACCTTCATTAACCATAAAGTGGCACTTCTCCCAATTTAAGATGAGGTTGGTTTCTTCGCATCTCTGTAAGACTCGATCAAGGTTGCTGAGGCAATCATCAAAGGAAGACCCGTAAACGGAGAAGTCATCCATGAAAACCTCGACAATCTTTTCACAAAAGTCAGAGAATATAGCCATCATACATCTTTGGAAGGTGGCAGGTGCATTACATGAGCCAAAAGGCATACGTCTATAGGCAAAGGTACTGAAAGGGTGAAGGTGGTTTTCTCTTGATCAGATTGTGCAACAGGTATTTGCGAGAAACCTGAATAACCATCTAGAAAGCAAAAGTGTGTGTGCTTTGATAGCCTTTCTAGCATTTGGTCGATGAACGACAAAGGATAATGATCTTTCCTGGTTGCCTTGTTCAGTTTCGGGAAGTCTATCACCATTCTATAGCCGGTAATAATCCTTTGTGGGATTAGTTCATCCTTATCATTAGGAACGACGGTGATACCTCCCTTCTTAGGTACGCAATTTACTGGACTTCCCCAATCACTATGAGCAACAGGATAAATGATTCATGCTTCCAGAAGCTTTAATATTTCTTTTCTAACGACCTCTTTCATCTTAGGATTTAATCTCATTTGATGATCAGCAACTGGTTTGAAGACAGGGTCGGTTTTAATCTTGTGCTGACATAGAGTAGGACTAATACCCTTAAGATAATCAAGAGTATATCCAATAGCAGCGCGGTGCTTCCTCAGAGCTTTTAGTAACTTCTTATCTTCGCGCTCTGAGAGGAGAGCACTAATAATGACATGATATATCTCCTTCTCATCAAGATAGGCATACTTAAGAGTATCAGGCAACAGTTTAAGCTCGAACACAGGATCACCCTTTGGTGGGGGAGGATCCCCAAGCAGTTCAACAGGCAGATTATTCTTGAGAATAGGACATTGTTCTAGGACAATTCTATCCATCTCATCTCTCTCCTCCATATGCATATCATTTTCATGCTCAAGCAGATATTGCTCTAAAGGATCCGTAGGAGGTACGGCAATAGAGGCAAGAGCAATGATTTCATCCCTACCAGACGACTCTCTTTCATGGGGTTGTCTTCCAAACTTGGAGAAGTTAAATTCATGAGACACACCCTCGAAACTTACTGTGACAGTCTGCTTAATGCAATGAATGTGAGCATTGACAGTGTTTAGAAAGGGTCTACCGAATATGATGGGACAAAAGCTATCTTGTGCAGTACCAAGGACGAGGAAATCAGTAGGATACTTCGTCTTACCACACAGGACTTATACGTCTCTCACAATTCCCAAAGGGCAGATAGTGTCTCTATTAGCTAGCGTGATAGTGACATCAATGGGTTCTAACTCAGCAGGTGCAATCTCATCTTTGATTTCATCATAGAGAGAACGGGGTATTGCACTAACACTAGCTCCCATATCATATAAACCATGGTAACAGTGATCTCCTATCTTAACAGAAGCAACAGACAGGCCAACTACACGTCCGTGCTTGTCTTTCGCGTGAGGTTTAGCAATTCTAGCGGAGTCCTCACAGAATTTGATAACATGCCCATATATGTCTTCGGCTAAGAGATGTTTGATAATAGCAACACTAGGTTCAACTCTAATCTCCTCAGGGGGTGCAAGTGGTCTAATGTAACCCCTACGTATCACAGTTGGAGCTTTAGAATAATCCTTCATTCTAGCAGGGTATGGTGGTTTCTGAGTGTAAGCACAAGGAACAACAGGATCACTAAAAGCTATGATTTTCTCCTCAACTAGATTGGTTTTGGCTATGTTGCTTTCTACATGAGGATGATATTTAAACCACTTCTCTTTGGGAAGATCAACATGAGAAACAAAAGATTCACATAGAGAAGCTACTATCTCAGAGTCAAGTCCATACTTAGCGTTAAAATCTCTAGAAGTGTTTGTCTCAACAAAAGATTTAACGCAATCAAGCTGGAAATTCATACCTGAGTCCTTACCTTCCTCCAGCTCCCAATCTTCAGAGTTGCGTTTGATTCTCTCCAATAAATTCCACTTGTGATCAATATCCTTCTTCATAAAAGAACCGACACAAGAAGTGTCAAGCATGGTACGATCTTCATGAGAAAGCCGAGCATAAAAGTTTTGAGTGATGATTTCTCTCGAGAGCTCATGATTGGGGCATGAATATAGCATTGATTTAAGCCTCCCCCAAGCTTGAGCTATGCTTTCCCTGTCACGAGGCCAAAATTTATAAATAAAGTTCCGATCACTATGTACTAAATGCATGGGATAGAACTTTTGATGAAATTCCAATTTCAACCGATTGTAGCTCCATGATCCAGTATCATCACATAGACTATACCATGTCAACGCCTTATCCTTCAAAGATAAAGGAAATACTTTCTTCTTTACCTCATCCTCGGACAAACCTGCAAGCTTAAATAAACCACAAACTTCATCTACATAGATTAGATGAAAGTCTCGATGTGAAGATCCATCTCCTGTAAAAGGATTAGCCAGTAGTTTCTCAAGCATACCCAAAGGAATTTCATAAAAGATATTTTCAATAGGTACCTCAGGTTAAGGAGCAACTCCTCGTGCTTCCGTTCGTGGTGAAGATACCCCGAACAAACTCCTCAATGGAAGAGTTTCCATAGTGACAAGTGACAATAAATTTCAGCACAGTACAAAAGTGTTTCCTTACCAAAGGCGCTTCACTCCCTGGCAACGGTGCCAGAAAAGAGTCTTGATGACCCACAAATATAGGGGATAAATCATAGTCCTTTCTATGAGTAAGAGTGTCGAACCCAACGAGGAGCAGAAGGCTCTGATAAACGGATTTCAGCAAGGTAATAACTGCAAGCACTCAAAGTAGCGGTAACAAGTGATTGTGTAGCGAGGTGAAACGTAGCAAGCAAAGAGTAACAAGTAACAAGTAGTAGCAACGCTGCAACAAGTGGCCCAATCCCTTTTGTAGCAAGGGACAAGCCTAAACAAAGTCTTATAGGAGGAAAAACGCTCCCGAGGACACACGGAAATTTCTGTCATGCTAGTTTCATCATGTTCATATGATTCACGTTCGTTACTTTGATAGTTTGATATGTGGGTGGACCGGCGCTTGGGTACTGCCCTTACTTGGACAAGCATCCCACTTATGATTAAACTCTCTCTCAAGCATCCACAACTACAAAAGAAGAATTAAGACAAAGTCTAACCATAGCATTAAACTAGTGGATCCAAATCAGCCCCTCACGAAGCAGCGCATAAACTGGGATTTAAGCTTCTGTCACTCCAGCAACCCATCATCTACTTACTACTTCCCAATGCCTTCCTCTAGGCCCAAATATGGTGAAGTGTTATGTAGTTGACGTTCACATAACACCACTAGAGGAAAAACAACATACATCATATCAAAATACCGAACGAATATCAAATTCACATGACTATTATTAACATGACTTATCCCATGTTCTCAGGAACAAAAGTAACTACTCACAAGACATAATCATAATCATGACCAGAGGTGCAATGAATAGCATCAAGCATCTGAACATAAACTCTTCCACCAAGTAATCCAACTAGGATCAACTACAAAGAGTAATCACACTAGTAGCAACCTTACAAGTACCAATCGGAGTTCCGAGACGAAGATTGGTTACAAGAGATGAACTAGGGTTTGGAGAGGAGATGGTGCTGATGAAGATGTTGATGAAGATGCCTCCCCTCCGACGAGAGGAGTGTTGGTGATGATGATGGCGACGATTCCCCCCTCCGGGAGGGAAATTTCCCCGGCAGGATCGTCCTACCGGAGCTCTAGATTGGATCTGCTCAAGTTTCGCCCCGTGGCGGCGACAAAACCACGAAAAAGCTCCCGTCTGATTTTTTTTCCAAGTCAGGACGCATCATATAGCAAAAGAGGGGGGCTAGTGGGCCAGTGGGCTGCCCACAAGCTTGCCCACCGCCACCAGGGGGTGGTGGCGGAGTGGGGGCTTGTGGGGTCCTCGTGGTTCTCCTCCGGTAGTTCTTCCGCCCAGTATTTTTAATATATTCCAGAAAAAATCCATGTAAATTTTCAGGGCCTTTGGAGATGTGCAGAATAGTGGACTAGGATTTGCTCCTTTTTCTAGTCCAGAATTCCAGCTGCCTGAATTCTCCCTCTTCAAATAATCCTTGCAAAATAAGAGAGAAAAGGCATAAATATGGTACCACAAGTAATATAACAGCCCAAAAAGCAATAAATATCAACATGAAAGCATGATGCAAAATGGACGTATCAATATCGTTATGTTCTTACTTCACTAACGATTTGAGTAGATACATGAGTATTTGTTTGATGAATCACAAGTCTGAAATATTGAAAAGTTCAAGCTATTTCAGAGTGAAGATCGTCGTGACAAGAGGACACAATTTCTAAGATATGATCATAGAGATGAATATCTGAGTTGCGAGTTTGGTACAGAGTTAAGACAATGTGGAAATTGTTTTGCAACTCATGCCACTTGGAGCACCATAGTGTGATGGTGTGTCCAAACGTCATAGCCGCGCCCTATTGGATATAGCGCATACTATGATGTCTCTTATCGAAATACCTCTATCGTGTTGGGTTAGGAATTAGAGACAACCACATTCACTTTAAATAGGGAACCACGTAATTCCGTTGAGATGAGAACATATGAAGTATGGTTTGGAGAAACCTAAGCTGTCATTTCTTAAAAGTTTGGGGCTACGACGCTAATGTGAAAAAGTTTCAGTCTCATAAGCTCGAACCCAAAGCGGATAAATGCATCTTCATAGGATACCCAAAACAGTTGGGTACATCTCCTATGTCTTATCCGGAAGCAAAGTGTTTGTTTCTAGAAACGGATCCTTTCTCGAGGAAAAGTTTCTCTCGAAAGAATCGAGTGGGAGGATGGTGGAAACTTGATGAAGTTATTGAACCGTCACTTCAACCAGTATGTAGCAGGGTGTAGGAAGTTGTTCATGTGGTGCCTACACCAATTGAAGTGGAAGCTGATGCTAGTGATCATGAAGCTTCCGATCAAGTTACTACAAAGCTCGTAGGTCGACAAGGTCACGTACTGCTCCAGAGTGGTACGGTAACCCTTTCTTGAAGGTCATGTTGTTGGACAACAATGATCCTACGAGCTATGGAGAAACGATGGTGGGCCTGGATTCCGACAAATGGTTGGAGGCCATGAAATCCGAGAGAGGATCCATGTATGAAAACAAAGTATAGACTTTGGAAGAACTACTTGATGGTCGTAAGACTATTAAGTACAGATGGATCTTTAAAAGTAAGACAGACGGTGATGGTGAAAAGTCACCATTAAGAAAAGCTCGACTTGTCACACAGATGTTTCCAACAAGTTCAAAGAGTTGACTATGATGAGACTTCCTCACTCGTAACAATGCTAAAAGTCTGTTGGAATTATGTTAGCAGTTGTTGAATTATTTATGAAATCTTGCAGATAGGATGTCAAAACATTGTTTCCTCGACGGTTTCCTTGAGGAAAGGTTGTATGTGATACAACCAGAAGGTTTTGTCGATCCTAAGGATGCTAACAAGTAAGAAAGTTCGAGTGATACTTCTATGGACTGGAGCAAGCATCTCGGAGTTGGAATATACGCTTTGATGAGATGATCAAAGTTTTTGATTTTATATAAAGTTTATGAGAAACTTGTATTTCCAAAGAAGTGAGTGGGAGCACTATAGAATTTCTGATGAGTGTATGTGGTTGATATATTGTTGATCGAAAATGGTGTAGAATTTTTGGAAATCATATAGGGTTGTTTGAAAAATGTTTTTCAAAGGAAAACCTGGATGAAGCTACTTGAACATTGAGCATCAAGATCTATAGAGATAGATCAAGACGCTTGATAAAACTTTCAATGAAATGCATGCCTTGACAAGTTTTTGAAGGAGTTCAAAATAGATCGGCAAAGAAGGGGTTCTTGGCTGTGTTGTAAGGTGCAAATTTGAGTAAGACTCAAAACCCGACCACGGCAGAAGAAAGAGAAAGGACGAAGGTCGTCCCTTAGGCCTTAGCCGTAGGCTCTAAAGTATGCCATGATGTGTACCGCACCTAATGTGTGCCTTGCCATGAGTCTGCCAAGGGGTACAAAGAGTGATCCAGGATTGAATCACTGAACAACGCTCAAAGTTATCCTTACTAACTAGTGGACTAAGGAATTTTTCTTGATTATGGAGGTGATTAAAGAGTTCGTCATAAAGGGTAACGTCGATGCAAGCTTTGACGCTAATCCGGATAACTTTGAGTAGTAAACCGGATTCGTATAGTGGAGCAGTCATTTGCAATAGTTCCAAATGGCGCGTAGTAGCAACATCTATAGGATGACATAGAGATTTGTAAAGCACACACAGATCTGAAAGGTTCGGACCAATCGACTGAAAACCTCTCTCACAAGCAAGATATGATCAAACCCCATAACTGTATGGGTGTTAGGTTCATTGCAATCACGTAGTGATGTGAACTAGATTATTGACTCTAGTGCAAGTGGGAGACTGTTGGAAATATGCCCTAGAGGCAATAATAAATTGGTTATTATTATATTTCCTTATTCATGATAATCATTTATTATCCATGCTAGAATTGCATTGATTGGAAACTCAAATACATGTGTCGATGCATAGACAACACACTGTCCCTAGTGAGCTTCTAGTTGACTAGATCGTTGATCAAAGATGGTCAAGGTTTCCTGGCCATAGACAAGTGTTTTCACTTGATAACGAGATCACATCATTAGGAGAATGATGTGTAACACCCCAAAAACCGGGTTATCGATTTTTGTACTGTTATTCCTTCCTAGCTTTTCTCTCCATGTTTTTTCCTATGGAATTTGGCAAATGACCAGGTGAACCTAGTCTATCCTCAACCTCTCCATGCTTTCCCATATCCTTGTGCCCTCTTGTTCTTGCTGAATAAACCCCGACCCCCCCTTTTGAAATCCCTAGCTCCGAAGTATTGGAACTGGGAATCCTGTCTTTGTGTTTTCAAAGGAGCCATCATTTCCCTTGCTCTGTTGATCCCCCAAGTCTTCCAAGAGATCATCATTCGCTCATAGACCCCAGATGTGCAAAAATATTGCCAAGCCATATGCAATATTTCCCCTTTTGAATTAATTCCTGCTTCTACTTGTCTGAGGAATTAAATCTTGGAAAATAGCTATCCATCTCCAATTCTCATGATATCTTGTAGAGATATTCTTTGTGATCCTATGAAGCTCCCATAAAATATTGGCCATCATAGAATAAAGGAAAATTTCATTTTCCTATTTTACGCCAATATAGCATTTTGGGGCCTTTCCAAAGGAACTACCATTTTGGTAGCCAGTAAAAATCTCAAATAATTTGTGAAGCCTATCATATCCATATTATCATCATTTCCATCAAAAGATCAAGTTCCCCAGTTCAACAATTGAGCACAATATCCCTTTGCAAACTCTGTCCAGATCTTCTGTTTGCAAAGGAAGTGCTTGATTCCTTGTTCCCCTTGAGTTGAAATTTTTCAGAGCGGTTCATCATGTTAAATCATCCTTGTCCACCAACATTTAGCCCATTTCATCATACTATTCTTCCCCAGAAAATTAATTAAGATTCTGTCTAGATTGGAGCATTGTGAAGGAAGTACCATTTGTGTTTGTGAAAATGGTATGAATCTTTGCCAGCATCTTCATATGTCTAATTCATGAGTCTCCCCCAAATTTCAGCCATTTCCATTTAGCCAATTGACCCCCGCATCATCTTTTCAATTCTGTTCAGTATGCCAAGTTACAAAGGAAGTGCCCCATAGACTTATTGGATTGTGCTGCATTTTGGCTAGTATAGTGACCTTAGTGAGTGGTCAACCTCAGCCAAATATCATGCCAATAGGTGCACTCTGGTGGTGACAACACATCACAAACACCTTGTTGTTGGGGACTATTTGACCTTGGTGTGATCACCTCATTGCTCCCGAGGGGTGTGTGTCGTGTCATTTCACCTCAGCACAGTGTGTAGATAAGCTTAGACAAGGTTTGCCAACTTGAGGGGCAAGGCAAGGCCATGGCCACGTGGTGACCATGGGCAGAGCATGCCAAAACAGAGATCTGTGCGTTCGAGTTGATGTAAGCTCGATCATAGTGGATTCTATCTTGTCTTGAGGTGTCGACAAGATCACCACTGCTCTCCCGCACACTCTAGAGCTCTCTCCCCCTCGATTCCTTGCCAAGGAAGATGCGACCATGGTCCCGAAGCTTTGGCCACCATTGTAGAGCTTCGGCCACCACCGCAAATCTTCCTCGTGAGGGTATTTAAGCGTGCCCCGAGCCCCTCTTGTCAAGCAGCAAGCTCCCGCAGTCCCTTTCCCCCTCCTAGTTGAGCTTCTGGAGCTCTCCACCTCATCAATGGCGGAACCTCCCGTGGGACCCCCATGGCGATGATAGCTCCAGAGTGCTCCCCCTCTCCCCTCTCTTCGGTCAGAGCTCCTCCTAGCAGTGGGGAAGCCGCCGCCGCCCTCCACTTCTCCAGGGAAGCCTCGAGGCACCGGCGCCACGGGCGCACGTCGACCACCGCGACTCCTCTCGCCGTCGTGGTGCTGTGGGTCGCCTCCGGCCACCCTGATACCACCCTCGGGCGCGGCGAGGGGCACCCGACCCCTCGGCCTGCTGGCCGGAGCTCCCGCGGCTGCCAGTCGCCGGCTGGCCAGCGGTCGATCTTCTCTGCCCCAGCAGTGAGAGGTAGGAGAAGGCATCGGGCAGGAGAGAGGGAAGGAGAGGAGAGGAGAGAGAAAGAGGGGTGAGCCCCGGGTGTAAGTGAGAGAGAGGAAGTCAACCCCCGGGCCCGCGCATTTTAAGTGGAAGCGCATTTCGAAGAATATGTTTTCTCCGTTGGAAAGCGTATTCTGGCCGAGGGCGCGTTCGGTTTCAGCCCCAGGGACCTGTTTATAGTTATTCTTTTTACAGATTGGTCCATGGTGCTCTAACGAGCGTATCTCCGCAACCGTAGCTCTGATTGAGGTAAAACCAGCGCCCACGTCTTCGTCTCGTCAAGTCCGTTTTGATAGTATCATTTTCATAAGATATTTGCATAGTAGAAATGACCATTTTGCCCTTGCCTTTATTTGAGCCTCCTGCTACGGCGACAGAAATCTTTTATCATCTCTTGAGCTTGCGTTGGTTTTTCCCTTGAAGAGGAAAGGGCGATGCAGCACAGGAGCAGTAAGTATTTCCCTCAGTTTGAGAACCAATCTATCAATCCAGTAGGAGAATCTCGTCAAGTCCAGAGTACGTGCACAAACACAAAAGAGCTCGCACCCAACGCTATAAAGGGGTTGTCAATCCCTTCAAGATTGATTGCCAAGTGAGATCTGAAGGCGGAAAGTGCAACGAAGAAAAAGTGTAAGGCTGAAAATATGGTGTGAAGTAGACCCGGGGGCCATAGTGTTCACTAGAGGCTTCTCTCAAAATAGCAAATATTACGGTGGATGAACAAATTACTGTCGAGCAATTGATAGAACCGCGCAAAGTCATGACGATATCTAAGGCAATGATCATACATATAGACATCACGTCCAAGACAAGTAGACCGATACTTTCTGCATCTACTACTATTACTCCACACATCGACCGCTACCCAGCATGCATCTAGTGTATTGAGTTCATGATGAACAGAGTAACGCCTTAAGCAAGATGACATGATGTAGAGGGATAAACTCAAACCAATGAAGAAAACCCCATCGTTTTACCCGTGATGGCAACAACAAGATGCATGCCTCGCTACCCCTTCTATCACTGGGTGAGGTCACTGCATGGTATGAACCCAAAACCAAGCACTTCTCCCATTGCAAGAATCATAGATCAAGCTGGCCAAGCAAAACCCACAACTCGAAGAGAATTACAAGGATATGAAATCATGCATAAGAGAGATCAGAAGAAACTCAAATAAGATTCATAGATAATCTGATCATAAATCCACAATTCATCGGATCTCGACAAACACACCACAAAAGAAGATTACATCGGATAGATCTCCATGAAGATCATGGAGAACTTTGTATTGAAGATCCAAGAGTGAGAAGAAGCCATCTAGCTACTAGCTATGGACCCGTAGGTCTATGGTGAACTACTCACGCATCATCGGAGAGGTCATGGTGTTGATGAAGAAGCCCTCCGTATCCGAATCCCCCCTCCGGCAGGGCACCAGAATGTGCCCCGGATGGGATCTTGCGGAGGCAGAAGCTTGCGGCGGCGGAAAAGTACTTTCGATGATCTCCTGATTTTTTCTGGAATTATTAGGAATATATAGGCAAAAGACCTAGGGTAGAGGTGGCCCAGGGAGCCCACAAGCCTGGGAGGCGCGGGCCCCGTGGCCGCGGCTGGGGGGCTTGTGGGGTCCCTGGTGGTCCCCTGCCTTGGTTCTCAAGTTTCCCGATCTTCTTCTGTTTCGGAAAAAATCTTTTTGGAAGTTTCGTTCCGTTTGGACTCCGTTTAAAATCCTCCTCTGAAAGGGGTCAAAAACACGGAAGAAACAGGAACTGGCACTTGGCACTGAGTTAATAGGTTAGTCCCAAAATATATAAAGGCATACAAAATATCCAAAGTTTGGCAGGATAATAGCATGAAACCATCAAAAAATATAGATACGTTGGAGACGTATCAAGCATCCCAAGCTTAACTGGTGCTCGTCCTCGAGTAGGGAAGTGATAAAGACTGAATTTTTGATGTGGAATGCTATCTAGCATAGTTGTTCTTTGCAACTTCTTTCGTGTGACATGAATGTTCAGATCCGTAAGATTCAAAACAACAGTTTTCTATTGACATGAAAACAATAATACTTCAAGCAAACTAGCAAGGTAATCATGAACTTTCGAAATGACAAGGCCAAAGAAAGTTATCCCTACAAAATCATATAGTCTGGCTATGCTCCATCATCCCCACACAACTAATTTAAATCATGCACAACCCCGGTATTGGCCAAGTAATTGTTTTCGCACTCTTACTTTGTCAAATCTTTTTTAACTATCACGCAATACATGAGCGAGAGCCATGGATATAGCACTATAAGTGGAATAGAGTATGGTGGTGGTTGTGAGACAAAAAGGGAGGAGATGGTCACATTGACCTTGCGTACCAAAGGGCTATGGAGATGCCCATTAATAGATATCAATGTGAATGAGTAGGGATTGCCATACAAAGGATGCACTAGAGCTATAAGTATGTGAAATCTCAAAAGGAGAACTAGTGGGTGTGCATCCAACTTGCTTGCTCACGAAGACCTAGGGCAATTTTGAGGAAGTCCATCATTGGAATATACAAGCCAAGTTATATAATGAAGATTCCCCCTAGCATATGGTGGTGACGAAACGAGAGTCTCTCAATCATGAAGAACATGGTGCTATAATGAAGCACAAGTGTGGAAAAAGATAGTAGCATTGTCCCTTCTCTCTTTTTCTCTTTTTTTATTTGGGCTCTTGGGCCTCTCTTTTTTTCTCTTTTTTTATTTGGGCTCTTTGTCCTCTTCTTTTTTCTTTTTTTATTTCCTCACATGGGACAATGCTATAATAATGATAATCGTCACACTTTTATTTACTCACAACTCAAAGCTCAGAACTATGATGACTCTATAGGAAATGCCTCCGGCAGTGTACCGGGATGTGCAACGATCTAGCTTGGCGTATGACGTTGAAACATCTCGCTAGCTATCTTACAATCATGCAATGGCAATATGAGAGTGACGGCACAAGTCATGAGACAGAACGGTGGGAGTTGCATGGCTATATATCTCGGAATAGCTATGAAAATGCCATAGTAGGTAGGTATGGTGGCTGTTTTGAGGAAGGCATATGGTGGGTTTGTGTACCGGAGAGAATTGCGCGGCACTAGAGAGGCTAGCAATGGTGGAAGGTGAAAGTGCATCGATACCATGGACTCACATTAGTCATGAAGAACTCACATACTTGTTGTGAAAGTTTTTATTAGTAATCGAAACAAAGTGCTAAACGCATACTCCTAGGGGAAGAGTTGGTAGGTGTTAACCATCGCGCGATCCCGACCGCAACACAAAGGATGACAATCAATAGATAAATTATGCTCCGACTTCCTAACATAGCGGTTCACCATATGTGCATGCTACGGGAATCACTAACTTCAACACAAGTATTTCTAGATTCACAACACCCTACTAACATAACTCTTAATATTACCAAATCCACGTCTCAAAACTAATTGAGAGGAATCAAACTTCTCTTTCTACTCAATGCACATGAAGATGGAGGTTTTGTATCCTCTTTTGGTACCTATCACCTTTGGGGACTACTTTCATAGCACAAGCCAACTACCAAGTCACGCACCGCCGTGCTCTAAAAGATCTAAGTGAAGCACATAGAGCAAAATTATCTAGCTCAAAAGATATAAGTGAAGCACTATGAGCATTCTAGCAAAATCACGATGAGTGCATGTATCTCTCAAAGGGTGTGCATCAAGTATGATTGTGACACAACAAAAAAAAGACTCCTACGATACAAGATGCTCCAAGCAACACACATATCATGTGGTGAATAAAAATATAGCTCCAAGTAATGTTACCGATGGATTGAAGACGAAAGAGGGGACGCCTTCCCGGGGCATCCCCTAGCTTAGGCTTTTTGGTGTCCTTGAATTTGGCTTGGGATGCCTTGGGCATCCCCAAGCTTGAGCTCTTTCCACTGCTTATCTCTTTGTCCATGAGAACATCACCCAAAACTTGAAAACTTCACAACACAAAACTTAAATAGAAACTCGTGATAGCATTAGCGCAAGAAAACAAACTACCACCTCTTTAGGTACTGTAGCAATCTTGATTTCTATTTATATTGGTGTTAGATTACTGTATTCTCAGTTTTCCATGGCTAGTACCCCCGATACTATCCATAGTTTCATCAAAACAAGTAACCAACTCAACAAAAACAGAATCTGTCAAAAGCAGACCAGTGTGTAGCAATATGTATACTTCGTATACTTCTGGTACCTCACAAATTCTGAAAAATTACGACTGCCTGGGAAAAAGGCATATCAACCAGCAGCAAAAAGAATCAACTCAAAAGCTCTTTCTGAATAAAAATAAAAAATAATCTCGTGAGCGAAAAGTTTATGTCTTTTTCCAGCAGGATCAAACAACCATCACCAAGACTAGTCATAAAGGTTTTGCTTGGCTCAAACACAAAATACACAATCACAACATAATTATGATAGTGTGGACGCAACAAAACAGAAAGAAAAAGATAAATTCATTGGGTTGCCTCCCAACAAGCGCTATTGTTTAACGCCCTTAGCTAGGCATAAGGTGATGGAATCATGTATCGTCGTCTTTGGTGCTCAAACCATAAGTAGCCCTCATCATGGATTCATAAGGCAATCTTATTTTCTTTCTAGGAAAGTTCTCCATGTCCTTCTTTAAAGAAAATTGAAATCTGATATTCCCTTCCTTCATATCGACGATAGCACCGATAGTCCTTAAGAAAGGTCTACCAAGAATAATAGAATCCGCAAGATGCAAATTAAGAGAACACTCCTCAATCTTATTAAAACCCAGGACATCACATAAAGACTTTGGAATCGCGGAAACACTAGCACCCAAATCACACAAAGCATTTCATTCATAGTTTTTGATTTTGATTTTGCTAGTAGGTTCCCACTCATCATTAAGATTTCTAGGGATAGAGACTTCCAATTCAAGTTTCTCTTCAAGAGATTTTATCATAGCTTCGACGATATAATCAGTAAAGACCTTGTTTTGGCTATAAGCGTGTGGAGAGTTTAGCATGGATTGCATCAAGGGAATGAATTCAATCAAGGAGCAACTATCATAATTGAATTCCTTGAAATCCAAAGTAGTAATTTCATTACTACTCAAAGTTTTAATATCTTCTACTCCACTTTCAATGCGTTTAGCATCAAGATAGATGGACTCTGAATCATTGGGGCGTTTTTCAACCAAGGTGGATTCATATCTAGCCCCATCATCATTAGGTTTGACACAAGAAAACAAAGATTGAATCGGAGTCACACCAAGCACTTTAAGATCTTCGTGATTCTTATCACGAGAACACGCCTTTTTAAGCCATTCATGTCTAGCACGAATTTGGGCGGTTCTTTCTTTGCTCTCACTCATGGAAACACACATAGCTTTCAAAGTTTCATCCATATTGATCTTGGGAGGAGCACATCTAACTTACAAAGCATCAATATCACTAGACATTCTATCAACGCACCTAGCCAAATCGTCAATTTTGAGTAGTGTTTCCTCTATGGACGCATTGAAAATCTTTTGTGAGTTAATAAACTCTTTGATATTACTCTCTAGATCAGAGGGTAATCTATTGTAATTTCCATGAGTATTGTTGTAGGAGTTGCCAAAGTTATTAGAGGAGTTACTAGGAAAAGGCCTAGGAACATAGTTCCCTCTAAAAGCATTGTTGTTGCCAAAATTATTTGTACCAACAAAATTAACGTCCAAGCTAGCGTTGCTACTCTCAATCAAGGAAGACAAGGGCATATCATTAGGATCTAAAGGAGCACTTCTACTAGCAACCAAATTCATTAACTCATCCATCTTAGCACTCAACGAGTTAATTTCTTCTATAGCGTGTACCTTCTTACTAGTAGGTGACCTTTCAGTGTGCCACTTAGAGTAGTTCGTCATGATATTATCTAGGAGTTTTGTGGCTTCTCCTAACGTGATTTCCATGAACGTTCCACCGGAGGCAGAGTCCAAGATGTTTCTAGAAGCGAAATTCAAGCCAGCGTAGAAGATTTGTATAATCATCCAAAGACTCAAGCCATGAGCGGGACAATTTCTAATCATCAATTTCATCGTCTCCCAAGATTGTGCAACATGTTCAGGATCAAGTTGCTTAAAATTCATGATATCATTACGGAGAGAGATAATCTTAGCCCGCGAAAAATACTTGGATATGTAAGCATCTTTGCACTTATTCCAAGAATCAATACTATTTTTGGGCAAAGATGAGAACCAAGTTTTTGCTCGATCTCGCAACGAGAAACGAAAAAGCTTCAATTTAATCACATCATTATCCACATCTTTCTTCTTTTGCATATCGCAAAGCTCATTGAAGGTATTAAGATGGGATGCGGCCTCTTCACTAGGAAGGCCGGAGAATTGGTCTTTCATAACAAGATTTAGCAAAGCGGCATTGATTTCGTATGACTCTGCACTAGTGGTGGGAGAAATCGGAGTACTAATAAAATCATTATTATTAGTATTCGAGAAGTCACAAAGTTTGGTGTTTTCAGTCATGGTGACTTCAGCAAGCAAGCAAGCACACAACCGAACAAAGAGCAAGCGAGAGAAAAGGGCAAACGAAAAAGGCAAACAAAAAAGGCAAATATTTTTTCGTAAATTTTTATTTTTCATAAGTGGGGGAGAGGAAAACGAAAGGCAAAAAAGGTGAATGCAAGAGATGAGTTTGCGACACTTACTTGGATGAGTTCTTGACTTGATCCTCCCCGGCAACGGCGCCAGAAATTGGCACGTCGACGGGAGACTATTCATGACTTGATCCTCCCCGACAACGGCGCCAGAAATTCTTCTGCTACGGCGACATAAATCTTCTGTCGTCTCTTGAGCTTGCGTTGGTTTTTTCCTTTGAAGAGGAAAGGGCGATGCAGCACACAAGCAGTAAGTATTTCCCTCAGTGTGAGAACCAAGGTATCAATCTAGTAGGAGAATCTCGTCAAGTCCAGAGTACCTGCACAGACACAAAAGAGCTTGCACCCAACGCTATAAAGGGGTTGTCAATCCCTTCAAGATTGATTCAAAGTGAGATATGAAGGCGGAAAGTGAAACGAAGAAAAAGTGTAAGGCTGAAAATATGGTGTGGAGTAGATCCGGGGGCCATAGAGTTCACTAGAGGCTTATCTCAAAATAGCAAATATTACGGTGGGTGAACAAATTACTGTCGAGCAATTGATAGAACCGCGCAAAGTCATGACGATATCTAAGGCAATGATCATACATATAGGCATCACGTCCGAGACAAGTAGACCGATACTTTCTGCATCTACTACTATTACTCCACACATCGACCGCTATCCAGCATGCATCTAGTGTATTGAGTTCATGACAAACAGAGTAACGCCTTAAGCAAGATGACATGATGTAGAGGGATAAACTCAAACCAATGATGAAAACCCCATCTTTTTACCCTTGATGGCAATCCAAGAGACATGCGTGCCTCGCTACCCCTTCTGTCATTGGGTGAGGTCATCGCACGGTATGAACCCAAAACCAAGCACTTCTCCCATTGCAAGAATCATAGATCAAGCTAGCCAAACAAAACCCACAACTCGAAGAGAATTACAAGGATATGAAATCATGCATAAGAGAGATCAGAAGAAACTCAAATAAGATTCATAGATAATCTGATCATAAATCCACAATTCATCGAATCTCGACAAACATACCGCAAAAGAAGATTACATCGGATAGATCTCCATGAAGATCATGGAGAACTTTGTATTGAAAATCCAAGAGAGAGAAGAAGCCATCTAGCTACTAGCTATGGACCCGCAGGTCTATGGTGAACTACTCACGCATCATCGGAGAGGTCATGGTGTTGATGAAGAAGCCCTACATATCCAAATCCCCCTCCGGCAGGGCACCAGAACGTGCCCCAGATGGGATCTTGCGGAGACAGAAGCTTGCGGCGGTGGAAAAGTACTTTCGACGATCTCCTGATTTTCTTTGGAATTATTGGGAATATATAGGCGAAAGACCTAGGGCAGAGGTGGCCCAGGGAGCCCACAAGTCTGGGAGGCACGACCCCCCTGGTCGCGGCTAGGGGGCTTGTGGGGTCCCTGGTGGTCCCCTGCCTTGGTTCTCAAGTTTCCCGATCTTCTTCTGTTTCGGAAAAAATCTTTTTGGAAGTTTCGTTCCGTTTGGACTCCATTTAAAATCCTCCTGTGGAAGGGGTCAAAAACACGGAAAAAACAGGAACTGGCACTTGGCACTGAGTTAATAGGTTAGTCCCAAAAGATATAAAAGGCATACAAAACATCCAAAGTTTGGCAGGATAATAGCATGAAACCATAAAAAATTATAGATACGTTGGAGACGTATCACCTCCCGAGAGGGAAACCCTCTTCGACAAAGCTTTTTGATGTGTTATTGCGCTTCTTCCCAGAGTATTCGTCGACCCCCAGGCAAGCGAACCTCTTACCATGAGCTCTGGACTTGCGTGATGACGTTGCTTGCACTTTGTGTGTTCATCTGTATCAGTTGTTAGCCTGCATTTGCATATAACTGTGATGACATTAATAATAGTTCCTAGTACTACTTATCATCCAACATATGCCCTCAGATGTTGCTCTTGCATATTTAAATTTACTTGTGTCTGAATGTATAGTGATGTGTTGTGTGTGACTCTGACGAACCCTTGCTCGCATTTTCTTCAATAATGGCACCATGCCTGAGTCTGTGCTGTTTCCGGCCGTCCGTGGTGGATGCCAATTTTATATTTCTTTTGTCAGCAGTTGTCCCGTGTTCTGCGCTGCTTTTCGGCCATCGTGGGCAACTGTTGTATTTCTCTCCGTGGCGGTGACCCTATGCTCTGAGTTGTGCTTCGGCCGTCTTAGGGAACTGCTACTTTCTTCTTATCAATACCGCCTCATGCTCTGAGCTGCTTTCCAGCCGTCTTGAGTCAGAGTTGAGTTATTCCGGTAACGTCCCAGATCTGTGTTGTAAAGACCATTCTGGTGACTACCGATTTATTTGCTGATTTTATGCGAGGGTTCCGAAGGTCCCACCTACAGTTATAATTGGTAAAGTAATAGTTTGCTATTTATATTATACTGTTGAGATTACTGTATGTAATTACTTTGTGTTTTATCCGAAAATTTATGAATGTAGTTTAACAGTAGTGGCTAGAGATTATCGGATTGCGGTGACATCGGAGTGTCAGTTATGACATACATACTATTCGGAGATAAAATACCTAGTTGGTTGATCAGAGTCACCTGTCTGGGCCCATCCGCACAACCACCTCTTGTCGTTATGGGACGGCATTGACTTGAGTTGTTCACGTGATCGCTCTCATCGGTACCTCCAAAGAGGGAGGGTTATGCACGCGTGCTACCCTGATCAGGTAGGCGGTGATAACCCTGTGAGCTAGTTGAGTTGTTTGTGCCGGCGTCCCCGGTTGGGACAGTTTTGTTGGCCACGACGGTGGCAGGTGTCATGAGGACACAGGGCCACCCAGGGCAAGACTCCAGAAGGGAGTGGTTGCTGGTGGTACGTTGAGAGACTCACGGGTCGGGAAAGTTTTGTTGGAGTAATGCTGGTCCACCCGAATGGGATCACGAGGTCAGTGCTCCAGAGTGTGGGTAAAGTGTGCAACCTTTGCAGAGTGTAAAACCTATTCGAATAGCCGAGTCCACGGTAATGGATAGCCCGACGAGACCTCAGGAGATGGTCAACCATATTGATGTTAATGATGAAAGAACTCGTCTCGTGTGAACATCAGAGGATGTTGATAACTTGATGTGTTAGCCAAGGGAAGGCTACATGATGAATGGTCAGATGACCGTGTCATGTGATCCGTTCAGATTGGATTACGAGTATTTCGAGGGTTGTGGTATAACCCCAAAGAGAGTAAGTTAATATTTGGTGACACTAAGATGGTTAAGTAATTGTTGTGATCCTTGCCATGCTAGTGTAGTAGATTACATGTTTAGTCCATGTCATGCTATGCTTGATATATATTTTCTGTTAATTCCATGCTATGCTTAGAATAGCTATTATATAATCAGTGCGCTTGCTTTGTTATCTGCTTGTTTGGATGCCATGTATTTGGTTGTCTTGCGAGTACATTCAAAGTACTCACCTGGCCTTGCACGTGGCCAGTTGCAGGAGAAGACTCGTTGTGCTAGATCGTAACCAAGCCAGTCCTACGAGTTATGGAGCCCAACCACGGACGTCATTGCCGATGTATCAAGACCTCTGCTGTCATTTAGCTAGCCTTGGAGTCATGTAATATTGTTGTAAGCAACATTATTGTAACACTCCATCATATTAATAAAGCCATCTTTGCCTAGAATTTCTGTATCATGCTCTTGACGTGCGTCCGGTCCTATCCTGGGGACGGACGTGTGTCGGCGCTCTATTGGGGCGCCACATGATGTGATGGACAAGACCCAAACTATGAACGTAACATATGATTGTGTCAGTTTATTGCTATTGTTTTGTGCATGTCAATTTATCTGTTCGTGTGACCATGAAATCATGCAACTCATGGACACCGGAGGAATACCTTGTGGGTTATCAAACGTTGCAATGTAACTGGGTGACTATAAAGGTGCTCTACAGGTATCTCCAATTGTGTCTGTTGGGTCGGCATGGATCAAGACTGGGATTTGTCACTTCGTGTGACGGAGAGGTATCTCGGGGCCCACTTGGTAATACAACATCACAATAATCCTTGCAAGCAGTGTGACTAAGAAGTTAGTCACGGGATCTTGTATTACAGAACGAGTAAAGGGACTTGCCGGTAACGAGATTGAACTAGGTATAGAGATACCGATGATCGAATCTCGGGCAAGTAACATACCGAAGAAAAAGGGACCAACATACAGGATTAACTGAATCCTTGACATAGAGGTTCAACCGATAGAGATCTTCGTAGAATATGTAGGAGGCAATATGGACATCCAGGTCCCGCTATTGGTTATTGACCGGGGAGTGTCTCAGGTCATGTCTGCATAGTTCTCGACCCCGCAGGGTCTGCACACTTAAGGGTCGGTGACGTTTCGGTATAGTTGAGTTATGGTGTTAGTAACCGAAGGTTGTTCGGAGTCCCAGATGAGATCCTGGAAGTCACAAGGAGCTCCGGAATGGTCCCGAGGTAAAGATTGATATATAGGAAGTCCTGTTTTGGTCACCAGAAAAGTGTCGGGCTCATCGGTAATGTATCAGGAGTGCCGCGAGGGTACCGGGGGACCATCGGGAGGGGTGTGACGACCCAAGAGGCTCATGGGCTATGAGAGGAGGTGGACCATCCCCTGGTGGGCTGGCCTAAGTCTCACTCAAGGCCCCATGCGAAAAGGATAAAGAAAAACGCAAAAAGGCCAAATTAGGAAGGAGTCCTAATAGGATTCCACCTCCCTTGTGGGAGGTGGATTCCTCCGTTGTGGCTCGGCTGAACCTCCTTGGAGTGGAGGCCAAGTCTGCCTACTCTCCCCTACTCTCCCCTACTCCTCCTATATATGCTAGAGGTTTTTTTAGGGTTTTGGACACAACAATTGCCATGTGTTCCCTCTACTTCTCTCTAGATATGTTTCTCCTCTAGTCTAGTTCGGTGGTGCTTAGGCGAAGCCCTGCTGGATTAGTTCACCACCACCACCACCACGCTGCCGTGCTGGAGAACTCGTCTACCTCTCCGCCCCTCTTGATGGATCAAGAAGGCGGGGGTCGTCATCGAGCTATACGTGTGCTGGACGTGGAGGTGTCGTCTGTTCGACACTAGATCGAGATGGATCGTGATGTGATCGCGGGACGGGCTGCGATTTGGATCGTGAAGATGTTCGACTACATCAACCGCATTATATGCTTCCTCTTAGAGATCTACAAGGGTATGTAGATTCACTCTCCCCTCTCATAGATGATCATCACCATGGATAGGTATTGCGTGTGCGCATGATTTTTTTTGTTTCCCATGCGACGTTCCCCAACAATGTTCATAGTTTGGGTCTTGTCCATCACATCATTCTCCTAATGATGTGATCCCATTATCTAATGACAACTCATGCCTATGTCTAGGAAACCTTGACCATCTTTAATCAACAAGCTAGTCCATTACAGGCTCGCTAGGGATAGTGTGTTGTCCATGTATCCACACATGTATTAGAGTTTCCATTCAATACAAATCTAGTATGGATAATAAACGATTATCATGAACAAGTAAATATAATAAAAGCTACTTTAATATTGCCTCTAGGGGCATATTTCCAACAGTCTCCCACTTGCACTAGAGTCAATAGTCTAGCTCACAACACTATGTAATTTACATTGTAATGAATCTAACACCCATAAAGTTCTAGTGTTGATCATGCTTCGCTCGTGGAAGAGGCTTTGTCAACGGCTCTCCAACATTCAGATCCGTGAGCACTTTGCAAATGTTTATGTCCTCCTCCTTGATGTAATCACATATGTAATTGAAGCATTGCTTTATGTGGCTGGTCCTCTGATACGTCTCCAATGTATCTACTTTTCCAAACTCTTTCCCCCTTGTTTTGGACTCTAATTTGCATGATTTGAATGGAACTATCCCGGATTGACGTTGTTTTCAGCAGAATTGTCTTGGTGTTATTTTTGTGCGGAAATAAAAGTTCTCGGATTGATATGAAAATTTATGGAGATTATTTTTGGATTTAATAAAAAATACTGGCGAAAGAATCTACCGGAGAGGGGCCTCCCCCAGGCCACAAGCCTGCAGGGTGCCCCCCTAGACCGCGCTCCCAAGCTTGTGGGGCCCCTGAGGCTCCCCGGACCTCATTTCCACTCCTATATATTTCTATATTTCTCGGAAAAAATCAAGGATAAGAAATAATCACGTTTTACGATATGAAACCACCGCCATCTCCTGTTCTTCCTCGGGAGGGCAGATGTGGAGTCTGATTTGGGCTCCGGAGAGGGGAAATCGACACCATCGTCATCACCAACCATCCTTCATCACTAATTTCATGATGTTCTCCGTTGTTCGTGAATAATTCCATCGTAGGCTTGCTGTACGGTGATGGGTTGGATGAGACTATCATGTAATCGAGTTAGATTTATTAGGGTTTGATCCCTAGTACCTATTATGTTTTGAGATTGATGTTGCTATGACTATGCTATGCTTAATGCTTGTCACTAGGGCTCGAGTGCCATGATTTCAGATCTGAACGTATTATGTTTTCATGAATATATATGTGTTCTTGATCCTATCTTGCAAGTTGTAGACACCTATTACAAGTTATGATCCTCATCCCCAGGGTGACAATAACTGGGATTCTTTTCGGTGATTACCGTAGTTTGAGAAGTTCATATATTCACTAAGTGTTAAAGCTTTGGTCCGGTTCTCTATTAAAAGGAGGCCTTAATATACCTTAGTTTCCATTAGGACCCCGCTGCCATGGGAGGGTAGGACAAAAGATGTCATGCAAGTTCTTTTCCATAAGCACGTATGACTTTATATGGAATACATGCCTACATTGCATTGATGAATTGGAGCTAGTTCTATATCACCCTATGTTATAATTGTTGCATGATGAATGCCAACCGACATAATTATCCATCACTGATCCATTGCCTACGAGCTTTCCACATATTAATGTCTGCTCAGTTACTTTTCCGTTGCTACTGTTACAATCACTACAAAACTGCTACCGTTACTTTTGCCACCATCACCATTACTTCCATACTACTTTGCTACTAAATACTTTGCTGTAGATATTAAGTCTTTTAAGTGTGGTTGAATTGACAACTCTGCTGCTAATACTCGAGAATATTCTTTGGCTCCCCTTGAGTCGAATCAATAAATTTGGGTTGAATACTCTACCCTCAAAAACTATTGCGATCCCCTATACTTGTGGGTTATCATCCTCTTGTGAAACCTTGGTTCCTTGGCTAGAGCAATGGCACCAGTGTTGATACAGAACAAAGTCATTGGATCCAGTGCACTCGGCCCAACTCCAAGATCTGTCATGAACACCTTAATCCAGACACCTTGTTTAGCCGCCTCTAAGGCAGTTATGTACTCCGCTTCGCATGTAGAATCTCCTACCACGTTTTACTTGGAACTGCACCAGCTTACCGCTCCCCCATTGAGAATAAATATGTATCTAGTTTGAGACCTAGAGTCATCTGAATCAGTGTCAAAGCTTGCATCATGAGACGAGCTCTTGATCACCTCCATACACGAGAAACATTTCCTTAGTCCTTTTTCAGGTAATTCAGAATATTCTTGACCGTCGTCCAGTGTTCCATTCCTGGATCACTTTGAAACCTTCCTGCCATACTTATGGCAAGACTGACATCAGGTCTTGTGCAACATTGCATACATGATAGAGCCTATGGCTGAAGCATAGGGGACGACACTCATCATTTCTCTATCTTCTACATTCACTGGGCACTGAGTCTTAATCAACTTCACACCTTGCAATGAAAGAAAGAACCCTGTCTTGGACTGATCCATTTTGAACTTCTTCAAAACTTTGTCAAGGCATGTGTTGTGTGAAAGTCTTATTAAGCGTCTCGATCTATCTCTATAGATCTTGATGCCTAATATGAAAGCAACTTATCCTAGGTCCTTCATTAAAAAACACTTATTCAAATATTCTTTTACGCTTCCCAAAAATTCTATATTATTTCCAATCATCAATATGTCATCCACATATAATATTAGAAACACTATAGATCTCCCACTCACTTTCTTATAAATACAAGCTTCTCCATAAACTTGTATAAACCCAAACGCCTTGATCACCTCATCAAATTGTTGATTCCAACTCCAAGATGCTTGCACCAACCCATAAATGGATCGCTTGAGCTTGCACACCTTGTTAGTGTTTTCTGGATCGACAAAACCTTTTGGTTGTATCATATACAAGTCTTCCTTAAGGGAACCATTAAGGAACGCTGTTTTGACATCCATCTGCCAAATTTCATAACCGAAAAATGCAGCTATTGCTAACATGATTCTGACAGACTTAAGCATCGCTACGAGTGAGAAAGTCTCGTCGTAGTCAATTCCTTGAACTTGTGAAAAACCCTTTTCCACAAGTCGAGCTTTATAGATACCGTTCGCGTCCGTCTTCTTATTAATTACCCATTATTCTGAATGCTCTTTCTCCCTTCAGTTAATACTTCCAAAGTCCATACTTTCTTTTCATACATGGATCCTATGTCGGATTTCATGGCCTCTAACCATTTGTTGGAATCCGATCCCACCATCGCTTCTCCATAGCTCATAGGTTCATTGTTGTCCAACAACATGATTCTCAAGACAAGGTTACCGTACCATTCATGTGAAGTGTGTGCCCTTGTCGACCAACGAGGTTCGATAGCGACTCCATGATCATCATCATTAGCTTCCTCTCCAATTGATGTAGGCTCCACATAAACATCTTTCTACAATGTGCTACTCTGTGGTTCAAGTAAAGGTTCAAAATCCTCATCAAGTTCTATCTTCCTCCAACTCAATTCTTTCGATAGAAACTCTTTCTCGAGAAATGTTCCGTTCTTAGCGACAAACACTTTGCCTTCAGATTTGAGATAGAAATTATAACCAACTGTCTCTTTTGGGTATCCTATGAAGATGCATTTCTCCGCTTTGGGTTCCATCTTTTCTGGGTAAAGCTTTTTGACATAAGCATCGCATCCCCATACTTTAGGAAACGATAACTTTGGTTTCTTGCCAAACCACAGTTCATACGACGTCATCTCAACGGATTTAGATGGTGCCCTATTTAAAATGAATCCAGCTATCTCTAACGCATAACCCAAAAATGATAACGGCAAATCGGCAAGAGACATCATAGAACACACCATATCCAATAAAGTATGATTATGACATTAGGACACACCATTACACTGTGGTGTTCCAGGCGGTGTCAACTGTGAAACAATTCCACATTGTCTTAGGTGAGTGCCAAACTCATAACTCATATATTCTCCTCCTCGGTCATATTGTAGGAATTTAATCTTCTTGTTATGATGATTCTCAACTTCACTCCAAAATTACTTGCACTTTTCAAACGTTTGAGACTTGTGTTTCATTAAGTAAATATACTTATATTTCTTTAAGTCATTAGTGAAGGTGAGAAAATAATGATATCCACTGCGCCCCTCAATGTTCATCGGACCGCACACATCAGTATGTATGATTTCCAGCAAGTCACTTGCCCGATCCATTATTCCGTACAAAAAAATTCCTACGCTCACCAAGATCGATCTAGGAGATGCATATCTACGAGAGGAGAGATTGAATATACGCACCCTTGTAGATCACTAAGCAGAAGCGTTCAATAACACCGTTGTATAGTGGTACGTCTTTGTGATCCGATCACGATCCGTCCCACGAAGTCCCGATCAAGCGCCGAATGGGCGGCACCTCCACGGCCAACACACGTACAACTTGATGACGCCTTCACCTCCTCGATCCAGCGAGATATGGTGAAGTAGAAGCCCGAGTCCTCCGACAACACGATGGCGTGTTGAGGTGATGGTGGTGACAGCTCAACAGGGCTTCGCTGCGCGATGTTTAGAGGAGAAGAACTATGAAGGAGAGGAGGAGGATGATACGTCTCCAACGTATCTATATTTTTTGATTGTTCCATGCTATTATATTATCAACTTGGGATGTCTTATATGCATTTTTATGCCATTTTATATCATTTTTGGGACTAACCTATTAACTCAGTGCCTAGTGCCAGTTTCTGTTTTTTCCGTGTTTTTGACCTATTTCAGAAAAGAATATTAAACGGAGTCCAAACGTAATAAAACCTGCGGGATGATTTTTTCCATAACAGAAGATACGCAGAGGACTTGAGAACCAAGGTAGGAGGTCTCGTGGGAGGTCACGAGCAACCTAGGCGCGCCCTAGGGGGGGCGCGCCTAGCAGGCTCGTGGTCCCCCCGTGGCTCCTCTGCCCTACCCCTTTCACCTATAAATTCCAAAAAATCCCGAAACCAAAGAAGAGAGCCACAAAAATACTTTTTCGCCGCCGCAAGCTTCTGTCTCCGCAAGATCCCATCTGGGGACCGTTCTGGTGCCCTGCCGAAGGGGGATTCGGACACGGAGGGCTTCTTCATCAACACCATTGCCTCTCCGATGATGCGTGAGTAGTTCACCACAGACCTTCAGGTCCATAGCTAGTAGCCAGATGGCTCTTTCTCTCTCTTGGATCTTCAATACAAAGTTCTCCATGATCTTCATGGAGATCTATCCGATGTAACTTTCTTTTGCGGTGTGTTTGTCGAGATCCGATGATTGTGGATTTATGATCAGATTATCTATGAATATTAATTTGAGTCTCCTCTGATTTCTTATATGCATGATTTCGTATCCTTGTACTTCTCTTCGATTTATTGGTTTCGTTTGGCCAACTTGATCTATAATTCTTGCAATGGAGAAGTGCTTGATTTTGGGTTCATACCGTGCGGTGTCCTCACCTAGTGACAGAAGGGGTAGCGAGGCACGCATCGTCTTGTTGCCATCAAGGGTAAAAAGATGGGGTTTATATCATATTGCATGAATTTATCCCTCTACATCATGTCATCTTGCTTAAGGCGTTACTCCGTTTGTTATGAACGTAATACACTAGATGCATGCTGGATAGCGGTCGATGTGTGGAGTAATAGTAGTAGATGCAGAAAGTATCGGTCTACTTTTCTCGGACGTGATGCCTGTATGTATGATCATTGCCTTAGATATCGTCATGACTTTGCGCAATTCTATCAATTGCTCGACAGTAATTCGTTCACCCACCGTAATACTTGCTATCATGAGAGAAGCCTCTAGTGAACACTATGGCCCCCGGGTCTATTTTACACATCATATATTGAGATCTACAAAAGTACCAAAAATACTTTGCTGCACTTTTATTTCTTTTTACCTTTTATCACCTTCAGATCTCACCTTGCAAGTAATCGTAAAGGGATTGACAACCCCTTTATCGCGTTGGGTGCAAGTTTGTTTGTTCTTGCGCAAGTTCATTGGTACCTCATCTTGATACTCCTACTGGATTGATACCTTGGTTCTCAAACTGAGGGAAATACTTATCTCTACTTTGCTGCATCACCCTTTCCTCTTCAAGGGAAAAACCAACGCAAGCTCAAGAAGTAGCAAATGAGCGACGTGGCAAGTTGTGGTGGTGTTGCCCTCTCTCTCCATCTCTATATATAGGGGGAAGGGAGGAGGGAAGGGTTCCCTAGGGTTTCCCCTCGGGTCTGGCGGCCAAGGTGGGGTGGCGGCTAGGGTTGGCGTGGCCCCTCCCACTTGGGTGCCTTGCCACCCAAGTTGGGCTGGCCGGCGCCCTAGGGCGAGTTACCCTCCCTCCTGCTTAAGTGGGTTGCTGTGTAGGCGGTGCCCAGCCATCTGGTGGGCTGCGGTGCCCCCTCTCCTTGGCCCATGAGCCCCCCCAACAATTGTCGGGGCGTCCCGAAACTCCTTTTGGTATTCCGTCACTTCCTCGGTGTGCCTCAGAACATTTCTGGACTACGATAACCTTCATCGTAAATAACAATCTTCACCTCTGGACCATTCTGGAGTTCCTCTTCACGTTCGGGATCTCATCCGGGACTCTGAACAACCTTCGGTCACCAACACAATGACTCGATTATGCGTATATCGTCACTGAATCTTAATGTGTAGGCCTTGCGGGTTCAAGAACAATGAAAAGATGAATGAGGCACTCTCCGGTCAATAACCAATAGCGGGACCTGGATGCCCATATTGGTTCCTACATATTACACGAAGATCTACATCGGTTGAACCTCAATGTCAAGGATTCAATCAATCCCGTATACAATTCCCTTTGTCCATCGGTATGTTACTTGCCCGAGATTCGATCATCGGTATCTCCATACCTCGTTCAGTCTCGTTACCGTCAAGTCACTTTACTCGTTAAGTAATACAAGATCCTGTGACTAACTCTTTAGGCACATGGCCTGCAAGCTTATTGTGATGTTGTATTACCGAGTGGGCCCTGAGATACCTCTTCATCACACAGAGTGACAAATCCGAGTCTTGATCCATGCCAACTCAACACACGCCGTCGGAGATACCTATAGAGCACCTTTATAGTCACCCAGTTACATTACGATGTTTGATAAACACGAGGTACTCCTACGGTGTCAGTGAGTTGCATGATCTCATGGTCATAGGAATAGATACTTGACATGCAGAAACAATAGCACTAAATTTACATGATCATATGCTACGTTCATAGTTTGGGTCTTGTCCATCACATCATTCCCTAATGATGTGGTCCTGCTATCAAACGAAAACTCATGTTTAAGGCCAGGAAACTTTGACCATCTTTGATCAACGAGCTAGTCCATTAGAGGATCACTAGGGATAGTGTGTTGTCCATTTATCCACACATGTATTTGAGTTTCCATTCAATACAAATCTAGCATGGATAATAAACAATTATCATGAACAAGGAAATATAATAACAACTACTTTATTATTGCCTCAAGGGCATATTTCCAACAGAGAAGGACAAGGTCTGGATCGACCTCGACATTGACTCCAACGAGGACTGAGCTCCTCCGGCTCCTCCCCCGCGTCGTCGCCGCCGCACCCGTCATTTTTGGTAGCCTAGGCTCGGGGACGCTGCGCGGCCCGCAATCCCCCTTACCTAGTAGTATGAAGAACCGATGTAGTTTGCTGATGAAGAATGATGTAGTTTGATGAAGAATAGTGATGTAGTTTCATGCATGTCTTTGCAAGTTTCACTCGTGAACATTTTTTTTTAAATTTCAAATTTCATATGCGGGGGCTGATCTTTGATGCGCGAATTCGCCATGCAAAATTGATACGCAGAAAACTGTAAACGCATTTTGCGGGTCGCTCTTTTACGGGGTCTGCTAGAGATGCTCTAACACACACTGAGTTACATTAGAGTTTTTAGCAATATGTCATGATGATGAGCCAATGTAGACCAAAGACGAGATGACCGAGAGGAACGACACATGCAGGGATGCCGGACACAACATGACGTCCATCCGGACAGGCCGGTGAGGATGAACCAACAACCGGACTTGGCTTGGACCCCGCCGATGAGGAAAAAGTTATCAGGAGTAGCCAAATCGTAGTAAAATTCAGATGCTCCTGCACTAAATGACCAATTGTGGTGCAAACTACACCCTTTGTATCTAAATAATTATAGTTGGAAAGAACTAGATTAGTTCTTTCCAACAACAAATATTTAGGTATAGAGGGAGTACTTTCGAATTTCTCAAACGTGTCGCTCAATCGGACCAATTACATTATCCATGCTCGAATCACTCACCAACAAAACCGGAGTAATCAAATTAGAGGGAGCAAAGTCTTTAGGAACGCTCAAACCAGTCAATACTAAATACTAAACTTGTGGTAGAGAGGCTTGCCGGAGGCGCCGACGCCCTTCTCTCCGGTATAGAGGGCGCGGATATTTTGTGCCGTTTGTGCTCGCCGGCGAGGATGTACCAATAGCTGCTCCTCCGCAAGCCGCTAGCCGGCGAGCGCTCACCCCGTGTCGTCGTTCCCCGGCTCGCCCCTCCTCCTGTTCTCCTCTCTCTCTCTCTCCTGCTTCTCTACTCCTCATCTTGCCCTTCTTTCCTATGCTCACAATCATACAAGACACAATGGCCGCTCCTGAAGGTCACCTCGCCACTACGGTTGACGAAACTATGAACCGATTGTCTGAATGAAACCATGACATCGATGTGCTTCTTTTTTGTATATACCTTATTTCGAATCGAAAAGAAGATTAGAAAGGATTTAGTAGAGTCGAGAGAAGAAATCAGGTAAGCTCTATCCATCCTATATTTGCTCTTGCAACGAGACCCACCGCGTGCGTTAGAGTCGGCTCGACCTAACTAGCTCGTTGGAAACTGCCGATTCAGCTGTTCCTAGCGGGCTGGTTGGGAAATGCTTTAAGTTTTGCACGGTTCAACATTTGTATGACACCCAGTTGTCAAAGATTGTAACGTGACTAGTTCTGTCATGAATAACCTTCCCTCTCTCTCGTAGAGGACTTGCTCTCGTTTACTTCTAGTTCACTTAATATCTGTATATGAGATAGAGTTATGTTTAAACTTCTATCTAGTCTTCTGTTTCTCTCTATAACCGATTATGTAAAACCTACTGGAGGGTTTTCCTCATATGATTAATCTAAGGAAACACGGGCTCTCCTTGTAGGGTTGAGACACTTCACTTCTTTCTCACATGGTATTAGGGCCCTTCTCTTCCAACACATCTAGCTACCTCCTTCCAAACCCCTGCCAGGGTGTCCTCCTCTAGATCCACCGCAAGGTTTTCCCTCAACTCCGAAGTCCCAGAAAAACTCACCAGAACAAACTTCATCCTATGGCGTGTTCAAGTGCTATCGCAGATTCGAGCTACGAGCATGTATGGCTATCTAGACAAAACCTATCCCGTACCTCCGAAAACAATCACCACCAAAGACAGCGCCGACAAGTACTAGATCATCGCCAACCCCGAGCACACGGTCTGGGAAAGGGAGCACCAACATGTGATGTGCTACTTGCTCAACAACCTCCCCAAGGAGGTCTTGATCCAGGTCGCGTCCCATGAGAAATCTCATGCGAACTGGAGTTCCCTAACAAACATGTTCGCCTCTACATCAAGGTGCCACATCAACAATATCCGCATCATCCTGACGAAAGCATAGAAGGAGAGCCAATCCGTGGCTGACTACTTCAGGCACATGAGGTCTCTTGTGGATGAGCTGGCCATGGCGGGCGATCCCATCTCCTTCATAATCGATGGTTTGGACATGGACTACTAGCCCATCGTCTTTGCACTTGATGACCGCACCGATCCAGTTTTTGTTGATGATCTCTATTCCATGGTGAGAAATTTTTATCAACGCATCGAACTCTTCCATGGTACTGGCGCTGGTGGCTTCAAGTCTTCCGCAAACATGTCTGGGTGCAGTCGCGGCTTCTCCAAAGGGCTTCCCTGCAACAGAGGAGATGGTGGCAGTGGCTACCTTCAAGGTGGCGGTGGCCACCCTCAACGACAAGGCGGTGGCGGTGGATCCATCTTGGGAGGATACCCTTGTCAGGGTAGCGGCGACACCTATCGCAGCAACAACAACGCTCCAAGTGGCCGATCTGGTGGCTATGGAGGCTATCGTGGTGGTCCTCCTCCGCATCCAGGTGCTGGTGGTTCCTACCTTGGCGAACCCGGTGGCTACAATGGAAGTCACAAGAACAACAATCAGCAACGCTACTACAACAATCAGATTCATGGTGGCGCCTCCTCCTTTCCCCAAGGGTACGATGGTATTTGTCAAATTTGCAAGAAAGATAACCATATTGCCAAATATTGCAAGTGGCGCTATGCTGAAGATAACTCCATAAATAAGAAAGTTGCTGCCATGGTGGACACTTCCTATGGAGATGACACAAATTGGTACGCCGATACGGGCGCCACCGATCACATAACGAGTGAACTTGAGAAGATCACCATGTATGAGAGGTACAATGGCCATGAACAAGTCCATGACGCCGATGGGGCAGGTATGGAGATTAGTAATGTTGGTCATTCAGTTATTAAAACCCCACACAAAGACCTCCATCTAAAAAAATTCTTCATGTTCCCAATACTTGCAATAGTCTTCTTTCCGTCCATCGCATTGCTATTGACAATCATGTGTTTCCAGAATTTCAACCCTTTATCTTTTTGTTCAAGGATCAGGCCACGAAGAAAATAATCTATCGAGGTAGATGCGTGGATGGTCTCTACCCCTTGATTCTTGAGTTTAGGAGATTTAATAAAAAATACTTGGTGTTATTAAACTTTCGTTGGATAGATGGCATCATCATTTAGGCCACCCCGTTTTTTCCCTTGTTCATCAAGTTCTTAGCAAAAATAAGCTCTTGACTGTTGGTGAGGATAGTTTATAAACTATGTGTGATTCTTCTCAAAGAGTTATCAGTCATAAATTACCTCACCCAATTTCCACTAGTGTTTCTATTAAACCGTTGCAATTGATCTTTTCTGATGTATGGGGCCCATCACCATCCTCTGTTGGGAGGCAAACCTATTATGTTAGTTTTATTGATGACTATAGCAAAACAATTGGATTTATTTCCTCAAGAATCTTTCTCATGTGTTTCAAGTCTTTCAAAACTTTCAAGCTCTTATTGAACGTCAATTTGATAGTAAAATCCTTGTTGTACAATCTGATTAGCATGGTGAATATCAAAACTCAATTCCTGCTTTGAGCAAATAGGCATCTCACATCATGTTTCTTGTCCTCATGCTGATAAAAAATGGCTCGACCTAACGAAAACATAGGCACATTGTGGAAGTAGGTCTTTGATGACCCACAGGTATAGGGGATATATCGTAGTCCTTTTGATAAGTAAGAGTGTCGAACCCAACGAGGAGCAGAAGGATCTGACCAGTGGTTTTTAGCAAGGTAATATCTGTAGGCACTGCAATTATCGGTAACAAGTGGTTGTGTGGTGAGATGATTCGTAGCAAGCAACAAGTAACAAAAGAAGCAATGGTGCAGCAAAGTGGCCCAATCCCTTTTGTAGCAAGGGACAAGCCTGGAAAAGGTCTTATAGGAGGAAAAACGCTTCCGGGGACACACGGGAATTTCTGTCATGCTAGTTTTCATCATGTTCATATGATTCGCGTTCGTTACTTTGATAGTTTGATATGTGGGTGGACCGACGCTTGGGTACTGCCCTTACTTGGACAAGCATCCCACTTATGATTAACCCCTCTCGCAAGCATCCGCAACTACGAAAGAAGAATTAAGACAAAGTCTAACCATAGCATTAAACTAGTGGATCCAAATCAGCCCCTTACGAAGCAACGCATAAACTAGGGTTTAAGCTTCTGTCACTCTAGCAACCCATCATCTAATTACTACTTCCCAATGCCTTCCTCTAGGCCCAAATAATGGTGAAGTGTTATGTTGTCGACGTTCACATAACACCACTAGAGGAAAAACAACATACAACACATCAAAATATCGAACGAATACCAAGTTCACATGACTACTATTAGCATGACTTATCCCATGTCCTCAGGAACAACATTAACTACTCACAAAGCATAATCATATTCATGACCAGAGAGGTAATGAGTAGCATCAAGGATCTGAACATATACTCTTCCACCAAATAATCCAACTAGCATCAACTACAAAGAGTAATTAACACTACTAGCAACCTTACAAATACCAATCGGAGTCGCGAGACGGAGATTGGTTACAAGAGATGAAATAGGGTTTGGAGATGAGATGGTGCTAATGAAGATGTTGATGGTGACGAGTCCCCTCCGATGAGAGGAGTGTTGTTGATGACGATGGCGATGATTTCCCCCTCCGGGAGGGAAGTTTCCCCGACAGGATCGTCCTGCCGGAGCTCTAGATTGGTTTTGCTCAAGTTCCGCCTCGTGGCGGCGGAAAATCCTCCGAAAAGCCTCCTCCTGATTTTTTTCAGCACGAAACCCTTCATATAGCAAAAGATAGGAGCCAGTGGGCCGGCAGGGAGCCCACAAGCCCCCTAGGCGCGGCCAGGGGGGTGGCCGCGCCTACCAGGCTTGTGGCCCCCTGGTTGCACTCCTATGGCATTTCTTCGGCCCAGTATTTTTTATATATTCCCGAAAAAATCCACGTTGATTTTCACGGCTTTTGGAGTTGCGCAGAATAGGCATCTCAAACTTGCTCCTTTTTCAGGCCAGAATTCCAGCTGCCGGCATTCTCCCTCTTCATGTAAACCTTGCAAAATAAGAGAGAAAAGGCATAAGTATTGTACCGTGAAGTGAAATAACAGCCGAAAAAGCAATAAATATCAACATGAAAAAGCATGATGCAAAATGGACGTATCAACTCCCCCAAGCTTAGACCTCGCTTGTCCTCAAGCGAAAGCCGAGCTCAATAAATATGCCCACATGTTTAGGGAGAGAGGTGTCGACAAAACAAGATACGAACATACATGCATCATGATCATGATCAGGACAGCAATACCAACATATAATCTCTCATGCTAAAGTGACAATTCCTTCACAAAGTAAAGTATGGATCAAGAATCTTACCGAGAAATAGCAACCGATAGCCTTTAGTCATTGAAGCAATTGTAATCTATCACAACATCGGAAAGAGTCAAATAAGAGCTTATAAAGCAAATCCACATACTCATCATCTTTTCGTTCTCTACAATTGCTACAACTCACGTGGTACTCATGAGATCAAAGTTTCAGCTGAACACAGAGAAAGATAGGGGCTTATAGTTTTGCCTCCCAACTGCTTACCTCAAGGGTAATGTCAACAATAAAAATTCATGAATGCTTACCTCCAAGTTGACATATGAATATGTATCTTTCCCTAGCATATGACATTAGCCAAGATAAGGGCGAAACAAGGAATTGGTGAAGATCACCATAACTCTTTCAAGGGCAAAAAGTAAAGGTACAAGATAGGCCCTTCGCAGAGGGAAGCAGAGGTTGTCATGCGCTTTTGAGGTTTGGATGCGTGTCCTCTTAGTGCGGAGGAACGTCACTTTATATTGCCTCCTGTGATAAAGAACTTTATTATGCAATTTGTCGCTTTTATGCCTTCCTCATCACAGGTTCGTACAAAGCTTATTTTCCACACACTAATAGATCATACATATTAGGGAGCAATTTTTAGTGCTTGCACCGATGACAACTTACTTGAAGGATCTTATTCAATCCATAGGTAGGTATGGTGGACTCTCATGGCAAAACTGGGTTGAAGGTTTGTGGATGCACAAGTAGTATCGGTACTTAGTGCGGGAGGTTTTGGCTAATATGAGGTGGAAGCAATCGTAACATGCTAAGGGATCTCTAATCATATAACATTGTTCGAAACCAAGCAAACACAATTCATTATGTTGTCTTCCTTGTCCAACATCTACTTCTAAGCATGTAATAGTTTAGTGAGTGTTCACAATCATAGATGGTGTCAAAGATGAAATATTTATATGTGAACCTCTCCTTCTTTATCACTTCCTATTAATTGCAACAATGACCAAGGTCTACGTTTGTCTACCCTCAACAAGTTTCAATCAACATTCTTTTTATATGTGAAGCCATCACTTCCCATAAGATCATTACATGATCTTTCATGCTTTTGTTCTTTTCTCACACTTTTGATCATGGCAAGAGGCAAAGCCCTTCAACTAAGACACTCTTTATTATATGGCTCACGAGCTTGAATACATCGGGGGTGACACAAAACAAAACTCAAGACTAAAACACTAAGAATTTTAATCTACTAGGGAAAGAGAAAACTGAAAAGGAACAAACTAAAACAAAGGTAAAGGCAAAAGATCTGATGGTGATACGATACCGGGACAACTCCCCCAAGCTTGGCACAAGCCAAGGGGATTGCCCATACCCATGCTTAGTTGTCTTCCTTTGGAGGTGATGGTGGTGGAATTGTTGCAATATGGGTTTGATCCTCCGTCTTCCAAGGCATAGGTGCTCCATCATGGAAAGATGAACGAGTCTCCGGAATCCTCAAATCTGCAGCCAACCGTATTGATTTAAATCTCTACTCATACTCACAGTTTTGGTTCTGCAGGTCATAGATCTGGGCCTGGAGGTGATCAATCCTGTCATAGAGCCTGGAGAGGTGCTTCCCAATGTCATTGGCATCGATCCTGTGCTTGCTGGTGAACTCCGTGATCATCATGTGGTTGGCGTTGAGTCCATGCTCCACCATCCCTTGGCACTTGAAGACATGTTGCTCCATTGCTTCGAGCCTCGCCTCCATGCTTCCGGTCTTCTTGGGTCCCTCAAACATCACGGATGTGCAACATCCCCTCACACATCTCGATAGATTGAGGTTGTTGCAGCACTCCCGTGAGGTAGGGATTGATGACCTTCTCGAAGATCTTGTCCTTCGGAGCTTTTGGGGACGTCATAGCGATCTAGATGTGCAGCAGAAACAAGCTCAAAACGAAAACAGAGGGAATTTGCATGATACAGAGGTCAAACCTTACGGGAGAATATATAATGATTTTTTTCCAACCAGAAGGATTACTCCGCACGAAAACGTAGTCCGGGAGGTATACGAGGTGGCCACAAGCCCCCCAGGCGCGGCCAGGGGGTGGGCCCGCGCCTGGCAGACTTGTCGCCTCCTCGTGCGCTTTCCGGACTACTTCCAATTTCTCTTTTTTTTTTTCAAAAAATCCAAAACGGAGAAAAATCCCTACTGGAAAAGTTTTGGAGTCTGTTTTCTTACCGAATCATACACCTCTTCGTTTTCGGAGTCTGAAACAGGCTGATAAATATCCCTTAGGTATTCTTCTGGAGTTATGGTATTGATGATATTGCTTTCAACATTTATGGGAGTACCTGAGATATAATGCTTGATTCTCTGCCCATTTACAACTCTCGGACAATTACCTTCTGTGTTGTTGATCTTGATAGCGCCGGAACGATATATTTCCTCAACAATATAGGGACCTTCCCATTTAGAGAGAAGCTTGCCTACAAAAAATCTTAAACGAGAATTATATAGCAAGACATGATCACCTACATTGAACTCACGCTTTTGTATCCTCTTATCATGCCATCTCTTAACCTTTTATTTGAACAACTTGGCATTTTCATATGCCTGAGCTATCCATTCATCAAGCGAGCTAATGTCAAATAACCTCTTCTCACCAGCAAATTTGAAATCAAAGTTGAGCTCTTTGATTGCCGAATAAGCTTTATGCTCTAGCTCAAGAGGTAAATGACATGCTTTACCGTACACCATTTTGTACGGATACATGCCCATGGGATTCTTATAGGCAGTTCTATAAGCCCACAGTGCATCATCGAGCTTCTTAGACCAATTCTTTCTAGACCTGTTGACAGTCTTTTGCAGAATTAGTTTAATCTCTCTATTGCCTAGCTCTACTTGACCACTAGACTAAGGGTGATAGGGAGACGCAATTCTATGGTTGACGTCGTACTTAGCAAGCGTTTTACAGAAAGCACCATGAATGAAATGTGAACCACCGTCGGTCATTAGATATCTAGGGACTCCAAATCTAGGGAAGATAACTTCTTTAAGCATCCTAATAGATGTGTTGTGATCAGCACTACTAGTGGGGATAGCTTCTACCCACTTAGTGATGTAATCAACAGCAACTAAGATGTGAGTATACCCGTTGGATTTTGGAAAAGGTTCCATATAATCAAAGCCCCAAACATCAAATGGTTCAATGAAAAGTGAATAGTTCATAGGCATTTCCAGACGTTTACCGATATTACCTACTCTTTGACATTCGTCACAAGACAAGACAAACTTACGGGCATCCTTGAAGAGAGTGGGCCAATAGAAACCTGATTGCAATACCTTGTGTGCACTTCTATCTCCCGCATGGTGTCCTCCGTAGGCCTCGTAGTGACACTTGTGTAGGATCTGTCCCTGTTCATGTTCAGGTACACAACGTCTAATAACACCATCTACTCCTTCCTTATAAAGGTGAGGATCATGCCAAAAGTAAAGTCTCAAGTCAGAGAAGAATTTCTTCTTTTGCTGGTATGTGAAACTAGGTGGTATATATTTGGCAACGATATAGTTTGCATAATCAGCATACCACGGTGCACTACGTGAAGTATTGATGAGATTCAGTTGCTCATCGGGAAAGATACCATCAATAGGTTGTGGGTCATCAAGAACGTTCTCTAACCTAGACAAGTTATCTGCTACGGGGTTATCAGCACCTGATGGGGTCATAGTCCTAGGGTAGGGTCATAGGCCTGCCGTACATGTCCTACCCAAGGACTACCCCACACAAAGGACAGGACCTTAAGTCTGCCCCGACTGAATTAAGGAGCCCCCATCATCCAGTCGGTAACAGGCCCGGAATCATCCAGTCGGAGACTAGCATTCGGAGGGCACCAGGCCAACCGACTGGATACACTCGGTACGTCGTAACCTCTCTGGAGGGAAGCTGCCGTACGTTTCCGGGTGCATTTATTAGCATTTAGAGCATACGTTACCTGTAACGTACGCATTCAATCGCCACTACTCCACCCCCGGATCAGAACCGTTGTGGAGGGCGGCGCACTCTATATAAGCCGCCCTCCCCCACTGGTAAAGGGGTTAGCAAAACATTGTACTCCATATTACACTCGGTAACAAGCTCTGAGAGCACTGAGACGTAGGGCTGTTACCTCCACCGCAGAGGGGCCTGAACTCATACAACCTCGCCGTAGCTAGGACTCTGCCCATCTCATTCGTACCCTACACATCTACTGTCAGGCGTATACCCACGACAGTTGGCGCCCACCTTGGGGCAGACGTCTAAGCGACTTCCGGCGAGTTTGCGACTACTTCCTTTCGTCATGTCATCTGGTGGAGATTCGAGCATGGGTCACCAGATCCTCTTCGGCGCTCTCTCCTTCACCGTCGACGATTCGGCGTGGCTTCGGGAGGCGCCTCTCGACGTTGAGGCGCTTCCCCGTCGTGGGGCCACACACTTCCGTGCCGGCGCTCGCGGCGTTCTTCTTCTCCAACAATCGGCTCCATTGTCAGCTTGCACCTCCGCCATGCGTCACAACAAGCGATCCCGCAGTCCGCGTCTCCAACGTTGGGTGCAGCATGCTCGAGCGCGTCAGATCGCGTCCTCTCAGGTGGCAGTTCTGGAGTCTGTTGTGGTTGCCCCGCGTTCCCAGTGCTCGGGGTCGGTTCCGACTGAGCCTCCTTCCGAGTACACGGGTCGCGGGCCTGCAGCAGAAGTACACATGGCCAACACCCATGAAGATCCCCGGCAGGCCGGCCGGAGCGAGCATGAAATCGGCGAAGCATCCGGTGCACGTCGTCCGCCTCGTCGTTCTGCCAGTCGGCACACCCGGCGGAGCAACGTTGAGTTGTTCCGCACACCTCTCCTCAACTTGGCGGCAGCTGCCAAGATCGCCGATTCCGTCCAGCCGACTGATTCAGAGGCGGGGAGGGGAATCGAGCAGATCCGTGCTCTGTTGCACACGGCGCAGCAGCATAATTCGGCAGTCTCCCAGTCGCACAACCGGATCTACAATAGTTCCATCCATGCAAACACGCATCGGTCGGTTCACAGCCCTGGTTCCCATCAGCACCACAGGGGAGGCAGCCGTTCCATGATCCCCGAAGATCGCCGCCGCTCGCGCACCCCTCCGCGAGGTGGGCCCTATGGGTCCCGACATCATGATGATCGGCGTTCAGTCGGCGACACTTACGACCCAAGACCCGACGCAAGAGGGCGAATCGCCCAGCAAAGAGTCGACAGGGGTCGAGCCCACCGCGATGGTCACGATCTGGATTGTCCAAGTGGCAGCAGGACCATCGTGTCCGGCCCCGAGTGTTTCAGTCGAGCCATCCGCTCGGCTGACATCCCGCCCAACTTCCGATTGGCAGCGGGAATCGGTAAATTTACGGGGGAGTCCAAGCCTGAAACATGGCTAGACGACTACCGAGTGGCAGTCCAGATCGGAGGAGGGGACGACCATGTCGCTATGAAGGACCTCCCTCTGATGCTCGACGGCTCGGCACGAGCCTGGTTGAACGAGTTGGCTCCCTCCAGCATTTACAGTTGGGCAGATCTGGCCCGTGTGTTCATCAGGACCTTCGAAGGGACGTGCAAACGCCCTGCAGGCCTTGTGGAGCTTCAGCACTGCGTCCAGAAGCCGAATGAGCCCTTGCGCGACTTCATCCAGCGATGGACAACTCTTTACCATACGGTAGAGAACGTCACCGAGCATCAAGCGGTCTGCGCATTCAAGGCAGGCGTACAGTACAGGGAGCTGTACCTAAAGTTTGGACGGACAGGCGACATCTCCATGAGCAAGATGATGGAGATAGCGGCTCGCTATGCAAATGGCGAGGAAGAAGACCGCATCCGGAGTGGCAAACACAAGACAGTCGGCGATGCCAACGGAGGTAACACTCGGAAGCAAAAACAGAAAGTTCCGCCCACACCGCAGGCAGAAGCTGCAGCTGTGACCAGCGCCAAGTTCAAGGGCAAAGGGAAAGCGCAGTCTGCCCCCAAGAAGAAGCCGTTCAACAATCCCATCCTGGACCAGCCTTGTCCGGTTCACACGAAGATGGACGAAGAAGGCAACCCCATATACGCGAAGCACACCACTCGGCAGTGTCGTCTCCTGATCCAGGGATTCAGCGAAGGGCAACCGAGTGAGAAGAATCCCGAACAGGATGAGGAGGACAAGGAGGATCCGTTCCCCCAAGTCCATGCAACCCTCATGATTTTTGCTGACGTCGAAAGCAAGAGTCGACTGAAGTTGGTGAACAAAGAGGTCAACATGGCCGTTCCGACTGCTCCCAAATTCCTTAAATGGTCTCAGACTGCGATCACCTTTGATCAGTCGGATCATCCAACGCATGTCCCCACCCCAGGAAAACAGGCTCTGGTCGTCGACCCGGTAGTGGAAGGAGTCCGACTGCGCAAAGTCCTCATGGACGGCGGTAGCGGACTGAACATCATGTACGATGACACTCTCAAGGGAATGGGCATTCCGATGTCCAGACTCAGCGAGAGCAATATGCAGTTCCACGGAGTCGTCCCTGGACGGAAGGCCAAGTCACTCCGCCAGATCGCGTTGGACGTCATCTTCGGCTCCGACAAGAACTTTCGCAAGGAGAAGCTCACATTTGAGGTGGTAGATTTCCAGAGCGCTTACCACACAATTTTGGGCCGCCCGGCATACGTGAGTTTCATGGCACGTCCATGCTATGTGTACTTGACGCTGAAGATGCCCGGCCCAAAAGGCGTTATCACCATCACAGGCAACCGCCAGCGAGCCGAGGAGTGTCTGCAGGAGGGATCAAGAATCGCTGACCAGCAGATGGCGGTACTCGAGCTCGACGAGTACAAGAAGACAGTCGACCCTGCCGACCTGATGCGCTCGAAGAAACCAGCTTCTGAGTCCGCATTCCAGTCGGCGAGAGAGACGAAAAAGGTCAGCATCCACCCGACGGACGACTCAGCCACCCCGACGAACATCTCCACCACCCTCGATCCTAAATAGGAAGCCGAGCTCACCCAATTCCTCCGTGAGAACTGGGACATCTTCGCATGGAAACCATCTGACGTGTCGGGTGTACCCAGGGAGTTGGCTGAGCACCGACTGCATGTGGATCCCGCCGATCGGCCTGTCCGAGAGCGCCTGCGCTGGTCCACCGCGCACAAGAGGAAGGCAATCGGAGAGGAGGTGGCCAAGCTACTGGCTGCCAACTTCATTCGCGAGGTTCACCACTCCGAGTGGCTCGCAAATGTCGTCATGGTACCCAAGAAGGACAAGTCACTCCGAATGTGCATCGACTTCAAGCATCTCAATAAGGTCTGCCCTAAAGACCATTTTCCGCTCCCCCGCATAGATCAAATTGTCGATTCGACTGCGGGATGCGAGCGTTTGTCATTTCTTGATGCCTATTCGGGCTATCATCAGATCCGTCTGTATGGTCCCGATGAGTTGAAAACAGCCTTCATCACCCCGTTTGGGTGCTTCTGCTACATCACTATGCCTTTCGGTCTGAAGAATGCAGGAGCTACCTTTATCCGCATGATCCAAAAATGTCTCCTCGACCAGATCGGTCGCAATGTGGAGGCATACATGGATGATATCGTAGTCAAGTCACACAAAGGTTCCGACCTGCTGACTGACTTGGCAGAAACATTCGCCAACCTTCGTAGGTACGATATCAAGCTCAACCCAGCCAAATGTTCATTCGGTGTTCCCAGCGAAAAGTTACTCGGTTTCTTTGTTTCCGAACAAGGGATCGACGTTAACCCCGAAAAGATCGGGACCATCGTCCGAATGGAGAGGCCGGTAAGAATACACGATGTTCAACGGCTCACAGGTTGCCTAGCGGCTTTGAGCAGGTTCATCAGTCGACTTGGCGAAAAAGCACTTCCTCTGTACCGACTCATGAAGAAGTGAGATACCTTCGAGTGGACAGACGAAGCCCAAGTCGCATTCGACGACCTCAAAGTCCTACTTTCCACCCAGCCGGTTCTTACTGCTCCACTCAGTAAAGAGCCCCTTCTTCTATATATCGCGGCTACAAATCAAGTCGTCAGTACTGTTCTTACAGTCGAGCGAGAAGAAGAAGGCAAAGCATACAAAGTTCAGCGGCCAGTGTATTAGGTCTCCGAAGTACTGACCCCTTCCAAGCAGAGGTATCCCCATTATCAGAAACTTATCTATGGGATTTATATGACTGCGAAGAAGGTGGCCCATTATTTCCAAGACCACTCGGTATCTGTCGTTTCTGATGCTCCGTTGTCGGAAATTCTCCACAATCGTGATTCATCAGGCCGAGTGGCGAAGTGGGCAATGGAGATGCTGTACTATGACATCAAGTTCGAGGCCAAGAAAGCTATTAAGCCTCAAGCCCTGGCTGACTTTATAGCAGAATGGGTAGAACAACAGCAACCGACCCACATCTACTCGGCTCATTGGACAATGTTCTTCGATGGGTCTAAGATGTTGAACGGCTCCGGCGCTGGCGTTGTGATCATATCACCCAAAGGCGACAAGCTCAAGTACGTACTTCAGATACACTTTGATTCCTCCAACAACGAGGCGGAGTATGAAGCTCTCCTCTGCGGATTGCGCATGGCCATCTCACTCGGCGTCCGTCGCCTGATGGTCTACGGCGATTCGGATTTGGTGGTCAACCAAGTGATGAAAGAGTGGGACGTAAGGAACCCCACCATGACAGTGTACTGCAATGCAGTGAGGAAGCTGGAGAAGAAGTTTGAAGGTCTAGAGCTCCATCATGTTCCGAGGCTGAAGAACCAAGCGGCTGATGAGTTGGCGAAACTCAGATCCACTCGGAGACCAGTCCCGAGTGATGTCTGCCTCGAGCACCTCCATCTTCCCTCAGTTAAAGAAGATCCCTTCACAGAAGAACCGGTACAACCCAAGAGCGCAACAGATCCGACTGAAGTCGATGTACCTGCTGTGGTTGATCTGGTCATGGAGATTCTGGTTGTCACTCCCGATTGGACTGTGCCGATCATCGCATATATCCTAAGGCAAGAACTTCCAGAAGATGAAGTCCAAGCCAGGCAAATAGTTCGCAGGTCGAAGGCATTCACTGTCATTGACGGTCAATTGTACAAGGAGAGTGTTTCGGGCGTTCTTCAACGCTGCATTTCCCCTGAGGAAGGGCAGTTGATCTTAGAAGATATTCACTCGGGAACCTGCGGTCATCACGCTTCTTCAAGAGCAATTGTCGCCAAGGCATTCAGAGTCGGTTTCTTTTGGCTGCAGGCCAACGAGATGGCTAAAGATATGGTCGACCGATGTGAAGGCTATCAGTTCTACTCCAACAAGTCCCACAAGCCAACATCTGCTTTAAAAACGATCCCACTTGTGTGGCCATTTGTAGTTTGGGGATTAGATACAGTCGGACCATTCAAGACAGGCCAAGGAGGCTACACACATCTGTTGGTGGGAGTCGACAAGTTTACAAAATGGATAGAAGCCAAGCCCATCAAGAAACTCGACGCCTCAACAGTTGTCAAGTTTGTCAGGGATATCATTTCCAGATTCGGGGTACCTCACAGCATAATCACAGACAATGGGACAAACTTCAACTCGGATAGATTCAAAGGCTTCTGTGCGAGTCAGGGTATCCGAGTGGATTTTGCTTCCGTAGCACATCCGCAATCCAACGGACAAGCTGAGCGTGCGAACGGACTTATCCTTCAAGGTTTGAAGCCCCGACTCTGGCGAGAGGTAGGACATTCTGCCGGTGCATGGGTCACCGAGTTATCTTCAGTGCTTTGGGGCCTCCGCACCACTCCGAACAGATCAACAGGGCGATCACCGTTCTTCCTCGTTTATGGAGCAGAAGAGGTCCTTCCGAGTGACCTGCTTCACAATGCCCCGCGAGTCGAACTCTTCTTCGAAGCCAAAGCAGAACAAGCAAGGCAAGATGGAGTCTATCTTCTAGAGGAGGAGCGCGAGATAGCACTTACTTGCTCAACAATTTACCAGCAAGATCTGCGACGCTTTCACGCGCGTCACGTCAGGAGTCGCACATTCCAAGCTGGTGATTTGGTGCTCCGAGTGGATCAGAAAAGACCACACAAGTTGGCTCCGGCCTGGGAAGGGTCTTTCATCATTTCCAAGGTGCTGAACAACGGAGCATACAGACTCTACAACATTCAGAGGGAGACAGACGAGCCACACGCATCGAACGGGGATCTCCTTAAGCGTTTTTATACGTGATCGTCGACTGAAGCAGTGTAACGAACAAGTTTTGAAGAAATAATATATACAACAGATTCAGTTTTGTGCAGATTCAGAGTTCTCCCACGGTCGCAGACTCCGGTCACTAAAAAAAACTTAGCTGCGGTCCTGAATCGCCTAAGTACTCTCATCTTCCGAGTGTGCACTACGCGTCACACTCGGGGACTTAGCTGTGATCAAGAATCACCTAAGTAATCACCTCCTCCGAGTGTGCACTACACGTCGCACTCGGAGACTTAGACGTGATCAAGAATCACCTAAGTACTAACTTCCTCCGAGTGTGCACTACACGTCGCACTCGGGGACTTCGACGTGATCAAGAATCACCTAAGTACTAACCTCCTCCGAGTGTGCACTATACGTCGCACTCGGAGACTTAGCTGTGATCCTGAATCGCCTAAGTACTAACCCCCTCCGAGCGTGCACTATACGTCGCACTCGGGGACTTAGTTGTGATCAAGAATCACCTAAGTATTAACCCCCTCCGAGCGTGCACTATACGTCGCACTCGGGGACTTAGCTGTGATCAAGAATCACCTAAGTATTAACCCCTTCCGAGCGTGCACTATACGTCGCACTCGGGGACTTAGCTGTGATCAAGAATCACCTAAGTACTACCCTCCTCCGAGTATGCACTACACGTCACACTCGGGGACTTAGACGTGATCAAGAATCACCTAAGTAATAACTTCCTCCGAGTGTGCACTACACGTCGCACTCGAGGACTTAGATGTGATCAAGAATCACCTAAGTAATAACTTCCTCCGAGTGTGCACTATACGTCGCACTCGGGGACTTAGACGTGATCAAGAATCACCTAAGTAATAACTTCCTCCGAGTGTGCACTACACGTCGCACTCGGGGACTTAGATGTGATCAAAAATCACCTAAGTAATAACTTCCTCCGAGTGGGCACTACACGTCGCACTCGGGGACTTAGACGTGATCAAGAATCACCTAAGTAATAACTTCCTCCGAGTGTGCACTACACGTCGCATTCGGAGACTTAGATGTGATCAAGAATCACCTAAGTATTAACATCTTCCAAGTGTGCACTACGCGTCACACTCGGAGACTTAGACGTGATCAAGAATCACCTAACTACTAACTTCCTCCGAGTGTGCACTACATGTCGCACTCGGGGACTTAGACGTGATCAAGAATCACCTAAGTAATAACTTCCTCCGAGTGTGCACTACACGTCGCACTCGGGGACTTAGACGTGATTAAGAATCACCTAAGTATTAATCTTCTCCGAGTACGCACTAAGCGTTGCACTCGAAACATCATTCAAACAAAAGACTAAATGTTTTCATTTCGACTCCAAAAGTTCAAAAACGATAGCTGACTCGGTGCGGATCAAGCTTACCCGCACCGATTTAAAAGTATGACAGCCAACAGAAGTGGCCAGAGTATATTACAGGTAAACACTCGGCATACCGAGGATAAAGTTTGATTACGCGTCAGCTGGACCGGCGCCAGGACTGGAGGGCTCCACAAAAGTGTCCAAGTCGATTCCATCAGCGATGCGGGTAGCAGTCTCCAGGAACGTCTCCATGAAGTCTTCGAATTGAAGCTTCTTCGTGTTGGCGACCTTCAATGCTTTCAGTTTATCTTCCCGCACCTCCTTGCAATGGACTCGGACCAAGGACAGCGCAACATCAGCACCGCAATGCGCTGCCGATTTCTTCCACGATTACACTCGGCCCGGAATCTCTTCCAGTCGCGCCATCAGGGTCTCCATCTCCTGCCGCGACTCGTCTTCTGGCCAAAGTTCCTTGTCAATTCGGCCGACGACTTCTCTCAGTCGGCCGATGAAAGGACCTACTTTGCCTACGCGGATATGCGCCCGGAGCAGATCCCGGTTGGCGTCCTCGCCGAGTGGCACATTGTCCTTAATGGACCGCTCCATAGCCGCCGCTTCAGCTTCAGCGTCACCGCAAAAGTCTGCAACAAACGAGCAAGCAGACAATAAAAACCGAGTGTACGGCACACGGTACAAGCACTCGGCAGAACATAAGACTTACCAGCCAGACGACTCATCATCTGCACAGCCCAGTCGCTGACATACTTCTCCTAAGCTATACATCATTTGTTCAGAACGCCCATCTGATTGTGCAGAGCGGTCCTCTGTTTCCCCATTCTCTCCACTTCCTCTATCAATACTTTGTTTGCCTCTCGAGCCTCCTCTAGGGACTTCTCTCGTCCCTCCAGAGCATCCTTCATGCCGGCCATGGCAAGCATAGCAGCATCAAGTTCACCAGCCAACTGGTTCCTCTCATCCCTCAGGGCCTCATAGGCCGTTCCCATTTCGCAAGCTTTCTGCCACCAAGAAACAAAGGGTAATCAGCAAGTTTATCAGTTCACAGTCTAAGTTCTTCAGACCCCTGCCGACGCAAGCAGTCGACAGCGGTCTCAGGGACTACACCCAGTGGGTTCACTAAGAGTGACCCCACTGGCATGCACCTCAAGCAGGCCCGCCCTATTGAGATGCATGTTTTCACCTACGCCTCCGAGGCCAATGCTACTCGACCTGCGTGCAACTTAATCTCGGAGACTCTTACCGCAAGAGCGCTCCGACTGCAATAAGTACTCGCACTCGGAAATCCTACCTACGGACACAACCTAACTAAAGGCAAAATGTATAAAGACAACTGTCGGTGTAAGCACTCGACAGAAGTCTCGGGGACTACACCCATTGGGTTCACTCGGAGTGAACCCATTGCAACAAACAATACCACCCAGTGGGTTATAGGAGAAAAGTAAATACTTACTAGACTACTTACTCGGATATCATCGCGCAGCTCCAAGCTCCGTTGGTACAAGGCTGCAATGGAGTCATAAGCTCTCTTGGCTTCTCCAGCCATGAGCTCCGCCTGCACCATGGCCCCCTTGGCCGCTCCCACCTGCTCCTCTGGAAGACGCCGGATGCTGAATTCAGCATTCGACGAACCAGGAATCGTGGGAGGTTCCTGGGGCATCCCAAGGTCCGCCCCAGTCGGTTCCTCCCCCACCGGAACCGGTTCAGTCGGTGGAGGCGCTTCGGTCGGTGGAGCGTCGGCGACAAGGGTGGCAGCAGGAGGAGCAGCCTCAGGGACAGGCTCCAGGACAGGCTCCACGGCGGGGTCGGCTCTCCCCTGGTCGTCCTCGTCGAGGCAAATCGCCCCTGACAAGCGGAATGACACGACGTCTCAGAAAAAGAAAGAATGGCGCGGTTTGCAGGAATAAAACACCCGACTCTCCTACAACACACCTGGCTGGGACGAAACGACGTTGTCCGTGTCCATGGGGTCATCCCCTTGGCGGGCCGGAGAGGTTGCAGAAGTGGCAACCCTATCGAGTGAAGTCCATTCGACTTATAAAGCAAGAGTTCACTCGGACAACAGAAAGAGCCGAAAGTTAGATTCACTTACGTGGAGGTGACGGGGATGGCAACCCTCATCCACGGCAGAGCCTTCCCGGATTTGGGCCCACTCGGCTTGGGCGCCCTGGAAGACTGGCCTGCGGGCTCAGCGGCTGCGTCCCTGGCCCTCTTGGTGCCTCGAACACTCGGGACCACCGGGGCAGCAGGCGGAGCACTCGACGACGCAGGAGGAGCTGAAGGGACGGCGGGCTCGTGCCGGCGCTTGCTCTGATGCTCTGGCTGCGGAGGTGGCGAGTCTTGCTCTTCATCCTCTTCCTCTTCCTCGCTATCCTCCTCCTCCGACTCCCCGCTGTCGGAGACGTATTCGGCGCTCTCCACGCTCCCCTCCTGGCTGCCTTCCACCTCTTCCTCCTTCGGATTCCCATTCGAGACGGGGGAGAACCAGTTGGTCCACGCCTGCATAAAGTTCAGTCGGAAACATTAGACATCACACGGATATATAAGTAAGCGACTGGAATTAAGACAGTTCAATGCACTCGGCTCATGTCACTCACCTGATTCGGTGGAGGGTGGTCCGCGCTGTAAGGCTTCACTCGGCGAGCTCCTTTGGGGTTCTCACAAGGGCCCGTGATTTGGAGCACCCACGAGGTCACTCTCTCCTCGGGTACCCCCACCACGTTGGTCCGAGTGGAATCCTCGGGCCCTGTGTAGTGCCACATAGCATGGTCGCGAGCCTGCAGCGGCTGGATCCGCCGACCAAGGAAGACTTCCAGCAGGTCTATGCCGGTGACCCCCCTCCTGACAACATCCACGAGTGCCTCGACCAAAGGCTGGATGTCGTTCTTCTCGGCCTTCGAGAGCGCAAGCTGCTTAGGTGGAGCGGGCCGGTCTAGACTAAACGGAGGCAGCCCAGTCGATGCATTCGGACAGGCTATGTCCTGGCAGTAGAACCACGTCGACTGCTAATTCCTAACCGACTCGCTCAACTGGAGGGCAGGATAGCTGCTCCGACTCTTCTTCTGGAACCCTAAACCCCCGCAGAGCTGGAGGAGGTGCGTCTTGTCGTCCGACTGACTAAGACGTTTGATGGTTTGAGAGCGGGCGGAGAAGATGTGTTTGAACAAACCCCAATGGGGGGGCAACCGATAAAGCACTCGCACAAAATGATAAAGGCAGAAAGATGGGCGATGGCATTCGGAGGCAAGTGATGGAGTTGAGCACCGAAGTGGTTCATGATGCCTTTAAAGAAGGGGTGCGGGGGCAAAGAAAAACCTCTGTGAACATGGCTGAGGAGCAGGACGCGCTCCCCCTCCCGAAGCGCCGGCTCGACCTCGTCGTCCGCCGGCAGCCTCCAGGACTTATGCACGAGCATTCCGTGCTCCACCAGCTCCAGCAGATCTCCCTCCGTCACCGTGGAGGGGAGGAAGTCTCCTTGGATTCACCCCGCCGGCAAAGGCCGCCGCCGCCGCTGAGCAGCCGCCGCCTTGTTCTTCTTCTTCCTTGCCTCCATCTTGCTGGTCTGACCTTTGGTCATGGAGGCGACGGCGAGCCCTCGAGAAGGAGGAGAAGCAAGGAGTGTATGAGCGCAGGGGGTGTCGAGGAAGACGGAGCAGGCGAGAGCGAAAGATTCGGCGAGCGTAACCGAGGAGTCTCGTCGCCCAGAGTTAAATAGAGCACCGGCTGGGTCGCTGGTGAGCGGGCCCGAAATCTTATCCGCCCAACCGGCCGCGGCGATATCAGTGGAGGAGTTGAAGGCGCGAGAATCGAGGAGTCAGGCGCTACTCGACCGCGCTGACGTCGTCCCCGCTGAGCGTGCGGAACCCGAAATTTGAGATCCCGGAAAATCCGCCGCTGTCAGTTGACCGGTCGCGTCAAAAGATGCCGCGGAAGCACTCGGTTCCCGACAGTCTATTTCGCAAGCACTTCCACTCGGAGCGCTGGTCAGGAGAGATAAAATGGATAGAGGCAAGCAACGCCCAAGCCGAACCTAGTCTAGTCGGATCTGAACCTCAAGCACCGCTTCGGCGTTTCAACCCCAATCCATTCGGGGACTAATGATGGGGTCATAGTCCTAGGGTAGGGTCATAGGCCTGCCATACATGTCCTACCCAAGGACTACCCCACACAAAGGACAGGACCTTAAGTCTGCCCCGACTGAATTAAGGAGCCCCCATCATCCAGTCGGTAACAGGCCCGGAATCATCCAGTCGGAGACTAGCATTCGGAGGGCACCAGGCCAACCGACTGGATACACTCGGTACGTCGTAACCTCTCTGGAGGGAAACTGCCGTACGTTTCCGGGTGAATTTATTAGCATTTAGAGCATACGTTACCTGTAATGTACGCATTCAATCGCCACTACTCCACCCCCGGATCAGAACCGTTGTGGAGGGCAGCGCACTCTATATAAGCCGCCTCCCCCACTGGTAAAGGGGTTAGCAAAACATTGTACTCCATATTACACTCGGTAACAAGCTCCGAGAGCACTGAGACGTAGGGCTGTTACCTCCACCGCAGAGGGGCCTGAACTCATACAACCTCGCCGTAGCTAGGACTCTGCCCATCTCATTTGTACCCTACACATCTATTGTCAGGCTTATACCCACGACAGCACCCTTCCTATCGACAACGTGCAAATCAAATTCTTGAAGCAAGAGAACCCATCTGATAAGTCTAGGTTTAGCATCTTTCTTCTCCATGAGGTACTTAATAGCAGCGTGATCAGTGTGAATAGTGACTTTGGAATCAACTATGTAAGACCTGAACTTTTCACATGCAAACACGACTGCTAAAAATTCCTTCTTCGTAGTAGCATAGTTTCTTTGGGCACTGTCTAGAGTTTTACTAGCATAGTGAATAACATTCAACTTCTTATCAACTCTTTGCCCTAGGACAGCTCCAACAGCATAATCACTAGCATCACACATGATTTCAAAAGGTAAGTTCCAATCAGGTGGTTGAACAATAGGTGTAGTTATCAAAACCTTCTTAAGTATTTTGAAGGCTTCCTCACAATCATCGTCAAAAACCTTTTGGAAGAGATTGGTAAGAGGCCTAGAAATCTTAGAGAAGTCTTTAATGTACCTCCTATAGAAACTAGCATGACTAAGGAAACTTCTTATACCTTTGATATCTGTGGGGTATGGCATTTTCTCGATCGCAACAACTTTAGCCTTATCGACTTCAATACCTCTTTCAGAAATTTTATGTCCTAAGATGATGCCTTCATTAACCATAAAGTGGCACTTCTCCCAATTCAAGACAAGATTGGTGTCTTTACATCTCTGCAAGACTCGATCGAGGTTGCTGAGGCAATCATCAAAGGAAGACTCGTAAACGGAGAAGTCATCCATGAAAACCTCAACAATCTTTTCACAAAAGTCAGAGAATATAGCCATCATACATCTTTGAAAGGTGGCAGGTGCATTACATAAGCCAAAAGGCATACGTCTATAAGCAAAGGTACCGAAAGGGCAGGTGAAAGTGGTTTTCTCCAGATCAGATTGTGCAACTGGTATTTGGGAGAAACCAGAATAACCGTCTAGAAAGCAGAAGTGTGTGTGTTTAGACAGTCTTTCTAGCATTTGGTCGATAAAAGGCAAAGGGTAATGATCTTTCCTAGTGGCTTTATTCAATTTCCTAAAATCGATCACCATCCTATAGCCAGTAATTATCCTCTGTGGGATCAATTCATCCTTATCATTAGGGACAACGGTAATGCCTCCCTTCTTAGGGACGCAATGCACCGGACTCACCCAATCACTATGAGCAACAAGATAGATGATACCCGCTTCCAGGAGCTTTAGTATTTCTTTTCTCACTACTTCTTTCATCTTAGGATTTAATCTCCTTTGATGATCAGCAACTGGTTTGGAATCAGGATCAGTTTTAATCTTGTGCTGGCATAGAGTGGGACTAGACTAATGCCCTTAAGATCATCAAGAGTATATCCAATAGCAGCACGGTGCTTTCTCACAGTTTTTAGTAACTTATTTTCTTCATGCTCTGATAGGCTAGCACTAATAATAACAAGATATACCTCTTTTTCATCAAGATAAGCATACTTAAGAGTATCAGGCAACTGTTTAAGCTCGAACACAGGATCACCCTTTGATGGGGGTGGATCGCCAAGCAGTTCGACAGGCAAATTATTCTTAAGGATAGGATATTGTTTTAAGACAGCCCTATCTGTCTCATCCCTTTCATCCATATGCATATCATTTTCATGCTCAAGCAAGTATTGCTCTAAGGGATTAGTAGGAGGCACGGCAATAGAAGCCAAGGCAATAGTTTCATCCTTACTGGGCAACTCTTTTTCATGAGGTTGTCTACCAAACTTGGAGAAATTGAACTCATGTGACACACCTTCAAAGCCAACAGTGACAATTTGCTTCTCACAGTCAATATGAGCATTAACGGTATTGAGAAAAGGTCAACCAAATATGATGGGACAAAAGCTATCTTGAGTGGTAGCAGGAATGAGGAAATCAGCAGGATACTTTGTTTTACCACACAAGACTTCAACATCCCTAACAATTCCCAGAGGGCAGATAGTATCTCTATTGGCAAGCTGAATAGTGACATCAATAGGTTCTATCTCAACAGGTGCAATCTCGTCTTTAATTTCATCATATAAGGATTGAGGTATTGCACTAACACTAGCACCCACGTCACATAAACCATGATAACAATGATCTCCTATCTTAACAGAAACAACAGGCTGCCAACAACAGGCCTATGTTTATCTCTAGCGTGAGGTTTAGCAATTCTAGCAGCATCTTCACAGAAGTGAATATTATGTCCCTCAACATCATCGGACAGGAGATCTTTGATAATAGCAATGCTAGGTTCAACTCTAATTCGCTCAGAGGGTGTAGGTGTTCTAATGTAGCCTCTACGTATCACAGTTCAAACTTTAGTATGATCCTTTATCCTAACATGGAAAGGTGGTTTCTCAATGTAAGCACTGGGAACAATAGGATAATTATAGGCAATGACTTTCTCTTCAACTGGATTGGGTTTAACTACATTGATTTCTAAAGGAGGATGATATTTAAACCACTTCTCTTTGGGGAGATCAATATGAGCAGCAAATGATTCACACAATGAAGCTACTATTTCAGAGTCAAGTCCATACTTAGCGCTAAAATCACAAAAAGTATTTGTTTCAACAAAGGATTTAACGCAATCAAACTAGAAATTCATACCTGACTCCTTACCTTCATCAAGCTCCCAATCTTCAGAGTTGCGTTTAATTCTCTCTAATAAATTCCATTTGAAGTCAATATCTCTCTTCACAAAAGAACCGGTACAATAAGTGACAAGCATGGTGCGATCATCATGAGAAAGCTGAGCATAGAAGTTCTGAATGATAATTTCTCTCGAGAGCTCATGGTTGGGGCATGAATATAACATTGATTTAAGCCTCCCCCAAGCTTGAGCGATGCTTTCTCTGTCACAAGGCCAAAAATTGTAAATATAATTCTGATCACGATGTACTGGATGCATAGGATAAAACTTCTGCTGAAAGTCCAATTTCAATCGATTGTAGTTCCATGATCCAGTATCATCACATAGCCTATACCATGTCAACGCCTTATCCCTCAAAGATAAGGGAAAGACCTTCTTCTTGACCTCATCCTCGGGCAAATCTGCAAGCTTAAATAAACCACAAACTTCATCTATATAGATTAGATGCAAGTCTGGATGTGATGTACCATCTCCTGTAAAAGGATTAGCCAACAGTTTCTCAAGCATACCCGAAGGGAATTGAAAGAAAATATTTTCAGTAGGTGCAGCAAGTTGACGGGCAACTCTTTGTGCTTCCGTTCGAGGTGAAGATACCTCGAACAAGCCCCTCAAAGGATTAGTTTCCATAGTGACAAGTGACAATAAATTTCAGCACACTATATGAATGTTTCCTTACCAAGTTCCACTTACCAAAGGTGCTTCACTCCCCGACAACTGCGCTAGAAAAGAGTCTTGATGACCCACAAGTATAGGGGATCTATAGTAGTCCTTTCGATAAGTAAGAGTGTCGAACCCAACGAGGAGCAGAAGGATCTCACAAGTGGTTTTCAGCAAGGTAATATCTGCAAGCACTAAAATTATCGGTAACAAGTGGTTTTGTGGTGAGATGATTCGTAGCAAGCAACAAGTAACAAAAGTAGCAACGGTGAAGCAAAGTGGCCCAATCCCTTTTTTAGCAAGGGACAAGCCTGGACAAAATCTTATAGGAGGAAAAACGCTCCCGAGGACACACGGGAATTTCTGTCATGCTAGTTTTCAGCATGTTCATATGATTCGCGTTCGTTACTTTGATAGTTTGATATGTGGGTGGACCGGCGCTTGGGTACTCCCTTACTTGGACAAGCATCCTACTTATGATTAACCCCTCTCGCAAGCATCCGCAACTACGAAAGAAGAATTAAGACAAAGTCTAACCATAGCATTAAACTAGTGGATCCAAATCAGCCCCTTACGAAGCAACGCATAAACTAGGGTTTAAGCTTCTGTCACTCGAACAACCCATCATCTACTTACTACTTCCCAATGCCTTCCTCTAGGCCCAAATAATGGTGAAGTGTTATGTAGTCGACGTTCACATAACACCACTAGAGGAAAAACAACATACAACACATCAAAATATCGAACGAATACCAAATTCACATGACTACTATTAGCATGACTTATCCCATGTCCTCAGGAACAAAAGTAACTACTCACAAAGCATAATCATATTCATGACCAGAGAGGTAATGAGTAGCATCAAGGATCTGAACATAAACTCTTCCACCAAATAATCCAACTAGCATCAACTACAAAGAGTAATTAACACTACTAGCAACCTTACAAGTACCAATCGGAGTCGCGAGACAGAGATTGGTTACAAGAGATGAACTAGGGTTTGGAGATGAGATGGTGTTGATGAAGATGTTGATGGTGACGAGTCCCCTGTGATGAGAGGAGTGTTGGTGATGACAATGGCGACGATTTCCCCCTCCGGGAGGGAAGTTTCCCCGGCTGGATCGTCCTGCCGAAGCTCTAGATTGGTTCTGCTCAAGTTCCGCCTCGTGGCGGCGGCGAATCCTCCGAAAAACCTCCTCCTGATTTTTTTTGGAATGAAACCCTTCATATAGCAGAAGACGGGAGCCAATGGGCCAGCAGGGAGCCCACAAGCCCCCTAGGCGCAGCTAGGGCGGTGGTCGCGCCTACCAGGCTTGTGGCCCCCTGGTTGCGCTCCTGTGACACTTCTTCGGCCCAGTATTTTTTATATATTTCCAAAAAAATCCACGTTGATTTTCACGGCTTTTGGAGTTACGCAGAATAGGCATATCAAACTTGCTCCTTTTTCAGGCTAGAATTCGAGCTGCCGGCATTCTCCCTCTTCATGTAAACCTTGCAAAATAAGAGAGAAAAGGCATAAGTATTGTACTGTGAAGTGAAATAACAGCCCCAAAATCAATAAATATCAACATGAAAGCATGATGCAAAATGGACGTATCAGTCTTGCTCTACTTGCTGCTGCCTCTATGACACTAAAATTTTGGGGTCAAGCTTTTCTGACTGCCGTTCACCTTATCAACATATTGCCTAGTCGTGTCATAAACAATGAGACTCCCACTGAACATCTTTTGCATGTCAAACCTATCTAGACTTCACTTCGTGTTTTTGTTGTGCATGTTGGCCAAATATCCGTCCCTATAATCCACGTAAACTCATGTTTCGTTCTACTCAATGTGTGTTTCTTGGCTGTAGTGCTAAACATAAAGGGGTTAAATGTCTTGATGTCTCTAGTGGTCGCGTCTATATCTCTTGTGATGTGGTTTTTGATGAAACTCAATTTCCCTTCAGAACACTTCAACCCAATATTGGTGCCCTACTTCGTAAAGAAATTCTTTTGCTCCCTTCACTTTTTTTGTGTCTCTTCCGAGGGTGATAATAACGGTTATGATTCAACTATGTCTAATTCCCCTAACCCTAACCATATGGCCGAGTCTGATGTTACAGGAAACAATCCAGAAAATGGTGATGAAAATGAGGTTCATTTGGTGCAAAATAATCAATCTTTCATGTGCTCCCGTCCTGTCAAACAAATCCTTGATGAATCCGCCTTGGGATCCATGCAGCAGCAATTTTTCATGAGATCTACCCTGGGATCGACGACTTGTGATGGGTCAAGCGGGCCAGGCGAGCCAGGGCCTTCGTACTCCATGCCGCAACCGGACACGCCACCCGCCAACTCTCCGCGTCGGGCCGACGGGCCCACAGGAACGAGTCACATGGCAATGTGTGCGCCTCACGACCAACCTGATAGCTCGGTCTGAGGTGACCTGGCTGTCAGCCGCACCCCCCGCGCGTGGCGCGCCAGCATCGGTTGTGTCCCAAGGTGGTGCGCTTGGATATTCTACGACTTCCTCCACTGTGCCTCGATCTTCTGTGGCTTCGACGAGATTTTCTGCACCAGCCCTTCCGTTTCAGCTACTACACCACCGCGCACACGATTGCAACATGGAGTGACCCGCCATATCAATTAAAAAATATTGCAAAGTTTGGTCTAGCATGTTTATCAGGTGAACCTCATACAATACATGAAGCTTTTGGTGATGCTCGTTAGAAACATGCAATGGAGGAGGAATTTTCTGCACTGCAGAAAAACAAGACTTGGCATCTTGTTCCTAGACACGCAAGTAAAAATCTAATAGGTTGCAAGTGGGTCTATAGGATTAAACGGAAACCATATGGTACTATTGATCGTTATAAGGCATGATTAGTGGTAAAGGGGTTTGAGCAGGGATTATGTATTGATTATGAGGATACTTTCATTTCAGTTGTCAAAGCTGCTTCTATTCATCTTGTTTTATCTATTGCTACTTCCACGGGATGGAGTCTCCGACATCTACATGTACAAAACATGTTTCTTCATGGTGTTCTCGCAGAAGTGTTCTATATGAAACAACCTTCTGGGTTTGAGGATAAAAATGCACCTTTTGATATGTGTAAGCTTGATAAATCTTTGTGTGGATTAAAGCAAGTCCCTAGAACATGGTACTTTATTTGAATATGAAGCTGCAAAAACTAGGGGTTGTTCCATCAAAGTCTGAACCTCTCTGTTTATTTACAACAAGTTCAAGACATTCATTTTAGTTCTCATATGTTATAATGACGCAATAACAGGCTTATTGAAATATTTGAGTTCAGAGTTTGCTCTAAAGGATCTAGGAGATTTGCATTTCTTTTTGGGCATTGAAGTTAAGAAAATCAGGGATTGTCTTCAGCTCTCACAAGAGAAGTATGCAAATGATCTATTGAGCAGAGTTGCTATGAAAGATTGCAAACCTTCGCCAACTCCTTTGTCTATCTTAGAATCATTAACTCTGACTCAAGGAGAGCTCCCGAATCAGGATGATAGTACGAGTTAGAGAAGCATTGTTGGTGCTCTCAAGTATTTGATTCTTACTCGGTCTGATATATCCTTTGCTGTAAACAAAGTCTGTCAATTCTTGCATGCACCCACCAATGTTCATTGGAAAACAACAAAACTCATCCCGAGGTATGTGAAGGATACAATAAATCTTGGTTTGACTTTTAGAAAAATTTCATCTACTTGTATTAGTGCCTTCTCCGATCCGGATTGGGCTGGTTGTTTGGATGATAGGAGATCAACTCGTGGGTTTGTTGTTTTCTATGGACCCAATTTAATCTCATGGTGCAACAAGAAGCAAGCTATTGTCTCCACGTCCAGTACTGAAGCAGAGTATAAAGCATTATCAAATGCAAGAGATGAAGTTATTTGGGTACAGTCTATGTTGAAAAAAGTTGGAGTTTCTCACGATCACCCCCCGTGTCTTTGGTGTGATAATCTTGGAGCCACATATTTGTGTGCTAATCCAGTATTTGATGTTAGGACTAAACACATTGAAATAGACTTTCATTTTGTCAGAGAGCGCTTTGCAAAGAAATAGTTGGAGATCAGATTCATTCCCTCCAAGGACCAGCTTGCCGATGGGTTTACTAAAGCTTTGCCAACTAATAGCTTAAAAGAGTTTTAAGTGTAATCTTAGCTTGGAGAGTTGTGATTAAGGGAGGGTGTCAAACATTGTAACGCGACTAGTTGTCTCACGAATAACCTTCCCTATCGCTCGTATAGGACCCCCTCTCATGTACTTCTAGTTCACGTAATATCTGTAGATGAGAAAGAGTTCTGTTTAAACTTCTATCTAGTCTTCGGTTTCTCTCTGTAACCGATTATGTAAAACCTTCGAGAGGGTTTTCGTCGTACGATCAATATAAGGCAACGCGGGCTCTCCTCATAGGGTTGAGACGCTTCAATTATTTCTCACACCAACCAATTAAATGGATAAAATTCTCCCCGCGCGGGTCTGGTTGAGATAGATGCGGGCAACCAAACATGTCAGAAGTGATAGCTGTTGGGGAACGTCGCATGGGAAACAAAAATTTTCCTACGCGCACGAAGACCTATCATGGTGATGTCCATCTACGAGAGGGGATGAGTGATCTACGTACCCTTGTAGATCGCACAGCAGAAGCGTTAGAGAACGCGGTTGATGTAGTGGAACGTCCTCACGTCCCTCGATCCGCCCCGCGAACAATCCCGCGATCAGTCCCACGATCTAGTACCGAACGGACGGCACCTCCGCGTTCAGCACACGTACAGCTCGACGATGATCTCGGCCTTCTTGATCCAGCAAGAGAGACGGAGAGGTAGAAGAGTTCTCCGGCAGCGTGACGGCGCTCCGGAGGTTGGTGATGATCTTGTCTCAGCAGGGCTCCGCCCGAGCTCCGCAGGAACACGATCTAGAGGAAAAACTATGGAGGTATGTGGTCAGGCAGCCGTGAGAAAGTCGTCTCAAATCTGCCCTAAAAGCCCCATATATATAGGAGGAGGGAGGGGGACCTTGACTTGGGGTCCAAGGGACTCCCAAGGGGTCGGCCGAGCCAAGGGGGGGAGGACTCCCCCCCCCAAACCGAGTTGGACTTGGTTTGGTGGGAGGAGTCCCCCTCCCTTCCCACTTCTTCCCTCTTTTTTTTTCTTTTCCTTTGATTTTCTTATCTTGGCGCATAGGCCTCCTTGGGGCTGTCCCACCAGCCCACTAAGAGCTGGTGTGTCCCCCAAAAGCCTATGGGCTTCCCCGGAGTGGGTTGCCCCCCTCCGGTGAACTCCCGGAACCCATTCGTCATTCCCGGTACATTCCCGGTAACTCCGAAAACCTTCCGGTAATCAAATGAGGTCATCCTATATATCAATCTTCGTTTTCGGACCATTCCGGAAACCCTCGTGACGTCTGTGATCTCATCCGGGACTCCGAACAACATTCGGTAACCAACCATATAACTCAAATACGCATAAAACAACGTCGAACCTTAAGTGTGCAGACCCTGCGGGTTCGAGAACTATGTAGACATGACCCGAGAGACTCCTCGGTCAATATCCAACAGCGGGACCTGGATGCCCATATTGGATCCTACATATTCTACGAAAATCTTATCGTTTGAACCTCAGTGCCAAGGATTCGTATAATCCCGTATGTCATTCCCTTTGTCCTTCGGTATGTTACTTGCCCGAGATTCGATCGTCAGTATCCGCATACCTATTTCAATCTCGTTTACCGGCAAGTCTCTTTACTCGTTCCGTAATACAAGATCCCGCAACTTACACTAAGTTACATTGCTTGCAAGGCTTATGTGTGATGTTGTATTACCGAGTGGGCCCCGAGATACCTCTCCGTCACACGGAGTGACAAATCCCAGTCTTGATCCATACTAACTCAACTAACACCTTCGGAGATACCTGTGGAGCATCTTTATAGTCACCCAGTTACGTTGCGACGTTTGATACACACAAAGCATTCCTCCGGTGTCAGTGAGTTATATGATCTCATGGTCATAGGAATAAATACTTGACACGCAGAAAACAGTAGCAACAAAATGACACGATCAACATGCTACGTCTATTAATTTGGGTCTAGTCCATCACGTGATTCTCCCAATGACGTGATCCAGTTATCAAGCAACAACACCTTGTTCATAATCAGAAGACACTGACTATCATTGATCAACTGGCTAGCCAACTAGAGGCATGCTAGGGATGGTGTTTTGTCTATGTATCCACACATGTAAATGAGTCTTCATTCAATACAATTATAGCATGGATAATAAACTATTATCTTGATACAGGAATTATAATAATAACTATACATTTATTATTGCCTCTAGGGCATAATTCCAACAGTCTCCCACTTGCACTAGAGTCAATAATCTAGCCCTCACATCACCATGTGAATTACATTGTAATAAATCTAACACCCATACAGTTTTGGTGTCGATCATGTTTTGGCCGTGGAAGAGGTTTAGTCAGCGGGTCTCCTACATTCAAATCCGTGTGCACCTTGCATATATTTACGTCCTCCTTCTCGACGTAGTCGCGGATGAGGTTGAAGCGTCGTTTGATGTGTCTGGTCTTCTTGTGAAACCTTGGTTCCTTTGCCAGGGCAATGGCACGAGTGTTGTCACAGAACAAGGTTATTGGATCCAGTGCACTTGGCACCACTCCAAGATCCGTCATGAACTGCTTCATCCAGACACCCTCCTTAGCCGCCTCCGAGGCAGCCATGTACTCCGCTTCACATGTAGAATCTGCTACGACACTTTGCTTGGAACTGCACCAGCTTACTGCACCCCCATTAAGAATAAATACGTATCCGGTTTGCGACTTAGAGTCGTCCGGATCTGTGTCAAAGCTTGCATCAACGTAACCCTTTACGGCGAGCTCTTCGTCACCTCCATACACGAGAAACATCTCCTTAGTCCTTTTCAGGTACTTCAGGATATTCTTGACCGCTGTCCAGTGATCCACTCCTGGATTACTCTCGAACCTGCCTGCCATACTTATGGCCAGGCTAACATCCGGTCTAGTGCACAGCATCGCATACATGATAGAACCTATGGCTAAAGCATAGGGGACGGAGCGCATATGCTCTCTATCTTCATCAGTTGCTGGGCACTGAGTCTTACTCAATCTCGTACCTTGTAACACTGGCAAGAACCCTTTCTTGGACTGTTCCATTTTGAACCTCTTCAAAACTTTATCAAGGTATGTGCTTTGTGAAAGTCCTATCAGGCGTTTTGATCTATCCCTATAGATCTTAATGCCTAGAATGTAAGCAGCTTCTCCTAGGTCCTTCATAGAGAAACTTTTATTCAAGTAACCTTTTATACTCTCCAAAAGCTCTACGTTGTTTCCAATCAGTAATATGTCATCCACATATAATATTAGAAACGCCACAGAGCTCCCACTCACTTTCTTGTAAATACAAGATTCTCCAACCACTTGTATAAACCCAAATGCTTTGATCACCTCATCAAAGCGTTTGTTCCAACTCCGAGATGCTTGCACCAGTCCATAAATGGATCGCTGGAGCTTGCACACCTTGTCAGCATTTTTAGGATCGACAAAACCTTCGGGTTGCATCATATACAACTCTTCCTTAAGGAAACCGTTAAGGAACGCCGTTTTGACATCCATCTGCCAGATTTCATAATCGAAAAATGCAGCTATTGCTAACATGATTCTGACGGACTTAAGCATCGCTACGGGAGAGAAAGTCTCATCGTAGTCAATTCCTGGAACTTGTGAAAAACCCTTTGCCACAAGTCGAGCTTTATAAACGGTCACATTACCGTCAGCGTCCGTCTTCTTCTTAAACATCCATTTGTTCTGAATAGCCTTGCGGCCCTCAGGCAGTATCTCCAAAGTCCACACTTTGTTCTCATACATGGATCCTATCTCGGATTTCATGGCTTCTAGCCATTTGTTGGAATCTGGGCCCGCCATTGCTTCTTCATAATTTGCAGGTTCATTGTTGTCTAACAACATGATTGATAAGACGGGATTACCGTACCACTCTGGAGCAGCGCGTGATCTCGTCGACCTGCGTGGTTCAACAGAAACTTGAACTGGAGTTTCATGATCATCATCATTAACTTCCTCCTCAACCGGCGTTGCAACGACAGAGGTTTCCCCTTGCCCTGCGCCACCATGCAGAGGGATGAGAGGTTCGACAACCTCGTCAAGTTCTATCTTCCTCCCACTCAATTCTCTCGAGAGGAACTCCTTCTCGAGAAAAGTTCCGTTCTTAGCAACAAACACTTTGCCCTCGGATTTGAGATAGAAGGTGTACCCAACTGTCTCTTTTGGGTAACCTATGAAGACGCACTTTTCCGCTTTGGGTTCCAGCTTTTCAGGCTGAAGCTTTTTGGCATAAGCATCACATCCCCAAACTTTAAGAAACGACAACTTTGGCCTCTTGCCATACCACAGTTCGTATGGTGTCGTTTCAACGGATTTTGATGGTGCCCTATTTAAAGTGAATGCAGTTGTTTCTAATGCATAACCCCAAAACGATAACGGCAAATCAGTAAGAGACATCATAGATCGCACCATCTCTAACAAAGTACGATTACGACGTTCGGACACACCATTACGCTGTGGTGTTCCAGGCGGTGTTAACTGTGAAACAATTCCACATTGTCTTAAGTGAGCACCAAACTCGAAACTCAGATATTCACCCCCACGATCAGACCGTAGGAACTTGATCTTCTTGTTACGATGATTTTCCACTTCACTCTGAAATTGCTTGAACTTTTCAAATGTTTCAGACTTGTGCTTCATCAAGTAGACATAACCATATCTACTTAAATCGTCAGTGAAGGTGAGGAAATAACGATATCCGCCGCGTGCGTCCACGCTCATTGGGCCACACACATCGGTATGTATGATTTCCAACAAGTCACTTGCACGCTCCATTGTTCCGGAGAACGGAGTCTTAGTCATCTTGCCCATGAGGCATGGTTCGCACGTGTCAAGTGAATCAAAGTCAAGTGACTCCAAAAGTCCATCAGCATGGAGTTTCTTCATGCGCTTTACACCAATATGACCTAAACGGCAGTGCCATAAAAATATGGCGCTATCATTGTTAACTCTAACTCTTTTGGCCTCAATGTTATGTATATGCGTATCGCTATCAAGATTCAATATGAACAATCCTCTCACATTCGGTGCATGACCATAAAAGATGTTACTCATAGAAATAGAACAACCATTATTCTCAGACTTATAAGAGTAACCGTCTCGCAATAAACAAGATCCAGATATAATGTTCATGCTCAACGCAGGCACTAAATAACAATGATTTAAGTTCATCACTAATCCCGATGGTAGCTGAAGTGACACTGTGCCGACGGCGATTGCATCAACCTTGGAACCGTTTCCTACGCGCATCGTCACTTCGTCTTTCGCCAGCCTTCGTCTATTCCGCAGTTCCTGCTTCGAGTTGCAAATGTGAGCAACAGAACCGGTATCAAATACCCAGGCACTACTACGAGAGCCGGTTAAGTACACATTGTTGGAAATATGCCCTAGAGGCAATAATAAATTAGTTATTATTATATTTCTTAGTTCATGATAATCGTTTATTATCCATGCTATAATTGTATTGATTGGAAACACAATACTTGTGTGGATACATAGACAAAACACTGTCCCTAGTAAGCCTCTAGTTGACTAGCTCGTTGATCAAAGATGGTCAAGGTTTCCTGGCCATAGGCAAGTGTTGTCACTTGATAACGGGATCACATCATTAGGAGAATCATGTGATGGACTAGACCCAAACTAATAGACGTAGCATGTTGATCGTGTCATTTTGTTGCTACTGTTTTCTGCGTGTCAAGTATTTATTCCTATGACCATGAGATCATATAACTCACTGACACCGGAGGAATGCTTTGTGTGTATCAAACGTCGCAACGTAACTGGGTGACTATAAAGATGCTCTACAGGTATCTCCGAAGGTGTTAGTTGAGTTAGTATGGATCAAGACTGGGATTTGTCACTCCGTGTGAACGGAGAGGTATCTCGGGGCCCACTCGGTAATACAACATCACACACAAGCCTTGCAAGCAATGTAACTTAATGTAAGTTGCGGGATCTTGTACTACGGAACGAGTAAAGAGACTTGCCGGTAAACGAGATTGAAATAGGTATGCGGATACTAACGATCGAATCTCGGGCAAGTAACATACCGAAGGACAAAGGGAATGACATACAGGATTATATGAATCCTTGGCACTGAGGTTCAAACGATAAGATCTTCGTAGAATATGTAGGATCCAATATGGGCATCCAGGTCCCGCTATTGGATATTGACCGAGGAGTCTCTCGGGTCATGTCTACATAGTTCTCGAACCCGCAGGGTCTGCACACTTAAGGTTCGACGTTGTTTTATGCGTATTTGAGTTATATGGTTGGTTACCGAATGTTGTTCGGAGTCCCGGATGAGATCACGGACGTCACGAGGGTTTCCGGAATGGTCCGGAAATGAAGATTGATATATAGGATGACCTCATTTGGTTACCGGAAGGTTTTCGTGCATTACCGGAAAAGTTTCGGGCTCATCGGTAGTGTACCGGGAGTGCCGGGAGGGGTGCCGGGGACCATCGGGAGGGGTGTCACGCCCCAAGGGGTCTCATGGGCTATGGGAAGAGATAAACCAGCCCCTAGTGGGCTGGAATAAGTTCCCACTAAGGCCCATAAGGTTTGAGAAGGAAAAAACACAAGGTGGAAAGAGTTTCCAAGTGGGAAGGTGGAATCCTACTCCAAGTAGGATTGGAGTAGGACTCCTCCACCTCCAATTTCGGCCAAACCTTTAGGTTTTGAGGCTGCCTCCTCCCCTCCCTCCCACCTATATATACGGAGGTTTTAGGGCTGATTTGAGACGACTTTTCTCACGGCTGCCCGACCACATACCTCCATAGTTTTTCCTCTAGATCGCGTTTCTGCGGAGCTCGGGCGGAGCCCTGCTGAGACAAGATCATCACCAACCTCCGGAGCGTCGTCACGCTGCCGGAGAACTCTTCTACCTCTCCGTCTCTCTTGCTGGATCAAGAAGGCCGAGATCATCGTCGAGCTGTACGTGTGCTGAACGCGGAGGTGCCGTCCGTTCGGTACTAGATCGTGGGACTGATCGCGGGATTGTTCGCGGGGCGGATCGAGGGACGTGAGGACGTTCCACTACATCAACCGCGTTCTCTAACGCTTCTGCTGTACGATCTACAAGGGTATGTAGATCACTCATCCCCTCTCGTAGATGGACATCACCATGATAGGTCTTCGTGCGCGTAGGAAATTTTTTGTTTCCCATGCGACGTTCCCCAACAGTGGTATCAGAGCTAGGTTCATGCGTAGATGTCTTCTCGAGTAGAACACAAAAGGTTTTGTGGGCGGTGATGTGCGTTTTGCTGCCCTCCTTAGTCTTTTCTTGATTCCGCGGTATTGTTGGATTGAAGCGGCTTGGACCGACATTACTCGTACGCTTACGAGAGACTGGTTTCATCGTTACGAGTAACCCCCTTTGCTCAAAGATGACTGGCAAGTGACTGTTTCTCCAACTTTAGTTGAATCGGATTTGACCGAGGAGGTCCTTGGATGAGGTTAAATAGCAACTCATATATCTCCGTTGTGGTGTTTGCGTAAGTAAGATGCGATCCTACTAGATACCCTCGGTCACCACGTAAAACATGCAACAACAAAATTAGAGGACGTCTAACTTGTTTTTGCAGGGTATGATTGTGATGTGATATGGCCAACGATGTGATGTGATATATTGGATGTATGAGATGATCATGTTGTAATAGAAATATCGACTTGCACGTCGATGGTACGGCAACCGGCAGGAGCCATAGGGTTGCCTTTATACTAACATATGTGCTTGCAGATGCGTTTACTATTTTGCTAGGCTGTAGCTTTAGTAGTGATAGCATAAGTAGCACGACAACCACGATGGCAACACGTTGATGGATGATCATGGTGTGGCGCCGGTGACAAGAAGATCGTGCCGGTGCTTTGGTGATGGAGATCAAGAAGCACGTGATGATGGCCATATCATGTCACTTATGAATTGCATGTGATGTTATTCCTTTTATGCACCTTATTTTGCTTAGAACGACCGTAGCATTATGAGGTGATCTCTCACTAAAATTTCAAGACGAAATTGTGTTCTCCCCGACTGTGCACCGTTGCGACAGTTCTTCGTTTCGAGACACCACGTGATGATCGGGTGTGATAGACTCAACGTTCACATACAACGGGTGCAAAACAGTTGCACACGCGGAACACTCGGGTTAAGCTTGACGAGCCTAGCATGTGCAGACATGGCCTCGGAACACATGAGACCGAAAGGTCGAGCATGAATCGTATAGTTGATATGATTAGCATAGGGATGCTTACCACTGAAACTATTCTCGACTCACGTGATGATCGGACTTGAGATAGCGGATTTGGATCATGTACCACTCAAATGACTAGAGAGATGTACTTTTTGAGTGGGAGTTCTTAAGTAATATGATTAATTGAACTAATTGTCATGAACATAGTCTAATGGTCTTTGCGAATTACGATGTAGCTTGCGCTATAGCTCTACTGTTTTTATATGTTCCTAGAGAAAATTTAGTTGAAAATTGATAGTAGCAACCTTTGCAGACTGAGTCTGTAAAACCGAGGATTGTCCTCGTTGCTACGCAGAAGGCTTATGTCCTTAATGCACCACTCAGTGTGCTGCACCTCGAGCGTCGTCTGTGGATGCTATGAACATCCGACATACACGTTACTGATGACTACACGATAGTTCAGTGCAAGATACTTGATGGCTTAGAAGCAAGGCGCCGAAAACGTTGTAAAACGTCACGGAACATAAGTGATGTTCCGAAGAGATGAAATTGTGATTTCATGCTTGTGCCCTTGTTAAGAGGTACGAGACCTCCGACAAGATTCTTTGTCCACAAAGCACAGGAGAAAAGGCTCAATCGTTGAGCATGTGCTCAGATTGTCTGAGTACGACAATCGCTTGAATCAAGTGGGAGTTAATCTTCCAGATGAGATAGTGATAGTTCTCCAAAGTCACTGCCACCAAGCTGTGAGAGCTTCGTGATGAACTATAACATATCAAGGATAGATACAATGATCCTTGAGCGATTCGCGATGTTTGACACTGCGAAAGTAGAAATCAAGAAGGAGCATCAATAGTTGATGGTTTGTAAAACCACTAAGTTTCAAGAAAGGCAAGGGCTAGAAGGGATACTTCGTGAAACGGCAAAACAGTTGCTGCACTAATGAAGAGACCCAAGATTAAACCCAAACCCGAGACTAAGTGCTTCTGTAATGAGGGGAACAATCACTGAGGCGGAGCAACTCAAGATACTTGGTAGATAAGAAGGCTGGCAAAAGTCGAAAGAAGTGTATTTGATATACATGATGTTGATGTGTACTTTACTAGTACTCCTAGTAGCACGAGGGTATTGGATACCGGTTCGGTTGCTAAGTGATTAGTGACGCGAAATAAAAACTACGTCATAAACGGAGACTAGCTAAAGGCGAGGTGACGATACGTGTTGGAAGTGTTTCCAAGATTGATATGATCAAACGTCGCACGCTCCCTCTACCATCGGGATTGGTGTTAAACCTAAATAATTGTTATTTGGTGCTTGCGTTAAGCATGAACATGATTGGATCGTGTTTATTGCAATACGAATTATTCATTTAAAGAGAATAATGGTTACTCTATTTTCTTGAATAATCACCTTCAATGGTTTATTGAATCTCGATCGTAGTGTTACACATGTTCATGATATTGGTGCCAAAAGATAAGAGTTGATGATGATAGTACCACTTACTTGTGGCACTGCCGCTTGAGTCATGTTAGTATAAATTGCATGAAGAGGCTCCATGCTGATGGATCTTTGTACTTACCTGATTTCGAATCACTAGTGACATGCGAATCATACCACATGAGCAAGGCCTTGTTTTCATTGAGATGAAATAAGATAGTAACTTGTTGGAAGTGATACATTTTGATGTATGCAGTCCAATGGGTGCTGAGGCACGCAGTGGATATCATTATGTTCTTACTTCACTGACGATTTGAGTAGATACAGGAGTATTTACTTAATGAATCACAAGTCTAAAATGTTGAAAAGTTCAATTCCGTTTCAGAGTGAAGTTCGTCGTAACAAGACGATAAACTGTCTACGATATGATCATGGAAATGAATATCTGAGTTACGAGTTTTGGTACACAGTTAAGACAATGTGGAAATTGTTTCGCAGTTCATGCCACCTGGAACATCATAGTGTGATGATGTGTCTCAACGTCATAGCCACGCACTATTTGGTATGGTGCATACTATGATGTCTCTTATCGAATTACCACTATCGTTTATGGGTTATGCATTAGAGACAACCGCACTCACTTTAAATAGGGCACCGCGTATTTCCGTTGAGATGACACAGTATAGACTGAGGTTTAGAGAAATCTAAACTGTCGTTTCTTGAAAGTTTGGGGTTTCGACACTTATGTGAAAAAGTTTCAGTCTGATAAGCTCGAACCCAAAGCGGATAAATGTATCTTCATAGGATATCCAAAACAGTTGGGTACATCTCCTATCTCAGATCCGAAAGCAAAGTGTTTGTTTCTAGAAACGGATCCTTTCTCGAGGAAAGGTTTCTCTCGAAAGAATTGAGTGGGAGGGTAGTAGAACTTGATGAGGTTATTGAACCATCACTTCAACCAGTGTGTAGCAGGGCGCAGGAAGTTGTTCATGTGGCGCCTACACCAATTGAAGTGGAAGCTGATGATGATGATCATTGAGCTTCGAATCAAGTTACTACAAACCTCGTAGGTCGACAAGGTCGCGTACTGCTGCAGAGTAGTATGGTAACCCTGTCTTGGAGGTCATGTTGTTGAGCAACAGTGAACCTACGAGTTATGGAGAAAGCGATGGTGGGCCCAGATTCCGACAAATGGCTGGAAGCCATGAAATCCGAGAGAGGATCCATGTGTGAAAACAAAGTCTAGACTTTGGTAGAACTACTTGATGGTCATAGGACTATTGAGTAAAAATGGATCTTTAAAAGAAGACAGACGATGATGGTGATAAGTCACTATTAAGAAAAGCTCGACTTGTCGCAAAGATGTTTTCGATAAGATCAAATAGTTGACTATGATGAGACTTTCTCACTCGTAGCGATGCTAAAAGTCTGTTAGAATTATGTTAGTTGTTGATGCATTATTTATGAAATATTGCACGTAGGATGTCAAAACATTGTTTTCTCAACGGTTTCCTTGAGCAAACATTGTATGTGATACAACCAGAAGGTTTTGTCGATCCTAAAGATACTAGCAAGTATGCAAGCTCCAGTGATCCTTCAATGGACTGGTGCAAGCATCTCGGAGTTGGAATATACACTTTGATGAGATGATCAAAGATTTTGGGTTTGTACAAGGTGTATGAGAAACTTGTATTTTTAAAGAAGTGAGTGGGAGCACTATAGAATTTCTGATAGGTATATGTGGTTGACATATTGTGGATCAGAAGTAATGTAGAATTTCTGTAAAGCATACAAGGTTGTTTGAAAGAAGTTTTCAAAGGAGTACCTGGATTACGCTACTTGAACGTTGAGCATCAAAGATCTACGGAGATAGATCGAAAGCGCTTAATAGAAGTTTCAACAAGATGCATGCCTTGACAAGTTTTTGAAAGAGTTCAAAATAGACCAGCAAAGAAGGAGTTCTTGGTTGCGTTGTGAGGTGTGAATTTGAGTAAGACTCAAAACCTGACCACGGCAGAATAAAGAGAATAGACGAAGGTCGTCTTCTATGCCTTAGCCGTAGAATCTAAAGTATGCCATGCTGTGTACCGCACCTGAAGTGTGCCTTGACTCAAAGTATGTTGAGAGGTACAGAGAGTGATCCATGATTGAATCACTAGCAGCGGTCGAAATTTATCCTTAGTAACTAATGGACTAAGGAATTTTTCTCGATTGTGGAGGTGGTTAAAGAGTTTGTCGTAAAGGGTTACGTCAATGCAAGCTTTGACACTAATCCGGATAACTATGAGTAGTGAAACGGATTCGTATAGTAGAGTAGATATTTGGAGCATTTCCGAATAGCACGTAGTAGCAGCATCTATAAGATGACATAAAGATTTGTAAAGAACGCACGAATCTGAAAGTTTCAGAACCGTTGACTAAAACCTCTCTCACGAGCAAGACGTGATCAGACCCCATAACTATATGGGTGTTGGATGCGTTGGAATCACATGGTGATGTGAACTAGATTATTGACTCTAGGGCAAGTGGGAGACTGTTGGAAATATGCCCTAGAGGCAATAATAAATTAGTTATTATTATATTTCTTAGTTCATGATAATCGTTTATTATCCATGCTATAATTGTATTGATTGGAAACACAATACTTGTGTGGATACATAGACAAAACACTGTCCCTAGTAAGCCTCTAGTTGACTAGCTCGTTGATCAAAGATGGTCAAGGTTTCCTGGCCATAGGCAAGTGTTGTCACTTGATAACGGGATCACATCATTAGGAGAATCATGTGATGGACTAGACCCAAACTAATAGACGTAGCATGTTGATCGTGTCATTTTGTTGCTACTGTTTTCTGCGTGTCAAGTATTTATTCCTATGACCATGAGATCATATAACTCACTGACACCGGAGGAATGCTTTGTGTGTATCAAACGTCGCAACGTAACTGGGTGACTATAAAGATGCTCTACAGGTATCTCCGAAGGTGTTAGTTGAGTTAGTATGGATCAAGACTGGGATTTGTCACTCCGTGTGAACGGAGAGGTATCTCGGGGCCCACTCGGTAATACAACATCACACACAAGCCTTGCAAGCAATGTAACTTAATGTAAGTTGCGGGATCTTGTACTACGGAACGAGTAAAGAGACTTGCCGGTAAACGAGATTGAAATAGGTATGCGGATACTAACGATCGAATCTCGGGCAAGTAACATACCGAAGGACAAAGGGAATGACATACAGGATTATATGAATCCTTGGCACTGAGGTTCAAACGATAAGATCTTCGTAGAATATGTAGGATCCAATATGGGCATCCAGGTCCCGCTATTGGATATTGACCGAGGAGTCTCTGGGGTCATGTCTACATAGTTCTCGAACCCGCAGGGTCTGCACACTTAAGGTTCGACGTTGTTTTATGCGTATTTGAGTTATATGGTTGGTTACCGAATGTTGTTCGGAGTCCCGGATGAGATCACGGACGTCACGAGGGTTTCCGGAATGGTCCGGAAACGAAGATTGATATATAGGATGACCTCATTTGGTTACCGGAAGGTTTTCGTGCATTACCGGAAAAGTTTCGGGCTCATCGGTAGTGTACCGGGAGTGCCGGGAGGGGTGCCGGGGACCATCGGGAGGGGTGTCACGCCCCAAGGGGTCTCATGGGCTATGAGAAGAGATAAACCAGCCCCTAGTGTGCTGGAATAAGTTCCCACTAAGGCCCATAAGGTTTGAGAAGGAAAAAACACAAGGTGGAAAGAGTTTCCAAGTGGGAAGGTGGAATCCTACTCCAAGTAGGATTGGAGTAGGACTCCTCCACCTCCAATTTCGGCCAAACCTTTAGGTTTTGAGGCTGCCTCCTCCCCTCCCTCCCACCTATATATACGGAGGTTTTAGGGCTGATTTGAGACGACTTTTCTCACGGCTGCCCGACCACATACCTCCATAGTTTTTCCTCTAGATCGCGTTTCTGCGGAGCTCGGGCGGAGCCCTGCTGAGACAAGATCATCACCAACCTCCGGAGCGCCGTCACGCTGCCGGAGAACTCTTCTACCTCTCCGTCTCTCTTGCTGGATCAAGAAGGCCGAGATCATCGTCGAGCTGTACGTGTGCTGAACGCGGAGGTGCCGTCCGTTCGGTACTAGATCGTGGGACTGATCGCGGGATTGTTCGCGGGGCGGATCGAGGGACGTGAGGACGTTCCACTACATCAACCGCGTTCTCTAACGCTTCTGCTGTACGATCTACAAGGGTATGTAGATCACTCATCCCCTCTCGTAGATGGACATCACCATGATAGGTCTTCGTGCGCGTAGGAAAATTTTTGTTTCCCATGCGACGTTCCCCAACACACATCAATAACGTGTATATCAAATATACCTGATTTTTCTTTACCCGCCTTCTTATCTGCCAGATACTTGGGGCAATTGCGCTTCCAGTGACCCATACCCTTGCAATAGAAGCACTCTGTTTCAGGCTTAGGTCCAGCCTTGGGTTTCTTCGGCGGATTGGCAACAGGTTTGCCGCTCTTCTTCGAATTTCCCTTCTTGCCTTTGCCGTTTCTCTTGAAACTAGTGGTCTTGCTCACCATCAACACTTGATGCTCTTTACGGAGTTCAGACTCTGCGACTTTCAGTATCGCAAACAACTCGCCGGGAGACTTGTTCATCCCTTGCATTTTGTAGTTCAACACAAAGCCTTTATAGCTTGGCGGCAGTGATTGAAGGATTCTGTCAGTGATAGCTTCTTGCGGGAGTTCAATCCCCAGTTCAGCTAGACGGTTTGAGTACCCAGACATTTTGAGCACATGTTCACTGACAGATGAGTTTTCCTCCATCTTGCAAGCATAGAATTTATCGGAGGTCTCATACCTCTCGATCCGGGCGTTCTTCTGAAAGATAAACTTCAACTCCTGGAACATCTCAAATGCTCCATGACGCTCAAAGCGACGTTGAAGTCCCGGTTCCAAGCCATACAAGACTGCACATTGAACTATTGAGTAGTCCTCCTTACGCGCTAACCAAGCGTTCTTAACATCCTGATCAGCCGTAGCGGGTGGTTCATCTCCTAGCGCAGCATTAAGGACATAATCCTTCTTTCCAGCTTGTATGATTAGCTTAAGATTACGAGCCCAGTCTACAAAGTTGCTTCCATCATCTTTCAACTTAGCTTTCTCTAGGAACGTATTAAAATTCAGGATGACACTTGCGTGAGCCATGATCTACAACACAAATATATTCAAAGTGGACTTAGACTATGTTCAAGATAATTAGAGTTCAACTTAATCAAATTATATGCTAAACTCCCACTCAAAAAGTACATCTCTCTAGTCATTTGAGTGGTTCATGATCCACTTACACTATCCCAAGTCCGATCATCACGTGAGTCGAGAGTAGTTTCAGTGGTAAGCATCCCTATGCTAATCATATCAACTATATGATTCATGATCGACCTTTCGGTCTCATGTGTTCCGAGGCCATGTCTGCACATGCTAGGCTCGTCAAGCTTAACCCGAGTGTTCCGCGTGCGCAACTGTTTTGCACCCGTTGTATGTGAACGTTGAGTCTATCACACCCGATCATCACGTGGTGTCTCGAAACGACGAACTGTAGCAACGGTGCACAGTCGGGGAGAACACAATTTCGTCTTGAAATTTTAGTGAGAGATCACCTCATAATGCTACCGTCGTTCTAAGCAAAATAAGGTGCATAAAAGGATTAACATCACATGCAATTCATAAGTGACATGATATGGCCATCATCTCGTGCTTCTTGATCTCCATCGCCAAAGCACCGGCACGATCTTCTTGTCACCGGCGCCACACCATGATCATCCATCAACGTGTTGCCATCGGGGTTGTCGTGCTACTTATGCTATTACTACTAAAGCTACATCCTAGCAAAATAGTAAACGCATCTGCAAGCACATATGTTAGTATAAAGACAACCCTATGGCTCCTGCCGGTTGCCGTACCATCGACGTGCAAGTCGATATTTCTATTACAACATGATCATCTCATACATCCAATATATCACATCACATCGTTGGCCATATCACATCACAATCATACCCTACAAAAACAAGTTAGACGTCCTCTAATTTTGTTGTTGCATGTTTTACGTGGTGACCAAGGGTATCTAGTAGGATCGCATCTTACTTACGCAAACACCACAACGGAGATATATGAGTTGCTATTTAACCTCATCCAAGGACCTCCTCGGTCAAATCCGATTCAACTAAAGTTGGAGAAACCGTCACTTGCCAGTCATCTTTGAGCAAAGGGGGTTACTCGTAACGATGAAACCAGTCTCTCGTAAGCGTACGAGTAATGTCGGTCCAAGCCGCTTCAATCCAACAATACCGCGGAATCAAGAAAAGACTAAGGAGGGCAGCAAAACGCACATCACCGCCCACAAAACCTTTTGTGTTCTACTCGAGAAGACATCTACGCATGAACCTAGCTCATGATGCCACTGTTGGGGAACGTCGCATGGGAAACAAAAATTTTCCTACGCGCACGAAGACCTATCATGGTGATGTCCATCTACGGGAGGGGATGAGTGATCTACGTACCCTTGTAGATCGCACAGCAGAAGCGTTAGAGAACGCGGTTGATGTAGTGGAACGTCCTCACGTCCCTCGATCCGCCCCGCGAACAATCCCGCGATCAGTCCCACGATCTAGTACCGAACAGACGGCACCTCCGCGTTCAGCACACGTACAGCTCGACGATGATCTCGGCCTTCTTGATCCAGCAAGAGAGACGGAGAGGTAGAAGAGTTCTCCGGCAGCGTGACGGCGCTCCGGAGGTTGGTGATGATCTTGTCTCAGCAGGGCTCCGCCCGAGCTCCGCAGAAACACGATCTAGAGGAAAAACTATGGAGGTATGTGGTCGGGCAGCCGTGAGAAAGTCGTCTCAAATCTGCCCTAAAAGCCCCATATATATAGGAGGAGGGAGGGGGACCTTGCCTTGGGGTCCAAGGGACTCCCAAGGGGTCGGCCGAGCCAAGGGGGGGAGGACTCCCCCCCCCCCCCCCAAACCGAGTTGGACTTGGTTTGGTGGGAGGAGTCCCCCTCCCTTCCCACTTCTTCCCTCTCTTTTTTTTCTTTTCCTTTGATTTTCTTATCTTGGCGCATAGGCCTCCTTGGGGCTGTCCCACCAGCCCACTAAGGGCTGGTGTGTCCCCCAAAAGCCTATGGGCTTCCCCGGAGTGGGTTGCCCCCCTCCGGTGAACTCCCGGAACCCATTCGTCATTCCCGGTACATTCCCGGTAACTCCGAAAACCTTCCGGTAATCAAATGAGGTCATCCTATATATCAATCTTCGTTTCCGGACCATTCTGGAAACCCTCGTGACGTCCGTGATCTCATCCGGGACTCCGAACAACATTCGGTAACCAACCATATAACTCAAATACGCATAAAACAACGTCGAACCTTAAGTGTGCAGACCCTGCGGGTTCGAGAACTATGTAGACATGACCCGAGAGACTCCTCGGTCAATATTCAACAGCGGGACCTGGATGCCCATATTGGATCCTACATATTCTACGAAAATCTTATCGTTTGAACCTCAGTGCCAAGGATTCGTATAATCCCGTATGTCATTCTCTTTGTCCTTCGGTATGTTACTTGCCCGAGATTCGATCGTCAGTATCCGCATACCTATTTCAATCTCGTTTACCGGCAAGTCTCTTTACTCGTTCCGTAATACAAGATCCCGCAACTTACACTAAGTTACATTGCTTGCAAGGCTTATGTGTGATGTTGTATTACCGAGTGGGCCCCGAGATACCTCTCCGTCACACGGAGTGACAAATCCCAGTCTTGATCCATACTAACTCAACTAACACCTTCGGAGATACCTGTAGAGCATCTTTATAGTCACCCAGTTACGTTGCGACGTTTGATACACACAAAGCATTCCTCCGGTGTCAGTGAGTTATATGATCTCATGGTCATAGGAATAAATACTTGACACGCAGAAAACAGTAGCAACAAAATGACACGATCAACATGCTACGTCTATTAATTTGGGTCTAGTCCATCACGTGATTCTCCCAATGACGTGATCCAGTTATCAAGCAACAACACCTTGTTCATAATCAGAAGACACTGACTATCATTGATCAACTGGCTAGCCAACTAGAGGCATGCTAGGGACGGTGTTTTGTCTATGTATCCACACATGTAAATAAGTCTTCATTCAATACAATTATAGCATGGATAATAAACTATTATCTTGATACAGGAATTATAATAATAACTATACATTTATTATTGCCTCTAGGGCATAATTCCAACAATAGCATTTACAGGAGGTACCTTGTCCAGCTTAATAATTTCATCACTTGTATACTCTACAAGTAAACGAAGCTGATCACAAATCAGTGAGTAGACAACTTCGTCAGAATTTCTTTTAATTTATGGAAAACACTATCATTCAACCAACTGATGCACACGCGAGCATCCGCCGCTTGCGTAGCCGTCCGATCAATTCTGATCAGCGCTCGCGCTGACCACAAATCAGTCACGTGTAGTCAGTTTTTCCCCAAGAAGGGTCTTGTTTTAGTATATTTCTGCAACACATGACTAGTTTTAGAAAGAAAAACTGGGTGGTGAAGTTTTTTTTCTGCAACTCGGGCCTTGTTTTAAAATATTTATGCAACATATGTTTTGTTTTAGAAAAAAAAATTTTCTGGTGGTGAAGGTTTTTCTTTTTGCGATGGAATGAAAGAAAAAGAAAAACGATTATGGTGCTGGGTTTTTTTCTTCTGCAACAGCCTTGTTTCAGAATCATAGCGTGAATTGCAGCACCGGAGGAGCGCACGATGTTAGAGAGTGAGTGGCCAGACAGTATGCAACATGAGGCATATTTTAGAAACATAGCTTCAATTACAGAAAACGTCGAAGTAGCGATGAACATAAGAGGTCGTCACCGTCGTGAGAAGTTTCTGTAATCAGATCTATGTTGCAGAAGTTTCCGCAACATCAGGTTTGTTGCAATGTCCGTATGATGATACCATATCGGACGGCTCCTAATCAAGCCGATCTTTTAAAAAATCATCTGATGAACACGTAGCACTTCTTTAATTTATTTTAATTCGTCAGAGTTTCTTGTTTCCAAAGGAAAGATCGCAAGATGCAGGACCCTAATCCGAGTTGGCCTTTTTGCATTCTGAAGGAAGTGGGTATGGATCCAGCGCCGCGCGGGGAAACAAGACAAGGCACGCCTTCCACTTTAGACGTAGTAGGAAGGAAATAATCTTGTGCCATCCATTCTAACCAAACTGTGGCATGGGTGCTAAACTCCATCGCCATGGACGTCAGCCATGGCGTATTATGCAGCTTAAGCTGCACCGCAAGGCAAGCCGAGCCAAGGCATGGGAACCGGTCCGCGCACGGCGCGTGATATATACGCCCGCCATGCAGGCAGGACACATACATCCAATCAGTATGCGAGTTCGAGACACATCAGTACATCCATCACTTCCCCGCGGATAGTCAGCCATGGATAAGGCATCCATTGCCGTCCTCTCCTTGGCCTTCCTCTTCCTGCTCCACTACATTCTGGGCAAGAGGAGCGATGGCAGGCGCGGCAAGGGCAAGGGCGCCGTGCAGCTGCCGCCGAGCCCCCCGGCCGTCCCGTTCTTCGGCCACCTCCACCTCGTGGAGAAGCCGTTGCACGCCGCACTGTGCCGCCTCGGGGCGCGCCATGGGCCGGTCTTCTCGCTTCGGCTCGGCGCGCGCAACGCCGTGGTGGTGTCCTCGCCGGCGTGCGCCAGGGAGTGCTTCACGGACCACGACGTGGCCTTCGCCAACCGGCCCCAGTTCCCCTCGCAGATGCTCGTGTCCTACGGCGGCACCTCGCTCGTCAGCTCCAGCTACGGCCCGCACTGGCGCAACCTCCGCCGCGTCGCCGCCGTGCGCCTGCTCTCCGCGCATCGCGTCGCCGGCATGTCGGGCGTCATCGCCGCCGAGGTGCGCGCCATGGCGCGCCGTCTGTACCGCGCCGCCGCGGCGTCCCCCGGCGGAGCCGCGCGCGTGGAGCTCAAGCGGAGCCTGTTCGAGCTCTCCCTGAGCGTGCTCATGGAGACCATCGCGCGGACCAAGGGCACCCGCTCGGAGGCGGACGCTGACACGGACATGTCGGTGGAGGCGCAGGAGTTCAAGCAGGTGGTGGACGAGATCATCCCGCTCATCGGCGCGGCCAACCTGTGGGACTACCTGCCGGTGATGCGGTGGTTCGACGTGTCCGGCGTGAGGAGCAGGATCCTGGCCACGGTGAGCAGGAGGGACGCCTTCCTCCACCGGCTCATCGACGCCGAGCGGCGGAGGATGGAAGAGGGCGGCGACGAGGGCGAGAAGAAGAGCATGATTGCCGTGCTCCTCACTCTGCAAAAGACGGAGCCGGAGCTGTACACTGATCAGATGATCATCGCTCTGTGTGCGGTAAGTCCCTCTTCCACTTGGTTGCTTCTCCCATACCATACTTTAACTGTCAGTTTCCTCATTAATGATATTGGCTATTTGGCATCATCAGTAAACTTGTCACTCGTTTAAGTCATCTGATAGGCAACAACACAACCAGAGTCATTCTATTACTCCACTTTTTATCCATCATGATATCATCAGATAGTATCACTCTATCATATCATACACCCAAAAACAGATGTAGTTAAGTCACTGAAGCTCAGAATAGTGACTCAACGTACAAGGTAGGACAAGGCAGGCAAGGCGAGTAACTCCATGTCACTTAGCTGGATGAATACACGTGTTTATGTCTAGTAATTTTGGCCTTTTCCCATTCTCGAGTACTTGACGTTAAGGCTTTCTTTGCCTTCGTAGGATTTGTGTGGTATTCTAAATCATGTTTGCTTTTTATGAATCTGCTTCCAATTCTACAAGAATTTACTAAAGTTAAATCTATTAAATAATTCATTGCAGAATATGTTTGTGGCCGGAACGGAGACGACCTCAACCACGATAGAATGGGCGATGTCGCTGCTGCTGAACCACCCGGCGGCGCTCAAGAAGGCCCAGGCCGAGATCGACGCGTCCATCGGGACCTCCCGCATGGTTGCCGCCGACGACGTGCCCCGCCTCAGCTACCTCCAGTGCATCATCAACGAGACGCTACGCATGTACCCGGCGGCGCCGCTGCTGCTGCCGCACGAGTCCTCCGCCGACTGCAAGGTCGGCGGCTACGACGTGCCGAGCGGCACCATGCTGATCGTGAACGCGTACGCCATCCACAGGGACCCGGCGACGTGGGAGGACCCGACGGCGTTCCGGCCGGAGCGGTTCGAGGACGGCAAGGGCGACGGGCTGCTGCTGATGCCGTTCGGGATGGGGCGGCGGAGGTGCCCCGGCGAGGCGCTGGCGCTGCAGACGGTCGGGGTTGTTCTCGGGATGCTGGTGCAGTGCTTCGACTGGGATCGGGTGGACGGCGGCGTGGAGGTGGACATGACGGAGGGGGTGGGGATCACCATGCCCAAGGCCGTGGCTTTGGAGGCCGTGTGTAGGCCGCGTGCTGCCATGCGCGATGTCCTTCAGAAGCTCTGAGGATCGAACTTCTTGGCATAACTTATGTACATTATTAGTTTTCAGAAGTAGCAACGTTCCTTATGCATGGTTGGATAGCGTTTTGGTGTACCGAATAAACTTGTTGCGACTACTAAGCATATAATGCCATCATATGTGATTCTTGCACAAGCTAGGGTCTTTGTAGTTTATCCAAATGAAAAGGAGCTGCTACGAATCATCCGGCTGATGCGAGGAAAAATTAAGCCGCCTTGTTGACCGTCTGATGTAGCTCAACCACACTGTTCGATCGGTTTCTCCTAGCCCCCATGGAATGGTCAACGCACGTACGTCTCCCTTGCATCGCATCACCAACTCCCCTCTTTGCTTCGATCTCGAACATTCGGAGTCACCGACGAGCGCTGAGATGCAGCACCAAGAGCCCCGATGAGTGCTACAACGGAGCAGGGGTTGCCGCCGGCGGGCGCAGCGTTGCAGTACCGGCAGCGAACGTCACCTGCCTCCCCTTGTGTGTTGGGTTGCAACAGCACAATGGGCGGCGCCGCCTCTTGCCCCCTCTCCTAGGTGCTGCGTTGTAGCACCGACGGCGAGCGCTGCATCGAAGCATGCGGAGCCGCCGGCGAAGCTCCATTGCAGCACCGATCTCCGAAAAACCACCGGAGAACGCTGCAATGCAGCACCAGGAGTTGCCCCGCGCGAGCGCTGCACTGGAGCATGGAATATTGCCGGTGAGTGCTTCATTGCAGCTCCGTCGCTGGTGACTTGCATCAGCAGTAGCGTCGACGAGTTGCGTCGCAACACCAGCGCGAACGAAGTTGCATCGCAGCACTAGGGGCCGTGGACGAGTTGCGGTGTCGCAGCACCAGGGGCCATGGACGAGTTGCGGTGTCGCAGCACCAGGGGCCATGGACGAGTTGCGGTGTCGCAGCACCAGGGGCCATGGACGAGTTGCGGTGTCGCAGCACCAGGGGCCATGGACGAGTTGCGGTGTCGCAGCACCAGGGGCCATGGACGAGTTGCGGTGTCGCAGCACCAGGGGCCATGGACGAGTTGCGGTGTCGCAGCACCAGGGGCCATGGATGAGTTGCGGTGTCACAGCACCATCGCTCGTGGAAAGATTTGTTGCATTGCAGCAGCGACCAGAGTCGACGGGCGTTGTAGCGCATCGCCGACATCACCTACGAGCGGTTGCCTCCCCGTGCATGTTGTGTGGCAGGAGTGCGCCTCTGTCACGCCCGCGGGGTTGCAGCAGCACATCGATGCGCGACCTGATGCAGCAGGTCATGGGCACCCTCGCTCTTGTTGGGTCATGGTAGGGTGGGCTAGCAGTCTGCGTTCCCATGGGAACATCCCTTCTCTCGAGCATGGCGAGCAGATATAGAGCAGCAAGGAAGATGTGTGGAGGAGAAAGGATTGTGCCGAATAGATAAGGATACAAAGGATAATCCTCCAAAAATCTTATGAAATCCCTTTGAATCAAAGAAGCCCTTACAGTTTCTTGTTACCAAATTCATGTGCTTTTTATTCCCGCGGTCGAGAAAAAGGTTAGGGAGTGGGCATTGTATACGAGTGCATTCTTTCCTGTATTTGCAAAATTAAAAATTCTCAACTGTTGTATTTGCAATTGACCATGCAAATAAGAGGAAAATCGACATAAGAGCAACTCCAACACGCTAACCCAAGCGGAAACGTCATATGTTCGCTTTTTTATTCATTTGGATCGTTTCGTCCGCCATCTTCTGCATTTTTGTCGGCCTCGCGCCCAACGCGCGGACCTGAATATCGCTCGCACATAATAATAAAAAGATCTGCGGTCATAGATTATGCGAACGGTCATGCCATCGCCCTGAGTTCATATATGCTGGCACACAAAAATATCATCACACAGTTCATGTGGCGCACTTGTGAGCGGCCGACATACTTGTAGGACCGAAAGTATGTGTAGAGGGGGTGATTATACCCCTCATTTGGTGAGTTAAATAGGTCGTAGGAGTTTGAGGAAACAAGTGCAATGTGAACAACACCTTCATCTTGACTATAGTCGGAGTTGGAGTGATAGTTTCTCTCGGAGTGGTGATCAGACTAGGAGCCAGAAACCCATTCACCAACATGAGCTTGATGTCTTCTTCTAGAGCTGCTCTTGGTGTATCTGTCCTTCTTCTCCAATTCCTTGCCTCTCCATGAGTGTCTTTGTTCATAACAATCTTCTCTACTCCTTCTCTCTCTGCAAGGTGACTCATCTCTTGAGCTTCGTCTTCGAGGTGACTCTTCTCTTCGTTTGTAGGCAGCTCAGCACTCATTGGAGTAGTGTCCAGGCTTCCCACAATTGTATCAGTTTCGGTCACAACTGGACGAACGTTTATCATCTTGCATTGAGCTTGAGCTCCTCTCTTTGTTTCTACTCTTGTAGAACTTGTTGAATTTTCTGACCATGAGGCTTATCTCTTCATCAATGGCAAGATTGTCCTTTGAAGTAGCGGGATCATCACATGAAGCTTTGTAAGCACCGCGTGACTTGTTTTGCAGCTCATCATTGTCCTTGAATGACATATCATGAGTGACAATCCTACCAATGACTTCAGTTGGCTTGAGATCTTTGTAGTTTGGCATCATTTGAATCAATGTGCACACCGTGTCATACTTTCCATCAAGAGCTCTAAGTATCTTCTTGATGATGGATTTGTCGGTCATCTCTTGACTTCCTAAGCTAGCAATCTCATTGGTGATGAGAGCTATCCTAGAGTACATTTCAGCGACACCTTCACCATCCTTCATCTTGAACTTGTCAAGCTGACTTTGAAGCACATCCACGTTCTCTGACAGAATCCGTACCTTCGTGCATATCGACCAAAGTATCCCAAATCTCTTTTGCATTCTCAAGGCGGTTGATTTTGTTGAATTCTTCGAGGCAGAGACAGTTCAAGATGATGTCGCACGCTTGTGCATTAAGTTGTAACATCTTCAGTTCATCAGCTGTCGCGTCACGATCTGGTTCACGCCCTTCTCACAAGAAATCACCTTGCATACCAACACGAATAACAGCCCACACATGAGGATTAAAGCTAAGCATATGCATTTTCATCTTATGCTTCCAACTAGCAAAATTAGTGACATCGCCTCTACGATGATAATTTCCTTCGCTAGATGCCATACTCTCCAAGGTTGTGAAATCAATGCAATGGAGACCAAAGCTCTGCTACCACTTGTAAGATCGAAAGTATGTCTAGAGGGGGTGATTAGACTGCATGACAAGACCGTAGGGTTGTTCATCAATAGGAATTCGCTCCATGTTTCACCACAAGTGCTACAACAGCGCATTGGCAAGTGCCTTGCAACTCCACCACGAGGTCCTGGGTTCGAATCCAATGCCTCCCCCCCCCCCCCCCCCCCCCGCATTTATATTTGTTTTGGTTGTCTCTGTTTTTACCAGCTTGCACGTATGGTTTTTATAGGACCAAATCCATCCTGTTTCGCATGTCTACTTTAGTGCAGTTGGTTGTCCCAATGAGCCATCATCCTCGAGGTCCAGGGATCAGATCCCCACAGCCTCTATTTTGTTTTCACCCATTCTATTTTTTGGCACACATGATGCATTCATGGCATAATATCTGTGTTGCTCGTATCTTTTAGACCGTAACTTCGTTGGAGATGAGCTATATACGTAAACCGACTAGAATGACGTGTAGTTTGTGCTTAACCTCGTGTCATGTTTAAACAACATTTAATATTGTCGTGTACTAAACGGGAGTGAACTAAATAATTCGTATGTGGAGTTTCGTCAATATGCAACTTGTTGCATATTTGGTTGTTGTGAATTGCCATGCCATGCCTTGCATAATTGAAATGGGCATGCATCATATTAGGTTGTGCGTCATATCGTGCATGTGCCGTGGTGAATATCGTGTGTTCATTCTTACTTCCGTTTTACTTCTTCTTGATAGAGTTCCGATCCTCTTCAGAGTGTGAGGATCTGTTCGACTACGTTGGTTCGCCTACTTCACGGATTCGTTCTTCTTCCAAGATGGATCACGTGCAAGATGACCATTTTTCTAGATACCATTACTATCAATGCCATGCTAGTTGTCTCGTTTCTTTCGTTATGTCTCGTTGCCTACCACCTGTTATATGTCATCCTCCCGACATTGCTATGAAAACTTGTAACCTTTACACAACCTAGCAAACCACGGTTTGACTATGTTACCGCTAGCTTAACCATTTGATAGCGTTGCTAGTTGCAGGTGCAGTTTCTTCCATGTCAAAACATGGGTTCCTTGTTATATCGCCATATTAATGCTATTTGATTTAATGCATATATATACTTGTTAAAAGGTGGAAGGATCGGCCTTTCTAGCCTGGTGTTTTGTTCCACCTTGTTGCCTTAGTTTCGGCTACCGATGTTAAGCTCCATATGAAGCGCTCCTAACATGCTTGGGTTTGTTATGGGGACCCTCTTGGTTTTCGTTTTGGTATAAAACTCGTCTGGAAAGGCCCAACATTGGTACTATTTGCTTAATAACAACTAAAATATGCATAGGGTTTGATCACCCCGTGGATAATTAATCACCCCCCCCCCCCCGGGCGAGTGCTCCTCCTGAGTGTTGGTCCACCCACCTAGCAGTCGGCGGTGCCACCTCGGGGTAACTCGAGGCATTTTCAGGCTATCGTTCACTTTGCATAGACGGATGACGCTCGTAGATAGAGAGCACGCGGATCTGGCTCACCGGGTGGCCTTGCTGGACTTGTTTTACTCTTCTCGAAAGTCTTGTGTGAGGTATACCAAAGATACTTTGGGCTATCTCGAGGTTGAGGTTTTTCAATAGGAACCCGAGGAGATCAAGGGTTTTCCCTGATCGAGGATATTCCGGTGCAGCGTGTGGTAGTTTGTGATGAACTAGTTGGAGCACCCCTGCAGAGTTAAATCTTTCGAAAAGCCGTGCCCGCAGTTAAGTGGCAACGTGGAAACTTCGTTTAACATCCGGTTTTAGATAACTTGAAGTAAGCTTAACTAAAAGATACCAACTGTGTGCGTAACCGTGACTGTCTCTTTCGTGAGTTCCTTCTCCGACTAAGTACATGGTGGGGTTATGTGTGACGTAAGTAAGTGTTCAGGATCATTCATTTGATCATCATTAATTCACGTCTGTTATGCATAGATCACCCCCCTCTTTTGTTCTTATACTCGTAAGTTAGCCACCTTAAATAAATGCTTAGTCATTTGCTGCAGCCTCACCACTTAACCATACCTCACACATTAAGCTTTGCTAGTCTTGGTACCTTTGAAAATGAGATTGTTAAGTCCCCTATGGCTCACAGATTACTACTACACCAGTTGCAGGTATAGCTAAAGTGATATTATGATATAAGCGCAATGAATGTGCTTTTGGAATTTATTCTTCTTCTTCTTCTTCGATCTAGGATGGGTTCCAGGGCGGCAGCGTGGGATAGCAAGGATGGACGGCGTTCTTTTATCGTTTGTTTTTGTTTGTAGTCGGACCCTGCTCTTCTTCATGATGACTTTATATTCCTGTATTGATGTGAACTTGATGTAGTTTGTGGCTAGTGTAAGCCAATTTCATATACTCATCTATTATGTACGTGTACTTGTAACGATATCCATTTTTGCAAAACGACGAGATGCGCTTCTATCCCTGTCGAGGTCTCGTTTCAAAATAAGGATATGATCGCATCTTGGGTGTTACAACGAGAGAAAGAGATATTAAACACATAGCTACTGGTACAAAACCTTAGCCCCGAGGGTGAACTACTCCCTCCTCGTCATGGCCTCCGCGGGGATGATGAAGATGGCCACCGAAGATGATTTTCCCTCTTCGGCAGGGTACTGGAATGTCTCGAGATTGGTTTTCGTTGATAGATAGAGTTGCGGCAGCGGAGCAAAAGTTCTCTCTTTATTTCTGGAGTTTCTAGTACATATAGGATTTTTTTTCAGCGTTGAAATCACGCCAAACAGAGCCACATGGGCCCCCACAAGCCATCACACCACGGCCTAGGGGGTGGGGTCGCGGCCTGTTGGCTTGTGGCCCACTCGTGGCTCCCCTCCGATGGTTCTTCGCTCCAATGTTGCTTATTTCTTCCAAAAAAAATGTTTCGAACAATTCTGAGAACTTTCAGTTTTTGCATAAAAAACAACATCACGGTAATTCTGCTGAAAAAAGCGTCAGTCCAGGTTAGTTTTAAGTAAATCATATGAAGTGTGTCAAAACCATATAAAAATATTGTAAACATAGACAATTATGACATTAATACTTCATAAATTGTCGATACGTTGAAGATGTATGAACATCTTCAAGCATAATTCCTACTCGTCCTCTGGTATTTAAATCATAAAATAAATAATTTATAAAATGTGAATGCTAGCATAGTATATAAGTTTGATGAATGATAATTTCAATCATTTTTTTAACATCATAACCAGCAACTTTTTTATAAAAATAATCATGATTGAACAGCAATTAATTTACATGTTTATCATGAAGCCCTTGCGACTCACGAGCGATGGCATGCCGTTGTAGCCTGTGCTTGTGAACTTGATAGATCAGTTTCAGCAATCATCATGTACGACTGAATAATATGCTTACAGGCTAAAGTTCATTTTACCATTGTTCACCATTGTACTAGTAAACTGGTAAAAGTAACACGATAGTGCTAGATAAGCTAGAATCCACAGGCCAAACAAGAAGAAATTTCATAGGTGGGTCCTGCATCCATCCTCTTATTTGCAAATACGGAAGAAAAAAATGATTATAATATCTCAGATTCTACGTGAAGCTACCCTCCTCCCACGTGCCCAGATGGATGTAAGCTCAAATCAAGAGTACTCGCTCCCTAGTTTTTTATTTCCATTTTGCAATTACAATAATAGTTACTCACATTCTGGATACAAGCTGAATCATACAAATTGCTGGTTTAGTACCACTACAAGCTAGCTACCTAGATAGCTTAGCTACTCGTTCTTACAAAACCCTGATACGTACGTGTGATTTATTTTACTACGAGACCACACCAGCACGGCGCCATCAGGCCATGCATTATGATGCTATAACAAGGAAGTCGGATCATCAGATCAGAGGCTCTGGAGCACGTCGCGCATGGCCGGGCGCGGCCTGCAGACGGCCTCGAGCGGCACGGCCTTGGGGATGGTGAGCCCGCCGCTCTCCGTCATGTCCACCTCCTTGCCATCGACGCGGTCCCAGTCGAAGCACTGCACCAGCGTGGCCAGCACCATGCCGATGGTCCGCAGCGCCAGCGTCTCCCCGGGGCACCGCCGGCGGCCCATCCCGAACGGGATCATGAACCGCCCCTCGGCCTTGCCGTCCTCGAACCGCTCCGGGACGAACTCCAGCGGCCGCTCCCACGCCGCCGGGTCGCGGTGGATGGCGTACGCGTTCACCATCAGCATCGTGCCGCTCGGCACGTTGTAGCCGCCAACCTTGCAGTCCGCCGACGACTGGTGCGGCAGCAGCATCGGCGCCGCCGGGTACAGCCGCAGCGTCTCGCTCACGATGCACTGCAGGTAGGCGAGCCGGGGCACGTCGTCGGCGGTCACCAGCCGGGAGGTGCCCACGGCCACGTCGATCTCGGCCTGCGCCTTCCTCAGCGCCGCCGGGTGGTTCAGCAGCAACGACATGGCCCACTCCGTCGTCGACGACGTGGTCTCCGTGCCGGCCCCAAATAAATTCTGCACATAGTTCATTCAGAAAACGAGTGTTATTGGTGAGGTCGTGACACGAGTATGATTGCCTCCACGAGTTTTAGTTTATCGGGTTGGTGAGAATCGACAGAATCGTCGGTGTATACTGTCATAAACCACAAGAGCCAACCAAAGTCTGTGCTCACTTGCGTACTGACATGACATGTTCGGATTCATCCAACCAAGTGATATGGCGTTATTATCTACCGTGCAGGCTAGCTAGTGAGCACTCAATACTGACTGAACCCATATACACCACGATAGTATTCGGTCCCATCTCCTCCTGCAGTCCCTACGTCGTGTGGCATCTATTCCACGACGCATGATAAAAAAAACATTAGAGTTATGGCTACACTGACTCTCGTCGTGCTGCTGTCTGTCAGTTTGAAACATTAGAGTTGCCACTGACTTAAACGAGGATGCAGCTAATTTTCTTAGTGGAGATTTTTATAATTTGCTAATAAACATGGAGGTGGAAAAAGCTTGACTCACCGCGCAGAGAGCCGTGATCATGGTATCGGTGTACACCTCCGGCTCCGTCTTCTGCAGAGTGAGCAGCACGGCGATCATGCTCTTCTTGTCGGCTTCGGCGCCGCCGCCGTCCAGCCTCCTCCGCTCGGCGTCGATGAGACGATGGAGGAAGGCGTCCCTCCTGCTCACGGCGGCCAGGATCTTGTTCCTCACGCCGAACACGTCGAACCACCGCATCACCGGCAGGTAGTCCCACGTGTTGGCGGCGCCGAGGTACGGGATGATCTCGTCCACCACCTTCTTGAACTCTTGGGCCTCCACGGACATGTCCGTGTCGGCGTCGGCCTCCGACCGGGTCCCCTTGGTCTGAGCGATGGTCTCCATGAGCACGCTCAATGAGAGCTCGAACAGCCTCCGCTTCAGCTGGACCCGCGCGGCGCCACCGCCGCCGGGGGACGCCTCGGCGGCGCGGAAGAGCCTTCGGGCCATGGCGCGCACCTCGCCGGCGATGACGCCGGACATGCAGGCGACGCGGTGCGCGGAGAGCAGCTGCACGGCGGCGACGCGGCGGAGGTTGCGCCAGTGCGGGCCGTAGCTGGACGTGGCGAGCGCGGCGCCGTTGAAGGACACGAGCAGCTGTGACGGGAACCGGGGCCGGTTAGCGAAGGTCACGTCGTGCTCCGTGAAGCACTCCCTGGCGCACTCCGCCGAGGACACCACCACCGCGCGGCGCGAGCCGAGGCGCAGCGAGAAGACCGGGCCGAGGCGCGCGGCGAGGCGGCCCAGCGCCGCGTGGAACGGCTTCTCCAGGAGGTGGAGGTGGCCGAGGAAGGGGACGGCCGGTGGGCTCGGCGGCAGCTGCACGGCGCCCTTGCCGCGCCTGCCATTGCTGACCCTGCGTAGAATGTAGTGGAGCAGGAAGAGAAAAACGATGGTGAGGATGGCAATGTACGCCTTATCCATGGGAAGTGATGTGTCTCGAGTCTTGACACTTGAGGTCTGAGGCTGATTGGATGTATGTTGTGTCTTGTGTGGCACCATCCTGCATGGCGGCCTATATATCGGGCGCGGGCTTCACCTTCTTCTAGACCGCGCGGTACAGTTTGCATACGCCATGCCTGACGTCCATGGCCATGAGGTGGGCTCAATCAGAGTTTTTAGGGCTCGTGTCACGATGGTTCGTAGATGGAGGGCGTGGCTTCGTCTTATTGCTCGTGCGTCGCTGGCTGGCTCCTTATCCCTCTTCCTCCCCCGGTTGCAAAGGCCAACTCCAACTGGATCTGGTGGGATTTTCCTTTGGACGCAAGCAACTCTCAACCGGAAGCATGTCAAGGAGGTGGACTCAATCAGAGTTTTTACTGCTCATGTGAGTGCATCTCCTCACCTTCTTATCGCCCGCGAGTTCGGATTACGCGGTCCGGATGAGTTTTGTTGTTTAAGTTGATTTTGTACCGGTTCGACGAACTGTTCAAGCATGTATTTTTCCGTAATCCGGAAACAAAACGAGAGGTTGTGCTTTGCGGACGTAATCAGGCAAGAACCGTTAGCTCATCCGCTTATGACTTGTCGTGGCCCATCTTTAATCTTTCTCCTTGCCCGTCCGCTTCTTGCCTGAAGTGGTCATTGTTTTAACGCGTCAGTGTCGCATTCATGTCCGTTCAGAACGTATGCGATCTTACATTGTTGTCGACATTCTCGAGTCCTATCGTTTTGCCCGCGAAATACGCCTCAAGATAGTGGTACCATCAACATCAGGCGGAGTTAGAAACCACCCGCAGGGAGTTCGACGAGGCGACAAATGAGGTGTGCAACAAGAGCGACGATAAGGAGGCCAATGCCAGCTCTGCCACGATCTTGACGGCCGCCGCCGACTACGAGGAAGAGTAGTGCATGATAAGTCGTCTCCACCGATTGGGTCCCAAGAAGGCCACCTATACTTCCCTTCCATTAAAACTAAGCTTGAAGAGATGATCATCGTCGGTCGATTACCCGCTCAGGTTGCAACCATGGAGGTCGTTGAAGGAGAGCTGGAGAACGCCAAGGCGGAACCGGAGAAGACAAAGGTAAAAGTTGGAACTTCAGTTCTCGTCAGTCATGGCGAGATATGAAAAACGGACACTAGTGATCATTTATACTGGGTTTAGTTAAAAATTATAAATATAATAAACTTTATTCGATTTATGTGAAAACTTTTCAAAATATAAATGAATTCCATGAAAATTCATCTTGTTTACATGAATAATTGCAACCAATTTGTTTAAATTTATTTTATAATATATGCGGACAACATTTAATGACCGATTTCTGCATCCATGTGCGTGAAATTACAGCAAGTATAATAAGGTACAGTTAACAGACTGTAAAATTAAACTGTTGTATTTTTATTGAGTTGGATAAAAGATAAAAGAAAAGAGAAGGAAAGCAGGTTGTAGATTAACATACGGCTTTAGCACGGGTTCCAAGAAATATGTAAGGATGTAAAGTGAATCATGTATTAATAAAATAGTAATTTTTAACAATTTATTATTATACTTGTTGGTTATTAGGTTGATTATATGTGAAACGATAACTTTTTATAATCGACAGTTAGTTATTATTAACCATGCTCTTACCCTGTTCCGCAGAGAGATGCGCGAGATGCCCCTTACAATGGTTCGATCGAGGAATTGTTGTCAAAGCAAGTAAAACTGTCGGTTCATACTTGGAGGGGGGCAAGTGGATCTGGTGGGATTTTACTTTGGAGACAAGGAACTCTCAACGAGAACCATGTCAATGAAACAAAGCACGTGCATCATGTGCACATGCACCTAATTTTGCTCTGTTGCTCACGTCCGCACACAAGGCAAACCAGGTTAAAAGCGAAGTGTGAATTGCATTTTTCGTTCCCAGCTGTGCACCTATGAGTTCCGACACAACTTTTCCCGTTTAGTAAACGGGCCTGCTACGCATCCACCGATCTACACATTGTCGTTGTATCTGCTCCGGTCAGGCATCCCATAATTTCTGAAACGATGGTTGAGTTGTAGAAACTTTTGCTTTGTTGCAAGAAATAAATTTTGGACCTGTTAATTCGTGAAACAACGGTCGAGTTTTAGAAACAATTTGCTTGTTGCAGGATTTTTTTTCTTCGTCTTTCTGCAACATAGGTATTTTTGCGGAAGAATTTTTTACAACAAAGGTCATGTTTCAGGAATTTTTACAACAAAGGTCAAGTTGCGGAAATTTTTTGCAACGTTCATGGGCGGCTGGCGGCGGCCGGATGGTCAGAACATAAATCTATAGTAGACCACTGCAACATCGTATATGTTTCAGAAACATAGTCTTTGTTGCAGAACCGCATAGTCACTTGGACGCGTGTCTTACGGGGAAGGTGGCTGATGCGGCCATTATAATCCGCCGGCTGATGGTTAGCTTTTCCCTTTAGTAAAATATTCTCTAAAATCTTTACCTAATCTATACCTAATAATAAAGCGGCTATTGCTTCCTTCGGAAAATTCATCACGGTTTTTTTTAAAAGCCCCTGTAATTTTTGTTATTCAACACGCGCTTCATCATTTATCTGCAGCGCAAAAGGAAAAAATGATTCGCTGCAAAAATTATACCTATACGCATCGCCTCCTCTCGTCGACCCTGGGCCACCCTGGCCTGTGCCCACGCCACCGCCACACCACTCGCCGCCGCGGCCGACCTCAACCGCCACCGCTGCTGATCTCAACCCATCCGCCTCCGCGGCTGTACCTCTCCCCGCTCACTGCCCCCGTCGTGGCGCTCGAGCGCATCGCGTCGACCCTGGTCCACCCTGGCCTGTGCCCAGGCCGCTGCCACACCACTCGCCGCCGCGGCTGACCTCAACCACCACTGCTGTCGATCTCAACCCACCCGTCTCCGCGGTCGTACCTCTGCCCGCTTGATGCCCCTGTTTCGGCGCTTGAGCACAACTTCTGGATCAAATCAACACGACAGCTACAGCGACTTGGGATGATGTGTCTGCTCAATGCAGAACGGCGGCGGCGCGCGAATAAGGCGCGGCGGAGCGAAGTACTTGCAGGTGGAGGCGGGCCTCCATGGCTCACACGGGGAACTCCGAGGTTATGGCGCGGCAACGGCGACTCCTTATGGCCAGATAAAGGCGCCTAACCCTTGCTCCCCTCATCGTATCCCCTCCTCCGGCAGGAACTCATCATCTGGTGAGATCCCCTCCCCATGCCTCCAACCGTGTGCCAAGCACCGGCAAGAAATTTTGTTTTGTGGGAATTTGTTTGTTGATGAATGAATGTATTGAATGTAAGATTGCATTGTTGTAGAGAGAGAGAATGGAACACCACCTTCAGTTTGTCATCTGATCCCACATTCTCTACCCCATGAGTGAAATAAGATAACAGTCCATTGATCAATTCACGTAGCCTCTTTGTTTTGCTTTGCTTGTCCCGCTCAATTTCTCATCATGGTGGAATTAACAATGGACTGGTTGATATCTCAATAAAATAGGATAGCACTGACTACATTAGTTAGTTAGTTTATTATTTTCATAAATCAAAATGATTATGAAAAGATTAAAAACGTGTGGTATTTTTTCTCCTGTTGCAACGCACGGGTCCTTTTGCTAGTAATAATAAAGAGGCTATTGCTTCCGTTGGAAAACCCGCTGCGGTCATTTTTTTTAAAAAGCCCCTGTCTTTTAGGTAATTAAACCCAAACGACATGAACCCGTCCGACACGATGCTCCCGCAGCAGTCGTCCCCATCGCTGCACTCCAGGCTGTTGTCGGTCAGGCTCGCCCCGCATGGCGCGCAGCGTCTTGCTCACCATCTCGCGCCGGACGTCGCCGGGAGTCCCCTCCTCGGCCACGCAGCGGAGGGCCTTGTCCACGCCGGCCGCGCGCGCCAGGCCGCGGAACCGGAGGCTGCCGCGGCTCAGCTCGTAGATCGCCGCCACGCACCACTCCTCCATCTCGGCGACGTCGTGGGAGGACAGGAGGATGCCGGACGCGGCCGCGACGGCGCCCGCGTTCATCAGAGAGGCGCGGCCCTCCGAGAAGCCGCCCACGTTGTAGATCACCATGAGGGCTAGCCTGCGGATGGTCGTGGGCTCGGCGGCGCTGGACGCGACGCTGAGCAGCGGCTTGGATGCCCCCAGGAAGCGGGCGACCTTGGACTGGTTGACGGCAGCCAGCGAGAGGTGGTAGATGGCCATCCCGGCGTCGCGGCGCGCGCGGGGGTGGTGGGCGGGGGAGGTCAGGAGGTCCAACAGGGGAGGCACCGCGCCCAGCACGCCGATGGCGGCGAGGTTCTCCTCGTTGAGCACCCGGCCGAAGAGCGCGCCGGCCGCGTGCTCGCGCGCCTCTGGCGCCGAGCCACTCGAGCGGAGCACCTCGACGAGCGCCGGCACGGCGCCCGCGCAGACGATGCGTACCTTGTTCGCCAGCTCAAACGAGAGGTTGACCAGCGCCGTCGTCGCGTCGACCCGCGCGGAGGCGTGCCGCGGGATTAGGAGCACGCACCGGAGGGCAACGAGCAGCCGTGGCGGGCAGAGCGCAAGCCGACGCTCAGCGCTCTCCCGGGTGGCGTCCCGGAGGGCGGCCAACACCGCCGCCACCTCTCCATCTTTGTCCGCGTCCATCACCATCGCGACCGCCTCATCCTCCAACGGGTCCCTGTATTTTAGGTAATTAAACCCGCAATACCTTTTTATGTTTTACGAACAGGAAAACGTTTCATTTTTGCAGAGAGCCCCCTATGGCATTGGATAAGAGAAACGGATCCGGACTGACACAAAACGCACGAGAGGGCTATCGTTTCTGCCCTCATAATCCCACATCGATACTTCACAGATAATTTCATCACTTTGTATACATGCGCCTTGGTGATTTTACAAGAGGCAACGGAATTCAATAGAGGAACAAATTCGAGAAGAATAAATTGGATGACGCGGACAAAGGTGGAGCCGCCAGACAGAGGGGGCTCGGGGCGAAGGAAAGGGGCTGGCGCCGGCGATGCATACGTGGAGGTGAGGGCGTCGGGGTTAGAGGATTCAGGCAACCGGCGGGGTAAGTCTTGCCGGAGACTAGCCCCGTAGGCCGACCTCGCAGCAGCACACCATGGGAGGTGGTCGCGAGGTGGGAGGCGGTGGAGGAGCAGAGGAGGAGGGGAGTGCGGGCGCCATTAGAAGGGGGAGTCGGGGAGATTGGGGATCCTGTGGGGCTCTCTCCCCTAGCGGTGCGAGGTGGAGGAGAGGAGGGGGGCTGGGGATCGGACTAGGTTAGGGGATTTAGGAGTGGGTAAGGCTGGGCCTTGGCATGCCTAATGGGTTGTGCACTACTACTCTCTCTCTTTCCTTTAATTTCTTTTTCTATATTCTTTAATTAAAAATGAGTGGTATTATGTTTTCTCGTTGCAACGCACGGGTCCTTTTGCTACTACTATCCAATATAAATAAACCTTTTCCTTTTACACCGGTTTTGCTATTCCTCCGACAACTTTTTAATGTCTCACTTAGTTTCAGTGGAGAAAAAGCACATACTTCCTCTCTTCCTAAATACTCCCTCTGTAAACTAATCTAAGAGTGTTTAGATAACTAAAATAGTGATCTAAACGCTCTTATATTAGTTTACGGAGGGAGTACTTGTTATTTTTTTTGCGATGCTTAAATACTTGTTGTTGGGAGAACTAGATTAATTCTCCCCAACAACACATATTATGATACAGAGGGAGTAGTTGATAAGTTTTGCGTTAGGAGTGTGGGGTCACCGACCACAAATTACCAAAGAAAAAGGTTGGAAGAAAATCAATTGACACGGTTTTTTTAGGCAACTGCTACATTGTCGGTCCAATTTTTAGCACATTTGACCAATCTTCCTTTTCTAGATGGTGGATGCCATGTGTCGCATTGACATGACAAGGTGACTAGGTGGGTGTATTGGAGGCTTATTGCTACGGGGTCTTCTAAGAATAACTCTAGCAGACCCCGCATCCCCTGGCCTAAAAATAACCGTCAAAGTGCGGGTCGGGGCTAGAAAACCTGCCTGATCAGACCCCGCATCCCGTCCCGGCCCGCAAATATTTTTGCGGGGCGCGGCAAAACTTCTCCCCCAACCTCTAGTTTCACGGGCTGGGAGGCCGACCCGAGCTCATCCCCTATCCGCAACGAGATTTGGTGGGAGGGACATTTCCGCGCGTCCTTTCCCACTCGCCCCACCTGCCGCCACCATTGCCTCGCCACCGCACGCTCCGGTGCATCCTACGCGGGCGTCCCTCGCCGCCATGGACGCCTCCTTGCTGTCCCCCATCACCGTCGAGATCGCGCACGCTCCTTCCCCTTGGGCGGATCTCATCGCCGGCCATGTTGGCCCCGCCGTCGCTCAAGCTAGCGTCGCGCCTGCCTGCAAGCGGCAGGGCAACGTGGTCGTGCAGGGTGGAAATCCGGCAGCTCCCGCCGTGAAGGCTCGCGCTCCGGGCGCCAACGCTGTTGCGCGATCTCGGCCGGCGGCGGAGAAGGTCACCAAGGCCACGGGCGTCACGAGGAATAGGATTCCGGCTACAAACAAGCCGCATCCTTCATCCTCTCACTCCATCCCGAAAAGAGATGCCCCAGCGATGTCGTTCAACGGTGTCGCTCCCCCCGTGAGCGAGGTCTTCGACGAAATGGCCGGAAAGTATGCGTCTTCGGTCATGTCCATTTCCTTTCGTTTTCGCCATTTGTTGCGATAACTCGTGACTTGTGAATCGTTCAATATAGCGGTGGTTCAAACAATCCAACTTCCGAGTTTGCGAACTTGTTGAACTCGAAGAACTACACGATCCTGGAAGATCAAGCTTTGATCCAAGCATCGAGTGCGGTGTCTCTTGATGCATGCACGGGTACTTCTCAAACTACCAAGAGATATTGGCAAAGGATCGAATATCAATACTTCCGCATTATGGCAAAGAATCCCAATAGGACTCCACGCACATTTCGGTCGCTTCAAGGGCGTTGGGAGTGATGGGGTTATAGTCCCAGGGTAGGGTCATAGGCCTGCCCTATAGGTCCTACCCAATGACTACCCTTCATAGAGGGCAAGGCCCTTAAACAGTTCCAACTGAACTAAGGACCCCCCATCATCCAGTCGGTGACGAGCATTCGGAACGTATTTATCGTACCGACTGAATTCCACTCTGTACATCGTAACCTCCCAGGAGGGCAACGGTCATACGTTTTCATACACCATTATTAGCATTTAAGGCATACGTTACCTGTAACATAGGCATTTATTCGCCACTATTCCACCCCTGTCCACCGGGCCGTTGTGGAGGGCAGCGCACTCTATATAAGCCGCCCTTCCCCACTGGTGCAGGGGTTAGCATTTACTGTAACCCTATATTCCACTCGACACTAAGCTCCCAAGAGCACTGAGATGTAGGGCTTTTACCTCCACCGTAGAGGGGCCTGAACTCATACAACCTCGCCGTAGCTAAGGCTCTGCCCATCCTTTCGTACCCTACACATCTACTGTCAGACTTATACCCACGACAGTTGGCGCCCACCGTGGGGCAGGCGTCTAAGCGACTTCCGGCGAGTTTGCAACTTCATCTTTTCATCATGTCGTCCGGCGGAGATTTATGCATGGGTCGTGAGATCCTCTTCGGCGCACTCTCCTTCATCTTCGACGATTCGGCATGGCTTCGGGATGCGTCTCTCGACGTCGAGGCGCTCCCCAGTCGTGGTGCTACGCAATTCCGTGTCGGTGCCCGCGGCGTCCTTCTTCTCCAGCAATCGGCCCTAGTGTCGATCTTCGCCCCCGTCACGCGCCGCAACAAGCGGTCCCGCCGTCCGCGGCTTCAGCGTTGGGTGAGACACGCCCAGGCGCGACAGAGCGCGTCTTCTCAAGTGGCGGTCCTCGAGTCGGTTGTGGTCGCGCCACCGTCCCAATGCTTGGACTCAGTTCCGAATGAGTTACCTTCCGAGTACGTGGGTCGCGGGCCTGCAGCCGAAGTTCTCATGGCCAATTCCCATGAAAGTCCCCACCGGACTGGTTGGAACGAGCACGAGGTCGGCGAATCATCCGGCGCTCGCCGTCAACACCACCGTTCTGCCAGTCGACGCACTCGTTAGAGCAACGTCGAGGTGTTCCGTACACCCGTCCTCAACCTGGCTGCCGCTGCCAAGATAGCCGATTCCCTCCAACTGACTGATTCAGAGGCTGGTAGAGGGATCGAGCAGATCCGTGCTGTGTTGCACACGGCGCAGCAGCAGAATTCGGCGGTCTCCCAGTCGCACAACAGGATCCACAACAGTTCTGTTCACGCGAACACGCATTGGTCGGTTTTCAGCCCCGACTCTCATCAGCGACGCAGAGGGGGCAGCCGTTCCATGAATCCCGAAGATCGTCGCCGTTCACGCACCCCTCCGTGGGGTGGGCCTTACGGGCCCCGACATCACGATGATCGGTGTTCAGTCGATGACACGTATGATCCAAGGCCCGACGCGAGAGGGTACATCACCCAGAGGAAGGTCGACAGGAGTCGAGCCCACCGTGATGGTCACGATAGAGACCGTCCGAGTGGAAGCAGGACCATCGTCTCTGGCCCCGAGTGCTTCGGTCGGGCCATCCGTTCAGCTGACATCCCTCCCAACTTCCGATTGGCGACGGGGATTAGCAAGTTCACAGGAGAATCCAAGCCAGAACACATGGCTGGACGACTACCGAGTGGCGGTCCAGATCGGTGGCGGAGATGACCAGGTCGCCATGAAACATCTCCCCCTGAAGCTCGACGGCTCGGCACGAGCATGGCTGAACCAATTGGCTCCATCAAGCATCTATAGCTGGGCAGATCTGTCCCGAGTCTTCATCAGGACCTTCGAGGGCACGTGCAAACGCCCTGCTGGTCTTGTGGAGCTACAGCACTATGTCCAGAAGCAGAATGAGCCCCTGCGCGATTTCATCCAGCGCTGGACGACCCTCTACCACACGGTGGAGAACGTCACAGAGCACCAAGCAGTCTGCGCCTTCAAGGCAGGCGTGCGGTACAGAGATCTATACCTGAAGTTCGGTCGGACAGGCGACATCTCCATGAGCAAGATGATGGAGATAGCCGCACGCTATGCAAATGGCGAAGAAGAGGACCGCATACGTAGCGGCAAGCATAAGGCAGTCGCCGACGGAGATGGGAAAAGCAATCGGAAGCAAAAGTAGAAAGCTCCGTCCACTCCGCAGGCAGAGGCAGCAGCCGTTACCAATGCCAAGTTCAAGGGAAAGGGGAAAGCTCAGTACACCCCCAAGAAGAAATAGATCAGGAATTCCATCCTGGATCAGCCATGTCCAATCCACACGAAGATGGATGAAGAAGGCAACGCCATATTCCCGAAGCACACCACTCGGCAATGTCGCCTCCTGATCCAAGGGTTCGGCGAAGGGCAGCCGAGTGAAAAGGACAACGAGCAGGATTATGAGGACAAGGAGGATCCGTTCCCCCAAGTCCATGCAACATTGATGATTTTTGCTGACGTGGAAAGCAAGAGTCGACTGAAGCTGGTGAACAGGGAGGTGAACATGGCCACCCAGACCAACCCCACGTTCCTCAAATGGTCTCAGACTGCGATCACCTTTGATCAGTCGGACCATCCAGCACACGTACCCACCCCAGGGAGGCAGGCCCTAGTCGTCGACCCGGTGGTGGAAGGAGTCCGACTGCGCAAAGTCCTCATGGACGGCGGCAGCGGCTTGAACATCATGTACGCCGACACTCTCAAGGGGATGGGCATTCCGATGTCCAAACTTAGCGAGAGCAGCATGCAGTTTCACGGAGTCGTCCCAGGATGAAAGGCCAAGTCACTCGGCCAGATCACGTTGGACGTCGTTTTCGGCTCCGACAAGAACTTCCGCAAGGAAAAGCTGACATTCGAGGTGGTGGATTTCCAGCGTGCATACCATGCAATTCTGGGCCGTCCGGCATATGCACGTTTCATGTCCCGTCCATGTTACGTGTATTTAAAGCTGAAGATGCCGGGTCCCAAAGGTGTGATCACGGTCACGGGCAATGGGCAGCGGGCCGAGGAGTGTCTGCAGCACGGGTCGAGGATTGCCGATCAGCAGATGGCTATCCTCGAGCTGGATGAGTACAAGAAGACAGCCGACCCCGCTGACTTGATGCGTTCGAAGAAGCCAACTTCGGAGTCCGCATTCCAATCGGCGGGCGACACGAAGAAAGTCAGCATCCACCCAACGGACGACACCGCCGCCCCGACGAACATCTCCACCACCCTCGATCCAAAATAGGAAGCCGAGCTCATCCAATTCCTCCGTGAGAACTGGGGCCTTTTCGCATGGAAGCCTGCTGACATGGCAGGTGTACCCAGGGAGTTGGCTGAGCACCGACTGCATGTGGATCCTGCTGCTCGGCCCGTCCGAGAACGCATGCGTCGGTCCGCCGCGCACAAAAGGAAGGCAATCGGAGAGGAGGTGGCTAAACTTTTGGCAGCCAACTTCATTCGCGAGGTACACCACTCCGAGTGGCTCGCCAATGTTGTCATGGTGCCCAAGAAGGACAAGTCTCTCCGTATGTGCATCGACTTCAAGCATCTCAATAAGGTCTGCCCGAAAGATCATTTCCCGCTCCCCCGCATTGATCAAATTGTTGATTCGACTGCGGGCAGTGAGTGTTTATCATTCCTTGATGCCTATTCGGGCTATCATCAGATCCGTCTGTATGGTCCGGATGAATTAAAAACAGCCTTCATCACCCCATTCAGGTGTTTCTGCTACATCACTATGCCATTCGGTTTTAAGAATGCAGGAGCAACTTTCATGTGCATGATCCAAAAATGCTTCCTTGACCAGATCGGTCGAAATGTGGAGGCATATATGGATAATATCATAGTCAAGTCACGCAAAGGTTCCGACCTGCTGACTGACTTGGCAGAAACATTCACCAACCTTCGTAGGTACGATATCAAGCTCAACCCTGCCAAGTGTTCATTCGGTGTTCCCAGCGGAAAGTTACTCGGTTTCTTCGTTTCCGAACAAGGGATCGATGTCAACCCCGAAAAGATCGGGACCATCGTCCGAATGGAGCGACCGGTCAGAATACATGATGTTCAAAGGCTCACAGGTTGCCTAGCGGCTTTGAGCAGGTTTATCGCTCGACTCGGCGAGAAGGCGTTACCTCTGTACCGACTCATGAAGAAATCAGATACTTTCGAGTGGACAGACGAAGCCCAAATTGCATTCGACGACCTCAAAGCCCTGCTTTCCACCCAGCCCGTTCTTACTGCCCCGCTCAGTAAAGAACCCCTTCTTCTGTACATCGTGGCTACAAATCAAGTCGTCAGCACTGTTCTCACAGTCGAACGTGAAGAAGAAGGCAAAGCGTACAAGGTTCAGCGGCCAGTATATTATGTCTCCGAAGTCCTGACTCCTTCCAAGCAGAGGTATCCCCATTATCAAAAGCTTATTTGCGGGATCTACATGACTGCGAAGAAGGTGGCTCATTATTTCCAAGACCACTCGGTGTCTGTCATTTCTGATGCTCCGTTGTCGGAAATCCTCCACAATCGAGACGCATCAGGCCGAGTGGCGAAGTGGGCTATGGAGATGTTATACTGCGACATCAAGTTCAAAGCCAAGAAGGCTATAAAGTCTCAAGCTCTGGCTGACTTCATAGCAGAATGGGTAGAACAACAGCAACCGACTCACATCTACTCGGCTCATCGGACTATGTTGTTCGATGGGTCCAAGATGTTGAATGGCTCCGGCGCTGGCGTAGTGATCATATCGCCAAAAGGTGATAAACTTAAGTATGTGTTGCACATACATTTCGATTCTTCCAACAATGAGGCAGAGTATGAAGCTCTCCTTTATGGATTGCGCATGGCCGTCACACTCGGCGTCCGTCGCCTGATGGTCTATGGAGATTCAGATTTGGTGGTTAATCAAGTGATGAAGGAGTGGGATGTCAGGAACCCCACCATGACTACATACTGCAACGCAGTAAGGAAGCTCGAGAAGAAGTTTGAAGGTCTGGAACTCCACCATGTGTCCGTGACTGAAAAACCAAGCAGGTGATGAATTGGCGAAACTTGGATCCACTCGGAGACCGGTCCCAAGTGATGTCTGCCTCGAGCACCTGCACCTTCCCTCAGTAAAAGAAGATCCTTTCACAGAGGAACCAGTACAACCGAAGAGCTCAACATATCCGACTGAAGTCGAGGTCCCCGCTGTGGTTGATTTGATCATGGAGATTCTTGCTCTCATCCCCGATTGGACTGTGTCCTTCATTGCGTACATCCTGAGGCAAGAATTACCAAAAGACGAAGTCCAAGCGAGGCAGATCGTCCGCAGGTCGAAGTCCTTCACCGTCATTGATGGCCAGTTGTACAAGAAAAGTGTTTCAGGCGTCCTTCAGCAATGCATCTCCCCTGAGGAGGGACAGTTAATCCTGGAAGAAATTCACTCAGGAACCTGCGGCCATCATGCCTCCTCAAGAGCAATCGTCGCCAAAGCATTCAGAGATGGTTTCTTCTGGTTGCAGGCGAATGAAATGGCAAAAGATATGGTCGACCGATGCGAAGGCTGTCAGTTCTATTCGAACAAGTCCCACAAGCCAACATCTGCGCTGAAGACAATCCCTCTTGTTTGGCCGTTCGCCGTGTGGGGATTGGATACAGTCGGTCCATTCAGAACATGCCAAGGGGGATTCACTCACATGTTGGTAGCAGTCGACAAGTTCACCAAGTGGATTGAAGCCAAGCCCATCAAGAAGCTTGACGCCCTTACGGCCATCAAGTTTGTCAGAGACATCATCGCCAGATTCGGGGTTCCGCACAGCATAATCACTGACAATGGCACAAACTTTGACTCGGACAGATTCAAAGGTTTTTGCACAGGCCAAGGTATCCGAGTGGATTTTGCATCTGTGGCGCACCCCCAAACAAACGGGCAAGTAGAGCGGGCGAATGGACTTATTCTTCAAGGGTTGAAGCCTCGACTTCTGCGAGAAGTTGGACATGCCGCCGGCGCATGGGTCACCGAGCTGCCTTCGGTGTTGTGGGGCCTCTGCACAACTCCGAATAGATCTACAGGGCGATCCCCGTTCTTCCTCGTTTACGGAGCCGAGGCAGTCCTTCCGAGTGACTTGCTTCACAACTCTCCACGAGTCGAACTCTTCTCCGAAGCCGAAGCAGAGCAAGCCAGGCAAGACGGAGTGGATCTACTAGAAGAAGAGCGCGAGATGGCACTGACTCGCTCAACAATTTATCAACAAGATCTGCGGCGATTTCACGCGCGACACGTCAGGAGTCGCACATTCCAAGCAGGCGACCTGGTGCTCCGAGTGGACCAGCAGAGGCCTCACAAGTTGGCTCCCGCCTGGGAAGGACCCTTCATCATCTCTAAGGTGCTGAACAACGGAGCATATCGACTCTACAACCTCGACAGAGAAACGGACGAGCCGCGAGAATGGAACGGAGATCTCCTGAAGCGCTTCTACACGTGACCGCCGACGGGGGGCAATGTAAAGAACAAGTATCATTGAAGTAATACAAAGCAGATTGATTTCTTGCAGGTTCAAAATTCTTCCGCATTCACAAACTCCGGTCTAAAAAACTCGCTCCGAGTGAGCACGAAAGGCCGCACTCGGGGACTTAGCTGCAACCCAGAATCGCCTAAGTACAAACTTGCTCCGAGTGCGCACTAAAAGCCGCACTCGGGGACTTAGCTGCGACCCAGAATCGCCTAAGTACAAACTCGCTCCGAGTGCGCACGAAAAGCCACACTCGGAGACTTAGCTGCGACCCAGAATCACCTAAGTACAAACTCACTCCGAGTGCGCACGAAAAGCCGCACTCGGGGACTTAGCTGCGACCCAGAATCGCCTAAGTACAAACTCACTCCGAGTGCGCACGAAAAGCCGCACTCGGGGACTTAGTTGCGACCCAGAATCGCCTAAGTACAAACTCGCTCCGAGTGCACATGAAAAGCTGCACTCGGGGACTTAGCTGTGACCCAGAATCGCCTAAGTACAAACTTGCTCCGAGTGCGCACTAAAAGCCGCACTCGGGGACTTAGCTGCGACCCAGAATCGCCTAAGTACAAACTCACTTCGAGTGTGCACGAAAAGCCGCACTCGGAGACTTAGCTGCGACCCAGAATCGCCTAAGTACAAACTTGCTCCGAGTGCGCACTAAAAGCCGCACTCGGGGACTTAGCTGCGACCCAGAATCGCCTAAGTACAAACTTGCTCCGAGTGCGCACTAAAAGCCGCACTCGGGGACTTAGCTGCGACCCAGAATCGCCTAAGTACAAACTCACTCCGAGTGTGCACTAAAAGCCGCACTCGGGGACTTAGCTGTGACCCAGAATCGCCTAAGTATCAACTCACTCCGAGTGCGCACGAAAAGACACACTCGGAGACTTAGCTGCGATCCAGAATCGCCTAAGTAAAAAGCTTCCTTCGAGTGTATCCTCGAGATCCACTCGAAGGCTTAGCAGACCCTCATTGAGGCTCATGTGGATGTGAAGACAACTGATAACTACATGAGTATCAACTCACTCGGAGTGCGCACGAGATGCCGCACTCGGGGACTTAGCTGTGATCCAGAATTGCCTAAGTAAAAAAGCTTCCTTCGAGTGTATCCTCGAGATCCACTCGGAGGCTTAGCAGACCCTCATTGAGGCTCATGTGGATGTGAAGACAACTGGCAAATACATGCTCCGCATGTTTCCCATTGGTTTCACCAAGAAACGCCAAACAAAAACCACGAGCCAAAATCGTGTCAAAAAAAACTTGGCGAAAGAAGAGCAAAATATTCGATTCGAATTCAAGGTTGGATCGGCTCGGTGTGGATCAAGCTTATCCACACCGAACCACAAATGTGACGGCCAACAGCAGTGGCCAAAGTTTGATACAGATAACACTCGGCATTCCGAGGCAAAAGTGCACTCACCATAAAGTTTTACAAGCGTCACCGGGATTGGCAGGCTCCACAAAGGTGTCAAGGTCGATCCCGTCTGCGATGCGAGTCGCTGTGTCGATGAAGGTCTCCATGAAATCTTCGAATTGAAGCTTCTTGGTATTGGCGACCTACAACGCCTTCAGCTTTTCTTTGCGAGCTTCTTTGCAGTGCACGCGGACCAGAGATAACGCCACGTCCGCACCACAGCGAGCGGCAGACTTCTTCCATGCCTGCACTCGGTTCGGGACGTCCTCTAGCCGAGTCATCAACCCTTCAATTTCTTGCCGGGAATCGTCTTCGGGCCACAACTCCTTGTCGATCCGGTCGATGACTTCTCTCAGGCGGCCAATGAAAGGTCCCACTCTGCCAAGGCGAATATGCGCTCGGAGCATGTCATGGTTGGCTTCGTCGCCGAGTGGAACGTTCGGAACAACCGACCGTTCAATGTCGGTTGCTTCAGCCTCAGCATCGAGACAAAAATCTGCCAAGAAAAGACAAGCAGAAAGTAAGCGCAGAATAAACTCCAAAGACAAGAAGCACTTGGCAAAAAACTTACCACCAAGCAGTGCAATCATCTTCCTTGCCCAGTCGCTGACGTACTTCTCCTGCGAAATACACCGATTGTTCATCAACTTCATCTGACCCATCAGTTCAGTTCTTTGCTTGCCCATTTCCTCAATTTCGGCCACCAATGCCTTGTTGGTCTCCCAGGACTCCTCCAAAGACTTCTCTCGGTCAGCAAGAGCCCTCTTCACACCAGCTAAGTCGTTCACAGCCGCCTCCAATTCCGCAGCAAGCTGAATCTTTTCAGCCTTCAGAGCATTGTACACGGATCCCATTTCGCAAGTCTTCTGCCAAATCAGTGCAAAGGGAAGATCAGACACATTCAGCAAGGAAAACAAACAAAGCTCAAAGTTCTTCAGACCCCTGCCGATGCAAGCAATCGACAACGGTCTCGGGGACTACACCCAGTGGGTTCACTAAGAGTGACCCCACTGGCATGAAGCTCGAACAGGCCGACCCTATTGAGCTACATGACAAACAGACAAGCCTATGAGACTACTATTACCCGACCTGAGTAACACTACTCTCGGGGACTACACCCAGTGGGTGCACTCGGAGTGCCCCCACTGGTACCATTCGGGCAGATCATCTATGATCTGATCAGGTCACGGAAAATGCATATAAAGATAATTGCCGGTGCAAGCACTCGACAGAAGTCTCGGGGACTACACCCACTGGGTTCACTCGGAGTGAACCCACTGCAAACTAATCCTACCGTATCCGAGTATATCACTTAAACCCCCAGTGGGTAACAAGAGGAAAGTAAACACTTACTAGTGCACTTACTCGGATATCGTCCCGGAGTTCCAAGCTTCTCTTGTACAAAGACGTGATGGAGTCATACGCTCCCTTGGCGTCACCCACCATCAGCTCCACCTGCACCATGGCCTCCTTGGCGGTCCCCACTTGGTCTTCCGGGAGGTGTCGGGCATCGTACTGGACGATCGACGGACCCGGCATGATAGAAGACTCCTTGGGCATCCCAAGTGGCGCTCCAGTCGGTTCCACCGCGAGGGGCACCGTCTCAGTCGGCGGCATCGTCTCGGTCGGCGGCACGTCCATGGTGGGAGCAGCAGCAGATGGGACAACCTCAAGGACAGGCGCCAAAGCTGGCCCTGACCCCTTTTGGTCGTCGTCCTCCAGGTGAATCACATCCGAAGGAACCCCGACTGAACAACGTGAAATTGCAGAAAAAGGGCAAGATTAAAGACAGCGCTCGCGAAACAATAATACAAACTCTCACAGTCGCGATGACGTACCTTGCTGGGATGTGGCAGCGTTATCCGTGTCCATGGGATCATCGTTTTGGCGCGACAGAGATGTGGCTGAGGTAGCAGCTCTGTCGAGTAAAATCCACTCGACGGATAAGCATGAGTTCAACTAGAGACTGAAGCAAGATGGGAGAACAAGACACTTACGCTGAGGCGACTGGAACAACGATCCTCATCCGAGGCAAAGCTTTCCGAGGCTTGGGCCCGCTAGGCTTTGCCACCTTGGACGGCTGATTCGTGGGCTCGTCAGCAGCGTCCCTAGTCCTCTTCACGCTCCGAGCACTCGGAGCCACGGGAGAGGCTCGCGGAGCACTCGGGGCCGCTGGAGGAGCCGGCGGAGCCGCAGGTTTGTCACGGCGCTTGGTTCGAGGCTCTGATGGTGGAGGTGGCGAGCTCTGCTCCCCAACCTCCCCCTCCTCCTCTTCAGTCTCCTCCTCCGTCTCCCCACTGTCGGAGACGTACTAAGCGCTATCCACGCTACCCTCCTGGCTGCCCTCCTCTTCCTCAGCGGGATTCCCGTTCGATACGGGAGAATGCTAGTTGGTCCACTCCTGCACAAAATACAGTCGACAACGTCAGACATCAGGCGGTGACACAAGAAAAGCGATAAATCTAAGGAGATTGAAAGCACTCGACAAGAGGTGCTCACCTCACTCGGAGGACGATTATCGGCGCGGAAGGGCTTCACCCGACAGGCTCCTCTGGGGTTGTCGCATGCGCCTGTGATGGCGCGGACCCACGCTGTCACAACCTCCCCGGTCACGCATTCTGGATGAGTCCGAGTGGAATCCTCAGGACCCGCGTAGTGCCACATGGCGTGATGTCGGGCTTGCAGCGGCTGGATGCGCCGACCAAGAAAAGTCTCCAACAAATCTATGCCGGTGACTCCCTTGCGGACGACAGCTATCAGCGCGTCGACCAGAGGTTGGATCTGAATCTTTTCTACCTTTGAGAGCGCAAGCTGCCTGGGAGGGGCCGGACGGTCTAGGCTAAAGGGTGGCAACCCAGTTGCGGCATTCGGACAAGCGATGTCCTGGCAATAGAACCAGGTCGACTGCCAGTTCCTAACCGACTCGAACAACTGGAGAGGAGGGTAGCTTCTCTTCGTTTTCTTCTGGAAGCCTAAGCCCCCGCAGAGCTGGAGGAGATGGGTTTTATCGTCCGACTGGCTAAGTTTTTTGACAATCTGGGACCTAGCGGAGAAGATGTACTTAAAGAGCCCCCAGTGGGGGGGGGGGACATCCGATAAAGCACTCGCAAAGGGTGACGAATGCGGCAAGATGGGCTATCGCGTTCGGAGGGAAATGATGGAGCTGCGCCCTGAAGTGATTCATAATACCTCTGAAGAAGGGGTGGGGAGGCAAGGAAAAGCCCCTGAACACGTGGCTGAGCAGCAGGACGCGCTCTCCCTCCTGTGGCGCCAGCTCCGTCTCGCCCTCCGCCGGTAGCCTCCACGACTTGTTGGCGATCATGTCGTGCTCCACCAGCTCCAGCAAGTCGTCCGCCGTCATCGTGGAGGGGAGGAAATCCCCCTCGATCCAACCCGCCGGCAGTGCCCGCTGTCGCCGCTGAGCAGGGGCCGCCCCCTTCTTCTTCTTCTGCGACTCGAGCTTGCTCATCTGCCCCTTCGTCATGGTGAAGGTAGCAGATCCGCAGAGGAGGAGAGGACGGAGGAAGCTTGGAGCGCGCAGGGAGCTACGGGAGGAGCGGGGTGAATGCGAGTAACAAGGGCAGCGCAACAAGAAACCCCCGCCGGAGAGGCTTAAATAAGCTTTCGACTGGGTCACTAACAGGTGGCCCCGAAATCTTATCCCCCGACCGGCTGCTGCGATGTTAGTGGAGAAGATAACGACGCGGTAATCGAGGCGGCAGAAACTACTCGATGGCGATGTCGACATCCCCGCTGAGCGCGCGGCAACCGAAATTTGAGGATCCCAGAAAATCCGCCGCTGTCAGTTTGACCGGTCACATCGAAAGATTCCGCAGAAGCACTCGGTCCCTGACGGTTCGTTTCACTGGTATTTTCACTCGGATCACTGGTCGAAAGGATAAAATGGATCGAGGCAAACAACGCCAAAGTCACATCCATACCAGTCGAATCCGTACTCCACGCATCACTTCGTCATTCCAACCCTGATCCATCCGGGGACTAATGATGGGGTTATAGTCCCAGGGTAGGGTCATAGGCCTGCCCTATAGGTCCTACCCAAGGACTACCCTTCATAGAGGGCAAGGCCCTTAGACAGTTCCGGTTGAACTAAGGACCCCCCATCATCCAGTCGGTGACGAGCATTCGGAGCGTATTTATCGTACCGACTGAATTCCACTCTGTACATCGTAACCTCCCAGGAGGGCAACGGTCATACGTTTTCATACACCATTATTAGCATTTAAGGCATACATTACCTGTAACGTAGGCATTTATTCGCCACTATTCCACCCCTGTCCACCGGGCCGTTGTGGAGGGCAGCGCACTCTATATAAGCCGCCCTTCCCCACTGGTGCAGGGGTTGACATTTACTGTAATCCTATATTCCACTCGACACTAAGCTCCCAAGAGCACTGAGACGTAGGGCTTTTACCTCCACCGTAGAGGAGCCTGAACTCATACAACCTCGCCGTAGCTAAGGCTCTGCCCATCCTTTCGTACCCTACACATCTACTGTCAGACTTATACCCACGACAGGGAGAATATCAAGCCTATGTACAGCCGTTGGGAAGCTTGTTTGGAGCAAGTACGCAATGCACCTCTAAGTGGGACCGTGGAATCCAACTATGTGAGTTTGTTTTGCCTTTGTTCAAGTTGTGTGTAATCATATTTGCGTCATGAGAATTGATTACATCACTTTGTTCACATTGTGTAGGACAAGATTGACCAATATAGTTACAAAGAAATGGAAGCTTCGGAAGACAAATTCTTCAAACTAGAGCATTGTTGGGAGTTGCTCCAAAAGTGCGAGAAGTGGAAGTTGATCGACAAAGAATCCTTGTTGCTCGCTGAAGAGAACAAGATCATGTCAATGAACCGCGATGACATCGACAACCTCACCAAAACATGGCATGATATGGCAAGGAGAGAGATCTTGAAGAGGAGAATGGTCGCGTCGGCCGGCCCGTGTTACAGTTCCGGAGATGTTTTCTCTGCTCCATATGGTGCAATGTCGACGGCGCGGAGTGAAGATCGACCAAGATGATGCAAGGCCCTCTTTTGCGTTTGTCGTACTGAACTTGGCTTTTATTTGCGTGTAAAACTGCGTTATGTTTCTTTGAATTTGAACTTATTTGTGGGAACTTATGTCAAATGCGAGAATTGAGCGTTTTTTGTTTTCGGGTCGACGCGGCGGTGTCCGAAACAGACCCCACAAAAGCCGACATGTATAAAAGCATATTCAGCGAATGTACTTTTATACGGGTCTGTTTGGGGGGTCTGCATCTGCGGCCGTCCGAGCCAGCCCAGAAAAGCGGTTTCCCCCAAACTGCAAACGCATTTTGCGGGCCTACGGGATGCGGGTCTGCTAGAGTTTCTCTAACATGGCAAGATGCATGGTGCCGAGCAAGTGAAGCCACACCCACTTCCTTCATTCAATGTGTGGAAGGAGTGGGCAAAACATAGTTTGGTTATCTAAGGGCTCTACTGTGAGATCGGATGTTCTGGTCTAAACCTTAATCGTAATGAGCTTAATGTGTCCTATGAGCTATGGCCCTCTGGTTTATATATATGCCAGGGGTGCTAGGGTTTACACAATGTCGGTTACAATAGAGAAGGAATATGTTGATTACTACATCGTCTTGGATTTTACGCCAAGTCTTCGGAAGAGTCCATCTTAAGTTTTATGCTTCTACCGACAGTCGGATGGCCCGGGAGTCCGACCCATGAGAATAGGCAGGCGGCCCAAGGACCACTTAATCCCGGACTCCCTTAGTAGCCCCCGAACTGGCCTCCAACGCCGAAATCTTCTTCCTTTGATGATGTCATAGGAGCTCTTGCTTGCGAGGCGAGTTCCTCTCTTCCTATAACCGATGATAGTTCGGTTACCGATGACTCCTTCTCCTTGAAATGCATAGACAAAGATGTATATATATATATTTCGATTTCCAGGCCGACCGTTTGACAATGAGCAATTTCCCTATTCGAAAGGTCGTGGTTGGTCAAGGCTTGTAACCTTTCCTGAAAGAGCGGTTCGAGACCTTTTTACTTACATGTTCCATCATGGAGATCGTGCCCCTATTTTCCAGGGATATGGTTTATGGTTTGGGTTTATCAAACACGCTCATAATCGCACGACTTTATTGGGAAGTGGTGGAGTTTACGACGCAGTGGCGGGGCCTTCAGCATTCTGGCGAGCCATAAAAGGTAAAAAAAAGTCACCTCGGCCTCCTCACGCACCTCAGATCTCGCACACCATCGCCATTCCATGCTCCCAAAGCTCCAGCGCCCTGGCTCCGCTTCTCCTCCGAGCCTTTCAAATCCCTTCACTGATCCAGCAATGGCAAGTGCCGGTTCCAAGGGCAAGTGGGAGGTCTCCTCTGTCACCGAGAAAGACATTTTGGAGATGAAGAGTTGCGGCTATCTTCCGGAGAACGGAGCCCACCCTGCACCAGAGAAGGACCACGTCATCCCCATACCTAAAGATGGGGCAAGATTAGTTTTTGTTCCTCATTTCATTCGAGGATTAAGCTTTCCCCTTCACCCATTTGTTCGAGGGTTCATGTTCTATTATGGGCTTGACTTCCACGATCTCCCCCGAACTCCATAACCCATCTTTCTGCCTTCATCACGGTCTGCGAGGCCTTCTTGCAGGCCTAACCCCACTTCGGCGTCTGGTTGAAGGTTCTCAATGTCAAGCCCAAGGTCTTTAATGGCAAGCAGGCTAATTGCGAAGGGGCGATGATCGGCAAGCTCAACGGTGCAACAGGGCCGAAGGGTACATTCATCAACACCATCAAGTTGTGGCAGAAGGAGTGGTTTTATATCATTGAGCCATGCAACACAGGCGAGGTATCTCCTCTCGGATGTTGTGGTCTAAACCCTAATCGTAATGAGCTTAATGTGTTCTACGAGTTATGGCCCTCTGGCTTATATAGATGCCAGGGGTGCTAGGGTTTACACAAGGTCGGTTGCAATAGAGAAGGAATATGTCAATTACTACCTCGCCTTGGATTGCACGCCAAGTCTTCTAAAGAGTTCATCTTGAGTTCGATGCTTCTATTGACGGTCGAACAGGCCCGGGAGTCCGGTCCATGAGAATAGGCACGTGGTCCAAGGACCCCTTAATCCCGGACTCCTCACTTAGCTTGCAAGATATGAGGGTCAGAGGATAGTGAGAATAAAGAGATATACAAAGATGTTCACATGAGCTTGAGGACTGATCCAAATAGCTTATATTCTGATCCAGGTTCTCGGAGTGACCATGTACTCCCTCCTACTAACACATATGCAAGAAGGAAGAACTTTGATGAGGAGGATAATTACTTTGTTCTAGAAGATATCACCTCCAGGAAGACTATTGTGAGAAAAGAATATGCAAGTCTAGATAAAGTGAAGAGTCTTGCAAGGCCACAAGTTGAGGGCAACTTAGCTCCAAGACAATCTTAGCCCAATAAGCAATGGAAGAGGATAGTTCGTGTTCCTTCCAGGAGGGCCACTATGTATGCGGATCCTCATGCAGATGCTACTGATGAGGAGGAGGAGATAGAGGTGGGAGTGCAAGTGACGACTAATGACCCACAAGTATAGGGGATTGCAACAGTCTTAGAGATAATTATTTTATCCAAATTTATTGTTTCTACACAAGGGACCTAAAGAGTATATATAAGCCTTAGCAGTTAAGTTGTCAATTCAACCACACGTGAAAAGCAAACTTCTGGTAGCAATTTATTAGTAGCAAAGTGATGTGATAGTTTTGATAGTAACGGTAGCAATAGTAACAATGATAAAAGTAGCAGTAGTAGTAGTTTTGTAATGATCGCAACAACAACGGTAACAATGATTCAAGCAAGACAATATTGCGAGAAAGCGTATACATGAAGTAGAGATAGATATTTGAATGAAATTCATAATGTAACAGTCACAACCTAGAGCCACACAAAACTAGCTCCAGTTTAGGTGAGTCCTCTACTCCTTTTCATCCAAGCTTAGAAGCCCATTAATATCTAATCTCGGATTTTGGGTCCTCTAAAATTTGAAGGCCATGTGCAACTGCTCCGGTTGCACATGGCTATTGATGTGGCGAATTCGTTATCTTCTTTTGTATTGTTATATGTGGTTTGGTTTTGTTTCTCCAACCCTTTGAATTGGTGGTGAAGGGTTGCAAGCCTATTCCATGTAGGGTGATGCTCCTGTTATGTTGCTTCAACGATCGATAGATCTTGTCCCAAGGGGCGAGTGACTATTACGGTTGAAACCCTTAGCGAGTATGGCGAAGGCATTTGCATATGTTGCTTTTCCTTGTTGTTGGTTTAGTATAATTTCAATCTCAGAAAGATTAGTATGTTTTTAATATAATTTTACTTTTTACTGGTTGTTCTACGTCAAAACGGGCCTTTATTTTCTTGATTCATATTAATCAGATGTATAATGACGTGTCATTATTTGAAGAAAACGGAGCAAATATGCCTGGATCTGCATCTGCACATGGTGGACATGCTTACTTTTATTGACGTGGTAGTCCTCGGGAGTTGCTTTGTTTCCAAAGCAAAAGGCCTGGAGATACTTCATGCGTACGGATCCGAATCTCCGGTTTGATTTTGCCTTTGCAACCGGAAGCAAGATGGATCTCGATCCAGCGCCGCACGGACAACAAGGCAAGCCACGACCTTTTCCACGATCCACGGATCGCCATGGACGTCACACGTCAGGCATGGCGTATGCAAATTAAGCCTTGTAGTAGTATAGGCCGCCATGCAATCCAATCAAACGCACGCACATCACTTCCACTTACCACAGTTAACCATGGATAAGGCATACATTGCCATCCTCTCCTTCACTTTCCTCTTCCTGCTCCACTACATTCTAGGCAAGGTCAGCAATGGCAGGCGCAGCAAGGGTGACGTCCAGCTGCCGCCGAGCCCCAGGCCCATCCCGTTCCTCGGCCACCTCCACCTCCTGGAGAAGCCGTTCCACGTCGCTCTGTGCCGCCTCGCCGCGCGCCTCGGCCCGGTCTTCTCGCTGCGGCTCGGCTCGCGCCGCGCCGTGGTGGTGTCCTCGGCGGACTGCGCCAGGGAGTGCTTCACGGAGCACGACGTGATCTTCGCCGACAGGCCCCAGTTCCCCTCGCAGCTGCTCGTGTCCTTCGACGGCACCGCGCTCTCCACGTCCAGCTACGGCCCGCACTGGCGCAACCTCCGTCGCGTCGCCGCCGTGCAGCTGCTCTCCGCGCACCGCGTCGCCTGCATGTCCGGCGTCATCGCCGGCGAGGTGCGCGCCATGGCCCGCCGGCTCTTCCGCTCCGCCGAGGCGTCCCCCGGCGGCGGTGGCGCCGCGCGGGTCCAGCTGAAGCGGAGGCTGTTCGAGCTCTCATTGAGCGTGCTCATGGAGACCATCGCTCAGACCAAAGGGACCCGGTCGGAGGCCGACGCCGACACGGACATGTCCGTGGAGGCCCAGGAGTTCAAGAAGGTGGTGGACGAGATCATCCCGTACCTCGGCGCCGCCAACACGTGGGACTACCTGCCGGTGATGCGGTGGTTCGACGTGTTCGGCGTCAGGAACAAGATCCTGGCCGCCGTGAGCAGGAGGGACGCCTTCCTCCATCGTCTCATCGACGCCGAGCGGAGGAGGCTGGACAGCGGCGGCGCCGAAGCCGACAAGAAGAGCATGATCGCCGTGCTGCTCACTATGCAGAAGACGGAGCCGGAGGTGTACACCGATACTATGATCACGGCCCTCTGCGCGGTGAGTCAAGATTTTTTAGCTCCTTGCTTGGTCTCTATCTAACTCTAACTCTATTCCAAATTAATTAGCATTTTTTTAGTTTTTCTTCGCACAGAAAATTAGCTGCATCCTCAAGATTAAGTCAGTGGCAACTCGTTTAAGTCACCAGACAGACAGCAGCACTGTTAGAGTTAAAAAATAAAAATCGTTAGAGTTAATTAATTATGTTAATTATGAGGTAAATCTCCCTTCTAACCGATTGGCCGTTAATAAGGGATGATTTACCCCATAATTAACACAATTAATAAACTCTAACACTCCTCTTAATCTACCCTTGTTCATTTAGTATCATCATTTTGAAGAGCTCCTTAGAAATCCTGTAAGAAAAATGTAAGGAGATATGTGTTCGATATGTTGTCAAAACTCTCTCAAAACCGTTGAAAAAATAAGAAGAAAATGTTGTAAAATATACTCCCTCCGTCCCAAAATAACTGTCTTAACTTTTTACTAGCTCTAGTACAAAATTGTGCTAAGCTCAAGACACTTATTTTAAGACGAAGGAAGTAATAGTTATTGTCTTCCTTAACTCAATAGGTGAGAACCACAGAGTTTAGAGCACAATAAATATGTCGTATATACTTTTCTAAAATCCTGATAAAAAATTAAAAATATATGATATATGATTCCATGTTGATATTATCTCATTTTTTATAAAAACCTATATAATAAACTCATAAAGAAAAAAGTATAATATGATGCATTAAACATGAACAGTTTAGGAAAATACTCCTCTTGATTCTTGCAAATTTCAAATCAGTCACATACCCATTTCATGAGATATTTTTGAAACGTAAAAGTTGATAAAGACTTTATGAGAAAATCAGTCACAGAATTTGATTTGTAAGATATACGTACAATATAGCGATATCGGCGTAAACTGTTTGCATTTGGACAACACGGAAATATTGTCTTTAAGATAATGATTTAATTAGCACTTATTTAGTTTTTCTTTGCCAAGAAAATTAGCTGCATCTTGAGTGGCAACTCGTTTAAGTCACCAGACAGACAGCAGCGCGACGAGAGTCAGTGTAGCCATCACTCTAATGTTTTTTTACTCCCTGCGTTCTTAAATATAAGAGCTTTTATAAATTACATACAGATGTACATAGATATATTTTAAAATGTAATTCACTTATTTCGTTTTGTATATACTCCCTCTGCTTTTAAATATAAGCCTTTTAATAAATTTTACTAGGACTACATATAGAGCAAAATAAATGAATCTGCACTCTAAAATATGTCTACATATATCCGTATGTAATTCGTAATGAAATGTCTTAACAAAATTATACTCTCTCCGTTCTTAAATATAAGTCTTTCTAAAGGTTTTATTAGTGGACTACATACGGATGTATATACACATATTTTAAAGTATAGATTCATTTATTTCGTTAGGACTGCAAGAGGAGATGGGACCAAAATAGTCACTAGCTAGTCTGCACGGTAGATAACGCCATGTCACTTGGTTGGATTTGGATGGATCCAACATGTCATGTCAGTACGCAAGTGAGCACAGACTTGGATTGGTTCTTGTGGTTTATGACAGTACACCGACGATTCTGTCGATTCTCACCAACCCGATAAACTAAAACTCGTGGAGGCAATCATACTCGTGTCACGATCTCACTGTACCCATTTTCTCAGTGATATCTCTGCAGAATAATTACTCATGTCACGATCTCACTGAACTCCGTGCAGAATTTATTTGGGGCCGGAACGGAGACCACGTCGACGACGACGGAGTGGGCTATGTCGCTGCTTCTGAACCACCCGGCGGCGCTGAGGAAGGCGCAGGCCGAGATCGACGCGGCCGTGGGCACCTCCCGGCTGGTGACCGCCGACGACGTGCCCCGGCTGGCCTACCTGCAGTGCATCGTGAGCGAGACGCTGCGGCTGTACCCGGCGGCGCCGATGCTGCTGCCGCACCAGTCGTCGGCGGACTGCAAGGTGGGCGGCTACAACGTGCCGAGCGGCACGATGCTGATGGTGAACGCGTATGCCATCCACCGCGACCCGGCGGCGTGGGAGCGGCCGCTGGAGTTCGTCCCGGAGCGGTTCGAGGACGGCAAGGCCGAGGGGCGGTTCATGATCCCGTTCGGGATGGGCCGCCGGCGGTGCCCCGGGGAGACGCTGGCGCTGCGGACCATCGGCATGGTGCTGGCCACGCTGGTGCAGTGCTTCGACTGGGACCGCGTCGACGGCAAGGAGGTGGACATGACGGAGAGCGGCGGGCTCACCATCCCCAAGGCCGTGCCGCTCGAGGCCGTCTGCAGGCCGCGCCCGGCCATGCGCGACGTGCTCCAGAGCCTCTGATGGCCGAAAAATACTTGCAGTGCATCGTGAGGGAGACGCTCCGGCTGATGGCGTGCTGATATCGTAGTAGTAGCAAATAAACTTGTGACTCTGCGAACAGAGTCAGGCTAGCCATCGTCTGTAAATTACATGTTCCTCAGGGTTTTGGAATAACGACTAGCTAAGCTACCTATGTACGTAGCCATATCTATATCAATACTCCATATATCGGAAATTGCTTTTGGCTCCCCAACTCCATGGAGGTCTTTAAATTCAAACTTCAAATTTCGTGAAAATTTGTATTTTAATATTTCAAAAAATTCTGAAAAAAATACATAGATAGATGAAGGTATAATACACAAGTGTGTAAATTTTCAGAACAAAATATGTTGAAATAAGGGCTGTGCGAAAAAGACAAATCTGGAACTTTTTAACACATGAATTTGTCTTTTTTGTACAGGTTGCGTTTCAAAGTATTTCGACCTGAAATTTTACACACACACGGATCACATTCTTGTTTAGTTGTATGTTTTTTTTCAGATTTTTTAGAACTAATTTTTTCGAATTTCGAATTTTTCAAAAAATTCGGCCTCCATGGCTCCGGGAGCCAAACGTCCGTTCTCCTCTATATATATACTATTACTTTTATTATTGTTGTTATTATACTATACTATTTTTAATTTTTTATTAGTAAAGAAAATAAATATTCTTAATCCATCAAGCATTATTATAGAAAAACCCTTGGCCTTTTCAGTAACTAACCCACACTACAACTTCTATTTTAAGGGTAACATACATCTGGTGAGGACCGACCACGACTCGATAACCGCTTGATTCAGAAGAAAGGAGGTGAGCAGGGCAGGGCTTCCCTTCGTGCCGTCAGCGCTGCAGCCAGTTCCCTCTCCCTCCGTCGGCCGCTTCGGTGGCGGGAGGAAGGGGGAACCTCGGCTCTGTGTGGTGCGTTCGTTGTAGGGGTAGGATTGAGGGAGACGTCGTTGAGGCCGTTGCGACAACGTCTTGCGTGAATAATTTTTCTCGGGCTAGGGGCTAGCGAGATGGGGATCCCCGGATCTCGTGGAGTTTAGAGGCTATGGTGTGTGGATGCCAACTAGCACTGGCCGGTTGGGTCCTCGGATGGGAAGGGGTTGTGTGGAGATGGAGATTCTTCATCCTCTTCGTCGGTATGATTTTTCGTTGTTGTTCTTCCTCTTTCTTTGTGATGTTGTTGGAGGGATGTCCTGCTTTGCCTGGGCGAGTGGCCCGGCCATGGCGCTGGAATCGGATCCTAGTTCTCTTCCATCTGGAAGGGACACATATAGCGGTGCGGTACTCAAAGCCAAATATGGTGAAGGCTGGTGCAGGAGTGTTGGATGCACTTGTGTGTCCTTGCCCTTTCGGCGTCAGTGCGAAGGAATGGGAAGAAACGCGGCAGCGATTTTGCCGTGGTTGATGATGATGACCTGCTTAGATCTGGTTGTAGATTGTTGTGTTACGGGGGTCTTCTCGTAAGGTTTGGGAATGATGGGACAGAGCTTCGAAGATCTTCATGTTTCGTTGCTTGTTTTAGGACGCTCTTGTGTTTTTCTAGTTTTTTATGCGTGTGTTAGGGTGTGTTTGTACAGGTCAAAAACTTTGTATTATTTCGTGATTTGAATGCGAGCATACTTTCTCAAAAAAAAACTACTAAGCTGAATAACGATTGAACGAATTCAGCCCACTGCGGGCCAGGCTCATGCTGGCTCAAAGAACTAAAAGCAAGAAAAAAAAGGAAGAGTTCGCCATGACCACAACAACGCGCTACGAACCAATAGGGATCAGAGATGATGGAAAGGGCCGACTACGGCACACGTGTCTCGCCACCCTGACTTACCAGGAGCGGACAAACCCTTTTTGCTAACTTTAGTCCGATCTAACGATGTTTATGAAAAAAATCGGATCTGATCCTTTTTCCTACCGCCACCAGCTATGCCGTTAGGCATACACATCCTATCACCACACGCAGTGGCAGTATGGGTCGGGTCAATGCGGATGGTTCCTTCGGATCAACGGAGTCAAACAACCTTATCACCACTGTCTCTGGCGGTAGGATGTGTATGCCTACCGCCACGGCGGGTGGCGGTAGGAAAAACGGTCCGAAAAAAATTACAAATCGGGTCAAATCAGGCTAAACTATGTAAAAAGGGTCAAAATAGTGAAATCGTCCATCTGGGGCCACCTCGAAAGCGTGGCCGCTCTTGAGTATATTGATTATTAAGAAATATGAGATAGATTAGGGTTTGTCCTATCTTGTCTTGTATTCCAAATTGATCATTGTACTTCTATATATATGTCTATGAGACTCAAACAATAAAACAACTATTTCATCAATCCCTTTCTTTCCTTTCTAACATGGTATCTTCCACAATTTTTTAGACCTAGCCCCGCCCATCGTTTCGTCCCGCGCGCCACCCTCGAGGCGGTTGGCCTCCATGACCGCCGCCGGGGGCCGCGCCGCCCAAACCTAGGGTTCGTCCTGCGGTCGTGCTGACCGGCTGCCTTAGAGAGTCTTTTTTCCGGTCGCTTGATCTGGATTTTCCCTCTTTCACCGGTCGCTTTGATCAGCGGTTCCTTTTTTGGTTTTCCGACCAAGATCGGGTTGTGTCGCCCGTCATCGTCGTCGACACCTGCGCGCTTCTACTCCGACAACGGCGTGACATCGGTCTCTTCTTCGACCCAGCGGCCTTGCACACCACGTCGGGTCGTCGCACTGCGCCGGCCGTCACCACCAATGATGCGACCCCAGCCACTTCTGCGATGCGGCGACCTTGTGTGACGCGGTGGCCCGTGCCGGTTGTCGTTTGTGGGTCTGCTCGTCGTCGCTCTGCGCCGGTCGCCGCCGCCAATGGCACGACCCCGGCCACTTCTGCGACCCGGTGGCATCGCACGACGTGGCGGCCCATCCCGACTGTCATTCGCACGTCTGCCCGCCCGTCGCTCTATGTCGGTCGTCGTCGCCCGCGTCCAATCAAGATCGTGCATCACCTACCGTCTCATCCGCCCCTTGTCAGCTCTCTCGGGCACGCCGTCCCCTTGATCTGCTCGACCACCCCGATTCACCGTCCATACCACCGTCATCATCATCGAGTAGCGCCCCTGACCTCGCATTCGATCGGATTGATCACCCGCCTACCGCCATCAATTCCATCCGCACCGTGCAACTAACCTGATTAGTCGATTGCAAGCGCCTCTGCAGGTCGTGTGAAGGATGTCCCGAGTACAGCGTGTGTTGGGGAATGTCGCATGGGAAACAAAAAATTTCCTACGCGCACGAAGACCTATCATGGTGATGTCCATCTACGAGAGGGGATGAGTGATCTACGTACCCTTGTAGACCGTACAGCAGAAGCGTTAGTGAACGCGGTTGATGTAGTGGAACGTCCTCACGTCCCTCGATCCGCCCCGCGAACTATCCCGCGATCAGTCCCACGATCTAGTGTCGAACGGACGGCACCTCCGCGTTCAGCACACGTACAGCTCGACGATGATCTCGGCCTTCTTGATCCAGCAAGAGAGACGGAGAGGTAGAAGAGTTCTCTGGCAGCGTGACAACGCTCCGGAGGTTGGTGATGATCTCGTCTCAGCAGGGCTCCGCCCGAGCTCCGCAGAAACGCGATCTAGAGGAAAAACCGTGGAGGTATGTGGTCGGGCTGCCGTGGAAAAGTCGTCTCAAATCAGCCCTAAAACCTCCGTATATATAGGTGGGAGAGGGGGAGCCTTGCCTTGGGGCTCAAGGAGTCCCAAGGGGGTCGGCCGAACCAAGGGGGAAGGTCTCCCCCTCCCAAACCGAGTCCTACTTGGTTTGGAAGGTGGAGTCCTTCTTCCCTTTCCCACCTCCTCCTTTTTTTTCTTTTTCTCTTTGATTTTTCTTCCAATGTGCATAGGGACCTTTTGGGCTGTCCCACCAGCCCACTAAGGGCTGGTGTGCCACCCCCAAGGCCTATGGGCTTCCCCGGGGTGGGTTGCCCCCCCCGGTGAACTCCCGGAACCCATTCGTCATTCCCGGTACATTCCCGGTAACTCCGAAAACCTTCCGATAATCAAATGACGTCATCCTATATATCAATCTTCGTTTCTGGACCATTCCGGAAACCCTCGTGACGTCCGTGATCTCATCCGAGACTCCGAACAACATTCGGTAACCAACCATATAACTCAAATACGCATAAAACAACGTCGAACCTTAAGTGTGCAGACCCTGTGGGTTCGAGAACTAGGTAGACATGACCCGAGAGACTCCTCGGTCAATATCCAATAGCGGGACCTGGATGCCCATATTGGATCCTACATATTCTACGAAGATCTTATCGTTTGAACCTCAGTGCCAAGGATTCATATAATCCCGTATGTCATTCCCTTTGGCCTTCTGTATGTTACTTGCCCGAGATTCGATCGTCAGTATCCGCATACCTATTTCAATCTCGTTTACCGGCAAGTCTCTTTACTCGTTCCGTAATACAAGATCCTGCAACTTACACTAAATCACATTGCTTGCAAGGCTTGTGTGTGATGTTGTATTACCGAGTGGGCCCCGAGATACCTCTCCGTCACACGGAGTGACAAATCCCAGTCTCGATCCATACTAACTCAACGAACACCTTCGGAGATACCTGTAGAGCATCTTTATAGTCACCCAGTTACGTTGCGACGTTTGATACACACAAAGCATTCCTCCGGTGTCCGTGAGTTATATGATCTCATGGTCATAGGAACAAATACTTGACACGCAGAAAACAGTAGCAACAAAATGACACGATCAACATGCTACGTCTATTAGTTTGGGTCTAGTCCATCACATGATTCTCCTAATGTTGTGATCCCGTTATCAAGTGACAACACTTGCCCATGGCCAGGAAACCTTGACCATCTTTGATCAACGAGCTAGTCAACTAGAGGCTAACTAGGGACAGTGGTTTGTCTATGTATCCACACAAGTATTGTGTTTCCAATCAATACAATTATAGCATGGATAATAAACGATTATCATGAACTAAGAAATATAATAATAACTAATTTATTATTGCCTCTAGGGCATATTTCCAACAGTCTCCCACTTGCACTAGAGTCAATAATCTAGTTCACATTACCATGTGATTCCAACGAATCCAACACCCATATAGTTATGGGGTCTGATCACGTCTTGCTCGTGAGAGAGGTTTTAGTCAACGGTTCTGAAACTTTCAGATCCGTGCGTTCTTTACAAATCTTTATGTCATCTTATAGATGCTGCTACTACGTGCTATTCGAAAATGCTCCAAATATCTACTCTACTATACGAATCTGTTTCACTACTCATAGTTATTCGGATTAGTGTCAAAGCTCGCATCAACGTAACCCTTTACGACGAACTCTTTATCCACCTCCATAATCGAGAAAAATTCCTTAGTCCATTAGTTACTAAGGATAAATTTTGACCGCTGCTAGTGATTCAATCATGGATCACTCTGTGTACCTCTCAATAGACTTTGAGTCAAGGCACACATCAGGTGCGGCACACAACATGGCATACTTTAGATTCTACGGCTAAGGCATAGAAGACGACCTTCGTCTATTCTCTTTATTCTGCCGTGGTCGGGTTTTGAGTCTTACTCAAATTCACACCTTACAACGCAACCAAGAACTCCTTCTTTGCTGATCTACTTTGAACTTCTTCAAAAACATGTCAAGGCATGCATCTTATTGAAACTTTCATCAAGCGCTTTTGATCTATCTCCATAGATCTTTGATGCTCAACGTTCAAGTAACGCAATCCAGGTATTCCTTTGAAAACTCCTTCCAAACAACCTTATATGCTTTACAGAAATTCTATATTACTTCTGATCAACAATATGTCTACCTTCGTCTATTCTCTTTATTCTGCCGTGGTCGGGTTTTGAGTCTTACTCAAATTCACACCTTACAACGCAACCAAGAACTCCTTCTTTGCTGATCTACTTTGAACTTCTTCAAAAACTTGTCAAGGCATGCATCTTGTTGAAACTTCTATCAAGCGCTTTCGATCTATCTCCATAGATCTTTGATTCTCAACGTTCAAGTAGCGCAATCCAGGTATTCCTTTGTAAACTCCTTTCAAACAACCTTGTATGTTTTACAGAAATTCTACATTACTTCTGATCCACAATATGTCAACCACATATACTTATCAGAAATTCTATAGTGCTCCCACTCACTTCTTTGGAAATACAAGTTTCTCATAAACCTTTTCCAAACCCAAAATCTTTGATCATCTCATCAAAGTGTATATTCCAACTCCGAGATGCTTGCACCAGTCCATTGAAGGATCACTGGAGCTTGCATACTTGCTAGTATCTTTAGGATCGACAAAACCTTCTGGTTGTATCACATACAATGTTTGCTCAAGGAAACTGTCGAGGAAACTATGTTTTGACATCCTACGTGCAATATTTCATAAATAGTGCATCAACAACTAACATAATTCTAATAGACCTTTAGCATCGCTACGAGTGAGAAAGTCTCATCATAGTCAACTGTTTGATCTTGTCGAAAACATCTTTGCGACAAGTCGAGCTTTTCTTAATAGTGACTTATCACCATCATCGTCTGTCTTCTTTTAAAGATCCATTTTTTACTCAATAGTCCTATGACCATCAAGTAATTCTTCCAAAGTCTACACTTTGTTTTCATACATGGATCCTCTCTCGGATTTCATGGCTTCCAGCCATTTGTCGGAATCTGGGCCCACCATCGCTTTCTCCATAACTCGTAGGTTCATTGTTGCTCAACAACATGACCTCCAAGACAGGGTTACCGTACCACTCTGTAGTAGTACGCGACCTTGTCAACCTACGAGGCTTGTAGTAACTTGATTCGATGCTTGATGATCACCATCATCAGCTTCCACTTCAATTGGTGTCGGCGCCACAGCAACAACTTCCTGCGCCCTGCTACACACTGGTTGAAGTGATGGTTCAATAACCTCATCGAGTTCTACCACCCTCCCACTCAATTCTTTCGAGAGAAACCTTTCCTCGAGAAAGGATCCGTTTCTAGAAACAAACACTTTGCTTTCGGATCTGAGATAGGAGATGTACCCAACTGTTTTGGATATCCTATGAAGATGCATTTATCCGCTTTGGGTTCGAGCTTATCAGACTGAAACCTTTTCACATAAGTGTCGAAGCCCCAAACTTTCAAGAAACGACAGTTTAGATTTCTCTAAACCTCAGTCTATACTGTGTCATATCAACGAAAATACGCGGTGCCCTATTTAAAGTGAATGCGGTTGTCTCTAATGCATAACCCATAAACGATAGTGGTAATTCGATAAGAGACATCATAGCATGCACCATACCAAATAGTGCGTGGCTATAATGTTCAGACACATCATCACACTATGATGTTCCAGGTGGCATGAACTGCGAAACAATTTCCACATTGTCTTAACTGCGTGCCAAAACTCGTAACTCAGATATTCATTTCTATGATCATATCGTAGACAGTTTATCCTTTTGTTATGACGAACTTCACTCTGAAACAGAATTGAACTTTTCAATATTTCAGATTTGTGATTCATTAAGTAAATACTCCTGTATCCACTCAAATCGTAAGTGGAGTAAGAACATAATGATATCCACTGCGTGCCTCAGCACCCATTGGACTGCATACATCAAAATGTATCACTTCCAACAAGTTACTATCTTGTTTCATCTCAATGAAAATAAGGCCTTGCTCATGTGGTATGATTTGCATGTCACTAGTGATTCAAAATCAAGTGAGTATAAAGATCCATCACCATGGAGCCTCTTCCTGCAATTTATACTAACATGACTCAAGCGGCAGTGCCACAAGTAAGTGGTACTATCATCATTACCTCGTATCTTTTGGCACCAATATCATGAACATGTGTAACACTACGATCGAGATTCAATAAACCATTGAAGGTGATTATTCAAGAAAATAGAGTAACCTTTATTCTCTTTAAATGAATAATCGCATTGCAATAAACATGATCCACTCATGTTCATGCTTAACGCAAGCACCAAATAACAATTATTTAGGTCTAACACCAATCCCGATGGTAGAGGGAGCGTGCGACGTTTGATCATATCAACCTTTTAAACACTTCCAACACGATCGTCACCTCACCTTTAGCTAGTCTCCGTTTATGTCGCAGCTTTCATTTCGTGTTACTAATCACTTAGCAACCGAACCGGTATCCAATACCCTCATGCTACTAGGAGTACTAGTAAAGTACACATCAACATCATGTATATCAAATATACTTCTTTCGACTTTTGCCAGCCTTCTTATCTACCAAGTATCTAGAGTTGCTCCGCCTTAGTGACTGTTCCCCTCATTACAGAAGCACTTAGTCTCGGGTTTGGGTTTAATCTTGGGTCTCTTCATTAGTGCAGCAACTGTTTTGCCGTTTCACGAAGTATCCCTTCTAGCCCTTGCCTTTCTTGAAACTTAGTGGTTTTACAAACCATCAACTATTGATGCTCCTTCTTGATTTCTACTTTCGCAGTGTCAAACTGTGACGCCCTCGGCTTAATCGTACGCTAACCATACACGCAAATGCGTACAATCAAACCCAAGGACTCACGGGAAGATATCACAACACAACTCTAGACACAAATAAAATAACATCAGCTTCATATTACAAGCCAGGGGCCTCGAGGGCTAGAATACGAAAGCTCGATAAACACACGAGTCAGCGGAAGCAACAAATATCTGAGTACAGACATAAAACATGGGGTGCCTTAGAGAAGGCTAGCACAAAAGATACAACGATCGAACGAGGCGAGGCCTCCTGCCTGGAACCTCCTAACTACTCCTGATCATCAGCGGCCTCCACGTAGTAGTAGGCACCGTCGGGGTAGCAGTCGTCGGCGGCGGGGACCTCCATCTCCTGGGCTTCATCATCTGGTCGCAGCAAACGGATCAAGGGAACAAGGGGGGAGCAAAGCAGCGGTGAGTACTCATCCAAAGTACTCGCAAGTCTTACATCAGAACTATTCTAATTATGCATCAGTATCAAAGAAGGGGGGGTTATATGTGGACTGACTACAGCAATGCGAGAATAGAGGGAGAAGGCCTAGTCCTATCGAAGACTAGCATCTTCAGGGTCTTGCAGCAATAGACGAGAGTAGAACACGGGTAAAACATTAATAGTCATATTGTTGCAGCAAAATTAAAGTGAGGTCACGCCTAAGGATCCTCCCTCGACTCCCTGCGAGGAAGCAATCCCGAGGCAAACTAATTCCAGTTAAGTAACAATTGTAGTTGTATAAGATTCGGGGCACAACTCCAAGTCGTCCTGTAACCGTGGACACGGCTATCCGAATAGTTAATTTTCATCCCTGCAGGGGTGCACCACATGTCCCGTCACGCTCGATAACACTCTGGCCGGACATACTTTTCTGGGTCCTGCCCGGCCTCGGAATATCGACACGTCGCAGCCCCACCTAAGACTAATCAGAGAGGCCAGCCCGCCGGTCTAAATCCTAAGCACAAAGGGTTCGTGGGCCCAGTTCCCCTTCACGCTCCTGCACGTGGCGTGGGCGGCCGACGTCAGTCCTAGCATCCCTTAATCACAAGCGCGATGCATCTCGGGACCACTCGGGCGCGCGCCGCTACACTGCTGGCATCTGAAAAGCTTCGGCTGATACCGCGACGCCGAGTACCCATAATTCTTCCCGCGTAGCCGATTAGTGCGAAAAGGTCTCCGACCAACCCAGATCAAATACCCAAATCCATTAGCATTTTAATTAGGCCAGCAACACCGTCTCGCGGGAATCCACCCGGCTTACAACTAATCACCAATGCTCCCAGTAACATGGTCGAGTAACTGTGTGGTCGTAACATCGGGGGGAATCCGAGGTATCACCCTCGTTGGATCCCGAACGATGTACCCGTCAAGGTGGGCTTAGAGGAATCACCCTCGGGGGTCCCACACTCGCGGGGTTGCACGACAAAGGCGTCATCGGGAATGGTGAAAGAGGAATCACCCTCGATAACCACGACCGACTAGCTATACTACAGAGATATCATCAGGAGTACTTAGCGAGGTGTCACCCTCGGTACCCGATAGTATCTCTGTAGCGTCGTACAACGAAGGGGGGTGAATGTGCTGTGTCGGGTCTGGCTCGTCGATCAAAGATCGAGATTTGAAAACAAGCGGGGCAACTGAGCTACGGGGTCAGAGGGGATGACTGCTCCACCTATACTAAGCAGGTTAAAGGTACAGGACTGAAAGTAGCAGTTCATCAAAAACAGGCTATGCATCAGATATAGGAGCTAACTACAACAGTAGCAAAATACTAATGCAAGCAGTAGGAAGAAAGACATAGGCGATATAGGAATGATCAAGGGGAATTTGCTTGCCTTGCTGCTCTGCGGCAAAGGACTGATCGGCAGGGTCGTAGATGTACCCGGCAGCAGCGTCAGTCTCGGGGTCTACCGGTAAGAAGAGGGGGAAGAAACAATAAATAATAGCACCGATGCAACACAAAGCATGACATGGAAATATGCAGGCTAGACATGAGCTAACGCAGCAACATCCGTCATAGACGGGTCGGAAGAATATCTGACGATATTTTCCGGGTCTCGGGCTACTACCGGTTATACTGAAAACGATGGAAAAGGTCCATGTTTGCTATGCTAGGGACGCGTGACAGACGAACGGGCCGTGTATCCGGGTTCGTCTCGCTTAGCTGATCAACTTTCATGTTGAAATTATTTCGATCCGACTTACGGATTATTTTATATTAATTTTCAAAGTTTTATTAATTATTTAGGAATTAAAAACAGATTTAAAAGATTTAATAAAATCCTATTATGACATCATCGCGATGTCAGGCTGACATCAACGTTTGACCGGTCAACTGACGAGCGGGTCCCGAACGTCATAGGCACAAGTTTTCATTAAGATTAATTATTTATTAATCAGATTAATTCAACGAGGGACCCACGTGTCATACTCTAATTATGTTAATTAATTATTTTAACTAATATATCTATTTATTTATTTATTTTAAGAAAACATTATTTTTATATTTTTATTTCAACTAACGCGTGGGGCCTCCCTGTCATAGACCCGGGTGCAATGGCCCCACCGGTAAGTGACCTAAGGCCAAATACACATTTTAAATCACAAATAAATAAACATACAAATGTCGTATCTCTCCACATGCCTATATACGCAAATACATACATAATACGGGTATCGAATACATACATACATACATACGGCATCTAATACAACAATTGTTTTTATTTCTTTTCTCAACACTCAACTCTCTCTGTTAACAGAGACACAACTTTCTCTAACACCACCTAGAGGAACCAAAAACTCAAATCTTCCTACCGGAGTCTACCCTCGACGGATCGAGGCCCCGTTTGCCGGAACGGAACCGTGACGTCGAGGAGAACGACAAGGTGGGAGGAGCCCGAGGAGGGGCTCACCGACGGTGACGTGACGGCCCGGTGAAGCCGGAGTTCGCACGTAGTTGACGGTGGAGACGGGCGTGGAGGCGGTGACGGTGCCGATGGTGGTGATGTGCCGGCGAGGAGGAGCCGGTGAGGAGGGCCCCCCGGAGATGGAGCCGCCGATGATGAGGGGCTCGGCCGGCGGGGCTCCCGGGGTCGGCCGACGGGATGGGGAGGGCCCCGGCCGCCGGACCTGGAGGGGGGGGGGGGGCGAGGTGGCCGGCGTGGTGGTGCTGCCCGGCGTGGTGAAGGTGGCGCGCCGGCCGGGGAGGGGGGGCTCGCCGTGAGGTGGGGGGGCCGCCGGGGAAGGGATAGGCCGGTGGAGGAGGTGGCCGTGAGAGGGGGGGACCGCCGGGGTAGGAGGAGGCGGTGGAGAGGATGGAGGGAAGGGGGCCGGCGGGGGAGAGGGCTGCCGGCAGGGAGGGGAGGCGCGCCGGCCAGGGAGGGGCGCCGGCCGAGGCGGGCGAGGTGGAGAGGAGGGAGGCGACGGGAGCAGAGAGAGAGATCTGCGGGAGGGAGAGGGGGCGAGATGGGGGGGAGTGTCGGTGGGGTGGGGAGGGTCACGAGAGGGAGTGGGGGAGGTGGCGCGTGGGGGTGGGGCCCCCCACGAGGGGGGGGGGGCTGGCGGCGGCGCCCAGGGGGGGAGGGAGTTGGCGTGGGGGTGGCTTGACCGCCAGGGGGGCTAGGGTTTGGCCGGTTGGGCCCTTTTCGGCCCAGCTGGGCCGGTTGGGGGGGGGGGGGGGGGGGGGGTTGTTCCCTTTTTTTTTGATTTGTTTTGTTTTATTTTACCTTTTTATTTTTTATTATTTCTTTCTTTCAGTTTTCTTTCTTTCTTTTATCATTATTATTTCTTTAATACTTTCCTTTTACATATACATCCTTTTAATACTTGTAATGAACCGATAAAGTGCTTCCCTTTGCTTTCAAATCATCGATCCGGACAGACGCGAATCCACGCAGGTCTGTGATGGGAATCCGATGACGTGGCATCGTTAGCGGTTGATCACTGTAGCTTAATTACAATAATCACTGTAGCAAAAGTCGAGGATGTCACAATTCTCCCCTACTAACAAGAATTCTCGTCCCGAGAATTAAGAGGTAGAGGGAAAGAGCCCGGGGTATTCATCACGAAGATGATCCTCGCGTTCCCAAGTGGCTTCATCTTCAGAGTGATTTGACCACTGCACCTTAAGGAACTTGGTGACCTTGCGACGAGTTTTACGTTCAGCTTGGTCGAGAATGCGGACCGGATGCTCTTTATAAGAGAGGTCTTGTTGTAGCTCAAGCATATCGTGATCCACTGCTCGAATAGGATCCTTGAAGCAGCGACGGAGTTGAGAAACATGGAAGACATCGTGAACCTGAGAAAGGTTCGCCGGCAGTTCCAATCGATAAGCCACTCTTCCACGCCTTTCGAGAACAGTGAAAGGACCAATATAACGAGGAGCTAACTTGCCCTTGATTCCGAAACGGTGTGCACCTCTCATTGGTGTAACACGAAGATAAGCCTTTTCGCCAGGTTGATAGACCATATCTTGATGATGACGGTCATACTGACTTTTCTGACGAGACTGAGCAGCCTTCAGATTCTCATGAATAATGCGGACTTGATCTTCGGCATGTTGAATAATATCCGGACCGAAGAGTGATCGTTCCCCAGTTTCTGACCAATTCAGAGGAGTTCGACACGTTCGCCCATACAATACTTCGAAAGGGGCCATCTTCAGACTAGCTTGATAGCTATTGTTGTAAGAGAACTCGGCATACGGGAGAGATTCCTCCCATTTCTTACCGAAAGAAATGACACAAGCTCGAAGCATGTCCTCGAGAATTTGGTTGACTCGTTCAACTTGTCCCTGGGATTGAGGATGAAATGCAGTGCTGAAGGACAGATGAGTCCCCATAGCCTTCTGAAAACTTTCCCAGAATTTTGAAGTGAACAAGATGCCACGGTCCGAACTGATTACCAATGGAATACCGTGAAGTGAAACAACTCTTGACATATAAAGGTCTGCCAGCTGACTAGCATTAATCGTTTCTTTGACGGCCAGGAAATGTGCAACTTTGGACAGTCGATCAATGACGACAAGAATAGCATCATTACCTTTATGAGATCTGGGAAAACCAGTGACGAAGTCCATTTCAACGTGGTCCCATTTCCACTCGGGAATAGAGATAGGCTGCAGAGTTCCAGTAGGCTTTTGATGTTCTGCCTTGATACGCCGGCATATATCACATTCTGCCACATAGCGTGCAATGTCTTGCTTCATATTGGGCCACCAGAATCTTTGCCGGATGTCTTGGTACATCTTGGTACTACCCGGGTGAATAGACAATGGTGTGTCATGAGCTTCTTCCATCACCTTCCCAGTCATCCTGAGATTTTCCTTCTTATTTGGGACGAATAGGCGACCCTTGAAATACAAGGCGCCACCTTCATCAACAGTGAAAAAGGAGGGTTTACCCTTTGCAATATAGCTCTTAATCCTGTCGACATCATCGTCAAAGTTCTGTATATTCTTTATGGAGCTCACAAGATCTGGTTCAACCACTAGGTTACTGAGGGAACCCTGATTAACAACACGAAGGTTCATCTTTTGATACTCTTCAGGAGGCGGAACAAGGTAACCCTGAGGAACAATGTGGAGGTTCAGCTTACGGAATTCCTCTTGTAAACGATCGTGAACCTGATGAACCTGGAGGTGGTTGCAGTATGACTTGCGACTTAAGGCATCAGCCATTACATTAGCCTTGCCAGGGGTATATGATATACTACAGTCAAAATCTGCTATACGCTCCATCCATCTTTGTTGACGCAGGTTCAGCTCCGGTTGAGTGAACAAGTACTTCAGACTTTGATGCTCGGTGTAGATTTCACAGCGATTACCGACAAGGTATTGTCGCCATTCCTTCAATGCATGAATGACTGCGGCAAGCTCGAGATCATGAACTGGGTAGTTCTCTTCATGCGCACGCAGTTGACGTGAAGCATAAGCGATCACCTTGCGATCCTGCATTAGGACACAACCTATTCCTTGACGAGAAGCATCACAGTATATGACGAAATCCCTTTTCGAATCTGGAGGAGCAAGTACTGGAGCGGACGTCAGTTTGTCCTTGAGTGCCTGGAAACTTTCCTGACATTTATCAGTCCATTCATACTTAACACCTTTGTGAAGCAGGTTGGTTAAGGGCTTCGCAATCTTAGAGAAGTTCTCGACGAATCGACGGCAATAGCTGGCGAGTCCGAGAAAACTTCTGACTTGCTTGACATTCTTCGGAGGAGTCCAGTCAAGAATAGCTTGAATTCGTTCGGGGTTGACCGCAATACCATCCTTGGAAATCACATGACCAAGGTAAGTCACTTCGTCTAGCCAAAACTCACATTTGGAATACTTCGCATAGAGTTTATGCTCCCGAAGCTTATCCAGTACAAGACGAAGATGTTCAGCATGCTCTTCTTTGTTCTTCGAAAACACCAGAATATCATCCAGATATACCACGACAAATTTGTCGAGGTAGTCCATGAATATATAATTCATCAGTCGAGAGAAGGTTGCCGGTGCATTGGTTAAGCCGAAGGACATGACGGTGTACTCGTATGATCCATATCGAGTAACAAAGGCGGTCTTTGGAATATCCTCCTTGTGAACACGGATCTGGTGGTATCCCAATCTCAAGTCGAGCTTAGAGAAAACGGTGGAACCAGCAAGTTGATCATACAAATCATTTATCCGAGGGAGAGGATATTTGTTTTGAATAGTGGCCTGGTTGATAGGACGATAGTCTTGAACCAATCGATTTGTCCCATCCTTCTTCTTAACAAAGAGAGAAGGTGCTCCCCAAGCAGAGGAACTCGGACGGATGAAACCCAGACGGAGCGAGTTGTCAATTTCTTGCTTAAGTTCAAGGAGTTCATGTGGTGGCATTTTATAAGGGCGCTTGGCAATAGGAGTGGTACCGGGTACCAAGTCAATGACAAACTCGACAGCTCGAGCAGGGGGAATCCCCGGAAGTTCTTCTGGAAAGACATCTTGGAACTCTCGGACCACTGGAATGTTTTCAATCCCTTCAAGAGGCGACGCATTTAATGCATTCAAGGCATACAGTCGTGCCTCAGCATTACGGACGAGATGAGCATGGTAGCTTACTAGTTCATCTGAAGGGTGTAGGAGGTGGACGGTTTTGGTGGCACAAACGATCGATGCCGTATGAGCTTTCAACCAGTCCATCCCCAATATGAGATCAATGTTGGATGACTTTAGTAGGATGGGGTTGGCAAGGAATTCTAATCCTTCAATTTCAACTGGAACATGGGGGCAAACCACAGAGGTTCGGCATTCGCCCCCAGGGGTGTTTACCACTATCGGGATGTTCATCTCTTCGCTCCTAATGTCATGCATGTATGCAAAATTTTCCGACATAAAGGAATGCGATGCTCCTGTATCAAACAATACAGAAGCAGGTACTGAGTTAACGAGAAGTGTACCCATCACGGTAGCAGGCTGGTCTTGAGCTTGACCCATATCAATGTTGTTGGCCTGACCACGAACATAAGCAGGCTTAGCGTTGAAGTTGCGGTTCTGGTTGTTGCCACGGCCAGTTGCGGGAAGTGCCAGCTGATTCTGATTCTGCCTGCAGTCTCTAGCACGGTGACCTGGACGGCCACACTTGAAGCACAGCCCGTCCTCAGGACGGGAAGGAGGAACTCGAGGCGGTGGAGCTGGAAGCCTTGGCTGCCTAGGTGGTGGAGGAGGCAGGCGAGGTGCAGCATAGGACGGCCTCGGAGTAGGAGCAGGTGCATGGTACATGTTGTTGGGAATCCAGATCTTCCGCTTCTGTGCAGATGAGCCCGAAGATGAGCCCATGTCACGGTTGCGCTTGCTGCTATCTTTATATTCCTGCAGATCAGTCTCAACCTGAATAGCCTTGTTCACGAGGGTGGCGAAGTCAGCATAGTCCTGAACGAGGAGTGTCAGCTTGATATCAGGGTGGAGGCCTTCACGGAACTTCTCCTGCCTGCGTGCATCAGTCGCAATGTCTTCTTCAGCATAGCGAGATAATTCCAGAAATTCCCGCTGATAAGCATCCACAGTCTTGTTGCCCTGGACTAAGTTGCGGAACTCACGCTTCTTCCGGTCCATGATTCCCTGGGGAATGTATCGAGCACGGAAAGCAGCCTTGAACTCTGCCCAAGTTATGATAGTTCCATCGGGCTGAGAGCGCCTGTGGCTGTCCCACCATTGAGCAGCGGGACCCTTCAGAAAGTAGGCGGCAAAGTTGACATAGCTCGCCAGGGGCACATTGGCAGACTCTAGCTCATAAGAAATGTCACGGAGCCAGTCATCAGCATCAAGAGGCTGAGTTGAGCTGCGGTAGATCGCAGGGTTGAGACGGCAGAAGTCTTGCAGTTTCACGCCTTGTGGTTGGTTCATGTTCGGCCTTTGGAACTGATCCATGAGCCCTTGCATAAACTGGCGGTTCAGCTCAAACTGTTGGATCATCCCCGCCATATACTCAGGAGGCGGGGGTGGTGCATCGTTGGCACGGCCACGCGGGCGGCCAGCTGGTCTAACCATCCTGTTAAATATTTAGCAGGGGTAGTTTAGCTTAAAGTAATCGAAAGGCATCGCACGCATTCATGAAGTAATCAAGCATAATGAAAGGGAAATGCGATAGATACTCCATAGTAGTTGAGTTCGACATACAGACCCATACATAAGTTCGATTACAGACTAACGATTAAAAACTCAAAATTTGGCGATAGCCCGGACGCATTTGACGATACCCTGGACTCACTAGGCGGCGCGCAGGCACGCGGTGGAAGAGTACCACAACGAGATGTAGCGATAAGGCTACATCAACGTCGGAGAGGACGATCGAATCCTGGTAGCTGGTGGTGATAGAAGGTAGGGACAGGACCCTGTGTCCCGTTGTGACTCTGATGAGGGTACCGCATCCAGTCGAGCAGCTGAGGTCCAAGTGCAGGGGTTCTACCCCCAACATTAGTCCACTCGAGAGCTGATGGTAGCTCTGTCCTGCTCGGCTCGCGGATGCGCATAGGTGGAACCCTCGGACAGTGTGATGGCTGCAGCTCTGTCAACGCGTCGTAAAGACGAGCGCGCGTAGCATACAACTCCACAGTCAGAGCTCGGAAAGCACGATCCATTGCCTCAGTGTACTGCACCAGAATCCGCGCGTCGTACCGACGCGTCACGTAGGGGGCGCAGACAGCGACGTAGGAACGGTCGCTGCGCTCCCGAACGTCAGAAGCGTAGGCAGTGAGATCAGACCCAGTCTCATCCCCAGCAGGAGCATGCGGGATGTATCTGAAAGGGCTCTCCTCCAGGTGAGGGTACGCTCCACGGAGTCGGGTGATGGCGATGTAGGCCGCATCGTGGACGGCCATCTCGACCGACACTCCAATACCACAGAACACGTGGCGCTCGAGGGTCTCACCGCCCCTCTGGTCGAAGATGCGAACCTCAGCCTGGTACTGGTACTGGTTGTACTCGCGGAAATCCTCGAACACAGTGTACTCGGGGTACCAGCGATATCCCAGCCTGGTCAGGAGATCGACCAAAATGGCCGGGAACCCAGTCGTCTCGGTGGCCTGTGTCAGGCGCACGTGCTGTCTTGCGGGACGCATCTGAAAATAAGATTGACGAATTTCAATGACAGTGTGTGTAATACATATTCAGGAGAAAAAGAGTAGATAGTCCAGCGCTCCGGATTGATGTGATTCGAGAACCTAATGTTAGAGTTAGTAAAATATTTGACCCGAAAGAGAAGAGAAAGTAGAGCCCAGAGTATAGAAAAGGAGTAAAAGATACTAATACCACCCAATTGAGATGTGGGCCCGTAAGCCACAACATCAGTGTTAGTAAAGTTTTTCAAACACTAGACTCAACTTCGGCCAAGGAGTTGGAAAGGGGGCTACCTACAGGCAGTTGGCTCTGATACCAACTTGTGACGCCCTCGGCTTAATCGTACGCTAACCATACACGCAAATGCGTACGATCAAACCCAAGGACTCACGAGAAGATATCACAACACAACTCTAGACACAAATAAAATAACATCAGCTTCATATTACAAGCCAGGGGCCTCGAGGGCTAGAATACGAAAGCTCGATAAACACACGAGTCAGCGGAAGCAACAAATATCTAAGTACAGACATAAAACATGGGGTGCCTTAGAGAAGGCTAGCACAAAAGATACAACGATCGAACGAGGCGAGGCCTCCTGCCTGGAACCTCCTAACTACTCCTGATCATCAGCGGCCTCCACGTAGTAGTAGGCACCGTCGGGGTAGCAGTCGTCGGCGGCGGGGACCTCCATCTCCTGGGCTTCATCATCTGGTCGCAGCAAACGGATCAAGGGAACAAGGGGGGAGCAAAGCAGCGGTGAGTACTCATCCAAAGTACTCGCAAGTCTTACATCAGAACTATTCTAATTATGCATCAGTATCAAAGAAGGGGGGGTTATATGTGGACTGACTACAGCAATGCGAGAATAGAGGGAGAAGGCCTAGTCCTATCGAAGACTAGCATCTTCAGGGTCTTGCAGCAATAGACGAGAGTAGAACACGGGTAAAACATTAATAGTCATATTGTTGCAGCAAAATTAAAGTGAGGTCACGCCTAAGGATCCTCCCTCGACTCCCTGCGAGGAAGCAATCCCGAGGCAAACTAATTCCAGTTAAGTAACAATTGTAGTTGTATAAGATTCGGGGCACAACTCCAAGTCGTCCTGTAACCGTGGACACGGCTATCCGAATAGTTAATTTTCATCCCTGCAGGGGTGCACCACATGTCCCGTCACGCTCGATAACACTCTGGCCGGACATACTTTTCTGGGTCCTGCCCGGCCTCGGAATATCGACACGTCGCAGCCCCACCTAAGACTAATCAGAGAGGCCAGCCCGCCGGTCTAAATCCTAAGCACAAAGGGTTCGTGGGCCCAGTTCCCCTTCACGCTCCTGCACGTGGCGTGGGCGGCCGACGTCAGTCCTAGCATCCCTTAATCACAAGCGCGATGCATCTCGGGACCACTCGGGCGCGCGCCGCTACACTGCTGGCATCTGAAAAGCTTCGGCTGATACCGCGATGCCGAGTACCCATAATTCTTCCCGCGTAGCCGATTAGTGCGAAAAGGTCTCCGACCAACCCAGATCAAATACCCAAATCCATTAGCATTTTAATTAGGCCAGCAACACCGTCTCGCGGGAATCCACCCGGCTTACAACTAATCACCAATGCTCCCAGTAACATGGTCGAGTAACTGTGTGGTCGTAACATCGGGGGGAATCCGAGGTATCACCCTCGTTGGATCCCGAACGATGTACCCGTCAAGGTGGGCTTAGAGGAATCACCCTCGGGGGTCCCACACTCGCGGGGTTGCACGACAGAGGCGTCATCGGGAATGGTGAAAGAGGAATCACCCTCGATAACCACGACCGACTAGCTATACTACAGAGATATCATTAGGAGTACTTAGCGAGGTGTCACCCTCGGTACCCGATAGTATCTCTGTAGCGTCGTACAACGAAGGGGGGTGAATGTGCTGTGTCGGGTCTGGCTCGTCGATCAAAGATCGAGATTTGAAAACAAGCGGGGCAACTGAGCTACGGGGTCAGAGGGGATGACTGCTCCACCTATACTAAGCAGGTTAAAGGTACAGGACTGAAAGTAGCAGTTCATCAAAAACAGGCTATGCATCAGATATAGGAGCTAACTACAACAGTAGCAAAATACTAATGCAAGCAGTAGGAAGAAAGACATAGGCGATATAGGAATGATCAAGGGGAATTTGCTTGCCTTGCTGCTCTGCGGCAAAGGACTGATCGGCAGGGTCGTAGATGTACCCGGCAGCAGCGTCAGTCTCGGGGTCTACCGGTAAGAAGAGGGGGAAGAAACAATAAATAATAGCACCGATGCAACACAAAGCATGACATGGAAATATGCAGGCTAGACATGAGCTAACGCAGCAACATCCGTCATAGACGGGTCGGAAGAATATCTGACGATATTTTCCGGGTCTCGGGCTACTACCGGTTATACTGAAAATGATGGAAAAGTTCCATGTTTGCTATGCTAGGGACGCGTGACAGACGAACGGGCCGTGTATCCGGGTTCGTCTCGCTTAGCTGATCAACTTTCATGTTGAAATTATTTCGATCTGACTTACGGATTATTTTATATTAATTTTCAAAGTTTTATTAATTATTTAGGAATTAAAAACAGATTTAAAAGATTTAATAAAATCCTATTATGACATCATCGCGATGTCAGGCTGACATCAGCGTTTGACCGGTCAACTGACGAGCGGGTCCCGAACGTCATAGGCACAAGTTTTCATTAAGATTAATTATTTATTAATCAGATTAATTCAACGAGGGACCCACGTGTCATACTCTAATTATGTTAATTAATTATTTTAACTAATATATCTATTTATTTATTTATTTTAAGAAAACATTATTTTTATATTTTTATTTCAACTAACGCGTGGGGCCTCCCTGTCATAGACCCGGGTGCAATGGCCCCACCGGTAAGTGACCTAAGGCCAAATACACATTTTAAATCACAAATAAATAAACATACAAATGTCGTATCTCTCCACATGCCTATATACGCAAATACATACATAATACGGGTATCGAATACATACATACATACATACGGCATCTAATACAACAATTGTTTTTATTTCTTTTCTCAACACTCAACTCTCTTTGTTAACAAAGACACAACTTTCTCTAACACCACCTAGAGGAACCAAAAACTCAAATCTTCCTACCGGAGTCTACCCTCGACGGATCGAGGCCCCGTTTGCCGGAACGGAACTGTGACGTCGAGGAGAACGACAAGGTGGGAGGAGCCCGAGGAGGGGCTCACCGACGGTGACGTGACGGCCCGGTGAAGCCGGAGTTCGCACGTAGTTGACGGTGGAGACGGGCGTGGAGGCGGTGACGGTGCCGATGGTGGTGATGTGCCGGCGAGGAGGAGCCGGTGAGGAGGGCCCCCCGGAGATGGAGCCGCCGATGATGAGGGGCTCGGCCGGCGGGGCTCCCGGGGTCGGCCGACGGGATGGGGAGGGCCCCGGCCGCCGGACCTGGAGGGGGGGGGCCGAGGTGGCCGGCGTGGTGGTGCTGCCCGGCGTGGTGAAGGTGGCGCGCCGGCCGGGGAGGGGGGGGCTCGCCGTGAGGTGGGGAGCCGCCGGGGAAGGGATAGGCCGGTGGAGGAGGTGGCCGTGAGAGGGGGGACCGCCGGGGTAGGAGGAGGCGGTGGAGAGGATGGAGGGAAGGGGGCCGGCGGGGGAGAGGGCTGCCGGCGGGGAGGGGAGGCGCGCCGGCCAGGGAGGGGCGCCGGCCGAGGCGGGCGAGGTGGAGAGGAGGGAGGCGACGGGAGCAGAGAGAGAGATCTGCGGGAGGGAGAGGGGGCGAGATGGGGGGAGTGTCGGTGGGGTGGGAAGGGTCACGAGAGGGAGTGGGGGAGGTGGCGCGTGGGGGTGGGGCCCCCCACGAGGGGGGGGGGGGCTGGCGGCGGCGCCCAGGGGGGGAGGGAGTTGGCGTGGGGGTGGCTTGACCGCCAGGGGGGCTAGGGTTTGGCCGGTTGGGCCCTTTTCGGCCCAGCTGGGCCGGTTGGGGGGGGGGGTTGTTCCCTTTTTTTTTGATTTGTTTTGTTTTATTTTACCTTTTTCTTTTTTATTATTTCTTTCTTTCAGATTTCTTTCTTTCTTTTATCATTATTATTTCTTTAATACTTTCGTTTTACATATACATCCTTTTAATACTTGTAATGAACCGATAAAGTGCTTCCCTTTGCTTTCAAATCATCGATCCGGACAGACGCGAATCCACGCAGGTCTGTGATGGGAATCCGATGACGTGGCATCGTTAGCGGTTGATCACTGTAGCTTAATTACAATAATCACTGTAGAAAAAGTCGAGGATGTCACAGAAACATCAAGAATCGCTCAAGGATCATTGTATCTATCCTTGATATGTTATAGTTCATCACGATGCTCTCACAGCTTGGTGGCAGTGACTTTGGAGAACCATCACTATCTCATCTGGAAGATTAACTCCCACTTGATTCAGGTGATTGTCATACTCAGACAATCTGAGCACACGCTCAATGATTGAGCTTTTCTCATTTACTTTGTGGACAAAGAATCTTGTCGGGGGTCTCGTACCTCTTAACAAGGGCACAAGCATGAAATCACAATTTCATCTTCTTTAAAACATCACTTATGTTCCGCGACGTTTCAAAATGTCTTAGACGCCTTGCTTCTAAGCCATTAAGTATTTTGCACTGAACTATCGTGTAGTCATCAGAAACGTGTATATCGGATGTTCACAGCATCCACAGACGACGCTCGAGGTGCAGCACACCGAGTGGTGCATTAAGGACATAAGCCTTCTGCGCAGCAACGAGGACAATCCTCGGTTTTACAGACTCAGTCTGCAAAGTTTGCTACTATCAACTTTCAACTAAATTTTCTCTAGGAACATATAAAAACAGTAGAGCTATAGCGCAAGCTACATCGTAATTCGCAAGGAACATTAGACTATGTTCACGACAATTAGTTCAATTAATCATATTATTTAAGAACTCCCACTCAAAAAGTACATCTCTCTAGTCATTTGAGTGGTACATGATCCAAATCCACTATCTCAAGTCCGATCATCACGTGAGTCAAGAATAGTTTCAGTGGTAAGCATCTCTATGCTAATCATATCAACTATACGATTCATACTCGACCTTTCGGTCTCATGTGTTCCGAGGCCATGTCTGCACATGCTAGGCTCGTCAAGCTTAACCCGAGTGTTTCGCGTGTGCAACTTTTTTGCACCCGTTGTATGTGAACGTTGAGTCTATCACACCCGATCATCACGTGGTGTCTCGAAACGACGAACTGTAGCAACGGTGCACAGTCAGGGAGAACACAATTTCGTCTTGAAATTTTAGTGAGAGATGACCTCATAATGCTACCGTCGTTCTGTAATGCCCCAAGTGTAGGTATTTCCCTTTTTGTAACCTTCCTTGTGGGGCCACCTTGTCAGAGATTGTGATGTTATTATTTTGTGCCATGATTTCATGTGTGTTCCCTAGTGCTTACTTCACTTGCATGCATGCACTACATATCATCCCTTGCCATGCCTTATGTTTGTATGTCAGGATCATGCTTGCATATGCTCTTACTAGGGGTGAGTAGTGGGGTGTTATATTTCATGTGATCATGTGATGTGTGCCTTGTGTGGAGTGTAGCATGTGTTAGCAAGTGCTCATTTATTTTTTCCTTTCAAAACTAACCACCTTATCCCCCCTCTATTTTCCCCTATGAAAAAAATTCTCCTCTTTCTTTCCTTTAAAAATAATGCCCATGTTTTAGCTAGAATTGTGGTGGATGAGAATGTAAGTTGCTGGTTTTGTATGGGTGTTCATAGGGGCATATATAATCACAAAACAGACCAAAATATTGCTGCTTTGTCAAATATCTAATTGCTCCTAAATTCTTGTTCTGATTTTTATAAAGTAAGGTTTGGTTTTCCAAGTCCACGGAGGTTCTTGTGTTTTTTTTGTCATGTGTTTACAACCATGGGCATTTCTTTCTTCTCTTGTATTCCTGTTAAAAGGAAACTGCTTAGGGGGGAGTTCATTCATTATATATCGTCAAGTTGGGTTGGTTCCCGCGCAAGGAGTGGCCCATCTACTCCCTCCCCCGCGAGTAGAGGCCCAGACCCGACGCTCCTTCCTCCTCTCACGCCGTGGCTTTCCCCTGCATTATTCCCCTCACTCTGTGAAGGCGCCAACGTCGAGGGGGGCCCTTATAACCCGGGCGTCCGTGCCTCCCCCCTCCTCCTAGGGTTCCTCCTCTCCCCAGTCCACCGCCGCCACCTCTTCTCCTTCCCATCTCTCACCTCCCGTCGACAGAAGGGTTCCTGTAGGGGTAGACCGAGTGGTGCAGCTCCTCGCCGGCGGACGCCTCGCTCCCGCCTCCGATCGCCGCCGTCGCCATGTCCAGGAGCTCGGGGTGGATCCCCGCGATCCATTCCCGGCACTTGGAGCCCCGGGGACCGACTACTCCGCCGGATCCGTCCACGTCTACGGCGAGTTCCCGGTGCTCCTTCCCCTGCAGCGGTTCTTCGGTTCAGGAACAACTACGCCGACGTCCTTCTTCCTCTCCGGCGCTCTCCCGTCGCAGATCGGCGCCCCCTCTTCCAGTACTAGGTGACGACGCCCCTCCTCCCTTCTCCATGGTTTAGATGGTGTGGTAGAGGGTGCTTCTCTGTTCCCAGGAGAGGGCGACAGAGATTGTGTGTGTTTGTGGTGAGTTAGCAGGGGTAGTTCGCTCGATGGGGGGAGGATCAGAGTAGTAACGCAGGGGATTTTCCCTCCCCCGCACGCGTGGTAGAGGCCGGGACAGAGATGCATCTCCGGTGACCTCCCTGTCACTGGATCGCAGGTGCAGGCCAGCGAGCAGAAGCGAGGCCATGTCAGGTTGCATTAGCTCCTTCCTCTGTCAGTCGATGCGTCGTAGCACAGTGGTAGGTAGTGCGTTGTTCCTTCGTCAGGTGCAGGGATCGAATCCCAGTAGGATCATCCCCCTTTTTGTTTTCCTTTTCCTGTTTCTTCAGCAGGGCAGAGCAGTTAGTAGTTCCTCTGCTTGGGTCCTCCTTTGCCGAGTACTTGGAGCCCAGCAGAGTGGTAGGAATGCGGTTTGCACTCCAGCAGGTCTGGGGTTCGACCCCAACACCTCACCCTTTTGTCTGAACATTGTTTTCTTTCTAAATTTTTTTTCCTTCCTTGCTAGTTGGTAGCTAAACTTCCCTGTTATTTTGTATGTGGTATTTTTTTTCTTCCTTGGCATTTAGTTTTCTCCTTTCCTGCATAGTGTGTGCTTGTGATAGGCTTGGTGTAGGTTGGTGATGGAGTGTGTGTATGGTGGCACACACACAAGGGGTGTTTTGTGCATAAGAGATTGTGTTTGTGAATGATCTTGCTATACTTTTGATGACTATGGTGGGTGCACCTTAGTGAAGTGGAGCTAACCTTGTTAAGTGGGTGATGTTAGATGCCTTGACATTTGTGTGTGTTGTGCTTTGAGGTGATAAGAGGCACTAGCTACTCTTGTATAGCCCCAAACTTTTGGACTTTGGTGTGGGCTAAGGGATCTTGTAGTCTTAGTTGTTTGCATTGGTTTAGTGGGGTGTGGGTGCCTCCCCCTCATCACATATTTTGGTGTGGAGCGATGTTCTAGTTGGCCAACTAAGATAGCATGTGAAGGTGGAGCTTACTAGATAAGATAGAGTAGAATGTTGTGGGGCTTGATCCTTGAGTATGACATGGTTACTAGGGTGAGCCTAGTAGTGCATGTGAGGGTGTGCACCATCACATGCCCATATGTGGGGGGTGCATACTCTCTTGATAGCCTAGGTTTCCATTGTGTTGTGCTTGATCTAATAATATTGTGATATGGGTGTGGGTGTTGTTGGTGTGCATGACACAAACATGGGGTTCAAACCCCCATGTCACTTTGTCATTGTGCACATAAGATTCACCTATGTATTAGTCATCTTAGAGGCATACCTTGTGGAATTGCATTTGCACTTTGTTGGAAGTTTGGGCCTTGTTCCCATGGTATAGAAGGAGCCCAAGGGCATGGATTTTGTGTGTTAGTAGTAGGGGTTTGTGCTCAACACCATAGTGGTGTAAATCACCTCTTGGTGACATGTGTGTGCAAACTATGCCTAGACAAAGTGGGCATGTGGCTGGAAAATTCCAGATTTTTGAACTCTGAAAATTTCACTAAGTCTGGAATGGTGAAAACATTTTCTTCCCCTGTAGATAAGGTTGTTCTGGTCATTATGTTGAGAACTGGACTTAGTTCAGTGCTAGTGTTTTGAACCTGGGATGTTTGTGAAGCTTCCTGTCAATTTTAAAGTCATTTGGAGTCCAGTAGATTGTGTTTTGATTGCTGTCAAAAAGCTTCAGAACAGAAACAGAAACTCAGGTGCAGGAATTTTCACTAAGTCCCTGAGAACTGATGGTTTTGGGAAAGTTTGTGGCCTTGTATCTTCTAGAGTTTAATTCCTTTTGCTGTGATTCTTGCTGGAGCTTGTAGTGTTCTTGGTTGGCAACAGCCACATATATTAGTTGTCATATTTGAAGACCTGTAGCTATGTTGCATGTGGCTCACAAACAGCTAAGATGCAGAAACTGGCAGATTACGTAGTTTTGCCATTTTGTTCTAAGTTTGTGTTTAATTGTTGTTGGGGTGTTCTACCTTGCTCCGTTTCATTCATGTTGGGTTAATATATGTATTGGCAACCTGGGAACACCAGATTTGTGCCAATTGTGTGTGTGGTGATGAATCTTTCACGTAGGGCTTCATATCGTGTTTCGTTGATTCCCGTTGATCCGTAGCTCCGTTTGCAAAGTTCTTTACATGGTTTTGCACCATTTTTACGAGATGAATCTGTTCATATCATCCCCATGCATGTCCAAATAGTTTAGTGCAAAGTTCTGTCGAGGAACTTGTTGTAGTTATCTTGCTTGTGCTAGTGTTAGAAATAGTGGTGCATGCTCAACTTTCATTTCATGCATCATGTGATTGTTGCATTTTGTGGTGCCGCTGTTCATTGGCTGTTATTCTTGTGTTGGGTAGCACCGGGAGCGGAGATCGATTACGTGGAGTCAGGAGAGTACGTGCAGGACGATCCAGAACCATTCCAAGCTGAGGATATCACAGGCAAGATGACATGACCTTGATCCCATATCTAGACTTGTTATGTTAGTTTCGATTCCATGTTATTGCTCGCTGCCTACCACTGAAAATATATTGCCTCTTCATATGCCATGAGCCTAAACACCTTGCTCCTTCCTAGTAAACTTGCATAGCCAGGTAGGCTTGCTCAGCTACTAATGTTAGCATTGTTAGTTGCAGGTGATTATAACTCATGAGTTGTCATGAGCTTGATATCATTATATTAATTTCTGTTATTAAATTAATGTATCTATATACTTGGTGAATGACGGGAGGCCTAGCCTTTTGCCGGGTGTCTTGTTCCGTTATTGCCGCCTTAGTTGCCGGTTACCGGTGTTTGATTCCATAATGATCGCTCCTAACACGTTCGGGGTTGTTATGGGGACCCCCTTGATAAATCGCGTAGTGTTAAGGCTTGTCCGGCAGGACCCAACTTTGGTACTATTTGCTAATCACCTAATAATAATCTACATAGGGAATAGCTACCCCGAGGATTCTAATCAACAACCCGGGCCAGTGCTCCTCATGAGTGTTGGTCCAAACTGGTCTGCCTGTGGGGCCACCACAAGGAAACTTGAGGTTTGGCACCTGTAGCTAGTTCCATCCGGCGTGTCCTGAGACTGAGATACGCGGCTCTTATCGGGGTCGTCGACACGTCGGGAGGTCCTGCTAGTCTTGTCTTGCCTTAGCGGTATATCTTGCGTATAGGAATCCCGGTGAAGCTTTGGTTTTCCCCAGAGTTGAGGTTTTCTTCTAGGGAATCCGACGAGATCACGAGATTCGTGATAGAGGATGCCCTTGTGGCCTGTGTTCGTTTGTGATGGACTAGTTGGAGCACCCCTGCAGGGTTTAATCTTTCGGAAAGCCGTGCCCGCGGTTATGTGGCAACTTGGAATATTTTGTTAACATCCGGTATTAGAGAACTTGAACATAAACTATTAAATATGCCAACTGAGTGCGTAACCGTGACTGTCCCTTCGAAGATCTCTCTTCGATCGGGAACACGGAGGGGTTATGAATGACGTAGGTAGGTGTTCAGGATCACTTTCTGATCAAGTATTCTCGATCGTTAGCACATACCACTGTCATTTTCCCCTTTGTGTAAGCTAGCCACTTATTCAATCTTAGGATGCAGCAGCCGGAAACACTTCATCCCTTCCTTACCCATTAACCTGACTAGATCTGGCACCAAGGTCTTAGATTGCTGAGTCCCCATGGCTCACGGATTCCTCCGAAACTTCCAGCAGGTACAGGTACCCCAGAGTCAGATGATCCCGACGGCACCCAGCTGGCGTGGCAGTACGACGAGGAGACAGATCGCCTTTACGTGAACTATCCAGAGCACTGAGCCGTGGTCGTGATCGTGGGCCTGCAGCAGGTAGCATAGCATTTTCCTTGTTTTGTAGTCCGTACCGGAACTACATTGGTTGTATTTGCGTTGTACTCTGTATCTTTAATAAGAAGACAGTTGAATCCCAGATTGTCTACTATATTTATTATTATGTGTTATGTATACTTGCTTGCAAAACACTTAGATGCGCTTCTTTCCTATTCGTGGCCTCGACCCCCAGATCGGAAAGGACCGCATCTTGGTCGTTACAAGTCGGTAATCAGAGCCTTACGACCATAGGAGCCTTTGTGTGATCGTATTTGGCCGAGTCGAGTCTAGTAAATGTTTTGGGTCTTAGTTATATCGGAGAGTAGGTTTCATTTTTCTCCTCTTCTTTGCTCTGGTGAGGCTTCCGTCTTAGGAAATCTTTAATTCTACTCCTTTTCCCGCTCAAATTTTTTTTAGGATCACGCGGGTGTTTGCGAAATCTATATGATTTCGATGTGACGGAATCGTGTCCTGGTGCCTCCTATCTGCTCTATGTATCAGGGGAGTTGAGCTCCAGGGATTATCGCGCACATCGCCATCATTCAGATTTCTGAGTACCTAAGAACGGAGGGTGTTCGTTATTGCTTCAATACGGGTAGTGGTGAGATAACCCCGGCGTCCCCAGTACTGGTGTAGATGGTTCGGGGGTACTACCACACCTTGTATCGTTGTGATCACGAGGATCTGTTGTAGACGAAGGTCCGAGATGCTGGCCGTGTGTTGAAGGGTGTGATACAGGTGACGGGTTAGTTTAGGAGTTGTGTGAAATACTCCTTGTATCCGGGTGCCTGATTGCATGACCAGTTATTTCGGGAATTCATAGGTGGGATATCTGGTAGTATCTTATAGGGCTATCTTCCTACAGACGCTTGATTGAGGTTTGGAAAATCTTGATCATACGTTTGTTCCGAGCAGTACTAGCTCACACTTGTTTGCTGTGGCCTTATCGGAATTTTGTCGTCTGTTACTTTGAGAATGCACTCTTGCTATGTTGTTCGAGTGCAGTGCTAAGTTCTATTCAGATATTCTGTCTTTTGATTCAGCTTATCTTCAAATATTCTGTGGACTAATATGCTGTCCGTCTTCAGGATGGCTCCACCAACTCGTCAGACCCCAGCGCGTGAGGATATGCCGCCTCCACCTCCTCCTCCGCCACCGCCGCCGCCTCCTCCTGCAGAGGCCTGGCAGGCGATGATGGCAGCTACCAATGCAAATACTCAGATGCTGTTGCAGTTGATCCAGGAGAGAGCCAATCATCAGCAAGGCAATTTCCAGCAGGGTGGCAATCACTTCGCCAGTCTGAGTCAGTTCCTGTCAAACCAGCCTAGGACGTTCACTTCTTGCGACCAGCCGTTTGATGCGGAAGACTGGATCCATGATATGAACAAGCATTTCGAGTGTAGCAATGTGCATCCAGAGGATTATGTCAAGTTTGCAACATTCCAGTTGAAGGGACGGGCTTCTATTTGGTGGCAGCAGCTTAAGGACTCCAGAGGTGGCAGGGTGATGTCTTGGGACGAGTTCTGTCGTGACTTCAGGTCCCACTACATTCCTTCCAGTTTTGTTGAGGAGATGCGGGAGAAGTTCAGGCGCTTGAAGCAGGGCAGCAATTCTGTGTACAAGTACAATGTTGAGTTTCACGAGCTGGCCCGTTACGCATTGCAGGATGTTCCGGATCAGAAGAGTAAGATATACCAGTTCAGGGGTGGCTTGAAGGAGGATTTGCAGTTAGCACTCGCTTTGCACGATCCTGAGGAGTTTGACAAATTCTATAACTTAGCTCTCAGAGCAGAGGCAGCCTTGCTCAGGGTGGAGAACTCTAAGAAACGTTTCAGAGATTCCAGCTCTTCTTCGACTCAGGTGGTTCAGAAGCAACAGAGGTTTTGGGTTTCTCCTCCTCCTCCTCGGCACTCTCAGCAGCCGAAGCACTCAGGTGGACATGGTTCTTCCCGCCCACCCAACCCTGGATTCCAGCAGAGATATCAGCATCAGAAGCAAGGGCCTCCTCAGATTCAGTTCCGGCAGCCAACATAGGTCACTTGTCACAAATGTGGGCAGAAGGGTCACTATGCCAACAAATGCACTTCTCAGCTCCGTCTGCCGCCTCCTCCTCCAGGCAAACCTCCTAGCAATGCTCTTGTGAAGTTCAACCCCAGGTCAGCTCGAGTCAACATGGTGAATGCAGCTGAGGCAGAAAATTCATCGGATGTGATCATGGGTAATCTCTCAGTCAATGGTATTCCTGCTAAAGTCTTGTTTGATTCTGGTGCTTCGCATTCCTTCATGTCTTACCCCTTTGCATTTGATAATAATTTTGCGACCGAGTTCCTTCCCAAGCCATTGCAAGTTGTGTATCCCGGTATGCGGATGAGCTCTCAGTTGTTCGTCCCACACGTTTCTTTCAAGATGGACAATTACGCTTTTCTGGCGTCTCCTATTGTCTTGGGCAAGTCCGACATTGATTTGATCCTTGGTATGGACTGGTTGGCCATGAATAAGGCATCAATTGACTGTGCAGCTAAAGAAGTGAAGCTGACCCACTCTTCGGAGGATGTGATTATATTCGCGGCGCGCGATGACACAATCCGCTTGTTCTCCTTGAATGAAAAGGGTGAGATCAATCCCATTGAGCAAGTTCCGGTAGTCTGCGAATATCAGGACGTGTTTCCTGAGGAGTTGCCAGGGATGCCTCCGCACCGTCAAGTGGAGTTCGTCATTGAGCTTGAGCCAGGCACAGAGCCAGTGTGCAAGCGGCCGTACAAGCTGGGTCCAGAAGAGTTGAAGGAACTCAAGAGGCAACTCGATGAGCAGGAGCGTTTGGGTTTGATCAGACCAAGCTCGTCTCCGTGGGGATGTGGTGTTCTGTTTGTCAAGAAGAAGGATGGCACGGAACGACTGTGTGTCGATTACCGCCCATTGAACAAGAAGACAATCAAGAACAAATATCTGCTTCCGAACATAAATGAGTTGTTCGAGCAGCTGAAAGGTGCTAAAGTATTCTCCAAGCTTAATCTCAGGATGGGCTATCATCAGATTCGCATTCGTGCGGAAGACATTCCGAAGACGGCATTCAGGACCAGTTTTGGCTCATATGAGTATACGGTCATGTCTTTTGGTCTGGCTATGCTCCTCCGACTTTTTGCCGATTGATGAACTATATTTTCTCGCCATTCAAGAATGAGTTTGTCTTGCTTTATCTCGATGACATTCTGGTCTTTTCTGAGGATGAGGAAGAACATGAGAAACATCTCAGGTTGGTGCTTGATAAACTGAGAGAATACAAGCTGTATGCCAAGTTTTCCAAGTGCGAGTTCTGGCTGAAAGAAGTGGTGTATCTTGGGCATATTATCTCTGCCGAGGGCATTAAGGTTGACCCGTCCAAGGTTCAGGCCATTGTTGAATGGGAACCTCCGCAGAATGTGAAGCAGCTTCGAAGCTTTCTCGGTCTTGCCGGATATTGCAGAAGATTCGTTGAGAACTTCTCCAAAATCGCCAAGCCCCTCTCTAGTCTTCTTCAGAAGGGTGTCAAGTATGTGTGGTCTCCAGAGTGTCAACTAGCTTTTGATACACTCAAAGAGAAGCTTACCTCCACTCCGGTATTGGCTCCTCCGGATGATTCCAAGCCGTACCAGGTCTTTTGCGATGCTTCTCTTCAGGGTTTTGGTGCAGTCTTGATGCAAGATAGGAAGGTGGTTGCTTACACCTCCAGGCAGCTGAAGCCTGCGGAGAAGAACTATCCTGTGCACGATCTCGAGCTAGCAGCTGTTGTGCACGCCTTGATGACTTGGAGACATCTCTTGTTGGAACGTAAGGTTGAAGTTTTCACCGATCACAAGAGCCTCAAGTATATCTTCACTCAGCCTAACTTGAATCTTCGGCAAACACGTTGGGTGGAAATGCTCCAGGATTTTAATCCGAGTGTTGAGTATACGCCAGGCAAGGCAAATGTTGTGGCAGATGCATTGAGCAGGAAAGCATATTGCAACAGTCTGATTCTGCAACCTCTCCAGCCGGGTCTTTCTGAGTCTTTCAGGAAGCTCAATCTTCAGCTGGTTCCTCAGGGTTTTCTTGCGAACCTTCAGATCTCTCCTACCTTGGAAGATCAGGTCAGAGCAGCTCAGCTACTTGATACTATGGTGAAGAAGGTCAAGATTGGTGTGGGAAAGAGCCTTCCCAAGTATAAGTGTTTCACTGTGGATGCCAGGGACACGTTGTTTTTCGAGGACCGTCTTGTCGTCCCGAAAGGTGATCTCAGGAAGGTGATCATGGAAGAAGCTCATAATTCTCTGCTTTCTATTCATCCGGGAAGTTCTAAGATGTACCATGACTTGAAGCAGTCGTTCTGGTGGACCCGTATGAAGCGTGAAATTGCACAATTCGTCAATGAGTGTGATGTATGTCGAAGGGTGAAAGCAGAACATCAAAGACCAGCGGGCCTCTTGCAGCCTTTACCGATTCCCGAGTGGAAGTTCGATCACATTGAGATGGACTTCGTCACAGGGTTTCCGAAGTCCAAGAAGGGCAATGACGCTATCTTCGTCGTCATCGACAAATTGAGTAAAGTGGCGCATTTCCTTCCAGTCAAGGAGTCCATTTCAGCAGCTCAGCTGGCAGAGTTGTACACCTCGAGGGTTGTCTCGTTGCACGGTGTACCCATGATGATCTCATCAGATCGCGGGAGTATCTTCACTTCCAAGTTCTGGGACTCTTTTCAGTCTGCTATGGGCACGAAGATCCGCTTCAGCACAGCGTTCCATCCTCAGACTAGTGGTCAAGTGGAGAGGGTGAATCAAGTTCTTGAGGACATGCTGAGAGCCTGTGTTATCTCGTTTGGCATGAAGTGGGAGGATTGTATGCCTTTCGCGGAGTTCTCGTATAACAACAGTTATCAGGCTAGCTCTGGCAAGGCTCCGTTTGAGATTCTCTATGGCAGGAAGTGCCGTACTCCGCTCAACTGGTCCCAGACAGGCGAGCGTCAGATCCTTGGCAATGATATGATAGAAGAAGCTGAGGAGATGTGTCGGATCATTCGCGACAACCTCAGAGCAGCTCAGTCCTGTCAGAAGAGCTATTACGATAGCAAGCACCATGACATGTCATATGAGCTTGATGATTTTGTCTATCTCAAGGTGTCACCTATGAAGGGTATGCAGTGTTTTGGCATCAAAGGCAAGCTTGCGCCTCGTTTCGTTGGTCCGTTCAGAGTGGTTGGCAAGAGGGGCGACCTCGCGTACCAGCTCGAGCTGTCGTCAACCTTTGCAAATGTCCATGATGCGTTCCATGTCTCTCAGCTTCGGAGGTGTTTCAAGAACCCCGAGCGCACCGTGCATCTTCAGGATATCGATCTCCAGCCTGACCTCTCTTATCGCGAGCATCCAGTTGCGGTTCTCGAAGCGACTGAGCGCAAGACCCATAACAAGTCTGTCAAGTTTCTCAAAGTGCAGTGGTCACACCATTCCGATAAAGAGGCTACGTGGGAACGCGAGGATCACCTCCGTTCCGAATTTCCCGATTTCTTTCAGTCTTAGATCTCGGGGTCGAGATCTTCTTTGTAGTGTGGGAGAGTTTGTAATGCCCCAAGTGTAGGTCTTTCCCTTTTTGTAACCTTCCTTGTGGGGCCACCTTGTCAGAGATTGTGATGTTATTATTTTGTGCCATGATTTCATGTCTGTTCCCTAGTGCTTACTTCACTTGCATGCATGCACTACATATCATCCCTTGCCATGCCTTATGTTTGTATGTCAGGATCATGCTTGCATATGCTCTTACTAGGGGTGAGTAGTGGGGTGTTATATTTCATGTGATCATGTGATGTGTGCCTTGTGTGGAGTGTAGCATGTGTTAGCAAGTGCTCATTTATTTTTTCCATTCAAAACCAACCACCTTCTCCCCCCTCTATTTTCCCCTATGAAAAAAATTCACCTGTTTCTTTCCTTTAAAAATAATGCCCATGTTTTAGCTAGAATTGTGGTGGATGAGAATGTAAGTTGCTGGTTTTGTATGGGTGTTCATAGGGGCATATATAATCACAAAACAGACCAAAATATTGCTGTTTTGTAAAATATCTAATTGCTCCTAAATTCTTGTTCTGATTTTTATAAAGTAAGGTTTGGTTTTCCAAGTCCAGGGAGGTTCTTGTGTTTTTTTTGTCATGTGTTTACAACCATGGGCATTTCTTTCTTCTCTTGTATTCCTGTTAAAAGGAAACTGCTTAGGGGGGAGTTCATTCATTATATATCGCCAAGTTGGGCTTGTTCCCGCGCAAGGAGTGGCCCATCTACTCCCTCCCTCGTGAGTAGAGGCCCAGACCCGACGCTCCTTCCTCCTCTCACGCCGTGGCTTTCCCCTGCATTATTCCCGTCAGTCTGTGAGTGCGCCTGTTGACGCCGTGAGGGCGCCAACGTCGAGGGGGGCCCTTATAACCCGGGCGTCCGTGCCTCCCCCCTCCTCCTAGGGTTCCTCCTCTCCCCAGTCCGCCGCCGCCACCTCTTCTCCTTCCCATCTCTCACCTCCCGTCGACAGAAGGGTTCCTGTAGGGGTAGACCAAGTGGTGCAGCTCCTCGCCGACGGACTCCTCGCTCCCGCCTCCGATCGCCGCCGTCGCCATGTACAGGAGCTCGGGGTGGATCCCCGCGATCCATTCCCGGCACTAGGAGCCCCGGGGACCGACTACTCCGCCGGATCCGTCCACGTCTACGGCGAGTTCCCGGTGCTCCTTCCCCTGCAGCGGTTCTTCGGTTCAGGAACAGCTACGCCGACGTCCTTCTTCCTCTCCGGCGCTCTCCCGTCGCAGATCGGCGCCCCCTCTTCCGGTACTAGGTGACGACGCCCCTCCTCCCTTCTCCATGGTTTATATGGTGTGGTAGAGGGTGCTTCTCTGTTCCCAGGAGAGGGCGACAGAGATTGTGTGTGTTTGTGGTGAGTTAGCAGGGGTAGTTCGCTCGATGGGGGGAGGATCAGAGTAGTAACGCACGGGCTTTTCCCTCCCCCGCAAGCGTGGTAGAGGCCGGGACAGAGATGCATCTCCGGTGACCTCCCTGTCACTGGATCGCAGGTGCAGGCCAGCGAGCAGAAGCGAGGCCATGTCAGGTTGCATTAGCTCCTTCCTCTGTCAGTCGATGCGTCGTAGCACAGTGGTAGGTAGTGCGTTGTTCCTTCGTCAGGTGCAGGGATCGAATCCCAGTAGGATCATCCCCCTTTTTGTTTTCCTTTTCCTGTTTCTTCAGCAGGGCAGAGCAGTTAGTAGTTCCTCTGCTTGGGTCCTCCTTTGCCGAGTACTTGGAGCCCAGCAGAGTGGTAGGAATGCGGTTTGCACTCCAGCAGGTCTGGGGTTCGACCCCAGCACCTCACCCTTTTGTCTGAACATTGTTTTCTTTCTAAATTTTTTTTCCTTCCTTGCTAGTTGGTAGCTAAACTTCCCTGTTATTTTGTATGTGGTATTTTTTTTTCTTCCTTGGCATTTAGTTTTCTCCTTTCCTGCATAGTGTGTGCTTGTGATAGGCTTGGTGTAGGTTGGTGATGGAGTGTGTGTATGGTGGCACACACACAAGGGGTGTTTTGTGCATAAGGGATTGTGTTTGTGAATGATCTTGCTATACTTGTGATGACTATGGTGGGTGCACCTTAGTGAAGTGGAGCTCACCTTGTTAAGTGGGTGATATTAGATGCCTTGACATTTGTGTGTGTTGTGCTTTGAGGTGATAAGAGGCACTAGCTACTCTTGTATAGCACCAAACTTTTGGACTTTGGTGTGGGCTAAGGGATCTTGTAGTCTTAGTTGTTTGCATTGGTTTAGTGGGGTGTGGGTGCCTCCCCCTCATCACATATTTTGGTGTGGAGCGATGTTCTAGTTGGCCAACTAAGATAGCATGTGAAGGTGGAGCTTACTAGATAAGATAGAGTAGAATGTTGTGGGGCTTGCTCCTTGAGTATGACATGGTTACTAGGGTGAGCCTAGTAGTGCATGTGAGGGTGTGCACCATCACATGCCCATATGTGGGGGGTGCATACTCTCTTGATAGCCTAGGTTTCCATTGTGTTGTGCTTGATCTAATAATATTGTGATATGGGTGTGGGTGTTGTTGGTGTGCATGACACAAACATGGGGTTCAAACCCCCATGTCACTTTGTGATTGTGCACATAAGATTCACCTATGTATTAGTCATCTTAGAGGCATACCTTATGGAATTGCATTTGCACTTTGTTGGAAGTTTGGGCCTTGTTCCCATGGTATAGAAGGAGCCCAAGGGCATGGATTTTTTGTGTTAGTAGTAGGGGTTTGTGCTCAACACCATAGTGGTGTCAATCACCTCTTGGTGACATGTGTGTGCAAACTATGCCTAGACAAAGTGGGCATGTGGCTGGAAAATTCCAGATTTTTGAACTCTGAAAATTTCACTAAGTCTGGAATGCTGAAAACATTTTCTTCCCCTGTAGATAAGGTTGTGCTGGTCATTCTGTTGGGAACTGGACTTAGTTCAGTGCTAGTGTTTTGAACCTGGGATGTTTGTGAAGCTTCCTATCAATTTTCAAGTCATTTGGAGTCCAGTAGATTGTGTTTTGATTGCTGTCAAAAAGCTTCGGAACAGAAACAGAAACTCAGGTGCAGGAATTTTCACTAAGTCCCTGAGAACTGATGGTTTTGGGAAAGTTTGTGGCCTTGTATCTTCTAGAGTTTAATTCCTTTTGCTGTGATTCTTGCTGGAGCTTGTAGTGTTCTTGGTTGGTAACAGCCACATATATTATTTGTCATATTTTAAGACCTGTAGCTATGTTGCATGTGGCTCACAAACAGCTAAGATGCAGAAACTGGCAGATTACGTAGTTTTGCCATTTTGTTCTAAGTTTGTGTTCAATTGTTGTTGGGGTGTTCTACCTTGCTCCGTTTCATTCATGTTGGGTTAATATATGTATTGGCAACCTGGGAACACCAGATTTGTGCCACTGAAAATATATTGCCTCTTCATATGCCATGAGCCTAAACACCTTGCTCCTTCCTAGCAAACTTGCATGGCCAGGTAGGCTTGCTCAGCTACTAATGTTAGCATTGTTAGTTGCAGGTGATTATAACTCATGAGTTGTCATGAGCTTGATATCATTATATTAATTTCTGTTATTAAATTAATGTATCTATATACTTGGTAAATGACGGGAGGCCTAGCCTTTTGCCGGGTGTCTTGTTCCGTTATTGCCGCCTTAGTTGCCGGTTACCGGTGTTTGATTCCATAATGATCGCTCCTAACACGTTCGGGGTTGTTATGGGGACCCCCTTGATAAATCGCGTAGTGTTAAGGCTTGTCCGGCAGGAGCCAACTTTGGTACTATTTGCTAATCACCTAATAATAATCTGCATAGGGAATAGCTACCCCGAGGATTCTAATCAACAACCCGGGCCAGTGCTCCTCATGAGTGTTGGTCCAAACTGGTCTGCCTGCAGGGCCACCACAAGGAAACTTGAGGTTTGGCACCTGTAGCTAGTTCCATCCGGCGTGTCCTGAGACTGAGATACGCGGCTCTTATCGGGGTCATCGACACGTCGGGAGGTCCTGCTAGTCTTGTCTTGCCTTAGCGGTATATCTTGCGTATAGGAATCCCGGTGAAGCTTTGGTTTTCCCCAGAGTTGAGGTTTTCTTCTAGGGAATCCGACGAGATCACGAGATTCGTGATAGAGGATGCCCTTGCGGCCTGTGTTCGTTTGTGATGGACTAGTTGGAGCACCCCTGCAGGGTTTAATCTTTCGGAAAGCCGTGCCCGCGGTTATGTGGCAACTTGGAATATTTTGTTAACATCCGGTATTAGAGAACTTGAACATAAACTATTAAATATGCCAACTGAGTGCGTAACCGTGACTGTCCCTTCGAAGATCTCTCTTCGATCGGGAACACGGAGGGGTTATGAATGACGTAGGTAGGTGTTCAGGATCACTTTCTGATCAAGTATTCTCGATCGTTAGCACATACCACTGTCATTTTCCCCTTTGCGTAAGCTAGCCACTTATTCAATCTTAGGATGCAGCAGCCGGAAACACTTCATCCCTTCCTTACCCATTAACCTGACTAGATCTGGCACCAAGGTCTTAGATTGCTGAGTCCCCGTGTGTTGGGGATATTGCCTGTTAAGTGACCCGCCGAATATGGGCCGGATTACTGTTCAGGCGATTCATCCTTTAGGGCTAGTTGGGCCTCAGCCTGGGCGGTTCAAAGTCGCAGGATGGTTATGATTTATGAAAGGACTCTGGGTTTTGCAAGACGGCGACTTAGAGACCGCGGTGGTCACGATTTGTAAAGAGGAAGGGACTCTTGTAAACCCTAAGGTTTCGACCTATATATAAAGGCGAGTCTGGAGGGGGAGAGGTAGGTTAGAAATCATTGAGTGCTAGGTAAGGCGAGTTACGCCTTTCTTGTAATCGAATCCACATCAATACACGCCAAGCAGGACGTAGGCTATTACCTCCACGCGAGGGGCCGAACCTGGGTAAATCGCCGTGTCTCTCCCGCTTAACCCCTTTGAGTCGCCACCAAGGTGCGATGGCTCCAGTACTAAGTCCTTTCACGAGGACATCTGCCGTGACAAAACCACGACAGTTGGCGCCCACCGTGGGGCCTGCGCACGGTGGAGTTGAGTTCTCAAAGGGAGCCCTACCAGGGTCTGGGAGTTATGCGGCGGCGCTCATGACTTGGAGCCGACGCGGCATAGCCTACATCGACAACCGGCGATGGGGACCTGAAGCAAATTCTCTCGAATTAGGCTACAGGGTCCCCTTCGGCAAGATCAACGTCTTCATCGGCATGATCGGTTCATCTGTTCCTGAGCCGGACATCTCCTCCGACATCGTCGAGCCGGCCAGGTACGTTCATCTAGTCGTAACCCGGAATCTGACCCACCCGGTCTTTGTGGGCTTCACGCAGGGGTCGGAGGAGCCAGAGCACGCGGCGGCTCAGGAGGTTACCCCCATCAACTCTGACGACGAGTCATCCATGGGCGATTCCGATTCCATCCAGTCCCTCCACGGAGGCGGTCTCGGGGGCTTGTCATTGGCCATGGATCCGGAAATCCTCGATCGAACCCGCCGCCAGATCGCCATCTACATGGCCGGGGCGACTCAACCCGCACAGAATCCCGCCGGAGGCGATGGAACCGGCGGGACGTCCAGAAGTGCGTCAACAGTCCTGGTGGATTTAGCAGCGAAAATCACAAGACTAATGTCAACCCCCCTCACGCCAGAGAACCAAGAAGAGATAAATGCGGAGTTAGCAAAACTGAGGGAGGCGGTGGCAAAGGCCCATCAGGATGCTGAGACGGAGTCCGCCAGGATGGAAACTCGACAAGCCCAGATTACGGCCGAAAGGATGCGGTTGAACATCGACAATTGGCGGCTTGAAAGACAGCAGCGCGCATCCGACGCCGTCCATCAGCGGAGGCACCAGGGACGCCTGCCCCATGATCTCAATCCAACTCGCCTGTTCGACACTCCCCAAACACCCGGGATGGGAGCCGCTCCAGCAGGAGGGCTGGGCCGCCCTCCTAACCCGCCGATTCAGCCGACTGAGGGTCAAATTCCTCGTTTCCGTACCCCTCGAGGCCACTTCTCTAACCCGGTGGATAACGTGCTTGCCGCAACTCGCCATCTGGAGTCTCTCTCGATCCACGGCAACACCCCAGCTGAGATCGAAGCAAGGAACGCCATCGAGATGTTGAAAACGGCGGTGGTCCAAAACGCGCAGTTCTCGCACAGCCCCGAGTGATTGCACTCCACCCCCCAGGCGAGCTATACCAGGGGTTGGCCGGAGGATCAGCCAGCCGTAAACAGCGCCCCGCGACACCTCCCGCAGGACAACCCGCCCGAGCGGGACCCGTCGGGCAGAGGTCCACCCAACATTCAAGAGGCTCAGACTCCTCCCGCGGGGACCGGAGGGCGAGTTGGGGTGCCCTGCTTGTCCCTGGCCCTTCGAAACGAAAGAATGCCCAAGGATTTCAAAGGACCGAGAAAGGTGCCTAATTACACACCAGATCTCGAACCAACATCTTGGATCGAGGGCTATGAGATCGCCATGGACATGCTCGACGTAAACGAGGCGGTTTGCGCCAGATATTTCATCATGATGCTCGAGGGATCGGCACGCACTTGGTTGAAAAATTTACCCCCCAATTCTATCCAGTCCTGGGCCGAGTTGAAGGAGCGTTTCATCAAAAACTTCCGGGGAACCTGTAAACGGCCGATGACAATCGTCGACTTGCAACACTGCGTGCAACGCCCGGATGAGTCGGCGCATCATTGGTCGCGGCGAGTCGCGGAAATTATCCATTCATCGGATGGCATCACGACAGCGCAAGCTGTGCTTATCCTCGAGCACAACTGCCACTACGAACCGCTGGTCCAGAAACTGGGGCGACTCAAACGGAAAGTTCGGGATATAGGCGAGTTGATGGATACCCTCACTAGGTACGCCGAAGCCGATGATACCAAGGATCCCGGCGAGGATGGTAAGGGTAACTCGCCCAAGAAGGGCGATTCAACGAATAAGCACACCCGCCTCCAAGGCCGCAACCGTCATAACCAGGGGACCAACGGCAAGCGTAGGCCACATGAGGAGCCCTCGGATCTGGTTGCCAACACCAACGCCAATGACGGCAAAAAGAAGAATCGAGGCTTCAGTGGGAAAAGACTGCGTAACTACGAAGAGCTGCTCAAAGGCCCTTGCCCGCACCACGCCACGGCCGACGGCCCGGCGGGCCACTCCTGGGAGAACTGCTTCGTGATGCGAGAATTTCGGGCCGAGGCAATCAAGAAGAGCCAGAGCGCAGATCCGAACCGTCGCCAAGACCAACTCGCCGCGCCCAACCAAAGGCACAACCCCTTCGGCGGTTTTCCCGAACAAGAGGCACAGGGGGGCCCGCAGCCAGGCGGCGGCCAGTACCCGGTGCACCACCAACGGCGGTACAACCTGCCGGGAGTTTTCCAGCAGCCGCCCCCACAGGGGGCTCCGCAGGACCAGGATGACCATGGGGGCTTCCGCAACAATCCTAAACAGCTAAGTAATGGGCAATATCATGTTTTCACCACTAATGCTTGCAGACGTTATAAAAAGGTAAATCACCGGGCGTACAGCGTAATTGAGCCGGCAGTTCCCAGATATCTCCACTGGTCCGAACAGACCATAACATGGAGTAGAGAGGATCACCCGCCGAGAATAGATAACCCGGGCGACCTGGCATTGGTCGTGGCTCCCCAAGTGGCGGGTTACACTCTATCGAAAGTACTAATGGATGGCGGCAGCAGCATTAATATCCTATACTTCGACACTTTCCGGAGGATGAATCTATTAGGGAAAGACTTGATGCCTTCAACCACGGTCTTCCACGGCATCGTCCCGGGCAAATCGGCTTATCCGATAGGCCGGGTCAGGCTCTCAGTAGCATTTGGAACTGCGCAGAATTACAGGTTGGAGTCTCTGGTCTTCGAGGTGGTCAAACTAAAAAGCCCGTACCATGCGCTGTTCGGGCGACCGGCTTACGCTCGCTTCATGGCCCGCCCGTGCTACGTCTACCTCAAGCTCAAAATGCCTGGTCCTAAAGGGCCCATCACGGTCGACGGAGATAGAAGAATTGCAAAGGAGTGTGAGGAAGGAGACGCGGCCTATGCGGAAGTCGCCTGCGTGGCGGAAGAGCTCAAAAACCACCGGGCCAATGTTGACCCGGCAGACATGTCACCACTCAAGAAACCGACTACAGATTCCGAGTCGCCCCTCAAGTTCAAACCAACGGATGACACGAAGACAGTCGACTTCGTCCCTGGCGATTCATCCAAGCAGTTTACCATTGGAACGGGTCTGGACCCCAAATAGGAAAGCGCGCTCATCGAATTCATCCGTGAGAATCGGGACATCTTCGCATGGAAGCCCTCTGACATGCCGGGTGTACCGAGAGAATTCGCTGAGCACCATCTTAATATTGACCCAAAATGCAAACCTGTCCAACAATACCTTCGCAGGTTTAACGAGGAGCGACGGAAGGCGATTGGAGAGGAAGTCGCCCGTCTTTTAGCCGCCGGGTTCATCGTGGAAGTCTTTCACCCCAAATGGCTAGCTAACCCGGTGTTAGTACTCAAGAAGAATGGCACGTTCCGTATGTGTATTGACTATACGGACCTCAACAGAGCTTGTCCCAAGGATCCTTTCGCTCTTCCCCGCATCGACCAAATCATTGACTCGGTGGAGGGATGCGAACGATTGTGCTTTTTGGACGCTTATTCAGGTTATCATCAGATCAAAATGGCTGTGGAAGATCAGGAGAAGACTGCTTTCATAACCCCCTTCGGGGCCTTTTGCTATGTGTCCATGCCGTTCGGGCTCAAGAGCGCAGGAGCGACTTACCAACGCTGCATCCAGAATTGTCTTCATAGCCAAATTGGCCGCAACGTCCATGCCTATGTTGACGACATTGTGATCAAGACCCGCCGGGAGGAGACACTTCTGGAAGACCTTAAGGAAACCTTTGATAATTTACGGGTATATCAGATGAAGCTAAATCCTACCAAGTGCGTTTTCGGCGTACCTGCGGGAAAACTACTGGGTTTCTTGGTATCGGAGCGCGGCATCGAGGCTAACCCGGACAAAATTGAAGCGGTTACTTCCCTCGGCAAGCCGACGAATGTTAACCAAGTTCAGCGATTGGCGGGTCGTATTGCGGCTCTCAGTCGTTTTGTGAGCCGCCTCGGAGAAAAGGCGATTCCTCTTTATCAATTGTTGAGAAAGTCCGACCGATTCGTGTGGACAGAGGAGGCTGACGAGGCATTTCAGGCCTTGAAACATCAATTGGTTAACCCGCCGGTCCTGGCGGCCCCGACTGAAAAGGAGCCTATGCTCCTGTATATCGCCGCGAATTTCAAAGCGGTCAGCGTGGCTGTGGTCGTCGAAAGAAAGGAGGAAGGAAAGGAATACCCGGTACAACGCCCGGTGTACTTTATCAGTGAGGTGTTAACTCTTTCCAAACAGCGATACCCACATTGGCAGAAACTGGTCTATGGGGTGTTCATGGCGAGTCGAAAGCTTAAACATTATTTCCAAGAACACCCGATCACCGTGGTCAGTTCCGCGCCCCTCGGCGACGTCATCCAAAACCACGAGGCAACAGGGCGAATCGCCAAATGGGCAATAGAACTTGGGTCACATCACATACAGTGTACCCCCCCACACGGCCATCAAGTCCCAGGCACTAGTTGATTTCTTCAATGATTGGACGAAGCTTCAGGCTCCGGAAGATCGGCCTGACCTTACCTATTGGACTATCTATTTTGATGGATCCAGGCAGTTGGAGGGCTCGGGGGCGGGTGTGGTGTTGATATCCCCTCAAGGAGATAAGTTCTGCTACGTCCTCCGGCTCATGTTCCCTTGTACAAATAATGCAGCAAAGTATGAAGCTCTGCTTCACGGTTTGCGACTAGCAAAAGAGATGAACCTAACCCGAGTCAGATGCTTTGGGGACTCAGATTTGGTGGCGCAACAGGTTTCGGGCACCTGGGACTCTCGAGATCCTATGATGGCGGCTTACAGGCGAGCTGTATCTGACGTGGCGGGCTATTTTCATGGGTACCAGGTTGATCATGTTGATCGGCGACTCAACGAAGCAGCTGATGCCCTCTCGCGACTCGGCTCACAGAGAAAACCGGTCCCCCCTAATGTTTTCTTGGATGTCCTGCATAAACCGTCCGTAACTGTACCCACGGAGGAGGAATTGGCGATACCAGATCCCGAGTCTCAGCTTGTGGCGGCTCTCCATGTCGCTCCGGATTGGGCTCTTCCTTATCTAGCTTATCTTTCTCGTGGTGAGTTACCCACTGACGAAGTTTTGGCTCGCCAGATTGTTCGGCGTAGCAAGTCCATGGTCATCATTAATGGCGAGTTATATAAACGAAGTGCTTCAGGGGTCTTTCAGCGGTGCGTTTCCTCCGAGGAAGGATGCATAATCCTAAATGACATCCATTCTGGAGACTGCGGACATCACGCCGGGTCACGTTCTTTGGTATCAAAAGCCTTTCGACACGGTTTCTTCTGGTTGACGGCTCACGCAGATGCAGAAGATATAGTACGGCGGTGTGAGGGGTGCCAACGATATGGGAGACAGGCTCATGTGCTGGCTCAAGAATTGAGGATGATCCCCATTACTTGGCCTTTCGCGGTCTGGGGGCTGGACATGGTCGGTCCCTTTAAGATGTCCTCCAACAAGAAAACTCACTTATTGGTGGCGGTTGATAAATTCACTAAATGGATTGAGGCGGAGCCTGTTGGGACTTGCGATGAGGAGACTGCAGTAAAATTTCTGAAGAAGCTGATTTTCCGTTTTGGATATCCACACAGTATCATCACGGACAATGGTACTAACTTGTCCCAAGGAGCGATGCTGGATTTCTGTCGCCGTGAACATATCCGGCTTGATATCTCTGCAGTTGCTCACCCGCGGTCAAACGGGCAGGCCGAGCGGGCGAATCAGGAAGTCTTGCGAGGGATCAAACCTCGGCTCATAATTCCCCTGGAAAGAACTCCAGGATGTTGGGTGGAGGAGTTACCTTCGGTATTATGGAGCATCCGGACCACCCCGAATCGGTCCACGGGGTTCACCCCTTTCTTCTTGGTCTATGGAGCAGAAGCCGTCCTCCCTACCGACATAAGGCATGATTCTCTTAGAGTCGCCGCATATGTGGAGCGAGACAACGAGCTGGCGCGTCAGGACTCTTTGGATGCCTTGGAAGAGGCACGTGACTTAGCAGCGGCTCGTTCGGCGATCTATCAGCAAGATCTGCGGCGTTATCATAGTCGCCGGGTGAAGAGTCGGACTTTCCAGGAAGGCGATTTGGTGCTTCGACTGATACAAGATCGGGCAGGCATGCACAAGCTTTCGTCCCCTTGGGAGGGACCTTTCGTTGTCAGCAAGAACCTCCGCAATGGTTCTTACTACTTGATGGATCTTCGGCCTGATCGACCGACTACGGGGGCTGAGTCAACTCGCCCTTGGAATATTGCCCATTTGCGGCCTTACTACACTTGAGTTCTTAAAACTCCATGCTTTGTAAGTTTTTCAGTTTCATTATGGAATAATATAATGTTTCCCTGACTTGGGGGCTTCTTCTTTAAGAAAAAGAGAGAGCAATTTCATGACGTCCTGTTGCGACCTTATGAGCCGACAGAACATGCATTAAGGGTGGGTGCACGGGCTTTCTGACTCGCCTCCCCCTGTCGCGACCGTATGAGCCGACGAAACCTGCATTAAGGGTGGGTGCACGAGCTTTCTGACTCGCCTCCCCCTGTCGCGACCGTATGAGCCGACGAAACCTGCATTAAGGGTGGGTGCACGAGCTTTCTGACTCGCCTCCTCCTGTCGCGACCGTATGAGCCGACGAAACCTGCATTAAGGGTGGGTGCACGAGCTTTCTGACTCGCCTCCTCCGGTCGCGACCGTATGAGCCGACGAAACCTGCATTAAGGGTGGGTGCACGAGCTTTCTGACTCGCCTCCCCCTGTCGCGACCGTATGAGCCGACGAAACCTGCATTAAGGGTGGGTGCACGAGCTTTCTGACTCGCCTCCTCCTGTCGCGACCGTATGAGCCGACGAAACCTGCATTAAGGGTGGGTGCACGAGCTTTCTGACTCGCCTCCTCCTGTCGCGACCGTATGAGCCGACGAAACCTGCATTAAGGGTGGGCGCACGAGCTTCCTGACTCGCCTCCTCCTGTCGCGACCGTATGAGCCGACAAAACCTGCATTAAGGGTGGGTGCACGAGCTTTCTGACTCGCCTCCTCCTGTCGCGACCGTATGAGCCGACAAAATTACTCGTGTTATGATTTGACCTTGGAGATTTTTATCCTCACTCCTTATTCGTTGAAACTATTTGTAGTTCTTTTATTTTCACAGATAATGTGCTCAAGGTTTTCATCCTTGGCGGATTGAGCATTTCAGGCGATTCTGATAAGGATTAACAAAATATTTTAAACCGCCTCAAAAGTGGTATAAGGGTTTTTTTCAGAAGATGTCATCAAAAGATAGTACTGACTATTACATGGCTCTTGGGCCAAATTCAAGGAAAATCTATTCCGCTAAGTCCTGACGTGAGCTCTGACCAGCTTCGATTTGTAAATCGCCCAAGACCCAATTGCATCTGGACAAAGAGGTAAAATCGTCTTCATCGGTCAAGATTGATGCCAGGTCTGTTTCCCAGTCGAAGGGATTCTTGGGTCGCCGAGGGATAAAGTTGGTCACCACGAAGGTTGGCGGGCTGATTTTCTTATTCTTATCATCGTAAGCCGCCTGATATTTTGTCAAGTCAAGGCTGGCGGCGAGTTGACTGGCGGCCAGCCGAGAATCTTTGACAACCTTCTGGTAGTCTTCTTCCACGAACTCCGAGCCGTCATCTTTAAGCTGAGGGAAGCCGGCAGCTACTTCTTCCAAATTAATTTCCGGAGCATACGCCAAGCAGCGACTCAGAGCCGTCAAGACACCCTTCCGGGCGGCTGATCGGGTTAACTCGCCGATCTGGGGAGGAAGTGTGGATAGATATCCAAGCACCTTCTTGATGGAAGTTATGGGCTCTTTTGCACCTATCACGGCTTTGACGATCAGCACACTGCCTGTGTACAGTTGTTCCGTCAGTGTATAGATCGCCTTCAGCATCAACACGCAGTCGTCTTGCAGATTGGCGACTCTCGAGCCTGGGATTGAATAACCGGTAAGTTAACATTAAGGAATTTGCCCAAGGAAGAGGATAAGATTGGAGAGTTAGGTAAAGCTTACCAAAGATGGCTTGTGTCATGTTGGAGATATGGCGCTTTAAGCCGGATAGCTCCTGCTGCACAGTTGCCAGCTGTGCTTCTGCTTTTTCGCTCTCGTCAAAACCGCGCTGTGGTCAGCCTGAGTTCTTTCTAACTCGGCTTTGAGCTTTTCCAGTTCAACCAGAGCCAGCCTATATTTGTCTTCCGACTGAGTTCGGGCATCCTGTTGGTCAGCCAAGTTTTTCCTTAAGTCGCCCAGGGCCAGTTCGGTCTGGGCAAGGCTTTCCTGTTCAAAATTTAAAACAAAGACAAGTCTCGGAATTATTGCAAGGCAATTCCCCTGACACTTGGGGGCTAATGTATAATTTCTCAAGGGAAATTATACAGAAATCGAGACCCGGCTCATCATTTTACTGATGACCCGGCCCTTGGGGGTTACTGGTCGCGAAGCTTTTAAAAGACCCGGCTCATCATTTTACTGATGACCCGGCCCTTGGGGGTTACTGGGAATAATATAGAGTATAAATTTTACCTCATGCTTGTTATTTAACATCTTTAGCAGATTCTTTTCCATCTCGTAACTCGCTTCCAGGCGACTTGCGAAGCCAGAACAGAGTTCTTTAAACTCCAGACCTGCATAGTCAGAAAGTTTCGCCTTGGAAGGCCCAGACTCGGGAATTGATGGAGAAGAGGATGCTATATGTTTGGAGAGGATTGTCGCTGCCGGCTTGGAGAAACCAAAACCAGTAATGACCACAGCATCTGGGTCATCAGTTGTCGCCATTACGACCGGCGATCTAGGGACATCCGTTGATCCTTTGGGCGTCTCAGGAGGGTTTGATTGAATTGTCGGCTCGTTTTGACTCGGATCTTCTTGAGTCGGAGTTGCTTTCCTTGGAGGTTCAGAAGTGGCATCAGGGATTGATCCACTGGTTTTCCTCTTTTTGGCTTGCGCCCTAATGAAAGAGATAGGCGTGTTAAAAAATTAAAAAGAGTGCTATTCTCAAGGATCAGGACAAGAAACTTACCCCGGGACTCGGATCATTGGTGGAAGGGTCGACATCACTGAGTCGCCAGAAGTAGGGGGAGAATCCTGCAGAATTTGTACATCGATAATACAGGCGGGTTATGACTGTGATCCAAAGCAGCACGAACAATGGTTGCTCAAATAAAAAAAGGGAGGTACCTCGCTTGGTTTTCTTTTGTTCGTTGTTGACAAGCCAGGTGTTAGGTCGCCAGAATGACTTCGCGTTTTCCGTTTCGAGGCGTGCTGCGTTTTCTTCAGTAAGAAATTTGGGTCCAAATGGGCATTTGGATGTGAGAGAGGTACTTTTCCACATATTCGCCGGGCCGGCTTAGGTGGAGAAGGAGATGAATCGGAGGAGACGGAAATTACCTCGACAGAGTCTTCCTGGCTTTCGTTATCTTCATTCTATTATAAGAGGAGAGAGAGATAAATAAAAGATAAAAGGTGATAGGTGGCGAGTGAAAAAGAGGACGGATTGGTACCTCGGAGAGTGCGTCGCCAGCTTGAGATTCGTCGACTTCAGATGGCTCGGCCGCAGCCGATTTACCTTTGCCTTTGTTTTTCTTGGAAGGCGGCTTAGCACTCTTCATGGCTTGTTACTTAGGTCTCCTAGACCAGAACTTGTCGCCTTTCTGGAAAGGGATATGGCATGAAGTCACGATGACAGTAAAACAGATGGAATAAAAGTTGAGGGCGAGTTAGCTTTGGTTACCTTGGGTGCCGGGTTAATCTTGCAGAAGGGCTTAAGGCCGATTTGGCCGCATTTCGCTGCAGGTTCGCCGGTCAGCTTCCTGATGATGGCGACGATGTCTTTTTCCGTTAATGCTGTGTGGAAGTAGCATTGGGGATGATCCAGAGTACCGTCAAATTCGCACATCAGGCCATCTCGGCGGCTTAGAGGAAGGATCCGCCATTCAACCCAGCAGCGGATCAAGTCAACCCCGGTGAGACCGTTGTTCGTCAAGGATCTCAGTTCGGACAGAATTGGGACGAAGTCCGACTCTTCTTCCTCGGTGAGCTTGTCAGGGAGCTTAAAATTGATCGGAAGGCGGGTTGGCCTGTAGCCCAGAAGTTTGTTCTCGCCGGCAGGGGATGTTTCTTTGCAATAAAACCAAGATTCACCCCAGCCTTTGGGGTGGCTAGGCATAGTGAGTGAAGGAAACGGACTGTCCCTGCGACGCTGGACGTTGACCCCGCCAAGTTCCAAACTGGGGCCATTGTGGAATTCCGTCTGGCGATTCAAGTGGAAAAAGTACCAAAACAGAGGGACGGAAGGCTCGATTCGCAAATAAGCTTCGCAAAGGACTTGGAATTGACTCAGGTTGCTTATGGAATTGGGTCCCAAATCCTGGAGTCGGACATTCATGAAGTGCAGAGCGTCCCTGAGGAATTTAGATCCGGGCGGCTTAAAACCCCGTTCCAAGTGTTCCACAAAAACTACTATCTCCCCTTCCTTGGGGTTGGGGAGGTCTTCTCCTAACCCGGTGCGCCATCCAATGACGTCTTGAGGATCCAAGCAGCCCGCTTTCACGTAATTCGCCAAAACAGCATCATCGACCTTGGTAGGAAGCCAATCGCTCTTGAAAACGGCACCCATGCTACAAATAGGTAAGAATATGGTATTACATATCTCGAACGTTTACTATGTGAATCGGGATCGACTCTTGCTTAACCCGCTGGACTAGGAGGCCGGGTTGGGCTGATGTGGCGACTTAGCGGAGCAGGGCTATTCTCAGAAGCGATGTTACTGCGGGTGGTGAAATTTATTCCTTCCGAAACACTAAGGGAGGGACGAAGTTTCCAAACAGCTTTTTACAAACAGTGAAAGAGGAATGCATCTGTTGAACAGATATAAAAACTTGCGGATATGGCTAAAACATGAACGATGTGTGATCAGGGTGGTACCTCATATTTGAAGAAACTAGTGTGTTTAGAAAATTCGCAAGAGCACAGATGGATAAGATTATTCAAGGCACTGGGTCCCCAAACGACGCTCGGACTAAATCAGTTCGAGGGTAATAGATGGTTGCGAGCGAAGGGCTTCGGAACTATGGCAATGGCGGACGCATGGCAATGGCGGAAGCATGAACAAGAAATAAATCTACCCTTAAAGAAGGGGAAACAGTGGCCTAACCTGAAGATCTGGGTCGAAGAAGATTGGCGGTGATGGAGGCTGTTGGAGAATGAAGGGACCCTCGGCGGCGGCGGAGCTTGGCAGCGGCGACGGCTTGCGGGCGGCGTCGGAGCTCCTCGGACGGCGACGGCTTGCGGGCGGCGCCGGAGCTCCTCGAACGGCGACGGCTTGCGGGCGGCGTCGGAGCTCCTCGAACGGCGACGGCTTGCGGGCAGCACTGGAGTTATTCGGACGGGGGTGGAGTTTGCGGCCGGCGGCGAAGCCTTCGGGATGCGGAGCGTCTCTTCTCGCTGAGATGATGGTGGAGGGATTGACGAGACTGGTAGGTGGCCGGTGTCAGCCCTGTCCCTTCCGCCTATTTATCAGGACGGGCGCGGGGATCGAGGCGCTATGAGCGGGAACCGTCGAGGAAGGAAAGATTCGCCATGATGACGTCCGAAAATTTTGGGATAATGACGCACTAAAAGATCCGTTGGGATTGTGTTGGAGTTCCCGAAAATCGAGGGCTAAGGAAAGTACTGATGGGAAATGCGTTGGCGGCTCAAAGACTTTTTCCGATACCAGTTGGCAAGTTAAGATTTCTGGCGTACGGAGGAACACAGAGGAGTGAATCACCTTCAACTAAAATGGAAGCATTGGCATGAAGATTCAAGTCAATTTGGGGCCTAATGTTGGGGATATTGCCTGTTAAGTGACCCGCCGAATATGGGCCGGATTACTGTTAAGGCGATTCATCCTTTAGGGCTAGTTGGGCCTTAGCCTGGGCGGTTCAAAGTCGCAGGATGGTTATGATTTATGGAAGGACTCTGGGTTTTGCAAGACGGCGACTTAGAGACCGCGGTGGTCACGATTTGTAAAGAGGAAGGGACTCTTGTAAACCCTAAGGTTTCGACCTATATATAAAGGCGAGTCTGGAGGGGGAGAGGTAGGTTAGAAATCATCGAGTGCTAGGTAAGGCGAGTTACGCCTTTCTTGTAATCGAATCCACATCAATACACGCCAAGCAGGACGTAGGCTATTACCTCCACGCGAGGGGCCGAACCTGGGTAAATCGCCGTGTCTCTCCCGCTTAACCCCTTTGAGTCGCCACCAAGGTGCGATGGCTCCAGTACTAAGTCCTTTCACGAGGACATCTGCCGTGACAAAACCACGACACCATGGCTCACGGATTCCTCCGAAACTTCCAGCAGGTACAGGTACCCCAGAGTCAGATGATCCCGACGGCACCCAGCTGGCGTGGCAGTACGACGAGGAGACAGATCGCCTTTACGTGAACTATCCAGAGGACTGAGCCGTGGTCGTGATCGTGGGCCTGCAGCGGGTAGCATAGCATTTTCCTTGTTTTGTAGTCCGTACCGGAACTACATTGGTTGTATCTGCGTTGTACTCTGTATCTTTAATAAGAAGACAGTTGAATCCCAGATTGTCTACTATATTTATTATTATGTGCTATGTATACTTGCTTGCAAAACACTTAGATGCGCTTCTTTCCTATTCGGGGCCTCGACCCCCAGATCGGAAAGGACCGCATCTTGGTCGTTACACGTTCTAAGCAAGATAAGGTGCAAAAAAGGATTAACATCACATGCAGTTCATAAGTGACATGATATGGCCATCATCACGTGCTTCTCGATCTCCATCACCAAAGCACCGGCACGATCTTCTTGTCACCGGCGCCACACCATGATCTCCATCAACGTGTCGCCATCGGGGTTGTCGTGCTACTCATGCTATTACTACTAAAGCTACATCCTAGCAAAATAGTAAACGCATCTGCAAGCACAAACGTTAGTTTAAAGACAACCCTATGGCTCCTGCCAGTTGCCGTACCATCGACGTGCAAGTCGATATTAACTATTACAACATGATCATCTCATACATCCAATATATCACATCACATCGTTGGCCATATCACATCACAAGCATACCCTGCAAAAAACAAGTTAGACGTCCTCTAATTTTGTTGTTGCATGTTTTACGTGGTGACCACGGGTATCTAGTAGGATCGCATCTTACTTACGCAAACACCACAACGGAGATATATGAGTTGCTATTTAACCTCATCCAAGGACCTCCTCGGTCAAATCCGATTCAACTAAAGTTGGAGAAACCGACACTTGCCAGTCATCTTTGAGCAACGGGGTTACTCGTAGCGATGAAACCAGTCTCTCGTAAGCGTACGAGTAATGTCGGTCCAAGCCGCTTCAATCCAACAATACCACGGAATCAAGAAAAGACTAAGGAGGGCAGCAAAACGCACATCACCGCCCACAAAAACTTTTGTGTTCTACTCGAGAAGACATCTACGCATGAACCTAGCTCATGATGCCACTGTTGGGGAATGTCGCATGGGAAACAAAAATTTTCCTACGCGCACGAAGACCTATCATGGTGATGTCCATCTACGAGAGGGGATGAGTGATCTACGTACCCTTGTAGACCGTACAGCAGAAGCATTAGTGAACGCGGTTGATGTAGTGGAACGTCCTCACGTCCCTCGATCCGCCCCGCGAACTATCCCGCGATCAGTCCCACGATCTAGTGCCGAACGGACGGCACCTCCGCGTTCAGCACATGTACAGCTCGACGATGATCTCGGCCTTCTTGATCCAGGAAGAGAGACGGAGAGGTAGAAGAGTTCTCTGGCAGCGTGACGGTGCTCCGGAGGTTGGTGATGATCTCGTCTCAGCAGGGCTCCGCCCGAGCTCCGCAAAAACGCGATCTAGAGGAAAAACCGTGGAGGTATGTGGTCGGGCTGCCGTGGAAAAGTCGTCTCAAATCAGCCCTAAAACCTCCGTATATATAGGTGGGAGAGGGGGAGCCTTGCCTTGGGGCTCAAGGAATCCCAAGGGGGTCGGCCGAACCAAGGGGGAAGGTCTCCCCCTCCCAAACCGAGTCCTACTTGGTTTGGAAGGTGGAGTTCTTCTTCCCTTTCCCACCTCCTACTTTTTTTTCTTTTTCTCTTTGATTTTTCTTCCAATGCGCATAGGGCCCTTTTGGGCTGTCCCACCAGCCCACTAAGGGCTGGTGTGCCACCCCCAAGGCCTATGGGCTTCCTCGGGGTGGGTTGCCCCCCCCCCCCCCCCCGGTGAACTCCCGGAACCCATTCGTCATTCCCGGTACATTCCCGGTAACTCCGAAAACCTTCCGGTAATCAAATGAGGTCATCCTATATATCAATCTTCGTTTCCGGACCATTCCGGAAACCCTCGTGACGTCCGTGATCTCATCCGGGACTCCGAACAACATTCGGTAACCAACCATATAACTCAAATACGCATAAAACAACGTCGAACCTTAAGTGTGCAGACCCTGCGGGTTTGAGAACTATGTAGACATGACCCGAGAGACTCCTCGGTCAATATCCAATAGCGGGACCTGGATGCCCATATTGGATCCTACATATTCTACGAAGATCTTATCGTTTGAACCTCAGTGCCAAGGATTCATATAATCCCGTATGTCATTCCCTTTGTCCTTCGGTATGTTACTTGCCCGAGATTCGATCGTCAGTATCCGCATAGCTATTTCAATATCGTTTACCGGCAAGTCTCTTTACTCGTTCCGTAATACAAGATCCCGCAACTTACACTAAGTCACATTGCTTGCAAGGCTTGTGTGTGATGTTGTATTACCGAGTGGGCCCCGAGATACCTCTCCGTCACACGGAGTGACAAATCCCAGTCTCGATCCATACTAACTCAACGAACACCTTCGGAGATACCTGTAGAGCATCTTTATAGTCACCCAGTTACGTTGCGACGTTTGATACACACAAAGCATTCCTCCGGTGTCCGTGAGTTATATGATCTCATGGTCATAGGAACAAATACTTGACACGCAGAAAACAGTAGCAACAAAATGACACGATCAACATGCTACGTCTATTAGTTTGGGTCTAGTCCATCACATGATTCTCCTAATGATGTGATCCCGTTATCAAGTGACAACACTTGCCCATGGCCAGGAAACCTTGACCATCTTTGTTCAACGAGCTAGTGAACTAGAGGCTAACTAGGGACAGTGTTTTGTCTATGTATCCACACAAGTATTGTGTTTCCAATCAATACAATTATAGCATGGATAATAAACGATTATCATGAACTAAGAAATATAATAATAACTAATTTATTATTGCCTATAGGGCATATTTCCAACAGCGTGCCCCTCCATCGATCGAGCAACGGGATGCCACTACGTCGCCCCGCGGGCCGCACCATCGCCGCCTAGTAGTCCTTCCCGCGGTTGCCCCAACCCACGAGCCGTCGCTACACCGCTCCTTTGGGCTATAGTGTCGCGACACGCGGTCCCTACCGCCGCTCGAGGTCGTCCCTGTGGCTGCACCGACCCGCACACCGCCATTGTGTCGCCTCTTCAGGCCGTAGCACCGTGGCACACGGTCCACGCCGTCACCCTGAGGTCTTCCTATCGTCGCCCCGACCCGCACGTTGCCGCTTCGTTGCCCCTTCATGTCGTAGCACCGCGGCATGCGGTGCACTCCGTCGTCCCCGCGCGTCGACTTCATGTGGTCTGCGTCGCGTCGTCTCCTTCGGCGCCGAAACGTCATCGTCCGCGCCGGTCTTTGTCATGCTATCGATTTCTTCCCCGCCTACTTCGAGCATCGCCGCCGCGCTCCTAACCAGTTGTCGTCGTCGCTCTTCTTCATCGCCGCCGCGCTCCTAACCAATTGTCGTCGTCGCTCTTCTTCATCGCCGCCGCGCTCCTAACCAGTTGTCGTCGTCGCTCTTCTTCATCGCCGCCGCGCTCCTAACCAGTTGTCGTCGTCGCTCTTCTTCATCGCCGCTGCGCTCCTAACCAGCTGTCGTCGTCGCTCTTCTTCATCGCCGCTACAGCTCGCTCACTCGAGCCGCACCGCCCATCCACCTCCTTCATCTCCGTCTAGCACCAGTTCATTGCCAGCGTCGTTGTCGTCTTCCCCGATCACTTCATCTACTCTGACCTCCGCGTGCGACATCGGCCCCCCACCGATTTGCGTCGCAACCATCATCGAGTTCTTCTCTGCTAGTCTCCTCGACATGGCGTACAAGTTGTGTGCAGTCTACGCATGTCCGGTGTTGATAACACCGACGTGTGCATTCGTCCCCGATGTGCTCTCAGGCCTGGCAAGCCTGGAGTGATGCATCGCCAACATCGACTTTGTCCGTCCACGCATACATGGGTTGGCATACATCGACTTTGTCCGTCCACGCATGCATGGGCTGGCAACATCGATGCGTGCCTTGGTCCACGACGTGTCTCTGGGCTTGACAATCCCGACGCGACACGTCTCAACTACGTCTTCTTCAAGGCGCACCACTACTTCGACACCACTGCGTCCATGACTAACTCGGCGCCTCCTTGCGCCCGTGGCTCCACAACGACTTTCTTGACACTGGCTACCCACAGTCGACATTGACGACGGCGTTCTTCGCACGGCTACCTGAACCACGGCTACACCATCCTACGCTCTCGGCTATCTCAACATCGGCACAAAAGGCTACCTCCTTGCTTGTGCAACCTCGTCGATTTTCACTTCAACCACAACTTCCGCGATGCATCGACCTTTACGACTGTGGGGGGATGACCCTCGGCTTACCTTCGGATTCTTCTTCAGTTTTACCGTCTGCGTCGCTACTGTTGTGACTGCGGGGAGATGTTGAGTATATTGATTATTAGGAAATATGAGATAGATTAGGATTTGTCCTACCTCGTCTTGTATTCTAAGTTGCTCATTGTACTTGTATATATATATATACCCATGAGGCTGAAGCAATAAAAATAACTATTCCACCAATCCCTTTCTTCCCCTTCTAACAGCCGCATAACCCGGCGTCTACAGATGCGATGGAGGTCAACACGGACAACAAAATTGAAGGCATTCATTTACTTGATCGCTCGATCCTGTTGATCCAAGATGCGATCAAATCGATGCAGTGCCTCTAAAATTTATTAATTGGTGCATGACATCTTGCAACGGAAACATTTACGATGGAGTGGGCGCTGTCTGATGGACACAGTGGTCGAAAAGGAGCAGCTGGCCAATAAGTCGATACTAAGAACGTGTTTGACAATCCTCGGCTCCGCAACTCCGTTTTGAAGCCGAGGGGCATGCAACTCTAATTTAGAGAGCGGTTAGAACGCCGCTCAGAGCTCTCCCCTTCATGGACTATTACCGAACTGGGCCTAAACCTGCTGTACCAGGCCGTGTCGAATGAGACGATGCGGCTAGGAGCGGACCGCGCGATGTCGTTCTTGAACGTGTGGGCCATCAACCGCGACCGTCATGTTTTCCGGAGCGTGTCGCCCTTGAAGTCACTGGAGTTCCGGCCGAGAGGTTCCTCGGGCACGAACGACGGGGCGCACACGCTATTGTTGTTCGGATCTGCCCCGGCGCGTCGCACGCTGTGGTGTGCACGCAAACGGCGTTGGCGGCCACGGCGGTGCTTCAAGTGGTAGCCGCGAATGCACCCCGCTCGTCTGCGCCCCCGCGTCGCGGCTCCACCCGCTGCTGCTGCGCCAATGAAGTAAGCACTTGGCAGGCCTTCAGAGTTGCAACGCCGCTCTGCACTTTCAGCAATCATGGCAGCATCAAGCTGTGCTGCTCGCCGCCCGGTGACACCGCATCCCTTGCGTTTTATCCGTAATGTTGCTAATTTGAAATATGTGCATCTTTTTTGGTACATCCATATTAGCTACGATTGACCATGATCCAACCTAAGACCTAAGGTGTCTGATTACGGACAAGCCATCGAGCAGGAAACTGCTCGTCAACCGGCATTGCCGTGTGGGAGGTTTGCGACTGTTAGACTTACAGATATATTATTGTTGTAATCTCGATCTATCTCTATCTCCTCTCTTTAAACGAGTCCTATCTGTATTCCTTTCTTGTAAGCCAAGGCAAGGGTTTTGCTCAATATAAATAAACACCGCGGCTCCTCTCGAGGAGTAGGAACGCTTCCATCTGACATGGTATCAGAGCCAACCTCTTCCCATCTATCTAGCCACACCAGAAAACCATCGATCGACAAACACCGATCGCCACGTCCTCTTCTTCGGCCACCGTCGCCCTAAACCTTGGAGCGCCGCCCGCCGAGAAGTTGACCAAGGGGAATTTCCTCCTATGGAAAGCCCAGGTGATGCCACGCCTGCGAGGAGCGCAGGTCACCGGCCTCCTGGATGGATCCGATGCAGCGCCCGCAGAAACAATGGAGCAGCAGCAGACGGACAAGACAATGATCACGGTGCCTAATCCACTTTATGCACCGTGGCTGGCCAGAGACCAACAAGTTCTCAGCCATCTCCTCAATTCCTTATCAAAGGAAATCCTCGCCCAAGTTGTGAGTAAAGAAAATACCTTTGATTTGTGGACTGCCATCATCACCATGTTTGCTTCGCAGTCCCAATCTCGAATTACCAATTTGAGAATTGCCATCGCCACCACCAAGAAGGGCTCCATGTCGAGCACCTCCTACATCGCCAAGATGAAAAGCCTCGGTGATGAACTTGCTGCTGCAGGTCGGCCTGTCTCTGATCCAGAGATGGTGGACTATGTCCTTGCCGGTCTAGATCGTGACTACGACTCGGTTGTGGCGGCGATCGGCGCTGTCAAAACCTCCATCACCGTCGACGAGCTCTTCGCTCAAATCTTCGCCTTTGATCAAAGGGTGGAGATGCTCGACGATGGACCAGAAGCTGGCTACAACACCTCTGCAAATATGGCGTACAGGGGGCGTGGCCAGTCCCGTGGCAAAGGACGCGGGCGCGGCAGCCGAGGCCGTGGTCGAGGGAGACGCTCACCCTCGTCATCCTCTCCAAACGGCAACGGTAGGAGAGGCGGTCGGTCTCAACAACAACAGCAACGTCCACCGCACCGAGACTACCCCGAGTGCCAGATCTATCTCAAGCATCATCGCGGAGGTGCCCGTGAATGCTGGGATCGCTATGAGGAAGATGAATATGAGGATAAGGAGGCCAACATCGCCTCAGACTCCTACGGCATCGACACCAACTGGTATGCCGACTCCGGCACCACCAACCACATCACAGGCGAGCTGGACAAGCTCACGATCAGAGACAAGTATCGCGACAATGATCAAGTCCACACTGCAAACGGATATGGTATGAAAATCACTCATGTTGGAAGTTCAATTGTTAAAACCCCCATGAAAAATCTTCATCTTAACAGAGTCCTATATGTGCCCACAACATCAAAAAACCTTCTTTCTGTTCATAGGTTTACTCTTGATAATCGTGTTCTCATTGAGTTCTATCCTTATTTCTTTTTGGTAAAGGACTTGGACACGAGGAAAATACTTTTTAGGGGCAAATGCGTGGGAGGTCTCTACCCACTCATATCTTCGTCAACATCATCCAATAAACAAGCTCTCGCTGCTGTCAAGCCCTCTTCATCAAAGTGGCATAGTAGACTAGGTCATCCCTCCTTAGTTATTGTCAAAGTTGTTCTCAATAAGAACAATCTTCCTTATTCTCATGAGTCTAGTGTTGAGTCTATTTGTGATCCATGTCAGCAAGCTAAAAGTCATCAGCTACCATACCCTGTTTCTACTAGTATTTCCACTGCTCCTCTACAACTTGTGTTTTCAGATGTATGGGGGCCAGCCCCCACCTCTGTCGGCAGACACTCATATTATGTTAGCTTTATTGATGACTTTAGCAAATTCACATGGATCTACCTTCTCAAGAAACGTTCTGAAGTTTTTCATGTCTTTAAGAACTTTAAGAAACTTGTTGAGCGCAAGCTAAACACCAAAATCATTGCTATGCAAACAGATTGGGGAGGTGAATACAGAAAATTAAACCTTTTTTCCAAGAGCTTGGTATATCACATCATGTTGCATGTCCCCATGCACATCAACAAAATGGCTCGGCTGAGAGAAAGCATCGCCATGTTGTCGAGGTATGACTAGCTCTTCTTGCAAATTCATCCATGCCACTAAAATTCTGGGATGAAGCTTTTTTAACCGCCACCTACCTCATAAATCTTCTACCTAGCAAAGTCATCAACCTTGAGACACCCATCACTCGCCTTTTTGGCATCTCCTCTGACTATAAGTCCCTTCGTGTCTTTGGTTGTGCTTGTTGGCCCAATCTCAGGCCATACAACACACGCAAACTTGCGTTTCGTTCCAAAAAATGTGTCTTTCTTGGCTATAGTCCCATTCATAAAGGAGTCAAATTCCTAGATGTTTCTACTGGCTGAGTCTATATCTCACGAGATGTGGTCTTTGATGAGTCAGTTTTCCCCTTTGCAACTCTCCATCCCAACGCTGGAGCACTTCTCAAACAAGCCATCCTTCTTCTTCCACCACATCTCCAAAATTCCGATCATGGGGGCGACAATTGTACTAACCCAACTGATGATTGTATTACCAGAGAGTTGTCTCCATGTGTGCAGGACTCTACAGGAGAAATCAGGGCAGAAAATGGTGAAGCAAATGATCAAAAAATTTCAGATTTGCCACCTATATTGCATGTACCAGAAGAAGACGAAGGCGGCGCAGAACACGAGGAAGATCTGGCGGCGGCGGCAGCACCTGGAACTCCTGTGCGCGCGCGATCCCGTACGCCAGTCAGCGCCTCCATCACCCCGCACCAATCAGCAAGCTCCACGTCACGCGGGAGCACACCGCGTCCCACGCGCGGGCCGACCGTGCCAGTGGCGCGTCCCACGAGCGAGCCGACCGCGTCAGGTGCGACAACGACGGCAGATTTGGTGGGACCCGCGTCGGGATCTCTGTCCCCTGCGCGCATGCATGCGGCGGTTGGCAGCGGCGGATCTTCTGCGGCAACTTCTTCAGGGACAGCAGCCACACCGCAGGCAACACAAGTGTCCTCCGGATCTGCTGTGAACGGCGATCTGGACAGGGGCTCGGGATCTTCTGCGAACGAGACGGTTGCGTCATCTCCCGTGCCTCAACCAGCGCAAATACGGAGAAGTAAAACCCAGCCGGTTGCAACTTCTCGTGTCACGACTCGGTCACAAAGAGGTATAAAAAATCCAAAGGTTCGAACTGATGGCACTATTCCATATGGCATGCTATGTGTAGCAGGGGAACCATCAAATTTGGATGATGCACTCAGAGATCCAAAATGGAAACATGCGATGGATGAAGAGCACTCAACGCTCATGAGAAACAAGACTTGGCATCTTGTGCCAGAAAAGAGAGGTAAAAATGTCATTGATTGCAAATGGGTTTACAGAATAAAAAGGAAAGCAGATGGCTCCATTGACAGGTATAAAGCTCGTCTAGTTGCAAAAGGTTTTAAACAGCGATATGGTTTGGACTATGAGGATACCTTTAGTCCTATGGTTAAAGCTGCAACTATCAGACTTGTGTTAGCTATATGTGTATCCAGGGGATGGAGCTTGAGACAGCTAGATGTTTAGAATGCGTTTTTACATGGTGTTCTGGAAGAGGAGGTTTACATAAGACAACCACCTGGGTATGTTGACAAAAATGTACCTCATTATGTGTGCAGGCTTGACAAAGCACTTTATGGTCTAAAACAAGCACCAAGGGCATGGTACTCAAGGTTAAGTTCACAGTTGAAACGTTTAGGTTTTGTTGCATCCAAAGCTGATACTTCTCTGTTTATTTACAACAAGGCAAACACAACTATATTTGTGCTAGTATATGTTGATGATATCATAGTTGCAAGCTCCTCACAAAGTGCCACCAATGCTCTCCTACATGATTTAAGTTCAGAGTTTGCTTGAAAGGATCTTGGTGATCTACATTTCTTCTTAGGCATTGAAGTTAAGAAAATTCAAGATGGCATAGTGCTAAATCAAGAGAAGTATGTCACTGAACTTCTAGTTCGAACGGGAATGAAGGACTGTAAGCCTTCATCCACACCTTTATCATCTTCAGAGGAACTATCAACTTTTGAAGGTGAGCCACTGAAAGAAGAAGAGATCACAAAATATAGAAGTGCAGTAGGGGCGCTGCAGTACTTGACACTGACAAGACCTGACATTTCTTTTGCTGTTAATAAAGTTTGCCAGTATCTTCATGCACCTACCAGCATACATTGGACTGCAGTCAAAAGAATTGTAAGATACATAAAACATTCTGTGAGCTTGGGTCTTCAGGTAAAACACTCTAAATCCACTCTCGTTAGTGCCTTCTCTGACGCTGACTGGGCAGGATGCAGTGATGATAGAAGGTCAACAGGAGGTTTTGCAGTATTCTTTGATTCTAATCTTATATCTTGGAGTGCCAGAAAACAAGCCACAGTGTCCAGATCAAGTACTGAGGCCGAATATAAGTCATTAGCAAATGCAACTGCTGAGATTATTTGGCTTGAATCATTGTTAAAAGAACTAAGAGTTAAACAACATCGTGTGTCATGTTTATGGTGTGACAATCTAGGAGCAATATATCTCTCTACAAATCCAGTGTTCCATGGCAGAACAAAGCACATAGAGATTGATTTTCATTTTGTCAGAGAAAGGGTTGCAGAGAAGAAGTTGGATATACGGTTCATTCCCTCCAGAGATCAAGTCGCGGATGGGTTTACTAAAGCCTTGCCAGTTAAACCATTTGAAGAATTCAAGAGGAATCTTAATATAGAATAGTTGAGATTAAGGGAGGGTGTTAAACTTAGAGATATATTATTGTTGTAATCTCGATCTATCTCTATCTCCTCTCTTTAAACTAGTCATATCTGTATTCCTTTCTTGTAAGCCAAGGCAAGGGTTTTGCCCAATATAAATAAACACCGCGGCTCCTCTCGAGGAGTAGGAACGCTTCCATCTGACAGCGACGACGCCTTCTACTCGTAACTTTCAGGCCATGTACTTAGTTGCCCCTTCTATGTTACACACGTTGTGAGTGTTAATTCAAGATCTATGTTAGTACATAACTCCTGTTGATACACGTTCTGACGACTACATGTAACAAAAATAGTATAGTCTACGTTTGGTACATGCAACAGTGTTTGCAACCTATAAACGCCTTAAGTAAGTGATAATTGATAAACGAATTTATGTGTTGTAGATCCATCCATCTATGGTAACTATGCAAGTATGCATCGCTATCATATGTTTTTCGAAACCCCACAAAAAAATCATTTGATTTCGTAATTTCCAAACATTTATTTCACGATGGTCCTTTTTTTCTCAGATATACCTATTTTCATATATATTTTACTCCTAAAAACACAAAGAAAATTCAAAAAGGTTAAGTTTCATATTTAAAATTATTAGCAATGGCCTCTCTTTTACGTTGTTAAACATGTTATGACATGAATATCGGGCATCTGCCTCAAAACACACATTACCATTAACCATGAATGAGCCTCTCTCTTTTAGTAGGAATGATGCGGAATACTTATTCTCCCGTTGCAACACACGGATATTTTTCCATTAAGCTACCTATGTACAATAGGTAGCTATCTTGTGGTATAGTGGTAGTATAAAACCAGCAATTTGTACAATTTAGTGTTGCAACACACGGATATTTTTCCATTAAGCTACCTATGTACAATAGGTAGCTATCTTGTGGTATAGTGGTAGTATAAAACCAGCAATTTGTACAATTTAGTTTGTAAATATTCAGAATGAAAACAAAATACCAGGGAACGAACGTTCTGGATTTGAGCTTACATCGATCTGGGCACATGGGAGCTTCACTTAGAATCTGAGATATTATAATCAATTTTTTCTTCTATTTTGCAAATAAGAGGTGAAAAGAACAGAGGATGGATGCGGGACCCACCTGTGAAATTTCTTATTGTTTGGCCTGTAGGCTCTAGCTTATCTAGCACTATCATGTTACCAATTTACTATAATGGTGAACAATGGTAAAATGAACTTTAGCCTGTGAGCATCTTATTCAGTCATGCATGATGATTGCTGAAACTGATATGTCAAGTTCACAAGCCCAGGCTACAATGGCCTACCATTACTTGTCAGTCGCAAGGGCTTCAAGATAAGCAGATCTACAACACATGCAAACAGAGTTGTGACCACGGTCGAATAATCACGAACACACGGTAGAGGTACCCTGATTGGTTAACTGGGTATCTTGAGCTTCTGGGTCTTCTGCATCACGACGGGCAGCTTGCGGGCAACGAGATTTGGGTCTGCGTATGCCGCAGAATCGGAAGGATACCCTTCCTACATTATGTGGAAAATGGATTAGAAATATAAATTAAATACGCTCCAACATTTTACAGTTAACTTGTTCAAAGGAAAGTACTTGGTTGAGAGAGAGAGAACATACCGCAGCCATGGCAGCAAATGTTGCTTCCCTCCAGCAGAGTTCACGCAGCACCACCGGCTTCGCTTCCTCCTTACTTCCAAAAGAACAATATAAACGGGTATCCCTCAATCTCATCAGTGCACCATCAACCCTTAGCTGCAGATATATGCATGACAATAGAAAGTTGTTGTTAGGCTCCTGTGACCTATGTAGAAACGAATCTTACAAGTGCTACTAATGTTCAAGTATTTGCACATGAGACGATGTAATTGCCAGCTAACTGCCTGCTGGCGTTGTACCCAAAACCACACCTGCTTGGTGGCTGTCATGCTAACTTCCAGGATTGTAATCCCCTTCAAAAGGGCATTCATTTTAGTTTTCAGAGAGTCGACCTTAGACCCAGTTTGTTGAGAAGAGTGAACACACTTAAGAATTGTAACTATTATAAAACTAGGCTCTTGCCATTCTTTGTGGGAAAACTGGAAAGGTAGAAATTATATACTAAAAGTAAAGGAACTATTTAGTGATTTCCTTCTTGTGGACATCACATTGCCCATATAGATTGTCTTCATACTAGAGAGGCACCAGGTGTAAAATGCAAGGCAGTATATCATACCCAAAAGCGCAAGAGCAGAAACCAACCAGTTGGCATCACCCTCTGCAGACATGCAATCAAAGAATATCAAGTATCTTGAATTAACCATAAAAAGAAGTACGTAGGACTAAAGTTGATATTACCATACAAAACAGTCCAGTTAAAAAGAAGGATAGCCAGGGAGCACTTACCACTCGCGCTGTAAGGAATGAAATACCACTATCAGCTAGCTCATCTTCATACAAGATAACCTAAATATGTCATGTCAGGGTAAACCAATGTATAGAGCAATCATGAACAATTCAATCTGTTTCCGTACCTCATCGTAGAAAAGAATTGGTTCTTTTGCAGAAAGGGCAACAAGGTCGATCCGGTCATCAGTGTCCTCCCAACACAAACTGCTAGATTCATCTAAACTTGTTTGTATCTGGAAAATAAAGTTAAATAAATGCTGGTCAGAATGTGGTGTCTACCAGTATGTAATGTAAATCAGCGTAAGGAGCCAAATGAAGCCAAAACAGGTGGAATTAGAGTAGAGGTAAGGTCCATACAGCGTCTTGGTTCAGAACCACAGCATCACTCCCACAGTATGGTGTCGTGAATGTATAGTCATAATCAAGTATCACTTGATCAGCAGGATTACTGCAAGAAAACATAAACTGAATGAACCTGCTCTTGGTACCTTTGCCTAATAAACCCACAACACGCTAAATTTCCAGTTAATTATTCTACAACAGTTCCTCCTACAGAAATCACCATTTTGACATAGACAAGAGTGAACATATACTCGGCGATCGAAATAAAAGAATGCATGACTGAACTTCCCACAGTAAACCATAAATTAAGCCATCCAAAATTTATTTCTTTACTGTGTTGGTACTTGTGGCCAAAGCTTGACCCTTTAAGAGAAATAGCAAGCTCCCATATAATGGTGACCCCAAACAAATCCAATACTTTTCACTAGAAATGCTTCCTAGCATGCGTAAGTAACAGAGTACAGGTATACAAGAACCTTCTGAATTTCCATTTTGCTGCAGCAGGAACTTGAACAGGTGGCAATGCCTCTTGTTTCCATGCCTTGAGAGCATCAAGCGCATTGAAATGTAATTTGACGCCAGTTTGAGCGTGCTGAATAGACACAAAACTCTCTCCAAACACCATCTCAGGTAAATGTGTCGTCTGAAGTTTATCTTCATATCTGAAGAAGAACATTGCATATAGGTTTGAATTAATTCATATACAAACATTTATATGGTTACAGAACAGGGATGTACTAACAGTGGACAGATCCAACGTTAGTTAAGAATGCAAAATGCACTCCTTAGAGCAAATAAACCAAAACCAGTAAGAAATGTTGCACATATTGCCTGACTGCACACAGCAATAGAATGACGGGTATGCTAGCACTGTTTGTTAATAATTGATTACTGGCCCATTGCTGGGGATAACAGAGGAACGACGATTCAGATTTCATGTTTAAGTTTGCAGGTGATGACCAACAGAGTAAAACATAACTGATTCAACTTCCATGGCTGAAGAACATAAGCATAACAAACTTAAGTAGTTTTAAGTTTAAATTCCATGAGTGACCAGCAACAAAGCAAATCATACCAAATTCCTTTCCATATACACCCAAAAAAAGGGTACGGACTCAAGACAAATAAGGAAACTACAAGCAAACTGAATAATCATCAAGTAGCAGGTAACGTTCAAGATCTAGAAAATCAGGAATCTGGGTTCCCGAATCTCCACCCCGCTAATCAAATGAAAAAGGGAGGGCAGAAAGGTTAGGGTTTAAGGTTGGGGCGGCTCGCACAGGCTCACAGATGCGGAGTTGAGGATGGGCCCGTTGTGGGACTGGATGACCCACCCCTTCACCCGCACGCCGCTCGGAATCGCCTCCGCGCCGGCCGCTTTCAGCTCGCCCGCCGTCGGGCCGTCCCACGCTACCGCCGCCGCAGCCATCTTCCGCTGCGTCCCGGTGTCTTGCTCTGGTTCGGTCGCGGGTCAATGCAGATCCACTCTGTGCTCTTAGAACAGAGCACATTGCCGTTAGCATCGCGGCCGTTTGATTAAACATTGATGGCTGTGATTCACTACTATTTCTGTCAGAAGAACGTTCAGCGACGTAGGTAAAATAACATGTTCATGCAATTAAATGTACTCTCTCCCTTCCTAAATACTCCCTCCGTTCGAAATTCTTATCTTAAATTTATTTAAATATGAATGTATCTACTACAATTTTAACCAAATAATCCCTCCGTCCCGAATCATCTACTCCCTCCGTTTCAGTTTATAAGTCTGCCACGTGTATGTAGGTCGTTAATTTGATCAACTTAATAAGAGACATATATTATAAAAATATATATTATTAGAAACTTTAGATGTTCTATTTTCTAATTATATAATTTTTATGTTAAACAATATATTTTATATAAGTCAAATTAACGATCTAGGTACACGTGCATGCCTTATAAACTGTGATGAAGGAAGTACGTACAAGTGGAAACTCACTGACATAAATACGAAAAGAAATAAGACAAAGAACACAAACCATGAATTCATTATGCTCCCATGACAAAGTCTTTAAGAAGGTGTGCGCTTATGTTGATATTGCTAGTCCATTTTATGAAAGTTAGATCTCATTATGGATGTCAAAGTCCGGCCAGTTAAGGATCAGTTCTTTTGCTGGCTTCTAGAATAAGCTGGAATAAGCTACCCCTACCCAGCTTATTTTAGAAGCTCGATCAAATTTATTTTTTTAGAAGTCTATTAATTAACACTTGACTAGTAGGCTTTTTTAAAAATATTTTTGATTGGGCTTCTAGAATAAGCTGGGTATGGGCAGGGACGGAGCCGGCATTCATGCATAGATGGGGTAAGTTTGTTCATGAAGGGGGCAAAGTTCATATGAAATGAAAAATTTTGGCTACAACAAGCATAATCATAGTAGAAGAATCAATTTGTTAGGGGGTCTAGGCCCCCCCCCCCCCTGAATTCGTCCTTGGGTATAGGGCACCTTATTCTAGAAGCTCAAAAAAGCCACACAAAAAAAATGTCCCTAAGTCCAAAACATCAGTACAAAGATAATACCTTCGACAAGAAGGCATCTGTATGTAGTGTCATTGTCCGCTTCTAGCAATGAAGGGCATATCATAGTTTTTCATAGTTTTTCATTCAAGATGTTCACTTTAGAAACACTGATTAACTGATTATAATGTAGACACATACGCTCACACCACCATACTAATACAACGCGTATTGAAGACCGAGTTGGAGTTATGGAGCTTCAAAATTATTGACCGAGGTACGATCTTTGATGGGCTTGGTCTAGCATCGTCGTTTTAATCATCCAACCATTGGTCGGTTCTCTTTCATCACTGACGTAACGTGAGTTGATGTTTTAGTCGCCGTCTTGGAGAGAGATCTTCCAAGAACTCAACTACCATTACTACGCATGGAACTGTCATGATGTCTCTCAGACATAATTGACATTCAATTTATTTATTTTGGGTATGTTCCGTAGGATACTAAACGGCAATCTAAATATGGATTCTTTTTCAACTAGTTTTTTTTTCATTACCACTTTGATCATATGTTAGAAATACTGTTCAAACTAGAATATGAGTACTTTAGCCAAAAGGATTTGTAGTATGTCGTCGAATCAGATGACATGTGTGTTTACTGTATTTGTTGGTGGTCTTATTTTCCTATCTAACATATGCTAAGTTAATTTTGTGTGGAATGGTGTTGATGTTTAAATCGTTTTGTGCAAATGGTTTGATTCAAACGGTCACATCTTTATTTGGTCTATTACTAATACTGGCTTGTTATTGCATCTGCATCATTACGCTGCACACGACCATTTGTATGAAGAGCATATTATTGTATCGAGTAATCTATTACAACTCAAAGTTAGATATGAAGACCACAATTGGTCGATAACACAATTACATGACTGCACATGTAACCAATTATTGACTTGACAGCAAAACAGGTTGAAGAAATCATGTGCTACCATCTTCAATCGGAACCACCCAAATGCCATATGCTTCTAAACTTCCACAATTTAAAGTAATGACCATATATAGATTGATGTTGTAGCCCTAAAGAAAACTTGCAGAAAATTGGAAGAACTATTCTATTAAAACATGAATGTTCCGGCAATTTCAAATTGCCAAAGTAAGGCACAAACTCCGACACGAATATGTCCCTTAAACTTGTGGTGAATGCCCGCTAACCTATTTCCAAATAAATTGGTGTACTGGGCAACAGGATAAGATTATAAGCTATGTGAACTCCTCGCCAAATGAATGAGGCAAATGGACAGGAAAGAAACGGATATTGAACTGTTTCCTTTCGGCCAGAAAAATAATATATGTTTTGTTAGATTGTCTTTAGTAAGAATTAGCCCATGATACATAAACGTCATGAAAAATATTAATTTTCGTCAAGACTGGAAATCATATTTGCAAACCTTTATCTAGTTTAATCTTGGAAAAAGAGACATGAAAGGGTATTTTTGATCACCATTTAAAATTGTTTATATATCACTACTTTAGTATCCTTATTGGAGATGAAAATGAAAATATGCAATGAACCGCAAATTTGCTTATAGTAACCGTGGTGTCACGTGGTTACATGGAAATAGAAAGAGGTGGCCTCCGAATACAGAAGAGTTATTCTACTATCAATGCATCAAGATGCAAATCATTTTGCATTTTATGAAAAATAAAATAAACTTGTATATTTTAGGTCCCTCAAATTTACATGAAGTAGACTTTTGACTCCTCATGTTCTTTTTGTTGACATTTCCTCCTCCCTCGTGTTTTAAAACTGGACATAGTTCACGCAAAACCAAAAAGGATTCATACTAAACCTTCTATGGTTAGCTAGAAACAGCCCCACCTCTCTCTCGATCCCGTCGTAGTGCCGGCGGCCGGGGCGACGCGCACTCCTTCCCCCTCCTCCCTCCTCTGCCCCCCCCCCCCAACGCGGGTGGCCCTGACCCGGGTGGTGTCGGCGATGGCGGGATGTCACACCCAAGATGCGACCCTATCCTCAATTTGGCACGAAGGCCTTGTCAGGGATAGAAGCACATCTCGTCGTGTCGCAAGAATGGATATCGTTATAAGTACATGTACTGAAAAGAAGAGATATATATATATAGAATTGGCTTACATTCGCCACAAGCTACATCAGAGTCACAACAGTACAGTACATAATCATCAAGAGTAAGAGCAGAGTCCGATTACGGACGAAAACAAACGAGAAAAAATAAGAACGACGTCCATCCTTGCTATCCCAGGTTGCCGGCCTGGAACCTATCCTAGATCGATGAAGAAGAAGAAGAAGAAGTAACTCCAAATGAACAATCAACGCGCTCGCGTCAAGTAACCTTTACATGTACCTGCAACTGGTGTTGTAGTAATATGTGAGCCACAGGGGACTCAGCAATCTCATTTCCAAAGGTATCAAGACTAGCAAAGCTTAATGGGTGAGGTATGGTTAAGTGGTGAGGTTGCAGCAGCGACTAAGCATATATTTGGTGGCTAAACTTACGAGTACAAGAAATAAGAGGGGGAAGATCTACGTATAGCGGACGTGAACTACAAATGATCAAATGAATGATCCTGAACACCTACCTACGTCAGACATAACCCCACTGTGTCCTCGATCGGAGAAGGAACTCACGAAATAGACAGTCACGATTACGCACACGGTTGGCATATTTTAGTTAAGTTACTTCAAGTTATCTAGAACCAGTGTTAAACAAAGTTTCCACGTTGCCACATAACCGCGGGCACGGCTTTCCGAAAGATTTAACCCTGCAGGGGTGCTCCAACTAGTCCATCACAAATTACCACAAGCCGCATAGAAATCCTCAATCACGAAGCTCGCGATCTCGTCGGATTCCCTAGTGGAAAACCTCAACTCTCATATTACCCAAAGCATCAGCGGAATCCCGATGCACAAGATATCTCGTCAAAGGTAAAACTAATCCAGCAAGGCCGCCCGACGTGTCGATGAACCCGATAGGAGCCGCGTATCTCGTTCCTAGGACACGACGGATGGAAAAGCCTACAGGTACCAAACCTCGAGTTGCCCCGTGGTGGCCCCGCAGTCTGTCCTTTTGGGACCAACACCATCAGCACTGCCCCCCTGTTTATGTAAAATTACTCCTCGGGTAGCGCTAACTCCCTATGCATTTCAATATTATCAAATTATTATGTTGGGCAAATGTAGAACAATGTTGGGACTTGCCAGACCAGCTTTAATCTAAAACGAATTATCAAGGGGGTCCCCATAACAACCCCGATCGTGTTAGGAGCGCTCAATTATTGAACATAACACCGGTAGCCGAAACTAAGGGGGCAAAGGTGGAACGAAACACCAGGCTAGAAAGGCCGAGCCTTCCACCTTTTACCAAGTATATAGGTGCATTAAATTAAATAGCATTAATATGGTGATATGACAAGGAACCCATGCTATCACATGGAAGCAACTGCACCTGCAACTAGCAACGCTAACAACAAGGTTAAGCAAGCGGTAACATAGCCAATCAGTGGTTTGCTAGGTTGAACAGGTTGAAGGTTTTCATGGCATTGTTGAGAGGCTGATATTTTACATGTGGTAGGCAACGAGACATAAACGATAGAAGCGATAAAACTAGCATGGCAATGATAGTAATGGTATCTGGGGAAATGATCATCTTGCCTGATATCCCGCTTGGAAGAAGAGTGACTCCGTGAAGCAGACGAACCGACGTAGTCGAACGGTCCTCACATCCGACACGCTTGCGGAACTCTATTGAGACGGAGGAAACCGGAAACAAGCATCAACACACGATATACACCACACGATGCAAGACACACATGATGCATGAACGGTCTAATGCAAGGCATGACAATCACAACAATCAAACACTACACATTAAGTGAAGTTCAATATGCAACGAGTTGCATATTGACGAAACTCCACGTTTATTTATTTAGTTCTTTCCCGATTAGATACACGACAATATTAAATGTGGTTAAACATGGCAAGAGGTGAAGCGTAATTAAACTACCTATCTAGACATTTTAAATGAGGTCAGAAATGACATATAGCACCTCCGAGACGACCTCACATGTTAATTTACAATTCTGTCCAGATCTGAAGTAACACATTTAATTAGTTGTTAAACAACAAAACGAATAGTTTCACGTGATTCTACTCGTCATTTCAAGCAATCTACACATAAAGAACATCTCCAACGGAGCTACGGATCAAAAGTTACAAGCACCGCAAGATATGATGGCATGAATGCAATATGTGTGCAACGACGGTCATGAGCACTTCAAAACATATAACCAACAAGAGAAAATGAAACTACACGAGATTATAAGCAAGTTTCATGTAGGACACGATCAAATCGGAGCTACGGATCAAAAACTACGAGCAAAACAAGATATCACTACAATCTGTCAAAATCAGCCACATAACATTTTCTACACCCCACAACTACGAGCTACTCAACTCAAATATAATCAACCAAGGCATGACACGAAAGAGGGCAAGAAGCACTACAATAAACAACTAACAACAACTAGCATGGCATCATGGATCACTAGGAGAAGAAGTCACAAAATGGCATCACACACACTATTTCAGACTTAGTGAAAATTACACTTCATGAAAGTGCAGTTTTCGATCTGAAGCCATATTGACAGCAGCAAAACCTTAAGCTACAGGTCTCCAAATGGCATGAAAATTCACAGCATGCTAGAGAAACACAAGTGCTACAACTAACTCCATTGAACCAACCTCAAAAGAGCTACAGATCAAAAGATACAAGCAAGACAAGACAGGAACAAAATATAACAGATCTCAGACTTAGAAATATTTCAGCACCTACAAATCAGCACTATTTCTAGCAACTTGAGAGCAAGCAAACCACACCTAAACATGCACTTCTATTGCAACCAAAAATACCAGGGGCTAGAATAAACATCAAAGAACAACTCCCTCGTTGACAACTCTTTCAAACGAAGCACGGAATAAATCCTATGAAAAAGACAAGAGGACAACATGGCAAAATATCGCGCGAGCTAGCTTGCTCAAAAGCTAAAACTAATTGCACAGAAAAATCCCATGGATTTTTCTACACCGGAAACATATAAAATATGTGGGGTTGCAACACAAAAATATTGCCACACATAAATGCGAGATAATACACTATACACGGGAAAATAAACTAGCGGCAATCCCTACACGCAAAAATACCAATGACCGCTCTACATTACATGGAAAAGTTGTTCCTAAAACATGGACATTTTATCTAAGGCATTCGGGCAATCCGGACATGAGCGAAAAATAAATACGGGCACTATCCTACCTAGACAGCACGTAAACCTAGGCATATGACACGCTAAACGACATCAAACAATTATGCAAGTTTTATAATCCGATTCTACGCGAAATTCTACACCAAAACCATATATTACTTGCCGCAATCTGACTTACTGTTTAAAAGATACGGACGTTCTAAATCTATAACTTCCTGAAATAGAATTAAATTCTAAATCCTAAAGAAAACACTATTGGGCCTAAACCATCTACGGGCTGAAACAGCGCACATGCGCAACATAACCAAATCCCGCTCAGGCGCACATTAGAGGGGCCAGGGGGTTGGCTCACCTTGGGCCTCACGGCCGGCCTGGTGGGGAGGAGGAGCTGGGCCGAGGCGGTAGGCCGGCCTGGCCTGGGCTGGCTCCTGGGCCGCGCTGCGATGCACGCCTCGCTCACGCGAGCGACAGGAGGGCGAGCGGGACGGGTCATTGTCTCGCTCAGGAGCCATGGCGGCGGCTCCGGCGAGCAGGGGTGCCACGCCGGCGAGGCAGCGACCCACGACGGCAGAGACGAGCGGATCTGGGCGGTGGGGCCCTACTCCGACTGGTTCCCGCCGGATCCGGGACGGTGGTGAGCAGCACCATGTGACGGACATGGATCCTCCTGCAGAAGAGAGAGAGGAGGGATTAGAGAGGGAGGGGAGAAGAGGAGGAAGGAGAGGGTCCAGTGCGGGGTCACCGGGGTTCAGGCGCTCTCAGGGAGGCTCCCCCGGAGCTCCGGCGAGGCAGGGCGTGCTTGGGGCCGGTGGGAGGCTCGGATGGAGGCGGGGCAGAGCAGCCATGGGAGGAACCCGGCTAGGGTTAGGGTTTTCGGGCCCGGGGCGGGCTCCAGATGGGCCTGGCGGGCCCTGGCGCGGGAGGAGAGAGGCGAGGCAGAGGGAGAGGTGGCAGGTGGCTGTTGGGGTGGCACGAAAATCGAGGCAGGGGCTAGGGTTACCCTTAGGGGCAGGTCTTGGGGTCTATATATAACAATGGGGGGCTAGGTTTAGCAGTTTTTTCGTCCCGGATCCAACCGCGGGGTCGGATTCGACTAATTCCGAACGCGGGACAGACGAGGCCGTGTAGAGCGGATATCCGGAGACGAGAGGGAGAACGGGCGGCGCGCCAACGAATTTTAAAACACCGATGACCGTCCGACGGTAGACCGAATACGGTGGCGCTACGGTCGACCGTTCAGGTACCAGACGAACTCCGATCGCGACGAAATTCGACAGGCGGCCTAGCTATAACTAGTCACGACCGCATGCCAAGTTTCACCCCGATCAGAGAAAGTTTTACGCACACTTTTGAAAACAAGGTTTGACGATGCCGCGGGCGCGTGCGAGTGCGGTCGGGCTCAGAACGGACAACGACGAGAACCGGCAACTAACAACGGATGCAACTTTTGAAAACTAGCGGCAACGGAGATGCCGATGCAATGCAAATGATGCGCATGATGCGATGATGATGCGACAAAATAAAATAGACACACGACGAAAACGGAATAAAGGGGGGAATCTTCTGGAACGTCGGTCTTGGGTTGCCACACGGGACCTCCTGTACCCCCTCATGCGTATTCCCTTCACGGGGCAGGGGCGTCGGCGATGTTGCTTGGCTAGATGGCGATTCGACAACCCAGCGACGGTGGCTGCCGGCGGGCGAGGTGGCAGCGTTGCTCCTTGGCGGTGGGGCGGCATGGTGGCGCAGGATGGCCAGCGGCATGCCCCGACCCATCTGGGTCCTAGCCGCTGAGATGTCTTCTGTGTGGCGAGGAGGAGGAGGAGCTCGGATGGGAGGCGGCGTGCCTGCTGCAGCGCGATGGCGGGAGCTTTACGAGCTTCTCAGGACCCGATCGGGCCTACGGGTCCAGGGGCCTGGTATGATCCTGCTATTGCGTTCGGTTGGTTATCGTCGCTGATGGTGGAGGTTGAGCCCTCCCGCGTGTCAACGATTTTGCTGCCCTAGTCCCGGCTCCTATTCGTCGTTGTGCGGACCTCACCTTGGGGTGCCGTGGTGGGACTACGTGGGGGCTTCAAGACCGTGTTGGCGCAGGGTGGTGGTCGGTTTGGTGGCAGGCTCCGGAGCGCCCGAGGTGCAGGTTGGGATCGGGGAAAAACCCTGTCGGCCTGGCCAACACCGTTGCGGTGACGCCTGTGGGTGTCCCCGGACCTTCCTGAAGGGTGGCGGGGCTACCCTTCCTCTTGCCTCGTTGCATGCCGGGGGGAAACCCTTGGCAGAAGCGTCGTCATCGTCGCAGTCCTCTTGGAGGTGTGGATTGGTACCGATGCTTCGGAGTCTTGGAGCTTGGTGGGAGATCCCTGGTGGGCACAGTGATCGTGAGGCTTCTTTGTTTTTGTCGATCCGCCGTTGTCGACATTTGTTTCTTTTGTATTTTCTCTTTCGTTTCTTTTGGGCGTGACTGCGATGCTTCCGGCCCAACACCTATCGTTGGATGTATCAGTTGGCTGCTTTGTAATACAAAGTGGGGGGAAACCTTTTTCGACGAAAACCGAAAACAAAGTTGTATGAACAATGCTAGGAGTTACACACTTTTTGTGAAGGAGTTACATATTTTTCTTAATAACGCGGTAGAAAGCTTACGAAATGAAGTGGCGGCACTTAATTAGGGATTATCAGGGGAGGGGGGCATTTAATGAGCATTGGGCATAAATCTGATCATGGGTAGCCCGGTCCGACGACCTAGCCTGAAAAACTCGGGGCAATCTGGGGATAGGTCGGGCTTTGTGTTCAGATTGGGCTCGGGCTTGACGTTTTTATCTGTTGTGTATTTTGGGTCGGGGTCGGGCATGGGATATTAGAAAGTTTACACGAAGGCCTGACCCGGCCCGACCCGAAACTACTCTTTTTAGTCCCTTCAGACCAGGCTCGGGCCTGCATTTTGTTTTTTTGCTTGGGTCGGGCCGGGCTCGGGCCTAGACTTTGCCCGTCAAGCTTTTACAGGTTCGACCCAGGGAATTCCAGGTTTAAGTGGGCACGCGTGTCCGTAAGTAAAGTTTCGTAGATCCTCTCCGATATAGCAATTGTGAAACTTTATTTGATTGACTATACCCGACTCGATCGGCTCGGTCTGACCCTGCCCGGCCCGACCTTGCCCATGGGTCGAGCATGTGCCTTGATTTTGAGTCCGATGGTCATGTCGGGCCGGGCTTGGACTTGTCATATCTATAATTTAAGGAAGAGGCCTGGCCCAAGGTCCGATGGTTTTCTAATTGATGGGTTGGGCTTGGGCTTGGGCCTGAAAACTAGGTTCGGTGGACAGACGGGTTGAGCCCGGGCCTAGGATTTCTGCTTTGGGATTTGTTAGGCCCGACCCGAGTTATGGCCAGATATAGTTTTGACTTACTGCCCATCATCTCACCTCTCCGGATGCTACTGTAGCAGCATTTGTCGAACATCTTGTGTGCGTTCGGCCTCCTCACCGAGCTAAAGTCCGGCCACCTTGCGCTGGTGGCCAAGGACGCAGTACACCATCTCACACCACGCACGCCGTCACTCATCGTCGACGAGCAGCAGGGCATCATTGACCGAGCCTGTTGAGGTGGTAGACGGCGCGTACGAGCAGGAGAACTGTCCAGCTCCTGAGCGAGTCATCGCGCAGGCGGCGCGTGTCGTGGCGGCGCCAGCGCGTGCGTTACTCGAGCGCACGGCGGGTAGCTTCCGCGCGTCCAGGTCGATGCCTGTGACGGGTCCCGTCGGGCGCAGCAAGCCGGCTTCCGGCGTTGCTGAGCATGACGTACGCGCTCTGCTGCATGCTCCGGCGTCGGCCAGCGCAATGGCCCAAAGCGTGTGGCGGCGTGCCGCTCGACCCACGTCATGGCGCCGTCGAGCAGGGCCAGCAAGGTGCGCACGTCGCTGGCGCCCACGGCCAGCTCGCTGCTCGCCGACGACGAGGCAAGTGTGATCACCCCGGGAAATGCATGCCAACTGTTCGATGAAATGCCTACAATGAAACTCCAAAACCATGGACACGCTCAGCCCAATACCGCTCCATTCCTGGTTCTGGACGAAACGTGTCTGATTTTCAAGCACGAGGGACCAAATGTCGATGGAAAAAAGACGAGGGATCAAATGTCTGCCTCTTGTAAACTTAGAGGGACCAACAATATACACTTTTCTCAAAACAAAACAGTCGAACAGTTTTGTAATAAGAAACTCAAACAAATATTCGTGTTTGTCTCGATCATGTGCAAGAAGGATATATATACAAGCATGCATAGAGTGGTTTTCTTGCAGATTAACTCAGAGTTTCATTTTTGCGCTTGTAGCATACATCGAAGACAAGTCGCGACTTCGGTGAATGAAGGTCTTCGCTCAGGCTCAGTCGACCAACATTGCTCCATCAATTTCCTCCATTCCGGATTACATGAAGCGGGCACCGGCGGCCTCAGTGTGTCACTCAAAATGCCCCCTACACACTCCCATTAGGAACTAATGTTTAATCTTTACTCAAGAAGAGTGAAGGTATGTTTTCGATTAAAGTAGCATATAAATTTACCACCTGGTTCCCTGAACTTGACAATTACATGCCCAGGTCTGAGTACATCCAACTACCTAGGTAACTAATAAGTATATATGATTTTTCTATAATTTGCTGTTTGGTTTTGTGTAGGTCATGTGAAAATAACGGATAACTGATGTTCTCTTGTTTAAATTAACTTAACATAGATTCTTAAAACATTCCCGCTTTTCATGACCTTTCTTTTCAAGAAGATCTCAAGCTTTAACTTAAATAAGTTGTCAACAACTGCTATTTAAGTAGTTTCAGCTTATTCCTACTCACAAGTATATGATTTCTACTCATGTTTAAGGACCTAAATGTGTGGTTCCCAAGTTTAGGATCCAAGTGGTATAACTGCAGAACCATGGAAGTTCAAAAAAATGCCATTTATATCTTATGTATAAACAATTCAGAAGATGAGATTTCTACTACAGCCTACGGATGGATGATCGTACTGTTGCATACCTATAACTCCTCCATAGTGCATGCCATCATATGGATCCTCACCAGTGAGAATTTCCCACATCACAACACCAAAAGAATAGACATCGACCTGTGTTACCATAAAATTGACGTATTTGAGAATGCAAAACATAAGAACATGTCAGTCCTAAGTATAATTCTAGAAATTTTACAATTTTTTTTGTGAGTGTGTCATTTTTGTTGTTATGTTTGAAAATTTTGAAATCATATGTATAGATCTGTCTCAAAAGGCATTTCTACAATATCGTGTTTTTCAATATTGTATATATATTGGTACTATAAACTAGTGGTCAAAGTTATATCTCGAAGACCGTGTCAATATCTAAATAGTCACTTATTTGTGATATGAAGAGAGTATATAGCACTCCCAGTGAGCAGGTCAAATATCTTCAGCATCATGCCACAGTTTTTGAACAATGTTACATTCATATAATTGATAAGTATGTCGTATAGCCTTTGTGCATGAATGCCAATTGAAATTGTGAAACAAACGCAATGTTATAATTTGGGTTCTTCGTAATTTGTAGCACCTTCACACTTCCCACTAAAGGGATTCATCATAATACCTTTTCAGATACTTTTGTGCCGCTCATTGTCAACAATTCTGGGGCCATCCATGGTAGAGTTCCTCTCATTCCACCAGAAACCATGGTGGCTTGTTTCATCTTTGATAAACCAAAATCGGCAACCTGCAGTCATTGTTTCTCTATTATGCCCTTCATTTATATGCAGAAGTCCATCATATGTATTTTATAAATTTATACCATTTTCTTCACGTATTCACATTTGAAACTGAAATTAAAAAAACTTGTGTTATTAGAATACTGGAGTTGTGGTATACCTTGCATATGGGACGAGAGGGATCCTTAACATTCACTAGCAAGTTATCGCATTTCAGATCAAAATGGACAATGTCCTTGGAGTGCAAATATTCCATTCCAATGGCGGCATCCATTGCAACAAGTAACCTCTTGCGCCAGTCGAGATACTTGTCCTTGCGACTGAGTACTTTCTTTAGAGAACCATTGACCATGAACTCTGTTACAGTAGCTAATGTCCCCCCTGGCCCATTATTCACAACCCCGTAAAGTGCCAGAATATTGGGATGATGAAGCTTGGAGATGATAGCAGCCTCTCTCCAAAATTCTGTTATCTGCGTTATATTATATGTTTAATGATGGATATATGCTGCATTTCTTGCTTTCAACCCTTGCATTTTTCTAAAACGGAGTAAATTTTGTTCAGTTTGCTTTCTAGTTTTTAACAGGTGCAATTGATATGGCTACTCATTGCATCCGTACGTGGTCCTTACTATGTCATGTGGAGGTATGAATACTCTAGTTTCTTAGTGCAGCCTCTTGTAGATGGTAGCACTGAATCTATTGACCCAAAGCCATAATACTTATCTCCTTACCTGACGAATTTCAGAAACTGGTCTCCTTGACTGCAACTTCAAATAATGCAGGTGAATTCATATGGGCTTACCAGTTTGTCTGCCTGGGATGATTGGTATGAAAAACAACTGTTGTTTATCCGTTTAATGGCAACATCTGTTCCCCTCCATTTTCCATGAAAAACAGTTCCAAATGCTCCGGCGCCCATCTCACGAAGATCTTCGAGGTCGTCGTTGCTTATTATCTGCCATTTGTATGACATCGACTTTAGAAGAAGTCCTTGTATGATGAAAAAAGTAGGAAATGTGTGCGAATGATATTGGCTGATAAATTGCTTGCTTATGCCTGACACAAAATTTCCTATGTTACAGACTACTGCATCTGGAGTTAATTACAAACCTGGACATTGCTCATAAGATCTCTGCCCAACACTGCATTTGCAGGCAGAGATTTTTCACTGCTCTTGGTTTCACGCAGCTGACAGTAGAAGATAAGTCAGAAGTTATACGGTGAATCATTTCATCAAATCGTACCATATGAAACATAGGGTGCAGCTGTGATGATATACCTCAGCCTCTGGGATTGATGGTGAAGCATCATCTTCAGCTTCATGCAATGGAGCTCTGATTTGAGGATTAATGATGCCAGTGCCAACCGAGCGAAATCGAATGATTTCAGATGAATGCTCATCTGCTGTTGGACTGCTGGGTCGTTCTTGTATTGTATCACTCGAAGCACGCACGAGAGTATTTGGTTGTAGATTTATTCTTTTGTCTAAGGGTGTGGAAGCAAAAGGAAGTACCGATGTTGCAGGGCCTGCGGGCTGGTTCTTCTGGATGCTGTTGGCTGCAACTGACCTCTCTGGATACTGCAAGTTTGCACTGGTATTGCAGCCAGGACTACCAGATTGATCACTAGGTTCCGATATCTCTACCTTCTTGTGTGCTTGGAGGTTAGTGTTCTTCCTCAGTGAATTCGATGGCTGCGTCGTCACACTACTGTTGTCCAACGGTATCTGAAGCTGTTTCCTTGGTGATATTTTTTCCTGCACCCCAGTAGCTTTACTAGTCTTCCTGGCTGCAGAGATCATGCTGTCTTCATTACTTTGTGGCTTGGAATCATATTGGTTGATCATCCGTCTCTGGGAACTTAGGGGCGTCCTCTCCAGCTGACCACTTGTGGCCACCGGCGGTACTGCGATACTCTGCAAGGGCTTACTTTTGGTGGACACTGCAGCTTCCTCTATTCTGCCTGCCGGCGGTCCTGCTTCCACACTGATGCCAAACAGCAGCTGGTCCAGGTCATTGACTGAGGATTTACCGACGCTATGTGCTCTTGGTTCATAACCTAGTGTGATGACTCCATTGACAAGAGCAATGAACTGCGCTTCTTTCTCGGCATCAGATGAGCCTTGCACCACGAAATGCACGTGGCGCTCATCGTCCTTGCGAGAGAAGAGGTACATGTTGATCATCTCTCTGTTTTCCTCCAGCACAATGCACTCGTCAATCATATGCCGAAGGTCATCATCAGAGGTGATGGAGATGAGCATGCTCAATTGCTCCCCTGGGAGGTGGTACTTTACGGTGTGAGCCCTCCCTATTAGCTTTGTTGTCTTGCTGATCAGCTCTTGCCAAGAAATGTCCCGGCTAATTTTCATCAGATGCCTGTCACCGCCGATGTACCGGAGCTCGCCGTCGCTTGGCCTTGGTAAGAAAGTACCACCAAAGTTGCATATAAGCTTTATCTTCATGGACTTAACATTGTAATACTCTCGAGGGAACTGTCTGCTTGTGAAACTCAGTGGACCAGATGTTGGCAGATTCTTTGGTCCTTTCAGATCACAAATGTTGAATTGTTCCACCCAGTCCATGTTGCTGGTGTGTGTGCTCTTCTCCGACGGTAATCAGAACGATGGGCCCCGATCCTTGTGTTTGCTCTCTCTTGCATAAATTCAGAAAAAAATGATCACCAATCTGTCAGAACTAGTTCAGCACATGGCGTTAGTCCTATTTTATCAAGAACTTTATAGACCTAAGACTCAGCGTTTGGGAGATTTGAGGGGGGGGGGGGGGGGGAGATTTCAGAAAGTTTGATCTGTAGGGACAGGAGATTCGATTCAACATTCATATATTCCTATCAAGTCATGATAAGGATGACAGTCAACACACTTAACCACAAGATTGCAGCAAATAATCAATTCTTAGAAGTGTGTTATAAGAATTTGATGCAGCTAAAACTAAGATATACAAAGATTACAGAAGCTTAAGAGAAAAGGAACCCGCAATTGAAAGGAGAAGACAGATAACTGACCTCCTGAGAGTTCAGGCTGCTACTGAGACTCAAAACTTCATGGTTGCCAACAGCTCCATAGTGCTTGCCTGAGTGCCAGTGGTGTTTGAGATACTAATATGATGAACAAAACAGGTGAGTGGATTCAAGTCTAGAAAGATTGTTTTTGAGGGAAGTTGGATTGGAGTTGGTGAGTTGCTGACTCACCTTTGAAGCAATGAGTGGATGGTGTCTGCAACACTTCAAGTTTTATTATGTGATATGGACAGACCATACAGTTTACATGAGGGGGAATTAGATGGATGGTAGTACATGAAAGTCCACAGTTTTTGTCAACCACGTGGCATTTCTTATAACTGCGAACTGACTCTTTTTTATCACGAGATAACTTTTTTTGCGCCCGATCACGAGATAACTATTAACACGCACAGTCGATAAAGGAAGAATTGTGAAATCTTTTTTTTAACTTCAGAAATGCGAGAGCTTGTTGCATGTATGTTCTACTATAGTTTTTCTTTTGTATTCATAATATAGGTTTTGTGGAACAATATTTATTGCTATTACTTTACAATATTTTGTCATGTGGACTGTTGAAGAAGATTCCGTCATCAGCTGCCACTTAACCTGGGGCAAGGGGCGGCCCTTGATACCTTTGTTGTCGTTGTCAAATAGCAACCATGATATAAACCACCGTCACTGTCATTTTTTAAATGGTCCAACTTTGCCCATAATTTCACTGGACAATATACTATATGGCCGCCCATAGCCCAGTTGCATTTGTCATTTTGTTTCTTCTTCTTTAAAATAGAGGCCGTCACTGCTGAAACTTGGCTTGCTGTTGTTGATAACATATTTATTATCAATAATATGCATGTTGCAGGCAGGTGGGCAGTGGCTGTCATGCATAGGCATTCTAAAATGGAAACGGTACTACTGCAGAAAGCTTGAACGTTTCTTTCCTAGGTAAAGGTAAAGTTTCTGGTTGACCTATGACCTTTTTACTAACAGCTTTAACGTTTGATGTCCTTTCCCTTTTGTATCGTTTGTGTTATCTTATGGAGTAGTTTTCTTCATTTTACTTTGTTAGCTAACTAAGAATGGAAGAAGGGTATGCTTACGAATGGTTTGATTAGATACTAAGATTTTTCTTGTTTAGAAAGGGTGAATCCCTGCCTTTGCATCGATTGATGCACACATCCATATATTAGTCATTATTAAAGGATACCAAACAGTGCCAAGCATAGATGTTGATCGAATCAGATTAAAGAAATAAACAAAAATATGAGGCCCTCCACGTTGGACCTGCCTCCTCTTTTTTCGACAAATGAGATTTTATTAGCTCAAACTAGAGCATCAAGTGGATTCAAACACAACGAATATATACCGGGCCTTTGCATAGCTAGGATGCACATAGCCAACACCAACACACGGACATAAAAAATCACATGCGCAACTAGCAAAGTCAAATAAGACCGAAGTTATGCCTTGGTGGAGTAAGAAAAACTCTGAAGCGAAAGAATGACAAACAAAATGTACAACAACAACAACCATATCCGCACCAACCATCTCTTAACACCACCAGTCCAACAAGAAGGATTCCGCAACAACAACGCCTTTAGTAAGGAAACAAAGCTCAAGAGTCGTCATCACCGGAACCAACCACTGAAGGTCAAATCATGGTTTTTGCACCTTAAAAAACAAGTCCAAGCAAAGCCTTCGACAAGGTAACGACATAAGAAACAACCATTTCTGGATATAACTAATAAGGGACAGACCTTGGGTTTTCACCCCTGGAGCTTGAGACTGGTGCTTGAAAAGCACCACCAAACTGAAATCATGTTGTGATGTCGGGTGGCCACCACTTTTTGCGATCAGAGCAGCTACATACATAGCATGGTCTTGACACAATCCCAACAGTTACATGCAAGTGAAGACCATACTCGCACAACCAAACAAATCAAGCCACAACAAGGGCTGGTCGCCACCAATACCTTCGAATAGCAAAGGTCAACACCATACTTTGCAATGGAGATAGATGGAGTCGGAGGAAGGACCATCTCGGAATGCTCTGACAGCCTCGCACCATCCTCGTGCTCCACTGTCCTCGTCTGTGGCAGCAGAAATCACCTCTAGCCCTATCCTACCTCAACCTATATTCTCACTCCCTAAATACCGACATCCTTGCCCTTGACAACTGCATGATGGAATCCACTTGAACCTGCATGGTGACGTGCAAGCTCGACGATTGCTCCATGTTGTTGTAGGACCTTCAGCTGCATGATGAGTGAGATCACTTGTACCTCACTCATGGCAAGAGGTTCTCCTTCAAGATGTCATATGCTCTTTATCATGTATGAAGGCCAAGAAAACAACCATGCCAACCTCGTCTAGGACCCAAAAAAATTGTAACTTTGGTTGGCTTCTTTTTTTAGGGCGACTAAACACCAATACCAACATGTTCCACAAGCAAATCTCCAATCGTCATTATTTGTTCTCACTACCTCAACCACCCCGAAGACACTAATCATACCTTCATCAACTGCGACAAGGCTACGACAACTTGGTCTTACCTCGGCGTAACTCCCTCCATGCGCTTTAAGAACCTTTGGAGTTGCCACAATCCTGCCGACCACGATATGTTGATCTGGCCTAAGGTGTTACCCTCCGTCCTGTGGAGGATCCGAGTCTATCACCATTAGAAATATCTGTACTGATTGTGATTTATGGACATATCGGTTTAAAGAATTCCCCTGATAAGGTCTACCTTACTACTATTACACAGAGAAATACTATAGACCCTTCATCATCGACCGTCCTATGATGAGGCATTAGTGATTGTTAGAGCATATTTCTCCATGCATGGTTTTGGTAATTAATGACAATACCTATGGACTAATGGTTGCCTTGATTTATATTCGAAGGTTTTGTCCATGGGCACTTCTTGAAGTCCATCTGTTGGTTTCAAGGAGTTTATATGGTGACCAAGGTGGAATTCAAGGTTCTTATCCAAAGATTGGTCATAGAGAAGATAAGATACAAGGTTGATCAAGACTAAATCAAAGAGTGAATCAAGTTGATCAACACACAAAGCATACAATATGTGCCGAGAGGGATCAAGTGATCCCATGGTATGGTAAGTATTATCCATTACGCTTTGTGTACTAACCCATGGTCTACGTGAGGGTTCTATGTGGGGTTAGGTATGTTTCCATGGGCCTGCGTCAAGAGAAAGATCTCATATGACACATGGAGGATGACATCAAGTGGTGATCATAATCAAGATTGTGGTGTGCAAGTTCAATTGGAGGATCACGAAAATAGCATGCTTGAAGCTTGCCTTCCATTGTGGTGGCAATGGACTTGTGAAGATGTGCTGAAGAGTGGCTCACCCATAGTGGAGTATTGGGAGCAATCTACTAGTCTCCATCGAGCCGGCGCAATCAAGAAAGGTGGTCCATCTTGAGGAGGACAACATTGTCATCATCTATCTCAAGTGGACTATACGCAAGGCAAAGGTTTGCCCTTGATAGGTTTTCTATTTTACCAGTCTCATAGTGTTAGTTGGTAGACGGGATATAGGATCGATTGTCGTACTATCAAGGGGGATCTCAAGTGAGTAGCTTGATTGTATCGTTGGTTAAGAGCTCAAACCATTGCATTCTTGGCATCATCATATTTCTTGGTTCTTGGTTGGCTTTTCTCTATGTGGGTTCTTGAGCTTATGGTCATCTTCATGACAAGCTCGAGTTCATAAAAAACGGAGTCCATATGCATATTCTATGATGTTTTCGATGTTGGAGTTTTTGTCGGTTCTTCATTCATAGAGGTTTCACATTTCTATATCATTGGCATTGTCGCTGTTTGGATAGTACTCGTCGTGTGCTATCCAACAAGCTTGAGTTTGCTCAATTCGGAGCTCGTATGCAAAATATATGTCAATTTATTTTCTCAGGACAGCTTTCACTCCTCACGCGATAGTACTACTCGGTACCACGGTAGTACTGATTAGGCGGTACTTCCGCTATGTACTATCGTGACTACTACCGCTTATTTTGTGGTTCTGTTGGTATGCTCTTCACTCACGGCAGTAGCACGGTAGTAGGGTGGTAGTACCGCTCTCTAGTATCGTTGCTACTACCACTTATTTTGTGGCTCTCGTATCTTATTCTTCTTAGCCGTAGTAGGGCGATGGGAGGGAACGGTACTACCGCCCTGCTACCATGCCACTACCGCTGTTACCTTGGTACTGCATCCCCAGCGATAGTACCGCTGGGTCAGCGGTAATACCGCTTCGGCGGCACTACCGCCTCGAGGTTTCTGCCGTTTGCATGCTTTTTCCTGGAACTAAGGTAGTACCGTTCAGCCGAGCGGTAGTACCGCTTGTGCACGACCTGTGCACATAACGATTGGATTTGGGGAGGCCTATAAAAGGGGGTCTTCTTCCCCATTGCTCCCTAACTCTTGAGCTTGTGTTCTTCCCCCATTGTTGACCTTATTTGAGCTTGCTAACTCTCAATCCCTCCAATCATTCTTGCTAGTTCTCAAGGGAAAAGAGATAGGAGATCTAGATCCACATTTCCACCAATCACTTTCTCCTTTATGTGAGGGAACCCCTTGGTTCTAGATATTGGACTTCTTTTGTGAGCACTTGTTCTTCCTCTCCTATTCCTCCATTGCTTTTGTTGTTGTGGAGGGATTTGAGTGTGAGGTACTTGACCACTTCGCGTGTTCTTGCCATTGCATTAGTTGCATCGGCTTGAGTTCTCCACGGTGATACGTGGAAGTGAAGTTTGAGAAGCTTATTACTCTTGGGTGCTTGGTACCCTAGAGCTTGTTCATCTTGGGTGCTTTCACATCCTAGATTCTTGGTGGTGACTCGGAGCTCACTCATTGTGGTGTAAAGCTCCGCTCAAGTGTAGGGGTGTCCAATTAGGTTGTGGATATTGCCCCGAGCATTTCAGGTTAACTCGGATCCACAATCCATTGTGGTGAAGCTTCGTGGTGTTGTTGGGGGGCTCCAATTAAGTTGTGGAGTTTGCCCCAACCTTGTTTGTACGGGTTTGGTGACCGCCCTCAAGGGTCCCTTAGTGGAATCATGATATCTTGCATCGTGCGAGAGCATGAGGAGATTACGGTGGCCCTAGTGGCTTCTTAGGGAGCATTGTGCCACCACACCGCACCAAACGGAGAATAGCATCCGCAAAGGTGTGAACTTAGGGATACATCGTCGTCTCCGCATGCCTCGGTTATCTCTTACCCGAGCCCTTTACTTATGCACTTTACTTTATGATAGCCATATTGTTTCTTGTTATATATCTTGCTATCACTTACTTCTTCATCTTGCTTAGCATAAGTTGTTGGTGCACATAGGTGAGCCTAGTTGTTTTAGGTTTTGTGCTTAACTAGTTAAACATTAGTTTTATTCCGCATTTGTTCAAGCCTAAACCATAGTTATTTCAAAGCGCCTATTCACCTCTCTAGGCGACATCCACGTCCTTTCAATGATGAAGGTCATTATCTACGGGCCAGAAAATGCGTGTTCGTGATGAAGCTTTCATGGCAAGGCTGGGTAGAGTTAGTGATAACTAGTTTGCATGAGTTCTCGGATCATGGTGATAATTGTAATGCGGCCCTTTATATTCGAATCCTTCCTACCACTCCCTCCATCCTCCACTTCGAACCATATGGTTTTCGCCACCGAGCCTAACGATTAGTGTTGAAAGATTAAAACGCAAGTGAAAGGATCGATATGGTTGACTAGAGGGGGGGGGTGAATAGGCAACGACCACTTTTTAATTAATCTTAGCAAGTTAGGGTAAGCAACATACGGGTTCACTAAAATAGCAACAATGAGGTGAACCTATATGAAGCTAACAACAAGAACAACTAAGACAAGTAAGAGATAGACAACAACATAAGCATACACGAAGTAAAGGTTAGAGATAACCACAAGTGGAACCAGTGAAGACGACGATGTGTTACCGAAGTTCCTTCCCTTTGACAGGAAGTACGTCTCCGTTGGAGCGGTGTGGAGGCACAATGCTCCCCAATAAGCCACTAGGGCCACCGTATTCTCCTCACGCCCTCACACGATGCAAGGTACCATGATTCCACTATAGGTGCCCTTGAAGGCGGCGACCGAACCTTTACAAACAAGGTTGGGGCAAACTCCACACAAAGCTTGGAGGCTCCCAACAAGACCACGAAGCTTCACCACAATGGAATGTGGCTCCGAGGTGACCTCAACCGTCTAGGATGCTCAAACACCCAAGAGTAACAAGATCCACAAGGGATTGGTGGGGGAATCAACTTTTCTCTTGGTGGAAGTGTAGATCTAGGCCTTCTCAACCAATCCCTAAAGAATCAACAAGTTTGATTGGCTAGGGAGAGAGATCGGGCACTTTTGAGCTTAGGGAGCAACAATGGAGCTTGGGAGGGTCAAAGGTAGGGTTCCACAGCAAGAAGAACCCCTTATATAGTGGGGGGGGGAATCCAATCGTTTTCCCACTCACAACCCGAGCCTAGCGGTACTACCGCTGGCTGCAGCGGTACTACCGCTAGCACTCCAGCGCTACTAGCGCTGGCTGCAGCGGTACTACCGGTGGCACTCCAGCGGTACTACCGCTGGCACCAGCGGTACTACCGATGGGCCCATGGTAGTGCATAAGCACTACCGGGCCAACCACCGCCAAGAAAGTCTTTGCAAAAAGGTCCATCGAAGTACAGCCACTAGGAAGGCGGTACTAAGCTCCTGGAGCGGTACTACCGCTGACCAGGGGCGGTACTACCGCCAGCACAACGGTACTACGCCAGCACTAGCGGTACTACCGCTAGGGTTAGCGGTACTACCGCTAGGCCCAGCGGTACTACCGCTGAGGGACCATTTGCTTAGACGAGATAAAAACAGAGGCGAGAGCCACTCGAAAGTTGCAGGTAAGGGGAAATGAGATAAAGTGTGTGCGTGCAAAGTTGATTCCACCCAAACCTTTCCACTACGGGTCCCCTCTTAATAGTACGACGTTCCTATGACTCAAAGAAGGAGAATCGTAGAGTACACCGTGCTTCTGTTCCATGGAAAGAGGGGGCGAGTCGTCATGTGTCGTTGACATGTGTTATCTGAAATCTTAACACACACGATTAGTCCTTTGCGGTACTCTCATCAATCACCAAAATTACTTAGGCATAAACTATGCCCTAACAATCTCCCCCTTTTTGGTGGATTGATGACAATACCGGATTTGCACAGTGAATAGCATGTGAACATAAAGATAGTGGTATATAAAAATAAGGAGCATATGACTCACATCATATGATAGAAATAAATCTCACACTAGTTCAAGTCTCACATCACACAAAGCAAAGATAGCAAATAAAAGCAAACCAAGTTCAAAGCAAACACGATAAGATAAGCAAAGCTCAAATCTCAAATCCAGCTCCTAGACTCTATCCCCCTTTGGCACAAGACACCAAAAAGGGGCACACCTAATGACACAGGTGGTCACTCCTCATCCTCATCAGCCCCAGACTCGTCCGTGGCATCCGGATCGTCCTTCTCCTCCTCATTGTCCTCCTCAGACGCCTCCTCCTCTGCATCAGACCACTGATAACCTTGAGCCCGCATCCAAGCAGACTCTGGAGTGATGTCGTCCTCTGAGCCGCTGGAGATCTCAACATCAAGTGTCCTCAGGACACACTGGTGCCTCTGACGGTTCTCCTTCTGGGCCACATGAGTCTGATACTATCCCTTGGCCTGCATACAGAAGATAGTCTTCATTTTATCCTTCAGTTTCACTGCCCAAGATGGCATAGCAGAAGAGTGGGACTGAGAAGCGGTGCCTCTTTCAGCAGCAGTCTCTGTGTCAGTGTCCATGTGCTGAGACGAAGTTGATGGGTTGGCCCATTTTTCCTTGATGCGGAGCCTGATAGGATCGTGCACAAAGTAATCAGCCTGAAGGTGGAACTCCTCAATCAAATAGGTGTCGTGCCACCTCTGGCGAATATAGGCAAACAAGTAGGGCCCGTAGATGGGAACCTTGCGGTTCATGATGCAGTTCCAGAGCTCATTGAACATCACGTCGGAAATATCGAGAGGGGCAGACTCCTTAGTCATAGCCTCCTCACAAAGCAGAAGCATCTCAGCTAGATAACCATGCACCTCGTCAAAGTTGGCAATGCGAGGAAAGAGAGTGTTGCGGAAGATCCGATGTATGATATCCAGATGCTTGGGGAGCACACCTTTCTTCACATAAAGTTGCTGCAGCCTGTCCTTGGCGGGGGCCCTATCAGTTGAAACTGGAGCATGAGGACGCGACCCAAGAGGATTGTCAGCTCCCTGAAAGTCGACCTTGAGAAGCTTCATGAATTCTGACCAGGAACCTGTCATCTTCTGAGTACCAGTCATCCAAGTCATGGTGCGCTCTTCATCAGGCGAGAAGTGAACAGTGACATAGAATTGGGCGACAACATGTGGATCAAAGTCGCGTTTGAAGGTAATGATCTCCTTAAGGCCAAGCTTGTCAATCAAAGAGAGAGCCTCACCAAAGTAATCCTGGTTCCGCTGAAGGTGAGCCAAGTCAATCCACTGAACTGGAACAAACATCTTCTTGAAGTTCTTGATGATGTCGCGATAGATCCTGCAGTGATCCCGTGACCAAACATGCTCGATGTCCTTGATCTGAGCCTTCTCTTCTAGGTAGTGATTTTTGGTGCGGAACCGCAGAAAATCCTTAGGGGGCATAGTGCGAACGTTGACCCCCTTGTCCTTGTGAGCTGTCTTCTTGAAATACTTCTTTTTGGGTGGCAGACCGGAAGTGGCGGAGCCCTTTGGAGCCTCTTGATTGCTATACTGTTTCGACTGGGTGTCCCGTGGGGGATTCGAGCGGCGAGCACCACCTGTGACACACAAGACACACACCGAAAAAGAGCGACAGAAGGAGTCAAGGCAATGAACAAAAAGAGGCATAAAAGTAAACTCACATTGCCAAGAGAATGAAAAAAAGAAAAATATCCTCCTGACGGTAGTACCGCTACCCCTGGCGGTAGTACCGCTGGGGTCCTAGCGGTAGTACTGCTACCCCTGGCGGTAGTACCACTAGGGGGTTGACTTTCAGATCTGAATAACAAAAAGACTCATAGGAACGACTAGATTGGATTTACGAGGGCCATGGGTACTGCATATAGTCCCTACAAAAACCACCATAGCCCTAAACACATGAGAATCTCAAGAATCATCTAGATAAAGACATGCCTAGTCAAGAGGATTCAAGTTTTAAATCTAATCCAAAATAAGAGAAGAAGTGCTTGATCTAAAACATGAAGAACCTAGAGCATGGCAATATAAACGCAGTGAATCATAGGACCTACACTCCCCTAGAATATCTCCTTCGTTCCATCCAAGAACAAAGCACAACCATAGCCATGGATCCAAATCACCAATGCTCCTAACCCTAGAACAAGAAAACACCAACCAAGAGAATAAAGGGAGGAGCTTTACCGGAGTCCATGGCACTTGGTGGAGGAAGGAGAAGTGGAGCAAACCCTCCAACTCAACGGAGAGAAGGGGCTCCACAGATAGAGATCCAAATAGGGGGAGTTCGGGGTTGGGGAGGGAAGAGCCACGAGGAAGAAGAAAGAGGGCAGGAAAAAACGGGCTCCCCCTCCTTTATATAGTCCAAGGGGTACGGGCTAGCGGTAGTACCGCTGGGGTCCTGGCAGTAGTACCGCTACCCCTGGCGGTAGTACCGCTGCCTGCAGCGGTAGTACCGCTGGGGTCCTGGCGGTAGTATTGCTCCCCCTGGCGGTAGTACCGCTCCCCCTTGAGACAACCCTAAAAGTCCTAGTCAGGTCGTGGTAGATTGGGGTCCTGGCGGTAGTACCGCTATCCCGAGCGGTAGTACCGCTAGGGTCCTGGCGGTAGTACCGCTACCCCTGGCGGTAGTACCGCTGGGGTCCTCGCGGTAGTACCGCTACCCCTGGCGGTAGTACCGCTGCAAATGGCACAACCAGACATAGGAGATGAGAAAGACGTGGGAAAACGACAAGTCAGTGTAATAAGAAGATAGCATCAGCAAGATATACTGACTCGTCACTTTGTATCATTTCTTCCATATGAGAGAAAGGTGGGGGCGGTGGCCGAGGCCACCTATGTTTGAGACAAAGGTATGACACCGCGAAGAATTATCCTTGGGTTCATGACCAACACTCGTCTTTGAAGCACAAGTGCCATTTGGTAATGGCTAAAGTGAAAGACTAGATTAGTTTATGCATAATGGGGGAAGGAAGAGTTCATTGAGAGAACAACACTCCCCCTATGTCCATGCCTACATCTAGAACAAGATCGAATGCATAGTGAGGTGCACAGTGCCTAGCTTCAATCCACATTACTTGAATCAATGATATTTAGCTCATGCCTTAACTCCCGGAACCTTGCTTCATCTAGGGGCTTAGTGAAAATATCTGCAAGTTGCTCTTCAGTGTGGATGAAGTGAACCTCAATATCACCAAGCTTGATATGTTCACGAATGAAGTGATGGCGAATATCAATATGCTTGGTCTTGCTATGTTGCACTGGGTTGAGGGAAATCTTGATAGCACTTTGATTGTCACATAGAAGAGGCACTTTGTCACAAGTGACACCGTAATCCTTTAAAGTTTGCCTCATCCATAGCAATTGTGCACAACAACTTGCAGCTGCCACATACTCAGCTTCGATGGATGATAGTGAGACACAATTATGATTCTTTGAAGACCAACTTACCAGTGAGCGACCAAGGAATTGACATCCTCCAGAAGTTGACTTCCTCTCCACACAATCTCCTGCCCAATCTGAGTCAGAATAGCCAACTAGGTTGAAGTTCGCTCCTTTGGGATACCATAGACCAAAGTTTGGGGTATGAGCCAAATATCGAAAGATTCGCTTAACAGCCATATAATGACTTTCTTTTGGTGCGGATTGAAACCGTGCACATATCCCTACACTCAACATAATATCTGGCCTAGATGCACAAAGGTAAAGGAGGGATCTAATCATGGAGCGATATACCTTTTGATCCACTGCTTTACCATTGGGATCATTGTCAAGCTTGCATCTTGTTGGCATGGGGAACTTGACCGGCTTGACATCTTCAAGCTCGAACCGTTTGAGCATGTCTTGAGTGTACTTGGCTTGTTTGATGAAAGTCCCTTCTAGGCCTTGTTTAATCTCGAATCCGAGGAAGAACTTCAACTGTCCCATCATGGACATCTCAAATTTCTCGGTCATTAGTGCAACAAATTCTTCATTGAAGGAAATGTTAGAAGAACCAAAAATAATATCATCAACATATAGTTGGCATATGAACAAATCCCCTTTAACCCTCTTAGTAAAAAGAGTGGGATCTATCTTCCCAATTTCAAACCCACGATCTTGTAACAACTCAGTAAGATACTCATACCATGCACGTGGGGCTTGTTTAAGGCCATAGAGTGCCTTATTAAGTTTGTACACATGATTGGGGAGCTTGGGATGTTTGAATCCTGAGGGTTGTTTGACATAGACCAACTCATTTAAAGGACCATTAAGAAAGGCACTTTTCACATCCATTTGATGTAATTTGAAATTATGATGAGAAGCAAATGCAAGAAACATGCGAATAGATTCTACACGAGCAACAGGGGCAAAGGTTTCACCATAGTCGATACCCTCGACTTGGGAGTAGCCTTGAGCCACCAATCTTGCCTTGTTTCAAATCACAATCCCATTGGCATCTTGCTTGTTTTTGAAAATCCATTTGGTCCCGATGACATTATGTTCTCTTTGGTCTTGGCACTAAATCCCAGACTTGGTTACACTTGAAGTTGTTAAGTTCTTCATGCATGGCCATAAGCCAATCCTCATCATCGACTGCTTCATGTACCCATTGAGGTTCACAATACGAAACAAACGCGTGATGCTCACAATAATTCCAAATCTGTTGACGGGTGGATACTCCCTTTTTTAAACTGCCAAGTACATTCTTCATAAGATGTGACTTGACTCTCAGCTTGTTCGCAATCTTGGCTGCTCGACGCTCCAATAGTTCTTCATTGGATAACTGGGGAGCATCGACTTGTTTACTTTGCTTGCCCTTGCGTCTTGAACCTCCCTTGGCACCGGCTGTTGGTGCTGCAGAAGGGAATTGCGAGACAGTATCCTGATCATCTTGACTTTTGACTTGAGCAGGTTCGCTTGTTTGTCCTTGTACTTGTGGTTGCTCTTGATCTTGATCATGTGCTTCTACTTGGTCTGGATCTTGTGGTTGCACTTGATCTTGATCATGAGCAGGTTTGGAACCTTGGGGTAAGGGCTTGAATATCATGTAACACATCACCATTGTTGGGCAATTGATCTTGACCTTGAGCTTGTTCATCTTGTTGAGAGTCTTCTCTTTGTTCATCGGAAGCGTGTGGGGCTTGTGGGGTGATGGCTCCACTTGTGTAGAGCATTGTCCTTCTCCTTCGGCCACAAGGGGTTCCTCAATGGGGAGTATTTGACCAATCCCCATTCTTCTTATGGCTTGGGGAGGAATTTCATCACCTACATCACAAAGACCACTTTGCTCCACTTGGGAGCCATTATTTTCATCAAACTCCACGTTACACGTCTCCTCAATGAGTCCGGTGCACTTGTTGAGGACACAGTAAGCATGAGAGTTTGTAGCATAACCAACAAAGATGCCCTCATGTGCTCGAGAATCAAATTTAGCTAAACGTGCACCTTTCTTGAGAATGAAAAACTTACAACCGAATACCCGGAAGTACTTGAGATTGGGTTTGTTTCCAGTGAGAATCTCATATGGAGTCTTGTTCAAGCCTTTGCGTGTATAGAGCCGATTGGACGCATGACATGCTGTGTTGATGGCCTCAACCCAAAAGTTATATGGAGATTTGAATTCCGTCATCATTGTTCTTGCAGCATCCATCAAGGTCCGGTTCTTCCTTTCTGCCACGCCATTTTGTTGAGGGGTATATGGTGCTGAATATTGATGTTTTATTCCCTCATCACCTAGAAACTCATCCAAGGTGTAGTTCTTTAACTCGGTGCCGTTGTCGCTTCTAATCATCAAGATCTTTGCTTCATGTTGACGTTGAGCTTCATTAGCAAAGTTGATGACAGTTTGTTGAGTCTCACTCTTCCTTTTGAAGAAATATACCCAGGTGTATCTCGAGTAGTCATCAACAATCACCAAGCAGTACTTTCTGCCTCCAAGACTATCAAAAGATGGAGGACCGAAAAGATCCATATGGAGGAGCTCCAATGGCCTCTTAGTGTAAATGAGAGTCGTTGGACAATGAGCAGTTTCATGAATCTTTCCTTCAATGCAGGCACTACAAGCACGATCTCTAGCAAAACTCACATTTGTTAGTCCACGAATATGGTCCCCTTTGAGAAGACTTTGCAAAGATCTCATATTGACATGAGCTAGTCGGCGATGCCAAAGCCAGCCCACATCAACTTTAGCCATTAAACACGTCGCAGTCTTAGTGGGTCGCTTTGAGAAGTTCACCACATAAAGACCATTTTTGACATGTCCAACATAGGCTACTTTAAGAGTCTTGCTCCACAGGAGGACCACAGTATCAAGATTAAAGAAAGTGGAAAAACCCATAATTGCAAGTTGACGAACCGAAAGTAAATTGTAGGCAAGAGACTCAACAAGCATGGCCTTCTCAATAGATAACTCTTGAGAGATGACCACCTTACCAAATCCCAATACCTTTGACGAGGATGCATCGGCGAATTGGACATGAGTGGGCATAGATGGAGAAGGATGCACATCCACCACTAAGTCCTTGCTTCCGGTCATATGATTTGTTGCTCCACTATCGAGCAACCATGACAGCCCACCGGAAGCAAACTCCTGCAATAGATCAAGGCTTGGTTTTAGGTACCCATTTTTAATGGGTCCTTTGATGTTAGAGACAAGGGTCTTAGGAACCCAGATAGCCCATTCAATGGACTCATAGAAAGAACCAACAAATCTAGCATAAACATGCCCATCACTAGCACGACATAAGACATAGGAAGGATTGAGTTTGCCGGCTGTGTTAGTAGGAATGGTTTTGTCCTTCTTGACGTTACCATCGTCCACCTTGTTCCTGTTCACCTCCTGAGTCCCTTCGCCCTCTTTGACAAAGATGTCCATGAGGGTAGGGGGTCGTTTGTTCCTGTTCCTCCTTTTTCCTTTTGACTCTGAGGTAAGTCCAAGTCCCTCCTTTCCTACAACACCCTTTTGATTGCTCAAGAGGTCGTTCAGGCTCTTCTCACCTTGTATGCATGCCACAAGGCCCTTCTCAAGTTTCTCCTTTAACTTGGCATTTTCCTCCACAAGATGTACATGCTCACAACAAGGATTAGTTGTACAAGCATTATCAATTAACACAAAGGGAGGACAATTAGAGATCTCCTTGGTAAGCTTTGCTTGGAGTTGATCATGAGACTCTTTCAAAGAGAAATGAACACCTTTCAAGACCTTGTGAGCCTTGTCAAGTGTGTCAAACTCCACTTTGAGTCTGTCATGGCCAACCCCAAGAGAATACTTCTCAGACTTAAGCATACGAGTAAGAACAATATCATGATCTAGTTTCTTTTGCATTTTAGCGCAGTCATCATTGTATGACTCCTCAAGAGCCAAACGAAGAGTGCGCTCCTTTTCTAGAGCAATAGATAATTCAGCAATTTCATCTGCATAGTCACGACTGTGTCCCTGAAGCTCGGAGATGGTCTCCTCATGAGACTCGATGAGGTCATTGGCCTCACCCAGTTGTTCCAAGAGAGCAACAAAGTGCTTCTTGGATTCTCCCTTAATAGTGCACAGAAACTTGTCAAGATCATGCTCATTAAGTTCCCCAACATCACTATCATCAACACAATTTAACAATGAAGGAGCAGTAGCGATGTTGGTCTTAATGATGGGGGTTACCTGATTGATACCTTTTGCCATGAGGCACTTGGCGATATGGTTCTCGTTGGGGGCGTTGAAGAGAGACACCTTCTTGGGCGAGAGGGTGACAATAGCAACAGTTGCCGTTGCCACTGTATCATCATCATCATCATCATCATCGGAAGGGTACTCTTCAAGGGCCACCATGCCCTTTGGGTGAGGTTTCTTCACAAAGTTGTTCTTGATTGGGAATGACTTGGTTTTGTCTTTGCGAATGAGCTTGCCCCTGTTGTCTTCCCTTTTCTCATAGGGACATTCGGCAAAGAAGTGACTCACGTTGCCACAGTTGTAGCATGTCCTCACTCGTTGCTTGGGTTTGAACCCACTAGAGTTGTTCCTGGTGAAGGTGGGTCTTGAGTTCCTCTTGTTGCCCCAGAATTGCCTTGATGCAAGAGCCATGTGCTCATGATAAGCATACTTCATGTCTTCAGGGCAACTCTCCTCTTCCTCATCCTCTTCTTCTTCTTCTTCAAAAGTTGCTTTTGCCTTTAACGCAAGGTTGGGTGAAGCTGGCTTTGAGCGAACACGAGCAAGTGCATTGTCAGCTGTCTTGTTCATGATTGACGTTGCAATGAATTCATCCAACACCTCACTGGAAGACAAGGAGTGGAAGTCTGGTCGCTGACGAATGACAGATGACATGGCTTTATTGAAAGGCATGATGGCTTTGAGAAACTTGCGCTTGACCCATGTATCATCCACATCCTTGCTGCCATGGTCCTTGAGTGCTGCAGCAATAGCAGTCACCCTCCGATAGAGATCACGACGGTCCTCTTCTTCCTTCATTACAAACTCATCGGCCTTATTGAGTACCACTTCATAGTTGGACCGTCGAATGCTTGAGCTTCCGTTGTACAACACCATAATGTGCTCCCAACAGTCCTTGGCCAAAGTGAAGGGACGCAAGTGAGGAAGATCTTCAGGTGGCACTGCGGACTGGAGAATAAACAAAGCAGAGTGATTATATTGATTGTCCGCATCTTCTCTTGGAGTGAGGTTGCTTGGATCATGGGGATAATATCCTTGCTCGATGATTCTCCACAAATTTGTTGAGCTATGATTCAAATGAGACTTAATAGAAAATATCCAGTTAGCAAAATCACCTTTTACAAGCTTAGGAGGAGGACCAACAGGATTAAGACGCGGTGTGGGAACCGGTCCTCCATAGACTAAGGGTGGAGGAACACATGCATACGTCCCATTCCCATCATTTTCGAGAGGACGGGAAGGTTGCATACCTTTAGCCGTTTCCGTGACGGAATTGGCCTCCGAATCCGTGGTGGTGGGTTTAACCACCAATGCCGGTTCGGGAGAGTTTTTAATTCCCTCAATTAACTCTTTAAGCATGGTCTTGACCTTGTTCGTCATGGACGTCTTGAGTGCGGCCATAGCCGTATTCAAGTCGTCCCTTGTGATCGAAGTCAAGTCCATGCCCTCGGTTTGTGCACGGGGGACTCCCTCATCATTTTCCATACTCTTCGGGTGGTTAAACCCTTAATAAAGAGACGTGGCTCTGATACCAATTGAAAGGATCGATATGGTTGACTAGAGGGGGGGGGGTGAATAGGCAACGATCACTTTTTAATTAATCTTAGCAAGTTAGGGTAAGCAACATACGGGTTCACTAAAATAGCAACAATAAGGTGGACCTATATGAAGCTAACAACAAGAACAACTAAGACAAGTAAGAGATAGACAACAACATAAGCATACACGAAGTAAAGGTTAGAGATAACCACAAGTGGAACCAATGAAGACGAGGATGTGTTGCCGAAGTTCCTTCCCTTTGACAGGAAGTACGTCTCCGTTGGAGCGGTGTGGAGGTACAATGCTCCCCAATAAGCCACTAGGGCCACCGTATTCTCCTCATGCCCTCACACGATGCAAGGTATCGATATTCCACTATAGGTGCCCTTGAAGGCGGCGACCGTACTTTTACAAACAAGGTTGGGGCAAACTCTACACAAAGCTTGGAGGCTCCCAACTGAAAAGGATCGAGATGGACCTAGAGGGGGGGGTGAATAGGTACAAATCCAAATTTTAATAATTACTTAGCAATTTTAGGCAAAAGTGCGGAATATGAGTGTGGGCCTAATAATTGCTACGACAAGGAGTAAGCTATTTAGAGTGAAGTAAGACAAGCGGTAAACAATAAGCAAATACAAGTACCTAATAAGGATTAACACAAGTAGAGAGTTAGGGTTAGGAATAACCGAAACTCCAAGAGAGACAAGGATGTATCCCGATGTTCACTTCCTTGGACGGAAGCTACGTCACTGTTAGAGGGGCGGATGTTACCACGAAGGCACACCAACGCCACGAAGGCTCACCCTATTCTCCCTTTGAGATAACTCCACAAAGGCGTTTCTCAACCACTAGTGGTAAGCCTTGAGGTGGCTTCCAAACCTTCACAAACTTTCCGGGGGAAATCACAATGGTTTGATTCCTCTTCGAAGACTCCTACCGCCTAGGAGTCTCCAACCTCCAAGAGTAACAAGATCACGGGGATTGCTCAAAACTTGCTCAAATCACAAATCACTTTGGTGGGAAGGAGGAGAGGGAGACGATCTATCTTTTGATTGGAACAACACTCAAAGGGACTCACAAATGCTCTTGGGATCTAGGATTTGGTGTAGACAAGAGTGAGTGAGAGGAAAGGTGTTCTTGGATGTATTCTAGCTGTGTTGAACACTATTTCACGAGGTGGGAGAAGAGTATATATAGTGGGGAGTGAAAAACAGCCGTTGGGGACACTTTAAGTCACACAGGGTCCGGACGTCCGACAGTTGTCGGAAGTCCGGAGGTCCGCGAGGGGTCGGACGTCCGACAGGGGTCGGTCGTCCGAGGCCTGTAGATATGACTGAAAATACTGTGAATTGAACAGCGACCGGACGTCCGGAGAGGACCGGGAATCTGAGTTATAGAGCTCATGTTCTACTGGTGCAGGGCTCCGGATTTCCGGGGCTGGTCGGACGTCCGACCCTCGGATGTCCGGAGGGAGCCAGATTTCCGAGTTATATGACTCACAAACTTCTGGTGAAGGGCTACGGATTTCCGAAGCCTGCCGGTCGTCCGGCCCTCGGATGTCCGGAGGGAGCCGGATTTCCGAGTTATATGACTCACAAACTTCTGGTGAAGGGCTACGGATTTCCGAAGCCTGCCGGACGTCCGGCCCTCGGACGTCCGGAGGGAGCCGGATGTCCGAGGCAATAGACCTGTTTTGAGATAAGAACAGAGTGGAGAATATGTGGTATTGGATATGACAGTGAAGATGAGGTACGAGCAAGTTCATCGCAAAACCTGTGATCCCCTCTTAATAGTGCGGGATCCCTATACTCAATATCAGTAAACTCAAAAGAATAGTCTACATCATCTTTTCTTAATCCCGAGCCTTCTCGAAATATAAATCCCAATCTTCTTAGACAACCTTTGGCACATAATTCTCAATCTACTAAAGTACTTGCCATCCTGAGATACACTCAACAAATAGGATTAGTTACCTATGTATGTGTTGTCATTAACACCAAAAGTCGATTAGGGGCATAGCATGCACTTTCAATCTCCCCCTTTTTGGTAGTTGATGACAACATATACATAGGTCTCAAAAAGATTTAACATATATTATTGTCTAGGAGATATTTAGTACGGAGCTCCCCCTTAGTATATGCATGATAAAATATCGAAGCTCCAATGGATCAACATGTAAAGATAATAGATCATCATAGAAGTAGTGGAGCAAAACATAATAGTCTATGATGATATCATAGCAATCCATAGCAATCCATAGCAATCCATAGCAAATCACAATCATTCATAAGTAGCCATACATGAGTTTATCCATTACATTAAATCTCCAAAGACTAAAAACTACAATACATTACTCCCCCTTTGGCACCAAGTACCAAAAAGGGAGACACCAACAGCACCAACCACGCTCAGAGCTCATCAGCATCATCAGGCAAGCCACTGCCACCAGCCTCGTCAAAGAAATCAGCCCACTCAGGACCAGATGGGAAGCCAAAATCAGTAGGAGGAGCAGCAGGAGGGGCCTCATCATCACTCACATCAAGAGCGCCCGAGGCTCTCAGACGAGCCTTGAGGGCATTCTGGGAGGAGACTAAGCGAGAAACCACATCATGGGTTTGACCACACTGGAAAGAGATGGCCTTCATCAAAGCAGAATGTGCCTTGCCAAGGAATTTGGCAATGCGACCGAGAGGAGCGGAGCTAGATGAGGGGGTGGCGGACCGGGCAACAGTGCGACGAGTGGATGTGGAGGAGGAGGGGGTTTTCTTGGGAGCATAGTTATCCGCCATGTGAGCGGGAATGACCCACTTGCGATGTGTGTGAGTGACAACCACAGAGAAATCAGCAACATGGTTAATAAGAGCCTGGATGAAGGGGGCATGAGGAAAGGCTCGCTTGTACTGAAAGCTAGCAAGACGAATCTCATGCCACAGAAAATGAGGCACATTAATTTTGCCCTTGGGGTGCTCGAACAAGTGAGACATGATGTCAATACAATAGCCACTGCAAGAACCCTTATCACCCATCTTGGGATAGATGGTGCGGATGAGACACTGAAAAATGATGAAATAAGGTGAGCGCCAGATGGATACCTGGTTAAGGTCCTTCATGCGCTCATCCGCATCAAGCTCACTTAGTGGTTTGAGAAGATACCCACACGCCTCAATGGACTTATGCACATGGTTAGGATCATCCCTATGTATTTTGAAGCCGGAGTTGGGGAAACCAAGTGCGACAACAAATGTATCATAAGTAGCTGTGAAGCGAACGTCGGAGGTGATCCAGCTGACAGTGTGGTTTCGACCAAAGTAGCATGTGGCATAGAACTGGTGAATGGCAGCAGCATTAAAGTCGCGATGAAAGGAAAACGGGGCGGCAAGCCCCGATGCCTCAATAAGCTCAATGGCACCCGGATATTTCACCGGGTGCGTGCGAATATGCTCAACATCAATATAGAGATGAACAGATAAACCCTTAGGAACTATGACTGTGGTAAAAATGTCCGCCTGGACGTGTGTGCGGAAACGTGAGTCCGTAGAGTCACGTACGACAGCGTATGGATCAAGGTCGCGGCGGAAAGTGACGTATGAAGCCGCGCCAAGTGTGGTGAAGTTCGTGATTGCACGACCTAAAGTAGCAGGAGGTTCTAGTGATGTGCGACGAGCTTCACCTGTGGGCTGGGCAGGAGGAGGTGGTGGCATGTAGGACGCCCTGCGAGTCCCGGGCTTGGGCTTGGACCTCCGATCGGCGTGCTGGTCAGCAAAGTCCTCGGCGGCAAGCTCCTCCTCGAAGTCGGGATCATCACCATCAGACGACGAGGGGAGTTGTGGAGACGGAGAACGCCGGGCCGGAGAACGCCGGTCAGTCCGTTTGAAGGGACGACGTGGCCCATCCAAATCCGACCCCGTGCTAGGAGGGGCGCGAGATGATGAGCCAGCCACGGTCTTTCGAGCGGCGTGCTTGGTCTTGTTCATGGAGCACAATATCCTACGCGGATGAAAATCCCAAGTAAGGAACGAGCATGGAGATTCATGGGAGAGAGAGACCAAAACAAACGCGAAAGGAACGGAGGAGCAACCTGTAGACGGATCTCGCGAAGGAAGAGGAGGAAGAAGAGGAGGATCCGTGGAGGAGATCGGCCCGATCTCACGTGTGGCGGCGCAGGCGAAGGCTCCTCGAGCTGGCGGCGGCGGCGGTAGGGAGAAAAGGGGCGCTGAGGGTTAGGGCAAGAGCCCAGCCCCGCGCACAGCTATTTATAGGCCCGAGGCGTCGGACGTCCGACAGGCGTCGGACGTCCGGAGGTGATTGTGGCGTCGGACGACCGACACTGGTCGGACGACCGGAAGGAGATTTCCCGTCGGACGTCCGAGACATGTCGTACGTCTGAGAAAGAGGAGGAGGCAGAGGCTGATGCTGGATTTTGTTTGATGATTAGATGATGACTTGCATGGTTTTTCACAAAAAGTACGAACATATTTGCCTACAAGCATAACATATACTACTTGGAGATAGAGATTGGTTTATGCGTACTTTGTAAGCTTTTAAAAAAACAGAAAATTAAGACTCACTCCCCCTAAATGCATGCCCACATCAAGACACAAACATAATGTGAGTGTGTGTATGTGTGCAAGGTTTCAAGATATGTTGTCAAGCTCCAAGATACCAAGTTCATGCCTAAGTTGACAGAACCTAGCTACGCTAAGTGGCTTGGTGAAAATGTCGGCTAACTGCATGTTGGTACCCACATGGGTAATATCAATGTCACCCTTTTGCACATGGTCTCTCAAGAAATGATACCTAATATCAATATGTTTTGTGCGAGGGTGATCAATGGGGTTCTCGGAGATCTTTATGGCACTTTCATTATCACAGAGAAGAGGAACGTGTCGATACGTGATACCATAATCCTTTAGTGTTTGCCTCATACATAGAAGTTGGGTTGCACAGCTTGTGGCTGCAATATATTCGGCCTCGGCCGTGGAGAGAGAAACACAGTTCTGCTTTTTCGAGGACCAACTTACCAAGGAGCGTCCAAGAAACTTACATGCACCGGAAGTGGATTTCCGTCCCACTTTATCACCGGCCCAATCCGCATCGGAATACCCAATAAGATCAAACTTAGCATCCTTAGGATACCATAAGCCTAACCTTGGGGTGTGAACAAGGTATCTAAGAATATGCTTAACCGTCATGTGATGGCTTTCCCTAGGGGAAGCTTGAAATCTAGCACATATGCCTACACTTAACATGATGTCCGGTCTAGATGCGCAAAGATAAAGTAGCGAACCAATCATGGAACGGTAAGTAGATGGGTCAAAAGGAATACCGTTTGTGTCTTCATTTAGAACTACATCGGTGGCCATGGGTGTCTTCATTGGTTTAGCATTTGTCATATCAAATTTTTCAAGAATGTCCTTGAGGTACTTAGTTTGAGACAAGAAAATCCCTTCTTGAAACTGTTGTATTTGAAAACCAAGAAAGAACTTCAAGTCCGTGTTGAGTGACATCTCAAAGGTCTTGGTCATGGAGGCCGCAAACTTCTTGCATAAATGGATGTTAGGAGAACCAAAAATGATGTCATCTACATAGATTTGGCATAAGATCAAATCACCATTTTCCCTCTTAGTAAAAAGAGTGGGATCAATCACCCCCACCACAAAGCCATCATCGGGTAGGAACTTCTTAAGATGATCGTACCAAGCACGGGGTGCTTGTTTGAGGCCATACAGAGCCTTGTGAAGTTTATATACATGGTCTTTGTGGTGAGGGTCAACAAACCCAGGTGGTTGTGATACATATACCTCTTCTTGTAGAGAACCGTTAAGAAAAGCACTTTTCACATCCATTTGATGCAAAGTAAAACCATTGAAAGCAACATAGGCCAATAGAATGTGAATGGACTCAAGACGAGCAACATGGGCGAAAGTTTCACCAAAGTCCAAACCTTCAACTTGGGAGTACCCCTGTGCTACTAACCTTGCCTTGTTGCGTAGGACAGTCCCATTCTCATCTTCCTTGTTCTTGAAAATCCATTTAGTTCCAATGACATTATGTTCCTCAGTTGGTCGTTCTACCAATGACCATACTTCGTTGCGTGTAAAGCTGTTTAGCTCCTCTTGCATAGCAAGGAGCCAGTCATTGTCGCACAGTGCATCCTGAACCCTGTGTGGCATAGTACTAGAGACAAACGAAAAGTGAGCACAAAAGTTTGTTAATTGTTTACGAGTCACTCTACCTTCCGACACACCGGTGAGGATTTGATCAATATCAACACGACCGGCCACACGTGGCATGATGGAGGTCAAGGTTTCACGAGGTTCGACTTCGTTTCCATCATCAACGTCCTCAACATATGGATCATTTATGTGCGGAGGAAGATATTCCTCTTCGCGTTGCACTTGTTGAGGTTCATCATCAAATATACCCATACTTTGGTCTACCTCTTGAAGATCAACTTGTTCTTGAGTGTGATCAGGGTGGGAGACATGTTCTCCCACTTGATCCTCAACAACTGGCATGATGTGTGTGCTAGTATCTTGTGGAGGTACGGGCAGTGAACTGTCTTGAGGATGAGAAATACTCTCATCATCTTCATCATCATCATGAGGTCTTTGTTCCATGGGAAGAAGTGCACCTACACCCATGTTTAAGATATCTTGTGGGGAGTCTTCTTCACCTGCATCATTTAGATCAACTTGCTCCCCATGGGAGCGGTTAAATTCATCAAACATCACGTCACAGGTTTCTATAACACATCCAGTGGATTTGTTGTAGACTCTGTAGGCGTCAGAGTTTGACCCATAGCCAACAAAAATCCCTTCAGTTGTTTTGGATTGAAATTTTCCTAACCGTTCTCGTTTGTTGAGGATGAAACACTTGCATCCAAACACACGAAAGTACTTAACATTGGGCTTGTTCCCAGTTAGGAGCTCATATGGAGTCTTCTCCAATATTGATCGAAGGAAGAGCTGGTTTGATGCATGACATGCTGTGTTGACGGCCTCAGCCCAAAAACTATGTGATGACTTGTATTCGTCTAACATGGACCTTGCCATTTCCACAAGTGTCCGGTTCTTCCTCTCCGCCACACCATTTTGTTGAGGGGTGTAAGGTGCGGAGTACTGATGTTCAATTCCCTCATCACTAAGAAATTCTTCTAGGGTGTAGTTCTTGAACTCAAAGCCATTATGACTTCTTACTACCTTGATGTCCTTGTCAAACTTCCGCTGGGCTTGTTTGGCAAAATCAATGAAGGTGATCTTCGTCTCGTCCTTGGACTTGAGAAAGAACACCCATGTATATCTTGAGTAATCATCAACAATGACTAAGCCATACTTTTTCCCTCCAAGACTTGCCCATGAAGGAGGCCCAAACAGATCCACATGAAGGTGCTCTAATGGCCTCGAAGTGGATACAATGTTCTTGGGTGGATGTTTTGATTGATGTTGTTTCCCAGCTATGCATGCACTGCACACATGATCTTTCTTAAAAGATACATTTGTTAGTCCAAGGATGTGATTGCCGTTTAAGAGATTTTGAAGATTTTTCATGCCAACATGGGCGAGCCGGCGATGCCACAACCATCCCATGTCGGCCTTGGCCATTAGACAAGTTGCATGGAAGGTGCTCTCTTTCGAGAAATCAACCGTGTAAAGGTTGCCATCCAACTCTCCAACAAAGGCCACTTCGAGAGTGTCTCTCTTATAGACTTTCACATCCGTTAGTCCAAATAATGTGTCATAACCGACGGAAGCCAATTGGCGAACTGAAAGTAAATGATATTGAAGAGATTGGACAAGCATGACATTTGCAATAGACATGTCATTAGTGATTGCTACCTTTCCCAACCCAATTACCTGCCCTTTCGACCCTCCACCAAATACAACGCTCATGTATGGTCGAATGGCTTGCATGAAGTCATAGAGCAAGTTACTATCTCCGGTCATATGATTGGTGCATCCACTGCCGATCACCCATTTGGCTCCTCCGGAGAAAACAACTTGTAACAAATTAAGACTTGGTTTGAGGTACCCATTTTGTCATGGGGCCTTTCTGATTAGTCACAAGAGTCTTAGGGACCCAAATAGCATAGAATCGGAATGCATTACGGGGACCAACGAATTTAGCATAGACCTCTCCTTCCTTTGACTTGCGTAGTACATAGGATGGAGGCATGAATTCGGTTGTCTTGTTGTGAGTAGGCGAACCCCTAGTGGCCGATCCACTCACAACCTTACCTTTCTCCTTGTGTCCCTCTCGTACAAATATTTGTTTAAGCGGAGTGGTACACTTGAGAGGAGATGCACTTTTCTGGGCAGTGCTTGGGTTGAACCCAAGCCCTTCCTTGGCGAAGCCTCCATTGTGTCGACTTAAGATCTCATTGAGAGTCTTTTGTCCTTGTGCACATGTCATGAGACCTCTGTCTAACTGTGCCTTTAGCGAACAGTTTTCCTCAAGGATAGATGTCAGTTCACTACTAGAGTTAGTAGTGCAGGTATCAACATTAATGATAGGCGAGGAGTAGGCCTTAGCTAGAATGTCAAGATAAGTAACCTTAAGTGCCTCAAAGCTCTTTGTAAGAACAGTGAGTTTCTCTTCCTTGTCTTTGAGAGACAAGGATAGACGCTCACAGTCCTTAGAAAGGGAAGCATGAGAGTTCACAAGTCGATTTTTATCATTTAGTAATTCTTTTCACACAGATTCAGCCTTTTTAAAGGAGGCAAGATCATTAGCATGTTTATCAAGGTTTTCACCTACTTTTTAGCATAGTGCATAATTTTGTGCTTCCTCATACAGGACTTTCTGCTCAAGGATTTCATTTCTTTCCTTCTCCTCAGTGACGAGGGTTTCGAGTTCCTTGATGGTATTGATGTGCTTACTCACCATTTTCATAAGTATGCGAAACATAGTGAGCTTCTTTCCTTTAAGAGAGCACATAAATTTGTTTATTTTAGCAAACATGGGATGATCTAAGTCATTATCCTCATAGTGATCTTCCGCATCAAGATACTCATCAGATGGAGTAGAAGCTAGACTGAAAGAGTTTAACCGTGGAGTTACCTTAACCTTATCATGGGAGCTTTGGTCTTCCTCATCTCCCATGGCAGTCTTTGCCATCAAACACTTGTGAGCGTTGCCCATGTAGTCCTTCATATAGTTGTAGTGAACAACATCACCACTTTTGTTGACTAGCCTCAAGGTGCTTTGTGTATCCTGAGCTACTCCGGCAACTCCACCAACATCTTCTGTATCTGATTCTTCTTGTGCAACCATTGCTCTTCCATCTGTCCTCTTGAACTTGAAGTTCATAGGATTTGGCAACTTCTTCTTTACAAAGGTCTTTGGAAACCTCGGTTTGTCTTCTCTCTTCTCATAAGGGCAGTCATTGGAGAAGTGGCTGGTTTCCTCACAGTTATAGCATTTCCTTACCTTCTTCTTTGGGAATCTTCCCTTGAACTTTCCTGCACTGAACTTCTTTACAAAGAGAGCAATGTCCTCATAAGATGGGCTTTCATCAGAGTCAACATCATCACCATCTTCGAAGTCATCATCACCCTCTTCTTCTTCACTTTCTTATTCGTCACATTCATGCTTGGCTTTCAAAGCAAGATTGATCTTTGATGTTGAAGTGCCATGCATGGCAAGGTGCTTTGTTGCATTTGCTTTTGACTCTTCAAATAATTGGAAAGTGGATATGATGTCATCTGGAGTCATTTCTTTGAACCCATGGTGTTGCCTCATGTCCCATACCATTTGATGGTGATACGGAGCAAGAGCATGAAGTAACTTGTCCACAAGAAATCTCTTGGTCAGATTGAAACCATCTTGCGTCTTGTCACAGTCACATGACTCAATGTCTGCGGCGAGAGTCATGAGCCGTTCTAGTAGTTGCTTGGGAGATTCACCCTTTTCCATACAGAAATTCTGTAATTGCCCCTTGGCAATTTCATATTGAGCAAGCCGAAGAGTGGAGGTACCGGTCTTGGTCCTTATAATGCTATCCCACAGTTCCTTGGCACTTGTGATGTGAATGTAAGGTCTTCGTTGCTTGTCATTCATTCCTTTTCTTATGCACATGATCGCAGTGTCATTGAGATGCTTGTCATAAGTTTCTCTAGGAGTGAGGCACCTTGGACCTATAGGATTGTACCCATGCTCGAGGATGTCCAACATCTCATCATTGGCGTACCTAAGATGATCCTGCATACCAACTCTCCACAAGGCAAAATCGGAATTGTCATCAAGCAAGGGAGGTTTTCCTCCAGGATTTTACTTAGGTTTCTCAATTTGAGATCTAGCATAAATCCATGGAACACTAGTTTGGTTCCTTTCCGGAGGTTGTTGGCCAGATGAAGTACCGTGCACATGTGGCCTTGAGGCCCTCGGGGACGTGGTTGTCCCCGTGGTTAGTGATGCTAGTCTCATTTGGACCATGGTCTCAAGAGAAGCATCATGCTCCTCTTTTTGCTTGGCAAGGGCCCGTTCCAGGTCCTCAGAGGTGAAAGACTTGACTTCCGAGGAAGTCCCGTCCCTCTGCACTGGAGCTACCGTAGTTGGAACCCCGTCCATCTCGCTCTAGGGCAGTTAAGCCACAAGAATAGAGCACGAGGCTCTGATACAAATTGAAAAGGATCGAGATGGACCTAGAGGGGGGGTGAATGTGTACAAATCCAAATTTTAATAATTACTTAGCAATTTTAGGCAAAAGTGCGGAATATGAGTGTGGGCCTAATAATTGCTACGACAAGGAGTAAGCTATTTAGAGTGAAGTAAGACAAGCGGTAAACAATAAGCAAATACAAGTACGTAATAAGGATTAACACAAGTAGAGAGTTAGGGTTAGGAATAACCGAAACTCCAAGAGAGACAAGGATGTATCCCGATGTTCACTTCCTTGGAGGGAAGCTACGCCACCGTTAGAGGGGCGGATGTTATCACGAAGGCACACCAACGCCACGAAGGCTCACCCTATTCTCCCTTTGAGATAACTCCACGAAGGCGTTTCTCAACCACTAGTGGTAAGCCTTGAGGTGGCTTCCAAACCTTCACAAACTTTCCGGGGGAAACCACAATGGTTTGATTCCTCTCCGAAGACTCCTACCGCCTAGGAGTCTCCAACCTCCAAGAGTAACAAGATCACGGGGATTGCTCAAAACTTGCTCAAATCACAAATCACTTTGGTGGGAAGGAGGAGAGGGAGACGATCTACATTTTGATTGGAACAACACTCAAAGGGACTCACTAATGCTCTTGGGATCTAGGATTTGGTGTAGACAAGAGTGAGTGAGAGGAAAGGTGTCCTTGGATGTATTCTAGCTGTGTTGAACACTATTTCACGAGGTGGGAGAAGAGTATATATAGTGGGGAGTGAAAAACAGCCGTTGGGGACACTTTAAGTCACACAGGGTCCGGACGTCCGACAGTTGTCGGAAGTCCGGAGGTCCGCGAGGGGTCGGACGTCCGACAAGGGTCGGTCATCCGAGGCATGTAGGTATGACTGAAAATACTGTGAATTGAACAGCGACCGGACGTAAGGAGAGGACCGGAAATCTGAGTTACAGAGCTCATGTTCTACTGGTGCAGGGCTCCGGATTTCCGGGGCTGGTCGGACGTCCGTCCCTCGGATGTCCGGAGGGAGCTGGATTTCCGAGTTATATGACTCACAAACTTCTGGTGAAGGGCTACGGATTTTCGAAGCCTACCGGTCGTCCGACCCTAGGATGTCCGGAGGGAGCCGGATTTCCGAGTTATATGACTCACAAACTTCTGGTGAAGGGCTACGGATTTCCGAAGCCTGCCGGACGTCCGGCCCTCGGACGTCCGGAAGGAGCCGGATGTCCGAGGCAATAGACCTGTTTTGAGATAAGAAGAGAGTGGAGAATATGTGGTATCGGATATGACAGTGAAGATGAGGTACGAGCAAGTTCATCGCAAAACCTGTGATCCCCTCTTAATAGTGCGGGATCCCTATACTCAATATCAGTAAACTCAAAAGAAAATAGTCTACATCATCTTTTCTTAATCCCGAGCCTGCTTGAAATATAAATCCCAATCTTCTCAGATAACCTTTGGCACATAATTCTCAATCTACTAAAGTACTTGCCATCCTGAGATACACTCAACAAATAGGATTAGTTACCTATGTATGTGTTGTCATGAACACCAAAAGTCGATTAGGGGCATAGCATGCACTTTCACCAACAAGACCATGAAGCTTCACCACAATGGAATGTGGCTCCGAGGTGACGTCTATCGTCTAGGATGCTCAAACACCCAAGAGTAACAAGATCCGCAAGGGATTGGTGGGGGAATCAACTTTTCTCTTGGTGGAAGTGTAGATCTAGGCCTTCTCAACCAATCCCTAAAGAATCAACAAGTTTGATTGGCTAGGGAGAGAGATCGGGCACTTTTGAGCTTAGGGAGCAAAAATGGAGCTTGGGAGGGTCAAAGGTAGGGTTCCACAGCAAGAAGAACCCCTTATATAGTGGGGGGGGGGATCCAACCGTTTTCCCACTCACAGCCCGAGCCTAGCGGTACTACCGCTGGCAGCAGCGGTACTACCGCTAGCACTTGAGCGGTACTACCGCTGGCAGCAGCGGTACTACCGCTGGGCCCATGGTAGTGCATAAGAACTACCGGGCCAACCACCGCCAAGAAAGTCTTCGCAAAATGGTCCGTCGAAGTACAGCCGCTAGGAAGGCGGTACTACCGCTGACGAGGGGCGGTACTACCGCCAGCACAGCGGTACTACCACGAGCACTAGACGAGATAAAAACAGAGGCGGGAGCCACTCCAAAGTTGCAGGTAAGGGGAAAGGAGATAAAGTGTGTGCGTGCAAAGTTGATTCCACCCAAACCTTTCCACTACGGGTCCCCTCTTAATAGTACGACGTTCCTATGACTCAAAGAAGGAGAATCGCAGAGTACACCGTGCTTCTGTTCCATGGAAAGAGGGGGCGAGTCGTCTTGTGCCGTTGACATGTGTTATCTGAAATCTTAACACACACGATTAGTCCTTTGCGGTACTGTCATCAATCACCAAAATTACTTAGGCATAAACTATGCCCTAACAGCAAGCTTACAAAGCTGCTATCCGCCGAACCCCTAACTCCAAAGAAAAAGAAAGATTACAAAGGCGCCGCTTTCAAGCTTATCTAATGAAAGTCTGGGTCCTTCTGGACCCTTTCTTTGTTAGAAAAACAATGAGGTAAACGAATGGAACATGGGGGGCATATGCACATGTTAAAAAAATAATTGCAAAAAAGTAAAAAAAACATGATCTTTAGGGCAACAAACATGATCAAGTGTTCTACCAATGTAAGAAGTTTCATGATGGAATAACTTTGATGGTATTGTGGGTGAGTACAAAAGTCAACACTATACTAAGGTTGCTAGTCACACTTGATGTCCCCATATTTTTTTCTTTTTGCCGAAAAAGCCGTCGGGGGTGTTCCAACAAAATATCGAGTTTGTTGTCATCAAATTTCAGGATTTTTTGACGTTTTACATAATCACTACTTTTTGACATATCAGGTGCATATGCACTCGAATTCAACCATGTATTCTATTCGTTCAACTTCCAGTTTGTATTTTTGAGTTGTTGAGCTCGGAATTTGGCATTGATGCCTAAATGAAGCAGCAAGTTCCCACAGGCAAAAATACAAGCATCATACAAACCTCCATAAGAAAATATTTGAATAGTTTGATTGTAAAGCCAAACATATCAAATTGTACTCGAGGAATATGTTTTGTAGGCTACATTAGGTCCAATTAGGCCCACGCCCGAAAATTTTGGCTTCTTTGGTTGCTTGGGCTGCATGTGATTTCTGGCCCGCACAAACCTCAAAGCAGGTTTAGGCCCGGCTCACGAGGAACAGTCGAATCGGTCCTTTTTGATGAGCTGGGCTCACTCGAGCCTCGCATGGCGAGCATCTGCATGCTTGGGGAAGCGCGGGAGACGACGCTCCCTCTTGTCACCTTCCTCGTCAATTCACACCCACTTCCTCTCTCTCCTCTCACCGCCCGTTCGGTTTCTTCGATGGCAATGCCACCTTCTCGCCATGCCCCACCCACTTCGATCATCGCCGACAACAATCCCATCAAAGAGAGGTGAGTTGTCGGCCTCTCCTCGGACGGACGAGATCTTGCAGCATCAATTCATGCTCCCTCCCCTTTCGGCACCATGTCGGCGCACCGGGACAATGCTGCGTCGGCATGACTCACTCTGGCTCCACCACCGAAGCCGGAGGTCTTCATCCTCGGCTCAACCACGGTTGGGATTCAATACCCGTCGGCTCCGTCCTTGCTGACCCCACTTATGGGGGTATTTCTACCCCCATAAGAGGGTTTTCTCCTCTACGTCCCGTTCAAGGGGAGGGGAGCTCTAGGACGTCGGGTGATGTCTACTACACAACTTTATTCTTGTAGACATTGTTGGGCCTCCAAGTGCACAGTTTTGTAGGACAACAACAAATTTCTCTCAAGTGGATGACCTAAGGTTTATCAATCCGTGGGAGGTGTAGGATGAAGATGGTCTCTCTCAAACAACCGTGCAATCGAATACAAGAAATCTCTTGTGTCCGCAATACACCCAATACAATGGCAAATTGTGTATTTGCACTAGATCGGCGAAGAGATGGTGATACAAGTGTAGTATGAATAGTAGATATAGATTTTTGTAATATGAAAATATGAAAACAGCAAGGTAAAAATTAATAAAAGTGAGCATAAACGGTATTGCAATGCTTGGAAATAAGGCCTAGGGTTCATACTTTCACTAATGCAATCTCTCAACAATGCTAACATAATAGAATCATATGATCATCCCTCAACATGGGACAAAGAATCACTCTAAAGTTCATATCTAGCGGAGAACATAAGATGGAATTGTTGTAGGTAGTAGAACCACCTCAAAGATGTTCTTTCTGATCAATCTATTGAGCTATTCCTATAAGTGTCACAAAAAACCCTAGAGTTTGTACTAGAATAACACCTATGATACACATCAATCAACCCTAATGTCACCTAGATACTCCAATGTCACCTTAAGTATCTCTGGGTTAATTATTCGACATGCATCGAACAATTTCAGATTCATCATATTCAATCCAACACAAAGAACTTCAAAGAGTACCCCCAAGATTTCTATTGGAGAAAGTAGGACAAGAGCGTGTATCAACCCGTATGCATAGATTACACCATTGTCACCACGGGAATCCAGAAGTTGAGTACAAAAATATATATCAAGTGAATCAATAGTGTTGGGGCATAGTTTATGCCTAAGTAATTTTGGTGATTGATGACAGTACCGCAAAGGACTAACCGTGTGTGTGATAAAGATTTCAGATAACACACGTCAACGGCACAAGACGACTCGTCCCCTCGTTCGTGGAACAGAAGGCCGGCATTCTCTACGATTCTCTTTATTTGAGTCATAGGAAAGCCGTACTATTAAGAGGGGAATTGTAGTGGAAAGGTTTGGGTGGAATCAATCTTGCACACGCACACTTCACCTCTTTTCCCCTTGCCGGCAACTTTGGAGTGGCTCCCGCCTTGGTGTTTCTTTCTTCTTTGCAAATGGTCCCCCAGCGGTAGTACCGCTGGGCCTAGCGGTAGTACCGCTGGAGTCCTAGCGGTAGTACCGCTGCAGACAGCGGTAGTACTGCTAGCTGGCGGTAGTACCGCCCCTGGTCAGCGGTAGTACCGCTCCAGGAGCTTAGTACCGCCTACCTAGCGGTTGTACGTGGACGGACCTTTTTGCGAAGACTTTCTTGGCGGTGGTAGTTCTTATGCACTACCAGGGGGCCAGCGGTAGTACCGCTGGAGATCCAGCGGTAGTACCGCTACAGCCAGCGGTAGTACCGCTGGAGTGCGAGCGGTAGTACCGCTGCACCCAGCGGTAGTACCGCTAGACTCGGGCAGATAGTGGGGAAAACGGTTGGATTTTCCCCCCACTATATAAAGGGTTCTTCTAGCTATGGAACCTTATCTCTTCCCCTCCTAAGCTCCATTGTTGCTCCCTAAGCTCAAAAGTGCCCGATCTCTCTCCCTAGCCAATCAAACTTGTTGATTCTTTAGGGATTGGTTGAGAAGGCCTAGAGCCACACTTCCACCAAGAGAAAAGTTGATTCCCTCACCAATCCCTTGCGGATCTTGTTACTCTTGGGTGTTTGAGCATCCTAGACGGTTGAGGTCACCTCGAAGCCACATTCCATTGTGGTGAAGCTTCGTGGTCTTGTTGGGAGCCTCCAAGCTTTGTGTGGAGTTTGCCCCAACCTTGTTTGTAAAGGTTCGGTCGCCGCCTTCAAGGGCACCTATAGTGGAATCATCGTACCTTGCATCGTGCGAGGGCGTGAGGATAATACGGTGGCCTTAGTGGCTTATTGGGGAGCATTGTGCCTCCACACCGCTCCAACGGAGACGTACTTCCTGTCAAAGGGAAGGAACTTCGGTAACACATCCTCGTCTCCATCGGTTCTACTTGTGGTTATCTCTAACCTTTACTTTGTGTATGCTTATGTTGTCGTCTATCTCTTACTTGTCTTAGTTACTCTCGTTATTAGCTTCATTAGGGTTCACCCCATTGTTGTATTATTTGTGAACCCATATGTTGTTTACCTTAACTTGCTAAGATTAATTAAAAAGTGGTCGTTGCCTATTCACCCCCCCCTGTAGTCAACCATATCGATCCTTTCAATTGGTATGTGAGCCACGTCTCTTTATTAAGGGTTTAACCACCCGAAGAGTATGGAAGGCGAAGAGGGAATTAACCATGGGCAACCCGAGGCCATGGACTTGACTTCGGTCACAAGGGACGACTTGAATACGGCTATGGCCGCCCTCAAGACGTCCTTGGCGAACGAAGTCAAGACCATGCTTAAAGAGTTAATTGAGGGATTTAAAAGTTCTCCCGAACCGGCTATAGTGGTTAAACCCACCTTAACCGATTCGGAGGCCAACTCCTCTAAGGAAGCGGCTAAAGGTATGCGACCTTCCTCATCTCACGAAAAGGATGGGACTGGAACATATGCCTCAGTTCCACCCCCCATGGCCTATGGAGGATCCGTTCCCGCACCGCGTCTTAATCCTGTTGGTCCTCCTCCTAAGCTTGTAAAAGGTGACTTTGCTAACTGGGTATTTTCTATTAAGTCTCATTTGAATCACAGCTCAACAAACTTGTGGAGAATCATCGAGCAAGGATATTATCCCCATGATCCAAGCAACCTCACTCCAAGAGAAGATGCAGACAATCAATACAATCACTCCGCTTTGTTTATTCTCCAGTCCGCAGTGCCACCTGAAGATCTTCCTCACTTGCATCCCTTCACATTGGCCAAGGATTGTTGGGAGCATATTATGGTGTTGTACAAGGGAAGCTCAAGCATTCAACGATCCAACTATGAAGTGATACTTGATAAGGCCGATGAGTTTGTGATGAAGGAAGACGAGGACCCTCGTGATCTCTATCGGAGGGTGACTGCTATTGCTGTGGCACTCAAGGATCATGGGAGCAAGGATGTGGATGATACATGGGTCAAGCGCAAGTTTCTCAAAGCCATCATGCCTTTCAACAAAGCCATGTCATCTGTCATTCGTCAGCGGCCAGACTTCCACTCCTTGTCTTCCAGTGAGGTGGTGGATGAATTCATTGCAATGTCAATCATGAACGAAACAGCCGACAATGCACTTGCTCATGTTCGCTCAAAGACAACTTCACCCAACCTTGCGTTGAAAGCAAAAGTAATGCTTTAAGAAGAAGAAGAGGATGATGAAGAGGAGAGCTGCCCTGAAGACACAAAGTATGCCTATCATGAGCACATGGCTCTTGCATCAAGGAAATTCTAGGGCAACAAGAGGAACTCAAGACCCACCTTCACCAAGAACAACTCGAGTGGATTCAAACCCAAACAACGAGTAAGGACATGTTATAACTGTGGTAACGTGAGTCACTTCGTGGCCGAATGTCCCTATGAGAAAAGGGAAGACAACGGGGGCAAGCTCATTCGCAAAGACAAAACCAAATCATTTCCAATCAAGAACAACTTTGTGAAGAAACCCCACCCAAAAGGGATGGTGGCCCTTGAAGAGTACCCTTCCGATGATGATGATGATGATACAGTGGCAATGACAACTGTTGCTATTGCCACTGCCTCTCCCCAAAAGGTGTCTCTCTTCAACGCCCCCAATGAGAACCACATCACCAAGTGCCTCATGGCAAAAGGTATCAATCAGGTAACTCCCATCATTAAGACCAACATCGCTACTGCTCCTTCATTGTTAAATTGTGTTGAAGATGGTGATGGTGGGGAACTTAATGAGCATGATCTTGACAAGTTTCTGTGCACTATTAAGGGAGAACCCAAGAAGCACTTTGTTGCTCTCTTGGAACAACTGGGTGAGGCCACTGACCTCATTGAGTCTCATGAGGAGACCATCTTCGAGCTTCAGGGACACAGTCGTGACTATGCCGATGAAATTGCTGAATTATCTAATGCACTAGAAAAGGAGCGCACTCTTCGTTTGGCTCTTGAGGAGTCATATAACGATGACTGCGCTAAAATGCAAAAGAAACTAGATCATGATGTTGTTCTTACTCATATGCTTAAGTCTGAAAAGTATGCTCTTGGGGTTGGCCATGACCGACTCAAAGAGGAGTTTGACACACTTGACAAGGCCCACAAGGTCTTGAAAGGTGTTCATTTCTCTCTGAAAGAGTCTCATGATCAACTCCAAGCAAAGCTTACCAAGGATATCTCTAATTGTCCTCCCTTTGTGTTAATTGATAATGCTTGTGCAACTAATCCCTGTTGTGAGCATGTACATCTTGTGGAGGAAAATGCCAAGTTAAAGGAGAAACTTGAGAAGGGCCTTGTGGCATGCATACAAGGTGAGAAGAGCCTGAACGACCTCTTGAGCACTCAAAAGGGTATTGTAGGAAAGGAGGGACTTGGACTTACCTCCAAGTCAAAAGGTAAAAGGAGGAACAGGAACAAACGATCTCCTACCCTGATGGACATCTTTGTCAAAGAGGGTGAGGGGACTCAGAAGGTGAACAGGAACAAGGTGGACTATGGAAACCTCAAGAAGGGCAAAACCATTCCTACTAACACAGCCAACAAACTCAATTATTCTTATGTCTTATGTTGTGCTAGAGATGGGCATGTTTATGCCAGATTTGTTGGTTCCTACGATGAGTATATTGAATGGGCTATCTGGGTTCCTAAGACCCTTGTCTCTAACATGAAAGGACCCATTAAAAATGGGTACCTAAAACCAAGCCTTGATCTATTGCAGGAGTTTGCTTCCGGTGGGGTGTCATGGTTGCTCGATAGTGGAGCAACAAATCATATGACCGGAAGCAAGGACTTAGTGGTGGATGTGCATCCTTCTCCATCTATGCCCACCCATGTCCAATTCGCCGATGCATCCTCGTCAAAGGTATTGGGATTTGGTAAGGTGGCCGTCTCTCAAGAGTTATCTATTGAGAAGGTCATGCTTGTTGAGTAACTTGCCTACAATTTACTTTCGATTCGTCAACTTGCAATTATGGGTTTTTCCACATTCTTTAATCTTGATACTGTGGTCCTCCTGAGGATCAAGACTCTTAAAGTATCCTATGTTGGATATGTCGAAAATGGTCTTTATGTGGTGAACTTCTCAAAGCTACCCCCTAAGACCGCGACATGTTTAATGGCTAAAGTTGATGTGGGCTGGCTTTGGCATCGCCGTTTAGCTCATGTCAATATGAGATCTTTGTAAAGTCTTCTGACAGGGGACCATATTCGTGGACTAACAAATGTGAGTTTTGCTAAAGATCGTGTTTGCAGTGCCTGCATTGATGGAAAGATTCATGAAACTGCTCATCGTCCAACGACTCTTATCTACACTAAGAGGCCATTGGAGCTTCTCCATATGGATCTGTTTGGCCCTCCATCATTTGATAGTCTTGGAGGCAGAAAGTATTGCTTGGTGATTGTTGACGACTACTCAAGATATACCTGGGTATATTTCTTCAAAAAGAAGAGTGAAACTCAACAAAATGTCATCAACTTTGCTAATGAAGCCCAACGTCAACATGAAGCAAAGATCTTGATGATTAGAAGTGACAACGGCACCGAATTCAAGAACTACACCTTGGATGAGTTTCTAGGTGATGAGGGAATAAAACACCAATATTCTGCACCATATACCCCTCAACAAAACGGCGTGGCAGAAAGGAAGAACCGTACCTTGATAGACGCTGCAAGGACAATGATGGCAGAATTCAAATCTCCATATAACTTCTGGGCAGAGGCCATCAACACAGCATGTCATGCATCCAATCGTCTCTATATCCGCAAAGGCTTGAACAAGACTCCGTATGAGATTCTAACTGGAAACAAACCCAATCTCAAGTACTTCCGGGTATTCGGTTGTAAGTGTTTCATTCTCAAGAAAGGTGCACGTTTAGCTAAATTTGATTCTAGAGCATATGAGGGCATCTTTGTTGGTTATGCTACAAACTCTCATGCTTACCGTGTCCTCAACAAGTCCACCGGACTCATTGAGGAGACGTGTAACGTGGATTTTGATGAAAATAATGGCTCCCAAGTGGAGCAAAGTGGTCTTTGTGATGTAGGTGATGAAATTCCTCCCCAAGCCATAAGAAGAATGGGGATTGGTCAAATACTCCCCATTGAGGAACCCCTTGTGGCCGAAGGAGAAGGACAATGCTCTACTCAAGTGGAGCCATCACCTTCACAAGCCCCACATGTTTCCGATGAACAAAGAGAAGACTCTCAACAAAATGAACAAGCTCAAGGTCAACATAAATTGCCCAACAATGATGTGTCTCATGATATTCAAGCACTCTCCCAAGACTCCGAACCTGCTCATGATCAAGAGCAAGTGCAACCACGAGATCCAGACCAAGTAGAAGCACAAGATCAAGATCAAGAGCAACCACAAATACAAGAACAAACTAGTGAACCTGCTCAAGTCGAAAGACAAGATTATCAGGATACTGTCTCACAATTCCCTTCTGCAGCACAAACAACCGGTGCCAAGGGAGGCACGAGACGCAAGGGCAAGCAAAGTAAACAAGTCGATGCTCCCCCGTTATCCAATGAAGAAATCTTGGAGCCTCGAGCAACCAAGATTGCGAACAAGCTGAGAGTCAAGTCACATCTTATGAAGAACGTACTTGGCAGTTTGAAAAAGGGAGTATCCACCCGTCAACATATTTAGAATTATTGTGAGCATCACGCGTTTGTTTCGTATTGTGAACCTCAACAGGTACAGGAAGCGCTCGATGATGAGGATTGGCTTATGGCCATGCATGAAGAACATAACAACTTTGAGCGCAACCAAGTCTGGGATTTAGTGCCTAGGCCAACGGAGGAACATAATGTCATCGGGACCAAATGGATATTCAAGAAAAAGCAAGATGGCAATGGGATTGTGATTCGAAACAAGGCAAGACTGGTGGCTCAAGGCTACTCCCAAGTCGAGGGTATCGACTACGGTGAAACCTTTGCCCCTGTTGCTCGTCTAGAATCTATTCGCATGTTGCTTGCATTTGCTTCTCATCATAACTTCAAATTACAACAAATGGATGTGAAAAGTGCCTTTCTTAATGGTCCTTTAAATGAGTTGGTCTATGTCAAACAACCCCCGGGATTCGAACATCCCAAGCTCCCCAATCATGTCTACAAACTTAATAAGGCACTCTATGGCCTTAAACAAGCCCCACGTGCGTGGTATGAGTATCTTACTGAGTTGTTACAAGATCATGGGTTTGAAATTGGGAAGATAGATCCCACTCTTTTTACTAAGAGGGTTAAAGAGGATTTGTTCATATGCCAACTATATGTTGATGATATTATCTTTGGATCTCCTAACATTTCCTTCAATGAAGAATTTGCTGCACTAATGACTGAGAAATTTGAGATGTCCATGATGGGAGAGTTGAAGTTCTTCCTCGGGTTCGAGATTAAACAAGGCCTAGAAGGGACCTTCATCAAACAAGCCAAGTACACGCAAGACATGCTCAAACGGTTCGAGCTCGAAGATGTCAAACCGGTCAAGTTCCCCATGCCAACAAGATGCAAGCTTGACAGTGATCCCAATGGTAAAGCAGTGGATCAAATGGTATATCGCTCCATGATTGGATCCCTCCTTTACCTTTGTGCATCTAGACCGGATATTATGTTGAGTGTAGGGATATGTGCACGGTTTCAATCCGCACCAAAAGAAAGTCATTATATGGCTGTTAAGCGAATCTTTCGATATTTGGCTCATACCCCAAACTTTGGTCTTTGGTATCCCAAAGGAGCAAACTTCAATCTAGTTGGCTATTCTAACTCAGATTGGGCAGGAGATTGTGTGGAGAGGAAGTCAACTTCTGGAGGATGCCAATTTCTTGGTCGCTCATTGGTAAGTTGGTCTTCAAAGAAGCAGAATTGCGACTCTCTATCATCCACCGAAGCTGAGTATGTGGCAGCTGCAAGTTGTTGTGCACAATTGCTATGGATGAGGCAAACTTTAAAGGATTACGGTGTCACTTGTGACAAAGTGCCTCTTCTATGTGACAATCAAAGTGCTATCAAGATTTCCCTCAACCCAGTGCAACATAGCAAAACCAAGCATATTGATAGTCGTCATCACTTCATTCGTGAACATATCAAGCTAGGTGATATTGAGGTTCACTTCATCCACACTGAAGAGCAACTTGCAAATATTTTCACTAAGCCTCTAGATGAAGCAAGGTTCCGGGAGTTAAGGCATGAGCTAAATATCATTGATTCAAGTAATGTGGATTGAAGCTAGGCATGTTGCACCTCACTATGCATTCTATCGTGGTCTAGATGTAGGCATGGACATAGGGGGAGTGTTGTTCTCTCAATGAACTTTTCCTCCCCCATTATGCATAAATCGATCTAGTCTTTCACTTTAGCCATTGTCAAATCGCACTTGTGCTTCAAAGACGAGCATTGGTCATGAACCCAAGGATAATTCTTCACGGTGTCATACCTTTGTCTCAAACATAGGTGGCCTCGGCCACCGCCCCCCTACCTTTCTCTCATATCGAAGAAAGGATATAAAATGACAAGTCAGTATATATTTCTGGTCCTATCTTATTTTTCCACTTACTTGTCATTTGCCCACGTTCTTCTCTTCTCTTAGGTCCCGTTGTGACATTTGCAGCGGTACTACCGCCAGGAACCCAGCGGTACTACCGTCAGGGATAGCGGTACTACCGCCAGGATCCCAATCTACCACGACCTAACTAGGAAATTTTTAGGGCTGTCTCAGGGGGAGCGGTACTACCGACAGGGGGAGCGGTACTACCGCCAGGACCCCAGCGGTACTACCGCTGCAGCCAGCGGTACTACCGCCAGGTAGCGGTACTACCGCCAGGACCAGAGCGGTACTACCGCTGGCCCGTACCCCTTGGGCTATATAAAGGAGGGGGAGCCTGTTTTTTTTGCTGCCTCTTTTCTTCTTCCTCGCGGCTCCTCCCTCCCCAACCCCGAACTCCTCCTATTTCGATCTCTATTCGTGGAGCCCCTTCTCTCCGTTGAGTTGGAGGGTTTGCTTCACTTCTCCTTCCTCCTCCAAGTGCCATGGACCCCGGTAAAGCTCCTCTCCTTCTTCTCTTGGTTGATGTTCTTGTTCTAGGGTTAGGAGCATTGGTGGTTTGGATCCATGTCTTTGCCTTGTTCTTGGATGGCATGAAGGAGATATTTGAGGGGAGTGTAGGTCTTATGAATCGTTGCTATTTATTTTGCCATGCCCCAGGATTTACATGTTTTAGATCAAGCACTTGAACTATGTTTGGATTAGATCTAAAACTTGCTCTCTCTTGACTAGGCATGTACTTACTTAGATGGTACTTGTGCTCCTCATGTGATTAGGGCTGTGGTGGAATTCTTAGTGTTCATACACAGCCCATGCCCCTCGTAAAATCCGTGTAGCCATATCTACGGGGTCTATTTTTATTACAGATCTGAAAATCAAACCCCAGCGGTACTACCGCCAGGACCCCAGCGGTACTACCGCCAGGACCCCAGCGGTACTACCGCCAGGGGTAGCGGTACTACCGCCAGCACCCCAGCGGTACTACCGCCAGAAGGATTCTCTGTGTATTCTTTTCATATGCTTGGCAATGTGTGTTTACTTTTCTGCCTTCTCTTGTTCATTGCCTTGACTCCTTTTGTCGCTATTTTTCGGTGTGCGTTTTGAGCCACAGGTGGTGCTCGTCGCTCGAACCCCCGACGGGACACACAGTCAAAGCAGTTTCGCAATCCAGAGGCTCCAGAGGGTTCCGCCACTTCAGGTCTGCAACCCAAAAAGCAGGCCTTCAAGAAGACCGCTCACAAGGACAAGGGGCTCAACATTCGCACCATGCCCCCCAAGGACTTTCTGCGGTTCCGCACTCAAAACCACTATCTCCAAGAGCGGGTTGTGATCAAGAATGTCGAGCATGTGTGGACAAGGGATCACTGCATGATCTACCATGATATCATCAACCATTTCAAGAAGAACTTTGTCCCCGTTCAGTGGATTGACCTGGCTCGCCTTCAGCGGAACATGGACTACTTTGGTGATGCTCTTTCTCTGATTGACAAACTGGGCATCAAGGACATCATCTCTTTCAAGACAGACTTTGACCCCAATGTTGTTGCCCAGTTCTATGTCACGGTTCATTTCTCTCCTGATGACGAGCGCTCCATGGTGTGGATGACTGGGACTCTGAAGATGACCGGTACCTGGCGTGAATTCATGGCATTCCTCAAGGTTGAGTTCCAGGGAGCTGACACTCCACTTGGGTCGCGTCATCATGCTACAGCTTCCACTGATAGGGTCCCCGCCAAGGACAGATTGCAGCAACTCTATGTGAAGAAGGGTGTGCTCCCCAAGCATCTGGACATCATGCATCGGATCTTCCGCAACACCCTCTTTCCTCGCATTGGCAACTTCGACGAGGTACATGGCTCTCTGGCTGAGATGCTACTGCTCTGTGAGGAGGTTATGACTAAGGAATCTGCCCCTCTTGATATTTCTGATGTGATGTTCACTGAGCTCTGGAACTGCATCATGATGCGCAAGGTTCCCATCTACGGGTCCTATCTGTTTGCTTATATCCGTCGGAAGTGGCAAGACACCTATCCGCAAGAGAAGTTATACATTCAGGCCGGCTACATTGTGCACGATCGTGTCAAGCTTCGCGTCAAGGATTAATGGGCCAACCCATCAACTTCCTCTCAGCACATGGACACTGACACAGAGACTGCTGCTGACAGAGGAACCGCCTCTCAGTCCCGCCCTTCTGCCATGCCATCTTGGGCCATCAAACTGCAGGATAAGATGAAGACTCTCTTCTGTATGCAGGCTAAGGGCCAGTACCAGACGCACGTGGCTCAGAAGGAGAACCGTCAGAGGCACAAGCATGTCCTAAGGACTCTTGGTGTTGACATCTCCAGCGGATCAGAGGATGACATAACTCCAGAGGCTACTTGGATGCGGGCTCAAGGGTACCAGTGGTCTGGCGCTGAGGAGGAAGAGGAGGAGCAGGACGATCCGGAGGGTACGGACGAGTCTGGCGATGTTGAGGATGAGGAGTAACCACCTGTGGCGTTAGGTGTGCCCCTTTTTGGTGTCTTGTGCCAAAGGGGGAGAGAGTCTAGGAGATTTGCTTTGAGAGTCGAACTTTTCTTTGCTTTGCTTATCTTTCGTGTTTGGCTTCGAACTTGGTTTGCTTCTATTTTGCTATCTTTTGTGAGACATGAACTTGTGTGAGATTTATTTCCATCATATGTTGTGAGTCATATGCTCCTTATTGTCATATATCTCTATCTTTTAGTTCTCATATTTTTCTCTGTGCAAATCTGGTATTGTCATCAATCCACCAAAAAGGGGGAGATTGTTGGGGCATAGTTTATGCCTAAGTAATTTTGGTGATTGATGACAGTACCGCAAAGGACTAACCGTGTGTGTGATTAAGATTTCAGATAACACACATTAACGGCACAAGACGACTCGTCCCCTCGTTCGTGGCACAGAAGGCTGGTGTTCTCTATGATTCTCTTTATTTGAGTCATAGGAAAGCCGTACTATTAAGAGGGGAACCGTAGTGGAAAGGTTTGGGTGGAATCAATCTTGCACACGCACAGTTCACCTCTTTTCCCCTTGCCGGCAACTTTGGAGTGGCTCCCGCCTTGGTGTTTCTTTCTTCTTTGCAAACGGTCCCCCAGCGGTAGTACCGCTGGGCCTAGCGGTAGTACCGTTGCAGAAAGCGGTAATACCGCTAGCTGGCGGTAGTACCGCCCCTGGTCAGCGGTAGTACCGCTCCAGGAGCTTAGTACCGCCTGCCTAGCGGTTGTACGTGGACGGACCTTTTTGCGAAAACTTTCTTGGCGGTGGTAGTTCTTATGCACTACCAAGGGGCCAGCGGTAGTACCGCTGGAGTGCGAGCGGTAGTACCGCTGCACCCAGCGGTAGTACGGCTAGACTCGGGCAGAGAGTGGGGAAAACGGTTGGATTCCCCCCCCACTATATAAAGGGTTCTTCTAGCTATGGAACATTATCTCTTCCCCTCCTAAGCTCCATTGTTGCTCCCTAAGCTCAAAAGTGCTCGATCTCTCTCCCTAGCCAATCAAACTTGTTGATTCTTTAGGGATTGGTTGAGAAGGCCTAGATCCACACTTCCACTAAGAGAAAAGTTGATTCCCCCACCAATCCCTTGCGGATCTTGTTACTCTTGGGTGTTTGAGCATCCTAGACGGTTGAGGTCACCTCGAAGCCACATTCCATTGTGGTGAAGCTTCATGGTCTTGTTGGGAGCCTCCAAGCTTTGTGTGGAGTTTTCCCCAACCTTGTTTGTAAAGGTTCGGTCGCCGCCTTCAAGGGCACCTATAGTGGAATCACGGTACCTTGCATCGTGCGAGGGCGTGAGGAGAATACGGTGGCCTTAGTGGCTTATTGGGGAGCATTGTGCCTCCACACCGCTCCAACGAAGACGTACTTCCTGTCAAAGGGAAGGAACTTCGGTAACACATCCTCGTCTCCATCGGTTCCACTTGTGGTTATCTCTAACCTTTACTTTGTGTATGCTTATGTTGTCGTATATCTCTTACTTGTCTTAGTTACTCTCGTTATTAGCTTCATTAGGGTTCACCCCATTGTTGTATTATTTGTGAACCCATATGTTGTTTACCTTAACTTGCTAAGATTAATTAAAAAGTGGTCGTTGCCTATTCACCCCCCCCCTCTAGTCAACCATATCGATCCTTTCAAATAGAACATCCTATTGTCACCATGGATATCCACATGCAAGACATACATCAAGTAATCTCAAATCCAATATTCAATCTGACATAACTAAATCTCAAAGGGAAAGTTTCAATTCATCACATCAAGATAGCAAGGGCCAAACACTGTACGGTCCAACTATGTTAACAAAGCCCATGATACATCAAGATCATGCTATCTCAAGAACACGAGGGAGAGAGAGACAGAGAGAGAGAGAGCGAGAGAGCACATAGTTACTGGTACATATCCTCAGCCCCGAGGGTAAACTACCCCCTCCTCGTCATGGACACCGTCGGGAAGATGAAGATGGCCTTCGGTGATGATTGCCCCCTCTCACAGGGTGCTGGAACAGGGCTCGAGATGAGTTTTCTTAAGTACATACGCTTGTGGTGGCGGAGCGGAAGTTCTGGGTTGATTTCTGAGGGTTTCTATATATATATAGGATTTTTAGCGTTGGAATCACGTAAAATGGAGCCACGAGGAGGTCCCAAGCCATCATGGTGCGCCCAGGGGGTGGGCGCGCCTTGTTGGATTTCCACCGACAAGTGGCCCCACTCTGGTGTTTATTCTCTTCGGTATTTCTTATTTGCTCCACAAAAAAGCGTCAAAAAGTTTTGGGCGATTCGGAGAACTTATATTTTCTGCACAAAAAACAACACCACAATAATTCTGCTAAAAACAACGTTAGTCCGGGTTAGTTCTAATTAAATCATATAAAGTGCATCAAAACCATATAAAGGTATTATAAATATAGGTAAATATGGCATGAATACTTCATAAATTATCGATACGTTGGAGACATACGAGCATCTCCAAGCTTTGTTCTTACTCATCCTCGAGTAGGTAAATGATAAAAGAAGTAATTTATGAAGTGTGAATGCTAGCATAGTATATAATTTTGAACAATGATAATTTCAGTCACTTTTCTAGCATCATTACCAGCAAATTTTTCTCATAAAACTCATCATGATAGAGTAGCAGTCAATTCACATGGCATGGTTCAAACAATGCATTTTGTTGAATCTTAACAACATATGTTCTTAGTCAGCAAGCAATTTTAATGCATCTTATTTTCAGTAAAGTCTAAGTAAGAGCTCCACATACTCAATTATCACATAGTCTTCTATGATTTCTAATACTCAACGCATATTTTTAGAAAAAATAACATCCATCAAACATAGAGCAAGATAGGGGCTTAATGGTTCGCTTCCCAACGTACTTATCATGAAGATAATTGTCGAGAATAATGAATCATGATCAAATATATTTGACTGGATATATGTGTTTGAACCTTTCCCCATCACATGGTGCTTGCCAACTAATAGATTGAGGTTGAAATAAGAAGTTGGCTCAACATGAAAAGTAAATAACATGAGAGCTCATTGCTTAAAAAAATGAATATATTTTGGGTGGTGTGCCTTTAGTGTCAACTTTATAAGGAGGGATTTCAATATCTTTCATGATAATCACATTATTGGTGGTTCCCAAACATAATTGAAATTGAAATTTTACTCTCCCTCAACCATCCAACCATATTCTCGCTAGCCATATCCATGGGTGCCCTCCAAACAATCAACTATCTAGGGAGAGTTATTGTTTATTTTTTATATTATGCAGGACTGGGAATCCTTTTTACCATCCTCTCTCGTGCAATGACAAGTCAATAAACACTCATCGTGAGAATAACCTGCTTAGCATGGAAGATACTGGCCGCCTCGGTCGCTCTACGAGCGTTACGGGCACACAAAATGGATATTTATTTGAAAGTTTTAGAGATGTCACATGCAAATTTACTTGGAATGACAGTGAAATACCATATATAGGTAGGTATGATGGGCTCTCATGGAAGAAACTTGGCTCAAGGATTTGTATGCATAAGTAGTATCTCTACTTAGTATGAAGTTTTAGCTAGCAAAAGGTTCTAAACAAGCACTACATGTTGGTTGATTCATAACAATAAAACTTCTATGCAAATATACCCAAACATAACCATTATATTGTCTTCCTTGTCCAACTTCAAAATTTTGATCAAGGTTGAAAATAATCAATGGGTATTTACAATCATAAAAGATGTCTAATATAATATATTTGTATGTGAAAGTTCTCTTTCTTATACTAATCATTCATGAATTGCTTATATGACCAATATCGTGATTGTCAAACTTCAATAGATTTTACTTTCTAAACCAAATGTGAAACTACTACTAATCATAAATCACATTCATAATTTCAGATTTATCATATTTTATTTATTCACAATTTACTCTTAATATATAAGTGAAGCACAAGAGTAAACATTAAACTACTCTCAACAGATATAAGTGAAAATCAATGAGTAGTCAAACAATCAAATAGCTATGTGAGGACTCTATCTCAAGAAAGAGACTTTTAGATCTAATTATTGTACAAAATAGAAAACAAAAGAAGGGACACTCCAACAAAAGCACATATCATGTGAACAAATAAAAACTTAGGATCAACATACGCTAACTCATACTTGTTGACGAAGACAGGTGGGATGCATAACATCCTAATTTGCATGATTTGAATGAAACTAACCCGAACTGACGCTATTTTCAGCACAACTGCCATGGTGTTTTGTATGCAGAAATAAAAGTTCTTGGAATGGAACGAAACCTTTTGAAGATTTTTTATGGAATAAATGAAAAATTGTTGGAACCAAAACCCATCACAGGGGAGGCCCCATGAGCCCACTAGACACCAGGGCGCGCCAGCCTCCCCTAGCGTGGCATGGTGTCTAGTGGGGCCCACGGGGCTACGCTGACCCTAATTCCAGCACTATAAAATCCTATTTTTAGAGAAAACAATAAGGGAGGAAGTTTCATCGCGTTTCACGATACGGAGCCGCCGCCACCTCATGTTCTTCATCGGGAGGCCTAATCTGGATTCCGTCCGGGGCTCCCGAGAGGGGAATCTTTGGTCTTCATCATCACCAACCCTCCTTCATCGCCAATTCCATGATGTTGTCCATCGGGAGTGAGTAATCCCTTCGTAGACTTGCTGGTCGGTGAAGAGTTGGATGAGATTCATCATGTAATCAAGTTAGTTATGTTAGGGCTTGATCCCTAGTATCCATTATGTTCGGAGATTGATGTTGTTATGACTTTGCTATGCTTAATGCTTGTCACTAGGGCCCGAGTGTCGTGATTTCAGATCTGAATCATTTATTTTTTTCACCATTATATCTATGTTTCTGATCCGATCTTGCAAGTCATATGCACCTACTACATGTTAGGATCTGCATACCCCAAAGTGAAAATAATTGGGATTCTTTCCGGTGATTACCGTAGTATGAGGAGTTCATGTATTCACTATGTGTTAATGCTTTGTTCCGGTTCTCTATTAAAAGGAGGCCTTAATATCCCTTAGTTTCCTTATGGACCCCGCTGCCACGGGAGGGTAGGACAAAAGATGTCATGCAAGTTCTTTTCCATAAGCACTTATGACTATTTACGGAATACATGCCTAGATTATACAGATGAACGGGAGCTAGTTCTGTGTCGCTCTATGTTGTGACTATTATATGATCAATATTATCTAGCAATATCACTGATCCAGTGCCTACGAGTTTTCCACATATTATTCTTGCTAAGTTACTACCGTTGCTACTACTGTTACAACTGCTACAAAACTGCTATCATTGATACCGTTACTGATGCTACTGTTACCGTTAGTGCTGCTACTGTTACCACTGCTATCAAAACTATCATATTACTGTGCTACTGATCACTATGTTGCATATACTAAATCTCCAAGTGTGGTTTAATTGACAACTCAGGTGCTAATACCAGCAAATATTCTTTGGCCCCCCTTGTGTCGAATCTATAAATTTGGGTTGAATACTCTACCTCGAAAACTATCGCGATCTCATATACTTGTGGGTTATCAGTATTATGTGAGAACAATTATGAATCTTGTCTTGAGAATACTTAAGTGAATGATTATCTTTATTACACTAACCCATCTCACAAAAGCTTTACTTGGCACATTATTGAGCTATAAAATGATTACTGCAATAGATTAATCATGTGAACACACAAAACAGTAAGGGTAAATATTGGGTTGTCTCCCAACAAGCGCTTTTCTTTAATGCCTTTTAGCTAGGCATGATGATTTCAATGATGCTCACATATGAATAGTAAATGAAACATGCAAAAGAGGATATTGAATCACATTAAAAGCAAATTTAAGTCTAATCCATTTCCTATGCATAGGTATTTTGTACTCAAACAATTCATTGTAGCAAGAATCAACTTGCATAGGAAGGCAAAACAAGCATAACTTCAATATTTTGAACACAAAGAGAGGAAACTTGATATTATTGCAATATACATAAGTATATATTACCCTCTCACAATAATTTTCAGCAGCATCATGAAGGAATTCAACATTATAACTACCACATAATGCATTTTTTTCATGATACATAATCATAGAATTTTCATTACTACCCACACAAGCAAAATTCTTCTCATTCGTAATAGTGGGAGTAAACTCAACAAAATAACTATCGTGTGATACTTGATTGGCATAATACAATTGGAAATTATAATCATGATGAAAAGTTTCATGGTTATTATTACTCTTTATATCATACATGTCATCACCATAATCATCATAGACAGCAACTTTGCTGTCATAATCAATTGAAACTTCTTCCAGAATAATCATGACTTTTCCAAATACACTTTTATCATTATCCCAATAAGATTCAATACCCTCAAAGATAGTGGGATTATTAGTACCTAGAGTTGACACTCTTCCAAACCCACTTTCGCCAATATAATCATCATAAATAGGAGGCATGCTATAATCATAATAAATTTGCTCATCCAAACTTCGGGGACTAAAAATATCATCTTCATCAAACATAGCATCCCCAAGCTTGTGGCTTTGCATTGTTGGAAATATGCCCTAGAGGCAATAATAAAATGGTTATTATCATATTTCCTTGTTCATGATAATCGTCTATTGTTCATGCTATAATTGTATTAATAGGAAACAGTAATACATGTGTGAATAAATAGATCACAAAGTGTCCCTAGCAAGCCTCTAGTTGGCTAGCTCGTTAGTCAATAGATGATCATGGTTTCCTGATCATGGGCATTAGATGTCATTGATAACAGGATCACATCATTGGGAGAATGATGTGATGGACAAGACCCAATCCTAAGCATAGCACTAGATCGTATTGTTCGTATGCTAAAGCTTTTCTAATGTCAAGTATCTTTTCCTTCGACCGTGAGATTGTGCAACTCCCGGATACCGTAGGAGTGCTTTGGGTGTATCAAACGTCACAACGTAACTAGGTGACTATAAAGGTGCACTACGGGTACCTCCGAAAGTGTCTGTTGGGTTGGTACGAATCGAGATCGGGATTTGTCACTCTGTGTGACGGAGAGGTATCTCTAGGCCCACTCGGTAGAACATCATCATGAGATCAATGTGACTAAGGAGTTAGTCACACGATGACGTGCTACGGAACGACTAAAGAGACTTACCGGTAACGAGATTGAACAAGGTATAGGTATACCGACGATTGAATCTCGGGCAAGTTCTATACCGACGGACAAAGGGAATTGTATACGGGATTGATTTAATCCTTGACATCGTGGTTCATTCGATGAGATCATCGTGGAGCAAGTGGGAGCCACCATGGGTATCCAGACCCCGCTGATGGTTATTGGCCAGAGAGGTGTCTCGATCATGTCTGCCTGTCTCCCGACCCGTAGGGTCTACACAATTAAGGTTCGGTGACGCTAGGGTTATAGGGAATTGTTATATGAGGTTACTGAAAGTTGTTCGGAGTCCCGGATGAGATCCCGGACGTCACGAGGAGCTCCGGAATGGTCCGGAGGTAAAGATTGATATATAGGACGGATGGTTTCGGACACCGGAAGTGTTTTGGGCATCACCGGTAACGTACCGGGACCACGGGGACCACCGGAGGTGGCCCCGGGGTCCACCGAAGGGGGGCAACGACCCCGGGAGGTAAGATGGGCCAAGTGGGGAGGGAACCAGCCCCTAGGTGGGCTGGTGCGCCTCCCCACTCAGCCCAATGCGCAGGGAGAGGGAAGGGGGGCAAACCCTAGGCACAGGTGGGCCTTAGGCCCACCAGGTGGTGCGCCACCCCCTCCCACCCTAGCCGCCGCCCCCTTTCCCATCTGGTGGCTGCCGCACCACCTAGGGGGGAACCCTAGGGGTGGCGCACCCCCTCCCCCTCCTCCTATAAATAGAGAGGGGTTTTGGCCCTTGGGAGACAAACTTCTCCCTCTCCCTCGGCGCAGCCCTGCCCTTCTTCCTCCTCCTCTCTGCCGGTGCTTGGCGAAGCCCTGCCGGGAGACCTCGTCTCTCCATCGACACCATGCCGTCGTGCTGCTGGAGTTCTTCCCCAACCTCTCCCTCCTCCTTGCTGGATCAAGGTGTGGGAGACGTCACTGGGCTGCACGTGTGTTGAACGCGGAGGTGCCGTAGTTCGGCACTAGATCGGAATCGCTGCGAGTACGACTCCATCAACCGCGTTCTAGCAACGCTTCCGTTTAGCGATCTTCAAAGGTATGAAGATGCACTCACCCCTCTCTCGTTGCTGGTCTCTCCATAGGAAGATCTGAATATGCGTAGGAAAATTTTGAATTTATGCTACGTAACCCAACATGCATATCATTAGCACCATGTATACTCATAGAATTCATACTACCAACATTGCAATCATGCTTATCATCCAAGGATTTAATGCCAAACATTTTATTAAATTCTTCTTCCAACACTTTGGCACAATTTTCCGAACCATCATTTTCACGAAAGTCATTATAAAGGTGAAACATTTGGGGCCACCTCAGATCCATTTTTTAAAGTTTCCCTTTATAAATCAAACTAATGAAAAACAAGTAAATAAAATATTCAATTACAAGATCTAAAGATATACCTTCAAGCACTCACCTCCGTGGCAATGACGCTAGAAAAGAGCTTGATGTCTACTACACAACTTTATTCTTATAGACGTCATTGGGCCTCCAAGTGCAGAGTTTTGTAGGACAACAACAAATTTCCCTCAAGTGATCTCAAATCCAATATTCAATCCGACATAACAAAATCTCAAAGGGAAAGTTCCAATTCATCACATCAAGATAGCAAGGGACAAACACTATATGATCCAACTATATTAACATAGTCTGTGATACATCAAGATCGTGGCACCTCAAGAACACAAGAGAGAGAGGTCTGAAACACATAGCTGCTAGTACATACTGTTAGAGTATATTTCTCCATATATGATTTTGGTAAGTGATGACAATCCCTATGGACTAATGGTTGTCTTAAGCTATATTCGAAGGATTTTTTCATAGGCACTTCTTGAAGTCCATTTGTTGGTTTCAAGGAGTTTATATGATGACCAAGGTGGTATTCAAGGTATTATCCAAAGAATGGTCATAAAGACACAAGGTTGATCAAGACTAAGTCAAAGAGTGAATCAAGTTGATCAACACACAAAGCTTACAAGATGTATCGAGAGGGATCAAGTGATCCCATGGTATGATAAGCATTGTCCATTCCGCTTTTGTGTACTAACCCATGGTCTTTGTGAGAGTTCTATGTGGGGTTAGGTGTGTTTCCATGGGCTTGCGTTAATAGGAAGATCTCTTACAACCCATGGAGGATGACGTCAAGTGGTGATCGTCATCATGATTGCAGTGTGCAAGTTCATGTGGGGCATCACGAAGATATCTTGATTGATGCTTGTCGTCCATTGTGGTGGCAATGTACTTGTGAAGATGTGCTGAAGAGTGGCTCACCCATATTGAGTACGAGGGAGCAATCAACTGGTCTTCATCAAGCCAATGCAGACAAGAAAGGTGGTCCATCTTGAGGAAGTCAAGATCGTCATAATGTAGCTCAAGTGGACTATGTGCAAGGTATAGGTTTGCCCTTAATAGGTCTTTCTATTTTAGGATAGATTGTCCTACTTTCAAGGGGGGCTCTCAAGTGAGTTTCTTGATTGTATATTTCGTTAAGATCTCAAACCATCTACATCCTTCCATCATATTTCTTGGTTCTTGTTTGGTGATTCTCTTTGTGATTTGTAGGGCTTATGGTCATTTTCATGACAAGCTCGGGATCATGGAAAACGAAGTCCATATGCATCTTCTATGATGTTTTCGATGTTGGTTTTTTTGCCGGTTCTTCATTCATAAAGACCTCAAATCTCTATATCATTTGCATTTTCATTCGCTGTTTGATAGCTCTTGTCGTCCTGAATCCAACAAGCTTGAGTTTGCTCAATTTGGAGCTCGCATGCGAAAGTTATGGCCGTTCACGTCATGTTTTCTCTCTCAAGCAGAAGTACCGCTGGGGCAGAGTGGTAGTACCACCCTGGCGATACTTCCGCCCTCCTCTTCCGGCCTCTCTTCCGCTTATATTTTTCGTCTGGCTTCTTCGGGGTATTTTTCCAGTTTGAGCGGTAGTATCTCTTGGGGGGAGTGGTAGTACCGCCCCAGCGGTAGTACCACTGGGGTGAACAGTAGTACCGCTCCAGCGGCACTACCTCCCCGAGATCTTTGTCGTTTGCACATTTATCCTTGAAATTTCCGTTCTAGCGGAAGTACCGCTCGCCTGAGCGGTACTACCGCTTGTGCACAGGCTGAGTGCATAACGACTAGATTTTGAGGGACCTATTTAAGGAGTCTTCTTCCCCAATGGACCCCAACTCTTGAGCTCGTGTTCTTCCCCCATTTTTGACCTTCTTTGAGCTTGCTAAATCTCAACCCCTCCAATGATTCTTGCTAGTTCTTGAGGGAAAGTAGAGAGTAGATCTAGATCCACATTTCCACCAATCACTTTCTCCTCTATGTGAGGGGAACCCCTTGGATCTTGATCTTGGAGTTCTTTGTGAGCTCCTTGTTCTTCCTCTTATATTCCTCCATAGCTTTTGTTGTTGTGGAGGGATTTGAGTGTGAGGGACTTGACCACTTCGTGTGTTCTTGCCATTGCATTAGTTGCATCTGTTTGAGTTCTCCACGGTGATACGTGGAAGTGAAAAGTTTGAGAAGCTTGTTACCCTTGGGTGCTTGGTACCCTAGAGATTGTACTTCGTGGATGCATTGGCGTCCTAGAAGCTTGGTGATTCCTTGGAGCTCAATCATTGTGGTGTAAAGCTCCGGGCAAGCGTCAGGGTCTCCAATTAAGTTGTGGTGATTGCCCCGAGCATTTGAGGTCATCATGGAGCCATAGTCCATTGTGGTGAAGCTTTGTGTTGTTGTTGTGAGCCTCTGATACGTCTCCAACGTATCTATAATTTTTGATGGTTTCATGCTATTATCTTGTCAAACTTTGGATGTTTTGTATGCCTTTTATATATTTTTTGGGACTAACTTATTAACTCAGTGCCAAGTGTCAGTTCCTGTTTTTTCCATGTTTTTTACCCCTTTCAGAGGAGATTTTGAAATGGAGTCCAAACGGAAGAAAATCCCCGAAAATATTTTTTCTGGAATGGAAGAAGATTGGGAAGCTTAGGAGCCAAGGCAGGGGAGCCTCAGGGGCCCCACAAGCCCCCACCCCATGGCCAGGGGGGAAGTCGCGCCATCCAGGCTTGTGGGCCCCTTGGACGCCCTTTGCCCTAGGTCTTTCGCCTATATATTCCCATAAATTCCAGAAAAAATCAGGAGATCATCGAAAGTACTTTTCCGCCGCCGCAAGCTCCTGTCTCCGCAAGATCCCATCTGGGGCACGTTCTGGTGCCCTGCCGGAGGGGGCATTCGTACACGGAGGGCTTGTTCATCAACACCATGACCTCTCCGATGATGCGTGAGTAGTTCACCATAGACCTACGGGTCCATAGCTAGTAACTAGATGGCTTCTTCTCTCTCTTGGATCTTCAATACAAAGTTCTCCATGATCTTCATGAAGATCTATCTGATGTACTCTTCTTTTGCGGTGTGTTTGTCGAGATCCGATGAATTGTGGATTTATGATCAGATTATCTATGAATCTTATTTGAGTTTCTTCTTATCTCTCTTATGCATGATTTCATATCCTTGTAATTCTCTTCGAGTTGTGGGTTTTGTCTGGCCAACTAGATCTATGATTCTTGCAATGGGAGGAGTGCTTGGTTTTGGGTTCATACCGTGCGGTGACCTCACCCAGTGACAGAAGGGGTAGCGAGGCGAGCATCATGTTGTTCGAGGCGCGCATCATGTTGTTGCCATCAAGGGTAAAAAGATGGGGTTTTCATCATTGGTTTGAGATTATCCCTCTACATCATGCCATCTTGCTTAAGGCGTTACTCTGTTCGTCATGAACTCAATACACTAGATGCATGATGGATAGCGGTCGATGTGTGGAGTAATAGTAGTAGATGCAGAAAGTATTAGTCTACTTGTCTCGGACGTGATGCCTATATGTATGATCATTGCCTTAGATATCGTCATGACTTTGCGCGGTTCTATCAATTGCTCGACAGTAATTTGTTCACCCACCATAATACTTGCTATTTTGAGAGAAGCCTCTAGTGAACACTATGGCCCCCACGGTCTACTCCACACCATATTTTCAGCCTTACACTTTTTACTTCGTTGCACTTTTCGCTTTCAGATCTCACTTTGCAAATAATCTTGAAGGGATTGACAACCCCTTTGAAGCGTTGGGTGCAAGCTTGTTTGTGTTTGCGCAGGTACTCTGGACTTGATGAGACCCTCCTTCTGGATCGATACCTTGGTTCTCAAACTGAGGGAAATACTTACTGCTCCTGTGCTGCATCACCCTTTCCTCTTCAAAGAAAAAACCAACGCAAGCCCAGCCTTTGTCAACGTGTAGATTTCTGGCGTTGTTGTCTGTGGGATAGCAGAAGAATTTCTGGCGCCGTTGTCGGGGAGGAAGATCAAGTCAAGAACTCATCCAAGTAGGTGTCACAAACTCATCTCTTGCATTTACTTTGTTTGCCAGTTGCCTCTCGTTTTCCTCTCCCCCACTTCACCAATGTGCCTTTTTCGTTCGCCTTTTCGTTTGCCCTTTTCTCTCTGTTAGAGCATATATCTCCATATGTGGTTTTGGTAATTGATGACAATTCCTATGGACTAATGGTTGCCTTAAATTATATTTATAGGATTTGTCCATAGGCACTTCTTGAAGTCCATCTGTTGGGTTGAAGGAGTTTATATGATGACCAAGGTGGTATTCAAGGTATTATCCAAAGAATGGTCATAGAGACACAAGGTTGATCAATATCGTCAAACAAAGAGTAAATCAAGATGATCAACACACAAAGCGTACAAGATGTACCGAGAGGGATCAAGTGATCCCATGGTATGGTAAGCATTGTCCAGTACGTATTTGTATACTAACCCATGGTCTTCTTGAGAGTTCTATGTGGGGTTAGGTGTGTTTCCATGGGCTTGCGTCAAGAGGAATATCTCATACAACCCATGGAGGATGACGTCAAGTGATGGAGGATGGTGGTAATGGACTTGTGAAGATTTGCTGAAGAGCGGCTCACCCATAGTGTGTATGGGGGAGCAATCAACTAGTCTTCATCAAGCCAACGCAAGCAAGAAAGGTGGTCCATCTTGAGGAAGCCAAGATCATCGTCATCTAGCTCAAGAGGACGAGGTGCAAGGTATAGGTTTTCCCTTTATAGGTCTTCTGTTTTAGGATGGATTGTCGTACTCTCAAGGGGGGCTCTCAAGTGAGTGGCTTGATCGTATCGTTCGTTGAGAACTCAAACCATTTTCATCCTTGCATCATACTTCTTGGTTCTTGTTCGGTATTTCTTTGTGAGTTTTAGAGCTTATTGTCATCTTCATGACACGCTCGAGTTCATCCAAAACGGAGTCCATATGCATCTTCTATGATGTTTTCGATGTTGGGAGTTTTTACCGGTCTTATTCGAAGAAGGGTTCTAACCATTTTTTATGGGACTTTTCTCACTTGCTTCTTATTTATTTTTCTATCAAGATTGTGTTAGCCCATGTCGTTATCTTTCCAATAAACTTGGTCTCGTTGAATTCGGAGTCCGTATGCGAAAGTTACAGCAGTTTCAGTATCCAGCGGTAGTACCGCTCCTGTAGCGGTAGTACTGCCCCCGGAGAGGTAGTACCGCCCCCGGAGCGGTAGTAATTTTTTACTACCGCTGTGTCGGACTGTTTTTTGCATCCTTTTTGGCCTCAGCATGGTTGGTGAACCTACCGAGCGGTAGTACCGCTCCCATGAGCGGTAGTACCGCTCTGTGCGGGCTGTGAGGCTTAACGGTTGGATTTTCCCCCACCTATAAAAGGGGGTCTTCTTCCCCATTGAACCTTATCGTTTTAGCTCGTTTTCTTCCCCCATTGTTGACCTTCTTCGAGCTTGCTAACTCTCAATCCCTCCAATGATTCTTGCTAGTTCTTGAGGGAAAAGAGAGAGGGGATCTAGATCCACATTTCCACCAATCACTTTCTCCTCTAAGTGAGGGGAACCCCTTGGGTCTAGATCTTGGAGTACTTCGTGTTCTTCTTCGTTCTTCCTCACATTTTCCTCCCTAGCATTAGTTGCTTTGGTGGGATTTGGGAGAGAAGGATTTGGGCACTCCGTGTGCCCTTGCCATTGCATTAGTTGCATCGGTTTGAGTTCTCCACGGTGATACGTGGAAGTGAAGTTTGAGAAGCTTATTACCTTTGGTACTTAGTACCCTAGATATTGTTCTTCGTGGATGCTTTGGCATCCTAGAAGCTTGGTGGTGTCTCGAAGCTCAATCATTGTGGTGTAAAGCTCCGGGAAAGTGTGGGGGTCTCCAATTAGGTTGTGGAGATTGCCCCGAGCAATTTGTACGGGTACCGGTGACCGCCCCCAAGGTTTGCCATTTGTACGGGTTCGGTGACCGCCCTCAAGGGTCCCTTAGTGGAATCATGGCATCTTGCATTTTGCGAGTGCGTGAGGAGATTACGGTGGCCTTAGTGGCATCTTGGGGAGCATTGTGCCTCCCCACCGCTCCAACGGAGATTATCATCCGCAAGGGTGTGAACTTCGGGATACATCATTGTCTCCACGTGCCTCGGTTATATCTTACCCGAACCCTTTACTTATGCACTTTACTTTGTGATAGCCATATTGTTTATTGTCATATATCTTGCTAGCACTTAGTTGTTTATCTTGCTTAGCATAAGTTGTTGGTGCACATAGGTGAGCCTAGTTGTTGTAGGTTTTGTGCTTGACAAATTAAACGTTAGTTTTATTCCGCATTTGTTCAAGCCTAAACTGTAATTATTTTAAAGCGCCTATTCAGCCCCCCTCTAGGCGACATCCACGTCCTTTCAATTGGTATCAGAGTTAGGTCTCTCTTTATTAGGTTTAACCACCTAGAGAGTAAGGATGTCGACTAGGGGTTTAAGATTCACTGACACTCTTAGTTTCGATGGCACAAATTTTGATGTTTGGGTAATTCGCATGCTTAATCACTTTCGGGTCTTGGACCCAAATTTAGAGCGAATTGTAGATATGGGTTTTTCTCCTCCAAAGTATTCTCAAAATATATCTTTAGAGGATGAGAAAAACTCTTATCTCAATGCTCAAGCTTATAATGTGCTTTTTGATGCTTTGAGCAATGTAGTTATATTTCAACTCATGCCATTCCGGGATGCTCATGAGTTGTGGACAAAGCTTCAAGATAAATATGGTATGTCCAAGATTTGTGGGAATGATTGTTCTCCCTCCACCTCCAGTCGTGTGGTCTTCTCAACTTCATCTACTTCACCTACATGTGGATTGGCACAAGGTAATGATATAGTGAGTAGTGGTGATCATTGCAACAATGATAGTGGGTTTATTGTTGATGATCCTTCGTCACTATATTATTGCAATGCTTCATCGTTGGGCATTAACACTTCGAGCACTCTAAATGTTTTACATGCTTGTGTTGATAGTCCTTGCATATCATGTAAAAACTGCTTGACTAAATCTCATGATGATATGCTTCCTATATCTTGTTGCCATGATAAAGATGTATATATTTCCTCGAGTTGTTGTGCTAACAGTGTAGAGGAAATTCATCACTCCATGGAACAAGATGTGGCCTTGAATGATGCTTTAAGGAATCCTACATCATCATCTATTGTGACTCACTTTTGCCTTATGGCTAAGGCTTCAAAGGTATCTCCTACTTTTAATCCCAATATATCTCATCATGATGATGTTGATGATAATGGGGATGAGAATAATGATGAAGAGAGTGATAAGATTGCATCCTTAAAAATTAAGGGTGAAATGATTTTTAAATCTCTTTATAAGAATAAACTTGCTTGTTCCAACTTCTTGGAAATCATATCTATTGCCACTGAGGGCAAGAAATACATTGAGGAGTTGGAAGCTCATCTCGAGGAGCATGAGGCCACCATTGAGACAATGGAAGGTCATGAGCGTGAATACGCTAACGAGATCGCAGAGCTATCTCAAGCTCTTGAAAATGAACAAACCACCAAGGAATCTCTTGAGGAAACCTTTGCTATAGAATTATCTAGATTAAAGGAATCCCATGATAGATCTCTCAAGGTGTCTAATGATTTTAGAACTAAAAACGATAAGCTTGAAGTTGCACATGCTAAACTCGTTGAGGACTATGAGCACCTCGAAAATGGCTCAAAGGCTATTAAGAGTTCGCTCATCGAACTCACCGAGTCTCATGCTCAACTTGAAGCTTCATATGCTAAAGAGCTTGCCAAGTTGCCTTATCCTCTTATTGTTAATAATGATGCTTGTGCTACTAATTCTACTTCTTGTGAAGCATCCATTTTAAAGGAGAATGTTGAGCTAAGGGCTCAACTCGAATTGCTATCTAGCAATTATGGGAAATTCGAAGAAAGTCATGTAATGCTCACAAGCTGTCATGATGATCTTCTAGTATCCCATAATGTGCTAAAATTAGCTCATGAGGCGATTACTACCAAGGTAACATCGAGTGAGCCTCATGTGGACATGAGCACTACTTCTAGTAAAAAAGCTATATTGCCATGTGCTAGTCCTCGTAATTCATCTACTCACAACGTTGCTACATATTGTGATGAATTACTTTCCATGCCTTGTTGCTCTAACAATGAAGCTTATACTTCCTCTAGTAGTTGTGTTGATACTAACCATGTAGTGGAAATCAAAGAGCTCAAGGCCCAAGTCACTTCCTTGAAGAAAGACTTGGAAAAGAGTCATGAAGGAATGTCCACACTCAATAATGTCTTGTGTCGGCAAAAATCTCCAAATGGCAAATATGGACTTGGATTCAACTCCAACAATAAGAATAAGTCCAAAAACTTCAAGAAGAAGGGCCAAGAACAAGTCAAGAATTCGGCCAAGATTATTTGCTTTAAGTGCAAAATTGAATGGCACCATGTTATATCTTGCCCACTAAAGAAGAAGCCCCAAAGTCACAAGCAACAAGGGAAGAGGCCACAAGTGCACTCACATACTCAACTACAAGTATAAGAAAGGCCCCTTCCCAAGAAGACCCAAGCCAACACTCCTCATGTTGAGAAATCAATAGGGAAGAAATTAAATGTAGATGTTGCTACTTATGTCCTGAGAAGGGTCACTTCGCTTCTTCTTGAACGAGAGGTAATTTATCCAACCCAATCATTATTGATGATATCTATTCACTTGGGAAGGATAAGGTTGGCAATGTGTTTGCCAAGTTTGTTGGTACTCAAAGTGGTGTCAAGAAAAGTACCATTTGGGTTGCCAAGCCTATTGTGACTAACCTCTTAGGACCCAACGTGGTTGGGGACCAACAAGCTCAAACTTGATCAATAGGTGTTTGTGGAGGACATTAGAGACTTGGATACATAATGAAGAATTAAGGGGTCTTCATCATTCATATTTTCTCAAGCCAAGTCATTTGGATTATCGAGTTTCTATCTTATATCCAATGTGCCTCCTTACGGTAACTTGTACTTAAATTGTTTACATTGTTAGTTGCTTGCCCCTTTGCATGTTGTGGTTTTGTACCTTGCATGTGTTTGTACATGTTGTGCTTCCAACTTGCTTATGTTGAGTAATCGAGTATGTGTATGTTGGTTTGCATATCATGTACATGTGAGTCTTGTATTGAGCCTTTTTGCATCTTGTTTGTATCTTTGTTGGCTCTTGTGAGAGATTAATGGATTATCCCATTGTGGGGGAGTGATGTGCTTTGCACACCTCACAATCCTATAAATGTGTATACATGGGGAATACCACTTAGGATTGATATTTTAAGATTATCTAGTTTCTATGTGGTATGTCTTACTCATGAGAAATTCAAATTCTATATGGCCCATTAATTATCTCTTGTTGCTTTAATTTATCACTTGTTAATATTGTTGGGTTATCACATTATGGGGGAGTAATATGCTATGTGCATATTACAAGCCTAGAGAATGTGTACATTTGAGGTATTGCCACTTAGTGTTGATATTGTAAATTATCTTGTTCCTAGGTGGCATGTTTGCTCTACAAGTGTCATTTGCTTGCGTTTTATGGGTAAATATGATCTTGGATATATTTGCGATCTACCAATGAGTATCATTTCCAAAATACTTCTTGTCCTTGACAATTGGTATTCCCATCATGTGGTAGGAATTGCTAATAGTCTTTACATTGGATTTTGTGTTTCTTTTGTCTTCCTTGCCTCTTGTGGATCTATTTTAACATGTCTAGTGTTTTTATAGATATAGAGAAAGTGATGATTCCATCTTGTGCATTTTGTATTTAAATGCAAATTCTATATAATGCACATCCCTTGGGGGAGCTATCCTATTTTCTTTAGAACACTCTCTTTATTCGCCCATCATAAAATATTTTGATCCCCATCAAGTGTGTGTTGATGGGAGGCAAGTCTTGCTCTTTATGATGCTTTGTGCCATCATGAAAATTTGTCGAGGGTTTGGTTTGTTGGAACCTAGCTCTCTTTTGGAAACTAGATACCTCGTGTTTGTTTTCCTTCAATTGGTATCTTGTTTCCTTTTATTTGGCATGTGTAAATGGATATCTCATTCCTTGAGGTATCTTTTAATTGATATCCTTCAAGTGATAGTTTTTCGTTTGGTATCTTATTATCACCTGATAACTTATCTTTTGGTGTATTATAAACTTTGTGTTGAGTTGATTCTTGAAAGCCTTGAGCATGCATATTTACTATATATAGCTTCTTTTGCTTGCTTTCTTTCTTTGACCCAATATATAGGGGAAACTCCACCTTGTCATAAATTTTCTAAAGTGTGCATGAAATTCAAATTCATATATATGTGCACATATGTATGTGGAGTTTGTCCTATGTATTGTTGGTTTTCTAACTCTTTGGTCCCAATGAGCTTGGGCACCATTTTGTTTGTTTTGTTGTTCCAGGAATAATTGGAGATGCGTTGGATGCTCGACTCACCTGTAAGGAAGGTGTTGAGAACATGTGGTTATTGGAGCCAAGTTAGGATGATCAACGAACAACTATCTACTACATCAATCCAATGTTGTCTCGGTAACAAGTATATACTTCATGCATTCATTTCTTGCAAAGGCCCAAACCTGTCTTTTCTTTTCCAGGTTGCATCATGGCATGAATCTCTTGATTCATTCTTGTAGTACTTATTTCCTTTCTCAAAGCATCTGAATGATGATGTCTTATTGCTAGTTGGGATGTCTTTGATGTTCGTATGTTGGAAGTTCATATTGTAAAATAAGAAAATATTAGGCCATGTGTTATGCTTCCAAGCAAAGATCTTATTGATATATTTACGACTTCCTTTTGGATATCTTGTTTGTTCCTTCTTGTAACCATTTCGTGTGTACATCCTTCTTTGTGGATATATATATCATCATGATTGTCTTCTACTTAGAATCTTTTACACATGAGAGAAGTTACATATCTAATTGATATCCTCTTTTCTTTCACGTCCACCATTGCATTTCCTTTTTCAGTTTTTGGTGGCTTCGTGAAAGGATTTGTCTTGAGTGCGTATCTTATTTTCCTACATCTTGATGCACTCTTTGGCTGTGAAGATTATTTTTCCTCATGCTTGTCTTGATGAGGGTTTTGCCATTTCGATTGGTATTCCTCCTCTTGACAAGGTTCTTATTTCCTATCTTCACCATGGGTTGTCACAAGCATTGATTATTATTTTGTTTATTAGCAAGCTTGTGAACCCATTTTCTAGTATGTGTGTGTGGGAATGATATGTCTTGCACTTTGTTTCTCATTTCATCAAGAATATGTTGATGAGTAATGCTCATCCTTATCTTAGTCTTCTCAAGTGCTTTGCCATGACTCACACACATTATTTTGGTTGAGCCTATTCTTAAGTTGCTTCTTTTACATGTTGCTCAACCATTTGTTTTGTGCAATTGATATGCTTATTGTCTCATCTATCTTCTTGCACACGTTGTGTGTTTTTATTAATTTTGGGGGAGCAACGATCCTATTTTGTGCACTTGTATCAAATACAAAAATCTCTTATTAGTGCACAAATCATGAGGAGCTTCTCTAGTTTTGATAAAACACTCCTTTGCATATATCATAGTATCTTTTCTTCATGTGGTTTGAAGGACCATGTGATTGCTTGTTCCATATGGTATCTTTTGATTGCTTGTTTCTATTTTGTATGTCTTTGTGCCATACGATCCTTATTTTTGCAATCTTTGGGTCCTCGATATAGTTTGTTTTCCTCCAACTACTTATCATTGTATTTGTGTATTTCTTTGCACTCATTTGCTTAGAAGTACACCCTTTCTGGAGGACCACCTACTATATTGGCTTTCTAAACTTTTCGTCCATTTTGGCAATCGATGCCAATGGGGGAGAAGTGTAGAGAGTTTACTTTCGATATGTTTAGAGGGTTTTGCTTTTATTGTGTAAGCATTTACATCTTGCACGCATGCATTATTGCTTTGTATGTGTGCGCTTGGTTATGCTTATTTCCTTATATAAACTCTCTAGAAGTGGTTGTCATCAATTACCAAACTGGGGGAGATTGTTAGAGCATATATCTCCATATGTTGTTTTGGTAATTGATGACAATTCCTATGGACTAATGGTTGCCTTAAGTTATATTTATAGGATTTGTCCACAGGCACTTCTTGAAGTCCATTTGTTGGGTTCAATGAGTTTATATGATGACCAAGGTGGTATTCAAGGTATTATCCAAAGAATGGTCATAAAGACACAAGGTTGATCAAGATCGTCAGACAAAGAGTAAATCAAGATGATCAACACACAAAGCGTACAAGATGTACCGAGAGGGATCAAGTGATCCCAATGCATGGTAAGCATTGTCCAGTACATATTTGTGTACTAACCCATGGTCTTCTTGAGAGTTCTATGTGGGGTTAGGTGTGTTTCCATGGGCTTGCGTCAAGAGGAATATCTCATACAACCCATGGAGGATGACGTCAAGTGATGGAGGATGGTGGCAATGGACTTGTGAAGATATGCTGAAGAGCGGCTCACCCATAGTGTGTATGGGGGAGCAATCAACTAGTGTTCATCAAGCCAACGCAAGCAAGAAAGTTGGTCCATCTTGAGGAATCCAAGATCATCATCATCTAGCTCAAGAGGATGAGGTGCAAGGTATAGGTTTGCCCTTTATAGGTTTTCTGTTTTAGGATAGATTGTCGTACTGTCAAGGGGGGCTCTCAAGTAAGTAGCTTGACCGTATCGTTTGTTGAGAGCTCAAACCATTTTCATCCTTGCATCATACTTCTTGGTTCTTGTTTGGTATTTTTCTTTCTGAGTTTTAGAGCTTATGGTCATCTTCATGACACGCTCGAGTTCATCGAAAACGGAGTCCATATGCATCTTCTATGATGTTTTCGATGTTGGGAGTTTTTACCGGTCTTATTCGAAGAAGGGTTCTCACCATTTTCTTATGGGACTTTTCTCACTTGCCTCTTATTGATTTTTCTATCAATATTGTGTTATCCCATGTCGTTAGCTTTCCAACAAACTTGGTTTCGTTGAATTCGGAGTCCGTATGCGAAAGTTACAGCAGTTTCAGTATCCAGCGGTAGTACCGCCCCCGGAGAGGTAGTTCCGCTCCCTAGTGGTAGTCCCGCTCCGTCGGACTGTTTTTTGCATCCTTTTTGGCCTCAGCATGGTTGGTGAACCTACCGAGCGGTAGTACCGCTCCCATGAGCGGTAGTACCGCTTTGTGCGGGCTATGAGGCTTAACGGTTGGATTTTCCCCCACCTATAAAAGGGGCTCTTCTTCCCCATTGAATCTTATCGTTTTAGCTCGTGTTCTTCCCCCATTGTTGACCTTCTTCGAGCTTGCTAACTCTCAATCCCTCCAATGATTCTTGCTAGTTCTTGAGGGAAAACAGAGAGGAGATCTAGATCCACATTTCCACCAATCACTTTCTCCTTTAAGTGAGGGTAACCCCTTGGGTCTAGATCTTGGAGTTCTTCGTGTTCTTCTTTGTTCTTCCTCTCTCTCATTTTCCTCCCTAGCATTAGTTGCTTTGGTGGGATTTGGGAGAGAAGGATTTGGGCACTCCGTGTTCCCTTGCCATTGCATTAGTTGCATCGGTTTGAGTTCTTCATGGTGATACGTGGAAGTGAAGTTTGAGAATCTTATTACCTGTGGTACTTAGTACCCTAGATATTGTTCTTCGTGGATTCTTTGGCATCCTAGAAGCTTGGTGGTGTATTGAAGCTCAATCATTGTGGTGTAAAGCTCCGGGCAAGCGTCGGGGTCTCCAATTAGGTTGTGGAGATTGCCTCGAGCAATTTGTACGGGTACCGGTGACCGCCCCCAAGGTTTGCCATTTGTACGGGTTCGGTGACCGCCCTCAAGGGTCCCTTAGTGGAATCACGACATCTTGCATTGTGTGAGTGCGTGAGGAGATTACGGTGGCCTTATTGGCATCTTGGGGAGCATTGTGCCTCCACACCGCTCCAATGGAGATTAGCATCCGCAAGGGTGTGAACTTCGGGATACATCATTGTCTCCACGTGCCTCGGTTATATCTTACCCGAACCCTTTACTTATGCACTTTACTTTGTGATAGCCATATTGTTTATTGTCATATATCTTGCTATCGGTTAGTTGTTTATCTTGCTTATCATAAGTTGTTGGTGCACATAGGTGAGCCTAGTTGTTGTAGGTTTTGTGCTTGACAAATTAAACGTTAGTTTTATTCCGCATTTTTTCAAGCCTAAACCGTAATTATTTTAAAGCGCCTATTCACCCCCCCCCCTCTAGGCGACATCCACGTCCTTTCACTCTCGCTTGCTTTCTGCTCGTCTATGTGGGATAGTCTATCCTGATGGCTAGATCCACCACTTCAAACGATACTCCCGAGAGCGAAGTCCTCAATTTCAAACAAATTGAGGAAGAAAACTTAAAGGACGCTTGGTATAGGATTTGCAACGCTTAGAGTAGATCTACTCATAAGCAATCCACTACCGTCTTGCTTCGCAGTTTTTATGTGGGTGTTTCTCCTTGGAATAGGTATATTCTTGACACCATCGTAGGTGGAAATTTCTTGGGTAGCCATACCGTTGATTCTTACAGAGCCGTGATAAATTTCGTAGGCTCGCCCCCACTCTTGGTTAATGGAACTATCTTAACTCTGGAACATGTGATGCGTAGGCTAGACGTTATTTAAAATAAAGTTGCTACGATTGAATTCATTGAGAATTTGGATAAAAAGATCCAGAATCAAATCACTCAGTACGGATCCAAGGTGAGAATGATTTTGAAAAATTTAAAGGAGAAGGAACCCACATTTAACTAAAAGCTAGGTCATGATTCCGCTAGGATTGGCAAACTAGAGGATGTTAGAACCAACTTGGATTCTGCTTTTGCCGTTGTGCAGAATACTCCAAATTTTGCCCCCAATAAAATCACCAAGTCTGTCTTTGTTCCTAAAAGTAGTGGTGAATCATCCAGCAAGAAATATGAAAACCATAAGATGATAAGTGATCACGCCACTTATGTTTGAGCACCAAAGACGACGATACGTGATGCTATCGCTTCTATGCCTAGCTAAGGGCGTTAAAAAATAGCGCTTGTTGGGAGGCAACCCAATGAATTGATCATTTTCTTTATGTTTTGTTGCGTCCACACTTTCATAATTCTGTTGTGATTGTGTTTTTTGTGTTTCTTTTTGTGTTTGATCCAAGCAAAGCCTTTATGACTAGTCTTGGTAATGGTTGTTTGATCATGCTGGAAAAAGACAGAAACGTTTCGCTCACAATATTATTTTTCATTTTTATTCAGAAAGAGATTTTGAGTTGATTCTTTTTTCTGCTGATTGATATGCTTTTTTCCCAGGCCGTCGTAATATTTCAGATTTTTGGAGGTACCAGAAGTATACGAAGTATACAGATTGCTACACACTGGTCTGTTTTTGACAGATTCTGTTTTTGTTGAGTTGGTTGCTTGTTTTGATGAAACTATGGTTAGTATCGGGGGGTACTAGCCATGGAAAAGTGAGAATACAGTAGCCCATCATCAATATAGATAGAATTCAAGTCTGCTACAGTACCAAAAGAAGTGGTAGTTTGTTTTCTTGTACTGATGTTATCACAAGTTTCTGTTTAAGTTTTGTGTTGTGAAGTTTTCAAGTTTTGGGTGATGTTCTCATGGACAAAGAGATAAGGAGTGGAAAGAGCTCAAGCTTGGGGATGCCCAAGGCATCCCAAGCCAAATTCAAGGACACCAAAAAGCCTAAGCTTGGGGATGCCCCGGGAAGGCATCCCCTCTTTCGTCTTCAATCCATCGGTAACATTACTTGGAGCTATATTTTTATTCACCACATGATATGTGTTTTGCTTGGAGCGTCTTGTATCATAGGAGTCTTTTTTTTGTTTGGTCACAATCATCCTTGCTGCACACCTATTTGAGAGAGAGAGAGACATTCACTCATCGTGATTTTGCTAGAATGCTCATAGTGCTTCACTTATATCTTTCGAGCTAGATACTTTTGCTCTTGTGCTTCACTTATATCTCTTGAGCTAGACACTTTTGCTCTTGTGCTTCACTTATATCTTTAGAGCACGGCGGTGCATGATTTGGTAGTTGGCTTATGCTATGAAAGTAGTCCCAAATGTGATAGGTACCCAAAGAGGATACAAAAACCTCCATCTTCATGTAGATTGAATAGAAAGAGAAGTTTTGATTCCTCTCAAATAGTTTTGAGACGTGGATTCGGTAATATTAGGAGTTATGTTAGTAGGGTGTTGTGAATCTAGAAATACTTGTGTTGAAGTTAGTGATTCCCGTAGCATGCACGTATGGTGAACCACTATGTTAGGAAGTCGGAGCATAATTGATCTATTGATTGTCATCCTTTGTGTTGAGGTCGGGATCGCGCGATGGTTAACACCTACCAACCCTTCCCCTCGGAGTATACGTTTAGCACTTTGTTTCGATTACTAATAAAACTTTCGCAACAAGTATGTGAGTTCTTCATGACTAATGTGAGTCCATGGTATAGATGCACTTTCACCTTCCACCATTGGTAGCCTCTCTAGTGTCGCGCAATTCTCGCCGGTGCACAAACCCACCAAATACTTCCTCAAAACAGCCACCATACCTACCTACTATGGCATTTTCATAGCCATTCCGAGATATATTGCCATGCAACTCCCATTGTTCCGTCTCATGACTTGTGTTGTCACTCTCATATTGCCATTGCATGATCGTAAGATAGCTAGCAAGATGTTTCAACGTCATACGCCATGCTAGATCGTTGCACATCCCGGTACACTGCCGGAGGCATTTCCTATGGAGACATCATCATTGTGATCTTTGAGCCTTGAGTAAATAAAAGTGTGATGATCATCATTATTAGAGCATATTCCCATGTGAGGAAATAAAAAAAGAGCCCAAAAACAAAACAAGCAAAGGGGGAGAAAAAAAAAGAGAGGCCTAAGAGCCCAAATAAAAAAGAGAAAAAGAGAGAAGGGACAATGCTACTATCTTTTTCCACACTTGTGCTTCATGATAGCACCATGTTCTTCATGATTGAGAGCTTCTTGCTTTGTCACTACCATATGCTAGTGGGAATCTTCATTATATAACGTGGCTTGTATATTCCAATGATGGGCTTCCTCAAAATTGCCCTAGGTCTTCGTGAGCAAGCAAGTTGGATGCACATGTTGGGTAACATAGCATAAATTCAAAATTTTCGTATGCCATAATCAGATCTTCCTATGGAGAGACCAGAAACGAGAGAGGGGTAAGAGCATCTTCATACCTTTGAAGATCGCTAAGCGGAAGCATTGCTAGAACGCGGTTGATGGAGTCGTACTCGCAGCGATTCAGATCGCGGTGTGATTCCGATCTAGTGCTGAACTACGGCACCTCCGTGTTCAACACACGTGCAGCTCGGTGACGTCTCCCGCACCTTGATCCAGCAAGGAGGAGGGAGAGGTTGGGGAAGAACTCCAGCAGCACGACGGCGTGGTGTCGATGGAGAGACGAGGTCTCCCGGCAGGGCTTCGCCAAGCACCGGCAAAGAGGAGGAGAAAGAAGGGCAGGGCTGCGCCGAGAGAGAGGGAAAAGTCTATCTCCCCAATGGCCAAAAGTGCCCATATATATAGGGGGGAGGGGCTGCGCCCCCTTGAGGGTTTCCCTCTCCTGGGGGGCGGCAGCCCTAGATGGTGGCTGGTGCGGCGGCCAAAGGGGGGAGGAGGGGTGTGGCGCACCCCTGGTGGGCCTTAGGCCCACCTAGCTTAGGGTTTGCTCCCCCTTCCCTCTCCCATGCGCATTGGGCTGAGTGGGGAGGCGCACCAGCCCACCTAGGGGCTGGTTCCCTCCCCCACTTGGCCCATCTTACCTCCCGGGGTCGTTGCCCCCCTTCTGTGGACCCCCGGGGCCACCTCCGGTGGTCCCGGTGGTCCCGGTACGTTACCAGTGATGCCCGAAACAGTTCCGGTGTCCGAAACCATCCGTCCTATATATCAATCTTTACCTACGGACCACTCCGGAGCTCCTCGTGACGTCCGAGATCTCATCCGGGACTCCGAACAACTTTTGATAACCTCGTATAACAATTCCCTATAACCCTAGCGTCATCGAACCTTAAGTGTGTAGACCCTACGGGTTCGAGAGACAGGCAGACATGACCGAGACACCTCTCCGGCCAATAACCATCAGCGGGGTATGGATACCCATGGTGGCTCCCACTTGCTCCACGGTGATCTCATCGGATGAACCACGATGTCAAGGATTCAATCAATCCCGTATACAATTCCCTTTGTTTGTCGGTATAGAACTTTCCCGAGATTAGATCGTGGGTATACCTATACCTTGTTCAATCTCCTTACCGGTAAGTCTATTTACTCGTTCCATAGCACGTCATCGTGTGACTAACTCCTTAGTCACATTGAGCTCACGATGATGTTCTACCGAGTGGGCCCAGAGATACCTCTCCGTCACACGGAGTGACAAATCCCGATCTCGATTCGTACCAACCCAACAGACACTTTCAGAGGTATCTGTACTGCACCTTTATAGTCACCCAGTTACGTTGTGACGTTTGAGACACCCAAAGCACTCCTACGATATCCGGGAGTTGCACAATCTCATGGTCGAAGGAAAAGACACTTGACATTAGAAAAGCTTTAGCATACGAACAATATGATCTAGTGCTATGCTTAGGATTGGGTCTTGTCCATCACATCATTCTCCCAATGATGTGATCCCGTTGTCAATGAAATCTAATGCCCATGATCAGGAAACCATGATCATCTATTGACTAACGAGCTAGCTAACTAGAGGCTTGCTAGGGACACATTGTGATCTATTTATTCACACATGTATTACTGTTTCCTGTTAATACAATTATAGCATGAACAATAGATTATTATCATGAACAAGGAAATATGATAATAACCATTTTATTATTGCCTCTAGGGCATATTTCCAACAGTCTCCCACTTGCACTAGAGTCAATAATCTAGTTACATTGTGATGTATCGAACACCCATAGCATTATGGTGTTGATCATGTTTTGCTCGTGGAAGAGGTTTAGTCAACGGGTCTGCAACATTCAGATCCATGTGTACTTTACAAATATCTATCACTCCACTCTCGACATGGTCCTGGATGGAGTTGTAGCGGCGTTTGATGTGCTTCGTCTTCCGATGAAACCTCGGCTCCTTGGCTATGGCAATGGCCCCAGTGTTATCACAGAAGAGTGTCATTGGACCCGACGCGCTTGGAACCACTCCAAGGTCGGTGATGAGCTCCTTCATCCAAATTCCTTCATGAGCTGCTTCTGAAGCAGCTATGTACTCCGCTTCACATGTAGATGCTGCCACGACTTCTTGCTAGCTGCTGCACCAGCTTAATGCCCCACCATTCAACACATATACGTATCCGGTCTATGACTTAGAGTCATCCGGATCTGTGTCGAAGCTAGCTTCGACGTAACCCTTTACGATGAGCTCTTCGTCACCTCCATAAACGAGAAACATTTCCTTTGTCCTTTTCAGGTACTTAAGGATATTCTTGACCGCTGTCCAGTGTTCCATACCGGGATCACTTTGGTACCTCCCTACCAAACTTATGGCAAGGTTTATATCAGGTCTGGTACACAGCATGGCATACATTAGAGAGCCCACGGCTGAAGCGTAGGGGACATAACTCATCTTCTCTCTATCTGCTGTTGATGGGGTTATAGTCCCAGGGTAGGGTCATAGGCCTGCCCTATAGGTCCTACCCAAGGACTACCATTCACAGAGGGCAAGGCCCTTAGACAGTTCCGACTGAACTAAGGAACCCCCATCATCCAGTCGGTGACGAGCATTCGGAGCGTATTTATTGTACCGACTGAATTCCACTCTGTACATCGTAACCCCCGGGAAGGCAACGGTCGTACGTTTTCATACACCATTATTAGCATTTAAGACATACGTTACATGTAACATAGGCATTTATTCGCCACTACTCCACCCCTGTCCACCAGACCGTTGTGAAGGGCAGCGCAAACTATATAAGCCGCCCTTCCCCACTGGTGCAGGGGTTGGCATTTACTGTAATCCTATATTCCAGTCGACACTAAGCTCCCAGGAGCACTGAGACGTAGGGCTTTTACCTCCACCGCAGAGGGGCCTGAACTCATACAACCTCGCCGTAGCTAAGGCTCTGCCCATCCTTTCGTACCCTATACATCTACTGTCAGACTTATACCCACGACAATTGGCGCCCACCGTGGGGCAGGCGTCTAAGCGACTTCCGGCGAGTTTGCAGCTTCATCTTTTCATCATGTCGTCCACCGGAGATTTATGCATGGGTCGGGAGATCCTCTTCGGCGCACTCTCCTTCATCGTCGATGATTCGGCATGGCTTCGGGATGTGTCTCTCGACGTCAAGGCGCTCCCCAGCCGCGGGGCTACGCACTTCCGTGCCGGTGCCCGCGGCGTCCTTCTTCTCCAGCAGTCGGCCCCGGTGTCGACCTTCGCCCCCGTCGCGCGCCGCAACAAGCGGTCCCGCCGTCCGCGGCTCCAGCGTTGGGTGCGACACGCCCAGGCGCGCCAGAACGCGTCCTCTCAAGTGGCGGTCCTCGAGTCGGTTGTGGTCGCGCCCATGTCCCAGTGCTTGGACTCAGTTCCGACTGAGTTACCTTCCGAGTACTTGGGTCGCGGGCCTGCAGCCGAAGTTCTCATGACAGATTCTCATGAAAGTCCCCACCGGACTGGACGGAACGAGCACGAGGTCGGCTAATCGTCCGGCGCTCGCCGTCAACACCACTGTTCTGCCAGTCGACGCACTCGTCAGAGCAACATCGAGGTGTTCCGTACACCCGTCCTCAACCTGGCTGCCGCTACCAAGATAGTCGATTCCCTCCAACCGACTGATTCGGAGGCTGGTAGAGGAATCGAGCAGATCCGTGCCTTGTTGCACACAACACAACAGCAGAATTCAGTGGTCTCCCAGTCGCACAACAGGATCCACAACAGTTCTGTTCACGCGAACACGCATCGGTCGGTTTACAGCCCCACTCTCATCAGCGACGCAGAGGGGGCAGCCGTTCCACGAATCCCAAAGATCATCGCCGTTCACGCACCCCTCCGCGGGGTGGGCCTTACGGGCCCCAACATCATGATGATCGGCGTTCAGTCCGTGACACGTATGATCCAAGGCCCGACGCAAGAGGCCACATCGCCCAGAGGAAGGTCGACAGGAGTCGAGCCCACCGTGATGGTAACGATAGAGACCGTCCGAGTGGAAGCAGGACCATCGTCTCTGGCCCCGAGTGCTTCAGTCGGGCCATCCGTTCAGCTGACATCCCTCCCAACTTCCGATTGGCGACGGGGATCAGCAAGTTCACAGGAGAATCCAAGCCAGAAACGTGGTTGGACGACTACCGGGTGGCGGTCCAGATCAGTGGCGGAGATGACCAGGTCACCATGAAACATCTCCCCCTGATGCTCGACGGCTCGGCACGAGCGTGGCTGAATCAGTTGGCTCCATCAAGCATCTACAGCTAGGCAGATCTGTCCCGAGTGTTCATCAGGACCTTCAAGGGCACGTGCAAACGCCCTGCTGGTCTCGTGGAGCTCCAGCACTGCGTCCAGAAGCAGAATGAGCCCCTGCGTGATTTCATCCAGTGCTGGACGACCCTCTACCACACGGTAGAGAACGTCACAGAGCATCAAGTAGTCTGCGCATTCAAGGCAGGCGTGCGGTATAGAGATCCGTACCTGAAGTTCGGTCGGACAGGCGACATCTCCATGAGCAAGATGATGGAGATAGCGACACGCTATGCAAATGGCGAAGAAGAGGACCTCATACGTAGCGGCAAGCACAAGGCAGTCGCCGACGGAGATGGGAACAGCAATCGGAAGCAAAAGCAGAAAGCTTCGTCCACTCCGTAGGTAGAGGCAGCTGCCGATACAAATGCCAAGTTCAAGGGCAAGGGGAAAGCTTAGTATACCCCCAAGAAGAATCAGTTCGGGAACTCCATCCTAGATCAGCCATGTCCAATCCACACGAAGATGGATGAAGAAGGCAACGCCATATTCCCGAAGCACACCACTCGACAATGTTGCCTCCTGATCCAAGGGTTCGGCGAAGGGCAGCCGAGTGAAAAGGACAACGAGCAGGATGATGAGGACAAGGAGGATCCGTTCCCCCAAGTCCACGCAACATTAATGATTTTTGCTGACGTGGAAAGCAAGAGTCGACTGAAGCTGGTGAACAGGGAGGTGAACATGGCCACCCCGACCAACCCCACGTTCCTCAAATGGTCTCAGACTGCGATCACCTTTGATCAGTCGAATCATCCAGCACACGTACCCACCCCGGGGAGACAGGCTCTGGTAGTCGACCCGGTGGTGGAAGGAGTCCGACTGCGCAAAGTCCTCATGGATGGCGGCAACGGCTTGAACATCATGTACGCTGACACTTTCAAGGGGATGGGCATTCCGATGTCCAAACTTAGCGAGAGCAGCATGCAGTTCCACGGAGTCGTCCCAGGACGAAAGGCCAAGTCACTCGGTCAGATCGCGTTGGACGTCGTTTTCGGCTCCAACAAGAACTTCCGCAAGGAAAAGCTGACATCTGAGGTGGTGGACTTCTAGAGTGCATACCATGCAATTCTGGGCCGTCCGGTGTATGCACGTTTCATGGCCCGTCCATGTTACGTGTATTTGAAGCTGAAGATGCCGGGTCCCAAAGGTGTGATCACCATCACAGGCAATCGGCAGCGGGCCGAAGAGTGTCTGCAGCAGGGGTCGCGGATTGCCGATCAGCAGATGGCTATCCTCGAGCTGGATGAGTACAAGAAGACGGCCGACCCCGCTGACTTGATGCGTTCGAAGAAGCCAGCTTCGGAGTCCGCATTCCAGTCGGCGGGCGACACGAAGAAAGTCAGCATCCACCCGACGGACGACACCGCCGCCCCGACGAACATCTCCACCACCCTTGATCCAAAATAGGAAGCCGAGCTCATCCAATTCCTCCGTGAGAACTGGGACATTTTTGCATGGAAGCCCGCTAACATGCTGGGTGTACCCAGGGAGTTGGCTGAGCACCGACTACATGTGGATCCTACCGCTCGGCCCGTCCAAGAACGCCTGCGTCGGTCCGCCGCGCACAAAAGGAAGGCAATCGGAGAGGAGGTGGCTAAACTTTTGGCAGCCAACTTCATTCGCGAGGTGCACCACTCCGAGTGGCTCGCCAATGTTGTCATGGTGCCCAAGAAGGACAAGTCCCTCCGTATGTGCATCGACTTCAAGCATCTCAATAAGGTCTGCCCGAAAGATCATTTCCCGCTCCCCCACATTGATCAAATTGTCGATTCGACTGCGGGTTGCGAGCGTTTATCATTCCTTGGTGCCTATTCGGGCTATCATCAGATCCGTCTGTATGGTCCAGATGAATTAAAAACAGCCTTCATCACCCCATTCGGGTGTTTCTGCTACATCACTATGCCATTCGGTTTGAAGAATGCATGAGCAACTTTTATGCGCATGATCCAGAAATGCCTCCTTGACCAGATCGGTCGAAACGTGGAGGCATATATAGACGATATCGTAGTCAAGTCACGCTAAGGTTCCGACCCGCTGACTGACTTGGCAGAAACATTCGCCAACCTTCGTAGGTACATATCAAGCTCAACCCTGCCAACTGTTCATTCGGTGTTCCCGGCGGAAAGTTACTCGGTTTCTACGTTTCCGAACGAGGAATCGATGTCAACCCCGAAAAGATCGGGACCATCGTCCGAATGGAGCGGCCGGTCAAAATACATGATGTTCAAAGGCTCACAGGTTGCCTAGCGGCTTTGAGCAGGTTTATCGCTCGACTCGGCGAGAAGGTGTTACCTCTGTACCGACTCATGAAGAAATCAGATACTTTCGAGTGGACAGACGAAGCCCAGATTGCATTCGACGACCTCAAAGCCTTGCTTTCCACCCAGCCGGTTCTTACTGCCTCGCTAAGTAAAGAACCCCTTCTTCTGTACATCGCGGCTACAAATCAAGTCGTCAGCATTGTTCTCACAGTCGAACGTGAAGAAGAAGGCAAAGCGTACAAGGTTCAGCGGCCAGTATATTATGTCTCCGAAGTCCTGACTCCTTCCAAGCAGAGGTATCCCCATTATCAAAAGCCTACTTATGGGATCTACATGACTGCAAAGAAGGTGGCTCACTATTTCCAAGACCACTCGATGTCTGTCGTTTCTGATGCTCCATTGTTGGAAATCCTCCACAACCGAGACACATCAGGCCGAGTGGCGAAGTGGGCTATGGAGATGTTATACTGCAACATCGTTTGAAGCTAAGAAGGCTATAAAGTCTCAAGCTCTGGCTGACTTCATAGCAGAATGGGTAGAACAACAGCAACCGACTCACATCTACTCGGCTCATTGGACTATGTTCTTCGATGGGTCCAAGATGCTGAATGGCTCCGGCACTGGCGTAGTGATCATATCGTCGAAAGGTGATAAGCTTAAGTATGTGTTGCAGATACATTTCGATTCTTCCAACTATGAGGCAGAGTATGAAGCTCTCCTTTACGGATTGCGCATGGCCATCACACTCGGCGCCCGTCGCCTGATGGTCGAGTGGGATGTCAGGAACCCCACCATGACTGCATACTGCAACGCAGTAAGGAAGCTCGAGAAGAAGTTTGAAGGTCTGGAACTTCACCATGTTCCGCGACTGAAGAACCAAGCAGCTGATGAGTTGGCAAAACTCAGATCCACTAGGAGACCAGTCCCGAGTGATGTCTGCCTCGAGCACCTACATCTCCCTTCGGTGAAAGAAGACCCCTTTACAGAGAAACCGGTACAACCGAAGAGCTCAACAGATCCGACTGAGGTCGAGGTCCCCGCTGTGGTTGATTTGATCCCCGATTGGACTGTGTCGTTCATTGCATACATCCTGAGGCAAGAATTACCAAAGGACGAAGTCCAAGCGAGGCAGATTGTCCGCAGGTCGAAGTCCTTCACCGTCATTGATGGCCAGTTGTACAAGGAAAGTGTTTCAGGAGTCCTTCAGCGATGCATCTCCCCTGAGGAGGGACAGTTAATCCTGGAAGAAATTCACTCGGGAACTTGCGGTCATCATGCCTCCTCAAGAGCAATCGTCGCCAAAGCATTTAGAGCTGGCTTCTTCTGGCTGCAGGTGAATGAAATGGCAAAGGATATGGTCGACCGATGCGAAGGCTGTCAGTTATATTCGAACAAGTCCCACAAGCCAACATCTGCGCTGAAGACAATCCCTCTTGTTTGGCCGTTCGCAGTGTGGGGATTAGATACAGTCGGTCCATTCAGAACAGGCCAAGGGGGATTCACTCATCTATTGGTGGCAGTCGACAAGTTCACCAAGTGGATTGAAGCCAAGCCCATCAAGAAGCTCGACGCCCTTACGGCCATCAAATTTGTCAGAGACATCATCTCCAGATTCGGAGTACCGCACAGCATAATCACTGACAATGGCACAAACTTTGACTCGGACAGATTCAAAGGTTTTTGCACAGGCCAAGGTATCCGAGTGAATTTTGCATCTGTGGCGCACCCTCAAACCAACGGGCAAGCAGAGCGAGTGAACGGACTTATTCTTCAAGGGTTGAAGCCTCGACTCCTGCGAGAAGTTGGACATGCCGCCGGCGCATGGGTCACCGAGCTGCCTTCGGTGTTGTGGGGCCTCCGCACAACTCCGAATAGATCTACAAGGCGATCCCCGTTCTTCCTCGTTTATGGAGCAGAGGCAGTCCTTCTGAGTGACTTGCTTCACAACTCTCCACGAGTCGAACTCTTCTCTGAAGCCGAAGCGGAGCAGGCCAGGCAAGACGGAGTGGATCTACTAGAAGAAGAGTGCGAGATGGCACTGACTCGCTCAACAATTTATCAACAAGATCTGCAGCGTTTTCACGCGCGGCACGTCAGGAGTCGCACATTCCAAGCAGGTGACCTGGTGCTCCGAGTGGACCAGCAGAGGCCTCACAAGTTGGCTCCCACCTGGGAAGGACCCTTCATCATCTCTAAGGTGCTAAACAACGGAGCATATCGACTCTACAACCTCGACAGGGAAACAGACGAGCCGCGAGCATGGAACGGAGATCTCCTGAAGCGCTTCTACACGTGACCGCCGACGAAGGCAATGTAAAGAACAAGTATCATTCAAGTAATACAAAGCAGACTGGTTTTTTGCAGATCCAAAATTCTTCCGCGTTTGCACACTCCGGTCTAAAAAAAATCTCTCCGAGTGTGCGCTAACAGCCGCACTCGGGGACTTAGCTGCGATCCAGAATCGCCTAAGTAAAAAATTCTCTCCGAGTGCGCGCTAACAGCCGCACCCGGGGACTTTGCTGCGATCCAGAATCGCCTAAGTCAAAAATTCTCTCCGAGTGCGCGCTAACAGCCGCAATCTGGGACTTAGCTGCGATCCAGAATCGCCTAAGTCAAAAATTCTCTCCGAGTGCGCGCTAACAGCCGCACTCGGGAACTTAGCTGCGATCCAGAATAGCCTAAGTCAGAAAATCTCTCCGAGTGTGCGCTAACAGCAGCACTCGGGGACTTAGCTGCGATCCAGAATCACCTAAGTAAAAAAATTCTCTCCGAGTGTGCGCTAACAGCCACACTCGGGGACTTAGCTGCGATCCAGAATCGCCTAAGTAAAAAATTCTCTCCGAGTGTGCGCTAACAGCCACACTCGGGGACTTAGCTGCGATCCAGAATCGCCTAAGTAAAAAATTCTCTCCGAGTGTGCGCTAACAGCCGCACTCGGGGACTTAGCTGTGATCTAGAATCGCCTAAGTAAAAAATTCTCTCTGAGTGTGCGCTAACAGCCGCACTCGGGGCCTTAGCTGCGACCCAGAATCGCCTAAGTAAAAAGCTTCCTTCGAGTGTATCCTCGAGATCCACTCGAAGGCTTAGCAGACCCTCATTGAGGCTCATGTGTATGTAAAGAAAACTGGCAACTACATGAGTATCAACTCGCTCCGAGTGCGCACGAGATGCCGCACTTGGGGACTTAGATGCGATCCAGAATCGCCTAAGTAAAAAAGCTTGCTTCGAGTGTATCCTCGAGATCCACTCGGAGGCTTAGCAGACCCTCATTGAGGCTCATGTGGATCTGAGTGCGCACGAGGTGCCACACTCAGGGACTTAGCTGTGATCCAGAATCGCCTAAGTAAAAAGCTTCCTTCGAGTGTATCCTCGAGATCCACTCGAAGGCTTAGCATACCCTCATTGAGGCTCATGTGGATGTGAAGACAACTGACAATTACATGCTCTGCATGTTTGCCATTGGCTTCACCAAGAAACGCCAAACAAAAACCACGAGCCCAAATCGTGTCAGAAAATAAACTTGGCGAAAGAACAGCAAAATATTCGATTCGAATTCAACGTTGGATCTAAGATAGTCGGCTCGGTGTGGATCAAGCTTACCCACACCGAACCACGAATGTGACGGCCAACAGCAGTGGCCCAAGTTTCATACAAATACCACTCGGCATACTGAGGTAAAGTTTTTCAAGCGTCATCAGGACTGGCAGGCTCCACAAAGGTCTCAAGATCGATCCCGTCCGCGATACGAGTGGCTGTCTCGAGGAAGGTCTCCATGAAATCTTCGAATCGAAGCTTCTTGGTGTTGGCGACCTGCAACGCCTTCAGCTTTTCTTCGCGAGCTTCCTTGCAGTGCACTCGGACCAGCGATAGCGCCACGTCCGCACCACAACGAGCGGCAGACTTCTTCCACGCCTGCACTCTGTTCGGGATGTCCTCCAGCCGAGTCATCAACCCTTCTATTTCCTGCCGGGAATCGTCTTCGGGCCACAGCTCCTTGTCGATCCGGCCGATGAATTCTCTGAGACGGCCGATGAAAGGTCCCACTCTGCCAAGGCGAATATGTGCCCGGAGCATGTCCCGATTGGCCTCGTCGCGGAGTGGAACGTTCGGAACAACCGACCGTTCAATGTCGGCTGCTTCAGCCTCAGCGTCCAGACAGAAATCTGCAAAGAAAAGAAGAGCAGAAAGTAAGCGCAGAATGAATTACAAAGTCAAGAAGCACTCGGCACAAAGCTTACCACCGAGCAGTGCAATCATCTTCCTTGTCCAGTCGTTGACATACTTCTCGTGCGAATGCATCGACGGTTCATCACCTTCATCTAACCCATCAGTTCACTTCTTTGCTTGCCCATTTTCTCAATTTCGGCCACCAATGCCTTGTTGGTCTCCCGAGACTCCTCTAATGACTTCTCTCGGTCAGCAAGAGCCCCCTTCACACCAGCCAAGTCATTCACGACCGCCTCCAATTCCGCAGCAAGCAGAACCTTTTCAGCCTTCAGAGTATAGTACGCGGATCCCATTTCGCAAGTCTTCTGCCAAATCAGCGCAAAGGGAAGCTCAGACACATTCAACAAGGAAAACAAACAACGCTCAAAGTTCTTTAGACCCCTGCCGATGCAAGCACTCGACAGTGGTCTCGGGGACTACACCCAGTGGGTTCACTAAGAGTGACCCCACTGGCATGAAGCTCGAACAGGCCGGCCCTATTGAGCTACATGACAAACTGACAAATCTACGAGAATGCTATAACCCGACCTGAGTAACACTACTCTCAGGGACTACATCCAGTGGATGCACCCCGAGTGCCCCCACTGGTAATATTCGGGCAAACCAGCTCGGATCTGCTCAGATAACGGGAAATACATATAAAGACAACTGCCGATGCAAGCACTCGACAGCAGTCTCGGGGACTACACCCACTGGGTTCACTCTGAGTGAACCCACTGCAAAATAATCCTACTGTATCCGAGTATATCACTTGGACACCCAGTGGGTTACAAGAGGGAAGTAAAAACTTACTAGCGCACTTACTCGGATATCGTCTCGGAGCTCCAAGCTTCTCTTGTACAAACACGCGATGGAGTCGTATGCTCCCTTGGCATCACCCACCATCAACTCCACCTGCACCATGGCCTCCTTGGCGGCTCCCACTTGGTCTTCCGGGAGGTGTCGGGCGTCGTACTGGACTATCGACGGGCCTGGGACGACAGAAGACTCCTTGGGCATCCCAAGTCCCGCTCCAGTCGGTTCCGCCGCGAGGGACACCGCCTCAGTCGATGGCATCGGCTCGGTCGGCGGCGCGTCCATGGTGGGAGCAGCAGCAGATGGAACAACCTCAAGGACAGGCGCCAAAGTTGGCCGTGATCCCCTTTGGTCGTCCTCCTCCAGATGAATCACCTCCGAAGGAAGCTCGACTGAACAACATGAGGTTGCAGAAAAAGGGCAAGATTAAAGACAGCACTCGCAAAACAATAATGCAAACTCTCGAAGTCGTCACAACGTACCTTGCTGAGATGTGGCAGCGTTATCCGTATCCATGGGATCATCGTCCTGGCGCGGCAGAGAGGTGGCGGAGGTGGCAGCTCTGTCGAGTAAAATCCACTCGTGCGATAAGCATGAGTTCAGTCAAATATTGAAAGAACATGGGAGAACAAGACGCTTACGCTGAGGCAACTGGAACATCGATCCTCATCCGAGGCAAAGCTTTCCGAGGCTTGGGCCCACTCGGTTTGGCCACCTTGGACGGTTGGTCCGTACGCTCGGCAGCAGCATCCCTAGTCCTCTTCACGCTCCGAGAACTCGGAGCCACGGGAGGAGCTGGTGGAGCACTCGGAGCCACGGGAGAAGCAGGCAGAGCACTCGGAGCTGCTGGAGGAGCCGGCGGAGCCGCGGGTTCGTGACGGCGCTTAGTTCGAGGCTCTGATGGTGGAGGTGGCGAGCTCTGCTCCCCAGCCTCCCCCTCCTCCTCTTCAGACTCCTCCTCCGTCTCCCCACTATCGGAGACGTACTCGGCGCTATCCACGCTGCCCTCCTGGCTGCCCTCCTCTTCCTCAGCGGGATTCCCGTTCGAGACGGGAGAATACCAGTTGGTCCACTCCTGCACAAAATACAGTCGACAACGTCAGACACCAAGCGGCGACACAAGAAAAGCGATAAATCTAAGAAGATTGAAAGCACTCGACAAGATGCGCTCACCTCATTCGGAGGAGGGTTGTCGGCGCGGAAGGGCCTCACTCGCCGGGCTCCTTGGGGGTTGTCGCATGCGCCTATGATGCCGCGGACCCACGCTGTCACCGTCTCCCCGGTCACGCACTCTGGGTGAGTCCGAGTGGAATCCTCAGGCCCCACATAGTGCCACATGGCATGGTGTCGGGCTTGCAGCGGCTGGATGCGCCGACCCAGAAAGGTCTCCAGCAAGTCCGTGCCGGTGACTCCCTTGCGGACGACGGTTATCAGCGCGTCGACTAGAGGCTGGATCTGAATCTTTTCCAACTTGGAGAGTGCAAGTTGTCTGGGAGGAGCCGGACGGTCTAGGCTAAAGGGCGGCAACCCAGTCGCAGCATTCGGACAAGCTATGTCATGGCAGTAGAACCAGGTCGACTGCCAGTTCCTAACTGACTCGGAGAACTCGAGAGGGGGTAGCTACTCTTCGTTTTCTTTTGGAAGCCTAAGCCCCCGCAGAGCTGGAGGAGATGGGTTTTATCGTCCGACTGGCTAAGCTTTTTGACAGTCTGATACCTAGCGGAGAAGATATACTTAAAGAGCCCCCAATGGGGGGGGACATCCAATAAAGCACTCACACAGAGTGACGAATGCGGCGAGATGAGCTATCGCATTGGGAGGAAAATGATGGAGCTGCGCCCCGAAGTGATTCATAATACCTCTAAAGAAGGGGTGGGGGCAAGGAGAAGCCCATGTACACGTGGCTGAGCAGCAAGACGCGCTCTCCCTCCTGCGGCGCCGGCTCCGTCTCGCCCTCCGCCGGCAACCTCCACGACTTGTTGGCAACCATGCCTTGCTCCACCAGCTCTAGCAGGTCGTTCATTGTCACCGTGGGCGGGAGGAAATCCCTGTGGATCCAACCCGCCGGTAGTGCTCGCTGTCGCCGCTGAGCAGGAGATGCCTTCTTCTTCTTCTTCTTCTGCGACTCGAGCTTGCTCGTCTGCCCCTTCGTCATGGTGAAGGCAGCAGATCCGCAGAGGAGGAGAGGAAGGAGGAGGCTTGGAACGCACAATGAGCTACAGGAGAAGCGGGGCGAGTGCGAGTAACAAGGGCAGCGCAACAAGAAACCCCCGCCGGAGAGGCTTAAATAAGGTTCCGACTGGGTCACTAACAGGTGGCCCCGAAATCTTATCCCCCGACCGGCTGCTGCGATATTAGTGGAGAAGATAAAGGCGCAGTAATCGAGGCGGCAGAAACTACTCGATGACGATGTCGACATCCCTGCTGAGCGCGCGGCAACCAAAATTTGAAGATCCCACAAAATCCGCCGCTGTCAGTTTGACCGGTCACATCGAAAGATTCTGCGGAAGCACTCGGCCCCTGACGGTTCGTTTCACTGGTATATTCACTCGGATCACTGGTCGAAAGGATAAAATGGATCGAGGCTAACAACGCCAAAGTCACATCCATACCAGTCGGATCCGTACTCCAGGTACGACTTCGTCGTTCTAACCCCGATCCATTCGGGGACTAATGATGGGGTTATAGTCCCAGGGTAGGGTCATAGGCCTGCCCTATAGGTCCTACCCAAGGACTACCCTTCACAGAGGGCAAGGCCCTTAGACAGTTCCGACTGAACTAAGGACCCCCCATCATCCAGTCGGTGACGAGCATTCGGAGCGTATTTATTGTACCGACTGAATTCCACTCTGTACATCGTAACCTCCCGGGAGGGCAACGGTCGTACATTTTCATACACCATTATTAGCATTTAAGACATACGTTCCATAACGTAGGCATTTATTCGCCACTACTCCACCCCTGTCCACCGGACCGTTGTGAAGGGCAGCACACTCTATATAAGCCGCCCTTCCCCACTGGCGCAGGGGTTGGCATTTACTGTAATCCTATATTCCACTCGACACTAAGCTCCCAGGAGCACTGAGACATAGGGCTTTTACCTCCACCACAGAGGGGCCTGAACTCATACAACCTCGTCGTAGCTAAGTCTCTACCCATCCTTTCGTACCCTATACATCTACTGTCAGACTTATACCCACGACAGCTGTCGTGGTCGGCGACTGAGTCTTACTCAATCTCATACCTTCCAAAACTGGCAAGAACCCTTTCTTTGAGTTTTCCATATTGAACTTCTTCAATATCTTGTCAAGGTATGTACTTTGCGAAAGACCTATGAGGTGTCTTGATCTATCTCTATAGATCTTGATGCCTAATATATATGCAGCTTCTCCAAGGTCCTTCATTGAAAAACTCTTGTTCAAATAGGCCTTTATGCTCTCCAACATTTCTGTATTGTTCCCCATCAATAATATGTCATCCACATACAGTATGAGGAAAGCTACAGAGCTCCCACTCACTTTGTTGTACAGACAGGCTTCTCCGTAAACCTGTATGAACCCAAACGCTTTAATCACCTCATTAAAGCGAATGTTCCAACTCCGAGATGCTTGCACCAGCCCATAGATGGAGCGCTGGAGCTTGCACACTTTGTTAGCACCCTTAGGGTCGACAAAACCTTCTGGTTGCATCATATAAAACTCTTCCTTAAGGTTCCCGTTAAGGAACGCTGTTTTGACGTCCATTTGCCAAATTTCATAATCATAAAAGGCGGCAATCACTAACATGATTCAGACTGATTTCAGCTTCGCTACGGGAGAGAAAGTCTCTTCGTAGTCAACTCCTTGAATTTGTCGAAAACCCTTTGCGACAAGTCGAGCTTTATAAACGGTTACATTACCGTTTGCATCAGTCTTCTTCTTGAAGATCCATTTATTTTCTATGGCTCGCCGGTCATCGGGCAAGTCCACCAAAGCCCATACTTTGTTCTCATACATGGATCCTATCTCAGATTTCATAGCTTCAAAGCCATTTGTTGGAATCTGGGCCCGCCATCGCTTCTTCATAGTTCGAAGGTTCGCCGTTGTCTAACAACATGATTTCCATCACAGGGTTTCCATACCACTCTCGTGCGGAGCGTGCCCTTGTGGACCTTCGCGGTTCAGTGGTAACTTGATCCGAAGCTTCATGATCATCATCATTAACTTCCTCTTCAGTTGGTGTAGGCGCCACAGGAACAACTTCCCGCGCTGCGCTACTATCTTGTTCGAGAGGGGTGTAATTACCTCATCAAGTTCTACCTTCCTCCCACTTACTTCTTTCGAGAGAAACTCTTTTTCTAGAAAGGATCCGTTCTTGGCAACAAAGACTTTACCTTCGGATCTAAGATCGAAGGTATACCCAATAGTTTCCTTAGGGTATCCTATGAATACGCATTTCTCCGCTTTGGGTTCGAGCTTTCTGGTTGAAGTTTCTTCACATAAGCATCGCAGCCCCAAGCTTTAAGAAACGACAACTTAGGTTTCTTGCCAAACCATATTTCATACGGTGTCGTCTCAACGGATTTAGACGGTGCCCTATTTAAAGTGAATGATGCAGTTTCTAATGTGTATCCCCAAAATGATAGCGGTAAGTCGGTAAGAGACAACATAGATCATACCATATCTAATAAAGTGTGATTACGACGTTCAGACACTCCATTGCGTTGCGGTGTGCCAGGCGGCGTCAGTTGTGAAATGATTCCACACTTCCTTAGGTGTGTGCCAAACTCGTGACTCAAATATTCTCCTCCACGATCAGATCGTAGACACTTAATTTTCTGTCACGTTGATTCTCGACCTCACTCTGAAATTCCTTGAACTTTTCAAATGTCTCAGATTTGTGTTTCATCAAGTAGATATACCCATATCTACTCAAATCGTCGGTGAGAGTGAGAACATAACGATAGCCACCGCGAGCTTCAACGTTCATTGGACCACACACATCAGTATGTATTATTTCCAATAAGTCGGTTTCTCTCTCCATTATTCCTGAGAATGGAGTCTTAGTCATCTTGCCCATGAGGCACGGTTCGCATGTGTCAAATGATTCAAAATCAAGAGACTCTAATAGTCCATCAGTATGGAGCTTCTTCATGCGCTTAACGCCGATATGACCAAGGCGGCAGTGCCACAAGTATGTGGGACTATCATTATCAACTTTACATCTTTTGGTACTCACACTATGAATATGCGTAACATCACGATCGAGATTCATCAAGAATAAACCATTCACCAGCGGAGCATGACCATAAAACATATCACTCATATAAATAGAACAACCATTATTCTCTGACTTAAATGAGTAGCCTTCTCGCATTAAGCAAGACCCTGATACAATATTCATGCTCAAAGCTGGTACCAAATAACAATTATTAAGGTTTAAAACTAATCCCGATGGTAGATGTAAAGGTAGCGTGCCGACGGCGATCACATCGACCTTGGAACCATTCCCGACGCGCATCGTCACCTCGTCCTTGGCCCGTCTCCGCTTATTCCGCAGTTCCTGCTTTGAGTTGCAAATGTGAGCAACAACACCGGTATCAAATACCCAGGAGCTACTACGAGCGCTGGTAAGGTACACATCAATAACATGTATATCACATATACCTTTAACGTTGCCGGCCTTCTTGTCCGCTAAGTATTTGGGGCAGTTCCGCTTCCAGTGACCCTTTCCCTTGCAATAGAAGCACTCAGTCTCAGGCTTGGGTCCATTCTTTTTCTTCTTCCCGGCATCTGGCTTACCGGGCGCGGCAACAACTTTGCCGTCTTTCTTGAAGTTCTTCTTACCCTTGCCCTTCTTGAAACTAGTGGTCTTGTTGACCATCAACACTTGATGCTCTTTCTTGATTTCTACTTCTGCACACTTGAGCATCAAGTACAACTTGGGAATGGTCTTCTCCATCCCTTGCATGTTGTAGTTAAGCACAAAGCCTTTGTAGCTTGGTGGGAGAGACTGGAGGATTCTGTCAATTATAGCATCATCCAGAAGTTCGACTCCAAGTGAAGTCAGACGACCGTGTAACCCAGACATTTTGAGTATGTGCTCACTGACAGAACTGTTCTCCTCCATCTTACAGCTAAAGAACTTGCCGGAGACTTCATATCTCTCGACACGGGCATGAGCTTGAAAAACTAGCTTCAGCTCTTGGAACATCTCATATGCTTCGTGTTGCTCAAAACGCCTTTGGAGCCCCGTTTCTAAACTGTATAATATGCCACACCTAACCAGAGAGTAGTCATCACTCCACGTTTGCTAGACGTTCGGAATGTCCTGGGGTGCTGCGGGAGCGGGAGGGTCACCTAGCGGCGCATCAAGGACATAAGCCTTTTTAGCTGCTTCAAGGATGAGCTTCAAGTTGCGAACCCAGTCTGCATAGTTGCTACCATCATCTTTCAGCTTGTTTTTCTCTAGGAATGCGTTGAAATTGAGGTTGACGTTGGCCATCTACAATATTTATAAAGACAACCTTTTTAGACTAAGTTCATGACAATTAAGTTCATTTAATCATATTAAGTATGAACTCCCACTTAAATCGGCATCCCTCTAGTCATCTAAGTGATACATGATCCATGTTGACTAACCCGTGTCCGATCATCATGTGAGACGGACTATTCACCATGGTGAGCAACTTCATGCTAATCGTATTCAACCATACGACTCATGTTCGACATTTCGGTCTCTTTTATTCGAGGTCATGTCTGTACATGCTAAGCTCGTTGAGTCAACCTAGGTGTTTCGCGTGTGTAAATCTGGCTTACACCCGTTGTATGCGAACGTTAGAATCTATCACACCCGATCATCACGTGGTGCTTCGAGACAATGATCCTTCGCAACGGTGCACACTTAGGGTAATACGTTCTCGAAATTTTAAGAGGGATCATCTTATTATGCTACCATCGTTCTAAGCAATAAGATGAAAAACATGATAAACATCACAATGCAATCATATAGTGACATGATATGGCCATTATCATCTTTGCTCTTTCGATCTCCATCTTCAGGCATCGCATGATCATCATCGTCACCGGCGTGACACCATGATCTCCATAATCATGATCTCGATCATCGTGTATCCGTGAAGTCGTCACACCAACTACTACTATCACTACTACTATAGCTAACCGTTAGCAATGAAGTAAAAGTAGTAAGCACATGGCGTTGCATCTCATACAATAAATTAAGACAACTCCTATGGCTCCTTCCGGTTGTCATACTCATCGACATGCAAGTCGTGAAACCTATTACAATAACATGATCATCTCATACATCATACATGCAACATCACAACTTTGGCCATATCACATCACATGTCAAACCCTGCAAAAACAAGTTAGACGTCCTCTAATTGTTGTTGCAAGTTTTACGTGGCTGATTTGGGTTTCTAGCAAGAACGCCTTCTTACCTACGTGATAGCCACAACGATGATATGCCAAAGCTATTTACCCTTCGTAAGGACCCTTTTCATCAAATCCAATCCGACTAGAGTGGGAGAGACAGACACCCGCTAGCCACCTATATGCACGGTGTGCGTGTCTGTCGGTGGAACCAGTCTCACGTAAGCGTACGTGTAAGGTCGGTCCGGGCCGCTTCATCCCACAATACCACCGGAAAAGAATAAGACTAGTAGCGGCAAGCAATTGACAAATCATCGCCCACAACCTTTTGTGTTCTACTCGTGCATAGAATCTACGCATAGAAAACCTGGCTCGGATGCCACTGTTGGGTAACGTAGCATAAATTCAAAATTTTCGTACGCCATAATCAGATCTTCCTATAGAGAGACCAGCAACGAGAGAGGGGTAAGAGCATCTTCATACCTTTGAAGATCGCTAAGCGGAAGCGTTGCTAGAACGCGGTTGATGGAGTCATACTCGCAGCGATTCAGATCGCGGTGTGCTTCCGATCTAGTGCCGAACTACGGCACCTCCGTGATCAACACACGTGCAGCCCGGTGACGTCTCCCGCACCTTGATCCAGCAAGGAGGAGGGAGAGGTTGGGGAAGAACTCCAGCAGCACAACAGCGTGGTGTCGATGGAGAGACGAGGTCTCCCGGCAGGGCTTCGCCAAGCACCGGCAAAGAGGAGGAGAAAGAAGGGCAGGGCTGCGCCGAGAGAGAGGGAAAAGTCTATCTCCCCAATGGCCAAAAGTGCCCATATATATAGGGGGGAGGGGCTGCGCCCCCTTGAGGGTTTCCCTCTCCTGGGGGGCGGCAGCCCTAGATGGTGGCTGGTGCGGCGGCCAAAGGGGGGAGGAGGGGTGTGGTGCACCCGTGGTGGGCCTTAGGCCCACCTGGCTTAGGGTTTACTCCCCCTTCCCTCTCCCCTGCGCATTGGGCTGAGTGGGGAGGCGCACTAGCCCACCTAGGGCTGGTTCCCTCCCCCACTTGGCCCATCTTACCTCCCGGGGTCGTTGCCCCCCTTCGGTGGACCCCAGGGGCCACCTCCGGTGGTCCCGGTGGTCCCGGTACATTACCGGTGATGCCCGAAACACTTCCGGTGTCCGAAACTATCCGTCCTATATATCAATCTTTACCTCCGGACAATTCTGGAGCTCCTCGTGACGTCCGGGATCTCATCCGGGACTCTGAACAACTTTCAATAACCTCGTATAACAATTCCCTATAACCCTAGCATCATCGAACCTTAAGTGTGTAGACCCTACGGGTTCGGGAGACAGGCACACATGACCGAGACACCTCTCCGGCCAATAACCATAAGAGGGGTCTGGATACCCATGGTGGCTCTATCTTGCTCCATGATGATCTCATCGGATGAACCACAATGTCAAGGATTCAATCAATCCCGTATACAATTCCCTTTGTCTGTCGGTATAGAACTTGCCCGAGATTCGATCGTCGGTATACCTATACCTTGTTCAATCTCGTTACCCGTAAGTCTCTTTACTCGTTCCGTAGCACGTCATCATGTGACTAACTCCTTAGTCACATTGACCTCATGATGATGTTCTACCGAGTGGGCCCAGAGATACCTCTCCGTCACACGGAGTGACAAATCCCGATCTCGATTCATACCAACCCAACAGACACTTTCAGAGGTACCCGTAGTGCACCTTTATAGTCACCCAGTTACGTTGTGACGTTTGAGACACCCAAAGCACTCCTACGGTATTCGGGAGTTGCACAATCTCACGGTCGAAGGAAAAGACACTTGACATTAGAAAAGCTTTAGCATACGAACAATACGATCTAGTGTTATGCTTAGGTTTGGGTCTTGTCCATCACATCATTCTCCCAATGATATGATCCCGTTATCAGTGACATCTAATGCCCATGATCAGGAAACCATGATCATCTATTGACTAACGAGCTAGCTAACTAGAGGCTTGCTAGGGACACATTGTGATCTATTTATTCACACATGTATTACTGTTTCCTGTTAATACAATTATAGCATGAACAATAGACGATTATCATGAACAAGGAAATATGATAATAACCATTTTATTATTGCCTCTAGGGCATATTTCCAACAGCACACCCACTAGTTCTACTTTTGAGCTTTCACATACTTATAGCTCTAGTGCATCTCTTGTATGGCAATCCCTACTCATTCACATTGATATCTATTAATGGGCATCTCTCTAGGTCTTTCGCCTATATTTTCCCATAAATTCCAGAAAAAATCAAGAGATCATCGAAAGTACTTTTCCGCCGCCGCAAGCTTCTTTCTCCGCAAGATCCCATATGGGGCACGTTCTAGTGCCCTGCCGGAGGGGGGATTCGGACACGGAGGGCTTCTTCATCAACACCATGACCTCTCCGATGATGCGTGAGTAGTTCACCATAGACCTACGGGTCCATAGCTAGTAACTAGATGGCTTCTTCTCTCTCTTGGATCTTCAATACAAAGTTCTCCATGATCTTCATGGAGATCTATCCGATGTAATCTTCTTTTGCGGTGTGTTTGTCGAGATCCGATGAATTGTGGATTTATGATCAGATTATCTATGAATCTTATTTGAGTTTCTTCTGATCTCTCTTATGCATGATTTCATATCCTTGTAATTCTCTTCGAGTTGTGGGTTTTGTCTGGCCAACTAGATCTATGATTCTTGCAATGGGAGAAGTGCTTGGTTTTGGGTTCATACCGTGCGGTGACCTCACCCAGTGACAGAAGGGGTAGCGAGGCACACATCGTGTTGTTGCCATCAAGGGTAAAAAGATGGGGTTTTCATCATTGGTTTGAGATTATCCTTCTACATCATGTCATCTTGCTTAAGGCGTTACTCTGTTCGTCATGAACTCAATACACTAGATGCATGCTGGATAGCGGTCGATGTGTGGAGTAATAGTAGTAGATGCAGAAAGTATCGGTCTACTTGTCTCGGACGTGATGCCTATATGTATGATCATTGCCTTAGATATCGTCATGACTTTGTGCGGTTCTATCAATTGCTCGACAGTAATTTGTTCACACACCGTAATACTTGCTATTTTGAGAGAAGCCTCTAGTGAACACTATGGACCCCAGGGTCTACTCCACACCATATTTTCAGCCTTACACTTTTTACTTCGTTGCACTTTCCGCCTTCAGATCTCACTTTGCAAACAATCTTGAAGGGATTGACAACCCCTTTGAAGCGTTGGGTGCAAGCTTGTTTGTGTTTGCGCAGGTACTCTGGACTTGACAAGACCCTCCTTCTGGATCGATAGCTTGGTTCTCAAACTAAGGGAAATACTTACTGCTCCTGTGCTTCATCACCCTTTCCTCTTCAAGGAAAAAAACTAACGCAAGCCCAGCCTCTGTCAACATGTCAATTTCTCGCGTTGTTGTGTGTGGGATATCAGCCTCCAATTAAGTTGTGCAGATTGCCCCAACCTTGTTTGTACGGGTTCAGTGACCACTCTCAAGGGTCCCTTAGTGGAATCACGACATTTTGCATTGTGCGAGGGCGTGAGGAGATTACGGTGGCCTTAGTGGTATCTTGGGGAGCATTGTGCTCCACACCGCTCGAAACGGATATTAGCATCCGCAAGGGTGTGAACTTCGGGATACATCATTATCTCCGCGTGCCTCGGTTATCTCTTACCCGAGCCCTTTACTTATGCACTTTACTTTATGATAGCCATATTGTTTCTTGTTATATATCTTGCTATCACTTAGTTGTTTATCTTTCTTAGTATAAGTCATTGGTGCACATAGGCGAGCCTAGTTGTTTTAGGTTTTGTGCTTGACAAATTAAACATTAGTTTTATTCCGCATTTGTTCAAGCCTAAATTGTAATTACTTTAAAGCGCATATTCACCCCCCTCTAAGCGACATCCACATCCTTACACATACCCTCATCTCCGCGGGTGAACAACTCCCTCCTTGTCATGGAAACCGTCGGGTGATGAAGATGGCCTTAGGTGATGATTGCCCTTCCGGTAGGGCGCCGAACAGGGCTCCAGATGAGTTTTCTTCGGTACAAAGGCTTGTGGCAGCGGAGCGGAAGTTATAGGTTTATTTCTAAGAGTTTTTGTATATATACGATTTTTCACCGTTGGAATCACGTCAAACGAAGCCACGAGGAGGTCCCAAGAGGTGCCCCTCCAGTGGTTATTCGCTCCGGTATTTCTTATTTACACCAGAAAAAATCGTCAAAAAGTTTCGGGCGATTCCGAAAACTTTTATTTTCTACGCAAAAAATAACACCACGGTAATTTTGCTGGAAACAACGTTAGTTCGGGTTTGTTCTAATTAAATTATATAAAGTGCATCAAAACCATATAAAAGTATTATAAATATAGGTCAATATAGCATGAATACTTCATAAATTATTGATACGTTGTAGACGTATCATTGGGCTCATTTTCGAGCCCGCGCGGAACGAGGTCCATGACCGCAGCCCTCAGAACGGTTGACTTCTCTTCCGCGGCAGTGGCAGCACCCCTCTTCCCGTCGTGGTTTTCTCCACGCCAGCGTACGCTCCATCGGCAACCCCCACGGTAAGATCTAATATCCCCCTTGCTTCGTACTTAGGGTTCTTAGGGTAATTGTACTAGTGTTAGATTAGATTGTGGACAGTGGATTCGATCTGATTCGATTGAATTCGATCGGATTTGATCTCAATCCAGTGTTTTGGGGATGAACCAGACTGAAAGCTTACTTTGTTCATCCCACATGCCTAGATTGTTGAAAGTGGATGCCTAGTTTGTTCACTCCATGATGCTTGTGATATGCGTTGGGTTTTCCGTGAAGAGGAATGGGTGATGCAACATGATACGTCCATTTTGCATCATGCTTTCATGTTGATATTTATTGCTTTTTGGGCTGTTATATTACTTGTGGTACCATATTTATGCCTTTTCTCTCTTATTTTGCAAGGATCATTTGAAGAGGGAGAATTCAGGCAGCTGGAATTCTGGACTGGAAAATGAGCAAATCCTAGTCCACTATTCTGCACATCTCCAAATTCCCTAAAAATTTACGTGGATTATTTCTGGAATATATTAAAAATACTGGGCGAAAGAACTACCGGAGGGGGGCCACCAGGGCCCCACAAGCTTGCCCACCGCCACCACCCCCCTGGTGGCGCAGGGCAGGCTTGTGGGCTGCCTGAAGGCCCACTAGCCTCCCTCTTTTGCTATATGAAGCGTCTTGGTCCGGAAAAAAAATCAATCGGGAGCTTTTTCGTGGTTTCGCCACCGCCACGAGGCGGAACTTGAGCAGATCCAATCTAGAGCTCCGGCAGGACGATCCTGCCGGGGAAACTTCCCTCCCGAAGGGGGAAATCATCGCCATCGTCATCACCAACACTCCTCTCGTCGGAGGGGAGGCATCTTCATCAACATCTTCATCAGCACCATCTGCTCTCCAATCCCTAGTTCATCTCTTGTAACCAATCTTCGTCTCGCGACTCCGATTGGTACTTGTAAGGTTGCTAGTAGTGTTGATTACTCTTTGTAGTTGATGCTAGTTGGATTACTTGGTGGAAGAGTTTATGTTCAGATCCTTGATGCTATTCATTACACCTCTGATCATGATTATGATTACGTTTTGTGAGTAGTTACTTTTGTTCCTGAGGACATGGGATAAGTCATGTTAATAATAGTCATGTGAATTTGATATTCGTTCGGTATTTTGATATGTTGTATGTTGTTTTTCCTCTATTGGTGTTATGTGAACGTCGACTACATAACACTTCACCATATTTGGGCCTAGAGGAAGGCATTCGGAAGTAGTAAGTAGATGATGGGTTGCTGGAGTGACAGAAGCTTAAACCCCAGTCTATGCGTTGCTTCGTGAGGGGCTGATTTGGATCCACTAATTTAATGCTATGGTTAGACTTTGTCTTAATTCTTATTTTGTATTTGCGGATGCTTGCGAGAGAGGTTAGTCATAAGTGGGATGCTTGTCCAAGTAAGGGCAGTACCCAAGCGCCGGTCCACCCACATATCAAACTATGAAAGTAACGAACGTGAATCATATGAACATGATGAAACTAGCATGATAGAAATTCCCGTGTGTCCTCGGGAGCGTTTTTCCTCCTATAAGACTTTGTTCAGGCTTGTCCCTTGCTACAAAAGGGATTGGGCCACTTTCTGCACTGTTGCTACTACTTGTTACTTGTTACTCTTTGCTTGCTACGTTTCACCTCGCTACACAATCACTTGTTACCGCTACTTTCAGTGCTTGCAGTTATTACCTTGCTGAAATCCGTTTATCAGAGCCTTCTCCTCCTCGTTGGGTTCGACACTCTTACTTATCGAGCGGACTACGATTGATCCCCTATACTTGTGGATCATCACAACACAATATAGGTAAGTATTTTCCTTAGTAGAGAACCAAGGTTTATCGAACCAATATGAGTAATAACCAGCCCCCGTCTTCAATGACTGCACACAAAATAAACAAACACTTGCACCCAACGCGGGCAAGAGTCTTGTCAATCCCCTTGGACTCGTTATTTGCAAGCAAGTAAAGTGTGTAGATAGAAGTTGCAAAGTGAGAAGTAAATAAAATGAAATTAAGGCAACAAGGAAATTATAACATTTGTAATCTCACAACTGAAAACCCTGGGGGCATAATTTTGCCTAATGATATCTCTCATGTAGTAGGTGTACGGTGGGTAAACAAATTACCGTTTGGCAATTGATAGAAAAGCGCATAGTTATGTGATATTCACGATAATGATCATATGTATATAGGCATCGCGTCCATAAGCAAATAGGCCGACTCCTGACTGCATCTATTACTATTACTCCACTTGAAGAGCGCTTCTATGCTTGCCTCTCTACATATTAAGTTCATGACAAACAGAGTAATGCTTGAAGAATGAAGACATGATATAGACAAAGAGAAATCAATCAATATGAATTAACTCCATCATTTTATCCTTAGTGGCAACAATACAAAGATGTATCTTGTCCCCTTCTGTTAGTGGGATATAGAAACCCGTCAGACTGAACCCACTACAATGCACCCCTCTGAGTGAAGAAATATCAATCTAGTTGGCCAAACTATTCTAATAGATCAGATAGTTTTACAAAGCTATGATAATCATGCAAATAAGAACCATAATCAGAATTTAGAGAAGACTCATATCTTTATCATGAATAATATGAACATAAACCCACAATTCATCAGATCCCAACAAACGCACCGCACAATAGGATTACATCGGATAAATCAAAGCGAAGATGCGATGATCATTGTATTAAAGATCAAGAGAGATATATATAGCCATCTAGGTACTAGCTATGGACGCGTAGGTGTGTGGTAAACTACTCAGACATGACCATGGGAGAAGCAAGGTTGATGTAGAGGTCCTTCGTGATCGACCCCCTCCGACAGGGCACCATAAAAGGGTTCCAAGTGGGCAGACGGCGGAACAGAGACTTGTGGCGGCGAAGAAAGTGTTTCGGGAGGCTCCGTACGGTTTTGGGGGTAATTGAGAATTTATAGGATGAAGAGGTGCGTGAGGGGCCACATAGGGGGGGGGGGTAGCACGCATCAGGGTGCGGCCACCCCCTGGGCGCACCCTATTGTGTGCTGCCTCCCTCATGCATCATGTGGTATCCTCCTAATGCTTCTAGGTTTCTTTTGGTCCAAAAAAATCATAAAAAGTTATGGGGAAATTGGACTTCGTTTGGTACTGTAAACCTGAAAAGCCAAAAACACGCAGAAAACAACAACTGGCACTGGGCACTGGGTTAATAGGTTAGTGCTCAAAAATAATACTAATTAGCATATAAACACCCAAAAAAGCATTCTAGAATGATAATATTATAGCATGGAACAATAAAAAATTATAGATATGTTGGAGACATGTCACTCCACATGCCACAATGTTAGTTGTTACCGCCACAATGTTTTTTAATGCCACAATGTTAGTTCTTAGTGCCACAATGTTAGTTGGCATGTTGTTATTAGTGTATATGCTCCTGTTGTTGTTGTTGTTGTTGTTAGTTTGTATGTTGTTTAGAGCTTACTGTTGTTTTCGCTGTTGTTGGTTATGTTAGGCTACGTGAATGCATGATCAACATATAGGGCATTGCATGTGGCATGCAAGTAGGACATACCTGAATGCCAAAAATAGTAGTATGAAATACATGATCAGAGTAGGACAATGCATGTGCATTTGGCTTGATCTTATCATTGATAGCACTGAAGAGTGTTATCTTTGATCATTGCTAGCTCTGATCACTGTTCGCACTGATCATTGTTAGCTTTTATTAGTGCTATCATTGATCATTGCTAGCTCTGATCATTGTAAGTTGTGGTCAGTGAGCATAGATGATTGCTACCTCTCATCATTGGCATTTGCACTCCTAATGATTATCTCCCATTTGTTGCTAATAAAAGTCCATCTTGCTGACAAGATAATGAAGATGGAGTGGGATAGAGCCGGCGGTGGAGCGCAGGTTATCATCGGCGTAGAGGGTGCGGAGGACCTCATCCCCACAAACCGATGGCTGAAGAGGGCAGTAGTTCCTAAAAGGGTGGAGTACATGAGCATGTTGCTAGGTGCTGGTAGGAGGCCGAGGACCGGACATGAGGAGGGTACACGGGAACCTATCAGGTTCTACATGCACATCCATGACCAGGAGGACATCACCATGCTCGTCATCCCGCGTGCCTTCAAGCCAGTGATGAAGCAATGGTTGGTCACCGGCCCACCTTGCATCGTCAGCCTCTCCGCCAACAAGTGGGTGTGAGTTTTGGCTCCAGGTGCAGATGTTCAAGGGGCGCATGATTCTCGCATGCGGCTGGGAGTACTTCTGCCGCCAACACAAGATCGTTCCGGGCAACCTCGTAGTCTTCAGGCTCTCCAACCTGGGGTTGAAGGTGCAGATCTTCAATGCCAACACCTCCAAGCACACTCGCGTCGGCGACATCATGCATGCCATGTATTTATGTCTAGCGTGAACTGAACTGAAGTAATGTAGGTCTGAACTTAAGTCTGAACATCTGTTTTGCTGTGAATATGTCCATATTTTGCCCACGGAACATCATCCTGGGTCCAGGGGCATGGGATGCCCTGCTGTTTTAATCTTATAACTAGTACCACTTATTATCTTCTTGTTCTTGATGTTTTTTTTGCTTTGTTCTTGCAGTTATTCCTGCTGTTGTTGATCATGGTGTTGTGTGTATGTGTGTGTGTGTGTGTGTTTCATGTGCCAAAAATGGATATAAGTTCACCATATTTAAAAAAGTGAGCACACTACATACACACAATCAAACATCCGTGATTTACATGTGCTCGCACCTAAAACACAAATACACACAACCAATCAACATGTAGATGTTGGTTTTGTGTCTGTATATGCTCAGCCAGACCCAACTCGGACAAGCATGCAAATGGACAAAAAACGATGCACGTAACCAAACGCATCGAAGATGATGTTCCGACTCAGTTTTTCGGAGATGCACATAGGCAGCGGGATATGCGTTCATGCATTTAAAAAGATGATTGCATGTGCGTGTGTATGAACTCCTTCACCGTGTTTAAAGAAAATCTTACTCTGTCCCCGAGTTGGACTGTTAGAACATGATCAAAATTCAAAAGTATTGCATTCCGCTGTCCCGTGGCCCATGGGCACGACACACTATTTCCACTAGTTTGGCAGCACCAAGCAAACACCAATTTGGCCAGAACGGGTATCTGCACACGATCCCTCCCGGTGTGCATCCACAAAACAAAAATCAATAGAGAAACCCCACCCAATCCCTCTCCCACCACCCACCTACCCAAATCTCCCCAAATCCCAACCTCCCTAAAACCCTAGGCCTCCGCCGCAATGCAGGCCGCCATCGTCGTCCACCAGCCGCACCTCCTCACGGCGTCCTCGCTCGGGGGCCGCGCCAGCCGGCAGCCCTCCACGGTCTGCATGGCGCTCCGTGCGGACGGCCCATCCGCGGCCATTGTGTGCGCCATCGGCGCCATGGGGCAGGAATTCGTCCGCATCATCACCGCCCGTGACTTCCCCTACCACAGCTTGCGCCTCCTCGCCAGCGAGCGCTCCACTGGCAAGCTCTTCGAGTTCGAGGGCCTGGGGCATTCGAGGGGTCGACATTGCGCTCTTCAGCCACGGCAGTGCTACTTCTCAAACAACAGCGCCAGAAATTGACACGTTGACGGAGATTGGGCTTGCGTTGGTTTTTCCCTTGAAGAGGAAAGGGTGATGCAGCACAGGAGCAGTAAGTATTTCCCTCAGTTTGAGAACCAAGGTATCGATCCAGAAGGAGGGTCTCGTCAAGTCCAGAGTACCTGCGCAAACACAAACAAACTTGCACCCAACGCTTCAAAGGGGTTATCAATCCCTTCAAGATTGTTTGCAAAAGTGAGATCTGAAGGTGGAAAGTGCAACGTAGTAAAAAGTGTAAGGCTGGAAATATGGTGTGGAGTAGACCCTAGGGACCATAGTGTTCACTAGAGGCTTCTCTCAAAATAGCAAGTATTACGGTGGGTGAACAAATTACCGTCGAGCAATTGATAGAACCGCGCAAAGTCATGACGATATCTAAGGCAATGATCTAGCATATAGGCATCACATCCGAGACAAGTAGACCGATACTTTCTGCATCTACTACTATTACTCCACACATCGACCGCTATCCAGCATGCATCTAGTGTATTGAGTTCATGACGAACAGAGCAACGCTTTAAGCAAGATGACATGATGTAGAGAGATAATCTCAAACCAATGATGAAAATCCCATCTTTTTACCCTTGATGGCAACAACACGATACGTGCCTCGCTACCCCTTCTGTCACTTGGTGAGGTCACCGCACGGTATGAACCCAAAACCAAGCACTTCTCCCATTGCAAGAATCATATATCTAGTTGGCCAAACAAAACCCACAACTCGAAGAGAATTACAAGGATATGAAATCATGCATAAGAGAGATCAGAAGAAACTCAAATAAGATCCATAGATAATCTGATCATAAATCCACAATTCATCGGATCTCGACAAACACACCACAAAAGAAGATTACATCGGATAGATCTCCATGAAGATCATGGAGAACTTTGTATTGAAGATCCAAGAGAGAGAAGAAGCCATCTAGTTACTAGCTATGGACCCGTAGGTCTATGGCGAACTACTCACGCATCATCGGAGAGGTCATGGTGTTGATGGAGAAGCCTTCCGTGTCCGAATCCCCCCTCCGGCAGGGCACCAGGACGTGCCCCAGGTGGGATCTTGCGGAGACAGAAGCTTGCGGCGGCGGAAAAGTGATTACGATGCTCCCCTGATTTTTTTGGGAATATTTGGGAATTTATAGGCGCAAGATCTAGGTCAGGGGACCTCCAGGGGGCCCACAAGCCTGCACGACGCGCCCCCTGGCCGCGGGGTGGGGGCTTGTGGGGCCCTTGGGGCTCTTCTAGCTTGGCCCCCAAGCTCTCCGATCTTCTTCCATTCCAGAAAAAATCTTTTCGGGGATTTTCTTCCGTTTGGACTCCGTTTCCAAATCTCCTCTGAAAGGGGTCAAAAACATGGAAAACAACAGGAACTGGCACTTGGCACTGAGTTAATAGGTTATTCCCAGAAAATAAATAAAATGCATGCAAAACATCCAAAGTTTGACAAGATAATAGCATGAAACCATAAAAAATTATAGATACGTTGGAGACGTATGAGGCAGCATCGTGAGCCGCGCCCACACGCCCGTCGCCGTCACCGTCGCCAGCGGGCCCTTCATCGTGGATAATAGCTCGGCATACCGGATGGACCCCGACGTGCAGCTTGTCATTGCCGAGCTATTATCTGCAATTGGAGGCCTAACAACGTCTACAAGAATAAAGTTGCGTAATAGACATCAAGCTATTTTCTGGCGTCATTGCCGGGGAGGTGAGTGCTTAAAAGTATATCTTTAGATGTTGCAATTAAATATGAGTTTATTGTTTTTCACTAGCTTGATTTTATAAAAAAAGATTACAAAAAATGGAATTTAGTTTGCCTCATTTGCTTCGTCTTTTTAATGTATTTTATGAAAATGATGGTTCAAAAAATTATGCTCAATTGTTAGAGGAAGAATTTATAAAAATGCTTAATGTGAATCCTTGAATGATGAGCATGATAGTAATATTGTTAGTATAAATTTTTTGAATATCCATGATGCTAATGATATGCAAAGCCACAAGCTCAAGGATGTTATGTTTGATGAAGATGATATTTTTAGTCCTCCAAATTTTGATGAGCAAATTTATTATGATGAAAGCATGCCTGATATTTATGATGATTATATTGATGAAAGTGGGTGTGAAAGAGTGTCAACTCTAGGTAGATGTTCAAGGGGCACATGATTCTCGGGCGCGTGTGGAAGTACTTCTCTCGCCGACACAAGACCGTTCCCGACGACCTCGTAGTCTTCACGCTCTCCAGCTTGGGGCTGAAGGTGCAGATCTTCAACGCTGGCACCTCCAACATCTGCAGGGTCCGATGCTCCAAGCATAATTGCGTCGGTGACATCATGCATGCCATGTATTTCTGTCTAGCCTGAACTGAACTAATGTAGGTCTAAACTTAAGTGTGAATGTCTGTTTTGATGTGAACATGTCCATATTTTACCCAGAGATCAGCATCCTCGGGTCCAACAGGAGCATGGATGCCGTGTTGTTTTAATCTTATAACCAATACTACTTATTAACTGTCTGTTCTTGATGCTTTGCTTTGTTCTTGATGTTCTTTCTGCTGTTGTTGATTATAGTGTGTCGTGTGTCAAAAATGAATGGTAAGTCCATCATATTTAAAAAGAGTGAGCAGATCAAGTACATACACATAATTAAACAGTTATGCTTTGCATCTGCTTACACCTAAAATATAAACATACACAACCAATCAACATGTGGATGTTGGTTTTATGCCTTTATATGCTCAACCAGACCCAACTGAAAAAACATGCAAATGGACAAAAAAAACAATGCACGTAAGCAAACACATCCAAGATGATGTGCCGACTTAGTTTACATTGACACCGGGGTGTGTGTCGGTGCATTCAAAAAGATGATTGTATATGAGTATGTACGAACTTCTGCACCGTGTTTAAGTTTTAAAAAATCGTACTCTGTCCCCGAGTTGGACTGTTAGAACATGATCAAAATTCGAAAGCATTGCATTCCGCTGTCCCGTGGCCCGTGGCCGTGGGCACGGCACACTGTTTCCACTTTCCACTGGCTTGGCAGCAGCAAGCAAACACCAATTTGGGCAGAACGGGCATCCGCGCACGATCCCCTCCCCTTCCCCTCCCCTCCCCTCCCGGTGCGCGTCCACAAAACAAAAATCCAGAGAGAAACCCCACCCAATCCCTCTCCCACCACCCACCTACCCAAATCCCAGCCTCCCTAAAACCCTAGGCCGCCGCCGCAATGCAGGCCACCGCCGCCGTCCACCGGCCGCACCTCCTGGCGGCGTCCCCGCTGGGGGCCCGCGCCAGCCGGCGGCCCTCCACGGTCCGCATGGCGCTCCGCGAGGACGGCCCGTCCGTGGCCATCGTGGGCGCCACCGGCGCCGTGGGGCAGGAGTTCCTCCGCGTCATCACAGCCCGCGACTTCCCCTACCGCAGCCTCCGCCTCCTCGCCAGCGAGCGCTCCGCGGGCAAGCGCATCGAGTTCGAGGGCCAGGACTACACCGTCCAGGACCTCGCGGCGCCCGGGGCATTCGAGGGGATCGACATCGCGCTCTTCAGCGCCGGTGGCGGCGTCAGCCGCGCACACGCGCCAGCCGCCGTCGCCAGCGGTGCCGTCGTCGTGGACAACAGCTCCGCCTACCGGATGGACCCCGACGTGCCGCTCGTCATCCCGGAGGTCAACCCCGAGGCCATGGCCGACGTCCGGCTCGGGAAAGGGGCTATCGTGGCCAACCCCAACTGCTCTACCATCATCTGCCTCATGGCTGTCACGCCTCTGCATCGCCACGCCAAGGTGCCATTGCACAGCACAAATGTTGCCTTTCGTCCCCTGCTTTCGTCTAACACTAACACTTGAAGCTAATGTTAAAATAGTTTGAAACAAGGGATACTCGTGACCAAAGAAAATCGAAGTCTGCAAATTCGAGTCCTGAAATAAAAACTAGACTCATCTTTGGTATTAGACATGCTTCTTCATAGGCAGATTTAATTCCACACATTTCATTGCCTTTCCCATAACTGTGATGCCTTTTAAGCTACGGACATTGCAATTTGGTAGACACTCCCTCTGTCACTAAATACAAGACGTTTTTTTACTTAGTAGTGTTTCATGAATTTCATGAAGCTTGTCAATTGCCTTTGTCCTGATTATGCATGATTAGTTATACCTATTTATGTGTGCTGATCTGATTCATATATTAGCATAGTTTTTACCGTGACACGGGTATTTTATAATATAATTACCGATGTGTCATGTAAAAGTATGCTTGTTGGGTGCATTTATGGACTGCCAAATAAACTGATGCAATCTTCCGATCGTCAACGTGACAGGTCAAAAGGATGGTTGTCAGCACATACCAAGCAGCAAGTGGTGCTGGTGCTGCAGCCATGGAAGAACTCAAACTTCAGACTCAAGAGGTGGGCTTTTCTCCCTTGCTATCTTCCTCGCGGTGCTAAATTCAGTTTAGCTATTGACATTGTATACTTTATTTAGGTCTTGGAAGGAAAGCCACCAACCTGCAACATTTTCAGTCAACAGGTTATAACTAAAATACCTTGTGCACATGTTGAGTTTATTCTTTACTGTCATGAGACATGCTGAATGTATTTTTCCTTCTGCAGTATGCTTTTAATATATTTTCGCATAATGCACCTATTGTTGAAAATGGCTATAACGAGGAAGAGATGAAAATGGTGAAGGAAACCAGAAAAATCTGGGTAAGTGAAAGCTTGATCAATGCCCCATAAGTTCTTTGCATTGCTCCATCGAACTTTTCTCTTGACTTGACTGTTGAGCAGACAGAAATGCCATACTAACTCTCTGCTCTATTTCTAGAATGACAAGGATGTACGAGTAACTGCAACTTGTATACGGGTTCCTACGATGCGTGCACATGCCGAAAGTGTGAATCTACAGTTTGAAAAGCCACTTGATGAGGTTAGCATACTATAATTGAGTTATATATCAGTTAGTATATAGACTTCTTCTCTGAACTGTTGCAATCTCAGACCCAGAGTCACTGGATAAGTAATATGTTTATTGGCCTAGCATTGTTTTGTTTCCATTGTTTTTGGTAAGTAGAATTGTATATTGTTTCTTGTGGAATTTGTCCGTTGTCATTGTTGGGTATGCCATTTAATTAAATTTCACATTGTAAGAATGTTACAACACTTTTGACACTTACTACAATTTCCATTTCTTGTTCCATGTCAAACAAAAACAACACACCTTATGAGATGATCCTCTGTTCTTCTTAATGATTGTTGTTCAAGTTCTGAAATTGTTTGCATATGTTCTTGAAGGACACTGCCAGAGAAATCTTGAGGGCAGCTCCTGGTGTTACCATTAGCGACGACCGTGCTGCCAATCGCTTCCCTACACCACTGGAGGTAACCAGGCAGTTTCATTTTCTGAAAATGTACATATTTAGACTGGTGATTTCCTTGTTTTTATTCATGCACATTCCACCCATGAGATTCCTTGCGATCTCAAAGACAGGAGATTTGTTATTTACTAACCATACACCGTTTCACGGAGCTGTACTAGCCTAATTAGTTAGAAAAGTAGAGCAGATTTTCTTTTATTCTAATACAACCCTGATTTTCAGGTATCGGATAAAGATGATGTATCAGTTGGCAGGATCCGTCAGGACTTGTCGCAAGATGATAACAGAGGGTAATACTCATGTTTAACAGTTACTTCGTAACCATCTGTTTGTGATGCATCGCTTGTGCTTAAATCGTCCCTTTATACTCGAACCTAATCAGCTCCTCAATGGCAGGTTGGAGTTATTTGTCTGTGGAGACCAGATACGTAAAGGTGCGGCGCTGAACGCTGTCCAGATTGCCGAAATGCTACTGAAGTGACCGCCTTTCTACCATTGTCTCATGTGCCACATTGCTCTATCCATTGATGGATTGATGTACTCTAGTCATTTTGAGCTCAGTTTTGGTCTATCAACCTAGCAGAAGGAGCGTAAGACGGGTTTTAGTCATCTGCTGCACGCAGACGTGCAGCCAGAAGTTGAGAAAAGGAGCTTTTTTGCTTGTTTGGATTTTGCCTTAGGTTGGTCTTTCTGGTGTCAATTGCAAGTTTGTCGTTCGTCTGTGGACAATGGGTCGAGGTGAAACCTGGTCTGATGTAACTTTACCACCGAGATAACGAGGCATCCTGTGCGGATCTATATGAAGGGCAAAATGTGTACCATTCAATAAAATGTTGGGCTAAATGTTGTAACTTTGAGGTGCAAAACCAAGGTCTGCTGTAACCTTTGCCCCAAAAGCCCTGAGATGAAGAGGCGCCTTGTGAAATCTACATCTTTCATTTCTAAATATAAGCCCTTTTAGGGCTTGTTCGGTTCCTTCCCAATTGAAGGGGTTTGGAGGGGATTGAGAGGGATTAAATCCCCTGCAAGTCAAATTCCACCTCAATCCCCTTCAATCCTCTCCAATCCCCTTCTTGCGGGGATTAATCGAACAAACCCTTAGAGATTTCAATTCAGATTACTCCCTTCGTTCCTAAATACTCTCTGTACCTAAATATAAGTCTTTTAAGATATTTTATTAGGTGTCTACATACGAAGCAAAATGAATGAATCTATATTCTAAAGTATGTCTATATACATCTATATGTAGTCTTGAACCTCTAAAAAGACTTATATTTAGGAACGAAGGGAGTATAAGTCTTCTTAGAAATTTTATAAGTTTTTTTTAGAGATTTCATCAGGGAACTAAATGCGAAACAAAATGAGTGAATTTATACTGAAAAATATGCCTATATACATCTATATGTACTCCTCTAGTGAAACCTTTTAAAAAACTAACTTATATTTAGAAATGGAGGGAGTACATATGAATGTATTTTAGAATGTACATTCATTCATTTTACTTCGTATTTAATTTATATATTTTTTAAAAAAAAATTTATATTTAGAAATGGAGGGAGTATATGAATTGCATTGTGTGCCATACGACAAAGTGTTGGAGCTAAAAGCTTCCACCTAACTTATTGGATGTAAACTCGATGCTACGATTTTAGTGATTTTGCAGCGGTTTAGATGATGAAGATGGTAAAATAGCTCTCGCGTGTGGTTTAGATATGTAAAATTTCGGGGGCTGGCTTTTGTACCGACAGGAGGACAGCTGGGAGCAATCAAAGCTGGATCCCACATCTTCCCCATTCTGTGCTTCCTGACTTCCAGTACGGGCCATGAAACTTTTTTTTTCCAAAACGATGGCAAAGATTGTCTTATCTATTAAATAAACAAAAGAAAAAAATGTTCAGTTAATTACGGAAAATCGGACAAAAACCGATACAACAAGGACTAAGCCCATTCCCATTGACTAAAACACACACGGCAAAGCCCCTCTTATCGACGACACGTCGACCTACTGCCACACAACGCAGCTCCGACTCTAACGGAGAACTCTGAAGGACAAAACCAGACACGGTTGGTGTCACAGGAAATTGCCGAACGGGTTACCTGTAGCCAGTCATTGTATACCGCAGGGCCTCACCGTCGCAACTTTGACTCCATAGCAACAAACAAACCGAGACAAAACCATGAACACGCCGAAGAAGAGCCGACTACCGCAACCATTACTGCAACGCCGACATCGCTCCCACCATCATCGTTGTCACAGAAGTCTAGGCGCCACATCCGCCACCAACCGTCATCCACTGGTCCCGCTCACTGACGCCAAGCTCCCAAGAAGAAGCCCCAAGAGGGAATACAACACCAAGGCGCCGCCATCGTCCAATCACACATCAAGGTTTTCCTGGACAGATCGAAATGGCCAGATCCGCGCAGGAGGGGTGGATGACCGAAGGAACGATGCCTTCAAGAAGGTCAACGACGGCCACAGCCGCTGCCATCGCTGGTCATAGCACGAGGCCAAGACATGGTTTTCACCCAGCTCCACACCACCTGAGTCACACATCATCCTGCATTGGCATCGGCAAGCCCACCAAGCATCACCACCCTCATCATTATCAAACCTACCCGTGGACGAAGAACCACATATGTTGCCCCCGCTGCACGAAGCCACGGGCCCTTGTTGGCCGCACGCCTCGTCGAAGACCATTGCACCATGAACACTCGAGCAACACCAACCATGCCCGAGCCCCTCGTCCACCACACTGGAGGCCATCGCACGCCCCTTGCGTACTCGCGCCCCCTTGCACCAGACCATGCCCGAGCCCCACGTCCCTACACGCCCATGCCGCCCTACGCCCAACATGGGGCCGTCCCGCAGCTGCGCCGACGAGTCAGTACCACGCCGACGCGCCCCTCCTGACCGTCGTGCCGAAAAAACCAGCTAGATCCGTGTCGTCCCGCAGCCGCATCGACGGGCCACCTCTGCTCCGACGCGCCGCTCCAAACCGCCCTGCCGGCCACCACCTTTGCGCCGACGGCCAAACACCACCCCGCCGCCTCGGCCTGGTCCGTCTCCACTTTCGGTTGGCCCAACCGGCCTGCTGGCGCTAGGGTTTGGCGAAGGGGGGATCGTGGCCGTCCATGGTATCTGACAGTCCCCCGTTGGAATCGCCAGAACAAAAACCAGGCCGAGCCGGGCTGGGAGGAAACCCTATCGCTCATTTCCTTCCCCCAACGTCGCTCGCCTCCTCTCGCTGCTTGCTCCCATGAGTGCAGCTCCTCCCGTGCGCGAGGCCTTCGGCCAGCTCCCTGTCTCGAGCAAAAAAGCGGCGGCCGCCGGCGGTTGCCTCCCCGCGCGCCGCTCGCTTGCCTCTCGATCTCCTCTGCCTTCTTTCCTCAAGCAGCTCGAGGCAGGGGATGCTGCGGCCACCGGTTGTGCTCTCTTTCTCGAGCAGCTCAAGGCAGAAGAAGGTTCGGCCACCGGCGGTTCCCTCCCCCGCGCGCTGCCTCGTGCACTGTCCCGCCTAGCTCTGGCCGCCGGCAGCGGCGACTAAGGGTCCCGCGTCGCGCGCTCCATCGGCTCTTCCTGCCCCTTTCGCCGGCGCTATTGACAGCGTCGTTGCCTCCCCTTTCGCCGGTGGCGCGCTCCCTTGTGGTGAGCGCGCCGCCGTCGAGTGGGTTGGCCGCGGCGCCCCTTGCTCCTTTTTCGGCAATTAGTGGGTCTTTTTCCTTCGGGATGTGCTTTGCATTTCTCCCTCTCCTTTTTTTGTTTGCTTTTTCGGATCCAGTCCGACTTGTGCTTTGCCCCTGAAGGGGTAGAATCTTTGCCCCGATGAGGGGTGGTGTTCTTCTTCCCCATACCTCGGCTTGCCGATGCGTGTGGGGATCGAGGGGAACAAGCGCGGCCGAGGCGGCGCTCTTTGTCGGATAGGAATCCGGTGGCCCTTTACCTGTCTTTTGCTTTTGATCTTGTTCTTTGCCCTCTTCTAGGGTTCTTAATGGGGATGGAAACTTTTTTCCTTTACGTCTTTAAACCGAAACGCATCTAATGCCTAGTGGCTCATGATACCATTGATAGATCCGGTGGATCTTCTAGGTTAGATGGGTCACAGTAGTAGCCGTGGATATTACCTTATCCCACACTCGATGAGCTCCCTCCAGCGTCCATCGTGAGGTGGTGAAGACAGTGGGGAAGGAGAGAGATATGGTAGCGGCGGCGGTGGGCTTCCCATCGCTTCAGTGCTTCCCTCTGGATCGGATTAGGGTTAGAAGTGGGGAAACAGTGGCGGCGGCAAACCTCGTATTATGTGCCATGGTCCCCACCTCCTCTATATAGCACTGCGCGACAGGGGCCCACCAGCCTTGCTTGGGCTGGACGCCCCCGATCAGGGCGTGAGTCAAGGCTCCAATGGCCCGTTGGGCCCGTTTGGGAAGAGATCAATCTAACAAAAAGGTCTCTAGCGAGCACATAGCGGGAGCAGCAACAACCGGTGGCATCTCACTAGGCAGCAACGTCGCTGAGCCAGCCGCAACCCCTCTGTGTGACCTCTTCCGTGTTTTTTTGTTTAGTGCATTTTAGTGTCTTGAAACAACGTTACCCTCTTGTGACAAACTTGTTTGTTAACATAGAGAGGAAATTTAGTGAGAACAAAAGGTACTGAGTACTAACCAACGCCTAAATATTTGTTCGCTTCTATAGCCTAGCCTGCCCAGTTTTTTTAAGCTTAGCCACTCCTAATAGCCCTATCAACTAACAAATACCAGTACCAAATTCACAATCATATGGCGATCAAGGGGGAAGTTCCCTTCTTCTTCTTCTTCTTCTTCTTCAGATCACTTTGTTCTCTCCATTAGCCCACATTGCCTCAACCCAACCCCAATATTTTGCTCTTCCAAGATTCATTATCATGTTCCTCCATACCATGGCGGAAGTAAATATCATCAACCTGTTGGAATTATGCCCTAGAGGCAATAATAAATATAGTTATTATTATAATTCCTGTATCAAGATAATAGTTTATTATCCATGCTATAATTGTATTGAATGAAGACTCATTTACATGTGTGGATACATAGACAAAACACCGTCCCTAGCATGCCCCTAGTTGGCTAGCTAGTTGATCAATGATAGTCAGTGTCTTCTGATTATGAACAAGGTGTTGTTGCTTGATAACTGGATCACGTCATTGGGAGAATCACGTGATGGACTAGACCCAAACTAATAGACGTAGCATGTTGATCGTGTCATTTTGTTGCTACTGTTTTCTGCGTGTCAAGTATTTATTCCTATGACCATGAGATCATATAACTCACTGACACCGGAGGAATGCTTTGTGTGTATCAAACGTCGCAACGTAACTGGGTGACTATAAAGATGCTCTACAGGTATCTCCGAAGGTGTTAGTTGAGTTAGTATGGATCAAGACTGGGATTTGTCACTCCGTGTGACGGAGAGGTATCTCGGGCCCCACTCGGTAATACAACATCACACACAAGCCTTGCAAGCAATGTAACTTAGTGTAAGTTGCGGGATCTTGTATTACGGAACGAGTAAAGAGACTTGCCGGTAAACGAGATTGAAATAGGTATGCGGATACTGACGATCGAATCTTGGGCAAGTAACATACCGAAGGACAAAGGGAATGACATACGGGATTATACGAATCCTTGGCACTGAGGTTCAAACGATAAGATCTTCGTAGAATATGTAGGATCCAATATGGGCATCCAGGTCCCGCTATTGGATATTGACCGAGGAGTCTCTCGGGTCATGTCTACATAGTTCTCGAACCCGCAGGGTCTGCACACTTAAGGTTCGACGTTGTTTTATGCGTATTTGAGTTATATGGTTGGTTACCGAATGTTGTTCGGAGTCCCGGATGAGATCACGGACATCACGAGGGTTTCCGGAATGGTCCGGAAACGAAGATTGATATATAGGATGACCTCATTTGATTACCGGAAGGTTTTCGGAGTTACCGGGAATGTACCGGGAATGACGAATGGGTTCCGGGAGTTCACCCGGGGGGGGGGGACCCACCCCGGGGAAGCCCATAGGCATTGGGGGAGCCACACCAGCCCTTAGTGGGCTGGTGGGACAGCCCACAAGTGCCCAATGCGCCAAGAGAAGAAAAATCAAGAGGAAAAAAAAGGAAGGAGGTGGGAAGGAAGGGGGACTCCTCCCACCAAACCAAGTCCAACTCGGTTTGGGGGGGGGGGAGTCCTCCCCCCCTTTGGCTCGGCCGACTCCTTGTGGTTCCTTGGACCCCAAGGCAAGGCCCCCCTCCCTCCCACCTATATATACGGAGGTTTTAGGGCTGATTTGAGACGACTTTCTCACGGCTGCCCGACCACATACCTCCACGTTTTTTCCTCTAGATCGCGTTTCTGCGGAGCTCGGGCGGAGCCCTGCTGAGACAAGGTCATCACCAACCTCCGGAGCGCCGTCACGCTGCCGGAGAACTCTTCTACCTCTCCGTCTCTCTTGCTGGATCAAGAAGGCCGAGATCATCGTCGAGCTGTACGTGTGCTGAACGCGGAGGTGCCGTCCGTTCGGTACTAGATCGTGGGACTGATCGCGGGATTGTTCGCGGGGCGGATCGAGGGACGTGAGGACGTTCCACTACATCAACCGCGTTTCTAACGCTTCTGCTGTACGATCTACAAGGGTACGTAGATCACTCATCCCCTCTCGTAGATGGACATCACCATGATAGGTCTTCGTGCGTGTAGGAAAATTTTTGTTTCCCATGCGACGTTCCCCAACAGTGGCATCATGAGCTAGGTTCATGCGTAGATGTCTTCTCGAGTAGAACACAAAAGTTTTTGTGGGCGGTGATGTGCGTTTTGCTGCCCTCCTTAGTCTTTTCTTGATTCCGCGGTATTGTTGGATTGAAGCGGCTTGGACCGACATTACTCGTACGCTTACGAGAGACTGGTTTCATCGTTACGAGTAACCCCCTTTGCTCAAAGATGACTGGCAAGTGACGGTTTCTCCAACTTTAGTTGAATCGGATTTGACCGAGGAGGTCCTTGGATGAGGTTAAATAGCAACTCATATATCTCCGTTGTGGTGTTTGCGTAAGTAAGATGCGATCCTACTAGATACCCTTGGTCACCACGTAAAACATGCAACAACAAAATTAGAGGACGTCTAACTTGTTTTTGCAGGGTATGCTTGTGATGTGATATGGCCAACGATGTGATGTGATATATTGGATGTATGAGATGATCATGTTGTAATAGAAATATCGACTTGCACGTCGATGGTACGGCAACCGGCAGGAGCCATAGGGTTGTCTTTATACTAACGTTTGTGCTTGCAGATGCGTTTGCTATTTTGCTAGGATGTAGCTTTAGTAGTAATAGCATAAGTAGCACGACAACCCCGATGGCAACACGTTGATGGATGATCATGGTGTGGCGCCGGTGACAAGAAGATCGTGCCGGTGCTTTGGTGATGGAGATCAAGAAGCACGTAATGATGGCCATATCATGTCACTTATGAATTGTATGTGATGTTAATCCTTTTATGCACCTTATTTTGCTTAGAACGACGGTAGCATTATGAGGTGATCTCTCACTAAAATATCAAGACGAAATTGTGTTCTCCCCGACTGTGCACCGTTGCTACAGTTCGTCGTTTCGAGACACCACGTGATGATCGGGTGTGATAGACTCAACGTTCACATACAACGGGTGCAAAACAGTTGCGCACGCGGAACACTTGGGTTAAGCTTGACGAGCCTAGCATGTGCAGACATGGCCTCGGAACACATGAGACCGAAAGGTCGATCATGAATCATATAGTTGATATGATTAGCATAGGGATGCTTACCACTGAAACTATACTCAACTCACGTGATGATCGGACTTGGGATAGTGTAAGTGGATCATGAACCACTCAAATGACTAGAGAGATGTACTTTTTGAGTGGGAGTTTAGCATATAATTTGATTAAGTTGAACTCTAATTATCTTGAACATAGTCTAAGTCCACTTTGTATATATTTGTGTTGTAGATCATGGCTCACGCGAGTGTCATCCTGAATTTTAATACGTTCCTAGAGAAAGCTAAGTTGAAAGATGATGGAAGCAACTTTGTAGACTGGGCTCGTAATCTTAAGCTAATCTTACAAGCTGGGAAGAAGGATTATGTCCTTAATGCTGCGCTAGGAGATGAACCACCCGCTACGGCTGATCAGGATGTTAAGAACGCTTGGTTAGCACGTAAGGAGGACTACTCAATAGTTCAATGTGCAGTCTTGTATGGCTTAGAACCGGGACTTCAACGTCGCTTTGAGCGTCATGGAGCATTTGAGATGTTCCAGGAGTTGAAGTTTATCTTTCAGAAGAACGCCCGGATCGAGAGGTATGAGACCTCCGATAAATTCTATGCTTGAAAGATGGAGGAAAACTCGTCTGTCAGTGAACATGTGCTCAAAATGTCTGGGTACTCAAACCGTCTAGCTGAGCTGGGGATTGAACTCCCGCAAGAGGCTATCACTGACAGAATCCTTCAATCACTGCCGCCAAGCTATAAAGGCTTTGTGTTGAACTACAACATGCAAGGGATGAACAAGTCTCCCGGCGAGTTGTTTGCGATGCTGAAAGTCGCAGAGTCTGAACTCCGTAAAGAGCATCAAGTGTTGATGGTGAGCAAGACCACTAGTTTCAAGAGAAACGGCAAAGGCAAGAAGGGAAATTCGAAGAAGAGCGGCAAGCCTGTTGCCAATCCGCCAAAGAAACCCAAGGCTGGACCTAAGCCTGAAACAGAGTGCTTCTATTGCAAGGGTATGGGTCACTGGAAGCGCAATTGCCCCAAGTATCTGGCAGATAAGAAGGCGGGCAAAGAAAAATCAGGTATATTTGATATACATGTTATTGATGTGTACTTAACCGGCTCTCGTAGTAGTGCCTTGGTATTTGATACCGGTTCTGTTGCTCACATTTGCAACTCGAAGCAGGAACTGCGGAATAGACGGAGGCTGGCGAAAGACGAAGTGACGATGCACGTAGGAAATGGTTCCAAGGTTGATGCAATCGCCGTCGGCACAGTGTCACTTCAGCTACCATTGGGATTAGTGATGAACTTAAATCATTGTTACTTAGTGCCTGCGTTGAGCATGAACATTATATCTGGATCTTGTTTATTGCGAGACGATTACTCTTTTAAGTCTGAGAATAATGGTTGTTCTATTTCTATGAGTAACATCTTTTATGGTCATGCACCGAATCTGAGAGGATTGTTCATATTGAATCTTGATAGCGATACGCATATACATAACACTGAGACCAAAAGAGTTAGAGTAAACAATGATAGCGCCATATTTTTGTGGCACTGCCGTTTAGGTCATATTGGTGTAAAGCGCATGAAGAAACTCCATGCTGATGGACTTTTGGAGTCACTTGACTTTGATTCACTTGACGCGTGCGAACCATGCCTCATGGGCAAGATGACTAAAACTCCGTTCTCCGGAACAATGGAGCGTGCAAGTGACTTGTTGGAAATCATACATACCGATGTGTGTGGTCCAATGAGCGTAGAGGCACGCGGCGGATATCGTTATTTTCTCACCTTCACTGACGATTTAAGTAGATATGGTTATGTCTACTTGATGAAGCACAAGTCTGAAACATTTGAAAAGTTCAAGCAATTTCAGAGTGAAGTGGAAAATCATCGTAACAAGAAGATCAAGTTCCTACGGTCTGATCGTGGGGGTGAATATCTGAGTTTCGAGTTTGGTGCTCACTTAAGACAATGTGGAATTGTTTCACAGTTAACACCGCCTGGAACACCACAGCGTAATGGTGTGTCCGAACGTCGTAATCGTACTTTGTTAGAGATGGTGCGATCTATGATGTCTCTTACTGATTTGCCGTTATCATTTTGGGGTTATGCATTAGAAACAGCTGCATTCACTTTAAATAGGGCACCATCAAAATCCGTTGAGACGACACCATACGAACTGTGGTATGGCAAAAGGCCAAAGTTGACGTTTCTTAAAGTTTGGGGATGTGATGCTTATGTCAAAAAGCTTCAGCCTGAAAAGCTGGAACCCAAAGCGGAAAAGTGCGTCTTCATAGGTTACCCAAAAGAGACAGTTGGGTACACCTTCTATCTCAAATCCGAGGGCAAAGTGTTTGTTGCTAAAAACGGAGCTTTTCTCGAGAAGGAGTTTCTCTTGAGAGAATTGAGTGGGAGGAAGATAGAACTTGACGAGGTTGTCGAACCTCTCATCCCTCTGGATGGTGGCACAGGGCAAGGGGAAACCCCTGTCATTGCGACGCCACTTGAGGAGGAAGTTGATGATGATGATCATGAAACTCCAGTTCAAGTTTCTGTCGAACCACACGGGTCGACGAGACCACGTGCTGCTCCAGAGTGGTACGGTAATCCCGTCTTATCAATCATGTTGTTAGACAACAATGAACCTGTGAATTATGAAGAAGCAATGGTGGGCCCAGATTCCAACAAATGGCTAGAAGCCATGAAGTCCGAGATAGGATCCATGTATGAGAACAAAGTGTGGACTTTGGAGGTACTGCCTGAGGGCCGCAAGGCGATTCAGAACAAATGGATCTTTAAGAGGAAGACGGACGCTGACGGTAATGTGACCGTTTATAAAGCTCGACTTGTGGCAAAGGGTTTTTCACAAGTTCAAGGAATTGACTACGATGAGACATTCTCACCCGTAGCGATGCTTAAGTCCGTCAGAATCATGTTAGCAATAGCTGCATTTTTCGATTATGAAATCTGGCAGATGGATGTCAAAACGGCGTTCCTTAACGGTTTCCTTAAGGAAGAGTTGTATATGATGCAACCCGAAGGTTTTGTCGATCCTAAAAATGCTGACAAGGTGTGCAAGCTCCAGCGATCCATTTATGGACTGGTGCAAGCATCTCGGAGTTGGAACAAACGCTTTGATGAGGTGATCAAAGCATTTGGGTTTATACAAGTGGTTGGAGAATCCTGTATTTACAAGAAAGTGAGTGGGAGCTCTGTGGCGTTACTAATATTATATGTGGATGACATATTACTGATTGGAAATAACGTAGAGCTTTTGGAGAGCATAAAAGGTTACTTGAATAAAAGTTTCTCTATGAAGGACCTAGGAGAAGCTGCTTACATTCTAGGCATTAAGATCTAGAGGGATAGATCAAAACGCCTGATAGGACTTTCACAAAGCACATACCTTGATAAAGTTTTGAAGAGGTTCAAAATGGAACAGTCCAAGAAAGGGTTCTTGCCAGTGTTACAAGGTACGAGATTGAGTAAGACTCAGTGCCCAGCAACTAATGAAGATAGAGAGCATATGCGCTCCGTCCCCTATGCTTCAGCCATAGGTTCTATCATGTACGCAATGCTGTGCACTAGACCGGATGTTAGCCTGGCCATAAGTATGGCAGGAAGGTTCCAGAGTAATCCAGGAGTGGATCACTGGACAACGGTCAATAATATCCTGAAGTACCTGAAAAGGACTAAGGAGATGTTTCTCGTGTATGGAGGTGACGAAGAGCTCGCCGTAAAAGGTTACGTCGATGCAAGCTTTGACACAGATCCGGACGACTCTAAGTCGCAAACCGGATACGTATTTATTCTTAATGGGGGTGCAGTAAGCTGGTGCAGTTCCAAGCAAAGCGTCGTAGCAGATTCTACATGTGAAGCGGAGTACATGGCTGCCTCGGAGGCGGCTAAGGAGGGTGTCTGGATGAAGCAGTTCATGAAGGATCTTGGAGTGGTGCCAAGTGCACTGAATCGAATAACCTTGTTCTGTGACAACACTGGTGCCATTGCCTTAGCAAAGGAACCACGGTTTCACAAGAAGACCAGACACATCAAACGACGCTTCAACCTCATCCGCGACTACGTCGAGGGAGAGGACGTGAATATATGCAAAGTGCACACGGATCTGAATGTAGCAGACCCGCTGACTAAACCTCTTCCACGGCAAAAACATGATCAACACCAGAACTGTATGGGTGTTAGATTTATTACAATGTAATTCACATGGTGATGTGAGGGCTAGATTATTGACTCTAGTGCAAGTGGGAGACTGTTGGAATTATGCCCTAGAGGCAATAATAAATGTAGTTATTATTATAATTCCTGTATCAAGATAATATTTTATTATCCATGCTATAATTGTATTGAATGAAGACTCATTTACATGTGTGGATACATAGACAAAACACCGTCCCTAGCATGCCTCTATTTGGCTAGCCAGTTGATCAATGATAGTCAGTGTCTTCTGATTATGAACAAGGTGTTGTTGCTTGATAACTGGATCACGTCATTGGGAGAATCACGTGATGGACTAGACCCAAACTAATAGACGTAGCATGTTGATCGTGTCATTTTGTTGCTACTGTTTTCTGCGTGTCAAGTATTTATTCCTATGACCATGAGATCATATAACTCACTGACACCGGAGGAATGCTTTGTGTGTATCAAACGTCGCAACGTAACTGGGTGACTATAAAGATGCTCTACAGGTATCTCCGAAGGTGTTAGTTGAGTTAGTATGGATCAAGACTGGGATTTGTCACTCCGTGTGACGGAGAGGTATCTCGGGGCCCACTCGGTAATACAACATCACACGCAAGCCTTGCAAGCAATGTAACTTAGTGTAAGTTGCGGGATCTTGTATTACGGAACGAGTAAAGAGACTTGCCGGTAAACGAGATTGAAATAGGTATGCGGATACTGACGATCGAATCTTGGGCAAGTAACATACCGAAGGACAAAGGGAATGACATACGGGATTATACGAATCCTTGGCACTGAGGTTCAAACGATAAGATCTTCGTAGAATATGTAGGATCCAATATGGGCATCCAGGTCCCGCTATTGGATATTGACCGAGGAGTCTCTCGGGTCATGTCTACATAGTTCTCGAACCCGCAGGGTGTGCACACTTAAGGTTCGACGTTGTTTTATGCGTATTTGAGTTATATGGTTGGTTACCGAATGTTGTTCGGAGTCCCGGATGAGATCATGGACGTCACGAGGGTTTCCGGAATGGTCCGGAAATGAAGATTGATATATAGGATGACCTCATTTGATTACCGGAAGGTTTTCGGAGTTACCGGGAATGTACCGGGAATGACGTATGGGTTCCGGGAGTTCACCCGGGGGGGGGGGGGGGCAACCCACCCCGGGGAAGCCCATAGGCATTGGGGGAGCCACACCAGCCCTTAGTGGGCTGGTGGGACAGCCCACAAGTGCCCAATGCACCAAGAGAAGAAAAATCAAGAGGAAAGAAAAAAAAAGGAAGGAGGTGGGAAGGAAGGGGGACTCCTCCCACCAAACCAAGTCCAACTCGGTTTGGGGGGGGAGTCCTCCCCCCCTTTGGCTCGGCCGACTCCTTGTGGGTCCTTGGACCCCAAGGAAAGGCCCCCTCCCTCCCACCTATATATACGGAGGTTTAAGGGCTGATTTGAGACGACTTTCTCACGGCTGCCCGACCACATACCTCCACGGTTTTTCCACTAGATCGCGTTTCTACGGAGCTCGGGCGGAGCCCTGCTGAGACAAGGTCATCACCAACCTCCGGAGCGCCGTCACGCTGCCGGAGAACTCTTCTACCTCTCCGTCTCTCTTGCTGGATCAAGAAGGCCGAGATCATCGTCGAGCTGTACGTGTGCTGAACGCGGAGGTGCCGTCCGTTCGGTACTAGATCGTGGGACTGATCGCGGGATTGTTCGCGGGGCGGATTGAGGGACGTGAGGACGTTCCACTACATCAACCGCGTTCTCTAACGCTTCTTCTGTACGATCTACAAGGGTACGTAGATCACTCATCCCCTCTCGTAGATGGACATCACCATGATAGGTCTTCGTGCGCGTAGGAAAATTTTTGTTTCCCATGCGACGTTCCCCAACACAACCATCACATCATCCTCATCCGGTACATACTTGTTAAGACACGTGTCTAAAATTCAGTTATGAAGAATGCAACATGCAAAAATAAGCTTAATTTAGGCGGGGAAATGGTGAATGACTTCTGATCAAGGATCTTATAGATATACTATTCAAAGCAGCAAACGCCCTCTAAACTATAACTCTAAGACTAGAGTGTTCGAAATTCAATAGTTTGTTGATAGTCTTAGGATGATAGTTCAGCGTGGAGAATCCATTAAGGTGATACCTGATTTTCTTCAAGATTGGTTGAACCACATGCCATCATGCATATCCAACATCTCCTAGGTAGAAATTACCACCAGGGATACTGATACCATCAGATCGAGCCATGCTGTCAGCAAGAATGTTTGCATCATGGAATGAAGACTGCGATTTTGACTTTGGCATGACGTCCTTGCTCTCACACCACTGCTCGCTCATCCTTGCCCGTGACAAAGGTCCCAAGCGACCAAAAACATTTTTCTTTGAAAACTTCTGGACCAAGGTGCCTAATTTTAAGAAGACGGTTATGTTGGGGAACGTCGCATGGGAAACAAAAATTTTCCTACGCGCACGAAGACCTATCATGGTGATGTCCATCTACGAGAGGGGATGTGTGATCTACGTACCCTTGTAGGCCGTACAGCAGAAGCGTTAGTGAACACGGTTGATGTAGTGGAACGTCCTCACGTCCCTCGATCCGCCCCGCGAACTATCCCGCGATCAGTCCCACGATCTAGTGCCGAACGGACGACACCTCCGCGTTCAGCACACGTACAGCTCAACGATGATCTCGGCCTTCTTGATCCAGCAAGAGAGACGGAGAGGTAGAAGAGTTCTCCGGCAGCATGACGGCGCTCCGGAGGTTGGTGATGATCTTGTCTCAGCAGGGCTCCGCCCGAGCTCCGCAGAAACGCGATCGAGAGGTAAAACCGTGGAGATATGTTGTCGGGCTGCCGTGGCGAAGTTGTCTCAAATCAGCCCTAAAACCCCACTATATATAGGAGGAGGAGGGGGGAGACTTGCCTTGGGGTCCAAGGACTCCCAAGGGAGTCGGCCGAGCCAAGGGGGAAGGTCTCCCCCTCCCAAACCGAAATTCACTTGGTTTGGAAGGTGGAGTCCTTCTTCCCTATCCCACCCCTTTTTTTTTCTTTCCTCTTTGATTTTCTTTCCTATGCGCATAGGCCTCTCTTGGGCTGTCTCACTAGCCACTAAGGGCTGGTGCGGCACCCCAAACACCCATGGGCTTCCCCGGGGTGGGTGGGCCCCCCGATGAACTCCCGGAACCCATTCGTCATTCCCGGTACATTCCCGGTAACTCCGAAAACCTTCTGGTAATCAAATGAGGTCATCCTATATATCAATCTTCGTTTCTGGACCATTCCGGAAACCCTCGTGACGTCCGTGATCTCATCCGGGACTCCGAACAACATTCGGTAACCAACCATATAACTCAAATACGCATAAAACAACGTCGAACCTTAAGTGTGCAGACCCTGCGGGTTCGAGAACTATGTAGACATGACCCGAGAGACTCCTCGGTCAATATCCAATAGCGGGACCTGGATGCCCATATTGGATTCTACATATTCTACGAAGATCTTATCGTTTGAACCTCAGTGCCAAGGATTCATATAATCCCGTATGTCATTCCCTTTGTCCTTCGGTATGTTACTTGCCCGAGATTTGATCGTTAGTATCCGCATACCTATTTCAATCTCGTTTACCGGCAAGTCTCTTTACTCATTCTGTAATACAAGATCCCGCAACTTACACTAAGTCACATTGCTTGCAAGGCTTGTGTGTGATGTTGTATTACTGAGTGGGCCCCCGAGATACCTCTCCGATACACGGAGTGACAAATCCCAGTCTCGATCCATACTAACTCAACGAACACCTTCGGAGATACCTGTAGAGCATCTTTATAGTCACCCAGTTACGTTGCGACGTTTGATACACACAAAGCATTCCTCCGGTGTCCGTGAGTTATATGATCTCATGGTCATAGGAACAAATACTTGACACGCAGAAAACAGTAGCAACAAAATGACACGATCAACATGCTACGTCTATTAGTTTGGGTCTAGTCCATCACATAATTCTCCTAATGATGTGATCCCGTTATCAAGTGACAACACTTGCCTATGGCCAGGAAACCTTGACCATCTTTGATCAACGAGCTAGTCAACTAGAGGCTTACTAGGGACAGTGTTTTGTCCATGTATCCACACAAGTATTGTGTTTCCAATCAATACGATTATAGCATGGATAATAAACGATTATCATGAACTAAGAAATATAATAATAACTAATTTATTATTGCCTCTAGGGCATATTTCCAACAGTCTCCCACTTGCACTAGAGTCAATAATCTAGTTCACAACACCATGTGATTCCAACGAATCCAACACCCATATAGTTATGGGGTCTGATCACGTCTCGCTCGTGAGAGAGGTTTTAGTCAACGGTTCTGAAACTTTCAGATCCGTGCGTTCTTTACAAATCTTTATGTCATCTTATAGATGCTGCTACTATGTGTTATTCGGAAATGCTCCAAATATCTACTCTACTATACGAATCCGTTTCACTACTCATAGTTATTCGGATTAGTGTCAAAGCTTGCATCGACATAACCCTTTACGACGAACTCTTTAACCACCTCCATAATCGAGAAAAATTCCTTAGTCTATTTAATTACTAAGGATAACTTTGACCGCTGATCAGTGATTCAATCATGAATCACTTTCTGTACCTCTCAACAGACTTTGAGTCAAGGCACACATCAGGTGCGGTACTCAGCATGGCATACTTTAGAGTCTATGGCTATGGCATAGAAGACGACTTTCGTCTATTCTCTTTATTCTGCCGTGGTCGGGTTTTGAGTCTTTACTCAAATTCACACCTTACAACGCAACCAAGAACTCTTTCTTCGCTGATCTATTTTGAACTCTTTCAAAAACTTGTCAAGGCATGTATCTTGTTGAAACTTCTATTAAGCGCTTTTGATCTATCTCCATAGATCTTTGATGCTCAACGTTCAAGTAGCGTAATCCAGGTACTCCTTTGAAAACTTCTTTCAAACAACCTTGTATGCTTTACAGAAATTCTACATTACTTCTGATCCACAATATGTCAATCACATATACCTATCAGAAATTCTATAGTGCTCCCACTCACTTCTTTGGAAATACAAGTTTCTCATAAACCTTGTACAAACCCAAAATATTTGATCATCTCATCAAAGTGTATATTCCAACTCCAGATGCTTGCACCAGTCCATTGAAGGACCACTGGAGCTTGCATCCTTGCCAGTATCTTTAGGATCGACAAAACCTTCTGGTTGTATCACATACAATGTTTGCTCAAGGAAACCACCGAGAAAACAATGTTTTGACATCCTACGTGCAATATTTCATAAATAATGCATCAACAACTAACATAATTCTAACAGACCTTTAGCATCGCTACGAGTGAGAAAGTCTCATCATAGTCAACTGTTTGATCTTGTCGAAAACATCTTTGCGACAAGTCGAGCTTTTCTTAATAGTGACTTATCACCATCATCGTTTGTCTTCTTTTAAAGACCCATCTTTACTCAATAGTCCTCTGACCATCAAGTAGTTCTTCCAAAGTCTACACTTTGTTTTCATACATGGATCCTCTCTCGGATTTCATGGCTTCCAGCCATTTGTCGGAATCTGGGCCCACCATCGCTTTCTCCATAACTCGTAGGTTCATTGTTGCTTAACAACATGACCTCCAAGACAGGGTTACCGTACCACTCTGCAGTAGTACGCGACCTTGTCAACCTACAAGGCTTGTAGTAACTTGATCCGATGCTCGATGATCACCATCATCAGCTTCCACTTCAATTGGTGTAGGCGCCACAGGAACAACTTCCTACGCCCTGCTACACACTGGTTGAAGTGATGGTTCAATAACTTCATCAAGTTCTACTACCCTCCCACTCAATTCTTTTGAGAGAAACCTTTCCTCGAGAAAGGATCCGTTTCTAGAAACAAACACTTTGCTTTCGGATCTGAGATAGGAGATGTACCCAACTGTTTTGGATATCCTATGAAGATGCATTTATCCGCTTTGGGTTCGAGCTTATCAGACTGAAACTTTTTCACATAAGTGTCGAAGCCCCAAACTTTCAAGAAACGACAGTTTAGATTTCTCTAAACCTCAGTCTATACTGTGTCATCTCAAGGGAAATACGCGGTGCCCTATTTAAAGTGAGTGCGGTTGTCTCTAATGCATAACCCATAAACGGTAGTGGTAATTCGATAAGAGACATCATAGTATGCACCATACCAAATAGTGCGTGGCTATGATGTTCAGACACATCATCACACTATGATGTTCCAGGTGGCACGAACTGCGAAACAATTTCCACATTGTCTTAACTGCGTACCAAAACTCGTAACTCAGATATTTATTTCTATGATCATATCGTAGACAGTTCATCCTCTTGTTACGACGAACTTCACTCTGAAACAGAATTGAACTTTTCAATATTTCAGACTTGTGATTCATTAAGTAAATACTCCTGTATCTACTCAAATCGTCAGTGAAGTAAGAACATAATGATATCCACTGCGTGCCTCAACACCCATTGGACTGCATACATCAAAATGTATCACTTCCAACAAGTTACTATCTTGTTTCATCTCAATGAAAACAAGGCCTTGCTCATGTGGTATGATTTGCATGTCACTAGTGATTCGAAATCAGGTGAGTACAAAGATCCATCAGCACGGAGCCTCTTCATGCAATTTATACTAACATGACTCAAGCGGCAGTGCCACAGGTAAGTGGTACTATCATCATTAACTCGTATCTTTTGGCACCAATATCATGAACATGTGTAACACTACGATCGAGATTCAATAAACCATTGAAGGTGATTATTCAAGCAAATAGAGTAACCATTATTCTCTTTAAATGAATAATCGTATTGCAATAAACACGATCCAATCATGTTCATGCTTAACGCAAGCATCAAATAACAATTATTTAGGTTTAACACCAATCCCGATGGTAGAGGGAGCGTGCGACGTTTGATCATATCAACCTTGGAAACACTTCCAACACGTATCGTCACCTCGCCTTTATCTAGTCTCCATTTATGCCGTAGCTTTCATTTCGTGTTACTAATCACTTAGCAACCGAACCGGTATCCAATACCCTCATGCTACCAGGAGTACTAGTAAAGTACACATCAACATCATGTATATCAAATATACTTCTCTTGACTTTTGCCAGCCTTCTCATCTACCAAGTATCTAGAGTTGCTCCGCCTCAGTGACTGTTCCCCTCATTACAGAAGCACTTAGTCTCAGGTTTGGGTTTAATCTTGGGTCTCTTCATTAGTGCAGCAACTGTTTTACCGTTTCACGAAGTATCCCTTCTAGCCCTTGCCTTTCTCGAAACTTAGTGGTTTTACTAACCATCAACTATTGATGCTCCTTCTTGATTTCTACTTTCGCAGTGTCAAACATCGTGAATCGCTCAAGGATCATTGTATCTATCCTTGATATGTTATAGTTCATCACGAAGCTCTCACAGCTTGGTGGCAGTGACTTTGGAGAACCATCACTATCTCATCTGGAAGATTAACTCCCACTCGATTCAAGCGATTGTCGTACTCAGACAATCTGAGCACACGCTCAACGATTGAGCTTTTCTCCTTTACTTTGTGGACAAAGAATCTTGTCGGAGGTCTCGTACCTCTTAACAAGGGCACAAGCATGAAATCACAATTTCATCTCTTTAGAACATCACTTATGTTCCGTGACGTTTTAAAACGTTTTCGGCGCCTTGCTTCTAAGCCATTAAGTATTTTGCACTGCACTATCGTGTAGTCATCAGAAACGTGTATGTCGGATGTTCACAGCATCCACAGACGATGCTCGAGGTGCAGCACACCGAGTGGTGCATTAAAGACATAAGCCTTCTGCGCAGCAACGAGGACAATCCTCGGCATTACAGACTTAGTCTGCAAAGTTTGCTACTATTAATTTTCAACTAAATTTTCTCTAGGAACATATAAATACAGTAGAGCTATAGCGCAAGCTACATCGTAATTTGCAAAGACCATTAGACTATGTTCATGAAAATTAGTTCAATTAATCATATTACTTAAGAACTCCCACTCAAAAAGTACATCTCTCTAGTCATTTGAGTGGTACATGATCCAAATCCACTATCTCAAGTCCAATCATCACGTGAGTCGAGAATAGTTTCAGTGGTAAGCATCTCTATGCTAATCATATCAACTATACGATTCATGCTCGACCTTTCGGTCTCATGTGTTCCGAGGCCATGTCTGCACATGCTAGGCTCGTCAAGCTTAACCCGAGTGTTCCGCGTGTGCAACTGTTTTGCACCCGTTGTATGTGAACGTTGAGTCTATCACACCCGATCATCACGTGAGTCGAGAATAGTTTCAGTGGTAAGCATCTCTATGCTAATCATATCAACTATACGATTCATACTCGACCTTTCGGTCTCATGTGTTCTGAGGACATGTATGCACATGCTAGGCTCGTCAAGCTTAACCCGAGTGTTCCGCGTGTGCAACTGTTTTGCACCCGTTGTATGTGAACGTTGAGTCTATCACACCCGATCATCACGTGGTGTCTCGAAACGAAGAACTGTCCCAACGGTGCACAGTCGAGGAGAACACAATTTCGTCTTGAAATTTTAGTGAGAGATCACCTCATAATGCTACCGTCGTTCTAAGCAAAATAAGGTGCATAAAAGGATTAACATCACATGCAATTCATAAGTGACATGATATGGCCATCATCATGTGCTTCTTGATCTCCATCACCAAAGCACCGGCACGATCTTCTTGTCACCGGCGTCACACCATGATCTCCATCATCATGATCTCCATCAACGTGTCGCCATCGGGGTAGTCGTGCTACTCATGCTATTACTACTAAAGCTACATCCTAGCAAAATAGTAAACGCATCTGCAAGCACAAACGTTAGTATAAAGACAACCCTATGGCTCCTGCCGGTTGCCGTACCATCGACGTGCAAGTCGATATTATCTATTACAACATGATCATCTCATACATCCAATATATCACATCACATCGTTGGCCATATCACATCACAAGCATACCCTGCAAAAACAAGTTAGACGTCCTCTAATTTTGTTGTTGCATGTTTTACGTGGTGACCATGGGTATCTAGTAGGATCGCATCTTACTTACGCAAACACCACAACGGAGATATACGAGTTGCTATTTAACCTCATCCAAGGACCTCCTCGGTCAATTCCGATTCAACTAAAGTTGGAGAAACTGACACCCGCCAGTCATCTTTGAGCAACGGAGTTACTCGTAGCGATGAAACCAGTCTCCTAAGCATACGAGTAATGTCGGTCCGAGCCGCTTCGATCCAACAATACCGCGGAATCAAGAAAAGACTAAGGAGGGCAGCAAAACGCACATCACCACCCACAAAAACTTTTGTGTTCTACTCGAGAAGACATCGGGCTGCCGTGGCAAAGTTGTCTCAAATCAGCCCTAAAACCCCACTATATATAGGAGGAGGAGGGGGGAGACTTGCCTTGGGGTCCAAGGACTCCCAAGGGAGTCGGCCGAGCCAAGGGGGAAGGTCTCCCCCTCCCAAACCGAAATTCACTTGGTTTGGAGGGTGGAGTCCTTCTTCCCTATCCCACCCCCTTTTTTTTCTTTCCTCTTTGATTTTCTTTCCTATGTGCATAGGCCTCTCTTGGGCTGTCTCACCAGCCCACTAAGGGCTGGTGCGGCACCCCAAACACCCATGGGCTTCCCCGGGGTGGGTGGCCCCCCCGGTGAACTCCCGGAACCCATTCGTCATTCCCGGTACATTCCCGGTAACTCCGAAAACCTTCCAGTAATCAAATGAGGTCATCCTATATATCAATCTTCGTTTCCGGACCATTCCGGAAACCCTCGTGACGTCCGTGATCTCACCCGGGACTCCGAACAACATTCGGTAACCAACCATATAACTCAAATACGCATAAAACAACGTCGAACCTTAAGTGTGCAGACCCTGCGGGTTCGAGAACTATGTAGACATGACCCGAGAGACTCCTCGGTAAATATCCAATAGCGGGACCTGGATGCCCATATTGGATCCTACATATTCTACGAAGATCTTATCGTTTGAACCTCAGTGCCAAGGATTCATATAATCCCGTATGTCATTCCCTTTGTCCTTCGGTATGTTACTTGCCCGAGATTTGATCGTTAGTATCCACATACCTATTTCAATCTCGTTTACCGGCAAGTCTCTTTACTCGTTCCGTAATACAAGATCCCGCAACTTACACTAAGTCACATTGCTTGCAAGGCTTGTGTGTGATGTTGTATTACCGAGTGGGCCCCGAGATACCTCTCCGTTACACGGAGTGACAAATCCCAGTCTCGATCCATACTAACTCAACGAACACCTTCGGAGATACCTGTAGAGCATCTTTATAGTCACCCAGTTACGTTGCGACGTTTGATACACACAAAGCATTCCTCCTGTGTCCGTGAGTTATATGATCTCATGGTCATAGGAACAAATACTTGACACGCAGAAAACAGTAGCAACAAAATGACACGATCAACATGCTACGTCTATTAGTTTGGGTCTAGTCCATCACATAATTCTCCTAATGATGTGATCCCGTTATCAAGTGACAACACTTGCCTATGGCCAGGAAACCTTTGTTGGAATTATGCCCTAGAGGCAATAATAAATATAGTTATTATTATAATTCCTGTATCAAGATAATCGTTTATTATCCATGCTACAATTGTATTGAATGAAGACTCATTTACATGTGTGGATACATAGACAAAACACCGTCCCTAGCAAGCCTCTAGTTGGCTAGCCAGTTGATCAAAGATAGTCAGTGTCTTCTGATTATGAACAAGGTGTTGTTGTTTGATAACTGGATCACGTCATTAGGAGAATCACGTGATGGACTAGACCCAAACTAATAGACGTAGCATGTTGATCGTGTCATTTTATTGCTACTGTTTTCTGCATGTCAAGTATTTATTCCTATGACCATGAGATCATATAACTCACTGACACCGGAGGAATACTTTGTGTGTATCAAACGTCGCAACGTAACTGGGTGACTATAAAGATGCTCTACAGGTATCTCCGAAGGTGTTAGTTGAGTTAGTATGGATCAAGACTGGGATTTGTCACTCCGTGTGACGGAGAGGTATCTCGGGGCCCACTCGGTAATACAACATCACACACAAGACTTGCAAGCAAAGTGACTTAGTGTAAGTTGCGGGATCTTGTATTACGGAACGAGTAAAGAGACTTGCCGGTAAACGAGATTGAAATAGGTATGCGGATACTGACGATCGAATCTCGGGCAAGTAACATACCGAAGGACAAAGGGAATGATATACGGGATTATATGAATCCTTGGCACTGAGATTCAAACGATAAGATCTTCGTAGAATATGTAGGATCCAATATGGGCATCCAGGTCCCGCTATTGGATATTGACCAAGGAGTCTCTCGGGTCATGTCTACATAGTTCTCGAACCCGCAGGGTCTGCACACTTAAGGTTCGACGTTGTTTTATGCGTATTTGAGTTATATGGTTGGTTACCGAATGTTGTTCGGAGTCCCGGATGAGATCACGGACGTCACGAGGATTTCCGGAATGGTCCGGAAACGAAGATTGATATATAGGATGACCTCATTTGATTACCGGAAGGTTTTCGGAGTTACCGGGAATGTACCGGGAATGACGAATGGGTTCCGGGAGTTCACCGGGGGGGCAACCCACCCCGGGGAAGCCCATAGGCCATAAGGGTGGCGCACCAGCCCTTAGTGGGCTGGTGGGACAGCCCAAAAGGGCCCTATGCGCTATACAAAGGAAAATCAAAGAGAAAGAAAAAAAGGGAGGTGGGAAGGAAGGGAAGGACTCCCACCCACCAAACCAAGTCTAACTCGGTTTGGGGGGGGGGAGCCTTCCCCCCTTGGACTCGGCCGACCCCCTTGGGGCTCCTTGAGCCCCAAGGCAAGGTCCACTCCCTCCCACCTATATATACGGAGGTATTGGGGCTGATTTGAGACGACTTTTCCACGGCAGCCCGATCACATACCTCTACGGTTTTTCCTCTAGATCGCGTTTCTGCGGAGCTCGGGCGGAGCCCTGCTGAGACAAGGTCATCACCAACCTCCGGAGCGCCGTCACGCTGCCAGAGAACTCTTCTACCTCTCCGTCTCTCTTGCTGGATCAAGAAGGCCGAGATCATCGTCAAGCTGTACGTGTGCTGAACGCGGAGGTGCCGTCCGTTCGTTCTAGATCGTGGGACTGATCGCGGGATTGTTCGCGGGGCGGATCGAGGGACGTGAGGACGTTCCACTACATCAACCGCATTCACTAACGCTTCTGCTATACGATCTACAAGGGTACGTAGATCACTCATCCCCTCTCGTAGATGGACATCTCCGTGATAGGTCTTCGTGCGCGTAGGAAAATTTTTGTTTCCCATGCGACGTTCCCCAACAACCTTGACCATCTTTGATCAACGAGCTAGTCAACTAGAGGCTTACTAGGGACAGTGTTTTGTCCATGTATCCACACAAGTATTGTGTTTCCAATCAATACAATTATAGCATGGATAATAAACGATTATCATGAACTAAGAAATATAATAATAACTAATTTATTATTGCCTCTAGGGCATATTTCCAACAGGTTACCTATGCAAGGGCTGAGGAGATGACCCACACGGATCCATTCTAAATTCTCTTCCACACGCTTAAACGAACGAGTCAGTGATTGTCGGCCTAGAGCAAAGTGATCTTTTCTAGCCACAAAGTTTAGCTCCACATAGCACTCGAAATCATCCTTCGCCTTGATGTCGCTCAAGAGTTAAGGTTGTCGGAATTATGCCCTAGAGGCAATAATAAATATAGTTATTATTATAATTCCTGTATCAAGATAATCGTTTATTATCCATGCTATAATTGTATTGAATGAAGACTTATATACAAGTGTGGATACATAGACAAAACACTGTCCCTAACAAGCCTCTAGTTGGCTAGCCAGTTGATCAAAGATAGTCGGGGTCTTCTGATTATATACAAGGTGTTGTTGCTTGATAACTGGATCACGTCATTAGAAGAATCACGTGATGGACTAGACCCAAACTAATAGACTTAGCATGTTGATCGTGTCATTTTGTTGCTACTGTTTTCTGCGTGTCAAGTATTTGTTCCTATGACCATGAGATCATATAACTCACTGACACCGGAGGAATGCTTTGTGTGTATCAAACGTCGCAACGTAACTGGGTGACTATAAAGATGCTCTACAGGTATCTCCGAAGGTGTTCGTTGAGTTAATATGGATCGAGACTGGGATTTGTCACTCCGTGTGATGGAGAGGTATCTCGGGGCCCACTCGGTAATACAACATCACACACAAGCCTTGCAAGCAATGTAACTTAGTGTAAGTTGCGGGATCTTGTATTACGGAACGAGTAATGAGACTTGCCGGTAAACGAGATTGAAATAGGTATGCGGATACTGACGATCGAATCTCGGGCAAGTAACATACCGAAGGACAAAGGGAATGCCATACGGGATTATATGAATCCTTGGCACTAAGGTTCAAACGATAAGATCTTCGTAGAATATGTGGGATCCAATATGGGCATCCAGGTCCCGCTATTGGATATTGACCGAGGAGTCACTCGGGTCATGTCTACATAGTTCTCGAACCCGCAGGGTCTGCACACTTAAGGTTCGACGTTGTTTTATGCGTATTTGAGTTATATGGTTGGTTACGGAATGTTGTTCGGAGTCCCGGATGAGATCACGGACGTCACGAGGGTTTCCGGAATGGTCCGGAAACGAAGATTGATATATAGGATGACCTCATTTGATTACCGGAAGGTTTTTGGAGTTACCGAGAATGTACCGGGAATGACGAATGGGTTCCGGGTGTTCACCGGGTGGGGGCAACCCACCCCGGGGAAGCCCATAGGCCTTGGGGGTGGCGCACCAGCCCTTGGTGGGCTGGTGGGACAGCCCAAGAGGGCCCTATGCGCCAAGGATAGAAAATCAAAGAGAAAATAAAAAAAGAGGTGGGAAAGGAGAGAAGGACTCCACTTTCCAATCCTAGTTGGACTATGATTGGAGGAGGACTCCTCCTCCCCTTGGTGCGCATCCCTTGGGGATCCTTGAGCCTCATGGCAAGCCTCCCCTCCCTCCTCCTATATATATGGAGCAATTAGGGCTGATTTGAGACAACTTTTCAAAGGCAGCCCGACCACATACCTCCACGGTTTTACATCTAGATCGCGTTTCTGCGGAGCTCGGGCGGAGCCGCGCCGAGATCAGATCACCACCAACCTTCGGAGCGCCGTCATGCTGCCGGAGAACTCATCTACCTATCCGTCTCTCTTGCTGGATCAAGAAGGCCGAGATCATCGTCGAGCTGTACGTGTGCTGAACGCGGAGGTGCCGTTCGTTCGGCACTAGATCGTGGGACGGATCGCGGGACGGTTCGTGGGACGGTTCGCGGGGCGGGTCGAGGAACGTGAGGACGTTCCACTACATCAACCGCGTTCACTAACGCTTCTGCTGTGCGATCTACAAGGGTACGTAGATCGGAAATCCCCTCTCGTAGATGAACATCACCATGATAGTTCTTCGTGCGCGTAGGAAATTTTTTGTTTCCCATGCGACGTTCCCCAACAGTGGCATCATGAGCTAGGTTCATGCGTAGATGTCTTCTCGAGTAGAACACAAAAGTTTTTGTGGGCGGTGATGTGCATTTTGCTGCCCTCCTTAGTCTTTTCTTGATTCCGTGGTATTGTTGGATTGAAGCGGCTTGGACCGACATTACTCGTACGCTTACGAGAGACTGATTTCATCGCTACGAGTAACCCCCTTGCTCAAAGATGACTGGCAAGTGTCGGTTTCTCCAACTTTAGTTGAATCGGATTTGACCGAGGAGGTCCTTGTATAAGGTTAAATAGCAATTCATATATCTCCGTTATGGTGTTTGCGTAAGTAAGATGCAATCCTACTAGATACCCATGGTCACCACGTAAAACATGCAAAAAGAAAATTAGAGGACGTCTAACTTGTTTTTGCAGGGTATGCTTGTGATGTGATATGACCAACGATGTGATGTGATATATTGGATGTATGAGATGATCATGTTGTAATAGATAATATTGACTTGCACGTCGATGGTACGGCAACCGGCAGGAGCCATAGGGTTGTCTTTAAACTAACGTTTGTGCTTGCAGATGTGTTTACTATTTTGCTAGGATGTAGCTTTAGTAGTAATAGCATGAGTAGCACGACAACCCCGATGGCGACACGTTGATGGAGATCATGGTGTGGCGCTGGTGACAAGAAGATCGTGCCGGTGCTTTGGTGATGGAGATCAAGGAGCACATGATGATGGCCATATCATGTCACTTATGAATTGCATGTGATGTTAATCCTTTTATGCACCTTATTTTGCTTAGAACGACAGTAGCATTATGAGGTGATCTCTCACTAAAATTTCAAGACGAAATTGTGTTCTCCCCGACTGTGCACCGTTGCTACAGTTCGTCGTTTCGAGACACCACGTGATGATCGGGTGTGATAGACTCAACGTTCACATACAATGGGTGCAAAACAGTTGCACACGCGGAACACTCGGGTTAAGCTTGACGAGCCTAGCATGTGCAGACATGGCCTCGGAACACATGAGACCGAAAGGTCGATCATGAATCATATAGTTGATATGATTCGCATAGGGATGCTTACCGCTGAAACTATACTCAACTCACGTGATGATCGGACTTGAGCTAGTGTAAGTGGGTCATGAACCACTCAAATGACTAGAGAGATGTACTTTTTGAGTGGGAGTTTAGCAAGTAATGTGATTAAGTTAAACTCTAATTATCTTGAACATAGTCTAAGTCCACTTTGAATATATTTGTGTTGTAGATCATGGCTCACGCGACAGTCACCCTGAATTTTAATACGTTCCTAGAGAAAGCTAAGTTGAAAGATGATGGAAGCAACTTTGTAGACTGGGCTCGTAATCTTAAGTTGATCCTACAAGCTGGGAAGAAGGATTATGTCCTTAATGCTGCGCTAGGAGATGAACCACCCGCTACGGCTGACCAGGATGCTAAGAACGCTTGGTTAACACGTAAGGAGGACTACTCAGTAGTTCAATGTGCAGTCTTGTATGGCTTAGAACCGGGACTTCAACGTCGCTTTGAGCGTCATAGAGCATATGAGATGTTCCAGGAGTTGAAGTTTATCTTTCAGAAGAACGCCCGGATCGAGAGGTATGAGACCTCCGATAAATTCTATGCTTGCAAGATGGAGGAGAATTCATCTGTCAGTGAACATGTGCTCAAAATGTCTGGGTACTCAAACCGTCTAGCTGAGGTGGGGATTGAACTCCCGCAAGAGGCTATCACTGACAGAATTCTTCAATCACTGCCGCCAAGCTATAAGGGCTTTGTGTTGAACTACAACATGCAAGGGATGAACAAGTCACCCGGCGAGTTGTTTGCGATGCTGAAAGTCGCAGAGTCTGAACTCCGTAAAGAGCATCAAGTGTTGATGGTCAATAAGACCACTAGTTTCAAGAGAAACGGCAAAGGCAAGAAGGGCAATTCAAAGAAGAGCGGCAAGCCTGTTGCCAATTCGACGAAGAAACCCAAAGCTGGACCTAAGCCTGAAACAGAGTGCTACTATTGCAAGGGTATGGGTCACTGGAAGCGCAACTGCCCCAAGTATCTGGCTGATAAGAAGGCGGCCAAAGAAAAATCAGGTATATTTGATATACATGTTATTGGTGTGTACTTAACCGGCTCTCGTAGTAGTGCCTGGGTATTCGATACCGGTTCTGTTGCTCATATTTGCAACTCGAAACAGGAAATGCGGAATAGGCAAAGGCTGGTGAAAGATGAAGTGACGATGCACGTAGGAAATGGTTCCAAGGCTGATGCAATCACCGTCGGCACAGTTTCACTTCAGTTACCATCGGGATTAGTTATGAACTTGAATAATTGTTATTTAGTGCCTGCGTTGAGCATGAACATTATATCTGGATCTTGTTTATTGCGAGACGGTTACTCTTTGAAGTCAGAGAATAATGGTTATTCTATTTCTATGAGTAACATCTTTTATGGTCATGCACCCAATGTGAGAGGATTGTTCATATTGAATCTTGATAGTGATACACATATACATAACATTGAGACCAAAAGAGTTAGAGTTAACAATGATAGCGCCATGTTTTTGTGGCACTGCCGCTTAGGTCATATTGGTGTAAAGCGCATGAAGAAACTCCATACCGATGGACTTTTGGAGTCACTTGACTTTGATTCACTTGACACGTGCGAACCATGCCTCATGGGCAAGATGACTAAAACTCCGTTCTCCGGAACAATGGAGCGTGCCAATGACTTATTGGAAATCATACATACCGATGTGTGCGGTCCGATGAGCGTGGAGGCACGCGGCGGATATCGTTATTTTCTCACCTTCACTGACGATTTGAGTAGATATGGTTATGTCTACTTAATGAAGCACAAGTATTAAACATTTGAAAAGTTCAAGCAATTTCAGAGTGAAGTTGAAAATCATCGTAACAAGAAGATCAAGTTCCTACGGTCTGATCGTGGGGGTGAATATCTGAGTTTCGAGTTTGGTGCTCACTTAAGACAATGTGGAATTGTTTCACAGTTGACACCGCCTGGAACACCACAGCATAATGGTGTGTCCGAACATCGTAATCGTACTTTATTAGAGATGGTGCGATCTATGATGTCTCTTACCGATTTGCCGTTATCGTTTTGGGGTTATGCATTAGAAACAGCTGCATTCACTTTAAATAGGGCACCATCAAAATCCGTTGAGACGACACCATACGAACTGTGGTATGGCAAAAGGCCAAGGTTGTCGTTTCTTAAAGTTTGGGGATGTGATGCTTATGTCAAAAAGCTTCAGCCTGAAAAGCTGGAACCTAAAGCGGAAAAGTGCATCTTCATAGGTTACCCAAAAGAGACAGTTGGGTACACCTTCTATCTCAAATCCGAGGGCAAAGTGTTTGTTGCTAAAAACGGAGCTTTTCTCGAGAAGGAGTTTCTCTTGAGAGAATTGAGTGGGAGGAAGATAGAACTTGATGAGGTTGTCGAACCTCTCATCCCTCTGGATGGTGGCGCAGGGCAAGGGGAAACCCCTGTCGTTGTGATGCCGGTTGAGGAGGAAGTTGATGATGATGATCATGAAACTCCGGTTCAAGTTCCTATCGAACCACACAGGTCGACGAGACCACGTGCTGCTCCAGAGTGGTACGGTAATCCCGTTTTGTCAATCATGTTGTTAGACAACAATGAACCTGCAAATTATGAAGAAGCAATGGTGGGCCCAGATTCCAACAAATGGCTGGAGGCCATGAAGTCCGAGATTGGATCCATGTATGAAAACAAAGTGTGGACTTTGGAAATACTACCTGAGGGCCGCAAGGCTATTCAGAACAAATGGATTTTTAAGAAGAAGACGGACGCTGACGGCAATGTGACTGTTTATAAAGCTCGACTTGTGGCAAAAGGTTTTTCACAAGTTCAAGGAGTTGACTACGATGAGACATTCTCACCCGTAGCGATGCTTAAGTCCGTCAGAATCATGTTAGCAATAGCTGCATTTTTCGATTATGCAATCTGGCAGATGGATGTCAAAACGGCGTTCCTTAACGGTTTCCTTAAGGAAGAGTTGTATATGATGCAACCCGAAGGTTTTGTCAATCCTAAGAATGTTAACAAGGTGTGCAAGCTCCAGCGATCCATTTATGGACTGGTGCAAGCATCTCGGAGTTGGAACAAACGCTTTGATGAGGTGATCAAAGCATTTGGGTTTATACAAGTGGTTGGAGAATCTTGTATTTACAAGAAAGTGAGTGGGAGCTCTGTGGCGTTTCTGATATTATATGTGGATGACATATTGCTGATTGGAAACAAGGTAGAGTTTTTGGAGAGCATAAAGGATTACTTGAATAAAAGTTTCTCTATGAAGGACCTAGTAGAAGCTGCTTACATTCTAGGCATTAAGATCTAGAGGGATAGATCGAAACGCCTGATAGGACTTTCACAAAGCACATACCTTGATAAAGTTTTGAAAAGGTTCAAAATGGAACAATCCAAGAAAGGGTTCTTGCCAGTTTTACAAGGTACGAGATTGAGTAAGACTCAGTGCCCAGCAACTGATAAAGATAGAGAGCATATGAGCACCGTCCCCTATGCTTCAGCCATAGGATCTATCATGTATGCAATGTTGTGCACTAGACCGGACGTTAGCCTGGCCATAAGTATGGCAGGCAGGTTCCAGAGTAATCCAGGAGTGGATCACTGGACGGCGTTCAAGAATATCCTAAAGTACCTGAAAAGGACTAAGGAGATGTTTCTCGTGTATGGAGGTGATGAAGAGCTCGCCGTAAAGGGTTACGTCGATGCAAGCTTTGACACAGATCCGGACGACTCTAAGTCGCAGACCGGATACGTATTTATTCTTAATGGGGGTGCAGTAAGCTCGTGCAGTTCCAAACAAAGCGTCGCAGCTGATTCTACATGTGAAGCGGAGTACATGGCTGCCTTGGAGGCGGCTAAGGAGGGTGTCTGGATGAAGCAGTTCATGACGGATCTTGGAGTGGTGCCAAGCTCACTGAATCCAATAACCTTGTTCTGTGACAACACGGGTGCCATTGCCTTAGCAAAGGAACCACGGTTTCACAAGAAGACCAGACACATCAAACGACGCTTCAACCTCATCCGCGACTACGTCGAAGGGGAGGACGTAAATATATGCAAAGTGCACACGGATCTGAATGTAGCAGATCCACTGACTAAACCTCTTCCACGGGCAGAGCATGATCAACACCAGAAATGTATGGGTGTTAGATTTATTACAATGTAATTCGCACGATGATGTGAGGGCTAGATTATTGACTCTAGTGCAAGTGGGAGACTGTTGGAATTATGCCCTAGAGGCAATAATAAATATAGTTATTATTATAATTCCTGTATCAAGATAATCGTTTATTATCCATGCTATAATTGTATTGAATGAAGACTTATATACATGTGTGGATACATAGACAAAACACTGTCCCTAGCAAGCCTCTAGTTGGCTAGCCAGTTGATCAAATATAGTCAGGGTCTTCTGATTATATACAAGGTGTTGTTGCTTGATAACTGGATCACGTCATTAGAAGAATCACGTGATGGACTAGACCCAAACTAATAGACGTAGCATGTTGATCGTGTCATTTTGTTGCTACTGTTTTCTGCGTGTCAAGTATTTGTTCCTATGACCATGAGATCATATAACTCACTGACACCGGAGGAATGCTTTGTGTGTATCAAACGTCGCAACGTAACTGGGTGACTATAAAGATGCTCTACAGGTATCTCCGAAGGTGTTCGTTGAGTTAGTATGGATCGAGACTGGGTTGTCACTCCGTGTGACGGAGAGGTATCTCGGGGCCCACTCGGTAATACAACATCACACACAAGCCTTGCAAGCAATGTAACTTAGTGTAAGTTGCGGGATCTTGTATTACGGAACGAGTAAAGAGACTTGCCGGTAAACGAGATTGAAATTGGTATGCGGATACTGACGATCGAATCTCGGGCAAGTAACATACCGAAGGACAAAGGGAATGACATACGGGATTATATGAATCCTTGGCACTAAGGTTCAAACGATAAGATCTTCGTAGAATATGTGGGATCCAATATGGGCATCCAGGTCCCACTATTGGATATTGACCGAGGAGTCACTCGGGTCATGTCTACATAGTTCTCGAACCCGCAGGGTCTGCACACTTAAGGTTCGACGTTGTTTTATGCGTATTTGAGTTATATGGTTGGTTATCGAATGTTGTTCGGAGTCCCGGTTGAGATCACGGACGCCACGAGGGTTTCCGTAATGGTCCGGAAACGAAAATTGATATATAGGATGACCTCATTTGATTACCGGAAGGTTTTCGGAGTTACCGGGAATGTACCGGGAATGACGAATGGGTTCCGGGTGTTCACCGGGGGGGGGGGGGGAACCCACCCCGGGGAAGCCATAGGCCTTGGGGGTGGCGCACCAGCCCTTGGTGGGCTGGTGGGACAGCCCAAGAGGGCCTATGCGCCAAGGATAGAAAAGCAAAGAGAAAAGAAAAAAAAGAGGTGGGAAAGGAGAGAAGGACTCCACTTTCCAATCCTAGTTGGACTAGGATTGGAGGAGGACTCCTCCTCCCCTTGGTGCGCAGCCCTTGGGGCTCCTTGAGCCTCAAGGCAAGCCTCCCCTCCCTCCTCCTATATATATGGAGCAATTAGGGCTGATTTGAGACAACTTTTCAAAGGCAGCCCGACCACATACCTCCACGGTTTTACCTCTAGATCGCGTTTCTGCGGAGCTCGGGCGGAGCCGTGCCGAGATTAGATCACCACCAACCTTCGGAGCGCCGTCACGCTGCCGGAGAACTCATCTACCTCTCCGTCTCTCTTGCTAGATCAAGAAGGCCGAGATCATCGTCGAGCTGTACGTGTGTTGAACGCGGAGGTGCCGTCCGTTCGGCACTAGATCGTGGGACGGATCGCGGGACGGTTCGTGGGACGGTTCGCGGGGCGGATCGAGGGACGTGAGGACGTTCCACTACATCAAACCGCATTCACTAACGCTTCTGCTGTGCGATCTACAAGGGTACGTATATCGGAAATCCCCTCTCGTAGATGAACATCACCATGATAGGTCTTCGTGCGCGTAGGAAATTTTTTGTTTACCATGCTACGTTCCCCAACAAAGGTCACTCACCCTAGCGGAGTGGACCCTTAGAAAGGAGTTGAAAAAAAAGTCTGTGGCCTTGGCGGTCCTTGAGCGAGCTCGAAAGAGGTAAAGCTCACGAATCACTCTTCTCAAAGAAGGGGGTGCTAACACTCATTTTTCCACATATGCATAAATCATCGTAGGAGGAAAATTTTCATTCACTGCGTGAAGCATAATGAGGGTTGGGTCGCACAACATGAACACAAGAAAGAGATCATCCAACAACACTTTTCCAAGGTCATGGGGAAGGGGCCTCCCCATGCCAAGGACTTCAACTGGGATTGCATTCCACAATCGGAGCTTGACCTTGTGGACTTAGGATATCCCTTCACCAAGGAGGAGGTTGTGGCATCCATCAAAAGCCTGTCTGGGGATAATGCGTCGGGCCTGGACGGTTTCACTAGATCATTCTTCAAGGAATGCTGGGGCATCATCAAGCCGAATATCATGAGAGCAATCAACAATTTCTCTACCCTCCACATTTCAAACCTTCATTCGTTGAACTTGGCAAATATTGCCCTCATTCCTAAAAAAGATGGGGCGGAGGACATTTCCAACTTCAATCCGATTAGCCTCATGCATGCGGTTGTGAAGATCATTGCAAAGATGATGGCCACACGTCTCGCCCCTCACATTTCCGACATTGTCTTCAATACACAAAGTGCTTTTATCAAGAAACGGAGCATTCATGATAACTTTATGTATGTCAGGAACTTGGCACGTCGATTCCATCACAACAATTCACCGACCTTGCTCTTCAAGCTATACATCAATAAAGCATTTGACACGTCAGATGGGATTATTTAATGGATTTACTGAGACTCGTCAATTTCCTAGCCGCTTTTGTGACTGGATTATTGCCATGCTATCCACGACCTCCTCCAGAGTTCTTCTCAATGGTGTGCCGGCGACCCCATTTCACACAGATGTGGTCTTAGGTAGGGGGATCCCCTCCCCTCTCCTGCTCGTCCTGGACATCGACCCGCTCCATCACATCCTTGCTAAGGCAACAAAGCAACGAAATCTGCACCCTCTCCGAGGTAACCCCATCCAGGCTTCCCTATATGCAGACGGTGCGGCCATATTAGTTGCTCCTATCAAGGAGGATATCCAGTTTCTGGCTTCGACGCTCGGCTCCTTTGGGGATGTCAGTGGGCTGGTCACCAACTACAGAAAATCTCAAGTGCCCCCCATCCGTTGTGCCAACCTCGACCTGAACGACATTCTGTGGACCTTCCCGGTGGTTCGAGCTTCCTTTCCCATGAGATACCTTGGGCTCCCTCTCTCGGTTACATGACTGAAATGCATCCATTTCTAATACTTAGAAGATAAGGTGGCTGACAAGCTCCCACCCTAGTCGTCCATGCATGTGGCCACCCCAGGACGCATCATTGTGGTCAAAGTTGTCCTTACAACCATTGATATTTATCACCTCACTCCTTTAGACCTTCCTGCTGAGGTGATGAAGAAGATTGATAGCCTCAAACGTGCATGCCTCTGGGCTGGATGTGATAAAGTGATGGGATGCAAATGTAAAGTAAACTGGGATCTGGTTTGCAAGCCCAAAGCTCGCGGGGGTCTTGGTGTGCTCAATGTGGAAAAATTGGCTACTGCTCTTCGCCTTCACTAATTGTGGTTCGAGTGGGCTGATCCGCTAAAGACGCCTTGCTCCGAGAAAGATAAAGATCTCTTTGCATCGGCCACTACGGTGACCATCCTTGATGGCAATAAGGTCAAAATTTGGGTATCTTCCTGGCTGAATGTTATACGACCAAAAGATGTCGAGCCTGAAATATACAAGATTACAAGAAGAAAGAACTGTGTGGTTAGCAAGGCTTTGGACAACAACTACTGGATTTGACATATCAACACCACACACGGCCTCACCTTGACTCATTTACAGGAGTTTGCCAACCTTTGGGAGATGGTTGCTGGTGTTAATCTAAGCCAAGATAGGTAAGACACTATTGCTTGGAAATTCACATATAGTAGAGAAATATTGTGTAGCCACGACATATTAGGCGCAATTTGCGGGCCTCACCTTCAGCACCAACCCTTCCTTGATCTGGAAATAGTGGGCTCCCCCGAAATGCAAGTTCTTTGCTTGCTTAATCCTCCAGAACCAAGTTTGGACAACCGATTGATTGACTAGGCGGGGATGGCCTAATTGTGGCCTTTTCCACCCCTTTGCAAGCAAGTTCGGGGCCCATTTACTATTTCACGGTTCAAGTTTGGAATGAGTTCGTTGTTTGGCTGGGCATCCACGACTACTCGCCAATGACTTGGCGAAATGAAGGCTTTGTTAGATCTTGGTGGCAAAAGACGGTGTGCATGGCTGACTATTGAAGAAAGGCCATTGCCTCCGCCATGATGTTGGTTTTTGAAAAATATGGAAGAAGCGAAATGCTAGAATTCGGAACTTGACGAAATGAATGCTCTGTTAGATCTTTGTGGCAAAAGACTGTGTGCATGGCTGACCATTATTGAAGAAAGGCCATTGCCTCCGTCATGATGCTGGTTTTTGAAAAATATGGAAGAAGCGAAATGCTACAATTCAAAACTTGGTGAAATGAAGGCTCTCTTAAATCTTGGTGGCAAAAGAGGGTGTGCATGGCTGACCATTGAAGAAAGGCCATTGCATCCGTCATGATGTTGGTTTTTGAAAAATATGGAAGAAGCAAAATGCTAGAATTCGGAACTTGACGAAATGAAGGCTCTGTTAGATCTTGGTGGCAAAAGATGGTGTGCATGGCTTGTGACAGCCCGATGCCGACGTTCCAGAAGATTCCCCTCTCTTTCCGTTTTCGTCGTGTGGATTATTTTATTTGTCGCATCAGCATCGCATCATGCGCATCATCTCCATTGCATCGGCATCTCCGTTGCCGCCAGTTTTCAAAAAACTTGCATTCGTTAGTAGTTGCCGGTTCTCGTCGTTGTCCGTTCTTAGTCCGACCGCACACGCACGCTCCCGCGGCACCGTCAAAACCCTGTTTTTAAAGCGTGCGTAAAACTTTCTCTGATCGGATTGAGATTTGACGTGCGGTCTTATTTTAATATAGCTAGGCCGCCTGTCGAATTTCGTCGCGATCGAAGACCGTCTGGTACCCGAACGGTCGGCCGTAGCGGCACCGTATTCGGCCTACCGTCGGACGTTTGTCGGTGTTTTAAAACGCGTGTCACAGACGCACCCCTTCCCTCTCATCTTAGCCTAAGCATCTCTACACAGCCACCTAACCACACTCCGCGACAGAAGCCATCCGTTTTCGATCGTGCGGTCGAAATCGGCCCGGAAAACCCCTAACCCTAGCCCCCTTTCCTATTTAAACACCCCATCCTTTAATTTAGGCAGCAAGCCCCTCTTCCACCTCGTTTTCCGTGCGAAGTAGTGTGCAGCCGCCACCCCATCGCCCCTGTCTCCCTCCTCCAGCCGCCGGCCCGCGGAGCCCACGTTGGGCCCGCCCGAGCCCATCTGGGCCCGAGCTCCCCGCAGCCTCAGCCGCCACCAGCAGGGACCGAGCTCCCGTGCCCGTCCCCGACCGGCCCCGCCGCCTGCCCGGTGCCTCGCCGCCAACGTCCGGCCCCGCCGCCTGCCCTGTGCCTCACCGCCAGCGTCCGCCCTCGCCCGCCCCTGTACCTGCCAGCCATGGCCGAGCTGCTGGGGCCGCCGCTGCCTGCCATCGCCTCGCCCCGCCGCCGTGTGTTTCCCTCGTCGCAGCTCGCCGGTGGCCAGATCCGCGAGGCGGCGCCGCCCTCCGGCCACCCGTCGTTGTTGGGGACCGCCCTGTAGTCGAAGCCGTCATCGGGACCTCGCCGCCGCTGGGGGCTCCTGGGAAGGAGGACGACGGGGTCTATTCCAGAGCCTCCCGATGGCTCCCTGGCCCGTGCCTCCTCATGGGCCGCCTCCCTGCCCCGCTCCTGGGCCTCCCCGATGGCTCCCTGGCCCAGGAACGCCGCCGACCAGGCCTCGGTCCCCTCCTCAACCAACCCGGGCCGGCCCAAGGTGAGAACACCACCAGACCCCTCTATTTTACGCCCGCGCACGTCTTAGCAAATGCGCCACATGATTCGGCCCAGTAGTTGTCTTAGGATTTAATCCCGTTTTATTATTTCAGGATTAATAGATATTTAAAACGTCCGTATCTTTTAATCCGTAAGTCGGAACGAAGCGTGTAATATATGGTTTTCGCGTAGTTTTACGCTTAGATTACGTTTGTGCACCTTACGTATTTGTTCGATTTAGTTTAGCGTGCCAAATGCATTGTTTACCGTGCTGTCTATATAGGATAGACGCCGTATTTATTTTTCGCGCTAGACCGTATTGCCTGAATTCCGTTTTAGAAATGCCCATGTTTTAGGGACCATTTTTCCATGCATTTTAGAGCGGTCATTTGTATTTTTGCGTGTAGGGAATTGCCTCTAGTTTATTTTCCCGTATATAGGTTATTTTCCCGCATTAATGTGTGGCTTTATTTTGTGTTGCAACCCCACATATATTATATGTTTTCGGGGTAGAAAAATCCCATGGATTTTTATGTGCAATTAGTTTTGCCATTAGAGCAGGTTAGTTCGCGAGATATTTTGCCAAGTTGCCCTCTTGTTTATTTCGTAAGATTTATTCCGTGCGTCGTTTGACGGAGTTGTCAACTAGAGAGTTGATCTTGGATGTTTGTTTAGCCCCTGGTATTTTTGGTTGCAATAGAAATGCATGTTTAGGTGTTGGTTGCTTGCTCTCAAGTTGCTAGAAATAGTGCTGTTTTGGAGGAGCTGAAATATTTCTAAGTCTGGAATCTGTTATTATTTTGTTGTTGTCTTGTCTTGCTTGTATCTTGTGATGTGTAGCTCTTTTGAGGTTGGTCCAATGGAGTTAGTTGTACCCCTTGTGCTTCTCTAGCATGCTGTAAATTTTCATGCCTTTTGGAGTCGTTTAGCTATAGGTTTTTCTGTTGTCAATATTGCTTCAGATCGAAAACTGCACTTTCATGAGGTGTTATTTTCACTAAGTCTGAAATAGTGTGTGGGAAGCCATTTTGTGACTTCTTTCCCTAGTGTTCCTTGCTGCCATGCTAGTTGTTGTTAGTTGTTCGTAGTAGTGCTTCTTGCTCTCTTCCGTGCCATGCCTTGCTTGTGCATATCGGAGTTGTGTAGCCGTAGTTGTGGGGTGTAGAAAATGCTATGTGGCTGATTTTGGCAGATTGTAGTCAATTCTTGTTTTGCTCGTAGTTGTTGAACCGTAGCTCCGATTTGATCGTGTACTACATGAAACTTGCTTAGAATCTCGTGCAGTTTCATTTTCTCTTGCTGGTTGAGTGTTTTGAAGTGCTCGTGACCGTCGTTGCACATATATTGCATCCATGCCATCATATCTTGCGGTGCTTGTATCTTTTGAACTGTAGCTCCGTTGGAGATGTTCTTTATGTGTAGATTGCTTGAAATGACGCGTAGAATCACGTGAACCTATTTGTTTTGCTGTTTAACAACTAATTAAATGCATTAGTTCAGATCTGGACAGAATTGAAAATTAACATATGAGGTCGTCTCGGAGATGCTATATGTCATTTCCGACCTCATTTAAAATGCCTAGATAGATAGTTTAATTATGCTTCACCTCTTGCCATGTTTAATCACATTTAATATTGTCGTGTACCTAATCGGGAGGGAACTAAATAATTAAACGTGGAGTTTCGTCAATATGCAACCCGTTGCATATTGAACTTCACTTAATGTGTAGTGTTTGATTGTGTGAATTGTCATGTCGTGCCTTGCATGTATTCAGCTGCTCATGCATCATTTGTGTTGTGCATCGTGTGGTGAATTCCATGTGATGATTTGTGTTTCCGGTTTGCTTCGTCTCGATAGAGTTCCGCAAGCGTGTCGGATGTGAGGACCCGTTCGACTACGTCGGTTCGTCTGCTTCACGGAGGCATTCTTCTTCCAAGCGGGATCTCAGGCAAGATGATCATTTCCCCAGATACCATTACTATCATTGCCATGCTAGTTTATCGCTTCTATCGTTTATGTCTCATTGCCCACCACCTGTTAATTATCAGCCTCTCAACAATGCCATGATTATGTTCAACCTGTTCGACCTAGCAAACCACTGATTGGCTATGTTACTGTTTGCTTAACCCTGTTGATAGCGTTGCTAGTTGCAGGTGCAGATGCTTCCATGTGAAAGCATGGGTTCCTTGTTATATCACCATATTATTGCTATTTAATTTGATGCACCTATATACTTGGTAAAAGGTGGAAGGCTTGGCCTTTCTAGCCTGGTGTTTTGTTCCACCTTTGCCCTCTTAGTTACCGGCTACCGATGTTATGTTCCATAATTGAGCGCTCCTAACACGATCGGGGTTGTTATGGGGACCCCCTTGATAATTCGTTTTAGATTAAGACTGGTCTGGCAAGGCCCAACATTGGTACTACATTTTTCTAATCACCTAATAAAATTGCATAGGGACCCGCCGGCACCCGCGGACTAATTTAATCAACCCCCGGGCCAGTGCTCCTCATGAGTGTTGGTCCACCCACCTAGCAGTCGGCGGTGCCACCACGGGGCAACTCGAGGTTTGGTTCCCGTCCACTTTGCATAGACGGTGTGTCCTGAGAACGAGATACGCGGCTCCTATCGGGTTCGTCGACACACCGGGTGGCCTTGCTGGATTAGTTTTACCTTTGACGAGATATCTTGTGCATCGGGATTCCAGTGATGCTTTGGGTAATCTCAGAGTTGAGGTTTTCCACTAGGGAATCCGACGAGATCGCGAGCTTCGTGATTGAGGATTTCTATGCGACTTGTGGTAATTTGTGATGGACTAGTTGGAGCACCCCTGCAGGGTTAAATCTTTTCGGAAAGCCGTGCCCGCGGTTATGTGGCAACATGGAAACTTTGTTTAACACTGGTTCTAGATAACTTGAAGTTAACTTAATTAAAAATATGCCAACTGTGTGCGTAACCGTGACTGTCTCTTTCGTGAGTTCCTTCTCCGATCGAGGACACGGTGGGGTTATGTCTGACATAGGTAGGTGTTCAGGATCATTCATTTGATCATCAGTAGTAACGTCCGTTACGCGTAGATCTTCCCCCCCCCCCTCTTATTTTCTTGTACTCGTAAGTTAGCCACCAAATATATGCTTAGCCGCTGCTGCAACCTCACCACTTAACCATACCTTACCCATTAAGCTTTGCTAGTCTTGATACATTTGGAAATGAGATTGCTGAGTCCCCTGTGGCTCACAGATTACTACAACACCAGTTGCAGGTACAGGTAAAGGTTATGTGACGCGAGCACGTTGATTGTTCATTTGGAGTTGCTTCTTCTTCTTCTTCATCATCGATCTAGGAAGGGTTCCAGGCCGGCAGCCTGGGATAGCAAGGATGGACGTCGTTCTTATTTTCCTCGTTTGTTTTCGTCCGTAGTCGGACCCTGCTCTTACTCTTGATGATTATGTAATGTACTGATGTGACTCTGATATAGTTTGTGGTGAGTGCAAGCCAACTCTGTATATATATCTCTTCTATTCAGTACATGTACTTGTAACGATATCCATTCTTGCGACACGACGAGATGCGCTTCTATCCCTGACGAGGCCTTCGTGCCAAATTGAGGATAGGGTCGCATCTTGGGCGTGACATGGCTGACCATTGAAGAAAGGCCATTGCCTCCGTCATGATGCTGGTTTTTGAAAAATATGGAAGAAGCGAAATGCTAGAATTCGAAACTTGGCGAAATGAAGGCTCTGTTAGATCTTGGTGGCAAAAGACAGTGTGCAAGGCTGACCATTGAAGAAAGGCCATTGTCTCCGTCATGATGCTGGTTATTGAAAAATATGGAAGAAGCGAAATGCTAGAATTTTAAACTTGACGAAATGAAGGCTCTGTTAGATCTTGGTGGCAAAAGGCGGTGTGCATGGCTGACCATTGAAGAAAGGCCATTTCCTCCATCATGATGTTGGTTTTTGAAAAATATGGAAGAAGCAAAATGCTAGAATTCGAAACTTGGCGAAATGAAGGCTCTGTTAGATCTTGGTGGCAAAAGACGGTGTGCATGGCTAACCATTGAAGAAAGTCCATTGCCTCGTCATGGTGCTGGTTTTTGAAAAATATGAAAGAAGCGAAATGCTAGAATTCGAAACTTGGCGAAATGAAGGCTCCGTTAGATCTTGGTGACAAAAGACGGTGTGCATGGCTGACCATTGAAGAAAGGCCATTGCCTCGTCATGATGCTGGTTTTTGAAAAATATGAAAGAAGCGAAATGTTAGAATTTTTCAGAACAAGGCGGCCCTGGTCGCAGTCTTCATCTCGAGAATCAAAGAAGAAGCCCATCTTTGAGCCTTGGCTGGAGCAAGCCACTTGATTACCTTGATGTCACGAGAGTAGGCTTTTTTTATCTCGTTGCTTAGCGGCATATATGCATACCTTCTTCTTAATTAATAAAAATGACAAATATTTTGCGTTGTTTCAAGAAAAAATTATTAGCAAGCCAGGATACAAGGTGCTTTGAGTGTACACACGGATGCCTCTTGCGAACAACCGTCCTGTACATGTGCAGTGTATCAGCGGCAAGTCTTGCGAGGTCAAAAGTTTTTCACCTGGAGTGGAGCAGGTCAATTGGTTCCAAAGCCCTAAGCAGATTTCACCCTTCCAGGCCTACATTACTCGTGCTGCCATCTCCGTAAGTTTTCAACGTGAAAAAATCAGTAAAAAATTGTCTCCGGAACAGGCTTCTGTACCGGGACGAGGACAAGCAGCCGACACTGGATCCCACGCCTTTCCCATCCGAGCTTCACTCCGGTGCCGGCCACGGGAACTCGCACCGCAACAGGCCGAGCAGAGCCATCAACTCCGCCATTGATTGATCGTAGCACAGTTTCAGTCCAGTGACCCAGCGAGGGCGGCCGGTGGGCGAAATAAATAAACCCCCTGACGCGTCGCATTCGGTTCGTACGTACTGCTTTCATCAGGAGAGGAGTAACTGAAAGGTATCGCAGCAACGCCCCATCCCATAGCTCGCGCGCGCTGTCTCGCACCGACGCGCATCGCGTGCCCATCTCATGCTCGCTCCCTGAAACTATGCCCGCACACAACATTCATGCTCTGCTCGCACATCTTCTTAGTTGTATGTAACTTCACCCCAAGAAAACAGAAGCAGAACAAGGAAATTAGTGGACATAGACACATAGTAGTAGTTCATTATCACAGCACAAGGACATTTTTTACCGGCATGCCATAACAGTAGCGCTAGGCCGGCATTATGCATGGTCAACAACACAGTCGGATCACGCATCGGACGCTACGCATGCATGGCCGATCACGATTTACAGTTACAGGCACACGATATAATGATCTGCGACGTAGTAGGACATGAGAGGGATGCATGAAGAAGTTCAGGTACATGCATGCTATGTAGGCGCCGCCATGGGCTGTGGAGGATGGCTGGTGGTGGGTCGATCATGGGCACTTGGGCCTCTTGCGCGCGCCGTGGCCGGTGGTCTTGTCGCGGTAGCAGGGGCACTCGTCCTTGTTGCCGGCCGTCCCCGACGGCACGCAGTTGCACTCGGCGCAGCATATCCCGCAGTACTTGAGGCAGTCGTCGTGCCGGCTCGCCTTGGAGCACCTCACCCCGCACTTGCCGTCGCAGAGCGCTGGTCAAGAGCACGTACAGCACACCCACCACCACATTCAACATAGATATACAGCAGCGAGCACAAGGGACGACAAAAAATATTTTTAAGCTCCATTACTGACAGACAAGTGATCCGAAGGAGATGGAAGGGAAATGGTTGTGAGTTGAACTGACCTGATCCAGCCATGGCGACGCGGAGGGTCGAGGCTGCTAGGAGGACGAGGAGGAGAAGGAGAGCCAGAGTGGTGGTGGCGGTGGTGGTGGTTCGAAGCTTCTTCATCGCGGTGTTCTTGAGAGTTGCTTGGCTCTGGCAGAGCCCTGCTGGTTGGTGTGAGCTTGAGACCAAGGGAGCTGGAGGAGTGAGCTGGTAGCAGTGTCTTGGGGCCTGTGGGGTTATTTATAGGGCCCAAAAGCTTGTAGTACCACGCAGAATTCAGTGAGCTTGTGGCCTATGTGGTGAACTCGTAACAGTGGCACGCAGGGACCATGGCGAACTGGTGATGTGTTGATCAGTCGATGGGCTGTGAGCTAGCTGTAACCCAAAATGCAGACCTTTTACTCATGAACGGCCATCAACTCTCATCATGCTTAGATCGGGCAGTGAACTGTTTCAGTGAGATTTACTTTACTTAACTGCTAACAAACACGTAAAGGCAAGAGATCAACAACTCTATATACCCGTATATCATAGCAGCTAGCTTAGCTAGACTACGTGCTTCGCCCACAGCAAACGTCGTCTTCCTCGGCACTCCGGCTCGTCATCACGCGGCACGCATGCCCGGCAGGCTAGTACGCCGGATCACGCTAGCCGCACCGCTGTCTCCCGCGTTGGCACCTCGGCGCCGGCCAGTGCGCCCTGCCTGCCGCCACAGGCCGGCCGGTAAACAACCACCAGTCCACCACGCGGATGGGCAGGCAGGTAGATGCACACAGCGACGGACACCAGTGAAGGGGAGACGATGGCGCCGGCGCGTACAGGCAAAAGGAAGTTACCGAAAGGAGCATGCTATCCTTGCAAGGCAAGTAGGCACATGCCCGGTCCTCAGATTTTGGGGTCCGAAACAAAACTAAAACCCGGGACCCTAAATTTTCACGTCAATTCAGATATTAGATATAATTAAAAAAGATTATGATGTTATATCTAACAAATTCAAACTAAGATGATATACAAACATAAGCATGAATTTGCACGTCAATTCTAATAAGTACTACTAAATATTATAATTTTATCATCTTTGACGAGTAATCTCCAAAATTCTGGTACTGCTTTCCCGCATGATTTTAAATGAGATAAATAGAATCACAAATCAGGCCACATATGAGAGTTAGAGTGAGAATGAGAGAGAGAGAGAGAGGAAAACCTAATTGTACGCATGCATACACACACAAAGATGACTTTTAAGATTTGCAGATCTTTAGACCTTTACCCATGGATCAATAATCCTCGTGATGATATACAGAGTCGCATCTACCATCAAGCAAAATTACCAGGAAGCTATAAACTCAACAACTTATCAACATCTAGACTGTGAAACAAGCTACGCAAAAGCTGTGATGGATCGATATTCTCACCGTCTCGCCTCCAAGCAGCAGCCAACAGCTACGATGTATCGATCTCTTCATCGTGTGGCCTCCAAGCTGCGCATTAGTGTCTGATGAATCAATCCCAGAGGAGCAACTTGCGTCGATGGTGGACGACCTGGACAAGACCGTAACCTCTGGCTTGCGCCTCCCGATCTGAACGAAAAGGAATCATCCCAGAAACTCGCGAACAAGTCAATAAACTAATTGCAATATCGCTGCGTACATGTCTCCCTTGGGCATGGGCCTGGGCTATCTGCGTACATGGGAGGGGCCTCTGGATTTCGGGGCCCGGGGCGGCCGCCCCTGCTGCCCCCCCCCCCCCCCTCAGGGCCGGCCCTGAGTAGGCAGCTAGCGTCGACTCATTTACATTAACTTCAACTAGCTGACCCAAACGGACCCAAACGAACGCTTGCTATGTCCTCGTTTTATTCATTTGAGTTAGTTTGGCGGACATCTATATTTGCTTTTATAATTGAATTGACGCTTGCGTCCAACGGTCCATGACTCATTTTTAGACGACACGAAAAAAATTGTAACCAGCATTTTAAAAATATATAAACCATTAAATAAATATTAATATTAATGTTGACCTTAAAGGCCGGTGATAGTCTGATTACATTAAACAGAAAATTTAATAAACTAAAAATAAGGAGTCACGTTGTCCTAGGCGTCCTTCTCGTCGGCGGCGGCGGGGCCTGTAAGGTCGATGAGCGTTGACGTCGGGTCAGCCAAGGGGAAAGCCGTCTCCGAGGCGGCAACCATGTCATCCACCGGTGGTTGCACCGGCGTTCGCTGGACAGCACGTCACTCCTCCTCCTCAACTTGAGCCTCGCACTCCATCAACTCGATTCACCGGACCTCTGCGTCCTCCTCCGACACTCGTCGCTGCAACCAGTGCTCCAGGCAGGTCGCTTCCTGCTCCGGCGTCACACCCAACCAAACGGGTGGCGACCTGACCCACTCGCGCACCATCCCGTTCTAGGCGTACAGCTCGGGCCTGAGGACTAGCGACCCTGGATCAGCGGGGGACGACGGGGCCAACGGCGGCACGACGCAGTCGTCGACATCGGAGAGCACCATGGCCTCCGCCAGCTGCTTCTAGTAGGACGCCCCCTCCTCCTCCTCCTTGAGGCACGCTTCCTTCTCGCTTGCACGCAGGATGGGCGCCAGCGTGTTCTGGTATGCGGCCTCCGCTTACTGGTCTTCTTCTCGCACGACGAGGGGTGACAACGGTCCAGCCACCACATTGCGGGCGCCACGCCGGCGCTGCTCCTCGTGATCCCACACAAACCAGATCTCCTAGTCTGGAGAGTGTGCAGTGTAGACGGGATTGAGCCGCTGCTTTGGTGTCATCTGCTGCCGCCGGCGCCTCACCTCCTTCGCATGTGCCCATGCTAACCGCGGCACCGCTGGCACTGAGATCCTCTCCGGAACCAAGTGCCAATCGTGCGGCAACATGACATCGGGGTAGGGGAGGGGGACATGGTGCTCCCAGTGCCACATCGCCTGGTGCACTGGTATGCTGACCCGCTGTCAAGGCGGACGGAAGGAAGACGTCGGCGGCGGGAGCGTCGGGACTTGCCCTTGTCTTTGCTGGAGAAGAAACCCATGATGGCCTTGGTTTGCACCGGCGGGGGAGCAACGGATGGCTAGATGTGGATGGGGGTGACTTCTGGAAGAGGATGAGCCCCCCTCCACCACGCTCGGATTAAAAAAGAACGCATGTGGGTCGCCGACACGTGGGCCCGTGGTGGGCGATCTTTGTTAATGAAGACGACACTGGCTTTCACTCGACGCCACATGTGGACGGGCGCAGACATGAGAAGGCGCACGCCACGTCCGCTTCGTGTTCGCGTCGACGCATTTTAGACATAAATTTAGACCGGAAATGGATCCGCGCACATGCAAAGCGGACACGTTTTAGGTTTGGGTCGACACATTGAGTCTCTACTTTTGTCCACATTGATCCAAACGGACGTGGGCGGACCATTCGGACCGCTGCATTGAAATTGCTCTTAGGGCGTTGCTACTGCAACAAAAGACCTTCCAATGGCGCCAGAAACACGTGCTGACGGGAGACTATTCTTGTCTTGATTCTCCTCAGCAACGGCACCAGGAATCCTTGTGCTACGGCTACGCCTTAAGGGACTTCCTAGGCAAATATGCAAAGGATTTCCTCTGTGGACTTGGAGCCTTTCGTTGGTGTTCCCTCGAAGCGGAAAGGGTGATGTAGCACAGCGGTGGTAAGTATTTCCCTCAGTTTTAAGAACCAAGGTATCGGTCCAGTGAAGGAGTATCACAAGTGCCTGCACAAACACAAAAACTTGCTCCCAACGCTATGAAGGGGTTGTCAATCCCTTATAGATTGTTTGCCAAGTGAGAACTGAAAGCAACAAAGTAACAAAGCGAAGTAAAAGCAAAGTGGAAATGATAGGTGTGAATAGACCCGGGGGGCATAGTGTTTACTAGTGGCTTCTCTCATGAAAGCAAGTAGAGGGTGGGTGAACAAATTACAGTGGAGCAGATCTAGTTGGCCAAACAAAACCCAAGACTCGGAGAGACTTACAAGGATATCAAATCATGCATATAAGAAATCAGCAAAGACTCAAATATATATCATAGATAATCTGATCACAAATCCACAATTCATCGGATCTCGACAAACACACCGCCAAAGAGGATTACATCGGATAGATCCTCATGAAGATCATGGAGAACTTTGTATTGAAGATCCAAGAGAGAGAAGAAGCCATCTAGCTACTAACTACGGACCCGTAGGTCTGAAGTGAACTACTCACGAGTCATTGGAGGGGCGATGATGTTGATGTAGAAGCCCTCCAACTCCAAAGTCCCCTCCGACAGGGCACCGGGAAGGGTCTCCAGATGAGATCTCACGGAAACGGGAGCTTGCAGCGGCGGAAAAGTATTTTCGTGGATTCCCTGATTTTTTTCCTGTATTTTAGAAAATATATAGGCGAAGGAGCTAGGTCAGGGGGCGCCACGGAGGCCACAAGCCTGCTAGCCGCCGCCCCCTGGTGGCGGCTAGGGGGCTTGTGGGCCCCCTGTAGCCCTCCTGGCTTGGCCCTCAAGCCCCCTGATCTTCTTCCGTTCGGGAAATATTTATTTCGGGGATTTATTCCGTTTGGACTCCGTTCCAAAATCAGATTAAAAAGAGCCAAAAACACATAAAAAACAGGAACTGACACTTGGCACTGAATTAGTAAGTTAGTCCCAAAAAAGATATAAAAGATATATAAAACATCCAAATATTACAAGATAACAGCATGAAACCATCAAAAATTATAGATACGTTTGAGACGTATCAAGCATACCCAAGCTTAACTTCTGCTCGTCCTTGAGTAGGGAAGTGATAAAGAATGAATTTTTGATGCTTTAATGCTACCTAGCATAGATGTCCTTTGTAACTCCTCTTATGTGACGTGAATGTTTAGATCCATTAGATTCAAAACAACAGTTTGCTATTGACGTGGAAACAATAATACTTTAAGAAAACTAGCAAGGTGATCATGAACTTTTAAAATAACAAGGCCAAAAGAAAGTTATCCCTACAAAAGCATATATTCTGGCTATGCTCTATCATCATTGCACAACAAATTTAAATCATGCACAACCCCGATATTGACCAAGTAATTGTTTTCACACCTTTACTTTCTCAAACCTTTTCAACTCTCACACAATACATGAGCGTGAGCCAAGGTTTTAGCACTATAAGTGGTGTGGAGTGTGGTGGAGGTTGCAAGAAAAACAAGGAGAAGATGGTCACATTAACTAGGCATATCAATGAGCTGTGGATATGCTCATCAATAGATATCAATGTGAATGAGTAGGGATTGCCATACAAATAATGCACTAGAGCTAAGAGTATATGAAAGCTCTTGAAGAAAACTAATGGGTGTGCATCCAACTTGCTTGCTCACGAAGACCTAAGGCAATTTTGAGGAAGCCTATCATTGGAATATACAAGCCAAGTTATATAATGAAATTTCCCACTAGTTATATGGTGGTGACAAAACGAGAGACTCTCAATCATGAAGATCATGGTGCTTAATATGCACAAGTGTGGAAAGGTGGTAGCATTGTCCCTTCTCTCTTTTTCTCTCATCATTTTTTGTGTGTGGGCTCTTTGGCCTCTTATATATATATATATTATTTTGGTGGGCATCTTTGACCTCTTTTATTTCCTCACATGGGACAATGCTCCATCAATAATGATCATCACACTTTCAACTCAAAACTTGGAGCAACGATGACTCTATATAGAATGCCTCCGGTAGTGTACCGTGACAATGATCTAGCATGGCATATACATTAATGGAAACATCATGCTAGCTATCTTACGATCATGCAATGGCAATGTAGAAATGGTGGCACATGTCATGGTGGTAGTTGCATGGCAATATATCTCGGAATGAAACCATAAAAAATTATAGATACGTTTGAGACGTATCAGGCGTGTCCGCGGACTCTGATCTCATTCGCAAACGTTTGGACCTAGTTGTCCAGACGCTGCAAACCATTCAAAGACATTTTATATTTATACGTGGATCAATTTAGACGTATTAAAATCGGAAATAGGTGAGGAGACTTTGTGGAAGTACAGACATTTGCCATATAAAACTCCGACACCATAAGCCCACCCAAACAAAAAGGGGAGCTTCTGTACACCCAAACAAAAAGGGGAGCTTCTGTATTTGGAACGGTCCAGATTGTTTTTGCGTCAAGAATCCCCCACTTTGTCCAACCTATGTGCTCCGATCGCCGTTGCTCTCTATCCCAATCCATGCCCTTTTTGCTTTCGTCGACGCATGGATAAACTCGAGCCCTAGCGCAACAAACTTATCCGTGATCGCGGGACAAATTCGCTCAACCATCGATGATACATCATCCAAGAGGCCCTGAGCAAGTTTTTTGTGTGGGTGTGGATGGCCGTGAGCAAGTATTGCGACCATTTAAAACAACTCATCGGTCGATGGCCAAGTGGTGCGCAAATCACCAAGCAAGTAAGTTGTTTTATGTGTTTTTCATTTTGTCGGATATGCTCTATGTCGTCATTTGGCCCGATATGCAACATGTTTGTTGTCTACCCTCTATGTGTTTTCGTTTGGCTAGATATCCACATTGTTGACAGTGTGTTTTTTCTATGGTCATCCCGTGTGTGTAACTTGTTCTTGAAGGCGAAGAAGAAGAACTTCATCCACATGCATTGTTGGTTGAAGTTGAATGTACAACCCAACTAATAAAATGACATTTCCAGTTCCATCAAGACCGTCGGCATCGGCAATGAGGAAATAGCGGGTAATCCAAACTATCCAACAAAGGATCCACCCAAGAAAGTTAGGAAGGGGTTCCAGGGAAATAAATGGCAGGAGGAGAAAGAGAAGCGAGAAGGTGCGACATGCGAGATGATGGGAGAGGTTCAAGGGCATCTTGGCAAAGAAGGAGGGTGCATGTGTCAAGCGCTCCATAGTGCAGGATGATAATAAGGTAGATAGATTTACCATCTTGATGATGGCGAGCGACAAGACGATCAACCTTAAAGAGATGAAGACCAAGCTTCAAGGGAGAAGCTTGAGCTCGTTGTAGCGTTGGAGGAGGCAAAAATGTTGACCATGAGGATCAGTGAGTTGGATCCTGAATCGGCGATGTCGTTTGCATCATCCGTGTCAGGATGTTGAAGTGCTTGACAGCTGAGAAGGAGTCGGCTGGCGATGAGGAGACGACGACATAGTGAGCAATGTGGCTCGAACAAACAGTCTGACATGGCAAAAATGCTTCTTTTTTGCATGGACTGTAGGACTGAAACTTTTGTGATCAAGCGTGTGTGAAATCGATGAACATCCACCTCTTTTGTTATAATCGGGCACTATGGCACCATAATTTAATTTGCTCCATATTGCTATGCATCTAAAATGAGTTTTGGCAGGCCTGGGCAGACATATAAGATGCAGTTGGATGTCCAATGTCGTGATATACTAACAATACTACATGGGTAAGAATGTGGAAGCAATTGTATCAACCAAACGGTGCATATGTGATTACACGCATGTGAAGGTTTGGGCCCTCTTCAATGGAGTTAATACCCTATTCATGTGGTGCTCTTAGCTCTTGACATAACATACAAGTAGTGAATGCTCAACCCTCAGCCCGATGCTCCCCTCCTAGCTTATATAGAGTGCACCAGGAGGGGATATTTAATGGCTTGTATTAATGTTGTTTTAAGGACCCAGGTGTAGCCGATTGCTTCAAGACATTTCCTGCTGGTAACTGGTGTATTTAACTAGATTATATCATCATTGGATGGGTGTCGGCTAAGACATTTGGTATCCTGGCCGCCGACTGCTCGTGTCATCTCCCATACCGACTGTTGAGCCTTGGTTGTCGGGCGGCTCAGGTTCTAGATCAAACTGTAGGGACTTTGCACATTTTCGAGCCATCCTCCTTATTCTTGTTGGATCGATGATGATGCTCTATGGCCCATGGTCTTCTGGGCCTATCTTGAATGGATCATGGGCTTCTGACGGATCATCTGTATACCTGGGTCTATCCCGTAGTTAAAACACCGATAGTTGGTTTCTGGACAAATAGTGTGTCCATTTTAAAGAATGGTGTTGGAGAAGTCCGTATTTAGCTATTCAGAATGATAGCCACACAGGCTCATGCGGCGGAGATAGAAATGGCAAAGGGTCTTTCAACAGTTGTACGCACAAATGAACCACTTCTCCTCCGCCACTGCCTCGAGTGAATCGGTCATGTGATGCGTGTCCGTTGTTGTAGGCCTGTGGTACCCACATCTTTGTTCCCCTCTCTTTTTCTGAAATAAAAAAACACAATCTGAAATCGCTTGGCAAAGGCTGTCTGATTTTTTTCTGGAATATGCGTGCATATATTTAAAACTTGTTAACATTTCCTGAATTCACAAATACTTTTCTTAAATTCACAAACATTTTCCCAAAAGTTGTGAACATTTTTTTGAATGGACAAAAATTGTTTGGGGGGTAATATCTTAAATTCATGAAGATTTTTATTACTAACATTCTTTTGTAATGCATGATTTTTTTATAATTGATGCATATTTTTTGAAACAGCATACATTTTTTAATCGACAAACTTGTTTTGTAATTCAAGAACATTTTTTAAAATTGTGTGGACATGTTTTTAGAATTTTATGCACATATTTTTTTCAAAATAATGCACATGTTTTGAATTAGTGAACTTTTTTTGAAACCGCAAACATTTTCTGAATTCAAAAACACTGTATATGAATTCCAAAAAAATGAGAAACTCAAGAAAATTTGTGTTGAAATTTGTTTTTTGTTGTGTAATGCCAACTTTTGATTGAAATTCAGAAGTGTTTGTACGTCCCGAACAATTTTGTAGATAAAAAAGTAAATAAAAAATAACAAAAATAAATGATAAAGATAGGGGTGCGCCTCCCTCATATTGGCTGCGCACACCACCCCCAAGAAGATTTTGGCCGGCCCCAGTTCAGATGCGTCCGGTTTTGGGAACCTAAACCGGTTTTCCCTTTTTGTTCCATTTTTTGTTTTACTATTTTTGTTTTTACTTTTGTACAAAGTTATTTTTATCTAAGTTCATGTTTGAAAAATGTTTTTCAAATTAAAAGTTATTCTCGTTTTTATAAAAATGTTCAAAATTACGAATTAATCCATGTTTTAAATTTGTTAACAATTCAAAAATGTTCGTGGTTTCTAAATTTGTTCACAATTTAATAATTTTGTTCACTAATTTAAATTTTGTTCATGTTTCCATTTTTTTTCAAAATTTGAAAAATGTTCGCAGTTTCACGATTTGAAATATGTTCACAATTTCATAATTTTGTTCATGAATTTGATTTTTTTTTCACGTTTCCAAATTAATAAAATGTTCTTTGTTTCCAAATTTGTACACAATTCGATTTTTTTTCACAATTTTGTTCACTATTTTTAAATTCGTTCATGTTTCAAAATTTGTTCACAATTTGAAAACCTTTTGATGTTATAATTTTTTGTCAAAATTCAAGAAATGTTCACAATTTTATAAAAAAAATTTGAATTCTAAAATGGTTCAAGTTTCAAAATTTGTTCACAATCCAAAAAATGTGTACTGTTTAAAATTTTGTTCACAATTTTATTATTTTGTTCACAAATTTTAAATTCGTAATGTTTCGAAATTTGTTCATGGACTCCAAAAATATTTGCATTTCCAAACTTTTGTTCAGAGTTTAAAAAATCCCTTTAACAAAAATCCGTTCACATAATAAAAAATGTTCGTAATTTTCAAAGGATTGTTCAGTTTACAAAGTTTTGTTCATATAGTCAAAATGTTCGAGTTTTTTATTTTTCTTCTCAATTTTAAAAGATGTTCGTTAAAAAAATGTTTTCTTTTAAAATAGTGTTCACGTTCGGAATTTATCAAAATGTTCGGATCTACATTATGTTTAGCCATAGTAAACCAAGAAAACTTAGCTATTTCAGTGCTAGGCTCCTGCGTAAGGAACACGGTGCCACACGCGCCAGTTAAAATGCACTTTGTTAACTGGCTCCTGCAGCGTCCTTACATGGGCCTGCCCATCTAGTCATTGGATGTATATTTGTTTTTGGAAATACAATTAACCTTTTTGAGTATCGATGAACTTTTTAAAAAATTTAGCGACCATTTCTTAAAATGGATGAACTTTTCTCTAAAAATGATTAACCTTTTGTAAAATATTGAAATTCTCTTAACTTTTCTGAAAATTGACGATCATCATTTCAAAAATGGATGATTTATTTTAAAATTTTATGATTTTGTTTCAGTTGATTGAACTTCTTCTAAAAAATACACAAACATTTTTTAAATTGCTTGGAACATTTTTAAAATTTTAAAAACTTTTTAGAAATTTATCTAACTTTTCCCAAACTGGATGTACTTTTTTTCAATTTCAATTTACTTTTTTGAAAATTTATGATTTTTTTAAAAAATTGATGAAAACTTCTGAAATATATGATTTTATGATTTTTTTTTTCAAATGGATGAACCTTTTTAGTTAAATCTGTAATACTATTGTTATTTCATTTTTTTATTTTTTAAAAAAATAGAAAATTTGGCGGTTTTTTTCTACTAGATCAAAGAAAAAACATAACAAAAAGAACCGGCAGCTCCCGTTCTAGTGCGTCGACCCATGCCAGCTACGTTGCAGACGCCGGATCGTTAACGGGGGCCCCTAGTTTGATCCTTCCCTCGAGCACACTTTTTTGGGATTTTTAATTGCGTTACACTAACGGGCCGGTTCAGTTGGAGTCATGTCTGTGCGTCCGCTCGACAGTTAACGGGCGCCCCTGTGTATAGGAGCTACCAAGTGACCCCCGCTAGAAATAGGAGCTCCTCATGGTGTGGTGGTGTGTGTAGGGTAAGCACGCTCGCGCCCATCGAAATGTCATGCGTATTTATGGAGCCATGAAGGTTGGTGGCACGAGGAATTACCTTGAGTCATGTGCCGGTCAATAGTCACACCGTATGAGGAGCGATTGCGTCTCGCTTCTAGCGAGACAGAGTGTCTCGCTTCTAGCGAGATAGAGTGAGCTCTCACCTGAAAGATCTTGCTGATTGACCGTCCAACTAGGTCGTGTGAAACCAGGCGTTACCATGGCATGTGGGGAGGCCACTCTCATTTATTTTTATGGTGGTTTCAGTTTTCTACTTTCTTACATATGTTTATACTTTCAAATATAAGAAATATACCCCCTTCGTTCCTAAATATAAGTCTTTTTAGAGGTTTCACTAGAAGACTACATACGAAACAAAATGAATGAACCTATACTTTAAAATATGTCTATATACATCCGTATGTAGTCCCCTGATGAAAACTCTAAAAAGACTTATATTTAAAAACGGAGGGAGTATATATTTACATTAGATTAATTTAGAAAAATGTTAATTATGCATTTAAAAATATGTATAGGAAAAATACTTCCGATGTATACAAAAAGTGCACAATGCTAATTTAAAAAATTTCAAAAATGTCAAACATGCATATGAAAAAAGTTCCTAATGAAAGACAAATATACAGTGTGTATGAAAAAAGAATACAAGCAAAAATATATCTTTAAAAATGCAATCATGCATTTTAAAAATGTTAAACATGTATATAAAATAGTACAAATGTATAAACAATTTACATTATTTATAAAAAAAGTTTGATGTGTATGGAGAAATGTAGACATCAAAACGTATTTGGTATTTTTATTAAACTTGTAATAAAAAATATTTTTGATGTATACCAAAAATATACAATGGGTATGAAAAAAATACATAAAAATATTAAACAAAACTGTTAATCATGTAGTCAAAGAATGTTAAACATATATTAAAAAAAATATTGACGTATCTAAAAATATTGCTGGTCATCACTCATTAGAGATGTTATTAGTGTGGTGTCATGTGCTCTAGGATTTGGTTATATTTGTGGATAATGTGCTCTATGATTTGCTTAAATTTGTGGATCTTGTGCTCTATGCTCTGTGTTGCTTAATTTGTGGATCATGTCACTTTCGGGTACCCGTCAGTTTCGTCAGTATTGTACACTTTCAGTTTCTTCAGTTTCGTCAGACAACACCGACCACATAAGAAAAAAAACATAATTCTAGGGCCTAAATTGGAACTAAGCTCTGATTGGGCCATCTCATTGCGTTGAGTGTCGAAGGCCCACGCGCTGGCTCTGTTTTTTCCCTTGATTATTACCATGGTAAATCCATTTATTGCCATGCCGAACAAAAATAGTGCATGATGGTAAATTGATTTATTGTTGGACTTGCACATGTCAAATCTATTTATACATATCATGGCAATTTCCTTCTGTATATTGCCTACGGCACAACACTTTTATTTTTTGACTGCGGGTATTATAAACAAGTTTTTGTTGCAAGAAAAATATTGTATGCACGGTTTTTTGTTTTTGTTTTTTATTAAGAACATGTCAGACTTAATTATGTAGATCATGATATCCATCTGAAACCACGTCTAAAATAAAGTCCGGTGGCATCATTAGCCAGCATATCAATCTAGAGAGCATGTCTAGGCTTGGCTATGGCACCATATCCATCTAGAAAGCTTGTCTACGGCTCGGCTACGACACCATATCCATCGACCGATATTTCATGTAGCAAGCATACATCCATAACATAAAAAGTAGCAACCATAGCATACTTCTTACATAAAACACAGGGTACCCTAAACCATAAAATAGTCCATAAACCATTCAAAAATTAGCTTATTTTTGTTCATACAATATACGGAATAGGGCCACCAACAATTCAAAAAAAAATAGTTTTTCTTCTTCTTCTTTTCAACATCAACATGGCTCATTTTTCTAGCTTTAGTTTCCTTTTTGACACTTCAACTACTTCATTATCCGCGCATTTGAAAACTTGACCCTGCTCTAAATGGGCGAAAACTTGCTGGCTTTCATTGAGGAATACTCAATCATTGATTGATTTAGCACAAGGGCTCGTGTACGGCACCATATCCATCTAGCGATTTATCTCACGTCAAATAAGATAGACATAGCAAGCAAAAACGCTGATAACCAACGCATATCAAATAGGGATTCCCTATCAAATAAGGGTAGCAAGCATAACAAACTTCTTAAGGGATAGCACGTCAGAGATCAAAAGTTCACGGTACAACCAACGACATAATTAAGATAGAAATATATAAAAGATAAAAATCCCTAACACCCTAGGGCAAGACAATCTCACGATCGAGACCGGGACTTCACCACCATCTTCACTGCGCCTTCTCTTCACTGCTCCCTCTCCATGTCGTCCTGGCCGATGTAGTAGGGGAGGCTGTGCATACCATCGCGAGTGGGGAAGATGCAGTCGAAGTTTATGAAGATGTTGTGGGTTGTCCACACCAAAACACCTTGCCGGGGAGGTAGTACGCTTCAAATCTGTTGGTGAAGGTGACGGTGAGCCCTATCGGCGGAGTCCTGGAGTTTGGACGCCCTCCAATCGAAACATCACCGGCGAGCCCGCCGGGAGGTGGGCGAAGCCCGCACGGAGGAACCACTCGGCAAACCCCCTTGCACCCCTCCAGCGTGAGAACGCCCACACGCAGAGCGTCCTCTGCATGACGACGCCGGTCGGATACCGTCTCTCCGACACGGTCGGTGGGAGCTCGAAGGTGGGGCCATTGTACTGAATCCTCGCCTCGCTTTGAGAGTGCTCTGGGTTTGAGTGAAGGGAGCGGTGCAAATGGATGTGTGGAGAATAGGTGGAGGGATGGTGGTTTAAATAGCGAAAGGGGAAGGGAAGGGGAGTGGCACCGACCGCGCTTTGGATTTGCTACGTTCAAACGAGCCGCGTCGATCGATATGCCACTTTAATTGACAACAGGTTTTAATTGCCACGTTGAATAGATGCGAGTGGATCGGAAAGTGTAAAATAATGCTCTACATCGAGGAGACACGCCTGGGAGATGATACGAACCAGCGGCAGCAACCGTCCCTGCGTCCGTGGCGGCTCGCGTGAGAATGAGGCTGGTCAGCGTCCGTGGCGGCTCGCGTGAAAGAGAGGCCGGTCAGCGCATTGTGGCGACGGGCGGCGACGCATGCAGGTAAGCTAGCTACGTGCATGCATGTAGGCTAGCTGGACATGTCGTGCATGCATAACAGGCTTCTGTCGTCGCGGCGCGCGCACTTCCCAATTCTAACCACGGCCCAACGGGCTAACCGCGGCACCGTCCGCCACGACCCCACTCATCAGGTCCAATGGGCGACACAGTCAGCGCGGTCCCACTCGTCAGAGTTAACGGTCAAAGCACTGACCCGACGGCATCCACCGTTTGTGACCAGTTCTGAGGGTTTCAGCCAAGGAAGTGGGAAAAGGTGAGCAAAAGTTAAGAACGTGGGGATGAATGAATATGACTAAGGAACCAGGGGCACAGAAATAAAAAAAACCCTAAATTAAAAAGATCGTTGTCATTTGGCCTCCCCAAATGTGCATATTTTCTCTTTGTCCCCCCCTTCAATTCTCCGCTAGCTCCGCCACTATGCATGACCACAATACTCAAGGCCGCAAGTGTTGCCACCTAATTCCGAGGCTCTCTTCGTGGAAGAGTCTTGTGACTTGCTCTTTGAAAATGTTGTCGGGTCGGACATATGGTCATGAGGTTTCATGCTGTGAGTAGTCTATATATGGCCTGTTTGTATCGGTTTGGGTCCGGTTTTCTGTTAATTAACAAGACAAGTATATTCTATAACAATGAGGCTAATCTTTTGCGTCTGTTTTGAAAAGAATGTTATTGCATGGATTGCTTGTTTCAGGCAGGATGAGTGGTTGACTAGTTCAGAAAACAATGTCTGAGTAGATACTCTACTTAGGATGCAGGTTGAGAGTTGAGTTAATCTCAGTCATGCTTGGGTTTTAAGATTTGTGATGCTGACTTTTGACTTGTATAGGTGACAACGCATACAGGGCAAATATTGTGGCAGCTTTTGCTTTATATGAGATCACGACTTTTGGCTTTTATATCCGCTTCTTAGCCTGGATCTAAATGAGAAAAACCTCAAACAGGTAGCTTAGAGCAAGTACAATAGAGCTGAGTCAGCTGACTATAAGGAATAAATTAATGTATTTTTATTTAGTTAGAGGGAAGAGAAGAGGAGAGAGAAGGTAAGCGGGCTCTTAGCTAAGAGTCAGCTCTAGCACGTGCTCCTAGGCATTTTGTGAGTATGAAAGGTGGACCATATAATAAAAAAGTAGTACACTTTTGCAATGAACTATTGTACATGTTGGCTATAAGGTGAGCTATAGATGACATGACAATGGTTTATAGCCAGCAGCTGGCTATACTATTGTATTTGCTCTTATGTAGAGAGAAACTTAAAACGCTGCACGTGGGTGTCATCCATTGACTTTTCACTTCGAAGTTATGCATGCATGCACAGCGCCCGTAGTTCTTCCATCGGCTAGCTGGTTTAACTTGATGCTTACGTACTTTGCTGAAATCCAACTATCATACCTCTCTGAGGCTCTGACCCTGCCCGCCGTGCTCTCCGGCGCGCCATTAGCTTTACCCAGCGTGCTACCCTATAGAAGTCTCAGCGCACCACCCAGAACATCTACTGAAATCAGCAACTACCAAGCCCACTTTTGCATAACCGATTAGCATCAATGGCGAGGTGGCCAGCCGCCGCGGCGTTGTGTGCTCTCGGGGCGGCCCTCCTGGGCATGCTGGCGGCCACCGCCGACGGGAATAGCAAGTTCACGTGCACGGACACGGAGAAGAAGAGGCCGGGGTGCACGGGCACCTGCCCCGACAGGTGCCCCCAGAATTGCATCTCGCTCTGCCCCTCGTGCCAGACGTATTGCCGTACGTACTCTACTCACCCGCCATTAGTCCATGATGATGATGAACTGCTGGTGTTCTTGGCCTGGCTTCAAGGTGCATCTTGTGAATGCAGCTGACCAAGTGCAGCCAGTTCGGCCGTCGTTGTTTGTGTTCGGAGACGGGTTGACGGACGTCGGCAACAACAACTACCTAGAGAACAACGAGGTAGGGAACCCTTTAAGAGCCAACCACTCGTACTATGGCATAGACTTCCCCAATTCCGTGGCCACCGGAAGGTTCAGCAATGGATTCAACATGGCTGACTTCATTGGTACGCTGCTTTGATCCCATTTTCTTTTCTTTTTTTTGGAAAAGGAGGTTAAATCCCCTGTCTGTGCATTAATCGATGCATGCAACTATTTTTATTAATTATTTCACAAAGGTCTAACAAGAGTACACATCAATCTATCCAAAGCCACCACTCACACCTACAAACTTGATAATGTAGAATGCGCTTACTTCACATATCTAAGATCGGTGTTGTCGCCAATCCATCCACATAACGTATCGGGAACAACAGCCGGTGCAGCACACCTAAAACGCACACCTCACGCACACGTTTTACAAGCCGTCATCATCATCGAATCACTGACCCATCTTCAGAAAAGAGATCCGCATCATCCTTGCCAGTCCAAACATCCGTCGACGCCACCACGGCGCCCAACAGCGCCACCACCCTGCGCTCATCCGTCCAGATGCGAAGACTCTGGGAGATCTGTCGTGCGTAGCACATGCCAACCAGGCATGACTCAGCATAGCACCTGTCGGCCAGGCATGACTTGACAGCTCCATCGAAATTTCGTGCAAGACGAAGCCGCTCCATCTCCTGCCTCACTGTGTGAGCGCTGCTCCACAAACGATGCTCCCAAGAGAGAAACGACACCCCAGTACCGTCATCGTCCGATCTGAAAGACCAGATCCTAGGGTTTTCCCCGAAGCAGTGCCCCATCAGCAACCGTTTAGGACCCACACAGTGCCCACCATCATTCAGCCCTCAAGACGACGCCTTCAGGAAGGTCACGACGTCAAGGCCGCCGCCGCCGCCCACCGAAGTTAGGGTTTCCACCCGAGAGGTAAGGTAGGGGAGCAGAGGAGCAGATATATACCGACGTCTCAAAAAGAAAAACGGCGCCCTTGAGTGTCGTCGGCGGCGCGGCCGGCCTGGGCCAACCAAGGGGTTTCCCCCAATCCGAATCTCCTCCACCAGCTTCACCCGCAGGTAGGGCCCCGACAACCATGCCGACACCACCAAGAATCCGCAGGAGAGAGGCCCACAGATCAGGGCCGGAGAACAGCGGCCAGATCTGGCGCCGCCGGCCGCCACAGCAGCCACGCGACGGCTGACCACACGAGGGTACACGACCCAGAGGTGCGCCCGCGACGACGCGCCGCTGCCCGCACCGCCACCTGCGCCCCACATGGAACAACCCTCCACCGCGCGAAGGGGAGCCGTCGGGGCGTGCCGCCCTCGCCCCTTCCTTTGGCAGACGGGTGTGGCCGCCATCGCCGACACCGGCGGCGGCAGCGGCCGAGGGAGGGAGGAGATCGTACGCCCGCTCGATGTAGGGTTGGGGTCTCCGGAGTCGCTCGCGCTAGCGACCCGGGAGGCAGTTTCTGGAGGAAGGTGCGGCTGGACACGGAGTCTTCTAAGGTGACGAGCTGGCGGCGGCTAAGGTTGAGGAGGCGGCAGCGCGGCGACAGAGGGATGGGGTCGCCGAGACGGACTGGGCGGTTTCCCTAGCTAGCGATCCGATTCAGATCTGGCCGGCGGCGGCTCCGTGTTTGCGTGTGTGCGGAGGTGTCAGAGGCGCCGTCTTTACGAACGGATAGAGTAGGATTCTGTTATGATATGCCTATATTTCGTAATCTACTTACTGTTCAAGACAATTGACATGGCCTCTTGTGCACTACACAGTTGATCTGTTCTAACATTATTACTCAGCCGACAATCATTCTTTGCCAACAGCTATCCATTTAATATACTTTTATGTTCCAATGTAGTCCCTTTGTCCGTTAATAAGGCTGCTCGTAATGGGAGTATCGTAGCTACCATCATGCATTCCAACTAAACAACTTTAATGATGTTGCATAGAATTAAATAAAGAAAGAGAGGGTTGAGTATCATATCATGATACGATATCATATTAAATTTTGTGCTACTTTGTGTCTTGCATGCCAATAAATTACCTATTTTATAATATTATGCATTACGGGTGTGGTATCATAGACTAGTATCATATGCATGATACTAGTATATGATACTCTCCATTACAACCAGCCTAAGTATACATCTAGCTCTGGTTCTAAGTCCAATTTGATGACATATATGCTACTATTTTTATCTACGAAGTTGGTCAAAATTTTAAATTTTTGACTTAGGACAAAAGCTAGATGCACATTTATTCACGGACGAAGGGAGTATAGCCTTAATTTGTTTTATTTTCTGCAAAAGTAATTGTTTTACTTTACCGATATGGTTGCTAGCAGTTGAAAAACAGTACCGAAAGATATATAGCACAGTATATGCGACACCGTATTCTATATGTGCTATCAGCTGCCAAGTTGTAAATGAGATTTGAAATTTAATCAAACAATTACATGGGCATAAAAATTGTATTCCGGTTTGTCTACTACTGTAAACTTATCGATGTTTCACCTTGTTGAGTCGAATCCTAGCAATCGCATATTCTGCTCTTCTATGTATATAAGCATGGCTAGTTTCTTTTGTTTTGATTTCATTAACATTTTTAAATTTTATGCTGGCTCAAAACATGCATTACAGTCTGAACTGAATGGAACAATATATAATTCGTGAAAAATCAGGAAGCATATCGATCCTTTTATATTGAATGGATATACTCCCTCCGTCTCAAAATAAATGTCTCAACTTTGTACTAGCTCTAGTGCAAAGTTGTACTAAGCTTGAGACACTTATTTTGAAACAGAGGGAGTATTATCTAAGCAATTCTGTTTTTGAAAGAATATTGATCAACCGGTTGTGGGTATACCTTTGATTAATATTTAGCAAAGGCTATGGGATTCGAGATGAGCCCTCCGGCTTATCTGTCTCTTAATAGTCCCATAAAAATGGAGGCCGGTTTTGCTGGAGTCAACTATGCTTCGGCGACCTCCGGGATTTGGAGAGACATCGTAAGTGGACACCTTCATGCATGTACGTGTATTTCATTTGCATGCATAATTTTTCAGGAATACATGTGCATTCATCGTAAGTGGACACCTTCATGCAGGTTTTCATGTGAAAGAAAACATTCGAAGAGCTCTACACACAAAAAATAAATAAATCAGTTTTTGAAGTTTTGAGCACTTTTAGCACTAAAATATGAAACTCGTGTATACAACTTTCTCTATATTATATTTTCTTATGAAAAGTTGCAAGGACTTACAAAGTTTGACTATATTTGATGTTACAAAGTTTTAGATTTTTTTATTTACTGTTCATAGAGGGTGTAGGGGCATCCGGAAGCTATTACACCTTTTGAAAAGAAAATAATTGGTATGGATATATTTATTTCTTGGACATCAACTACAATTAGTCGCACTGATGTTAATACCATTTTGTAGGACAACGGACTGGACATCCCACTGATGGACCAAGTGAAGAACTTCGCGGACACGATAGGGCAGATGGGGGCCAACCGTAGCCAACAAGAGCTGAGCAAGATGTTGTCTAACTCCCTCTTCCTCATCGCCATCGGCACCAGTGACCTGTACTTGATCTACAACATCAATAACAACGGGGGCTCAGACAACAAAACCGATGTCCCACACCTCATCTCCTCCTACGGGGACAGCCTGACGGCCCTGTACAACCTGGGCGCGAGGAAGTTCGGGATCATCAACGTCCCGACCTTGTGCGAGCCGATGGTGCGCCATGGCTGCGAGGGCCTCATTACCAGCCTCCGCGAGGAGTTCAACGACGGCATCATGCCACTCATGGCCGGCCTCGCCTCCAACCTCAGTGGCCTCCGCTACTCCATCGCCGACTTCGGCGCCTTCTCGGATGCAGTCAACACGGATCCGTCGGCCTATGGTAAAAATCTATCAAAGTTCGGATATTCCATGGTCATGAGTACGTCAATGTCAGTTACATTTAGTATGTTGTTGTGGTTTGTTGATGGATGTACAGGGTTTGTGAACACCGGGGGCGCATGCTGCCAAGGCTCCTGCGCACCTAGTTCTGGGCTTCCGTGTGCCAACCGCTCGCAGTACTGGTATTGGGACGAGGAGAACCCGACAGAGCAGGCAGCCAAGCTGGCCGCATCTGCGTTTTTCGACGGCACAACCCAGTTCACAATGCCGGTGAACCTCAAGACTTTGATCAGCCAAAACTGATATTTCTTTATGTTTTCAGTATCCAGCAATAAAACGAGACATCTATGCAAGACTCTTATTGCCATTTGCAGTGAGTTCTAGTGTGCAGCTTTATGTTTCTCCTAACATAACGCACGGGCACAGTGGTACGATATGTTCTAGCATGTTTTATTGATACTAGCAAAAAAAGACTGTGCGTTACAACGAAAAAAAATAACACATGCTCTTAATCTAATAACAATGACTCAAGGTCCTAATAGATTCATGTTCTTTATTTTAATAGGATATCGCATTTGTGTTACCGTTTATCCTCATTTTCATCCTCGCTAGTGGTGGCCTCAATGCGAGACAACCAGAATGCGTTTAAATATGGTCAATCCTAACCCCCCCCCCCCCCCTCTCTCTCTCTCTCTCCCTCTCTCGCGCGCGCGTTTGGGATAAGATGGAAAATCAGTTGGTTTTCCTACGGGTTTTTAAAGGTGTGCATGCATGATTATCAATGTTTTTGTTGCCTCAATTTAGTTTTAGTGGGTGTTCATTTGCAATCCGGGTCATCGTGGTACAAAAGAGAAACAAACCAAGCTCTCTAGATTAAGTGTGCATCTAAAATAATATTTAATAAATATTTCCTCTAGCGTATTTCCGTTGTTTAAATATCTTTTTTTTATAAGGAGGAAACGAGCCCCCGGCCTGTTGTCTAGATATCTAATAGATGCATTTGAAAGTTGGAAAACTAGTTTAGAAACAATTTTCTCCCTTCTAAATGATATGTCCCATATATATTTGTCAGTATCCAAGAGGAACCATTGGTACATGAGGTAAATTGCACATAACGGACATATTGGTTGGAGAAAATAGTTTCTTCGAAGAACTAGCTAGCATTCCATGCTAAACCTGGGCAACCTTCATCTCAAAATACCAAGCCCGAGCCAGGCCGAGCCAAAAACACATGAACATTGCACATTTAAATTAAAATAATGATTTAAGGATATTTAAATATATATTATATCTATATTTTTAATAAAATAGTGATGTATGCCATGTTCAAGATTTTCTTTGGGTTTCTGGGTCAGACTTCAGGCGAAAAACTCAACCAAAGCCTGGCCGGAATGTCGGGCTTTCGGGTCGGTCCAGGCTATCCATGAATGGGTCTATTATAGGCTACCCGAATCCCTCCAGAAGCTCCTTGAAAGGGAACATATGCAAACTTATTTAATTTTCTTGGGCCAGAAAGTTTTTGGAAGGCATCAGTAATTGTTTCTCTTTTAGTTTCTTGTAGGCGAAGAATATCAGAGTAAGTATCCTCAATATTGTTGGCAAGAGCTAACCATTTCGCCTTATCTCCTAGTCCCCTAATATCCTAGTTTAATACTTTCCATTGTCTATTCATTATTCACAATAATATATACACTAGTAGAAAACTAGTCTTATGTTCGGTCCTTTAGTCCCGGTTTGGTTTTGGCACCATTAGTCCCGGTTCGAGAAACTAGGCTTTTGTCCCGGTTCGTTAAGGGCCTTTAGTCCCAGATTGAGTCACGAACCGGGACTAAATGTTTGGTGACAACCGTTCGCCTGATGCGAGACCCTTTAGTCCCGGTTAGTGTCTCAAACCGGGACTTAAGGGGTCGTGGCAACCGTTCGCCCGCTGGTGCGAACCCCCTTAGTCCCGGTTGGTGGAATAACCCGGGACTAAATGTAACGCCCAAGATGCGTTACTATCCTTATTTTGGCACGAAGGCCTCGACAGGGATAGAAGCGCATCTCGTCGTTTCGCAAGAATGGATATCGTTACAATACATGTACTGAAGAGAAAAGATATATGGAATTGGCTTACACTCGCCACAAGCTACATCAGAGTCACATCAGTACAATATATATAAAACATCATGAAGAAGAGCAGGGTCCGGCTACGTATGAAAACAAACAAGAAAAGAAAACGACGTCCATCCTTGCTATCCCGGGCTGCCGGCCTGGAACCCATCCTAGATCGATGATGAGGAAGAAGAAGAAGAAGCAACTCCAAATGAACAATCAATGCGCTCGCGTTAAGTAGCCTTTACCTGTACCTGCAACTGGTGTTGTAGTAATCTGTGAGCCACGGGAGACTCAGCAATCTCATTTCCAAAGGTATCAAGACTAGCAAAGCTTAATAGGTGAGGCATCGTTAAGTGGTGAGGCTGCAGCAAGCGACTAAGCATTTATAAGGTGGCTAACTTACGAGTACAAGAATAAAGAGGGGGAAGATCTACGCATAGCGGACGTGAACTACTGTTGATCAAATGAATGATCCTGAACACCTACTTACGTCAGACATAACCCCACCGTGTCCTCGATCGGAGAAGGAACTCACGAAAGAGACAGTCACGGTTATGCAATCAGTTGGCATGTTTTAATTAAGTTAACTTTAAGTTATCTAGAACCAGTGTTAAACAAAGTTTCCACGTTGCCACATAACCGCGGACACGGCTTTCCGAAAGATTTAACCCTGCAGGGGTGCTCCAACTAATCCATCACAAATTATCACAAGCTGCATAGAAATCCTCGATCACGAAACTCGCGATCTCGTCGGATTCTTTAGTGGAAAACCTCAACTCTGATATTACCCAAAGCATCACCGGAATCCCGATGCACAAGATATCTCGTAAAAGGTAAAACTAATCTAGCAAGGCCTCCCGGCGTGTCGACGATCCCGATACGATCCCGACGGATAAGCACAGCGTAAGGTGGCCTGATAGACATCTCCCGAGTTGCCCCGGGTTGGCCCCGCAAACGGCTCTAGTTTTGGACCAGCACCAACAACACTGTCCCCCCTTGTATTATGTAGAATTACTCCTCGGGTTCATGACGCCCTATGCTTTCAGTATTAACATATTTATTATGTTGGACAAATGTAGTACCAATGTTGGGCCTTGCCAGACCAGCTTTAATCTAAAACGAATTATCAAGGGGGTCCCCATAACAACCCCGATCGTGTTAGGAGCTCTCAATTATGGAATATAACACCAGTAGCCGAAACTAAGGGAGCAAAGGTGGAACAAAACACCGGGCTAAAAAGACCGAGCCTTTCACCTTTTACCAAGTATATAGGTGCATTAAATTAAATAACATTTTATATGGTGATATAACAAGGAACCCATGTTACCACATGGAAGCAATTGCACCTGCAACTAGCAACGCTAACACATGGTTAAGCAAGCGGTAACATAGCCAAACAGTGGTTTGCTAGGTTGTGAACGGGTTGAAGGTTTTCATGGCAATGTTGGGAGGCTGGTATTTAACAGGTGGTAGGCAACGAGACATAACGATAGAAACGGTAAAACTAGCATGGCAATGATGGTAATGGTATCTGGGGAAATGGTCATCTTGCCTAAGATCCCGCTTGGAAGAAGAATGACTCCGTGAAGCAGACGCACCGATGTAGTCGAACGGGTCCTCACTTTCCGACACGCTTGCGGAACTCTATCGAGACGAAGCAAACCGGAAACAAGAATCAACAGACGATATACACCACACGATGCACCACACAAATGATGCATGAACGGTTGAATGTATGCAAGACACGGCATGTCAATTCACAACAATCAAAACACTACACATTAAGTTGACTTCAATATGCAACGAGTTGCATATTGACGAAACTCCACATACGAGTTATTTAGTTCTATCCCAATTAGGTACACGGCAATATTAGATGTGGTTACACATGCCAAGAGGTGAAGCGTAATTAAACTACCTATCTAGACATTTTAAATGAGGTCGGAAATGACATATAGCATCTCTGAGATGACCCCACACGTTAATTTATAATTTTGTCCAGATCTGAAATAACATGTTTAAATGTTTGTTAAACAAAAAAATAAATATGTTCACGTGATTCTACGCATCGTTACAATCAATTTACACATAGAGAACATCTCCAACGGAGCTACGGTTCAAAAGATACGAACACCGCAAGATATGATGGCATGAATGCAATATGTGCGCAACGACAGTCACAAGCATTTCAAAACACACAACCAGCAAGATAATATGAAACTACACAAGATTCTAATCAAGTTTCATATAGGACACGATCAAAACGGAGCAACGGTTCAACAACGACGAGCTAAACAAGAAATCACTACAATCTGCCAAAATCAGCCACATAGCATTTTCTACACCCCACAACTATGAGCTACAACAATCTAAAATGCACTACCAAGGCATGAGACGATAGAGGGCAAGATGCACTACAAGATACAACTAATTACACCTAGCATGGAAGCGTGGATCACTAGGAAAAGAACTCACAAAAAGGCATCTCACACATAGTTTCAGACTTAGAGAAAAACACAGTTTATGACAGTGCAGTTTTCGATCTGAAAGCATATTGACAGCAGAAAAACCATAAGCTACAGGACTCCAAATGGCATTAAAATTGACAGCATGCTAGAGAACCCTAAAGTCTACAACTAACTCCATTGCACCAACCTCAAAAGAGCTACAGATCACCAGATAAACTCATGCAAAGACAACAACAAAATATAACAGATTTCAGACTTAGAAATATTTCAGCATCTCCAAATCAGCATTATTTTCTAGCAAGTTGAGAGAAAGCAAATGACACCTAAACATGGATTTCTATTGCAACCAAAATTACCAGGGGCTAGTCCACACATCCAAGGGCAAATCTCTGATTGACAACTCCTTCATATCACGCATGGATTAAATCCCACAAAAGAAACAAAAGGGCAACATAGCAAAATATCACGCGCACTAACTTACTCGAAAGCTAAAACTAAATGCACAGCTAAATTCTATGGATTTTTCTACCCCGAAAACATATATAACATGTGGGGTTGCAACACAAAAATATCGACACACGATTATGCGAGATTATGTCCTAAACACGGTATAGCAACTAGCGACGGAATCCTACATGCAAAAGTATCAACAACTACTATAAAATACATGGCAAAGGGTCCCTAAAAACATGATCATTTATCTACGGGATTTGAGCAATCCGGACACGCGCGAAAAATAAATACGGAACAAAACCCTAATAGGACAGCACGCAAAACTAGGCATACGGCAGGTGAAACTAATCCAAACATGCATGCAAGTTGCAAATTATGAATCTACGCGAAAAACTACACAAGATACATATACAACTCGCTCCGATCCGACATACGGATTAAAAACTACGGACGTTTTAATATCTAGCATATATCTGAAAATACTAATTCCCAGAAAAATCCTAAAATACTATGGGCCGAAACTGTGGGCGTAAAATAACTAAGATGCGCCTAGGAGTAATATAGAGGGGCTGGGGGGTTCTCACCTTGGGCCGAAAGGCCGGCGGTGGAGAGAGATTGCTGAGGCAGATGGGCCGGCTTGGTGCCTGGACTGGCGCGGCCCACGGGGCGAAGCGGGAGGCGCTGGCGCTGGAGGCTCGACGGAGGCGACGGCTAGCGGGGCAGAGCGCTGGGCCGGTCGGGGAGAAGCAGGCCCAGGAGCGGGCGATGCGCTGATACGTCTTCAACGTATCTATAATTTTTGATGGTTTCATGCTATTATCTTGTCAGACTTTGGATGTTTTGCATGCCTTTTATATATTTTTTGGGACTAACTTATTAACTCGGTGCCAAGTGCCAGTTCATGTTTTTGACCCCTTTTAGAGGAGATTTTGAAACGTAGTCCAAACGGAATAAAATCTCTGAAAAGAATTTTTCCGTAACGGAAGAAGATCACGGGACTTGAGAACCAAGGCAGGGGGGGCCCACGGGCCCCACAAGACCTCACCCCGCGGCCAGGGGGGAGGCCGTGGCCCGCAGGCTGGTGACCCCCCTGGACGCCCTCTGCCCTAGGGGTTGCGGCTATATATTCCCTAAAAATTGCAAAAAAATCAGGAGATCATCGAAAGTACTTTTCCGTCGCCGCAAGCTTCTATCTCCGCAAGATCCCATCTAGGGCACGTTTTGGAGCCCTGCCGGAGGAGGGATTCGGACACGAAGGGCTTCTTCATCAACACCATGACCTCTCTGATGATGCGTGAGTAGTTCACCATAGACCTACGGGTCCATAGCTAGTAACTAGATGGCTTCTTCTCTCTCTTGGATCTTCAATACAAAGTTCTCCATGATCTTCATGGAGATCTATCCGATGTAATCTTCTTTTGCGGTGTGTTTGTTGAGATCCGATGAATTGTGGATTTATGATCAGATTATCTATGAATCTTATTTGAGTTTCTTCTTATCTCTCTTATGCATGATTTCATATTCTTGTAATTCTCTTCGAGTTGTGGGTTTTGTCTGGCCAACTAGATCTATGATTCTTGCAATGGGAGAAGTGCTTGGTTTTGGGTTCATACCATGCGGTGACCTCACCTAGTGACAGAAGGGGTAGCGAGGCACGCATCGTGTTGTTGCCATCAAGGGTAAAAAGACGGGGTTTTCATCATTGGGTTGAGATTATCCCTCTACATCATGTCATCTTGCTTAAGGCGTTACTCTGTTCCTCATGAACTCAATACACTAGATGCATGTTGGATAGCGGTCAATGTGGGGAGTAATGGTAGTAGATGCAGAAAGTATCGGTCTACTTGTCTCGGACGTGATGCCTATATGTATGATCATTGCCTTAGATATCGTCATGACTTGCGCGGTTCTATCAATTGCTCACCCTGATGCCTAAGTGAGGTGATGATAAGATGATCGGGGGTATTCTATCAACATGCTGCACCACATTGACACTCACACTAGGATTAGAGTGATGGATCTGATTGTTGAGATTGACACAAGGACAGGTGCTGATCAAAAGAGATATTGTGGATGTGCACCGTACATTCAAATGTTGATCAATTCCAAGATTGGGGAGAATGCTATCTGCTTGTTTGTCCACACCTGCCACTACAACTTGAGTTTGAAGATAACAAAGTAGTGATGGACCCCGACGATCCTAGTTCAACTTCAGCTCATTTTCATGTAGAGGCAGCAACAGAGGCAGAGGCACCCAGAGCAACTCGAGCTCCACACTTGAGGACCAGAGAGGAACATATGGATTTTCTTATCAGCACCATCCAAGGGATGGAGAAGAACATCACTGACATCTTGCTGAACCAGAGGAGTCTCGAGAGGATCATGGAGACAAAATTCCATGACATGGATATCAAGGTGACGGAGTTGACTACAACTGTCAATGAACTAAAGCATGAAGTTGATGCAATGCACACACCTCGTCCAGCAGTGATGGTGATGATACATCTCTTCCGACTACCACTCAGTTCGGGACTCAGGCCAGATCTGCAATTGTGTTAGTTTTGGAGGTCAAGCCATCTTCATCACCTCAAGCATGAGCTCCATTAGCTCCACCAGCTCCTGCACCTCCACCGTCTACACCTCCACCTCACAGGACATCTCCTGAAGCCTTAGTCAACGCTCTCCTGTCGACTCCATCAACCACTACTGGAGGAGATCGAGCCTAGAGCGACGCTTAGTTCTAGACCTTTGAACTTTTTGGTAACTTGTTGCCAAAGGGGGGTGTATAGATCAATAGGGCTAAGAGAGAGAGAGAGAGAGAGAGAGAGAGAGTCTTGCTTTTTATTCCTCTCTTTGGCATTTCAAAACAATTGGTCTTTTGGATGTCTTAAACTTTATCGTGTTTGATCATACTCTTTGATTGTTGATGCTACTATGTGCATTACCTTTGAGCTATATACATGTTGATCATTCACTCATTTGTTTGGTGTAATATGCATTACTATTCATTTATCATTTATGCGCACCACCAAGATGTATGTGACATGGAAGAGTGACCCATTAGTCTAATCGATTGTGCATTCAAACACAATTTCAAAATAATGCTTAAATTTAGGGGGGGCTCTTGCTTTTCACATACTTCTCAAAGCAACAATGCTAATAATTGATTATATCTTTTCTCGAAGCTTTGATCTATATGTTGTCATCAATTACCAAAAAAGGGGAGATTGAAAGAACAACTTATCCCTAAGGTGGTTTTGGTAATTAATAACAACATATGTCTCATTGAACTAATGGTTTTACCTAAGTATATTTCAGAAAAGTTCAAAGATGCATTAGCTAAGGATTGTGAGGAGAACTCCTGGATGCAAGGAAAGAAATAGGATTGGTCAAGCTTCAAGCTACAAGACTCTACATTTTATATTTGTGAGAAATCACATTTGAGTTCATAGGAAAGCCAGTACTATTAAAAGGGATGAGGTATCTATGATGAATTGGTTGCTCCAATGCTTAGAAATAGCCACCAAAAGTACTCATCAATTCTCCCACAAAATTCTTTGTCCAAATCCTAAATATCCAAAATTGGTGCCACCAAGAATTTCCATTTGGCCGTACTATCTACCACCAGAATAACCTATGCCAAACCCTAGCATGTCGGTGCCACCAACATTTCTTTCGGTGCCACCGAAATTAGTGACCAAGTTTCTGTTATGTCGTTTTCAAGAATCAAAAATCCCGAGTTTCAGAATCGGTCCCACCGAGATTTGCAAACTGTCCTAGGTCACCCATATCGGTATCACCAAGATTCCTAATATCGGCCTCACCGAGAATACAAAGGCAATAATGTTGTGACGGTTGGATTTTCAGAGATGCCTACATATACCCATCCAGCACCTCTCATTCGTAGAGGAAGCACTCAGAACACACATACACTTGCCATATCCATTCTTCTGAGAGAGAGACACCTACTCATGTGTTGAAATCAATATATTCCAATCCATCCATTTGAAACTTTATCTCTAGCCTCCCCAAGTTGCTTTCCATCCAACCAATCTCTTCTACCCGTGCGAAATCTGTGATAGAGTGACTGAGTGTTGAGGAGAGTATCTTTTGAAGCACAAGAACAAGGAGTTCATCGTACCACCGCATCTATTACCTTTTTTAGGGTGGTGCCTCCTAGATTGTTTAGGTGTTGCCTGGGAGCCTCTTTTGGGGAACGTCGCCTGGGAAACAAAAAATTTCCTACGCGCACGAAGACCTATCATGGTGATGTCCATCTACGAGAGGGGATTTCCGATCTACGTACCCTTGTAGATCGCACAGCAGAAGCGTTAGTGAACGCGGTTGATGTAGTGGAACGTCCTCACGTCCCTCGATCCGCCCCGCGAACCGTCCCACGAACCGTCCCGCGATCCGTTCCACGATCCGCTCCGATCTAGTGCCGAACGGACGGCACCTCCGCGTTCAGCACACGTACAGCTCGACGATGATCTCGGCCTTCTTGATCCAGCAAGAGAGACGGAGAGGTAGATGAGTTCTCCGGCAGCATGACGGCGCTCCGGAGGTTGGTGGTGATCTAATCTCAGCAGGGCTTCGCCCGAGCTCCGTAGAAACGTGATCTAGAGGTAAAACCGTGGAGGTATGTGGTCCGGCTGCCGTGGCATAAGTTGTCTTAAATCAGCCCTAAAAGCCCACTATATATAGGAGGGAGGGAGGGGAGGAGGCAGCCTCAAAACCTAAAGGTTTGGCCGAAATTGGAGGTGGAGGAGTCCTACTCCAATCCTACTTGGAGTAGGATTCCACCTTCCCACTTGGAAACTCTTTCCACCTTGTGTTTTTTCCTTCTCAAACCTTATGGGCCTTAGTGGGAACTTATTCCAGCCCACTAGGGGCTGGTTTAACTCTTCCCATAGCCCACGAGACCCCTTGGGCCGTGAAAACCCTCCTGATGGTCCCCGGCACCCCTCCCGGCACTCCCAGTACACTACCGATGAGACCGAAACTTTTCCGGTAATGCACGAAAACCTTCCGGTAACCAAATGAGGTCACCCTATATATCAATCTTCGTTTCCGGACCATTCCCGAAACCCTTGTGACGTCCATGATCTCATCCGGGACTCCGAACAACATTCGGTAACCAACCATATAACTCAAATACGCATAAAACTACGTCGAACCTTAAGTGTGCAGACCCTGCGGGTTCGAGAACTATGTAGACATGACCCGAGAGACTCCTCGATCAATATCCAATAGCGGGACCTAGATGCCCATATTGGATCCTACATATTCTACGAAGATCTTATCGTTTGAACCTCAGTGCCAAGGATTCATATAATCCCGTATGTCATTCCCTTTGTCCTTCGGTATGTTACTTGCCTGAGATTTGATCGTCAGTATCCGCATACCTATTTCAATCTCGTTTACTGACAAGTCTCTTTACTCGTTCCGTAATACAAGATCCCGCAACTTACACTAAGTCACATTGCTTGCAAGGCTTGTGTGTGATGTTGTATTACCGAGTGGGCCCCGAGATACCTCTCCGTCATACGGAGTGACAAATCCCAGTCTTGATCCATACTAACTCAACGAACACCTTTGGAGATACCTGTAGAGCATCTTTATAGTCACCCAGTTACGTTGCAACGTTTGATACACATAAAGCATTCCTCCGGTGTCAGTGAGTTATATCATCTCATGGTCATAGGAACAAATACTTGACACGCAGAAAACAGTAGCAACAAAATGGCACGATCAACATGCTACGCCTATTAGTTTGGGTCTAGTCCATCACATGATTCTCCTAATGATGTGATCCCGTTATCAAGTGACAATACTTGCCTATGGTCAGGAAACCTTGACCATCTTTGATCAACGAGCTAGTCAACTAGAGGCTTACTAGGGACAGTGTTTTGTCTATGTATCCACACATGTACTGTGTTTCCAATCAATACAATTATAGCATGGATAATAAACGATTATCATGAACAAAGAAATATAATAATAACTAATTTATTGTTGCCTCTAGGGCATATTTCCAACAGCCTCATACTTCATTGAAATGACGTGGATGTCGCCTAGAGGGGGGGGGGGTGAATAGGCGCTTTAAAATAATTACGATTTAGTCTTGAACAAATGCGAAATAAAACTAATGTTTAATTTGTCAAGCACAAAACCTACAACAACTAGGCTCACCTATGTGCACCAACAACTTATGATAAGCAAGATAAACAACTAAGTGATAGCAAGATATATGACAATAAACAATATGACTATCACAAAGTAAAGTGCATAAGTAAAGGGTTCGGGTAAGAGATAATCGAGGCACACGGAGACGATGATGTGTCCCGAAGTTCACACCCTTGCAGATGCTAATCTCCGTTGGAGCGGTGTGGAGGCACAATGCTCCCCAAGATGCCACTAAGGTCATCGTAATCTCCTCACGCCCTCGCACAATGCAAGATGCCGTGATTCCACTAAGGGGCCCTTGAGGGCGGTCACCGAACCCGTACAAATGGCAACCCTTGGGGGCGGTTACCTGTACCCGTACAAATTGCTCAAGGCAATCTCCATAACCTAATTGGAGACCCCGACGCTTGCCCGGAGCTTTACACCACAATGATTGAGCTCCAAGACACCACCAAGCTTCTAGGACGCCAAAGCATCCACGAAGAACAATCTATAGGATACTAAGTACCAAAAGGTAATTTGGCTTCTCAAACTTCACTTCCACGTATCATCGTGGAGAACTCAAACCGATGCAACTCATGCAATGGCAAGAACACACAAAGTGGTCAAGTCCCTCACACTCAAATCCCTCCACAACAACAAAAGCTATGGAGAAATATGTGAGGAAGAACAAGGAGCTGATACGTCTCCAACGTATCTATAACTTTTTATGGTTTCATGCTATTATCTTGTCAAACTATGGATGTTTTGCATGCCTTTTATATATTTTTTGGGACTAACTTATTAACTCCGTGCCAAGTGCCAGTTCCTATTTTTTTCCATGTTTTTGACCCCTTTCAGAGGAGATTTTGAAACGGAGTCCAAACGGAAGAAAATCCCCGAAAAGATATTTTCTGGAACGGAAGAAGATCGGGAAGCTTGGGAGCCAAGGCAGGGGAGCCTCAGGGGCCCCACAAGCCCCCACCCTGCGGTCAGGGGGGTAGGCCACGGCCCACAGGCTTGTGGGCCCCCTGAGCACCCCCTGACCTAGGGGTTGCGCCTATAAATTCCCTAAAAATCCCAAAAAAATCACGAGATCATCGAAAATACTTTTCCGCCGCCGCAAGCTTCTGTCTCCGCAAGATCCCATCTGGGGCACGTTCTGGGGCCCTGTCGGAGGGGGGATTCGGACACGGAGGGCTTCTTCATCAACACCATGACCTCTCCGATGATGCGTGAGTAGTTCACCATAGACCTACGGGTCCATAGCTAGTAACTAGATGGCTTCTTCTCTCTCTTCGATCTTCAATACAAAGTTCTCCATGATCTTCATGGAGATCTATCCGATGTAATCTTATTTTGCGGTGTGTTTGTCGAGATCCGATGAATTGTGGATTTGTGATCAGATTATCTATGAATCTTATTTGAGTTTCTTCTGATCTCTCTTATGCATGATTTCATATCCTTGTAATTCTCTTCGAGTTGTGGGTTTCGTTTGGCCAACTATATCTATGATTCTTGCAATGGGAGAAGTGCTTGGTTTTGGGTTCATACCGTGCGGTGACCTCACCTAGTGACAGAAGGGGTAGCGAGGCACGCATCGTGTTGTTGCCATCAAGGGTAAAAAGATGGGGTTTTCATCATTGGTTTGAGATTATCCCTCTACATCATGTCATCTTGCTTAAAGAGTTACTCTGTTCCTCATGAACTCAATACACTAGATGCATGCTGGATAGCGGTTGATGTGTGGAGTAATAGTAGTAGATGCAGCAAGTATCGATCTACTTGTCTCGGACATGATGCCTATATGTATGATCATTGCCTTAGATATCGTCATGACTTTGCGCAGTTCTATCAATTGCTCGACAGTAATTTGTTCACCCACCGTGATATTTGCTATTATGAGAGAAGCCTCTAGTGAACACTATGGCCCCCAGGGTCTACTCCACACCATATTTTCAGCCTTACACTTTTTTACTTCGTTGCACTTTCCGCCTTCAGATCTCACTTTGCAAACAATCTTGAAGGGATTGACAACCCCTTTCAAGCGTTGGGTGCAAGCTTGTTTGTGTTTGCGTAGGTACTATGGACTTGACGAGGCCCTCATTCTGGATCGATACCTTGGTTCTCAAACTGAGGGAAATACTTACTCCTCCTGTGCTGCATCACCCTTTCCTCTTCAAGGGAAAAACCGACGCAAACCAAAGAAGTAACAAGAAGAATTCCTAGCGCCAAGGAAGGACTTTTGTTTCCGCAGCAGAAGAATTTATGGCGCCGTTGCCGGGGAGGAAGATCAAGTCAAGGACTCATCCAAGTATGTGTCGCAAACTCATCTCTTGCATTTACTTTGTTTGCCAGTTGCCTCTCGTTTTCCTCTCCTCCACTTCACCAATTTGTCTTTTTTGTTTGCCTTTTTCGTTCGCCTTTTCGTTCGCCATTTTTCTCGCCTGCTCTTTGTTTGCTTGTGTGCTTGCTTGCTTGCTGAAGTCACCATGAACGAAAACACCAAACTTTGTGACTTCTCGAATACTAATAATAATGATTTTATTAGTACTCCGATTGCTCCAGCCACTAGTGCGGAGTCATAGAAATCAATGCCGCTTTGGTGAATCTTGTTATGAAAGAGCAATTCTCTGGCCTTCCTAGTGAAGATGCCGCATCCCATCTCAATACCTTCATTGAGCTTTGCGATATGCAAAAGAAAAAATATGTGGATAATGACGTGATTAAATTGAAGCTTTTTCCTTTCTCGTTGCGAGATCGCGCAAAAACTTGGTTTTCTTCTTTGCCCAAAAATAGTATCGATTCTTGGGATAAGTGCAAATATGCTTATATATCCAAGTATTTTCCGCCGGCTAAGATCATCTCTCTCCGTAATGATATCATGAATTTCAAGCAACTTGATCATGAACATGTTGCACGATCTTGGGAGAGAATGAAATTAATGATTAGAAATTGTCCTGCTCATGGCTTGAGTCTTTGGATGATTATTCAAATCTTTTACGCTCGCTTGAATTTCGCTTCTAGAAATATCTTGGACTCCGCCTCAGGTGGAACGTTCATGGAAATCACGTTAGGGGAAGCCACAAAGCTCTTAGACAACATCATGACGAACTACTCTCAGTGGCACACTGAAAGGTCACCTACTAGTAATAAGGTACACACTATAGAAGAAATTAACTCGTTAAGTGCTAACATGGACGAGTTAATGAATTTGGTTGCTAGTAGAAGTTCTCCTTTGGATCCTAATGATATTCCCTTGTCTTCTTTGATTGAGAGTAGCAACGCTAGCTTGGACGTTAATTTTGTTGGTAGGAATAACTTTGGCAACAACAATGCTTTTAGAGAAAACTATGGTCCTAGGCCTTTTCCTAGTAACTCCTCTAATAGCTTTGGCCACTCCTACAACAATACTCATGGAAATTACAATAGATTACCCTCTGATCTAGAGAGTAATATCAAAGAGTTCATCAACTCTCAAAAGATTTTCAGTGCGTCCATAGAGGAAAACTACTCAAAATTGACGATTTGGCTAAGAGCGTTGATAGAATTTCTTGTGATGTTGATGCTTTGAAAGTTAGATGTGTCCCTCACAAAATCAAAATGGATGAAACTTTGAAAGCTATGCATGTTTCCATGATTGAGAGCCAAGAAAGAACTGTCCAAATTCGTGCTAGACATGAATGGCTTAAAAAGGCGTGTTGTCGTGATGAGAATCACGAAGATCTTAAAGTGCTTGGTGGGACTCCCGTTGAATCTTTGTTTTCTTGTGTCAAACCTAATGATTATGGGGCTGGATATGAATCCACTTTGGTTGAAAAGTGCCCCAATGATTTGGAGTCCATCTATCTTGATGCTAAAAGCATTAAAAGTGGAGTAGAAGATGTTAAAACTTTGAATAGTAATGAAATTACTACAGTGGATTTCAAGGAATTCAATTATGATAGTTTCTCCTTGATTGAATGCATTTCCTTGATGCAATCCATGTTAAACTCTCCACACGCTTATAGCCAAAACAAGGCCTTTACCGATCATATCGTCGAAGCTATGATAAAATCTCTTGAAGAGAAACTTGAATTGGAAGTGTCTATCCCTAGAAAGCTTTATGATGAGGGGGAACCTACCATCAAAATCAAAATCAAAAACTATGAGTGCAATGCTTTGTGTGATTTGGGTGCTAGTGTTTCCGCGATTCCAAAGTCTTTATGTGATGTTCTGGGTTTTAATGAGATTGAAGAGTGTTCTCTTAATTTGCATCTTGCTGATTCTACTGTCAAGAAACCCATGGGAAGTATCAATGATGTTCTTATTATTGCAAATAGGAACTATGTACCCGTGGATTTCATTGTGCTTGACATTTATTGCAATCCTACATGCCCTATTATTCTTGGTAGACCTTTCCTAAGGACTATCGGTGCTATCATCGATATGAAGGAAGGGAATATTAGATTTCAATTTCCTTTAAGGAAGGGCATGGAACACTTTCCTAGAAAGAAAATAAGATTGCCTTATGAATCCATGATGAGGGCCACTTATGGTTTGAGCACCAAAGACGACGATACATGATTCTATCGCTTTTATGCCTAGCTAAGGGCGTTAAACAATAGCGCTTGTTGGGAGGCAACCCAATGAATTTATCTTTTTCTTTCTGTTTTATTGCGTCCACACTTTCATAATTCTGTTGTGATTGATTTTTTGCGTTTCTTTTAGTGTTTGAGCCAAGCAAAGCCTTTATGACTAGTCTTGGTAATGGTTGTTTGATCCTGCTGGAAAAACACAGAAACTTTTCGCTCACGAGATGATTTTTATTTTTATTCAGAAAGAGCTTTTGAGTTGATTCTTTTTGCTGCTGGTTTATATGCTTTTTTCCCAGGCCTTCGTAAGTTTTCAGATTTTTTGAGGTACCATAAGTATACGAAGTATACAGATTGCTACACACTGGTCTGTTTTTGACAGATTCTTTTTTGTTGAGTTAGTTGCTTGTTTTGATGAAACTATGGTTAGTATCGGGGGGGGGGTACTAGCCATGGAAAAGTGAGAACACAGTAGTCCATCATCAATATAGATAGAATTCAAGTTTGCTACAGTACCAAAAGAAGTGGTAGTTTGTTTTCTTGTACTAATGTTATCACGAGTTTCTGTTTAAGTTTTGTGTTGTGAAGTTTTCAAGTTTTGGGTGATGTTCTCATGGACAAAGAGATAAGGAGTGGAAAGAGCTCATGCTTGGGGATTCCCAAGGAATCCCAAGCCAAATTCAAGGACACCAAAAAGCCTAAGCTTGGGGATTCCTCGGGAAGGCATCCCCTCTTTCGTCTTCAATCCATCGGTAACATTACTTGGATCTATATTTTTATTCACCACATGATATGTGTTTTGCTTGGAGCGTCTTGTATCTTAGGAGCATTTTCTTTTTGTTGTGTCACAATCATCCTTGCTGCACACCTTTTTGAGAGAGAGAGACATGCACTCATCGTGATTTTGTTAGAACGCTCATAGTGCTTCACTTATATCTTTTTGAGCTAGATACTTTTCCTCATAGTGCTTCACTTATATCTTTTTGAGCTAGATACTTTTGCTTTATGTGCTTCACTTATATCTTTTAGAGCACGGCGATGCGTGATTTGGTAGTGGGCTTATGCTATGAAAGTAGTTCCAAAAGTGATAGATACCCAAAGAGGATGCAAAAAACCTCCATCTTCATGTGCATTGAATAGAAAGAGAAGTTTTGATTCCTCTGAAATAGTTTTGAGACATGGATTTGGTAATATTAAGAGTCGTGTTAGTAGGGTGTTGTGAATCTAGAAATACTTGTGTTGAAGTTAGTGATTCCCGTAGCATGCACGTATCGTGAACCGCTATGTTAGGAAGTCGGAGCATAATTGATCTATTGATTGTCATCCTTTGTGTTGAGGTCGGGATCACGCGATGGTTTACACCTACCAACCTTCCCCTCGAAATATGTGTATAGCACTTTGTTTCATTTCTAATAAAAACTTTCGCAACAAGTATGTGAGTTCTTCATGACTAATGTGAGCCCATGGTATAGATGCACTTTCACCTTCCACCATTGCTAGCCTCTCTAGTGCCGCACAATTCTCGCCGGTGCATAAACCCACCAAATTCCTTCCTCAAAACAGCCACCATATCTACCTACTATGGCATTTTCATAGCCAATCCGAGATATATTGCCATGCAACTCCCACCGTTCCGTCTCATCACTAGTGCTGTCACTCTCATATTGCCATTGCATGATCGTAAGATAGCTAGTGAGATGTTTCAACGTCATACGCCATGCTAGATCGTTGCACATCCCGGTACACTGCCGGAGGCATTTCCTATGGAGTCATCATCATTGTGATCTTTGAGCTGTGAGTAAATAAAAGTGTGATGATCATCATTATTAGAGCATTGTCCCATGTGAGGAAATAAAAAAAGAGGCCAAAGAGCCCAAAAAAAAGAGGCCTAAGAGCCCAAATGAAAAAAAGAGAGAAAAAGAGAGAAGGGACAATGCTACTATCTTTTTCCACACTTGTGCTTCATGATATCACCATGTTCTTCATGATTGAAAGCTTCTTGCTTTGTCACTACCATATGCTAGTGGGAATCTTCGTTACATAACTTGGCTTGTATGCACACCCACTAATTCTCCTTTTGAGCTTTCACATACTTATAGCTCTAGTGCATCTCTTGTATGACAATCCCTACTCATTCACATTGATATCTATTAATAGGCACTGCATAGCCTATTGATACGCCGAGTCAATGTGACTATCTCCTTCCTTTTTGTCTCACAACCACCACCACACTCTATTCCACCTATAGTGCTATATCCATGGCTCACGCTCATGTATTGCGTGATAGTTATAAAAAGTTTGAGAAAGTAAGAGTGCGGAAGCAATTACTTGGCCAATGCCGGGGTTGTGCATGATTTACATTAGTTGTGTGAGGATGATGGAGCATAGCCATACTATATGATTTTATAGGGATAACTTTCTTTGGCCTTGTTATTTTGAAAGTTCGTGATTACTTTGCTAGTTTGCTTGAAGTATTACTGTTTTCATGTCAATAGCAAACTATTGTTTTGAATCTTACGGATCTGAACATTCATGTCACGTGAAAGAAGTTGCAAAGGACAACTATGCTAGGTAGCATTCCACATCAAAATTCGTTCTTTATCACTTCCCTACTCGAGGACGAGCAGGAGTTAAGCTTGGGGATGCTTGATACGTCTCCAACGTATCTATAATTTTGATGGTTTCATGTTATTATCTTGTAAAACTTTGGATGTTTTGCATGCCTTTTATATATTTTTTGGGACTAACTTATTAACTCAGTGCCAAGTGCTAGTTCCTGTTTTTTCCAAGTTTTTTACCCCTTTCAGAGAAGATTTTGAAACGGAGTCCAAACGGAAGAAAATCCCCGAAAAGATTTTTTTCTGGAACGGAAGAAGATCGTGTTGGGGAACGTCGCAAGGGAAACAAAAATTTTCCTACGCGCACGAAGACCTATCATGGTGATGTCCATCTACAAGAGGGGATGTGTGATCTACGTACCCTTGTAGACCGTACAGCAGAAGCGTTAGTGAACGCGGTTGATGTAGTGGAACGTCCTCACGTCCCTCGATCCGCCCCGCGAACCGTCCCGCGATCAGTCCCACGATCTAGTGCCGAACGGACGGCACCTCCGCGTTCAGCACACGTACAACTCGACGATGATCTCGGCCTTCTTGATCCAGCAAGAGAGACGGAGAGGTAGAAGAGTTCTCCGGCAGCATGACGGCGCTCCAGAGGTTGGTGGTGATCTTATCTCAGCAGGGCTCCGCCCGAGCTCCGCGGAAACGCGATCTAGAGGAAAAACCGTGGAGGTATGTGGTCGGGCTGCCGTGGAAAAGTCGTCTCAAATCAGCCCTAAAACCTCCGTATATATAGGGGGAAGAGGGGGAGCCTTGCCTTGGGGTCCAAGGACCCCTAAGGGTTTCGGCCGAGCCAAGGGGGCAACCCTCCCCTTCCAAACCGAGTCCAACTAGGTTTGGAAGGAGGAGTCCTTCCCCCTTTTCCCACCTCCTCTTTTTTTTTCTCTTTGATTTTCTTCCTATGGCGCATAGGGCCTTCTTGGGCTGTCCCACCAGCCCACTAAGGGCTGGTGTGCCACCCCCAAGGCCTATGGGCTTCCCCGGGGTGGGTTGCCCCCCCCCCCCCGGTGAACTCCCGAAACCCATTCGTCATTCCCGGTACATTCCCGGTAACTCCGAAAACCTTCCGGTAATCAAATGAGGTCATCCTATATATCAATCTTCGTTTCTGGACCATTCCGGAAACCCTCGTGACGTCCGTGATCTCATCCGGGACTCCGAACAACATTCGGTAACCAACCATATAACTCAAATACGCATAAAACAACGTCGAACCTTAAGTGTGCAGACCCTGCGGGTTCGAGAACTATGTAGACATGACCCGAGAGACTCCTCGGTCAATATCCAATAGCGGGACCTGGATGCCCATATTGGATCCTACATATTCTACGAAGATCTTATCGTTTGAACCTCAGTGCCAAGGATTCATATAATCCCGTATGTCATTCCCTTTGTCCTTCGGTATGTTACTTGCCCGAGATTCGATCGTCAGTATCCGTATACCTATTTCAATCTCGTTTACCGGCAAGTCTCTTTACTCGTTCCGTAATACAAGATCCCGCAACTTACATTAAGTCACATTGCTTGCAAGGCTTGTGTGTGATGTTGTATTACCGAGTGGGCCCCGAGATACCTCTCCGTCACACGGAGTGACAGATCCCAGTCTCGATCCATGCTAACTCAACGAACACCTTCGGAGATACCTGTAGAGCATCTTTATAGTCACCTAGTTACGTTGCGACGTTTGATACACACAAAGTATTCCTCCGGTGTCAGTGAGTTATATGATCTCATGGTCATAGGAACAAATACTTGACACGCAGAAAAACAGTAGCAACAAAATGACACGATCAACATGCTACGTCTATTAGTTTGGGTCTAGTCCATCACGTGATTCTCCTAATGACGTGATCCAGTTATCAAGCAACAACACCTTGTTCATAATCAGAAGACACTGACTATCTTTGATCAACTGGCTGGCCAACTAGAGGCTTGCTAGGGACAGTGTTTTGTCTATGTATCCACACATGTATTTAAGTCTTCATTCAATACAAATATAGCATGGATAATAAACGATTATCTTGACACAGGAATTATAATAATAACTATATTTATTATTGCCTCTAGGGCATAATTCCAACAGTCTCCCACTTGCACTAGAGTCAATAATCTAGCCCTCACATCATCATGCGAATTACATTGTAATAAATCTAACACCCATACAGTTCTGGTGTTGATCATGCTTTGCCCGTGGAAGAGGTTTAGTCAGCGGGTCTGCTACATTCAGATCCGTGTGCACTTTGCATATATTCACGTCCCCCCTTCGACGTAGTCGCGGATGAGGTTGAAGCGTCGTTTGATGTGTCTCGACTTGTTGTGAAACCGTGGTTCCTTTGCTAGGGCAATGACACCCGTGTTGTCACAGAACAAGGTTATTGGATTCAGTGCGCTTGGCACCACTCCAAGATCCGTCATGAACTGCTTCATCCAGACACCCTCCTTAGCCGCCTTCGAGGCAGCCATGTACTCCGCTTCACATGTAGAATCTGCTACGACGCTTTGCTTGGAACTGCACCAGCTTACCGCACCCCCATTAAGAATAAATACGTATCCGGTCTGTGACTTAGAGTCGTCCGGATCTATGTCGAAGCTTGCATCGACGTAACCTTTTACGGCAAGCTCTTCGTCACCTCCATACACGAGAAACATCTCCTTAGTCCTTTTTAGGTACTTCAGGATATTCTTGACCGCCGTCCAGTGATCCACTCCTGGATTACTCTGGAACCTACCTGCCATACTTATGGCCAGGCTAACGTCCGGTCTAGTGCACAGCATTACATACATGATAGAACCTATGGCTGAAGCATAGGGGATGGTGCTCATATGCTCTCTATCCTCATCAGTTGCTGGGCACTGAGTCATACTCAATCTCGTACCTTGTAAAACTGGCAAGAACCCTTTCTTGGACTGTTCCATTTTGAACCTCTTCAAAACTTTATCAAGGTATGTGCTTTGTGAAAGTCCTAGCAGGCGTTTTGATCTATCCCTGTAGATCTTAATGCCTAGAATGTAAGCAGCTTCTCCTAGGTCCTTCATAGAGAAACTTTTATTCAAGTAATCCTTTATGCTCTCCAAAAACTCTACGTTGTTTCCAATCAGCAATATGTCATCCACATATAATATTAGAAACGCCACAGAGCTCCCACTCACTTTCTTGTAAATACAAGATTCTCCAACCACTTGTATAAACCCAAATGCTTTGATCACCTCATCAAAGCGTTTGTTCCAACTCCGAGATGCTTGCACCAGTCCATAAATGGATCGCTGGAGCTTGCACACCTTGTTAGCATTCTTAGGATCGACAAAACCTTCGGGTTGCATCATATACAACTCTTCCTTAAGGAAACCGTTAAGGAACGCCGTTTTGACATCCATCTGCCAGATTTCATAATCGAAAAATGCAGCTATTGCTAACATGATTCTGACGGAATTAAGCATCGCTACGGGTGAGAATGTCTCATCGTAGTCAACTCCTTGAACTTGTGAAAAACCCTTTGCCACAAGTCGAGCTTTATAAATGGTCACATTGCCGTCAGCGTCCGTCTTCCTCTTAAAGATCCATTTGTTCTGAATAGCCTTACGGCCCTCGGGTAGTACTTCCAAAGTCCACACTTTGTTCTCATACATGGATCCTATCTCGGACTTCATGGCTTCTAGCCATTTGTTGGAATCTGGGCCCACCATTGCTTCTTCATAATTTGCAGGTTCATTGTTGTCTAACAACATGATTGACAAGACGGGATTACTGTACCACTCTGGAGCAGCACGTGGTCTCGTCGACCTGCGTGGTTCGACAGAAACTTGAACCGGAGTTTCATGATCATCATCATTAACTTCCTCCTCAACCGGCGTCGCAATGACAGAGGTTTCCCCTTGCCCTGCGCTACCATCCAGAGGGATGAGAGGTTCGACAACCTCATCAAGTTCTATCTTCCTCCCACTCAATTCTCTCGAGAGAAACTCCTTCTCGAAAAAAGCTCCGTTTTTAGCAACAAACACTTTGCCCTCGGATTTGAGATAGAAGGTGTACCCAACTGTCTCTTTTGGTTAACCTATGAAGATGCACTTTTCCGCTTTGGGTTCCAGCTTTTCAGGCTGAAGCTTTTTGACATAAGCATCACATCCCCAAACTTTAAGAAACGACAACTTTGGCCTTTTGCCATACCACAGTTCGTATGGTGTCGTCTCAATGGATTTTGATGGTGCCCTATTTAAAGTGAATGCAGCTGTTTCTAATGCATAACCCCAAAACAATAACGGCAAATCGGTAAGAGACATCATAGATCGCACCATCTCTAATAAAGTACTATTACGATGTTCGGACACACCATTACGCTGTGGTGTTCCAGGCGGTGTCAATTGTGAAACAATTCCACATTGTCTTAAGTGAGCATCAAACTCGAAACTCAGATATTCACCCCCACGATCAGACCGTAGGAACTTGATCTTCTTGTTACGATGATTTTCAACTTCACTCTGAAATTGCTTGAACTTTTCAAATGTTTCAGACTTGTGCTTCATTAAGTAGACATAACCATATCTACTCAAATCGTCAGTGAAGGTGAGAAAATAACGATATCCGCCGCGTGCCTCTACGCTCATCGGACCACACACATCGGTATGTATGATTTCCAACAAGTCACTTGCACGCTCCATTGTTCCGGAGAATGGAGTTTTAGTCATCTTGCCCATGAGGCATGGTTCGCACGTGTCAAGTGAATCAAAGTCAAGTGACTCCAAAAGTCCATCGGCATGGAGTTTCTTCATGCGCTTTACACCAATATGACCTAAGCGGCAGTGCCACAAAAATATGGAGCTATCATTGTTAACTCTAACTCTTTTGGTCTCAATGTTATGTATGTGTGTATCGCTATCAAGATTCAATATGAACAATCCTCTCACATTGGGTGCATGACCATAAAAGATGTTACTCATAGAAATAGAACAACCATTATTCTCTGACTTAAAAGAGTAACCGTCTCGCGATAAACAAGATCCAGATATAATGTTCATGCTCAACGCAGGCACTAAATAACAATGATTCAAGTTCATAACTAATCCTGATGGTAACTGAAGTGAAACTGTGCCGACGGCGATTGCATCAACCTTGGAACCATTTCCTACGCGCATCGTCACTTCATCTTTCGCCAGCCTTCGTCTATTCCGCAGTTCCTGTTTCGAGTTGCAAATATGAGCAACAGAACCGGTATCGAATACCCAGGCACTACTACGAGAGCCGGTTAAGTACACATCAATAACATGTATATCAAATATACCTGATTTTTCTTTGGCCGCCTTCTTATCAGCCAGATACTTGGGGCAATTGCGCTTCCAGTGACCCATACCCTTGCAATAGTAACACTCTGTTTCAGGCTTAGGTCCAGCTTTGGGTTTCTTCGTCGGATTGGCAACAGGCTTGCCACTCTTCTTTGATTTACCCTTCTCGCCTTTGCCGTTTCTCTTGAAACTAGTGGTCTTATTCACCATCAACACTTGATGTTCTTTACGGAGTTCAGACTCTGCGACTTTCAGCATCGCAAACAACTCGCCGGGTGACTTGTTCATACCTTGCATGTTGTAGTTCAACACAAAGCCTTTATAGCTTGGCGGCAGTGATTGAAGGATTCTGTCAGTGATAGCCTCTTGCGGGAGTTCAATCCCCAGCTCAGCTAGACGGTTTGAGTACCCAAACATTTTGAGCACATGTTCACTGACAGACGAGTTCTCCTCCATGTTGCAAGCATAGAATTTATCGGAGGTCTCATACCTCTCGATCCGGGCGTTCTTCTGAAAGATAAACTTCAACTCCTGGAACATCTCAAATGCTCCATGACGCTCAAAGCGACGTTGAAGTCCCGGTTCTAAGCCATACAAGACTACACATTGAACTACTGAGTAGTCCTCCTTACGTGCTAACCAAGCGTTCTTAACATCCTGATCAGCCGTAGCGGGTGGTTCATCTGCTAGCACAGCATTAAGGACATAATCCTTCTTCCCAGCTTGTAAGATTAGCTTAAGATTATGAGCCCAGTCTACAAAGTTGCTTCCATCATCTTTCAACTTAGCTTTCTCTAGGAACGTATTAAAATTCAGGGTGACTGTCGCGTGAGCCATGATCTACAACACAAATATATTCAAAGTGGACTTAGACTATGTTCAAGATAATTAGAGTTTAACTTAATCAAATTACTCACTAAAATCCCACTCAAAAAGTACATCTCTCTAGTCATTTGAGTGGTTCATGATCCACTTACACTAGCTCAAGTCCGATCATCACGTGAGTTGAGCATAGTTTCAGTGGTAAGCATCTCCATGCTAATCATATCTTCTATATGATTCATGATCGACCTTTCGGTCTCATGTGTTCCGAGGCCATGTCTGCACATGCTAGGCTCGTCAAGCTTAACCCGAGTGTTCCGTGTGCGCAACTGTTTTGCACCCGTTGTATGTGAACGTTGAGTCTATCACACCCGATCATCACGTGGTGTCTCAAAACGACGAACTGTAGCAATGGTGCGCAGTCGGGGAGAACACAATTTCGTCTTGAAATTTTAGTGAGAGATCATCTCATAATGCTACCGTCGTTCTAGGCAAAATAAGGTGCATAAAAGGATTAACATCACATGCAATTTATAAGTGACATGATATGGCCATCATCACGTGCTCCTTGATCTCCATCACCAATCACCGGCACGATCTTCTTGTCACCGGCGCCACACCATGATCTCCATCAACGTGTCGCCATCGGGGTTGTCGTGCTACTCATGCTATTACTACTAAAGCTACATCCTAGCAAAATAGTAAACGCATCTGCAAGCACAAACGTTAGTATAAAGACAACCCTATGGCTCCTGCCGCTTGCTGTACCATCGACGTGCAAGTCGATATTATCTATTACAACATGATCATCTCATACATCCAATATATCACATCACATCGTTGGCCATATCACATCACAAGCATACCCTGCAAAAACAAGTTAGACGTCCTCTAATTTTGTTGTTGCATGTTTTACGTGGTGACCATGGGTATCTAGTAGGATCGCATCTTACTTACGCAAATACCACAACGGAGATATATGAGTTGCTATTTAACCTCATCCAAGGACCTCCTCGGTCAAATCCGATTCAACTAAAGTTGGAGAAAATGACACCCGCCAGTCATCTTTGAGCAACAGAGTTACTCGTAGCGATGAAACCAGTCTCTCGTAAGCGTACAAGTAATGTCGGTCCGAGCCGCTTCGATCCAACAATACCGCGAAATCAAGAAAAGACTAAGGAGGGCAGCAAAACGCACATCACCGCCCATTAAAACTTTTGTGTTCTACCCGAGAAGACATCTACGCATGAACCTAGCTCATGATGCCACTGTTGGGGAATGTCTCAAGGGAAACAAAAAATTTCCTACGCGCACGAAGACCTATCATGGTGATGTCCATCTACGAGAGGGGATGTGTGATCTACGTACCCTTGTAGACCGTACAGAAGAAGCGTTAGTGAACGCGGTTGATGTAGTGGAACGTCCTCACGTCCCTCGATCCGCCCCGCGAACCGTCCCGCGATCAGTCCCACGATCTAGTGCCGAACGGACGGCACCTCCGCGTTCAGCACACGTACAGCTGGACGATGATCTCGGCCTTCTTGATCCAACAAGAGAGATGGAGAGGTAGAAGAGTTCTCCGGCAGCGTGATGGCGCTCCGGCAGTTGGTGGTGATCTTATCTTAGCAGGGCTCCGCCCGAGCTCCGCAGAAACGCGATCTAGAGGAAAAACCGTGGAGGTATGTGGTCGGGCTGCCGTGGAAAAGTCGTCTCAAATCAGCCCTATAACCTCCGTATATATAGGGGAAAGAGGGGAGCCTTGCCTTGGGGTCCAAGGACCCCTAAGGGTTTCGGCCGAGCCAAGGGGGGCAGCCCTCCCCTTCCAAACCGAGTCCAACTAGGTTTGGAAGGAGGAGTCCTTCCCCCTTTTCCCACCTCCTCTTTTTTTTCTTTTCTCTTTGATTTTCTTCCTATGGCGCATAGGGCCTTCTTGGGCTGTCCCACCAGCCCACTAAGGGCTGGTGTGCCACCCCCAAGGCCTATGGGCTTCCCCGGGGTGGGTTGCCCCCCCGGTGAACTCCCGGAACCCATTCGTCATTCCCGGTACATTCCCGGTAACTCCGAAAACCTTCCGGTAATCAAATGAGGTCCTCCTATATATCAATCTTCGTTTCCGGACCATTTCGGAAACCCTCGTGACGTCCGTGATCTCATCCGGGACTCCGAACAACATTCGGTAACCAACCATATAACTCAAATACGCATAAAACAACGTCGAACCTTAAGTGTGCAGACCCTGCTGGTTCGAGAACTATGTAGACATGACCCGAGAGACTCCTCGGTCAATATCCAATAGCGGGACCTGGATGCCCATATTGGATCCTACATATTCTACGAAGATCTTATTGTTTGAACCTCAGTGCCAAGGATTCATATAATCCCGTATGTCATTCCCTTTGTCCTTCGGTATGTTACTTGCCCGAGATTCGATCGTCAGTATCCGTATACCTATTTCAATCTCGTTTACCGGCAAGTCTCTTTACTCGTTCCGTAATACAAGATCCCGCAACTTACATTAAGTCACATTGCTTGCAAGGCTTGTGTGTGATGTTGTATTACCGAGTGGGCCCCGAGATACCTCTCCGTCACACGGAGTGACAAATCCCAGTCTCGATCCATGCTAACTCAACGAACACCTTCGGAGATACCTGTAGAGCATCTTTATAGTCACCTAGTTACGTTGCGACGTTTGATACACACAAAGTATTCCTCCGGTGTCACTGAGTTATATGATCTCATGGTCATAGGAACAAATACTTGACACGCAGAAAAACAGTAGCAACAAAATGACACGATCAACATGCTAGGTCTATTAGTTTGGGTCTAGTCCATCACGTGATTCTCCTAATGACGTGATCCAGTTATCAAGCAACAACACCTTGTTCATAATCAGAAGACACTGACTATCTTTGATCAACTGGCTAGCCAACTAGAGGCTTGCTAGGGACGGTGTTTTGTCTATGTATCCACACATGTATTTGAGTCTTCATTCAATACAATTATAGCATGGATAATAAACGATTATCTTGACACAAGAATTATAATAATAACTATATTTATTATTGCCTCTAGGGCATAATTCCAATAGATCGGGAAGCTTGGGAGCCAAGGCAGGGGAGCCTCAGGGGCCCCACAAGCCCCCACCCCGCGGCCAGGGGGTAGGCCGTGGCCCACAGGCTTGTGGCCCCTCTGAGCGCCCCCTGACCTAGGGGTTGCGCCTATATATTCCCTAAAAATCCCAAAAAAATCACGAGATCATCGAAAGTACTTTTTCGCCGCCACAAGTTTTGTCTCTGCAAGATCCCATCTGGGGCACGTTCTGGTGCCCTGCCGGAGGGAGGATTCGGACACGGAGGGTTTCTTCATCAACACCATGACCTCTCCGATGATGCGTGAGTAGTTCATTGTAGACCTACGGGTCCATATCTAGTAACTAGATGGCTTCTTCTATGTCTTGGATCTTCAATACTAAGTTCTCCATGATCTTCATGGAGATCTATCCGATGTAATCTTCTTTTGCGGTGTGTTTGTCGAGATCCGATGAATTGTGGATTTGTGATCAGATTATCTATGAATCTTATTTGAGTTTCTTCTGATCTCTCTTATGCATGATTTCATATCCTTGTAATTCTCTTCGAGTTGTGGGTTTTGTTTGGCCAACTAGATCTATGATTCTTGCAATGGGAGAAGTGCTTGGTTTTGGGTTCATACCGTGCGGTGACCTCACCCAGTGACAGCAGGGGTAGCAAGGCACCCATCATGTTGTTGCCGTCAAGGGTAAAAAGATGGGGTTTTCATCATTGGTTTGAGATTATCCCTCTACATCATGTCATCTTGCTTAAAGCGTTACTCTGTTCGTCATGAACTCAATACACTAGATGCATGCTGGATAGCGGTCGATGTCTGGAGTAATAGTAGTAGATGCAGAAAGTATCGGTCTACTTGTGTCGGACGTGATGCCTATATGTATGATCATTGCCTTAGATATCGTCATGACTTTGCGCGGTTCTATCAATTGCTCGACAGTAATTTGTTCACCCATCGTGATATTTGCTATTATGAGAGAAGCCTCTAGTGAACACTATGGCCTCGAGGGTCTACTCCACACCATATTTTCAGCCTTACACTTTTTACTTCGTTGTACTTTCCGCCTTGAGATCTCACTTTGCAAACTATCTTAAAGGGATTGACAACCCCTTTGAAGCGTTGGGTGCAAGCTTGTTTGTGTTTGCGCAGGTACTCTGGACTTGACGAGGCCCTCCTTCTGGATCGATACCTTGGTTCTCAAACTGAGGGAAATACTTACTCCTCCTGTGTTGCATCACCCTTTCCTCTTCAAGGGAAAAACCGACGCAAACCAGAGAAGTAACAAGAAGAATTCCTAGCGCCAAGGAAGGACTTTTGTTGCCGCAGCAGAAGAATTTCTGGCGCCGTTGCTGGGGAGGAAGATCAAGTCAAGGACTCATCCAAGTAGGTGTCGCAAACTCATCTCTTGCATTTACTTTGTTTGCCAGTTGCCTCTCGTTTTCCTCTCCCCCACTTCACCAATTTGCTTTTTTCGTTTGCCTTTTTCGTTTACCTTTTTCGTTCGCCCTTTTTCTCGCGTGCTCTTTGTTTGCTTGTGTGCTTGCTTGCTTGCTGAAGTCACCATGAACGAAAACACCAAACTTTGTGACTTCTCGGATACTAATAATAATGATTTTATTTGTACTCCGATTGCTCCTGCCACTAGTGCGGAGTCATACGAAATCAATGCCGCTTTGCTGAATCTTGTTATGAAAGAGCAATTCTCTGGCCTTCCTAGTGAAGATGCCGCATCCCATCTCAATACCTTCATTAATCTTTGCGATATGCAAAAGAAAAAGATGTGGATAATGACGTGATTAAATTGAAGCTTTTTTCCTTTCTCGTTGCGAGATCGCGCAAAAACTTGGTTTTCTTCTTTGCCCAAAAATAGTATCGATTCTTGGGATAAGTGCAAAGATGCTTATATATCCAAGTATTCTCCGCCGGCTAAGATCATCTCTCTCCGTAATGATATCATGAATTTTAAGGACTTTTGTTGCCGCAGCAGGAGCTGATAATGAACTCCAAGATCAAGATTCAAGTGGTTCCCCTCACATAGAGGAGAAAGTGATTGGTGGAGATGTGGATCCAGATCTCCTCTCTCTTTTCCCTCAAGAACAAGCAAGAATCATTGGAGGGATTGAGAGTTAGCAAGCTCGAAGAAAGTCAACAATGGGGGAAGAACACGAGCTAAAGAGATAAGGTTCAATGGGGAAGAAGACCCCCTTTTATAGGTGGGGAAAAATTCAACCGTTAAGCCTCACACCCCGCACAGAGCGGTACTACCGCTCATGGAGCGGTACTACCGCTCGGTAGGTTCACCAACCATGCTGAGGCCAAAAAGGATGCAAAAAACAGTCCGACGGAGCGGTACTACCGCTCGTGGAGCGGTACTACCGCTAGGGAGCAGTAGTAAAAAATTACTACCGCTCCGGGGCGGTACTACCTCTCCGGGGGCGGTACTACCGCTACACGAGCGGTACTACCGCTGGCACGAGGAGCGATACTACCGCTGGATACTGAAACTGTTGTAACTTTCGCATACGGACTCCGAATTCAACGAAACCAAGTTTGTTGAAAAGCTAACGACATGGGATAACACAATGTTGATAGAAATATCAATAAGAAGCAAGTGAGAAAAGTCACATAAGAAAATGGTGAGAACCCTTCTTCGAATAAGACCGGTAAAAACTCCCAACATCGAAAACATCATAGAAGATGCATATGGACTCCGTTTTCGATGAACTCGAGCTTGTCACGAAGATCACCATAAGCTCTAAAACTCACAAAGAGAAACACCAAACAAAAACCAAGAAGTATGATGCAAGGATGCAAATGGCTTGAGCTCTCAATGAACGATACGATCAAGCTACTCACTTGAGAGCCCCCCTTGACAGTACGGCAATCTATCCTAAAATAGAAAACCTATCAAGGGCAAACCTATACCTTGCACCTCGTCCTCTTAAGCTAGATGACGATGATCTTGGCTTCCTCAAGATGGACCACCTTTCTTGCTTGCGTTGGCTTGATGAAGACTAGTTGATTGCTCCCACATACACACAATGGGTGAGCCGCTCTTCAACATATCTTCACAAGTCCATTGCCACCATCCTCCATCACTTGACGTCATCCTCCATGGGTTGTATGAGATATTCCTCTTGACGCAAGCCCATGGAAACACACCTAACCCCACATAGAACTCTCAAGAACATCATGGGTTAGTACACAAATACGTACTGAACAATGCTTACCATACCATGGGATCACTTGATCCCTCTCGGTACATCTTGTACGCTTTGTGTGTTGATCATCCTGATTTACTCTTTGTCTGACGATCTTGATCAACCTTGTGTCTCTATGACCATTCTTTGGATAATACCTTGAATACCACCTTGGTCATCATATAAACTCCTTGAACCCAACAAATGGACTTCAAGAAGTGCATATGGACAAATCGTATAAATATAACTTAAGGCAACCATTAGTCCATAGAAATTGTCATCAATTACCACAACCACATATGGAGATATATGCTCTAACATGTTGGGAAACATAGCATAAATTCAAAAAAATTCCTACGCATATTCAGATCTTCCTATGGAGAGACCATCAACGAGAGAGGGGTGAGTGCATCTTCATACCTTTGAAGATCGCTAAGCGGAAGCATTACTAGAACACGGTTGATGGAGTCGTACTCGCAGCGATTCACATCGCGGTGTGATTCTGATCTAGTGCCGAATTACGGCACCTCCGCGTTCAACACATGTGCAGCCCGGTGACGTCTCCCGCACCTTGATCCAGCAAGGAGGAGGGAGAGGTTGGGGAAGATCTCCAGCAGCACGACGGCGTGGTGTCGATGGAGAGACGAGGTCTCCCGATAGGGCTTCGCCAAGCACCAGCAGAGAGGAGGAGAAAGAAGAGCAGGGCTGCGCTGAGGGAGAGGGAAAACTATGTCTCCAAAAGCCCAAAAGTGCCCACTATATATAGGAGGAGAGGAGGGGGGTTCCACCCCTAGGGTTCCCACCCTAGGTGGTGCGGCAGCCCCCCCAGATGGGAGGTGTGGCGGCCAGGGCAAGGGGGGGTGGCGCACCCCTAGGTGAGCCTTAGGCCCACCTGCGCCTAGGGTTTCTCCCCTCTCCACCTCCTGCGCCTTGGGCTGAGTGTGGGGGGCGCACCAGCCCACCTAGGGGCTGGTTCCCTCCCGCACTTGGCCCATCTAGCCTCCCGGGATCGTTTCCCCCTTCCGGTGGACCCCCGGGGCCACCTCCGGTGGTCCCCGTGGTCCTAGTACGTTAGCGGTGACGCCCGAAACACTTCGGGTGTCCGAAACCATCCGTCCTATATATCAATCTTTACCTCCGGACCATTCCGGAGCTCCTCGTGATGTCCGGGATCTCATCCGAGACTCCTAACAACTTTCGATAACCTCGTATAACAATTCCCTATAACCCTAGCGTCATCGAACCTTAAGTGTGTAGACCCTACGGGTTCGGGAGACAGGTAGACATGACCGAGACACCTCTGTGACCAATAACCATCAGCGGGGTCTGGATACCCATGGTGGCTCCCACTTGCTCCACGATGATCTCATCGGATGAACCACGATATCAAGGATTCAATCAATCCCGTATACAATTCCCTTTGTCTGTCGGTATAGAACTTGTCCGAGATTCGATCGTCGGTATACCTATACCTTGTTCAATCTCATTACCGGTAAGTATCTTTACTCGTTCCGTAGCACGTCATCGTGTGACTAACTCCTTTAGTCACATTGAGCTCATGATAATGTTCTACCGAGTGGGCCTAGAGATACCTCTCCGTCACACGGAGTGACAAATCCCGATCTCGATTCGTACCAACCCAACAGATACTTTCAGAGGTACCCGTAGTGCACCTTTATAGTCACCCAGTTACGTTGTGACGTTTGATACACCCAAAGCACTCCTACGGTATCCGGGAGTTGCACAATCTCACGGTCGAAGGAAAAGACACTTGACATTAGAAAAGCTTTAGCATACGAACAATACGATCTAGTGCTACGCTTAGGATTGGGTCTTGTCCATCACATCATTCTCCCAATGATGTGATCCCGTTATCAATGACATCTAATGCCCATGACCAGGAAACCATGATCATCTATTGACTCACGAGCTAGCCAACTAGAATCTTGCTAGGGACACATTGTGATCTATTTATTCACACATGCATTATTGTTTCCTGTTAACACAATTATAGCATGAACAATAGACGATTATCATGAACAAGGAAATATGATAATAACCATTTTATTATTGCCTCTAGGGCATATTTCCAAGAGGCTCCCACTTGCACTAGAGTCAACAATCTAGTTACATTGTGATGTATCGAACACCAATAGCATTATGGTGTTGATCATGTTTTGCTCGTGAAAGAGGTTTAGTCAACGGGTCTACAACATTCAGATCCGTGTGTACTTTACAAATCTCTATTACTCCACTCTAGACATGGTCCTAGATGGAGTTGTAGCGGCGTTTGATGTGCTTCGTCTTCCGGTGAAACCTGGGCTCCTTGGCTATGGCAATGGCCCCAGTGTTATCACAGAAGAGTGTCATTGGACCCGACGAGCTTGGAACCACTCCAAGGTCGGTGATGAGCTCCTTCATCCAAATTCCTTCATGAGCTGCTTCTGAAGCAGCTATGTACTCCGCTTCACATGTAGATGCTGCCACGACTTCTTGCTTGCTGCTGCACCAGCTCACTGCCCCACCATTCAAAACATATACGTATCCGGAATGTGACTTAGAGTCATCCGGATCTGTGTCGAAGCTAGCGTCGAGGTAACCCTTTACGACGAGCTCTTCTTCACCTCCATCAACGAGAAACATTTTCTTAGTCCTTTTCAGGTACTTAAGGATATTCTTGACCGCTGTCCAGTGTTCCATACCGGGATCACTTTGGTACCTCCCTACCAAACTTATGGCAAGGTTTATATCAGGTCTGGTACATAGCATGGCATACATAAGAGAGCCTACGGGTGAAGCGTAGGGGACAGAACTCATCTTCTCTCTATCTGCTGCCGTGGTCGGCGACTGAGTCTTACTCAATCTCATACCTTGCAAAACTGGCAACAACCCTTTCTTTGAGTTTTCCATATTGAACTTCTTCAATATCTTGTCAAGGTATGTACTTTGCGAAAGACCAATGAGGCGTCTCGATCTATCTCTATATATCTTGATGCCTAATATGTATGCAACTTCTCCAAGGTCCTTCATTGAAAAACTCTTGTTCAAATAGGCCTTTATGCTCTCCAACATCTCTATATTATTCCCCATCAATAATATGTCATCCACATACAGTATGAGGAAAGCTACAGAGCTCCCACTCACTTTCTTGTACAGACAGGCTTCTCCATAAACCTGTATGAACCCAAACACTTTAATCACCTCATTAAAGCGAATGTTCCAACTCCGAGATGCTTGCACCAGCCCATAGATGGAGCGCTGGAGCTTGCACACTTTGTTAGCACCCTTAGGGTCGACAAAACCTTCTGTTTGCATCATATACAACTCTTCCTTAAGCTTCCCGTTAAGGAACGCTGTTTTGACGTCCATTTGCCAAATTTCATAATCATAAAAGGCGGCAATTGCTAACATGATTCGGACTGATTTCAGCTTCGCTACGAGAGAGAAAGTCTCTTCGTAGTCAGTCCCTTGAATTTGTCGAAAACCCTTTGCGACAAGTCGAGCTTTATGAACGGTTACATTACCGTTTGCATCAGCCTTCTTCTTGAAGATCCATTTATTTTCTATGGCTCGCCGGTCATCGGCAAGTCCACCAAAGTCCATACTTTGTTCTCATACATGGATCCTATCTCGGATTTCATAGCTTCAAGCCATTTGTTGGAATCCGGGCCCGCCATCGCTTCTTCATAGTTCGAAGGTTCACCATTGTCTAACAACATGATTTGCATTACAGGGTTGCCGTACCACTCTGGTGCGGAGCGTACCCTTGTGGACCTTCGAGGTTCAGTAGTAACTTGATCCGAAGCTTCATGATCATTATCATTAACTTCCTCTTCAGTTGGTGTAGGCGCCATATGAACAACTTCCCGCGCTGCGCTACTATCCTGTTCGAGAGGGGGTGTAATTACCTCATCAAGTTCTACCTTCCTCCCACTTACTTCTTTCGAGAGAAACTCTTTCTCTAGAAAGGATCCGTTCTTGGCAACAAAGGTTTTACCTTCGGATCTAAGATAGAAGATATACCCAATAGTTTCCTTAGGGTATCCTATGAATACGCATTTCTCTGATTTGGGTTCGAGCTTTTCTGGTTGAAGTTTCTTCACATAAGCATCGCAGCCCCAAACTTTAAGAAACGACAACTTAGGTTTCTTGCCAAACCATAGTTCATACGGTGTCATCTCAACGGATTTAGACGGTGCCCTATTTAAAGTGAATGCTGCAGTTTCTAATGCGTATCCCCAAAATGACAGCGGTAAGTCGGTAAGAGACATCATAGATCGTACCATATCTAATAAAGTGCGATTACGACGTTTAGACACTCTGTTGCATTGCGGTGTGCCACACGGCGTCAGTTGTGAAACGATTCCACACTTCCTTAGGTGCATGCCAAACTCGTGACTCAAATATTCGCCTCCACGATCAGATCGTAGACACTTAATTTTTCTGTCACGTTGATTCTCGACCTCACTCTGAAATTCCTTGAACTTTTCAAACGTCTCAGATTTGTGCTTCATCAAGTAGATATACCCATACCTACTCAAATCATCGGTGAGAGTGAGAACATAACGATAGCCACCGCGAGCTTCAACGTTTATTGGACCACACACATCAGTATGTATTATTTCCAATAAGTTGGTTGCTCTCTCCATTATTCCTAAGAATGAAGTCTTAGTCATCTTGCCCATGAGGCACGGTTCGCATGTGTCAAATGATTCAAAATCAAGAGACTCTAATAGTCCATCAGTATGGAGCTTCTTCATGCACTTAACGCCGATATGACCAAGGCGGCAGTGCCACAAGTATGTGGGACTATCATTATCAACTTTACATCTTTTGGTGCTCACACTATGAATATGCATAACATCACGATCGAGATTCATCAAGAATAAACCATTCACCAGCAGAGCACGACCATAAAACATATCACTCATATAAATAGAACAACCATTATTCTCTGACTTAAATGAGTAGCCGTCTCGCATTAAGCAAGACCCTGATACAATATTCATGCTCAAAGCTAGTACTAAATAACAATTATTAAGGTTTAAAACTGATCCCGACGGTAGATGTAGAGGTAGCGTGCCGATGGCGATCACATCGACCTTGGAGCCATTCCCGACGCCCGTCGTTACCTCGTCCTTGGCCAGTCTCTGCTTATTCCGCAGTTCCTGCTTTGAGTTGCAAATGTGAGCAACAACACCGGTATCAAATACCCAGGAGCTACTACGAGCGCTGGTAAGGTACACATCAATAACATGTATATCACATATACCTTTAACGTTGTCGGCCTTCTTGTCCGCTAAGTATTTGGGGCAGTTCCGCTTCCAGTGACCCTTTCCCTTGCAATAGAAGCACTCAGTCTCAGGCTTGGGTCCATTCTTTTTCTTCTTCCCGGCATCTGGCTTACCTGGCGCGGCAACGACTTTGCCGTCTTTCTTGAAGTTCTTCTTACCCTTGCCCTTCTTGAAACTAAGTGGTCTTGTTGACCATCAACACTTGATGCTCTTTCTTTATTTCTACTTCTGCAGACTTGAGCATCGAGTACAACTCGGGAATGGTCTTCTCCATCCCTTGCATGTTGTAGTTCAGCACAAAACCTTTGTAGCTTGGTGGGAGAGACTGGAGGATTCTGTCAATTATAGCATCATCCGGAAGTTCGACTCCAAGTGAAGTCAGACGATCGTGTAACCCAGACATTTTGAGTATGTGCTCAGTGACAGAACTGTTCTCCTCCATCTTACAGCTAAAGAACTTGTCGGAGACTTCATATCTCTCGACACGGGCATGAGCTTGAAAAACTAGCTTCAACTCTTGGAACATCTCATATGCACCGTGTTGCTCAAAACGCCTTTGGAGCCCCATTTCTAAATTGTATAGCATGCCATACCTAACCAGAGAGTAGTCATCACTCCGTGTTTGCCAGACGTTCAGAATGTCCTGGGCTGCTGCGGGAGCGGGAGGGTCACCTAGCGGCGCATCAAGGACATAAGCCTTTTTAGCTGCTTCAAGGATGAGCTTCAAGTTGCGAACCCAGTCCGCATAGTTGCTACCATAATCTTTCAGCTTGTTTTTCTCTAGGAATGCGTTGAAATTGAGGTTGACGTTGGTCATCTACAATATTTATAAAGACGACTTTTAGACTAAGTTCATGACAATTAAGTTCATTTAATCAAATTAAGTATGAACTCCCACTTAAATCGACATCTCTCTAGTCATCTAAGTGATACATGATCCATGTTGACCAACCCGTGTCTGATCATCACGTGAGACGGACTAGTCACCATGGTGAGCAACTTCATGCTGATCATATTCAACCATACGACTCATGTTCGACCTTTCGGTCTCTTGTATTAGAGGTCATGTCTATACATGCTAAGCTCGTCGAGTCAACCTAGGTGTTTCGCATGTGTAAATCTGGCTTACACCCGTTGTATGCGAACGTTAGAATCTATCACACCCGATCATCACGTGGTGCTTCGAGACAACGATCCTTCGCAATGGTGCACACTTAGGGGAATACGTTCTCGAAATTTTAAGAGGGATCATCTTATTATGCTACCGTCGTTCTAAGCAATAAGATGTAAAACATGATAAACATCACAATGCAATCATATAGTGACATGATATGGCCATTATCATCTTTGCTCTTTCGACCTCCATCTTCAGGCATCGCATGATCATCATCGTCACCGGTGTGACACCATGATCTCCATCATCATGATCTCCATCAACGTGTCTCCGTGAAGTCATCACGCCAACTACTACTATCACTACTACTATAGCTAACCGTTAGCAATGAAGTAAAAGTAGTAAGCACATGGCGTTGCATCTCATACAATAAATTAAGACAACTCCTATGGCTCGTGCCGGTTGTCATACTCATCGACATGCAAGTCGTGAAACCTATTACAATAACATGATCATCTCATACATCATACATGCAACATCACAACTTTGGCCATATCACATCACATGTCAAACCCTGCAAAAACAAGTTAGACGTCCTCTAATTGTTGTTGCAAGTTTTACGTGACTGATTTGGGTTTCTAGCAAGAATGCCTTCTTACCTATGTGACAGCCACAACGATGATATGACAAAGCTATTTACCCTTCATAAGGACCCTTTTCATCAAATCCAATCCGACTAGAGTAGAAGAGACAAACACCCGCTAGCCACCTTTATGCACGGTGTGCATGTCTGTCGGTGGAACCAGTCTCACGTAAGCGTACGTGTAAAGTCGGTCCGGGCCGCTTCATCCCACAATACCGCCGGAAAAGAATAAGACTAGTAGCGGCAAGCAATTGACAAATCATCGCCCACAACCTTTTGTGTTCTACTCATGCATAGAATCTACGCATAGAAAACCTCGCTCGGATGCCACTGTTGGGAAACGTAGCATAAATTCAAAAAAATTCCTACGCATATTCAAATCTTCCTATGGAGAGACCAGCAACGAGAGAGGGGTGAGTGCATCTTCATACCTTTGAAGATCGCTAAGCGGAAGCGTTACTAGAACGCGGTTGATGGAGTCGTACTCGCGGCGATTCAGATCGCGGTGTGATTCCGATCTAGTGCCGAACTATGGCACCTCCGCGTTCAACACACGTGCAGCCCGGTGACGTCTCCCGCACCTTGATCCAGAAAGGAGGAGGGAGAGGTTGGGGAAGATCTCCAGCAGCACGACGGCGTGGTGTTGATGGAGAGACGAGGTCTCCCGGCACGGCTTCGCCAAGCACCGGCAGAGAGGAGGAGAAAGAAGAGCAGGGCTGCGCCGAGGGAGAGGGAAAACTGTGTCTCCAAAAGCCCAAAAGTGCCCACTATATATAGGAGGAGGGGAGGGGGTGCCACCCCTAGGGTTCCCACCCTAGGTGGTGCGGCAGCCCCCCATATGGGAGGTGCGGCGGGCAGGGCAAGGGGGAGGGGTGGCGCACCCCTAGGTGGGCCTTAGGCCCACCTGCGCCTAGGGTTTCCCCCCTCTCCACCTCTTGCGCCTTGGGCTGAGTGGGGGCGCACCAGCCCACCTAGGGGCTGGTTCCCTCCCGCACTTGGCCCATCTAGCCTCACGGGGTCGTTTCCCCCTTCCGATGGACCCCCGGGGCCACCTTTGGTGGTCCCGGTACGTTACGGTGACGCCCGAAACACTTCCCGTGTCTGAAACCATCCGTCCTATATATCAATCTTTATCTCCGGACCATTACGGAGGTCCTCGTGACGTACGGGATCTCATCCGGGACTCCGAACAACTTTCGATAACCTTGTATAACAATTACCTATAACCCTAGCGTCTTCGAACCTTAAGTGTGTAGACCCTACGGGTTCGGGAGACAGGTAGACATGACCGACACCCCTCTCTGGCCAATAACCATCAGCGAGGTCTGGACACCCATGGTGGCTCCCACTTGCTCCACGATGATCTCATCGGATGAACCATGATGTCAAGGATTCAATCAATCCCGTATACAATTCCCTTTGTCTGTCGGTATAGAACTTGCCCGAGATTCGATCGTCGGTATACCTATACCTTGTTCAATCTCGTTACTAGTAAGTCTCTTTACTCTTTCCGTAGCACGTTGTGATAGCCCGATGCCGACGTTCCAGAAGATTCCCTTTCCTTTCTGTTTTCGTCGTGTGTCTATTTTATTTTGTCGCATCATCATCGCATCATTCGCATCATCTACATTGCATCGGCATCTCCGTTGCCGCCAGTTTTCAAAAGTTGCATCCGTTGTTAGTTGCCGGTTCTCGTCGTTGTTCGTTCCGAGTCCGACCGCACTCGCACGCGCCCGCGGCATCGTCAAACCTTGTTTTAAAAGTGTGTTGAAAACTTTCTCTGATCGAGGTGAAACTTGCCATGCGGCCGTGATTAGTTATAGCTAGGCCGCTTGTCGAATTTCGTCGCGATCGGAGTCCGTCTGGTACCCGAACGGTCGACGGTAGCGGCACCGTATTCGGTATACCGTCGGACGTCTGTCCGTGTTTAAAAATTCGTTGCCGCGCCGCACCGTCTCTCTCTTCCCCGGCTAGCCTACTCTACATGGTCATTTAGCCAACCCCGCGTTCGAGTTCGTTCGTTTACGATCGCGTGGGCAAAAACGGGGCCGGATTCGGATAAACCTAGCCCCTACGTCTATAAATAGGCAGCCACTCCTCTCTCCTCCTCGAAATCCGTGTCAACCCCAAAACCCTAGCCAGCCTCCTCTCTCCCTCTCCAGCCGTCGGGCCCGCAAAGCCCATCTGGGGCCCGCCCGAGCCCGGATCGCCCCTGCCTCGGCCGGTTCGCTTCTCCTCCCGCAGGAGCTCGCCCCTGCCTGCCCGAGCGCCTCCCGGTGGTCGTCGCACCGCCGCCGGGCGCCTTGGCCGTCGGGGCCCCCTCCTGCGCCGCCCCAACCTTCTCGTGCCAGATCCAGCCGCACGAACCCTCGCGCTAGGGAGCGCCGCCTCTCCTCCCGTGCTGCCCGCCGCAGCTCCGCTGACCCTGCCGCTCGCCGCCACGTGTGCCATCGCCGGGAATGGAACCCGGACGGCCGGAACCATCCGAGCGCCGCCGGTCCCCGCCACTCCGTCGCGCCGTCGCGTCCCTTGGCTTCCCAAGCCTGCGCCGCCGCCTCCTATCCAGGTCGGGACAGAGTAGGACGACGAGCGTCGCTCGCTCTCCCCTCCCGCAGATCTGGGCCAGCGCCACGTGGCCCAGCTCCCCGTGTCGTGCCCCAGGCCCACGTGCGCCCCCGGCCCAGGCCGCCTCCCCTCGCTCTGGTCGGCTTCCTCCAGATCTGGGCCGAAGCCCATGGTGAGCCTCTCCCACCTGCCGCCTCTATTTTGCGCTTAGGCGTTGCTTAGTTCCTTTGCGCCTGCCCTATTGGGCCCATGAACGGTTTAGGCCCATTAGATTTTAGGATGCTGGTTTATTCAATTTCAGGGTTTGTTAGATATTTTAAAACGTCGTAACTATTAATCCGTTAATCGGATCGCGACATGTAGCATATGGTTTTCGTGTAGTTTCTCGCGTAGAATGCGATTCCACAACTTGCATATTTGTTTGACATGTTTTAGCGTGTTGTACGCCTAGTTTAGCGTGCTGTCTCGATAGGTTTATCGTCGTAGTTATTTTTCGCGCATGTCCGGATAGCCCGTATGCCTTAGATAAAATGCCCATGTTTTAGGAACCATTTTTCCATGTATTTTTAGAGTAGCCGTTGGTATTTTTGCACGTAGGGATTTGCCGCTAGATTATTGTTCGTGCTTAGGACTTTATCTCGCATTTACGTGTGGCATTAATTTGTGTTGTGCAACCCCACATGTTTTATATGTTTTCGAGGTAGAAAAATCCATGGGATTTTTCTGTGTATTTAGTTTTTAGCTTTTGAGCAAGTTAGTTCGTGCGATATTTTGCCGTGATGCCCTTTTGTTTATTTCATAGGATTTATTCCGTGCTTCGTTTGACGGAGTTTTCAACTAGGGAGTTGTTCTTGGGTGTTTAGACTAGCCCCTGGTATTTTTGGTTGCAATAGAAATGCATGTTTAGGTGTGGTTTGCTTGCTCTTAAGTTGCTAGAAATAATGTTGATTTGGAGTTAGTTGTAGCCCTTGTGATTCTATAGCATGTTGTGAATTTTCATGTCATTTAGAGTCTTGTAGCTTATGGTTTTGCTGTTTTCAATATGCCTTCAGATCGAAAACTGCAGCTTCATAAACTGTTATTTTCACCAAGTCTGAAATAGTGTGTGGGAAGCCATTTTGTGACTTCTTTTCCTAGTGTTCCTTGCTGCCATGCTAGTTGTTATTAGTTGTTTGTTGTAGTGCTTCTTGCCCTCTTTCATGTCATGCCTTGGTTGATTATATTTGAGTTGTGTAGCTCGTAGTTGTGGGATGTAGAAAATGCTATGTGGCTGATTTTGACAGATTGTAGTGATATCTTGTTTTGCTTGTAGTTTTTGATCCATAGCTCCGATTTGATCGTGTACCATATGAAACTTGCTTAGAATCTCGTGTAGTTTCATTTTCTCTTGCTGGTTGTATGTTTTGAGGTGTTCGTGATCGTCGTTGCACACATATTGCATTCATGCCATCATATCTTGTGGTGCTTGTAACTTTTGATCCGTAGCTCCGCTGGAGATGATCTCTATGTGTAAATTGCTTGTAATGACGCGTAGAATCATGTGAACCTATTTGTTTTGATGTTTAACAACTAATTAAATGCATTAGTTCAGATCTGGACAGAATTGTAAATTAACTTGTGAGGTCATTTCGGAGATGCTATATGTCATTTCCGACCTCATTTAAAATGCCTAGATAGGTAGATTAATTACGCTTCACCTCTTGCCATGTTTAACCACATTTAATATTTCTGAGTAACTAATCGGGATAGAACTAAATAAATTAACGTGGAGTTTCGTCAATATGCAACTTGTTGCATATTGAACTTCACTTAATGTGTAGTGTTTGTTTGTGTGATTTGTCATGCCGTGACTTGCATGTATTCGGCTGCTCATGCATCATTTGTGTTGTGCATCGTGTGATGAATTCCGTGTGTTGATTTGTGTTTCCGGGTTGCTTCGTCTCGATAGAGTTCCGCAGCGTGCCGGATTGTGAGGACTCATTCGACTACGTCGGTTCGTCTGCTTCGCGGAGGCATTCTTCTTCCAAGCGGGATCTCAGGCAAGATGACCATTTCCCCAGATACCATTACTATCATTGTCATGCTAGTTTTATCGTTGGCACCGTCTATGTCTCGTTGCCTACCACATGTTAAATATCAGCCTCTCAACAATGCCATAAAAACCTTCAACTGTTCAACCTAGCAAACCACTGATTGGCTATGTTACTGCTTGCTTAACCCTGTTGATAGCGTTGCTAGTTGCAGGTGTAGTTGCTTCCATGTGATAACATGGGTTCCTTGTCATATCATCCTATTAAATGCTATTTAATTTAATGCACCTATATACTTGTTAAAAGGTGGAAGGCTCGGCCTTTCTAGCCTGGTGTTTTGTTCCACCTTTGCCCCCTTAGTGTTCGGCTACCGGTGTTATGTTCCATAAATGAGCGCTCCTAACACGATCGGGGTTGTTATGGGGACCCCCTTGATAATTCGTTTTAGATTAAAGCTGGTCTGGCAAGGCCCAACATTGGTACTACATTTGCCTAATCACCTAATAAAATTGCATAGGGACTTTCCGGACCCCGAGGATAATTTAATCAACCCCCGGGCCAGTGCTCCTCATGAGTGTTGGTCCAAAACAGAGCAGCTTATTAACGCTACCCGGGGCAACTCGGTGTTTGGCGTGGTAACCATCGCTCATTCGTCGTGTCCTGAGAACGAGGTACGCGACTCCTATCGGGATCGTCGACACGTCGGGCGGCCTTGCTGGATTAGTTTTACCTTTGACGAGATATCTTGTGCATCGGGATTCCGGTGATGCTTTGGGTAATCTCAGAGTTGAGGTTTTCCACTAGGGAATCCGACGAGATCGCGAGCTTCGTGATTGAGGATTTCTATGCGGCTTGTGGTAATTTGTGATGGACTAGTTGGAGCACCCCTGCAGGGTTAAATCTTTTCGGAAAGCCGTGCCCGCGGTTATGTGGCAACGTGGAAACTTTGTTTAACACTGGTTCTAGATAACTTGAAGTTAACTTAATTAAAGCTTGCCAACCGTGTGCATAACCGTGACTGTCTCTTTCGTGAGTTCCTTCTCTGATCGAGGACGCGGTGGGGTTATGTCTGACGTAGGTAGGTGTTCAGGATCATTCATTTGATCATCAGTAGTCACGTCCGTTATGCGTAGATCATCCCCTATTATTTCTTGTACTCGTAAGTTTAGCCACCAAATATATGCTTAGCCGCTGCTGCAACCTCACCACTTAACCATGCCTCACCCAGTAAGCTTTGCTAGTCTTGATACCTTTAGAAATGAGATTGCTGAGTCCCCTGTGGCTCACAGATTACTACAACACCAGTTGCAGGTACAGGTAAAGGTTACTCGACGCGAGCGCGTTGATTGTTCATTTGGAGTCGCTTCTTCTTCTTCTTCATCGATCTAGGATGGGTTCCAGGCCGGCAGCCTGGGATAGCAAGGATGGACGTCATTCTTCTTTTCTCATTTGTTTTCGTCCGCAGTCGGACCCTGCTCTTCTTCATGATGATTATATATTGTACTGATGTGTCTTTGATGTAGCTTGTGGCGAGTGTAAGCCAATTCTATATATCTCTTCTTTTCAGTACATGTACTTGTAACGATATCCATTCTTGCGACGCGACGAGATGCGCTTCTATCCCTGACAAGGCCCTCGTGCCAAATTGAGGATAGGGTCGCATCTTGGGCGTGACACACGTCATCGTGTGACTAACTCTTTTAGTCACATTGAGCTCATGATGATGTTCTACCGAGTGGGCCCAGAGATACATCTCCGTCACACGGAGTGACAAATCCCGATCTCGATTCGTACCAACCCAACAGACACTTTCGGAGGTACCCGTAGTGCACCTTTATAGTCACCCAGTTACGTTGTGACGTTTGATACACCCAAAGCACTCCTACGGTATCCGGGAGTTGCACAATCTCACAGTCGAAGGAAAAGACACTTGACATTAGAAAAGCTTTAGCATACGAACAATACGATCTAGTGCTATGCTTAGGATTGGGTCTTTGTCCATCACATCATTCTCCCAATGATGTGACCCCGTTATCAATGACATCTAATGCCCATGACCAGGAAACTATGATCATGTATGGACTAACGAGCTAGCCAACTAGAGGCTTGCTAGGGACACATTGTGATCTATTTATTCACACATGTATTAATGTTTCCTGTTAACACAATTATAGCATGAAAAATAGACGATTATCATGAACAAGGAAATATGATAATAACCATTTTAGTATTGCCTCTAGGGCATATTTCCAACATAACATTCATGTTGTGGAGTTGAACCAAGAAATTTTTAAGGGCAAGGAGATCGCCTACTTCGTAAAGATCTACCCTGAGTGAGGCTAGTCCTTCATGGACGTAAGTCATGATGGAACAAACAAGGTTGCTTCTCCGTGGACCCTTCGTGGGTTGATCCCTGTGTGGACTTGCGCAGTCGTTACCCACCGTGGATTGAAGTCTCCATCAACATGAACATACGATAGTACCACCTATCAGAACCACGCCAAAAATCATCGTGTCAACCTTCATTTGATCTTCCTACCCCTATGATGACGAGTTGATGGATATACTTCTCGCCCCTTGTTGGTTACCCCAAGTGGAAGGTGGAGATGTAGTCAGCAATAAATTTCCCTTACACGGGGACTGTAAGGTTTATCGAACCAGGAGGACTCCGAGGATCAACAAGTAGGTGTCTGTTGCTCTGGCGCTAGCAGAAGACGTGGACCTGCACACAACAACAAATAACTTTGCTCCCAACGAGTTCAAAGAGGTTGTCAATCTCTCCGGCCTTGTAGTTTGCAAAGGATCAAAACACAAGCGGGAATAGGGATAGTGATTGCAACGGAAAAGTAAATAAAAGCAATAAATGATGGAGGTGTAAACAATGGTGGTAATATGGACCAGAGTCCCATGATGTTCACTAGTGATGTCTCTCTCCCAAAAGACGATAAACAACTATGCTGGGTAAACAAACTACAGTTGGGAAATTGACAGAATTATAAACGCACCGCAATGCTAATCATGCTACAAGAAAGTTAGAGGCTCAAAAGTAATGGGCAGTATGCCAAGACAAGTAGACCGTTTATCCATCAACATCTACTCTCTAATCATCCACCTTGACATATCTATCCAGAACACCTCGGTGGTATTAAGTTGTGAGCCCCACCCAAAGTGTAAACTCAAAGCAACGGACAATTGCATTAAAGAACTTTGTGTAAGGTTAACAATCCTTGCAACCGTGGTCACAAGCACCGTTGTTTTCTCCCTATTGGCAACAACACATCCCCTAGTCTCATGTTTCTGTCACTCAAGCTAGACATCAAGGGGCATGAACCCACAATCATGCATAACGCTCCCTCTTGGACTCACAATCTTCTACTTGGCCAAAGCAATAAAAAGCAACGGAGAACATGCATGAATTACTCAAGAACATAATATAAAAGGAGAACCAAATATATAACTCATCACAATCTGAACATAATCTCATAATGCATCGGATCCCAGCAAACTCAGCATAGCAACAACAGGTAAATTACATAGATGTCTTGATCATGTAGGACAGCTCACAAGGACTAAGCATTGAAACACAAGATTGGAGAGAAGACATCATATAGCTACTGGTCATGGACTCATGGTCCAAGGAGGACTACTCACGGCACGTCCGGAAAGCGTCCATGGTGGTGGAGAAGCTCCCAGAGGTCAATCCTCCCTCCGGCAGGGTGCCGGGAAGAGGTCTTCTGGCGCTCCCGATCTCGGAAGCGCTACGGCGACGGAACGATGGAGAAATTCGCGATTCTGGATATATCTTTAGGGTTTTCCGTCCGAGGGGGTAAATATAGGCCAAAGGAGGGCGCCACGGGGTGGACGAGCCGCCCAGGCGGCCTGGTGGCGTGGCCAGGAGGGGGCCCGCACACGGTGGCTGCCTGGGTAGGGCCTGGCTCCCCTCTGGCCCACCTTGATGCTTCGTGAGCTTCCGTCACGCTGATTTATATATATATTTTCAGGATTTTTGAGGCTCTGAAAATTGGGGTAAAGTCCCTGCAATTAAAAGACCTCAGCACACAGAAACTGGCACTGTGTGCAATGAGTTAGTAGGTTAGTTCAAATATGTGTAAAAAGGTATAAAAGTGTAGCAAAACATATAACAATGTCAGCCAAAAGAGCATGGAACAAACAGATTATAGATACGTTTGTGATGTATCACTCTATCCTCTATTTACATGTGCATGTCTTTACTTTTCATTGATATACTCTTAGACTTGCATGTGTAGGGTGTACTTGACATAGAACAATTGCTAAAACTTGCCCACAACTAAAATTAGAAAAATGCTAAGTATTGATTTGGTCAAGTAGTCTAATCACCTCCCTCTATACATACTTCGGATCCTACAGAGATTTGATCAGTGTTAGTCTTTGATGGGTTTGTTTGGATAATGTTTGTGCTCGTCTTCCATTATGTGTCTCTAGGTTTGATCATTTCGATATACGCTTCTCTTTAGTGGTAATGGATGTTGTTTTGGTGTCGTGATTATATGAAGCCTTTGCAAGACAGTTTTTCGACTGTCTACTAGTATAATAAAGTTTGCTTGACTTGGGAAGCAATGTGTGCTTTTGGCTCACTCGACGAGGAATGAATTGAAAGTTTCTCGGAGAAAAAAAAAAGTCATGGGGCGCTATTTAAAACGTTGAGCCAAACCCTTGTTCCCCACAGCCATTATCCAAAGAGAAACCCCCACGCCGAAGCGACCCAAGAGAAGAGACCCCCAAATGGCGGCCGCATCCATGCTCACCACCGTCTTCTCCCCTCTCGCTCTCCTCCGTCCGTCGGCCTCCTTCGCGCGGCTGCGCCGCGCAGCTCCCACTGCCGCCGTGGTCGTGCGCGCCGCGGCCAAGTCTACAGCCGCGGCGGCGGCCCCCAATAAGAAGAGGGCGGCGACCGGCATCACGATTCCCCGGCCCGTGTCCCCGGCGCTGCAGGCGTTCATGGGCGCCGCCGAGGTCCCCCGCACCGAGGCCATGAAGCGCATCTGGGCCTACATCAAGCAGAACAACCTCCAGGTATACCCACGCGAACCCCTCAAACCCTAGGTGTCCCATTGCCAGGTTGCTCTTTTGGCGTAGTAGTAGTTGATTTGGATGCAAAAGATGGAGTGGGAAAGGGATGCGTAAGATGGAATCGCTTGTTGGCGTTTAGCTAGTGTCTGGCAGGAGCAAATCTGAGATTTGCGTTCGGAATAGGTGTCAAGATCTTGCTGGCGTAATGTGACGTTTTGCTCCAGTACAGCCTTGTTTGACCCCAGCCACTGTCCATCTTCGCCAGATCTAGAAGCCCAGCATAAAACGGCGACGTTGCTTACATGTTACAGTGGCTCTTTACTTCTGGGAAAGCCGCATCATGTTGTTGCTTACATGTTACAGTGGCTCTTTACTTCTGGGAAAGCCGCATCATGTTGTTGTCTTGCCAGTATGCAGTGTTGGGTTTCTTCTGCTCATGCCTGTGGAATGTTCTTGCTCTTGTTTGACCCGAGTGCAAATTGATGTGTCATTTCTATCTTCTCATGGTACGAACAGATGTTTTGCTGTGAACATTTTTGCTGTTATGTATTGCACATCAGTTACTACTAGTAGAGTGTATGTAAGATGTTTCTAGCGTAATGAATTGACCGGTGATAGTCTGAAATATCTATCTTTCTCATGTGGCATTCCTATTTGTAAACATGTTTTTTGATTGCTTGTGTTGTGTAAATGACTGAATGGTGGTATGTTCGCAATATATATATATATATATATATATATATATTTGACAAAAGAAAAACAAAAATATAGGTCACAAGACCAAAAAAAATTAAGTTTATTGTATTTTTTGGACTATTCTTGTATGGTCGTAATTTTACGTGACATAAAATATTTTTACATTGATTATATTTTTTTACGGTCTCTTTTTACATATAAAATAAGACAAAATTTACGGAACGTAAAATTACGGTGCATTGATGTTAAAATAGAGGGGGGTGAAGAATAACTATTCCTCACCCAGGGTGACGAATAGCGACCAGTGACTGAACATAGCTTGGTTGATTTGATGAGGATGAGTTGCTGCCTTACACTCCAACATATTAAGCTACTCGTAGTACATCTATTCGAGTGAAGTATGGTATTTTCGTTTTCTGATCCACATATAAGGATTTAACTACGTAGTATCTACATACGCACCTGCTATTTCCTAGCTGCCCTTCTCATTCTGCCCTGCTATTTTCTAGCTGCGCTTCTCATTCTGCCCTGCTTTTTTCTAGCTGCGCTTCTCATTCTGCCCTGCTATTTTTCCAGGACCCTGAGGACAAGAAGATCATCGTGTGCGACGAGAAGCTGAAAGCCCTGTTTGCAGGCCGAGAGCGTGTTGGGTTCCTGGAGGTTGCCAAGCTTCTGAGCCCTCACTTTGTGAAGGTTCCATGAAGCCTCTTCCGTGGAGTAGTCGAGTTAGCGTAGATGGTTTCTACTTTCTGGTGGTCTCGGCGGTGCGTAGGTTTGTCTTGTTGGTCCGAGTCGGCTCGACTTCTAGGGTTCTTTTGCTCTCTGCGGACAATGATGTTAGTGTACTTCTGGCAGTAACAATATGGAACGTCTTTAACAGCTTTAAGCTCTTATGCTTGCAGACGGTTTGTGTATGCATAGTGTTCTGGCATCTAAGCGTCGCAAGTCCCGTGTTGCTGAACCTATATGAGGTGCATACCCAATCAGCTGGTCTGAGGGCTTGGAGTGCAGAGTTCACTGCGGCATGAGCGAGTGGCAAATCCACCAAACTGAGCACACGCAATGTTGAGACGTGCAGAGGCTGTCCAATTTGCGCTCACGTTCGCTCTTCGGCAGCCTCAGTCATGTTTCATTGAGGATCATATGGAAACGCGAATCATACGGAAACGAGATGGCCGTGGAGTTGTTCTGGCGTCCCCCCTCCTCGTGCCCGCTTCCCACACGACGATGATCCTTCGAGCGACGGCGAGGTTGCTCTGCAAGTTGGGAGGAATGCACACTGCTGCAGCGTATGGGACGCATAAGCTACATCTTATGGTGGACAGACGCCTGGGAGTGCAGTCGCTCCGCTGGCGCATGCCACCGCCACCACATCAGATGCCCCGAATGGAAGTGTCCGTGCAGGTCCATTCCTTCAGATTGGCATCTAAAAATAGTCCGACGTGTGTGGATGCCGCAGAAGCTTTCGTGTGTGGATGCCGCAGAAACTTGAAAGCGCATGTAATTCCAATGCAAAAGGGAGCCACTGGAACTGCGGGGGTATGGGAGATTCCAGGCCTAGGAGAGGAGGCCGGAAGGACATGTTCTTTGCACCATGAAGGGCACCACATCTTCAATCCTTACATGAAAACTTGTGATTCCTTTGGTGCGACCGGAGAAAACTTGTACTACTAAATGATGAAAATGTACGCATCCAAGAACCACTGCAAGTTGTTAGATCCATCCAACGAAGTTTTAGTTTTAGATCCATCCACAGCAGCGAAACGAGGAGGGTTCAAGTGCAACTGGAACTGGCTGATTATAAATCCTGGTAACATGGATGACAAAGAAGAAGACGGAAGCTTTGTGGGGGTACTGGCTGCGACCTTGGGCGATTGCTATCATACGTGTTGTGATTTTCCTCATGTTATCTTTGAGCGCCATCCCAAAGAAGCGAACCTTGCTCCCATGAACTGGAAAGTCTAGCTAATTATGTTTGATGGTAAAAAAGGAAGGGGCCTTTGTACGCCGATTTGGATGAGAACATTGCAAATTCCACTCTCAACCATCCTCCTATGCAGGAGCAGGTTGCATGCACCTCACTGTAAGCCTTTCGCTTGGTACGCATCACTATTCACTACTGAGCACTGAAGTTGTCGCTAGAAACTGCCTCGGACATTTGGCAGCTGATGGTGCCACTGTCACCGTGCCAGCAGTGCACACGGATAACTCGGTGCCGGAATTAGGTCACGGTAAGCACTCGGAGTTCCCACTAAAGAAACAATTTTCGTCGACAGTGAGTGGATCAGCACGAGAAAAAGCGCACGCCACTAGCTCAGAATTTTTCCCTTTTCCCCGAGAGCACACGAGGGTCTGATTGATAACCGGATAAGAGCCACACCACGACCGATGGTGCAAGTGCAACTAGCAGAGGCCGTTTGCCTTTCACTCATCCACCAAAGCGAACTGATTCCTGATAAGCAAGTGGAATCATCATCCAGCGAACACGAGGACGATCGATCGGAAAGTAGAAAGACAACCCGATTTCGGATTCCGCACCAGCACGGACCAACTCACATGCTGAAATTCGGTGTGTCCTTTCTAAAATTTCAGTATGATATATAGTGCTGCTACCGTTCTAGTAGTCCACGGGTTAACTGCTGGCTAAGCAGAGATAAACAAAAACAAGGAGAGTTAAATCCTGCAATTACATACGAAAAAAAAAATCATCTCTTCAGACAAAAGTTCCACGCGCCCGCACTACTTATGTACATCCGCGCATCTCTTTCGGACGCTGCCACTGCAGCCTTGCGGGTTGCAGCTTGCGTTGCTGATCTGCAACCCTACCACCGTTTTTACCACCATGATCATATATATAGCCTGAGCTTCTGCGGCCCTTCTGGTCTATTAACCGGAGTCACGGTAAGCCTGCCGTGGCTGCGCCGACTGGACGGAGCTGGAGGAGGAGTAGATGTCGACGGGGGCGCTGGTGCAGTTGCTGCTCGAGTCCACCACCTTGGTCTGGCGACGACCCCGGTGCCGGTCGAGGTACACCACGACGACACTGATGTCGTCGTGGAAATGGCGTCGCACGCCCCGCTCTATCGTCCTCAGGTCGTGCACGCTGACCTCTCTCTTCTTCGTGGCCTCCTTCAAGGCGGACCGCACTAATCGGTTTGCTATACCCTGCAAAAATGATTTCACACAAGTCATTTCATTTGTTTTATCAAACCATTCATATCAGATCATCAACTGGTATTCATATATCGGAACCTACCGTTCTTGGGTTCTTGAAGACAATTTGCACAGCAGCGTCATCACTAAGATGCTCCCAAAGACCGTCCGAGGCAAATATTATGAACTGATCTGTTGGTTTGAGCTTGCGGACATGAATTTGTGGTTCAGCGCTAAGAGCTGGCCTCTTCAATGCAATAACAGGGCCGATCTGCCGAAATAATGGGTCCAAGCTATACTCCGGTTTCTTCAAGTATACATCACCAATGGATCTTGACACCTGGTAGTACAACAATCAAATGTTAGCTCATTTTTTCTATCTATCTTTTGTTCTGCTTTGCATTGCACTTCATATCATAGGTTCTCGTAACTCCTAAGAGGACAAACTAACTGATGACTGATGAGTGATGACAAAAAGGCAAGCATAAGCTAATCACCAAACAATGACAAGTTTATTAGCTTTCCAACGATAAATAGAGGATCTTATCACCAAAAGAGAGAAATTGCATATGGACTATAATTCCAGAAATCCAGGATACGTCATGATCCCAGCAATCCTGGATAGGTTACAAACCCAGGAACCCCGGATACGTTATGATCCCAGCAATCCTGGGTAGGTTATGGACCCAGGAATTCAGGATTGAGGATACTATGTAAAGTTGCAACCACCAGGATTGCTGCAACAGTGTGCAATTTCAGTGTTCGTTTTAAAGTAACAGAAGGAAAATTCTTCAGTATTGTCAGCAAGTTCCCAAAAACAGAGTGAATATCTTCTTAAATTGGGCTAGTTACCATTTCTGACATATATCCTACTTCATCTAACCCCTTACACAAAGCTAACTAAGCTGAAGACTGGACAAAAAGGGTCAATTTCTTTCCAATTGTTACCTGAAAACACACTCAAGGCCAATGACATTAGTTAAGTTCCAGGATATGGGATGTAACGGCTCTGCACTATTATAAATTGGGGAGCTCTGGATCCAGGATATTTCAGTGTGCAAGCAAAAGTACCAAAAATATCTAACGCAGGCAAACCGACGAGTAACCAAAAGCTGCAGATGTTATCATCAATCAGCGATATTTATTTATTTTGCCTCTAATCTCTGATGACAGGGAGGCATGAAATTAATCAGAAGGAATGACATCCTCATCATTCGGGCTCTCACCTGAATTATCCCCTTGATCCTCCAGGCGCCCCTGGTGTGCACCACGATCTGCCCGTCGTCGGGGTTCTGCGATGAGACCTCCATCCGGACCTCCTCGGAGGCGACGTTGTGGTCGGTGGAGAGGCGCTCGGCGACGGCGACCCCGCCGCCGACGACGCGGCGGCCGAGGACGGCGCGGGAGTCGCCGAGGTTGGCGACGTAGAGCGTGTCCCCCGCTATGGCCCCGAGCAGGCAGCAGGAGCCGACGGCGGCCATCCGCGGGCGCTTGGGCCAGGCCTGGCGGACCTCGTGCAGGAAGTCCTCCTCCGCCGCGCCGAACGCCCTCCGGATCGCCTCCGCGGTTACGCCCCCCTGCTCCTTGGCGAAGCCTGCCACGCCAACAAGCACAGCAAAATCAGCACCACAGAAACCGAGAGAAAATTGAACGGGAAAGGTAAGAGCGTAGCGGAAGAGCTTACGTTGGACGTGGGGGAAGAGGGCGGAGCGGAGGAAGCGGGAGGCGTCGGGGCCGCCGTGTCCGTCGTATACGCCGACGAGCGTGGCAGCCGGGGAGGCGAGCACCTGCGCCTGGTCCTCCATGACGAGGTTGGCCTGCGCGGCGGCCATGGAGAACTCCCCCGCGGCGTGCGGCCGCAGCTCCGTCTGCCAGAGCATGCCGTCCGCCGCCGCCGCGCCCGGCGGCCAGTGCCCGCAGCACCTCGCAACGGCCCTCAACATCCTCCTCCTCCTCCTCGCCGAGAGATCCGAACCCTCCCCTTGCTGCTACTCGTGGCCGTCGTCTCGCCTCGCTACTCGTCTCTCTGAGAAGGAATGAAGACGAATGAATGGGGAAATGGGAATGGGGGGGCATGGGTGGGGGAGGGGTTAGGTTAAGTAACGGTGGGGGGGAAGGGGGGAAAGCGCGTTGGTGAGTGGGAGGAAGGAAGGGTCTACGGTGGTTATCCAGTGAGGTGTCGCGTCGTAGGATTAGATGGATGGTTTGACTTGTCTCCTCCCCCTGCCTTTGCTGTATGGTTTCAGACAGGTGGGCTCCCGCGTGCATACCTGATCGACGCACTCCCGGTGACGCTGATAGGTCGTTGCCGCTATCTATCTGTAGTACGTACTCCTCTGCTCACATTGGCCCTTGATGCTTGTAGACGTGGTGGGTAGTAGTAGTACCGAGACCAGGCACGGCACGCGACGGGGGTGTGGGTGACGAGGTGGCGATCACGGCGCCACGTCGTTGCCACGACGAGAAGGATGATTTCTAGATCGAGCTGCTAGGTACAGTAGAATAAGTAGAAAACGGGAGTTTTCGCTTCATAAAAAAAACCGTGGAAACGGGAGGCGGTGCAGCATTGAAGAGGGAGCGGCCGGGCTATACGTATACGTACGTAAAGATAAAGAGACGAAAAGCAACGAGGTGCGTTGAAAAGAAGTAACGAAGGAACTAGCGGCGAGTGAGAACCCGGGCAGTGTGCAGCAGGCGCCGCACGAAAGCACGGGGATCATAACTTTGTTTGTTTGCAGCGGCCGTTTCTGGCATACTCTACTTGGAATGGAAGAAAAAAAAACATTGTCGCGTGGTACGTACGTACAGCCGCCCTACTTGGAGCGAATGGACGGCCGTGATCGCCGTTCCAGGAGAAAAAACAAAAGTTACGGGGGATAAATAATTAAATAATCGCAGTGAGTGGAGTGCTCGTGGTTAGTTAGTGCATGCGACCTTTAATTGCGGGACAGCTGTGTTGATAAGTGGACTTTGGGCTGATAGGCGGGTAGTGGAGGCCGATATTTATTCACGTTATTATTGTTATTATTACGTCGCTCCGGACCCCGAGGATGAAGGGAAGCGGACAGACACCGCACCGCGCCGATCCTTCCGGAGAGGAAAAGCGGGCGATGGTGGGGCGGCGACGTCATGGCGGACGCGTGACGGCGGCGGCAACCGGGGAGCGGCGGCCGTGGCCGCCCCGTGACGACGGCCACGACAGACGAACCATACGTAGATCGGCTCGGCGGCTCCTTTCCTCGGTGGACGACGGATTCGTTTCGTTCACGCCGTGGCGTCGACGACGCTGCTGTTCTGGTCTTCGCCCAACGTAGCACGTACTGGATGTGAGAAACGGAGCAGGTCCAAGTGCCCAACAGTGCGTGCGTGTGTGCGTGTGTGTCATGCGATGCGCCTGCGGTTTCCGCCCACGGGATCGGAGGAACTGTGTGCGACCGGCCTGTCGCTGCGTTCACTGTCGTGGGCAGAGTTTCAGAACAACAGGGAATGATAACGACGCTTCCGGAAAGTCCTCGATGCCGACCATGCTTTTGCTTTGCTGCCGGCGCCCGTGCCACGGAACGGGAGGGCGGTACCTGTCCGGTCCGGTGGCCGCGCCGCTTCACACGGGAATGACTCGTGCACGAGTCTGAACGTGGGTGAGTGGACACCGGTGGTACAGTGGTGCTTTGTACTGTAGTCTCTAGTAGCCATTTTGGGTTCAAACATCTTATAGTGGTACAGTACTGTATTGAGTTATGGAGGGAGTATTTGAGGTTACCTTTCTTTATTCATTTGGGTTCGAACTGCATCGTACTAGTACTAATCTACTACCGTATTAGAAAACTTTTGGGTACATCACACTTGGATGCATCTAGATGCTTTCAAAGTTTTTCGAGCGGTGCTTGCTTGGAGTTCCGGCAGCGCACGCGACAGGGACGTGGCGAGGTGGCGACGGAGAACGGTGCCACGTGGTTATACTACCATACCCCCGCTACGAAGATGATGATAGGATATGGCTCGAGGCAGAGATGGCGCGATACGGCGTACAGCGACGGAATAATTCAGTAGATTAGACGGTGGATACGGCATTTAAGGCACCAGCTGAAAAGAACGGCGAGCGAGAGTGAGAAGACAGGCAGCTTGTTTATGGACGCAACACGTACGGGGAGCCGGGAATAATTTCCAACCGTTTGTTTTGTTCACCTACTTGCACGGTCGATGCAGCCCGGCAAAGCCTGGCCGTACGCCCACTCTGCTCTTCGTGGTCCGCCTGTCACTCTGCTCTTAGTAAGAAAATTCGCAGGTCTCTCAAGATTGTTTTTTTTTTGTTTGAAGATTGTCCTTCTATACTCCCGCAAATAAAAAGATGCTCGGTAATTTTAACGGCCTACGGTTAATCCATCCATGTAAAACATGTTACTAGTATTATTATAAAAAACTCTGTCGTCCCACCGACTCGTTCGCCGCCTCTTGGTCCGTACAGGCACGATTCTAGGGGGAAAAGGGGACTAAACCCTCTTAAATTGATTTTTCTACTATAATAGTGATTGTTGTAGTCAATTTTTTTTATTTCATATGAACTTTGCCCGGTCCATGTATAAACTTGCCACCCCTATGCTTTCATGCTAGCTCCGTCCCTGTGTCAGTAGATCCTTTTCTGATCTAACGGCTCAAATTATTCCCGCGGCCGGCGGGTCCGTGACCGAGTGGTGACCGTTTTCCTGAAACTTTCCATTAGTTTCAGTCCGTTTGTTCCTACAGCTGAAGCAGTTGACCGCGGCTGGAGGGATTGGCAGTCGACTGGATCTGGGAGGACGGCGGCGCGAACCCAGGCCGGCGACGACGACTTCTTCAAGAGTGGCGGCGATCGTCGACGACCCAAGCAGGTACGGCTCTCGCCTGGATCCTGCAGTGCCAGCCTCCGCCCCACGCTCTGTTAGATCCTGCGGTTCTCCTCTGGATCCCGCAGCGCCACTCGCCTGCCAGCAGCGTGCGGTTCTGCCCCGGGTCCCGCAGCGCCACCCGTCGCCCCTCCCTGCGCAAGCACCGCACCGCTATCTGGCTACCGGCAGCGTAGCCAGTAAGTATTGCTGTGGAATTACTTGCACGTTGAGATGAACCATTGCCCTTATTATGTGTGCACAAATCAGCCCATTCATCTCAAAGTAGTGGCAGCTGCACTCAAACAGCCCTTCATCCATCACAACACGCACAGAATATGCCTTCGGATTCTCATAGGAGGTTGCTTTCAGCTCAAACATGGCACCGTGTCCTTGGTAGTCAGTGTCTTGGTTGATAATGAAGCAAGTAGAAGCTGTCACCTGTTTCTGAAACTTACCAAAGACACTGCGGGTGTAGTACGCAGCAACTTGGCGCTCAATGTTGTAGCTGCAACAACATAAGAAAAAATAAGTCAACAACAACAATTTTTTGTTTGTTTTTGATTTTTTGGCAAATCATGAGAAGTATGTCTACCGAGAGTATAGTGGTGGAGCTGTTGTTTCATAAGTGAATCCAGCATTGTCCTCGCGATCAAGCATAGTTTCCTGACACATTTCATATTGCTGCACAAACCTCCAAACGGAGTCAGTTGGTCGAATCAGGGTCTTGAAATATGAGTTGAGCCCCTCAAACCTGCCTGTTGTGCTTGTGAACGGAAAGAATTTGTTCTTGAAATATGCTGGTGCCCACGTGTGCCTTGTTCGCCACATATTATTGATGTGTCTTTTTTTCTGCAACTTCAAAACCATGCAACATGTGCTGCCATGTTTTCTCAAATTCTAAAACAGTTTCAGATTGGTTAATACAAGTGTAGAACACATCTGCAAAAGCCTCGTTCGTGCTCAACAGCCTCCCCAATTTGGACCGTGCATTGCTAAGCACATGAAACTTGCAACACCTATGGCAAGTGTTCGGGAACACTTGATCAATGGCTGTTGCCATCGCTTGGTCTTGGTCAGTCATGATGTTGGCAGGATGCTCGTTATCCATCGCAACCATCCATAGCTGGAACACCCACTTAAATGTGTCAATAGTTTCATCCGGCAACAGGGCACATCCTGTTGGGGAACGTCGCATGGGAAACAAAAAATTTCCTACGCGCACGAAGACCTATCATGGTGATGTCCATCTACGAGAGGGGATGAGTGATCTACGTACCCTTGTAGACCATACAGCAGAAGCGTTTAGTGAACGCGGTTGATGTAGTGGAACGTCCTCACGTCCCTCGATCCGCCCCGCGAACAATCCCGCGATCAGTCCCACGATCTAGTACCGAACGGACGGCACCTCCGCGTTCAGCACACGTACAGCTCGACGATGATCTCGGCCTTCTTGATCCAGCAAGAGAGACGGAGAGGTAGAAGAATTCTCCGGCAGAGTGACGGCGCTCCGGAGGTTGGTGATGACCTTGTCTCAGCAGGGCTCCGCCCGAGCTCCGCAGAAACGCGATCTAGAGGAAAAACCGTGGAGGTATGTGGTCGGGCTGCCGTGGAAAAGTCGTCTCAAATCAGCACTAAAACCTCCGTATATATAGGTGGGAGGGAGGGGGCCTTGCCTTGGGGGGTCGGCCGAGTCCTAGGGGGAAGGTTCCCCCCCCCCCCAAACCGAGTTGGACTTGGTTTGGTGGGTGGGAGTCCTTCCTTCCCTTCCCACCTCCTCTTTTTTTTCTTTCTCTTTGATTTTTCTTTCTATTGCGCATAGGCCCTTTTTGGGCTGTCCCACCAGCCCACTAAGGGCTGGTGCGCCACCCTCAAGGCCTATGGGCTTCCCGGGGTGGGTTGCCCCCCCCCCCCAGGTGAACTCCCGGAACCCATTCGTCATTCCCGGTTCATTCCCGGTAACTCCGAAAACCTTCCGGTAATCAAATGAGGTCATCCTATATATCAATCTTCGTTTCCGGACCATTCCGGAAACCCTCGTGACGTCCGTGATCTCATCCGGGACTCCGAACAACATTCGGTAACCAACCATATAACTCAAATACGCATAAAACAACGTTGAACCTTAAGTGTGCAGACCCTGCGGGTTCGAGAACTATGTAGACATGACCCGAGAGACTCCTCGGTCAATATCCAATAGCGGGACCTGGATGCCCATATTGGATCCTACATATTCTACGAAGATCTTATCGTTTGAATCTCAGTGCCAAGGATTCATATAATCCCGTATGTCATTCCCTTTGTCCTTCGGTATGTTACTTGCCCGAGATTTGATCGTCAGTATCCGCATACCTATTTCAATCTCGTTTACCGGCAAGTCTCTTTACTCGTTCCGTAATACAAGATCCCGCAACTTACACTAAGTTACATTGCTTGCAAGGCTTGTGTGTGATGTTGTATTACCGAGTGGGCCCCGAGATACCTCTCCGTCACACAGAGTGACAAATCCCAGTCCCGATCCATACTAACTCAACGAACACCTTCGGAGATACCTGTAGAGCATCTTTATAGTCACTCAGTTACGTTGCGACGTTTGATACACACAAAGTATTCCTCCGGTGTTAGTAAGTTATATGATCTCATGGTCATAGGAATAAATACTTGACACGCAGAAAACAGTAGCAATAAAATGACACGATCAACATGCTACGTCTATTATTTTGGGTCTAGTCCATCACGTGATTCTCCTAATGACGTGATCCAGTTATCAAGCAACAACACTTTGTTCATAATCAGAAGACACTGACTATCGTTGATCAACTGGCTAGCCAACTAGAGGCTTGCTAGGGACAGTGTTTTGTCTATGTATCCACACATGTATATCCATGTCTCGGAATGTTAACCCTCTACGGAGCTTTGCACGTTCATTTGTAACGTCTCTTTTCACATACGGGAGTATCCTAGTGTCACCTCCATGGATACTGCCAAGGACACTCATGCATTCTGAATTGGAGAGGTTCACATCATGCATGGTCAACAACAGTTGGTAATCCTCGTTGGGTATGCTGCTATGCGAGCGATAATACCTAACACGCTCCGGCTGATCCGTCATCGGATGTGTATGCTCCGCAACAAAACAAGTCACTGTCTACCTCCCCTCCCTTAGCCGAACAATCATATGCGCCTTACAATCATGACGGAGCATTCTATTTTTTTGACGTTTTCTTGTGACATCCATCCCCTCACTAGGCTGCCTACTAGAGTTGCTGGTTCCAGTTGCAATGCTCTCTCACGTGCTGCTGGTTTCCGTTTTAACGGGCTTTCTAGCGTGCACACATCCAAAGACCCTCTTTATGAGGGTTGCATCCTCTTTCTTTTGGCCTCTCTTCTGGGTGAATTTTGAAGTAGATATATGCGTTCCAAAACCCAACTTAAATGCATAGTCGTTGTAGAATTTGCGAGCATCGTCAACTGTGTCAAACACCATCCAACATAGGACGGTAGCGGCTGGGAAGAAACATCTCCATCATCTGAATCATATTGGCTTGCATTTTCAGCATCTTCAGCAAACAACAAACCTTCTGAATCTTCAACATCAGGAGCAGAAAAATTTCCATGGACATAGCATCCTTCACCTTCAGTTACATGTACCTGCAACACAATTATTGTGCAACAGTCATTTCATACCTCAAAAATCACATATGATAGTGTTGCAACAAAATCAAATCAGTAGTAACTGAAATTGGGAGCACGGGGACTACTAAACAGGCAAATTTTTCAGGTTCAGTTTCTGAAACTAGACATTCGTTTCTGCTATAGAGGCTCATTTTTGCTATGTTTTTGAGAGGAACAGGTTCATTCCAACTAATTTCAGAAACTAGGCATTTGTTTCTGCAACTAAGTTCAGAAACAGTTTCATTCTTTCACTAGTAAAAAAATTCAGGAACAGGTTCAGAAACTAGGCAGGTTCAGGAACAGGTTCAGAAACACACAGGTGTTCATTCTTTCACTTTGGATCAGAGCTACAGTTTCAGAAGCAGGAGGTCTCACCGAATTTCGTTGACGAGATCTGCTCGATGTGGGTTCAGGAAACACCACCGAAGGATTTGTGAACCAACTCGAAGATCCAGCTCGCGGCGGAAACTCCCCGAAGGCGCTTGGAGCTTAGAAAGATGGTCGGGCTCGGTCAGCTAGGTTGGCGTCCGATCCGACCATCTGGCGCGCGATGTGGTGCGCCATGGAGTTCAGGCACGCCGGCGCTGGCGGCGTCGTGAGGTTGCGGGGCGGCGTAGGTTTGTCGATGGCCGCGGTGGTTTGCAGGCAGCGCCGCGGTGGTTGGAGCAGTTGCTACCGTGGCGGTGCCGCGGTGGTTGGAGGCGGTGGCTGCGGGCGGCTCCGCGGTGGTTGGAGGCGGTGGCTGCGGTGGGCGCAATCTGTCGGAACCGCAGCAGGCTATCAGTTTCTGAAACTGAGCAGCAGTTTCAGGTTCTATTTGGTCCGAAGATATCGGATCGAACAGACGACAACACTTATATCGGACGGCTATATCGATGGTAGATACTTCTTACGTATCCGTTGATGAACGCTTAGCGTGTCCCTGTTATTATTACTCCCGGTAATTAAGGAGTAGCACTGCCTTTCACTGCGGTACAGGTGTGATGATAAGTGGACTTTGAGGCCGCCTGGGCATGATAGGCGGGTGGTGGCGGCAGATATTTACGAGGCGGGGCCCGAGGCCATACGTGTCGACCGCTCCAGAAAAAGCGAGCGGGGACGGCAAACGTGAAAGCGGTTGAGCGTGACGACGCCCATGACCCGTCGGCGTGTCCACCGCCGCCCGCTCCGGAAGCCGGCCGCCCAGCTCCTCGTCGTCGGTGGGTTGGACGGATTCACACCGGCTCTTCCAGCACGGGCATCAAGCCAGCAGCAAGAGCGCGACTTGGCCTCCTCCTCCCGGCGAAATGCCGGGAAAAGTGCATCCTCACTGTTCTTCACTCGGCCAAACACACCGTGCGATGTAGTATCTCCTGTGCCATTAACGAACGAGCGAGCCCTTTATGACCACTTGGAAAACGACGTGGCCACAAAGTCGCCGAGGTCGACGGCTCGTTTGCCGGTGCTAGCGGTGCAGTAGTATAGTCGCCTGCCGGTGTCACGAGAGGTGCCATCCGGTGCGCGCCGTGCGGCATGCCGCCCACAGGAAAAAGACCGAGGAGGAGCTGACGAACCGCGTCCGCCGCTTGCTTGCTAGTCCAAGCTTGAGTGTAGGCGGATCCGTGGATGAATGATTGAATGGTGGTAACCAGACACTGTAGAGCTACTGCTGCTGCTGGAGTGACTGACTCGACACGCCGGGCAAGCAGGTCCAGGTCGTCACATTCCTTCGCGGAAAGCTCGCGTTCAGAAAGTGTTCCAACTTCGATCGGATCATCACGGGGAAACGGCCGGCGAGCCACGCGTGATCCGTCTCCGCGTTCCGAGTTTCGATGTAGCGTGCCCGCCGCGCTGTCTGACCCGACGACGTGCTCCGTGTGACTGTCTACTGCTGCAGGCGTCGTCGCGGGACAGAGCCACGGAATGTTCCGAGATCAAAGCTTGGTCGTTAAGCGTACGTGCCCAAGTGATGCATATCGGTCTAGAAGCGTCACGGGTCAGCAGCACGCCCGCGCTGGATCTGGATGTACAACGAAAATGTCTAAGAAAAATTCCCAGCCAGAAAAAAAAACCGTACAACTTTGCACTGGAGTGGAGTTCATCCGTCGACGCGGCGGTACAGAAACACGCAAGCTTGACCTGATCCGGAACAAAGGCCAGTTGGAAACGGTGACACAAAGATTCTGCCCCCGTTTTCACATCGGCTAGCGCCTCCGCTTATTAAAAAGGAAAAAAAAAGAAGAAAAAAAGTTTGTGCCTGGCAAACGGTAGTGCATTCACATGGTCTCTTTCCCCGCTCGCCGCACGGGGTGGCAGCTAGCCAGCAGCGAGGTCGCAACCTGGCCACCACCTCCCGATGAAACGGTGCGGGGAAAAAGTGCAGCCTCGCTGTTCTTCCATCGGTGGAACACATGACATGAATATATCTGTTACTACTACCTGCCGCTTCCACGGGAGCCACGATGGATCCAGCCGCTACGTGCAATGAACCCAGCGGTGGAGCGACACGGGCGCACCTGTCCATTAACGAACGAGCCCCTTTCAGACCAGTTGGAAAACGATGTGGCCACAAAGTCGCCGGGGCCGACTGGTCGCTCGCTAGTTGCTACCAGGTGCACGGCTTGCGTGCGCGCTGTCGCCTCGCCCACAGGAAAAGACCGACGAGGAGGAGAGGAGACGAGACGAGCCGAGTCCAAGGAATGTAGGTGGGTGGTGCGTGCTACTAATAGTAGTGCCAGCTGAGTGGCTGTCTGGCTGACTGACTCTGACCAGTAGCATACACTTGCCAAAGCAGGTCGTTTTTGGTTCCGGCATCTGCCTAACCACACCCTCACCGTGTGGCCGTGGCCGTCGCTTCTGCGCGGATAACCCGCGTCCACAACACAGGGAAGAAACGGACGGCGCGTCTCACGCTTCCGCCTCCAAAACTGAATGGCGCGTGCCGTTCATAACTGTCTGAAGCGTCACAGACCGTTCGGAGATGATTTTTTCTTCTTTGGAAACGGACCGACTGTTCCAAGATGATGATGAGTTCTCAGCTAGCTTGGACTGCACAATAGGTACCTCGAAAGCGACGAGAAAAACCCATGCCGGAGACCGAATTTTCCACGGGAGTTGTTTCATCGGAACCACAATCCATACACAATCAGGCAGGCAGGCGTGACCTGATCCTGAACAAACGCACAACAGCGAACAGCTAATACAATCTTGACCACTATTAAGTAGGAGCACTACTGGTAGTAACACAGATCGAGTACCCCAGTAGTGAGTGGCTGGTAACACAGATGCTACTCCGATTCAGAATCTGCCTGGCAGACGGGGAGGTGGTAGGTGTCGAGCTGCCAGTACTTCTGCTTCACCCCCTCCCACACCTCCTCCTTGAGGCAGTCCTTGACGGGGAGGGGGATGAACTGCGTCGAGTACCCGAGGCTCGCCAGCTCCAGCGCCACCAGCTGGCAGTACACCACGTGGAAGAAGGCGTTGTCGCCGCACAGCCCGTTGAAGTAGGAGTAGACGCCTCCGGGCTTCAGCAGCTCGGGGAGGTGCTCGTGGAACTCCCTCATGTCCTCGTAGTACTCCCCGTAGGTGTCGAAGAATATACCTGCGCAAGCCGAGAAGACGCGGCGGTTACAAAAAGGATCTCGCAATGACGGTTCACCAGCTAGTTTTCTTTGAGGTTCACAGCGAGTAGAGAATCAAGTACAGAAAATTTTAAAATATGACCGCCTAAGTTGTTGTTACCAAAGTCCATTAGCTTGCCAGACAAGGCATCAGCTGCTTGGGCTGTAAATCAGGAAGTCTCTGATTGGAGCATTCCCTTCTTTGCACAGACTCATACTTGTCAGCGACAATGAGATGCTGAGAGACTCTTGCTGGACAAACCGCAAAGAGGTTGCTATCTAGTTAGTTTGTTGAATAATAGATGCATCAGCTAAAAAAAGGGTTTGGCATCGGCAATCCTCTACTCCCTCCGTTCTTAAATATAAGCCCTTTTAGAGTTTTCAATATTGACTACATACAGAGCAAAATGAATGAATCTACACTCTATAATATGTCTATATTACATCTGTATGTAGTCCGTACTGAGATAACTAAAAATGCTTATATTTAGAAATGGAGGGTGTAGGTTTTTTTCAGGTTTACAGTGAGTAGCCAATCAAGTCAAGAAGTTTTAAAATATGAAAATATGACCATTAAAGTTGTTATTTCGTAAGCCCATTAACTTGCCAGACAAGGAATCAACGGCTTGGGCTGTAATTCAGGGAGTCTCTGGTTGGAACATTCCCTTCTTTGCACAGACTCATACTTGTCATTGACAATGAGATGCTGAGACACTCTTGTTGGACAAATCACAAAGAGGTTGCTATCTAGTTAGTTTGTTGAATAATAGTTGCACCCCTCATACCAAACACAAATTTTCAGTTGCTTACATGTTCCTTTCTCACTATTCCTTTGATTACATGCCAAAAGATAAAGGAAGGAAAGCTCAACTCGTGTTGGTCAAAAGACAAGTAGCACATGGTTTGACTTATTCCACACTTGGTCTTATAAAGAGATAAAGCTGTTACTTTTAGTGCTCAAAATTCAGCAAGTTATCCAAAAAATACGGACCATGGTTTGAATTATCTCGTGCTAATAGTTGATTTACTTCCATTTCTTATTCAACAATCAAACCAGTGAACAGATAATTGAGAAGATGACGATATAGCTACTTCCGTTGATGAACAAGTAATGAACCGATTGATGTGCAGCAAGTTATCCATACACTACAGTGACCATGGTTTGAATTGTCTCAGACTAATATTTGATTTATTTCCATTTCCTTTTCAACATTCAAATCAGTGAACAGATAACTGGGAAGTAAGATTCACATATCACAATATGGCTGCTTCTGTTGATGAACAAGGAACTAACTGCTTGGAGTGTGAATGGGGAATATCCCTGATTGGAATATTCCATTCTTTGCACAGATTCATACTATTTGTCAGTAACAATGAATTCTGAGAGATTCTTGTTGGACAAACCAGAAACAGGTTGCTATCTAGTTCGTTCGTTGAATAGTACTTTTATCCCTCATACCAAACACGAATTTTCAGTTGCTTACAGGTTCCTTTCTTGCTATTCCTTTGATTATGTCAAAAGATAAAGGAAGGAAAAGCTTGTGTAGGTATAAAGACAAACAAGACACCATTTGACTTATTCAACACTTGCTTTTAAAAAGATAAAGTTGTTACTTCTAGTGCTCACAATTCAGCAAGTCATCCGTTAAATGCAGCGACCATGGTTTAATGACATAAAGTTGTTACTTCTGGTGCAACAATTCAGCAAGTTATCCACAAAATACAGCGACCATGGTTTGAATCATGTCACACTAATATTTGTTTTATTTCCATTTCTTCTTCAACAGTCAAATCAGTGAACAGATAACTGGGAGATAGATTTACAATCATCACAAATCACAATATAGCTACTTCTGTTTATGAACAGGGAACTAACTGCTTGGAGTGTGAATGGGGAAGTGCTCTGATTGGAATATTCCATTCTTTGCACAGATTCATATTAGTAGGCGACAATGGATCCTGAGAGATTCTTGTTGGACAAACCAGCAACAGGTTGCTATCTAGTTCGTTTGTTGAATGGTATTTTTATCCCTCGTACCAAACACCATTTTTCAGTTGCTTACAGGCTCCTTTCTTGCTATTACTTTCATTAAGTTAAAAGATAAAGGAAAGCTCATCTTGTGTAGGCAAAAAGACAAACAAGACACCATTTGACTTATTCAACACTGGATTTTAAAGAGATAAAGTTGTTACTTCTAGTGCTCACAAAGTCACCAGTCACAATTCAGCAAGTCATCCATTAAATGCAACGGCAAAAAGTTGTTACTTCTGGTGCAACAATTCAGCAAGTTATCCACAAAATACAGCGACCATGGTTTGGATTATCTCACTAATATTTGATTTATTTCCATTTCTTCTTCAACAGTCAAATCAGTTAACAGATAACTGGGGAGTATGATTTACAGACTTAAAAAATCATAATATAGCTACTGCCATTGATGAACACGGAAGTATAAAAAGACAGTGTAGAAAGACACACCACACCATCCTGGTAGGTACTTCTATAGCAAGCAACCATGAAATCCAAATTGCCAACATCCAACAGGTTTGAAATCAAAGTTTTTAAGCCGCTGTTGTCTTGTTGTTATAACAATGATATACCGTTGTGGAGCGGCTCCAGCCTGAGCCATCTACCCTTGCAACACATTCGACATGTGATGCTGCCATATCGTCCATATGGCGCCATGCACGTCGCCGTGCCCTGACTGCATACTTCCCAAATACTCCCTCCGTCCCAAAATTCTTGTCTTAGGTTTGTCTAGAAATGGATGTATCAAAATACTAAAACGTGACTAGATACATTCATATCTAGACAAATCTAAGACAAGAATTTTGGGACGGAGGGAGTACTTCTCATTATGACCAACTCTTGTCAGAAACCGGAGTATTAAAACAAGGCTAAATTATGTAATAATTTCGTTCCAGTAATTTTGTTCAGCAATAGCAAAATATAGAATAATTACTCTTTACATGGTACTCACAGGATAAGTATTGCAAAATTATTTGAAGCGGACAGGGCTTCCTCATGCCATGAACAATTTATTTCCATCATAATCATCACAGGATAAGTACCTGTGGAAGACGTACCACTCTACAACCATTTGTCCACTTAAACCATCCAGGTACACTATCTACTTCTAGAGACCATAAAATGAAGATTTGCCTACATTGTCTTTTAAAGATTGAAATTTCATCATACACTGTAGACTTGCAATTGCAAATTGCCCTTTGTTCTAACTAACTTGTATCACAAACTCACCACGAGCACAAAATAAATACTAGCACACATACACTGGTTGAGCATCCCTCAAAGCATTGACACATGATGTGACGAACTAGCATACAGAGTAAACGAAGATTGGCATATTAGTACCATTGGCATAACTTCTCTTCAGAAGCAGAGCTTCTAAAAGAGAAAATTGAGACTTATTTCAACTAACCTTGGCATCTTCAGCTCTTTATTGCTATGTTTTGTGATCACCAAAGAGACAAATATTGCATAGAAACTATCAAGTCATAGCTTCCACCTTTCCGCAACTTTTTAAAAGAGGAAGGTAGTCGCTCTGCCCAATTTGTTATGATTGGAAAAGGGGAAACAACTTCACAAATCATTAATACAGTATTCTGGGGCAATTTAAGAGACAAATTTATTTGTCAGAGGTTTGGAGGAAAAACGAGGCGCAAAGGCCGGAATTGGACAATGACTAAAGAGAAATTTGATGTAACTTCTGTTTTCAAATCAGAGGTATTATTCATTCATGTGTGTTTTGTTTCCTTCGATCTATTGTACTGTCCGTACTTTATCAACAAAGTCAGCCACAGTTCTAAAAATCACAACAGAAACTCTCTTGCTGACTACAAATGCTAAAAAGGATGTAACACAACGAAAATTTTCTTGGACACAGCATTAACATTGTAATGATGACGAGCAAGTGTGGATGACATGATCTAACACACCAACAATTTGCAGATTGGTATATGTCCCCAAACAAGCAAGCAACAGGATGTTTCAAAGCTCAAAATGACAGCAATGAAACAAAGTCAGGTCCCTGCTCTAAAAATTCACCTCGGAAACACTACCAATTTGTAACTTCACAATACTATGTTCCTGGCTATAACTGCTGAAAAGCATGGAACACATCAAAATTTTCTTTGGGTACAGCAATAACATTGTATGATTATGAGCAAGTACTTTTTCTGTGGTTGGAGTGTCATAAACTTTTGGTTTTCTCCTGTAATTTGTGTGTCGTTCTAGAGGAGGATATGTCTGTACCTGGCTTGACTTTGCTTCATTAATAAAGTGGAGCAGGGGGGGGGGGGGACCCCTTTTATTCACAAAAAGAAAAAGATTATGAGCAAGTGCGGATGGCATGATCCAGCACACCAACAATATGCAGATTGACATCTATCCCCAAACAAGCAAGCAACATGATGTTTCAAAGCTCAAAATGGCAGCAACAAGCTTTAGAAGGGTGAATGATTTTGTCATACCATCATACGAGCCGAGCTGCGGGATCACGTCCTGCCATCGCCCGAAGAGGATCCTGACGTTCTTCTTCTCACCCCACCCGAGCTTGAGCATCCGGGCGTACACCTCCGGGTGGGCCTCGACGATGGTGTGCTCCTCGGGCTCGTACCTCTGTATCGCCTGGTCCACGAGCCCCATCCCGAACCCCACGTTGAGGACCTTGCCGCCGCCGCTGGCGCACACCGCCCGCGCGTGCGCCTCCATGAGTGGACGCTCCCACTCCATCATCACCGCCTTGCTTTCCGCATCCATCACCCGGTCCTCGCTGAACGAAACCCTCGAGTCGAGGTAGGTCTCGGCGGGAGCGCCGTCGGAGGAGTTCGCGGGGGCCGCCTGCCGGCGGGCGACGGTGCCGAGGATGAGCTCGGAGCGCAGGGCGTGGTCGAGGAGCAGGTCGTATGTGGCGGGGTCGGAGGTAAGGTCACCCGCAGAGAGACCTTCGGGAGAGAGCGCGTTCCAGGGCGCGCCGGCATCGAGCAGGAGTCGCGCGGCAGCGACGTGGCCACCGGTGGCCGCGCGCATGAGTGGTGTCATGCCGGAGGCGTCAAAGTAGGTGGCGTCGGCGCCAGAGGAAATAAGCTCGGCGATAGCATCGTCGTTACCGGCCTCCGCCGCCGCGCACAGGAGCTCCTCTGGGGATTTATCAGACTTGCTGTCCGGCGGCGCCGCCATTGCCCTAGGTAGCGACCTTCTCTCGTCTTCGCTTTGAGGTTTTGCTCAGTTTTGGGCACGGACCTGACGGCCTTTGCCCATTTCGGCCTTTTAACAGCTCTGCTAAGTCAAAAGGCCCATTTCATTTATTGGGTTTGTAGTGACTGTGTGTTGTCTCATGGCCTGGTTCTTACTCTTTTTTATTTATTTTAAGAATCATGGTGTGATTCTTACTGATAGGTCACCCTGGGCGTTTGGGTAGCCGAACCCGAACCGAACCGAATTACCCGAATTGTCGGGTAATTCGGGTATCGGGTAAGGCTTCAGTTCTCATTTCTTGACTATTCGATTTTCGGGTTAGGGTTCGGGTTCTAGTGTGGAAAACCCGAAATACCCAAACTAACCAACTTATTCATACTGTCCAAAATTTTCATTCTATTATTACACTAACTTGTTACCCATACTAACTAAAATACCCATATTATCAAAAATACCCATACTATCCGAGTTATTCATATCAAAAGTTGATGTATGCTCCGAATATTTTGGGTATTTTGGGTACCCGAATTACCCGAACCGAAATTTTGGATAATTTGGGTTCGGGTAATTTTTTGACAGAAACAATTTTTGTTCCCATTTTCTAATACCCGAATTACCCATAAACCAAACTACCCGAACCGAAATAACCAAAATACCCGAATGCCCAAGCTGACTAATAGGAAGCAATTTGCACAAAAGGAATTGTCTTTAAAAAATACACAAAGAGAAACAATTTTATACGGTCGACCGGCCAAGTGTTCGGCTTGGCGCACCGCTCGCTCCCCTGCAAGCATCCCTTCGTGGGTGTCTTCCTCCTCAATTCGTTGCCTCTCCTTTCCCTTCTTTCCTTCGGCACCATCCATCGCTTACCACTTCACCTTCATGGCCTACTCGGCACCCAACCTCGCGGCACCGTCGTGGCTGGTGAGCCCCTCTCCTATCCATCCTTCTTCTCAATTTGCATCCTCGCTAGCTCCCCACGGCCATGACCGCATGCAACCCTCGTGGATCCCACTGATGGCCTCTTCCCAACTCCGGCTACGAGTCCCCACTAGCAAAGCTACGGGGACCGTCCATCATGGCGCTGCAATGATGCGGTGGTAGTGGTGCGCACGACCTTGCTACAACCGGCGTCGAGAGCTGCTACAACGAGTAGTGATGGTGGTGCGCACGACCAAGACACGACGAGTTTTGTTGGAACTAGCACCGCGTGTGCTACAACCGGACAAGGATTTTGTTGGCGAGGCAACAGCTAGCGGTGAGCAGGGCGAGATTTTGCTGGAACCGACATCCACGTGTGCTAGTGAAAGGACCACGATGTCGCCTAGGGGGGGGTGAATAGGTGTTTTAAAAACTTCTACAGATTTGGCTTTGTCCTAATGAGGAAATAAACTAAGAGGATACTTTTCAAGCACAAATCCTAACTATACTAGGCTCAACTACGTGCACCATCAACTTGTTCTACTAAGATGAACACAATAAGATTGCTCACAAGCACAAGTAAGTTACACAAACTTACTTGAGCAATATCACAAGATATGTAAGTGTATGACACAAGTTAGCAAATCACACTAAACCCAAGATATATCAATAGTAGCAAGTATGAATTGCGGGATATAAAGTGTAGGCCTAAATGATTAATCTTTACATGGAAATAGCCAACACAATGTAATAAGGACAACAATATGTAGTGAATGTACACTCAGGTAACCAAAGTAAACCACAAGTAAGGAGTTTGGGTTAGAGATAACCGAAGTCACGGAGACGAGGATGTATCCCGATGTTCACTTCCTTGGAGGGAAGCTAGTCACCGTTAGAGAGGTGGATGTTACCACGAAGGCACACCAACGTCACGAAGGCTCATCCTATTCTCCTTGAGACAACACCACGAAGGCGTTTCTCAACCACTAGCGGTAAGCCTTTGAGGTGGCCTCCAAACCCTCACAAACTTTCCGGGGGAAATCACAACGGTTTGATTCCTCTCCGAAGAACTCCTACCGCCTAGGAGTCTCCAACCTCCAAGAGTAACAAGATCACGGGGACTGCTCAAAACTTGCTCAAATCACAAATACCTTGGGTTGAGAGGAGGAGAGGAAGACGATCTATCTTTTGATTGGAACAACACCCAAGGGAACTCGCAGATGCTCTTGGGGTCTAAGATTTGGTGTAAGCAAATGGGAGTGAGAGAGAAAGATGTTCATGGAATGTTTCAGCTCTCTTGGACAACTGCCACTCGAGGTGGGAGAGGACTATATATAGTGGTGGTAGAAAAGTGTCCGTTGGAGCCACTTATTGTTGGGGATCATAGTAATTTCAAAAAAAATCCTACGCCATGCAAGGATCTATCTATGGAGAAACCAGCAACGAGAGAGGTTGTAGAGCATCTTCATACCTTTGAAGATCGCTAAGCGGAAGCGTTACTATGAAAGCGGTTGATGGAGTCGTACTCGCAGCGATTCAGACCGCGGTGGATTTCGATCTATGCACCAAACGATGGTGCCTCCACGTTCAACACACATACAACCTCGTGACGTCTGCTACTTCTCAAACAACAACGCCAGAAATTGACACGTTGACGGAGACTCGGCTTGTGTTGGTTTTTTCCCTTGAAGAGGAAAGGGTGATGCAGCACAGGAGCAGTAAGTATTGCCCTCAGTTTGAGAACCAAGGTATCGATCCAGAAGGAGGGTCTCGTCAAGTCCAGAGTACCTGCGCAAACACAAACAAGCTTGCACCCAACGCTTCAAAGGGGTTGTCAATCCCTTCAAGATTGTTTGCAAAGTGAGATCTGAAGGCGGAAAGTGCAACGAAGTAAAAAGTGTAAGGCTGAAAATATGGTGTGGAGTAGACCCTGGGGGCCATAGTGTTCACTAGAGGCTTCTCTCAAAATAGCAAATATCATGGTGGGTGAACAAATTACCGTCGAGCAATTGATAGAATCGCGCAAAGTCATGACGATATCTAAGGCAATGATCATACATATAGGCATCACGTCCGAGACGAGTAGACCAATACTTTCTACATCTACTACTATTACTCCACACATCGACCGCTATCCAACATACATCTAGTGTATTGAGTTCATGACGAATAGAGTAACGCCTTAAGCAAGATGACACGATGTAGAGGGATAATCTCAAACCAATGATGAAAACCCCATCTTTTTACCCTTGATGGCAACAACACGATGTGTGCCTCGCTACCCCTTCTGTCAGTGGGTGAGGTCACCGCATGGTATGAACCCAAAACCAAGCACTTCTCCCATTGCAAGAATCATAGATCTAGTTGGCCAGACAAAACCCACAACTCGAAGAGAATTACAAGGATATGAAATCATGCATAAGAGAGATTAGTAGAAACTCAAATAAGATTCATAGATAATATGATCATAAATCCATAATTCATCGGATCTTGACAAACACACCGCAAAAGAAGATTACATTGGATAGATCTCCATGAAGATCATGGAGAACTTTCTATTGAAGATCCAAGAGAGAGAAGAAGCCATCTAGTTACTAGCTATGGACCCGTAGGTCTATGCTGAACTACTCACGCATCATCGGAGAGGTCATGGTGTTGATGAAGAAGCCCTCCGTATCCGAATCTCCCCTCCGGCAGGGCACCAGAACGTGCCCGAGATGGGATCTTGCGGGAATAGAAGCTTGCGGCGGCGGAAAAGTACTTTCAATGATCTCCTGATTTTTTTGGGATTTTTAGGGAATTTATAGGCGCAACCCCTAGGTCAGAGGGCGCCCAGGGGGGCACAAGCCTGTGGGCCGCGGCCTCCCCCCTGGTCGCTGGGTGGGGGCTTGTGGGGCCCCTGAGGCTCCCCTGCCTTGGCTCTCAAGCTTCCCGATCTTCTTCCGTTCCGGAAAAAATCTTTTTGGGGATTTTCTTCCATTTGGGCTCCGTTTCAAAATCTCCTCTGAAAGGGGTCAAAAACATGGAAAAAACAGGAACTGGCACTTGGCACTGAGTTAATAAGTTAGTACCAAAAAATATATAAAAGGCATGCATAACATCCAAAGTTTGACAAGATAATAGCATGAAACCATAAAAAATTATAGATACATTGGAGACGTATCAAGCATCCCCAAGCTTAACTCCTGCTCGTCCTCGTGTAGGGAAGTGATAAAGAATGAAATTTTGATGTGGAATACTACCTAGCATAGTTGTCCTTTGAAACTTCTTTCACATGACATGAATGTTCAGATCCGTAAGATTCAAAACAATAGTTTGCTATTGACATGAAAACAATAATACTTCATGCAAACTAGCAAGGTAATCATGAACTTTCAAAATAACAAGGCCAAGGAAAGTTATCCCTACAATCATATAGTCTGGCTATGCTCCATCATCCTGAGACAACTAAAGTAAATCATGCACAACCCCGGAATTGGCCAAGTAATTGTTTTCACACTCTTACTTTCTCAAACTTTTTATAACTATCACACAATACATGAGCGCGAGCCATGGATATAGCACTATAGGTGGAATAGAGTGTGGTGGTGGTTATGAGACAAAAAGGAGGAGATGGTCACATTGACTCGGCATATCAAAGGGTTATGGAGATGCCCATTAATAGGTATCAATGTGAATGAGTAAGGATTGCCATACAAGAGATGCACGAGAGATATAAGTATGTGAAAGCTCAAAAGGAGAACTAGTGGGTGTGCATCCAACTTGCTTGCTCACGAAGACCTAGGGCAATTTTGAGGAAGCCCATCATTGGAATATACAAGCCAAGTTATATAATTAAGATTCCCACTAGCATATGGTAGTGACAAAGCAAGAAGCTCTCAATCATGAAGAACATGGTGCTATTATGAAGCACAAGTGTGGAAAAAGATAGTAGCATTGTCCCTTCTCTCTTTTTCTCTCTTTTTTTTCATTTGGGCTCTTAGGCCTCTCTTTTTTTCTCCCTTTTTTTGGGCTCCTTGGCCTCTTTTTTTATTCCTCACATGGTACAATGCTCTAATAATGATGATCATCACACTTTTATTTACTCACAGCTCAAAAATCACAATGATGACTCCATTGGAAATGCCTCCGGAAGTGTACCGGGATGTGCAACGATCTAGTATGGCGTATGACGTTGAAACATCTCGCTAGCTATCTTACGATCATGCAATGGCAATATGAGAGTGACGGCACAAGTCATGAGACAGAACGGTGGGAGTTGCATGGCAATATATCTCGGAATGGCTATGAAAATGCCATAGTAGGTAGGTATGGTGGCTGTTTTGAGGAAGGAATTTGGTGGGTTTGTGCACCGGCGAGAATTGCGCGGTACTAGAGAGGCTAGCATTGGTGGAAGGTGAAAGTGCATCTATACCATGGATTCATATTAGTCATGAAGAACTCACATACTTGTTGCGAAAGTTTTTATTAGAAATCGAAACAAAGTGCTAAACGCATACTCTGATGGGAAGGGTTGGTAGGTGTAAACCATCGCGCGATCCCGACCTCAACACAAAGGATGACAATCAATAGATCAATTATGCTCCGACTTCCTAACATAGCGGTTCACCATACGTGCATGCTACGGGAATCACTAACTTCAACACAAGTATTTCTAGATTCACAACACCCTACTAACATAGCTCTTAATATTACGGAATCCACGTCTCAAAACTAATTGAGAGGAATCAAAACTTCTCTTTCTATTCAATGCACATGAAGATGGAGGTTTTTGCATCCTCTTTGGGTACCTATCACCTTTGGGACTACTTTCATAGCATAAGCCAACTACCAAGTCACGCACCGCCGTGCTCTAAAAGATATAAGTGAAGCACTAGAGCAAAAGTATCTAGCTCAAAAGATATAAGTGAAGCACTATTAGCATTCTAGCAAAATCACGATGAGTGCATCTCTCTCTCTCAAAAGGTGTGCAGCAAGGATGATTGTGACACAAAAAAAGAAAAGACTCCTAAGATACAACACGCTCCAAGCAAAACACATATCATGTGGTGAATAAAAATATAGCTACAAGTAACGTTACCGATGGATTGAAGACGAAAGAGGGGATGCCTTCCCGGGGCATCCCCAAGCTTAGGCTTTTTGGTGTCCTTGAATTTGGCTTGGGATGCCTTGGGCATCCCCAAGCTTGAGCTCTTTCCACTCCTTATCTCATCGTCCATGAGAACATCATCCAAAACTTGAAAACTTCACAACACAAAACTTAAACAGAAACTCGTGATAACATTAGTCTAAGAAAACAAACTACCACTTCTTTTGGTACCATAGCAAACTTGAATTCTATCTATATTGATGTTGGGCTACTGTATTCTTACTTTTCCATGGCTAGTACCCCCCGATACTAACCATAGTTTCATCAAAACAAGCAACCGACTCAACAAAAATAGAATCTGTCAAAAACAGACCAGTCTGTAGCAATCTGTATACTTCGTATACTTCTGGTACCTCAAAAAATCTGAATAATTACGACGGCCTGGGAAAAAAGCATATCTACCAGCAGCAAAAATAATCAACTCAAAAGCTCTTTCTGAATAAAAATGAAAAATCATCTCGTGAGCGAAAAGTTTCTGTCTTTTTCCAGCAGGATCAAACAACCATTACCAAGACTAGTCATAAAGGTTTTGCTTGGCTCAAACACAAAAAGAAACACAAAAAACACAACCACAACAGAATTATGAAAGTGTGGACACAACAAAACAGAAAGAAAAAGATAAATTCATTGGGTTGCCTCCCAACAGGCGCTATTGTTTAACGCTCTTAGCTAGGCATAAAAGCGATAGAATCACGTATCGTCGTCTTTGGTGCTCAAACCATAAGTGGCCCTCATCATGGATTCATAAGGCAATCTTATTTTCTTTCTAGGAAAGTGTTCCATGCCCTTCATTGAAGGAAATTGAAAACTAATATTCCCTTCCTTCATATCGATGATAACACCGATAGTCCTTAGGAAAGGTCTACCAAGAATAATAGGGCATGTAGGATTGCAATCAATGTCAAGCACAATGAAATCCACGGGTACATAGTTCCTATTTGCAATAATAAGAACATCATTGATCCTTACCATGGGTTTCTTGACTGTAGAATCAGCAAGATGCAAATTAAGAGAACACTCTTCAATCTCATTAAAACCCAGAACATCACATAAAGACTTTGGAATCGCAGAAACACCAGCACCCAAATCACACAAAGCATTGCATTCATAGTTTTTGATTTTGATTTTGATGGTAGGTTCCCACTCATAATGAAGCTTTCTAGGGATAGAGACTTCCAATTCAAGTTTCTCTTCAAGAGATTTTATCATAGCTTCGACGATATGATCGGTAAAGGCCTTGTTTTGGCTATAAGCGTGTGGAGAGTTTAACATGGATTGCATCAAAGAAATGCATTCAATCAAGGAGCAACTATCATAATTGAATTCCTTGAAATCCACGGTAGTAATTTCATTACTACTCAAAGTTTTAACATCTTCTACTCCACTTTCAATGCTTTTAGCATCAAGATAAATGGACTCCGAATCATTGGGGCACTTTTCAACCAAATTGGATTCATATGCAGCCCCATAATCATTAGGTTTGACACGAGAAAACAAAGATTCAATGGGAGTCACACCAAGCACTTTAAGATCTTCGTGATTCTCATCATGAGAACAAGCCTTTTTAAGCCATTCATGTCTAGCACGAATTTGGGCGGTTCTTTCTTGGCTCTCAATCATGGAAACACGCATAGCTTTCAAAGTTTCATCCATGTTGATTTTGGGAGGAGCACATCTAACTTTCAAAGCATCAACATCACTAGACATTCTATCAACACTCTTAGCCAAATCATCAATTTTGAGTAGCTTTTCCTCTATGGACGCATTGAAAATATTTTGAGAGTTGATTAACTCTTTGATATTACTCTCAACATCAGAGGGTAATCTATTGTAATTTCCATGAGTATTGTTGTAGGAGTTGCCAAAGTTATTAGAGGAGTTACTAGGAAAAGGCCTAGGAACATAGTTTCCTCTAAAAGCATTGTTGTTGCCAAAGTTATTCCTACCAACAAAATTAACGTCCAAGCTAGCATTGCTACTCTCAATCAAAGAAGACAAGGGCATATCATTAGGATCCAAAGGAGCACTTCTACTAGCAACCAAATTCATTAACTCATCCATCTTAGCACTCAACGAGTTAATTTCTTCTATAGCGTGTACCTTCTTACTAGTAGGTGACCTTTCAGTGTGCCACTAAGAATAGTTTGTCATGATGTTGTCTAAGAGCTTTGTGGCTTCCCCTAACGTGATTTCCATGAACGTTCCACGTGAGGCGGAGTCCAAGATATTTCTAGAAGCGAAATTCAAGCCAACGTAAAAGATTTGAATAATCATCGAGAGACTCAAGCCATGAGCGGGACAATTTCTAATCATTAATTTCATTCTCTCCCAAGATTGTGCAACATGTTCATGATCAAGTTGCTTGAAATTCTTGATATCATTACGGATGATCTTGGCCGGCGGAAAATACTTGGATATATAAGCATCTTTGCACTTATCCCAAGAATCGATACTATTTTTGGGCAAATAAGAAAACCAAGTTTTTGCGCGATCTCGCAATGAGAAAGGAAAAAGCTTCAATTTAATCACGTCATTATCCACATCTTTTTCTTTTGCATATCGCAAAGCTCAATGAAGGTATTGAGATGGGATGCGGCATCTTCACTAGGAAGGACAGAGAATTGCTCTTTCATAACAAGATTCAGCAAAGCGACATTGATTTCGTATGACTCCGCACTAGTGGCGGGAGCAATCGGAGTACTAATAAAATCATTATTATTAGTATTCGAGAAGTCACAAAGTTTGGTGTTTTCGTTCATGGTGACTTCAGCAAGCAAGCAAGCACACAAGCAAACAAAGAGCAGGCGAGAAAAAGGGCGAACAAAAAGGCAAACGAAAAAGGCAAACAAAAAAGGCAAATTGGTGAAGTGAGGGAGAGGAAAACGAGAGGCAACTGGCAAACAAAGTAAATGCAAGAGATGATTTTGCGACACCTACTTGGATGAGTTCTTGACTTGATCTTACTCCCCGGCAACGGCGCCAGAAATCCTTCTGCTACTTCTCAAACAATAGCGTCAGAAATTGACACGTTGACGGAGACTGGGCTTGCGTTGGTTTTTCCCTTGAATAGGAAAGGGTGATGCAGCACAGGAGCAGTAAGTATTTCCCTCAGTTTGAGAACCAAGTTATCGATCCAGAAGGAGGGTCTCATCAAGTCCAGAGTACCTGCGCAAACACAAACAAGCTTGCACCCAACACTTCAAAGGGGTTGTCAATCCCTTCAAGATTGTTTGCGAAGTGAGATCTGAAGGCGGAAAGTGCAACGAAGTAAAAATTGTAAGGATGAAAATATGGTGTGGAGTAGACCCTCGGGGCCATAGTGTTCACTAGAGGCTTCTCTCAAAATAGCAAATATCACGGTGGGTGAACAAATTACTGTCGAGCAATTGATAGAACCGCGCAAAGTCATGACGATATCTAAGGCAATGATCATACATATAGGCATCACGTCTGAGACAAGTAGACCGATACTTTCTGCATCTACTACTATTACTCCACACATCGACCGCTATCCAGCATGCATCTAGTGTATTGAGTTCATGACGAACAGAGTAACGCCTTAAGCAAGATGACATGATGTAGAGGGATAATCTCAAACCAATGATGAAAACCCCATCTATTTACCCTTGATGGCAACTGTTGGGTAACGTAGCATAAATTCAAAATTTTCCTACGCATATTCAGATCTTCCTATGGAGAGACCAGCAATGAGAGAGGGGTAAGAGCATCTTCATACCTTTGAAGATCGCTAAGCGGAAGCGTTGCTAGAACGCGGTTGATGGAGTCGTACTCGCAGCGATTCCGATCTAGTGCCAAACTACGGCACCTCCGCGTTCAACACACGTGCAGCCCGGTGACGTCTCCCGCACCTTGATCCAGCAAGGAGGAGGGAGAGGTTGGGGAAGAACTCTAGCAGCACGAAGGCGTGGTGTCGATGGAGAGATGAGGTCTCCCGGCAGGGCTTCACCAAGCACCGGCAGAGAGGAGGAGAAAGAAGAGCAGGGCTGCGCCGAGGGAGAGGGAAAAGTCTATCTCTCAATGGCCAAAAGTGCCCACTATATAGGGGAAGGGGAGAGGGGGTGCCACCCCTAGGGTTCCCACCCTAGGGGGTGCGGCAGCCCCCCCAGATGGGAGGTGTGGCGGCCAGAAGGGGGAGGAGGGGGTGGCGCACCAACTGGTGGGCCTTAGGCCCACCTGGCTTAGGGTTTGCCCCCCTTTTTTCTCTCCCTTGCGCAATGGGCTGAGTGGGGAGGCGCACCAGCCCACCTAGGGGCTGGTTCCCACCCCCACTTGGCCCACCTTACCTCCCGGGGTCGTTGCCCCCCTTCGGTGGTCCCCCGGGGCCACCTCTAGTGGTCCCGGTGGTCTCGGTACATTACCGGTGACGCCCGAAACACTTCCGGTGTCAAAAACCATCCGTCCTATATATCAATCTTTACCTCCGGACCATTCCGGAGCTCCTCGTGACGTCCGGGATCTCATCCGGGACTCCGAACAACTTTCGGTAACCTCGTATAATAATTCCCTATAACCCTAGCGTCATCAAACCTTAAGTGTGTAGACCCTACGGGTTCGGGAGACAGGCAGACATGACCGAGACACCTCTCTGGCCAATAACCATCAGCGGGGTCTGGATACCCATGGTGGCTCCCACTTGCTCCACGATGATCTCATCGGATGAACCACGATGTCAAGGATTCAATCAATCCCGTATACGATTCCCTTTGTCTGTTGGTATAGAACTTGCCCGAGATTCGATCGTCGGTATACCTATACCTTGTTCAATCTCGTTACCGGTAAGTCTCTTTACTCGTTCCGTAGCACGTCATCGTGTGACTAACTCCTTAGTCACATTGAGCTCATGATGATGTTCTACCGAGTGGGCCCAGAGATACCTCTCCGTCACACGGAGTGACAAATCCCGATCTCGATTCGTACCAACCCAACAGACACTTTCGGAGGTACCCGTAGTGCACCTTTATAGTCACCCAGTTACGTTGTGAAGTTTGATACACCCAAAGCACTCCTACGGTATCCGGGAGTTGCACAATCTCATGGTCAAAGGAAACGATACTTGAATTAGAAAAGCATTAGCATACGAACAATACGATCTAGTGCTAGGCTTAGGATTGGGTCTTGTCCATCACATCATTCTCCCAATGATGTGATCCCGTTATCAATGACATCTAATGCCCATGATCAGGAAACCATGATCATCTATTGACTAACGAGCTAGCCAACTAGAGGCTTGCTAGGGACACATTGTGATCTATTTATTCACACATGTATTACTGTTTCCTGTTAATACAATTATAGCATGAACAATAGACGATTGTCATGAACAAGGAAATATGATAATAACCATATTATTATTGCCTCTAGGGCATATTTCCAACAGTCTCCCACTTGCAGTAGAGTCAATAATCTAGTTACATTGTGATGTATCGAATACCCATAGCATTATGGTGTTGATCATGTTTTGCTCGTGGAAGAGGTTTAGTCAACGGGTTTGCAATATTCAGATCCGTGTGTACTTTACAAATATCTATCACTCCACTCTGGACATGGTCCTGGATGGAGTTGTAGAAGCGTTTGATGTGCTTCGTCTTCCGATGAAACCTGGGCTCCTTGGCTATGGCAATGGCTCCAGTGTTATTACAGAAGAGTGTCATAGGACCCGACGCGCTTGGAACCACTCCAAGGTCGGTGATGAGCTCCTTCATACAAATTCCTTCATGAGCCGCTTCTGAAGCAGCTATGTACTCCGCTTCACATGTAGATGCTGCCACGACTTCTTGCTTGCTGCTGCACCAGCTCACTGCCCCACCATTTAACACATATACGTATCCGGTCTGTGACTTAGAGTCATCCGGATCTGTGTCGAAGCTAGCGTCGACGTAACCCTTTACGACGAGCTCTTCGTCACCTCCATAAACGAGAAACATTTCCTTAGTCATTTTCAGGTACTTAAGAATATTCTTGACCGCTGTCCAGTGTTCCATACCTGGATCACTTTGGTACCTCCCTACCAAACTTATGGCAAGGTTTATATCAGGTCTGGTACACAGCATGGCATACATTAGAGAGCCCATGGCTGAAGTGTAGGGGACAGAACTCATCTTCTCTCTATCTGCTGCCGTGGTCGGCGACTGAGTCTTACTCAATCTCATAACTTGCAAAACTGGCAAGAACCCTTTCTTTGAGTTTTCCATATTGAACTTCTTCAATATCTTGTCAAGGTATGTACTTTGCGAAAGACCTATGAGGCGTCTCGATCTATGTCTATAGATCTTGATGCCTAATATGTATGCAGTTTCTCCAAGGTTCTTCATTGAAAAACTCTTGTTCAAATAGGCCTTTATGCTCTCCAACATCTCTATATTATTCCCCATCAATAATATGTCATCCACATACAGTATGAGGAAAGCTACAGAGTCCCACTCACTTTCTTGTACAGACAGGCTTCTCCGTAAACCTGTATGAACCCAAACGCTTTAATCACCTCATTAAAGCGAATGTTCCAACTCCGAGATGCTTGCACCAGCCCATAGATGGAGCGCTGGAGCTTGCATACTTTGTTAGCACCCTTAGGGTCGACAAAACCTTCTGGTTGCATCATATACAACTCTTCCTTAAGGTTCCCATTAAGGAACGCTGTTTTGACGTCCATTTGCCAAATTTCATAATCATAAAAGGCGACAATTGCTAACATGATTCAGACTGATTTCAGCTTCGCTACGGGAGAGAAAGTCTCTTCGTAGTCAACTCCTTGAATTTGTCGAAAACCCTTTGCGACAAGTCGAGCTTTGTAAACGGTTACATTACCGTTTGCTTCAGTCTTCTTCTTGAAGATCCATTTATTTTCTATGGCTCGCCGGTCATCGGCAAGTCCACCAAAGTCCATACTTTGTTCTCATACATGGATCCTATCTCGGATTTCATAGCCTCAAGCCATTTGTTGGAATCCGGGCCCGCCATCGCTTCTTCATAGTTCGAAGGTTCACCGTTGTCTAACAACATGATTTCCATCACAGGGTTGCCGTACCACTCTGGTGCGGAGCGTGCCCTTGTGGACCTTCGTGGTTCAGTAGTAATTTGATCCGAAGCTTCTTGATCATCATCATTAACTTCCTCTTCAGTCGGTGTAGGCGCCACAGGAACAACTTCCCGCGCTGCGCTACTATCCTGTTCGAGAGGGGGTGTAATTACCTCATCAAGTTCTACCTTCCTCCCACTTACTTCTTTCGAGAGAAACTCTTTCTCTAGAAAGGATCCGTTCTTGGCAACAAAGGTTTTACCTTCGGATCTAAGATAGAAGGTATACCCAATAGTTTCCTTAGGGTATCCTATGAATACGCTTTTCTCCGCTTTGGGTTCGAGCTTTTCTGGTTGAAGTTTCTTCACATAAGCATCGCAGCCCCAAACTTTAAGAAACGACAACTTAGGTTTCTTGCCAAACCATAGTTCATATGGTGTCGTCTCAACGGATTTAGACGGTGCCCTGTTTAAAGTGAATGCTGCAGTTTCTAATGCGTATCCCCAAAATGATAGCGGTAAGTCGGTAAGAGATATCATAGATCGTACCATATCTAATAAAGTGCGATTACGATGTTCAGACACTCCGTTGCGTTGCGGTGTGCCTGGCGGCGTCAGTTGTGAAACGATTCCACACTTCCTTAGGTGTGTGCCAAACTCGTGACTCAAATATTCTCCTCCACGATCAGATCGTAGACATTTAATTTTTCTGTCATGTTGATTCTCAACCTCACTCCGAAATTCTTTGAACTTTTCAAACGTCTCAGATTTGTGCTTCATCAAGTAGATATACCCATACCTACTCAAATCATTGGTGAGAGTGAGAACATAACGATAACCACCGCGAGCTTCAACGTTCATTGGACCACACACATCAGTATGTATTATTTCCAATAAGTCGGTTGCTCTCTCCATTATTCCTGAGAATGGAGTCTTAGTCATCTTGCCCATGAGGCACGGTTCGCATGTGTCAAATGATTCAAAGTCACGAGACTCTAAGAGTCCATCAATATGGAGCTTCTTCATGCGCTTAACGCCGATATGACCAAGGCGGCAGTGCCACAAGTATGTGGGACTGTCATTATCAACTTTACATCTTTTGGTACTCACACTATGAATATGTGTAACATCACGATCGAGATTCATCAAGAATAAACCATTCACCAGCGGAGCATGACCATAAAACATATCACTCATATAAATAGAACAACCATTATTCTCTGACTTAAATGAGTAGCCATCTCGCATTAAGCAAGACCCTGATACAATGTTCATGCTTAAAGCCGGTACTAAATAACAATTATTAAGGTTTAAAACTAATCCCGATGGTAGACGTAGAGGTAGCGTGCCGACGGCGATCACATCGACCTTTGAACCATTCCCGACGCGCATCGTCACCTCGTCCTTGGCCAGTCTCCGCTTATTCCGCAGTTCCTGCTTTGAGTTGCAAATGTGAGCAACAACACCGGTATCAAATACCCAGGAGCTACTACGAGCGCTGGTAAGGTACACAACAATAACATGTATATCACATATACCTTTAACGTTGCCGGCCTTCTTGTCTGCTAAGTATTTGGGGCAGTTCCGCTTCCAGTGACCTTTTCCCTTGCAATAGAAGCACTCAGTCTCAGGCTTGGGTCCATTCTTTTTCTTCTTCCCAGCATCTGGCTTACCGGGCGCGGCAACAGCTTTGCCGTCTTTCTTGAAGTTCTTCTTACCCTTGCCTTTCTTGAAACTAGTGGTCTTGTTGACCATCAACACTTGATGCTCTTTCTTGATTTCTACTTCTGCAGACTTGAGCATCGAGTACAACTCGGGAATGGTCTTCTCCATCCCTTGCATGTTGTAGTTAAGCACAAAGCCTTTGTAGCTTGGTGGGAGAGACTGGAGGATTCTGTCAATTATAGCATCATCCGGAAGTTCGACTCCAAGTGAAGTCAGACGACCGTGTAACCCAGACATTTTGAGTATGTGCTCACTGACAGAACTGTTCTCCTCCATCTTACAGCTAAAGAACTTGTCGGAGACTTCATATCTCTCGACACGGGCATGAGCTTGAAAAACTAGCTTCAGCTCCTGGAACATCTCATATGCCCATGTGTTGCTCAAAACGCCTTTGGAGCCCCGCTTCTAAACTGTATAACATGCCACACCTAACCAGAGAGTAGTCATCACTCCGCGTTTGCCAGACGTTCAGAATGTCCTGGGCTGCTGCGGGAGCGGGAGGGTCACCTAGCGGCGCATCAAGGACATAAGCCTTTTTAGCTGCTTCAAGGATGAGCTTCAAGTTGCGAACCCAGTCCGCATAGTTGCTACCATCATCTTTCAGCTTGTTTTTCCTCTAGGAATGCGTTGAAATTGAGGTTGACGTTGGACATCTACAAAATTTATAAAGACAACTTTTAGACTAAGTTCATGACAATTAAGTTCATTTAATCAAATTAAGTATGAACTCCCACTTAAATCGACATCCCTCTAGTCATCTAAGTGATACATGATCCATGTTGACTAACCCGTGTCCGATCATCACGTGAGACGGACTAGTCACCATGGTGAGCAACTCCATGCTGATCGTATTGAACCATACGACTCATGTTCGACCTTTCGGTCTCTTGTATTCGAGGTCATGTCTGTACATGCTAAGCTCGTCGAGTCGACCTAGGTGTTTCGCGTGTGTAAATCTGGCTTACACCCGTTGTATGCGAACGTTAGAATCTATCACACCCGATCATCACGTGGTGCTTCGAGACAACGAACTTTCGCAACGGTGCACACTTAGGGGAATACGTTCTCGAAATTTTAAGAGGGATCATCTTATTATGCTACCGTCGTTCTAAGCAATAATATGTAAAACATGATAAACATCACAATGCAATCATATAGTGACATGATATGGCCATTATCATCTTTGCTCTTTTGATCTCCATCTTCAGGCATCGCATGATCATCATCGTCACCGGCGTGACACCATGATCTCCATCATCATGATCTCCATCATCGTGTCTCCGTGAAGTCGTCACGCCAACTACTACTATCACTACTACTATAGCTAAGCGTTAGCAATGAAGTAAAAGTAGTAAGCACATGGCGTTGCATCTCATACAATAAATTAAGACAACTCCTATGGCTCCTGCCGGTTGTCATACTCATCGACATGCAAGTCGTGAAACCTATTACAATAACATGATCATCTCATACATCATACATGCAACATCACAACTTTGGCCATATCACATCACATGTCAAACCCTGCAAAAACAAGTTAGACGTCCTCTAATTGTTGTTGCAAGTTTTACGTGGCTGATTTGGGTTTCTAGCAAGAACGCCTTCTTACCTATGTGACAGCCACAACGATGATACGCCAAAGATATTTACCCTTCATAAGGACCCTTTTCATCAAATCCAATCCGACTAGAGTAGGAGAGACAGACACCCGCTAGCCACCTTTATGCACGGTGTGCATGTCTGTCGGTGGAACCATTCTCACGTAAGCGTACGTGTAAAGTCGGTCCGGGCCGCTTCATCCCACAATACCGCCGGAAAAGAATAAGACTAGTAGCGGCAAGCAAATTGACAAATCATCGCCCACAACTTTTGTGTTCTACTCGTGCATAGAATCTACGCATAGAAAACCTGGCTCTGATACCACTGTTGGGTAACGTAGCATAAATTCAAAATTTTCCTACGCATATTCAGATCTTCCTATGGAGAGACCAGCAACGAGAGAGGGGTAAGAGCATCTTCATACCTTTGAAGATCACTAAGCGGAAACGTTGCTAGAACGCGGTTGATGGAGTCTTACTCGCAGCGATTCCGATCTAGTGCCGAACTACCACACCTCCGCGTTCAACACACGTGCAGCCCGGTGACGTCTCCCGCACCTTGATCCAGCAAGGAGGAGGGAGAGGTTGGGGAAGAACTCCAGCAGCACGACGGCGTGGTGTTGATGGAGAGATGAGGTCTCCCGGCAGGGCTTCGCCAAGCACCGGCAGAGAGGAGGAGAAATAAGAGCAGGGCTGCGTCGAGGGAGAGGGAAAAGTCTATCTCTCAATGGCCAAAAGTGCCCACTATATATAGGGGAAGGGGAGAGGGGGTGCCACCCCTAGGGTTCCCACCCTAGGGGGTGTGGCAGCCCCCCCAGATGGGAGGTGCGGCGGCCAGAAGGGGGAGGAGGGGGTGGCGCACCAACTGGTGGGCCTTAGGCCCACCTGGCTTAGGGTTTGCCCCCCTTTTTTCTCTCCCTTGCGCAATGGGCTGAGTGGGGAGGTGCACCAGCCCACCTAGGGGCTGGTTCCCACCCCCACTTGGCCCACCTTACCTCCCGGGGTCGTTGCCCCCCTTCGGTGGTCCCCCGGGGCCACCTCTGGTGGTCCCGGTGGTCCCGGTACATTACCGGTGACGTCCGAAACACTTCCGGTGTCAAAAACCATCCGTCCTATATATCAATCTTTACCTCCGGACCATTCTGGAGCTCCTCGTGACGTCCAGGATCTCATCCGAGACTCCGAACAACTTTCGGTAACCTCGTATAATAATTCCCTATAACCCTAGCGTCATCGAACCTTAAGTGTGTAGACCCTACGGGTTCGGGAGACAGGCAGACATGACCGAGACACCTCTCTGGCCAATAACCATCAGCGGGGTCTGGATACCCATGGTGGCTCCCACTTGCTCCACGATGATCTCATCGGATGAACCACGATGTCAAGGATTCAATCAATCCCGTATACGATTCCCTTTGTCTATCGGTATAGAACTTGCCCGAGATTCGATCGTCGGTATACCTATACCTTGTTCAATCTCGTTACCGGTAAGTCTCTTTACTCGTTCCGTAGCACGTCATTGTGTGACTAACTCCTTAGTCACATTGAGCTCATGATGATGTTCTACCGAGTGGGCCCAGAGATACCTCTCCGTCACACGGAGTGACAAATCCCGATCTCGATTCGTACCAACCCAACAGACACTTTCGGAGGTACCCGTAGTGCACCTTTATAGTCACCCAGTTACGTTGTGACGTTTGATACACCCAAAGCACTCCTACGGTATCCGGGAGTTGCACAATCTCACGGTCGAAGGAAAAGTTACTTGACATTAGAAAAGCATTAGCATACGAACAATACGATCTAGTGCTAGGCTTAGGATTGGGTCTTGTCCATCACATCATTCTCCCAATGATGTGATCCCGTTATCAATGACATCTAATGCCCATGATCAGGAAACCATGATCATCTATTGACTAACGAGCTAGCCAACTAGAGGCTTGCTAGGGACACATTGTGATCTATTTATTCACACATGTATTACTGTTTCCTGTTAATACAATTATAGCATGAACAATAGACGATTATCATGAACAAGGAAATATGATAATAACCATATTATTATTGCCTCTAGGGCATATTTACAACAGCAACAACACGATGTGTGCCTCGCTACCCCTTCTGTCAGTGGGTGAGGTCACCGCACGGTATGAACCCAAAACCAAGCACTTCTCCCATTGCAAGAATCATAGATCTAGTTGGCCAGACAAAACCCACAACTCGAAGAGAATTACAAGGATATGAAATCATGCATAAGAGAGATCAGAAGAAACTCAAATAAGATTCATAGATAATCTGATCATAAATCCACAATTCATCGGATCTCGACAAACACACCACAAAAGAAGATTACATCGAATAGATATCTATGAAGATCATGGAGAACTTTGTATTGAAGATCCAATAGAGAGAAGAAGCCATCTAGTTACTAGCTATGGACCCGTAGGTCTATGGTGAACTACTCACGCATCATCGGAGAGGTCATCGTGTTGATGAAGAAGCCCTCCGTATCCGAATCTCCCCTCCGGCAGGGCACCAGAACGTGCCCCAGATGGGATCTTGCGGGAACAGAAGCTTGCGGCGGCGGAAAAGTACTTTCGATGATCTCCTAATTTTTTTGGGATTTGTAGGGAATTTATAGGCGCAACCCCTAGGCCAGAGGGCACCCAGGGGGCCCACAAGCCTGTGGGACGCGGCCTCCCCCTGGCCGCAGGGTGGGGGCTTGTGGGGCCCCTGAGGCTCCCTTGCCTTGGCTCTCAAGCTTCCCGTTCTTCTTCCGTTCCAGAAAAAATCTTTTCGGGGATTTTCTTCCGTTTGGACTCCGTTTCAAAATCTCCTCTGAAAGGGGTAAAAAACATGGAAAAAATAGGAACTGGCACTTTACACTGAGTTAATAAGTTAGTCCCAAAAAATATATAAAAGGCATGCATAACATCCAAAGTTTGACAAGATAATAGCATGAAACCATAAAAAATTATAGATACGTTGGAGACGTATCAACATCTCCTCCTTCTTGATCCAGCAAGTAGAGAAGATAAGTTGAGGGAGAGCTCTGGCAGCACGACAACGTTGTGACGGTGGAGCTATGTGGTTCTCCGACAGGGCTTCGCCAAGCGCCGCGGAGGAGGAAGAAGAGAGAGGTAGGGTTGCGCCTTGGGAGAGATCAATTGTGTGTCTCAAAACGGCAAAAACCTCAAGTATATATAGGAGGACGGAGAGGGAGGGCTAACTTGGCCCCTCCTCCAAGGAGGAGAGGTTCGACCGAACTAGGGGAGGAGTCCACCTCCCACAAGGGAGGTGGATCCCTTCCTTTTAAACCCCTTTTGCCTTATCTCCTTTATCCCTAGCCACATGGGCCTTTTAGGGAAGGCCTTGGCCAGCCCAATAAGGGTTTGTCCACCTCCTCTAACAGCCCATGAACTCCTTTGGTCGTCACACCCCTCCCGGGGGTCCTCCGGCACCCTCCTCGCACTCTCGGTACACTACTAATGAGTCCGAAACTTTTCCGGTGACCAAAACAAGACTTCCTATATATCAATATTTACCTCTGGACCATTCTGGAGCTCCTCGTGACGTCCGTGATCTCATCCGGAACTACCAACAACCTTCGGCAACCACATACTATTCTCTTTACAACTCTAGCATCATCGAACCTTAAGTGTGTAGACCCTACGGGTTCGGGAGACATGCAGACCTGACCGAGGCATCTCTCCGACCAATAACCAATAGTGGGGTCTGGATATCCATGTTGGTTCCCACATGTTCCACGATGATCTCATCAGATGAACCACGCTGTCAAGGATTCAATCAATCCCATATGCAATTCCCTTTGTCTATCGGTATGATACTTGCCCGAGATACGATCGTCGGTATCTCTATACCTTGTTCAATCTCGTGATCGGCAAGTCTCTTTACTCGTTCCATAACACATCATCCTGTGGCTAACTCCTTAGTCACACTGAGCACAATATGATGATGAATTACCGAGTGGGCCCAGAGATACCTCTCCGTCACACAAAGTGACAAATCCTAGTCTCGATTCGTACAACCCAACAGACACTTTCGGAGGTACCTGTAGTGCACGTTTATAATCACTCAGTTACATTGTGACGTTTGATACACCCAAAGCACTCCTATGGTATCCGGAAGTTGCACAATCTCATGGTCTAAGGAAACGATACTTGACATTAGAAAAGCTTTAGCACACGAACAACATGATCTAGTGCTATGCTTAGGATTGGGTCGTGTCTATCACATAATTCCCCAAAGATGTGATCCCGTTATCATTGACATCCAATGTCCATGATCAAGAAACCATGATCATCTATTGATCAACGAGCTAGCCAACTAGAGGCTCACTAGAGACACATTGTGATCTATATATTCACACATGTATTACGGTTTCTGGTTAATACAATTATAGCATGAATAATAGACAATTATCATGAACTGGAAATATAATAATAACAACTTTATTATTGCCTCTAGGGCACATTTCCAACATTCTCCCACTTGCACTAGAGTCAATAATCTAGTTACATTGTGATGAATCGAACACCCATAGAGTTCTGGTGCTGATCGTGCTTTGCCCGTGGAAGAGGTTTAGGCAACGGATGTGCGACATTCAGATCCGTATGTACTTATTTGTAATGAGGAACATTGCAACAAGAACCGACATCTTTACAAGACTCAACGATCTAGCATTTCCATTGAAGGGATATGACATTACCTTGTCTCCGGAAGAGTTCATCAAGTAGAAATTACTAACGGATGTCACACCAACTTACCTTGACATGGCATTCAGTATCCAACAAAGAACCGATTATGCAAAGCTATTTCCACACATATGAAAATTATGTTCCCATATTAAAAAATCACTGTAATCTAAAAAGAGTGCACAAGTGTATGGTAAATATCAGCCAACCATTGCATCTCTACATGTGTGCCACGAAAGAACCGAAATGAAATAGCATGATAATGTTCCTATGTACCAACAAAATTGAATGGTCTTGTATGATCATTTTGTATATGTCTGTTTGCATTGTGAATTTCCTCTCCGGTTATGATCTACTCCCTCCATTGCTAAATATAAGTATTTTAAGAGATTTCATTAGGGGACTACATACGAAACAAAGTTAGTGAATATACATTTTAAATATGTCTATATACATCCATATATAGTCTTCTAGTAAAACCTCTAAAAGACTTATATTTAGGAACGAAGGAAGTACAAGAGAACCACTATATTACTACACACCAGAATTATCACAACTGGAAGGAAACTTGTGCGACCGTGCGCCGTGTGTCGACTAAGGGGCTAAGGGAATTTCTACAAATGTGGAACAAAGTGTCATGGTATATCACATGCGCAATTGCAGATGGACGGTCAGAAATGATTGAGGTCAAACACACTATGATTACCAACTACCCCCTTCGTTCCTAAATACATGTCTTTGTAGAGATTTCACTAAGAACTACAAACGAAGCAAAAATAAATGAATTTATACTCTAAAATATGTCTATATACAAATGTATGTAGTTTATAGCGATATCTCTAGAAAGACTTATATTTAGGAACTGAGGGAGTAGATCCTTTATACTCCCTCCGTCACAGTTTAGAAGGCATGAGTAGAAATTCTTTGGAACCTAGGTGGTTATTGATTGACTGGGAGATGTGATAAAAAATATCATTTACACTACGTATGCATGTAGAAGTAGTACAACGGAGTACTAATTAGTTGCTATGAGTAAGTGCAATGTTGGAAATATGAGCAATTTATCATATGATTTTATTAACAGAAAAGATAGGGAAAATATGACTATCATAAAATAGATGAAACAAGGCAGGCAATATAGAGATGAGACGACAAAGGACATGTACACGTATGATCTAAAAGAGAACATATATAGAGCCATTTTGTGTACATAAAATATCATATGAAAGGATGAGCAGAAACGGAACATATCTAGAAGTAAAACTATAGCAAGAAATTGCGGCAGGAACTCAAAGAAAAAGAACACGAGCACGTACTGAGTTGCAACAGCAGTAGGGTTGGTGTTGGCGTTGTCGTTGGGGATGTTACCGAAGAGGTGGTCGACGTCGGGGAAGAAGTCGTCGTCCGGGAAGATATCGTCGGTGTCCGTGATGGAAGCCAGTAATCGCGCTGAGCGCTCCCCAAAAACCTTATCGCCCTTCTCCCGTACATGACTCTAAGAGAAGGAGTTTCGGAGGCCTACTGTCCCGACATACAGTGCACGCTGCAAGTCGGGATGGGGAAGAATGTAGCAACATCACAGAGAGATGGAACTGGTGGTGCGAGGAGCTTCTGATGTGTTTCTCTAGAGAGGAGCGACCTCTCTTTTATAGGCGCAAGAGAAGGAGGCGAGAGGCCAGCGATGGGAGCCGAAGAGAACGAGAGAGACGAAACAAACAGAAAATAGTCGAAGGGTGCAGCGTCCGTATTCAATATCCACTACAGCAAAACGTTCAGCTTCCGAGTGACCTTCCGTACAGCAGTCATGCGTGGCAAAAAATTAGTTCAGCTCGGCTCATTCCCGCAACCCGCGGCGCGTCGTGACGAGGCAAGGCGGGCGGCGGAGGAGGAGGAGCACACATGTATGTCTCTCTTGTTCTCAAGCTCATACATGTGTGGAAACATCCTCCCTTATAAGGTGGCCCAACTCCCACTAAACTAGCAATGTGAGACTAAACATTTCCACCTCTTGCCTTGCACAAATGGGCTGCGTGGGCCTCTAGGATTTATTTAGGAATTTCTGAAACTATATATTGGGCTGGCCCAAAAGTAGATAAAATTCCAGCAATCCCCCACCAGATCCTAGAGGCACACAAACTTTGCCTTTGGTTCCAAAACCCTATTTTATATGCCGGTACTGCAGTGGAGACTGTTAAGTTGAACTTCAGTAAGCAACTTGAACAGTGGACTAGGCCTTGAACTGCAAGTTTTCTGCGAATCTAGCTTCACACATAGCCTTGATTGATACTAGGCTACCGTGGGACTTCCCCGCGGGTGGAGCTTATGCGTCATACTCCCAGACCTTTCATGAGTTTACTAGAGAGCACCCTACTCTCATAGATTTCGACGTTAACAATCAGACTCATATAGGTATGTTATTCAAAAGATGTTCCGCAGGACAACATCTCTGCTTCAATAAGCCACTTAGAACATATTAAGATGTATATCAACCTGCCGTGCAGTTTAGGAAAGTATTGCATCTTCATGGAGTGGTATTATCAATGATACGGATACTTTCCTCTCAGTTGACCAACAACTTGTCTTCCACATCTAATTCATGGGATCTCCGATCACAAAGAATATGTTACCATTGTGAACAACTCAAATTGTGTGTCTCATACCCATCTCCCTTGATGCATTATCTATCACATTACGTGATAGACCCTTAGTAAAAGGATCTACCAGATTTTTAGATGTTCAGATATAATCCAATGCAATAACTCCGGAGTTTCCCATTTTCCTGATAGATTTTAATCTTCTCTGAACGTGTCTTGATGACTTCATGTTATCCTTTGAATTGCTCACTTTCGTGATCACAATTTGATTATCGCAGTTCATAAGGAAACCCGGTACAGGTTTCTCGACAACCGGCAAGTCACTCAAGACCCGGCGAAGCCAATCTGCTTCGACCGTAGTTGTATCTAGTGCTGTGAGTTCTGCTTCCATTGTTGACCTTGTTAAGATCGTTTGCTTGCAAGACTTCCAAGAAACAACGCCACCTCCATGAGTGAATACATATCCGCACGTGGCCTTTATCTCATTAGCATCATAGATCCAGTTTGAATCACTATACCCTTCAAGCACCTTTGGGTGTCCAGTATAGTGAATTTCATAATTTGCATTGCCTTTCAAATAACGCATAACTCTCTCTAGAGCTTTCCAATGCACATCTCCTAGTTTTGAGACAAACCGACTTAGTTTGCTAACAACAAAAGAGATGTCAGGTCTTGTAGCACTGGCTAAGTACATAAGCGAGCCAATAATCTGAGAATATTTCAATTGGTCTCTAGCAATTCTTCGATTCTTTCGAAGCAGCACGTTGGCATCATATAGTGTGGGAGATGGCTTGCGGTCACTATATCCAAAGCGACTCAAGATCTTTTCCACATAGTGAGATTGAAGCAACGTAATCCCACCATCATTGTCTCTCAACAACTTGATGTTCAGAATGACATCAACCACTCCTAAATCATTCATCTCAAAACAGCGAGATAGGAAATCCTTGAACTCCTCAATAACATTCAGATTTGTTCCAAAAATCAATATGTCATCAACACTACGGCCCCCGGGTCTATTCACACATATCGTTTCCACTTTCGCTTTTACTTTGCTTTGTTCCTTTTTGCTTTCAGTTCTCACTTGGCAAACAATCTATAAGGGATTGACAACCCCTTCATAGCGTTGGGTGCAAGCTCTTTGTGTTTGTGCACGTACTTGTGATAACCCTTCACTGGATCGATACCTTGGTTCTCAAAACTGAGGGAAATACTTACCACCGTTGTGTGACGTCAGCTGTGCTTCCGTGGCAATGGCTCCAGAAAAGTGTTGATCCTGTAATCTCTAGTGTTAGCTAGACGAATGCTTATAACAACTAACCTTCTCCCGCAACGGCACCAGAAGAATGCCGATAGCACTCCCCGACAATGAAACTGGAAGAATGTTGTTGATGGCCCACCAGCGCGTGGGTTCGCAGCAGTTTTCGAGGGTAGAGTATTCGACCCAAATTTGTAGGTAAGCCAGTCAGGAGGTGAGAGTATAGTCTCAAGTATTAGCAGCTGAATTTGTGAGATTCAACCACACCTGAAAGATTAGTATCTGCAAGCACAGTAGTAACAACAAAGTAGCGAGTTACGACAGTGTAACGAGCAATAGCAGTGGCAAGGAACAACAGTAGTGATAGCAGTAGCAAGTAGCAACAGTAGCAAGCGACAATAGTAGCAACAGTAGCAACAGAGCAAAACAAGTAACGGCAGTAGCAACTATAGAAGCAGCAGCAGTAGAGCAAGACAAGTAACAGTAGTAGTAGGACAAACTCGTAGGCAATGGGTCGGTGATTTGTTTGGATGATATTCATCATGCAACAGCTATAACACGGAGAGATATGTGGCTAGCTCCCATTCGTCAATGTGATGTAGGCATGCATTCCGTGTGTCGTCATACGTGCTTAGGGAAAAGAACTTGCATGACATCTATTGTCCATCCCTCCCGTGGCAGCGGGGTCCAAAAGGAAACTACGGGATATTAAGGTTCTTCTTTTAATAAAGAACCGGACCAACGCATTAGCACTTGGTGAACACATGAACTCCTCAAACTATGATCATCACCGGGAGTGGTTCCGGTTATTGTCACTCCGGGGTTGCGGATCATAACACATAGTCGGTAACTACAACTTGCAAGATCAGATCTAAAACACACATATATTGGTGACAACATAATAATTTCAGATCTGAAATAATGGCACTCGGGCCCTAGTGACAAGCATTAAGCATGGCAAAGTAGTAGCAACATCAAATCTCAGAACACAGTGGATATTAGGGATCAATCCCCATCAAATCTCAGAACATAGTGGATATTAGGGATCACCGCCCAGCGAGCCTACGCATAGATTACTCACGAACGACGAAGAGCTTCATGGAATTGGAGAGGGAAGAAGGTTGATGATGATGATGGCGACGATTTCGCCTCTCCGGAGCCCAAGACGGACTCCAAATCTGCCCTCCAGATGAAGAAAAGGTGGTGGCGGCGCCTCCGTATCGAAAATGCGACGAAAACTTCTCTTTTTATTTTTTCTGGGACGAAAGACAACTTATAGAGCTGGAGTTGGGGGCGGCAGGTGCCTGTGGGCCCCACAAGCCTGCCCACCGCCACCAGGGGGTGGTGACGGAGCAGGGGCTTGTGGCCCACTGGCCCACTGATACGTCTCCAACGTATCTACTTTTGCAAACTCTTTTGCCCTTGTTTTGGACTATAATTTGCATGATTTGAATGGAACTAACCTGGACTGACGCTGTTTTGAGCAGAATTGCCTTGGTGTTATTTTTGTGCAAAAATCAATGTTCTCCAAACGTCTTGAAAATTTACGGGGAGCAGTTTTGGAAAATATAAAAAAATACCTGCGCCAGGATCCACCTCAGGGGGTGGGCCAGTGGGCCACAAGCCCCTGCTCCGCCACCACCCCCCTGGTGGCGGTGGGCAGGCTCGTGGGGCCCACAGGAACCTGCCGCCCCCAACTCCAGCTCTATAAGTTGTCTTTCGTCCCAGAAAAAATAAAAAGAGAAGTTTTCGTCGTGTTTTCGATACGGAGGCGCCGCCACCTCCTGTTCTTCATCTGGAGGGCAGATCTGGAGTCCGTCTTGGGCTCCGGAGAGGGGAAATCGACGCCATCGTCATCATCAACCTTCTTCCCCCTCCAATTCCATGAAGCTCTTCGTCGTTCATGAGTAATCTATTCATAGGCTCGCTGGGCGGTGATGAGTAGGATGAGATCTATCATGTAATCGAGTTAGTTTTGATGGGGATTGATCCCTAGTATCCACTATGTTCTCAGATTTGATATTGCTACTACTTTTCCATGCTTAATGCTTGTCACTAGGGCCCGAGTGCCATGATTTCAGATCTGAAATTATTATGTTGTCACCAATATATGTGTGTTTTAGATCCGATCTTGCAAGTTGTAGTTACCTACTATGTGTTATGATCCGGCAACCCCGGAGTGACAATAACCGGAACCACTCCTGGTGATGACCATAGTTTGAGGAGTTCATGTGTTCACCAAGTGCTAATGCGTTGGTTCGGTTCATTATTAAAAGGAGAACCTTAATATCCCGTAGTTCCCTTTTGGACACCGCTGCCACGGGAGGGATGGACAATAGATGTCATGCAAGTTCTTTTCCCTAAGCATGTATGACGACACACGGAATGCATGCCTACATCACATTGACGAACAGGAGCTAGCCACTTATCTCTCCGTGTTATAGCTGTTGCATGATGAATATCATCCAAACAAATCACCGACCCAATGAATACGAGTTTGTCCCACTGCTGTTACTTGTCTTGCTCTGCTGCTACTATTGTTGCTACTTCTGTTACTTGTCTTGCTCTGCTGCTACTATTGTTGCTACTGCTGTTACTTATCTTGCTCTGCTGCTGCTACTATTGTTGCTACTGCTGTCACTTGTTTTGCTCTGCTGGTGCTGCTACTACTATTGCTACTACTGTCGCTTGCTACTGTTGCTACTTGCTACTGCTGTCACTACTGCTGTTCCTTGCCACTGCTATTGCTCGTTACACTGCCGTTACTCGCTACTTTACTGTTACTACTGTGCTTGCAGATACTAATTTTTCAGGTGTGGTTGAATCTAACAAATTCAGCTGCTAATACTTGAGAGTATACTCTCACCTCCCGTCATGCAAACCAACAAATTGGGTCGAATACTCTACCCTCGAAAAGTGCTGCGAACCCACGCGCTGGTGGGCCATCAACAACATTCTTCCAGTTTCATTGCCGGGGAGTGCTATCAGCATTCTTTTGGTGCCGTTGCAGGAGAAGGTTAGTTGTTATAAGCATTCGTCTAGCTAACACTAGACATTGCAGGATCAGCACTTTTCTGGAGCCATTGCTAGGGAAGCACAACTGACCAGCATTTTTCTGGCACCGTTGCCGAGGAGGTATTGCTATATTCTCTGAGTCACTTGGGATTTATATCTTCTGATCACTATGAAGAATCTGAAGGATCCGAAGACCAAAGTCTTGCCCTCAACTACGAGGGGAGGTAAGGAATTGCCATCTAGCTCTGCACTTGATTCACCTTCAGTTATGAGTAAGTTTGCGACTTCACCTCCTGCTAGAAATCTTGATATGTCGCCTGTGCTTGATGATGCTTGTGATACTACTGCTAGAGATGCTATGCTTGATACTATGTCTGATGATACTATGCTTGATACTGCTAGAGATACTCCTTTGCCTGATGTTCCACTGGGAGCGTTCCTTGATGCTGATATTGCTAGAGTTACTGCCAATGCTCGTGATGCTTCTGAAATTGCCGATGCTATTGAGATAGAACCTGCTTTTGCTCCTGTTAGATATAGCTCTCCTAGATATGAATTGCCGGTTATACCTGAGGGTTACGTTATGGAGGGAGAGATAACTGAGGATTTTCTTGCGTGTAAGGATGCCTATGACGCTGAGAAATTGGTTCTCAAGTGGAAAGAAAAATCTCGGGAAGTTAGGATGAGAAATGATCCGAAGTTTGCCACTTCGCCTATCTTTGTCACTGATAAGAATTATGAATTCTCTGTCGACCCTGAGATAATCTCTCTAGTCGAATCTGATCCTTTTCACGGTTATGAGTCTAAGACGGTCATAGCCCATCTTGCCAAACTATCCGAAATAGCCAACCTTTTCACTAATGAGGAGAAGATCCGCCACTACTATATCCTTAAGCTGTTTACTTTCTCTCTAAAGGATGATGCTAAAGCCTGGTTCACCTCTCTTTCTCCTGGATGTGCGCGTAGTCCCGAGGAGATGGTCTATTACTTCTGTGAGAAATATTTCCCTGCCCATAAGAAGCAAGCTGCCTTGTAGGAAATATACAACTTTGCCCAACTCCAAGAAGAGAGTCTTCCACAAGCTTGGGGGAGGCTCGTCCAGCTACAGAATGCTTTGCCTGATCACCCTCTTAAGAAGAATGAGATACTTGATATCCTCTATAACGGACTTACTGATGCCTCTAGAGACTATCTTGATAGTTGTGCCGGTTGTGTTTTTAGGGAACGAACTGTAGAAGATGCTGAGACCCTCCTGAATAATCTCTTGATCAATGATAATGCTTGGACTATTCCCGAACCACCTCCTAAGCCAACTCCTAATAAAATAGGTATTCTATTCCTCAGTGCCGAAGATATGCAAGAAGCCAAGAAATATATGCAAGAGAAAGGCATTAGATCTGAAGATGTCAAAAATCTACCACCCATCGAAGAGATCCACGGTCTCGATAACCCGATACACGTAGTAGAAGTGAATTCTCTGCGTAGGTTTGACGAGAGTGATACTCCTTTTGATAAACCTGCTAGCCTATGCTTTGATGAATTTGACAACTTTGTTGCCAAACAACAGAGTTTCAATGATTATGTTAGCAGACATTTGGAACAAAGTGCTCGTATGCTTAGCCATCTAAGTGCTTGTGTAGACAGAAATGTCAATGCTCTGAAGCTTCTGAGTAAACATGCCTCAATGATTACTACTCAGGTAGAACAAGTACTTAAAGCTCAAAATGACCTGCTCAATGAACTAAATGACAACTCTGTCAGAGTCATTACTAGACGAGGCAAAATGACTCAAGAACCTTTGTATCCTGAAGGTCATCCTAAGAGAATTGATCAAGATTCTCAAGGAATCAATGCTGATACACCTAGTCATCCTAAGGAGAAGAAGAAGGATGATAGAAACCTGCACGCGAGTTCACCAAATACTGTCACACCTAAAGAACCTAATGATATTTCTGCGTGTGATGCAGAAACACAATCAGGTGATGAACATGAACCCGGTGACAATGTGGACAGTGATGTTCATAATAATGCTCAACCTAGCCATGATGAGGATGTGGAGATTGAACCTACGGTTAATCCTGATAATCCACAACCTAAGAGATACGACAAGAATGACTTTACTGCTATGAAGCATGGTAAAGAAAGAGAGCCATGGGTTTAGAGACCTATGCCCTTTCCGCCTAAGCCATCCAAGAAAAAGGATGATGAGGATTTTGAGCGCTTCATTGAGACGATAAGACCCGTCTTTCTGCAGATGCGGTTAACTGATATGCTCAAGATGTCTCCGTATGCCAAGTACATGAAAGATATCGTGACTAATAAACGGAAGATACCAGATCTTGAGATCTCCACCATGCTTGCCAACTACACTTTTAAAGGTGGAACTCCTAAGAAGCTTGGTGATCCCGGAGTGCCTACTATACCTTGCTCCATTAAAGGAAACTACGTAAGAACTGCCTTATGTGACCTTGGAGCCGGTGTTAGTGTTATGCCACTCTCTCTTTATCGTAGACTTGAGTTGGATAAGTTGACACCCACTGAAATTTCTCTGCAAATGGCCGTCAAATCAACTGCTTTCCCTATCGGTGTTTGCGAGGATGTGCCTGTTGTGGTTGCTAATACCACTATCTTAAGAGACTTAGTTATCTTGGATATTCCCGAGGACGATGCCATGGCTATCATCCTCGGAAGACCCTTTTTATATATTGCAGGGGCTGTTATAGATTGCAACAAAGGCAATGTGACCTTCCACGTCAACGGTAATGAGCACACAGTGCACTTTCCGAAGAAACGGTATCCAGTACATTGCATCAATGCTATCGAAAAGACTTCATCGATTCTTATTGGGAGCTTTGAATGCCCTATTCCTCGTGTCAAGATGAAGTATGATTTGCTTGTTGGGGAGATCCATATCCCCATTGAGGTGACTTAGTGGCTATTCGAAAATTCTCCGTTCTCTCTTGCGATTCGAGAAGGTTTTGTCATAAGGACTTGATCAATCCCATTGACGAATTTCTTCCGATGACCATGAAATGGATGAATCAGAGAGTCACATACCTCTGTTTTGAGTCTTCATTTTCTTTTGCTTAGAAGAAAAATGATAGAATTAGTTTAGCTTTCCTTTTTTCTGTTTTAGCGTCCTGGAGAAAAATACCTCAAAAATAAAAGTTCTCCGATGGTCCTGAAAATGTAGTATGATTTTTTCTAGAATTTTTGAAAATTTCTGGGCCTGAGAGCTGGTCAGGGGGTCTGACCAGTGGGCCACAAGCCCCCCCACCGCCACCTACCCCTGGTGGCGGGGTGCAAGCTTGTGGGGCCCACAGGCACCCCCTCCACTCATTCCATCTCCCAGCCTCTTCTTCCACCTCCAGAAAAAATTGTTTCGCAGCTCAAACCCGTGTTCTTGCTCATTTGGCTGTGATTTTCGATCTCCTTGCTCAAAGCACCATTCTCCGAACTGTTTTGGGGAAATTGCTCCTTGGTAAGTGACTCCTCCATTGGTCCAATTAGTTTTTGCTCTAGTGCTTTATCCTTCGCGAATTCTTGCTACCTTGGTGACCCTGTTCTTGAGCTATAAAAGTTGATTTTAGCTGGTCCCAAGTAGTTTTAGTGCATGATACGGTCTCTAGGCACTAGTAGGAGTAGTTGCTACAAGTTGGGTTGATCCTTGTTCACTTTTCTTTCGAAGTCTCTAAAAATTTCAGAATTTTTCCGAGCTAGAAAAAGGAAAAGATGAGGAGGTTCTTGAGAGGCTCTTCAAGCCGTAACCACAAGGAGGATGAGAAGAACCACCCCAAGTACGTAGTCCCTCGAGTCACAGAAGTTCGAGCGTGCGAGTGGCCAAGTGATGAATTTTTGCGCACCGCCGGACTTTATGAAGAATTTTATTACTTGTTGGAGAACGCAGGTCTTACTACGTTCGTTGAAGATAAGTGCCCACAATATCTCCTTCTCACCAATATTTTCGTTCAAAGCTTCAACTTTTATCCGAGGAAGAATCCTCCCATGGTTGAGTTCATGATATACGATGTTCCCTAGTGCATGACGCTGCAGGATTTTTGCAATGTATGCAAATTACCTTATGTTGGGGATATCCGTGACCCTCGTCTACGGGACTTGGAGGATTTAATTGGTTCTATTGCTGTTGGAGAGGAGAGAGGAGTGTCTCGCGCTAGAATTGCTAGCATACATTTTCCTGTGCTTCGGTACTTCTCACTATTTGTGGGAAAATGTTTGATTGGCCGTGGGGAGGCTGGATCACTTAGTTCCCCCGACCTTGCGGTTTTGCGTGAAGGCCTTTATAACGATAAGACTTATAGCTTGGGCGCTATAGTAGCTCAACGGTTGAACCTGAACCGTTCTAAAGGTATTGTCTATGGAGGTATCTACGCTACCCGTGTTGCTAGACACTTTGAGATACCGATCAGATCTGAAATCATGGCACTCGGGCCCTAGTGACAAGCATTAAGCATGGCAAAGTAGTAGCAACATCAAATCTCAGAACATAGTGGATACTAGGGATCAATCCCCATCAAAACTAACTCGATTACATGATAGATCTCACCCTACTCATCACCGCCGAGCGAGCCTACGAATAGATTACTCAAGAACGATGAAGAGCTTCATGGAATTGGAGAGGGAAGAAGGTTGATGATGACGATGGCGACGATTTCCACTCTCCGGAGCCCAAGACGGACTCCAGATCCGCCTTCCAGATGAAGAACAGGTGGTGGCGGCTCCTCCGTATCGAAAACGCGACGAAAACTTCTCTTTTTATTTTTTCTGGGACGAAAGACAACTTATAGAGCTGGAGTTGGGGGCGGCAGGTGCCTGTGGGCCCCACAAGCATGCCCATCGCCACCAGGGGGTGGTGGCGGAGCAGGGGCTTGTGGCCCACTGGCCCACCCCCTGAGGTGGAACTTGGCGCAGGTATTTTTGATATTTTCCAAAACTGCTCCCCGTAAATTTTCAGGACGTTTGGAGAACTTTGATTTCTGCACAAAAATAACACCAAGGCAATTCTGCTGAAAACAGCGTCAGTCCAGGTTAGTTCCATTCAAATCATGCAAATTATAGTCCAAAACAAGGGCAAAAGAGTTTGGAAAAGTAGATACTTTGGAGACGTATCACTGTGCTACATCACCCTTTCCGCTTCGAGGGAACAGCAACGCAAGGCTCCAAGGCCACGGGGGAATCCTTTGCATATTTGCCAAGGAAGTCCCTAAAGGCATAGCCGTAGCAAAAGGATTCCTGGTGCCATTGCCGAGGAGTATCAAGACAAGAATAGTCTCCCGTCAGCACGCTTGTTTCTCGCGCCGTTGGAAGGTCTTTTGTTGCAGTAGCAACTGCCAAAAAGATTTTTCCGGAACAGAAGAAGATCGGGAAGCCGGAGAATCAGGGCAGGGGGCCACCAGGGACCCCACAAGCCCTCATGGCGTGGCCAGGGGGGCGCCCCCTGGCTTGTGGGCTCCCTAAGGCTCCTTTGCTCTAGGTTTTCCGCCTATATATTCCCTAAAATTCCATAAAAAATCAGGAGATCATTCAAAGTACTTTTTCGCCGCCGCAAGCTTCTGTCTCCGCAAGATCCCATCTGGGGCACGTTCTGGTGCCCTGCCGGAGGGGGGATTCGGACACGGAGGGCTTCTTCATCAACACCATGACCTCTCCGATGATGCGTGAGTAGTTCACCATAGACCTACGGGTCCATAGCTAGTAGCTAGATGGCTTCTTCTCTCTCTTGGATCTTTAATACAAAGTTCTCCATGATCTTCATGGAGATCTATCCGATGTAATCTTCTTTTGCGGTGTGTTTGTCAAGATCCGATGAATTGTGGATTTATGATCAGATTATCTATGAATCTTATTTGAGTTTCTTCTGATCTCTCTTATGCATGATTTCATATCCTTGTAATTCTCTTCGAGTTGTGGGTTTTGTTTGGCCAACTAGATCTATGATTCTTGCAATGGGAGAAGTGCTTGGTTTCGGGTTCATACCGTGCGGTGACCTCACCCAGTGACATAAGGGGTAGCGAGGCACGCATCGTGTTGTTGCCATCAAGGGTAAAAAGATGGGGTTTTCATCATTGGTTTGAGATTATCCCTCTACATCATGTCATCTTGCTTAAGGCGTTACTCTGTTCGTCATGACCTCAATACACTAGATGCATGCTGGATAGCGGTCGATGTGTGGAGTAATAGTAGTAGATGCAGAAAGTATCGGTCTACTTGTCTCAGACGTGATGCCTATATGTATGATCATTGCCTTAGATATCGTCATGACTTTGCGCGGTTCTATCAATTGCTCGACAGTAATTTGTTCACCCACCGTAATACTTGCTATTTTGAGAGAAGCCTCTAGTGGACACTATGGCCCCCGGGTCTACTCCACACCATATTTTCAGCCTTACACTTTTTACTTCGTTGCACTTTCCGCCTTCAGATCTCACTTTGCAAACAATCTTGAAGGGATTGACAACCCCTTTAGAGCGTTGGGTGCAAGCTATTTTGTGTTTTTGCACGTACTCTGGACTTGATGAGATTCTCCTATTGGATTGATACCTTGGTTCTCAAACTGAGGGAAATACTTACTGCTCATGTGCTGCATCACCCTTTCCTGTTCAAGGGAAAAACCGACGCAAACAAGAGAAGTAGCAAGAAGAATTCCTGGCATTGCCGGGGAAGGACTTTTGTTGCCGTAGCAGAAGAATTTATGGCGCCGTTGCCGGGGAGGATCAAGTCAAGAACTCATCCAAGTAAGTGTCGCAAACTCATCTCTTGCATTTACTTTGTTTGCCAGTTGCCTCTCGTTTTCATCTCCCCCACTTCACCAATTTGCCTTTTTCGTTTGCCTTTTTCGTTCGCCTTTTCGTTCGCCCTTTTTTCTTTCACTTGCTTTCTGTTTGCTTGTGTTGCCATGTGCCTTCAATATGCTTGCATCTTCGCTTGCTGAAAATCTATTGATACGGATCCTCATCCACTTGCTAATCTCTTTAAGAGATCCAATTATGTTGATCCAATTGCTAGTGAGTTGAGTGCACTTGACTATCTTTATGGAGTTTTGCTTGAGATGCGTGAATCTGAAAATCGTGATGAAGAAACTTATGAAGAGATTCACGAGGGCTCCTTGAATGAAAAGCATGATTGCAATGGTTTCACTATAAATTCTATTAGTGACAATCATGCTAAAAATATGCAAAACCCTAAGCTTGGGGATGCTAGTTTTTCTATGTCCCCTACTTGTTGCAATGATCATGATTGGGATGATGATTTTTCTTATGATCTTGAAAATTTGTTTAACCCTCATGATGATTATGATATTTGCAACAATATTGAAAGTGGGATTGGAGAAGTCATGACTTTAGTTGATGATAATCCCACTATTTTTGAAGAGCGTCAACTTTGCACGCATGTGGGTCATGAAAAGAATATCCTATGTGATAGCTGCATTGTTGAATTCGAATATGATCCCACATGTAATTGTTATGAGAGAGGAAAATATTGTGGTAGAAACTTTCATGTTACCCAATTACCTCTCGTTATGTTGAGATTGCTATTGTCTCTTTCTTCTTCCTTGCATATGGCAGCTATTGGTTGTCTTGACAATTTGTTTTCCTATAAAATGCCTATGCATAGGAAGTATGTTAGACTTAGATGTGATTTTCACATGCTTTATGATGCTCTCGTTGTGCTTCAATTCTTGTCTTTTGCGTGAGCATCATCAATGCCTAGCTAAGGGCGTTAAACAATATCGCTTGTTGGGAGGCAACCCAATGAATTTATCTTTTTTTTCTATTTTCTTGCGTCTACACTATCATAATTCTGTTATGATTGTGTTTTTTGTGTTTCTTTTTGTGTTTGACCAAGCAAAACCTTTATGACTAGTCTTGGTAATGGTTGTTTGATCCTGCTGGAAAAAGACAGAAACTTTTCGCTCTCGAGATGATTTTTCATTTTTATTCAGAAAGAGCTTTTGAGTTGATTCTTTTTGCTGCTGGTTGATATGCCTTTTTCCCAGGCAGTCGTAATTTTTCAGAATTGTTTAGGTACCATAAGTATACGAAGTATACATATTGCTACAGACTGGTCTATTTTTGACAGATTCTGTTTTTGTTGAGTTGGTTGCTTGTTTTGATGAAACTATGCTTAGTATCGGGGGGTACTAGCCATGGAAAAGTGAGAATACAGTAGCCCAACACCAATATATGTAGAATTCAAGTTTTCTACAGTAGCAAAAGAAGTGGTAGTTTGCTTTCTTGTGCTAATAGTATCATGAGTTTCTGTTTAAGTTTTGTGTTGTGAAGTTTTCAAGTTTTGGGTGATGTTCTCATGGACAAAGAGATAAGGAGTGGAAAGAGCTCAAGCTTGGGGATGCCCAAGGCATCCCAAGCCAAATTCAAGGACACCAAAAAAGCCTAAGCTTGGGCATGCCCCGGGAAGGCATCCCCTCTTTCGTCTTCAATCCATCGGTAACGTTACTTGGAGCTATATTTTTATTCACCACATGATATGTGTTTTTCTTGGAGCGTCTTGTATCTTAGGAGTCGTTTATTTTTGTTGTGTCACAATCATCCTTGCTACACACCTTTTTGAGAGAGAGAGAGAGATGCACTCATCGTGATTTTGCTAGAATGCTCATAGTGCTTCACTTATATCTTTTGAGCTAGATAATTTTGCTCTATGTGCTTCACTTATATCTTTTAGAGCACGGCGGTGCGTGACTTGGTAGTTGGCTTATGATATGAAAGTAGTCCCAAAGGTGATAGGTACCAAAAGAGGATACAAAAACCTCCATCTTCATGTGCATTGAGTAGAAAGAGAAGTCTTGATTCCTCTCAATTAGTTTTGAGACATGGATTTGGTAATATTAAGAGTTATGTTAGTAGGGTGTTGTGAATCTAGAAATACTTGTGTTGAAGTTAGTGATTCCCGTAGCATGCACGTATGGTGAACCGCTATGTTAGGAAGTCGGAGCATAATTGATCTATTGATTGTCATCCTTTGTGTTGAGGTCGGGATCACGCGATGGTTAGCACCTACCAACCCTTCACCTAGGAGTATGCGTTTAACACTTTGTTTGGATTACTAATAAAAAGTTTCGCAACAAGTATGTGAGTTCTTCATGACTAATGTGAGTCCATGGTATAGATGCACTTTCACCTTCCACCATTTCTAGCCTCTCTAGTGCCGCGCAATTCTCGCCGGTACACAAACCCACCATATCCTTCCTCAAAACAGCCACCATACCTACCTACTATGGCATTTTCATAGCCATTCCGAGATATATTGCCATGCAACTCCCACCGTTCCGTCTCATGACTTGTGCCGTCACTCTCATATTGCCATTGCATGATCGTAAGATAGCTAGCGAGATGTTTCAACGTCATACGCCAAGCTAGATCGTTGCACATCCCGGTACACTGCCGGAGGCATTTCCTATAGAGTCATTTCTAATCTTTGAGCTGTGAATAAATAAAAGTGTGATGATCATCATTATTAGAGCATTGTCCCATGCGAGGAATAAAAAAGAGAGAGGCCAAAGTGCCCAATAAAAAAGAGGAGAAAAGATAAAAAGAGAGGCCCAAGAGCCCAAAAAAAAGAGAAGAGAGAAAAAGAGAGAAGGGACAATGTTACTATATTTTTCCACACTTGTGCTTTGTAATAGCACCATGTTCTTCATGATTGAGAGCCTCTCGTTTCGTCACCACCATATGCTAATGGGAATCTTCATTATATAACTTGGCTTGTATATTCCAATGACGGGCTTCCTCAAAATTGCCCTAGGTCTTCGTGAGCGAGCAAGTTGGATGCACACCCACTAGTTCTACTTTTGAGCTTTCACATACTTATAGCTCTAGTGCATCCTTTGTATGGCAATCCCTACTCATTCACATTGATATCTATTAATGGGCATCTCCATATCCTTTTGATACACCGAGTCAATGTGACCATCTCCTCCTTTTTGTCTCACAACCACCACCACACTCTATTCCACCTATAGTGCTATATCCATGGCTCATGCTCATGTCTTGCGTGATAGTTATAAAAAGTTTGAGAAAGTAAGAGTGCGAAAACAATTACTTGGCCAATACCGGGGTTGTGCATGATTTACATTCGTTGTGTGAGGATGATGGAGCATAGCCAGACTATATGATTTTGTAGGGATAACTTTCTTTGGCCTTGTTATTTTGAAAGTTCATGATTACCTTGCTAGTTTGCTTGAAGTATTATTGTTTTAATGTCAATAGCAAACTATTGGTTTGAATCTTACGGATCTGAACATTCATGTCACGTGAAAGAAGTTGCAAAGGACAACTATACTAGGTAGCATTCCACATCAAAAATTCAGTATTTATCACTTCCCTACTGGAGGACGAGCAAGATTTAAGCTTGGGGATGCTTGATACGTCTCCAACGTTCTATAATTTTTGAAACTTTGGATGTTTTGCATGCCTTTTATATATTTTTGGGACTAACTTATTAACTCAGTGCCAAGTGCAGTTCCTGTTTTTTCCATGTTTTTGACCCCTTTCAGAGGAGGATTTTGAACGGAGTCCAAACGGAATGAAACTGCCAAAAAGATTTTTTTCCGGAATAGAAGAAGATCAAGAAGCCGGAGAATCAGGGCAGGGGGCCACCAGGTACCCCACAAGCCCTCATGGCGCGGCCAGGGGGGGCGGCTCCCTGACTTGTGGGCTCCCTGAGGCTCCTTTGCCCTAGGTTTTGCACCTATATATTCCCTAAAATTCCATAAAAAATCAGGAGATCGTCGAAAGTACTTTTTCGCCGCCGCAAGCTTCTGTATCCGCAAGATCCCATATGGGGCACGTTCTCGTGCCCTGCCGGAGGGGGGATTCGGACACGGAGGGCTTCTTCATCAACACCATGACCTCTCTGATGATGCGTGAGTAGTTCACCATAGACATACGGGTCCATAGCTAGTAGCTAGATGGCTTCTTCTCTCTCTTGGATCTTCAATACAAAGTTCTCCATGATCTTCACGGAGATCTATCCGATGTAATCTTCTTTTGCGGTGTGTTTGTCGAGATCCAAGGAATTGTGGATTTATGATCAGATTATCTATGTATCTTATTTGAGTTTCTTCTGATCTCTCTTATGCATGATTTCATATCCTTGTAATTCTCTTCGAGTTGTGGGTTTTGTTTGGCCAACTAGATCTATGATTCTTCCAATGGGAGAAGTGCTTGGTTTTGGGTTCATACCGTGTGGTGACCTCACCCAGTGATAGAAGGGGTAGCGAGGCACGCATCGTGTTGTTGCCATCAAGGGTAAAAAGACGGGGTTTTCATCATTGGTTTGAGATTATCCCTCTACATCATGTCATCTTGCTTAAGGCGTTACTCTGTTCGTCATGAACTCAATACACTAGATGCATGCTGGATAGCGGTCGATGTGTGGAGTAATAGTAGTAGATGCAGAAAGTATCAGTCTACTTGTCTCGGACGTGATGCCTATATGTATGATCATTGCCTTAGATATCGTCATGACTTTGCGCGGTTCTATCAATTGCTCGACAGTAATTTGTTCACCCACCGTAATACTTGCTATTTTGAGAGAAGCCTCTAGTGAACACTATGCCCCCCGGGTCTACTCTACACCATATTTTCAGCCTTACACTTTTTACTTCGTTGCACTTTCCGCCTTCAGATCTCACTTTGCAAACAATTTTGAAGGGATCGACAACCCCTTTATAGTATTGGGTGCAAGCTCTTTTGTGTTTGTGCAGGTACTCTGGACTTGACGAGATTCTCCTACTGGATTGATACCTTGGTTCTCAAACTGAGGGAAATACTTACGGTTCCTGTGCTGCATCACCGTTTCCTCTTCAAGGGAAAAACCGACGCAAATAAGAGAAGTAGCAAGAAGAATTCCTGGCGTTGCCGGGGAAGGACTTTTGTTGCCGTAGCACAGTCCTCTGTCTCTTGCTCCTGGTAGGAACTTCATTGTTCTCCTCCACAGTATTTTCAAAATGTTCCATCAAAATGATAGGTTCAGTAATTGTAACTAAGTCATGATTCGATGAATTAGGCATCTCCTGATTAGATGAGGTACCCATATCCTTCATGGGAAAGATATCTTCAAAGAAAGTCGCATCATTCGACTCCATGATTGTACCGACATGCATGTCAGATACCTCAGATTTTACAATCAAGAATCTATATCCAATGCTATGAAAAGCATATCCCAGGAAAACACAATCCATAGTTTTTGGTCTTAGCTTGCGCTTCTTTGGAATTGGCACATTGACTTTCGCCAAACAACCCCAGGTTCGTAGATAAGAGAGTTTTAACCTTTTCTTCTCCCATTCCTCGAATGGAGTTATCTCCTTGTTCTTTGTGGGAACTCTGTTTAGGACATGACGTGGAGTCAATATCGCCTCCCCCACCATGCCTTGGAGAGACCCGATGTGTCTAACATGGCGTTAACCAAATCAGTTAGAGTACGGTTCTTTCTTTCGGCTATCCCATTTGACTCAGGTGAATAGGGAGGCGTCCTCTCATGGATTATACCATGTTCCACACAGAAAGAATCAAATTCATTTGAGAAATACTCTCCATCACGATCGGACCAAAGCCTCTTGATCTTTCGATCAAGTTGGTTTTCCGCTTCAGCTTTATAGATCTTGAAAAAGTTGAAAGCCTCATCCTTAGATTTGAGAAGATACACTTGGCAGTATCTAGTGGAGTCATCAATTAATGTCATGAAATATTTCTTTCCACCTTTTGTCAAAATACCATTCATTTCACATAGATCTGAATGTATGAGCTCTAGTGGTGCAAGGTTTCTCGTTTCGGCAGTCGTGTGAGACTTATGAGGCTGCTTGGCTTGCACACAAACTTGACACTTAGATCCCTTGACATTGGTGAAACTAGGGATTAAGTTCAATTTGGCTAGTTGCGACATGCAACCAAAATTAACATGAGAGAGACGTGAATGCCACACATCTGATTCACTATTATTGCAGACATGATTAATAACTTTATTGCAAACATCAGCCAAGGATAAACCGAACAGGCCTCCTGACTCATAGCCTTTACCAACAAAAGTTCCATACTTGGATATTACAAATTTATTCGACTCAAAGACAAGCTTGTAGCCATTTCTACACAAAAGAGATTCGCTAACAAGATTTTTATTCACAGAGGGGACATAATGCACGTTCTTCGGCTGCACGACCTTCCACTAGTTGAAAATGGCCCATTTGTCTCGGTTCCAGAGGCCCATTAGCCCCGGTTCTTGAACCGGGACTAAATGGTCGGGACTAAAGCCTAAAATCTTTAGTCCCAGTTCGCTTACCAACCGGGACCGAAGGGTCTCCATGTGGCCGCTGCGGGTAGCCCGGGCAGGAGGTCCTTTAGTCCGGTTGGTCACACCAACCGGGACAACATGGCATCCACGCGTCAGCATCTGGTCGGAGCTGGGTTTTTTTTGAATGGGGGGGGGGGTTGGATGGTTAATTTAGTGGTTTCATATTGTGTTAGCTAGCTAATAGAGAGAAGTGTCCTCTCTTTCTCCGTGCTTGGTCGACGCTAGCTACTATACATATAAAGAGAACATGAGCTAGCTAATAAGAAAAAGAAGGAAATCATTTACAATCCCTAACATCTTTTAGAATATAACATCTTTTACAATCCCAAACATCATCTACCTAAGATCCAATCATAAATCCACATGGTATTCTCTGTCTTTAGGTATGACGTGGTCAAGAAAGAATCCCGCCAATTCCTCTTGAATTGCTCGTATGCCATCATCTGATAGGGGTTCATCCCGCTTCTTCCATATCTAATTTAAAGAGGGGGGGGGGTCAATACATGCATATATATGAACAAAACTCAACACAATTGATGGTAATATATAAAATAAAATTGTGAATATTATTTACGTACTTCAAATTTATTATAAGAGATGCCCCGTCCAGAGGTCGAGAGGCGAATGAACTCGCATATGTAGTATGCACATTTTTCAGTCCTAGATACCTGGTACAAGCACTTTACGAGAATACAGTTTAATTAAACTGATAACAAGCATGGTAATGATATATTGATGAAAATTTGAATCAATTAGAGATGCGCGGAACTAGCTAGTACTACTTACTGGGGGTGCGTAAATTGCGACTATTTCATTAGACTGGGAGCAAGCTTGATGAACTTCTTCCAAACCCTACCAGGCAAAGAAAATGATTACCTGGTATCAGGAAATTAACGAAAGTTGCATGCCGGTATGGTCCCGATATTGACTCAACTTACTTCTTGAGCATTGCAGTCATGTCCGCATAATCCTCGGGATCTTTACGTCCTGAGTCTAAGACATTTACTTTTGCCCCGTCAAGCTTAATGGATAGCAGAATAAAGTGGTAACTGCGCACACATATATAACTCATCAATTACATTTACGTAACCTCGAGCAAGCGAAACTGAGTATACAGAGAAGACAACAACACTCATTTGAAGTCGTAAGGAAAGAGTATTTCCCTTTTGTTTTGATTTGCAATCAACGAGTTTAGCAAGCTAACCTCGGTCTCTTTGGTTTCATTTCGTACCAACAATACATTTATGGCTTCTGGGCTAATGAACCCAACGTCGAAGATTCCTGTTTTTTTTAATTCAGCGATCTTCAATCTGCATAATATATATAGTGAGGATAATTATATATACATGCAATGAACAAGCTGAGCTAGAGAGACTTAACTATAGAAGTAATACTTACAAACAGTAGGAAGTCAGGAGTTGTTTGTCGAGGGCGAGTTGATTGTATAACTGAAATAACTCCTCAAATTGAACAAGCATCAATTGAGTTCCAACGAAATCGTGATCTTTTTTAACTGCCATATAGATAGTGTCTTTTCCAGATTTCCTGGAGATGTTCATGTACCACTCATGCAATGCGTGCATCCTCGATGTTAGAGGAGGATGACCGGGTTTGACGAGAGGCTTCTCGTGCACTTATTCATATTTTTTGTTATTTGTTACCTAAGCTATATCAAAAATTACTGAATCCTTCACATAATCACCAGGATTGGTACCGGACAGCGACCCCGGATCATTAGCGACGACGATATCGCTCGACACCTTGAGCGGGGGGCACGATTGCTTCTTCTGTTGGCCGAGCTGGGGAATTGTTTTCTCACTTCTTCGTTTTGCTAACCTTGCATCATTGCTAGCCGCTAGAGCGGTTGCGGATTCTGTCTTCCGCTTGAGAGAAGGAGGAGGAGGTGACATCTTTCTTACTTGTGTAATTTTCGGCGGAGCGGCGACGACGTCTGTCTGCCGCTGTTGCGGAGGAGGTGGACTGATCCGACGCGCCTGATGAGCAGCTGAAGGAGGAGGACTACTCCGACGCGCTTGAGGAGGAGCCGAAGGAGGAGGACTTCTCCAACGCGCCGGAGGAGGAGCCGAAGAAGGAGGCGGAGTGCTCCGGCGTGCCGGAGGAGGAGCTGAAGAACGAGGCGGACTGGTCCGACGCATCGGTGGAGGAGTCGAAGAAGGAGCGGAGTGCTCCGAAACACCGGAGGAGGAGCCGAAGAGGGAGGAGGAGTGCTTCGATGCGCCGGAGGAGGAGCCGAAGAAGGAGACGGAGTGCCCTCATGCGCCGGAGGAGGAGCCGAAGTAGAAGTCGGAGTGCACTCACGCGTCGGAGGAGCCGGAGTGCCCTCACGCGCCGAAGTGCCCTGATCATTCGCCGGAGGAGAATTAGGAGTGCCCTGATCAGTCGCCGGAGGAGGATGAGGAGTGCCCTGATCACTCCCCGGAGGAGGAGGAAGAGGCGTCCAGTTTGGAAGCTTGATGTACTCCTTCGACCATAGACATGTACTCCTCAAAGCATGAACCAACTTATTCTCCCCTTCACCTGTAGGGTGGTCAAGCTCGAGCCGCTCAAATCCCTCCTTTACTTCATCCACCATCACAACAACAAAGCCACGTGGAATCAGAAGGCAGTGAAAAGTTCCGTTGGATTGAGGATGTGCAACAACGCCGATAGCAGCCTTGAAAGTGAGGTTCCAGCATTTCGTCAAAAGCTCGCAAGGTTGAAACTCCGTGATAGTACCCACGGGGTAGCTAGGAGCCGTGAAGTCAGGCTGAACGAGCTCCGTGGAAGCCATGCTGCTTCTCCGCTGAGATGGCAGGGTAAATTCTGGGGTAGTTTCGTGCCACTGAGATGGTTGGTCGGCAGCTCGCTGGCTCTCAAGTTCCTCTAGAATTTGTAGTCTTGCATTGCTCTTGTGCATGTCGCTCAGCTCCGCTTTCCTCTTTCTCGCCCGGCTTCTGTAACCGGCTGCGTTGGAAACCCAACCTTCCACGGAACGGAGCCTGGTGTGCCTCGTGTTCGTCTAGGGTGCTCAGCATTCCCTAGGGCCTCAGTTAGCTCGTCCTTCTCTCATTTGGGAAAGAACGCCCCTTCCCACGCTGCGGTGATACACTGCTGAAGCTTGTTGATGGGTGTTGCAAGTTGCTCGTCCGTCCAACGACACTCCCCTGTTTCAGGGTCCAAAATTCCCCCAACCCCGAAGAACCAATTCCTTGAACGGCCGGGCCAGTTCCATGTCTGTCGTTGGACCCCTTTAGCAATCAGGTCATTCTCACCTTTGTCCCACCACAGACGGCCTTTGAGGTAGCCACCTGACCTCGTGTGATGGTGATACTACTTCTTTGCAGCATTGTTCTTGTTTCTCTCTGACATTTACTTACTCTTGACCGATGTCTTGTAGGCCACAAATGCGGGCCAGTGATCTCTCATCTTCTCAAATCGGTCGACGAATTCTCGAGTCTTCCCTTTGTCGACATACTTTGATTTCAACTCTTTCTTCCACCTCCTGAATAGTTATGCCATCTTCTTAAGAGCACACGCCTTGACGAGTGGCTCTATAACTGGCTTATTCGGATCCTCCTCTGGTGGTAGGGTGAAATTTTCCTTCAACGCTGTCCAAAGATCATCTTTCGGCCTATCGGTGACATAATCACCTTCAGGGACGTTCTCGCCCTTAGGCTTATTCCATTGCTTCATGCTCATCGGAATGTTGTCCTTGGCAATAGCTCCGCACCGAACAGAAAATGCGTCCCTCGTCCGCTTGGGTTCAATCGGTAGGCCATCATTCGAGAGTTCTATGATCGTGAACATTTGATCCTTGCCCAACCTTCTCGTCGGGCCTCGTCTCGTTAGCGAAGTTTGGCTCGATCCGGACTTTTCAATAGCTCCCTCCTCCGTTCGGTCACAGGAGCCATCATCATGGTCTCCTTTCTCCGGGATTCGGTAGTCACCAAAGCCGTCATGATAATGTCCTTCCTCCTTCATTGTTCGATCACCAAAGCCGTAATCCTCTCCTTCCAGACCATCGATGTCGCTGAGAAAAAAATCGACATTACCGTCGCCGTGGATTATATCCCCCAAAATTTGTTCTTTTTCCATGTCTCTTGGAATATCCATTGTTTCTGCAAATATTACAAAGTGGGGGAAGCCCTTTTCGGTAAAATACTTATTATTAAAACTAAAATAAAAATAAGGTAAAAACTAACTTTTATACATAATCCCAAATATTAACATAAAAACTTAATTTGTAACTTAATCTATTCTAAATATTTTTATAATTTTTATAACTTTATTTCCTATTGTAACTTAATCTAATCTAAATATTTTTATAATTTTCATAACTTGTGTCACATTGGGGAGTTCAAAAATATACCCAACATATTCTAATACGACTGAAATACACACATGCATTCGCAATTAGACTGCGTCTTCTCACATGTATTTGCAAATAGGGAGATGGAGATCGATGGACGTGCTACCGGTGCGTCAACGGGCGACGACGGCGGGCTTCGAAATGACGACGATGGGCTCGACGGCTACGACGACGACGGCGACGACGACGACGGCGGCGGAGATGGGCTCGGGGACGACGGCGATAGCGATGGGCTCGGGGCGACGACGACGGTGACGATGACGACGATGGGCTCGGGGGCGACGGCGACGACGATGGGCTCGTGGACGACGGTGACAACGATGGGCTCGGGGGCGACGACGATGACGACGGGCTCGGGAGCGACGATGACAGCGATGGGCTCGGGGCGACGGCGGGCTCATGAGCGACGACGACGGTGACGGCGGGCTCATGGAGGAGGCGCAGGCCAGCGAAGACGGGCTCGGGTGCGATGGCTACGAAGAGAGAACGGGGGGTGGGGGGGGTGGAAGTTGGTGGAATTTTTGACAACTCCCGCAATATACGAACACCTTTGTTCCGGTTGGTGGCTCAAACCGGGACCAAAGCATCACTTTAGACCCGGTTTGTTACGCCAACCGGGACTAAAGGTCAATTTCGACAACTCCCGCAATATACACGAAACCTTTGATTCTGGTTGGTGGCATCAACCGGGACCAAAGCCACACTTCCGTTGGCCCAAAAGGGCGGGAAGAAGAGTACTTTCGTACCGGTTGGTGGCTAGAACCGGGACGAAAGGTCCGTGGGCCCATTTGGTATTTTTCATACGTTTACTGATTTTTTTGAGCTAAATGACCCTTAAATTGAAAAGCACTAGAAATAAACTCTAAAAATGTTGAAAGTTGACATGGTATCATCATTCCACCCACATAACATGTGCTAAAAAGTTGAGAGGGTTGCGGCAAAAACTGAATGCACATCGTGTACAAAATAGACAATCTCTTTCGAAGTATTATGGTTTCATACGAAAACTCATCCCTTAGAAAGGGATTTCATTTTTTTGAACTTATTTGAACTCCAAACTTTTTGTGTGTTCAAAATGCACCATTGAAAGACACATCATCAATTTCCAACTATTTTTGATTTTAGTTGGTATTTTTCATGCATTTACTGATTTTTTTGAGTTAAATGACCCTTTAATTGAAAAACACTACAAATAAACTCTGAAAAGGTTGAAAGTTGGCTTGGTATCATCATTTCAACCACATAGCATGTGCTAAAAAGTTGGGAGGGTTGCGGAAAAAACTGGATGCACATCATAAACAAAACAAACAATCTCTTTCGAAGTATTAGGGTTTCATACGAAAACTCAAGGGATTTCATTTTTTTGAACTTATTCAAACTTCAAACTTTTTGTGTGTTCAGAATGCACCATTTAAAGGCACATCATCATTTTTCAACTATTTCTGACTTCATTTGGTATTTTTCATGCATTTACTGATCTTATTTGAGCTAAATGACTCTTAAACTGAAAAGCACTACAAATGAATTCTAAAAAGGTTGAAAGTTGGCATGGTATCATCATTTCACCCACATACCATGTGCTAAAAAGTCGAGAGGGTTGCGGAAAAAACTGGATGCACATCGTGTACTTAACAGACAATCTCTTTCGAAGTATTAGGGTTTCATACGAAACTTCATCTCTTACAAAGGGATTTCCTTTTTTGAACTTATTTGAACTCCAGACTTTTTGTGTGTTCAAAATGCACCATTGAAAGACACAACATCTATTTTCAACTATTTCTGACTTCATTTGGTATTTTTCATGCATTTACTGATTTTATTTGAGCTAAATGACCCTTAAATTGAAAAGCACTACAAATGAACTCTGAAAAGGTTGAAAGTTGGCATGATATCATCACTTCACCCACATAGCATGTGCTAAAAATTTGAGAGGGTTGCGGCAAAAACTGGATGCACTTCGTGTACAAAACGGACAATCTCTTTCGAAGTATCACGGTTTCATACGAAAACTCATCTGTTACAAAGGGTTTCATTTTTTTGAACTTATTTGAACTCCACAATTTGCGTGTGTTCAAAATGCACCATTCAAAGACACGTCATCAATTTTTAACCATTTCTGACTTCATTTGGTATTTTTCATGCATTTACTAATTTTTTTGGTGCTAAATGATCCTTAAATTGAAAAACACTACAAATGAACTCTGGAAAGGTTGAAAGTTGCTATGGTATCATCATTTCACCCACATAGTATATGCTAAAAAGATGAAAGGGTTGCGGCAAAAACTGGATGCAATTCGTGTACAAAACGAAAATTCTCTTTCAAAGTATGAGGGTTTCATACGAAACCTCATCTGTTACAAAGGGATTTCATTTTTTGAACTTATTTGAACTCCACACTTTTTGTGTGTTCAAAATGCAACATTCATAGCCACATCATGAATATTCAACTATTTCTGACTTCATTTGGTATTTTTCATGCACTTACTGATTTTTTGAGCTAAATGACCATTAAATTGAAAAAGCACTACAAATTAACTCCGAAAAGATTGAAAGTTTGCATGGTATCATCATTTCACCAACATAGCATGTGCTAAAAAGTTGAGAGGGTTGCGACAAAAACTTGATGCACTTCGTGTACAAAACGGACAATTTCTTTCGAAGTATCAGGGTTTCATACGAAAACTCCTTTGTTATAAAGGGATTTCATTTTTTGAACTTATTTAAACTCCAGATTTTTGTGTGTTCAAAATGCACCATTCAAAGCCACATCATCAATTTTCAACTATTCAACTCATATGTTACAAAGGGAAAATATGACTATCATAAAATAGATGAAACAAGAAATGCAATATAGAGATGAGACGACAAAAGACATGTACACATATGAACGAGCCGACGCTGGAACATGCCGCCCGCCGCCGCCGCAGCCGACCTGCCAAACTACCATGGAACCACCCATGGCCGGAACAACAACCACGCTGGGTCACTGCCCAACTCACGCCGTCCAACGAGCTCCAAGCATCGAAGCCGTCGGACTCGCACTCGTGCCACCAGACAGATGTCCCCAACGCCACCACCAAGCCGTCTGAAGCTACCCCAGTTCGCACCGCCACCGCCGCCACCACACCGCGGCTACCTCTACCCAACACCAAGGAAGAATTAGCCGACTGCAACCCAAGCCATCTTTAGCGCGCGCGGCCCGCCATGGTGGCCGCGAGATCTCGGTCATCCTGCGTCAAGACCACCAAATCGGGCACCACCCCCGCAACACACGGCCACCAGGAGGCTTGCATGTAGCCAGCGGAGGGAGGTCGCCTCGCACCACCATGGTGGCCGCCGCGTTAGATCTGAGGAGACCGAACCGCAGCAGACCCAACCAAAGGGGCCGACTGAGCACACTCATCCCCGTTGCCATGCAGCAGTTGCGCCACCAACGTGCACTTACACCACTACTGCAGTCAGGAGACGCCGCGCCGCTCCCGTACCAACATGGTGCCTCCACCTGCCGAGGGAGGAGGAAGGACTCCTACCAGCGTCGATGCCGGCTGGGCTTCACCCGACCGCGCCCTTTGCGGTGGCGAGGGGGAAGGGAGGGAGGCGGAGGAAGGGGCGGTGTTGGGTCGTCCGTCCGCTGGCGGGAGCCGGGCGAGCGAGCGGGATTTCGTTTGTGTGAGAGTGTCGATTAGAAAATGCTATCCAAATGGTAAAGAAGAATGGTTGCTCCTTTTGTTGATCCTTCTAATCAACCTCCACCCCATGCGGAAAAGGAAGGTTAGATATTTTGACTTTCTTGCTTTGTCTATGATTATCAAGAGTGTTGATGTCATCGTGTTCAATGTATTTTTCTCTACGACACCTCCAATGGAGCTTGGGACGCTCTTGAAATATTGCATGAAGGCAATTCAAATCTCAAAACCTACAACTTCACCGTCTTGAAGAGCAAGATGGACTTGTTTGCAATGAGGAACATTGCAACAAGAACCGACATCTTTACAAGACTCAACGATCTAGCATTTGCATTGAAGGGATATGGCATCACCTTGTCCCCGCAAGATGTCATCAAGTAGAAATTCCTAACGGACGTCACACCAACTTACCTTGATATGGCATTCAATATCCAACAAAGAACCGATCATGCAAAGATATTTCGAGACGATATGAAAATTATGTTCCCATATTTAAAAAATCACTATAATCTAAAAAGAGTGCACAAGTGTATGGTAAATATTAGCCAACCATTGCATCTCTACATGTGTGCCGGGAAAGAACCGAAATGAAATAGTGTGTGAATTCCCTCTCCGGTTATGATCTACCGGACAACCATTATTCTTTTCCACGTGTGCACCTTCTTCTCCATTTTTGATCCCGCTACAACGAATATCCTTCTTGTCCATGCTAGGTCCTTCATTCATAAGTACAACAAAAGTATCTAACTTAGTCAACATCATATGTTCACGAACATTAGAAGGATTTCCAAGAAACGAAAGTACCTGGTAATTTAATTGGCGTGGGCGAGCTCTAATAACTGATCCAGTATGTATAACAACTGGGGCTCTGGGTGTAACAATGGTGTTGATGTCCTCATCAGCAGGGCCACTTGCCATGAGGTGGCGTGAAGGTCCACCTCATGCTTGATCCAACGCTGCAGTCGTGAGTGCCTGGAGTGCTTTTGAAGAACCGCAACGGGATGCGGGGGTACCGAATGATATGCCACTGACGGCTACCGAATCATGACCCCGTGCGCTATCGCGCTAAAGCGTGAAGAACCTCGCGTCGGTGTCCAATGGCGCGTCGTGCAGCCACGTCGAGTCTTCGGCGGGTGAAGCTGAGTGAAACGAAGAGGATATCGCCGACGATTGTCATCATGATGACGGAAAGAATGGAAATTCCAAATGTGCCGGATTTCGCTAGACGTGCTTCCCCCAAGGTGGCCGTCAACTGTCGTGGGAATGAACCTGACAATAGTACCAGGGGTACGAACGAGGGACAAAGCCTAACTACAACGCATTGTTACACTCGGATGTACGAGTTCAGGCCCCACTCGGGAGTGGTAAAGACCCTGCGTCTCGAGCCCGGAGGCTGGTGTGAGAATACAGAATGCTCAAACCTTGTCCAGAAGCTCGGGTGCGGCTTATATAAAGTGCGCTACAACTGGCGAGCGACATTACGAGGGTGAGACATTGATGTCCATATGGCGCCTTAGGTGGACTGTGGAATGCAGGTCCGTGGCCCTACCCCTAATGTACAACCCCATCATCCGGGTCTATTCGCTTACTAGCAAAGTGTCTGTGTGTTGCTACGGAGGCAACAGAAAATAACTTGCTCATATGTTACTATATGAACAATAGAAAGTAAACATAATTTCTAAAATAAGTTTAATTGTTTTGTACTATTAATCATCAGTTATGTGCAATGGCAACCTAGGCTACGACATAATTACTCAATGCAATAATATAGACAAAATGATAATATCAATTAAGACTTGTTGAGCTCAGTTCCTATTTCTTGTGCTTTATTAAAAAAAATGTCCAAATACTCCTATGATGATTCGCCATGCTAGTTGCTCAATGCTTGTAGGTTTCTGCTCGTTCTAACATTGCAATGCATCCGGTTCTACCAGTAATACAAGTAGTAAATGTCACACTACGTAATTGACCTGATAAATCCGTGTCATCTGATTACACATAACTTGACGTTTTTGGATGCAGTTTGTAAAAGTTTTTGGCATAACTAGCGGTGCGAAATATCTTTGGTTTATCACGATCACGCTCCACCATTACAGATTTACAATAGATCCAATGTTAATTATCATGTTCTACTAATTTAGTACTCCCTTCGTCCGAAAATACTTGTCCTAGAGATGAATGTATCTAGATTTATTTTAGTTATAGATACATCAATTATATTCATTTCTAGGACAAGTATTTCCGGACGGAGGAAGTACATTATAAGGACTTTTTCTGCTAATATAATTTTTTCATACTGTCTTTTTAGAAAGACACGTGCATATAATTATTACGTACAATCAAACGCTATTTAAACAACTTGAATGTGTAAAATGCCAAGCTAGCCACCTAGGAAAAATCGACGGCGTGAGGCGTGAGCTCTAGGGCGCCGGTGGCCATAGGTCCGAGCGGCCAGCGGTGCTCACGGCCAATGTTCAAGAGGGCACCTGCGGGCAACGGAGGGAGTAGATCTTTTATATATAATAGTAGAGATATGTGACTGAAACGTATATATGTGCACAACATCTATCCTGTTATTGTTGATCTCGATCATATAAGATAACATTTTATTAGAAAGTAATCAATGCGACGCACATCAAAAGAATGGAAGGTGCGGTCAGAAGTAAGTACATCAAGATGAGTCCGAATAAAACCAAAAAGGAGATAAAAATACAACCAATCCGACTGGAAATAAACACAAAAGTCTCGCCCTTATCGGATGTTTCCTCAGAAAATGATGATGATATCATCAGTTGAACTTGCTGCAGAGCTTGCGGACCTCTCCCTGTGTGCCGGTGAGCACGTTGACCTCCCCGAGCTTCACGAGCGCCTGCGGGAAGAGCCAACGGAAATGGTCGGTATTGGCGAGCCTGTCGACCATCCAACGCGTGGAGCCGTCGCCGTAGAGGTTTTGGTCGACCATGAGCGCGCCGCGGCGGCGCTGCAACATCTTGTAGAAGCTGTTGTCCAGCTTGGACGCGCTGGACCGGTCGTCTAGAAACACGATGTTGTTATCGGATGATGCCGTGTTAGGGCACACATACGTCTTGTATATGGACGCTAGCTCCGGGTCCATGCTCGGGTCCGTTGCACCAGCCTTGCCGCCGTAGCTGTAAAGACGACTCTTCTTGATCATGCTGCAGTGAGTGACTCCAACCGTGTGCGCGCCCAGCAGAACGACCATGTCGTCCGAGCTGAGGCCGAGGGTGCGGAAGAAAGCAGCTGCCTGCGGGGCCGTGAAATCTGGCCCCGGAAGGTTTACGTCGGTGGCTATGGACCGCCGGCGGTCCCTGCGTCCGGTGCGCACCGCGTATCCTTGTCCCGTGGATGCATTGACGGCGTCCCTGGTTGCGAGGATCTCGATGTCGGAGCAGGATACCACGCCGGGGCACCGCCTCTCAAGTTCCATCTTGATGGTGGCGATGAGATCGTAGCCCTTCACGCTCAGGTTTGGTGATGCCGTCTTCTCTGTGCCGGTGCCGTCGATCAGCAGCCCGCCATCGCAGCCCTATACACGTATATATAGTCCAACAGATTAGTTTTCCGTTTTGAAATAAGGAAAAAAACCGGATTTGTTAGTCGATCTATCTGTGGATGTGCTGTAGAAGATTTAATGGCGCGCACGTATGAATCAAACAGCACATTAGTATAATATAATGACTACTGTACTATAATACTCCTATACACAATACATACATTGACGCCGCACTCGTGGAACAGCAAGCGTAGGAGGTGGGCGACGATGGCGCTGTCCTGGGCGAAGCGGGCCTTGACGATACCACGGACCACCGCCTCCACGTCGTTGCCACGGCACTTGCCAGTGTAGAACCCATTCTGCAGCTGCGCCTGGCCGTCGGTCGCAAGCCCAAGCACGGCGACGGCGAGCACCACCACTAGCACTGCTGCCTTTGTATGCTCCATCGTTACCTAGCTAGCTAGATAATTGCTACCCTTGGTGCTTGAGCTCTATGAGGTGTGAGAAGCAATGTGATTATGTCTATCCTATTTATACTATAGGTTAGGGGAGGACACGGTCTCCTTGAAGTTGTCGGATGTTTGGTCGTGGAGATCACGTACGTAGATTCCATTCTTTCTCAATTAAGCAAGTGGGTATGTGCTAGCTGCTGCCCCTTGCTCGAAATTAGTACTATAATATTGTGGTTTGATTTCGGGACCTTTGGAGGCATCCTGATTTTTGTTGGCAAGGATGTCAACCATGATATCCAGTGTGGTATACGGTGTCTCTTCGATAGTGTTTCCTTTAAAAACAGAACTGACTAAGAATTAATTGTTTGTCTTGAAAGTTACATATAAGAGTACCAATCAAAAGAGTATGTCCCTCACCATTGTCAATGTTTCAAATATAACATTCAAAAGTTGCACAAGGCATTAAAAATGATACCACTTGTATGCAATTATCTAGCTTGATTACAGCTAGTCTTAGTTTGATTTGACCCAGAAATTGGTGGTCTTTCCTTTTTTTTGCAGGTGATTAGCCTTTCAAATTCTGAAGGAACAAATTTTAAAACCAGGATAGATTCAAAAGGAAAGTACATTTGGAAAATTTGGAGAGAAAATGGAAGCGTTGGGGATCTTGAAAAGAAAATAATGTACTTACTGTTTTTGCGGCATTCAGTTCAGAAGGTTACTCATAGGAGCCAAATGGGATAGACGGTTACATCTTATGAGTAGGTTGATGCATATTAACCTCCCTAATAAACCAGAAACACTGCGTTAGAAACTTTTGGCGTCAGATGTATACTCAGTGAAGTCTACGTATACATAAATGATAAACACCACTCTCTACATATTTGGAAAATAAAGGTTTCCTTCAAGATAAAAATCTTTATGTGGTTTGAACACAAACAGATGATTCTTACTAAAGATAATCTTATAAAACGCAATTGAGAGGGTAGCAAACTGTACTATATTTGTGACAATGATGAGTCAATCCAACATTTGTTTATTGACTATCCTTTTGTCAGGCTACTGTGGCGGACGGTTCAGGTAGCTTTTAACCTTAGTCTTCCCGATAACATTCCCACATTATTTGGGACTTGGCTAAACAGGTTAGAGTCTAAGTTTGCGGCACATAGTTAAGTTGGAGTATGCACATTACTTTGGTCCATATGGATCTATCAAATGATGTCACTTTTAATACATGTAATATCATAATTTTTTTGCAGGTTATCTAAAAGGCAACTACGTGGAACCATACGTGTTTGTTACTCAGTTTTGTGGAACCCAATGAACAGGGACGATTCTAGGGGGGGGGGGGGGGGGGGGGGGTGGGGGGGGACAACGGGGGGTAGCCCCCCCTAACAAATTGATTTTTCTACTATAATAATGGTTGTTGTAGCTAATTTTTTTACTTCATATGAACTTTGCCCCCTCGATGAACAAACTTGCCCCCCTATGCTTGCATGTGGGCTTCGTCCCTGCCAATGAACACATGACTTATGGCTGCAACCTATGAAAGATGGTAGCACGGGATATCTATAACCGATTTGAATAGCGGTCCAACAATAGAAAAGGTGGTCACGCATATAGTTCTATGGTTAGCCGGTTGGGACTTCTACTATATCTCGTTATGTTTATCTAGAAACGAGACTTTGTATGATATTGCACACTTATGTTGAATCTTTCTTAAAGAATATATGACTGCATGCATCATTTTGTGGTAGAGACAGGGATACTCCTCCTTTTCAAAAACTAATAAAATAAATTGGTGAAGGTAAACATTGGTAAAGAAAAACTGTAATTTCAGTACTTCTCTTTCAGCAAACCAAAACGTGAGGTCAAGCACCAACCAGTATAACTTGGATGCTCCAGTAAGCCGAACGCCAGATCAATTCATTGCCTCAGATTCCAAATTCAAAACAAATCTAAACAAGAGCATGTATATACATTAGTTATCTAGACGGTGGGAACTATTTTAATACCAGTCATATATGTACATTGCGACGTGTCCATTCACCATTGACGTGTAGTTCAAGATTATGTTTCCCAATTGAAAATAAGTCACTTAATGGTACTAGTTTATACTAAAGCATACACGTATGATCTAAAAAGGGCAGACAAGTCTTTGGCAAAAACTAGCCAACCATTGCATCTCTAAATCACTAGTGGGGACGGGGCCTTTAGCCCCGGCCCGTAAGGGGCTTTAGTCCCGGTTCACCAACCGGGACTAAAGGGACGGGACTAAAGGCCTAACCTTTCGTCCCGACCCTCTTACAAGCCGGGACTAAAGGTGCTCCACGTGGGCGCCTCGTAGCGCCCCAGGGGCAGGCCCTTTAGTCCCGGTTCGTTACACGGACCGGGACTAAAGATTTTTCAGATTTTGCTGGTTTTTGGATTATTTTTGAATGAAATTATTTTTGGGTTTTAGGGTTTTAGGGTTTAGGTGTTCGGGAGATTAACGTGATGCCTCGTTTGGTGTTCGGGAATTAGTTTTCATATAATTTAAATAGAAATAATTATGCATATATATAAGATTAACTTATCTTACAAGCGATCATATATATACACAATTATATGGAGATCTGAATTATCGGGACTAGAGCCCGTCTATTCGATTACATGGACGAACATCAGTAATGGCCCTTAGCTACACTAAATCGTCCTTTGTCTTCTATAGCTTCCGTCCTCAGAAATCCCGCAAGCTCCTCTGCAACAGCAATCGCGCGTTGCTCTGGTAGGACCTTCGTCCTCATGGTCGTGTGCTATATAAGAAGAGGAGATGAATATGAATATCAATCATGATAACAAAGAATGACGGGTAAAAATAGAGGTGTGAATGTTCATTGCTTACGTCGAATCTGTGATCCTTGAACTCAGAGGTAAACGTGCGAATGGTCTCGCAAACACAGTATCCGCATAGATGCGTTCCCCGTGGCCGCTGGTCGCACTTTACGAGAATAGAATATATATAATCAAAATAATAATCTAGCATCATAAATGTATTGAAAATTAATAGAATTATATCATACTACTACTTACCTGAGCCGCTCTAAAGGTCAGCTTCTCAGGAAAGTTACCGGGAGTCACGCACTTGAACCGCTTCCAAACCCTGCCCGACAAGGATAATGATTTGCTAAGTTTTTCATTAATTGATATATCAGAAAATCATCGAAAGAGACCGATAGAGCGCAAGAGTGATTCAAATTACCCTTGGAGCATGTCCTGCAGGCTTTGGAACTGTTTCAAGGGTCTCGATAATGGGTCGAAGGCATCAACTCTTCCCTTATCAATTTGAATGTCTAACAGAATCCAATGGAAGCTGCACATGTGTGTGTGTGTCTATATATATATATATATATATATATATATATATATATATATATATATATATATATATATATATATATATATATATATGTCAGTAACTTATCAATTACACTTATAAGTGAATGGACACAACAGAGTAAAGACCCTCACCTGAAGTTGTATGGAAACAGTATGTGGTCACAGAAATTTTGATCTGTTAGAAACCTTAGAAGGTTTTCCTCCGTCTCCTTGGGTTTGTGAGTTAGCGTCGCTATATATATTTTATCTGGGTCAATAAACCCAATATTTAGGATGCTCTTACTTTTACACTCCAGAATCTTCATTCTGCATAATAGAGTACAAGTTATATATAGACAATGAATTGAAATAACTAAACAAGTTATATGTAGACAACGAATTGAAAAACTTACAGAAAATAGCAACTCATAAGAGATTTGTCGAGGGCGTCGCCATTGTACATCTGAAAGAGTTCATCAAAGTCGATATGGATTTCTTCGGAGCGGTCGTAGTACTCCCGTGAGACACTCAGCATGATCATCGTTCTCCCATTCTTTGATTCACTTAAGTACCATTTATGCAAGTAACGCATATTTGTTGGGAGATCATCTTTGCTGACCAAAGGCTTGCCCATGACAAACTGTGGCTTAGGGGCTACCACAGCCTTGGGTATCCTGTCGTCTTGGGAAGCCAGCAAATCTTCAACCGAGATACCACATTCATCCGCCAACTCCTTTGCTCTTTCAAAAGCTTGCCCCTGCACCGGAGGGGGAACATTCTCGGTTAACACATTGAGGGGTGAGATCGACTGTTTGGCCTGTTGTCCAAGCTGAGGAACGTCTGATTTTTTCTTGCTTGTAGTTGAACTTGATTTTCTCCCACTTGCACTTGCACGTGAGCTGCTCTTTTTCACTCCCTTCTGCAATGTGCGTGTATAGTCATCAGGCTTATAGTGTAAGTCATACTGTGATGGAAGGGTTATGAAGTCTTTTGCCCATGCTATTTGGTTCTCGGTGTATTCCGGGCGGGGCTCGGGTTCCTTCCTTTTCATCTGCGCATCATGCTGTTCCTTTGCTATCCTGGCGTTTTCCTCGGGGTACGATCATTAGGTCTGATAGGAAGATTAGCATGAGGTACCTTTGGGAGGGGCGACAGTTTGCGCTTTGGGGAGCTCCGTCGCTTAGAAATCATCGACGGAGCGTTCTTGCTGGCACGCTTCCGCTTAGTATCATGTGCGGGCGGCGGAGGAGACGGACGACCCAGGTCCGGCGGCGGTGATCGAGATGGACTCGTGTTGTGCTGGCCGACGTCATGTGGAGGGCTTGGATGTAATGGAGGTGTAAGTGACCTGCGACGACTCGGAGGCGGTGTTGTCCTTGGGGCCGAGCCTGGAAGCTTGATGTAGTTTTTGTCCCATAGGATGACTCCACCCAGTACTTCTCCGAGTGTCCTCTCATCTTCAGGTCCAGCTATGTCGAGCTCCATATCATTAAACCCTGTCATGATTTCATCCACCCCGACTTTAGCAAAGCCAGCTGGAATCTCACGGCCATGCCAGCGTGCATCAGGGCCAGAAGGTAAAGCTTGTCCGCCGGCCACCTTCATGGATATGTGCTTGAATTTCTGATGGAGTTCACATGATGTTGACTCCTTGATTCCATCCACGGGGTAGCCGGGACCGCCCTCTATCATTCTTCGTTCATCGTCGGGCGGGGCCTAAGATTCAGCCACGCTGCTTTTCCGCTTAGATGGGGCGCCGGTAATATCAAGTGCAGGATCTTCCTGGCGCGGTACTCCTCTGAGCTCATCAATCTGCTTCTGTTGCTCGTTAATGCTGGCAAGCAACTGGTTGAACTTGTCATTCTCCTCATCCTACTGCCGCTTCTTTGCTCTCTCTCGGCTTCTGTAAGTGTCTTGGTCTCTGGCAAACCCAAGCCATCACGGGTAAGAAGGACCGAAGCCTCGTGTTCGGCCTCCATGTTCGTCATTGCCGAGGACCAGTGTGAGCAAATCTTTATCTCTATCTGCAGTGAACTTTCTTTGTCCCTCCTTAATTTCTTTCACTATCCTTTTCCAATTCTCCCTGGGTATCCTAAGCTCGTCATTGCAGATGAGGTCCCCTGTTGTTCCGTTGTACGACCCACCATGCGCAAGGAACCAATTTCTTGCTCTCAATTCCCACTCATCACGGAGTGGTTCAGGTACGATGCCTTTATCTATCAGATCTTGCTCTTTCTTATCCCACTTTGGGATGGCAGTCTCATAGCCCCCTGGCCCCAGCTTGTGGTGATATTTCTTCTTGTCGGCATTTATCTTGTTCTTTTCTGATAATGCCTGGGCATCTTCTGACTCCTTGTACTCTTGAAATGCCTTCCAGTGATTCGCCTGCTTGGCTAGATACCCCACGAATACTGGCACTTTCTTTGTCTTCAGATAGTTTTTCCATAGCTTCTTCTTCCAGCTACGGAACAGTTCGACCATCTTCTTCAGAGTCCACTGCTTGACTTTGGCCCTCAGTTTGTCTGCGGCGTCTTCATTCTCACATTCTGGCAGGTTGAAATGTGACATAAGATCATTCCAAAGATTATCTTTGTACCTTTCGGCGACATAGTCACTATCGGCTGCCCCTTTGCGCTTGTTCCACTCCCGAACGCTGATCGGGATGTGATCCCTAACGAGAACTCCGCGTTGCTTCTTGAATGTGTCAGCAGCATTCTTACGAAGCTTGGGTTCGCCCGTAGGAAATATCACCTCAAATGTGTAATGCGTCCGTGCATCCAACTTTCTAGTCGGGCCTCGTCTCGTAGTTTTGCTCGATGTGGAGGCCTAAGAGGGAGAAACATTCGTCAAATGAATGTATATGTATACAATATAGAGCTATCTCCAATATTTTTCACATATTACAAGTGATTGTCGAACTTCATATGTATACCTCGCCGGACTTCTCCTCTTCACCGGCTTCTCCATCAGTGGAGCTATCACCTTCTCCGTCATTGGACCTATCTCCTGCCCCATCGGCTTCATCTTCGTGTCGCTCGACCTCTATTCCAACGTCCTGGTTTAGATATGACGACGGAGATGCAGCTGGTTCAACGTCGGGGCCGTCTTTGATTATATCTTCGAGAAGTTCTTCCTCTTCGAGGTTCCTGATATGTGGATCCATAGTTCTGCAAAAAACGGATTCTCTTAACCTTTGTACCAAAAAAGAATTATTCTATCAGGAACTCCGTTCCAAAACAACTTAAGTCCCGGGTCGTGGCTCCACCCGGGACTCCTAGATTTCTGCATAGTATTCAAAGTAGGAGTACTTTTCCAATTTGAGCATTCAATAAGCAAAACCAAATCGCAAAATAAAGTAGTATTCAAATTAGCATGCATTCAATTATAAGCTAATACATCATCACTTTTGTCCGTACATCGTCGAATATTATCACTAATACTCCTCGAATACTATCATACATATAGCATCACTCATACATCTAGAACCGTAGCGCCCGACGGGTATCGACACGGGCGGTGGACACCCAAAGAGAAGGAACCATCACAGGATCATAGCTCCAGTGAGATCCCCGAAGAACCTGCCAGGTATGCTCGAACCTGCCCTCCAACGCAACCATGTAGCGACGGACGTGCTCATCCTCCTCGCTGACACGGTGACGTACCACCTCCGCGGTGTCCGGAAGCCTCGGCACCCTCACTGGCCCACGCGACCGCCACCAAACAAGGATCGGGTCAACGACGGGCTGGCTCCTCACCAACCTACGCCCCCCGGAAGGTAGCACCTCCCAATACCAGCCGGGTGGAGCCCAGTCCCGGACAGGGCCCCTCTGATCAAGCAGGTGTCCTCCGCCGAGTCAACGACGAGGATGCGGGATAGGCATCGTAAAATGAACTAAAAAAATAAACTAGTTCTATTAATTTTCTTGCTAAAAATAAACTATTAACACTTAAGCATATACAATAGCAAAATTAAACTATTAACACTTAAGCATATACAATAGCAAAAGTAAGCAATAATCTAAGAAACACTATTAACACTTAAGCATATACACTATACAATAGCAAAATTAAATGACAAAAAAACATTTCTTCTTCTTGTCACCCTAAACTAATTTTTCCTCTTCTTCTATTTCTCCTCTTCTTCTACTTATTCTTCTACTTCTACTTCTCCTCTTCTTGTAGTACTTCTCCTCTGCTCTTCTTCTACTTCTCCTCTCCTCCTCTTCTAATTTTTTCTCTTCTTCTACTTCTTCTCTTCTTCTATTTTTCCTCTTCTTCTCCTCTCCTCCTCTTCTTATTCTCCTTTTTCTTCTTTTCTTCTCCTCCTCTTCTTATTTTCATTTTTCCTAATCTTATTTTCTTATTTTTGTTCATATTTCTTCTTCTTATAACCCTAACCTAATTCTAAATATTACTAACCCTAATAATCTACTCCCTCCGTTCCTAAATATAAGTCTTTATAGAGATTTCATTAAGGGACTACATACGGATGTATATAGACATGTTTTAGAGTGTAGATTCACTCATTTTACTCCGTATGTAGACCCTTAGTGAAATCTCCTTAAGGACTTATATTTAGGAATGGAGGGAGTAGCACAAAAATACTAACAATAGGAATTAATTGACAAAAAAAATATTTTTCTTTTTCTTCTTTTCTTCTCCTTTTTCTTCCTTTCTTCTCCTTTTTCTTCTTCTCTTCTCCTTTTTCTTCTTTTCTTCTACTGGCCGGAGTGTTGGGGAGGAGGGGGCGGGGGGCTTACCGGCCGTAGGTGTCGACGGCGCGCGGCGAGGAGGACGGCGAGGAGTACGGCGCGGCGGCGAGGAGGACGGCCGATGGCAGGCGGCGGCGAGAAGGACGGCGGGCAGCCTGACGGCGTCGTCGAGTTCGTCGCTGTGCCGCGTCGGGCAGGAGAACGAGAGGAAGAAGAAGAGAAATGGACGATTTGGGTTGGAAATTTTCGAAGTCCCGCTTATATAGGTGGATCTATTGTCCCGGTGCGTGGCTCGAGCCGGGACTAAAGACCCCCTTTAGTCCCGGGTGGAGCCACGACCCGGGACTAAAGGCCTCTTTTCGGGCAGACCAAGAGGTGGGAAGCAGGGGGTCTTTAGTCCCGGGGCGTGGCTCCACCCGGGACTAAAGGGGGTCTTTAGTCCCGGGGCGTGGCTCCACCCGGGACTAAAGCCCCTCCTCGGCTGCATGATAAGTTTAGTCTCACCTCGCCCAGCGAGGGGGACTAACACTTGTTTATAAGCCCCGTCGCAGCTTGTCCATCGAGCTCCTCTCTAAAGCAGGCTTACGGGCCTAAAGTTACTGAAAATTGAAACTATATTCAAAATTGTGGAGAAAATTCAATCTGAATTCAAAGTTAGTTCACTTTGAATTCAGGTTGAATTTTGTCTATGATTTCTCATATAGTTTCAATTTTTTTCTATTTTCAGAATTAATTATTTTGACTATCCAAACTATTAACTTATTTTGTTATTTTCAATTAAAAACTATGTTTATTAAAAATTCTTTTTTGCATATTTGAGAATTTGACAAAACTATGATAATGAAAAGTGTTTGAAATTGAATAAATAATTCAAAACTATTTTATATTTTCATAATTAATAATTTTGACTATCCAAACTAGTATCTATTTTGTTATTTTCAATTAAAAACTATGTTTATTAAAAATTCTTTTTGCATATTTGAGAATTTGACAAAACTATGATAATGAAAAGTGTTTCAAATTGAATAAATAATGCAAAAATATTTTCTATTTTCATAATTAATAATTTTGACTATCCAAACTATTATCTATTTTGTTATGTTCAATTAAAAACTATGTTTATTAAAAATTCTTTTTGCATATTTGAGAATTTGACAAAACTATGATAATGAAAAGTGTTTCAAATTGAATAAATAATGCAAAACTATTTTTTAATTTCATAATTAATATTTTTTACTATCCAAACTATTATCTATTTTTTTATTTTCAATTAAAAACTATCTTTATTAAAAATTCTTTTTGCATATTTGAGAATTTGACAAAACTATGATAATGAAAAGTGTTTCAAATTGAATAAATAATGCAAAACTATTTTTTATTTTCATAATTAATAATTTTGACTATCCAAACTATTATCTATTTTGTTTTTTTCAATTAAAAACTATGTTTATTAAAAATTCTTTTTGCATATTTGAGAATTTGACAAAACTATGATAATGAAAAGTGTTTCAAATTGAATAAATAATGCAAAACTATTTGAGAATTTGACTATCCAAACTTTTATCTCTCGAAGTAGCAGGGTTTCGAACGAGAACTCATCTCTTACAAAGGGATTTCATTTTTTTGAACTTATTTGAACTCCATACTTTTTGTGTGTTCACAATGCACCATTCAAAAGCACATCACAAAATTTCAACAATTTGTGACTTCATTTGGTATATTTCGTGCATTTACTTATTTTTTTGAGCTAGTTGACCCTGAAATTGAAAAGCACTACAAATGAACTCTGAAAATGTTTAAAGTTGGCATGCTATCATCATTTCACCCACATAGCATGTGTTAAAAAGTTGAGAGGGCTACGACAAAAACTGGATGCAGTTCGTGTACAAAACGGACAATCTCTCTCGAAGTAGCAGGGTTTCAAACGAGAACTCATCTCCTACAAAGGGATTTCATTTTTTTGAACTTATTTGAACTCCATACTTTTTGTGTGTTCAAAATGCACCATTCAAAGGCACATCACAAAATTTCAACAATTTCTGACTTCATTTGGTGTATTTCGTGCATTTACTTATTTTTTTTGAGCTAGTTGACCCTGAAATTGAAAAGCACTAGAAATAAACTCTAAAATTGTTGAAAGTTGACATGGTATCATCATTCCACCCACATAACATGTGCTAAAAAGTTGAGAGGGTTGCGGCAAAAACTGGATGCACATCGTGTACAAAATAGACAATCTCTTTCGAAGTATTATGGCTTCATACGAAAACTCATCTCTTAGAAAGGGATTTTATTTTTTTTGAACTTATTTGAACTCCAGACTTTTTTTGTGTTCAAAATGCACCATTGAAAGACACATCATCAATTTCCAACTATTTCTGATTTCAGTTGGTATTTTTCATGCATTTACTGATTTTTTTGAGTTAAATGACCCTTTAGTTGAAAAACACTACAAATAAACTGTGAAAAGGTTGAAAGTTGGCTTGGTATCATCATTTCAACCACATAGCATGTGCTAAAAAGTTGGGAGGGTTGCGGAAAAAACTGGATGCACATCATAAACAAAACAAACAATCTCTTTCGAAGTATTAGGGTTTCATACGAAAACTCATCTGTTACAAAGGGATTTCATTTTTTTGAACTTATTCAAACTTCAAACTTTTTGTGTGTTCAAAATGCACCATTTAAAGGCACATCATCATTTTTCAACTATTTCCGACTTCATTTGGTATTTTTCATGCATTTACTGATTTTATTTGAGCTAAATGACTCTTAAACTGAAAAGCAATACAAATGAATTCTAAAAAGGTTGAAAGTTGGCATGGTATCATCATTTCACCCACATACCATGTGCTAAAAAGTCGAGAGGGTTGCGGAAAAAACTGGATGCACATCGTGTACCTAACAGACAATCTCTTTCGAAGTATTAGGGTTTCATACGAAAATTCATCTCTTACAAAGGGATTTCCTTTTTTGAACTTATTTGAACTCCAGACTTTTTGTGTGTTCAAAATGCACCATTGAAAGACACAACATCTATTTTCAACTATTTCTGACTTCATTTGGTATTTTTCATGCATTTACTGATTTTATTTGAGCTAAATGACCCATAAATTGAAAAGCACTACAAATGAACTCTGAAAAGGTTGAAAGTTGGCATGATATCATCACTTCACCCACATAGCATGTGCTAAAAATTTGAGAGGGTTGCGGCAAAAACGGGACGCACTTCGTGTACAAAACGGACAATTTCTTTCGAAGTATCACGGTTTCATACGAAAACTCATCTTTTACAAAGGGATTTCATTTTTTTGAACTTATTTGAACTCCAGAATTTGCGTGTGTTCAAAATGCACCATTCAAAGACACGTCATCAATTTTTAACCATTTCTGACTTCATTTGGTATTTTTCATGCATTTACTAATTTTTTGGGTGCTAAATGATCCTTAAATTGAAAAACACTACAAATGAACTCTGGAAAGGTTGAAAGTTGCTATGGTATCATCATTTCACCCACATAGTATATGCTAAAAAGTTGAAAGGGTTGCGGCAAAAACTGGATGCACTTCGTGTACAAAACGAACAATCTTTTTCAAAGTATGAGGGTTTCATACGAAACCTCATCTGTTACAAAGGGATTTCATTTTTTGAACTTATTTGAACTCCAGACTTTTTGTGTGTTCAAAATGCAACATTCATAGCCACATCATGAATATTCAACTATTTCTGACTCCATTTGGTATTTTTCATGCATTTACTGATTTTTTGAGCTAAATGACCTTTAAATTGAAAAAGCACTACAAATTAACTCCGAAAAGATTGAAAGTTTGCATGGTATCATCATTTCACCAACATAGCATGTGCTAAAAAGTTGAGAGGGTTGCGGCAAAAACTTGATGCACTTCGTGTACAAAACGGACAATTTCTTTTGAAGTATCAGGGTTTCATACGAAAACTCATTTGTTATAAAGGGATTTCATTTTTGAACTTATTTAAACTCCAGATTTTTGTGTGTTCAAAATGCACCATTCAAAGCCACATCATCAATTTTTCAACTATTCAACTCATATGTTACAAAGGGAAAATATGACTATCATAAAATAGATGAAACAAGAAATGCAATATAGAGATGAGACGACAAAAGACATGTACACATATGAACGAGCCGACGCTGAAACATGCCGCCCGCCGCCGCCGCAGCCGACCTGCCAAACTACCATGGAGCCACCCATGGCCGGAACAACAACCACGCTGAGTCACTGCCCAACTCACGCCGTCCAACGAGCTCCAAGCATCGAAGCCGTCGGACTCGCACTCGTGCCACCAGACAGATGTCCCCAACGCCACCACCAAGCCGTCTGAAGCTACCCCAGTTCGCACCGCCACCGCCGCCACCACACCGCGGCTACCTCTACCCAACACCAAGGAAGAATTAGCCGACTGCAACCCAAGCCATCTTTAGCCCGCGCGGCCCGCCATGGTGGCCGCGAGATCTCGGTCATCCTGCGTCAAGACCACCAAATCGGGCACCACCCCCGCAACACACGACCACCAGGAGGCCTGTACGTAGCCAGCGTAGGGAGGTCGCCTCGCACCACCATGGTGGCCGCCGCGTTAGATCTGAGGAGACCGAACCGCAGCAGACCCAACCAAAGGGGCCGACTGAGCACACTCATCCCCGCTGCCATGCAGCAGTTGCGCCACCAACGTGCACTTACACCACTACTGCAGTCAGGAGACGCCGCGCCGCTCCCGTACCAACATGGTGCCTCCACCTGCCGAGGGAGGAGGAAGGACTCCTACCAGCGTCGATGCCGGCTGGGCTTCACCCGACCGCGCCCTCTGCGGTGGCGAGGGGGAAGGGAGGGAGGCGGAGGAAGGGGCGGTGTTGGGTCGTCCGTCCGCTGGCGGGAGCCGGGCGAGCGAGCGGGATTTCGTTTGTGTGAGAGTGTCGATTAGAAAATGCTATCCAAATGGTAAAGAAGAATGGTTGCTCCTTTTGTTGATCCTTCTAATCAACCTCCACCCCATGCGGAAAAGGAAGGTTAGATATTTTGACTTTCTTGCGTTGTCTATGATTATCAAGAGTGTTGATGCCATCGTGTTCAATGTATTTTTCTCTACGACACCTCCAATGGAGCTTGGGAGGCTCTTGAAATATTGCATGAAGGCAATTCAAATCTCAAAACCTACAACTTCACCGTCTTGAAGAGCAAGATGGACTTGTTTGCAATGAGGAACATTGCAACAAGAACCGACATCTTTACAAGACTCAACGATCTAGCATTTGCATTGAAGGGATATGGCATCACCTTGTCCCCGCAAGATGTCATCAAGTAGAAATTCCTAACGGACGTCACACCAACTTACCTTGATATGGCATTCAATATCCAACAAAGAACCGATCATGCAAAGATATTTCGAGACGATATGAAAATTATGTTCCCATATTAAAAAAATCACTATAATCTAAAAAGAGTGCACAAGTGTATGGTAAATATTAGCCAACCATTGCATCTCTACATGTGTGCCGGGAAAGAACCGAAATGAAATAGTGTGTGAATTCCCTCTCCGGTTATGATCTACCGGACAACCATTATTCTTTTCCACGTGTGCACCTTCTTCTCCATTTTTGATCCCGCTACAACGAATATCCTTCTTGTCCATGCTAGGTCCTTCATTCATAAGTACAACAAAAGTATCTAACTTAGTCAACATCATATGTTCACGAACATTAGAAGGATTTCCAAGAAACGAAAGTACCTGGTAATTTAATTGGCGTGGGCGAGCTCTAATAACTGATCCAGTATGTATAACAACTGGGGCTCTGGGTGTAACAATGGTGTTGATGTCCTCATCAGCAGGGCCACTTGCCATGAGGTGGCGTGAAGGTCCACCTCATGCTTGATCCAACGCTGCAGTCGTGAGTGCCTGGAGTGCTTTTGAAGAACCGCAACGGGATGCGGGGGTACCGAATGATATGCCATTGACGGCTATCGAATCATGACCCCGTGCGCTATCGCGCTAAAGCGTGAAGAACCTCGAGCTGGCAGAGCGTCGGTGTCCAATGGCGCGTCGTGCAGCCACGTCGAGTCTTCGGCGGGTGAAGCTGAGTGAAACGAAGAGGATATCGCCGACGATTGTCATCATGATGACGGAAAGAATGGAAATTCCAAATGTGCCAGATTTCGCTAGACGTGCTTCCCCCAAGGTGGTCGTCAACTGTCGTGGGAATGAACCTGACAATAGTACCAGGGGTACGAACGAGGGACAAAGCCTAGCTACAGCGCATTGTTACACTCGGATGTACGAGTTCAGGCCCCACTCGGGAGTGGTAAAGACCCTGCGTCTCGAGCCCGGAGGCTGGTGTGAGAATACAGAATGCTCAAACCTTGTCCAGAAGCTCGGGTGCGGCTTATATAAAGTGCGCTACAACTGGCGAGCGACATTACGAGGGTGAGACATTGATGTCCATATGGCGCCTTAGGTGGACTGTGGAATGCAGGTCCATGGCCCTACCCCTAATGTACAACCCCATCATCCGGGTCTATTCGCTTACTAGCAAAGTGTCTGTGTGTTGCTACGGAGGCAACAGAAAATAACTTGCTCATATGTTACTATATGAACAATAGAAAGTAAACATAATTTCTAAAATAAGTTTAATTGTTTTGTACTATTAATCATCAGTTATGTGCAATGGCAACCTAGGCTACGACATAATTACTCAATGCAATAATATAGACAAAATGATAATATCAATTAAGACTTGTTGAGCTCAGTTCCTATTTCTTGTGCTTTATTAAAAAAAATGTCCAAATACTCCTATGATGATTCGCCATGCTAGTTGCTCAATGCTTGTAGGTTTCTGCTCGTTCTAACATTGCAATGCATCCGGTTCTACTAGTAATACAAGTAGTAAATGTCACACTACGTAATTGACCTGATAAATCCGTGTCATCTGATTACACATAACTTGACTTTTTTGGATGCAGTTTGTAAAAGTTTTTGGCATAACTAGCGGTGCGAAATATCTTTGGTTTATCACGATCACGCTCCACCATTACAGATTTACAATAGATCCAATGTTAATTATCATGTTCTACTAATTTAGTACTCCCTCCGTCCGAAAATACTTGTCCTAGAGATGAATGTATCTAGATTTATTTTAGTTATAGATACATCAATTATATTCATTTCTAGGACAAGTATTTCCGAACGGAGGAAGTACATTACAAGGACTTTTTCTGCTAATATAATTTTTTCATACTGTCTTTTTAGAAAGACACGTGCATATAATTATTACGTACAATCAAACGCTATTTAAACAACTTGAATGTGTAAAATGCCAAGCTAGCCACCTAGGAAAAATCGACGGCGTGAGGCGTGAGCTCTAGGGCGCCGGTGGCCATAGGTCCGAGCGGCCAGCGGTGCTCACGGCCAATGTTCAAGAGGGCACCTGCGGGCAACGGAGGGAGTAGATCTTTTATATATAATAGTAGAGATATGTGACTGAAACGTATATATGTGCACAACATCTATCCTGTTATTGTTGATCTCGATCATATAAGATAACATTTTATTAGAAAGTAATCAATGCGACGCACATCAAAAGAATGGAAGGTGCGGTCAGAAGTAAGTACATCAAGATGAGTCCGAATAAAACCAAAAAGGAGATAAAAATACAACCAATCCGACTGGAAATAAACACAAAAGTCTCGCCCTTATCGGATGTTTCCTCAGAAAATGATGATGATATCATCAGTTGAACTTGCTGCAGAGCTTGCGGACCTCTCCCTGTGTGCCGGTGAGCACGTTGACCTCCCCGAGCTTCACGAGCGCCTGCGGGAAGAGCCAACGGAAATGGTCGGTATTGGCGAGCCTGTCGACCATCCAACGCGTGGAGCCGTCGCCGTAGAGGTTTTGGTCGACCATGAGCGCGCCGCGGCGGCGCTGCAACATCTTGTAGAAGCTGTTGTCCAGCTTGGACGCGCTGGACCGGTCGTCTAGAAACACGATGTTGTTATCGGATGATGCCGTGTTAGGGCACACATACGTCTTGTATATGGACGCTAGCTCCGGGTCCATGCTCGGGTCCGTTGCACCAGCCTTGCCGCCGTAGCTGTAAAGACGACTCTTCTTGATCATGCTGCAGTGAGTGACTCCAACCGTGTGCGCGCCCAGCAGAACGACCATGTCGTCCGAGCTGAGGCCGAGGGTGCGGAAGAAAGCAGCTGCCTGCGGGGCCGTGAAATCTGGCCCCGGAAGGTTTACGTCGGTGGCTATGGACCGCCGGCGGTCCCTGCGTCCGGTGCGCACCGCGTATCCTTGTCCCGTGGATGCATTGACGGCGTCCCTGGTTGCGAGGATCTCGATGTCGGAGCAGGATACCACGCCGGGGCACCGCCTCTCAAGTTCCATCTTGATGGTGGCGATGAGATCGTAGCCCTTCACGCTCAGGTTTGGTGATGCCGTCTTCTCTGTGCCGGTGCCGTCGATCAGCAGCCCGCCATCGCAGCCCTATACACGTATATATAGTCCAACAGATTAGTTTTCCGTTTTGAAATAAGGAAAAAAACCGGATTTGTTAGTCGATCTATCTGTGGATGTGCTGTAGAAGATTTAATGGCGCGCACGTATGAATCAAACAGCACATTAGTATAATATAATGACTACTGTACTATAATACTCCTATACACAATACATACATTGACGCCGCACTCGTGGAACAGCAAGCGTAGGAGGTGGGCGACGATGGCGCTGTCCTGGGCGAAGCGGGCCTTGACGATACCACGGACCACCGCCTCCACGTCGTTGCCACGGCACTTGCCAGTGTAGAACCCATTCTGCAGCTGCGCCTGGCCGTCGGTCGCAAGCCCAAGCACGGCGACGGCGAGCACCACCACTAGCACTGCTGCCTTTGTATGCTCCATCGTTACCTAGCTAGCTAGATAATTGCTACCCTTGGTGCTTGAGCTCTATGAGGTGTGAGAAGCAATGTGATTATGTCTATCCTATTTATACTATAGGTTAGGGGAGGACACGGTCTCCTTGAAGTTGTCGGATGTTTGGTCGTGGAGATCACGTACGTAGATTCCATTCTTTCTCAATTAAGCAAGTGGGTATGTGCTAGCTGCTGCCCCTTGCTCGAAATTAGTACTATAATATTGTGGTTTGATTTCGGGACCTTTGGAGGCATCCTGATTTTTGTTGGCAAGGATGTCAACCATGATATCCAGTGTGGTATACGGTGTCTCTTCGATAGTGTTTCCTTTAAAAACAGAACTGACTAAGAATTAATTGTTTGTCTTGAAAGTTACATATAAGAGTACCAATCAAAAGAGTATGTCCCTCACCATTGTCAATGTTTCAAATATAACATTCAAAAGTTGCACAAGGCATTAAAAATGATACCACTTGTATGCAATTATCTAGCTTGATTACAGCTAGTCTTAGTTTGATTTGACCCAGAAATTGGTGGTCTTTCCTTTTTTTTGCAGGTGATTAGCCTTTCAAATTCTGAAGGAACAAATTTTAAAACCAGGATAGATTCAAAAGGAAAGTACATTTGGAAAATTTGGAGAGAAAATGGAAGCGTTGGGGATCTTGAAAAGAAAATAATGTACTTACTGTTTTTGCGGCATTCAGTTCAGAAGGTTACTCATAGGAGCCAAATGGGATAGACGGTTACATCTTATGAGTAGGTTGATGCATATTAACCTCCCTAATAAACCAGAAACACTGCGTTAGAAACTTTTGGCGTCAGATGTATACTCAGTGAAGTCTACGTATACATAAATGATAAACACCACTCTCTACATATTTGGAAAATAAAGGTTTCCTTCAAGATAAAAATCTTTATGTGGTTTGAACACAAACAGATGATTCTTACTAAAGATAATCTTATAAAACGCAATTGAGAGGGTAGCAAACTGTACTATATTTGTGACAATGATGAGTCAATCCAACATTTGTTTATTGACTATCCTTTTGTCAGGCTACTGTGGCGGACGGTTCAGGTAGCTTTTAACCTTAGTCTTCCCGATAACATTCCCACATTATTTGGGACTTGGCTAAACAGGTTAGAGTCTAAGTTTGCGGCACATAGTTAAGTTGGAGTATGCACATTACTTTGGTCCATATGGATCTATCAAATGATGTCACTTTTAATACATGTAATATCATAATTTTTTTGCAGGTTATCTAAAAGGCAACTACGTGGAACCATACGTGTTTGTTACTCAGTTTTGTGGAACCCAATGAACAGGGACGATTCTAGGGGGGGGGGGGGGGGTGGGGGACAACGGGGGGTAGCCCCCCCTAACAAATTGATTTTTCTACTATAATAATGGTTGTTGTAGCTAATTTTTTTACTTCATATGAACTTTGCCCCCTCGATGAACAAACTTGCCCCCCTATGCTTGCATGTGGGCTTCGTCCCTGCCAATGAACACATGACTTATGGCTGCAACCTATGAAAGATGGTAGCACGGGATATCTATAACCGATTTGAATAGCGGTCCAACAATAGAAAAGGTGGTCACGCATATAGTTCTATGGTTAGCCGGTTGGGACTTCTACTATATCTCGTTATGTTTATCTAGAAACGAGACTTTGTATGATATTGCACACTTATGTTGAATCTTTCTTAAAGAATATATGACTGCATGCATCATTTTGTGGTAGAGACAGGGATACTCCTCCTTTTCAAAAACTAATAAAATAAATTGGTGAAGGTAAACATTGGTAAAGAAAAACTGTAATTTCAGTACTTCTCTTTCAGCAAACCAAAACGTGAGGTCAAGCACCAACCAGTATAACTTGGATGCTCCAGTAAGCCGAACGCCAGATCAATTCATTGCCTCAGATTCCAAATTCAAAACAAATCTAAACAAGAGCATGTATATACATTAGTTATCTAGACGGTGGGAACTATTTTAATACCAGTCATATATGTACATTGCGACGTGTCCATTCACCATTGACGTGTAGTTCAAGATTATGTTTCCCAATTGAAAATAAGTCACTTAATGGTACTAGTTTATACTAAAGCATACACGTATGATCTAAAAAGGGCAGACAAGTCTTTGGCAAAAACTAGCCAACCATTGCATCTCTAAATCACTAGTGGGGACGGGGCCTTTAGCCCCGGCCCGTAAGGGGCTTTAGTCCCGGTTCACCAACCGGGACTAAAGGGACGGGACTAAAGGCCTAACCTTTCGTCCCGACCCTCTTACAAGCCGGGACTAAAGGTGCTCCACGTGGGCGCCTCGTAGCGCCCCAGGGGCAGGCCCTTTAGTCCCGGTTCGTTACACGGACCGGGACTAAAGATTTTTCAGATTTTGCTGGTTTTTGGATTATTTTTGAATGAAATTATTTTTGGGTTTTAGGGTTTTAGGGTTTAGGTGTTCGGGAGATTAACGTGATGCCTCGTTTGGTGTTCGGGAATTAGTTTTCATATAATTTAAATAGAAATAATTATGCATATATATAAGATTAACTTATCTTACAAGCGATCATATATATACACAATTATATGGAGATCTGAATTATCGGGACTAGAGCCCGTCTATTCGATTACATGGACGAACATCAGTAATGGCCCTTAGCTACACTAAATCGTCCTTTGTCTTCTATAGCTTCCGTCCTCAGAAATCCCGCAAGCTCCTCTGCAACAGCAATCGCGCGTTGCTCTGGTAGGACCTTCGTCCTCATGGTCGTGTGCTATATAAGAAGAGGAGATGAATATGAATATCAATCATGATAACAAAGAATGACGGGTAAAAATAGAGGTGTGAATGTTCATTGCTTACGTCGAATCTGTGATCCTTGAACTCAGAGGTAAACGTGCGAATGGTCTCGCAAACACAGTATCCGCATAGATGCGTTCCCCGTGGCCGCTGGTCGCACTTTACGAGAATAGAATATATATAATCAAAATAATAATCTAGCATCATAAATGTATTGAAAATTAATAGAATTATATCATACTACTACTTACCTGAGCCGCTCTAAAGGTCAGCTTCTCAGGAAAGTTACCGGGAGTCACGCACTTGAACCGCTTCCAAACCCTGCCCGACAAGGATAATGATTTGCTAAGTTTTTCATTAATTGATATATCAGAAAATCATCGAAAGAGACCGATAGAGCGCAAGAGTGATTCAAATTACCCTTGGAGCATGTCCTGCAGGCTTTGGAACTGTTTCAAGGGTCTCGATAATGGGTCGAAGGCATCAACTCTTCCCTTATCAATTTGAATGTCTAACAGAATCCAATGAAAGCTGCACATGTGTGTGTGTGTCTATATATATATATATATATATATATATATATATATATATATATATATATATATATATGTCAGTAACTTATCAATTACACTTATAAGTGAATGGACACAACAGAGTAAAGACCCTCACCTGAAGTTGTATGGAAACAGTATGTGGTCACAGAAATTTTGATCTGTTAGAAACCTTAGAAGGTTTTCCTCCGTCTCCTTGGGTTTGTGAGTTAGCGTCGCTATATATATTTTATCTGGGTCAATAAACCCAATATTTAGGATGCTCTTACTTTTACACTCCAGAATCTTCATTCTGCATAATAGAGTACAAGTTATATATAGACAATGAATTGAAATAACTAAACAAGTTATATGTAGACAACGAATTGAAAAACTTACAGAAAATAGCAACTCATAAGAGATTTGTCGAGGGCGTCGCCATTGTACATCTGAAAGAGTTCATCAAAGTCGATATGGATTTCTTCGGAGCGGTCGTAGTACTCCCGTGAGACACTCAGCATGATCATCGTTCTCCCATTCTTTGATTCACTTAAGTACCATTTATGCAAGTAACGCATATTTGTTGGGAGATCATCTTTGCTGACCAAAGGCTTGCCCATGACAAACTGTGGCTTAGGGGCTACCACAGCCTTGGGTATCCTGTCGTCTTGGGAAGCCAGCAAATCTTCAACCGAGATACCACATTCATCCGCCAACTCCTTTGCTCTTTCAAAAGCTTGCCCCTGCACCGGAGGGGGAACATTCTCGGTTAACACATTGAGGGGTGAGATCGACTGTTTGGCCTGTTGTCCAAGCTGAGGAACGTCTGATTTTTTCTTGCTTGTAGTTGAACTTGATTTTCTCCCACTTGCACTTGCACGTGAGCTGCTCTTTTTCACTCCCTTCTGCAATGTGCGTGTATAGTCATCAGGCTTATAGTGTAAGTCATACTGTGATGGAAGGGTTATGAAGTCTTTTGCCCATGCTATTTGGTTCTCGGTGTATTCCGGGCGGGGCTCGGGTTCCTTCCTTTTCATCTGCGCATCATGCTGTTCCTTTGCTATCCTGGCGTTTTCCTCGGGGTACGATCATTAGGTCTGATAGGAAGATTAGCATGAGGTACCTTTGGGAGGGGCGACAGTTTGCGCTTTGGGGAGCTCCGTCGCTTAGAAATCATCGACGGAGCGTTCTTGCTGGCACGCTTCCGCTTAGTATCATGTGCGGGCGGCGGAGGAGACGGACGACCCAGGTCCGGCGGCGGTGATCGAGATGGACTCGTGTTGTGCTGGCCGACGTCATGTGGAGGGCTTGGATGTAATGGAGGTGTAAGTGACCTGCGACGACTCGGAGGCGGTGTTGTCCTTGGGGCCGAGCCTGGAAGCTTGATGTAGTTTTTGTCCCATAGGATGACTCCACCCAGTACTTCTCCGAGTGTCCTCTCATCTTCAGGTCCAGCTATGTCGAGCTCCATATCATTAAACCCTGTCATGATTTCATCCACCCCGACTTTAGCAAAGCCAGCTGGAATCTCACGGCCATGCCAGCGTGCATCAGGGCCAGAAGGTAAAGCTTGTCCGCCGGCCACCTTCATGGATATGTTCTTGAATTTCTAATGGAGTTCACATGATGTTGACTCCTTGATTCCATCCACGGGGTAGCCGGGACCGCCCTCTATCATTCTTCGTTCATCGTCGGGCGGGGCCTAAGATTCAGCCACGCTGCTTTTCCGCTTAGATGGGGCGCCGGTAATATCAAGTGCAGGATCTTCCTGGCGCGGTACTCCTCTGAGCTCATCAATCTGCTTCTGTTGCTCGTTAATGCTGGCAAGCAACTGGTTGAACTTGTCATTCTCCTCATCCTGCTGCCGCTTCTTTGCTCTCTCTCGGCTTCTGTAAGTGTCTTGGTCTCTGGCAAACCCAAGCCATCACGGGTAAGAAGGACCGAAGCCTCGTGTTCGGCCTCCATGTTCGTCATTGCCGAGGACCAGTGTGAGCAAATCTTTATCTCTATCTGCAGTGAACTTTCTTTGTCCCTCCTTAATTTCTTTCACTATCCTTTTCCAATTCTCCCTGGGTATCCTAAGCTCGTCATTGCAGATGAGGTCCCCTGTTGTTTCGTCGTACGACCCACCATGCGCAAGGAACCAATTTCTTGCTCTCAATTCCCACTCATCACGGAGTGGTTCAGGTACGATGCCTTTATCTATCAGATCTTGCTCTTTCTTATCCCACTTTGGGATGGCAGTCTCATAGCCCCCTGGCCCCAGCTTGTGGTGATATTTCTTCTTGTCGGCATTTATCTTCTTCTTTTCTGATAATGCCTGGGCATCTTCTGACTCCTTGTACTCTTGAAATGCCTTCCAGTGATTCGCCTGCTTGGCTAGATACCCCACGAATACTGGCACTTTCTTTCTCTTCAGATAGTTTTTCCATAGCTTCTTCTTCCAGCTACGGAATAGTTCGACCATCTACTTCAGAGTCCACTGCTTGACTTTGGCCCTCAGTTTGTCTGCGGCGTCTTCATTCTCACATTCTGGCAGGTTGAAATGTGACATAAGATCATTCCGAAGATTATCTTTGTACCTTTCGGCGACATAGTCACTATCGGCTGCCCCTTTGCGCTTGTTCCACTCCCGAACGCTGATCGGGATGTGATCCCTAACGAGAACTCCGCGTTGCTTCTTGAATGTGTCAGCAGCATTCTTACGAAGCTTGGGTTCGCCCGTAGGAAATATCACCTCAAATGTGTAATGCGTCCGTGCATCCAACTTTCTAGTCGGGCCTCGTTTCGTAGTTTTGCTCGATGTGGAGGCCTAAGAGGGAGAAACATTCGTCAAATGAATGTATATGTATACAATATAGAGCTATCTCCAATATTTTTCACATATTACAAGTGATTGTCGAACTTCATATGTATACCTCGCCGGACTTCTCCTCTTCACCGGCTTCTCCATCAGTGGAGCTATCACCTTCTCCGTCATTGGACCTATCTCCTGCCCCATCGGCTTCATCTTCGTGTCGCTCGACCTCTATTCCAACGTCCTGGTTTAGATATGACGACGGAGATTCAGCTGGTTCAACGTCGGGGCCGTCTTTGATTATATCTTCGAGAAGTTCTTCCTCTTCGAGGTTCCTGATATGTGGATCCATAGTTCTGCAAAAAACGGATTCTCTTAACCTTTGTACCAAAAAAGAATTATTCTATCAGGAACTCCGTTCCAAAACAACTTAAGTCCCGGGTCGTGGCTCCACCCGGGACTCCTAGATTTCTGCATAGTATTCAAAGTAGGAGTACTTTTCCAATTTGAGCATTCAATAAGCAAAACCAAATCGCAAAATAAAGTAGTATTCAAATTAGCATGCATTCAATTATAAGCTAATACATCATCACTTTTGTCCGTACATCGTCGAATATTATCACTAATACTCCTCGAATACTATCATACATATAGCATCACTCATACATCTAGAACCGTAGCGCCCGACGGGTATCGACACGGGCGGTGGACACCCAAAGAGAAGGAACCATCACAGGAGCATAGCTCCAGTGAGATCCCCGAAGAACCTGCCAGGTATGCTCGAACCTGCCCTCCAACGCAACCATGTAGCGACGGACGTGCTCATCCTCCTCGCTGACACGGTGACGTACCACCTCCGCGGTGTCCGGAAGCCTCGGCACCCTCACTGGCCCACGCGACCGCCACCAAACAAGGATCGGGTCAACGACGGGCTGGCTCCTCACCAACCTTCGCCCCCCGGAAGGTAGCACCTCCCAATACCAGCCGGGTGGAGCCCAGTCCCGGACAGGGCCCCTCTGATCAAGCAGGTGTCCTCCGCCGAGTCGACGACGAGGATGCGGGATAGGCATCGTAAAATGAACTAAAAAAAATAAACTAGTTCTATTAATTTTCTTGCTAAAAATAAACTATTAACACTTAAGCATATACAATAGCAAAATTAAACTATTAACACTTAAGCATATACAATAGCAAAAGTAAGCAATAATCTAAGAAACACTATTAACACTTAAGCATATACACTATACAATAGCAAAATTAAATGACAAAAAAACATTTCTTCTTCTTGTCACCCTAAACTAATTTTTCCTCTTCTTCTATTTCTCCTCTTCTTCTACTTCTTCTTCTACTTCTACTTCTCCTCTTCTTGTAGTACTTCTCCTCTGCTCTTCTTCTACTTCTCCTCTCCTCCTCTTCTAATTTTTTCTCTTCTTCTACTTCTCCTCTTCTTCTATTTTTCCTCTTCTTCTCCTCTCCTCCTCTTCTTATTCTCCTTTTTCTTCTTTTCTTCTCCTCCTCTTCTTATTTTCATTTTTCCTAATCTTATTTTCTTATTTTTGTTCATATTTCTTCTTCTTATAACCCTAACCTAATTCTAAATATTACTAACCCTAATAATCTACTCCCTCCGTTCCTATATATAAGTCTTTATAGAGATTTCATTAAGGGACTACATACGGATGTATATAGACATGTTTTAGAGTGTAGATTCACTCATTTTACTCCGTATGTAGACCCTTAGTGAAATCTCCTTAAGGACTTATATTTAGGAACGGAGGGAGTAGCACAAAACTACTAACAATAGGAATTAAATGACAAAAAAAATCTTTTTCTTTTTCTTCTTTTCTTCTCCTTTTTCTTCCTTTCTTCTCCTTTTTCTTCTTCTCTTCTCCTTTTTCTTCTTTTCTTCTACTGGCCGGAGTGTTGGGGAGGAGGGGGCGGGGGGCTTACCGGCCGTAGGTGTCGACGGCGCGCGGCGAGGAGGACGGCGCGGCGGCGAGGAGGACGGCCGACGACAGGCGGCGGCGAGAAGGACGGCGGGCAGCCTGACGGCGTCGTCGAGTTCGTCGCTGTGCCGCGTCGGGCAGGAGAACGAGAGGAAGAAGAAGAGAAATGGACGATTTGGGTTGGAAATTTTCGAAGTCCCGCTTATATAGGTGGATCTATTGTCCCGGTGCGTGGCTCGAGCCGGGACTAAAGACCCCCTTTAGTCCCGGGTGGAGCCACGACCCGGGACTAAAGGCCTCTTTTCGGGCAGACCAAGAGGTGGGAAGCAGGGGGTCTTTAGTCCCGGGGCGTGGCTCCACCCGGGACTAAAGGGGGTCTTTAGTCCCGGGGCGTGGCTCCACCCGGGACTAAAGCCCCTCCTCGGCTGCATGATAAGTTTAGTCTCACCTCGCCCAGCGAGGGGGACTAACACTTGTTTATAAGCCCCGTCGCAGCTTGTCCATCGAGCTCCTCTCTAAAGCAGGCTTACGGGCCTAAAGTTACTGAAAATTGAAACTATATTCAAAATTGTGGAGAAAATTCAATCTGAATTCAAAGTTAGTTCACTTTGAATTCAGGTTGAATTTTGTCTATGATTTCTCATATAGTTTCAATTTTTTTCTATTTTCAGAATTAATTATTTTGACTATCCAAACTATTAACTTATTTTGTTATTTTCAATTAAAAACTATGTTTATTAAAAATTCTTTTTGCATATTTGAGAATTTGACAAAACTATGATAATGAAAAGTGTTTGAAATTGAATAAATAATTCAAAACTATTTTATATTTTCATAATTAATAATTTTGACTATCCAAACTAGTATCTATTTTGTTATTTTCAATTAAAAACTATGTTTATTAAAAATTCTTTTTGCATATTTGAGAATTTGACAAAACTATGATAATGAAAGTGTTTCAAATTGAATAAATAATGCAAAAATATTTTCTATTTTCATAATTAATAATTTTGACTATCCAAACTATTATCTATTTTGTTATGTTCAATTAAAAACTATGTTTATTAAAAATTCTTTTTGCATATTTGAGAATTTGACAAAACTATGATAATGAAAAGTGTTTCAAATTGAATAAATAATGCAAAACTATTTTTTAATTTCATAATTCATATTTTTTACTATCCAAACTATTATCTATTTTTTTATTTTCAATTAAAAACTATCTTTATTAAAAATTCTTTTTGCATATTTGAGAATTTGACAAAACTATGATAATGAAAAGTGTTTCAAATTGAATAAATAATGCAAAACTATTTTTTATTTTCATAATTAATAATTTTGACTATCCAAACTATTATCTATTTTGTTTTTTTCAATTAAAAACTATGTTTATTAAAAATTCTTTTTGCATATTTGAGAATTTGACAAAACTATGATAATGAAAAGTGTTTCAAATTGAATAAATAATGCAAAACTATTTGAGAATTTGACTATCCAAACTTTTATCTCTCGAAGTAGCAGGGTTTCGAACGAGAACTCATCTCTTACAAAGGGATTTCATTTTTTTGAACTTATTTGAACTCCATACTTTTTGTGTGTTCACAATGCACCATTCAAAAGCACATCACAAAATTTCAACAATTTGTGACTTCATTTGGTATATTTCGTGCATTTACTTATTTTTTTGAGCTAGTTGACCCTAAAATTGAAAAGCACTACAAATGAACTCTGAAAATGTTTAAAGTTGGCATGCTATCATCATTTCACCCACATAGCATGTGTTAAAAAGTTGAGAGGGCTACGACAAAAACTGGATGCAGTTCGTGTACAAAACGGACAATCTCTCTCGAAGTAGCAGGGTTTCAAACGAGAACTCATCTCTTACAAAGGGATTTCATTTTTTTGAACTTATTTGAACTCCATACTTTTTGTGTGTTCAAAATGCACCATTCAAAGGCACATCACAAAATTTCAACAATTTCTGACTTCATTTGGTATATTTCGTGCATTTACTTATTTTTTTTGAGCTAGTTGACCCTGAAATTGAAAAGCACTAGAAATAAACTCTAAAATTGTTGAAAGTTGACATGGTATCATCATTCCACCCACATAACATGTGCTAAAAAGTTGAGAGGGTTGCGGTAAAAACTGGATGCACATCGTGTACAAAATAGACAATCTCTTTCGAAGTATTATGGCTTCATACGAAAACTCATCTCTTAGAAAGGGATTTTATTTTTTTTGAACTTATTTGAACTCCAGACTTTTTTTGTGTTCAAAATGCACCATTGAAAGACACATCATCAATTTCCAACTATTTCTGATTTCAGTTGGTATTTTTCATGCATTTACTGATTTTTGTGAGTTAAATGACCCTTTAGTTGAAAAACACTACAAATAAACTGTGAAAAGGTTGAAAGTTGGCTTGGTATCATCATTTCAACCACATAGCATGTGCTAAAAAGTTGGGAGGGTTGCGGAAAAAACTGGATGCACATCATAAACAAAACAAACAATCTCTTTCGAAGTATTAGGGTTTCATACGAAAACTCATCTGTTACAAAGGGATTTCATTTTTTTGAACTTATTCAAACTTCAAACTTTTTGTGTGTTCAAAATGCACCATTTAAAGGCACATCATCATTTTTCAACTATTTCTGACTTCATTTGGTATTTTTCATGCATTTACTGATTTTATTTGAGCTAAATGACTCTTAAACTGAAAAGCACTACAAATGAATTCTAAAAAGGTTGAAAGTTGGCATGGTATCATCATTTCACCCACATACCATGTGCTAAAAAGTCGAGAGGGTTGCGGAAAAAACTGGATGCACATCGTGTACCTAACAGACAATCTCTTTCGAAGTATTAGGGTTTCATACGAAAATTCATCTCTTACAAAGGGATTTCCTTTTTTGAACTTATTTGAACTCCAGACTTTTTGTGTGTTCAAAATGCACCATTGAAAGACACAACATCTATTTTCAACTATTTCTGACTTCATTTGGTATTTTTCATGCATTTACTGATTTTATTTGAGCTAAATGACCCATAAATTGAAAAGCACTACAAATGAACTCTGAAAAGGTTGAAAGTTGGCATGATATCATCACTTCACCCACATAGCATGTGCTAAAAATTTGAGAGGGTTGCGGCAAAAACGGGACGCACTTCGTGTACAAAACGGACAATTTCTTTCGAAGTATCACGGTTTCATACGAAAACTCATCTTTTACAAAGGGATTTCATTTTTTTGAACTTATTTGAACTCCAGAATTTGCGTGTGTTCAAAATGCACCATTCAAAGACACGTCATCAATTTTTAACCATTTCTGACTTCATTTGGTATTTTTCATGCATTTACTAATTTTTTGGGTGCTAAATGATCCTTAAATTGAAAAACACTACAAATGAACTCTGGAAAGGTTGAAAGTTGCTATGGTATCATCATTTCACCCACATAGTATATGCTAAAAAGTTGAAAGGGTTGCGGCAAAAACTGGATGCACTTCGTGTACAAAACGAACAATCTCTTTCAAAGTATGAGGGTTTCATACGAAACCTCATCTGTTACAAAGGGATTTCATTTTTTGAACTTATTTGAACTCCAGACTTTTTGTGTGTTCAAAATGCAACATTCATAGCCACATCATGAATATTCAACTATTTCTGACTCCATTTGGTATTTTTCATGCATTCACTGATTTTTTGAGCTAAATGACCTTTAAATTGAAAAAGCACTACAAATTAATTCCGAAAAGATTGAAAGTTTGCATGGTATCATCATTTCACCAACATAGCATGTGCTAAAAAGTTGAGAGGGTTGCGGCAAAAACTTGATGCACTTCGTGTACAAAACGGACAATTTCTTTTGAAGTATCAGGGTTTCATACGAAAACTCATTTGTTATAAAGGGATTTCATTTTTGAACTTATTTAAACTCCAGATTTTTGTGTGTTCAAAATGCACCATTCAAAGCCACATCATCAATTTTCAACTATTCAACTCATATGTTACAAAGGGAAAATATGACTATCATAAAATAGATGAAACAAGAAATGCAATATAGAGATGAGACGACAAAAGACATGTACACATATGAACGAGCCGACGCTGAAACATGCCGCCCGCCGCCGCCGCAGCCGACCTGCCAAACTACCATGGAGCCACCCATGGCCGGAACAACAACCACGCTGAGTCACTGCCCAACTCACGCCGTCCAACGAGCTCCAAGCATCGAAGCCGTCGGACTCGCACTCGTGCCACCAGACAGATGTCCCCAACGCCACCACCAAGCCGTCTGAAGCTACCCCAGTTCGCACCGCCACCGCCGCCACCACACCGCGGCTACCTCTACCCAACACCAAGGAAGAATTAGCCGACTGCAACCCAAGCCATCTTTAGCCCGCGCGGCCCGCCATGGTGGCCGCGAGATCTCGGTCATCCTGCGTCAAGACCACCAAATCGGGCACCACCCCCGCAACACACGACCACCAGGAGGCCTGTACGTAGCCAGCGGAGGGAGGTCGCCTCGCACCACCATGGTGGCCGCCGCGTTAGATCTGAGGAGACCGAACCGCAGCAGACCCAACCAAAGGGGCCGACTGAGCACACTCATCCCCGCTGCCATGCAGCAGTTGCGCCACCAACGTGCACTTACACCACTACTGCAGTCAGGAGACGCCGCGCCGCTCCCGTACCAACATGGTGCCTCCACCTGCCGAGGGAGGAGGAAGGACTCCTACCAGCGTCGATGCCGGCTGGGCTTCACCCGACCGCGCCCTCTGCGGTGGCGAGGGGGAAGGGAGGGAGGCGGAGGAAGGGGCGGTGTTGGGTCGTCCGTCCGCTGGCGGGAGCCGGGCGAGCGAGCGGGATTTCGTTTGTGTGAGAGTGTCGATTAGAAAATGCTATCCAAATGGTAAAGAAGAATGGTTGCTCCTTTTGTTGATCCTTCTAATCAACCTCCACCCCATGCGGAAAAGGAAGGTTAGATATTTTGACTTTCTTGCGTTGTCTATGATTATCAAGAGTGTTGATGCCATCGTGTTCAATGTATTTTTCTCTACGACACCTCCAATGGAGCTTGGGAGGCTCTTGAAATATTGCATGAAGGCAATTCAAATCTCAAAACCTACAACTTCACCGTCTTGAAGAGCAAGATGGACTTGTTTGCAATGAGGAACATTGCAACAAGAACCGACATCTTTACAAGACTCAACGATCTAGCATTTGCATTGAAGGGATATGGCATCACCTTGTCCCCGCAAGATGTCATCAAGTAGAAATTCCTAACGGACGTCACACCAACTTACCTTGATATGGCATTCAATATCCAACAAAGAACCGATCATGCAAAGATATTTCGAGACGATATGAAAATTATGTTCCCATATTTAAAAAATCACTATAATCTAAAAAGAGTGCACAAGTGTATGGTAAATATTAGCCAACCATTGCATCTCTACATGTGTGCCGGGAAAGAACCGAAATGAAATAGTGTGTGAATTCCCTCTCCGGTTATGATCTACCGGACAACCATTATTCTTTTCCACGTGTGCACCTTCTTCTCCATTTTTGATCCCGCTACAACGAATATCCTTCTTGTCCATGCTAGGTCCTTCATTCATAAGTACAACAAAAGTATCTAACTTAGTCAACATCATATGTTCACGAACATTAGAAGGATTTCCAAGAAACGAAAGTACCTGGTAATTTAATTGGCGTGGGCGAGCTCTAATAACTGATCCAGTATGTATAACAACTGGGGCTCTGGGTGTAACAATGGTGTTGATGTCCTCATCAGCAGGGCCACTTGCCATGAGGTGGCGTGAAGGTCCACCTCATGCTTGATCCAACGCTGCAGTCGTGAGTGCCTGGAGTGCTTTTGAAGAACCGCAACGGGATGCGGGGGTACCGAATGATATGCCACTGACGGCTATCGAATCATGACCCCGTGCGCTATCGCGCTAAAGTGTGAAGAACCTCGAGCTGGCAGAGCGTCGGTGTCCAATGGCGCGTCGTGCAGCCACGTCGAGTCTTCGGCGGGTGAAGCTGAGTGAAACGAAGAGGATATCGCCGACGATTGTCATCATGATGACGGAAAGAATGGAAATTCCAAATGTGCCAGATTTCGCTAGACGTGCTTCCCCCAAGGTGGTCGTCAACTGTCGTGGGAATGAACCTGACAATAGTACCAGGGGTACGAACGAGGGACAAAGCCTAGCTACAGCGCATTGTTACACTCGGATGTACGAGTTCAGGCCCCACTCGGGAGTGGTAAAGACCCTGCGTTTCGAGCCCGGAGGCTGGTGTGAGAATACAGAATGCTCAAACCTTGTCCAGAAGCTCGGGTGCGGCTTATATAAAGTGCGCTACAACTGGCGAGCGACATTACGAGGGTGAGACATTGATGTCCATATGGCGCCTTAGGTGGACTGTGGAATGCAGGTCCATGGCCCTACCCCTAATGTACAACCCCATCATCCGGGTCTATTCGCTTACTAGCAAAGTGTCTGTGTGTTGCTACGGAGGCAACAGAAAATAACTTGCTCATATGTTACTATATGAACAATAGAAAGTAAACATAATTTCTAAAATAAGTTTAATTGTTTTGTACTATTAATCATCAGTTATGTGCAATGGCAACCTAGGCTACGACATAATTACTCAATGCAATAATATAGACAAAATGATAATATCAATTAAGACTTGTTGAGCTCAGTTCCTATTTCTTGTGCTTTATTAAAAAAAATGTCCAAATACTCCTATGATGATTCGCCATGCTAGTTGCTCAATGCTTGTAGGTTTCTGCTCGTTCTAACATTGCAATGCATCCGGTTCTACTAGTAATACAAGTAGTAAATGTCACACTACGTAATTGACCTGATAAATCCGTGTCATCTGATTACACATAACTTGACTTTTTTGGATGCAGTTTGTAAAAGTTTTTGGCATAACTAGCGGTGCGAAATATCTTTGGTTTATCACGATCACGCTCCACCATTACAGATTTACAATAGATCCAATGTTAATTATCATGTTCTACTAATTTAGTACTCCCTCCGTCCGAAAATACTTGTCCTAGAGATGAATGTATCTAGATTTATTTTAGTTATAGATACATCAATTATATTCATTTCTAGGACAAGTATTTCCGAACGGAGGAAGTACATTACAAGGACTTTTTCTGCTAATATAATTTTTTCATACTGTCTTTTTAGAAAGACACGTGCATATAATTATTACGTACAATCAAACGCTATTTAAACAACTTGAATGTGTAAAATGCCAAGCTAGCCACCTAGGAAAAATCGACGGCGTGAGGCGTGAGCTCTAGGGCGCCGGTGGCCATAGGTCCGAGCGGCCAGCGGTGCTCACGGCCAATGTTCAAGAGGGCACCTGCGGGCAACGGAGGGAGTAGATCTTTTATATATAATAGTAGAGATATGTGACTGAAACGTATATATGTGCACAACATCTATCCTGTTATTGTTGATCTCGATCATATAAGATAACATTTTATTAGAAAGTAATCAATACGACGCACATCAAAAGAATGGAAGGTGCGGTCAGAAGTAAGTACATCAAGATGAGTCCGAATAAAACCAAAAAGGAGATAAAAATACAACCAATCCGACTGGAAATAAACACAAAAGTCTCGCCCTTATCGGATGTTTCCTCAGAAAATGATGATGATATCATCAGTTGAACTTGCTGCAGAGCTTGCGGACCTCTCCCTGTGTGCCGGTGAGCACGTTGACCTCCCCGAGCTTCACGAGCGCCTGCGGGAAGAGCCAACGGAAATGGTCGGTATTGGCGAGCCTGTCGACCATCCAACGCGTGGAGCCGTCGCCGTAGAGGTTTTGGTCGACCATGAGCGCGCCGCGGCGGCGCTGCAACATCTTGTAGAAGCTGTTGTCCAGCTTGGACGCGCTGGACCGGTCGTCTAGAAACACGATGTTGTTATCGGATGATGCCGTGTTAGGGCACACATACGTCTTGTATATGGACGCTAGCTCCGGGTCCATGCTCGGGTCCGTTGCACCAGCCTTGCCGCCGTAGCTGTAAAGACGACTCTTCTTGATCATGCTGCAGTGAGTGACTCCAACCGTGTGCGCGCCCAGCAGAACGACCATGTCGTCCGAGCTGAGGCCGAGGGTGCGGAAGAAAGCAGCTGCCTGCGGGGCCGTGAAATCTGGCCCCGGAAGGTTTATGTCGGTGGCTATGGACCGCCGGCGGTCCCTGCGTCCGGTGCGCACCGCGTATCCTTGTCCCGTGGATGCATTGACGGCGTCCCTGGTTGCGAGGATCTCGATGTCGGAGCAGGATACCACGCCGGGGCACCGCCTCTCAAGTTCCATCTTGATGGTGGCGATGAGATCGTAGCCCTTCACGCTCAGGTTTGGTGATGCCGTCTTCTCTGTGCCGGTGCCGTCGATCAGCAGCCCGCCATCGCAGCCCTATACACGTATATATAGTCCAACAGATTAGTTTTCCGTTTTGAAATAAGGAAAAAAACCGGATTTGTTAGTCGATCTATCTGTGGATGTGCTGTAGAAGATTTAATGGCGCGCACGTATGAATCAAACAGCACATTAGTATAATATAATGACTACTGTACTATAATACTCCTATACACAATACATACATTGACGCCGCACTCGTGGAACAGCAAGCGTAGGAGGTGGGCGACGATGGCGCTGTCCTGGGCGAAGCGGGCCTTGACGATACCACGGACCACCGCCTCCACGTCGTTGCCACGGCACTTGCCAGTGTAGAACCCATTCTGCAGCTGCGCCTGGCCGTCGGTCGCAAGCCCAAGCACGGCGACGGCGAGCACCACCACTAGCACTGCTGCCTTTGTATGCTCCATCGTTACCTAGCTAGCTAGATAATTGCTACCCTTGGTGCTTGAGCTCTATGAGGTGTGAGAAGCAATGTGATTATGTCTATCCTATTTATACTATAGGTTAGGGGAGGACACGGTCTCCTTGAAGTTGTCGGATGTTTGGTCGTGGAGATCACGTACGTAGATTCCATTCTTTCTCAATTAAGCAAGTGGGTATGTGCTAGCTGCTGCCCCTTGCTCGAAATTAGTACTATAATATTGTGGTTTGATTTCGGGACCTTTGGAGGCATCCTGATTTTTGTTGGCAAGGATGTCAACCATGATATCCAGTGTGGTATACGGTGTCTCTTCGATAGTGTTTCCTTTAAAAACAGAACTGACTAAGAATTAATTGTTTGTCTTGAAAGTTACATATAAGAGTACCAATCAAAAGAGTATGTCCCTCACCATTGTCAATGTTTCAAATATAACATTCAAAAGTTGCACAAGGCATTAAAAATGATACCACTTGTATGCAATTATCTAGCTTGATTACAGCTAGTCTTAGTTTGATTTGACCCAGAAATTGGTGGTCTTTCCTTTTTTTTGCAGGTGATTAGCCTTTCAAATTCTGAAGGAACAAATTTTAAAACCAGGATAGATTCAAAAGGAAAGTACATTTGGAAAATTTGGAGAGAAAATGGAAGCGTTGGGGATCTTGAAAAGAAAATAATGTACTTACTGTTTTTGCGGCATTCAGTTCAGAAGGTTACTCATAGGAGCCAAATGGGATAGACGGTTACATCTTATGAGTAGGTTGATGCATATTAACCTCCCTAATAAACCAGAAACACTGCGTTAGAAACTTTTGGCGTCAGATGTATACTCAGTGAAGTCTACGTATACATAAATGATAAACACCACTCTCTACATATTTGGAAAATAAAGGTTTCCTTCAAGATAAAAATCTTTATGTGGTTTGAACACAAACAGATGATTCTTATTAAAGATAATCTTATAAAACGCAATTGAGAGGGTAGCAAACTGTACTATATTTGTGACAATGATGAGTCAATCCAACATTTGTTTATTGACTATCCTTTTGTCAGGCTACTGTGGCCGGACGGTTCAGGTAGCTTTTAACCTTAGTCCTCCCGATAACATTCCCACATTATTGGGACTTGGCTAAACAGGTTAGAGTCTAAGTTTGCGGCACATAGTTAAGTTGGAGTATGCACATTACTTTGGTCCATATGGATCTATCAAATGATGTCACTTTTAATACATGTAATATCACAATTTTTTTGCAGGTTATCTAAAAGGCAACTACGTGGAACCATACGTGTTTGTTACTCAGTTTTGTGGAACCCAATGAACAGGGATGATTCTAGGGGGGGGGGGGACAACGGGGGTAGCCCCCCTAACAAATTGATTTTTCTACTATAATAATGGTTGTTGTAGCTAATTTTTTTACTTCATATGAACTTTGCCCCCTCGATGAACAAACTTGCCCCCCTATGCTTGCATGTTGGCTTTGTCCGTGCCAATGAACATATGACTTATGGCTGCAACCTATGAAAGATGGTAGCACGAGATATCTATAACCGATTTGAATAGCGGTCCAACAATAGAAAAGGTGGTCACGCATATAGTTCTATGGTTAGCCGGTTGGGACTTCTACTATATCTCGTTATGTTTATCTAGAAACGAGACTTTGTATGACATTGCACACTTATGTTGAATCTTTCTTAAAGAATATATGACTGCATGCATCATTTTGTGGTAGAGACAGGGATACTCCTCCTTTTTAAAAAATAATAAAATAAATTGGTGATGGTAAACATTGGTAAAGAAAAACTGTAATTTCAGTACTTCTCTTTCAGCAGACCAAAACGTGAGGTCAAGCACCAACCAGAATAACTTGGCTGCTCCAGTAAGCCGAACGCCAGATCAATTCATTGCCTCAGATTCCAAATTCAAAACAAATCTAAACAAGAGCATGTATATACATTAGTTATCTAGACGGTGGGAACTATTTTAATACCAGTCATATATGTACATTGCGACGTGTCCATTCACCATTGACGTGTAGTTCAAAATTATGTTTCCCAATTGAAAAAAAGTCATGTAATGATACAAGTTTATACTAAAGCATACACGTATGATCTAAAAAGGGCAGACAAGTCTTTGGCAAAAACTAGCCAACCATTGCATCTCTAAATCACTAGTGGAGACGGGGCCTTTAGCCCCGGCCCGTAAGGGGCTTTAGTCCCGGTTCATCAACCGGGACTAAAGGGACGGGACTAAAGGCCTAACCTTTCGTCCCGGCCCTCTTACAAGTCGGGACTAAAGGTGCTCCACGTGGGCGCCTCGTAGCGCCCCAGGGGCAGGCCCTTTAGTCCCGGTTCGTTACACGGACCGGGACTAAAGATTTTTCAGATTTTGCTGGTTTTTGGATTATTTTTGAATGAAATTATTTTTGGGTTTTAGGGTTTTAGGGTTTAGGTGTTCGGGAGATTAACGTGATGCCTCGTTTGGTGTTCGGGAATTAGTTTTCATATAATTTAAATAGAAATAATTATGCATATATATATAAGATTAACTTATCTTACAAGCGATCATATATATACACAATTATATGGAGATCTGAATTATCGGGACTAGAGCCCGTCTATTCGATTACATGGACGAACATCAGTAATGACCCTTAGCTACACTAAATCGTCCTTTGTCTTCTATAGCTTTCGTCCTCAGAAATCCCGCAAGCTCCTCTGCAACAGCAATCGCGCGTTGCTCTGGTAGGACCTTCGTCCTCATGGCCGTGTGCTATATAAGTAGAGGAGATGAATATGAATATCAATCATGATAACAAAGAATGACGGGTAAAAATAGAGGTGTGAATGTTCATTGCTTACGTCGAATCTGTGATGCTTAAACTCAGAGGTAAACGTGCGAATGGTCTCGCAAACATAGTATCCGCATAGATGCGTTCCCCGTGGCCGCTGGTCGCACTTTACGAGAATAGAATATATATAATCAAAATAATAATCTAGCATCATAAATGTATTGAAAATTAATAGAAGTATATTATACTACTACTTAACTGAGCCGCTCTAAAGGTCAGCTTCTCAGGAAAGTTACCGGGAGTCACGCACTTGAACCGCTTCCAAACCCTGCCCGACAAGGATAATGATTTGCTAAGTTTTTCATTAATTGATATATCAGAAAATCATCGAAAGAGACCGATAGAGCGCAAGAATGATTAAAATTACCCTTTGAGCATGTCCTGCAGGCTTTGGAACTGTTCCAAGGGTCTCGATAATGGGTCGAAGGCATCAACTCTTCCCTTATCAATTTGAATGTCCAACAGAATCCAATGGAAGCTGCACATGTGTGTGTATGTATATATATATATATATATATATATATATATATATATATATATATATATATATGTCAGTAACTTACCAATTACACTTATAAGTGAATGGACACAACAGAGTAAAGACCCTCACTTGAAGTTGTATGGAAACAGTATGTGGTCACATCAATTTTGATCTGTTAGAAACCTTAGAAGGTTTTCCTCCGTCTCCTTGGATTTGTCAGTTAGCGTCGCTATATGTATTTTATCTGGGTCAATAAACCCAATATTTAGGATGCTCTTACTTTTACACTCCAGAATCTTCATTCTGCATAATAGAGTACCAGTTATATATAGACAATGAATTGAAATAACTAAACAAGTTATATGTAGACAACGAATTGAAAAACTTACAAACAATAGCAACTCATAAGCGATTTGTCGAGGGCGTCGCCATTGTACATCTGAAAGAGTTCATCAAACTCGATATGGATTTCTTCGGAGCGGCCGTAGTACTCCCGTGAGACACTCAGCATGATCATCGTTCTCCCATTCTTTGATTCACTTAAGTACCATTTATGCAAGTAACGCATATTTGTTGGGAGATCATCTTTGCTGACCAAAGGCTCGCCCATGACAAACTGTGGCTTAGGGGCTACCACAGCCTTGGGTATCCTGTCGTCTTGGGAAGCCAGCAAATCTTCAACCGAGATACCACATTCATCCGCCAACTCCTTTGCTCTTTCAAAAGCTTGCCCCTGCACCGGAGAGGGAACATTCTCGGTTAACACATTGAGGGGTGAGATCGACTGTTTGGCCTGTTGTCCAAGCTGAGGAACGTCTGATTTTTTCTTGCTTGTAGTTGAACTTGATTTTCTCCCACTTGCACTTGCACGTGAGCTGCTCTTTTTCACTCCCTTCTGCAATGTGCGTGTATAGTCATCAGGCTTATAGTGTAAGTCATACTGTGATGGAAGGGTTATGAAGTCTTTTGCCCATGCTATTTGGTTCTCGGTGTATTCCGGGCGGGGCTCGGGTTCCTTCCTTTTCATCTGCGCATCATGCTGTTCCTTTGCTATCTTGGTGTTTTCCTCGGGGGTACGATCATAAGGTCTGATAGGAAGATTAGCATGAGGTACCTTTGGGAGGGGCGACAGTTTGCGCTTTGGGGAGCTCCGTTGCTTAGAAATCATCGACGGAGCGTTCTTACTGGCACGCTTCCACTTAGTATCATGTGCGGGCGGCGGCGGAGACGGACGACCCAAGTCCGGCGGCGGTGATCGAGATGGACTCGTGTTGTGCTGGCCGACGTCATGTGGAGGGCTTGGAGGTAATGGAGGTGTAAGTGACCTGCGACGACTCGGAGGCGGTGTTGTCCTTGGGGCCGAGCCTGGAAAGCTTGATGTAGTTCTTGTCCCATAGGATGACTCCACCCAGTACTTCTCCGAGTGTCCTCTCATCTTCAGGTCCAGCTATGTCGAGCTCCATATCATTAAACCCCGTCATGATTTCATCCACCCCGACTTTAGCAAAGCCAGCTGGAATCTCACGGCCATGCCAGCGTGCATCAGGGCCAGAAGGTAAAGCTTGTCCGCCGGCCACCTTCATGGATATGTTCTTGAATTTCTGATGGAGTTCACATGATGTTGACTCCTTGATTCCATCCACGGGGTAGCCGGGACCGCCCTCTATCATTCTTCGTTCATCGTCGGGCGGGGCCTCAGATTCAGCCACGCTGCTTTTCCGCTTAGATGGGGCGCCGGTAATATCAAGTGCAGGATCTTCCTGGCGCGGTACTCCTCTAAGCTCATCAATCTGCTTCTGTTGCTCGTTAATCCTGGCAAGCAACTGGTTGAACTTGTCATTCTCCTCATCCTGCTGCCACTTCTTTGCTCTCTCTCGGCTTCTGTAAGTGTCTTGGTCTCTGGCAAACCCAAGCCACCAAGGGTAAGAAGGACCGATGCCTCGCGTTCGTCCTCCATGTTCGTCATTGCCGAGGACCAGTGTGAGCAAATCTTTATCTCTATCTGCAGTGAACTTTCTTTGTCCCTCCTTAATTTCTTTCACTATCCTTTTCCAATTCTCCCTGGGTATCCTAAGCTCGTCATTGCAGATGAGGTCCCTTGTTGTTTCGTCGTACGACCCACCATGCGCAAGGAACCAATTTCTTGCTATCAATTCCCACTCATCACGGAGTGGTTCAGGTACGATGCCTTTATCTATCAGATCTTGCTCTTTCTTATCCCACTTTGGGATGGCAGTCTCATAGCCCCCTGGCCCCAGCTTGTGGTGATATTTTTCTTGTCGGCATTTATCTTGTTCTTTTATGATAATGCCTGGGCATCTTCTGACTCCTTGTACTCTTGAAATGCCTTCCAGTGATTCGCCTGCTTGGCTAGATACCCCACGAATACTGGCACTTTCTTTGTCTTCAGATAGTTTTTCCATAGCTTCTTCTTCCAGCTACGGAACAGTTCGGCCATCTTCTTCAGAGTCCACTGCTTGACTTTGGCCCTCAGTTTGTCTGCGGCGTCTTCATTCTCACATTCTGGCAGGTTGAAATGTGACATGAGATCATTCCAAAGATTATCTTTGTACCTTTCGGCGACATAGTCACTATCGGCTGCCCCTTTGCGCTTGTTCCACTCCCGGACGCTGATCGGGACGTGATCCCTAACAAGAACTCCGCGTTGCTTCTTAAATGTGTCAGCAGCATTCTTAGGAAGCTTGGGTTCGCCCGTAGGAAATATCACCTCAAATGTGTAATGCGTCAGTGCATCCAACTTTCTAGTCGGGCCTCGTTTCGTAGTTTTGCTCGATGTGGAGGCCTAAGAGGGAGAAACATTCGTCAAATGAATGTATATGTATACAATATAGAGCTATCTCCAATATTTTTCACATATTACAAGTGATTGTCGAACTTCATATGTATACCTCGCCGGACTTCTCCTCTTCACCGGCTTCTCCATCAGTGGAGCTATCACCTTCTCCGTCATTGGACCTATCTCCTGCCCCATCGGCTTCATCTTCGTGTCGCTCGACCTCTATTCCAACGTCCTGGTTTAGATATGACGACGGAGATTCAGCTGGTTCAACGTCGGGGCCGTCTTTGATTATATCTTCGAGAAGTTCTTCCTCTTCGAGGTTCCTGATATGTGGATCCATAGTTCTGCAAAAAACGGATTCTCTTAACCTTTGTACCAAAAAAGAATTATTCTATCAGGAACTCCGTTCCAAAACAACTTAAGTCCCGGGTCGTGGCTCCACCCGGGACTCCTAGATTTCTGCATAGTATTCAAAGTAGGAGTACTTTTCCAATTTGAGCATTCAATAAGCAAAACCAAATCGTAAAATAAAGTAGTATTCAAATTAGCATGCATTCAATTATAAGCTAATACATCATCACTTTTGTCCGTACATCGTCGAATATTATCACTAATACTCCTCGAATACTATCATACATATATCATCACTCATACATCTAGAACCGTAGCGCCCAACGGGTATCGGCGCGGGCGGTGGACACCCAAAGAGAAGGAACCATCACAGGATCATAGCTCCAGTGAGATCCCCGAAGAACCTGCCAGGTATGCTCGAACCTGCCCTCCAACGCAACCATGTAGCGACGGACGTGCTCATCCTCCTCGCTGACACGGTGATGTACCACCTCCGCGGTGTCCGGAAGCCTCGGCACCCTCACTGGCCCACGCGACCGCCACCAAACAAGGATCGGGTCAACGACGGGCTGGCTCCTCACCAACCTACGCCCCCCGGAAGGTAGCACCTCCCAATACCAGCCGGGCGGAGCCCAGTCCCGGACAGGGCCCCTCTGATCAAGCAGGTGTCCTCCGCCGAGTCGACGACGAGGATGCGGGATAGGCATCGTAAAATGAACTAAAAAAATAAACTAGTTCTATTAATTTTCTTGCTAAAAATAAACTATTAACACTTAAGCATATACAATAGCAAAATTAAACTATTAACACTTGAGCATATACAATAGCAAAATTAAGCAATAATCTAAGAAACACTATTAACACTTAAGCATATACATTATACAATAGCAAAATTAAATGACAAAAAATATATTTCTTCTTCTTGTAACCCTAAACTAATTTTTCCTCTTCTTCTATTTCTCCTCTTCTACTACTTCTTCTTCTACTTCTACTTCTCCTCTTCTTGTAGTACTTCTCCTCTGCTCTTCTTCTACTTTTCCTCTCCTCCTCTTCTAATTTTTTCTCTTCTTCTCCTTCTCCTCTTCTTCTATTTTTCCTCTTCTTCTCCTCTCCTCCTCTTCTTATTCTCCTATTTCTTCTTTTCTTCTCCTCCTCTTCTTATTTTCATTTTTCCTAATCTTATTTTCTTGTTTTTGTTCATATTTCTTCTTCTTATAACCCTAACCTAATTCTAAATATTACTAACCCTAATAATCTAGCACAAACCTACTAACAATAGGAATTAAATGACAAAAAATATGTTTTTCTTTTTCTTCTTTTCTTCTTCTCTTCTCCTTTTTCTTCTTTTCTTCTATTGGTCGGAGTGTTGGGGAGGAGGGGGCGGGGGGCTTACCGGCCTAGGTGTCGACGGCGCGCGGCGAGGAGGACGACGCGGCGGCGAGGAGGATGGCGCGGCGGCGAGGAGGACGGTCGATGGCAGGCAGCGGCGAGCAGGACGGCGGGCAGCCTGACGGCGTCGTCGAGTTCATCGTTGTGCCGCGTCGGGCACGAGAACGAGAGGAAGAAGAAGAGAAATGGACGATTTGGGTTGGAAATTTTCGAAGTCCCGCTTATATAGGTGGATCTATAGTCCCGGTGCGTGGCTCGAGCCGGGACTAAAGACCCCCTTTAGTCCCGGGTGGAGCCACGACCCGGGACTAAAGGCCTCTTTTCGGGCAGACCAAGAGGCGGGAAGCAGGGGGTCTTTAGTCCCGGGGCGTGGCTCCACCCGGGACTAAAGGGGGTCTTTAGTCCCGGGGCGTGGCTCCACCCGGGACTAAAGCCCCTCCTCGGCTGCACGATAAGTTTAGTCTCACCTCACCCAGCGAGGGGGACTAACACTTGTTTATAAGCCCCGTCGCAGCTTGTCCATCGAGCTCCTCTCTAAAGCAGGCTTACGGGCCTAAACTTACTGAAAATTGAAACTATATTCGAAATTGTGGAGAAAATTCAATCTGAATTCAAAGTGAGTTCACTTTGAATTCAGGTTGAATTTTGTCTATGATTTCTCATATAGTTTCAATTTTTTTCTATTTTTAAAATTAATTATTTTGACTATCCAAACTATTAACTTATTTTGTTATTTTCAATTAAAAACTATGTTTATTAAAAATTCTTTTTCCATATTTGAGAATTTGACAAAACTATGATAATGAAAAGTGTTTGAAATTGAATAAATAATTCAAAACTATTTTATATTTTCATATTTAATAATTTTGACTATCCAAACTATTATCTATTTTGTTATTTTCAATTTAAAACTATGTTTATTAAATTTTTTTTTGCATATTTGAGAATTTGACAAAACTATGATAATGAAAAGTGTTTCAAATTGAATAAATAATGCAAAACTATTTTCTATTTTCATAATTAATAATTTTGACTATCCAAACTATTATCTATTTTGTTATTTTCAATTAAAAACTATGTTTATTAAAAATTCTTTTTGCATATTTGAGAATTTGACAAAACTATGATAATGAAAAGTGTTTCAAATTGAATAAATAATGCAAAACTATTTTTTATTTTCATAATTAATAATTTTGACTATCCAAACTATTATCTATTTTGTTCTTTTCAATTAAAAACTATGTTTATTAAAAGTTCTTTTTGCATATTTGAGAATTTGACAAAACTATGATAATGAAAAGTGTTTCAAATTGAATAAATAATGCAAAACTATTTTTTATTTTCATAATTAATAATTTTGACTATCCAAACTATTATCTATTTTGTTTTTTTCAATTAAAAACTATGTTTATTAAAAATTCTTTTTGCATATTTGAGAATTTGACAAAACTATGATAATGAAAAGTTTTCAAATTGAATAAATAATGCAAAACTATATGAGAATTTGACTATCCAAACTATTATGTCTCGAAGTAGCAGGGTTTCGAACGAGAACTCATCTCTTAGAAAGGGATTTCATTTTTTTGAACTTATTTGAACTCCATACTTTTTGTGTGTTCAAAATGCACCATTCAAAGGCACATCCCAAAATTTCAACAATTTCTGACTTCATTTGGTATATTTCGTGCATTTACTTATTTTTTTTTGAGCTAGTTGACCCTGAAATTGAAAAGCACTACAAATGAACTCTGAAAATGTTGAAAGTTGGCATGCTATCATCATTTCACCCACATAGCATGTGTTAAAAAGTTGAGAGGGCTACGACAAAAACTGGATGCAGTTCGTGTACAAAACGGACAATCTCTCTCGAAGTAGCAGGGTTTCGAACGAGAACTCATCTCTTACAAAGGGATTTCATTTTTTTGAACTTATTTGAACTCCATACTTTTTGTGTGTTCAAAATGCACCATTCAAAGGCACATCACAAAATTTCAACAATTTCTGACTTCATTTGGTATATTTCGGGTATTTACTTATTTTTTTGAGCTAGTTGAACCTGAAATTGAAAAGCACTACAAATGAACTCTGAAAATGTTTAAAGTTGGCATGCTATCATCATTTCACCCACATAGCATGTGTTAAATAGTTGAGAGGGCTACGACAAAAACTGGATGCAGTTCGTGTACAAAACGGACAATCTCTCTCGAAGTAGGAGGGTTTCGAACGAGAACTCATCTCTTACAAAGGGATTTCATTTTTTTGAACTTATTTGAACTCCATACTTTTTGTGTGTTCAAAATGCACCATTCAAAGGCACATCAAAAAATTTCAACAATTTCTGACTTCATTTGGTATATATTTCGTGCATTTACTTATTTTTTTTGAGCTAGTTGACCATGAAATTGAAAAACACTACAAATGAACTCTGAAAATGTTGAAAGTTGGCTTGGTATCATCATTTCACCCACATAGCATGTGTTAAAAAGTTGAGAGGGCTACGACAAAAACTGGATGCAGTTCGTGTACAAAACGGACAATCTCTTTCGAAGTAGCAGGGTTTCGAACGAGAACTCATCTCTTACAAAGGGATTTCATTTTTTTTGAACCTATTTGAACTCCATACTTTTTGTGTGTTCAAAATGCACCATTCAAAGGCACATCACAAAATTTCAACAATTTCTGACTTCATTTGGTATATTTCGTGCATTTACTTATTTTTTTTGAGCTAGTTGACCCTGAAATTGAAAAGCATTACAAATGAACTCTGAAAATGTTGAAAGTTGGCATGCGATCATCATTTCACCCACATAACATGTGTTAAAAATTTGAGAGGGCTACGACAAAAACTGGATGCAGTTCGTGTACAAAACGGACAATCTCTCTCGAAGTAGCAGGGTTTCGAACGAGAACTCATCTCTTACAAAGGGATTTCATTTTTTTGAACTTATTTGAACTCCATACTTTTTGTGTGTTCAAAATGCACCATTCAAAGGCACATCACAAAATGGACAATCTCTCTCGAAGTAGAAGCGACCCCCACAATAAGAGACGACATTCTTCTTCTCTCATATATGGTGAACACTAGCTCACCTGATTTTTTAACCGTCGATGATGGTCGCTACTCCTACTTCCCCTAGTGCATAACCAATATCTAGCACAAGGAGAAGAAGGAGAAGCGACCCCCACAACAAAAGTGGTTCTGCGGCACGCCACGTGGTTCCGCTGCACGCCACGTGGGACTAATGGTCTTTCATTTTTAAATGACTGTTTTAATCAAAAACAGATTTGTTACAAAAGGGATTTCATTTTTTGAACTTATTTGAACTGAAGACTTTTTGTATATATATCTGGTCGAAATGCATGATACCATGAAGTTAGAAAGGGCTAAACCATTCAAAAGTAGAAAATGAAGTTAGAAAGGGCTAAACCATTCAAATTTGGAAACTATAATGGCACAAACAGAAATTAGACATATACAAATTGGTCCAAGAAGTTCATGATACTAGTCCAAACAATACATAATAATAGCTACCATAGATATATATATAAGTGTTCGACGTTCAGAACACTACTCGTCTGAATCATCTAAATCAGAATGTCCACCTTCCTCGAGGTGATAGTGGACGACTCGAATCTTGCGGTACAACTCGTATGAAATGTATGCATCTTTTGCTGCATACTCAATGTTGATATCATCAAGTGGGCCCTTCTCCCAAAGTTTGTGCTGATTATTTGGGAAACCGGTCTTCATATCAGCATATGAATCGTCGATCAAGGCAACTGCCATATGAGCCATCGAAGTCCTGTCATGTCGAAGCCTGAATATCGTTTGGAGATCAACGAGGCAACCAACTGGTATCTCAATACCGAAGCTGTGCCTCATCTTCAGCTTGTCGTTCCTTATGTCAACGGAAGCAAAAGTGATGCCGCTGCGAAGGAAGTCCATGAGTTCTGGACAATGCTTGTCACTCCTGCAACAGAAACAAATTAAAATGGAACAAATGTTACATACTGCTGCAATAAGGAAACATGTTTCACTACAACTAAAGAGAAAATTATCTTTAGGATTCAAATAGAACATATGCAATGGAACCTAGAGAGATCACTATAGCTATCCAATGGAACCTAGAGAGATCACTAGCTATATGCAATTTTCATGACTATGACATATCATATTGCTATCCAATGGAACCTAGAGAGATCACTAGCTATATTCAATTTTCATAACCTTGGATCAAAGAACACCGCATAAAATTGTATCACTACAACTATGATTTCAATGGAACATATTGAACCAATCAGATTTTTCAGATTGTGTTCCCTTCAACTAATCAAAATTGTTTCACTACAACTATTTGAAGCGAACCAACTATGATTCCAATGGAACATATTAAACACTAGTTGATTCTAATACGATTTTTCCGATTATGGCACTATTCCAATCAGATTGTGTTCCCCTTCAACTAATCAAAATTGTTTCACTACAACTATTTGAAGGAAACCAACTATGATTCCAATGGAACATATTAAACACTAGTTGATTCTAATACGATTTTTCAGATTATGGAACACTATTCCAATCAGATTGTGCTCCCCTTCAACTAATCAAAATTGTTTCACTACAACTATTTGAAGGGAACCAACTATGATTCCAATGGAACATATTAAACACTAGTTGATTCTAATACGATTTTTCAGATTATGGAACACTATTCCAATTAGATTGTGCTCCCCTTCAACTAATCAAAATTGTTTCACTACAACTATTTGAAGGGAACCAACTATGATTGAAACAAATCAACTTACAATGTCATTATCTTGGATCAAAGAAAGCCTCAAAACTTACCTCGCCCATTGGAAGATCAAGACATGGCGTGCGAAGCATAGTTGGATGACGGCAACACCGCGTTGATCGGCCGTGTACTCCAGATCAAGCCCCAAGAACTTCTCATGTTCCACTGCGTTGTCAAACCATTTTTCCTTCAACTGTTGAAGAAAAAACGGCACGTCCCTGCTCAGGTTCGTGTACACGACATCGATCATGGTCGTGCCATGTGCGAGCACCTTATGAAAGCTAGTTGGCATGGTGGAAGAAGAGAAGGGAAGAAGAGAGGAGAAGAACAGAGAGGGAGAGCGAGAGAGAAGAAGAAACAGAGAAATGGCAACTGTATGCTTCGGTTCGTGCTTTTCATGGCCCGAAACGACACGGGATGGAAACCGTTTGGGTCTTTAGTCCCGGGTTGAGCCACCAACCGGGACTAAAGAGGTATACCAACCGTCGCCACCACTACGGCAGGCCACGTGTTAGTCCTTTAGTCCCGGGTTGAGCCACCAACCGGGACTAAAGGGGGATACGAACGGTTGCCACCACCACTGCCCACCGCGTAGCCCTTTAGTCCCGGTTTGGGACACGAACCGGGACTAAAGGCTCCTTACGGGCCGGGACTAAATCCTCGAGGGAGGCATTGAGAATTGGGGCGACGTGGCCGGGCCTTTAGTCCCGGCCCAGAGGCAAGCCGGGACTAAATGGTCCCGGCTAAAGGCCCGTTTTCCACTAGTGAATATGTACTCATAGGGAAAGAATCGAAATGAAATTGCACGATATTACTGAAATCCATTGTTGATCATGAGCTCGACCATACTTGTGAGGCCTGCCGTCTCGGCAAGCATGTTCGTCTTCTCTTTAGCGTGTCTACAACTATTTCCACCTTTCCGTTTCAGTTATTGCATAGTGATGTTTGGACGTCCCCGATTGCAAGCAACACGGGCTATCCATACTAATTGGTGATATTGGATGATTTTTCTCATTATGTGTGGACATTCCCTCTTTATCGTAAATCCGACGCCCTCGCCACACTGACCACCTTTTATTCTTGCGTCACCACACAGTTCGGTCTTCCTATCCTTGCATTGCAAACTGACAACGAAAATAACTTCGTGGGAACAACCTAATATTTTTAATTATATATATATATATATATATATATTTGAAAAAACTTCGTTTTGAAATATTTTTTTATATTTGAAATTTTGAGCATTTGAGAAAACTTCACCGCGCAAGCCCGGGTGAAATCTAGTCCCAATTTTTCTCTAGTTTTTTTTGATATATTAATCTTTTTTTACATCATATGCAAAAGTTATGGCCGTTTTACATTTTTTTTTCCAAAAACGGTCAAAATTCATATCTCAAAATTTCTATACCAACTAGACACTAAAACCTAACTATATCTCAAAGGATTTTATTTTTTGAAGATTTTATCATTTTTGTTTATTTTCTACAAAAATAAAAAAGACGGTCCACACAGGGGGGTAGAGTTTCAAAATTTCAGAATCCCCCTTTAGCCAAGAGGCCAATCATACCCGTCGACTACATCTGCTAGCACCGTCCCCGCCAGAGTCACATCTAAGGTTAACCAAACCAAAGTTAACCCTTTCTAACTTTATTTGCTATGTTGAGCTAAATGATCCTGAAATTGAAAAGCACTATAATGAACTCTGAAAATGTTGAAACTTGACATGGTATCATCATTTCATCTACATAGCTTGTGCTAAAAAGTTGAGAGGGTTACGACAAAAACTGGATGCACTTCGTGTACAAACTAGACCATGTCCTTCGAAGTATGAAGATTTCACACGAAAACTCATCTGCTACAAATGCATTTTATTTTTTTTACTTATTTCAACTCGAGACTTTTTGTGCATTTTGTGCATTCAATATGCACCATTCAAAACCACATCCTAAAATTTCAACCCTTTATAACTTCATTTGCTATTTTCATGCATTTAATGATTTTTTGACATAAATGACCCTGAAATTGAAAAGCCCGACAAATGAACTCCGAAAAGGTTGAAACTTGGCATGGTATCATCATTTCACCCACATAGCATGTGCTAAAAATTTGAGAGGGTTATGACAAAAACTGGATGCAGTTCGTGTACAAAACGAACAATCTCTTACGAAGTATGAGGGTTTCGAACGAAAACTCATCTCTTGCAAAGGGATTTCATTTATTTGAACTTATTTGAACTCCATACTTTTTGTTTGTTCTAAATGCACCATTCAAAGCCACATCATAAATTTTCAACATTTTCTGACTTCATTTGGTATTTTTCATGCATTTACTTATTTTTTTGAGCTAATTGACCCTGAAATTGAAAAGCACTACAAATGAACTCTGAAAAGGTTGAAAGTTGACATGGTATCATCATTTCACCCACATGGCAAGTGCTAAAAAGTTGAGAGAGTTGCGACAACAACTGGATGCACTTCGTGTACAAACTGGATCATCTGCTTCGAAGTATCAAGATTTCAGACGAAAACCCATCTGCTACAAACGATTTTTTTTAAATTATTTTAACTCCAGAATTTTTATGCATTTAATATGCACCATACTACAATATTTTAAAATTTAGAGAAAGAACTAACTAAAAATAATAAAAAACAACAATTAAATGACTAAAACAACTATATAAGCAAAACAATATTGTTTTAATTAAAATCCTAATTTAAATTATTCTAAAAATAACCAAATAAATGGAGTTCAAATAAGACTTTTTTCTACTAGTGTCATCCGCCCATGGATTAACGCTAAAATAAATTAAAAATGATTTTCTTTACATGAAAGATGAACAAATTCTCTATTTGCTTGCAAAGTTTCATGATCATATTACATAGGGGAAGTTTGGGGCAAGAAAAATCAATGCTTCAACAAAATGAACGTTTCTCAAAACTTCAATTTCTTCAGAACTCTCCTGATTTCATATCATCATGACATATTGCACGCACGTAGACAACTTGTTCAACTTTCATGCAAAAAAAATATCAACTATTTTTTGCTTTGTTTGCTATTGTTTAGAATTTATTATTCATTCACAGGAGAGATTAGCTCGAGCACTGAAACACGGTCCTTCGGTGATATTGTTCTTATGTACCAACAAAACTGAATCGTTTTGTATGATTATTTTTTATAGTTTTATATGTATTTGCATTGAGAATCCCCTCTCCAACTATGATGTGTAATAACCGCGCTGCTAGGTTGCTACACATTAGAATTATCACATCCGGAAGGAATCTTGTGCGACCACGTGTTGCGTGTCAACTAAGAGCAACTCTATAAGACCCTGTATATTGCTCCATTTCGTAAAATAACCGTCGTTTTATAAGACAGGGACGTTTCCATAAAACAGCCCACCTCGTCATTTCTGTTGCTTGGGGTTGTATATATCGGCCCATGCTTGCTATATTTTCAGTTTTTCCTCCCTCATTTGCAATTTTCTCTATCCATCGTGTGATTTGACGGGAGGAAAATTTCAGCACCAACCGCTCGTGTTATAGTCGGCCCCTTCGCCTCCCGAGCACCAACCTCCATCGAGGAATCGAGCGGGACCGGCAAGACGCGTTCGCCACATCTTGGGCGTGAGAAGCATGAGCTCGGCCGCGTCCGCAACAACTCGGATGCAAGCAACAGGAGCTCGGCCACGACCAAGAAGAGCTCGACCATAGACTCGAGCAGCAACAGCTCGGTCACCAGCATGACGCCGTCCTAGACACAGATGGATCTGGTGAAGGCCGCCTTCCCGGGGCCCAAAAAAAATAAAAATAAAAATATCACGACAAAATTTATTTGCGTTCTTAGCCATATTCAAATACTACCTGCAAATTTTTAGGCAAAAAATTTAAACATTTGGGCTTGTGCAAAAAAATAAATTGAACATCAAAAGTTACCCCAATTTATTTATGTTTTGCCGACGAAACACCGCCGCTCCTTTTCACACGAAAATTGTCATGCATATCTGCGACACTAATACAATCATCTACAAAAATGTTTAATTTTTTTTAAACATTTAATATTTTTCTTAGATAACGTTCACCCGGAAGCCAAAGCGCCACTCCCCCTAATTGCAATCTATATACTATCACGAAGGACCTTGTTGTAAATTCAACTACACACTAGTAAGCTTCACATTTATCGAAAAAGGTATCCCATTTTATATACAAAGCAACCAACTCATACAGCCAACGACAGGTGCTGGGTCAGACAGCATAATCATGCTCAAAAGAAAGACAAAAGAAAAATAAAAGACAAAATGCGAGCACCACAGGATCAACGAAAGATGTAGTGTCTCAAAACTGTTGCGTCCACCGAATAATTCCATCAAACTTCAGTGTCATCGGATTGCGCGCAGCCACCGCACCGCGAGCCCGCGCCCATGCCGCCGCCGCCGTCGCACGCGCCAGCTGCCGCACCGCCGGTCCCATGCGAGCACGACGCCTCCGCGCGACCAGGCTTTCCGCGCCAGCCCAAGATCCCAGCGGATGGGAGAGGAAGCCCGCCGCCCCCGGCGCCATCAGGGCTTCGCCCGACGGCACGTGCCGATCGACTACAGCGGGGAAGGGGGGCCGAAGGAAGGGGGGAGGAAGCCGGCTGCTAGGGTTCGCCCTCTCGGTCGCTCGCGGGGGCGACGGGACGCGATGGGGGGGGGGGTCCAAATGTCAAATATTACCAGTACATCAGCTGTAATCCAAGCTTCACATTTGACCGCTGACTATTTTTATGGGATCCGTTCCGTACAATGCCGCGCGGTACCGCAAATTTAGTTAAGGGAGAATCGTATACTCTTTTTACAGTATATGAGTTGTTGCGGGATGTACTAGAGTTGCTCTAAGGGTCCGGTATCGAGAGATTAAAAGATTTTCTACAGAATGCTGTGTCTCTTGTAACACCACAACTTCCATTCATGCGGTAGATACACATGAACGGTTCTAGATGACTGATGCCGGAAGCACCATGATTACCAACTAGCTAGCTCTTTTATATAGTAGAGATATGCGAGAGAAATGTATATATGCTTAATGTTGAACATGTATGTACGTACGTAGGTCTGGGTTTGTATGACGTACATGTAGTGTCTTTCTCCCTCCTCTATTTACTTGTTTCTTGGAAGACAAGACACCAGTCGCATCCCTTGTACCTATATATGTGCTTATTGCACGATCACTGAAATTATCGATGCACCCAATCCTTTCTCTCCAAACTAACATGGTATCATTCACCTTATCGATCCTCTCCTAATCTTCCGCAACCCTACCCGCCGCCCCGGGCCGACGCCGCCGCTCCGCGCCGCCGCCCCGTCTCTCCACGCCCTGCACCTACTCTTCTGCAGCCGCGCCACACCCCAGCCGCCGCCTCGGGCCGCAGCCCCGCGCCGACGCCAATTCCTTCCCCTCCGTTGCACCCCCCCCCCCCCCCCCCCGCGCAGTCGCACCACTCATCACCGCCGCGCCGCCAACATCCCTCCCTAAACCCTAGTGTCGCCCTTCACCTTGCGCACCATCATGTTCGTCGCCTCATCCCGCACAAACCCCTTCGCCGGTCCCGATCCTACCGCCATCCGCGACATCACCATCCAAGACCGAGTTCCTGTGATCCTCAACGCCACCAACTCCATGTACTACACATGGAAAACCTACTTCTCGCTTTTTTTCCGCGAGGAGAATCTCGTGGATCACATCGATGCTGCCGTCAAGTAGAGTCTCATGGGAGATGATCCCGAGTGGCTCGCGATCAAAGCTACCCTCATCTGGTGGTTCTTCACTACCATATCCAAGGACCTGTTTCACACCGTCGTGAGTGATGGAGATGATGTCCGCACCATGTGGGACAAGCTCAATGGACTCTTCACCGACAACAAGCTTCAGCGCCGCGTTTTTCTGCAGCAGGATTTCCATCGAGGACTACCGCCGCCGCCTCAAGCAGCTGTCGGATGAGCTCCATGACATTGGCGCCAAGGTTGATGATGACCTTCTTTTCAGCACTGTCACTGTTGGCCTCAATGAGGACTTCGGTAACGCCGTCAGCAACCTCACCTTGATGCCGGACCCCTCTTTCTCCAAGTGTGTGGCATACTTGAAGTTCGAGGAGCGCTCGATGAAAGGGGTGAAGAAGCGCATGCAGCACCAGGCCCTCGCCGCCGGTACTTCTCGTGGTGCCCCGCAACATCCCGCCCCGTGTGCGCCTCGGCAACAGTAGCCGCCTCACCCGCTTCTGGGGTTTTACCCTCTCCCGCATGCGGCTCCCGCTCCTCCTGCCGCTCCCCAACAGCAGCAGCATGGCGGTGGGCGACGCGGCAACCGCCGTGGGGGGTGGCCGCAAGCAGCAGCAGCAGCAAGGGGGCGGCCCGACGTCCTGGGGGGCTCCTCGCCAACACCAGCCCTCCCCGCCTTGACCTACAACATCAACCCATGGACGGGTGTCGTCCATGCGTACTCCATGCCCGTGCCGCGGGCCCTGATACATCTCCAACGTATCTATAATTTTTTATGGTTCCATGCTATTATCTTGTCAACTTTGGATGTTTTGTATGCATGAATATGCTATTTTATATCTTTTTTGGGACTAACCTATTAACTCAGTGCCAAGTGCCAGTTTCTGTTTTTTCCGTGTTTTTGACCTTTTTCAGAGGAGAATATTAAACGGAGTCCAAACAGAATAAAACCTACGGAATGATTTTTTTCCATAACAGAAGATACGCAGGGAATTTGAGAACCAAGGCAAAGGACCTCGGGGGAGGTCACAAGCCCACTAGCCCCGGCTTGGGGGGCGAGCCTAGCAGGCTTGTGGGCTCCCGTGGCTCCTCTGCCCTAGTTCTTCCGCCTATAAATTCTCCAAAAATCTGAAACCACCAAAGAGAGCCACGAAAATACTTTTCCGCCGCCGCAAGCTTCTGTCTCCGCAAGATCCCATCTAGGGCACGTTCTGGTGCCCTGCCGGAGGGGGATTCGGACACGGAGGGCTTCTTCATCAACACCATTGCCTCTCCGATGATGCGTGAGTAGTTCACCACAGACCTTCGGGTCCATAGCTAGTAGCTAGATGGCTTCTTCTCTCTCTTGGATCTTCAATACAAAGTTCTCCATGATCTTCATGAAGATCTATCCGATGTAACTTTCTTTTGCGGTTTGTTTGTCGAGATCCGATGAATTGTGGATTTATGATCAGATTATCTATGAATATTATTTGAGTCTCCTCTGATCTCGTACATGCATGATTTCGTATCCTTGTAATTCTCTTTGAGTTGTGGGTTTCGTTTGGCCAACTTGATCTATAATTATTGCAATGGGAGAAGTGCTTGGTTTTGGGTTCATACCGTGCGGTGTCCTCACCTAGTGACAGGAGGGGAAGCGAGGCACGCACCGTGTTGTTGCCTTCAAGGGTAAAAAGACGGGGTTTATATTATATTGCATGAATTTATCCCTCTACATCATGGCATCCTGCTTAAGGCGTTACTCCGTTTGTTATGAACTTAATACACTAGATGCATGCTGGATAGCGGTCGATGTGTGGAGTAATAGCAGTAGATGCAGAAAGTATCGGTCTACTTGTCTCGGACGTGATGCCTATATGTATGATCATTGCCTTAGATATCATCATGACTTTGCGCGATTCTATTAATTGCTCAACAACAATTCGTTCACCCACCGTAATACTTGCTATCATGAGAGAACCCTCTAGTGAACACTATGGCCCCCGGGTCTACTTCACATCATATTCAGCTCTACACTTTTACTTTGTTGCACTTTCCACCTTCAGATCTCACCTTGCAAATAATCGTGAAGGGATTGACAACCCCTTTATAGCGTTGGGTTCAAGTTTGTTTGTTTTTGCGCAGGTACATTGGTGACTTGTCTTGATACTCCTACTGGATTGATACCTTGGTTCTTAAACCGAGGGAAATACTTACTACTACTGTGCTGTGATGTCAGCTGTGCTTCCCTAGCAATGGCGCCAGGAATAGTCGTGTCGACGGCACCAGAAATCCTTCTGCTACGGCTACGCCTTAAGGGACTTCCTAGGCAAATATGCAAATGATTTCCCCCGTGGCCTTGGAGCCTTGCGTTGGTGTTCCCTCGAAGCGGAAAGGGTGATGTAGCACCGCGTTGGTAAGTATTTCCCTCAGTTTTGAGAACCAAGGTATCAATCCAGTGGAGGAGTATCACAAGATCCTTCACAAACACAAAAAGCTTGCTCCCAACGCTATGAAGGGGTTGTCAATCCCTTATAGATTGTTCGCCAAGTGAGAACTGAAAGCAACAAAGTAACAAAGCAAAGTAAAAGCGAAAGTGGAAACGATAGATGTGAATAGACCCGGGGGCTGTAGTGTTTACTAGTGGCTTCTCTCATGAAAGCAAGTAGACGGTGGGTGAACAAATTACTGTCGAGCAATTGATAGAACCACGCAAAGCCGTGACGTCATCTATGTCAATGATTATATCTATAGGCATCACGTCCAAAACAAGTAGACCGATACTGTCTGCATCTACTACTATTACTCCACACGCCGACCACTATCCAGCATGCATCTAGTGTATTAAGTCCAAAAGAACAGAGTAACGCCTTAAGCAAGAGCCCATCTTGACAGAGCCCATCTTGTTACCCTTGATGGCAACTACTTAATGTGTGCCTTGCTGCCCCTACTATCACTGGGAAAGGTCACCACATGGTAGAACCCAAAACCAAGCACTTCTCCCATTGCAAGAATCATAGATCTAGTTGGCCAAACAAAACCCAAGACTCGGAGAGACTTACAAGGATATCAAATCATGCATATAAGAAATCAGCAAAGACTCAAATATATATCATAGATAATCTGATCACAAATCCACAATTCATCGGATCTCGACAAACACACCGCCAAAGAAGATTACATCGGATAAATCTCCATGAAGATCATGGAGAACTTTGTATTGAAGATCCAAGATAGAGAAGAAGCCATCTAGCTACTAACTACGGACCCGTAGGTCTAAAGTGAACTACTCATGAGTCATTGGAGGGGCGATGATGATGATGAAGAAGCCCTCCAACTCCAAAGTCCCCTCCGGCAGGGCGCTGGGAAGGGTCTCCAGATGAGATCTCGCGGAAACGGAAGCTTGCGGCGGTGGAAAAGTATTGTTGTGGATCCCCTGATTGTTTGTTGTATTTTAGGGAATATATAGGCCAAAGATCTAGGTCAGGGGGCGCTCAGGGAGGCCACAAGCCCTGCCACCGCCGCCTCCCCCTGGTGGCGGAGTGGGGGCTGGTGGGCTCCCTGGAGCCCTCCTGGCTTGGCCCACAGGCCCCCTGATCTTCTTCCGTTCGGGAAAAAAAAATTCTTTTCGGGGATTTTATTCTGTTTGGACTCTGTTCCAAAATCAGATCTGAAAAGAGCCAAAAACACGGAAAAAACAGGAACTTGCACTTGGCACTGAATTAATAAGTTAGTCCCAAAAAGATACAAAAGGTACATAAAACATCCAAAGATGACAAGATAACAACATGAAACCTTCAAAAATTATAGATACGTTTGAGACGTATCATGCTGCATCACCCTTTCCTCTTCAAGGGAAAAACCAACGCAAGCACAAGAGGTAGCAGGACCCCGCCCCGGGCCTCCTCGGGCCAGCTCCGCCGAGCCATCAGGCCTATCTCACCGGGCCAGGAGCCGCGCCCGCACCTCATGTCGCGCCCTACCGGCTCTTCCTGCATCGCTGGCCTCGGGTGGCTATGGTGCCGCGCCCGCGCCACCTTACGACGGGTTCTACCCGCCCCAGGTGCCGCCTCCATGGGATCCCTCCCTCGTTGCCGCCTTACACTCGGCACCATCCCCTGGCAACTACAGTGGCGGAGGTGACTGGTACATGGACTCGGGCGCCACTGATCATGTGACATCTCATCCCGGTAACCTCATATACTCCACTCTCGTTTCTACCCTAACTCATATCACCGTTGCCAACAACTCCTCTTTACCCATTACACATGTCGGTCATACATCTTTTCCATCTTCTTCTACTCCTATTAACATGTCTAATGTCCTTGTCTCTTCTGACTTAGTCACAAACCTTTGTTCTGTTCGTTGTCTTGCTCGTGAGAATCCTCTTACTGTCGAATTTGACGCTGTTGGTTTTTCTGTGAAGGATGCCCGTACACGGATGGTTCTCCACCGATGTGATAGCCCTGAGGACCTCTACCCGATGCATCCCTCCACCTCCACCACCGCCACCCGTTCAGCAGTCCTCGTCGCCAGTGTCGATCTTTGGCACGCTCGGCTCGGTCATCCCAACTCCACAGTTTTACGTCAGATTCTTCAGAGTTTTTCATTCTCATGTAATAAGGTTGAAAACCATACATGTGAAGTGTGCCATCTCAGCAAGCATGTTCATCTTCCCTTTAGCGAGTCTACAACTATTTCCACCTTTCCGTTTCAGTTATTATTGCATAGTGATGTTTGGACGTCCCCGATTGCAAGCAACACGGGCTACCTATACTATTTGGTGATATTGGATGATTTTTATCATTATGTGTGGACATTCCCTCTTCGTCGTAAATCCGACACCCTCGCCACACTCACCATCTTTTATTCTTACGTCACCACACAGTTCGGTCTTCCTATCCTTGCATTGCAAACTGACAACAACAAAGAGTTTGACAACGCCGTCGTTCGACACCTCCTCTCGTCTCATGGCACCGTCTTTCGTCTCACTTGTCCTTACACCTCTCAGCAAAATGGTCATACTGAGCGTGTCATTCACACTCTCAGCGACTGTGTCCGCACGTTGCTCTTCCACTCCAATCTTCCCCCTAGGTTCTAGCCGGATGCTCTCGCCACCGCCAGCCTTCTCATTAACATCCGCCCATGTCGCCCTCGCTGGAACTATCCTCCTCACCAACTCCTCTTCGGTATGGCCCAATCTTATGATGGTCTTCATATTTTCGGGTGTCTCTGTTATCCTAGCACAGCGTCCACCGCACCTCACAAACCTGCACCACGGTCGGTTCCTTGCATCTTTCTTGGTTATCCGACCAACACAAAAGGTTACCGGTGCTATGATCCAGTGGCCCACCGAGTCTACACATCACGACACATTTAGTTTGATGAGTTCGTGTTCCCGTTTCAGCAGGTACCATCACCACCCGTGCTCCCTTCTGCGCCTTCTGCGGTGCGGCTCGCCCCTACCACCACCTTTGGCGAGCCCCTCACTTCGCCGTCGAGCACTGCCCCGGTTGTGTCTCCATCTTTTGTCGAGCCTGCCCTGGGTTCGGCCACACCCTCCCGCGACACTACGAGCGCAGTTGTATTCTTGGACGCCCCTGCTGTCCCTGCCTCCGGTGCCTCCGACGCTGAGGCCTCCTGCTCAGTCCCGCTAGGCGCCGTCACCACGCCCTCGGAGCCCGGCTCGACATCATCCTCACGAGTCTCCCCTTCGGCTCCACTGGTAGCGGCCGCACCTCTCACCGGTGTGGTCACTCGGGCTCAGACTCGGACTGTCCGTCCTAGCACGCGCTACCCTGATGTCGAGTATGCAGGTGTTGCGTCCACATCGGCGTCTACCTCGGCTCTGTCTCCACTACCCACCTCCGTTCGCGCAGCCCTTCAGGTTCCGCACTGGCTAGCTGCGATGCACGAGGAGTTCGATGCTCTTCAGCGTAACCGCACGTGGCAGCTTGTGTCGTGACCTCCCCATGCCAATGTCATCACTGGCAAGTGTGTTTTTCACCAGAAGACCTCCCCTGACGGTTCACTCGAGCGCTATAAGGTGCGTTGGGTGGTGCATGGCTTTCGACAGTGTGTCGGCTTGAACTTCACCGACACCTTCGCCCTGGTTGGCAAACCGGGCATGATTCGTGTCGTGCTCCGGCTAGCTGCTTCTCGCGCTTGGCCAGTTCACCAGCTCGATGTGTAAAATGCTTTTTTGCATGGCCATCTCGACGAGCAGGTGTTCTGCCAGCTGCCTGCTGGTTTCGTTGATGACACTTTGCCAGACCATGGGTGCCTCCTCTCCCGTTCTCTTTACGGGTTGAAGTAGACTCCTCGAGCTTGGTACCAACGGATTGTGGCCTTTCTTCACCAGCAGGGATTCCGGTTCACACGGTCCGATGCCTCCCTGTTTGTTTATAGCCAGGGCGCCGTAACCTCATACCTCCTCCTATATGTTGATGACATCATCCTGTCTGCATCATCACCAACGCTCCTACAACAGATCACGACTCCTCTTGGCACCGAGTTTTCCCTCAAGGACTTGGGGGCTCTCCACTTCTTCCTCGGCATCGAGGTTGTTCGATGTGCCACTGGCTTCTTTCTGCATTAGCAGAAGTATGCTCACGAGCTCCTCGAGCGAGCGGGTATGCTTAATTGCAAGTCTTCTCCCACGCCTGTCGACGCGAAGGCGAAGGTGTCCGTCGTCGAGGGATCTACGGCGTCCGACGCCCCTTTCTACCGCTCCATCGTCGGTGCTGTCCAGTACCCGACGATGACGCGGCCGGATCCTCAATATGATGTTCAGTAGGTGTGCCTTCATATGCACGCCCCACGTGACACCCATTGGGCTCTGGTTCGACGCATCCTGCGGTACATCTGTGGCACCACGGCTATTGGTCTCACCCTGACAGCCTCCCCCGACACTAGCCTCGTCGCCTACTCCGACACCGACTGGGCTAGGTGTCCCGACACCTGACGCTCCACCTCTGGCTACTGTGTTTACCTCGGCCCCTCTATGATCTCGTGGTCATCGAAACGATAGCCCACGGTTTCACGATCGAGCACCGAGGCTGAGTACCGAGCTGTGGCTAACGTCGTCGCCGAGTGTTCGTGGCTCCGACAGCTGCTCCAGGAGTTGCTATGTGAGGTTCCCAAGGCCACGATTGTCTAATGTGACAACTTCTCAGCGGTGTACCTCGCTGCCAACCCTGTTCATCATCGCCGGACGCAGCATATTGAGCTCGACATCCACTTCGTTCGACAGCACGTCGCCCTTGGTCGTGTTCGAGTCTTGCATGTGGCCACCGATCAACAGTTCAACGATGTGATGATGAAGGGACTCCCTACCTCGACCTTCGAGAGTTTTCGGTCCACACTTTGCGTCACCGGCAACACTTCGACTGCGGGGGGTATTGAACATGTATGTACGTATGTAGGTGGTTTGTATGTCGTACCTGTAGTGTCTCTCTCCCTTCTGTATTTACTTATTTTTTGGGAGACAAGACACCGGCCGCATCCCTTGTATCTATATATGTGACTGTTGCACGATCAATGAAATTATCAACGCACACAATCCTTTCTCTCCAAACTAACACTTGATATCAATTATGTTGATGTTGATCTCAATCGTTCATGTTATTAGAAATTATTCAATGGAAAACAAATTAAATGAATCGAACGTGCGGTCAAAACAGAGTACATCACGATGAATCCAACCAAAACAAAAAAGGAGAGAGATGTTGCTACCAATCCGACTGGAAATAAACACAAAAGTCTCGCCCTTATCGGATGTTTCCTCAGAAAATGATGATGATATCATCAGTTGAACTTGCTGCAGAGCTTGCGGACCTCTCCCTGTGTGCCGGTGAGCACGTTGACCTCCCCGAGCTTCACGAGCGCCTGCGGGAAGAGCCAACGGAAATGGTCGGTATTGGCGAGCCTGTCGACCATCCAACGCGTGGAGCCGTCGCCGTAGAGGTTTTGGTCGACCATGAGCGCGCCGCGGCGGCGCTGCAACATCTTGTAGAAGCTGTTGTCCAGCTTGGACGCGCTGGACCGGTCGTCTAGAAACACGATGTTGTTATCGGATGATGCCGTGTTAGGGCACACATACGTCTTGTATATGGACGCTAGCTCCGGGTCCATGCTCGGGTCCGTTGCACCAGCCTTGCCGCCGTAGCTGTAAAGACGACTCTTCTTGATCATGCTGCAGTGAGTGACTCCAACCGTGTGCGCGCCCAGCAGAACGACCATGTCGTCCGAGCTGAGGCCGAGGGTGCGGAAGAAAGCAGCTGCCTGCGGGGCCGTGAAATCTGGCCCCGGAAGGTTTATGTCGGTGGCTATGGACCGCCGGCGGTCCCTGCGTCCGGTGCGCACCGCGTATCCTTGTCCCGTGGATGCATTGACGGCGTCCCTGGTTGCGAGGATCTCGATGTCGGAGCAGGATACCACGCCGGGGCACCGCCTCTCAAGTTCCATCTTGATGGTGGCGATGAGATCGTAGCCCTTCACGCTCAGGTTTGGTGATGCCGTCTTCTCTGTGCCGGTGCCGTCGATCAGCAGCCCGCCATCGCAGCCCTATACACGTATATATAGTCCAACAGATTAGTTTTCCGTTTTGAAATAAGGAAAAAAACCGGATTTGTTAGTCGATCTATCTGTGGATGTGCTGTAGAAGATTTAATGGCGCGCACGTATGAATCAAACAGCACATTAGTATAATATAATGACTACTGTACTATAATACTCCTATACACAATACATACATTGACGCCGCACTCGTGGAACAGCAAGCGTAGGAGGTGGGCGACGATGGCGCTGTCCTGGGCGAAGGGGGCCTTGACGATACCACGGACCACCGCCTCCACGTCGTTGCCACGGCACTTGCCAGTGTAGAACCCATTCTGCAGCTGCGCCTGGCCGTCGGTCGCAAGCCCAAGCACGGCGACGGCGAGCACCACCACTAGCACGACAGTTGGCACCCACCGTGGGTCATGCGTCTAAGCGACTTCCGGTAAGTTTACGGTTTTCATTCTCCGTCATGTCTTCCGGCTCCGATTCGTTCTTCCGCGGCGAGATCTGTTTTGGCGTGCTCGTCTTCGTTGCCAATGATTCGGCATGCCTTCAGGAGGCGCCTCTAGACGTCGAGGCACTCCCGGTCCGCTGGGCGACACACTTCCGTACAAGCTCCTACGACATTCTCCTTCGGCAGCCATTGACTCCTGTGTCGACTGTTCGCCCCGCTGCTCGTCATCACAAGCGATCTGGTCGCTCACGACTCCAGCGATGGGTGTAACACGTGGTGGCTCGCCAGGCGTCATCTCCGTCATCTCCGCACATTGCGGCAATCGAGCCTGCTGTACCTCTTCGAGGCGCGATTGACTCGGCGTCGGATCAGTCTAATGTTCCTTCCGAGTGCGAGAGATGCAATCCTGCAGCGGAGGTTTTTATGGCGGGTTCTATGGAGAGCCCGCCTGGGTTCGGTCGTGGCGAACACGAAGCTGGAGAGCCGTCGAGTGGACAACCCGTCATCGTCCTCCGATTTCCAGTCGGCGTCAGCGATAAGACTTTTCGAGTGGACCGCACAGGTATTTCGAGGTGTTTTGTACTCCGCCACTAAATGTTGCAGCAGTCGCTAAGATAGAAGATTCTATTCAGCTGTCAAACTCAGAGGCTAGTAGAGGCTTGAGCAGATTCGTACTTTGCTTCAGGCAGTGCAGCAACAAAACTTAGTTGTATCACAGTCACTCAATAGATTACACAGTAATTCACCTAGAGCAAATACAGTTCGTTCAGTTTACAGTCCAGGGTCACCTTAGTGTTGTAGAGGCGGGGGTTACCGAGAGGGTCAACACACAGATCAGGGGTGAAACCGGTTTCTCCCTGTTACCACCATGATGACCGCCGTCGGGTGCATTCTCCTCCGAGGAGTGGTACGTATGTGTCCCGACACTACGACGATAGGCGCCCATTTGGTGATGAGCGAGTCTTGGGTTTGATGCAAGAAATGTACTCACACAGAGGGGGATTGACAGGGGTAGAGATCACATGGATGGTTTTGACAGAGATCGTCCGAGTGGAAGTGGCAGTGCAGTGTCTGGCCCCGAGTGCTTTAGTAGGGCAATCCGTTCTGCTGAAAATCGCAGCAAGAAGAGCAAGAGCACGGGTTTGAGCTGCGAAACGATTTTTTCTGGAGGTAGGAGAAGGAGATGGGAGCTGGAATAAGTGGAGGGGGGACACGTGGGCCCCACAAGCCTGGTAGGCCCGGCCAGGGGGGTGCCCGCGCCTACAGGGCTTGTGGCCCACTGGTGCAGCCCCCTGACTAGCTCTCCGTCTCAGAATTTTTCAAAAATTCCAGAAAAAATCATATTTGATTTTCACAACAATCGGAAAACTTTTATTTTCGGGGTATTTTACTACGGACGCAAAAGGTAGAAAACGGGGAAAACTAAAGCTAAATCTATCATTTTTCTTCTAAGCAACCGAAGGTGAAAGCTTGGAACAGAGGTTTGTGGCTCCTCGATTCATCCGTCTCATGCTCATCGAAAGAAATCTGTCAATGAGTTTGATCAAGTCTCCTTGACAAACTTTTTAGAATCGCAAAAGAAAACAGAGAATTTTCAAATAGTCACTAGGTTACCTCAATGGGGATGTGCATATCCCCAACAAGCAAATCATACTTCATCTTAACAATAGATATAGGGCATTCAAAGCTCTCAATAAGAATCGATGAAGTTTTTTCAATAGCATTGATGCAATGTACTCGATATTGTTTCTTTGGAAAGTGTACCGTATGCTCATTACCATTGACATGGAAAGTGACATTGCCTTTGTAGCAATCAATAACAGCCCCTGAAGTGTTTAAAAAGGGCCTTCCAAGGATGACCGTCATGGCATCATCCTCGGGAATATCCAGAACAACAAAGTCTGTTAAGATAGTGACGTTAGCAACCACAATAGGCACATCCTTGCAAATGCCAATAGGGAAAGCAGTTGATTTGCCGACCATTTGCAGAGAGATTTTAGTGTGTGTCAACTTATCCAGTTCAAGTCTGCGATAAAGTGAGAGAGAGGCATAACACTAACACCGAATCCAAGGTTGCATAAAGCAGTTATAACGTAGTTGCCTTTAATGGAGCAAGGTATAGTGGGCACTCCGGGATCACCTAGTTTCTTAGGAGTTCCACCCTTGAAGGTATAATTAGCGAGCATGGTGGAAATCTCAACCTCTGAAAGGACCACGATGACGCCTAGAGGGGGGGTGAATAGGCTATTTAAAAACTTATTCGGATTTGGCTTAAACCTAATGCGGAAATAAACTAAGAGTATACTTTTCAAGCACAAATCCTAAATGCAATAGGCACCGCAACATGCACCAACAACAGGATCTACCAAGATGGACACAACACGGTTACTAACAAGCACAAGTAAGTTACACAAACTTAGTTGAGCTATATCACACGACGAGTAGGTGAACGACACAAGATACTAGATCACACTATAGCACACGATATATCAAAAGCTGCAAGTGTGAACGTGTGGATATAGAGGGTATGCTTGAATGATTAATCTTGTACAAAGAAATAGCCAACACAATATAATGAGCACAAACAATATGCAATGTATGTATGCTCAAGTAACACAAGTAAACCACAAGTAAGGAGTTAGGGTTAGGGATAACCAAGGTCACTGAGACAAAGATGTATCCCGATGTTCAGTTCCTTGGAGGGAAGATAGTCACCATTAGAGAGGTGGATGTTACCACGAAGGCACACCAACGCCACGAAGGCTCACCCTATTCTCCCTTTGAGATAACACCACGAAGGCGTTTCTCAACCACTAGTGGTAAGACTTTGAGGTGGCTTCCAAACCCTCACAAACTTTTTTGGGGGTAATCACACGGATTGATTCCTCTTCGAAGAACTCCTACTGCCTAGGAGTCTCCAACCTCCAAGAGTAACAAGAACACGGGGAATGCTCAAAACTTGCTCAAATCTCAAATAGCTCGGGTTGAGAGGAGGAGAGGGAGACGATCTATCTTTTGATTGGAACAACTCTCAAAGGGGCTCACAAATGCTCTTGGGATCTAAGATTTGGTGTGAGCAAATGTGTGTGAGGTAGAAATGTGTTCTTATGAAGATATGGCTGTGTTGGACCCCCTCTCACGAAGTGGGAGGGGGTATATATAGTGGGGCGACTAAAGTAACCGTTGGGGTCACTTAAGTCTGACAGTGGTCGGATGTCCGACGGTTTCCGGACGTCCGATAGGCGTCGGACGACTGAAGGATTGTTCATATCAGTTGGCCACTGTGTAGTTGAACAGGGACCGGACGTCCGAAGAGAGGGTCGGATGTCCGAGAGTTCAGCTTTGTTCAAGGGCACCGGATTTCCGAAAGCGGTCGGACGTCCGTCCCTCAGACGACCGGGGGAGGCGGAAGTCCGAGGTTTTTGACTCTGGTGTAAGGCTCCGGATATCCGAAAGGAGTCAGACGTCCGGTCCTCGGACGAACGGAGGAAGCCGGATGTCCAAGCTTTTAACTCTGGGATAAGGTTCCGGTTTTCCGAAGTGGTCGGGCGTCCGACCCTCAGACGTCCGGAGGGAGCCGGATGTCCGAGACTTTGACTCTCGTATAAGGTTCCGGATTTCCGAAGTGGTCGGGCGTCCGTCCCTCGGACGTCCGGAGGGAGCCGGATGTCCGAGGCATTGGTTTTGTTTTGGGATTAAAGCAGAGCAGTGGAGATGTGGCATGAGGAGAGAAGTAGAGATGTAGTTTGAGCAAATATATCGCAATACCCAGTGATCCCCTCTTAATAGTGCGGGATCCCTAAAGACTCAAGAATCATAAAAAAGGGGTACCGATGATGTATACTTGCGTGTATACTTTTATTCGCTGATCATCACTCCGCACCACTAACGTCAAAGGAACTGATACCTTTGAGTTAGCCCTTTCACTTGAGCTTGGTGTTGTTGTTCCTTCTTGACTCAATATGAAAGAAAGACATGATGAAGTCTTCAAGAAGCTCTCCCATACACAATGTGGAAAGCCTAGCTTGTGTATTCATCTTCATCTGTCCACCATGTGAGCATCCACAAGATTCAAGCATGTAGTACTCAGGAATGCTTATCTTGATCTTGTCCTTGTTAGCACATGAGCTTGTCCTTATCAACACATGATCATTAACAAAATCTTAAAAGGGTATTAGTGATTAGTTATCTATATGTGTGTTGTCAGCAACACCAAAACACGATTAAGGGCATGACTGCACTTTCAATCTCCCCCTTTTTGGTAGTTGATGACAACATACATATAGCTCTCAAAAATAGTAATAAACATGTGTGGCTTAGGAGAGATTTGTTACGAGGCTCCCCCTGATTATATGCATGGTAAGAATGAATGGGAGAGTTTTGTCGAAACTCCCCCTGATTATATGCATGGTAAAACAGGTAAATGCGGGAGCTTCCCCTTAATATGTGTATCGAAGAAATCATATGGCAGCAGATCATCACATGGAGTAACAGAACAAAACATAATAGCATACGATGATGCACGACATTCATAGATAGCAATACATAGTACATCATAGTCGTTTATCCATTACGTTATCGTAGTTCAAACATGCAAATTGAGTTCAAAAGCTAAAACTCCAAAGCCTAATACTAGGATAAATTTATCCCCCTTTGGCATCAAGTACCAAAAAGGGAGGTAGAAGAAACAGCAACCAAGCTCAGATATCATCAGCACCATCATCCTCATCATCATCATCCTCAGGCAAGCCACTGCCACCAGCCTCGTCAAGAAAATCAGCCCACTCAGGACCAGATGGGGAGCCAAAATCAGAAGGAGGAATAGCAGGAAGAGCCTCATCATCACTGAAATCAAGAGTGCCCGAGTCTCTCAGATGAGCCTTGAGGGCATTCTTGGAGGTGATCAGGCGCGAAACGACATCGTGGTTCTGAGCGCACTGGAAGGAGAACGCCTTCATCATGGCAGAGTGTGCTTTGCCAATGAATTTGGCAAAGCGACTGAGAGGAGCAGAGCTGGATGAAGGAGTGACTGACCGGGTAGCAACACGACGAGTGGAGGTGGAAGAGGATTTCCTAGGAGCATAGTCATCCGCCATATGAGCGGGGATGACCCACTTGTGGTGCGTGTGAGTAGGAGCAAGCTGGAAGGCAGCAATATGGTTGATGAGGGCCTGGATGAAGGGGGCATGAGGGAAGGATCGCTTGTATTGAAGACTAGCGAGCCGAATCTCATGCCACAGAAAATGAGGCATATTTATCTTGCGCTTGGGAAAATCATGCAAGTGTGACATGATATAAATGTAGTATCCGTTGCAGGTTCCCTGCCACCCATCTTGGGGTAGATGGTGCGGATAAGGCATTGAAAAATGATAAAGTATGGAGACCGCCAGATAGACACTTGGTTGAGATCTTTCTGTTTTTCATCAGCATCAAGTTCATGACGTGGTTTGATAAGAGAACCACATGCCGCAATGGATTTGGGAGCATGGTTAGGGTCACTTTTGTGAATTTTGAAACTGGTGTTGGGAAAACCCAGAGCGGCAACAAACTCCCCATAAGTGGCCCTAAACTCCAAATCAGAGGTCAGCCAGCTAACAGAGTCATCAGAATGAAAGTAACAAGTGGCATAGAATTGGTGGATGGCGCCACTGTTAAAATCGCACTTAAAGGCAAGGGGAGCAGCGAGCCCCGAGGACTCAAGAAGCCCAATGGCACCCATATATTTTGCCGGGTGAGTGCGGATGTGTTCAAGGTCAATGAAATGATGAACTGAAATACCTTTAGGAACTATGATAGTAGAGAAAATGTCCGGTTGGACGTTTGTGCGGAACCGTGAATCCAGAGAATCACGTTCAACAACGAATTGGTTGACATCTCTACGGAAAGTAAAATAGGTGGATTTGGGTTTTTTGGTGAAGTCTGTGACTTCACGACCCAAGGAGGGAGGAGGCTCTATGGAGATACGTCGAGCATCACCTGCTCGCTGTTCTGGAGGAGGTGATGGCATATATGAGGGCCTGCGAGTCCCCGGCTTCGGCACAGTTTTCCGAACGGCAATGTATTCAGCATGTTCCTCCACTTCAAGCTCATCACGTTCCTCCACGTCAAGCTCATCCTCGAAGTCAGAGCCATCATACGAGGAGATAGGCTGTGGAGGAGGATGCCGGGCCACACGTTTGTAGGAACGGTGTGGTACATCGGAGTCATCCGACCCCGTGCCAGGAGCGGCATGAGCGGATGATCCAGCAGGGGCCTTTCGAGCCTAGTGCTTCACCTTAGGCATGATTGGAAAGCCTGCAGATCGGGAGGAGAAAGGGATGGAGAAATCAGCCAAGGATATGGCCGGAAGACGAATCTCGCGGAGAAGGACAACCAGATCGTGGGGCAGGGGCCCCTGTGGCGGCGAGATCGCGAGGCAGGTCTCTTGTGGTAGTTGGCGGCGGTTGTGGAGGGAGAGGGGAAAAAGGCTAGAGCAAGCCCAACCCGCGCCCCTCTATTTATAGAGGCTCCCGATGTGTCGGACGTCCGACGGGCGTCGGACGTCCGGAGGGCATCAGCCGTCGATTGACCGACAGGTGTCGGACGTCTGGAGTGTGTGAGCCGTCGGACGTCCGAGAGGGAAGTAGGCGGAGGCAATTTCTGGAATCTTGATGATGAGATGATTTGAGTGGATCGAGCGGAGGTAGCATCCAAAAGTTATTTCATATAGTAACTATACCTTCCCATCGCTCGAACAGTGGAGTATGTGGTGGGTTTAACCACCAAGTTCAAGTGCTACATCGAGACAGGGACACTTAAGCATTTTCTGCCATGCTCATGATGGTGAAGTGATAAGGAGCATTTTCGCGTGTGTAGCAACCAAGAGCCTCTCAACTAACATATTTTGGACATGGTATGCTGTAATTCTTCTAACTCGATTACTATGATAAGTGTGGGTCCAAAATACGGTCACACGCATGAGTGCATAGTGTTATGCACATGTTAACCTATTATAAGAGCAAGGCACATGACACAAGGGCCATGGCACAAATTTGTCTCATACATATGACCATGAAGAGCTAAGAGAGCACCAACACTAAGCATTCCATCAGTGTGATTGACAAGGACATGCAGGAAATTACACAGTGGAAAAAGTATTATGTTCATGCGATGGTGCAACCTACACAGGGTTGACTCTAATGTTATACATGCATGAAGTAAATACTTGTTACCGAAAAGCATTGATATGGCGTAGAAGTAGCGGAGTCCTTCCTTGACTCTAATTTCTTCGTGACCAGCACCACCAACTTCTTCTGAGAATAAGTAAAGATAGAAATGCTTCTCCAAAGTACCTAAACCACCATTCAAGTACAATATGGTCCCCAAACTCATTGGGTCCGAAGTAGTTAGTCCAGCTACCATATATATAGGGTAAAATCACTTAATTATGTGCTCATAGATATAACTTTTACTTTCATGCACACCTTAACCTTTAAATGGATATGTCAGATTTACCATATACATATATTGGATCAAAGATACGATAGACAAGGCATGTGAATCTACACATAGTAGATATGCCTACAGAAGCCTATCAAAAACCAAGAATATACAAATTGGACAAATGAACACATAACTGTTAATTACGGAACATTCATGTTGTCCAAGATGGATCATGGTGACAAATCAACATATGATAGCACCCCAAGTTCAACACATGAACCGGTCAAAGCATCAAACCATGTAAGGTATGCATTTTGCATAAACTTACATGCATGTCTCACTCCAGTAGATATATCAGTGTAGGTAATACACACATGGATTCGCAATTAGACTATGTATTCTCACACATGGATTCGCAAATAGGTAGATGGAGATCGATGGACATGCTACCGGTGCGTCGACGGGCGACGACGGCAGGCTTCGGAACGACGACGGGCGACGATGATGACGGCGATGAGCTCGGGTGCTACGGAGACAACGACGATGGCGATGGGCTCAGGGGCGACGACGACGGTGCGACGGCGACGACGATGGGCTCGGGGACGACGGCACCATCGATGGGCTCGGGGGCGACGGTGACGACGACGGCAACGACGATGGGCTCGGGGGCGACGGCGACGGCGACGATGATGGGCTCGGGGGCGACGACGACGATGATGGGCTCGCGGGCGACGACGACGACAGGCTTGTGAGCGACGGCGAGAACGATGGGCTCAGGGCAACGACGGGCTCGTGAGCGACGACGACGGCGACGACGGGCTCGTGGAGGAGGCACGAGCCAGTGGCGACGGGCTCGGGTGCGACGGCGACGAAGAGAGAAAGGGGGGGGGAATGAAAGTTGGTGGAAATTTCGACAAGTCCCGCAATATACGAACACCTTTGTTCCGGTTGGTGGCTCAAACCGGGACCAAAGCATCACTTTAGTCCTGGTTTGTTACGCCAACCGGGACTAAAGGTCAATTTTGACAACTCCCTCAATATATACGAAACCTTTGGTTCCGGTTGGTGGCACCAAGCGGAACCAAAGGCACACTTCCGTTGGCCCAAAAGGGTGGGAAGAAGAGTACTTTCGTATTGGTTGGTGGCTAGAACCGGGACCAAAGGTCCGTCGGCCCATTTGATATTCTCATACATTTACTGATTTTTTTAGCTAAATGACCCTTAAATTGAAAAGCACTACAAATGAACTATGAAAATGTTGAAAGTTGGCATGTTATCATCATTTCACCCACATAGCGTGTGCTAAAAAGTTGAGAGGGTTGCGGCAAAAACTGGATGCACATCGTGTACAAAACAGATAATCTCTTTCGAAGTATTAAGGTTTCATAAGAAAACTCATCTGTTACAAAGGGTTTCATTTTTTTGAACTTATTTGAACTCTAGACTCTTTGTGTGTTTAAAATGCACCATTGAAAGACACATCATTAATTTTCAACTATTTCTGACTTTATTTGGTATTTTTCATCCATTTACTGATTTGTTTTTGAGCTAAATGACCCTTAAGTTGAAAAGCACTACAAATGAACTCTAAAAAGGTTGAAAGTTGGCATGGTATCATCATTTCACCCACATAGCATGTGCTAAAAAGTTGAGAGGGTTGCGGCAAAAACTGGATGCACATCGTGTACAAAACACACAATCTCTTTCGAAGTATTAGGGTTTCATACGAAAACTCATGTGTTACAAAGGGATTTCATTTTTTGAACTTATTTGAACTCCAGACATTTTGTGTGTTCAAAATGCACCATTGAAAGACACATCATCAATTTTCAACTATTTCTCACTTCATTTGGTATTTTTCATGCATTACTGATTTTTTGAGCTAAATGACCCTTAAATTGGAAAGCACTACAAATAAACTCTGAAAAGGTTGAAAGTTTGCATGGTATGATCATTTCACCCACATAGCATGTGCTAAAAAGTTGAGAGGGTTGCAGCAAAAACTGGATGCACTCCGTGTATAAAACGGACAATCTCTTTTGAAGTATCACGGTTTCATACGAAAACTCATCTGTTACAAAAGGATTTCATTTTTTGAACTTATTTGAAATCCAGAATTTTTGTGTGTTTAAAATGCACCATTCAAAGACACATCATCAATTTTAAACTATTTTTGACTTCATTTGGTATTTGTCATGCATTTACTCTTTTTTGAGCTAAATGACCCTAAAATTGAAAAGCACTACAAATGAACTCTAAAAAGGTTGAAAGTTAGCATGGTATCATCATTTGACCCACATAGCATATGCTAAAAAGTTGAGAGGGTTGTGCTACTTCTCAAACAACAGCGCCAGAAATTGACACGCTGACGGAGACTGGGCTTGCGTTGTTTTTTTCCCTTGAAGAGGAAAGGGTGATGCAACACACGAGCAGTAAGTATTTCCCTCAGTTTGAGAATCAATGTATCGATCCAGAAGGAGGGTCTCGTCAAGTCCAGAGTACCTACGCAAACACAAACAACCTTGCACCCAACGCTTCAATGGGGTTGTCAATCCATTCAAGATTGTTTGCAAAGTGAGATTTGAAGGAGGAAAGTGCAACGAAGTAAAAAGTGTAAGGCTGAAAATAGGGTGTGGAGTAGACCCTGGGGGCCATAGTGTTCACTAGAGACTTCTCTCAAAATAGCAAATATCACGGTGGGTGAAGAAATTACTATCGAGCAATTGATAGAACCGCGCAAAGTCATGACGATATCTAAGGCAATGATCATACATATAGGCATCACGTCCGAGACAAGTAGACCGATACTTTCTGCATCTACTACTATTACTCCACACATCGACCGCTATCCGGCATGCATCTAGTGTATTGAGTTCATGATGAACAGAGTAACGCCTTAAGCAAGATGACATGATGTAGAGGGATAATCTCAAACCAATGATGAAAACCCCATCGTTTTACCCTTGATGGCAACAACATGATGTGTGCCTCGCTACCCCTTCTGTCACTGGGTGAGGTCACTGCACGGTATGAACCCAAAACCAATCACTTCTCCTATTGCAAGAATCATAGATCTTGTTAGCCAGACAAAACCCACAACTCGAAGAGAATTACAAGGATATGAAATCATGCATAAGAGAGATCAGAAGAAACTCAAATAAGATTCATAGATAATCTGGTCATAAATCCACAATTCATCGGATCTCGACAAACACACCGCAAAAGAAGATTACATCGGATAGATCTCCATGAAGATCATGGAGAACTTTGTATTGAAGATCCAAGAGAGAGAAGAAGCCATCTAGTTACTAGCTATGAACCCGTAGGTCTATGGTGAACTACTCACGCATCATCGGAGAGGTCATGGTGTTGATGAAGAAGCCCTCCGTATCCGAATCTCCCCTCCGGCAGGGCACCAGAACGTGCCCCATATGGGATCTTGCGGAGACAGAAGCTTGCGGTGGCGGAAAATTAGTTGCGATGATCTCTTGATTTTTTGGGGATTTTTTGGGAATTTATAGGCGCAACCCCTAGGTCAGAGGGCGCTCAGAGGCCGATCTGCTTCCGTGCCGGAAAAAATCTTTTCGGGGATATTCTTCCGTTTGGACTCCATTTCAAAATCTCCTGTGAAAGGGGTCAAAAACATGGAAAAAACAGGAACTGGCACTTGGCACCGAGTTAATAAGTTAGTCCCAAAAAATATAGAAAAGGCATGCATAACATCCAAAGTTTGACAAGATAATAGCATGAAACCATCAAAAATGGTAGATACGTTGGAGATGTATCAAGCATCCCCAAGCTTAACTCCTGCTCGTCCTCGAGTAGGGAAGTGATAAAGAATAAATTTTTGATGTGGAATGCTACCTAGCATAGTTGTCCTTTACAACTTCTTTCACATGACATGAATGTTCAGATCCGTAAGATTCGAAACAATAGTTTGCTATTGACATGAAAACAATAATACTTCAAGCAAACTAGCAAGGTAATCATGAACTTTCAAAATAACAAGGCCAATGAAAGTTATCCCTACAAAATCATATAGTCTGGCTATGCTCCATCATCCTCACACAACTAATGTAAATCATGCACAACCCCGGTATTGGCCAAGTAATTGTTTTCGCACTCTTACTTTCTCAAACTTTTTATAACTATCACGCAATACATCAGCGCGAGCCATGGATATAGCACTGTAGGTGGAATAGAGTGTGGTGGTGGTTGTGAGACAAAAAGCAGGAGATGGTCACATTGACTCGGCATATCAAAGGGTTATGGAGATGCCCATTAATAGATATCAATGTGAATAAGTAGGGATTTCCATACAATAGATGCACTAGAGCTATAAGTATGTGGAAGCTCAAAAGGAGAACTAGTGGGTGTGCATCCAACTTGCTTGCTCACGGAGACCTAGGGCAATTTTGAGGAAGCCCATCATTGGAATATACACGCCAAGTTATATAATGAAGATTCCCACTAGCATATGGTAGTGACGAAGCGAGAAGCTCTCAATCATGAAGAACATGGAGCTATCATGAAGCACAAGTGTGGAAAAAAAATAGTAGCATTGTCCCTTCTCTCTTTTTCTCTTTTTTTCATTTGGGCTCTTAGGCCTGTATTTTTTATCCTTGGGCTCTTTGGCCTCTTTTTTTATTTCCTCACATGGGACAATGCTCTAATAATGATGGTCATCACACTTTTATTTACTCACAGCTCAAAATGATGATGATGACTCCATAGGAAATGCCTCCGGCAGTGTACCGGGATGTGCAACGATATAGCAAGGCGTATGACGTTGAAACATCTTGCTAGCCCTCTTATGATCATGCAATGGCAATATGAGAGTGACGGCACAAGTCATGAGACGGAACGGTGGGAGTTGCATGGCAATATATCTCGGAATGGCTATGAAAATGCCATAGTAGGTAGGTATGGTGGCTGTTTTGAGGAAGGAATTTGGTGGGTTTGTGCACGGGCGAGAATTGCGCGACACTAGAGAGGCTAGCAATGGTGGGAGGTGAAAGTGCATCTATATCGTGGACTCACATTAGTCATGAAGAACTCACATACTTGTTGCGAAAGTTTTTATTAGTAATCGAAACAAAGTGCTAAACCCATACTCTGCGGAGAAGGGTTGGTAGGTGTTAACCATCGCGCGATCCCGACCTCAACACAAAGGATGACAATCAATAGATCAATTATGCTCCGACTTCCTAACATAGCGGTTCACCATACGTGCATGCTACGGGAATCACTAACTTCAACACAAGTATTTCTAGATTCACAGCACCCTACTAACATAGCTCTTAATATTACCGAATCCACGTCTCAAAACTAATTGAGAGGAATCAAAACTTCTCTTTCTATTCAATGCACATGAAGATGGAGGTTTTTGCATCCTCTTTGGGTATCTATCACCTTTGGGGACTACTTTCATAGCATAAGCCAACTACCAAATCACGCACCGCCGTGCTCTAAAGGTATAAGTGAAGCACATGAGCAAAAGTATCTAGCCCAAAAGATATAAGTGAAGCACTATGAGCATTCTAGCAAAATCACGATGAGTGCATGTCTCTATCTCTCAAAAAGGTGTGCAACAAGGATGATTGTGAAACAACAAAAAGAAAAGACTCCTAAGATACAAGACGCTCCAAGCAAAACACATATCATGTGGTGAATAAAAATATAGCTACAAGTAATGTTATCGATGGATTGAAGACGAAAGAGGGGATGCCTTCCCAGGGCATCCCCAAGCTTAGGATTTTTGGTGTCCTTGAATTTGGCTTGGGATGCCTTGTGCATCCCCAAGCTTGAGCTCTTTCCACTCATTATCTCATCGTCCATGAGAACATCACCCAAAACTTGAAAACTTCACAACACAAAACTTCAACAGAGACTCGTGATAACATTAGCACAAGAAAACAAACTGCCACTTCTTTTGGTACTGTAGCAAACTTGAATTCTATCTATATTGATGTTGGGCTACTGTATTCTCACTTTTCCATGGCTAGTACCCCCCGATACTAACCATAGATTCATCAAAACAAGAAACCAACTCAACAAAAACAGAATCTGTCAAAAACAGACGAGTCTGTAGCAATCTGTATACTTCGTATACTTATCATACCTCAACAAATCTGAAAAATTACGACGGCCTGGGAAAAAAGCATATCAACCATCAGCAAAAAGAATCAACTCAAAAGCTCTTTCTGAATAAAAATGCAAAATCATCTCGTGAGCGAAAAGTTTCTGTCTTTTTCCACCAGGATCAAACAACCATTACCGAGACTAGTCATAAAGGTTTTGCTTGGCTCAAACACAAAAAGAAACCCAAAAAACACAATCACAACAGAATTATGAAAGTGTAGACGCAACAAAACAGAAAGATAAAGATAAATTTGTTGGGTTGCCTCCCAACAAGTGCTATTGTTTAACGCCCTTAGCTAGGCATAAAAGCGATAGAATCACGTATCGTCGTCTTTGGTGCTCAAACCATTAGTGGCCCTCATCATGGTTCATAAGGCAATATTATTTTCTTTCTAGGAAAGTGTTCCCTGCCCTTCCTTAAAGGAAATTGTAATCTAGTATTCCCTTCCTTCATATCGATGATAGCACCGATAGTCCTTAGGAAAGGTCTACCAAGAATAATAGGGCATGTAGGATTGCAATCAATGTCAAGCACAATGAAATCGACGGGTACATAGTTCCTATTTGCAATAATAAGAACATCATTGATCCTTCCCATGGGTTTCTTGACAGTAGAATCAGCAAGATGCAAATTAAGAGAACACTCTTCAATCTCATTAAAACCCAGAACATCACATAAAGACTTTGGAGTTGCAGAAACACTAGCACCCAAATCACACAAAGTTGCATTCATAGTTTTTTATTTTGATTTTGATGGTAGGTTCCCACTCATCATGAAGCTTTCTAGGGATAGAGACTTCCAATTCAAGTTTCTCTTCAAGATATTTTATCATAGCTTCGACGATATGATTGGTAAAGGCTTTGTTTTGGCTATAAGCGTGTGGAGAGTTTAACATGGATTGCATCAAAGAAATCCATTCAATCAAGGAGCAACTATAATAATTGAATTCCTTGAAATCAACGGTAGTAATTTCATTACTACTCAAAGTTTTAATATCTTCTACTCCACTTTCAATGCTTTTAGCATCAAGATAGATGGACTCTAAATCATTGGGCCGCTTTTCAACCAAAGTGGATTCATATCCAGCCCCATAATCATTAGGTTTGACACAAGAAAACAAGGATTCAATGGGAGTCATACCAAGCACTTTAAGATCTTCGTGATTCTCATCACGAGAATACGCCTTTTTAAGCCATTTATGTCTAGCACGAATTTGGGCGGTTCATTATTGGCTCTCAATCATGGAAACACGCATAGCTTTCAAAGTTTCATCCATGTTGATTTTGGGAGGAGCACATCTAACTTTCAAAGCATCAACATCACTAGACATTCTATCAACGCTCTTGGCCAAATCGTCAATTTTGAGTAGCTTTTCCTCTATGGACGCATTGAAAATCTTTTGAGAGATGATGAACTCTTTGATATTACTCTCTAGATCAGAGGGTAATTATTGTAATTTCCATGAGTATTGTTGTAGGAGTTGCCAAAGTTATTAGAGGAGTTACTAGGAAAAGGCCTAGGAACATAGTTTCCTCTAAAAGCATTGTTGTTGCCAAAGTTATTCCTACCAACAAAATTAACGTCCAAACTAGCGTTGCTACTCTCAATCAAAGAAGACAAGGGCATATCATTAGGATCCAAAGGAGCACTTCTACTAGCAACAAAATTCATTAACTCATCCATCTTAGCACTCAACAGGTTAATTTCTTCTATAGCGTGTACCTTCTTACTAGTAGGTGACCTTTCAGTGTGCCACTGAGAGTAGTTTGTCATGATGTTGTCTAAGAGCTTTGTCGCTTCCCCTAACGTGATTTCCATGAACGTTCCACCTGAGGCGGAGTATAAGATATTTCTAGAAGCGAAATTCAAGCCAGCATAAAATATTTGAATAATCATCCAAAGACACAAGCCATGAGCGGGACAATTTCTAATCATCAATTTCATTCTCTCCCAAGATTGTGCAACATGTTCATGATCAAGTTGCTTGAAATTCATGATATCATTACGGATAGAGATGATCTTAGCCGGCGTAAAATACTTGGATATATAAGCGTCTTTGCACGTATCCCAAGAATCGATACTATTTTTGGGCAAAGAAGAAAACCAAGTTTTTGCGCGATCTCGCAACGAGAAAGGAAAAATCTTCAATTTAATCACGTCATTATCCACATCTTTTTCTTTTGTATATCGCATAGCTCAATGAACGTATTGAGATGGGATGCGACATCTTCACTTGGAAGGCCAGAGAATTGCTCTTTCATAACAAGATTCAGCAAAGCGGCATTGATTTTGTATGACTCCGCACTAGTGGCGGGAGCAATCGAAGTACTAATAAAATCATTATTATTAGTATTCAAGAAGTCACAAAGTTTGGTGTTTTCGTTCATGGTGACTTCAGCAAGCAAGAAAGCACACAATCAAACAAAGAGCAGGCGAGAAAAAGGGTGAATGAAAAGGCGAACGAAAAAGACAAACGAAAAAGGCAAATTGGTGAAGTGGGGGAGACGAAAACGAGAGGCAACTGGAAAACAAAGTAAATGCAAGAGATGAGTTTGCGACACCTACTTGGATGAGCCCTTGAGTTGATCTTCCTTCCCGGCAACGGCGCCAGAAATCCTTCTGCTATTTCTCAAACAACAGCGCCAGAAATTGACACGATGATAGAGACTGGGCTTGCGTTGGTTTTTCCCTCGAAGAGGAAAGGGTGATGCAGCACAGGAGCAGTAAGTATTTCCCTCAGTGTGAGAACCAAGGTATCGATCCAGAAGGAGGGTCTCGTCAAGTCCAGAGTACCTGCGCAAACACAAACAAGTTGCACCCAACGCTTCAAAGGGATTGTCAATCCCTTCAAGATTCTTTGCAAAGTGAGATCTGAAGGTGGAAAGTGCAACGAAATAAAAAGTGTAAGGCTGAAAATATGGTGTGGAGTAGACCCTGGGGGCCATAGTGTTCACTAGAGGCTTCTCTCAAAATAGGAAATATCACGGTGGGTGAACAAATTACTGTCGAGCAATTGATAGAACCGCGTAAAGTCATGACGATATCTAAGGCAATGATCAGACATATAGGCATCACGTCCGAGATAAGTAGACCGATACTTTCTGCATCTACTACTATTACTCCACACATCGACCGCTATCTAGCATGCATCTAGTGTATTGAGTTCATGACGAACAGAGTAACGCCTTAAGCAAGATGACATGATGTAGAGGGAGAATCTCAAACCAATGATGAAAACCCCATCTTTTTACCCTTGATGGCAACAACACGATGCGTGCCTCTCTACCCCTTCTGTCACTGGGTCAGGTCACCGCACGGTATGAACCCAAAACCAAGCACTTCTCCTATTGCAAGAATCATAGATCTAGTTGGCCAGACAAAACCCACAACTCGAAGAGAATTACAAGGATATGAAATCATGCATAAGAGAGATCAAAAGAAACTCAAATAAGATTCATAGATAATCTGATCATAAATCGACAGTTCATCGGATCTTGACAAACACATCGCAAAAGAAGATTACATCGGATAAATCTCCTTGAAGATCATGGAGAACTTTGTATTGAAGATCAAGAGAGAGAAGAAGCCATCTAGTTACTAGCTATGGACCCGTAGGTCTATGGTGAACTACTCACGCATCATCGGAGAGGTCATGGTGTTGATGAAGAAGCCCTCTGTATCCGAATCTCCCCTCCAGCAGGGCACCAGAACGTGCCCCTGATGGGATCTTGCGGAGACAGAAGCTTGCGGTGGCGGAAAAGTAATTGCGATGATCTCCTGATTTTTTTGGGATTTTTAGGGAATTTATAGGCGCAACCCCTAGGTCAGAGGGCGCTCAGGGGGCCCACAAGCCCGTGGGTCGCGGCCTCCCCCCTGGCCGCGGGGTGGGGGCTTGTGGGGCCCCTGAGGCTCCCCTGCCTTGGCTCTCAAGCTTCTCGATCTTCTTCCATTCCGGAAAAAATCTTTTCGAGGATTTTCTTCCGTTTGGACTCCGTTTCAAAATCTCCTCTGAAAGGGGTCAAAAACATGGAAAAACAGGAACTGGCAATTGGCACTGAGTTAATAAGTTAGTCCCAAAAAATATATAAAAGGCATGCATAACATCCAAAATTTGACAAGATAATAGCATGAAACCATAAAAAATTATAGATACGTTGGAGACGTATCACGTTGGGGCAAAAACTGGATGCACTTCGTGTACAAAACGGACAATCTCCTTCAAAGTATGAGGGTTTCATACGAAAACTCATCTGTTATAAAGGGATTTCATTTTTTGAACTTATTTGAACTCCAGACTTTTTGTGTGTTCAAAATGCACCATTCAAAGCCACATCATCAATTTTCAACTATCTTTGACTTCATTTGGTATTTTTCATGCATTTACTGATTTTTTTGAGCTAAATGACCCTTAAATTGAAAAGCACTACAAATGAACTCTGAAAAGGTTGAAAGTTTGCATGGTATCATCATTTCACCCACATAACATGTGCTTAAAAGTTGAGAGGGTTGTGGCAAAAGCTGGATGCACTTCGTGTACAAAACGGACAATCTCTTTCGAAGTATCAGGGTTTCATACGAAAACTCATGTGTTACAAAGGGATTTCATTTTTTTGAACTTATTTGAACTATGTGGCCCTTTGGCTCATCGTATGATGTATTTGCTTTCTTATATTTTCTTTTTCTCGATTTTGTAGACATGTCCTTCACATAGAAAACCTGTGCCACATCATTGGCTAGGACGAATGGTTCCTGTGCATGCCCAAGATTGTTCAGATCCACTGTTGTCATTCCATACTGTGGGTCTATCTGTACCCCACCTCCTAACAGATTGACCCATTTGCAGTGAAACATAGGGACCTTCAAATCATGTCCATAGTCAAGTTCCCATATGTCCAGTATGTAACCATAATATGTGTCCTTTCCGCTCTTGGTTGCTGCATCAAAGCGGACATCGCTGTCTTGGTTGGTGCTCTTTTGATCTTGGGTGATCGTGTAAAATGTATTCCCATTTATCTCGTACCCTTGGTAAGTCAATACAGTCGAAGATGGTCCCCTGGCCAACGAGTACAACTCATCAGAAACAGTGTTGTCACACATGAGACGTTTTTGCAACCAACTGCCGAAAGTCCTGATGTGTTCATATGTAATCGAGTTGTCACACTGCTCCGTGTGTTTGGAGCTCAGAAAATTCTTGTGTTCATTGACATACGGGGTCACCAAGGTAGAATTCTGTAGAACCGTGTAGTGTGCTTGAGACCAAGAATGCCCGTCCGTACATATTATTGACTCCGCTCCTGGTGTGCCTTTTCGAGTCAGTCTCCGCTCATACGGCGATTAAGGGAAACCAATCTTCTTAAGGTCAAGAATGAAGTCAACACAAAACCCAATGACATCCTCTGTTTTATGGCCCATGGAGATGCTTTCTTATGACCTAGCGCGGTTACAAACATATTTCTTTAAGACTCCCATGAACCTCTCAAAGGGGAACATGTTGTGTAGAATTACACGGCCCAGAATGACAATCTCGTCGGCTAGATGAACTAGGATGTGCGTCATGATATTGAAGAAGGATGGTGGGAACACCAGCTCGAAACTAACAAGACATTGCACCAGATAACTCCTTAACCTTGTCAAGATTAATGGATTGATCACCTTCGGAGAGATTACATTGAGGAATGCACATAGCTTCACAATGGCTAATTGAACGTTTTCCGGTAGAAGCCCCCTCAATGCAACCGGAAGCAGTTGCGTCATAATCACGTGGCAGTCATGAGACTTTAGGTTCTGGAACTTTTTTTCTATCATCTTTATTATTCCCTTTATATTCGACGAGAAGCCAGACGGGACCTTCATACTGAGGAGGCATTCAAAGAAGATTTCCTTCTCTTCTTTGGTAAGAGCGTAGCTGGCAGGACCTTCATATTGCTCTGGATGCATGCTGTCTTTTTCATGCACACGTTGATGTTCCTCCCGTGCCTCTGGTGTATCTTTTGTCTTCCCATACACTCCCAAGAAGCTTAGCAGGTTCACGCAAAGATTCTTCATCACGTGCATCACGTCGATTGCAGAGCGGACCTCTAGGTCTTTCCAATAGAATAGGTCCCAAAATACAGATTTCTTCTTCCACATGGGTGTGTGTCCCGCATCGTCATTCAGAACAGATAGTCCGCCAGGACCCTTTCCAAAGATTACTTGTAAATCATTGACCATATCAAGTATGTGATCACCAGTACGGAGGGCGGGCTTCTTCCGGTGATCTGCCTCACCTTTGAAATGCTTTCCTTTCTTTCGACATTGATTGTTGGTCGGAAGAAATCGACGATGCCCCATGTACACATTCTTCATGCATTTGTCCAAATATATACTGTCGGTGTCATCTAAACACTGTGTGCATGTGTTGTATCCCTTGTTTGTCTGTCCTGAAAGGTTACTAAGAGTAGGCCAATCGTTGATGGTTACAAACAACAACGCATGTAGGTCAAATTCCTCATGTTCGTTCTCATCCCACACACGTACACTATTTCCATTCCATAACTGTAAAAGTTCATCAACTAATGGCCTTAGGTACACATCAATGTCATTGCCGGGTTGACTAGGGCCTTGGATGAGCATTGTCATCATAATGAACTTCCGCTTCATGCACAACCAAGGAGGAAGGTTATACATACATAGAGTCACATGCCATGTGTTACGCTTGCTGGTGTGCTCCCCAAAAGGATTAACGCCATCTGCACTTAAACCAAACCATACGTTCCTTGGGTCACGTGTAAATTCGCTCCACTTTCTCTCGATCTTTCTCCACTGCGCCCCGTCAACGGGTGCTCTCAACTTCCCGTCTTTCTTACGATCTTCTATGTGCCATTGCATCAACTCGACATGCTTTTTGTTCCTGAATAGACATTTCAAATGTGGTATTATAGTAGCATACTGCTACTGCAACGAAAGACCTTCCAACGGCACCAGAAATACTTCTGACGTTTGCTGGGTATCCCTGGCAATGGCGCCAGAAATAGGCACGTCGACGGGAGAATGCTTGGCTTAATCTTTCTGCTGCGGCTAAGCCTTAAGGGACTTCCTAGGCAAGTATGCAAAGGATTTCCCCCGTGGCCTTGGAGCCTTGCGTTGGTGTTCCCTCGAATCGGAAAGGGTGATATAGCGTAGCGGTGGTAAGTATTTCCCTCAGTTTGAGAACCAAGGTATAATTCCGGCGGAAGAGTATCTCAAGATCCTGCACAAACACAAAAGCTTGCACCCAACGCTATGAAGGGGTTGTCAATCCCTTATAGATTGTTTGCCAAGTGAGAACTGAAAGCAACAAAGTAACAAAGCAAAGTAAAAGCGGAGTTGTAAACGATGGATGTGAATAGACCCGGGGGCCGTAGTGTTTACTAGTGGCTTCTCTCATGACAGCAAGTAGACGGTGGGTGAACGAATTACTGTCGAGCAATTGATAGAACTGTGCAGAGTCGTGACGATACTATGCAATGATTATTTCTATAGGCATCACGTCCGAAACAAGTAGACCGATACTGTCTGCATCTACTACTATTACTCCATACATCGACCGCTATCCAGCATGCATCTAGTGTATTAAGTCCATAAGAACAAAGTAATGCCTTAAGCAAGATGACATGATGTAGAGGGATAATCTCAAACCAATGATAAAAACCCCATCTTTTTACCCTTGATGGCAACTGCTTGATGTGTGCCTTGCTGCCCCTACTGTCACTGGGAAAGGACACCACATGGCAGAACCCAAAACCAAGCACTTCTCCCATTGCAAGAATCATAGATCTGGTTGGCCAAACAAAACCCAAGACTCAGAGAGACTTACAAGGATATCAAATCATGCATATAAGAAATCAGCAAAGACTGAAATATATATCATAGATAATCTGATCACAAGTCCACAATTCATCAGATCTCAACAAACACACCGCCAAAGAAGATTACATCGGATAGATCTCCATGAAGATCATGGAGAACTTTGTATTGAAGATCCAAGAGAGAGAAGAAGCCATCTAGCTACTAACTACGGACCCGTAGGTCTGAAGTGAACTACTCACGAGTCATTGGAGGGGCGATGATGATGATGAAGAAGCCCTCCACCTCCAAAGTCCCCTCCGGCAGGGTGCCGGGAAGGGTCTCCAAATGAGATCTCGCGGAAACGGGATCTTGCGGCGGCGGAAAAGTATTTTCGAGGCTCCCCTGATTTTTTGCGGAATATTTGGGAATATATAGGCGCAAGACCTAGGTCAGGAGGCGGCCAGGGAAGCCACAAGCTTGCCCACCGCCGCCTCCCCCTGGTGGCGTGGTGCAAGCTTGTGGGCTCCCTGGGGCCCACCTGCCTGGCCCAAAGGCTCCCTGGACTTCTTCCGTTCGGGAAAAAATCATTTTGGAGATTTTATTCCGTTTGGTTCCGTTCCAAAATCAGATCAGAAAAGAGTCAAAAACACGGAAAAACAGGAACTGGCACTTGGCACTGAATCAATAAGTTAGTCCCCAAAAAAGATATAAAAAGATACATAAAACATACAAAGAAGACAAGATAACAACATGAAACCATCAAAAATCATGGTGCTCAAAATGCACAAGTGTGGAAAAAGTGGTAGCATTGTCCCTTCTCTCTTTTTCTCTCATTTTTTTATTATTTTGGTGGGCTCTTTGGCCTCTTTTTCATGGGCTTCTTTGGCATCTTTTATTTCCTCACATGGGACAATGCTCCAATAAAGATGACCATCACACTTTCAACTCAAAACTTAGAGCAATTATAACTCTATATGGAATGCCTCTGGTAGTGTACCGTGGCAACGATCTAGCATGGCATAGTCATCAATGGAAACATCATGCTAGCTATCTTACGATCATGCAAAGGCAAGTAGACGTGGTGGCACATGTCATGGTGGTAGTTGCATGGCAATATATCTCGGAATGACTTTGAAAAAGCCATAGTAGGTAGGTATGGTGGCTATTTTGAGGGAGGCTAATGGTGGGTTTTGTGCACCGGTGAAAGTTGCACGGCACTAAGAAGATAGTGATGGTGGAAGGTGAAAGTGCATCTAAACCATGGACTCAACATTAGTCATGAAGAACTTATATACTTGTTGCAAAAGTTTTATTAGTAATCGAAACAAAGCATTCAACGCATACTCCTAGGGGAAGGGTTGGTAGGTACAAACCATCGCGCGATCCCGACCGCCACGCAAAAGATGACAATCAATATACTAATCATGCTCAGATTTCATCACATATCGGTTCACCATACGTGCATGCTACGGGAATCACTAACTTCAACACAAGTATTTCTAGATCCACAACACCTTACTAGCATGACTTTAATATTACCGTAACCACAACTCAAAACTAATTGAGATGAATCAAACTTCTCCAACTATTCAATGCACATGAAGGAGGAAGTTTTCGTATCCCTTTGGATAACTACCCCTTTTGAGACTACTTTCAAAGCATAGATCAACTACCAAGCCACGCACTGCTGCGCTCTAAAAGATATAAGTGAAGCACATAGAGCAAAAGTATCTAGCTCAAAAGATATAAGTGAAGCACATGTGAGCTGAATTGTCTACCAAAAGATAGAAGTGAAGCTCGACAAAATCACGGTGTGTGCACGTCTCTCTCTCTAGGTGTGCAGCAAGGATGATTGTGACACAACAAAAATAAAAGACTCCTACGATACAAGACACTCCAAGCAAAAACACATAACATGTGGTGAATAAAAATATAGCCCCAAGTAACGTTACCGATTGATTGAAAACGAGAGAGGGGATGCCTTCCCGGGGCATCCCCAAGCTTAGGCTTTTACGATATCCTTGAATCTCTTGGGGTGCCTTGGGCATCACCAAGCTTGAGCTCTTTCCACTCTTTATCTTTTTCTCCATAAGAACTTCACCCAAAACTTGAAAACTTCACAACGCGAAACTTAAACAGAAACTCATGATAACATTAGTACAAGAAAGCAAACCACCACTTCCTTAGGTACTGTAGCAAACTTAAATTCTACTTGTGCTGATGTTGGGTTACTGTACTTTCAGTCTTCCATGGCTAATACCCCCCGATACTATCCATAGTTTCATCAAAATAAGCAACCAACACAACAAAAACAGAATCTGTTAACAACAGACCAGTCTATAGCAATCTATATGCGACAGTCTGAAGAATTTGCGTAGCAATCAGCAGCAAAAAGAATCAACTCAAAAGCTCTTATAGAAAAAAAATGAAAATTCTTTTCGTGAGCAGAAAGTTTCTGTCTTTCCGAGCATGACCAAACGGTCATCCTCAAGACTAATCATAACGGTTTTGCTTGGCACAAACGCAAAAAGAAACACAAAAAACACAGTCATAACAGAATTATGAAAGTGTGTAAAACACAAAACAGAAATAAAAAGGATAGATTACTTGCGTTGCCTCCCAACAAGCGCTATCGTTTAACGCCCTTAGCTAGGCGAAAGGTTTCAATGATGCTCACATAAAAGGTAAGGATTGAAACACAACGAGAGCATCATGGAGCATATGGCTAGCACTTTTAAGTCTAACCCACTTCCTATGCATAGGGATTTTGTGAACAAACAACTTGTTGGAGCAAGAATCAACTAGCATAGGAAGGCAAAACAAGCATAGCTTCAAAAATTTCAACACATGGAGAGGAAGCTTGGTACTATTGCAATAAGTAGAAGCATATGATCCTCTCTCATAGTAATTTTCAGTGGCATCATGAATGAATTCAACAATGTAACTATCACATAGGTTATTCTTTTCATGATCCACATGCATGCAGAGTTGACGCTCTTAAAAAATAGTGGGATTATTATCAAATAAAGTCATGACTTCTCCAATCCCACTTTCAAAATTGTTGCAAATATCATACTCATCACGAGGCTTAAACAAATTTTCAAGATCATAAGAAAGATCATCACCCCAATCATGATTATTGCAACAAGTAGGGGACATAGCAAGACTAGCATCCCCAAGCTTAGGGTTTTGCATAATTTTAGCATGATTGTCACTAATAGGATTTATAGTGAAATCATTGCAATCATGCTTTTCATCCAAGGAGCCCTAGTGAATCACTTCATGAATTTCTTCCTCACAATTTTCAGATTCACGCATCTTACGCAAAACTCCAAAGGAATAGGCAATTTCTCTCAACTCAATAGCAATTTGTTCAACACGAGTGGGTCTCTTAAAGAGACTAGCAAGTGGATGAGGATTCATATCACTAGATTTTCAGCAAGCGAAGATGCAAGCATATTGAGGGCACATGGCACACAAGCGAACAGAAAGCAAGCGAGAGAAAAGGGCGAACAAAAAAGGCAAAGGAGAAAGGAAAATGTGAAGTGGGGAAGAGGAAAACGAGAGGCAACTGGCAACAAAAGTAAATGCAAGAGAAGAGTTTGTGAGACCTACTTGGATATATCTTGATTTCTCCTCCCCGGCAATGGCGCCAGAAATACTTCTACTACTGCAACAAAAGACCTTCCAACGGCGCCAGAAATACTTCTGACGTTTGCTGGGTATCCCTCGCAATGGCGCCAGAAATAGGCACGTCGACGGGAGAATACTTGGGTTGATCTTTCTGCTGCGGGTACGCCTTAAGGGACTTCCTAGACAAGTATGCAAAGGATTTCCCCCGTGGCCTTGGAGCCTTGCGTTGGTGTTCCCTCGAAGCAGAAAGGGTGATGTAGCGTAGCGGTGGTAAGTATTTCCCTCAGTTTGAGAACCAAGGTATCAATCCGGCAGAAGAGTATCTCAAGATCTTGCACAAACACAAAAGCTTGCACCCAACGCTATGAAGGGGTTGTCAATCCCTTATAGATTGTTTGCCAAGTGAGAACTGAAAACAACAAAGTAATAAAGCAAAGTAAAAGCGGAGTTGTAAACGATGGATGTGAATAGACCCGGGGGCCGTAGTGTTTACTAGTGGCTTCTCTCATGAAAGCAAGTAGACTGTGGGTGAACAAATTACTGTCGAGCAATTGATAGAATTGTGCAGAGCCATGACAATATCTATGCAATGATTATTTCTATAGGCATCACGTCTGAAACAAGTAGACCGATACTGTCTGCATCTACTACTATTACTCCACACATCGACCGCTATCCAGCATGCATCTAGTGTATTAAGTCCATAAGAACAGAGTAACGCCTTAAGCAAGATGACATGATGTAGAGGGATAATCTCAAACCAATGATAGAAACCCCATCTTTTTACCCTTGATGGCAACTGCTTGATGTGTGCCTTGCTGCCCCTACTGTCACTGGGAAAGGTCACCACATGGCAGAACCCAAAACCAAGCACTTCTCGCATTGCAAGAATCATAGATCTAGTTGGCCAAACAAAACCCAAGACTCGGAGAGACTTACAAGGATATCAAATCATGCATATAAGAAATCAGCAAAGACTCAAATATATATCATAGATAATCTGATCACAAGTCCACAATTCATCGGATCTCGACAAACACACCGCCAAAGAAGATTACATCGGATAGATCTCCATGAAGATCATGGAGAACTTTGTATTGAAGATCCAAGAGAGAGAAGAAGCCATCTAGCTACTAACTACGGACCCGTGGGTCTGAAGTGAACTACTCACGATTCATTGGAGGGGCGATGATGATGATGAAGAAGCCCTCGACCTCCAAAGTCCCCTCCGGCAGGGTGCCGGGAAGGGTCTCCAGATGAGATCTCGCGGAAACGGAAGCTTGCGGCGGCGGAAAAGTATTTTCGAGGCTCCCTTGATTTTTTTGCGGAATATTTGGGAATATATAGGCGCAAGACCTAGGTCAGGAGGCGGCCAGGGAAGCGACAAGCTTGCCCATCGCCGCCACCCGCCTGGTGGCGTGGTGCAAGCTTGTGGGCTTCCTGGGGCCCACCTGGCCTGGTCCAAAGGCTTCGTGGACTTCTTCCGTTCGGGGAAAAATCATTTCGGAGATTTTATTCCATTTGGACTCCGTTCCAAAATCAGATCTGAAAAGAGTCAAAAACACGGAAAAACAGGAACTGGCACTTGGCACTGAATCAATAAGTTAGTCCCCAAAAAAGATATAAAAAGATACATAAAACATACAAAGAAGACAAGATAACAGCGTGAAACCATCAAAAATTATAAATACGTTTGAGACGTATCACATACCACATCACCTTGGCAGGAACCATCTTCCCAGTGCGCTGGCCCTCAACATCACCAGGGTCATCTCTTCTGATCTTATACCGCAATGCGCCGCATACTGGGCATGCGTTCAAATCCTCGTACGCACCGCGGTAGAGGAGGCGGTCATTAGGGCATGCATGCATCTTCTGCACCTCCAATCCTAGAGGGCATAGAACCTTATTCGCTTTGTACGTACTGTCGGGCAATTCATTATCCTTTGGAAGCTTCTTCTTCATTAATTTCAGTAGCGAACTAAATGCCTTGTCAGATACACCATTGCCTGCCTTCCATTGCAGCAATTCCAGTGTGGTACCGAGATTTGTGTTGTCATCTTCGAAATTTGGGTACAACCCTTTTTTGTGATCCTCTAACATGCGATCGAACCTCAACTTCTCCCTTTCACTTTCGCATTCTCTATGTGCATCAATAATGACCCGACGAAGATCATCATCGGGCACATTGTCTGGTTCCTCTTGATCTTCAGCTTCCCACATTGCAGCATCACAGTATTGAGGGGGCGGGTAGTTGTCATCATCCTCTTCTTCTATGTTGTCTTCCATCATAACCCCTCTTTCTCCGTGCTTGGTCCAAACATTATAGTGTGGCATAAAACCCTTCTGAAGTAGGTGGAAGTGAAGGGTTTATAGTCGGAGAATTCCTTCGTATTCCCACAGACATTACATGGACAATGCATATAACCATTCTGCTTGTTTTCCTTAGCCGCTCCGAGAAAATTATGCAGGCCCTTAATATACTCGGAGGTGCGTCGGTCACCGTACATCCATTGCCGGTTCATCTGCGTGCGCTATATAATAAAGTGTATTAAAAACTACACAAATCTTGATGAAAATGGAGCTTGGACAAGGAGCTTCTAAAGGAGAAAGCTTAAGTGTGGCTCGGGCATTTCGTCGAACACCTCATGTGCATAGGAGGTGAGTTAGAGCACCACAAAGCTCTCCCACGGCCGACCAAACAAATAGAGCAGTGCACTGCTCTGCTTGCTGGGCTGGGGTATAATATATATAGGCCAACCATGAGTCCCGGTTTGTGGCTGAAACCGAGACTAAAGGATAACTTGAGGTCCCGGTTCCAGCCACAAACCGGGACTACTGGTTGTGGGCCAGGAGCGAAGCACATTGGTCTCGGTTCGTGTCTGGAACCGAGACCGAAGGTGACAAACGAATCGGGACAAATGGACCACGAGGCCCGGCCGACGCCCTGGCCTCATGAAGCGGGACCTATGCCCACATGGGCCCCGATTCGTGAGAGAACCGAGACTAATGGGATTTCATCAAGTGGACCAAAGCCCTCTTTTGTACTAGTGTTCTCCGAAGTAAACTTCAGATCGACCGTGCCAACACCACGAACAGAAGCACTTGAACCGTTGCCCATCAACACAGTGGAAGTCCCTGCGGACTGACAAGATGAAAACATGGAAATATCACCGCATACATGCACATTAGCACCCGTGTCAATCAACCAATCAGGAAAATGACATACTGAAAGGATAGTGGGAAATATAGCATACCCACCATCCTCCACGTAAGTGTCACCAATGACAACATTAGGGGTCTTGCCGCCTTTCCCATGTTGACACTTGTCATAACGGTTAGGGCAGTTAGGTGCCCAATGATCAGGATCTCCGCACACATGACAAACACCTTTCTTCTTGTCATTCTTCTTCTTGAAGTTGGTGTGTTGTACAACCTTGTTCTTTCCATCGAACTTTGCTTTACCATCAAACTTGCCCTTGTTCTTGAAATTGTGGGGCTGAAACTTTTTATTCAGTACCAGATTGGCACTAGATCCTCCCTCAATACCTCGAGCACGTGTGTCTTTTGCTCTCGCCTTTTCTTCCACATCAAGAGTATCTATGAGATCCGGAACGGAAAACTCCTGCCTCTTATGCTTCAGTAAGGTAGCAAAGTTCCTCCACGAAGGAGGAAGTTTAGTGATGATGCCTCCGGCAACAAACTTGTCCGGTAGCATGCAATTTAAGTGCTCAAGTTCTCTTGCAAATGACTGTATCTCGTGAGCTTGTTCAACCACGAAGCGCTCTTCAGTCATCCTGTAGTCATAGAATTGTTCCATGATGTACAGCTCAGTGCCAGCATCCGAGACCCCAAACTTGGCCTCGAGTGCATCCCACATTTCTTGTCCATTATCAATTGACGCATAAGCATCAACTATGTTCTCACCAAGAATGCTCAAGAGAGCAGCCTTAAATAAGGTATCCATTTTTTGGAAAGCTAGTTCCTGTTGAGCATCATGATCTCCTTTAGGTTTGCCAAGAGTGGCGTCATAGCAGCTCATGGTTTGAAACCATAGAACAGCTCTCACGCGCCACCTCTTATAGTGGATACCCTCAAAAATAGGAGGTCTCATGGAAGCAGCAAAACCACTCGGGGTAAATTGCCTATGATAAGGTTTTTGGATTGTTGGAAATATGAGCAATTTACCATATGATTTTATTAACAGAAAAGATAGGGAAAACATGACTATCATAAAATAGATGAAACAAGGCAGGCAATATAGAGATGAGACGACAAAAGACATGTACACATATGATCTAAAAGAGAACATATATAGAGTCGTTATGTGTACATAAAATATCATATGAAAGGATGAGCAGAAACGGAACATATCCAGAAGTGAAACTAGAGCACGAAATTGCGGCAGGAACTCAAAGAAAAAGAACACGAGCACGTACTGAGTTGCAACAGCAGTAGGGTTGGTGTTGGCGTTGTCGTTGGCCATGTTACCGAAGAGGTGGTCGACGTCGGGGAAGAAGTCGTCGTCCGGGAAGAGATCATCGGTGTCCGTGACGGAAGCCAGTAGTCGCGCTGAGCGTTCCCCAAAAACCTTATCGCCCTTCTCCTGTAGAGGACTCGAAGAGACGGAGTTTCAGAGGCCTACTGTCCCGACATACGGTGCACGCCGCAAGTCGGGATGGGGAAGAACGTAGCAGCAGCATAGAGAGATCGAACCGGTGGTGCGAGGAGCTTCTGATGCGTTTCTCTGAAGAGGAACGACCTCTCTTTTATAGGCGCAAGAGAAGGAGGCGAGAGGCCGTCGACAGGAGCCAAAGAGAACGAGGGAGACGAAATGAACAGACAGCAGCAGAAGGGTGCAGCGTTCGTATTCAATATCCACTACAGCAAAACGTTCAGCTCTCGAGTGACCTTTCGTATACCAGTCGTGCGTGGTAAAAATTTAGTTCGGCTCGGCTCATTCCCACAACCCGCGGCGCGTCGTGACGAGACAAGGCGGGTGACGGAGGAGGAGGAGCGCGCGTGTATGTCTCTCTTGTTCTCAAGCTCATACGTGTGTGGAAACATGCTCCCTTATAAGGAGGTCAAACTCCCACTAAACTAGCAATGTGAGACTAAATATTTCCACCTGTTGCCTTGCACAAATGGGCTGCGTGGGCCTCTAGGATTTATTTAGGAATTTCTGAAATTATATATTGGGCTGGCTCAAAACTAGATAAAATTCCAGCATGCAATGCGTCTTAAACCTTGTATATTATGAAAATACACATAAATTTAACTGCGTCTTCTAAACCGCGACGGAGGTAGTATATATAGTAGAGATATGTGACTGAAATGTATATATGTGCACAACATCAATCCTGTTATTGTTGATCTCGATCATACTCCCTCTGTTCCTAAATATAAGTCTTTAAAGAGGTTTCATTAATGGACTACATACGAATGTATATAGACATACTTTAGAGTGTAGATTCACTCATTTTGCTCCGTACGTAGACTTCTAGTGAAATATCTTAAAAGACTTATATTTAGAAACGGAGGGAGTATAACATAACATTTTATTAGAAAGTGATCAATGCGACCCAAATCAAAAGAATGGAAGGTGCGGTCAGAAGTAAGTACATCAAGATGAGTCCGAATAAAACCAAAAAGGAGATAAAAATACAACCAATCGGACTGGAAATAAACACAAACGTCTCGCCATTATCGGATGTTCCCTCAGAAAATGATGATGATATCATCAGTTGAACTTGCTGCAGAGCTTGCGGACCTCTCCCTGTGTGCCGGTGAGCACATTGACCTCCCCGAGCTTGATCAACGCCTGCGGGAAGAGCCAACGGAAGTGGTCGGTATTGGCGAGCCTGTCGACCATCCAACGCGTGGAGCCGTCGCCGTAAAGGTTTTGGTCGACCATGAGCGCGCCACGGCGGCGCTGCAGCATCTTGTAGGTTTCTGCTCGTTCTAACATTGCAATGCATCCGGTTCTACTAGTAATACAAGTAGTAAATGTCACACTACGTAATTGACCTGATAAATCCGTGTCATCTGATTACACATAACTTGACTTTTTTGGATGCAGTTTGTAAAAGTTTTTGGCATAACTAGCGGTGCGAAATATCTTTGGTTTATCACGATCACGCTCCACCATTACAGATTTACAATAGATCCAATGTTAATTATCATGTTCTACTAATTTAGTACTCCCTCCGTCCGAAAATACTTGTCCTAGAGATGAATGTATCTAGATTTATTTTAGTTATAGATACATCAATTATATTCATTTCTAGGACAAGTATTTCCGAACGGAGGAAGTACATTACAAGGACTTTTTCTGCTAATATAATTTTTTCATACTGTCTTTTTAGAAAGACACGTGCATATAATTATTACGTACAATCAAACGCTATTTAAACAACTTGAATGTGTAAAATGCCAAGCTAGCCACCTAGGAAAAATCGACGGCGTGAGGCGTGAGCTCTAGGGCGCCGGTGGCCATAGGTCCGAGCGGCCAGCGGTGCTCACGGCCAATGTTCAAGAGGGCACCTGCGGGCAACGGAGGGAGTAGATCTTTTATATATAATAGTAGAGATATGTGACTGAAACGTATATATGTGCACAACATCTATCCTGTTATTGTTGATCTCGATCATATAAGATAACATTTTATTAGAAAGTAATCAATGCGACGCACATCAAAAGAATGGAAGGTGCGGTCAGAAGTAAGTACATCAAGATGAGTCCGAATAAAACCAAAAAGGAGATAAAAATACAACCAATCCGACTGGAAATAAACACAAAAGTCTCGCCCTTATCGGATGTTTCCTCAGAAAATGATGATGATATCATCAGTTGAACTTGCTGCAGAGCTTGCGGACCTCTCCCTGTGTGCCGGTGAGCACGTTGACCTCCCCGAGCTTCACGAGCGCCTGCGGGAAGAGCCAACGGAAATGGTCGGTATTGGCGAGCCTGTCGACCATCCAACGCGTGGAGCCGTCGCCGTAGAGGTTTTGGTCGACCATGAGCGCGCCGCGGCGGCGCTGCAACATCTTGTAGAAGCTGTTGTCCAGCTTGGACGCGCTGGACCGGTCGTCTAGAAACACGATGTTGTTATCGGATGATGCCGTGTTAGGGCACACATACGTCTTGTATATGGACGCTAGCTCCGGGTCCATGCTCGGGTCCGTTGCACCAGCCTTGCCGCCGTAGCTGTAAAGACGACTCTTCTTGATCATGCTGCAGTGAGTGACTCCAACCGTGTGCGCGCCCAGCAGAACGACCATGTCGTCCGAGCTGAGGCCGAGGGTGCGGAAGAAAGCAGCTGCCTGCGGGGCCGTGAAATCTGGCCCCGGAAGGTTTACGTCGGTGGCTATGGACCGCCGGCGGTCCCTGCGTCCGGTGCGCACCGCGTATCCTTGTCCCGTGGATGCATTGACGGCGTCCCTGGTTGCGAGGATCTCGATGTCGGAGCAGGATACCACGCCGGGGCACCGCCTCTCAAGTTCCATCTTGATGGTGGCGATGAGATCGTAGCCCTTCACGCTCAGGTTTGGTGATGCCGTCTTCTCTGTGCCGGTGCCGTCGATCAGCAGCCCGCCATCGCAGCCCTATACACGTATATATAGTCCAACAGATTAGTTTTCCGTTTTGAAATAAGGAAAAAAACCGGATTTGTTAGTCGATCTATCTGTGGATGTGCTGTAGAAGATTTAATGGCGCGCACGTATGAATCAAACAGCACATTAGTATAATATAATGACTACTGTACTATAATACTCCTATACACAATACATACATTGACGCCGCACTCGTGGAACAGCAAGCGTAGGAGGTGGGCGACGATGGCGCTGTCCTGGGCGAAGCGGGCCTTGACGATACCACGGACCACCGCCTCCACGTCGTTGCCACGGCACTTGCCAGTGTAGAACCCATTCTGCAGCTGCGCCTGGCCGTCGGTCGCAAGCCCAAGCACGGCGACGGCGAGCACCACCACTAGCACTGCTGCCTTTGTATGCTCCATCGTTACCTAGCTAGCTAGATAATTGCTACCCTTGGTGCTTGAGCTCTATGAGGTGTGAGAAGCAATGTGATTATGTCTATCCTATTTATACTATAGGTTAGGGGAGGACACGGTCTCCTTGAAGTTGTCGGATGTTTGGTCGTGGAGATCACGTACGTAGATTCCATTCTTTCTCAATTAAGCAAGTGGGTATGTGCTAGCTGCTGCCCCTTGCTCGAAATTAGTACTATAATATTGTGGTTTGATTTCGGGACCTTTGGAGGCATCCTGATTTTTGTTGGCAAGGATGTCAACCATGATATCCAGTGTGGTATACGGTGTCTCTTCGATAGTGTTTCCTTTAAAAACAGAACTGACTAAGAATTAATTGTTTGTCTTGAAAGTTACATATAAGAGTACCAATCAAAAGAGTATGTCCCTCACCATTGTCAATGTTTCAAATATAACATTCAAAAGTTGCACAAGGCATTAAAAATGATACCACTTGTATGCAATTATCTAGCTTGATTACAGCTAGTCTTAGTTTGATTTGACCCAGAAATTGGTGGTCTTTCCTTTTTTTTGCAGGTGATTAGCCTTTCAAATTCTGAAGGAACAAATTTTAAAACCAGGATAGATTCAAAAGGAAAGTACATTTGGAAAATTTGGAGAGAAAATGGAAGCGTTGGGGATCTTGAAAAGAAAATAATGTACTTACTGTTTTTGCGGCATTCAGTTCAGAAACACTGCGTTGGAAACTTTTGGCGTCAGATGTATACTCAGTGAAGTCTACGTATAGATACATGATAAACACCACTCTCTACATATTTGGAAAATAAAGGTTTCCTTCAAGATAAAAATCTTTATGTGGTTTGAACACAAACAGGTGATTCTTACTAAAGATAATCTTATAAAACGCAATTGAGAGGGTAGCAAACTGTACTGTTTTTGTGACAGTGATGAGTCAATCCAACATCTGTTTATTGACTATCCTTTTGCCAGGCTACTGTGGCGGACGGTTCAGGTAGCTTTTAACCTTAGTCCTCCCGATAACATTCTCACATTACTTGGGACTTGGCTAAACAGGTTAGAGTCTAAGTTAGCGGCACATATTTAAGTTGGACTATGCACATTACTTTGGTCCATATGGATCTATCAAATGATGTCACTTTTAACACATGTAATATCATTTTTTTTTTGCAGGTTATCTAAAAGGCAACTACCTGGATCCATACGTGGTTGTTACTCAGTTTTGTGAAATCCAATGAACATATGACTTATGGCTGCAACCTATTAAAGATGGTAGCACGAGATATCTACAACCAGTTTGGATAGCGGTCTAATAAAATAGGTGGTCACGCATATAGTTCTATGGTTAGCGGGTTGGGACTTCTACGATATCTCCTTATGTTTATCTAGAAACGAGACTTTGTATGACATTGCACACTTATGCTGAATCTTTCTTAAAGAATATATGACTGCATGCATCATTTTGAGGTAGAGACAGGGATACTTCTCCTTTTCAAAAAGAAATTAAAATTGGTGAAGGTAAACATTGGTAAAGAAAAACTGTAATTTCAGTACTTCTCTTTCAGCAGACCAAAACGTGAGGTCAAGCACCAACCAGAATAACTTGGATGCTCCAGTAAGCCGAACGCCAGATCAATTCATGGCCTCAGAGTCCAAATTCAAAACAAATCTAAACAAGAGCATGTATATACATTAGTTATCTAGACGGCGGGAACTATTTTAATACCAGTCATATATGCACATTGCGAGGTGTCCATTCACCATTGACGTGTAGTTCAAAATTATGTTTCCCAATTGAAAAAAAGTCACTTAATGGTACTAGTTTATACTAAAGCTTACACGTATGATCTAAAAAGGGCAGACAAGTCTTTGGCAAAAACTAGCCAACCATTGCATCTCTAAATGTGTGCTCATAGGAAAAGAATCGAAATGAAGTTGCATGATATTACTGAAATCCGTTGTTGATCATGAGCTCGACCATACTTGTGAGGCCTGCCGTCTCGGCAAGCATGTTCGTCTTCTCTTTAGCGTGTCTACAAATATTTCCACCTTTCCGTTTCAGTTATTACATAGTGATGTTTGAACGTCTCCGATTGCAAGCAACACGGGCTATCTATACTATTTGGTGATATTGGATGATTTTTCTCATTATGTGTGGACGCCCTCTCCACACTCACCACCTTTTATTCTTACGTCACCACACAGTTCGGTCTTCCTATCCTTGCATTGCAAACTGACAACGGAAATAACTTTCTGGAAACAACCTAATATTTTTATTTATTTTTTATTTTTCTGTAAAAAACTTCTTTTTGAAATAACTTTTTTTATATTTGGAATTTTGAGAATCTGAGAAAACTTTACTGGGCAAGCCCTCGTGAAATCTAGTCCCAATTTTTCTCTGTTTTTTTATATATTAAACCTTTTTTACGCCGTATGCAAAAATTGTGGACCTTTTTCTTTTTTTTTTGAAAAAAACGTCAAAATTCATATCTCAAAATTTCTATACCAACTAGACACTAAAACCTAACTAGATCTCAAAGGATTTTATTCTTTGAAGATTTTATCTTTTTAGTTTATTTTCTATAAAACTAAAAAATACGGTCCACACAGGGGGTAGAGTTTTAAAATTTCAAAATCCCCCTTTAGCCAAGAGGCCAATCATACCCGTCGACTACATTTGCTAGCACCGTCCCCGCCAGAGTCACAACTAAGGTTAACCAAGCCCAAGTTAACCCTTTCTAACTTTATTTGCTATGTTGAGCTAAATTACCCTGAAATTGAAAAGCACTATAATGAACTCTGAAAATGTTGAAACTTGACATGGTATCATCATTTCATCCACATAGCTTGTGCTAAAAAGTTGAGAGGGTTATGTCAAAAACTGGATGCACTTCGTGTACAAACTGGACCATCTCCTTCGAAGTATCAAGGTTTCACACGAAAACCATCTGCTATAAAGGCATTTTTTTTTTTTACTTATTTCAACTCCGGCCTTTTTGTGCATTTTGTGCATTCAATATGCACCATTCAAAACCACATCCCAAAATTTCAACCCTTTATAACTTCATTTGCTATTTTTCATGCATTTAATGATTTTTTTACCTAAATGACCCTCAAAATGAAAAGCCCAACAAATGAACTCCGAAAATGTTGAAACTTGGCAAGGTATCATCATTTCACCCACATAGCATGTGCTAAAAAGTTGAGAGGGTTATGATGACCCACAAGTATAGGGGATCAATCGTAGTCCTTTCGATAAGTAAGAGTGTCGAACCGAACGAGGAGCAGAAGGATCTGGCAAGTGGTTTTTAGCAAGGTAATATCTGCAAGCACTGAAATTATCGGTAACAAGGAATTATATGGTGAGATGATTCGTAGTTATCAACAAGTAACAAAAGCAGCAACGGTGCAGCAAAGTGGTCCAATCCCTTTTGTAGCAAGGGACAAGCCTGGACAAAGTCTTATAGGAGGAAAAACGCTCCCGAGGACACACGGAAATTTCTGTCATGCTAGTTTTCATCATGTTCATATGATTCGCGTTCGTTACTTTGATAGTTTGATATGTGGGTGGACCGGCGCTTGGGTACTTCCCTTACTTGGACAAGCATCCCACTTATGATTAACCCCTCTCGCAAGAATACGCAACTACGAAAGAAGAATTTAGACAAAGTCTAACCATAGCATTAAACTAGTGGATCCAAATCAGCCCCTTACGAAGCAACACATAAACTAGGGTTTAAGCTTCTGTCACTCTAGCAACCCATCATCTACTTACTACTTCCCAATGCCTTCCTCTAGGCCCAAATAATGGTGAAGTGTTATGTAGTCGACGTTCACATAACACCACTAGAGGAAAAACAACATACAACACATCAAAATATCGAATGAATACCAAATTCACATGACTACTATTAGCATGACTTATCCCATGTCCTCAGGAACAAAAGTAACTACTCACAAAGCATAATCATGTTCATGACCAGAGAGGTAATGAGTAGCATCAAGGATCTGAACATAAACTCTTCCACCAAATAATCCAACTAACATCAACTACAAGGAGTAATTAACACTACTAGCAACCTTACAAGTACCAATCGGAGTCGTGAGACGGAGATTGGTTACAAGTGATGAACTAGGGTTTGGAGATGAGATGATGCTGATGAAGATGTTGATGGTGACGAGTCCCCTCCGATGAGAGGAGTGTTGGTGATGACTATGGCGACGATTTCCCCCTCCGGGAGGGAAGTTTCCCCGGCAGGATCATCCTGCCGGAGCTCTAGATTGGTTCTGCTCAAGTTCCGCCTCGTGGAGGCGGAGAATCCTCCGAGAAGCTCCCTTCTAATTTTTTCCGGACGAAACCCTTCATATAGCAAAAGATGAGCGCCGGAGGGGCAACAAGGGGCCCACAAGCCCCCAGGCCCGGCCAGGGGGGGTAGGCCGGGCCTGGTAGGCTTGTGGCCTCCAGGTGGCGCTCCTCTGGTACTTCTTTCGCCCAGTTTTTTTTATATATTCCCAAAAAATTCCACATTGATTTTCACGGCTTTTGGAGTTGCGCAGAATAGGCATCTCAAACTTGCTCCTTTTTAGGCCAGAATTCCAGCTGCCGGCATTCTCCCTCTTCATGTAAACCTTGCAAAATAAGAGAGAAAAGGCATAAGTATTGTACCTCGAAGTGTAATAACAGCCCAAAAAGCAATAAATATCAACATGAAAGCATGATGCAAAATGGACGTATCAACTCCCCCAAGCTCAGACCTTGCTTGTCCTCAAGCGAAAGCCTAGCTCAATAAACATAACCACATGTTTAGGGAGAGAGGTGTCGACAAAACAAGATACGAACATGCAGGCATCATGATCAAGATTAGAACAACAATACCAACATATAATCTCTCATGCTAAAGTGACAAATTCTTCACAAAGTAAAGCATGAATCAAGAACCTTACCGAGAATCAACAACCGATAGCCTTTAGTCATTGAAGCAATTGCAATTGATCACAACATCAGAAAGAGTCAAATAAGAGCTTGTAAAGCAAATCCACATACTCAATCATCTTTTCGTTCTCTACAATTGCTACTACTCACGTGGTACTCATGAGATCAAAGTTTCAGCTGGACACAGAGAAAGATAGGGGCTTATAGTTTTGCCTCCCAACTGCTTACCTCAAGGGTAATGTCAACAATAATAATTCATGAATACTTACCTCCAAGTTGACATATGAATATAGATCTTTCCCTAGCATGTGACGTTAGCCAAGATAAAGGCAAAACAAGGAATTGGTGAAGATCACCATGACTCTTTCAAGGGCAAAAAGTAAAGGTACAAGATAGGCCCTTCGCAGAGGGAAGCAGAGGTTGTCATGCGCTTTTGAGGTTGGGATGCGTGTCCTCTTAGTGCGGAGGAATGTCACTTTATATTGCCTCCTGTGATAAAGAACTTTATTATGCAGTCTGTTGCTTTTATGTCTTCCTCATCACAGGTTCGTACAAAGCTTATTTTCCACACACTAATAGATCATACATATTAGGGAGCAATTTTATTGCTTGCACCGATGACAACTTACTTGAGGGATCTTATTCAATCCATAGGTAGGTATGGTGGACACTCATGGCAAAACTAGGTTGAAGGTTTATGGATGCACAAGTAGCATATCTACTTGGTGCGGGAGTTTAGGCTAATATGAGGTGGAAGCAATCGTCACATGCTACGGGATCTCTAATCATATAACATTGTTCGGAACCAAGCCAACACAATTCATTATGTTGTCTTCCTTGTCCAACATCTACTTCTAGGCATGTAATAGTTTAGTGAGTGTTCACAATCATAGATGGTGTCAAAGATGATATATTTATATGTGAAGCTCTCCTTCTTTACCACTTCCTATTAATTGCAAAAATGACCAAGGTCTACGTTTTTCTACCCTCAACAAGTTTCAATAATCATCCTTTTTATATGTGAAGCCATCACTTTCCATAAAATCATTACATGATCTTTCATGCTTTTGTTCTTTTCTCACTCTTTTGATCATGGCAAGAGGCAAAGCCCTTCAACTAAGATACTCTTTATTATATGGCTCATGAGCTCGAATACATCGGGGGTGACACAAAGCAAAACTCAAGCCTAAAACACTAAGACTTTTATTCTACTAGAGAAAGAGAAAACTGAAAAGAAACAAACTAAAAGAAAGGTAAAGGCAAAAGATAAGATGGTGATACGATACCGGGGCAACTCCCCCAAGCTTGGCACAAGCCAAGGGGATTGCCCATACCCAGGCTCAGTTGTCTTCTTTTGGAGGTGATGGTGGTGGAGTTGTTGCAATCTTTTATTCCAGCAGGGCCATTAATCTTTGATTTATACCTTGGAGATCTGTGATATGTTTCTCCAGCAAAACAACTTCACGAGTGAGATAAGTATTGCGAGCACGAGTTGTTTCACAAAACCTCAAGAGTTCAATCAAGGATGGAGACAGTAGGTGGAGGTAGGGTTGGAGGAAACCCATTTCTTCAACTTCTTCATTATTGAGCACAGATTGCACTTCGTCCCATGCCTGACTCTTCTCCTTAGTTTTGCCCTTGGTTTCTTTAGGTAGCCTTTCCCGGGCCTCCATGACTTCCATCCTTTTCAGATCAGCATGTACTTCTCCATAGACTTGAGGGAGATTGTTCTCCCCCATAGATTCCTGAGACGTCATCTTGCTCTAAATCTACGGCAGAAAACAAGCTCGAAACAAAAACAGCGGAAATTTGCGTGATATAGAGATCAGACCTTTCGGGAGAATATATAATGATTTTTTCCAGACCAGAAGGACTACTCCGCATGAAAACGGAGTCCGGGATACGCACGAGGTGGCCACAAGCCCTCCAGCCCCGTCCAGGGGCGTAGGCCGGGCCTAGGAGGCTTGTCGCCTCCTCGGGCACTTTCCAGACTGCTTTAAATTTTTCTATTTTTTAAAATATTCCAAAACGGAGGAAAATTGCTACGGGAAAAGTTTTGGAGTCGGTTTACTAACCGAATCACATACCTCCTCGTTTTTGGAGTCTGAAACGGACTGATAAATATTCCTTATGTACTCCTCCGGAGTTATGGTATTGATAATGTTGCTCTCAACATTTATGGGAGTACCTGAGATATAATGCTTGATTCTCTGCCCGTTTACCACTCTCGGACAATTACCTTCCGTGTTGTTGATCTTGATAGCACCGAAACGATATACTTCCTCAACAATATAGGGACCTTCCCATTTAGAGAGAAGCTTGCCTGCAAAAAATCTTAAACAAGAATTGTATAGCAAGACATAATCACCGATATTGAACTCACACTTTTGTATCCTCTTATCATGCCACCTCTTTACCTTTTCTTTGAATAACTTGGCATTTTCATATGCCTGAGTTCTCCATTCATCAAGCGAGCTAATGTCAAATAACCTCTTCTCACCAGCAAGTTTGAAATCAAAGTTGAGCTCTTTGATTGCCCAATAAGCTTTATGCTCTAGCTCAAGAGGTAGATGACATGCTTTACCGTACACCATTTTGTACGGAGACATGCCCATGGGATTCTTATAGGCAGTTCTATAAGCCCACGTGCATCATCGAGCCTCTTAGACCAATTCTTTCTAGACATGTTGACAGTCTTTTGCAGAATCAGTTTAATCTCTCTATTGCTTAGCTCTACTTGACCACTGGACTGAGGGTGATAGGGAGAAGCAATTCTATGGTTGACATCGTACTTAGCAAGCGTTTTACGGAAAGCACCATGAATGAAATGTGAACCACCGTCGGTCATTAGATATCTAGGGACTCCAAACCTAGGAAAGATAACTTCCTTAAGAATCCTGATAGAGGTGTTGTGATCAGCACTACTAGTGGGGATAGCTTCTACCCACTTAGTGACATAATCAACAGCAACTAGGATATGAGTTGGAAAAGGTCCCATATAATCAAAGCCCCAAACATCAAATGGTTCAATGACAAGTGAATAGTTCATAGGCATTTCCTGACGTTTACTAATATTACCTATTCCTTGACATTCGTCACAAGACAAGACAAACTTACGGGCATCCTTGAAGAGAGTGGGCCAATAGAAACCGGATTGCAATACCTTGTGTGCAGTTCTATCTCCCACATGGTATCCTCCGTAGGCCTCGGAGTGACACTTCTGTAGGATCTGTCCCTGTTCATGTTCAGGTACACAATGTCTAATAACACCATCTACTCCTTCCTTATAAAGGTGAGGATCATCCCAAAAGTAATGTCTCAAGTCAAAGAAGAATTTCTTCTTTTGCTGATATGTGAAGCTAGGTGGTATATATTTGGCAACGATATAGTTTGCATAATCAGCATACCACGGTGTACTACGTGAAGCATTGATGACATTCAATTGCTCATCGATAAAGCTATCATCAATAGGTTGTGGGTCATCAAGAACGTTCTACAACCTAGACAAGTTATCTGCTACTGGGTTATCAGCACCCTTCCTATTGACAACGTGCAAATCAAATTCTTGTAGCAAGAGAACCCATCTGATAAGTCTAGGTTTAGCGTCCTTATTCTCCATGACGTACTTAATAGCAGCATGATCAGTGTGAATAGTGACTTTGGAATCAACTATGTAAGACATGAACTTTTCGCATGCAAACACGATTGCTAAAAATTCCTTTTCCGTAGTAGCATGGTTTCTTTGGGCACTGTCTAGAGTTTTACTAGCGTAGTGAATAACATTCAACTTCTTATCAACTCTTTGCCCTAGGACAGCACCAACAGCATAATCACTAGCATCACACATGATTTCAAAAGGTAAGTTCCAATCAGGTGGTTGAACAATAGGTGCAGTTATCAAAGCCCTCTTAAGTATTTTGAAAGGCTTCCTCACAATCATCGTCAAAACAAAAGGAATATCCTTTTGCAAGAGATTGGTAAGAGGCCTAGAAATCTTAGAGAAGTCTTTAATGAACCTTCTATAAAAACCAGCATGACCAAGGAAACTTTTCATACCTTTGATATCTGTGGGGTATGGCATTTTCTCTATTGCATCAACCTTAGCCTTATCGACTTCAATACCTCTTTCAGAAATTTTATGTCCTAAGACGATGCCTTCATTGACCATAAAGTGGCACTTCTCCCAATTCAAGACAAGATTGGTGTCTTTACATCTCTGCAAGACTCGATCAAGGTCGCTGAGGCAATCATCAAAGGAAGATCCGTAAACGGAGAAGTCATCCATGAAAACCTCAACAATCTTTTCACAAAAGTCAGAGAATATAGCCATCATACATCTTTGAAAGGTGGCAGGTGTATTACATAAGCCAAAAGGCATACGTCTATAAGCAAAGGTACCGAAAGGGCGGGTGAAAGTGGTTTTCTACTGATCAGATTGTGCAACTGGTATTTGGGAGAAACTAGAATAACCGTCTAGAAAGCAGAAGTGTGTGTGTTTAGACAATCTTTCTAGCATTTGGTCGATAAAAGGCAAAGGGTAATGATCTTTCCTAGTGGCTTTATTCAATTTCCTAAAATCGATCACCATCCTATAGCCAGTAATAATCCTCTGCGGGATCAACTCATCCTTATCATTTGGGACAACGGTAATGCCTCCCTTCTTAGGGACGCAATGCACCGGACTCACCCAATCGCTATGAGCAACATGATAAATAATACCTGCCTCCAGGAGCTTTAGTATTTCTTTTCTTACTACTTCTTTCATCTTAGGATTTAATCTCCTTTGATGATCAGCAACTGGTTTGGAATCAGGATCAGTTTTAATCTTGTGCTGGCATAGAGTGGGACTAATGCCCTTAAGATCATCAAGAGTATATCCAATAGCAGCACGGTGCTTCCTCAGAGTTTTTAGTAATTTATTTTCTTCATACTCTGAGAGGCTAGCACTAATTATGACAGGATATATCTCTTTTTCATCAAGATAGGCATACTTAAGAGTATCAGGCAACTGTTTAAGCTCGAACACATGATCACCCTTTGGCGGGGGTGCATCCCCAAGCAGTTCAACATGCAGATTATTCTGAAGGATCGGATATTGTTCTAAGACAACTCTATCTATCTCATCCCTTTCAATCATATGCATATCATTTTCATGCTCAAGCAAGTACTGCTCTAAGGGATCAGTAGGAGGCACGACTATAGAAGCTAAGGCAATAGTTTCATCCTTACTAGGCAAGTCCTTTTCATGAGGTTATCTACCAAACTTGGAGAAATTGAACTCATGTGACACACCTTCAAAACCAACAGTGAAAGTTTGCTTCTCACAATCAATATGAGCATTAACAGTATTGAGAAAAGGTCTACCAAATATGATGGGACAAAAGCTATCTTGGGTGGTAGCAAGAACGAGGAAATCAGCAGGATACTTTCTTTTACCACACAAGACTTCAACATCCCTAACAATTCCCATAGGGCAGATAGTATCTCTATTGGCAAGCTGAATAGTGACATCAATATGCTCTATCTCAATAGGTGCAATCTCATCTTTTATTTCATCATATAAGGATTGAGGTATTGCACTAACACTAACACCCACGTCACATAAACCATGATAGCAATGATCTCCTATCTTAACAGAAACAACATGCATGCCAACAACATGCCTATGTTGGTCTCTAGCGTGAGGTTTAGCAATTCTAGCAGCACCTTCGCAGAAGTGAATATTATGTCCCTCAACATCGTCGGACAAAAGATCTTTGATAATAGCAATGCTAGGTTCAACTCTAATTTGCTCAGGGGGTGTAGGTGTTCTAATGTAGCCTCTACGTATTACAGTTGAAGCTTTAGAACGATCCTTCATCCTAACAGGGAAAGGTGGTTTCTCAATGTAAGCACTGGGAACAACAGGATCGTTATAGGCAATGACTCTCTCTTGAACTAGATTGGGTTTAACTACATTGACTTCTAAAGGAGGATGATATGTAAACCACTTCTCTTTGGGAGATCAACATGAGCAGCAAATGATTCACACAATGAAGCTACTATCTCAGAGTCAAGTCCATACTTAGCGCTAAAGTCACAAAAAGTATTTGTTTCAACAAAGGATTTAACGCAATCAAACTGGAAATTCATACCTGACTCCTTACCTTCTTCAAGCTCCCAATATTTAGAGTTGAGTTTAATTCTCTCCAATAAATTCCATTTGAAGTCAATATCTCTCTTCATAAAAGAACCGGTACAAGAAGTATCAAGCATGGTGCGATCATCATGAGAAAGCCGAGCATAAAAGTTCTGAATGATAATTTCTCTCAAGAGCTCATGATTGGGGCATGAATATAACATTGATTTAAGCCTCCCCCAAGCTTGAGCGATGATTTCTCTGTCACGAGGCCAAAAATTATAAATATAATTCCGATCACGATGTACTAAATGCATAGGATAAAACTTTTGATGAAATTCCAATTTCAACCGATTGTAGTCCCATGATCCAGTATCATCACATAACCTATACCATGTCAACGCCTTATCCTTCAAAGATAAAGGAAATAACTTCTTCTTGACCTCATCCTCGGGCAAACCTGCAAGCTTAAATAAACCACAGACCTCATCTACATAGATTAGATGCAAGTCTCGATGTGATGTTCCATCTCCTGTAAAAGGATTCGCCAGCAGTTTCTCAAGTATACCCGAAGGAAATTCAAAGAAAATATTTTCAGTAGGTGCAGAAGGTTGAGGAGAAACTCTTTGTGCTTCCGTTCGAGGTGAAGATACCCCGAACAAGCCCCTCAAAGGATTAGTATCCATAGTGACAAGTGACAATGAATTTCAGCACACTATATGAATGTTTCCTTACCAAGTTCTACTTACCAAAGGCGCTTCACTCCCCGGAAACGGCGCCAGAAAAGAGTCTTGATGACCCACAAGTATAGGGGATCAATCGTAGTCCTTTCGATAAGTAAGAGTGTCGAACCGAACGAGGAGCAAAAGGATCTGACAAGTGGTTTTCAGCAAGGTAATATATGCAAGCACTGAAATTATCGGTAACAAGTGATTGTATGGTGAGATGATTCGTCGCAAGCAATAAGTAACAAAAGTAGCAACGGTGCCGCAAAGTGGCCCAATCCCTTTTGTAGCAAGGGACAAGCCTGGATAAAGTCTTATAGGAGGAAAAACGCTCCCAAGGACACACGGGAATTTCTGTCATGCTAGTTTCCATCATGTTCATATGATTCACGTTCGTTACTTTGATAGTTTGATATGTGGGTGGACCGGCGCTTGGGTACTTCCCTTACTTGGACAAGCATCCCACTTATGATTAACCCCTCTCGCAAGCATCCGCAACTATGAAAGAAGAATTAAGACAAAGTCTAACCATAGCATTAAACTAGTGGATCCAAATCAGCCCCTTACGAAGCAACGCATAAACTAGGGTTTAAGCTTCTGTCATTCTAGCAACCCATCATCTACTTACTACTTCCCAATGCCTTCCTCTAGGCCCAAATAATGGTGAAGTGTTATGTAGTCGACGTTCACATAACACCACTAGAGGAAAAACAACATACAACACATCGAAATATCGAACGAATACCAAATTCACATGACTACTATTAGCATGACTTATCCCATGTCCTCAGGAACAAAAGTAACTACTCACAAAGCATAATAATGTTCATGAACAGAGAGGTAATGAGTAGCATAAAGGATCTGAACATAAACTCTTCCACCAAATAATCCAACTAGCATCAACTACAAGGAGTAATTAACACTACTAGCAACCTTACAAGTACCAATCGGAGTCGTGAGACGGAGATTGGTTACAAGTGATGAACTAGGGTTTGGAGATGAGATGGTGATGATGAAGATGTTGATGGTGACGAGTCCCCTCCGATGAAAGGAGTGTTGGTGATGACGATGGCGATGATTTCCCCCTCCGGGAGGGAAGTTTCCCCGGCAGGATCGTCATGCCGAAGATCTAGATTGGTTCTGCTCAAGTTCCCCCTCGTGGCGGCGGTGAATCCTCCGAAAAGCTCCCTTCTGAGTTTTTCCCCGGACGAAACCCTTTATATAGCAAAAGATGAGCGCTGGAGGGGCAACAGGGGGGCCACAAGCCCCCCAGGCCCGACCAGGGGGGTAGGGCGGGCCTGGCAGGCTTGTGGCCTCGAGGTGGCGCCCCTCTGGTACTTCTTTCGCCCAGTATTTTTTATATATTCCCAAAAAGTTCCACGTTGATTTTCATGGCTTTTGGAGTTGCGTAGAATATGCATCTCAAACTTGCTTCCTTTTCAGGCCAAAATTCGAGCTGCCAGCATTCTCCCTCTTCATGCAAACCTTGCAAAATAAGAGAGAAAAGGCATAAGTATTGTACCTCGAAGTGTAATAAAAACCCAAAAAGCAATAAATATCAACATGAAAGCATGATGCAAAATGGACGTATCAGGTTACGACAAGAACTGGATGCACCTCGTGTACAAAATGGACAATCTCTTACGAAGTATCAGGGTTTCGAACGAAAACTCATCTCTTGCAAAGGGATTTCATTTATTAAACTTATTTGAACTCCATACTTTTTGTGTGTTCAAAATGCACCATTCAAAGACACGTCATAATTTTTCAATATTTTCTGACTTCATTTAGTATTTTTCATGCATTTACTTATTTTTTTGAGCTAATTGACCCTGAAATTGAAAAGCACTACAAATGAACTCTGAAAAGGTTGAAAGTTGGCATGGTATCATCATTTCACCCACATGGCATGTGCTAAAAAGTTGAGAGAGTTACGACAAAAACTGGATGCACTTCTTGTACAAATTGGATCATCTCCTTCGAAGTATCAAGGTTTCAGACGAAAACCCATCTGCTACAAAGGCATTTTATTAAAATTATTTTAACTCCAGACTTTTTACGCATTTAATATGCACCATACAACGACATTTTAAAATCTACAGAAAAACTAACTAAAAATAATAAAAAGCACCAACTAAATGACTAAAACAACTATATAAGCAAAACAATATTGTTTTACTTAAAATCCTAATTAAAATTATTCTAAAAATAACCAAATAAATCTTACTATGAAAACAATCTACCAGATGACTAGGAGCGAAAAGAATTAAATTAAAAATTATTTGTAAACTCAAGTTACTCACAATTTGGGTTTGAAGCAAATTTTAACAAATTCAAATTTAAACAATTCAAATTTGAAAACTAATGTTACAAACAGAAACTAGACAAAATTTTCAACCTAATGCAAAAATAATCACTTAGAAACATCAAATATCCTAAAAGATATAAGCAATTTAAAACAGAAACTACAGACAGAAAACAAATTTAAAAACAGAAAGAACCGGGACTAAAGCCTCCAAACCCTTTAGTCCCGGTTTGAGACACGAACCGGGACTAAAGGTCCCATTTGAACCAGGACTAATGTCTGACCGGCGTCCTTGGTGCTCGAACCGGGACTAATGCTAACATTAGTCCCGGTTCGTAATGGGACCGGGACTAATGTGTAAATTAAGCTGGGACGAAAGCCTTTTTTTCTACTAGTGTCATCTGCCCATGGATGAACGCTAAAATAAATTAAAAATGATTTTGTTTACATGAAAGATGAACAAATTCTCGATGTGCTTGCAAAGTTTCATGACCATATGACATAGGCGAAGTTTGGGGCAAGAAAAATCAATGCTTCAAAAAAATGAACGTTTCTCAAAGCTTCAATTCCTTCAGAACTCTCCTGATATCATATTGTCATGACATTTTGCACGCACATAGACAACGTGTTCAACTTTCATGGAAAAAATATCAACTATTTTTCCTTTGTTTGCTATTGTTTAGAATTTATAATTCATTCACACGAGAGATGAGCTCGAGCATTGAAACACGGTCCTCCGGTGATATTGTTCTTATGTACCAACAAAACTGAAACGTTTTGTATGATTATTTTTTTATAGTTTTATATGTATTTGCATTGAGAATTCCCTCTCCAACTATGATGTGTAATAACCGCGCTACTACGTTGCTACACATCAGAATTATCACATCCGGAAGGAATCTTGTGCGACCACGTGTTGCGTGTCAACTAAGAGCAACTCTATGAGACCCTGTATATTCCCTCATCTCGTAAAACAACCGTCGTTTTATAAGACAGGAGCGTTTCCACAAACAGCCCATCTCGTCATTTCTGTTGCTTGGGGTTGTATATATCGGCCCATGCTTGCTATATTTTCAGTTTTTCCTCCCTCATTTGCAGTTTTCTCTATCCGTCGTGTGATCTGACGGGAGAGAAATTTCAGCACCAACCGCTCTTGTTATAGTCGGCGCCTCCACTTCCCGAGCACCAACCTCCATCGAGGAATCGAGCGGGACCGGCAGGACGCGTTCGCCCCACCTTTGCGCGAGAAGCATGAGCTCGGCCGCTTCCGCAACAACTCGGATGCAAGCAGCAGGAGCTCGGCCACGATCAAGAAGAGCTTGACCACGGGCACAATCAACAAGAGCTCGACCATAGACTCGAGCGGCAAGAGCTCGATCACCAGCATGAAGCCGTCCAAGACATAGATGGATCTGGTGAACGCCGCCCTCCTCGGGCCCAAAAAAATCAAAATGAAAAAATCTTGCGTTCTTAGCCATATCCAAATGCTACCTACAAATTTTTAGGAAAAAAGGCTAAACATTTGGGCTTGTGCAAAAAAAAAAATTGAACATCAAAAGTTACCCCAATTTATTTATGTTTTGCTGACGAAACACCGCTGCTCCTTTTCGCACGAAAATTGTCATGCATATTTGCGACACTAATACAATCATCTAAAAAAATGTTTAATTTTTTTTAAACATTTAATATTTTTCTGAGATAATGTTCACCCGGGAGCCAAAGTGCCACTCCCCCTAATTGCAATCTATATACTATGACGAAGGACCTTGTTGTAAATTCAACTACACACTAGTAAGCTTCACATTTATCGAAAAAGGGTATCCCACTTTGTATACAAAGCAACCAACCGATATAGCCAATGATAGGTGTTGGGTCAGACAGCATAATCATGCCCAAAAGAAAGACAAAAGAAAAATAAGAGAAAACAAATGCGAGCACAACGGGATCAACGAAAGTTGTAATGTCCCAGAACTGTTGCGCCCACCGAATAATTCCACCACACTTCAATGCCATGAGATTGCCGCATGCCAAGCAACACCTTCAAAAAGGACTGCGATGACAACGACGCTGCTGCCCGGACAAGTCACCACAGTCGTCTCCCCACAACAAACGCAGCGAGGCCGGCTGGACTGAGACACAACCACCATAGATACGGACCATGTAACGCCTCGGACACACCCGCCGGCGGTCATTACTACTGGCGGGATGTAGACTGGCCCCACATATCAATACTTGTCTTTTCTGCGCACTTTGTCCTCACTCATGCGCACCCGGGATCAACTTCCCGGTCGGTCACCCATCCTAGTGTTTGAATGGGCACCCGGGATCAACTTCCCGGTCGGTCACCCATCCTAGAACTACTCCAAGCCAAGCACGCTTAACCTGTGAGTTCTGTTCGAATGGGCTCCCGGAAAAGAAGGAATTCCTTATTGATATGAGTAGTCTATCATCCCTAATAAGCAAGGCTATCACAGACCGGCAGTACCACAACCGCATGGGAGGGGACAACCTCCACCGACACACACGGTAGCAGACCGGACGCACGCGTAGGGGCATGCTGGACCCCCTGCCTATCCGGGCCCAGATCAGGCCCGTTAAGTCCCCGTCGCCGCGCTGCAGCACACGCAGCACAGGAGCCGCCGCCCCCATCGCCCATATCGCGCCAAACCAGCCGGAGACGATCCGTCGAAGACCGAACCGAATCACCCTGCTAGATCACCGATCAGCAGACCGCCCCACCGCCAAGGGTAGCACCACCACCGCACGTGCCGTCGCCCCCTGCCGCCAGGGCATCGGACTTGCGCCCGCTGGGGAACCCACGCCGAACCCTCGCCCCGCGCCGCCCACCGGGCTAGATCCAGCCTCCACTTCATCTAGCCCGGAGCACGCCTGTGCCGCCGCCGCCGCCGCACGCGTTAGCTGCTGCCCCGCCGGTCCCATGCAAGCACGACGCCTCCGCGCGACCAGGCTATCCCGCGCCAGCCCAATATCCCAGCGGATGGGAGAGGAAGCCCGACGCCGCCGGCGCCATCAGGGCTTCGCCCGACGGCACGTGGCGACGGCAATGGGGAAGGGGCCGGAGGTAGGGGAGGAAGGGCGACGTGAGAGGAGAGGGGTGTCCAAATGTCAAACATTACCAATACATCAGTTGTAATCCAAGCTTCACATTTGACCGCGGACTATTTTTGTGGGATCCGTTTCGTCCAATGCCGCGCGATACCACAAATTTAGTTAAGGGAGAATCGTATACTCTTTTTACAGTATGAGTTGTTGCGGGATGTACTGGAGTTGCTCTAAGGGTCCGGTATCTAGAGATTAAAAGATTTTCTACAGAATGATGTGTCTCTTGCAGCACCACAACTTCCAGTCAAGCGGTAGATACAGATGAACGGTTCTAGATGACTGATGCTGGAAGCACCATGATTACCAACTAGCTAGCTCTTTTATATAGTAGAGATATGCGACAGAAATGTATATATGCTTAACGTTGAACATGTATGTACGTATGTAGGTCTGGGTTTCTATGACGTACCTGTAGTGTCTTTCTCCCTCATGTATTTACTTGTTTCTTGGAAGATAAGACACCGGTCGCACCCCATGTACCTATATATGTGCCTGTTGCACGATCACTAAAATTATCGATGCACACAGTCCTTTCTCTCCAAACTAACATGGTATCATTCACCGTATCGATCCTCTCCTAATCTTCCGCAACCCTAGCGGCCGCCCCGAGCCGTGCTTAGCAGTCCCCGGCAACGACACTAGAAGAATGTTCTTGACGAGTCCCTGACTTGATGCCTTCACGACAACAGAGCCAGAACTGCTCCCGGTTGCTCAACAATTAGCAATTGTCTTGCAATGGCCCACCAGCGCGTGGGTTTGCGGCAGTTTTCGAGGGTAGAGTATTCGACCCAAATTTGTTGGTGTACCAGTCAGGAGGTGAGAGAATACTCTCGAGTATTAGCAGCTGAATGTGTCAGATTCAACCACACCTGAAAGATTAGTATCTGCAAGCAAAGTATCACCAAGCAAAGTATCAGCAGCAAACAAGGATGATAACAACGGTGTCAGAAACGATGTGTTGACGGCAGACTATTCCTAACTGTCGTATCAATGGCGCCAGAAGTTGCCCGTTGACGGAAATTGTCTTTTCCCGTCAACGACGAGCCAACCAGAATTGTAGCAGGTAGCAGCAGTGTAACGAGTAACAGCAGTGGCAAGGAAAAGCAGTAGTGACAGCAGTACCAAGTAATAGCAGTAGCGAGTAGCAGCAGCAACAAGTAGCAACAGTAGTAACAGTAGTAGCAAGGCAAAACAAGTAACAGCAGCAGCAAGTAACAGTAGCAGCAACAGTAGTAACAGCAGCAGAGCAAAGCAAGTAACGGCAGCAGTGGGACAAACTCGTAGGCAATGGGTCGGTGATTTGTTTGGATGATATTCATCATGCAACAGTTATAACACGGAGAGATATGTGGCTAGCTCCCGTTGGTCGATGTGATGTAGGCATGCATTCCGTGTGTAGTCATACGTGCTTAGGGAAAAGAACTTGCATGACATCTATTGTCCATCCCTCCCGTGGCAGCGGGGTCCAAAAGGATACTAGAGGATATTAAGGTTGTCCTTTTAATAAAGAACCGGAACAACGCATTAGCACTTGGTGAACACACGAACTCCTCAAACTATGGTCATCACCGGGAGTGGTTTCGGTTATTGTCACTCCGGGGTTGCCAGGTCATAACACATAGTAGGTAACTACAACTTGCAAGATCGAATCTAAAACACACATATATTGGTGACAACATAATAATTTCAGATGTGAAATCATGGCACTCGGGCCCTAGTGACAAGCATTAAGCATGGCAAAGTAGTAGCAACATCAATCTCACAACATAGTGCATGCTAGGGATCAATGATACGTCTCAAACGTATCTATAATTTTGATGGTTTCATGCTGTTATCTTGCCTTCTTTGTATGTTTTATGTACCTTTTTATATCTTTTCGGGACTAACTTATTAATTCAGTGCCAAGTGTCAGTTCCTGTTTTTTCTGTGATTTTGACTCTTTTCAGATCTGATTTTGGAACGGGGTCCAAACGGAAGAAAAACCCCGAAATGATTTTTTCCCGAACGGAAGAAGTCCAGGGGGCTTTTGGGCCAAGCCAGGTGGGCTCGAGGGAGCCCACAAGCCCCCACTCCGCCACCAGGGGGAGGCGGCGGTGGGCAGGCTTGTGACCTCCCTGGCCGCCCCCTGACCTAAGTCTTTGGCCTATAAATTCCCAAATATTCTGCAAAAAACCAGGGGAGCCTCGAAAATACTTTTCCACCGCCGCAAGCTTCCGTTTCCGCGAGATCTCATCTGGAGACCCTTCCCGGCACCCTGTCGGAGGGGACTTTGGAGGTGGAGGGCTTCTTCATCATCATCATCGCCCCTCCAATGACTCGTGAGTAGTTCACTTCAGACCTACGGGTCCGTAGTTAGTACCTAGATGGCTTCTTCTCTCTCTTGGATCTTCAATACAAAGTTCTCCATGATCTTCATGGAGATCTATCCGATGTAATCTTCTTTGGCGGTGTGTTTGTCGAGATCCGATGAATTGTGGACTTGTGATCAGATTATCTATGATATATATTTGAGTCTTTGCTGATTTCTTATATGCATGATTTGATATCCTTGTAATCTCTCCGAGTCTTGGGTTTTGTTTGGCCAACTAGATCTATGATTCTTGCAATGCGAGAAGTGCTTGGTTTTGGGTTCTGCCATGTGGTGACCTTTCCCAGTGACAGTAGGGGCAGCAAGGCACAAATCAAGCAGTTGCCATCAAGGGTAAAAAGATGGGGTTTCTATCATTGGTTTGAGATTATCCCTCTACATCATGTCATCTTGCTTAAGGCGTTACTCTGTTCTTATGGACTTAATACACTAGATGCATGCTGGATAGCGGTCGACGTGTGGAGTAATAGTAGTAGATGCAAAAAGTATCGGTCTACTTGTTTCGGACGTGATGCCTATAGAAATAATCATTGCATAGATATCGTCACGACTCTGCACAGTTCTATCAATTGCTTGACAGTAATTTGTTCACCCACCGTCTACTTGCTTTCATGAGAGAAGACACTATGGCCCCTGGGTCTATTCACATCCATCGTTTACATCTCCGCTTTTACTTTGCTTTGTTACTTTGTTGATTTCAGTTCTCACTTGGCAAACAATCTATAAGGGTTTGACAACCCCTTCATAGCGTTGGGTGCAAGCTTTTGTGTTTGTGCAGGATCTTGAGATACTCTTCCGCCGGATTGATACCTTGGTTCTCAAACTGAGGGAAATACTTACCGTCGCCGTGCTGCATCACCCTTTCCGCTTCGAGGGAACACCAACGCAAGGCTCCAAGGCCACGGGGGAAATCCTTTGCATACTTGCCTAGGAAGTCCCTTAAGGTGTAGCCGTAGCTGAAGGATTCCTGGTGTCGTCGACACAACTATTTCTGGCACCGTTGCAAGGGATACATAGCAAACATCAGAAGTATTTCTGGCGCCGTTGCCGGGGAGGAGAAATCAAGATCTATCCAAGTAGGTCTCACAAACTCTTCTCTTGCATTTACTTTTGTTGCCAGTTGCCTCTCGTTTTCCTCTCCCCCACTTCACATTTGCCATTTTCATTTGCCTTTTTCCGTTCGCCCTTCTTTCGCTTGCTTTCTGTTTGTGTGTGTTACCATGTGCCCTCAATATGCTTGCATCTTCGCTTGCTGAAAATCTAGTGATATGGATCCTCATCCACTTGCTAGTCTCTTTAAGAGACCCACTCGTGTGGAACAAATTGCTAGTGAGTTGAGGGCAACTGACTATTTCTTTGGAGTTTTGCGTAAGATGCGTGGATCTGAAAATTGTGAGGAAGAAATTCATGAAGTGATTCACGAGGGCTCCTTGGATGAAAAGCATGATTGCAATGATTTCACTATAAATCCTATTAGTGACAATCATGCTAAAAATATGCAAAACCCTAAGCTTGGGGATGCTAGTTTTGCTATGACCACTACTTATTGCAATAATCATGATTGCGGTGATGATGTTTCTTATGATCTTGAAAATTTGTTCAAACCTAATGATGAATATGATATTTGCAACAATACTGAAAGTGGGATTGGAGAAGTCATGACTTTATTTGATGATAATCCCACTATTTTTGAAGAGCGTCAACTTTGCATGCATGTGGATCATGAAAAGAATATCCTATGGGATAGCTATATTGTTGAATTTGAATATGATCCCACATGTAATTGCTATGAGAGAGGAAAATATTGTGGTAGAAACTCTCATGTTACCCAATTACCTCTCGTTATGTTGAGATTGCTATTGTCTCTTTCTTCTTCCTTGCATATGGCAACTATTGGTTGTCTTGACAATCTGTTTTCCTATAAAAATGCCTATGCATAGGAAGTATGTTAGACTTAGATGTGGTTTTCACATGCTTTAGGATGCTCTCGTTGTGCTTCAATTCTTGTCTTTTGTGAGAGCATCATTGAATGCCTAGCTAAGGGCGTTAAACAAACGCGCTTGTTGGGAGGCAACCCAACGAATCTATCATTTTTCTTTCTGTTTTTTGTTTTCCACACTTTCATAATACTGTTATGATTGTGTTTTTTGTGTTTCTTTTTGCGTTTGTGCCAAGCAAAACCGTTATGATTAGTCTTGGAGATGATCGTTTGGTCATGCTGGAAAAGACAAAAACTTTCTGCTCACAAAAAGAATTTTCATTTTTTCTGTAAAAGATTTTGAGTTGATTCTTTTTTCTGCTGATTGCTACGCAAATTCTTCAGACTGTTGTAATTTCTCAGAATTTTTGAAGTACAGAGGTATACGAAATATACAAATTTCTACAGAGTGGACTGCTGTTAACATATTCTGTTTTTGTTGTGTTGGTTGCTTATTTTGATGAAACAATGGATAGTATCGGGGGGTATTAGCCATGGAAGATTGAAAGTACAGTAACCCAACATCAGCACAAGTAGAATTTAAGTTTTCTACAGTACCTAAGGAAGTGGTGGTTTGCTTTCCTGTACTAATGTTATCACGAGTTTCTGTTTAAGTTTCGTGTTGTGAAGTTTTCAAGTTTTGGGTGCAGTTCTTATGGACAAAGACATAAAGAGTGGCAAGAGCTCAAGCTTGGAGATGCCCAAGGCACCCCAAGAGATTCAAGGATGTCGTAAAAGCCTAAGCTTGGGGATGCCCCGGGAAGGCATCCCCTCTTTCGTCTTCAATCCATCGGTAACGTTACTTGGGGCTATATTTTTATTCACCACATGTTATGTGTTTTGCTTGGAGCGTCTTGTATCGTAGGAGTCTTTTATTTTTGTTGTGTCACAATCCTCCTTGCTGCACACCTAGAGAGAGAGACATGCACACGCCATGATTTTTTCAAGCTTCACTTATATCTTTTGGTAGACAATTCAGCTCACATGTGCTTCACTTATATCTTTTGAGCTAGATACTTTTGCTCTGTGTGCTTCACTTATATCTTTTAGAGCACAGCGGTGCGTGGCTTGGTAGTGGATCTATGCTTTGAAAGTAGACTCAAAAGGGGTAGTTATCCAAAGGGATACGAAAACTTCCACCTTCATGTGCATTGAAAAGTTAGAGAAGTTTGATTCATCTCAATTAGTTTTGAGTTGTGGTTATGGTAATATTGAAGTCATGCTAGTAAGGTGTGGTGGATCTAGAAATACTTGCGTTGAAGTTAGTGATTCCCGTAGCATGCACGTATGGTGAACCGCTATGTGATGAAGTCTGAGCATGATTAGTCTATTGATTGTCATCCTTTCCGTGGCGGTCGGGATCGCGCGATGGTTTATACCTACCAACCCTTCCCTAGGAGTATGCGTTGAATGCTTTGTTTCGATTACTAATAAAACTTTTGCAACAAGTATATGAGTTCTTCATGACTAATGTTGAGTCCATGGTTTAGATGCACTTTCACCTTCCACCATCACTATCTTCTTCGTGTCGTGCAACTCTCGCCGGTGCACAAACCCACCATTAGCCTTCCTCAAAACAGCCACCATACCTACCTACTATGGCTTTTTCAAAGTCATTCCGAAATATATTGCCATGCAACTACCACCATGATATGTGCCACCACGTCTACATTGCCTTTGCATGATCGTAAGATAGCTAGCATGATGTTTCCATTGATGTCTATGACATGCTAGATCATTGCCACGGTACACTACCGAAGGCATTCTATATAGAGTCATAGTTGCTCTAAGTTTGGATTTGAAAGTGTGATGATCGTCATTATTGGAGCATTGTCCCATGTGAGGAAATAAAAGAGGCCAAAGAAGCCCATAAAAAAGAGGCCAAAGAGCCCACCAAAATAAAAATAAAAAAATATATGAGAGAAAAAGAGAGAAGGGACAATGCTACCACTTTTTCCACACTTGTGCATTTTGAGCACCATGATCTTCATGATTGAGAGTCTCTCATTTTTTCACCACCATATAGCTAGTGGGAAATTCTCATTATATAACTTGGCTTGTATATTCCAATGATAGGCTTCCTCAAAATTGCCTTAGGTCTTTGTGAGCAAGCAAGTTGGATGCACACCCACTAGTTTTCTTTAAGAGCTTCCACATACTTGTAGCTCTAGTGCATCATTTGTATGGCAATCCCTACTCATTCACATTGATACCTATTGATGAGCATCTCCACAGCTCACTGATATGCCTAGTTAATGTGACTATCTTCTCCTTTTTGTCTTGCAACCCCCACCACATTCCGCACCATCTATAGTGTTATAACCATGGCTCACGCTCATGTATTGCGTGAGAGTTGAAAATGTTTGAGAAAGTAAAGGTGTGAAACAATTACTTGGCCAATACCGGGGTTGTGCATGATTTAAATTCGTTGTGCAATGATGATAGAGCATGGCCAGCCTATATGCTTTTATAGGGATAACTTTCTTTTGGCCTTGTTATTTTGAAAGTCCATGATTACTTTGCTAGTTTGCTTGAATTATTATTGTTTCCACGTCAATAGCAAACTATTGTTTTCAATCTAGTGGATCTGAACATTCACGTCACATAAGAGGAATTACAAAGGACACCTATGCTAGGTAGCATGAAAGCATCAAAAATTCATTCTTATCACTTCCCTACTCGAGGACGAGCAGGAGTTAAGCTTGGGGATGCTTGATACGTCTCAAACGTATGTATAATTTTTGATGGTTTCACGCTGTTATCTTGCCTTCTTTGTATGTTTTATGTACCTTTTTATATCTTTTTGGGACTAACTGATTAATTTAGTGCCAAGTGCCAGTTCCTGCTTTTTCCGTGTTTTTGACTCTTTTCAGATCTGATTTTGGAACGGAGTCCAAACGGAAGAAAAACCCCGTAATGATTTTTTCCCGAACGGAACAAGTCCACGGGGCTTCTGGGCCAAGCCAGGTGGGCTCCAGGGATCCCACAAGCCCCCACTCCGCCACCAGGGGGAAGCGGCGATGGGCAGGCTTGTGGCCTCCCTGGCCGCCCCTTGACCTAGGTCTTTGGCCTATAAATTCCCATATATTCCGCAAAAAACCAGGGGAGCCTCGAAAATACTTTTCCGCCGCCGCAAGCTTCCGTTTCCGCGAGATCTCATTTGGAGACCCTTCCTGGCACCGTGTCGGAGGGGACTTTGGAGTTGGAGGGCTTCTTCATCATCATCATCGCCCCTCCAATGACTCGTGAGTAGTTCACTTCAGACCTACGGGTCCGTAGTTAGTAGCTAGATGGCTTATTCTCTTTCTCTTGAATCTTCAATACAAAGTTCTCCATGATCTTCATGGAGATCTATCTGATGTAATCTTCTTTGGCGGTGTGTTTGTCGAGATCCGATGAATTGTGGACTTGTGATCAGATTATCTATGATATATATTTGAGTCTTTGCTGATTTCTTATATGCATGATTTGATATCCTTGTAAGTCTCTCCGAGTCTTGGGTTTTGTTTGGCCAACTAGATCTATGATTCTTGCAATGGGAGAAGTGCTTGGTTTTGGGTTCTGCCATGTGGTGACCTTTCCCAGTGACAGTAGGGGCAGCAAGGCACACATCAAGCAGTTTCCATCAAGGGTAAAAAGATGGGGGTTTTATCATTGGTTTGAGATTATCCCTCTACATCATGTCATCTTGCTTAAGGCGTTACTCTGATCTTATGGACTTAATACACTAGATGCATGCTGGATAGCGGTCGACGTGTGGAGTAATAGTAGTAGATGCACAAGTATCAGTCTACTTGTTTTAGACGTGATGCCTATAGAAATAATCATTGCATAGATATCGTCACGACTCTGCACAGTTCTATCAATTGCTCGACAGTAATTTGTTCACCCGCCGTCTACTTGCTTTCATGAGAGAAGCCACTAGTAAATACTACGGCCCCCGGGTCTATTCACATCCATCGTTTACATCTCCGCTTTTACTTTGCTTTGTTACTTTGTTGCTTTCAGTTCTCACTTGGCAAACACTCTATAGGGGATTGACAACCCCTTCATAGCGTTGGGTGCAAGCTTTTGTGTTTGTGCAGGATCTTGGGATACTCTTCCGCCGGATTGATACCTTGGTTCTCAAACTGAGGGAAATACTTACCGTCGCTGTGCTACATCACCCTTTACATTTCGAGGGAACACCAACGCAAGGCTCCAAGGCCACGGGGAAAATTCTTTGCATACTTGCCTAGGAAGTCCCTTAAGGCGTAGCCGTAGCTGAAGGATTCCTGGTGTCGTCGACACAACTATTTCTAGCGCCGTTGCAAGGGATACACAACAAACATCAATCAATCCCCGTCAAAACTAACTCGATTACATGATAGATCTCATCATACTCATCACCGCCCAGCGAGCGTACAAATAGATTACTCACGAACCATGAAGAGCTTCATGCAATTGGAGAGGGAAGAAGGTTGATGATGATGATGGTGACGATTTCCCCTCTCCGGAGCCCAAAACGGACTCCAGATCTGTCCTCCAGATGAAGAACAGGATGTGGCGGCGCCTCCGTATCGCAAACGCGACGACATCTTCTCTTCTGATTTTTTTCTGGGCAAAAATGAATTTATAGAGCTGAGTTTGGGCGCGGCAGAGCCACGTGGGCCCCAGATGCTTGGTTGCCGCGGCCAGGGGGGTGGCCGCGGCAATAGGGCTTGTGGCCCACTAGCCCATCCCCTCCGATGGATCTTTGCACAGGTATTTTGCCTATTTTCCAGAAAAATTCTCCGTAAATTTTCAGGACGTTCCGAGAACTTTCATTTCTGCACAAAAAGAACACCATGGCAATTCTGCTGAAAACAGCGTTAGTCCGGATTAGTTCCATTCAAATCATGCAAATTAGAGTCCAAAACAAGAGCAAAAGAGTTTGGAAAAGTAGATACGACGGAGACGTATCAACTCCCCCAAGCTTAAAACCTTGCTTGTCCTCAAGCAATTCAGTTGACAAACTGAAAGAGAAAGAAAAACTTTGACAAACTCTGTTTGACCTTGTTGTTGCAACTATGTCTAACTCGTAACCAGAATTTCAGCAAGATCACAAGTTAACCACATAAGCAAGTGACACAAAGGGCTCACGGTAAACTAATATCAATGGCATAATCGGCTAGCGAGCAAATAATAATGAGTTTCAGATACCAACAATTCAATCAAAACAAGCATGAAGCAATATGAATTGGTGGTATCTCGCTAGCTCTTTCTGAGACCGCAAAACATAAATGCAGAGCACTTTTAAAGATCAAGGGCTGACTAAACATTGTAATTCATAGCAACGAAGATCCAGTCATAGTCATACTCAATATCAATCAAAAGCAAAGCATAAAAATGACAGAGGTGCTCTCTAATGGTGCTAATAAAAAGAGGATGACTCAGCAGGAAAATAAATAGACAGGCCCTTCGCAGAGGGAAGCATTGATTTGCAGAGGTGCCAGAGCTCAAGCTTTGAAAACAGAGATAATAATTTTGGGTGGCATGCTTTCATTGTCAATGCAATGACCAAGAGTTCTCAATATCTTCCACGCTAGTCATGCTATAGGCGGTTCCCAAACAGAAAAGTAAAGTTTTAGCTCCCCCACCACCAATCAATCACACTCCACGGCTAGCCGAATCCTCGGGTACCATCCATACTAACATCAATCCAGGGGGAGTCTTGTTTTACAGTTATGTTTTCGATTTAAGCGTGGAACTGGGCATTCCAATTACCGGCCCCTTTCTCGTGAATGACAGTGAATAAACACATGTCGAGGATAACATGCCTAGCATGGAAGATACCAATAGCCCCCTGTCACCATATGAGCGGTTCGGGCATGCAAAACAGATTATTTCTTGAAGGTTTAGAGAATGGCATATGCAAATTTACTTGGAACGGCAGGTAAATACCGCAAATAGGAAGGTATGGTGGACTCTCATGGAAAAACTTTTGGGTTTATGGAAGTGGATGCACAAGCAGTATTCCGCTTAGTACAAATGAAGGCTAGCAAAAGACTGGGAAGCGACCAACTAGAGAGCGACAACGGTCATCAAGATGCAATGAGTTTGACTAACATGGAGTGCAAGCATGAACATGATATAAATCACATGAACACGAACATCATAGAGGATATGTTGATTTTGTTTCAACTACATGCATGAACATGCGCCAAGTCAAGCCACTTGAATCATTCAAAAGAGAATACCATCCTATCATACTACATCATAGTCATCTCAAAATCTATGTTGGCATTCAATAAAACCATTATAAGCTCCTAGCTAAATAAGTATGGCATCAGAAACTATGATCTCTAAGTTGTCATTGCAAACATGGTTCTCTCACAACAAAGCTGAATCTGGGACGACAAGCTAGTCATATTTACAAAAACAAAATAGATAGAGTTCATACCAGCTTTTCCAGTCTCAGTCACTTCATCATATATCATCATTATTGCCTTTCACTTGCACGATTGAACATTGTGAACAATAATAAGAGTGCCCGTGCATTGGACTAAGCTGAATCTACAAGCAAACACAAAGGAGAAGACAAAGTAATATGGCTCTTTGAAAGCTAAACAGGTATGCATGCAAGAGCCACTAAACATTGTAACCAATATCTTCTACCTTGACCCAAAGAAAAGAAAACTATTTACACGGTAAAGCTCCCAACAAGCAAAAGAAGAAATGAAAATCTTTTGGGTTTTCTCAAAAGGACACAAAACAAGAAAACAAGAAAACAAAAATAAACTAGCATGGATAATCAATGGCAAAGTGTAAACACCGGTTAACAAAGTGAAAGCATAAGCATGAATGCAAGGTCGGTGAGAACACGTACTCCCCCAAGCTTAGGATTTTGCCCTACCTTGGTCTACTCCCAAGGTGGGAAATAACCAGCTCCGGGATACTCCGGAGCAGACTGTGGATGCCACTGTTGTGTGAGCTCCTCCGGCTCCCACTCATAAACTGACGTATGGTACTCGACTGGCGGCTCGGGCACGGGCACCTGTGGTTGGGCTAAGCCCCAATATGCGTAGATGTCCGAGGGCATAATAGTGTACCTGCCTGCATGAAGATCGAACAAAGAAGGAGCAGGCAAAGTAATAGTCTCTCGAGTACCCTCACTAAATACCAGGTTATAAATCATCCGTCTACTAGCATCCCTATCCAGAAAATCATGGTGAACCATGCTGTCATAATCCAGATATTTCTCAGGAAGAAGCATCCCTTCTTCCTAGCGAAGTCTAATGGGTATCTCAAAGTGTCTAGCAAGACAATTAGCATAGATACCTCCATAGACGACACCCTTTGGAACGGTTTGTGTTCAACCCCTGAGCTACTATAACACCTAGGCTATAAGTCTTAGAGCTATAAAGGCCTTCGCGCAAAACCGCAAGGTCTGGAGAGCTAAGTGATCCAGCCTCCCCACAGCCAATCAAACATTTTCCCACAAATAATGAGAAGTATCGAAGCACAGGAAAATGTATGCTAGCAAGTCTAGCGCGAGACACTCCTCTCTCCTCTCCAACAGCAATAGTACCTATGAAGCCCTCCAAGTCCCGTGGACGAGGATCGTGAATATCCCCAACATAAGGTAATTTGCATGCATTGCAAAAATCCTGTAGTGTCATGCACTAGGGGATATCGTACAACATGAACTCAACCATGGGAGGATTCTTTCTCGGATAAAAGTTGAAGCTTCGAACGAAAATATTGGTGAGGAGGAGGTATTGTTAGCACTTATCTTCAACCAACGCTGTAAGACCTGCATTCTCCACCAAGTGATAAAAGTCTTCATAAAGCCCGACGGCGTGTAAAAATTCATCACTTGGCCACTCACACGCTCGAACTTCTCTAACTCGAGGAACCATGTACTTGGGGTGGTTCTTCTCATCCTTCTTGGGGTTACGGCTTGAAGAGCCTCTCAAGAACCTCCTCATCTTTTTCCTTTTCTAGCTCTGAAAAATGCTAAAATTTTTAGAGACTTCGAAAGAAGAGTGAATAAAGATTAACCCAACTCGTAGCAACTACTCCTACTAGTGCCTAGAGACTGTATCACGCGCTAAAACTACTGGGGACCAGCTAAAATCAACATTTCAAGCTCAAGAACATGGTCACGAAGGTAGCAAGAATACGCGAAGGATAAAGCACTAGAGCAAAAACTAATTGGACCAATGGAGGAGTCACTTACCAAGGAGTAATTTCCCCAAAACTGTTTGGAGAATGATGCTTTGAGCAAGGAGATCGAAAATCACAGCCAGATGAGCAAGAACACGGGTTTGAGCTGCGAAACAATTTTTTTCTGGAGGAAGAAGAAGAGGATGGGAGCTGGAATGAGTGGAGGGGGTCCCTGTGGGCCCCACAAGCTTGCTTGCCGCGGCGAGGGGGGTGGCCGCGGTGACAGGGCTTGTGGCCCACTGGGGTGGCCCCCAGGCCAGCTCTCTGTCCTAGTATTTTTCAAATATTACAGAAAAAATCATACTAGATTTTCAGGACCATTAGAGAACTTCTATTTTCGGGGTATTTTTCTTCGGGACACAAAAACAGAAAACAGGGAAAACTAAACTAAATCTATCATTTTTCTTCTAAGAAAAAGAAAATGAAAGCTTAAAACAGAGGTATGTGACTCTTTGGTTCATCCATTTCATGGTCATCGAAAGAAATCCGTCAATGGGGTTGATCAAATCCTTATGACAAAACTTTCTCGAATCGCAAGAGAAAACGGAGAATTTTTGAATAGCCACTAAGTTACCTCAATGGGGATATGAATCTCCCCAACAAGCAAATCATACTTCATCTTGACACAAGGAATAGGGCATTCAAACCTCCCAATGAGGATCGATGAAGTTTTCTCGATAGCATTGATGCAATGTACTTGATATCATTTCTTTGAAAAGTGCACGGTATGCTCATTGCCGTTGACATGGAAAGTGACATTGCCTTTGTCGCAATCTATAACAGCCCCTACAGTGTTTAAAAACGGTCTCCCGAGGATGACAACCATGGCATCGTCCTCGGGAATATCCAAGATAACAAAGTCTGTTAAGATAGTGGTGTTAGCAACCACAACAGGCACATCCTCGCAAATGCCAACAGGGAAAGCAGCTGTTTGTCGGCCATTTGCAGAGAGATTTTAGTAGGTGTCAACTTATCCAGTTCAAGTCTACGATAAAGAGAGAGCGGCATAACACTAACACCGGCTCCAAGGTCACATAAGGCAGTTCTTACGTAGTTTCCTTTAATGGAGCAAGGTATAGTGGGCACTCCGGGATCACCAAGTTTCTTAGGAGTTCCACCTTTGAAAGTGTAATTGGCAAGCATGGTGGAGATCTCAAGATCTGGTATCTTCCGTTTATTGGTCACGATATCTTTCATGTACTTGGCACACGAAGACATTTTGAGCATATCAACTAACCGCATCTGCAGAAAGACGGGTCTTATCATTTCAATGAAGCGCTCAAAATCCTCATCATCCTTTTTCTTGGATGTCATAGGAGGAAAGGGCATGGGCCTCTGAACCCATGGCTCTCTTTCTTTACCATGCTTCCTAGCAGTGAAGTCATTCTTATCGTATCTCTTAGGTTGTGGGTTATCAGGATTAACCGTAGGTTCAATCTCCACATCCTCACCATTGCTAGGTTGAGCATCATTATGAACATCGTTGTCCAGATTGTGTTTCTGCATCAGACGCAAAAATATCATTTGGTTCTTCACGTGTGATAGTATTTGGTGAACTAACATGCAGGTTTCTATCATCCTTCTTCTTCTCCTTAGGATGACTGGGTGCATCTGCATTAATTCCTTGAGAATCTTGATCGATTATCTTAGGATGACCCTGAGGATACTGAGGTTCCTGGGTCATTTTGCCTCCTCTAGTAATGACTCTGACAGAGTTGTCATTTAATTCATTGAGCAGGTCATTCTGAGCTTTAAGTACTTGTTATACCTGAGAGTAATCATAGAGGCATGTTTACTCAGAAGCTTCAGATCATTGACATTTCTGTCTACACAAGCATTTAAATGATTAAGCATACGAGTACTTTGTTCCAAATGTGTGCTAACATAATCATTGAAACTCTATTGTTTGGCAACAAAGTTGTCAAATTCATCAAAGCATAGGCTAGCAGGTTTATCAAAAGGAATATCACTCTCATCAAACCTACCCAGAGAATTTACTTCTACTACCTGTATCAGATTATCGAGACCATGGATCTCTTCGATAGGTGGTAGATTTTTGACATCTTCAGATCTAATGCCTTTCTCTTGCATAGACTTCTTGGCTTCTTTCATATCTTTGGGACTGAGGAATAGAATACCTCTTTTCTTCGGAGTTAGCTTAGGAGGTGGTTCGGGAATAGTCCAAGCATTATCGTTGATCAAGATGTTATTCAGTAGAGTTTCAGCTTGTTCTACAATTTGTTCCCTAAAAACACAACCGGCACAACTATCTAGGTGGTCTCTAGAAGCATCGGTAAGTCCGTTATAGAAGATATCAAGTATCTCGTTTTTCTTAAGAGGGTGATCAGGCAAAGCATTCTGTAGCTGGACGAGCCTCCCCCAAGCTTGTGGGAGACTCTCTTCTTTGAGTTGAGAAAAGTTGTATATTTCCTGCAAGGCAGCTTGCTTCTTATGTGCAGGGAAATATTTCTCACAGAAGTAATAGACCATATCCTGGGGACTACTCACACATCCAGGAGCAAGAGAAGTGAACCAGGCTTTAGCATCATCCTTTAGAGAGAAAGGAAACAGCTTAAGGATATAGTAGTGGCGGGTCTTCTCCTCACTAGTGAAAAGGGTGGCTATATCGTGTAGTTTGGTAAGATGGGCTACGACCGTCTCAGACTCGTAACCGTGGAAAGGATCAGATTCGGCTAGAGAGATTATCTCAGGATCGACAGAGAATTCATAATCCTTATCGGTGATAAAGATAGGTGAAGTGGCAAACTTCGGGTCGTATTTCATCCTAGCTTTCAAAGATTTTTCCTTGAAGTAATTTCTCAGCGTCATAGGCATCCTTACACGCAAGAAAATCCTCAGATATCTATCCCTCCATAACGTAACCCTCAGGTATATCAGGCAATTCATATCTAGGAGAGCTAGATCTAGCAGGAGCAAAAGAAGGTTCTATCTCAATAGTATCGGCAGTTTCAAAAGCATCACGAGCATTGGCAGTAACTCTAGCAATATGAGCATCAAGGAATACTCCTAGTGGCACATCACGCAAAGTAGTATCTCTAGCAGTATCAAGCATAGTATCATCACGCAAAATAGCATCTCTAGCATCATCAGGCAAAGCAGTATCAAGCATAACATCTCTAGCAGTATCAGGCATAGCATCTCTAGCAGTATCAGGCATAGCATCATCAAGCATAGTAGCATCATAAGCATCATCAACCACAGGCGACATATCAAGATTTCTAGCAGGAGGTGATGTCGCAAACTTACTCATAACTGAAAGGTGAATCAAGTGCAGAGCTAGATGGCAGTTCCTTACCTCCCCTCGTGGTTGAGGGCAAGACTTTGGTTTTTGGATCTTTCAGATTCTTCATAGTGATCAGCAGATATAAATCCCAAGTGACTCAGAGAATATAGCAATTACCTCCCCGGCAACGGCGCCAGAAAAAATGCTACTTAGCAGTCCCCGGCAAGGACACGAGAAGAATGTTGTTGACGAGTCCCTGACTTGATGCCTTCGCGACAACAGAGCCAGAACTGCTCCCAGTTGCTCAACAATTAGCAATTGTCTTGCAATGGCCCACCAGCGCGTGGGTTCGCGGCAGTTTTCGAGGGTAGAGTATTCGACCCAAATTTGTTGGTGTACCAGTCAGGAGGTGAGAGAATACTCTCGAGTATTAGCAGCTGAATGTGTCAGATTCAACCACACCTGAAAGATTAGTATCTGCAAGCAAAGTATCAGCAGCAAAGTAGGATGATAACAACGGTGTCAGAAACAATCTGTTGACGGCAGACTATTCCTAACTGTCGTATCAATGGTGCCAGAAGTTGCCCGTTGACGGAAATTGTCTTTTCCCGTCAACGACGAGCGAACCAGAATTGTAGCAGGTAGCAGCAGTGTAACGAGTAACAGCAGTGACAAGGAAAAGCAGTAGTGACATCAGTAGCAAGTAGCAACAATAGTGAGTAGCAGCAGCAGCAAGTAGCAACAGTAGTAACAGCAGTAGCAAGGCAAAACAAGTAACAGTAGCAGCAACAGTAGTAACAGTAGCAGAGCAAAGCAAGTAATAACAGCAGTGGGACAAACTCGTAGGCAATGGGTCGGTGATTCGTTTGGATGATATTCATCATGCAACAGTTATAACACGGAGAGATATGTGGCTAGCTCCCGTTCGTCGATGTGATGTAGGCATGCATTCCGTGTGTATTCATTCGTGCTTAGGGAAAAGAACTTGCATGACATCTATTGTCCATCCCTCCCGTGGCAGCGGGGTCCAAAAGGATACTACAGGATATTAAGGTTCTCCTTTTAGTAAAGAATCAGAACAACGCATTAGCACTTGGTGAACACATGAACTCCTCAAACTATGGTCATCACCGGGAGTGGTTCCGGTTATTGCCACTCTGGGGTTGTCGGGTCATAACACATAGTAGGTAACTACAACTTGCAAGATTGGATCTAAAACACACATATATTGGTGACAACATAATAATTTCAGAACTGAAATCATGGCACTCGGGCCCTAGTGACAAGCATTAAGCATGGCAAAGTAGTAGCAACATCAATCTCAGAACATAGTGGATACTAGGAATCAATCCCCGTCAAAACTAACTCGATTACATGATAGATCTCATCCTACTCATCACCGCCCAGCGAGCCTACGAATAGATTACTCACGAACGATGAAGAGCTTCATGGAATTGGAGAGGAAAGAAGGTTGATGATGACGATGGCGACGATTTCGCCACTCCGGAGCCCAAAACAGACTCCAGATCTGTCCTCCAGATGAAGAACAGGATGTGGCGGCGCCTCCGTATCGCAAACGCGACGAAATCTTCTCTTCCCATTTTTTTCTGGATGATAGAGTTGAGTTTGGGGGCGGCAGAGCCACATGGGCCCCACAAGCTTGGTCGCCGCGGCCAGGGGGGTGGCCGCGGCAACAGGGCTTGTGGCCCACTGGCCCATCCCCTCCAGTGGATCTTTGTGCAGGTATTTTTCATATTTTCCAAAAAGATTCTCCGTAAATTTTCAGGACGTTCCGAGAACTTTCATTTCTGCACAAAAACAACACCATGGCAATTCTGCTGTAAACAACGTTAGTCCGGGTTAGTTCCATTCAAATCATGCAAATTAGAGTCCAAAACAAGGGCAAAAGAGTTTGGAAAAGTAGATACGACGGAGACGTACCAACTCCCCCAAGCTTAAAACCTTGCTTGTCCTCAGGAAATTCAGTTGACAAACTGAAAGAGAAAGAAAAACTTTGACAAACTCTGTTTGATCTTGTTGTTGCAACTATGTCTAACTCGTAACCAGAATTTCAGCAAGATCACAAGTTAACCACATAAGCAAGTGACACAAAGGTCTCACGGTAAACTAATATCAATGGCATAATCGGCTGGCGAGCAAATAATGATGAGTTTCAGATACCAACAATTCAATCAAAACAAGCATGAAGCAATATGAATAGGTGGTATCTCGCTAGCTCTTTCTGAGACCGCAAAACATAAATGCAGAGCACTTTTAAAGATCAAGGGCTGACTAAACATTGTAATTCATAGCAACGAATATCCAGTCATAGTCATACTCAATATCAATCAAAAGCAAAGCATAAAAATGACAGAGGTGCTCTCTAATTGGTGCTAATAAAAAGAGGATGACTCAACAGGAAAATAAATAGACAGGCCCTTCGCAAATGGAAGCATTGATTTGCAGAGGTGCCAGAGCTCAAGCTTTGAAAACAGAGATAATAATTTTGGGTGGCATGCTTTCATTGTCAACGCAATGACCAAGAGTTCTCAATATCTTCCACGCTACTCATGCTATAGGCGGTTCCCAAACAGAAAAGTAAAGTTTTAACTCCCCCACCACCAATCAATCACACTCCATGGCTAGCCGAATCCTCGGGTACCGTCCATACTAACATCAATCCAGGGGGAGTCTTGTTTTACAGTTATGTTTTCGATTTAAGCGTGAAACTGGGCATTCCAATTACCGGCCCCTTTGTCGTGAATGACAGTGAATAAACACATGACCGAGTTTCCGTGATCCTCAAAGCCACCAACTCCACGTACTACACATGGAAAACCTACTTCTTCTTCTCTTCCGTGAGGAGAATCTCGTGGCTCACATCGATGGTGCCGTCGACTCGAGTCTCATGGGAGATGATCCCGGGTGGCTCACGATCAAAGCTACCCTCATCTGGTGGTTCTTCACTACCATCTCCAAGGACCTATTTCACACCATCGTGAGTGATGGAGATGATGCCCGCACCATGTGGGACAAGCTCAACGGACTCTTCACGCACAACAAGCTTCAGCACCGCGTTTTTCTGCAGCAGGATTTTTTTTCCTCACACCAGGATAACCAGTCCATCGAGGACTACTGCCGCCGCCTCAAGCAATTGTCGGATGAGCTCCATGACATCGGCGCCAAGGTTGATGATGACCTTCTTTTCAGCACTCTCACTGCTGGCCTCAATGAGGACTTCGGTAACGCCGCCGGCAACCTCACCTTGATGCCGGACCCCTCCTTCTCCAAGTTTGTGGCATACTTGAAGTTGGAGGAGCGATGGATGAAAGGGGTGAAGAAGCACATGCAGCACCAGGCCCTCGCCGCCGGCACTTCTCGTGCTGCCCCGCAACATCCCGCCCCGCCTGCGCCTCGGCAATAGCAGCCGCCTCACCCGCTTCCGGGGGTTTACCCTCTCCCGCCCGTGGCTCCCGCTCCTCCTGCCGCTCCCTAACAGCAGCAGCAAGGCGGTGGGCGACACGGCAACCTTCGTGGGGGTGGCCGCAAGCAGCAGCAGCAAGGGGGTGGCCCCACATCCTGGGGGGCTCCTCGCCAACCCCAGCCCTCCCCGCCATGGACCTAGGACACCAACCCATGGACGGGCGTCGTCCATGCGTACTCCGTGCCTGTGCCTCGGGCCCCCGCCCTGGGCCTCCTCGGGCCTGCTTCGCCGAACCATCACGCCTATCTCACCAGGCCAGGAGCCGCGCCCGCACCTCAGGCCGCGCCCTACCCGGCTCTTCCTACATCGCTGGCCCAGGGTGGCTATGGTGCCGCGCCCGCGCCACCTTACGACGGGTTCTACCCGCCCCAGGTGCCACCTCCATGGGATCCCTCCCTCGTTGCCGCCTTACACTCGGCACCATCCCCTGGCAACTACGATGGTGGAGGTGACAGGTACATGGATTCGGGCACCGCTGCTCATATGACATCTCATCCCGGTAACCTCATATCCTCCACTCCCGTTTTACCCCAACTCATATCACCGTTTGCAACAACTCCTCTTTACCCATTACACATGTCAGTCATACATATTTTCCATCTTGTTCTACTCATGGTAACATGTCTAATGTCCTTGTCTCTTCTGACTTAGTCACAAACCTTTGTTCTGTTCATTGTCTTGTTCGTGAGAATCCTCTTACTATCGAATTTGACGTTGTTGGTTTTTCTGTGAAGGATGCCTGTACACGGATGGTTCTCCACCGATGTGATAGCCCTGAGGACCTCTAACCGGTGCATCCCTCCACCTCCACCACCGCCACCCGTTCAGCAGTCCTCACCGCCAGTGTTGATCTTTGGCACGCTCGCCTCGGTCATCCCAACTCCACAGTTTTACGTCAGATTCTTCAGTGTTTTTCATTCTCATGTAATAAGGTTGAAAACCATACTTGTGAGGCATGCCGTCTCGGCAAGCATGTTTGTCTTACCTTTAGTGAGTCTACAACTATTTCCACCTTTCATTTCAGTTATTGCATAGTGATGTTTGGACGTCCCCGATTGCAAGCAACACGTGCTATCTATACTATTTGGTGATATTGGATGATTTTTCTCATTATGTGTGGACATTCCCTCTTCGTCGTAAATCCGACGCCCTCGCCACACTCACCACCTTTTATTCTTACGTCACCACACAGTTTGGTCTTCCTATCCTTGCATTGCAAACTGACAACGGCAAAGAGTTTGACAATGTCGTCGTTCGACACCTCCTCTCATCTCACGGCACTGTCTTTCGTCTCACTTGTCCTTACACCTGTCAACAAAATGGTCATGCTGAGCGTGTCATTCACACTCTCAGCGACTGTGTCCGCACGTTGCTCTTCCACTCCAATATGCCCCCTAGGTTCTAGTCGGATGCTCTCGCCACCGCCAGCCTTCTCATTAACATCCGCCCCTGTCACCCTCGCTGGAACTATCCTCCTCACCAACTCCTCTTTGGTACGGCCCTATCTTATGATGGTCTTCGTATTTTCGGGTGTCTTTGTTATCCTATCATAGCATCCACCGCACCTCACAAACTTGCTCCACGGTCGGTTCCTTGCATCTTTCTTGGTTATCGGACCAACACAAAAGGTTACCGGTGCTATGATCCAGTGGCCACCGAGTCTACACATCACGACACGTTTAGTTTGATGAGTTCGTGTTCTCATTTCAGCAGGTACCATTGATACGTCACCAACGTATCTATAATTTTTGATGGTTTCAAGTTATTATCTTGTCAAACTTTGGATATTTTGCATGCCTTTTATATATTTTTTGGGACTAACATATTAACTCAGTGCCAAGTGTCGGTTCCTATTGTTTCCATGTTTTTGACCCCCTTCAGAGGAGATTTTGAAACAGAGTCCAAACGGCGGAAAATCCGCGAAAAGATTTTTTAGGTAACGGAAGAAGATCGGGAAGCTTGAGAGCCAAGGCAGGGGGGCCTCAGGGGCCCCACAAGCCCCCACCCCGCGGCCAAGGGGGAGGCCGCGGCCCACAGGCTTGTGGGCCGCGTGGGCGCCCTCTGCCCTAGGGGTTGCGCCTATATATTCCCTAAAAATCCCAAAAAAATCAGGAGATCATCGAAAGTACTTTTTCGCCGCCGCAAGCTTCTGTCTCCGCAAGATCCCATCTGGGGCACGTTCTGGTGCCCTGCCGGAGGGGGGATTCGGACACGGAGGGCTTCTTCATCAACACCATGACCATTCCGATGATGCGTGAGTAGTTCACCATAGACCTACGGGTCCATAGCTAGTAGCTAGATGGCTTCTTCTCTCTCTTGGATCTTCAACACAGAGTACTCCATGATCTTCATGGAGAGCTACCCGATGTAATCTTCTTTTGCGGTGTGTTTGTCGAGATCCGATGAATTATGGATTTATGATCAGATTATCTATGAATCTTATTTGAGTTTCTTCTGATCTCTGATACGTCTCAAACGTATCTATAATTTTTTATGGCTTCATGTTGTTATCTTGACAACTTTGGATGTTTTATGTACCTTTTATATCTTTTTTGGGACTAACTTATTAATTTAGTGCCAAGTGAAAGTTCCTGTTTTTTCTGTGTTTTTGACTCTTTTCAGATATGATTTTGGAACGGAGTCCAAACGGAATAAAATCCCCGAAATAAAGTTTTCCAGAACAGAAGAAGATCGGCGGACTTGAGGGCCAAGGCAGGAGAGCCACAGGGGGCCCACAAGCCCTGTAGACGCCACCAGGGGGCGGCGGCTACCAGGCTTGTGGCCCCCCTGGAGCTCCCCTGTCGTAGCTCTTTCGCATATATATTCCCTAAAATCCTAGAAAAAATCAAGGCATCCACGAAAACACTTTTCCGTCGCTGCAAGCTTCCGTTTCCGCGAGATCTCATCTGGAGACCCTTCCCGGTGCCCTGCCGGAGGGGACTTTGGAGTTGGAGGGCTTCTACATCAACATCATCGCCTCTCCAATGACTCGTGAGTAGTCCACTTCAGACCTACGGGTCCGTAGTTAGTAGCTAGATGGCTTCTTCTCTCTCTTGGATCTTCAATACAAAGTTCTCCATGATCTTCATCGAGATCTATCCGATGTAATCCTCTTTGGCGGTGTGTTTGTCGAGATCCGATGAATTGTGGATTTGTGATCTGATTATCTATGAATTATATTTGAGTCTTTGTTGATTTCTTATATGCATGATTTGATATCCTTGTAAGTCTCTCCGAGTCTTGGGTTTTGTTTACCAACTAGATCTATGATTCTTGCAATGGGAGAAGTGCTTGGTTTTGGGTTCATACCGTGCGGTGACCTTTCCAAGTGACAGAAGGGGCAGCAAGGCACGCATCGTGTTGTTGCCATCAAGCGTAACAAGATGGGCTTTCATCATAGATTTGAGATTGTCCATCTACATCATGTCATCTTGCTTAAGCCGTTACTCTGTTCTTATGAACTTAATACACTAGATGCATGCTGGATAGCGGTCGACGTGTGGAGTAATAGTAGTAGATGTAGAAAGTATCGGTCTACTTGTTTTGGACGTGATGCCTATAGATATAATCATTGCCATAGATAACGTCATGACTTTGCGCGGTTCTATCAATTGCTCGACAGTAATTCGTTCACCCACCGTCTACTTGCTTTCATGAGAGAAGCCACTAGTGAACACTACGGCCCCCGGGTCTATTCACAACTATCGTCTCCACTTTCACTTTTACTTTGCTTTGTTTACTTTTTGCTTTCAGTTCTCACTTTGCAAACAATCTATAAGGGATTGACAACCCCTTCATAGCGTTGGGTGCAAGCTCTTTGTGTTTGTGCAGGTACTTGTGACTTGACGCGATCCTCCCACTAGATCGATACCTTGGTTCTCAAACTGAGGGAAATACTTAGTGCCGCTGTGCTACATCACCCTTTCCTCTTCAAGGGAACACCAACGCAAGGCTCCAAGGCAGCGGGGAAATCCTATGCATATTTTCCAAGGAAGTCCCTATAGGCGTAGCCCGTAGCAGAAGGATTCCTGGCGCTGTTGCCAAGGAAGGTCTGTTGACGCTGTAGCAGAAGGATTTCTAGCGCAGTTGCCAGGGAGCAGAGATCAAGTCAAGATCTATCCAAGTAGGTGTCACAAACTCATATCTTGCATTTACCTTTTTTGCCAGTTGCCTCTCGTTTTTCTCTCCCCCACTTCACATTTGCCGTTTTCATTTGCCTTCCTCCTTTGCCATTTTAATTTGCCTTTTGCCATTTTCCTTTGCCGGTTTTCTTTCTTGCTTGTGTTCTTGTTTGTTTGTTGAAGTCATCATCGCTGAAAACACCAAACTTTGCGACTTTTCAAGTACTAATAATAATGATTTTATTAGTACTCCGATTGCTCCCGCCACTAGTGCGGAATCGTATGAAATCAACGCTGCCTTGCTGAATCTTGTTATGAAAGAGCAATTCTCTGGCCTTCCTAGTGAAGATGTCACATCCCATCGCAATACCTTCATTGAGATTTGCGATATGCAAAAGAAAAGAGATGTGGATAATGACGTGATTAAATTGAAGCTTTTTCCGTTCTCTTGGCGAGATCATGCGAAAACTTGGTTTTCTTCTTTGCCTAAAAATAGTATCGATTCTTAGGATAAGTGCAAAGATGCTTACATATTCAAGTATTTTCCGCCGGCTAAGATTATCTCTCTACGTAACGATATCATGAATTTCAAGCAACTTGATCATGAACACGTTGCACAATCTTGGGAGAGGATGAAGTTAATGATTAGAAATTGTCCCGCACATGGCTTGAGTTTGTGCATGATTATACAAATCTTTTACGCTGGTTTGAATTTTGCTTCTCGCAATATCTTGGACTCCGCCTCAGGTGGAACGTTCATGGAAATCACGTTAGGAGACGCTACAAAACTCCTAGACAATATCATGACCAACTACTCTCAGTGGCACACTGAAAGGTCACCTGCTAGCAAAAAGGTACACGCTATAGAAGAAATTAACTCGCTTAGTGCTAAGATGGATGAGTTGATGAATTTGGTTGCTAGTAGAAATGCTCCTTTAGATCCTAATGACATGCCACTATCTTCCTTGATTGAGAGTAGCAACGCTAGTTTGGACGTTAGTTTTGTTGGTAGGAACAATTTTGGCAACAACAATGCTTTTAGAGGAAACTATGTTCCTAGGCCTTTTCCTAGTAACTCCTCTAACAATTATGGAAATTCCTACTACAACACTTATGGAAATAACAAAAAACTACCCTCTGATTTAGAGAGTAATATCAAAGAGTTCATCAACTCTCAAAAGATTTTCAATGCGTCCATAGAGGAAAAACTACTCGAAATAGACGATTTGGCTAAGAGCGTTGATAGGATGTCTTGTGATATTGATGCTTTGAAAGTTAGATGTGCTCCTCCCAAGGTCAACTTGGATGAAAGTTTAAAAGGTATGTGTGTCTCCATGAATGAGAGCAAAGAAAGAACCGCCCAAATTCGCTAGGCATGAATGGTTTAAAAGGGTGCGTTCTAGTGATGCAAATCACGAAGATCTTAAAGTGCTTGGTGTGACTCCTCTTGAATCTTTGTTTTCGCGTGTCAAACCTATTGATGAAGGGGCTGGATATGAATCCACTTTGGTTGAAAAACGCCCCAATGATTCGGACTCCACCTATCTTAATGATAAAGGTGTGGAGAGTGGAGTAGAAGAAATCAAAATATTGGGTAGTAATGAAACTCCCACTTTGGATTTCAAGGTATTCAATTATGATAGTTGCTCCTTGTTTGAATGCATTTCTTTGATGCGATCCATTGCAAACTCTCCACATGCTTATAGCCAAAGCAAAGCCTTTACCGCACATATCGTAGATGCTATGATGAAATCTCTTGAAGAGAAACTCGAACTAGATGTCTCTATACCTAGAAAACTTCATGATGAGTGGGAACCTACTGTCAAAATCAAAATAAAAAACTATGAATGCAATGCTTTGTGTGACTTGGGTGCTAGTGTTTCCGCGATTCCAAAGTCTTTATGTGATATTCTTGGTTTTCATGAGATTGAAGAGTGTTCTCTTAATTTGCATCTTGCGGATTCTACTGTCAAGAAACCCATGGGAAGGATCGATGATGTTCTTATTGTTTCAAATAAGAACTATGTACCCGTGGATTTCATTGTACTTGACATAGATTGCAATCCTTCATGTCCCATTATTCTTGGTAGACCTTTCCTAAGGACTATTGGTGCTATCATCGATATGAAGGAAGGGAATATTAGATTTCAATTTCCTCTAAAGAAGGGCATGGAGCATTTTCCTAGAAAGAAAATAAGATTGCCTTATGAATCTATGATGAGGTCTACTTATGGTTTGAGCACCAAATACGACTACACATGATTCCATCACATTTTGCCTAGCTAAGGGCGTTAAACAATAGCGCTTGTTGGGAGGCAACCCAACGAATCTATCCTTTTTATTTTTGTTTCGTGTTTTCCACACTTTCATAATTCTGTTATGATTGTGTTTTTCGTATTTCTTTTTGCGTTTGTGCCAAGTGAAACCGTTATGATTAGCCTTGGGGATGATCGTTTGGTCATGCTGGAAAAGACAGAAACTTTCTGCTCACGAAAAGAATTTTTGTTTTTTTCTGTAAGAGATTTTGAGTTGATTCTTTTTTCTGCTGATTTCTACACAAATTCTTCAGACTGTCATAATGTTTCAGAATTTTTGAAGTACCATAAGTATACTAAGTTTACTGATTTTTACAGACTAGTCTGCTGTTAACAAATTATGTTTTTGTTGAGTTGGTTGCTTATTTTGATGAAACTATGGATAGTATCGGGGGGTATTAGCCATGGAAGATTGAAAATACAGTAACCCAACATCAACATAAGTAGAATTTAAGTTTGCTACAGTACCTAAGGAAGTGGTGGTTTGCTTTCTTATACTATTGATATCACGAGTTTCTGTTTAAGTTTCGTGTTGTGAAGTTTTCAAGTTTTGGGTGAAGTTCTTATGGACAAAGAGATAAAGAGTGGCAAGAGCTCAAGCTTGGGGATGCCAAAGGCACCCCAAGTTGATTCAAGGATGTCGTAAAAGCCTAAGCTTGGGGATGCCCCGGGAAGGCATCCCCTCTTTCGTCTTCAATCCATCGGTAACGTTACTTGGGGCTATATTTTTATTCACCACATGTTATGTGTTTTGCTTGGAGCGTCTTGTATCGTAGGAGTCTTTTATTTTTGTTGTGTCACAATCTTCCTTGCTGCACACCTAGAGAGAGAGACATGCACTCACCATGATTTTGTCGAGCTTCACTTATATCTTTCGGTTAGACAATTCAGCTCACATGTGCTTCACTTATATCTTTTGAGCTAGTTGATTTTGCTCTATGTGCTTCACTTATATCTTTTAGAGAACGGAAGCACGTGGCTTGGTAGTTGATCTATGCTTTGAAAGTAGTCTCAAAAGGGGTAGTTATCCAAATGGATATGAAAACTTGCACCTTCATGTGCATTGAGTAGTTAGAGAAGTTTGATTCATCTCAATTAGTTTTGAGTTGTGGTTCTGGTAATATTGAAGTTATGTTAGTATGGTGTTGTGGATATAGAAAAACTTGTGTTAAAGTTAGTGAATCCCGTAGCATGCACGTATGGTGAACCTCTATGTGATGAAGTCTGAGCATGATTAGTTTATTGATTGTCATCCTTTGTGTAGCGGTCGGGATCACGCGATGGTTTATACCTACCAACCCTTCCCCTAGGAGTATGCGTTGAATGCTTTGTTTCAATTACTACTAAAACTTTTGCAACAAGTATATGAGTTCTTCATGACTAATGTTGAGTCCATGGTTTAGATGCACTTTCACCTTCCACCATCACTATCTTCTTCGTGCCGTGCAACTCTCGCCGGTTCACAAACCCACCATTAGCCTTCCTCAAAACAGCCACCATACCTACCTACTATGGCTTTTTCAAAGCCATTCCGAGATATATTGCCATGCAACTACCACCATGACATGTGCCACAGCTTCTACATTGCCATTGCATGATCGTAAGATAGCTAGCATGATGTTTCCATTAATGTCTATGCCATGCTAGATCATTGTCACGGTACACTACCGAAGGCATTCCATATAGAGTCATCATTGCTCTAAGTTTTGAGTTGTAAGTGTGATGATCATCATTGATGGAGCATTGTCCCATGTGAGGAAATAAAAGAGGCCAGCGAAGCCCATTTACAAAAAGAGGCCAAAGATGCCCACCAAAAAAAAGAGGCCAAATAGCCCACCAAAAAATGAGAGAAAAAGAGAGAAGGGACAATGCTACTATCCTTCCACACTTGTGCTTATTAAGCACCATGATCTTCATGATTGAGAGTCTCTCGTTTTTTCACCACCATATAGCTAGTGGGAAATTTTCATTATATAACTTGGCTTGTATATTCCAATGATAGGCTTCCTCAAAATTGCCTTAGGTCTTTGCTGAAAAAGTTTGAGAAAGTAAAAGTGTGAAAACAAGTACTTGGCCAATACTGAGGTTGTGCATGATTTAAATTCGTTGTGCTAGGATGATAGAGCATAGCCTGACTATATGATTTTGTCGGGAAAACTTTCTTTTGGCCTTATTATTTTGAAAGTTCATGATTACCTTGCTAGTTTGCTTGAAGTACTATTATCTCCACATCAATAGCAAACTATTGTTTTGAATCTAATGGATCTGAACATTCATGTCACATAAGAGGAGTTACAAAGGACATCTATGCTAGGTAGCATGAAAACATCAAAAATCATTCTTTATCACTTCCCTACTCGAGGACGAGCGGGAGTTAAGCTTGGGGATGCTAGATACGTCTCAAATGTATCTATAATTTTTTATGGTTTCATGTTGTTATCTTGACATCTTTGGATGTTTGATGTACCTTTTATATCTTTTTGGGGACTAACTTATTAATTCAGTGCCAAGTGCGAGTTCCTGTTTTTCTGTGTTTTTGACTCTTTTTAGATCTGATTTTGGAACGGAGTCCAAACAGAATAAAATCGCCGAAATAAATTTTTCCAGAACACAAGAAGATCAGGGGACTTGAGGGCCAAGGCAGGAGAGCCATAGGGGGCCCACAAGCCCTGTAGCCGCCACCGGGGGTGGGGTCGGCTACCAGGCTTGTGGCCCCCCTGGAGCTCCCCTGCCCTAGCTCTTTCGCCTATATATTCCCTAAAATCCCAGAAAAAATCAAGGCATCCACGAAAACACTTTTCCGCCGCCGCAAGCTTCCGTTTCCGTGAGATCTCATCTGGAGACCCTTCCCGGTGCCCTGCCGGAGGGGACTTTGGAGTTGGAGGGCTTCTACATCAACATCATCGCCTCTCCAATGACTCATGAGTAGTCCACTTCAGACCTACGGGTCCGTAGTTAGTAGCTAGATGGCTTCTTCTCTCTCTTGGATCTTCAATACAAAGTTCTCCATGATCTTCATGGAGTCTATCCGATGTAATCCTCTTTGGCGGTGTGTTTGTCGAGATCCGATGAATTGTGGATTTGTGATCAGATTATCTATGAATTATATTTGAGTCTTTGCTGATTTCTTACATGCGTGATTTGATATCCTTGTAAGTCTCTCCGAGTCTTGGGTTTTGTTTGGCCAACTAGATCTATGATTCCTGCAATGGGAGAAGTGCTTGGTTTTGGGTTCATACCGTGCGGTGACGTTTCCCAGTGACAGAAGGGGCAGCAAGGCACGCATCGTGTTGTTGCCATCAAGGGTAACAAGATGGGCTTTCATCATAGATTTGAGATTGTCCATCTACATCATGTCATCTTGTTGGAAATATGTCCTAGAGGCACTAATAAATTAGTTATTATTATATTTCTTTGTTCATGATAATCGTTTATTATCCATGCTATAATTGTATTGATTGGAAACACAATACTTCTGTGGATACATAGACAAAACACTGTCCCTAGTAAGCCTCTAGTTGGCTAGCTCGTTGATCAAAGATGGCCAAGGTTTCCTGGCCATAGGCAAGTGTTGTTACTTGATAACGGGATCACATCATTAGGAGAATCATGTGATGGACTAGACCCAAACTAATAGACGTAGCATGTTGATCGTGTCATTTTGTTGCTACTGTTTTCTGCGTGTCAAGTATTTGTTCCTATGACCATGAGATCATATAACTCACTGACACCGGAGGAATGCTTTGTGTGTATCAAACGTCACAACGTAACTGGGTGACTATAAAGATGCTCTACAGGTATCTCCGAAGGTGTTAGTTGAGTTAGTATGGATCGAGACTGGGATTTGTCACTCCGTGTGACGGAGAGGTATCTCGGGGCCCACTCGGTAATACAACATCACACACAAGCCTTGCAAGCAATGTGACTTAGTGTAAGTTGCGGGATCTTGTATTACGGAACGAGTAAAGAGACTTGCCAGTAAACGAGATTGAAATAGGTATGCGGATACTAACAATCGAATCTCGGGCAAGTAACATACCGAAGGACAAAGGGAATGACATACGGGATTATATGAATCCTTGGCACTGAGGTTCAAACGATAAGATCTTCGTAGAATATGTAGGATCCAATATGGGCATCTAGGTCCCGCTATTGGATATTGACCGAGGAGTCTCTCGGGTCATGTCTACATAGTTCTCGAACCCGCAGGGTCTGCACACTTAAGGTTCGACGTTGTTTTATGCGTATTTGAGTTATATGGTTGGTTACCGAATGTTGTTCGGAGTCCCGGATGAGATCACGGGCATCACGAGGGTTTCTGGAATGGTCCGGAAACGAAGATTGATATATAGGATGACCTCATTTTTTTACCGGAAGGTTTTCGGAGTTACCGGGAATGTACCGGGAATGACGAATGGGTTCCGGGAGTTCACCGAGGGGGGCAACCCACCCCGGGGAAGCCCATAGGCCTTGGGGGTGGCACACCAGCCCTTAGTGGGCTGGTGGGACAGCCCAAGAAGGCCCTATGCGCCATAGGAAGAAAATCAAATAGAAAAGAAAAAAAAGGAGGAGGTGGGAAAGGGAAGAAGGACTCCACCTTCCAAACCAAGTAGGACTCGGTTTGGGAGGGGGAGACCTTCCCCCTTGGTTCGGCCAACCCCCTTGGGGCTCCTTGAGCCCCAAGGCAAGGCTCCCCCTCTCCCACCTATATATACGGAGGTTTTAGGGCTGATTTGAGACGATTTTCCACGGCAGCCCGACCACATACCTCCACGGTTTTTCCTCTAGATTGCGTTCTTGCGGAGCTCGGGCGGAGCCCTGCTGAGACAAGATCATCACCAACCTCCGGAGCGCCGTCACGCTGCTGGAGAACTCTTCTACCTCTCCGTCTCTCTTGCTGGATCAAGAAGGCCGAGATCATCGTCGAGCTGTACGTGTGCTGAACGCGGAGGTGCCGTCCGTTTGGCACTGGATCGTGGGACTGATCGCGGGACGGTTCGCGGGGCGGATCGAGGGACATGAGGACGTTCCACTACATCAACCGCGTTCACTAACGCTTCTGCTGTACGGTCTACAAGGGTACGTAGATCACACATCCCCTCTCGTAGATGGACATCACCATGATAGGTCTTCGTGCGCGTAGGAAAATTTTTGTTTCCCATGCGACGTTCTCCAACAGTGGCATCATGAGCTAGGTTCATGCGTAGATGTCTTCTCGAGTAGAACACAAAAGTTTTTGTGGGCGGTGATGTGCGTTTTGCTGCCCTCCTTAGTATTTTCTTGATTCCGCGGTATTGTTGGATTGAAGCAGCTTGGACCGACATTACTCGTACGCTTACGAGAGACTGGTTTCATCGCTACGAGTAACCCCGTTGCTCAAAGATGACTGGCAAGTGTCAGTTTCTCCAACTTTAGTTGAATCGGATTTGACCGAGGAGGTCCTTGGATGAGGTTAAATAGCAACTCATATATCTCCGTTGTGGTGTTTGCGTAAGTAAGATGCGATCCTACTAGATACCCATGGTCACCACGTAAAACATGCAACAACAAAATTAGAGGACGTCTAACTTGTTTTTGTAGGGTATGCTTGTGATGTGATATGGCCAACGATGTGATGTGATATATTGGATGTATGAGATGATCATGTTGTAATAGTTGATATCGACTTGCACGTCGATGGTACGAAAACCGGCAGGAGCCATAGGGTTGTCTTTAAACTAACGTTTGTGCTTGCAGATGCATTTACTATATTGCTAGGACGTAGCTTTAGTAGTAATAGCATGAGTAGCATGACAACCCCGATGGCGACACGTTGATGGAGATCATGATGATGGAGATCATGGTGTGACGCCGGTGACAAGTAGATCGTGCCGGTGCTTTGGTGATGGAGATCAAGAAGCGCATGATGATGGCCATATCATGTCACTTATGAATTGCATGTGATGTTAATCCTTTTATGCACCTTATCTTGCTTAGAACGACGGTAGCATTATGAGGTGATCTCTCACTAAAATTTCAAGACGAAATTGTGTTCTCCCCGACTGTGCACCATTGCGACATTTCTTCGTTTCGAGACACCACGTGATGATCGGGTGTGATAGACTCAACGTTCACATACAACGGGTGCAAAACAGTTGCACACGCAGAACACTCGGGTTAAGCTTGACGAGCCTAGCATGTGCAGACATGCCCTCGGAACACATGAGACCGAAAGGTCGAGCATGAATCGTATAGTTGATATGATTAGCATAGAGATGCTTACCACTGACACTATTCTCGACTCACGTGATGATCGGACTTGAGATAGTGGATTTGGATCATGTACCACTCAAATTACTAGAGAGATGTACTTTTTGAGTGGGAGTTCTTAAGTAATATGATTAATTGAACTAATTGTCATGAACATAGTCTAATGGTCTTTGCAAATTACGATGTAGCTTGCGCTATAGCTCTACTGTTTTTATATCTTCCTAGAGAAAATTTAGTTGAAAGTTGATAGTAGCAAACTTTGAAGAGGATTGTCCTCGTTGCTGCGCAGAAGGCTTATGTCCTTAATGCACCACTCGGTGTGCTGCACCTCGAGCGTCGTCTGTGGATGTTGTGAACATCCGACATACACGTTTCTGATGACTACACGATAGTTCAGTGCAAAATACTTAATGGCTTAGAAGCAAGGCACCGAAGACGTTTTGAAACGTCACGGAACATAAGTGATGTTCTAAAGAGATGAAATTGTGATTTCATGCTCGTGCCCTTGTTGAGAGGTACGAGACCTCCGACAAGATTCTTTATCCACAAAGTAAAGGAGAAAAGCTCAATCGTTGAGCGTGTGCTCGGATTGTGTGAGTACGACAATCACTTGAATCAAGTGGGAGTTAATCTTCCAGATGAGATAGTGATGGTTCTCCAAAGTCACTGCCACCAAGCTGTGAGAGCTTCGTGATGAACTATAACATATCAAGGATAGATACAACGATCCTTGAGCGATTCGCGATGTTTGACACTGCGAAAGTAGAAATCAAGAAGGAGCATCAATAGTTGATGGTTTGTAAAGCCACTAAGTTTCAAGAAAGGCAAGGGCTAGAAGGGATACTTCGTGAAACGGCAAAACAGTTGCTGCACTAATGAAGAGACCCAAGATTAAACCCAAACCCGAGACTAAGTGCTTCTGTAATGAGGGGAACAGTCACTGAGGTGGAGCAACTCTAGATACTTGGTAGATAAGAAGGCTGGCAAAAGTCGAAAGAAGTATATTTGATATACATGATGTTGATGTGTACTTTACTAGTACTCCTATTAGCATGAGGGTATTGGATACCGGTTCGGTTGCTAAGTGATTAGTAACACGAAATGAAAGCTACGGCACAAACGGAGACTAGCTAAAGGCGAGGTGACGATACATGTTGGAAGTGTTTCCAAGGTTGATATGATCAAACATCGCACGCTCCCTCTACCATCGGGATTGGTGTTAAACCTAAATAATTGTTATTTGGTGCTTGCGTTAAGCATGAACATGATTGGATCGTGTTTATTGCAATACGATTATTCATTTAAAGAGAATAATGGTTACTCTATTTTCTTGAATAATCACCTTCAATGGTTTATTGAATCTCGATCGTAGTGTTACACATGTTCATGATATTGGTGCCAAAAGATACGAGGTAATGATGATAGTACCACTTACTTGTGGCACTGCCGCTTGAGTCATGTTGGTATAAATTGCATGAAGAGGCTCCATGCTGATGGATCTTTTTACTCACTTGATTTTGAATCACTAGTGACATGCAAATCATACCACATGAGCAAGGCCTTGTTTTCATTGAGATGAAATAAGATAGTAACTTGTTGGAAGTGATACATTTTGATGTATGCAGTCCAATGGGTGGTGAGGCACGCAGTGGATATCATTATGTTCTTACTTCAATGACGATTTGAGTAGATAGTAGAGTATTTGCTTAATGAATCACAAGTCTGAAATATTGAAAAGTTCAATTCTGTTTCGGAGTGAAGTTCGTCGTAACAAGAGGATAAATTGTCTACGATATGATCATAGAAATGAATATCTGAGTTACGAGTTTTGGTACGCAGTTAAGACAATGTGGAAATTGTTTCGCAGTTCATGCCACCTAGAACATCATAGTGTGATGATGTGTCTGAACGTCATAGCCACGCACTATTTGGTATGGTGCATACTATGATGTCTCTTATCAAAATACCACTATCGTTTATGGGTTATGCATTAGAGACAAACGCATTCACTTTAAAATAGGGCACCGCGTATTTCCGTTGAGATGACACAGTATAGACTAAGGTTTAGAGAAATCTAAACTGTTGTTTCTTGAAAGTTTGGGGTTTCGACACTTATGTGAAAAAGTTTCAGTCTGATAAGCTCGAACCCAAAGCGGATAAATGCATCTTCATAGGATATCCAAAACAGTTGGGTACATCTCCTATCTCAGATCCGAAAGCAAAGTGTTTGTTTCTAGAAACGGATCCTTTCTCGAGGAAAAGTTTCTCTCGAAACAATTGAGTGGGAGGGTGGTAGAACTTGATGAGGTTATCAAACCATCACTTCAACCAGTGTGTAGCAGCGCGCAGGAAGTTGTTCATGTGGCGCCTACACCAATTGAAGTGGAAGCTGATGATGGTGATCATCGAGCATCGGATCAAGTTACTACAAACCTCGTAGGTTGACAAGGTCGCGTACTACTGCAAAGTGGTACGGTAACCCTGTCTTGGAGGTCATGTTGTTGAGCAACAGTGAACCTACGAGTTATGGAGAAAGCAGTGGTGGGCCCGGATTCCAACAAATGGCTGGAGGCCATGAAATCCGAGAGAGGATCCATGTATGAAAACAAAGTGTAGACTTTGGAAGAACTACTTGATGGTCATAGGACTATTGAGTAAAGATGGATCTTTAAAAGGAAGACAGACGATGATAGTGATAAGTCACTATTAAGAAAAGCTCGACTTGTCGCAAAGATGTTTCCGACAAGATCAAACAGTTGACTATGATGAGACTTTCTCACTCGTAGCGATGCTAAAAGTCTGTTAGAATTATGTTAGTAGTTGCTGCATTATTTATGAAATATTGCATGTAGGATGTCAAAACATTGTTTCCTCGACGGTTTCCTTGAGCAAACATTGTATGAGATACAACCATGAGGTTTTGTCGATCCTAAAGATACTAGCAATTATGCAAGCTCGAGCGATCCTTAAATGGACTGGTGCAAGCATCTCGGAGTTGGAATATACACTTTGATGAGATGATCAAGGATTTTGGGTTTGTACAAGGTTTATGAGAAACTTGTATTTCCAAAGAAGTGAGTGGGAGCACTATAGAATTTCTGATGAGTATATGTGGTAGACATATTGTGGATCAGAAGTAATGTAGAATTTCTGTAAAACATACAAGGTTGTTTGAAAGGAGTTTTCAAAGGAATACCTGGATTGAGCTGCTTGAACGTTCAGCATCAAAGATCTATGGAGATGGATCGAAAGCGCTTAATGGAAGTTTCAACAAGATGCATGCCCTGACAAGTTTTTGAAGGAGTTCAAAATAGATCAGCAAAGAAGGAGTTCTTGGTTGCATTGTAAGGTGTGAATTTGAGTAAGACTCAAAACCTGACCACGGCAGAATAAAGAGAATAGACGAAGGTTGTCTTCTATGCCTTAGCCGTAGACTCTAAAGTATGCCATGCTGAGTACCGCACCTGATGTGTGACTTGCAGCAAGTCTGTTAAGAGGTACACAGAGTGATCCAGGATTGAATCACTGATCAGCGGTCAAAGTTATCCTTAGTAACTAAATAGACTAAGGAATTTTTCTCGATTATGGAGGTGGTTAAAGAGTTCATCGTAAAGGGTTACGTCGATGCAAGCTTTGACACTAATCCGAACAACTATGAGTAGTGAAACAGATTCCTATAGTAGAGTAGATATTTGGAGTATTTCCGAATCGCACATAGTAGCAGCATCTATAAGATGACATAAAGATTTGTAAAGAACGCACGGATCTGAAAGTTTCAGAACCATTGACTAAAACCTCTCTCACGAGCAAGACGTGATCAGACCCCAGAACTATATGGGTGTTCGATTCGTTGGAATCACATGGTGATGTGAACTAGATTATTGACTCTAGTGCAAGTGGGAGACTTTTGGAAATATGTCCTAGAGGCAATAATAAATTAGTTATTATTATATTTCTTTGTTCATGATAATCGTTTATTATCCATGCTATAATTGTATTGATTGGAAACACAATACTTGTGTGGATACATAGACAAAACACTGTCCCTAGTAAGCCTCTAGTTGACTAGCTCGTTGATCAAAGATGGCCAAGGTTTCCTGGCCATAGGCAAGTGTTGTTACTTGATAACGGGATCACATCATTAGGAGAATCATGTGATGGACTAGACCCAAACTAATAGACGTAGCATGTTGATCGTGTCATTTTGTTGCTACTGTTTTCTGCGTGTCAAGTATTTGTTCCTATGACCATGAGATCATATAACTCACTGACACCGGAGGAATGCTTTGTGTGTATCAAACGTCACAACGTAACTGGGTGACTATAAAGATGCTCTACAGGTATCTCCGAAGGTGTTAGTTGAGTTAGTATGGATCGAGACTGGGATTTGTCACTCCGTGTGACGGAGAGGTATCTCGGGGCCCACTCGGTAATACAACATCACACACAAGCCTTGCAAGCAATGTGACTTAGTGTAAGTTGCGGGATCTTGTATTACGGAACGAGTAAAGAGACTTGCCAGTAAACGAGATTGAAATAGGTATGCGGATACTAACAATCGAATCTCGGGCAAGTAACATACCGAAGGACAAAGGGAATGACATACGGGATTATATGAATCCTTGGCACTGAGGTTCAAACGATAAGATCTTCGTAGAATATGTAGGATCCAATATGGGCATCCAGGTCCCGCTATTGGATATTGACCGAGGAGTCTCTCGGGTCATGTCTACATAGTTCTCGAACCCGCAGGGTCTGCACACTTAACGTTCGACGTTGTTTTATGCGTATTTGATTTATATGGTTGGCTACCGAATGTTGTTCGGAGTCCCGGATGAGATCACGGACGTCACGACGATTTCCGAAATGGTCCGGAAACGAAGATTGATATATAGGATGACCTCATTTGATTACCGGAAGGTTTTCGGAGTTACCGGGAATTACGAATGGGTTCCGGGAGTTCACCGGGGGGGGGGGGGGCAACCCACCCCGGGGAAGCCCATAGGCCTTGGGGTGGCACACCAGCCCTTAGTGGGCTGGTGGGACAGCCCAAGAAGGCCCTATGCGCCATAGGAAGAGAATCAAATAGAAAAGAAAAAAAGGAGGAGGTGGGAAAGGGAAGAAGGACTCCACCTTCCAAACCAAGTAGGACTCGGTTTGGGAGGGGGAGACCTTCCCCCTTGGTTCGGCCGACCCCCTTGGGGCTCCTTGAGCCCCAAGGCAAGGCTCCCCCTATCCCACCTATATATACGGAGGTTTTAGGGCTGATTTGAGACGATTTTCCACGGCAGCCCGACCACATACCTCCACGGTTTTTCCTCTACATCGCGTTTCTGCGGAGCTCGGGCGGAGCCCTGCTGAGACAAGATCATCACCAACCTCCGGAGCGTCGTCACGCTGCCGGAGAACTCTTCTACCTCTCCGTCTCTCTTGCTGGATCAAGAAGGCCGAGATCATCGTCGAGCTGTACGTGTGCTGAACGCGGAGGTGCCGTCCGTTCGGCACTAGATCGTGGGACTGATCGCGGGACGGTTCGTTGGGCGGATCGAGGGACGTGAGGACGTTCCACTACATCAACCGCGTTCACTAACGCTTCTGTTGTACGGTCTACAAGGGTACGTAGATCACACATCCCCTCTCGTAGATGGACATCACCATGATAGGTCTTCGTGCGCGTAGGAAAATTTGTGTTTCCCATGCGACGTTCTCCAACACATCTTGCTTAAGGCGTTACTCTGTTCTTATGAACTTAATACACTAGATGCATGCTGGATAGCGGTCGACGTGTGGAGTAATAGTATTAGATGCGGAAAGTATCGGTCTACTTGTTTTGGTCGTGATGCCTATAGATATAATCATTGCCATAGATAACGTCATGACTTTGCCGGTTCTATCAATTGCTCGACAGTAATTCATTCACCCACCGTCTACTTGCTTTCATGAGAGAAGCCACTAGTGAACACTACGGCCCCCGGGTCTATTCACAACTATCGTCTCCACTTTCAATTTTACTTTCCTTTCACTACAGGAATTAGCTTCTTTGCCGTCTGCCATCACAGACGGCAAAGAGTAATCCACCGACGGCAAAGAGTAATAGACAGACGGCAAAGAAAACTCCTGCCGGCAAAAATTATGCGTCAGCCTACGACGGCATTGTAGCTTCTTTCTCGTCAGCCTCACCGAAGCGGATGGCAAAGACCTTTGCTGTCAGCTTTTCTTAAGAGCATTCGGCAAAGAGGTCTAGACGGCAGCCGACAGGCGTTGCCTCCGTTAGGCCTAACGGAGGCTTTGACGTCTGCCTCGCCCTCTTCTTTGTCGTCTGCCTCCACCTCCTCCCCCCTCTTTGCCATCTGCCTCCACCTCCACTCTTTGTCGTCTACCTCCACCTCCCCCCCCCACACTCCACTCTTTGTCGTCTGCCTACCCCTCCTCCCCCTCCTCTGTGCCCTCTTCTTTGCCGTCTGCCCCCCCCCCCCAGGAAGCGGACGGGAAAGAGACTATATGGCCAGCTGCTGCTGCCCAGGTTGCACAGATGGGCGCCACGTGGCACCTTTGCCGTTAGCTTCCTGATGGCAAAGGCCTTTGCCATCAGCTCGCGGACGGCAAAGATCCTATATTGTTGGAATTATGCCCTAGAGGCAATAATAAATATAGTTATTATTATAATTCCTGTATCAAGATAATAGTTTATTATCCATGCTATAATTGTATTGAATGAAGACTCATTTACATGTGTGGATACATAGACAAAACACCGTCCCTAGCATGCCTCTAGTTGGCTAGCCAGTTGGTCAATGATAGTCAGTGTCTTCTAATTATGAACAAGGTGTTGTTGCTTGATAACTAGATCACGTCATTGGGAGAATCACGTGATGTACTAGACCCAAACTAATAGACGTAGCATGTTGATCGTGTCATTTTGTTGCTACTGTTTTCTGCGTGTCAAGTATTTATTCCTATGACCATGAGATCATATAACTCACTGACACCGGAGGAATGCTTTGTGTGTATCAAACGTCGCGACGTAACTGGGTGACTATAAAGATGCTCTACAGGTATCTCCGAAGGTGTTAGTTGAGTTAGTATGGATCAAGACTGGGATTTGTCACTCCGTGTGACGGAGAGGTATGTCGGGGCCCACTCGGTAATACAACATCACACACAAGCCTTGCAAGCAATGTAAATTAGTGTAAGTTGCGGGATCTTGTATTACGGAACGAGTAAAGAGACTTGCCGGGAAACGAGATTGAAATAGGTATGCGGATACTGACGATCGAATCTCGGGCAAGTAACATACCGAAGGACAAAGGGAATGACATACGGGATTATACGAATCCTTGGCACTGAGGTTCAAATGATAAGATCTTCGTAGAATATGTAGGATCCAATATGGGCATCCAGGTCCCGCTATTGGATATTGACCGAGGAGTCTCTCGGGTCATGTCTACATAGTTCTCGAACCCGCAGGGTCTGCACACTTAAGGTTCGACGTTGTTTTATGCGTATTTGAGTTATATGGTTGGTTACCGAATGTTGTTCGGAGTCCCGGATGAGATCACGGACGTCACGAGGGTTTCCGGAATGGTCCGGAAACAAAGATTGATATATAGGATGACCTCATTTGATTACCGGAAGGTTTTCGGAGTTACCGGGAATGTACCGGGAATGACGAATGGGTTCCGGGAGTTCACCGGGGGGGGGGGGGGACAACCCACCCCGGGGAAGCCCATAGGCATTGGGGGAGCCACACCAGCCCTTAGTGGGCTGGTGGGACAGCCCACAAGTGCCCAATGCGCCAAGAGAAGAAAAATCAAGAGGAAAGAAAAAAAAGGGAAGGAGGTGGGAAGGAAGGGGGACTCCTCCCACCAAACCAAGTCCAACTCGGTTTGGGGGGGAGTCCTCCCCCCCTTCTCCTCCTTCTCCTCCTCCTCCTCCTCCTCCTCCTTCTCATTCTTATTTTCTTCTTCTCCTCCTCCTTCTTCTCCTTCTCCTTCTCTTCTCTTTCTCTTCTTCTTTTTGTTCTTCCTTTTCATTTCTCCTCTTCTCCTCTTCTTGGAGCTAAATTAGCTAACTATGTCTTTTTGCAGCTAAATGGGTAAGTATGTAATTATAGAGGAAAACAAGCTAAGTATATAATACTAATGAGCTAACCAAGGTTCTTATGCCCTTTTGAGCTTATAATGTCTTTTTGGATCTAAATGGGCTAATTATGTCATTTTTGGGGAAATTAAGGCAAGGAGAATATGAAAGAGGAGAATAAAGAGGAGGAGGAGAAGAAGAAGAAGAAATCAAGAAGAAGGATGAGGAGGAGAAGGACAAGAAGGTCCTTGGCCTTCTCCTCCTTCTCCTCCTCCTCCTCCTTCTCCTTCTCTTCTCTTTCTCTTCTTCTTTTTGTTCCTTCTTTTCATTTCTCCTCTTCTTGGAGCTAAATTAGCTAACTATGTCTTTTTTGCAGCTAAATGGGCTAATTATGTCATTATAGAGGAAAACAAGCTAAGTATATAATATTAATGAGCTAACCAAGGTTCTTATGCCATTTTGAGCTTATAATGTCTTTTTGGAGCTAAATGGGCTAATTATGTCATTGTTGGGGAAATTAAGGCAAGGAGAATATGAAAGAGGAGAAGAAAGACGAGGAGGAGAATAAGAAGAAGAAATAAAGAAGAAGGAGGAGAAGAAGGAGGAGTAGGAGAAAAGGGACTAGAAGGTCCATGGCCTTCTCCTCCTTCTCCTCCTCCTCCTTCTTCTCCTTCTCCTTCTCTTCTCTTTCTCTTCTTCTTTTTGTTCTTCCTTTAAAATTCTCCGCTTCTCCTCTTCTTGGAGCTAAATTAGCTAACTATGTCTTTTTGGAGCTAAATGGGCTAATTATCCCATTTTAGAGGAAAACAAGCTAAGTATATAATATTCATGAGCTAACCAAGGTTCTTATGCCATTTTGAGCTTATAATGTCTTTTTGGAGCTAAATGGGCTAATTATGTCATTGTTGGGGAAATTAAGGCAAGGAGAATATGAAAGAGGAGAAGAAAGAGGAGGAGGAGGAGAAGAAGAAGAAATAAAGATGGAGGAGAAGGAGGAGGAGGAGGAGAAGGACTAGAAGGTCCTTGGCCTTCTCCTCCTTCTCCTCCTCCTCCTCCTCCTCCTTCTCCTTCTTCTCTTCTTCTTCTCCTCCTCCTTCTTCTCCTTCTCCTTCTCTTCTCTTTCTCTTCTTGTTTTTGTTCTTCCTTTTCATTTCTCCTCTTCTCCTCTTCTTGGAGCTAAATTAGCTAACTATGTCTTTTTGCAGCTAAATGGGCTAAGTATGTAATTATAGAGGAAAACAAGCTAAGTATATAATATTAATGAGCTAACCAAGGTTCTTATGCCGTTTTGAGCTTATAATGTCTTTTTGGAGCTAAATGGGCTAATTATGTTATTGTTGGGGAAATTAAGGCAAGGAGAAAATGAAAGAGGAGAAGAAAAGGAGGAGGAGAAGAAGAAGAAGAAATCAAGAAGAAGGAGGAGAAGGAGGAGGAGGAGGAGAAGGACTAGAAGGTCCTTGGCCTTCTCCTCCTTCTCCTCCTCCTCCTTCTCCTTCTCTTCTCTTTGTCTTCTTCTTTTTGTTCCTTCTTTTCATTTCTCCTCTTCTCCTCTTCTTGGAGCTAAATTAGCTAACTATATCTTTTTGCAGATAAATGGGCTAATTATGTCATTATAGAGGAAAACAAGCTAAGTATATAATATTAATGAGCTAACCAAGGTTCTTATACCATTTTTAGCTTATAATGTCTTTTTGGAGCTAAATGGGCCAATTATGTCATTGTTGGGGAAATTAAGGCAAGGAGAGTATGAAAGAGGAGAAGAATAAGAAGAAAGAAAGAAGGAGGAGAAGGAGGAGGAGGAGGAGGAGGAGATGGACTAGAAGGTCCTTGGCCTTCTCCTCCTTCTCCTCCTCCTCCTTCTTCTCCTTCTCCTTCTCTTCTCTTTCTCTTCTTCCTTTTGTTCTTCCTTTTCATTTCTCCTCTTCTCCTCTTCTTGTAGCTAAATTAGCTAACTATGTCTTTTTGGAACTAAATGGACTAATTATCCCATTTTACAGGGAAACAAGCTAAGTATATAATATTAATGAGCTAACCAAGGTTTTTAGCTTATTGTGTCATTTTGGAGGATAATTAGCTAAACAAGCTAAAAAATAAGGAGGAGAGAAGAAGGAGCAGAAGGAGAAGATGGAGGGCTCCTTCTCCTCCTCCTCCTTCTCCTTCTTCTTCTCTTCTTTTTCTTTTCATTTTTCCTCTTTCTTCTCCTCTTCTCCTCTTCTTCTTCTTCTTCTTCCTCTTATTTCTATTTCTGTTTTTCTTTATCCTCTTCTTCTACTTATTCTTTTTTTCTCTTCTTCTCCTTCTTATTTTTTTTCTTCTTCTCTTCTTCCCTTCTTCTCTTCTTATCTTCTTCCCTTCTTCTTCCTCTTCTTTCTCTTAAGCTAACTAACTAGTGGCAGATGGTCTAATTCCAAAACAACAACAACAACTACAACAACCACAATAACAACAACTACAACAACCACAATAACAACAACAACTACTAGAATGACAAAAAAACAACAACTACTACTACTACAACAACTACAACAACTACAATAACAAGAACAACTACTACTACAACAATAATAAATCAACTTTGTAGTTATAATCTAATTCCAAAAAACTAAATACCAAACAATAAAGAATCAACATTCCCGTGCGGGGGGGTGTGGGGGCTCACTCGGAGGGGCGGTTGTGGCATCGTGCGTGGCGGGGCCGGGGGTGTTGGGGGTGTCGGAGCAGCGCCGGGGGCGCCGGGGGTGGCGGAGCGGCGCCGGGGGCGCCAGGGGCGGCGGCGTGACGGTGGTGGCTCAGGTGGGCGTCGGGGAGAGGTGGGGCAGCGGCGCCAGGGGCCTGTGGGGGCACCGGGGCGGCGACGAGGGCAGTGGGGCGGCGGTGGCGGGGCTGTGAGGCACCATGGCGGCGCCGGGGGCGACAGGGGCGGCGGCGTGACGGTGCTGGCGGCGGTGGGTGTCGGGGACAGGAGTGGGAGAGAGAGAGGGCGGGGTGGAGCCGTTACACAGTGGGTGAGAGAGAGAGAGGGGCGGGGTGGAGCCGTTACACACGGAGTTAGGTCTTTGCCGTCTGCCTCCGGACTCTTTGTCGTCCGCTAGCACACGGCAAAGAAGGGACTCCAGTTTGACCTAACGTCCCCGCGGTCAGGTGGGCCCATCTATATGTTTCTCGTCTGTTGTGCCACTCTTTGCCGTCAGCGGCTGATGGCAAAGATGTGACTGATGGCAAAGACACTGTATGCCATCAGCCAGTTCTGTGTCGTCTGCTTTCTCGCAGCTGACGGCAAAGACACTCTTTGCCATCAGCTAGCTGATGGCAAAGATTTGGCAGACGGCAAAAAACTGATTTCCAACTATCGTCTCCACTTTCACTTTTAATTTGCTTTGTTTACTTTTTGCTTTCAGTTCTCACTTTGCAAACAATATATAAGGGATTTACAACCCCTTCATAGCGTTGGGTGCAAGCTCTTTGTGTTTGTGCAGGTACTTGTGACTTGACGCGATCCTCCCACTGGATCGATACCTTGGTTCTCAAATTGAGGGAAATACTTACCGCCGCTGTGCTACATCACCCTTTCCTCTTCAAGGGAACACCAACGCAAGGCTCCAAGGCCGCGGGGAAATCCTTTGCATATTTGCCAAGGAAGTCCCTATAGGCGTAGCCCGTAGCAGAAGGATTCCTGGCGCCATTGCCAGGGAAGGTCTGTTGACGCAATAGCAATCTCTCTTATGCATGATTTCATATCCTTGCAATTCTCTTCGAGTTGTGGGTTTTGTTTGGCCAAATAGATCTATGATTCTTCCAATGGGAGAAGTGCTTGGTTTTGGTTTCATACCGTGCGGTGAGCTCACCCAGTGACAGAAGGGGTAGCGAGGCACGCATCGTGTTGTTGCCATCAAGGGTAAAAAGATGGGGTTTTCATCATTGGTTTGAGATTATCCCTCTACATCATGTCATCTTGCTTAAGGCGTTACTCTGTTCGTCATGAACTCAATACACTAGATGCATGCTGGATAGCGGTCAATGTGTGGAGTAATAGTAGTAGATGCAGAAAGTATCGGTCTACTTGTCTCGGATGTGATGCCTATATGTATGATCATTGCCTTAGATATCGTCATGACTTTGCGCGGTTCTATCAATTGGTCGACAGTAATTTGTTCACCCACCGTGATATTTGCTATTTTGAGAGAAGTCTCTAGTGAACACTATGGCCCCCGGGTCTACTCCACACCATATTTTCAGCCTTACACTTTTTACTTCGTTGCACTTTCCGCCTTCAGATCTCACTTTGCAAACAATCTTGAAGGGATTGACAACCCCTTTGAAGCGTTGGGTGCAAGCTTGTTTGTGTTTGCGTAGGTACTCTGGACTTGACGAGACCCTCCTTCTGGATTGATACCTTGGTTCTCAAACTGAGGGAAATACTTACTACTCCTGTGCTGCATCACGCTTTCCTCTTCAAGGGAAAAACCGACGCAAACAAGAGAAGTAGCAAGAAGAATTCCTAGCGCCAAGGAAGGTCTTTTGTTACCATAGCAGAAGAATTTCTGGCGCCGTTGCCGGGGAGGAAGATCAAGTCAAGAACTCATCCAAGTAGGTGTCGCAAACTCATCTCTTGCATTAACTTTGTTTGCGAGTTGCCTCTCGTTTTCCTCTCCCCCACTTCACCAATTTGCCTTTTTCGTTTGCCTTTTTCGTTCGCCCTTTTTGTTCGCCCTTTTTCTCGCCTGCTCTTTGTTTGCTTTTGTGCTTGCTTCCTTGCTCAAGTCACCATGAATGAAAACACCAAACTTTGTGACTTCTCGAATACTAATAATAATGATTTTATTAGTACTCCGATTGCTCCCGCCACTAGTGTGGAGTCATACGAAATCAATGCCGCTTTGCTGAATCTTGTTATGAAAGAGCAATTCTCCGGCCTTCCTAGTGAAGATGTCACATCCCATCTCAATACCTTCATTGAGCTTTGCGATATGCAAAAGAAGAAAGATGTGGATAATGACGTTATTAAATTGAAGCTTTTTTCCTTTCTCGTTGCGAGATCGCGCAAAAACTTGGTTTTCTTCTTTGCCCAAAAATAGTATCGATTCTTGGGATAAGTGCAAAGATGCTTATATATCCAAGTATTTTCCGCCGGCTAAGATTATCTCTCTCCATAATGATATCATGAATTTCAAGCAACTTGATCATGAACATGTTGCACAATCTTGGGAGAGAATGAAATTAATGATTAGAAATTGTCCCGCTCATGGCTTGAGTCTTTGGATGATTATTCAAATCTTTTACGCTGGCTTGAATTTCGCGTTGGTCCGGTTCTTTATTAAAAGGAGAACCTTAATATCTCGTAGTATCCTTTTGGACCCCGCTGCCACGGGAGGGATGGACAATAGATGTCATGCAAGTTCTTTTCCATAAGCACGTATGACGACACACGGAATGCATGCCTACATCACATTGATGAACGGGAGCTAGCCACATATCTCTCCGTGTTATAACTATTGCATGATGAATGTCATCCAACGAATCGCCGACCCATTGCCTACAAGTTTGTCCCACTGCTGTTGTTACTTGTTTTTCTCTGCCGCTATTACTTGTTTTGCTCTGCTGCTGTTACTTGTTTTGCTCTCCTACAGTTACTTGCTTTGCTCTGCTGCTGTTACTTGCTACTGTTGTTACTTGCTACTGTTGCTACTTTCTACAACTGTCACTACTGCTGTTCCTTGCCACTACTGCTACCTGCTACAATACTTTTTCTCGCACCATTGCCGGGAAAGAATATTTCCCGTCCGCGGGCAACTTCTGGCGCCATTGATACGACAGTTAGGAATAGTCCGCCTCGTCACCAGATTGTTTCTGACACCGTTGCTATCATACTACTTTGCTACTAATACTTTGCTTGCAGATACTAATCTTTCATGTGTGGTTGAATCTGACGCATTCAGCTGCTAATACTTGAGAATATTCTTTCACTTCCCGTCACGCGAACCAACAAATTTTGGTTGAATACTCTACCCTCGAAAACTGCCGCGATCCCACGCGCTCGTGGGCTATTGCAAGACAATTTCTAATTGTTGAGCAATTGGGACGAGCTCTTTTCTGGCTCCGTTGCCGTGGAGGCATCAAGTCAGGAATAGTTGCACGTCAGCAATCTCATCCAACCCATCACCGTCCAGCAAGCCTACGATGAGATTACTCACGAACAGTGAAGAGCATCATGGAATTGGCGATGAAGGAAGGTTGGTGATGACGACGGTGACGATCTCCCCTCTCCGGAGCCCAGAACGGACTCCAGATCTGCCCTCCACAGGAAGAACAGGTGGTGGCGGCGCCTCCGTATCGTAAAACGTGATGAACTCTTCTCCTCAATTTTTTCCAAACGAAAGGGACTAAATAGAGCTGGAGTTGGAGGCGGCGGAGCTCCGTGGGCCCCACAAGCCTGCCAGGCGCGGCCAGGGGGGCCTGCGCCTAGTGGGCTTGTGGGCTCCTCGCTCCACTTCTCCTGTTGATTCTTGCGCCGGTATTTTTTTTATATTCCACAAAAAATCCTCGTAAATTTCTAGGTCATTCCGAGAAATTTTATTTCTGCGCAAAAACAACACCATGGCAATTCTGCTGAAAACAGCGTTAGTCCGGGTTAGTTCCATTCAAATCATGCAAATTAGAGTCCAAAACAAGGGCAAAAGAGTTCGGAAAAGTAGATACGACAGAGACGTATCAACTCCCCCAAGCTTAAAGCCTTGCTTGTCCTCAAGCAATTCAGTTGACAAACTGAAAGAGACAAAAGAAAAAAATTTATAAACTCTGTTTGATCTTGTTGTTGCAATTATGTCTAACTCATATTCAGATTTTCAGCAAGATCATAAGCAAACCACATAAGCAATGACATCTAGGTCTCATGGCAAACTCATATCAATGGCATAATCAACTAGCGAGCAATTATAATGAGTTTCAAATGTCAACACTTCAATCAAAACAATCATGAAGCAGTACGAACAGATGGTATCTCGCTAGCTCTTTCTGAGACCGCAAAACATAAATGTAGAGCACCTTCAAAGACTAAGGGTTGACTGAACATTGTAATTCATGGCAAAGAAGATCCATTCACAGTCATACTCAATAACAATTAAAAGCAAAGCATAGAAATGACAGAGGTGTTCTCTAATTGGTGCTTTTATAAGAAGAGGATGACTCAACAGAAACATAAAAAAGATAGGCCCTTCGCAGAGGGAAGCATTTATTTGCACAGGTGCCAGAGCTCAAGCTTTGAAAACAGAGATAACAATTTTGGGTGGCATGCTTTCATTGTCAACGCAATGACCAAGAGCTTTCACCATCTTCCATGCTACACATGCTATAGGCGGTTCTCAAACAGAAAAGTAAAATTTTGACTCCCCCACCACCGATCAATCACACTCCATGACTAGCTGAATACTCGGGTGCCGTCCATACCAACAAAAATCCAGGGGAGTTTTGTTTGCAATTATCTTTTCGATTTAAGCATGGAACTGGGCATTCCAATTACCAGTCCCTTTCTCGTGAATGATAGTGAATAAACACGTATCAAGGATAACACGCCTGGCATGGAAGATACTGACCGCCCCTTGTCACCACATGAGTGGTTCGGGCATGCAAAACAGATTATTTCTTGAAGGTTTAGAGAGTGGCACATGCAAATTTACTTGGAACGGGAGGTAGATACCGCATATAGGTAGGTATGGTGGACTCATATGGAACAACTTCGGGTTTATGGAAGTGGATGCACAAGCAGTATTCTCGCTTAGTACAAGTGAAGGCTAGCAAAAGACTGGGAAGTGACCAACTAGAGAGGGACAATAGTCAACAATATGCATTGAGATTAACCAACATTGAGTGCAAGCATGAGCAGGACATAAATCACCATGAACATGAATATCATAGAGGCTATGTTGATTTTGTTTCAACTACATGCATAAACATGTGCCAAGTCAAGCCACTTGAATCATTCAAAGGGAGATACCATCCTATCATACTACATCATAATCATCTCGAAATTCATGTTGGCATCCAAGACAAACCATTATAAGCTCCTAGCTAATTAAGCATGGCATAAGAAACTATGGTCTCTAAGTTGTCATTGCAAACATGTTTCTCCCACAACAAAGCTGAATCAGGAACGATGAGCTAGCCATATTTACAAAAACAAAATAGATCGAGTTCATACCAGCTTTTCTAGGCAAAGTCACTTCATCATATATCGTCATTATTGCATTTCACTTGCACGACCGAATGATGTGAACAATAATAAGAGTGCTTGTGCATTGGACTAAGCTGGAATCTGCAAGCAAACACAAAGGAGAAGACAAAGTAATATGGATCTTTGACAGATAAACAGATACGCATGCGAGAGCCACTAAACATTGTAACCATGGTCTTCTACCTTGACCCAAAGAAAAAGAAAACTATTTACACGGGAAAGCTCCCAACAAGCAAAAGAAGAACGAGAAATCTTTTTGGGTTTTCTCAAACTAGACAAACACACGAGAAGAAAGTGAGAAAAAGAAATAAACTAGCATGGATGATACAGTGGCAAAGTGTGAACACCGACTAACAAAGTGAAAGTGTGAACAAGAATATAAAGTCGGTGAGAAACACGTACTCCCCCAAGCTTAGGCTTTTGGCCTAAGTTGGTCTACTCCCATGGATGGTCCGGGCAATACCCAAAATCATAATGGGGGTTGGACGGGAGTGCTGCAGCTACCACCTGAATAGCTGCCTCACGGAGGCAAGCAACCTTTGCCTCCCTCTCATACTCCTCTGCCTCTCCTCTGGTTATGTAATATCTCCGTTTTACCTGAAAGTCAAAGAAGGCAGGAGCAGGAAGGGTAATATGGAAAACATGTTGTCGGTTAAATATTAACCGGTATAGGAGGGATTCATTATCCCTCTCAAGGAACTGATAGCGTGTCATAGCAGCGCGATCAAGGAAAGCTATATGGAGGCGGGGATCTCCTTCGCGGATGGGTACTCCAAGATAATTTGCTATGCGAGTGGCATAGATCCCACCAAAGAAATCCCCTTCATTTGCATTATTATTCAGCCTCCTTGCTATTATAGCTCCCATATTGAAACTTCTATCACCCGTTACTGCGCTCTTAAGGATACTAAGGTCAGTTGCGCAGAGGTGACAATGCTCGATCTTGCCGTTAATGCATCTACCTATTAAGAGGGCAAAGTAATGCAAGGCAGGAAAATGAATGCTCCCCATGGTAGCCTCCGTAATATCTCCTGTTTCTCCGACAGTTATACTAGAGAAAAAATCTCTAACCGAAGATTTGGGAGGATCGTTGAGACTACCCCAAAAAGGTATCTTGCAAATTCTATTGAAATCCTCTAAATCCATGGTATACGATTTTTCATAGAGGTCGAACAGTACGGATGTATCACGATCAGCTGAAAATTTGAATCTACGAACAAAAGAGGTAGTGAGAATAGTATACTGTTCACATTTATCGGAGATGAATTCCTCAAGTCCAACGTTGTGAACAAGTATATCAAACTCGTCTTTGAAACCTGGATCAATCCTGAATTCATCAGAAGGCCATTCACATGGTTGTACACGTGCGTTCCTCGGTTAGTAAGGATCGGGTTCCTGAATCGCGAGGCGGGGACCCCTCTTGCTTGAGGAACCACCATGATAGTTTCTCCTCAACATCTTCCTTTTCTGAAATTTTCAGTGACTCAAAGGAAAAGTAAACAAGACTCAACTAAACTCATAGCAACTACTCCTACAAGTGCCTAGAGGCCATATCACGCATCAAAACTACTTGGGACCAGCTAAAATTAGCATGAAAAGCTCAAGAACAGGGTCACCAAGGCAGCAAAAATACGCGACGTATAAGGTACTAGAGCAAAAACTAATTGGACCAACGGGGGAGTCAAATACCAAGGAGCAACTTCCCCAGAACAGTTTGGTGAAAGGGGCTTTGCACAAGGAGATCGAAAATCGCAGCAAGAAGAGCAAGAACACGGGTTTGAGCTATGAAATGATTTTTTCTGAAGGTAGGAGAAGGAGATGGGAGCTGGAATAAGTGGAGGGGGACACGTGGGACCCACAAGCCTGGTGGGCGCGGCCAGGGGGTGCCCGCGCCTCCAGGGCTTGTGGCCCACTGGTGCAGCCCCCTGACTAGCTGTCCGTCTCAGAATTTTTCAAAAATTCCAGAAAAAATCATACTTGATTTTCACAGCAAGCGGAGAACTTTTATTTTCGGGGTATTTTTCTACGGGACGCAAAAAGAAGAAACATGGAAAACTAATGCTAAATCTATCATTTTTCTTCTAAGCAACCGAAGGTGAAAGCTTGGAACAGAGGTTTGTGACTCCTCGATTCATCCGTCTCATGGTCATCGAAAGAAATCCGTCAATGAGGTTGATCAAGTCTCCTTGACAAACTTTTTCGAATCGCAAAAGAAAACAGAGAATTTTCGAATAGTCACTAGGTTACCCCAATGGGGATGTGCATATCCCCAACAAGCAAATCATACTTCATCTTAACAGTAGGTATAGGGCATTCAAAGCTCCCAATAAGAATCGATAAAGTTTTTTCAATAGCATTGATGCAATGTACTCGATATTGTTTCTTCGGAAAGTGCACCATATGCTCATTACCATTGACATGGAAAGTGACATTGCCTTTGTTGCAATCAATAACAGCCCCTGCAGTGTTTAAAAAGGGTCTTCCAAGGATGACCGCCATGGCATCATCCTCGGGAATATCCAGAATAACAAAGTCTGTTGAGGTAGTGACGTTAGCAACCACAACAGGCACATCCTCGCAAATGCTGATAGGGAAAGCAGTTGATTTGTCAGCCATTTGCAGAGAGATTTCAGTGGGTGTCAACGTATCCAGTTCAAGTGTGCGATAAAGAGAGAGAGGCAAAACACTAACACCGGCTCCAAGGTCGCATAAAGCAGTTCTAACATAGTTGCCTTTAATGGAGCAAGGTATAGTGGGCACTCCGGGATCACCTAGTTTCTTAGGAGTTCCACCCTTGAAAGTATAATTAGCGAGCATGATGGAAATCTCAACCTCAGGTATCCTCCTCTTATTAGTAACAATATCCTTCATGTACTTAGCATACGGAGACATTTTGAGCATATCTATGAAACGCATTTGCAGAAAGACGGGTCTAATCATTTCAACAAATCAATCAAAATCCTCATCATCCTTTTTCTTGGATGGTTTGTGAGGAAAGGGCATGGATTTATGAAACCATGGTTCCCTTTCTTTACCATGCTTCCTAGCAACGAAGTCGTTCTTATCGTATCTCCTATTCTTAGGTAGTGGGTTATCAAGATCAACAGGTTCAATCTCCACATCCTTATCATTGCTAGGTTGAGCATCAACATGAACATCACTATCGATATTATCATTAGGCTCATGTTCATCACGAGATTGAGTTTCGGCATCAGAAACAGAGACATCGTTTGGATTCGCAGGTGTAACAACAACGGGGTTGCTAGCGTGCAAGTTCCTATCATCTTTCGTTTTCTTTCTATGATGACTAGGTGCCTCGGTGCTAACTCCTTGAGAATCTTGTTCAATTCTCTTGGGATGACCCTCAGGATACAAAGGTTCTTGGGTCATTCTACCGCCTCTAGTGACGACTCTGACAGAATTGTCATTCAACTCATTGAGCAAGTCATTCTAAGCCTTAAGTACTTGTTCTACTTGTGTAGTAACCATAGAGGCATGTTTACTCAAAAGCTTAAGATCATTGACATTTCTATCCACACAAGCACTTAAATGACTAAGCATACGAGCATTCTGTTCCAATTGTCTGCTAACATAATCATTGAAACTTTGTTGTTTGGCAACAAAGTTATCAAATTCATCCAGGCATAAGCTAGCAGGTTTATCAAAAGGAATATCACTCTCATTGAATCTACGAAGAGAATTTACCTCTACTATCTGTGTCGGGTTATCAAGACTATGAATCTCTTCGATAGGTGGTAGATTTTTGACATCTTCAGATTTAATGCCTTTCTCTTTCATAGATTTCTTAGCTTCTTGCATATCTTCAGGACTGAGGAATAGAATACCTCTTTTCTTCGGAGTTCTCTTCGGAGGTGGTTCGGGAATAGTCCAAGCATTCTCATTGCACAAGATATTGTTCAATAGGATCTCAGCTTGTTCCACAGTTTGTTCCCTAAAAACACAACCGGCACAACTATCTAGGTGGTACTTAGAAGCATCGGTTATATTAGTCCATTATAGAACATATCAAGTATTTCATTCTTCTCAAGAGGGTGATCGGGCAAAGCATTCAGTAGCTGAACAAGCCTCCGCCAAGCTTGTGGGAGACTCTCTTCTTCAACTTGTGCAAAGTTGTATATTTCCTGCAAGGCAACTTGCTTCTTATGGGCAGGGAAATATTTCACAGAGAAGTAGTAGATCATATCCTGGGGACTACGCACACAACCAGGAGCAAGAGAAGTGAACCAAGTCTTAGCATCATTAGCGAGAAAGGAAACAGCTTAAGGATATAGTAGTGGCCGATCTTTTCCTCACTCGTGAATAGGGTGGCTATATCCTTTTGCAAGAGATTGGTAAGAGGCCTAGAGATCTTAGAGAAGTCTTTAATGAACCTTCTATAGAAACCAGCATGACCAAGGAAACTTCTTATACCTTTGATATCTGTGGGGCATGGCATTTTCTCGATCGCATCAACCTTAGCCTTATCGACTTCAATACCTCTTTCAGAAATTTTATGTCCTAAGACGATGCCTTCATTAACCATAAAGTGGCACTTCTCCCAATTCAAGACAAGATTGGTGTCCTTACATCTCTGCAAGAATCGATCAAGGTTGCTGAGGCAACCATCAAAAGAAGACCCGTAAACGGAGAAGTCATCCATGAAAACCTCAACAATCTTTTCACAAAAGTCAGAGAATATAGGTATCATACATCGTTGAAAGGTGGCAGGTGCGTTACATAAGCCAAAAGGCATATGTCAATAAGCAAAGGTACCGAAAGGGCAGGTGAAAGTGGTTTTCTCCTGATCAGATTGTGCAACTGGTATTTCAGAGAAAACAGAATAACCATCTAGAAAGCAGAAGTGTGTGTGAGGGTAGAGTATTCAACCCAAATTTGTTGATTCGACACAAGGGGAAGCCAAAGAATATTCTCGAGTACTAGCAGTTGAGTTTTCAATTCAACCACACGTGAAAGACTTAGTATCTGCAGCAAAGTATCAGTAGAAAAGTGGTGTGATAGCAATGGTAACAGTAGCAGCAGTGACAGCAGTAGTGACAGAGTAACAGTAGGAGCAGCGACAGCAGTAGCAACAGAGTAATAGTAGCAGCAGTGACAGCAGTAGCAGCAAAGTAACGTAGCAAGGACCAGTAGGAAAAACTCGTAGGCATTGGATCGGTGATGGATAACTATGCCGGATGATATTCATCATGCAATAGTTATAACACGGAGAGATATGTAACTAGCTCCAGTTCGTCAATGTAATGTAGGCATGTATTCCATATGTAGTCATACGTGCTTAGGGAAAAGAACTTGCATGACATCTATTGTCCATCCCTACCGTGGAAGCGGGGTCCTAATGGAAACTACGGGATATTAAGGTTCTCCTTTTAATAGAGAACCGGAACAAAGCATTAGCACTTAGAGAATACATGAACTCCTCATACTATGGTCATCTCCGAGAGTGGTTCCGGCTATTGTCACTCCGGGGTTGCCGGGTCATAACACATAGTAGGTCACTACAACTTGCAAGATAGGATCAAGAACACACGTATATTGACGAGAACATAATAGGTTCAGATCTGAAATCATGGCACTCGGGCCCTAGTGACAAGCATTAAGCATGGCAAAGTAGTAGCAACATCAATCTCAGAACATAGTGGATACTAGGGATCAATCCGTGTCAAAACTAACTCGATTACATGATAGATCTCATCCAACCCATCACCGTCCAGCAAGCCTACGATGAGATTACTCATGAACGGTGAAGAGCATCATGGAATTGGCGATGAAGGAAGGTTGGTGATGACGACGGTGACGATCTCCCCTCTTTGGAGCCCAGAACGGACTCCAGATCTGCCCTCCAGAGGAAGAACAGGTGGTGGCGGCGCCTCCGTATCGTTAAACGCGATGAACTCTTCTCCTCGATTTTTTTCCGGACGAAAGGGACTAAATAGAGCTGGAGTTGGAGGCGGCAGAGCTCTGTGGGCCCCACAAGCGTGCCAGGTGCGGCCAGGGGGCGCGTGGTGGGCTTGTGGGCTCCTCGCTCCACTTCTCCGGTTGATTCTTGCGCCACTATTTTTTATATATTCCACAAAAAATCCTCATAAATTTCCAGGTCATTCCGAGAACTTTTATTTCTGCGCAAAAACAACACCATGGCAATTCTGCTGAAAACAGCGTTAGTCCAGGTTAGTTCCATTCAAATCATGCAAATTAGAGTCCAAAACAAGGGCAAAAGAGTTTGGAAAAGTAGATACGATGGAGACGTATCAGATCTCGCTTGAGTGTTCATCAAAACATTCGAGGGCACATGCAAGCGCCCTGCTGGTTTGTCCGAGTTCGAGCATTGCGTGCAGAAGCCGAATGAGTCTGTGAGAGATTACATCCAGTGTTGGACCACCCTTCATCACACGGTGGAAAATGTTTCTGAGCACCAAACAGTGTGCGCTTTCAAGGCTGATGTTAGGTACACAGAGTTATATCTGAAGTTCGGTCGTACATGTGACATGTTCATGAGCAAAATGAGGGAGATTGCTGCCCGATACGCCAATGGTGAAGAAGAAGACCGCATCTGCGGCGATAAGGGAAAAACAGTCGACAACGATGTTGGCGACAATTCCATTCGGAAACGGAAGCGCAAGGCTGATGGTTCCACTCCAGCAGAAGCGGTCGTCCTGGCGGCACAAGGAAAGTACAAGCAAAATCCCAAAGGGCAATTTCCCCTCAAGAAGTCGAAAAATCAGTCAGATGTTCTGGATTTACTGTGTGCAATCCACACGAAGAAAGATGAAGATGGTGATACGTACCAAACGTATCTATAATTTCTGCTTGTTCCATGATCTTTTGGGTGACATTGTCATATGTTTTGCTAAACTTTTATATCATTTTACACATATTTGGACTAACCTACTAACTCAGTGCACCCAGTGCCAGTTTGTGTCTGCGGATGTCTATTTTGCAGGGGCTTTTACCCAATTTTCCGAAGCGTGAAAAATCCAGAAAAATATAAAAAAAATCAGCGAAACAGAAGCTTCGGGATCACCAGGAGGTCGCCTGGGTGGGCCCCACCTCCTCCGGTGCCCTCCTTTGGCCTATATTTAGTGTTCCATGAGGAAAACCTCTCAGACTTTTTGGAATCGCGAATTTCTCCATCGTTCCGCCGCCGCAACGCTTCCACGATCGGGAGCGTGAGGAGACCTCTTCCCGGCACCCTGCCGGAGGGAGGATTGACCTCCAGGAGCTTCTCCACCGCCATGGACGCTTCCCGGATGTGTTGTGAGTAGTTTTCCTTGGACCATGAGTCCATGACCAGTAGCTATGTGATGTCTTCTCTCCAATCTTGTTCTTCAATGGTTAGCCCTTGTGAGATGCCCTACATGATCAAGGCATCTATGTAATCCTCTTGCTTTTACTATGCTCGGTTTGTTGGGATCCGATGGATTATGAGATTATGTTCAGATTGTTATGAGTTATATATTTGATTATCCTTTTACATTATGTTCCTTAGTGATTCTTGCATGTTCTCCGTTGCTTTTTATTGCTTTGGCCAAGTAGTAGATCGTAACTCCAAGAGGGAGCGTTATGCATGATTGTGGGTTCGGGCCCCTCGATGTCTAGCTTGAGTGACAGAAACATGAGACTAGGGGATGTGCTTGTTGCCACCAGGGAGAAAACAACGGTGCTTGTGACCAAGGTTGCAAGGATTGTTTACCTTACGCATAGTTCGTCAATGTAGTTGTTCGTTGCTTTGAGTTTACACTTTGGGTGGGGCTCGCAACTTAATACCGGAGAGATGTTGTGGATAGATATCTCAAGGTGGATGATTAGTAAGTAGATGCTGATGAATAAACGGTCTACTTGTCTTGGCATATTGCCCATTACTATTGAACCTCTAACTATCAAGGAGCATAATTAGCATTGCGGTGCGATCATAATTCTGTCAGTTGCCCAACTGTGATTTGTTTACCCTAGCATAGTTGTTTATCGTCTTTTGGGAAAGAGACATCACTAGTGAACATCATGTGACTCCGGTCCATATCACCATGATTGCTTACATCTCCACCATTTACCGCTTTATTTACTTTTCTGTTGCAATCACTATTACCTTCCCGCTTGTGTTTTGGCAAACTACAAGGCCGGAGAGATTGACAACCTCTCTGTACTCGTTGGGAGAAAAGTTATTTCTTGTGTGTGCAGGTCCACGTCTTCTGCTAGCGCCAGGGTGGAAGACACCTACTTGTTAAGCCTGGGAGTCCTCCTGGTTCGATAAATGTTACAGTCTCTGTGTAAGGGAAATTTGCTGCTGACTACATCTCTACCTTCCACTTGGGGTCCAACGAGGGGTGAGAAGCATATACATCACCGCATCATTAGATGGCAATCTGATATTTCCCAAACACACTACTCGTTAGTGTAGACTATTGATCCAATAGTTCAAAGATACTCCGTCAAGTGAGAAGACTCCTCGGAAGGAGGATGAAGAAGAAAAGGAAGATTTTCTAAATATCAATGCCACCCTGATGATTTTTGCTCACGTAGAGAGCAGAAGTTGATTAAAGGTCATAAACAGAGAGGACAACATGGCAGTTCCGACCACCCCCTCATACCTCAAATGGTTTCAGACCCCCATAATGTTCGATTAGTCGGATCACCCTGCTCACATCGCTACCCCCTGGTCGACAAGCTTTGGTGGTTGATACGTCTCAAACGTATCTATAATTTTTTATGGTTTCACGTTGTTATCTTGTAAACTTTGGATGTTTTGTTTACCTTTTATATCTTTTTTGGGACTAACTTATAAATCCAGTGCCAGTTCCTGTTTTTCTGTGTTTTTTACTCTTTTCATATGTGATTTTGGAACAGAGTCCAAACGGAATAAAATCCCCGAAATAAATTTTTCCAGAACGGAAGAAGATCGGGAGGCTTGAGGGCCAAGGCAGTGGGCCCATAGGGAGCCCACAAGCCCTGTTGCCGCGGCGAGGGGGGCCCGCGGCAACCAGGCTTGTGGCCTTCCTGGCGCTCCCCTGCCCTAGCTCTTTGGCCTGTAAATTCCCTAAAAATCCATAAAAAATCAGGGCATCCACGAAAACACTTTTCCGCCAACGCAAGCTTCCATTTCCGCGAGATCTCATGTGGAGACCCTTCCTGGTGCCCTGCCGGAGGGGACTTTGGAGTTGGAGGGCTTCTACATCAACATCATCGCCTCTCCAATGACTCATGAATAGTCCACTTCAGACCTACGGATCCGTAGTTAGTATCTAGATGGCTTCTTCTCTCTCTTGGATCTTCAATACAAAGTTCTCCATGATCTTCATGGAGATCTATCCGATGTAATCCTCTTTGGCGGTGTGTTTGTCGAGATCCGATGAATTGTGGATTTGTGATCAGATTATCTATGAATTATATTTGAGTCTTTGCTGATTTATTATGTGCATGATTTGATATCCTTGTAAGTCTCTCCGAGTCTTGGGTTTTGTTTGGCCAACTAGATCTATGATTCTTGCAATGGGAGAAGTGCTTGGTTTTGGGTTCATACCGTGTGGTGACCTTTCCCAGTGACAGAAGGGGCAGCAAGGCACACATCATGTTGTTGCCATCAAGGGTAACAAGATGGGATTTTATCGTAGATATGAGATTGTCCATCTACATCATGTCATCTTGCTTAAGGCGTTACTCTGTTCTTTTGGACTTAATACACTAGATGCATGCTGGATAGCGGTCGACGTGTGGAGTAATAGTAGTAGATGCAAAAAGTATCGGTCTACTTGTTTTGGACGTGATGCCTATAGATATAATCATTGCCTTAGATAACGTCACAACTTTGCGCGGTTCTATCAATTGTTTGATAGTAATTCGTTCACCCACCGTCTACTTGCTTTCATGAGAGAAGCCACTAGTGAACACTACGGCCCCGGGGTCTATTCACAACTATCATTTCCACTTTCACTTTTACTTTGCTTTGTTTACTTTGTTGCTTTCAGTTCTCACTTTGCAAACAATCTATAAGGGATTGACAACCCCTTCATAGCGTTGGGTGCAAGCTTTTTGTGTTTGTGCAGGTACTTGTGACTTGACGCAATCCTTTCTCTGGTTCAATACCTTGGTTCTCAAAACTAAGGGAAATACTTGCCGCCGCTGTGCTACAGCACCCTTTCCGCTTCGAGGGAACACCAACGCAAGGCTCCAAGGCCACGAGGGAATCCTTTGCATATTTGCCAAGGAAGTCCCAAAAGGCGTAGCTGTAGCAGAAGGATTCCTGGCACCGTTTCTGAGGAGTATCAAGACAAGAATAGTCTCCCGTCAACACGCTTGTTTCTGGCGCCGTTGGAAGATCTTTTGTTGCAGTAGCAGAAGTATTTCTGGCGCTGTTGCCGAGGAAGGAGAGATCAAGACCTATCCATGTAGGTGTCACAAACTCATCTCTTGCATTTACCTTTTTTGCCAATTGCCTCTCGTTTTCCTCTCCCCCACTTCACATTTGCCGTTTTCATTTGCCTTTTTCCTTTGCCGTTTTCTTTTGCCTTTTGCAGTTTTCCTTTGCCGTTTTTCTTGCTTGCTTGTGTGCTTGTTTGTTTGTTGAAGTCATCATGCCTGAAAACACCAAACTTTGCGACTTCTCGAGCACTAATAATAATGATTTTATTAGTACTCTGATTCCTCCCGCCACTAGTGCGTAATCGTATGAAATCAACACAGCCTTGCTGAATCTTGTTATGAAAGAGCAATTCTATAGCCTTCCTAGTGAAGATGATGCATCCCATCTCAATACCTTCATTGAGAGTTGCGATATGCAAAAGAAAAGAGATGTGGATAATGACGTGATTAAGTTGAAGCTTTTTCCTTTCTCGTTGCGAGATCGCGCAAAAACTTGGTTTTCTTCTTTGCCTAAAAATAGTATCGATTCTTGGGATAAGTGCAAAGATGCTTACATATCCAAGTATTTTCCACCGGCTAATATTATCTCTCTACGTAACGATATCATGAATTTCAAGCAACTTGATCATGAACACGTTGCGCAATCTTGGGAGAGGATGAAGTTAATGATTAGAAATTGTCCCGCTCATGGCTTGAGTTTGTGGATGATTATACAAATCTTTTACGCTGGTTTGAATTTTGCTTCTCGCAATATCTTGGACTCCGCCTCAGGTGGAACGTTCATGGAAATCACGTTAGGAGACGCCACAAAACTCCTAGACAATATCATGACCAACTACTCTCAGTGGCACACTGAAAGGTCACCTGCTAGCAAAAAGGTACACGCTATAGAAGAAATTAACTCGCTTAGTGCTAAGATGGACGAGTTGATGAATTTGGTTGGTAGTAGAAATGCTCCTTTAGATCCTAATGACATGCCACTATCTTCCTTGATTGAGAGTAGCAACGCTAGTTTGGACGTTAATTTTGTTGGTAGGAACAATTTTGGCAACAACACTGCTTTTAGAGGAAACTATGTTCATAGGCCTTTTCCTAGTAACTCCTCTAACAATTATGGCAATTCCTACAACAACACTTATGGAAATCACAGCAAATTACCCTCTGATTTAGAGAGTAATATCAAAGAGTTCATCAACTCTCAAAAGATTTTCAATGCGTCCATAGAGGAAAAACTACTCGAAATAGACGATTTGGCTAAGAGCGTTGATAGGATGTCTTGTGATATTGATGCTTTGAAAGTTAGATGTGCTCCTCCCAAAGTCAACTTGGATGAAACTTTAAAAGGTATGCGTGTCTCCATGAATGAGAGCAAAGAAAGAACCGCCCAAATTCGCGCTAGGCATGAATGGTTTAAAAGGGTGCGTTCTAGTGATGCAAATCACGAAGATCTTAAAGTGCTTGGTGTGACTCCTCTTGAATCTTTGTTTTCGCGTGTCAAGCCTATTGATGAAGGGGCTGGATATGAATCCACTTTGGTTGAAAAACGCCCCAATGATTCGGACTCCACCTATCTTAATGATAAAGGTGTGGAGAGTGGAGTAGAAGAAATCAAAATGTTGGGTAGTAATGAAACTCCCACTTTGGATTTCAAGGAATTCAATTATGATAGTTGCTCCTTTTTTGAATGCATTTCTTTGATGTAATCCATTGCAAACTCTCCACATGCTTATAGCCAAAGCAAAGCCTTTACCGCACATATCGTAGATGCTATGATGAAATCTCTTGAATAGAAGCTCAAATTAGAAGTCTCTATACCTAGAAAACTTCATGATGAGTGGGAACCTACTATCAAAATCAAAATCAAAAACTATGAATGAAATGCTTTGTGTAATTTGGGTGCTAGTGTTTCCGCGATTCCAAAGTCTTTATGTGACATTCTTGGTTTTCATGAGATTGAAGAGTGTTCTCTTAATTTGCATCTTGCGGATTCTACTGTCAAGAAACCCGTGGGAAGGATCGATGATGTTCTTATTGTTTCAAATAAGAACTATGTACCCGTGGATTTCATTATACTTGACATAGATTGCAATCCTTCATGTCACATTATTCTTGGTAGACCTTTCGTAAGGACTATTGGTGCTATCATCGATATGAAGGAAGGGAATATTAGATTTCAATTTCCCCTAAAGAAGGGCATGGAGCATTTTCCTAGAAAGAAAATAAGATTGCCTTATGAATCTATGATGAGGGCTACTTATGGTTTGAGCACCAAAGATGACTATACGTGATTCCATCACCTTTTGCCTAGCTAAGGCCGTTAAACAATAGCGCTTGTTGGGAGGCAACCCAACGAATCTATCCTTTTTCTTTCTGTTTTGTGTTTTCCACACTTTCATTATTCTGTTATGATTGTGTTTTTTGTGTTTCTTTTTGCGTTTGTGCCAAGTAAAACCGTTATGATTAGTCTTGGGGATGATCGTTTGGTCATGCTGGAAAAGACAGAAACTTTCTGCTAACTAAAAGAATTTTCTTTTTTTCTGTAAGAGCTTTTGAGTCGATTCGTTTTGCTGCTGATTTCCACTCAAATTATTCAGATTGTCGTAGTTTTTCAGAATTTTTGAAGTACCAGAAGTATACGAAGTATACAAATTGCTACAGACTGGTCTGCTGTTAACAGATTCTATTTTTGTTGAGTTGGTTGCTTATTTTGATGAAACTATGGATAGTATCGGGGGGTATTAGCCATGGAAGATTGAAAATAAAGTAACCCAACATGAACATAAGTAGAATTTAAGTTTGCTACAGTGCCTAAGATAGCTAGCATGATGTTTCCATTAATGTCTATGACATGCTAGATCATTGTCACGGTACACTACTGAAGGCATTCCATATAGAGTCATTATTGCTCTAAGTTTTGAGTTGTAAGTGTGATGATTATCATTGATGGAGCATTGTCCCATGTGAGGAAATAAAAGAGGCCAAAGATGCCCACCAAAAAAAAAGAGGCCAAAGAGCCACCAAAAAATGAGAGAAAAAGAGAGAAGGGACAATGTTACTATCCTTACACACTTGTGCATATTAAGCACCATGATCTTCATGATTGAGAGTCTCTCGTTTTCTCACCACCATATAGCTAGTGGGAAATTTTCATTATATAACTTGGCTTGTATATTCGAATGATAGGATTCCTCAAAATTTTCTTAGGACTTCGTGAGCAAGCAAGTTGGATGCACACCCACTAGTTTTATTTAAGAGCTTTCACATACTCTTAGCTCTAGTGCATCATTTGTATGGCAATCCCTACTCATCCACGTTGATATCTATTGATGAGCACCTCCATAGCTCATTGATATGCCAAGTCAATGTGACCTTCTTCTCCTTGTTTGTCTTGCAACCTCCACCACACTCCACACCATTTATAGTGCTAAAACCATGGCTCACGCTCATGTATTGCGTGAGAGTTGAAAAAGTTTGAGAAAGTAAAGGTGTGAAAACAATTACTTGGCCAATACCGGGGTTGTGCGTGATTTAAATTCGTTGTGCAAGGATGATAGAGCATAGCCAGACTATATGATTTTGTAGGTATAACTTTCTTTTGGCCTTGTTATTTCGGAAGTTCATGATTACCTTGCTAGTTTGCTTGAATTATTATTGTCTCCACGTCAATAGAAAACTATTGTTTTGAATCTAATGGATCTGAACATTCACGTCACATCAGAGGAGTTACAAAGGACATCTATCTTAGGTAGCATGAAAGCATCAAAAATTCATTCTTTATCACTTCCCTACTCGAGGACGAGCAGGAGTTAAGCTTGGGGATGCTTGATACGTCTCAAACGTATCTATAATTTTTTTATGGTTTCACGCTGTTATCTTGTCAACTTTGGATGTTTTGTTTAGTTTTATATCTTTTTTGGGACTAACTTGTTAATCCAGTGCCAAGTGTGAGTTCCTTTTTTTCTGTGTTTTTGACTCTTTTCAGATCTGATTTTGGAACGGAGTCCAAACGGAATAAAATCCCCGAAATAAATTTTTCCAGAACAGAAGAAGATCGGGAGGCTTGAGGGCCAAGGCAGTGGGCCCACAGGGAGCCCACAAGCCCTGTTGCCGCGGCCAGGGGGGCCGCGGCAACCAGGCTTGTGGCCTCCCTGGCGCTCCCCTGCCCTAGCTCTTTGGCCTATAAATTCCCTAAAAATCCATAAAAAATCAGGGCATCCACGAAAACACTTTTCCGCCGCCGCAAGCTTCCGTTTCCGCGAGATCTCATCTAGAGACCCTTCCCGGTGCCCTGCCGGAGGGGACTTTGGAGTTGGAGGGCTTCTACATCAACATCATCGCCTCTCCAATGACTCGTGAGTAGTCCACTTCAAACCTACGGGTCCGTAGTTAGTAGCTAGATGGCTTCTTCTCTCTCTTGGATCTTCAATACAAAGTTCTCCATGATCTTCATGGAGATCTATCCGATGTAATCCTCTTTGGCGGTGTGTTTGTCGAGATCCGATGAATTGTGGATTTGTGATCAGATTATCTATGAATTATATTTGAGTCTTTGCTGATTTCTTATATGCATGATTTGATATCCTTGTAAGTCTCTCCGAGTCTTTGGTTTTGTTTGGCCAACTAGATCTATGATTCTTGCAATGGGAGAAGTGCTTGGTTTTGGGTTCATACCGTGTGGTGACCTTTCTCAGTGACAGAAGGGCCAGCAAGGCACACATCGTGTTGTTGCTATCAAGGGTAACAAGATGGGCTTTTATCGTAGATATGAGATTGTCCATCTACATCATGTCATCTTTCTTAAGGCGTTAGTCTGTTCTTTTGGACTTAATACACTAGATGCATGCTGGATAGCGGTCGACGTGTGGAGTAATAGTAGTAGAGACAGAAAGTATCGGTCTACTTATTTTGGACGTGATGCCTATAGATATAATCATTGCCTTAGATAACGTCACGACTTTGCGCGGTTTTATCAATTGCTCGACAGTAATTCGTTCACCCACCGTCTACTTGCTTTCATGAGAGAAGCCACTAGTGAACACTACGGCCCCCGGCTCTATTCACAACTATCGTTTCCACTTTCACTTTTACTTTGCTTTGTTTACTTTGTTGCTTTCAGTTCTCACTTTGCAAACAATCTATAAGGGATTGACAACCCCTTCATAGCGTTGGGTGCAAGCTTTTTGTGTTTGTGCAGGTACTTGTGACTTGATGCAATCCTTTCTCCAGTTCGATACCTTGGTTCTCAAAACTAAGGGAAATACTTGACGCCGTTGTGCTACATCACCCTTTCCGCTTCGAGGGAACACCAACGCAAGGCCCCAAGGCCACGGGGGAATCCTTTGCATATTTGCCAAGGAAGTCCCTAAAGGCGTAGCCGTAGCAGAAGGATTCCTGGCGCCGTTGCTGAAGAGTATCAAGACAAGAATAGTCTCCCGTCAACACGCTTGTTTCTGGTGCCGTTGGAAGATCTTTTGTTGCAGTAGGAGTGGTAGACCCAGCTGTCGGAGGCGTTCGTATTCGCAAGGTTTTGATGGATGGTGGGAGTGGGTTGAACATTTGGCATGCATAAACCCTCAAAGGAATGCGCATTCTGTCGGGGATATACCCCGCAGTGTAACCCGGCTTGGAGTATAACCCGCCAAAGGACTTGGCGACTCAGCATTGACCTGGCGGGTGACTCATACTTGTCCTCACAGGCGACTTAGATAAATGATGAAGGCCCAAGGCCCAGCGTGCACCCTGGCATAAGGCGACTCATAGAGAGGCCAGGAGGGCCGACTCACAAGAGAAGGCCCACGAAGAGGAAAGACTCCCACAAGAAGGAAACAAGACCCGGATTAGGATTCAAGAGAGACTAGTCCTATTCCTACTACTAGTAGGACTCTACATGTAAACCTATCCCTTCCACCTATATAAGGAGGGGTAAGGCGCCCCAAGAGGGACAAGATACACAACTTAGGTCTAGACAAGACAAATCATGAGATAGACACATTAGACACCCACGAGATTAGAGGTGGCGAGTCTGCACCCTTGTAATTGAGATCATCATCTTCATCAATGAAGCACAAGCAGGACGTAGGCTTTTACCTCCATCGGAGGGGCCGAACCTGGGTAAACTCGCGTCTCTCGATTTCGACCAACCCCTTCAAGCCGCCACATGGTTGCGATGGCCTCACACCTAAGTCCTTGTACGAGGACATCTGTCGTGACAAAACCACGACAGTTGGCGCCCACGTGGGAATTGTGTTCTTGAAGGGACCTCTTCTAGGGATCGAGAAGCTTATAACCCATCGGATCTGCAAGAGCTGACACAGAGGATCGCATCATGGATGAACAGTCAAATCAACAGATACAAGATTTGAGATATGATAAATTAGGGTGATCAGGTGCTGCCATCGTGCCTAAACAATCTATCGATTCCGACTCGAGATTAATTTCCGGTATCGTAAAGCAAAGTTTTAAATGAAGGATTGGCCACTGACTATGGAACCGGCCGCTCCCTCGTCGCATCTCTGCACCCGCTTGGATCTCGCCACCATGGCACCATGCCCCTGGCTGTCCTGCTCTGCCCTGCGCGGGCCTTGCCATCGGTTCCAACGCTGCGCTGGATCCCGCGGCTCCACAACTCATGCTTCGCCAGTCCGACGGCTCTTCCCGGGTCGTCCCGGCCGCGGCCGCCGCCCCGCTACAGCCAAGTCGCGTCACGGATCCCACGTCTCCGCTGCGGATCTGCATCGCCGCTCGCCCTGAACCGCCAACTCGCAAGCGGTTCGCACCTCGCGCCAACACACCATCTGAGCCGCCGCAGAGCTCACCCCGTTCGTTTCTGCCCAGCGGGATGGTTCTGCCACCCCCTGCTGCCGCTGTCGCCAGGCTCGTGCTGCACCAGGTGGCCGCACCCACCTTGTTCCGAAGCTGGGTCCGTCCTCCGCTCCGAGGCGGACTTGGCCTCGAGTGCTTCACTCTCTGCTGCCTCCGCAGAGCCGCCTTGCCGGCTCGCCTCCACCGCGTCCCGAGCCGCGGCTGCACTGGCCGCTGTCGCGCCTTAATCCGCTATCACGCCTCGGGTCACCGCAATGCGAACTCTGCCCCGCGCTGCTGTGCCTACGAGCCGTCCTGCTGCTCCTGTTAGTCCGGGAGAGATTTCGTTTGAGCCGGTAGATTCATCGGTCAAAGTGATGGACTCATGTCGGCATCGAAAGAAATTTTTTAGCAGCAGTATGTTGAAATTAGGATTGAACAAAATTTTGGGCAACAAGCGATCGCGACATACCCTGGTGTTCTCGATCCGATCTAGACACACATGCAAGTAAAAAAGAAGAGGATTTACGTACTGGAGGAAACAGCAACCTACACATCCATCCATCTTCCGCGCACGATCCATCCATCAGCCAGCAACTCATGCATACATCAAGAAGAAGAAAGAAGGACCGGCTCGCTGTCACATCCATTGAGCCGCCCCGCTGCTCCGCCATCTCCACCCAGTCGCGACAGCGTCGCCTCATCTCCGTGCGCGGCTATGCCCAGCTTCGCTCGCTCCGCCCCGTCCGGCCGGCTCAGCCACGGCCGGCACGAAGTCAAAGACGCGCTGCTCCGCTCCTCACTGGGCGCACCGCTGCTACCCCGTATTCCAGGAAAAAGTCCAAAACAAACCTTAAAGTTATAGACGAAAGTTAAATCAAACCCTGAACTTTGAATCCCTGAAATCAGCACACCGAACTCATTGATCCTGGTATATTTTAAACCGGGATTTGCTGAATTGGGTCGGGCCCATTAGCGCAGTTGCGCACGCGCACCCTCTGCTCTGGTTTTTTTTTTCATTTTTTCATTTTCTTTTTGCTTTTCCACATGTGTATATATTTTTTGAGTATCCAATGTACTCCCTCCGTTCCTAAATATAAGTCTTTTAAGCGATTTCACTAGAGGACTACATACGGAGCAAAATGAGTGAATCTACACTCTAAAATATGTCTATATACATCCGTATTTAGTCCTCTAGTGAAATCTCTAAAAAGACTTATATTATGAAATGGAGGGAGTATTTTTGAACACATATGTATATTTTTTGATAAACTTCCAATATTTTTCAACACATTATGTACATTTTAAAAGTACATCTTACAAAAAAAATACATGGTAATATTTTTCTAAATAAATATTATATATTTTATAAATAACAATAAACATTTTATAGAATTGATATATATTTTTTTGAGGTATAAATAAGAATAAACATTGAATGTTTGGCGCTAGGATTATGCTCCTACAAATTTATAAAATGCATGTTGGACCAATACGAATATAATTAAAAATACGAATATAATTAAAAATATGAATAGAATTAAAAAATATATTTTTTTGAAACAAAAAAGACATAGAATTTGTGACAAAAATAGAAAACATAAATATTTTTAACTTCTGAACAATTTTAAAAATGCGCGAACTTTTTTTAAACTTCTTAATTTTTTTTTTGTTAGTGGGCCGATCCAATTTTTGTCTATAAGAGTAGCAGCCTAGCAGGTTATCCCGGTCGGGATTATGGTATTGCCAGAATCCCGGTGTGCCAAACGGGTCTAGGGTTCAAAATAAACCAGGATTACAAGTTCGGAGTGCCAATTTCAGGAATTCAAAGTTCAGGGTTTGATTTAGCTTTCGTCTATAACTTTAAGGTTTGTTTTAGACTTTTTCCTTTCTACAAAGAAGACTCGGTCCCGATTAAAAACAGTAATAGTGGGGGCTCTCTGGTTTCCAACATGAGCAAGCAACGGATTAAGAAGATTTTGACAAGCGGCTGATAAAAGTCCTCACCTCCGCGGTCAAGGAAAAATCGATCGTGCGTAATGATTTGGATCAGCTCCTTTGTGAGTTCGCCATTGCATGCCCATACAGGACCAAAATTCGTGGGGAGGAAAATTCTACATGCTTTCACGGGATCTAAGTGGCACTCGATGCTACCCACACGGAGGCTATTCACATGATGGTCATGGTCCGGGAGACTATTACAAAAGTGGTCTTATGTCACTCGTTCGGAGCCCGGTCAACGTCAACGGCGCCGCAACGGTTTCGTGTGTCCGCACGGGTTCATAACACAGCAGCCAACTCGCGTGTACAACGCTGTGATCGGCTCACATTTACACTGGTTTTCGATGCTACAATCAACACGGTCGAGTCTACATCATGACACTGGTGTTGGGCCTGCTTGATTCAAGCCGCCGTCCCACGGCCTGGTCTATGTCAAATATGACAAATATCTTTTGACATTTATTCATAGAAAAATACATCAGGTGATATCCATTCTATATATTTTGTCAATTCATATTAATGTTCTTGAAAACAATTACTTCGGTCTGTGATATTTTTTTTTATACAGGACAATTACTCATTACTAAATCGACGTTATATTACGAGCACAAAGCTCATGTCAACCAATGCCACGGGCGACTCAATATTCCCGTCGGCCTGTAATGTCATGGGCGACTCACCGTCCGCGCCGATCTACAACGACGAGGGTGACTCGTTATGCAAGACGGCTTATAATGACGCAGCCGACTCTCACATCTGCGCAACCAGGATGGTTTACAATGACAAGGCCAAATTTCGCGTCCGTGTAACCAAGGCGGTTTACAATGCCACCGTTGATTCTTAAGTCCATGCCAAAACGCCAGACAACTCTCGCACTCAAGTCGCCACCCTCACGGCCCGGATTACATCAACCGGCCGGTGCAGTGCTCGCCTGTATGAGCCGCCCAACAGAAGGACGCAAGTCGCCGTCCTCACGGCCCGGATTATATCAACCCGCCGGTGCAGTGCTCGCTTATACGAGCCGCCCAATAAAGGATGCAAGACGCCACCCTCACGGCCCGGATTACATGAACCTGCCGGTGCAATGCTCGCATGTACGAGCCGCCTAACAGAAGGACGTAAGTCGCCACCCTCACGGTCTGGACAACATCAACTTGCCGGTGCAGTGGCTTTATATCTCGGAGATGGAGCGAGTACCAGTATCTTTTCGATGCCGGTTTATACCACAATCAAGTATGTAGACTCTCAAGCCGCCTCCTTGAATCGACTTAAGACTCGGGGGCTATATGGACATGGCTCGGCAGGCTCAACTGGGATGAATAATTCAAGAACCCCGGGTCATTACCGAAAAATTAAGTCGGTCTAAATACTTGAGCTTTTGATACAAAAGTCTCCCTTGGGTGGCGGTTGAGCTTTTTGACTCGCCCTATCCTATCGTGACCTTATGAGCCGACGAAATCATTATTCTGGGTGGCGCTTGAGCTTTCTGACTCGCCCTATCCTGTCGCGACCTTATGAGCCGACGAAACTACTATTTTGGGTGGCGCTTGAGCTTTCTGACTCGCCCTATCCTGTCGCGACCTTATGAGTCGACGAAATCATTATTTTGGGTGGCGCTTGAGCTTTCTGACTCGCCCTATCCTGTCGCGACCTTATGAGCCGACGAAACTACTATTTGGGGTGGCGTTTGAGCTTTCTGACTCGCTCTATCCTGACGCGACCTTATGAGCCGACGAAATCATTATTTTGGGTGACGCTTGAGCTTTCTGACTCGCCCTATCCTGTCGCGACCTTATGAGCCGACGAAACTACTATTTTGGGTGGCGCTTGAGCTTTCTGAGTCGCCCTATCCTGTAACGACCTTATGAGCCGACGAAATCATTATTTTGGGTGGCGCTTGAGCTTTCTGACTCGCCCTATCCTGTCGCGACCTTATGAGCCGACGAAACTACTATTTTGGGTGGCGCTCGAGCTTTCTGACTCGCCCTATCCTGTCGCGACCTTATGAGCCGACGAAATCATTATTTTGGGTGACGCTTGAGCTTTCTGACTCGCCCTATCCTGTCGCGACCTTATGAGCCGACGAAACTACTATTTTGGGTGGCGCTTGAGCTTTCTGACTCGCCCTATCCTGTCCCGACCTTATGAGCCGACGAAATCATTATTTTGGGTGGCGCTTGAGCTTTCTGACTCGCCCTATCCTGTCGCGACCTTATGAGCCGACGAAACTACTATTTTGGGTGGCGCTTGAGCTTTCTGACTCGCCCAATCCTGTCGCGACCTTATGAGCCGACGAAATTATTATTTTGGGTGGCGCTTGAGCTTTCTGACTCGCCCTATCCTGTCGCGACCTTATGAGCCGACGAAACTGCTATCTTGGGTGGCGCTTGAGCTTTCTGACTCGCCTATCCTGTCGCGACCTTATGAGCCGACGAAACTGCTATCTTGGGTGGCGCTTGAGCTTTTTTGACTCGCCCTATCCTGTCGCGACCTTATGACCCGACGAAACTGCTATCTTCGGTGGCGCTTGAGCTTTCTGACTTGCCCCATCTAGTCGCGACCTTAGAGCCGACGAAATCATTATTTTGGGTGGCGCTTGAGCTTTCTGACTCGCCCTATCCTATCGCGACCTTATGAGCCGACGAAACAACTATTTTGGGTGGCGCTTGAGCTTTCTGATTCGCCCTATCCTGTCGCGGCCTTATGAGCCGACGAAATCATTATTTTGGGTGGTGCTTGAGCTTTCTGACTCGCCCTATCCTGTCGCGACCTTATGAGCCGACGAAACTACTATTTTGGGTGGCGCTTGAGCTTTCTGACTCGCCCTATCGTGTCGCGACCTTATGAGCCGACGAAATCATTATTTTGGGTGGCGCTTGATCTTTCTGACTCGCCCTATCCTATCGCGACCTTAAGAGCCGACGAAACTACTATTTTGGGTGGCGCTTGAGCTTTTTGACTCGCCCTATCCTGTCGCGACCTTATGAGCCGACGAAATCATTATTTTGGGTGGCGCTTGAGCTTTCTAACTCGCCCTATCCTGTCGCGACCTTATGAGCCGACGAAACTACTATTTTGGGTGGCGCTTGAGCTTTCTGACTCGCCCTATCCTGTCGCAACCTTATGAGCCAACGAAATCGTTATTTTGGGTGGTGCTTGAGCTTTCTGACTCGCCCTATCCTGTCGCGACCTTATGAGCCGAGAAACTACTATTTTGGGTGGCGCTTGAGCTTTCTGACTCGCCCTATCCTGTCGCGACCTTATGAGCCGGCGAAATCATTATTTTGGGTGGCGCTTGAGCTTTCTGACTCGCCCTATCCTGTCGCGACCTTATGAGCCGATAAAACTGCTATCTTGGGTGGCGCTTGAGCTTTCTGACTCGCTCTATCCTGTCGCGACCTTATGAGACGACGAAACAGCTATCTTGGGTGACGCTTGAGCTTTTTTGACTCGGCCTATCCTGCCGCGACCTTATGAGCCGACGAAACTGCTATCTTGGGTGGCGCTTGAGCTTTCTGACTCGGCCTATCCTGTCGCGACCTTATGAGCCAACGAAACTGTTATCTTGGGTGGCGCTTGAGCTTTCTGACTCGCCCTATCCTGTCGCGACCGTATGAGCCGACGAAATCATTATCTTGGGTGGCGCTTGAGCTTTCTGACTCGCACTATCCTGTCGCGACCGTATGAGCCGACGAAATCATTATCTTGGGTGGCGCTTGAGCTTTCTGACTCGCCCTATCTTGTCGTGACCGTATGAGCCGACGAAATCATTATCTTGGGTGGCGCTTGAGCTTTCTGACTCGCCCTATCCTGTCGTGACCTTATGAGCCGACGAAACTGCTATCTTGGGTGGCGCTTGAGCTTTCTGACTCGCCCTATCCTGTCGCGACCTTATGAGCCGACGAAATCATTATCTTGGGTGGTGCTTGAGCTTTCTGACTCGCCCTATCCTGTCGTGACCATATGAGCCGACGAAATCATTATCTTGGGTGGCGCTTGAGCTTTCTGACTCGCCCTATCCTGTCGTGACCTGATGAGCCAACGAAATTGCTATTTTTACCTTCCTGGCACTGCCACAAGGTTTTTCAGGCTTTTTTCTGACTCGCCTCAAAATATCTTGGGCCGATTGCTATTTCTTATCACCCATTACTCACTGAGGTGCTAGCCACCGTGACTCACTGAGCCGGCTTATTTAAAATAGAATGATGTCATACTTATCATATCATATACATGCATCATATTGCATTGCATCACACATCATACATACATATCATGCCGGTCTTTAAACCGGGTCAAAACATAAATTCTTGCAGGTGCAAATAAATCTTTGAATAGCCAATTTGGCTGGATTTTTATCATGGTTTATCATAACCAGTGTTAAATGATTGAGGGTTTTTAAAGCCATCTCGGAAGAATTGACTATTGTCAAAGAGCCGTCCTATCACATATAATGTCGAGTCATCTAATTGACCGGCCCTTGGATTTCTTCAACTTGTGTTTTGTAGTAAATTACAACACTTATGGATTTCTCCGACATATGGATTTCTCAAGGATATATTTGTCGGGTTACATTGCAACCACGGTCAAGGATTTCTTTTATCACAAAGGCATCATCAGCTCACAGAGTGGATATGATTTTATTCTACAATGAAAGGAATAGCCCTGAGTCGCTGCAGGCACACAACCCGGCACTTGGGGGCTACATTATTCAAATCAAGATTACATCAAAGTATGAAAGTCCCATGTCGCTGCAAGCATACACCATGACACTTGGGGGCTAATGCAATCCGCTTTTCAAATCATCACATCATCAACAGACCCGGCTACCTCAAGGAGATAAGCCGGCCTTGGAGGGCTACATACCGCTCTTTATTCAAGTATGGATTCAAGGAAGCACCGGCTCATCATTTTTATAATGATCCGGCCCTTGGGGGCTACACATTGCTGCTCAAGGAGAAGAACGTGGAAGTCTCGAGTCGCCGCAAGCAATCGACCCGTCACTTGGGGGCTAAACCATTCAGGTCATAATTTCTAAAATCCCAGGTTGCTGCAGGCAAGACAACCCGGCCCTTGGGAGCTACATCACTAAGTTCTTTCATAGATCATAAGGTTCAAATTGAAGAACCGGCCCATCACACACTGATGACCCGGCCCTTGGGGGCTACAGCAAACATGACGCGCCATTGTCAATCATAACCCGCTGAAGCAAGAGAAGCTGGTTCAACATAGTGTGGATTTCTTATTTCCCAAGTTTTCATCAAGCCAAAGCATTGGAGGCCGACTCAATGGCATATATATATTTTATTGCAAAAGACACGTACTTACGAGATGATTAATGGTGGCCCGAAGAAACCCGGATTTTTCAAGGAGCCACTTCAGTAAATCAAGCCGGCCAGAGGAGCAAGCCGGTCCCTTAACTTATTTATTATTCTTATTTCAGGAGCTTACCATGAATAAATTCAAGCTAACCTTGGGGGCTAATGTCGGGGATATACCCCGCAGTGTAACCCGGCTCGGAGTATAACCCACCAAAGGACTTGGCGACTCACCGGCAACTCAGCAGTGACCTGGCGGGCGACTCATACTTGTCCCCACAGGCGACTTAGATAAATGACGAAGGCCCAAGGCCCAGCATGCACCCTGGCATAAGGCGACTCATAGAGAGGCCAGGAGGGCCGACTCACAAGAGAAGGCCCACGAAGAGGAAAGACTCCCACAAGAAGGAAACAAGACCCGGATTAGGATTCAAGAGAGACTAGTCCTATTCCTACTACTAGTAGGACTCTACATGTAAACCTACCCCTTCCACCTATATAAGGAGGGGTAAGGCGCCCCAAGAGGGACAAGATACACAACTTAGGTCTAGACAAGACAAATCATGAGATAGACACATTAGACACCCACGAGATTAGAGGTGGCGAGTCTGCACCCTTGTAATTGAGATCATCATCTTCATCAATGAAGCACAAGCAGGACGTAGGCTTTTACCTCCATCAGAGGGGCCGAACCTGGGTAAACTCGCATTTCTCGATTCCGACCAACCCCTTCAAGCCGCCACATGGTTGCGATGGCCTCACACCTAAGTCCTTGTATGAGGACATCTGCCGTGACAAAACCACGACACATTCCGATGTCCCGACTGAGTGAAAGCAATACACAGTTCCATGGGGTCATCCCTGGGAAAAAGGCCAAGTCACTCGGCCAGATTACGCTGGATGTGGTATTCGGCATGGACAAGAACTTTCGCAAGGAGAAATTGACTTTTGAAGTTGTGGATTTTCAGAGTGCTTACCATGCCATCCTTGGTCGCCCCGCTTATGCGCGCTTCATGGCACGCCCATGTTAAGTGTACCTTAAGATGAAGATGCTAGGGCCCAAGGGAGTCATCACAGTCACAGGCAATCGGGAGAGAGCCGAGGAATGCTTGCAACAAGTCTCTAGGATCACTGATCAACAAATGGTTGTGGTTGAACTAGAGGAATACCGGAAGAACACTGACCTTGCCGACCTGATGCACTCCAAGAAGCCCGCTTCTGAGTCCGCTTTTCAGTCGGCAGGTGAAGTCAAAAAAGTGAACATCCACCCGACAGATCCTGATGCTGCCCCGACCAATATCTCAATAACACTCGACAGCAAATAGGAAGCCGAGCTCATCCAGTTTGTCCGTGAGAACTGGTACATCTTTGCATGGAAGCCTGCTAACATGCCGGGTGTGCCTAGGGAACTGGCTGAGCACCGACTCAGAGTGATTCCAAAGGAAAAGCCTGTTAAAGAGCATTTGTGCCGGTGTGCAGCAGAGAAGAGGAAGGCAATCGGCGAGGAGGTGGCCCGACTCTTGGAAGCGAAGTTCATACGCGAGGTTTACCACTCCGAGTGGCTCGTGAACATCGTCATGGTCCCCAAGAAGGACAAGTCCCTTTGTATGTGTATCGATTTCAAGAACATCAATAAGGACTGCCCGAAAGATCACTTTCCGCTCCCCCGCATCGATCAAATTCTCGACTCGACTGCGGGGTGTGAGCATTTATCCTTTCTTGGTGCCTGTTCTGGCTACCATCAGATCCATCTGCTTGGACCAGATGAAATAAAAACGGCCTTCATCACCCCTTTCGGGTGTTTCTGCTATATCACCATGCCTTTTTGTTTGAAGAATGTTGGCTCCACTTTCATGTGTATGATTCAGAAGTGCCTGCTTGATCAAATCGGTCAGAATGTCGAAGCATATATGGATGATATTGTGGTCAAGTATCGCAAAGGTTCCGACCTGCTGGCTGACTTGGCAGAGACATTTGCCAACGTGAGGAAGTATGATATCAAGCTGAAACCAGCTAAGTGCACTTTCAGAGTTCCTGGCGGCAAGTTACTCGGTTTCCTCATTTCCGAACGTGGGATCGATGTCAACCCCAAGAAGATCGGCGCCATCGTTCGAATGAAAAGCCATGTGCGTGTGCACGATGTCCAGAAGCTCACAGGCTGCCTGGCGGCATTGAGTCGGTTCATATCTTGTCTCGGTGAGAAGGCATTGCCTTTGTACCGACCCATGAAAAAGTCTGATGTGTTCGAGTGGAATGACGAGGCAGAAGCAGCGTTTGTCAAGCTAAAAGCCCTGCTTTCCACCCAGCCGGTGCTTGCTGCTCCGCAGAGCAAAGAACCCATGTCTTATACATTGCAGATACTAATCAAGTCGTCAGCATAGTTCTGACTGTCGAGCGAGAAGAGGAAGGCAAAGCTTACAAAGTCCAGTGCCCAGTCTACTACATTTCTAAAGTACTAACCCCTTCAAAGCAAAGGTACCCTCATTATCAGAAGCTCCTCCATGGAATATATTTATCAACGAAGAAGGTGGCGCACTACTTTCAAGATCATTCAGTATCAGTCGTCATGGATGCTCCACTGTCAGAGATTTTTAACAATCGGGACGCATCTGGTCACGTGGCCAAATGGGCCATCGAGCTCTTATACTTTGACATCAAGTTCCAAGCAAAGAAAGCTATCAAGTCTCAAGCACTTGCTGATTTCATGGCCGAGTGGGTGGAACGATAGCAGCTAGCTCAAATTCACTCGACACACTGGACCATGATCTTTGATGGCTCTAAAATGTTGAATGGGTCCGATGCTGGTGTGGTATTGGTGTCCCCAAAAGGCGACAAGCTCAACTATGTCCTCTAGATTCACTTTGATTCCTCCAACAACGAGGCTGAATATGAAGCGCTCCTCTACGGGTTGTGTATGGCAATCTCACTCGGCGTCCGGCGCTTGATGGTGTACGACGGCTTGGATCTGATGGTCAATCAAGTGATGAGGAATGGGATGTCAGAAACCCCCATGACTGGGTATTGCCATGCAGTAAGGAAGCTTGAGAAGAAGTTTGAAGGTCTGGAACTCCATCATGTTCCCCAATTCAAAAATCAAGCAGCTGATGAAGTGGCCAACATTGGGTCTACTCGAAAACTTGTCCCTAGGAATGTGTTCCTAGAACACTTACATGCTCCTTCGGTGCAAGAGGATCCTTTCACTGAAGATCCACCACAACCGATAAGCACCTCCAGTCCGACTGAGATTGATGTTCCGGCATTCGTTGATTTAGTTATGGAAATTCTTGTGATCACGCCCGAGTGGACAGTACCATACATTGCATACATTCTAAGGCGAGAGCTCCCGAAAGACGAAGTTGAAGCTAAGCAGATTGTCCGCGGATCAAACGCTTTTACTGTGATGGATGCTCAACTTTACATAGAAAATATTACTCGCATAGCTCAGCGGTGCATCTCCTCTGAGGAGGGCCGACTGATCCTGGAAGAAATCCACTCGGGGACCTGTGGTTATCATGCGTCCTCTCAGACTATTGTTGCCAAAGCATACCGAGCTGGGTTCTTTTGGCCACGCACTAACGAGATGGCTAAAGATATCGTCGATCACTGTGAAGGCTGTCAGTTCTACTCTAACTTGTCTCACAAGCCTGCATCTGCCTTTAAGACTATCCCACTCGTTTGGCCGTTTGCTATTTGGGGTTTGGATATGGTCGGTCCTTTTCGAATAGGCCAAAGTGGATTCAACCACCTGTTTGTTGGAGTCCACAAGTTCACTAAATGGATCGAAGCCAATACTATAAAGAAGCTGGACTCGCGCACTGCCATCAAGTTCATGAAGGAAATAACATTCCTGTACGGAGTTCCTCACAGCATCATAACAGACAATGGTTCTAACTTCAACTCGGAAGAGTTCAGACGCTTTTGCTGTGCTCAAGGCACCCGGGTGGATTATGCGTCCGTCGCACACCCCCAAACCAATGGACAAGCCGAGCGGGCAAATGGCCTTATCCTTCAAGGGTTGAAGCCTCGACTCATGCGAGACTTGGAACATGCAGCTGCAGCCTGGGTATCTAAATTACCATCTGATCTAAAAAGGGCAGACAGGTCTTTGGTGAAAACTAGCCAAACATTGCATCTCTAAATGTGTGCTCATAGGGACAGAATCAAAATGAAATTGCATGATATTGCTGAAATCCTTTGTTGATCATGAGCTCGTCTCCTCATGGACGAACGCTAAAATAAATTAAAAATGATTTTTTTACATGAAAGATGAACAAATTCTCTGTGCGCTTGCAAAGTTTCATGACCATATGACATAGGGGAAGTTTGGGGCAAGAAAAATAAATGCTCCAAAAAAATGAACGTTTCTCAAAGCTTCAATTTTCTTTAGAACTCTCCTGATTTCATATCGTCATGACACTTTGCACGCACATAGACAACTTGTTCAACTTTCATGCAAAAAGAAAATCATTTGTTTTGCTTTGTTTGCTATTGTTTAGAATTTATTGTTCATTCACAGGAGAGATGAGCTCGAGCACTGAAACACGATCCTCCGTCGTATTGTTTCAATGTACCAACAAAATTGAATCGTTTTGTATTATTATTTTTAATAGTTTTATATGTATTTGCATTGCCTCTCCAACTATGATGTGTAATAACCGCGCTACTACGCTTGCTACGCCTGAGAATTATCACATCTGGAAGGAATCTTGTACGACCGCATGTTGTGTCTCAACTAAGAGCAACTCTACGAGACCTTGTATATTGCCCCGTCCCGTAAAATAACCGTTGTTTTATAAGAGAGAGACGTATCCCCTAAAACGGCCTATTTCGTAATTTCCTTTGCTTGGAGTTGTATATCTCGGCCCACGCTTGCTACATTTCCAGTTTTTTCCTCCCTCGTTTGCAGTTTCCTCTATCCCTCGTCTGATTTAACGGGAGGGAAATTTGAGCACCAACCGCTCCCGTTATAGCCGGCGCCTCCGCCTCCCGAACACCAGCCGCTATTGAAAAATTCACACAAGCAAATGGCACATTAACAGTCATGCCTCATCCCCCTCATCTTCGTCCTCCGCTTCTTTCGATTCTTCTTCCTCATCCAACAATGTTTCTTCCTCCTCTTCTTCAACGTCGCGTGTTGCATCAACATGGGGAGCTTGGAAGGCGTTGGCAAGATCTTCAACGGCATCATGCGAACGTACGTGAGACACACTGGAAGACATGTGTCCACCCATGTCACCCGGAGGTGCTCCCATGCCTCCCATGTCACCCAGAGGTGCTCCCATGTCTCCCATGAGAGACGCAAAACTCATACCTTCCATGCCCCCTCCCATGGTAGCTCCGAAGCCACCCATGCCTCCCATGCTTCCCATGGCACCCATGGTTGGAGGTGCTTACATGCCTCCCATGCCTCCCATGGTTGCTCCAAAGCCACCAATGCCACCCATGCCACGCATGCCTCTTTTTTGTACCAAGACTTCTTCACGAGCAATATTAACATACTCTTTTTTCTTCTCATCAAGGGTACATGTGTCTATGAAGATCAATGATTTCTCCCATTACAACAATCTAGTTTGCTCTTCCATGACCAATTTCTTCTCCTTCAATGCCACCTTCCTCTCCTCGGCCACCACCTTCCTCTCCTCGGTCGCCAACCTCCTAACATTGTCCATCGCATCTTGGTTCCTTGCCATCTTCCTCACCTCGTTAGCTTCCTTCCTTGCGTTCACAATAGCTTCCATAGCAATTGTTAGCTCATCATTGCCTTTCCTCTTCTTCTTTTCTTTTGCGTCTTTCTTGCCTCCATTTGGTCTTTTTGGCTTGGAGTAGGCAACCGAGTTTGGTGTAAGGCTTCTCTTGCCATCATAACTTGATGCCTCCGCATCATCATCATCCAAATCAATACTTCTCTTGTGTTTGTTGGTCTCCTCATTGACACCTTCACGAGGCTTCCATTTCTCATCATCCTTCAACACCTCATAGCAATGGTGCAAGGTAAATGGCCTCCCTTTATTCATCCTTCCTTTCTTGGTCTTCTTCTCCTCTCCTTGAAATAAGTTTTGTGCAATAGTGAGCTACAAACAAAAGAACAAATTAGCACTTGAAACACAAAAGAAAAAGCATGAACAAAGAAGAAGCATGAGCATGGAAGAGTCATGAAAGAAATGACACTTACCCTATCTCTATCATTAGTACTACTTGGGTTTAACGTGTCAACCACCTTAAGTGCGGCCGCCCACTTTTGACGATCTCTGTTGATTGTCGACTATCGGGAATGGAGAGATCTTTCTGTGCGGTCAATTCCACTTTTGTTGTGAAAACCAAAGTGCTCCTTCATCCGGATCCAATATGCATCTCTACTTTGGTCCCCTCCAACGGTGGCATCCCTAGACACTTGCAACCATGTATTGCATAGCAAGACGTCTTCATCCATCGTGTAGTTGCCCGCTCTTTCTTTCGGTGCACCGACTATACCTTCACCATCCTCGTCCACCTCAAACTCATGATCATCGAAATGCACCTCATTGGCTTGAGACCAATGAGAATTGTTGGAGCCAACACCCATAGTTGACATATATATATCATCACTGAAACTACAAAGTATGTACAACAAAACAAATAAGCTATCCATATGTATCCATTCAAAAAACAACATCGGAAAGAATTGAGCAAAAATTTACCTTGGGGGCATTCATCGAACACATTGTGTGCATCGCCCGCCGACGCGGCAAGCGAGCTTGTCGGCGCTTCGGTCGCCGTCGCATCCTTCGTACGCCCAGCAAGTTCTACTTCGGCCGTCTAGGGGAGTCATCCGTCGCCTTGTTCTTCTTTCAGGAGACCTTGCCCTTCTTCACCACCGCCGCATTTGGGAGCTTCGAGAAGGGGGCACGTGGCTCCACGGCGGGCACCGGCACGCTGCCACCCGCTACCGAGGTCGTTTGTGGCGCCATGAAAAGGGCGCGCGCGAGACCCGTGGTTGGAGGAGCACCGGCGGAGGCGACTCCAGAGCTCCCTACAATAGGGTTTGCGCCGGTGGTGGAGGCGGTGGCGGGGTCACGACCGTACGGAGGGGTGAGGGTGATGTTGGCGCGGTTGCCCATCGGGCGAATCCACTGGCGGCGAGGCGGGCGGGGCGTGGGCGGAGCGAAAGAGGGAGGTAGGAGAAGGTGCGGCGCGAGCGCTCGAGTGTGCAGTACGCGGGAGCGGGCGCACGAAATAAGCGACGCGCGATGCCGTTTCGTCCGACGCGTTGAACCACGTATGCCCCGCGCGCGGTTTTTCCGCCTCCGCTGGAGCGTCAGAAGTGGTTGTGCGCACGCAAAAATCGTTTTTTTTTTTTGCAGTGCGACGCTTATATAGCGCGGTTGTTGGAGATGCCGCCCAAAAAATGCTCCACGCACTAAACAATTCGTTTTTTGGGCGTCGGACAGCTCCAACAAAGACGGCAAAAGTGTGCACGCGCTTAAAAGTTTTGGCCACGCGTTGAAAAGCGTTGTCGCGCGCAGTATATTTGAGGCGCCAGCTTGTTCACGCTTCACAATTTGCACTGTGTGCTTTTTGATCGCTCGTTTTTTACATCTATAAAAGCAACGTTGGTCCCCGCACAATAAAAACTTTTATTAACGTAAATCTTTTGTGTAGGTGTTGAAGATGCTTTAAGGATCCGGTCTCGAAAGACTAGAGGATTTTCTACGGAATGATGTGTCTCTTGCAACATCACAACTTCCAGTCATGTGGTAGATACAGACGAACGGTCCTAAATGACTGATGCAAGAAGCACCTTGATTACCAACTAGCTAGGTCTTTTATATAGTAAGGATATGCGACTGAAATGTATATGTGCTTAATATGAATTATGTTGATGTTGATCTCAATCGTTCATGTTATTAGATACTCCGTATAACCGTATTATTCAATGAAACACAAATTAAATGAATCGAACGTGCGGTCAGAACAGAGTACATCACGATGAATCCAACCAAAACAAAAAAGGAGAGAGAAATCAAATTACTACCAATCCGACCGAAAATAAACACAAAAGTTTCGCCATTATCGGATGTTTCTCAGAAAATGATGATGATCTCATCAGTTGAACTTGCTGCAGACCCTGCGGACCTCCCCCTGTGTGCCGGTAAGCACCTTGACCTCCCCCAGCTTGACGAGGGCCTGCGGGAAGAGCCAGCTGAAGTGGTCGGTGTTGGCGAGCCTGTCGACCATCCACTTCGTGGAGCTGTCGTTGTAGAGGTTCTGGTCGACGGCGAGCACGCCACGGCGGAGCTGCAGCATCTTGTAGAAGCTATTGTCCACCTTGGACGCGCTGGACCGGTCGTCCAGGTACAGGATGGTGTTGTCTGACGACGCCGTGTCGGGGCACGGATACTTCTTGTATGTGGCCGCGGTGTTCGGGTCCATGCTGGGGTCCGTCGCCCCGGCCTTGCCGCCGTAGCTGTAGAGACGGCTCCTCTTGATCATGCTGCAGTGCGTGACGCCAACGGTGTGCGCGCCCAGCAGAACGACCATGTCGTCCGAGCTGAGGCCGAGATTGCGGAAGAAAGCGGCTGCCTTGGGGACCGTATCATCTGGCCCCGGAAGATTCACGTCGGTGGCTACGGACCGCCGGCTGTCCCTGCGCCCGGTGCGCACCGTGTATCTTCGCCCCGTGGACGCGGTGACCGCGTCCCTGGTTGCGAGGACCTCGATGTCGGAGCAGGATACGACGCCGGGGCACCGCTTCTCGAGCTCCGTCTTGATGGTAGCGATGAGGTCGTAGCCCTTCACGCTCTGGTTCGGCTTTGCCGTCTTCTCTGTGCCGGTGCCGTCGATCAGCAGCCCTCCGTCGCAGCCCTACACGTACGCACGTATATATATGGTCAAAGACAAACACGTTAGTCGATCTTTACTGTAGAGTAACAGAAGAATTAGTGGCGCGCACGTATATATATGAGTCAAACACATTAGTATATGCATGTACATACATTGACGCCGCACTCGTGGAACAGCAAGCGCAGGAGGTGGGCGACGATGGCGCTGTCCTGGGTGAAGCGGGCCTTGACGATACCCTGGACGACCGCCTCCACGTCGTTGCCGCGGCACTTGCCCGTGTAGAACCCGTTCTGCAGCTGCGCCTGGCCATCGGTGGCAAGCCCAAGCACGGCGACGGCGAGCACCACCGCCAGCACTGCTGCCCGTGTGTGCCCCATGGGTTACCTAGCTAGCTGATTGCTAGTTACCTCTTGGTGTGCTTGATTTATAGGAGGTGTGGCAAACAAATGGCGTATGTCTGTCCTATTTATAGTAGGTTGGGGGATGACATGGTCTCCTTGAAGTTGTCGGATGTTTGGTCATGGAGATCACGTATGCCTTGATTCCGTTCTTTCTCAAATCTTAGCTAAGCAAGTGGGCATGTGCTAGCTGTGCCTGCTCGAATGATTGTAATTTGTTGACGTTTCCAGATCTTTCGAAGCATTCTAATTCTTGCTGGCAAGAATGCGAACCATGACATCCGACGTGGTATGGTGTCTCTTTGCTATACGACTCATGTACATATGCCTATTTAGATTGAAAAAAGTCCAAAACAAACCTTAAATTTGTAGGCGAAAGCTAAATCAAATCATAAACTCTCAATCTCTCAAATCAGCACATTAAATTTTTAATCCCGATCTATTTTAAACCTTGATAGGATTTAACTGGTATTTGCTGAATTGAGACGGCCCATTAGCGCAGTCGCTCGCGCACTCACTGCTCTGATTTTTCTTTAAATATGAAGGTTAAATATGAGGATTAAAAAAGACAACCCATCATACTCAAAGAGTGAAGATTTGGAAATCTCTTTCCAAGCGAGCCTACTAGTACAACTAAATCAAATGCTTTTGAAGAATTAAAGGGGCTTATCATGACAGTTGGGTTAGTTTTCTCGCGGAGGAGTTGGGAAACTTGTCGTTGAAGAATTCGAACTGTTGTGCCAGTCGTCGGTAACCCGTTGATGGGAGCGCACTCGAGTCCCTGGTCAGTGCTCCGACTATAAATAACCCATGTCCCGCCCTAGATAGGGTGGTTGCTCAAGTTCCTTTCTGCATGTGCTATAAAGTGCATCCCTCCTCCATTTTCGTGGCCAATCCTAAATGAGGGAAACCACCTAAGCCAAGAACGAGCTTTGATTGAGCATCATTGAATAAGTAGTGATGTCAATCTCTTGAGATTGTTTACTTGGAGGACTTAGCATTCTCTAAACGAATAGGCATCATTCTGCGAGCATCCAAAGTGTGGATTCGTCAAAAACTAGTTTTCATCGGTCTGAAGATGACGACAAGATCTACCTTGAGGGATTGGGCAAGTTATGAGTAACTTACCTCAAAGAGAACAATGCGAGGACTTGTTTGTCCTCAAAGCAGTGTGCTCAGCCTCTCCAACCAAAACATAGATTTGTTGCTAACAATTTGAACTTGATTAAATAAGTCATCGTGTGCCTTCACAAAGCTTATGGTTATTTTTCCCGTACTCTTTACATTTTGTACTCCATTGTGTTTCGGGGATTTCTTCACTCCTGTCGGTCTCTGTTGTTGTTTTTGTCCTACATTGTGGTTGCTATGAAGACTTTTATGTTGTTTATTTGTATATTCTAATTCTCTCTAAAGTTATGATTTGCCTATTTTGTGTGTGCAACTTTGTATCTACACTATGTAGTTTAGTTCCTTAGTAAATTATATGCTCTAGCCTATCACTCTTATAGCATTTCTATCTCTTCACTACTTAGAGCATCTACAGCCGTAGTAGGCAAATTCGGCCCATCAAACACAACCAAACACGTCCGTTCACACTTCATAATTCCCTTTCTCACAACCAGACACCTAAATTAGCATAACTCAAATCCATACAGACTCATGCAACTACGTAAACGATGCATACATCCGACTACTACATCCAACATGTCATCGGACTACTAAAATTTGGCATGTTTGGCTATGGTGGAGAACATCATCTTTGGTTGCCCTTTCCCTTCTCGGCGACATTGTCGTCCTTCTCACAGAAGTACCGGCCGAAGACGCGGTACGGATCGATTCGAACCTGCTCCTCACCGGAGTTGTCCTCGCTATCGTTGTCCTCCTTCTCCTCCTTTTTGGGAGCAGTCTGACCATTTCACGGACCGCCCGGTTCTGCTCTCTGGCGAGGGCGCTCGTGTTCCTTCACAATGCGGGCGCGGATGTCTTCCTCCTTTGTGGCCGCCCGCGCCGCTGCCATGTAGGCAGCGAGTTGGGCCTCCTTGGACCTTATCCTCTCCTTCCCATGACAGGCATATCGGTCCCGATGGGACTCATACTCTGCCCAATCGGTGATGGGAAGGAGAGATTTTAAGGTTGTCGGGATCGTAATGTAGCCGAGGAGGATCTGAGCGCCCGTTTAGCCGACGCCATGGAGTCGCGTAGTATAGATCCTGTCTTCGGTCGGGTGTTGTCCTCCTGGGAGCGGCAGAGTACAACGTGAATAGCCATTGCCTCCTCCAACCCACATGAGATGACACCCTAGTCCGACTGGTCGGAATCAGATCCGCTGCCCGCCATTCCGGAAAAGGTCGGAGATCGTCGAAGGTCAGCTCGGGTGGCGAAGGGGAGTGAAATGAAGTGGCTAGGGTTTGGTCCGACAAATGGATGGGGAGGAATATTTCTGGGTCGAGTGGGCCAGCGTGATTTGGGTCCGGTGTGGCGGACATGCCCGGAGACCCCATATCCGCCCCATATTTGGAATGGATATGAGGGGTATTATCAGCCCGGGCGTTTGAGTCCCGTTTAAGGCGTATGTTTGAGGCACCCGTCTGGGTTGAATTTTCGTGATCAGTCAGTGACCGGGTCGTCCGCCCGGACGTTTGAGGTGGGTTTGGGGCGCCTAGGCGTTTGAGGTGGGTTTGAGACATCTGTTTGTAGATGCTCTTAGTTCATACCTCGTTACTTATATATATGCCATCTTATACATCCATTTTACATCACCATTTCTTATTATAAATTGTTTATTTTATAATCATGTTTTATACATTATGGCATCATTCTTATGCAATTTTCACTCTTATTTTGCAAGTTTCCAATATGATTGGGGGCTATAAAAAAATATCAAAAGAAGATCAAATGAAGAAAATATTTCGTATTGTCGATATGCATCAAGAGATAGAGCCAAGGGTCAATGCCCATGCCCGAGGGAGGCCCTATGGGTAACGTGGCATAAATTCAAAAAAAAATCCTACGCATATTCAGATCTTCCTATGGAGAGACCACCAACGAGAGAGGGATGAGTGCATCTTCATACCTTTGAAGATCACTAAGCAGAAGCGTTACTAGAACGCGGTTGATGGAGTCGTACTCGCGGTGATTCAGACAGGCTTCTCCGTAAACCTGTATGAACCCAAACGCTTTAATCACCTCATTAAAGCGAATGTTCCAACTCCGAGATGCTTGCACTAGCCCATATATGGCGCGCTGGAGCTTGCACACTTTGTTAGCACCCTTAGGGTCGACAAAACCTTCTGGTTGCATCATATACAACTCTTCCTTAAGGTTCCCGTTAAGGAACGCTGTTTTGACGTCCATTTGCCAAATTTCATAATCATAAAAGGTGGAAATCGCTAACATCATTCGGACTGATTTCAGCTTCGCTACGGGAGAGAAAGTCTCTTCGTAGTCAACTCCTTGAATTTGTCGAAAACCCTTTGCGACAAGTCGAGCTTTATAAACGGTTACATTACCGTTTGCATCAGTCTTCTTCTTGAAGATCCATTTATTTTCTATGGCTCGCCGGTCATCGGGCAAGTCCACCAAAGTCCATACTTTGTTCTCATACATGGATCCTATCTCGGATTTCATAGCTTCAAGCCATTTGTTGGAATTTGGGCCCGCCATCGCTTCTTCATAGTTTGAAGGTTCACCGTTGTCTAACAACATGATTTCCATCACAGGGTTGCCGTACCACTCTGGTGCGGAGCGTGCCCTCATGGACCTTCGCGGTTCAGTAGTAACTTGATCCGAAGCTTCATGATTATTATCATTAACTTCCTCTTCAGTTGGTGTAGGCGCCATAGGAACAACTTCCCGCGCTGCGCTACTATCCTGTTCGAGAGGGGGTGTAATTACCTCATCAAGTTCTACCTTCCTCCCACTTACTCTAGAAAGTATTCGTTCTTGGCAACAAAGGTTTTACTTCGGATCTAAGCGATTACGACGTTCAGACACTCCGTTGCATTGCGGTGTGCCAGGCGGCGTCAGTTGTGAAACGATTCCACACTTCCTTAGGTGTGTGCCAAACTCGTGATTCAAATATTCTCCTCCGCGATCAGATCGTAGACACTTAATTTTTCTGTCACGTTGGTTCTCGACCTCACTCTGAAATTCCTTGAACTTTTCAAATGTCTCAGATTTGTGCTTCATCAAGTAGATATACCCATACCTACTCAAATCATCGGTGAGAGTGAGAACATAACGATAGCCACCGCGAGCTTCAACGTTCATTGGACCACACACATCAGTATGTATTATTTCCAATAAGTCGGTTGGTCTCTCCATTATTCCTGAGAATGGAGTCTTAGTCATCTTGCCCATGAGGCACGGTTCGCATGTGTCAAATGATTCAAAGTCAAGAGACTCTAATAGTCCATCAGTATGGAGCTTCTTCATACGCTTAACGCCGATATGACCAAGGCGGCAGTGCCACAAGTATGTGGGACTATCATTATCAACTTTACATCTTTTGGTACTCACACTATGAATATGCATAACATCATGGTCGAGATTCATCAAGAATAAACCATTCACCAGCGGAGCATGACCATAAAACATATCACTCATATAAATAGAACAACCATTATTCTCTGACTTAAATGAGTAGCCGTCTCGCATTAAGCAAGACCCTGATACAATGTTCATGCTTAAAGCTGGTACTAAATAACAATTATTAAGGTTTAAAACTAATCCCGATGGTAGATGTAGAGGTAACGTGCCGACGGCGATCACATCGACCTTGGAGCCATTCCCGACGCGCATCGTCACCTCGTCCTTTGCCAGTCTCCGCTTATTCCGCAGTTCCTGCTTTGAGTTGCAAATGTGAGCAACAGCACCGGTATCAAATACCCAGGAGCTACTACAAGTGCTCGTAAGGTACACATCAATAACGTCACATATACCTTTAACGTTGTCGGCCTTCTTGTCCGCTAAGTATTTCGGGCAGTTCCGCTTCCAGTGACCTTTTCCCTTGCAATAGAAGCACTTAGTCTCAGGCTTGAGTCCATTCTTTTTCTTCTTCCCGGCATCTGGCTTACCGGGCGCGGCAACAGCTTTGCCGTCTTTCTTGAAGTTCTTCTTACCCTTGCCCTTCTTGAAACTAGTGGTCTTGTTGACCATCAACACTTGATGCTCTTTCTTGATTTCTACTTCTGCAGACTTGAGCATCGAGTACAACTCGGGAATGGTCTTCTCCATCCCTTGAATGTTGTAGTTAAGCACAAAGCCTTTGTAGCTTGGTGGGAGAGACTAGAGGATTCTGTCAATTATAGCATCATCCGGAAGTTCGACTCCAAGTGAAGTCACACGACCGTGTAACCCAGACATTTTGAGTATGTGGTCGCTGACAGAACTGCTCTCCTCCATCTTACAGCTAAAGAACTTATCGGAGACTTCATATCTCTCGACACGGGCATGAGCTTGAAAAACTAGCTTCAGCTCTTGGAACATCTCATATGCACCATGTTGCTCAAAACGCCTTTGGAGCCCCGTTTCTAAACTGTATAACATGCCACACCTAACCAGAGAGTAGTCATCACTCCGCGTTTGCCAAACGTTCAGAATGTCCTGGGCTGCTGCGGGAGCGGGAGGTGTCACCTAGCGGTGCATCAAGGACATAAGCCTTTTTAGCTGCTTCAAGGATGAGCTTCAAGTTGCGAACCCAGTCCGCATAGTTGCTACCATCATCTTTCAGCTTGTTTTTCTCTAGGAATGCGTTGAAATTGAGGTTGACGTTGGCCATCTACAATATTTATAAAGACAACTTTTAGACTAAGTTCGTGACAATTAAGTTCATTTAATCAAATTAAGTATGAACTCCCACTTAAATCGACATCCCTCTAGTCATCTAAGTGATACATGATCCATGTCGACTAACCCGTGACCGATCATCACGTGAGACGGACTAGTCACCATGGTGAGCAACTTCATGCTGATCGTATTCAACCATACGACTCATGTTCGACCTTTCGGTCTCTTGTATTCGAGGTCATGTCTGTACATGCTAAGCTCGTCGAGTCAACCTAGGTGTTTCGCGTATGTAAATCTGGCTTACACCCGTTGTATGCGAACGTTAGAATCTATCACATCCAATCATCACGTGGTGCTTCGAGACAACGATCCTTCGCAACGGTGCACACTTAGGGGAATACGTTCTCGAAATTTTAAGAGGGATCATCTTATTATGCTACCATCGTTCTAAGCAATAAGATGAAAAACATGATAAACATCACAATGCAATCATATAGTGACATGATATGGCCATTATCATCTTTGCTCTTTTGACTCCATCTTCAGCCATCGCATGATCATCATCGTCACCGGCGTGACACCATGATCTCCATCATCATGATCTCCATCATCGTGTCTCCGTGAAGTCGTCACGCCAACTACTACTATCACTACTACTATAGCTAACCATTAGCAATGAAGTAAAAGTAGTAAGCACATGGCGTTGCATCTCATACAATAAATTAAGACAACTCCTATGGCTCCTGCCGGTTGTCATACTCATCGACATGCAAGTCGTGAAACCTATTACAATAACATGATCATCTCATACATCATACATGCAACATCACAACTTTGGCCATATCACATCACATGTCAAACCCTGCAAAAACAAGTTAGACGTCCTCTAATTGTTGTTGCAAGTTTTACGTGGCTGATTTGGGTTTCTAGCAAGAACGCTTTCTTACCTACGTGACAGCCACAACGATGATATGCCAAAGCTATTTACCCTTCATAAGGACCCTTTTCATCAAATCCAATCCGACTAGAGTAGGAGAGACAGACACCCGCTAGCCACCTTTATGCACGGTGTGCATGTCTGTCGGTGGAACCAGTCTCACGTAAGCGTACGTGTAATGTCGGTCCGGGCCGCTTCATCCCACAATACCGTCGGAAAAGAATAAGACTAGTAGCGGCAAGCAATTGACAAATCATCGCCCACAACCTTTTGTGTTCTACTCGTGCATAGAATCTACGCATAGAAAACCTGGCTCGGATGCCACTGTTGGGTAACGTAGCATAAACCTGGCTCGGATCCTTTGTCTATTGACTAACGAGCTAGCCAACTAGAGGCTTTCTAGGGACACATTGTGATCTATTTATTCACACATGTATTACTGTTTCCTGTTAATACAATTATAGCATGAACAATAGACGATTATCATGAACAAGGAAATATGATAATAACCATTTTATTATTGCCTCTAGGGCATATTTCCAACAGGCCCATGGGCCCACACGAGCACATGCCTAGGGGCTCTCCACTAGGGTATATGGGGCTCATATGGACCCCGTGATCTTATACTCTCATGTAACCCTTAACCTAAATATTCCACGACTTTACGTCATCGCGGTAAAATAGAGAGTGACTGGCACTCTGTGGCAATAGCTAGACGAATGCTGATTCTGTGACAAGAAACCTTCCCCTGCAACGGCACCAGAAGAATGCTGCTAGCACTCCCCGGTAATGAACTAGAAGAATGTTGTTGACGGCCCACTAGTGCGTCAGTTCGCAGCAGTTTTCGAGGATAGAGTATTCGACCCAAATTTGTTTGTACGCCAGACAGGAGGTGAGAGAATACTCTCAAGTATTAGCAGCTGAATTTGTCTGATTCAACCGCACTTGAAAGATTAGTACCTGCAAGCAAAGTAGTAACAGCAAAGTAGTATGATAACAACGGTGTCAGAAACGATCTGTTGACACGGCAGACTATTTCTAACGATTGTATCAATGGCGCCAAGTTGCCTCGTTGACGGAAATTGTCGGTTCCCGTCAACAACCAGCGATCAAGATTGTAGCAGGTAGCAGCAGTGTAACAAGTAAAAGCAGTGGCAAGGAACAGCAGTAGCAAGTTGCAACAATAGTAAGCGACAGTAGTAGCAACAGTAGCAGCAGAGCAAGACAAGTAACAGCAGCAGCAACAGTAGTAACAGCAGCAGAGCAAAACAAGTAACAGCAGCAGTAGGACAAACTCGTAGGCAATGGGTCGGTGATTTGTTTGGATGATATTCATCATGCAACAGTTATAACACGGAGTGATATGTGGCTAGCTCCCGTTCGTCAATGTGATGTAGGCATGCATTCCGTGTGTCGTCATACGTGGTTAGGGAAAAGAATTTGCATGACATCTATTGTCCATCCCTCTCGTGGCAGCGGGGTCCAAAAGGAAACTACTATCAGTCGAAGAGATCAGCAGGTACGAGGATAACACAGACAGAGATAAAGGCTTCGTCGGCAGAGACGAGAGCGGGGCCCTTTTGAAAATCACAAATAAAAGGGGCGATCAACGAATTGACCAGGTGTAAGCAGAGGGAACTGGAGCAGAGCAATATGTAGCATACTTTTCCGTTCGAGACCCGAGATATTAAGGTTCTCCTTTTAATAAAGAACCAGACCAACGCATTAGCACTTGGTGAACACATGAACTCCTCAAACTATGGTCATCATTGGGAGTGGTTCCGGTTATTGTCACTCCGGGTTGCCAGATCATAACACATAGTAGGTAACTACAACTTGCAAGATCGGATCTAAAACACACATATATTGGTGACAACATAATAATTTCAGATCTGAAATCATGGCACTCGGGCCCTAGTGACAAGCATTAAGCATGGCAAAGTAGTAGCAACATCAATCTCAGAACATAGTGGATACTAGGGATCAATCCCCATCAAAACTAACTCGATTACATGATAGATCTCATCCTACTCATCAATGCCCAGCGAGCCTACGAATAGACTACTCGCGAACGACGAAGAGCTTCATGGAATTGGAGAGGGAAGAAGGTTGATGGTGACGATGGCGACGATTTCCCCTCTCCGGAGCCCAAGACGGACTCCAGATCTGCCCTCCAGATGAAGAACAGGTGGTGGCGGCGCCTCCGTATCGCAAACGCGACGAAAACTTCTCTTTTTATTTTATCTGGGACGAAAGTGAACTTATAGACCTGAGGTTGGGGGTGGCAGAGCCGTGTGGGCCCCACAAGCCTGCCCACCGCCACCAGGGAGTGGTAGCGGAGCCAGGGCTTGTGGCCCACTGGCCCACCCCCTCAGGTGGAACTTGGCGCAGATATTTTTCATATTTTCCAAAACTGCTCCCCGTAAATTTTCAGGACGTTTGGAGAACTTTGATTTCTGCACAAAAATAACACCAAGGCAATTCTGTTGAAAACAGCGTCAGTCCAGGTTAGTTCCATTCAAATCATGCAAATTAGAGTCCAAAACAAGGGCAAAAGAGTTTGGAAAAGTAGATACGATGGAGACGTATCAACTCCCCCAAGCTTAAAACCTTGCTTGTCCTCAAGCAACTCAGTTGACAAACTGAGAGAGAAAGAAAAACGTTGACAAGCTCTGTTTGATTTTGTTGTTGCAACTATGTCTAACTCATAACCAGAATTTCAGCAAGATCACAAGTTAACCACATAAGCAAATGACACAAAGGTCTCACGGTAAACTAATATCAATGGCATAATCAGCTAACGAGCAAATAATAATGAGTTTCAAATACCAACACTTCAATCAAAACAAGTATGAAGCAATATGAATAGGTGGTATCTCGCTAGCTCTTTCTAAGACTGCAAAACATAAATGCAGAGCACTTTCAAAGATCAAGGGCTGACTAAACATTGTAATTCATGGCAACGAAGATCCAGACATAGTCATACTCAATATCAATCAAAAGCAAAGCATAAAAATGACAGAGGTGCTCTCTAATTGGTGCTTGTATAAGAGGAGGATGACTCGACAGGAAAATAAATAGACAGGCCCTTCGCAGAGGGAAGCATTGATTTGCAGAGGTGCCAGAGCTCAAGCTTTGAAAACAGAGATAATAATTTTGGGTGGCATGCTTTCATTGTCAACGCAATGACCAAGAGTTCTCAATATCTTCCATGCTACTCATGCTATAGGCGGTTCCCAAACAGAAAAGTAAAGTTTTAACTCCCCCACCACCAATCAATCACACTCCACAACTAGTCGAATCCTCGGGTACCGTCCATACTAACATCAATCCGGGGGGAGTCTTGTTTTACAGTTATGTTTTCGATTTAAGCATGGAACTGGGCATTCCAATTACCGGCCCCTTTCTCATGAATGACAATGAATAAACACATGTCGAGGATAACACTCCTAGCATGGAAGATACCAATAGCCCCCTGTCACCACATGAGCGGTTCGGGCATGCAAAACAGATTATTTCTTGAAGGTTTAGAGACTGGCACATGCAAATTTACTTGGAACGGCAGGTAGATACCGCAAATAGGTAGGTATGGTGGACTCTCATGGAAAAACTTTTGGGTTTATGGAAGTGGATGCACAAGCAGTATTCCGCTTAGTACAAGTGAAGGCTAGCAAAAGACTGGGAAGCAACCAACTAGAGAGCAACAACAGTCATCAAGATGCAATGAGTTTGACTAACATTAAATGCAAGCATGAACAGGATATAAATCACCATGAACACGAACATCATAGAGGCTATGTTGATTTTGTTTCAACTACATGCATGAACATGCGCCAAGTCAAGCCACTTGAAACATTGAAAGGAGAATACCATCCTATCATACTACATCATAGTCATCTCAAAATTTATGTTGGCATTCAAGACAAACCATTATAAGCTCTCAGCTAAATAAGCATGGCATCAGAAACTATGATCTCTAAGTTGTCATTGCAAACATGGTTCTCTCACAACAAAGCTAAATCTGGGTCGACAAGCTAGTCATATTTACAAAAACAAAATAGATAGAGTTCATACCAACTTTTCAGTCTCGGTCACTTCATCATATATCATCATTGTTGCCTTTCATTTGCACGATCGAACGATGTGAACAATAATAAGCGCATTGGACTAAGCAGAATCTTGAGGCAAACACAAAGGAGAAGACAAAGTAATATGGCTCTTTGAAAGCTAAACAGGTAAGCATGTAAGAACCAATAAACATTGTAACCAATATCTTCTACCTTGACACAAAGAAAAAGAAAACTATTTACACGGGAAAGCTCCCAACAAGCAAAATAAGAAAGAAAAATCTTTTTGGGTTTTCTCAAAAGGACACAAAACAAGAAAACAAGAAAACGAAAATAAACTAGCATGGATAATACAGTGGCAAAGTGTAAACACCGACTAACAAAGTGAAAGCATAAGCATGAATGTAAAGTCGGTGAGAACACGTACTCCCCCAAGCTTAGGCTTTTGGCCTAGCTTGGTCTACTCCCAAGGTGGGAAATAACCAACTCCAGGATACTCCGGAGCAGACTGTGGATGCCACTGCTGTGTGAGCTCCTCTGGCTCCCATTGATAAACTGGCGTCTGGTACTCGACTGGCGGCTCGGGCACGGGTGCCTGTGGTTGGGCCAAGCCCCAATATGCGTAGATGTCCGCGGGCATAATAGTGTACCTGCCTACATGAAGATCGAACAAAGAAGGAGCAGGCAAAGTAATAGTCTCTCGAGTACCCTGACTAAATACCAGGTTATAAATCATCCGTCTACTAGCATCCCTATCCAGAAAATCATGGCGAACCATGCTGTCATAATCCAGATATTTCTCAGGGAGAAGCATCTCTCCTTCCTCTCCCAGTCTAATGGGTATCTCAAAGTGTCTGGCAAGACGGGTAGCATAGATACCTCCATAGACGACACCCTTGGAATGGTTCAGGTTCAACCGTTGAGCTACTATAGCGCCCAAACTATAAGTCTTATCGCTATAAAGGCCTTCGCGCAAAACCGCAAGGTCTGGAGAACTAAGTGATTCAGCCTCCCCACGGCCAATCAAACATTTTCCCACAAATAATGAGAAGTACCGAAGCACAGGAAAACGTATGCTAGCAATTCTAGCGCGAGACACTCCTCTCTCCTCTCCAACAGCAATAGAACCAATGAAATCTTCCAAGTCCCGTGGACAAGGGTCACGGATATCCCCAACATAAGGTAATTTGCATACAATATAAAAATCCTGCAGCGTCATGCACTGGGGGACATCGTATATCATGAACTCAACCATGGGAGGATTCTTCCTCAGGTAAAAGTTGAAGCTTTGAACAAAAATATTGGTGAGGAGGAGGTATTGTGAGCACTTATCTTCAACGAACGCAGTAAGACCTGCGTTCTCCACCAAGTAATAAAAGTCTTCATAAAGTCCGGCGGCGCGCACAAATTCATCACTTGGCCACTCACACGCTCGAACTTCTGTGACTCGAGGGACTACGTACTTGGGGTGGTTCTTCTCATCATCCTTGGGGTTACGGCTTGAAGAGCCTCTCAAGAACCTCCTCATCTTTTCCTTTTTCTAGCTCTGAAAAATTCTGAAATTTTTTTAGAGACTTCGAAAGAAAAGTGAACAAGGATCAACCCAACTTGTAGAAACTAATCCTACTAGTGCCTAGAGACCGTATCACGCGCTAAAACTACTTGGGACCAGCTAAAATCAACATTTCTAGCTCAAGAAGAGGGTCACCAAGGTAGCAAGAATACGCGAAGGATAAAGCACTAGAGCAAAAACTAATTGGACCAATGGAGGAGTCACTTACCAAGGAGTAATTTCCCGAAAACAGTTCGGAGAATGGTGCTTTTAGCAAGGAGATCGAAAATCACAGCCAAATGAGCAAGAACACGGGTTTGAGCTGCGAAATAATTTTTTCTGGAGGTGGAAGAAGAGGCTGGGAGCTGGAATGAGTGGAGGGGGTCCCTGTGGGCCCCACAAGCTTGCACTCCGCCACCAGGGGGTAGGTGGCGGTGGCAGGGCTTGTGGCCCACTGGTCTGGCCCCCAGGCCAGCTCTCAGGCCCAGTAATTTTCAAAAATTCTAGAAAAAATCATACTAAATTTTTAGGACCATCGGAGAACTTTTATTTTTGAGGTATATTTCTCTGGGACGCTAAAACAGAAAATAGGAAAGACTAAACTAATTCTATCATTTTTCTTCTAAGCAAAAGAAAATGAAAGCTCAAAACAGAGGTATGTGACTCTTTGATTCATCCGTTTCATGGTCATCGAAAGAAATCCGTCAATGGGATTGATCAAGTCTTTATGACAAAACCTTCTCGAATCGCAAGAGAGAACGGAGAATTTTCTAATAGCCACTAAGTCACCTCAATGGGGATATGTATCTCCCCAACAAGCAAATCATACTTCATCTTGACACGAGGAATAGGGCATTCAAAGCTCCCAATAAGAATCGATGAAGTCTTTTCGATAGCATTAATGCAATGTACTTGATATCGTTTCTTCGGAAAGTGCACTGTGTGCTCATTACCGTTGACATGGAAAGTGACATTGCCTTTGTTGCAATCTATAACAGCCCCTACAGTGTTTAAAAATGGTCTTCCGAGGATGACAGCCATGGCATCGTCCTTGGGAATATCCAAGATAACAAAGTCTGTTAAGATGGTGGTATTAGCAACCACAACAGGTATATCCTCGCAAGTGCCGATAGGGAAAGCAGTTGATTTGTCGGCCATCTGCAGAGAAATTTCAGTGGGTGTCAACTTATCCAACTCAAGTCTACGATAAAGAGAGAGCGACATAACACTAACACCGGCTCCAAGGTCACATAAGGCAGTTCTTACGTAGTTTCCTTTAATGGAGCAAGGTATAGTGGGCACTCCGGGATCACCAAGTTTCTTAGGAGTTCCACCTTTAAAAGTGTAATTGGCAAGCATGGTGGAGATCTCAAGATCTGGTATCTTTCGTTTATTAGTCACGATATCTTTCATGTACTTGGCATACGGAGACATTTTGAGCATATCAGTTAACCACATCTGCAGAAAGATGGGTCTTATCATCTCAACGAAGCGCTCAAAATCCTCATCATCCTTTTGCTTGGATGGCTTAGGAGGAAAGGGCATAGGTCTCTGAACCCATGGCTCTCTTTCTTTACCATGCTTCCTAGCAGTGAAGTCATTCTTATCGTATTTCTTAGGTTGTGGGTTATCAGGATTAACCATAGGTTCAATCTCCACACCCTCATCATTGCTAGGTTGAGCATTATTATGAACATCACTGTCCATATTGTCACCAGGTTCATGTTCATCACCAGATTGTGTTTCTGCATCAGACGCAAAAATATCATTAGGTTCTTCCGGTGTGACAGTATTTGGTGAACTGGCATGTAGGTTTCTATCATCCTTCTTCTTCTCCTTAGAATGACTGGGTGTATCAGCATTGATTCCTTGAGAATCTTGATCAATTCTCTTAGGATGACCTTCAGGATACAAAGGTTCCTGGGTCATTTTGCCTCCTCTAGTAATGACTCTGGCAGAGTTGTCATTTAATTCATTGAGCAGGTCATTCTGAGTTTTAAGTACTTGTTCTACCTGAGTAGTAATCATAGAGGCATGTTTACTCAGAAGCTTCAGATCATTGACATTTCTGTCTACACAAGCACTTAAATGGCTAAGCATACGAGTACTTTGTTCCAAATGTCTGCTAACGTAATCATTGAAACTCTGTTGTTTGGTAACAAAGTTGTCAAATTCATCAAAGCATAGGCTAGCAGTTTTATCAAAAGGAATATCACTCTCATCAAACCTACGCAGAGAATTCACTTCCACTACCTGTATCGGGTTATCGAGACCATGGATCTCTTCGATAGGTGGTAGATTTTTGACATCTTCAGATCTAATGCCTTTCTCTTGCATGGATTTCTTGGCTTCTTGCATATCTTCGGGACTGAGGAATAGAATACCTCTTTTCTTAGGAGTTGGCTTAGGAGGTGGTTTGGGAATAGTCCATGCATTATCGTTGATCAGGATGTTATTCAGTAGAGTCTCAGCTTGTTCTACAGTTCGTTCCCTAAAGACACAACCGGCACAACTATCTAGGTGGTCTCTAGAGGCATCGGTAAGTCCGTTATAGAGGATATCAAGTATCTCGTTCTTCTTAAGAGGGTGATCAGGCAAAGCATTTTGTAGCTGGACGAGCCTCCCCCAAGCTTGTGGAAGACTCTCTTCTTGGAGTTGAGCAAAGTTGTATATTTCCTGCAAGGCAGCTTGCTTCTTATGGGCAGGGAAATATTTCTCACAGAAGTAATAGACCATCTCCTGGGGACTACTCACACATCCAGGAGCAAGAGAGGTGAACCAGGCTTTAGCATCATCCTTTAGAGAGAAAGGAAACAGCTTAAGCATGTAGTAGTGGCGGATCTTCTCCTCATTAGTGAAAAGGGTGGCTATATCGTGTAGTTTGGCAAGATGGGTTACGACCGTCTCAGACTCATAACCGTGAAAAGGGTCAGATTCGACTAGAGAGATTATCTCAGGGTCGATAGAGAATTCATAATCCTTATCGGTGATAAAGATAGGTGAAGTGGCAAACTTCTGGTCGTATTTCATCTTAGCTTCCCGAGATTTTTCCTTCCACTTGAGAAGTAATTTCTCAGCGTCATAGGCATCCTTACACGCAAGAAAATCCTCAGCTATCTCTCCCTCCATAACGTAACCCTCAGGTATATCAAGCAATTCATATCTAGGAGAGCTAGATCTAGCAGGAGCAAAAGCAGGTTCTATCTCAATAGTATCGGTAGTTTCAGAAGCATCACGAGCATTGGCAGTGACTCTAGCAATATGAGCATCAAGGAACACCCCTAGTGGAACATCAGGCAAAGTAGTATCTCTACCAGTATCAAGCATAGCATCATCAAGCAAAATAGCATCTCTAGCATCATCAGGCAAAATAGCATCTCTAGCAGTATCAAACATAGTATCAAGCATAGTATCATCAGGCATAATATCAAGCATAGCATCTCTAGCAGTATCAGGCATAGTATCATCAGGCATAGTATCAAGCATAGCATATCTAGCAGTAGCATCATCAAGCACAGGCGACATATCAAGATTTCTAGCACGAGGTGATGTCGCAAACTTACTCATAACTGAAGGTCAATCAATTGCAGAGCTAGATGGCAATTCCTTACCTCCCCTCATAGTTGAGGGCAAGACTTTTGTCTTCGGATCCTTCAGATTCTTCATAGTGATTAGCAAATATAAATCCCAAGTGACTCAGAGAATATAGCAATACCTCCCCGGCAACGGCGCCAGAAAAATGCTGACTGACACTCTCTGGCAATAGCTAGACGAATGCTGATTCTGTGACAACAAACCTTCCCCTGCAACGGCACCAGAAGAATGCTGCTAGCACTCCCCGGTAATGAAACTAGAAGAATGTTGTTGACGGCCCACCAGCGCGTAGGTTCGCAACAGTTTTCGAGGGTAGAGTATTCGACCCAAATTTGTTGGTACGCCAGACAGGAGGTGAGAGAATACTCTCGAGTATTAGCAGCTGAATTTGTCTGATTCAACCGCAGCTGAAAGATTAGTATCTACAAGCAAAGTAGTAACAGCAAAGTAGTATGATAACAACGGTGTCAGAAACGATCTGTTGACACGGCAGACTATTTCTAACGATTGTATCAATGGCGCCAAGCTGCCTCGTTGACGAAAATTGTCGGTTCCCGTTAACGACCAGCGATCAAGATTGTAGCAGGTAGCAGCAGTGTAACGAGTAAAAGCACTGGCAAGGAACAGAAGTAGTGACAGCAGTAGCAAGTAGCAACAGTAGCAAGCGACATTAGTAGCAACAATAGCAGCAGAGCAAGACAAGTAACAGCAGCAGCAACAGTAGTAACAGCAGCAGAGCAAAACAAGTAACAGCAACAGTAGGACAAACTCGTAGGCAATGGGTCGGTGATTTGTTTGGATGATATTCATCATGCAACAGTTATAACACGGAGAGATATGTGGCTAGCTCCCGTTCGTCAATGTGATGTAGGCATGCATTCCATGTGTCGTCATACGTGCTTAGGGAAAATAACTTGCATGACATCTATTGTCCATCCCTCCCGTGGCAGCGGGGTCCAAAAGGAAACTACAGGATATTAAGGTTCTCCTTTTAATAAAGAACCGGACCAACGCATTAGCACTTGGTGAACACATGAACACCTCAAACTATGGTCATCACCGGGAGTGGTTCCGATTATTGTCACTCCCGGGTTGCCGGATCATAACACATAGTAGGTAACTACAACTTGCAAGATCGGATCTAAAACACACATATATTTGTGACAACATAATAATTTCATATCTGAAATCATGGCACTCGGGCCCTAGTGACAAGCATTAAGCATGGCAAAGTAGTAGCAACATCAATCTCAGAACATAGTGGATACTAGGGATCAATCCCCATCAAAACTAACTCGATTACATGATAGATCTCATCCTACTCATCACCGCCCAGCGAGCCTACGAATAGACTACTCACGAACGACGAAGAGCTTCATGGAATTGGAGAGGGAAGAAGGTTGATGATGACGATGGCGACGATTTCCCCTCTCCGGAGCCCAAGACGGACTCCAGATCTGCCCTCCAGATGAAGAACAGGTGGTGGCGGCGCCTCTGTATCGCAAACGCAACGAAAACTTCTCTTTTTATTTTTTCTGGGACGAAAGTGAACTTATAGACCTGAGGTTGGGGGCGGTAGAGCCGTGTGGGCCCCACAAGCCTGCCCACCGCCCTGGTGGCGGAGCCAGGGCTTGTGGCCCACTGGCCCACCCCCTCAAATGGAACTTCGCGCAGATATTTTTCATATTTTCCAAAACTGCTCCCCGTAAATTTTCAGGACGTTTGGAGAACTTTAATTTCTGCACAAAAATAACACCAAGACAATTCTGCTGAAAACAGCGTCAGTCCAGGTTAGTTTCATTCAAATCGTGCAAATTAGAGTCCAAAACAAGGGCAAAAGAGTTTTAAAAAGTTGATACGATGGAGACGTATCAGAGAGCACCCTTCTCTCCTGGAGGACTGATTCTGTCGACTATCCATCTCCTCCGATGGGGGGAACTGAAAGTCATCACCATCACCAACACTCAAGGCATCGTGCAGGATCATCATCATCCCCATCAACAACACCAACCCCCTGTCCATCTTCGTTCCAATCTATGAATAATTGCTATAGATCATTTGTTGTAATCACTTACTTATGTTGATTGGTACTTGATGCTAGAATAATTGCTATAGATCATTTGTTGTAATCACTTACTTATGTTGGTTAGTACTTGATGCTAGAATAATTATTGGGGGAAAGTTTTATATGTTCGTATTGTTATTCATACTATTACTCCCATCGATCATGTTCATTATGATGTCTCATGAGTAATCTAGTGCATTTTTTAGGACCGGTGAGAATTCTCGTTGTTGGTAACCATGTGAAGTTCCATAAAGTTTGATGTTTTGATATTATGTTTTGGTCTAATTATTTAGTGGTAATGTGTGAACGTGATTGCATGTCACTTCACCTAAATGGGCGAGGAGGAGAGGATTATGTAATTAATTTATCTAGGAGGGTGGCGAGAGTGGCATATATTATTGTACCATAGGTTTTAGAGGATTTGGTGATTCTATTATAGTTTCTCTTAGAAGCTAAAACGAAATACCTACCACGCCGGGGTTAATTTCTTCGTGTGGTTGTCTTACTAGGATAATTGATGGACCGCCGAGCGGCTTGCACGTCAGGGCCTTTTGAATGCACCTAGTTACACTCTATGCAACCAGTCACAAGGAGGCGACGGCCCACCTTCTCACTAGATGTGCCTTTTCGCACACAGTGCGGCACGAAGTGCCCTTCTAGATCTCGTCGACGATATTCCCCCTTGTAGCGGGGGAGTGCTTCTTGGACTAATGGCGGTTGAGTTGAGATTCCGTCCACTCCTCAACCTAGACGGGTACATCCTTAGCTATAATTTATGTTGGTGGCATGGAGCATTTGACTGGATTTGCCATGCAATCATATTCAACAATGTTCAACTCAACTTAGTTCCCCTACTTGACACCATCAAGGCAAATGCCGGTCAATGGGTGATGATGGGTGCGAGGGGTATGGCGGCTTTGCTTCCGATGCCAACGGTGTCGACTATAGGTGTGGTGTTATAATCGTTGGGTGTTACCCTTCTTAGGTCTTGTACTAACTCTTATTTCTATCAATGCATGGGCTATTTAGACACAAGTTTTTTTTTACCTTTTTTAAGGAAAAACTATTTTGAATTTAGGAATCTGGGGCTACGATTTGATCTGCCATTGTGTAATATGTGCAATGACAGCCCTGTAGAACTTGATTTGGTCTGATTGGCCATTGGCAGTTCACCTCACATTTCAGTTTCACGCAAACTTTATGTGTTGTTTCAAAATAGGAGGAGGAATAAAAAAAACTACCATTTTTTTTTGCCTTCACCAAATAATATGTTGCTTTCTCTTCAAGGTCCATATGGTCTCATCTTCTCTCTGATCTTATTTTAAGGCCGACATGTAGATGTGAGATATTTTAAGGGACAAAATCCACCTTACAGGCAAGATGTAGAATATACATGCGATTACAGGATATAAGGACAACTCCAATGCAGCGACCCACTCTGACAGCGCTTTTGTTTGTTTGAGTCAGACGCCTGCCTGTCCGTATCTGTTTTTTAAAATGGGCCAGTCAATGCATCCAACGGGAGGCAATTGGATGGCAGCACTGCGATTGTAAATTAATAGGAGAGAGGTGGATGAGGGTGGGCGAGCGAGTTAAATAAATAAAAAGAGGTGGGTGGGTGGATGGATGACAAGTGGGTCCGGACACGGACGAACGATGTCGACACAGAAAATGTCCGCTTTCTGTCCGCCTGCGACTCAAATGTGACCCAAATTTGCGCTAGAAATGGGTCCACGTGAACGCAAAACGGACACTTTTTAGATTTGGATCAGCGCATTGGGTCTTTACTTTTGTCCGCACTGGTCCAAACGAACGCGAACGTGCGATTTAGGTCGTTGCGTTAGAGTTGCTCTAAAATGCATAATATACTTACACGTCTTTCCCCGGTAGTAGATTGTTTTCGTACTATCTTGAGTGCGTTTTAAAATTGTGTTTATTTATAATTGGGAAGGTCAAGCAAATTGTATATCGAGGGGAGCTAGGGAGGAACAAGCAGTGCTTCCACCAATTTCTTGGTCAAATCAAACAGAACTGTCTGTAATCAAGCTAGATAATCAGACACAACTGACATCCTTTTTTAATGCATTGTGCAACTTTTAAATATTACTCTCTTCGTTCTAAAATAAATGTCTTAAGTTTAGTATAACTTTGTACTAACACTAATAAAAAATTAAGATAGCTATTTTAGGACATGGAGAGTATATGTTTGAAACACAGGAAGCCATGAGGAAGGCATTCCTAGCTGTAACTTTCAAGAGAATAAGATATTGTCTTTAGTTCATTTTATTGGTTGGCATGGTCAACCCAGCATCAAAATGGAAATATGTGTTGTGTGTCGAGATCTCCACCCTCTAGTCTCACTAACTCGCACTAGGTCTTTTTAACGGTACTCACTCACACTAGTTTTGATTTTAGTACTATTTTTTAGACAAACAAACTAGTTCTGGTTATTAAAGTGAAACAGAGGAAAGGAGGAAAGGAGCCTCCAGGGGGCGACTCGGGCGCCCTAGCCGCCGCCGCCCTCGACCTCCCTCCTCCCCTGCTTCCCCGCCGCCGTCGGAGGAGGCCGGCGAGCGAAGCTTGCCCGGCGGACGGCGGACGACGGGCCTTCCTCCCTTCTTCACGAGGGGATCCTCCGGCTGAGACGCGACGGCGTCCCTGGACGTACGACATGGAGGCGGAGTTGGCACGCTCCGGCGGGGCCCGATGAGATCCTGGCGACGCTGCGGGGGCTGCCGGCGGATCTGGGATTCACAACCCCAGATCGGTTCTCCTCCTCGGATGATGCTGGATCTGAACAAGGTGGTGGCGCCATCCCCTTCGTCAGGGATGACGGTCAGGTGGTGGGTCCTTGTGGCGTTGCCGATGGCGGCGGATCTTGGGATCCCGCTCCCGGGGGACGTCGTAGGATGTGGTGGCCCGTGCAGGAGAGATGGGTTCTTCGAACAGATCTGGATAAAAGCTTGCTTTCGGCTACTGCCAAAGCCGGCGATGGCGGCGTTGTCTACGTCGTTCCCTTCCTGAAGGCATCGTCGAGGAGAAGTTCAAGGCCACTCTTTGCTACCTCCGAGGGAAACCCTAGATCGGTAGATCGGATGACGGCGACGCTCTGGTGTCGTTTTCCTCTTGGGGGCGTCATTCATGGAGGTACACACGGGCTCGAGGGATCATTGGTCGGCATCTACGATGGAGCGGCGTTCCTTGTGACACATCGACGTCGTGGAGTCTCGGTGGCGAGGCGCAGCAAAGTCTCGGCGACGGATGCGTGATGATGAGCGCGCGTAGGGAGGAGGCGTTGTCTGGCGCCGTGGGGGCATCGACGGCAGGCCTTCCAAGGTCGATGCGTCAGTAACTCTTCTGAAGATGGATTGATGAAAAGCGGCGGCGACGACCTATGAGGGTGTGTTGGACCGGTTTATGCCCCTGGTCCGGTATGTGGCTCGGTCGGGGCCTCCGATTTTAGATGTTAGGCTAGGTGAGAGGTCTGGGTATGTGGCTCACACCTTTTGCATCCCTTCATCATTGAATAGGAGTAGCGACACATATTGCCAAGAAGGCCGCTTCAGATATATTGATGTATTGCTTCGTAAGATCTTTGTAAATAATTAATAAAATGACTGCATGCATCTTTCAGATGCAGAGGCCGGGGGTCATCCTCTTTTTTAAATAAAAAAAAGGAAAGGAGGCATATTTCAGAAACTGTTTCAGAAATATTCTGTCTGTATCATTTTTGGGGCTTTTTTAGACAAATTTTTTGGGCTTGAGTAGACTGAGAACGCACAAACACCCAACAGGTTCACTCGGCCTGCTCAAGCCCAAAACAAACGGCTTGCCAACTAAAGTGGTGCGAAACATATCCTGTTCCTCTCTTCCACAGACCATTTTCTCTCCGTGAATATATCGACGGCGTTTGATTCCGACGGCCTCCGGCCTCCTGTGGACGAGGCACTCGTGGGAGGTTGATACTTGAGAGGGTTCCGGTTGTGAGCGGGAGGCAGAATTTCAGGTGGAGGCGGATGCGCGCGGCTACAGCTGGAGTTGATACTTTCGATGTGGTAATCGCGGCAAAGGACCGACGCCCCGCCGAGTTGCCGCCACACGGAGCAAGGCCTCAGTGAGGCACTGGAGTACGGGGCTTCTGCGCGAGCTCCACCACACCAGTGTCAGCGTGTGGAAGCGGCGATAGCGGCATGGGCCGATTCCGTCTCACCAGCCTGGAGGCACGCAAGGTGTTTGTTAGAATGCTTAGCAGCGGGGTAGGCGGCAGCGATGCCGCTGTGGAGGCTTTCGACCCTGCCAAGCGCCTCTGCAAGCTCATCATCTCCTGCCGGCAGGCCTCGGGGCTTGAGATCGAGCTCGACCACAGCGACCTCCGAGTCACCCCGGATGTCGCAGAGCGCGTCCTCGAGCGCCTCGACAACGCTGGCATGCTCGCGTATCGGTTCTTCGAGTGGGCGCGCAAGCAGAGGCGCGGCGGCGGCTGCGCCCACACCGTCCGCTCCTTCCACACGGTGGTCGCGTCCCTCGCCAAGATCCGCCAGTACCAGCTCATGTGGGACGTCGTTGCCATAATGCGCCGGCAGGGTGTGGTTAATGTCGAGACGTTTGGCATCATAATGCGGAAGTATGCACGGGCACAGAAGGTCGATGAAGCTGTTTACACATTCAACGTCATGGAGAAGTACGGCGTGGTGCCTAACCTCGCTGCTTTCAACAGCCTGCTTTGCGCGCTGTGTAAGTCCAAGAACGTGCGCAAGGCGCAGGAGATCTTTGAACAGATGAATGGCCGGTTCAGCCCTGATGCCAAGACCTATAGCATCTTGCTGGAGGGTTGGGGGAGAGCGCCTAATCTCCCAAAGATGCGAAAGGTCTACAGTGACATGCTGGATGCAGGCTGCCAACCTGACATAGTCACATATGGCATCATGGTTGATTCCCTCTGCAAGACAGGCCGTGTTGAGGAAGCTGTCTTTGTGGTGCAGGACATGACCTCCAGGGGCTGCCAACCAACAACTTTCATATACAGCGTGCTCGTGCATACTTATGGCGTTGAAATGAGGATCGAGGATGCTGTTGCGACATTCTTGGATATGCAGAAGGATGGTATTGTGCCAGATGTTGTGGTTTATAATGCGCTTGTCACTGCCTTCTGCAAAGTGAAAAAATTTGACAACGCATTTAGAGTCATGGATGACATGGAAGGCCATGGAATCACCCCAAACTCAAGGACCTGGAACATCATCCTTAACAAGCTGATTAGCCTTGGAAAGGATGACGAAGCATACAGGGTCTTCCGCCGTATGATAAAGCGCTGCCAACCAGATTCTGATACATATACCATGATGATTAAGATGTTCTGTGAGAATGACAGGTTAGAGATGGCACTGAAGGTATGGAAATATATGAGATTGAAGCAGTTTCTGCCGAGCATGCACACGTTCTCTGTGCTAATCAACGGGCTGTGTGACAAGGGTGAGGTTAGCCAAGCTTGTGTTCTGCTTGAAGATATGATAGAGAAGGGCATTAGACCCCCTGGTTCAACATTTGGCAAGCTAAGGCAGCTCCTTCTGAAGGAAGGAAGGAAGGATGTGCTTGAATTTCTCGTTGACAAAATGAAGATTCTGATACAGGAACCTTTGTTTGATTGACCACTCATTATGTTACAATGGTACTACAGCTCAATCCTACAGCTGCCACCCATGGCTCATCTGAAATAGCAATTTCATGGTTTCTTTTGCTATTGCATGTAGGATTTCTGTTATTGTTTGTCGAGCATGATTGTTCTCTTTTTATTAAGGCCATGGTGTTAATCTATGTTTGGACGAAACACTTTCCATCTTCTGGTCTCAGTTGTATCGAGACAATCCAGATTGTGTGTCAATCGCTCGGTAATAGTGTAGGTTCATACAATTTGTAATTTCCAACTACAGTTACTTCATAGGTACCACATCGTTGTGCTATCAACCAAACTGGATACAGTTTTATATGGTGCTATCAGCATCTTCCTTATATTAGTTCCACTTCTGTTAATACGTTGCAGCTAATAATTTTGTATCTTTGGTTCCTTTTATTTACTTAGCAGCAGGAGACAGCCGCCAATAGTGATTCTGCAAAGCTAGTTTAGTTGAAGAGATATCACTTCAATGTCTCTGTGAAAACGAAAAAAATCATTCAATGTAGATTTTCTTTCACCGACGTAAAATTGTACATTTTTGTTTGATCTGCCCTCAGGTTCAGTCTCTAACAAAGCAGAGCCGCAAGTACAACTGTATTAATCTTGCAATAATCAAAGAAGATTATTTACATATTATACACTAATATTTTATTACTCCATTTTCTAGATTGCACGTTAACCATCAGAAGCTAGCAGATTTTGGGCATGTACAGATTTCCTTTTTGGTCGTACTCTGTCCATCTGTTGAGTCATGTGTATTTTCCCAAAATGTAACAGTGCTCTTATTATAATTGATTCCGTACCGTCTTATGTTGGTTTATTTACTTGCTTGCTGCATTTACTGTTATTTTTTATATTGCAATGCCGCTAAGTTTTCCAGAAAAGTGAAAGGTTCCTTGATTGCAAAGTCTAACGAGAAAAAGGCATCTTATTTCACAACTATGTTGTTGATTGATTTTACATTAGATCTGATTATGCTTAATATGATATGAAACATGATGTTGTGAGTTTTTTTCCTATTGTGCAGGCTTGAGGGGGCAAATGTCCAATTCTCCAGGATGGATAAGGTTTTCTCTTTTGTCATATTCTTGTAGTAATTATATGTCAATGATGAAATGTCTTCTTCAGATTGCCTAAAAAATATCGTTGTCTTGTGTCATAATTCATAGGTAAAGGTAAAATCCAGTTGTAAGAAAATAAAGCCATTGACAAGAGGCATAGAGGTTTCCTGTGGAAAGGTGAAGAAAAAGCCAACAGTGGCAAGCAAACCCAAATGGCTATGGCTATGGCTATGGCTGTAAACAACAGATGCCTCAAGACCCTGAGCGGAGTTCCACTCAGTGCTCAAGCGCTTTTTGGGGTAGCGGTGGAATCCATTGTGGGCAACGGGAGGCAAGAAAATTCTGGTCTCACCGGTGGTTGCAAGGCACAACAATCACTGAGTTGGCTCCTAACTTGATCAAGTTTTTTAAACATCGAACTGTTGCTCAAGCCCTGAACAGCCAAGGAAGGGTAAAACATCAAAGGCGCCTAACGGTACAAGTGAAATGTTGAGTATATTCACATCTGGGACATGGTTGAAAATCTGGTCTTACACCAGAAAGTTCCTGATCAGCAGCGGCGGCATTTCACTCGGTCAGGTTCCTACATCAGTATGTCTTCATATCATGCTTCCTTCATTGGAACCATCAAGTTCGCACCTTGGAAACGAATCTGGAAAAGTTGGGCTCCCCTGCACTGCAATTTTTCATTTGGTTACTTGTAAACTGTTGAAGTGTATATATGGATTGTCTAGCCTTTTTTATTAATTTGAACTTTTGGTTGCGTTGGCTAATGCATGGAACTTAACATGGTATCAGAGTCCAAGGTCTTGAGTTCAAGTCTTGGTTTCAGAATTTATCCAAAAAAATGTTGTTCTCTCCTTTATGTTCATGAATAGACGTTGCGTTGGCTAGTGCATGAAGCTTAAGATAAACAATCAGTGTTGGACAGCTGACCCCGAAGCACGGCCTTCCCAATCTAGTTGCTTGTACCCTCTGTGATCAGGCTGAGGAAACAATCCAGCACACCCTCATCTCATTTGTGTTTACTCGGCAGGTTTGGACACTGATTTTCTAAAGGTTGGGCCTGATTGCTATTGCCTCTCAACCTACTGCAGCTCGGTTTTCTACTTGGTGAGGCAATGCTATCAGTAGGGTTCCAAAGGTTCTGTGAGAAGGCCTCAACTCCCTGATCATTTCAGTGGCTTGGGAGCTTTGGAAGCACCGAAATGATTGTGTGTCTGAAGGGGCAAACCCAAGTGTTCAGGTGGTTCTGGTTCTGCAAACAGTGGCTAATGAGAGTGGTCTGTGGCGTTTGGTTGGAACGTCTGCACTTCATAAGCTCCTCCTTCGGTCGCTCTCCCGGGACTCTTATTCTTGGGGAGGTTCCTGGTCGTGGTCGTTTAAAATTCCTGGAATGTCGCGCGTTTGCAGTCCTGTTGTGTGTGTGCTGGGTGTGTTTTGGGAGTGGCCTCTTTGGCCTCTACTCTGTACTGTTTTTTCTCTCTTAACGAAATGTCATGCAGCTCTCGCGCGTTGTTCCAGAAAAAGGGAAAAACATCTTTGACTGAATGAAAGCTCTTAATGACACGATTGAGAAGTGACTTTCATGTTGTTTTGTTCACTTCCATGGCTATTTACGGTGCGATTCCATTTAGTTTGACCTTTTTTTTAGGTGCAGATCTTTTGCAGGTTGGTGTTCTGTAGGAGCTGATGAAACCTGAATGTCCATGGGATGGTGGCTTGACGCTATGGACACACAGGTGTTGCATCTAGGTACCTACTTCACCGATTATTTGCTTTCATTTTGCAGTTACTACTTTTGATCCCAAAGGTTGTTTAGAACCAATGGATTGTACTAAATTTGGTATTTATTTAACTTATCAAATGCATACCAAAACCTCTCAAGAAAAACAAATCATACTAAAGCATTGGAGGAACATGCAATAATCGAAGAAAGTAGAGAGACACAACAAATTTGCATTTTTATAAATTTTTGGGTATTTATTTGGAAGAGATGATTCATCTTGGGTTCTGCATTCGCCGGCATATTGGTGTACGGCTGCCAGTTCTACCACAGCACGTGGAAATATTAGAATGAAGTTAAGTGCTTTCATTCTTTGAATCTTCAAACTCTTTGAATCGACATATACATTGTTAAGGAAATCGTTAACTGGTAGCTGCTCGGCTGGCTGGGGAGTAGGTGATTAATAGGCTAACGGTAAGTTAATTAGTCATTTAATCGGTTAATCGGGTGATTTATTAGTTAATTATCTACTCGATGACCCAACGAATAGGGATTAATCGACAAGTTAATTGATTAACCAGACGAATTTTTGGGGACGTATATACTCTAAACTCTTTGAACCGTCGTATATATATACTCCAAACTCTTCTTATAAATAATGCAACTAGCAATGGTTGAACTCACTGGCGGAGGACCCCAGTGGGCAAGGGGTGGCGGCTGACATACCTTTTCTTTTTGAACTGGCGGCTGCCATACCTTTGATTGGGCGCAAAAAGAAATTTATACCTATGCAGAATGTGTGATTGGCTGTAGTCGATTGCAAATGTTGCTGGAGACTGGAGAGGCTCCTTGCTTGATAAATGGGCTATACGGTTAGGCCACAGTGCCACGCAGACGCAGGCCCATGAACCAACTGCATAAACCAATTGCCACTGGCCAGGACAAGGTGGCGGACGTGGGCTGGGCATCGAGCATGCGTATTGGGCTGGGTGGGGCCTCCCCTGCACCTGCACAAGGCGACGCCAACGGCGAGTGCATTAAATTCCGCGCCGTGATAGGAGACGAGACGAGAGTACGGGTTTTCGGCGGACCACCGCTTGCCGCCGCCCCACCACGACGACATGCCCCGTCCCGAGCAGTAAACTAGTAGTACGTCGGTCTGCTCGCCGCACCTCTCACACACACCTCTCCACGCAGGGGCGTTGGGAGGAGCTCAGCGCTGCTGGTACTCCAACGGCTAGTCCGGCTCCTCACCAGCCGCACACTGCCGCCTGCTTCCGGCCTGCTTGGAATTTCGGAGCGGTACAGTTCAGACTTGGGGTGCAACTATCAGTAGATTTGTTTCAATCGTGGAGTTAGAGCAACTTCAAATGATCGATCCAAACGGACATCGATTTTGTTTCATTTTTATCAGTTTAGATCGTTCGTTCGCGCTTTTGTGTAAGGTTTTTCGTTCGGGTTGGCCGATGCGTCCAAGGACATATTCACGTCAACATTCGAACGGACACCTTGGACGAGCTCCCGCGCCGCCTCGCCCCGCTCCTACTCCTCGCGGCGTCAGCAGCGCTTCCCGCCTCCCGCAGCTCGCTCCGTCCGTTTTACGCGTCACGCGAGATGGCCCCCGCCTCCGTTGCTCTTCTCGTGCCCCGCTCTTCATGAGTTCGCCTCTGTCATTGGGTCGATGCTTTTGTCCGTTTTGATCTAAACGAACATGCGTGAATAATTTGGATTGGCTGTTGAAGCTGCTCTTATTGTTTTCATCCTGATCATGTCTTTTTACATACATATATATATATATATATATATATATATATATATATATATATATATATATATATATTGTGTGTGTATGTTCATGATAAATAATTCCGGACGAAAAAAGTATTATTGTACGTATAGATTTTGCACGGTCATCGGCCGTTCAAGTCTCGGAGAACGGGAACCGCAGGCATTCCATCCTCGTGGGTCACAGAATGAACACACAAACCGCGGCTCTCGACCGCAACCGCAAGCATTGATGGACCGAACGGACGCATATCTCACACCATTCTCGACTCGCGGCTGTCTACGCTGACCGCGACGAATGCACGTAGCAGCAACAAGAAACCACCCGAGCGGATCATTACTCACTCGATCGGGGTCGGGGGAGGGCTCACGCTTTTGGGACAAGGAAAAACAGATCTCGACCGGCAAATATCTACTACGTAGGATCCATCCAATCCACCGTCGATCCATCCTGCGACGGACGGACACGCGTGGAAATGAATGAGGTGCGGGAAGGCGATCACATGCAGCGCCACCAATCCTTCCGTCCGTCGTACTCGTACAGTACCACCTTCTGCACGCTGCAGGTGGTGCGTGTGCTTAAATGCTCTCAAGGCAGGGGATTTCCCATCAATTGCCGTGTAATAATTTAATTTATCATAGTGCACGCGACGATGACGCAGCGGGAATGCAGGATGACAAGATCTCACTCTGCTTCCAGCGTCGTGGCCAGGCAAAAAGAAATGCCCGACCGCGGTCAGCGAAACGGAGTGTATCCTACTATTCAAATCCCCTGGCGTCGAGGAGAAAATCAGACAGGCGCGTGAATTTGGCATCCAGTGATTAAAACAACAAAGGATTCAAATGCCCCCAAGGCCACATGGAGGATCAAACGACGAACAGATTCGCCGGTTCCATTGATCTGTCTGTGTTTAGGACTAACACCCAACTTTGATCAATCAATCACTCGCTTTCTTCACTCACCATGCTTTAGAAATCCAAACAAATCTATGCCCAGTTGACACACACGTTGCCACAACTCACTACTAGCACAGGCTGCACTGGCAAGCAAGCGGCAGCAGGAAAATGAGACGGCAAATCAGTAAATCACCACGCCAAATCGACACACACGCACGCATCCATCCGATCGAGAACGGCGGCGCCATTGCTGCCCCGCCGCGTTCTTCCCCTCGACGGCATTGCTAATTAGTACAGCACCTACCGCCGGGCGTGGTGGTCAGGTCCACGTCGCCAGGATCGGGCTGGCCACCACGTGGTGGTCGCTGGACCAGACGAGCCGGCCGAACCCGTTGGTGCCCGACGGCTTCCCGCCGGCCGAGAAGCTCACGGTGTAGCTCTTCTTCTCGCCCACCTTGCTGAAGCTCAGCGTCGACGGCTCCACTGACACCTTGATCGCCGTGCTGCCCGCCGCCGCGGCCGCCGTCACCTTGTACGTGCCGGGCTTCCCCACGTTGGTCAGAGTGCGGGTGTGCTTCTCCGTGCCGCCGGCGGCCGGGAACGTGGCCGAGAACGACGGGTAGTTGAGCGCGGCCACGGAGTACGTGCGGCTGGCGCTGCACCGGTCCGAGGAGTGCTTGGTCAGCGCGGCGATCTGCGCCGGCTCGTACTCGATGGCGCAGAGGAAGTCCAGGTAGTCGGCGGCGGTGAGGTCGTACACCAGCCCCGGGTCCACCGCCTTGCTGGGGTCGACGTGCCCGGCTCCCATGTCCAGCGGCGTGGCGGCGCTTTCGGTGGCCACGTCGAGGAGGCCGTCGCCGTTGGGGTACGCGGCGTACGCCGTGGTCATCAGCGCCGACCTGATGGCTGCCGGGCTCCAGTCCTGGTGCGCCGAGCGGAGGAACGCCGCCAGCCCGCTCACGTGCGGGCACGACATGGACGTGCCCGATATGATGTTGAAGCTCGTGCGGCGGTGGTCGTCGGCGATCCCCGATGGGCCGACGGATCCGGACCACGCCGCGAGGATGTTCACCCCCGGGGCGATCAGGTCCGGCTTAAGGATGCCGGGCGTCACGGTGTTCGGCCCCCTCGACGAGAAGGCGGCCACGACGGGCGACGGCTGGACCCCAACCTTCGTGCCAGCGAACACTATGTTGGCCGTCGGCTTTGGATCCGACGACGCGTAGGTTCTCATGGCGTTGCCGGCCTTCTCTCCTACGCCGGCGCCCGGGAGAATATGCGCGTCGGCGACCAGCTCCTCTCCGTTGGCGGCGGTGTTCGCGAGCACCATGCCGGCACCACCGGCATCTCGGACGACGAACCCCTTCTGGACCCTGGCGTTGGTGCCGCGGTCGCAGAGGACGATCTTGCCGGCGACCTTGGCGGGGATGAGGGTGCCTGTCATGCAGAGCGCGCCCATGCTGCTGTTGGACGCGTTCCCTGCGTAGATGAACGGCACCGGCGTGGTGGGCAATTGCTTGCCGCTGTAGAGGGAGACGCCGTCGTATTTGTTACCGTTGCCGAGGGTGACGTAGGCGGGGAAGTCGCGGTCGAGCGTCCCCGCGCCCACGGTGGTGATCCAAGGCGCGCCGTTCGTCAGCGACGCCGCACCCGGTCCGGCATTCCCCGCCGAGCAGGAGACAAAAATCCCCTTTTCCATGGCGCTGTACGCGCCCACGGCGATGCTGTCGCGGTAGTAGTCAGACGTGCCACCGCCGAGGGAGAGGGAGAGCACGTCAACGCCGTCGGCGACGGCGACCTCCATGCCCTTGAGGATGTCGGAGCTGAAGCAGCCGCCGACCCAGCACACCTTGTACGTTGCCACGCGCGCGCGGGGCGCCATGCCCTTGGCCGTCCCTGACGCGTAGCCCAGCAGGTCAGCGCCGTGCACGGCGGAGCCCGCCGCCGTGCTCGAGGTGTGCGTGCCGTGGCCGTCGTTGTCCCTGGGCGAGCGCGACTCCTTGGACGTGTCCACGGGGCCCTTGGACGCCTCGTAGCCCGCCAGGAAGAACCTGGCGCCGATGAGCTTCCGGTTGCACGCGGAGGAGTTGAAGTCGCTCCCGCCCTCGCACTTGCCCTTCCAGCCCGCCGGCACGGGTCCCAACCCGGCGTCGTCGTAGCTGGCCCTCTCCGGCCAGACGCCGGTGTCGAGCACGCCAACGACGACGTCGCTGGCGGTGTTGGACTCGGGGAACAGCGCCTCCGCCCGGTCCAGCCCGAGGAACTCCGGGGTGCGGGTGGTGTGCAGCTCGTACCGTGTCTCCGGGTTGACGAGCAGCACGCCGGGCTGCGCCTCCAGCGCCCGGGCCTCCGCGCGGGTGAGCCGCGCCGAGTAGCCGTGGAGAAGGGTGTCGTAGGTGTAGATCACCGCGGCGGCGCGGCCGGACACGGACTGCAGCGAGGACGCGTACCAGTCGGCGTGCGCCGCGAACTCGCTGGGCATGGCCGCGTGCGAGCAGTGAACGATGTACGTCCTCCGGCCGTCGTGCACGACCTCCCCCGCCGCCGCCGCCGCCGCCAAGATGGCCGCGACGGCCACGGCGAAGAGCGCGGATCTCCTGCCATGGCACCACATCGTGAGAAGCTCTGGAGCTGGAAGTGTCACCTTGTGAGTGGGAGTGCGAGGTAGATCGTGCCGGCGTTTTTATAGAATCAGCAGGGGAGCGAAATGATTGCAACCAGACAAGAAACGGATGGATGGATTGCTCAGAGCTCAGAGGAGTGAGACGAGTGAGGGAGAGGGACGAGTGAGACGAAGGAGCCTCACATGGCCGGGCCTCCTTTTATCTTTGGGTTTTAGCATCAGCACCGTCCCTCCACATGACCGTTCCAGGGAAAAGATGCCTGCTTTGCAGACTGTGAAAGTGCTTACTGGTCAAGAACAGTCGTCGTCCTGAGTTTTTTTTAGTGCCTCGACCACTGGACGACCAGGTAAATTTTGATGTGATTAGATGAAAAGAGGTAATAGCATGAGCATACTAAAACTTGCGTCGAATGTGATAGTTTAGTCCTAACATATAGTAGTATCATGGATATGTCACTAGTGTATGATGCTACCTTTATAGTGCATAGTATCATAAACTAGTATCATAAGTGTTCTCATTTATTGACATGCATGACACATAATAGCATATCATTTAACATGTTACGTTATCTACCTATGTTACTCTAATTCCCTCTCTCTTCTTTAATTATTTGCCACATCACCATGTTTGCTAGTCCCAAGACTATGTTACTACTATGGCCAGCCTAAGTTACAAAGTGAACCTATCCGGTCCCAATACTTGTATGTGATATGCAAATTCAGTCCATAGCCAATAGGAAGCCGCCAACTGGACCAGCTCGGACCAGGCTGGTTAGTTGTGTGCAAATTGACGAGAGCTGACTATCCTGGTCCCACCCGGTCCAGTTGGCGGCCTTCTATTGGGTGTGGAATGGATTTGCACATCACATGCAAGTTCTGAGACCGGGTATATTCACTTTACAACTTTTAGGACTAGATTATCACATTTGATGCAAGTTCTAGTACCCCTGGTGCTATATATCTATCTATCTACCTATCTATTTATTCTATCTATCTATCTAGTATCTTCTATCTATCTTCTATTCTATCTATCTATCTTCTATCAATTTTGAGATAACAATTTAGTGCAACCGTTATCTTACCACGCATGTTGGGACAGAGCTATATATGCCTATTCCTCATATACTTTCAATGTTTCTTCTTCTTCGAGAAAGAATTATATGAATAGTATAGCTTACAACCGCAAAATAGCATCAATGCGTCATGATTTTGCCCACTAAAAGCCCACTGAAGAAATTGATGGTTGCGACAACTCATACTGTATATCTAATATGAGTAGGACATAAATGAGGACCATTGAATGTTGATAAAAATACTAAGAAACGAGGTTGTAGTTCAAAAAATATCGAAGAACCTAGAAAAAACTATCAATATTTTTGGTAATCCCGCTAAATTATTCAAAAAATGTATAAGTAGTCAGAGTCTATACATATGATCTTGATATAATCAACAATCATTAGTGGAGTTCAAATCAATTTTGGGACAACAATTGAGTGCAACCGTTATCTTACCGCGCATGTTGGGACAAAGGTACATATGCCTATTTCTCATATACTTTCATTGTTTCTTCTTCTTCGAGAAAGAATTTGGTGAATAGTATAGCTTACAACCTCGAACTGGCATCAATGCGTCATGATTTTTCACATTGAAGAAATTGATGGTTGCGACAGTTAATGTTGGAATTATGCCCCAGAGGCAATGATAAATAAGTTATTATTATAATTCATGTATCAAAATAATCGTTTATTATCCATGCTATAATTGTATTGAATGAAGACTTAGATACATGTGTGGATACATAGACAAAACACTATCCCAAGCAAGCCTCTAGTTGGCTAGCCAGTTGATCAAAGATAGTCAGGGTCTTCTGACTATGTACAAGGTGTTGTTGCTTGATAACTGGATCACATCATTGGGAGAATCATGTGATGGACTAGACCCAAACTAATAGACGTAGCATGTTGATCGTGTCATTTTGTTGCTACTGTTTTCTGCGTGTCAAGTATTTATTCCTATGACCATGAGATCATATAACCCACTGACACCGGAGGAATGCTTTGTGTGTATCAAACCTCGCAACGTAACTAGGTGATTATAAAGATGCTCTACAGGTATCTCTGAAGGTGTTCGTTGAGTTAGTATGGATCAAGACTGGGATTTGTCACTCTGTGTGACGGAGAGGTATCTCGGGGCCCACTCGGTAATACAACATCACACACAAGCGTTGCAAGCAATGTGACTTAGTGTAAGTCACGGGATCTTGTATTACGGAACGAGTAAAGAGACTTGCCGGTAAACGAGATTGAAATAGGTATGCGGATACTGACGATCGAATCTCGGGCAAGTAACATAGCGAAGGACAAAGGGAATGACATACGGGATTATATGAATCCTTGGCAGTGAGGTTCAAACAATAAGATCTTCGTAGAATATGTAGGATCCAATATGGGCATCCAGGTCCCGCTATTGGATATTGACTGAGGAGTCCCTCGGGTCATGTCTACATAGTTCTCGAACCCGCAGGGTCTGCACACTTAAGGTTCGACGTTGTTTTATGCGTATTTGAGTTATATGGTTGGTTACCGAATGTTGTTCAGAGTCCCGGATGAGATCACAGACTTCACGAGGGTTTCCGGAATGGTCCGAAGACGAAGATTGATATATAGGATGACCTCATTTGATTACCGGAAAGTTTTCAAAATTACCGGGAATGTACTCGGAATGACGAATGGGTTCCGGATGTTCACCGGCGCGGGGGGGGGGGGGGCAGCCCACCTCGGGGAAGCCCATAGGCCTTAGGGGTGCCTCACCAGCCCTTAGTGGGCTCGTGGGCAAACCCAAAGAGGCGCCTGCGCAGGGAGATAAGAAAATCAAAGAGAAAAAAAGGGGAAGTGGGAAGGAAAGGAAGGACTCCACCTTCCAATCCTAGTCGACTCCTCCTCCCCCCTTCAGCCGAACCCTTGGGGCTCCTTGAGCCCCAAGGCAAGGCCCCTCCCCTCCCCCCTATATATACGGAGGTTTTAGGGCTGATTTGAGATAAAAAATTTCCACGGCAGCCCGACCACGTACCTCCACGGTTTTTCCTCTAGATCGCGTTTCTGCGGAGCTCGGGCGGAGCCATGCTGAGATTAGATCACCACCAACCTCCGGAGGTCGTCATGCTGCCGGACAACTCATCTACCTCTCCGTCTTTCTTGCTGGATCAAGAAGGACGAGATCATCGTCGAGCTGTACGTGTGCTGAACTCGGAGGTGCCGTCCGTTCGGCACTAGATCGGAGCAGATCGCGAGACGGTTCGCGGGGCGGATCGAGAGACGTGAGGACGTTCCACTACATCAACCGCGTTTATTAACGCTTCTGCTGTGTGATCTACAAGGGTACGTAGATCTGAAATCCCCCCCGTAGATGGACATCACCATGATAGGTCTTCGTGCGTGTAGGAAATTTTTTGTTTCCCATGGGACGTTCCCCAACAGTGGCATCATGAGATAGGTTCATGCGTAGATGTCTTCTCGAGTAGAACAGAAAAGTTTTTGTGGGCGGTGATGTGCGATTTGCTGCCCTCCTTAGTCTTTTCTTGATTCCGCGGTATTGCTGGATCGAAGCGGCTCAGACCGACATTACTCGTACGCTTACGAGAGACTGGTTTCATCGCTACGAGTAACTCCGTTGCTCAAAGATGACTGGCGAGTGTCGGTTTCTCCAACTTTACTTGAATCGGACTTGACCGAGGAGGTCCTTGGATGAGGTTAAATAGCAATTCATATATCTCCGTTGTGGTGTTTGCGTAAGTAAGATGCGATCCTACTAGATACCCTTGGTCACCACGTAAAACATGCAACAACAATTAGAGGACGTCTAACTTGTTTTTGCACGGTATCCTTGTGATGTGATATGGCCAACGATGTGATGTGATATATTGGATGTATGAGATGATCATGTTGTAATAGTTAACATCGACTTGCACGTCGATGATACGGCAACCGGCAGGAGCCATTGGGTTGTCTTTAAACTAACGTTTGTGCTTGGAGATGCGTTTACTATATTGCTAGGATGTAGCTTTAGTAGTAATACCATGAGTAGCACGACAACCCCGATGGCGACACGTTGATGGTGATCATGGTGTGGCGCCGGTGACAAAGAAGATCGTGCCGGTGCTTTGGTGATGGAGATCAAGAGGCATGTGATGATGGCCATATCATGTCACTTATGAATTGCATGTGATGTTAATCCTTTTATGCACCTTATTTTGCTTAGAGCGAGGGTAGCATTATGAGGTGATCTCTCACTAAAATTTCAAGACGAAATTGTGTTCTCCCCGACTGTGCACCGTTGCTACAGTTCATCGTTTCGAGACACCACGTGATGATCGGGTGTGATAGACTCAACTTCACATACAACGGGTGCAAAACAGTTGCACACACGGAACACTCGGGTTAAGCTTGACGAGCCTAGCATGTGCATACATGGCCCCGGAACACATGAGACCGAAAGGTCGATTATGAATCATATAGTTGATATGATTAGCATAGGGATGCTTACCACTGAAACTATCCTGAACTCATGTGATGATCGGACTTGAGCTAGTGGAATTGGATCATGAACCACTCAAATGACTAGACATATGTACTTTTTGATTGGCAGTTTAGCAAGTAATTTGATTAAGTTAAACTCTAATTATCTTGAACATAGTCTAAGTCCACTTTGAATATATTTGTGTTATAGATCATGGCTCACGCGATAGTCACCCTGAATTTTAATCGTTCCTAGAGAAAGCTAAGTTGAAAGATGATGGAAGCAACTTTGTAGACTGGGCTCGTAATCTTAAGTTGCTCCTGCAAGCTGGGAAGAAGGATTATGTCCTTAATGCTGCGCTAGGAGATGAACCACCCGCTACGGCTAACCAAGATGTTATGAACGCTTGGTTAACACGTAAGGAGGACTACTCGGTAGTTCAATGTGCAGTCTTGTATGGCTTAGAGCCGGGACTTCAACGTCGCTTTGAGCGTCATGGAGCATATGAGATGTTCCACAAGTTGAAGTTTATCTTTCAAAAGAACGCCCGGATCGAGAGGTATGAGACCTCCGCTAAATTCTATGCTTGCAAGATGGAGGAGAATTCGTCTGTCAGTGAACATGTGCTCAAAATGTCTGGGTACTCAAACCGTCTAGCTGAGATGGGGATTGAACTCCCGCAAGAAGCTATCACTGACAAAATTCTTCAATCACTGCCGCCAAGCTATAAGGGCTTTGTGTTGAACTACAACATGCAAGGGATGAACAAGTCACCCGGCGAGTTGTTTGCGATGCTGAAAGTCGCAGAGTCAGAACTCCGTAAAGAGCATCAAGTGTCGATGGTGAATAAGACCACTAGTTTCAAGAGAAACGACAAAGGAAAGAAGGATAATTCAAAGAAGAGCGGCAAGCCTGTTGCCAATCCGACGAACAAACCCAAAGCTGGACCTAAGCCTGAAACGGAGTGCTATTATTGCAAGGGTATGGGTCACTCGAAGCGCAACTGCCCCAAGTATCTCGCTGATAAGAAGGCGGCCAAAGAAAAATCAGGTATATTTGATATTCATGTTATTGATGTGTACTTAACCAGCTCTCGTAGTGGTGCCTGGGTATTCGATACCGGTTCTGTTGCTCATATTTGCAACTCGAAACAGGAACTGCGGAATAGACGAAGGCTGGCGAAAGATGAAGTGACGATGCGCGTAGGAAATGGTTCCAAGGTTGATGCTATCGCCGTGGGCACAATTTCACTTCAGTTACCATCAGGATTAGTTATGAACTTGAATAATTGTTATTTAGTGCCTGCGTTGAGCATGAACATTATATCTGGATCTTGTTTATTGCGAGACGGTTACTCTTTTAAGTCAGAGAATAATGGTTGTTCTATTTCTATGAGTAATATCTTTTATGGTCATGCATCCAATGTGAGAGGATTGTTCATATTGAATCTTGATAGTGATAATACACATATACATAACATTGAGACCAAAAGAGTTAGAGTTAACAATGATAGCGCCATGTTTTTGTGGCACTGCCGCTTAGGTCATATTGGTGTAAAGCGCATGAAGAAACTCCATACCGATGGACTTTCGGAGTCACTTGACTTTGATTCACTTGACACGTGCGAACCATGCCTCATGGGCAAGATGACTAAAACTCCGTTCTCCGGAACAATGGAGCGTGCAAGTGACTTGTTGGAAATCATACATACCGATGTGTGTGGTCCGATGAGCATGGAGGCACGCGGCGGATATCGTTATTTTCTCACCTTCACTGACGATTTGAGTAGATATGGTTATGTCTACTTGATGAAGCACAAGTCTGAAACATTTGAAAAGTTCAAGCAATTTCAGAGTGAAGTTGAAAATCATCGTAACAAGAAGATCAAGTTCCTACGGTCTGATCGTGGGGGTGAATATCTGAGTTTCGAGTTTGGTGCTCACTTAAGACAATGTGGAATTGTTTCACAATTGACACCGCCTGGAACACCACAGCGTAATGGTGTGTCCGAACGTCGTAATCGTACTTTATTAGAGATGGTGCGATCTATGATGTCTCTTACCGATTTGTCGTTATCGTTCTGGGGTTATGCATTAGAAACAGTTGCATTCACTTTAAATAGGACACCATCAAAATCCGTTGAGATGACACCATACGAACTGTGGTATGGCAAAAGACCAAAGTTGTCGTTTCTTAAAGTTTGGGGATGTGATGCTTATGTCAAAAAGCTTCTGTTCGCCTCCTGCGGGGGAGGTAGCGCTGGTTGGGACGGCGCCCGAGCCGGTTGTCGAGCCGGCACCAGGAGCCGGCGCCATCGTCGTTCCTCAGCACGGCCCTGTTGCGCCAAGAGCCGGGGGCCGGGCTAGGACCCGGCCTATGAAGACATGGCGGGCGGCGAACTTGGCCCGCCTGCGACTGCCCGCTAGCACCATTCTTTCCGGCGTACCAGAGGTGGTGAGAATGTTTTCCAGTAGCCGGTCGAAGGTGGAGCAGTCGGCCCGCGTGGTATGAGGCGACATGGAGCGCCTGGAAGCCCGCACCCAGGTAGGCATTGCCTTCTTTGGTTTTTTGTACTTCTTTTTCTCTTCTTCTTGGTGTTAGTGGGGGCGCGACAGCGCACCCACTGGGTGTAGCCCCCGAGAATCGGGCGGGTTGATTGCCAACCGATCCGAATCTCTTGGAGGCCTTTTTCCTGCGTAGTTTTCTTCAGTGGGGGCGCGCTAGCGCACCCACTGGGTGTAGCCCCCGAGAATCGGGCTGGTTAAGTTTTTAACCAGGTCGAATCTTAATTCCGCTCCCTTTTTCTCCCTTTTGGCAGGTGCTTTACGATGCTCAGGTATAGGCGTACAACGAGCTACGGGACCAGCACCTGGGGGCCGATAGCCGGATTGCCGAGCTTGAAGCCCGGCTGGGCCAGATCGCCGCAGAGCGCGATGCCCTGCGCAACGTCGGTGGATGGCTCCAAGAGCAGCTAGACCTTCTTCAGGCGGAGAAGAAGGAGCTCGAGGCGGTTGGCCGGGTCGAGTTGGAGCAGCTCTGGGCCACGTCGCAAGAGAAGGAGGCCTCCTACTCTGCCGACGTGGACCGCCTGGCGTCGCTTCACCTCAAGGAGGTGCACCTCAAGGACGCCACCTTGAGGGAGAAGGAGGAGGCCCTTGTCTAGAAGCAGACGCAGCTGGCCAAGGCTCTGGAGTCTGCGGCGACCCTCCAGGAGGAGGTCGCCCGCCTTACTCATGCGAGTAAGGTGCGGGAGTGCAGGTCCTCGAGGTTTCTCATGAGATCGACGGCGCCTTCCATCGTGGGTCTCTCTTCCTTGTCTTATGTTTGGTCTTTTTGTCTTATGTTTGGTCTTTTTATCGTCTCCTCCTTTTGCTGTGTTCTTACGTCCTGGTTGCCTTCATTCCAGGTCTCTTCCCCGAGACCCAGGTCACAGCCGACACCGCCGTCGAGGTGTGCCGCGCGGCCGGGCAGGAGGTAAACACTACCTCCGGCTGGAGTGTGGAGGAAATCAGGGTGGGCCTTCGGGCCCGCCTGCACACCCTGGGCGAGTCTGTGGCTCAGCTCCAGGTTGCAAGTTCGTCGATGGTGGCGGCCTTGTGGCCGGAGGGCGTGGAGCCGGCGTCCATGAGCCGGCTCGCCCGCTGGCTTGCAGTGGGTGAAGAGCACCTGGATGTCTGGCGTGCCTCCGCAGCGCGGTCTGTGGCTTATATGGCCCTACGCTTGGCCAAGTCATGGTATCGGAACATGAACTTGGGCAAGCTGGCTGCCCAGCGCGACGGCTCAGAGGCGGAGCTGCAAGGCATGGAGGAGGAGCTTCGTGTGAGAGCCAGCACCGTCACCGAGTACGCAGCCTGGGATAACTTCATCTTGGAGCAGGGTGAAGATGGCGGTGTGATCGCTGAATATCTGCACGGCCTTCAGCCCTATGACGCCGACGGCAGCTCCGACGAAGCGGTCCGGACTGCGGAATCTGCCGCCTCCAGCGGTGCGGCGTATGTCGACTCCGGGATTGGCGGAGTCGGGGGCCTCTGCAGGGGAGACAACGCAACTACCTCGGGAGCAGCCGGAGGCGGTGATGCTACCACATCAGGAGCAGCGGCCGAGACGACCAATGAGGCCGATGTCCCGTAACCGGTGTCCTTTTGTGTTTTTGGTTCTACCCCCGGAGGGATGTAATGAACGTGGGCCGTGGGCCAATGCTTTGTGAATGTATATATTCAGCATTATATTCGTCACCAAGCGTGTTGTCTTATGATCCTGTGTTTTGATTCCTCGTTGACTTCTCTTATCCGAAGCCATCAAGACATAAAGAACAAGACATAAGCCAAGTAGAGGCCGGCTTGAATGAGATCGTATGATCGAGCCAACCCGAGCCGGCGTCCCAAGTGTAACTGGACTTTGCATGTTTTCGACCTGACGTGGCATCACCTCACAAACCGAGCGACCGGGGCCAGCCCGCAGGTTCGTACGAGGGACCAGGGATCAGCCGGTACACTATGTGTCCATTTACAAGGGCAGGCCGTCCGAGCGGCTAGCGAGCCCCCGAGCTTGTTTAAAGCCAGCAAGGGGCCGCGCTGCGTAGCCTCCAAGTTTGATTAAGCCAGCAAGAGGTCGTACGCGGTGTATCCCCCGAGCTTAATGAAGCGAGTCAGAGGGCGTACACTGAGTGAAAAACTCTCAATAAAAAGAAACATGGAGCATGCTCTTTTTATCGCATTTGTTGTTCCCGGCAATCAAAGGCCGTCTTGAATCTTGAATGAGATCGTATATATGATCGAGCTAGCCTGAGCCGGCGACCCAAGTGTAGCCGGACTTTGCATGTATTCGACCTGACTTGGTGTCACCTCGCGAACCGAGCGACCGGAGCCAGCCCGCAGGCTCGAGCAAGGGACCAGGGATCAGCCGATACACTATGTGTTCATTTACAAGGGTGGGCCGTCCAGGCGGCTAGCGAGCCCCCGAGCCTATTAAAGCCAGCAAGGGGCGTGCGCTGCGTAGCCTCCGAGCTTGATTAAGCCAGCAAGAGGTTGTACGCGGTGTAGCCCCCGGGCTTAATGAAGCGTGTCAGAGGGCGTACACTGAGTGAAAACTCTCAATAAAAAGAAACATGAAGCATGCTCTTTTTATTGCTTTCCTTGTTCCCTGAAGAGGGAGGAAGATACATGTGTATGCTCTTTCCTTTGCTTGACTTCTGCCTTTTAGCAATAGAACGGGCGAAGCAACGCCTCGTTCCATGGACGTTCTGTTTCTTGGCCGGAGTCGTCCCTCTTGCGCTTCCTTGGCTTCTGGGTGTCAATCAGGTAGTAAGCGTTGTTGTGCAGCGCCCTACTGATGATGAAGGGTCCCTCCCAGGGGGATGAGAGCTTGTGCTGGCCGGCAGTGCGCTGGATTCTTCTGAGGACCAAGTCTCCCTCCCTGAAAGAGAGAGACCTGATCTTTTTGCTGTGGTAGTATCTCAGCTTCTGTTGGTAGATGGCCGTCCGGCTCAAAGCCAAGTCCCTTGCTTCTTCGAGGAGATCCACGCCGTCTTCTCTGGCCTCCTTCGCCTCCGTTTCTGTGTATAGGGTGACCCGAGGCGAGTCGAACTCGACATCCGTGGGGATAATAGCCTCAGACCCATATACCACAAAGAATGGAGTGAAGCCGGTCGACCGGTTAGGCATGGTGCGGAGGCTCCGTAGCACAGCCGGCAGTTCTTCAATCCAGCAGCCGGCTGACCTGACCAGTGGTGCCACCAACCTTGGCTTGATGCCGGCTAGGATGACGCCGTTGGCCCTCTCTGCTTGGCCGTTTGACTAAGGGTGTGCCACTGAGGCCAAGTCGAGCCGGATGCCTACCTTGGAACAGTAGAGCGCGAGGGCGCCCTTGGCGAAGTTGGTGCCATTGTCGGTGATGATGCTGTGGGGAACGCCATATCGGACAGAGATGTCTGTGATGAACCTGACAACAGTGGGGCCGTCAAGCTTCTTGATAGGTCTGGCTTCGATCCACTTGGTGAACTTGTCGACGGCTACCAAAAGATGTGTCATCCCTCCGCGAGCCGTCTTGAAGGCCCAACCATGTCCAGCCCCCAGACGGTGAATGGCCATGATAAGGGAATGGTTTTGAGTGCCGAAGGCGGCATGTGGCTTTGTGCGCTGAAGCGTTGGCAACCTTTGCATTTGTCCACCAGATCCACGGCCTCCTCGAGGGCCGTGGGCCAGTAGAATCCATGGCGGAATGCTTTGGCCACCAGGGTTCTGGAGGCGGCATAATGCCCACACTCCCCCTGATGGATGTCTTTGAGGATCTCCTGCCCTTTTTCTGATTCGACGTAGCGCTGGAATACGCTGGTCGTGCTGCGTCGCACCAGTTCGCGATTGATGATGGCGTAGGCGGCGGACCTGCGCTGGATCTGTCTCGCCTCCGCCTCGTTCTGAGGAAGTTCGCCGCAAAGAAGGAAGGCCAGAGTGGCTTGAGCCCATGATGGAGCCGACACAAGGGTCGCCTCTGCTTCGTCTTGACTGTTGAAGGCTTCTGCAGCCCCCGAGCTTGATGGTGTCTCTAGTGTTATTACTGCAGTCGGCTCACCATCTACCTCCATGACGTCCACCCACTGGGAGGATTTGAGCCCGGACAGAGTCGGGGTTGTTGTTGTAGCTGGTGCCGCTATTGGAGTCGGTTGGACTGATGGAGCCGGTATAGGATCCGCAGGCGGCGTAATTGGTGGAGCCGACGGTGCTTGCACCGTGGATTCAGTCGGTGCCGCATTTGGAGCCGGTGCCGCCTGCACAGCCGGCGTGGGGTCTGCAGCCGGCGTAACTGGCGGAGCCGGCGGTGCTTGTGAGTCGGCCGGTACGAAGATTGATGCCGACTCGGGAGATGGCTTGATAGACGACTTACGGAGTTGCTCGAGGGAGACGCCGGCTGGAATGGCCTGCCTTGTGGAGCCGATTTTTGCCAGTGCATCGGCCGCCTCATTTTCTGCCCTGGGAATGTGGTGGAACTCACAACCCTCGAAGGGGTCATTGAGCTGCTGGATGAGGAAGCGGTAGCTCGCCATGTTGGCGTCCCTGGCGTCCCATTCGCCAGAGACCTGCTGCACCACCAAGTCTGAATCGCCGAAGCATATTAGCCACCGGATGCCGATCTCCTTGGCAAGCCGGAGGCCATGAGACAGTGCTTCGTACTCGGCTACGTTGTTGGAGGCGGCGAAATGGATCTGGAGAGCGTACTTGAGCTGGTCCCCTTTCGGAGACCTCAATATGATGCCAGCTCCCAGCCCTGTCCGCATCTTCGAGACGTCGAAGTGCATCCGCCAATGCATGGAGTCCGGAGGCGGTGGCTCGAACTGGGTCTCAACCGAGTCGACTAGGAAGTCGGCCACCACCTGTGATTTGATGGCGGTGCGAGGCTCGTACCGAATATCATGGTCCGCCATGGCGATGGACCATTTGGCAATTCTGCCCGTGGCATCACGGTTACCCATGATCTCTGAAAGCGGAGCAGTGCTCACCACAGTGATGGCATGCTCTTGGAAGTATTGCATCAATTTCTTTGCAGCAAGGTAAACACCATAACACATTTTCTGATAATGAGGGTAGTTCTGCTTAGAGGCGGACAAGACCTCGCTAAGGTAGTAGACAGGGCGCTGCACTGGCAGGGCATTGCCTTCCTCTTTACGCTGAACTATCAACACTACGCTGACCACGCGAGTGGTCGCCGCGATGTATATGAGTATGGGTTCCCTTTCAGATGGGGCTGCCAAGATTGGCAGGCTCGAGATTACCCGCTTGAGGTCGCGGAAGGCTTCGTCCGCCTGGTCGTTCCACTCGAACTTTGTCGTCTTCTTCATGAGCTGGTAGAGTGGAAGGGCCTTCTCGCCAAGCCGGCTGACGAACCGGCTGAGGGATGCCAAGCAGCCGGCGAACTTCTAGACGTCGAGGATCCGAGCCGGCCGCACCATCCGCTCGATGGTGCTGATCTTCTCAGGGTTTGCTTCGATGCCGCGGGTGGACACGAAGAACCCCAAGAGTTTGTCGCCTGGGACCCTGAAGACGCACTTCTCAGGGTTGAGCCGGATCTTGTATTCGCGCAGATTGGCGAACGTCTCCCGCAGGTCGTCGAGGAGGCTGAAGTGCTGCTTCGTCTTGACGACGATGTCATCCACATAGATGTGGATGTTTCTGCCAATCTATGGCAGTAGGCACTGCTGCATGCAGCGTTGGAATGTCGCACCTGCGTTCTTCAGAATGAACGTCATGGTGGTGTAGCAGTAGGCCCCGAAGGGCGTGATGAAGGAGGTCTTCAGGCGATCAGCTGGATCCAGCTTGATTTGATGGTAGCCTGAATAAGCATCCAAAAATGACAGCAGTTCGCAGCCTGCAGTGGAGTCGATCACTTGATCTATCCTAGGCAACACGAAAGGATCTTTTGGACAGACCTTATTCAGGCTAGTGTAGTCGATACACATTCTCCAGGTATTGTTCTTCTTCAACACCAGGACTGGGTTAGCCAGCCAGTCCGGGTGGAAAACCTCCATGATGAAGCCGGCTGTGAGGAGCCGGGTGATTTCTTCTCCGATCGTGCGCCGCTTCCCCTCGGCAAAGCGGAGCAGGGGTTGTTTCACCGGCTTCGCATCCGGTCGCACATGAATTTTGTGCTCGGCGTACTTCCTCGGAACACCCGGCATGTCCTTGGGGGGCCATGCAAAGATGTCCCGATTATCACGGAGGAAGTCGACGAGCTCGCCTTCCTATTTAGGGCTGAGGCCAGCCCCGATGGTGACGCACTGCTTCGGATTGGCGGGGTCAAGGGGGACCTGCTTGGTCTCTTTAGCCGGCTTGAAAGAGCCCTCGTCGGCCGATTGGGACGAAGGAGAAAGAATCGCCGGCTGCTCGGTAGCCTGGGCCACGAGCCGGTCGATCTGCCGCTTCTCCTCAGCAATCACCAAGGCGTCGGCGAGGCGGCTGCTATCTTGGGCACACTCGAGCGACTTCTTATAGTCGCCAACAACAGTGATGATGCCCTTGGGACCTGGCATCTTCATCTTTAGGTAGGCGTAATGCGGAATAGCCATGAACTTGGCCAGAGCCGGTCTTCCCAGCAGCGCGTGATACGGGCTACTGTAGTCCACTACCTCGAACCATATGGACTCTCGGCGGCAGTGGGCCTTGTCGCCGAAGAGGACGTCCAGTTGGATCTTGCCGATGGGAGAGCAGGACTGTCCGGGCACGATGCCATGGAAGACAGTGATGGTTGGCAGGATGTTCGTGTCCTTGAGCCCGAGCTTGAGGAGAGTGTCGAGGTAGAGGATGTTGATGCTGCTGCCGCCATCGACCAGCACCCGGGAGAATCGACAGGTGAGCCTTTTGGAGGTGAAGGTGTGATCGAGGACGAGCGCGTATGATCCCGGGTTGGGCATCACCGCAGGATGGTCCACCCGGCTCCATGTGATTGGTTTGTCAGACCAATGCATGTACTAGGGAACCGGGGGGACGGTGGCGTTTACCTCGCGTCGTCTTTGTCGCAGGTTGTGCTTGTCGTCTCCCTCGCTGGTGAAGACGACGAACGCTCCGTCTTGATGAGGATATTCGTCTAGGTGAGGACCGTCATCGCGAGGCGGCGGTGGCGGAAGCGGAGCGTGGTTGGGAGCCGGTGCACGGGGCGCCGCCTGCGCACCCGGAGGAGTCGGCAGGCCATCCCCTTGCGACAGTCGGCGTGCGACGCTGCACTGTTGAAGGGTATGGGTAGACGGCATCGCCACATAATGTATCTTGGAGGGGGCATCGAGCAGCTGCTCGAGGGACTGCCTGGGCAGCCAGTTGGGGTTGCTCAGGTTGGGACGCTTTCGTGGAGGGCCGGCTTGAGAAGCCGACGCCTCGCCCTCCACATTGGCCACCAGCTTGTTGTTGGAGCGGGGATCCATCTGATCCGCCTTGCGCTTGTAGTTGTTCTGGCCGCCTCGGTTGTCCCCAGGCGGCTTGGGAGTAGCCGGCGTAGGCACAACCTTGTCCGATGAGGTCACTTTGATGCGCATTGCGGAGTCTGTCGTGGCGTACTTGTCCGCCTTGGCCATGAGCACTGCCAAAGAGGTGGGCTCGGCGCACATGAGCTTGTGCTTGAGGAGGGTGCCGTCTCGGCATCCGTCAATGAAGTACTGGATGGCTTGTACCTCATGCACCCCCTCGCAGGAGTTGCGGAGCTCAGTCCACCGGGTGACGTAGTCGCGAAGGGGTTCGTCGGCCTTCTGGACGCACATGGCCAGCTCGCGGGGCCGGCCAGGGTGCTTGTAGATGCCGGTGAAGTTGAGGACGAACGCCTCCTCGAAGTCCACCCAGGAGTTGACACTGCCGGCCAGGAGGCAGTTAAGCCACGTCCGGGCCGAGCCGGCCAACATGAGTGGCACGTAGCGAACCGCTACGTGCTTGTTGCCCGTGGCGATGCCTACGGCCATGGTGTAATCAATCAGCCAATCTTCTGGCTTGGGCGTGCTGTTGTATTTCGGCGTATCCTGAGGTAGGGTGAAACCTCGGGGGAACGGCTCCCCTCGGATCCGGGGGCCGAAGCATGCCGGACCGACGGGTCCGTCTTCCTCTAGGAGGGCCGACTGGGCCAGGACGATGAGACGCCGGCGGGCGTCCCGCTCATCCTGGGTGGCGTGGGCGCCAGCCCCGGTGGCGAGAGGGGAGGCGCCTCGTGAGCCAGAGACGTGAGTTCCTCGAGGGGGAGGAACCTCACACTCCGAATCGCCCTCGTCGCCTCCGCGACGCAAGCCCGAAGTGTGCTCGCTCTGGCGCTGAGAGCGCCGGTCTTGGCTTCCCTCGCCCCTCCGGCCAGAAGGGCGATGCGAGGAAGATCCTTCTGCGTGGTGTTGGCGGCTAGGGTTGCGGCGTGCCCCCGAGTTCGGTCCCGGGGACTCCGATTGAGCCTGACCGGGGTCAAGCCGAGCGTGTTGCTGGTTAGCGGCGTCAAGTAGATCCTTGACACGCTTCTCCTGGAAGGCGCGCTCCTCGGCTTCCAGGCTTGCCATTTCCTCCATGGCTTCCTGCGCCGCCCGCATGTTGGACGCAGGAGTCTCGTAGGTGGGCAGATCACCGCCTAGAACCCCAGCGATGAACCGGCCGCGGCTGCGGACCGATCCAAGCCGGCTAGGGGCCTCGGAAATCGGAGTGAGACCATATGCGGAGTTATACTCGCGCTGCGTAGCCTCCAACCGACGTTTCGCCGAAGCTACGGCGATGCCCTCCTCGAAGATACGCTTGCGAGCCTCCTCCAGTGAGGCCCGAGCGTCTGCAGGGTCGGCGGCAGCGGTGACAGGTGTCTTCAGGCCGGCGATGGCGTCCCGAAGAGTGTCAGCGGTGGCCGCAGCAGGCTCGCCAGCGCCTGCGGAGGCCTTGCCGGGAGCCGTGCTGGTGCCAGCGCCGATAACCATGACCTCCACGGTGTTGGAGACGGCAGCAACGTGGTATGGGGTGAAGAACCCCACCGACGGCGGAGGGTCCTCGAAGACGAGGACATTACTCGGATAAACGTCGTGGGCAGGCATCTCAGCGATAGAGAGCCTGCTGAAGCTGGCGCAGAGCGGCTCAACGTCGAAGTCATCACCGAAGTAGCGCGGGTCGTCGTTGAGACGAAGGTCACTGAAGAAAATGCTGAGATTCTCCATAGCGGCGACGACGAAGCTAGGGAGTGCCTCGTCATCGGAATCTTCGTCTGAATCCGCATGGCGGACGGGGAAGTCGATCATCATGGGTGCCGCCTCGTCGAAAGAGGGCTCCACGGGCATGCAAACTGATCCGGACGCGATGCATCCGGTGGTGTAGGTGCGGGGCCCCGCCGAGCGCGTAAAGCCAGCCGATGTCGCGATCGGCCCCACGGTGGGCGCCAAATGTCGGTGAATACTCACAACATATGCCATAGGTAGGCTAAAGTCGGTGAGAACCGAAGGGACAAAGGTGGGTGATGGGAACGAGGTTGGTACACGCATGGGACGCATGATGTACCCAGGTTCAGGGCTCTGCGTAGAGATAATACCCCTAATCCTGCCGGAGTGTTTGATGTATAGGAACAGAGTACAATGTCGCTCCTGGAGCTGTGTTGAGAGGAGGAAGAGGGGAGCAGCCGGCTCGTCTCTACCTATCTCTCTATGGTTGGTGAATGTGTTGTGTTGAATGACTCGTGAATGATCGGCCCCCTTTGCATGGGGGCGACCGGGGGGTTTTATAGACGAACCCGCCGGCCTACAATATGGATAAAGGGTACAAGCGTGGGACCCGGCTGGCTGCTTTGCCGGCTGGCCAGGGGCCCACGAGGGTCTTGTCTTGTCGATGAGGGGCCCGCCGGCTGCATGGTCTCGATTGCCTGTGGGACCCGCCGGCTGGCCAATGAGGCTCTGCGTAAGGTTGACGCTGAGCACGCGCTGTACGTCAAGCGTCGCCCCACGAGATTCTTAATGGGCAGGTAGTACGACCGCCTCCACTGTTTCCCACGTCGAGTGTAGTAATGGAGTGGGAGTGTGACGGTCCGACACTATGCTAGGTGATGGATCAAAGCCGGGGTAGGTCAGCGGCGTGGCCGCTGATGGGGTTATAGTCCTAGGGTAGGGTCATAGGCCTGCCCTGAAGGTCCAACCCAAGGACTACCCCTCATAAGGGACAAGGCCCTTAGTCAGTTCCGACTGAACTAAGGAGTTCCCTTCATCCAGTCGGTAACAAATCCTCGACCGTCCAGTCGGAGATTAGCATTCGGAGTTTATCAAACTAACCGACTGGATTCCACTCTGTGCATCGTAACCCCCCTGGAGGGAAACGGTCATACGTTTCCATGTGCCTTTATTAGCAATTAAGACGTACGTTACCTGTAACGTAGGCATTTATTCGCCACTACTCCACCCCTGTGCACCGAACCGTTGTGGAGGGCAGCGCACTCTATATAAGCCACCCTCCCCCACTGGTGCAGGGGTTAGCAATTCACTGTATTCTATATTCTACTCGACAACAAGCTCCCTGAGCACTAAGGCGTAGGGCTATTACCTCCACCGTAGAGGGGCGTGAACTCATACAACCTCGCCGTAGCTAAGGCTCTGCCCATCCTTTCGTACCCTACACATCTACTGTCAGGCTTATACCCACGACAGCCGTCGACGCTCGTACCTGCCGGACGCCATGATCATGTACCTTTGCTGATGCGTAGCTACCTTTAATCGTGAGGTTTCTTCCTGACCTACGATCTGATGTGACTTGTGATCCTCAGCCGGCTAGCCTGCTTGATCCGAAGGGAAGGCTGCCAGGATTCTAGCCGGCAGGGGTTGCCTGGCCGGCCAGAAAGGTGGCCGCCTCGTCCTCTAGCCGGCAGGTGATGCCTAGCCGGCCAGAAGACTTGGGCTTTGGGAATCTTCATACATTCATGTCCATTGGGCCGGTAATGAAGGAATAGGCTTGATCAGCCTACCCCGGGGTTATCCCCCCGACATCCCCCAACAGTGACTTAGTGTAAGTCACGGGATCTTGTATTACGGAACGAGTAAAGAGACTTGCCGGTAAACGAGATTGAAATAGGTATGCGGATACTGACGATCGAATCTCGGGCAAGTAACATACCGAAGGACAAAGGGAATGACATACGGGATTATATGAATCCTTGGCACTGAGGTTCAAACGATAAGATCTTCGTAGAATATGTAGGATCCAATATGGGCATCCAGGTCCCGCTATTGGATATTGACCGAGGAGTCCCTCGGGTCATGTCTACATAGTTCTCGAACCCGCAGGGTCTGCACACTTAAGGTTCGACGTTGTTTTATGCGTATTTGAGTTATATGGTTGGTTACCGAATGTTGTTCGGAGTCCCGGATAACATCACGGATGTCACGAGGGATTCCGGAATGGTTCGGAGACGAAGATTGATATATAGGATGACCTCATTTGATTACCGGAAGGTTTTTGGAATTACCGGGAATGTACCGGGAATGACGAATGGGTTCCGGAAGTTCACCGGGGGGGAGCAGCCCACCCCGGGGAAGCCCATAGGCCTTAGGGGTGCCGCACCAGCCCTTAGTGGGCTGGTGGGCAAGCCCAAAGAGGCCCCTGCGCAGGGAGATAAGATAAACAAAGAGAAAAAAGGGAAGTGGGAAGGAAGGGAAGGACTCCACCTTCCAATCCTAGTTGGACTAGGATTGGAGGAGGACTCCTCCTCCCCCCCCCCTTTCGGCCGAACCCCTTGGGGCTCCTTGAGCCCCAAGCCAACGCCCCTTCCCTTCCCCCTATATATACGGAGGTTTTAGGGCTTATTTGAGACAATTTTTTCCACGGCAGCCCGACCACATATCTCCACGGTTTTTCCTCTAGATCGCATTTCTGCGGAGCTCGGGCGGAGCCCTGCTGAGATTAGATCACCACCAACCTCCGGAGCGCTGTCATGCTGTCGGAGAACTCATATACCTCTCCGTCTCTCTTGCTGGATCGAGAAGGCCGAGATCATCGTCGAGCTGTACATGTGCTGAACGCGGAGGTGCCGTCCGTTCGGCACTAGATCGGAGCAGATCGTGGGACGGATCGCGGGACGGTTCGCGGGGCGGATCAAGGGACATGAGGATGTTCCACTACATCAACCGCGTTTATTAACGCTTCTGCTGTGCAATCTTCAAGGGTACGTAGATCTGAAATCCCCCTCGTAGATGGACATCACCATGATAGGTCTTCATGCGCGTAGGAAATTTTTTGTTTCCCATGCGACGTTCCCCAACAGTTCATACTTTATATCTACGATGAGTGAGGTATAAATGAGGATCATTGAATGATTATCAAAATACTAAGAAATGAGGTTGTAGTTCAAAAAATATTGAAGAACCTAGAAACGATTATCATTATTTTTGTTAATTTTGCTGAATTCAAGAAACAAGTAAACGCATAAGTATTTTGTGCTTATTGGCTTGATCTCAGTACAAACAAAAATAATCAATGGAGTTCAAATGTAAATTCAAGAAATATAAAGGATTTTGTTCTCTACAAGACACTATAGTGACAATTTGCATATTCGATTGTAAATAAGTCAAACTACGAGGAAATTTTGATACCTAATGGTCGGTGCAACGGAACTACACCCTAGACGTGTTACGTTGCAACCATATCTGGGGGAGTAATAAATGGCAAAATTACACTTTATTTTGCCATACGAATAATGGAGTTGATAAAGTGAGTTTGAAGGGCTAAGAGGTTATTTAAAGAGACCAGCCTTAGTAAAAGAATCATTAGGACTATGTGGCACCTCAACACGTGGATTACGAGGCGTAGGTGCATGAGACAAGCCAGTGTCTAACTCGTTCGAGTCACTTCGGTTCTTGCGTTTTGATTGACTGGCGAATTGCGCTTTCTTCAAAAGAAAACCGGGAGCTAAATGAGCGTGTTGATTTGATATCTTAACCTTCCAGACAGCTTGCCTTGTTTTTCTTGCAAGACACGTTTCTGAGGAACTGGAAGAGATTGAAATTACCTCAATATCGCCGACTTGGCTGGATTCAGAGTCGCCCTGAGACGAAGGCGTGTCAGCAAGTTTAGTAAACAAATAGCCAAGTGAGTCGAGTTCTACGTGAGATAGTTCTCCTGAAGATGAGATGGGTCATCACGAGCCGGATCATTCCCTTAGCCTCAGGAAGAAACAAGGATCGGAGGTGTGACTTTCCAAAAGCTAGAATTCTCTTGCAAATGAAACTGCATGATAAGGATGGCGGGTGAAATGGAAATGAGCAAAGGAGCATAATATAAATGATAGAAAAATATCAGTACCAGTGGTGGAGGATTTAGCAGATAAAATTGCTCTAAACCAGTAACGTTGCACCTCCCCTTTGAGTCGGAGAAAAACCTCTTTGTCTCTTTATTAAGGGCATCATCGGTTAAATCTTGGGTGAAGAAGCTTTGGGCGTCGGATGAGTCGCATGAGAAGTCACACATTAAACCATTCCTCACACTGGCAGGCTGGATGCGCCACTTTAGCCAGCAACGGATCCAGTCGATCTCGGTTAGGCCATGAGCAACCAAGGCTCTCAATTTATGCGAATAGGAGCCATTGTATCGCTCTCATCATCCGTCCGCCAATCTGGGAATTCTACATTGCCGCTGATCCTTTTCAATCTATAACCCCGCAACGGTTTTTTTCCCGCGGGGGCAGTATTTTTGAATAGAACTAGGTCTTGTACCATCCCTTCGGATGACTTGCCAATTTAGACTCATGAAACAGATTATTTTTCCTTTTCTCGATGGAGATTCCACCAAGTTCACAAGCAGGGCCATTCTTGACTTTAGTGTGACGATTCACGTAGAAAAATTCCCTAAACAGAGTCACCGACGGCTCAATCTAGAGATATACTTCGCATAAAACTTGAAATTGGCAGATGTTAGTCATAGAATTGGGACGAATATCCTGAGGACGGAGATTAAAGAAGTGCAAAAGGTCCTTGAAGAACTCACACGTCGTGGTCGAGAAGGACCGATCGGCATCCTCGAAGCTCTGGCGTGAACAGTGAGGGGGAAGAGCGTGAAGAACAAGAAGAAAGCAAAATATAATGCAGAGGTTTGCCCCGGATATTTATAAGGAAGGGGGAATTGAAACGACGCCATGTGAAATGTAATGGTCGCCGAAAATTGGTTGCTAAGTTTAAGCCTAGATTTTAGCACTATTCCGAATTTAGTGTTGTTTTTTGAAAAAAATCGCTATGGTGGTTTGATACGTCTCAAACGTATCTATAATTTTTGATGGTTTCACGCTGTTATCTTGTCTTCTTTGGTTGTTTTATGTACCTTTTATATATTTTTGGGGACTAACTTATTAATTCAGTGCCAAGTGCCAGTTCGTGTTTTTTCCATGTTTTTGACTCTTTTCAGATCTGATTTTGGAACAAAGTCCAAACGGAAGAAAAACCCCGAAATAATGTTTTCCCGAACGGAAGAAGATCAGGGGGCCTTTGGGCCAGGCCAGGTGGGCTCCAGGGAGCCCACAAGCCCCCACTCCGCCACCAGGGGGAGGCGGCGGTGGGCAGGCTTGTGGCCTCCCTGACCGCCCCCTGACCTAGATCTGTGGCCTATAAATTCCCAAATATTCCGAAAAAATCGGGGGAGCCTCGAAAATACTTTTCCGCCGCCGCAAGCTTCCATTTCCGCGAGATCTCATCTGGAGACCCTTCCCGGCGCCGTGCCAGAGGGGACTTTGGAGTTGGAGGGCTTCTTCATCATCATCATCGCCCCTCCAATGACTCGTGAGTAGTTCACTTCAGACCTACGGGTCCGTAGTTAGTAGCTAGATGGCTTCTTCTCTCTCTTGGATCTTCAATACAAAGTTCTCCATGATCTTCATGTAGATCTATCCGATGTAATCTACTTTGGCGGTGGGTTTGTCGAGATCCGATGAATTGTGGATTTGTGATCAGATTATCTATGATATATATTTGAGTCTTTGCTGATTTATTTTATGCATGATTTGATATCCTTGTAAGTCTCTCCGAGTCTTGGGTTTTGATTGGCCAACTAGATCTATGATTCTTGCAATGGGAGAAGTGCTTGGTTTTGGGTTCTACCATGTGGTGACCTTTCCCAGTGACAGTAGGGGCAGCAAGGCACACATCAAGTAGTTGCCATCAAGGGTAAAAAGATGGGGTTTTTATCATTGGTTTGAGATTATCCCTCTACATCATGTCATCTTGCTTAAGGCGTTACTCTGTTCTTATGGACTTAATACACTAGATGCATGCTCGATAGGAGTCGACGTGTGGAGTAATAGTAGTAGATGCAGAAAGTATCGGTCTACTTGTTTTGGACGTGATGCCTATAGATATAATCATTGCATAGATATCGTCACGACTTTGCGCGGTTCTATCAATTGCTCGACAGTAATTTGTTCACCCACCGTCTACTTGCTTTCATGAGAGAAGCCACTAGTAAACACTACGGCCCCCGGGTCTATTCACATCCATCGTTTACACCTCCGCTTTTACTTTGCTTTGTTACTTTGTTGCTTTCAGTTCTCACTTGGCAAACAATCTATAAGGGATTGACAACCCCTTCATAGCATTGGGAGCAAGCTTTTGTGTTTGTGCAGGATCTTGTGATACTCCTCCACCGGATTGATACCTTGGTTCTCAAACTGAGGGAAATACTTACCCTCACTATGCTACATCACCCTTTCCGCTTCAAGGGAACACCAACGTAAGGCTCCAAGGCCACGGGGGAAATCCTTTGCATACTTGCCTAGGAAGTCCCATAAGGTGTAGCCGCAGCTGAAGGATTCCTGGTGCCGTCGACACACATGTTTATGGCGCCATTGGAAGGACTTTTGTGCATTAGCATAGGTGGCATCAGAAGCATTGCTGGCGTCGTTGCCGGGGAGGAGAAATCAAGATCTATCCAAGTAGGTCTCACAAACTCTTCTCTTGCATTTACTTTTGTTGCGAGTTGCCTCTCGTTTTCCTCTCCCCCACTTCACATTTGTCGTTTTCATTTGCCTTTTTTTTCGTTCGCCCTTTTCTCTTGCTTGCTTTCTGTTCGCTTGTGTGCCATGTGCCTTCAATATGCTTGCATCTTCGTTTGTTAATCTCTTTAAGAGACCCACTTATCTGGAACGAATTGCTAGTGAGTTGAGAGCACTTGACTATCTATATGGAGTTTTGGTTGAGATGCGTGAATATGAAAATCGCGATGAAGAAACTTATGAAGAGATTCACAAGGGCTCCTTGAATGAAAAGCATGATTGCAATGGTTTCACTATAAATTCTATTAGTGACAATCATGCTAAAAATATGCAAAACCCTAAGCTTGGGGATGCTAGTTTTGCTATGTCCACTACTTGTTGCAATAATCATGATTGGGGTGATGATCTTTCTTATTATCTTGAAAATTTGTTTAAGCCTCATGATGAATATGATTTGTGCAACAATATTGAAAGTGGGATTGGAGAAGTCATGACTTTATTTGATGATAATCCCACTATTTTTGAAGAGCGTCAACTTTGCATGCATGTGGATCATGAAAAGAATATCCTATGTGATAGCTGCATTGTTGAATTCGAATATGATCCCACATGTAATTGCTATGAGAGAGGAAAATATTGTGGTAGAAACTTTCATGTTACCCAATTACCTCTCGTTATGTTGAGATTGCTATTGTCTCTTTCTTCTTCCTTGCATATGGCAGCTATTGGTTGTCTTGACAATTTGTTTTCCTATAAAATGCCTATGCATAGGAAGTATGTTAGACTTAGATGTGATTTTCACATGCTTTAAGATGCTCTCGTTGTGCTTCAATTCTTGTCTTTTGTGAGAGCATCATTCAATGCCTAGCTAAGGGCGTTAAACAAAAGCGCTTGTTGGGAGGCAACCCAACAAATCTATCCTTTTTATTTTTGTTTTGTGTTTTCCACACTTTCATAATTCTGTTATGATTGTGTTTTTTGTGTTTCTTTTTGCGTTTGTGTCAAGCAAAACCGTTATGATTAGTCTTAGGGATGATCGTTTGGTCATGCTGGGAAAGACAGAAACTTTCTGCTCACGAAAAGAATTTTCGTTTTTTTCTTTCTGTAAGAGCTTTTGAGTTGATTCTTTTTGCTGCTGATTGCTACGCAAATTATTAAGACTGTCGTAATGTTTCAGAATTTTTGAAGTACTAGAGGTATACGAAATATACGTATTGCTACAGACTGGTCTGCTGTTAACAGATTCTATTTTTGTTGTGTTGGTTGCTTATTTTGATGAAACTATGGATAGTATCGGGGGGTATTAGCCATGGAAGATTGAAAGTACAGTAACCCAACATCAGCACAAGTAGAATTTAAGTTTGCTACAGTACCTAAGGAAGTGGTGGTTTGCTTTCTTGTACTAATGTTATCACGAGTTTCTGTTTAAGTTTCGTGTTGTGAAGTTTTCAAGTTTTGGGTGAAGTTCTTATGGACAAAGAGATAAAGAGTGGAAAGAGCTCAAACTTGGGGATGCCCAAGGCACCCCAAGAGATTCAAGGATGTCGTAAAAGCCTAAGCTTGGGGATGCCCCGGGAAGGCATCCCCTCTCTCGTCTTCAATCCATCGGTAACGTTACTTGGGGCTATATTTTTATTCACCACATGTTATGTGTTTTTGCTTGGACCGTCTTGTATCATAGGTGTCTTTTATTTTTGTTGTGTCACAATCATCCTTGCTGCACACCTAGAGAGAGAGACATGCGCACACCGTGAATTTGTCGAGCTTCACTTATATCCTTTGGTAGACAATTCAGCTCACATGTGTTTCACTTATATCTTTTGAGCTAGATACTTTTGCTCTATGTGCTTCACTTATATGTTTTAGAGCACAGCGGTGCGTGGCTTGGTAGTTGATCTATGCTTTGAAAGAAGTCCCAAAAGGGGTAGTTATCCAAAGGGATACGAAAACTTCCACCTTCAGGTGCATTGAATAGTTAGAGAAGTTTGATTCATCTCAATTAGTTTTGAGTTGTGGTTATGGTAATATTGAAGTCATGCTAGTAAGGTGTTGTGGATCTAGAAATACTCATGTTGAAGTTAGTGATTCCCGTAGCATGCACATATGGTGAACCACTATGTGATGAAATCTCAGCATGATTAGTATATTGATTGTCATCCTTTGCGTGGCGGTCGGGATCGCACGATGGTTTATACCTACCAACCCTTCCCCTAGGAGTATGTGTTGAATGCTTTGTTTCGATTACTAATAAAACTTTCGCAACAAGTATATGAGTTCTTCATGACTAATGTTGAGTCCATGGTGTAGATGCACTTTCACCTACCACCATCACTATCGTCTTAGTGTCGTGCAACTTTCGCCGATGCACAAAACCCACCATTAGCCTCCCTCAAAACAGCCACCATACCTACCTACCATGGCTTTTTCAAAGTCATTCCGAGATATATTGCCATGCAACTACCACCATGACATGTGCCACCACGTCTACATTGCCTTTGCACGATCGTAAGATAGTTAGCATGATGTTTCCATTAATTCCTATGCCATGCTAGATCATTGCCACGGTACATTACCGAAGGCATTCCATATAAAGTCATAGTTGCTCTAAGTTTTGAGTTGAAAGTGTGATGATCATCATTAATGGAGCATTGTCCCATGTGAGGAAATAAAAGAGGCCAAAGAAGCCCACCAAAAAATAAATAAATAAAAGGCCAAAGAGCCCACCAAAAAAAATGAGAGAAAAATAGAGAAGGGACAATGCTACCACTTTTTCCACACTTGTGCATATTAAGCACCATGATCTTCATGATTGAGAGTCTCTCGTTTTGTCACCACCATATAGCTAGTGGGAAGTTTTGATTATATAACTTGGCTTGTATATTCCAATGATAGGCTTCCTCAAAATTGCCTTAGGTCTTCGTGAGCAAGCAAGTTGGATGCACACCCACTAGTTTTCTTTAAGAGCTTTCACATACTCGTAGCTCTAGTGCATCATTTGTATGGCAATCCCTACTCATTCACATTGATGTCTATAGATGAGCATCTCCACAGCTCATTGATATGCCTAGTTAATGTGACTATCTTCTCCTTTTTTGTCTTGCAACCTCCACCACATTCCACACCATCTATAGTGCTATAACCATGGCTCACGCTCATGTATTGTGTGAGAGTTGAAAAGGTTTGAGAAAGTAAAGGTGTGAAACAATTACTTGGCCAATACCGGGGTTGTGCATGATTTAAATTCGTTGTGCAATGATGATAGAGCATAGTCAGACTATATGCTTTTGTAGGGATAACTTTCTTTTGGCCTTGTTATTTTGAAAGTTCCTGATTACCTTGCTAGTTTGCTTGAATTATTATTGTTTCCACGTCAATAGCAAACTATTGTTTTGAATCTAATGGATCTGAACATTCACGTCACATAAGAGGAATTACAAAGGACACCTATGCTAGGTAGCATGAAAGCATCAAAAATTCATTCTTTGTCACTTCCCTACTCGAGGACGAGCAGGAGTTAAGCTTGGGGATGCTTGACACGTCTCAAACGTATCTATAATTTTGATGGTTTCACGCTGTTATCTTGTCTTCTTTGATTGTTTTATGTACCTTTTATATCTTTTTTGGGACTAACTTATTAATTCAGTGACAAGTGCCAGTTCCTGTTTTTTCCGTGTTTTTGACTCTTTTCAGATCTTATTTTGGAACGGAGTCCAAACGGAAGAAAAACCCCGAAATGATTTTTTCCCGAACGGAAGAAGATCAGGGGGCCTTTGGGCCAGGCCAGGTGGGATCCAGGGAGCCCACGAGCCCCCACTCCGACACCATGGGGAGGCGGCGGTGGGCAGGCTTGTGGCCTCCCTGGCCGCCCCCTGACCTAGATCTTTGGCCTATAAATTCCCAAATATTCCACAAAAAATCGGGGGAGCCTCGAAAATACTTTTCCGCCCCCGCAAGCTTCCGTTTCCGCGGGATCTCATCTGGAGACCCTTCCCGGTGCCCTGCCGGAGGGGACTTTGGAGTTGGAGGGCTTCTTCATCATCATCATCGCACCTCCAATGACTCGTGAGTAGTTCACTTCAGACCTACGGGTCCGTAGTTAGTAGCTAGATGGCTTCTTCTCTCTCTTGGATCTTCAATACAAAGTTCTCCATGATCTTCATGGAGATCTATCCGATGTAATCTTCTTTGGCGGTGTGTTTGTCGAGATCCGATGAATTGTGGATTTGTGATCAGATTATCTATGATATATATTTGAGTCTTTGCTGATTTCTTTTATGCATGATTTGATATCCTTGTAAGTCTCTCTGAGTCTTGGGTTTTATTTGGCCAACTAGATCTATGATTCTTGCAATGGGAGAAGTGCTTGGTTTTGGGTTATACCATGTGGTGACCTTTCCCAGTGACAATAGGGGCAGCAATGCACACATCAAGTAGTTGCCATCAAGGGTAAAAAGATGGGTTTTTATAATTTTTTGAGATTATCCCTCTACATCATGTCATCTTGCTTAAGGCGTTACTCTGTTCTTATGGACTTAATACACTAGATACATGCTGGATAGCGGCTGACGTGTGGAGTAATAGTAGTAGATGCAGAAAGTATGGGTCTACTTGTTTTGGACGTGATGCCTCATAGATATCGTCACGACTTTGCGCGGTTCTATCAATTGCTCGACAGTAATTTGTTCACCCAGCGTCTACTTGCTTTCATGAGAGAAGCCACTAGTAAACACTACGGCCCCCGGGTCTATTCACATCCATCGTTTACGCCTCCGCTTTTACTTTGCTTTGTTACTTTGTTGCTTTTAGTTCTCAGTTGGCAAACGATCTATAAGGGATTGACAACCCCTTCATAGCGTTGGGAGCAAGCTTTTGTGTTTGTGCGGGATCTTGTGATACTCCTCCACGGGATTGATACCTTGGTTCTCAAACTGAGGGAAATACTTACCGTCACTGTGCTACATCACCCTTTCCGCTTCAAGGGAACACCAACGCAAGGCTCCAAGGCCACGGGGGAAATCCTTTGCATACTTGCCTAGGAAGTCCCTTAAGGCGTAGCCGCAGCTGAAGGATTCCTGGTGTCGTCGACACACCTGTTTCTGGCGCCATTGGAAGGACTTTTGTGCATTATCATAGCTGACATCATGGTTCCGGACAACAACAGTCAGCACGATGACATCACAAGAATATTGACTCAAAAGATGCTAAGTCTCAAATAAGGAGAAATGATCCGGCATAATCTTGACCCGAATTTGAGTTTTACTTCATGGATAAAGGGCGAAGAATTGCCGGCTCATAGTTTGGCCTTAAAAGTTTAGGATTTCCAACATGTTCAAGATGGAGTTTAGCATGGATGAATCCAAATAAACTAGGGCCTAATGTTGGGGATACGACCCCGCGGTATAACCCGCCGTTTGGGCCGAGTTAGACCGTAGGCAGCTTAAGAAGCATATAATCGATGGGAAGTAGAGATGACAGAAAGGCAAGCAAGGAGACTTACCAAGTGAGCCGCATGGCGGCCCAGTACCTGAAGATGATGACTCAAGGCCCACGATGTGGAAGACGTGAGAAGTCTTCCTAACGTGGGAAACAAGATAAGGTAGAATTGTAATAGGTCACCGAGACATAATATGACTCAGGACATATTAGAAACTCTCAAAAGCTAGGTTAGCTAGTCCGCACCCTTGTAATCGAGATCACCATCAAAATAGACACCAAAGTAGGACGTAGACTTTTACCTCCATTGAAGGGGCCGGACGTGGATAAATTCGTCTCTCGTTCCCGTTCAACCCCTTCGAGTCGCCACACAGCGGCGATGGCCTCATACCTAAATTCTCCGATGAAAACATCTGTCCTAACAAAACCAGGACACATACCGAGTTTTCATGCCGAGTCCGCATTGGCTACGGTCAAAAGTGGTGGACCGAGGCTAAACCAACACTGAGGGGTGATTTTAGTATCTCGTGGTTAGTTGAGGGTGCACTTCAACCGGTTTTATGGTTTAGGGTTGTAATTTATATCCAATGATTAGTTCATGATTGAAAGGATTGAAATGTGATTTTTTTTTCTCCGTGATTGAAGATGATCTTCAACTTCCGAGAGGAGCGATTCGGTGCACAGGCTCATCCACACCTGCGATGAAGAAAAAAAATCCCAAACAAATACTAGAAAAAACAAAAATGATCACATTTTTGTATGATAGATAATTTGATACGTAAGGTGCGTTTTAATTTTGTTGATCATTTGGACATCTGAGTAGCTCTCGACAATAAAGACAACTTTGGGATGTGTAACAAAGTATACTGTTCATGTATTGTTGTGATCCTAATTATTTCCAGCGTTATTATTCATTTGACGCACGTCATGCATCAAATTATCTATTATGCAATGTTTTTTGAATTTTTATGATTTTTTGTTACCGAGTGCATATGGGCCTGGACTTAAAAATGTATATTCATTCAGCGTCCCGGCGAAAGAAAAAGAGATGATCTTCTACTTAAACAAAATCAAGCTTTAACGTTCGCTCAAAAGAAAATTCAAGCTTTAACAGGGAACTGGATGTTGGCGTGCATGTGTGGAGTAGGATTATGTTCCTCGCGCGCAATGATGCCGATGGTTCCCTCCGGGTCCATCATCGATCGGTGGATGCATGGATCGCTCCCCCGATGGACGAGCGTCCAGTCGTCGGTGCGTGCATGGCCAGCTCGTGGAGTTGATGCCAATGATACGATACAGCAGTGGATCGTTGTATGCGGGCTGCTAAAATACAATGATTCCTTTTTGTCTGAACTGAGCCCACGTTAGATTGTTGCCTACTATAGCACTCCTTGTCGTAGTTGTACAGGAGAGACGGTCGACGAGTCTGATACGGCCATCGAGGCCGCCTTGTCCGTATCGACCAGCCCAACATTTCGGCTCGTGGCGAATTTGGCTCTTGTGCTTTGCTTCGCCGCGTTATTAAAGCAAGGGTTCACACGGAATCGTGTGCCCCCAGCCTCCTCCGTCGTCTCGTCTCGAGATGCGGTGTGGACGGGAGGGAGAGACCACGGCGGCTCGTCGGCCTGGGCCCTCTGTCTGCACTACGGTGCGCCGGGTTCCAGTTGGGCCTACTATGTGAGTGGCCCCCCCAACGCAGCAGGCACCGCGTCGAGTGCTCGAGCTTGCCGACCGTTGTAGCTGGATTTTCTTGAGACGAGCAATGCTATCCACCATGCTAAAAAAAGAGGATGCTCTCAAATGCTGCATTCACCGTCTGTTTCTCGTTGAGGTTAGCTCCCTGACCATGTCTATCTATCTATCTATCTATATCTATGTATGTGGAGATTGAAAGTTGCCGGGTGCCGGTACCAGAAAGTCGGGCCGTTCCGGGAAGTGGAAAGCTCCATGCCTTGCTCACGTAAACTCGGGTCGCCGTTTGTAGGCGTGTGAATGAATGAGCCCGGCGGCATCCCGACGCCGGCGCCACGCTTCCTTCCAAACCCGGGAAACGGCCCGCTGCGTGCGATGCGCCGTTTCCGTTTCGGCTGGCTCTGGCTGCGGTTTAATGGCTCGACCCGGACGGCCGTGGATGCATGCATGGCGTAAAAAGTCGCCAACAGCCGTGCGAACACGGCGCCCGGTGCGGGTGCGGGTGCGGGTGCGGAGGGCGGGGGGCCTACCGCCAACGGACACGGAGGCCGGACGAGTCGGATCGCTCGCCGGAGCGGACGGACGGCACTATGGGGTGGAGCTCGTGAGCCGGGTGCGCTCTGAGCGTGCGTGGACAGTGCAGGGTATGGGCGGGGCGGCGACAGTCAGACACGGGTCACGCGGCACGGCAGTGGCTCAGGACTCGATGGAGCGGTCGTGGCAGGGCAGTGGCCAACCAACCCCATGCCCCCCTTTTCTCTGCGGTGCGGGAGTACGGGGATGTGGCCTGTGGGCGCACACGTGCTCGCGGCGACGTCCGTGCTGGAAATGGATAAGCCGATCGGGACGGACGGAGCCGAGTGCGCGTAATCCGGTCTGACGCGGACGACGTGCATGTGCTGAGCACGGGCGGGAACGGGGACGGGGTCTACTTGCACCAGGCGGACGTGTCGAACTCGCCTTCGTCGGAGCAATAAGAGCAACTCCAATAAGAACTCATTTCCTCCACATTCGTCTGTTTTAATTAGCGCGGATAAAAGAGGAGACCGAACGCATCCACCTAAATTTAAATCGAGTCCGCTTCGTATCCGCGCTGACGCATTTGCGGTTTAAATTTGCGTCTCAAATACGTCGGCGCGAACGCGGAATACACGCCACGCGCCTTCTCGTTATCCGTCGCGTCTCCACCTGGCGATCGTCTAACTGCTCGCGGTCTACCTGGTCAGCTTAATTTATGACATTGGACACACGCGTCAGTGACGACGGTCGTCCTTTTTTAAGCCGCATGCCTCTCCCGTATTCCGGCGTCACCCTGTCGCACGACTGGCACGTGGATCCGGAGAGGATCCCAGTGCCGACGACGTCACGGTCGGCTAGGGCACACGTGGAGGAGGTGCGGCACCGGCACGCGCTCCTGACGTCGGAGCAGCGCCACGACCCCGCCTACGCAACCGACTCGCCCAACTGGGCTAGCTGGTTCGTCTTCGAGCATGAGGAGGCGAGGCGACGCGGCGTTCGCGAAGTCGACCGCACCGCGCCACCGCCCCCGCTCGTCGTCCGCGAGGAGGACCAGGTGGCAGAGGGTGCAGGGCGGCGGTGGCCGAGCAAGAGGAGGCGGCATACAAGGCGGCGGTGGCCGAGCAAGAGGAGGTGGCATACAAGGCGGCCATGGCGCATGCCATGGTCCTCTCCGCGGCGAGCGACTGCGTCCTGCCGCCAGTGACCCCGTCGTCCCGTGCCAAAGTTGAGCTGGAGCCGGAACGGAGAAGGCGGCGTACCTCGAACATTGGCGCTAGCGACGGCTGGCCGAGGAGCGCCGCCACGACGAGTACCTCGAGATGCTCGAGCGCGACGTCGAGGAGGAGACGCCAGGCCGCGACAGCATAGACGGCGGCACAGCCCGCGCCCGACATGAACACCGTGTGGAACACGACATTCCCCTGGACCAGCCCTCCGCCGATGCTCATCGACCTCACGGCACCCCGAGGACGACGACAACAACGCCTTTTTAAATGCAAACGTCGACGCGTGGACTCTCGTCGGCCTTCGTGGCCGGCTTTAATGTTTAATTAATGTTGTTTTTATTTTAAATGTGCATGCATTATTTATTTTTCTCGCATCGTCAAAATGGGTCAGTCCAGCGTTGGGTGCATGCCCCGACCCAAACGTGGAAGCAGACGTTCGTGTCCGCCTGGCCGACCCAAACAGATAAAAAACGGACAAAATCACCTCGTTTGGGTCGGCCCGTTGGAGTTGCTCTAAGGAAAGTTCAATTTTTTTAACATAATATACACGTAAGCGTTCATATATATGTGCATAGACTAATCTTTATAAACACACACACATTCTATTCCTACGAGCATCTTCGAGATGCCGAACCGTCATACCATCTTGAGATTTTACGAAGTTATCATAGACGTCTCAATATCGACAGAAACGTGTCATCTCACTGAAAACGTATGATCAAAAATACTAAAATAAATTAGTAATAATGCAAGCACGATAACTTAAACCCGTGATGGGTTGGAATACAACTATTCCTCTAACAATCCAATCATAGGTTGATTTGATCTCCTAAACTCTATTCCTTTACACGTGCAAAGTCTTTACTTTTTCGCTGCCATATATATTGACTAGCATGTGTAGGGTGCACTAGACTTATTAGAACTACTAGATTTCTGCCTTCCTTGAAATTGGATTAGGCTAGGAATTTTATGTTGAAAAGTAGTCTATCCCCCCCCCCCCTCCCCTCTAGACACATCTTCTATCAATTCCTCACAAATCACATATTACCAGTATTTTTGTGGAGACTTAGTTCTCAGATTTTCACTTCTAAGAAGTGTAGTCAACGAGTGTGACTTGGATGATACTTTGCTTTATTAGCGTTTAGTTGTTACTTGGTTAATTCTTCCTTTGGAGGCTATGGAACATGCAATTTCAACACTTTGGTTGATTGATTAACAATGGAGGACATGAAGGGAGACGATGTATAATCTTGATCATTTTTTATGTCTTCATATTTTTGATGGAACAACGATAGCCTATCATTTGTCACTTATAACTAACGTCTTCGACATATTTACATCAAGTCCTAACATTGCATAGTATCAATAGACGGGTTCGACAACGAGAGCCATTGATGATCAAAGTTCTTTTATGAGTTGCTAGATTCCCTGCTTGTCTGGGATGCAACTCCAATAAGAACTCATTTCCTCCACATTCGTCTGTTTTAATTAGCGCGGATAAAAGAAGAGACCGAACGCATCCACCTAAATTTAAATCGAGTCCGCTTCGTATCCGCGCTGACGCATTTGCGGTTTAAATTTGCGTCTCAAATACGTCGGCGCGAACGCGGAATACACGCCACGCGCCTTCTCGTTATCCGTCGCGTCTCCACCTGGCGATCGTCTAACTGCTCGCGGTCTACCTGGTCAGCTTAATTTATGACATTGGACACACGCGTCAGTGACGACGGTCGTCCTTTTTTAAGCCGCATGCCTCTCCCGTATTCCGGCGTCACCCTGTCGCACGACTGGCACGTGGATCCGGAGAGGATCCCAGTGCCGACGACGTCACGGTCGGCTAGGGCACACGTGGAGGAGGTGCGGCACCGGCACGCGCTCCTGACGTCGGAGCAGCGCCACGACCCCGCCTACGCAACCGACTCGCCCAACTGGGCTAGCTGGTTCGTCTTCGAGCATGAGGAGGCGAGGCGACGCGGCGTTCGCGAAGTCGACCGCACCGCGCCACCGCCCCCGCTCGTCGTCCGCGAGGAGGACCAGGTGGCAGAGGGTGCAGGGCGGCGGTGGCCGAGCAAGAGGAGGCGGCATACAAGGCGGCGGTGGCCGAGCAAGAGGAGGTGGCATACAAGGCGGCCATGGCGCATGCCATGGTCCTCTCCGCGGCGAGCGACCGCGTCCTGCCGCCAGTGACCCCGTCGTCCCGTGCCAAAGTTGAGCTGGAGCCGGAACGGAGAAGGCGGCGTACCTCGAACATTGGCGCTAGCGACGGCTGGCCGAGGAGCGCCGCCACGACGAGTACCTCGAGATGCTCGAGCGCGACGTCGAGGAGGAGACGCCAGGCCGCGACAGCATAGACGGCGGCACAGCCCGCGCCCGACATGAACACCGTGTGGAACACGACATTCCCCTGGACCAGCCCTCCGCCGATGCTCATCGACCTCACGGCACCCCGAGGACGACGACAACAACGCCTTTTTAAATGCAAACGTCGACGCGTGGACTCTCGTCGGCCTTCGTGGCCGGCTTTAATGTTTAATTAATGTTGTTTTTATTTTAAATGTGCATGCATTATTTATTTTTCTCGCATCGTCAAAATGGGTCAGTCCAGCGTTGGGTGCATGCCCCGACCCAAACGTGGAAGCAGACGTTCGTGTCCGCCTGGCCGACCCAAACAGATAAAAAACGGACAAAATCACCTCGTTTGGGTCGGCCCGTTGGAGTTGCTCTAAGGAAAGTTCAATTTTTTTAACATAATATACACGTAAGCGTTCATATATATGTGCATAGACTAATCTTTATAAACACACACACATTCTATTCCTACGAGCATCTTCGAGATGCCGAACCGTCATACCATCTTGAGATTTTACGAAGTTATCATAGACGTCTCAATATCGACAGAAACGTGTCATCTCACTGAAAACGTATGATCAAAAATACTAAAATAAATTAGTAATAATGCAAGCACGATAACTTAAACCCGTGATGGGTTGGAATACAACTATTCCTCTAACAATCCAATCATAGGTTGATTTGATCTCCTAAACTCTATTCCTTTACACGTGCAAAGTCTTTACTTTTTCGCTGCCATATATATTGACTAGCATGTGTAGGGTGCACTAGACTTATTAGAACTACTAGATTTCTGCCTTCCTTGAAATTGGATTAGGCTAGGAATTTTATGTTGAAAAGTAGTCTATCCCCCCCCCTCCCCTCTAGACACATCTTCTATCAATTCCTCACAAATCACATATTACCAGTATTTTTGTGGAGACTTAGTTCTCAGATTTTCACTTCTAAGAAGTGTAGTCAACGAGTGTGACTTGGATGATACTTTGCTTTATTAGCGTTTAGTTGTTACTTGGTTAATTCTTCCTTTGGAGGCTATGGAACATGCAATTTCAACACTTTGGTTGATTGATTAACAATGGAGGACATGAAGGGAGACGATGTATAATCTTGATCATTTTTTATGTCTTCATATTTTTGATGGAACAACGATAGCCTATCATTTGTCACTTATAACTAACGTCTTCGACATATTTACATCAAGTCCTAACATTGCATAGTATCAATAGACGGGTTCGACAACGAGAGCCATTGATGATCAAAGTTCTTTTATGAGTTGCTAGATTCCCTGCTTGTCTGGGATGCTATTAGTAAAATCATTTCCATCTCAAGAAGGTGCGGAAATTCGCAGGGGCACATAGGCACGGGAGCACGCACCTGCCAAACCCTGCCTGGTTTCCCAATTGCCTCATGATCCCCAAAGTCGTTGGATCTTGCATGGACGAACAACAAGTTCTAAGTTTTAGTGTCTAAAACTTACGATTTGTCATTCATAGTTTTCGAAACTTGTGATCTGTCATTCGCACCGAGTTTCAGATTTTGATATTTGCAGTTTTCGAATCTTATAATTTTGGGTAACCAATGCTCCTTGGCACTTTGTTTACAAAATGCACTCAAGTTGGTCATGTTTTCTTCACATTTGCAAATGACACTAAATTACTCCCTCCGTCCCAAAATAAGTGTTGTTGATCTAGTATAAAATTTGTACTAACCTAGTACAAATTTTGCGACATTTATTTTGGGATGGAGGGAGTATAAAGTAAGGTTTTGCACTCCAACATGTTGCATTTGGACGTTCTTGATATGAACCGTGATGGAGTCTAACTCTTGGAAAAAATGGCTTTATCTTTCATGCAAGACCCTTTGTCTAGCATGGAAGGACTTATTAGCATAATTACTGCAAACAAATTTTACATGGGCATGAAAATCCTTCTCCATAAGCCATCACCTTTTAAACTTGAAACTCATGGACGGCTTATTGAATTAACTGTTGGAATTATGCCCTAGAGGCAATAATAAATGTATAGTTATTATTATAATTCCTGTATCAAGATAATAGTTTATTATCCGTGCTATAATTGTATTGAATGAAGACTCATTTACATGTGTGGATACATAGACAAAACACCGTCCCTAGCATGCCTCTAGTTGGCTAGCCAGTTGATTGATGATAGTCAGTGTCTTCTGATTATGAACAAGGTGTTGTTGCTTGATAACTGGATCACGTCATTAGGAGAATCACGTGATGGACTAGACCCAAACTAATAGACATAGCATGTTGATCGTGTCATTTCGTTGCTACTGTTTTTCTGCGTGTCAAGTACTTATTCCTATGACCATGAGATCATATAACTCACTGACACCGGAGGAATGCTTTGTGTGTATCAAACGTCGCAACGTAACTGGGTGACTATAAAGGTGCTCTACAGGTATCTCCGAAGGTGTTAGTTGAGTTAGTATGGATCAAGACTGGGATTTGTCACTCCGTGTGACGGAGAGGTATCTCGGGGCCCACTCGGTAATACAACATCACACACAAGCCTTGCAAGCAATGTGACTTAGTGTAAGTTGCGGGATCTTGTATTACGGAACGAGTAAAGAGACTTGCCGGTAAACGAGATTGAAATAGGTATGCGGATACTGACGATCGAATCTCGGGCAAGTAACATACCGAAGGACAAAGGGAATGACATACGGGATTATACGAATCCTTGGCACTGACGTTCAAACGATAAGATCTTCTAGAATATGTAGGATCCAATATGGGCATCCACGTCCCGCTATTGGATATTGACCGAGGAGTCTCTCTGGTCATGTCTACATAGTTCTCGAACCCGCAGGGTCTGCACACTTAAGGTTCGACGTTGTTTTATGCGTATTTGAGTTATATGGTTGGTTACCGAATGTTGTTCGGAGTCCCGGATGAGATCACGGACGTCACGAGGGTTTCCGGAATAGTCCGGAAACGAAGATTGATATATAGGATGACCTCATTTGATTACCGGAAGGTTTTCGGAGTTACCGGGAATGTACCGGGAATGACGAATGGGTTCCGGGAGTTCACCGGGGGGGCAACCCACCCCGGGGAAGCCCATAGGCTTTGGGGAGACACACCAGCCCTTAGTGGGCTGGTGGGACAGCCCCAAGTGGGCCTATGCGCCAAGAGAAAGAAATCAAAGGAAAAGAAAAAAAAAGGGGAGAAGTGGGAAGGGAGGGGGACTCCTCCCACCAAACCAAGTCCAACTCGGTTTGGGGGGGAGTCCTCCCCCCCTTGGCTCGGCCGACCCCTTGGGAGTCCCTTGGACCCCAAGGCAAGGTCCCCCTCCCTCCTCCTATATATATGGGGCTTTTAGGGCAGATTTGAGACGATTTTCTCACGGCTGCCCGACCACATACCTCCATAGTTTTTCCTCTAGATCGCGTTTTTGCGGAGCTCGGGCGAAGCCCTGCTGAGACGAGATCATCACCAACCTCCGGAGCGCCATCACGCTGCCGGAGAACTCTTCTACCTCTCCGTCTCTCTTGCTGGATCAAGAAGGCCGAGATCATCGTCGAGCTGTACGTGTGCTGAACGCGGAGGTGCCGTCCGTTCGGTACTAGATCGTGGGACTGATCGCGGGATTGTTCGCGGGGCGGATCGAGGGACGTGAGGACGTTCCACTACATCAACCGCGTTCTCTAATGCTTCTGCTGTACGATCTACAAGGGTATGTAGATCACTCATCCCCTCTCGTAGATGGACATCACCATGATAGGTCTTCGTGCGCATAGGAAAATTTTTGTTTCCCATGCGACGTTCCCCAACAGTGGCATCATGAGCTAGGTTCATGCGTAGATGTCTTCTCGAGTAGAACACAAAAGGTTTTGTGGGCGGTGATGTGCGTTTTGCTGCCCTCCTTAGTCTTTTCTTGATTCCGCGGCATTGTTGGATTGAAGCGGCTTGGACCGACATTACTCGTACGCTTACGAGAGACTGGTTTCATCGTTACGAGTAACCCCCTTTGCTCAAAGATGACTGGCAAGTGACGGTTTCTCCAACTTTAGTTGAATCGGATTTGACCGAGGAGGTCCTTGGATGAGGTTAAATAGCAACTCATATATTTCCGTTGTGGTGTTTGCGTAAGTAAGATGCGATCCTACTAGATACCCTTGGTCACCACGTAAAACATGCAACAACAAAATTAGAGGACGTCTAACTTGTTTTTGCAGGGTATGATTGTGATGTGATATGGCCAACGATGTGATGTGATATATTGGATGTATGAGATGATCATGTTGTAATAGAAATATCGACTTGCACGTCGATGGTACGGCAACCGGCAGGAGCCATAGGGTTGTCTTTATACTAACATATGTGCTTGCAGATGCGTTTACTATTTTGCTAGGATGTAGCTTTAGTAGTAATAGCATAAGTAGCACGACAACCCCGATGGCAACACGTTGATGGATGATCATGGTGTGGCGCCGGTGACAAGAAGATCGTGCCGGTGCTTTGGTGATGGAGATCAAGAAGCACGTGATGATGGCCATATCATGTCACTTATGAATTGCATGTGATGTTAATCCTTTTATGCACCTTATTTTGCTTAGAACGACGGTAGCATTATGAGGTGATCTCTCACTAAAATTTCAAGACGAAATTGTGTTCTCCCCGACTGTGCACCGTTGCTACAGTTCGTCGTTTCGAGACACCACGTGATGATCGGGTGTGATAGACTCAACGTTCACAAACAACGGGTGCAAAACAGTTGCGCACGCGGAACACTCGGGTTAAGCTTGACGAGCCTAGCATGTGCAGACATGGCCTCGGAACACATGAGACCGAAAGATCGATCATGAATCATATAGTTGATATGATTAGCATAGGGATGCTTACCACTGAAACTATACTCAACTCACGTGATGATCGGACTTGGGATAGTGTAAGTGGATCATGAACCACTCAAATGACTAGAGAGATGTACTTTTTGAGTGGGAGTTTAGCATATAATTTGATTAAGTTGAACTCTAATTATCTTGAACATAGTCTAAGTCCACTTTGAATATATTTGTGTTATAGATCATGGCTCACGCAAGTGTCATCCTGAATTTTAATACGTTCCTAGAGAAAGCTAAGTTGAAAGATGATGGAAGCAACTTTGTAGACTGCGCTCGTATTCTTAAGCTAATCTTACAAGCTGTAAAGAAGGATTATGTCCTTAATGCTGCGCTAGGAGATGAACCACCCGCTACGGCTGATCAGGATGTTAAGAACGCTTGGTTAGCACGTAAGGAGGACTACTCAATAGTTCAATGTGCAGTCTTGTATGGCTTAGAACCGGGACTTCAACGTCGCTTTGAGCATCATGGAGCATTTGAGATGTTCCAGGAGTTGAAGTTTATCTTTCAGAAGAACGCCCGGATCGAGAGGTATGAGACCTCCGATAAATTCTATGCTTGCAAGATGGAGGAAAACTCGTCTGTCAGTGAACATGTGCTCAAAATGTCTGGGTACTCAAACCGTCTAGCTGAACTGGGGATTGAACTCCTGCAAGAAGCTATCACTGACAGAATCCTTCAATCACTGCCGCCAAGCTATAAAGGCTTTGTGTTGAACTACAACATGCAAGGGATGAACAAGTCTCCCGGCGAGTTGTTTGCGATGCTGAAAGTCGCAGAGTCTGAACTCCGTAAAGAGCATCAAGTGTTGATGGTGAGCGAGACCACTAGTTTCAAGAGAAACGGCAAAGGAAAGAAGGGCAATTCGAAGAAGAGCGACAAGCCTGTTGCCAATCCGCCGAAGAAACCCAAAGCTGGACCTAAGCCTGAAACAGAGTGCTTCTATTGCAAGGGTATGGGTCACTCGAAGCGCAATTGCCCCAAGTATCTGGCAGATAAGAAGGCGGGCAAAGAAAAGTCAGGTATATTTGATATACATGTTATTGATGTGTACTTAACCGGCTCTCCTAGTAGTGCCTGGGTATTTGATACCGGTTCTGTTGCTCACATTTGCAACTCCAAGCAGGAACTGCGGAATAGACGAAGGCTGGCGAAAGACGAAGTGACGATGCGCGTAGGAAACGGTTCCAAGGTTGATGCAATCGCCGTCGGCACAGTGTCACTTCAACTACCATCGGTATTAGTGATGAACTTAAATCATTGTTATTTAGTGCCTGCGTTGAGCATGAACATTATATCTGGATCTTGTTTATTGCGAGACGGTTACTCTTTTAAGTCTGAGAATAATGGTTGTTCTATTTCTATGAGTAACATCTTTTATGGTCATGCACCGAATGTGAGAGGATTGTTCATATTGAATCTTGATAGCGATACGCATATACATAACATTGAGACCAAAAGAGTTAGAGTAAACAATGATAGCGCCATATTTTTGTGGCACTGCCGCTTGGGTCATATTGGTGTAAAGCGCATGAAGAAACTCCATGCTGATGGACTTTTGGAGTCACTTGACTTTGATTCACTTGACACGTGCGAACCATGCCTCATGGGCAAGATGACTAAAACTCCGTTCTCCGGAACAATGGAGCGTGCAAGTGACTTGTTGGAAATCATACATACCGATGTGTGTGGTCCAATGAGCGTGGAGGCACGCGGCGGATATCGTTATTTTCTCACCTTCACTGACGATTTAAGTAGATATGGTTATGTCTACTTGATGAAGCACAAGTTTGAAACATTTGAAAAGTTCAAGCAATTTCAGAGTGAAGTGGAAAATCATCGTGACAAGAAGATCAAGTTCCTACGGTCTGATCGTGGGGGTGAATATCTGAGTTTCGAGTTTGGTGCTCACTTAAGACAATGTGGAATTGTTTCACAGTTAACACCGCCTGGAACACCACAGCGTAATGGTGTGTCCGAACGTCGTAATCGTACTTTGTTAGAGATGGTGCGATCTATGATGTCTCTTACTGATTTGCCGTTATCGTTTTGGGGTTATGCATTAGAAACAGCTGCATTCACTTTAAATAGGGCACCATCAAAATCCGTTGAGACGACACCATACGAACTGTGGTATGGCAAAAGACCAAAGTTGTCGTTTCTTAAAGTTTGGGGATGTGATGCTTATGTCAAAAAGCTTCAGCCTGAAAAGCTGGAACCCAAAGCGGAAAAATGCGTCTTCATAGGTTACCCAAAAGAGACAGTTGGGTACACCTTCTATCTCAAAACCGAGGGCAAAGTGTTTGTTGCTAAGAACGGAACTTTTCTCGAGAAGGAGTTTATCTCGAGAGAATTGAGTGGGAGGAAGATAGAACTTGACGAGGTTGTCGAACCTCTCATCCCTCTGGATGGTGGCGCAGGGCAAGGGGAAACCTCTGTCATTGCGACGCCGGTTGAGGAGGAAGTTGATGATGATGATCATGAAACTCCAGTTCAAGTTTCTGTTGAACCACGCAGGTCGACGAGATCACGCGCTGCTCCAGAGTGGTACGGTAATCCCGTCTTATCAATCATGTTGTTAGACAACAATGAACCTGCAAATTATGAAGAAGCAATGGTGGGCCCAGATTCCAACAAATGGCTAGAAGCCATGAAATCCGAGATAGGATCCATGTATGAGAACAAAGTGTGGACTTTGGAGATACTACGTGAGGGCCGCAAGGCTATTCAGAACAAATGGATCTTTAAGAAGAAGACGGACGCTGACGGTAATGTGACCGTTTATAAAGCTCGACTTGTGGCAAAGGGTTTTCACAAGTTCCAGGAGTTGACTACGATGAGACTTTCTCACCCGTAGCGATGCTTAAGTCCGTCAGAATCATGTTAGCAATAGCTGCATTTTTCGATTATGAAATCTGGCAGATGGATGTCAAAACGGCGTTCCTTAACGGTTTCCTTAAGGAAGAGTTGTATATGATGCAACCCGAAGGTTTTGTCGATCCTAAAAATGCTGACAAGGTGTGCAAGCTCCAGCGATCCATTTATGGACTGGTGCAAGCATCTCGGAGTTGGAACAAACGCTTTGATGAGGTGATCAAAGCATTTGGGTTTATACAAGTGGTTGGAGAATCTTGTATTTACAAGAAAGTGAGTGGGAGCTCTGTGGCGTTTCTAATATTATATGTGGATGACATATTACTGATTGGAAACAACGTAGAGCTTTTGGAGAGCATAAAAGGTTACTTGAATAAAAGTTTCTCTATGAAGGACCTAGGAGAAGCTGCTTACATTCTAGGCATTAAGATCTATAGGGATAGATCAAAGCGCCTGATTGGACTTTCACAAAGCACATACCTTGATAAAGTTTTGAAGAGGTTCAAAATGGAACAGTCCAAGAAAGGGTTCTTGCCAGTGTTACAAGGTACGAAATTGAGTAAGACTCAGTGCCCAGCAACTGATGAAGATAGAGGGCATATGCGCTCCGTCCCCTATGCTTCAGCCATAGGCTCTATCATGTATGCAATGCTGTGCACTAGACCGGATGTTAGCCTGGCCATAAGTATGGCAGGTAGGTTCCAGAGTAATCCAGGAGTGGATCACTGGACGGCGGTCAAGAATATCCTGAAGTACCTGAAAAGGACTAAGGAGATGTTTCTCGTGTATGGAGGTGACGAAGAGCTCGCCGTAAAAGGTTACGTCGATGCAAGCTTTGACACAGATTCGGACGACTCTAAGTCGCAAACCGGATACGTATTTATTCTCAATGGGGGTGCAGTAAGCTGGTGCAGTTCCAAGCAAAGCGTCGTAGCAGATTCTACATGTGAAGCAGAGTACATGGCTGCCTCGGAGGCGGCTAAGGAGGGTGTCTGGATGAAGCAGTTCATGACGGATCTTGGAGTGGTGCCAAGTGCACTGGATCCAATAACCTTGTTCTGTGACAACACTGGTGCCATTGCCTTAGCAAAGGAACCAAGGTTTCACAAGAAGACCAGACACATCAAACGACGCTTCAACCTCATCCGCGACTACGTCGAGGAGGAGGACGTAAATATATGCAAAGTGCACACGGATCTGAATGTAGCAGACCCGCTGACTAAACCTCTTCCACGGCCAAAACATGATCGACACCAGAATTGTATGGGTGTTAGATTTATTACAATGTAATTCACATGGTGATGTGAGGGCTAGATTATTGACTCTAGTGCAAGTGGAAGACTGTTGGAATTATGCCCTAGAGGCAATAATAAATGTATAGTTATTATTATAATTCCTGTATCAAGATAATAGTTTATTATCCGTGCTATAATTGTATTGAATGGAGACTCATTTACATGTGTGGATACATAGACAAAACACCGTCCCTAGCATGCCTCTAGTTGGCTAGCCAGTTGATTGATGATAGTCAGTGTCTTCTGATTATGAACAAGGTGTTGTTGCTTGATAACTGGATCACGTCATTAGGAGAATCACGTGATGGACTAGACCCAAACTAATAGACATAGCATGTTGATCGTGTCATTTTGTTGCTACTGTTTTTCTGCGTGTCAAGTATTTATTCCTATGACCATGAGATCATATAACTCACTGACACCGGAGGAATGCTTTGTGTGTATCGAACGTCGCAACGTAACTGGGTGACTATAAAGGTGCTTTACAGGTATCTCCGAAGGTGTTAGTTGAGTTAGTATGGATCAAGACTGGGATTTGTCACTCCGTGTGACGGAGAGGTATCTCGGGGCCCACTCGGTAATACAACATCACACACAAGCCTTGCAAGCAATGTGACTTAGTGTAAGTTGCGGGATCTTGTATTACGAAACGAGTAAAGAGACTTGCCGGTAAACGAGATTGAAATAGGTATGCGGATACTGACGATCGAATCTCGGGCAAGTAACATACCGAAGGACAAAGGGAATGACATACGGGATTATACGAATCCTTGGCACTGAGGTTCAAACGATAAGATCTTCGTAGAATATGTAGGATCCAATATGGGCATCCAGGTCCCGCTATTGGATATTGACCGAGGAGTCTCTCTAGTCATGTCTACATAGTTCTCGAACCCGCAGGGTCTGCACACTTAAGGTTCGACGTTGTTTTATGCGTATTTGAGTTATATGGTTGGTTACCGAATGTTGTTCGGAGTCCCGGATGAGATCACGGACGTCACGAGGGTTTCCGGAATAGTCCGGAAACGAAGATTGATATATAGGATGACCTCATTTGATTACCGGAAGGTTTTCGGAGTTACCGGGAATGTACCGGGAATGACGAATGGGTTCCGGGAGTTCACCGGGGGGGGGGGGAAACCCACCCCGGGGAAGCCCATAGGCTTTGGGGAGACACACCAGCCCTTAGTGGGCTGGTGGGACAGCCCCAAGTGGGCCTATGCGCCAAGAGAAAGAAATCAAAGGAAAAGAAAAAAAAAGGGGAGAAGTGGGAAGGGAGGGGGACTCCTCCCACCAAACCAAGTCCAACTCGGTTTGGGGGGGGAGTCCTCCCCCCCTTGGCTTGGCCGACCCCTTGGGAGTCCCTTGGACCCCAAGGCAAGGTCCCCCTCCCTCCTCATATATATATGGGGCTTTTAGGGCAGATTTGAGACGATTTTCTCACGGCTGCCCGACCACATACCTCCATAGTTTTTCCTCTAGATCGCGTTTTCGCGGAGCTCGGGCGAAGCCCTGCTGAGACGAGATCATCACCAACCTCCGGAGCGCCGTCACGCTGCCGGAGAACTCTTCTACCTCTCCGTCTCTCTTGCTGGATCAAGAAGGCCGAGATCATCGTCGAGCTGTACGTGTGCTGAACGTGGAGGTGCCGTCCGTTCGGTACTAGATCGTGGGACTGATCGCGGGATTGTTCGCGGGGCGGATCGAGGGACGTGAGGACGTTCCACTACATCAACCGCGTTCTCTAACGCTTCTGCTGTACGATCTACAAGGGTATGTAGATCACTCATCCCATCTCGTAGATGGACATCACCATGATAGGTCTTCGTGCGCATAGAAAATTTTTTGTTTCCCATGCGACGTTCCCCAACATTAACCACCCATAATATAGGCAGATTCTAAACATTAGACATGGGAATCAAAACACACCATTCCACATTAACTCATCATCTATCAAGACATTCATAAGGAGGAGCAAAATAATATTGCTTTTCTTATCAAAGTTTAAGCATGGCCGCTAAAAGCCATGGTCAAAGAAGCCACATTGTTTGACAAGCGACCAAAAGGCATTTATCCTATATACAATCATGCTGGTAGTACTTTTGGCTATGTCATAGAGAATTTCATTGAGATCTCACATACTCCATCCATTTCCTTATAGAAGGTCATTATAAAAAATACATTTTGCATCTATATAAGACCATCAATAGTAATCAAGGCAACAAATAATAATGTTTTCTTATATTGACAACTTGTTTAATACTTGGATGCATGTAAACGTAATGAAACTTAGCTTTTTTTTTTTTCTTATTCCTTCCTTGCATGTATGTCGCGTATTAATGATCCCGATTACCGAAAAGAAAAGTTAACTTACAAAACAGTCATTAAATTTTATCTTAGTATATGTAATTTAAATTTGTGGTTTGTATAAGGAAATGAAGGGAGTACATAGGGTAGGTTTGAAGTTGTGATTTTCTTTTTTGAGGCAAAGGTTTGGGACTGCTTTTTTTTTTTTTTTTTTTTGAGAAAGAGGTTTGGAACTGTAATGATCACCATCGGCCCAAATAAAATTGGGCCAAGAGCTGAACTGGAAACGGACCCGCAACGCGCTGTTCGCTTCTCGGCCCTCCACTTCATTTCATCTAGTACTCCTTTGTCTCAAAAAAAAAAAAAACTTGTACTCCTGAGTGAATAAAGTGTAGCTCAAAAAGAAAAGGAGTGAATGACTTTTGATCCCACACCGCACCGCTAGCCGGCCAGCGGTGTCACTCCGCCACTCCGGCCCCACTCGACAGAGACATCACCGGCAGCAGGTTAATAATGGCGCTTCGCGCGGCGGAGCTCCGGCGGCTCCTCCTCCTCCGCGGCGGGGCGGTCCTCCCGCTCCCCCTCGCGTCGCGCTGCCGGCCGGCGAGCACGGCCGCCCGTGACGACGAGGGAGCAGGGAGCAACGCCTACGACGTGCTCGGGGTGGGAGAGACGAGCTCCTCCGCGGAGATCAAGGCCTCCTTCCACCGCCTCGCGAAGGAGACCCACCCCGACGTCGCTGCCGCCGCCGGTTCCCGCCGCTTCCTTCAGATCCTCGCGGCCTACGAGGTATCTGTTCAGTCCGATCACTCCAGTACTGAATATATGATGTGGTACTAGTCAATACCAAACCGTGGGGATTCGCAAAAAAAAAAAAAAAAACCGTGGGGATTCTAATTTTTCCACCGATTGTGGATATGCCCAAATGAATTCTTCATTTGGGAGTTGGAAATTGCTTCGCTGCTAGTAATTTTGTACTATTTGCATACCATAGGTCACTTCACTACAACGCCGAGAAGCAATCAATTAGAAGCCCAAAATGTCGTATTTCGCATATTGCTCATGAGCCTTTTTACCATGTCGCAGATCCTATCGGATTCGCAGCGAAGAGCTCATTATGACAGCTTCCTGCGCTCACAGAGGCTAGTCATACAGAAGCATCCTAGGCCATCGCAATATGTGTATCCTGTTTATCCAGACAGTTCAGGCATTGTGATGCCTAGAGAAAGTAATGTTGTCGAGTGGCTGAAATGGTACAGGCTTACTGTTAATGACATTGTTACAAATAAGAGGATTGCGACGGGTTCAGGTTATTTCGATAGACTTGAGAGTGAACTGTACACTGCGGTCCATGCTGCATACTATGGCCCTGAGGTTGAGTCCATGGATCTCCTTCCTGATTGTTTTGAAGCCGAGGAGAGGTCTGTGTATGAGATCTCTGAGCTACTGCACCTTGTATCAGGCCGTGATCTGCTTGGTATTGTCAGTCTAGTTGATAGCGTCCCAGAGCTTTCTGAAGCTTGTCCTGAGAAGCTGACACATTCTGGTTTTGGAACCTGCGGGGTTAGTCCAAATGTTGCAGTAAACAGAGAGAAATGCTCAATACCTAGACCTGCAGATATTCACAAGCAAGAGAATGAGGATAGTGACAGTATCCCATCAGATGCCTACAAGGACATTGAATTGAAGATATGTGGGAGAGTAGTGGCCACTGCAAATAGGAGGCTCAAGTGCAATTGCATTGTCAATTCAGATATGGAAGATCACATACATGTATTTCTTGCTCCGAATGAAGCGGCTGCATCTCAAGAGCATCTCCTCCTGGGAACAATCACTGGGTTGGACACCAGTGGAGAGGAAGGATCTTGCTGTGTCTATGATAGCCATGGAATAAAGACCCATGTAATTGTTAAGCACAGGACACTGATGGTATGCATACCTTTCCAACTTTCTATTAGATCAAGTACAAATGAATTAGCTGCAATATATGTACGATTCCGTGTGGAATTTAAGCGCACATTTTGGATGGCATTTTTGTTGGATGTTGCTGCAAATTTGAATGGTGTAGGTTAAACACATGCACTGGTATCAATTTGGAGATGAAGTTTCACCCTGTGAGTGTCGATGTAGCAGGGCTCGCTTGCCACCCAGCAGGTATGTCCTTTCTATGTTGGGTTGTACTCATGCTGCATATTTGTGGAACCATGGGATTTGTTTCCTTACAAATATCATTAAATTGGTAATAAACTCATCTTGGCATTAATTTGAGCAAGGATACGAGTTTTCATGCATGCATGAAGAACATATAAAGGATACCATGGGAGGATTGAGCTGTCAGCTGTGGCCAGTTACACATGCTTGACAATGACATTGTTGTAAATCTACCCATCCATGCATCAAGTGTCTTGGTGAAAGGACTGGATAGGTAATCTTACATAGGTGTTCAGTTCAGAGTTACTATTGTTGGAATGATATGCATGTTCACTAGTGTAGTCCACCTTAAGGCAATTCTTTCTCCCATCCCATTTCGTTAGTGGTGAAAATGATCTTAGTGAAAGGGCTGCCGTGAAACTAGCAAACTCAGAATGGTCTCTTAAAGTCAATAGGAGCATAGTGGCAGCATCCAAGTGAAACATGTCTTCTCAGTTAAGGATCTTCTTGCGCAAAGAAGATAAAGAATCAGTAGTGCGTTAAAGAATTGTACTACTGCTACTCAACAAATGCACTGTTTTTTTTAAAATTAATTTTCACAGGTAAACTTTTCAACAACATTGATTTCAGTGCATGTTCACCTGTGAAGTTATTTGTGTTCAGGTTTTGGCTTTTTGAGCCACGGTGTTACATGCATGACACTGGTGGTTGGTACATCGAGACATTTGGGAGAGACAAGAAAGGGAGGACAATTCCATCACCGAGACAGTGGCATGGTGTCAATGAGCATTCTGAAAAGTAAGCTTCATAAGGTCTCTTATTGCCTAGGTTGGATTGTTTGGTTGATGATCTTCCCTTTTTTCTAGTTACATACTTATATCTGTGTAAAAAGAGAAAACATAATAATCTCACCCATGTTGGTAATTTCTTAGCTCTGCAGTTTTATAGTCAAGCTTACTGTCCAATATTTTCTTGTCTAGCTAGGCTCTTGTATAATATGGCACATGTCTTTCCAGATTTAATTTGCTCAAAAACTCATAGGGTGCATTTACATGAAAATATGTTGAAATAGTTGCTTCTAGAACTTCTCTTTTATGGAAGCTTGAGTTGCGAAGGCTACAGATCATGACTTATGTTACTTTACGTTAAGTAGATGCTTATTAATTCTTTTAGGTTAAAATTTACATGTGTCAGTTCGTTGATTCTATCTATTCATTTGTTGCGTCATTATGCACTTAAAACCGAAATGGCAGGAGATTGCATCCAGCACTGTATCTGGTGGCTCTGGCATACAGATCTTTAGATCTTGAGGATGCTCAAAGAAGAAAATGGAGCTTTAGGACTTTCTTAGAGCTGCAGTTATCTCATATTCGTCAGTTTGGCAAAAAAATCTTTAGTGGTAAAAAAGGAGTTGATATGGGAATGCCATGAGAAACAGGCAGCAGTTTCAGGAATTCAATGTTCTTGTTTGACAATATCTGTGCAATCACTAAACTTTCTGAGACTGTTCACGATTCTGCATGGTTGACTGTAGACCGTATTGATGGCGGGAATTACAAACCGCTTGCCATGAAATAGATGATCTTTACGATGGTAAGCTAGCTATACCGTTGACATTCTTGCATCATGTTCTTTGTTCCTTGCTTGAATTAGCGAATAATGTATTCTTTAGAAGATCACCCAACACTATAAAACTAAGAACCCTGAATCGAAAACGAAATGTTAAAGGTGAAAGAACTATAGTCTAAATTTATGTAAGCTTCTCCACCTTCCATTTCCATCATGCTTAAGTTAATCTGATCTCCTAAGGACACTTCTCGAAACCTTGGTGTGAAATTTGGTCACTTTGCCCTTTAATCTTAGACTGGGAAAATCAATTATATGTTTGCTGTAAATGTTTGTATTTATGGATATATTTCCATGGAACATATAATTGCCGACATGTGACTGCAAATCTTCAAAGCACATTTTATGTGTTACTTTATAGTGGCATAAAATCGTCTTTGAGTTTAGCTTTTGCATATCTATACGTTTTAGTTGCATGTCTAACAGAGTAACAGTGGCATTTGGGAATTGACCATTTGTATGCTGATTTTGCAGTAGCATGTAGTTTTTGCATTTGTATTGGTGTCCAACATTGTGCACATGTGTATGTTTGTTCATAAGTATGTTAGTCCGAACTTACGTGGAGTATCCTACAGTCATGCTCTTTAATCATATTCTGGCATGGCGCCTGTCGGGAAAAGTGAGATGCCAGTTTAATGGCATATTATTTACCACTAGAGCAGCAGAGAAGATGTGGTGGCACCTGCTGGCTGTGCTATATTCGGCAAGATGAGGCAATCAGGCAAAACCTGGCTGAGCTAGCATTAACATCTTAAGGTAGTAATGCCACTTCGAAAGCAATTGCATTCTCGGCTACTATAAGATTGGTTTTTAGCATTTCTGGAGTGCCTACGGTTAGGTTTATCTGTTTCCCAAAGAATTGAGTGCATAAAGTAGTTTTTGCATAGCATTGACCATTTGCGGAATTGACCATTTGTATGCTGATTTTGCAGTAGCATGTAGTCTAACAGAGTAACAGTGGCATGTTAGTATGGTATCCTCCTCTGAATAAAATGCTTGGGAATTGACCGTTTGTATGCTGATTTTGCAGTAGCATGTAGAGTAGTTTTTGCATAGTATTTGTGGAGGAGTATGTCTGATGTCAAGTACTGTTTTCAGGGAAATCTGGTGAATTCTCTCAGGAGTGAATAGACCTACACATGCTTGATAGATTGTTAATGTTTGAGTCAATTAATTGAGCTCCACCTGATGAAAAACTGTCTTTTCTTTTATCCCGGTCCACTTAAAGTATCTTCGCCTTCTGCTTTTGGGTACAGTAATGGATCGGAGCATAGGTTTTTTTAACAGAAAGGTCCCAGCATAGTTGATTTACAAATTTTCAGTTTAACCATTGTCCGAAGACTACAGAGACAGTTTTCCTCAGTTTGTCTGATGCATATGGATATATGTTTACAAAACTTCTTTTAAATCTGTCTGGCTTCACTGGGGAGAGTACCCAACCATTGTCTTCTGGCAAGCGGTAGTACTTCGGCGCTAATTTACATTGGAAGCTTTTGGTCTTGTTTGATTTATCCGTTCTGATATATATGCAGGCTACAGTTGCAAGCTTGTAAATGTGATCAGGCTCTCTTTTTTAGAAAAGACATCAAAAGAGGATCTTGTATCTGATAGTTATCAAAAGACGATTGTATGTTGCCCGTCCGAGTTTGAAAAATTCAGTGATCCAGCAGCAGGTGTGATTAGGCCCTTGGTTTGTGCTTTGTATTATAGACTGTCTTTAGTTCTCCAAGTTGTGGTCTCGGTCTATGTTTGTTTCAACTTCAAATTGTGTGGAATCAGCTGTGGATTCCCTTCGCAGAATCGGCTTTCAGGGACCAATGCTGAATCTGAAACAAACAGGGTCTGAGCGACAAGTACACAAACTGTTAGTACACAAACTGTTCAATAATCAATATGAACGAAGAACAACGAAGCCCTTACAAGCTGTGTCACTTTTGCTACTACAGTACTCCCTCTGATCCATATTAGTCGCACTGAAATATGTCTAGAACTCTAGATACATCTGTTTGTGTGACAAGTAATATGGATTGGAGGGAGTAAGTTATATTGGCAAGCTCTGATGTGACAGACTTGTTCCATGTGAAAAATGTACTCTTATATGTTAAATGTTAATTGAAATTTCAGTTTTGTCCCAACTCCCAAGTCAAACTTACTTGTATTTGACCAAGCCTATAGAAAAGTTGATATACCTCTTCACTCCTACACAAGAGCTCCTTCTAGGCGATAGGGCGTCTCCTGCATCTTCACGGTGACAAAACTGGCCTACCTTGTTTCATGTGGCCTTAGAGCCATGGAGATGCTATGTGGTCCTGGCCCCTATGAGGGGGAGGGCTCTATTTTTTAAGGGCTTATGTGTTGCTCAGAAATGTGAGGTGTTGTAACTCGGTAAAATTAACAAAAATGACTCCTGGAGGGAAAGAACTCACGGAGTGACCCCTCGGAGAAAATATGTCACCCGACTGACCCTTTTGTGTGGCGCCCGACACTTAGGCGCCACACTACACTGTGTGACACCTAGCCGTTCGGCGGCACACCCCCCGACCACCTGGCAGAGAGGGCCCACCCCTCAGGCCGTGTGACGCCTAAGCCTCACGCGTCACACATTGTAATGTGTGGCGCCGAGCGCTTAGGCGTCACACAATGACTTAACAGGCCACGGGCCAGCCCCCCTCCCCACCTAGGGATGGCACCCACCGGGTTTGGGTACGGATGGAGCCATCCCATACCCTTACCCGTTGCCTAAAAATATACCCATCACCCGTACCCATACCCGTCGATGGGTATAATTTTTTCCCATACTCGTGACCCATCAGGGTAAATGGGTACCCGCGGGTAAAATTACCCATATTCACGACACATTAATTTGAGCATCATGTAGCCATAAAAAACAACTTATAGTAATAATTTATAAACTACAACACTCCATGACAACAACACGTATTCATAAAAAAGCAGCACATTGATGAATGACACCACTTATTCGTTATCAGCAGCACTTATTTGTAACAACAACACATCAAGGAGGTAGCAACACATAGTCATAAATAGCAGCACATGGTTATATAGTTTAAGTTTACAAACTCACGAGCCACAACTAAATATAGACTTGGCCATACATAAGACCACAAACACAAGCATTTCAATAAAATTTTGGCACCATAAGAAGTTCAACCCAAATAAACTCGAGCAATCTAACAATAGCAAAACTAAGATCGAGGTGCAACAATTTATTCTTCTTGACGACGAACCGTCGAGTCCTTGCTTCCACATCTCAATTCTCAAAGGGACAAGTCCTAGTTGGAAAAGTGAACACGTTAACTTATTATAATTTGCATTGTAGTGGGTGCACTCAAATACTCAATTGGAAAATGAAATGTGTTGGTAAGTACTAACCTGCATGCCCTCTTGGATGTCTTGAAGGCAAGTCCAAACGCTGCTATATTTCAGTATTTCTGAAGCTAAACGAACATAGTGCTCGTCGCCATAGCTGAAGGCTGAACGCTGCTATATTTCAGTATTTCTGAAGCTGAACGCTGCTATAAACGCTGCTATATACAGGAATGCATCACATCATCTAGATATCTAAACTATAAAATCAGTGCTCGCAATCATAAAATCATACACACAAGCGATACTCACCTAGCACAAATAGCCTTGCTCTTGTTCTTGCGATTGGCAGCATCGGATCAGCCGTTGCTAAGCAGGCTAGGGCGTCCCTTCTTCACGGACGTCTCGGACATAGTGCGGCGACGGTGCTGCACCTTGGACCCTGGAGCACGAGGTGGAAGACCTTGACGTCGGTCGGGGACTTGGCTCTTTTCTGGCGCGCGGAGGCGGAAGGCACCATCTGACGATAGGGTTGGGACTGGGCTTGGGGTAGTCATGGCGTGCTCCTGGTTGTGGTGGTCGCCGAACTGCAGCTCCTCCTCGCGGTTCCCTTCCACGCGTGAGCTATGATCATCATCCCCTGGCTCCATGGTGCTGGCGCGAGGTAGCAAGCGGCTGGAGGCGCTGTCGGTGGCGAGCGGCAGCGAGCCAAGCCAATAAGATGAGATCACGTTGACTGCTAGACGTAGGCCTAGCTAGAAGTCAATCACGTTGATCCATATACTGTCGGCCTGCGGCATGCAAGGTAATTCTACGTCAATCACGTTGATCCATATATCCATATAAGGAACGAGACAATTCTGGAGATCAATCACCTAGATACGTATCACATATTCACGTGCTGGAGGATTTGTGACGTGGGCTAGCGGCCGAATAATGTACATATAATATATTTAATATTTGGAGAAATGATATTTATGCCTTACTTGTCAAATTATTCACGGGTACATGGGTACACGGGTACGGGTTATACTAAACCATACCCGTACCCGCTATTCCCGATGGGTTTAAATTTTCCTATTTACGTACCCATGGGTAAATTTTTCACTCATACCCTTGCCCTAATAGGGTTTTTACCCGCCGGGTACGCGGGTAACGGGTACCCATTGCCATCCCTATCCCCACCCCCTCCTCATTCCCCGCCCCCAGCCCCCTCTCCCAGCCACTGGCCCCTCCCTCAAATCCTTCTCTAAATCACCAAATCTGAAGGTTTGGACCGGGCATTTGTTGTCCAATCACCCCCCTAAGGTAATCCCCACCTCTTCCCTCATTTTCATCCAAAGAAAAATCTTTTGTGGTCTTTTTTTGCAAATTTGAGGAAACCCTAGTTTTTCATGAAATGTGGGATGTATATGATATTGTTGTATTTGTTTGTATGTTAGGATAAGGGGTATGATGGGGTTAGGATTAGGGTTGTTTGGATGTTTGCATTATGGTTGTTTTAGGGTTAGGCTAGGGTTAGGCTATGGTTAGGCTAGGGTTAGGGATGTTTGGTTGTGTTAGGGTTATGATGGGGTTAGGGTTATGGTTGTTTGGAAGTTAGGCTAGGGTTATTGTAATTGTATGATTGCTTATAAAAAAAGTTCTATGTTTTGTTGTTTAGGGATGGGAAGAACATGTGTTTATGTTCATCACGTGGACAAGGATGCCTTTTTAAAAGGCAATATTGATCCGGACCCAGATGAGCTTGACATGGTGTTCGATTTGTGTCCTAGCTATGGTGAATTGTTGGAAAAGTCCGAAAGGATTTGAATTGGATGGACCCTAGTGATGTAGTTGAGTTTGATGGTAGGCATAATGTGGGATTCGGAATGCACATTCGTTGGAAGACCATGCGTGTCAACTCCAAGCAACGTTGGCTTGCATACAAGGATACGGTGGCCGAATCACTAGACAAGGTCCTAGAGTTATTTGCCATCAAAACAAATGTTCCTAACTTGTTGGATTTGAACCGGGTTGCCTCTCTGATTGTTGAAGCAATTCCTGCACCCATCAACGAAGAGGCCAACATTGAACCTCTTTCTTGTGTCGATGAGGCCAACGAAGAGGTCAACATTGAACATGAACCATTGGTAGAGGCTAATGATGAGCACGATGATGATGAGAATGATGGTAATGTTCTTCATGACAACAATCTTGGTGATTTGGACAAATATAATTTGCAAGAGACAATGGACCATTCTATTCCGTACTCACGTGGCTATGCCTCTGAGTCTGACGATGAGGGTCCCGATGAAGAAGTTGATGAGGAAGGGTTCACGGCAAAGGAGGCTGAAGCTTTCACGAAGGTATTAAAGCGTGATCACCGGACACCATTGTTCGAGGATCTTAGCCTTGCGGATGAAGCCATGGTTGACGGAGGCGAAGACATATTGTTTGGATTTAGGCCACCTTCTCATCGGGACACACATGGGAAGAATATTATTTTGCCGGGGTCAAAGTTCTAAACATTCTTTGAACTGAAGATGTGGTTGGATGAATATTCTGTTACGCATTATAGGACACACAAAGTTGTGCATTCAAACATGAAGCTGCGTTACAGGGTTGCATGTGAGGATAGAGGGTGTCCTTGGATTGCCCGTGCAAGACCATGGAAAGGAGGGCCAGGATGGAACATTGTCAGTTGTATGCCTCACATGTGTCGAGGCAAGAGGGTTGATGGTGCCCTTTCGTCGCAAAGCCATAGACAACTCACCTCCGAGTTCATCGCTTATAGGCTTTCCAACTCCATCTCCTCTCTTCCTACAATGAGCATAAAAAGCGTACAAGACCTTGTGAAAGCCCTCTTTCACTACGAGGTGAAATATGGTAAGGCATGGAAAGCAAAGCAAGCCGCATTCAAGATGTTGTATGGTGATTGGGAGGAAGCATACAACCGCATACCTAGGTTGTTGGGATCTATTGCCCACACTAACCCGAGCATGGTTCATGTGGTCGAGCCGTATGGGGAGAAAACAAGGATTCTCAATGGAAATAGGGTCCGCGTATTTGGCCGTACATTTTGGGCATTTGAGCAATGTGTGAGGGCTTTCCAGCACTGTCGTCATGTCATCTCCATCGATGGCACGTTTTTGACCGGACAATTCAAGGGCACTTTGTTGGTTGCAATAGCAAGTGATGCCAATAACCGGTTGATGCCTTTGGCTTTTGCTTTGGTTGAGGCAGAGAACAATGTTAACTGGGAATGGTTCTTGCATATTTTGAGAACCAAAGTATTACCGTTTGAGAGGGAAATATGTGTCATATCGGATCGCCATCAAGGCATACTTAACGCGGTTGACATTGTCATTCCCGGCCATGCTCCTTTGCATCATCGATGGTGCATGAGGCATTTCTGTGCAAACTTCTACCGGGCATGTGGTAGCAAGGAGTTAGCGGATGATCTTCAAGATTGTTGTCAAGCATTTTTGGACAAACGATTTGCAAGATTGTACAATGCTTTGCTTGTAAACAAAAAACTTGATGCAGGTGGGCTTGAGTTTCTGAACAGGCACATTGAACTTCGGGCCAAGTGGGCACGAGCTTATGACGAAGATGGCCGAAGATATGGTCAAATGACAAGTAACATGGCAGAATGCTTCAACCGGGTGTTGAAGGGTGTCCGTGCGTTGCCGGTGACGGCAATAGTTCAATACACATTCGACAAGTTGAGAGCATACTTTCTAAAGTACTCGCAAGAAACATATGATCAGATTGCGGGAGAGAACAAGAAAAAGTACAAGTACCAGTTTCCACCAAAGGTTGACAAATGGATGGTATTTCAATCACGGAAGGCTGACTCCCAAACGGCTACCCTGTACAACAACGAGGATTGGATATACCAAGTGAATGAGCCCGGAGGAACGACAAACGATGGCCAGCAACACGGAAACAGGGCGTTCAAGGTATCTTTATCCTTGTGTGATTGCTCTTGTGGGTGGCCAAGGTTGCTTCATCTCGCATGCTCGCATTTGTACACGGCAGCTCACAGTAGGAATGTGGACGTCAACCATCCACTAACCGTGAGGGAGTCCGAGTTCTCGATCATGACCACGAAGCATACATGGGCTCCTAGATTTGAACCATACTTTGACCAATCACAATGGCCGGAGTATCATGGAGTACAACTATGGCCCGACCCAGAGTGGAAGGTTGTGAAACTGGGAAGACGAAAGACAGAGCGTTTTAGAGGAGACATGGATGGATGGGGCCATGGTGGTGGCAGAGAAATGGGGAACAACCAATTCCAAGAGCCTACTGAGATATCACATTGTGGAGAGTGCGGCGTAACAGGGCACAACACAAGAAGGTGTACGACGCGAAAGAAGAAGTCCAAAAACAATGATTCCAGGTCAAGCCAACCAAGTCCTAGCCAACCAAGTCCTAGCCAACCAAGTCCTAGCCAACCAAGTTCAAGCCAACAAGGGACGGGTCAAGGAAGCACGAGCCAACAAGGGACGGGTCAAGCAAGCACAACCCAACAAGTTCCTACTCAACATGTTCCTAGCTGACTTGGGCTTACTAGAGGACGTGGTGCTAGAGGCAGTGGTGGTGGTAGAGGCAGGGGTGGTGCTAGAGGCAGGGGTGGGATAGGTCGTGGTGGTGCTAGAGGCAGGGGTGGGATAGGTGGTGGTGGTGCTAGAGGCAGGGGTGGGATAGGTGGTGGTGGTGCTAGAGGCAGTGGTGGGATAGGTGGTGGACTTACTAGGATTGGTATGCGTGGATACCTACGAGGACCATTTCCGTATGTCACATATTTGACTTATCTTTATCATGTTGTTTTTCATGCTCCTTTGTGTGTTATTTTACTAACTATGAGCTTTGATGCCTGTTTTGTAGGTATGGCCGCTTCTCAACCCAACAAGGCAAAAGCGGAGTGGGGGAGGAGAAGGATGCAGCCAGTGAGGAGCAGCGGTTGATGGAGAGGGCTGCAAAGAAGTTGAGAGAGGAGGATGCAGCCGAAACGCGAAAGAAGAAGGATGAGAAGCATAAGGCAAGGATGGATGAGGAGTGGCAAATGGAACTTCAGCGCATGAGATATGAGGCTAGGATAAAGGAGAATGACAGGAAGACGCTAGAGAAACGTAAAAAAGAATATGAAGCTAACTTTAAGAAGATGGTGGCAGAGGGCGCAGCAAAGAGAGAGCGGGAGCATCAACGCTTCACGGAGAGGGTTAAGGAAGAGGCTTCAAAAATGCGCAAAAGGGAAGAGGAAGAGGAAGAAGAGAGGAAGAAGAAGAAGGGAAAGGGGCCTTGCTCGACCCAATAGAGCCGGATGCTTCTATTCTCATGCGCGCTTTCATCTTCGAACCCTATGTGTTGTTGAACCCTATTTGTTGTTGAACCTTGTTCGCTTGCGCGCTTTCTTACTATGAAACTCCACTATGTATGCACTTTTGGACGTATGTTCTTTAAGAACCCTATGTATGTTTGAACTCCACCCTCTTTGTGTTGTATATTTGTGTTGGGGAACGTCGCATGGGAAACAAAAATTTTCCTACGCGCACGAAGACCTATCATGGTGATGTCCATCTACGAGAGGGGATGAGTGATCTACGTACCCTTGTAGATCGTACAGCAGAAGCGTTAGAGAACGCGGTTGATGTAGTGGAACGTCCTCACGTCCCTCGATCCGCCCCGCGAACAATCCCGCGATCAGTCCCACGATCTAGTACCGAACGGACGGCACCTCCGCGTTCAGCACACGTACAGCTCGACGATGATCTCGGCCTTCTTGATCCAGCAAGAGAGACGGAGAGGTAGAAGAGTTCTCCGGCAGCGTGACGGCGCTCCGGAGGTTGGTGATGATCTTGTCTCAGCAGGGCTCCGCCCGAGCTCCGCAGAAACACGATCTAGAGGAAAAACTATGGAGGTATGTGGTCGGGCAGCCGTGAGAAAGTCGTCTCAAATCAGCCCTAAAACCTCCGTATATATAGGTGGGAGGGAGGGGAGGAGGCAGCCTCAAAACCTAAAGGTTTGGCCGAAATTGGAGGTGGAGGAGTCCTACTCCAATCCTACTTGGAGTAGGATTCCACCTTCCCACTTGGAAACTCTTTCCACCTTGTGTTTTTTCCTTCTCAAACCTTATGGGCCTTAGTGGGAACTTATTCCAGCCCACCAGGGGCTGGTTTATCTCTTCCCATAGCCCATGAGACCCCTTGGGGCGTGACACCCCTCCCGATGGTCCCCGACACCCCTCCCGGCACTCCCGGTACACTACCGATGAGCCCGAAACTTTTCCGGTAATGCACGGAAACCTTCCGGTAACCAAATGAGGTCATCCTATATATCAATCTTCGTTTCCGGACCATTCCGGAAACCCTCGTGACGTCCGTGATCTCATCCGGGACTCCGAACAACATTCGGTAACCAACCATATAACTCAAATACGCATAAAACAACGTCGAACCTTAAGTGTGCAGACCCTGCGGGTTCGAGAACTATGTAGACATGACCCGAGAGACTCCTCGGTCAATATCCAATAGCGGGACCTGGATGCCCATATTGGATCCTACATATTCTACGAAGATCTTATCGTTTGAACCTCAGTGCCAAGGATTCATATAATCCCGTATGTCATTCCCTTTGTCCTTCGGTATGTTACTTGCCCGAGATTCGATCGTCGGTATCCGCATACCTATTTCAATCTCGTTTACCGGCAAGTCTCTTTACTCGTTCCGTAATACAAGATCCCGCAACTTACATTAAGTTACATTGCTTGCAAGGCTTGTGTGTGATGTTGTATTACCGAGTGGGCCCCGAGATACCTCTCCGTCACACGGAGTGACAAATCCCAGTCTTGATCCATACTAACTCAACTAACACCTTCGGAGATACCTGTAGAGCATCTTTATAGTCACCCAGTTACGTTGCGACGTTTGATACACACAAAGCATTCCTCCGGTGTGAGTGAGTTATATGATCTCATGGTCATAGGAATAAATACTTGACACGCAGAAAACAGTAGCAACAAAATGACACGATCAACATGCTACGTCTATTAGTTTGGGTCTAGTCCATCACATGATTCTCCTAATGATGTGATCCCGTTATCAAGTGACAACACTTGCCTATGGCCAGGAAACCTTGACCATCTTTGACCAACGAGCTAGTCAACTAGAGGCTTACTAGGGACAGTGTTTTGTCTATGTATCCACACAAGTATTGTGTTTCCAACTAATACAATTATAGCATGGATAATAAACGATTATCATGAACTAAGAAATATAATAATAACTAATTTATTATTGCCTCTAGGGCATATTTCCAACAGTCTCCCACTTGCACTAGAGTCAATAATCTAGTTCACATCACCATGTGATTCCAACGAATCCAACACCCGTATAGTTATGGGGTCTGATCACGTCTTGCTTGTGAGAGAGGTTTTTAGTCAACGGCTTTGAAACTTTCAGATCCGTGCGTTCTTTACAAATCTTTATGTCATCTTATAGATGCTGCTACTACGTGCTATTCGGAAATGCTCCAAATATCTACTCTACTGTATGAATCCGTTTCACTACCCATAGTTATTCAGATTAGTGTCAAAGCTTGCATCAACGTAACCCTTTACGACGAACTCTTTAACCACCTCCATAATCGAGAAAAATTCCTCAGTCCATTTGTTACCAAGGATAAATTTTGACCGCTGCTAGTGATTCAATCATGGATCACTCTCTGTACCTCTCAACAGACTTTGAGTCAAGGCACACATCAGGTGCGGTACACAGCATGGCATACTTTAGATTCTACGGCTAAGGCATAGAAGACGACCTTCGTCTATTCTCTTTATTCTGCCGTGGTCGGGTTTTGAGTCTTACTCAAATTCACACCTTACAACGCAACCAAGAACTCCTTCTTTGTTGATCTATTTTGAACTCCTTCAAAACTTGTCAAGGCATGCATCTTGTTGAAACTTCCATTAAGCGCTTTCGATCTATCTCCATAGATCTTTGATGCTCAACGTTCAAGTAGCTCAATCCAGGTATTCCTTTGAAAACTCCTTTCAAACAACCTTGTATGCTTTACAGAAATTCTACATTACTTCTGATCCACAATATGTCAACCACATATACTTATCAGAAATTCTATAGTGCTCCCACTCACTTCTTTGGAAATACAAGTTTCTCACAAACTTTGTACAAACCCAAAATCTTTGATCATCTCATCAAAGTGTATATTCCAACTCCGAGATGCTTGCACCAGTCCACTGAAGGATCGCTGGAGCTTGCATACTTGCTAGTATCTTTAGGATCGACAAAACCTTCTGGTTGTATCACATACAATGTTTGCTCAAGGAAACCGTCGAGAAAACAATGTTTTGATATCCTACGTGCAATATTTCATAAATAATGCATCAACAACTAACATAATTCTAACAGACCTTTAGCATCGCTACGAGTGAGAAAGTCTCATCACAGTCAACTGTTTGATCTTGTCGAAAACATCTTTGCGACAAGTCGAGCTTTTCTTAATAGTGACTTATCACCATCATCGTCTGTCTTCCTTTAAAGATCCATTTTTACTCAATAGTCCTATGACCATCAAGTAGTTCTGCCAAAGTCTTCACTTTGTTTTCACACATGGATCCTCTCTCGGATTTCATGGCTTCCAGCCATTTGTCGGAATCTGGGCCCACCATCGTTTTCTCCATAACTCGTAGGTTCACTGTTGCTCAACAACATGACCTCCAAGACAGGGTTACCGTACTACTCTGCAGCAGTATGCGACCTTGTCGACCTACGAGGTTTGTAGTAACTTGATTCGAAGCTCAATGATCACCATCATCAGCTTCTACTTCAATTGGTGTAGGCGCCACAGGAACAACTTCCTACGCCCTGCTACACACTAGTTGAAGTGATGGTTCAATAACCTCATCAAGTTCTACTACCCTCCCACTCAATTCTTTCGAGAGAAACCTTTCCTCGAGAAAGGATCCGTTTCTAGAAACAAACACTTTGCTTTCGGATCTGAGACAGGAGATGTACCCAACTGTTTTGGATATCCTATGAAGATGCATTTATCCGCTTTGGGTTCGAGCTTATCAGACTGAAACCTTTTCACATAAGTGTCGAAACCCCAAACTTTCAAGAAACGACAGTTTAGATTTCTCTAAACCTCAGTCTATACTGTGTCATCTCAACGGAAATACGCGGTGCCCTATTTAAAGTGAGTGCGGTTGTCTCTAATGCATAACCCATAAACGATAGTGGTAATTCGATAAGAGACATCACAGTATGCACCATACTAAATAGTGCGTGGCTATGATGTTCAGACACATCATCACACTATGATGTTCCAGGTGGCATGAACTGTGAAACAATTTCCACATTGTCTTAACTGTGTACCAAAAACTCGTAACTCAGATATTCATTTCTATGATCACATCGTAGACAGTTCATCTTCTTGTTACGACGAACTTCACTCTGAAACAGAATTGAACTTTTCAATATTTCAGATTTGTGATTCATTAAGTAAATACTTCTGTATCTACTCAAGTCGTCAGTGAAGTAAGAACATAATGATATCCACTGCGTGCCTCAGCACTCACTGGACTGCATACATCAAAATGTATCACTTTCCAACAAGTTACTATCTTGTTTCATCTCAACGAAAACAAGGCCTTGCTCATGTGGTATGATTTGCATGTCACTAGTGATTCGAAATCAGGTGAGTACAAAGATCCATCAGCATGGAGCCTCTTCACGCAATTTATACTAACATGACTCAAGCGGCAGTGCCACAAGTAAGTGGTACTATCATTATTAACTCGTATCTTTTGGCACCAATGTGTAACACTACAATCGAGATTCAATAAACCATTGAAGGTGATTATTCAAGCAAATAGAGTAACCATTATTCTCTTTGAATGAATAATCGTATTGCAATAAACACGATCCAATCATGTTCACGCTTAACGCAAACACCAAATAACAATTATTTAGGTTCAACACCAATCCCGATGGTAGAGGGAGCGTGCGACGTTTGATTATATCAACCTTGGAAACACTTCCAACACATATCGTCACCTCGCCTTTAGCTAGTCTCCGTTTATGCCATAGCTTTCATTTCGCGTTACTAATCACTTAGCAACCAAACCGGTATCCAATACCCTCGTGCTACTAGGAGTACTAGTAAAGTACACATCAACATTATGTATATCACATATATACTTCTCTCGACTTTTCCAGCCTTCTTATCCACCAAGTATCTAGAGTTGCTCCGCCTCAGTGACTGTTCCCCTTATTATAGAAGCACTTAGTCTCGGGTTTGGGTTTAATCTTGGGTCTCTTCATTAGTGCAGCAACTGTTTTGCCGTTTCACGAAGTATCCCTTCTAGCCCTTGCCTTTCTTGAAACTTAGTGGTTTTACTAACCATCAACTATTGATGCTCCTTCTTGATTTCTACTTTCGCAGTGTCAAACATCGCGAATCACTCAAAAGATCATAGTATCTATCCTTGATATGTTATAGTTCATCACGAAGCTCTCATAGCTTGGTGGCAGTGACTTTGGAGAACCATCACTATCTCATCTGGAAGATTAACTCCCACTTGATTCAAGCGATTGTCGTACTCAGACAATCTGAGCACACGCTCAACGATTGAGCTTTTCTCCTTTACTTTGTGGACAAAGAATCTTGTTTGGAGGTCTCGAACCTCTTAACAAGGGCACAAGCATGAAATCACAATTTCATCTCTTCGGAACATCACTTATGTTCCGTGACGTTTTACAACGTTTTCGGCGCCTTGCTTCTAAGCCATCAAGTATCTTGCACTGAACTATCGTGTAGTCATCAGTAACGTGTATGGCGGATGTTCCTAGCATCCACAGACGACGCTCGAGGTGCAGCACACCGAGTGGTGCATTAAGGACATAAGCCTTCTGCGTAGCAACGAGGACAATCCTCGGTTTTACAGACTCAGTCTGCAAAGGTTGCTACTATCAATTTTCAACTAAATTTTCTCTAGGAACATGTAAAAACAGTAGAGCTATAGCGCAAGCTACATCGTAATTTGCAAAGACCATTAGACTATGTTCATGACAATTAGTTCAATTAATCATATTACTTAAGAACTCCTACTCAAAAAGTACATCTCTCTAGTCATTTGAGTGGTACACGATCCAAATCCGCTATCTCAAGTCCGATCATCACGTGAGTCGAGAATAGTTTCAGTGGTAAGCATCCCTATGCTAATCATATCAACTATACGATTCATGCTCGACCTTTCGGTCTCATGTGTTCCGAGGCCATGTCTGCACATGCTAGGCTCGTCAAGCTTAACCCGAGTGTTCCGCGTGTGCAACTGTTTTGCACCCGTTGTATGTGAACGTTGAGTCTATCACACCCGATCATCACGTGGTGTCTCGAAACGAAGAACTGTCGCAACGGTGCACAGTCGGGGAGAACACAATTTCGTCTTGAAATTTTAGTGAGAGATCACCTCATAATGCTACCGTCGTTCTAAGCAAAATAAGGTGCATAAAAGGATTAACATCACATGCAATTCATAAGTGACATGATATGGCCATCATCACGTGCTTCTTGATCTCCATCACCAAAGCACCGGCACGATCTTCTTGTCACCGGCGCCACACCATGATCATCCATCAACGTGTCGCCATCGGGGTTGTCGTGCTACTTATGCTATCACTACTAAAGCTACATCCTAGCAAAATAGTAAACGCATCTGCAAGCACATATGTTAGTATAAAGACAACCCTATGGCTCCTGCCGGTTGCCGTACCATCGACGTGCAAGTCGATATTTCTATTACAACATGATCATCTCATACATCCAATATATCACATCACATCATTGGCCATATCACATCACAATCATACCCTGCAAAAACAAGTTAGACGTCCTCTAATTTTGTTGTTGCAAGTTTTACGTGGTGACCAAGGGTATCTAGTAGGATCGCATCTTACTTACGCAAACACCACAACGGAGATGTATGAGTTGCTATTTAACCTCATCCAAGGACCTCCTCGGTCAAATCCGATTCAACTAAAGTTGGAGAAACCGTCACTTGCCAGTCATCTTTGAGCAAAGGGGGTTACTCGTAACGATGAAACCAGTCTCTCGTAAGCGTACGAGTAATGTCGGTCCAAGCCGCTTCAATCCAACAATGCCGCGGAATCAAGAAAAGACTAAGGAGGGAAGCAAAACGCACATCACCGCCCACAAAACCTTTTGTGTTCTACTCGAGAAGACATCTACGCATGAACCTAGCTCATGATGCCACTGTTGGGGAACGTCGCATGGGAAACAAAAATTTTCCTACGCGCACGAAGACCTATCATGGTGATGTCCATCTACGAGAGGGGATGAGTGATCTACGTACCCTTGTAGATCGTACAGCAGAAGCGTTAGAGAACGCGGTTGATGTAGTGGAACGTCCTCACGTCCCTCGATCCGCCCCGCGAACAATCCCGCGATCAGTCCCACGATCTAGTACCGAACGGACGGCACCTCCGCGTTCAGCACACGTACAGCTCGACGATGATCTCTGCCTTCTTGATCCAGCAAGAGAGACGGAGAGGTAGAAGAGTTCTCCGGCAGCGTGACGGCGCTCCGGAGGTTGGTGATGATCTTGTCTCAGCAGGGCTCCGCCCGAGCTCCGCAGAAACACGATCTAGAGGAAAAACTATGGAGGTATGTGGTCGGGCAGCCGTGAGAAAGTCGTCTCAAATCAGCCCTAAAACCTCCGTATATATAGGTGGGAGGGAGGGGAGGAGGCAGCCTCAAAACCTAAAGGTTTGGCCGAAATTGGAGGTGGAGGAGTCCTACTCCAATCCTACTTGGAGTAGGATTCCACCTTCCCACTTGGAAACTCTTTCCACCTTGTGTTTTTTCCTTCTCAAACCTTATGGGCCTTAGTGGGAACTTATTCCAGCCCACCAGGGGCTGGTTTATCTCTTCCCATAGCCCATGAGACCCCTTGGGGCGTGACACCCCTCCCGATGGTCCCCGACACCCCTCCCGGCACTCCCGGTACACTACGGATGAGCCCGAAACTTTTCCGGTAATGCACGGAAACCTTCCGGTAACCAAATGAGGTCATCCTATATATCAATCTTCGTTTCCGGACCATTCCGGAAACCCTCGTGACGTCCGTGATCTCATCCGGGACTCCGAACAACATTCGGTAACCAACCATATAACTCAAATACGCATAAAACAACGTCGAACCTTAAGTGTGCAGACCCTGCGGGTTCGAGAACTATGTAGACATGACCCGAGAGACTCCTCGGTCAATATCCAATAGCGGGACCTGGATGCCCATATTGGATCCTACATATTCTACGAAGATCTTATCGTTTGAACCTCAGTGCCAAGGATTCATATAATCCCGTATGTCATTCCCTTTGTCCTTCGGTATGTTACTTGCCCGAGATTCGATCGTCGGTATCCGCATACCTATTTCAATCTCGTTTACCGGCAAGTCTCTTTACTCGTTCCGTAATACAAGATCCAACATGGATATTTTCCAACATGGATATTTTACTGCTCATACAACTTCGTGAAATCTACTAAGTCCAACATGGATATTTTCCTTTTCCATCACTGGCTTCTTCTGCTGCCTTGGCCGCACGAGCTCTTTCTCTCTTTCTCTCCCTCTCAACTTCACGGGCTTGTTCCCGCTGTCTGTAAACCTCCTCCAGCCGTAGTTTCTCTTCTTGGTTTTTCCTTATCATCTCATCAAGAAAAGCCCTCTGCTCCACACAGTACTCTTCCCACTCTTTCTTATGCGCTGCTTTCTCCTCTGCTTCAGCCTTCTCGCGGCGCTCTTCCAAGTCCCAGCTAGCCCATGCACGGCGACCTCTTTCACGAATCTCGGTCACCGCCCAGTCTGGCATTTCCGTGTCAATCCAACGATAGTACATGCAGAGAGGAGGAGGAGACTACCGGATGGATCAGATTCAAGTAAACAATAATATCAAGTAAACAATAATCTGGATGACTTGAGCATACCGGAGGCCTGATGTACGCAGAAATAGATTCGGGTGGATCAGATTCATAATTGACGCACATGAAAAACTTCATGCCCAACCAATCTGAAAAATCCTCCACCTCCTTCACCTTGCAGAGATCACCGCACCAACATCGAACTGCTTCCACCCCCCGAGGCAAATTCGCACTCTTCATTTTCTTAGGCCTGATGCTTTGATCCGAGCAAGGCAAACTCATATTGACTAAAGCGGTGGTAGTGTTCTCAAGTGAGGCTGGATGAGGAAGGCAGTCCAATGCCTCCTTTTATAGACCGGAAAGGAGACGTCGAAAATTTGGCGGGAACGGAGGAGGGAAAGGTGGCAGGAAAGGGTGTTGTCAAAATTTGGGGAGAACGGAGGAGGGAAAGGTGGCGGGAAATAGTGTGCTTTGAGATGCCAGCAGGTTTTCACATGTGTGGCGCCTAAGCCTTGGGCGTTGCACATGTGTGGCGCCTAAGGCTTAGGCGCCACACATGTGAAAAACCTGCTGGAAGCTGAATTTTGACAGCAATACAACATTTTGACAGCACATATTTTGACAACATATATTTTGACAGAAATTTAAAACATATATGCAACACAAACAACAGAAGTTCACATTTATATTTGAATCTAACACCAACAAGTGCAACATCAACACCGACAACACAAGTTCACAACTCCTAATGGTTCACAACACCAAGTAAATGGTTCACAACTCCAAATGGTTCACAACAAAAGTAAAATGGTTCACAACAAAAGTAAACTCCAAATGGCTCCGGTTCACATCTTGGTGCCTCGTCCCCTCTTAGAAACTAGCTTCTTTCTTCTCGAAACTACAAATTGCTCTGGGTCATCCGACTCATCGTCATCGTCATCCTCATCCTCATCGTCCATGCTTCTCATCCTTGACAAACGAGAGCCCCCGGCGACCGGGTTCTTTCCTTTCGCATAATCATCCGGTGAGTACCTCCTAAATTCCTTCCTAGGCTTCAACATGTAAGCGGAGCGTTGGAAAGCCTTCAATGTCATCCCATCCGCAACCTAATACATATGAAGGTTGAAAGTTCAAAGTTGAAGGTTGAAAGTGCACAATGTTTTATGGCTATGTCATACCTCAGGAGTGTCAACATCATCCTCTATAGTATTTCTTTGGGTATTAGCTGCCGAGGTAATGTCACCATCGTCCATACGAGCGCCCGAAGAAGCTGAATCGTCTAGAGTATTTCTTTCGGATGAACCGGATCTCGAAGGTGAAACATATTCAGGGTCACTGCAACCTAAAATGTTGGATAGGCACCGTAACTTCTTTCCCTGTTCCTGTTAGATTCAAATATAAATGACATATATAAGGTACCGTATGTTGCATTCGTGGGCAAAATAATAATAATGACACAACACCTTTATGAAAAGACGAAGTGCAGATTCTCCCTTTTTTCCTCCAGGTGTCTTCTCTAGAATATCTTCGGACTCATCAGCTTGTTTCTTGACCTCTTTGCACTATGATCACAAGACAATGACATGCAAGTGAATAGGTGTACTAGCATTCATACTTAACATAGGTGAGCACACTTACCACAAAGTTCAGGACAGGGGCGAAGGAAGTTTGGTACCCTTCGCGAATTAACTTGTTGTAATCGCCTTGGGCAAGTGCATCGTACTCAGTGGGTTCTTCCAATATGTCCTCCTCGTAAGCCGGCGGACAAATCTCGACACGAGTACTCTCCTGAAACCATCTTAGGTAGTTGTTGAACGCAAGCGGACAATGCTGGCGGTACTGGGTTCGTTGTATGCTCGAAGCTGCCTGCACACTTTGCTCGAACATAATGACATAGCTCTTATGATGCTTATGACAATCCTTGATCTTTCGCTGCCTCCTCCTATCCAACCTGCTTTTAACAAAACCCACCAGTAGCTCGCTCAATACTAAGAACAAAACTAATCAGTACTTCTTTTTTGTTAGCTGTGTAGCTGTGTGTCCGTGTCCACCCACTCCGGCGGGTGTGGCTGAAAAAACCCAAATTGATGCATCACACGATGCGGGAGATGAAACTCAACCGCCCAATTGCATATAAGGGGACAACAGATTAGCCAAAGATGTTTTTCCTGCAGGCATAGTGGATTGAGCTCGAACGTGTGTGCATCACCAAAGTTTGGCCCGACACCATATGGCTGCCATTCCACCTACAACACAACATAAAAGGCACAATTCATTTTACTCACAACATAAAAGCTGGAAGTCAACTCTGAAACCATCTTACCTGCTCGGGGGTAAGCGAATCCATCTCGTTGGTGTATTGCTTGTACAATAGGTTCACTTCGCTTGCCACCTCCGATACCAAGTCCCACTTGTAAGCCCATGTAGGAAGCCGTACAGGGTTGCCGTGGTCATCCCAGGTATTCCACTTTGAGATTTTAGGGCGTCCAACAGGTAGGCGTTCCCAGCTCCATACTGAAAGTAGGAGCATACAACCACCAACTCCACCGTCCTTTGTGGTCCTGCGACAAGCATCGTCCAACTACAAGTAACAACAAACATGCATCAGTTTAGCAGAAAAAGATAACAGAGAGTACTTAATATTAACAATTTATTACCTGCCGATACAAGTAAGCCAGTGCGGTCGAGCCCCAACTGAACTTGTTGTCGAAAACAGTCAACGCCTTCAGCCACATCCATGGAGCATTCTTGCCAGTGCCGTCAGCAAAGATAGTCCTAGAGATGACGTATCACATGTACACACGAGCATACCTCTGGATCACCTCGTCATCTGTGTCCTCAGGACAATGAGCAAAGTTCGCGGCAATCCAAGTGAAAGGAGCACCGGCCGGGACTCTATCTTTCTTCCCTCCATCTTCTACCTCCGGCTCCTGTGGTGACATACCAATAAGGGCCTCAATTTGTTGCCGTCATCCCTCGGAATCAGCGCTCATACAAAGAGGCTTCCCCTCGATCGGAAGTGCGTGATCATGGAAACATCTAGAAGAGTAACTGTCATCTCTCCGGTCCGGAGGTGTAAACTATGTGTCTCCGGCCTCCAACGATCAATAAGTGCTGTGACTGCCGCAACGTTCAGATTGGGCGTTGACCGACTCACAAGCTGAATGAATGGAAGGAGTCATGTCATCTCGATGTATGGGGTGTACCACTCATCGTACTGCATTACAGACGATGCCCCATGAGACCGGATCTTCAAGGGCGTAAGCTCCTGCAAACAGATAGGAGAAGAAGATATCAAGTGTTTATTACATTTTCAAGTGCTTATTAAATACATGTTTTTTATCATATGATCTACTTACCATTTTCTTCTCCGACATGAAATAGGCCCGGTGTTCAACGTCATAAACATTATTCAGAAGCCGCACCATCCTACAAATCACAAAAAATACTCATATTCAAAAAATTACTCATCTACTAATCCACTCATCTACATATTATTCAAATCCTAAGAACTCATATGAATCTACTCATATCCTAACTACTCAAATCCTAAGAACTCATATGAATCTACTCATATACTAACTACTAAAATCCTAAGAACTAATATCCTAACTACTCATATCAATCTAGTCATATACTAACTATTAATACTAACTACTAATATGAATCTACTCATATCCTAACTACTCAAATCCTAAGAACTCATATCCTAACTAGTCAAATCCTAAGAACCTACTCAAATCAATCTACTCAACAAAAACCTATTCCACTTGGATAGAAGGATGGGAAACGGAAGAGATTACCTAGTAGCCAACCTTGGGGGATCAATCCAAGGAAGAAATCACCAGATCTGAAGGAGATGGGGGAGGGGATTAGGGATTGGAAGAGAGCCAGCCGCGCAGTTCCTGTTTCTGTTTGAATGAGGGAGGGGGTGGGGAGGGGGGCTGGCCCGTGGCCTGTTAAGTCATTGTGTGGCGCCTAAGCGCTCGACGCCACACATTACAATGTGACGCCTGAGGCTTAGGCGTCACACGGCTTGGGGGGTGGGCCCTCTCTGCCAGGTGGTCGGGGGGGTGTGGCGCCGAACGGCTAGGCGTCACACAGTTTAGTGTGGCGCCTAGGTGTCGGGCGCCACACAAAAGGGTCAGCCGAGTGACATATTTTCCCCGAGGGGTCACTCCGTGAGTTCTTTCCCCCCAGGGGTCATTTTTGTCAATTTTGCCTTGTAACTCCCTGAGTATCAAATAAGGTTCCTCGCCTAGTCCTTGTCCCCGCGGTGGTTCATCTCTAAGGGTGTGTTTGGTTGGAGAACCAACTGTCATGGAATGGAATGGTTCCATTCCAGAGGAACGGGTCGGTTCCATTCCTGTGTTTGGTACGAGCAAAAAAGTGGAACGGGATGGTTCCGTTCCAGTGTTTGGTTGGGAGGCATGGAATGAAAAATGGAATAACAAAAATTCAAAATTTCAGCAGCATTTCGTTTTGTCCTTCTTTTCTGCAAGTTCAGGTGGGATCTTGTTCAGCAATAGCCGCACCAATAAGCAAGAACAGAGGACAGTACACAAAATCAACTTTGTGTGCTAATTCTCAGAATCTCTGCAACAATGCCTTATTCCGGTATTCTTGCTTGATACAATTGTTCTTGGAATAATATAACAACGAAGAGAAACTCTCACACATTTGATCTTGACAGACAGAAATCAGCAATGCTTTACCCAGCCCAGCTATTTAACCACCTATGTCTTGCACCGATAGCTCTGTGTTTGTTTCCTGTGGTGTCTGAAGGCACGGACATGCAACTGAGTTGTGGCACCGCCAGCAATTCTAGTGATTCCCATGGCCGAACAAAGAGGGAGGGGCCGGCGGCGCGGCATCAGAGAGAGGGAGGGGCCGGCGGCGCGGCAGCAGAGAGAGGGAGGAGCCGGCGGCACGACAGGGAGAGGGGCCGGCGACGTGGCAGTAGAGAGAGGGAGGGGCCGGCGGCGCGGCAGCAGAGAGAGGGAGGGGCCGGCGGCGCAGCAGCAGAGAGAGGGAGGAGTTGGCGGCGCGGCAGCAGAGAGAGGGAGGAGCCGGCGGCGCAGCAGCAGAGAGAGGGAGGGGCCGGCGGCGCGGCAGAGAGGGAGAGAGAGGGCCGGCGGCGCACCTGGGGAAGGAGGAGACGAGGATAGGGTTGCGCGAGAGGAGAGGCTCGTTCCGTGTGATTCCGTGGATTTCCTGGTGCTAGCACGTTCCGGATCTGAGTGGAATATTCCCTAAAGTGGAATGAGTGGGTTCTGTTCCGGTTGGTAAACCAAACGCAGGAACGAGGACTAGGAACGGGTCCGACCCGTGACATTCCAGCCCATGACAGCAACCAAACACACCCTAAAGGATCTCATGGGATTCCGTCAAAGTTTGTCGTTGATGGATCCGCTTGGATTCGGTCTATGTTCGTTTGTGTTTGTATGCCTACAAAATGAATCTTTTTGACTTATTGTTCTCGTCAGCGGTGACGGTGGTTGTTCTGATGTGCTGGTCTTATAAGTTTTAGCATGATGATTTTTCAACAATCTACTATAACAAGCACGTCTTTGGATTGATTCAGTTATTGTAGTCTCGCTATATGGTCTATGAAGTGTCAAAAAAAGTTGATATACAGAAGGTGGTTGTGGGTATGTATTTTTCTGTGTATTTTTATGTTTTTTATAGGTAAAGGGTAATTACTGCAACACTTTTCTTTCTTTTAGGAGAAAGTGAGTGTCGCACTTGATTGACTCGCATGCACGCGTCTGAGAGATCGGCGCACGGCGCCCCGTATAACAAACCAGTCCCACGCTCGCTCGCTCGTCATCAATTTCAGCGGCCATTCCACGACCGCCCAGAGAAGACGCGCCTCCTCCCTCTCCTCCGTCCTCGTCGTCTCCCCTCTCGCGCTTCCCCCCAACCCAGCCAACACGTTGACACGCAGACACGCTTCGCCGGGCGCGAGCGGCATCGGCGAGCCATGAAGGGCGGCGGAGCCATCCGGAGCGGCGGCGGCGGCGGCGGGCTGATGCGGACGCGGCTGCGGCTCCCCGTGGTGCTCCTCTCCTGCTCCCTCTTCTTCCTCGCCGGCTTCCTCGGCTCCCTCCTCTTCACCCAGGTAACGACTCACGCGGCCGCCCCGCAGATTCGTTTCGTCGCGCGCGCGCGGGCGAGCCTCTGATCCGGCGGTTGTTTGTTTCCGTGGCAGGATCCGCAGGGCGAGGAGGACCCGGAGCGGCCACTGCGGAGGGAGCGGGTCATGGAGGCCGTCTGGCCGGAGATGGCGTACGGGGAGTCCGGCGACCCCGCGCCCTCCTTGATCCCTTACCAGGTCACGCCTCGTCCCGACTCCCTTCGTCGCATTGCTTGCCATTTTATTCTTCGGGGATTCGGTTTAGGCCTGCGGTGTCAGTGGCCACCTGATTAGCATTGGGGGCGACGGAAGATGGCGTTCGTGAAATTTTTGGTAATGGTGAGCGCTGCATTTGGTGGCGACGTGCAAATTTGCTGTCACGGTGGCATGTTCTGTCGGTCACTTGCAGACTGCAGTTGAGTGATTTGTCGGTGCAAAGTACATCCGATTTGGAATAGTACTGTATCTACTGTCTGTACAACGGATTAGTGTGAATGGTTTGCTATGTAGGGGTACCTTTTTTGTGGGCAACTCAACTGGCGGTTGTTAGCTTAGCTCCCATGCAATTATCGTGGGCTTGGGTGTACTCAACTCGTAGGCTGTACATGCCTAACGGAATATCGTTACGCGTGTGGAATATCACAATCTTTGTGCATCATGGCATTACCAACAAGGGCAAAGAGGTGTGGATTCTGTGAGCATTACATAATGCCTGTAACCCTGCATCTCTGCCTCTTGCGCCAGTCTTTAGGAGTCTTCTTATGTGGTATTGGGCTATTGGCTAATCTGTGGGAAATAGATTATTCAAAGGAAGTTGTTACAAAAAAAGGACACCTGCTTATCTGAAATTTTTGTTACTAGCTAGTGTGATCTATTTGTCGGAGAATTGCATTGGCAATTTGTTACTTCAAGGACATTCGTTACAAGTGAAAGATGGAACTGCTATTTTCGTTCATGTAACCCATGTACCTAAGAAATGAGTACCCGGTCACTACCTATCTCACGCATCTCATGTCGGGAAAGTATAATATAACATATGTCCACATGCATCTTTTCGTGAGTTCGTACAGTTAAAATCTCAAACGTTTTAAAAATTTCTTACAACAATTATGGTGCTACAAAATATTGACTTGCTTGCGTCTACAAAAAGATGAGGGAAAAAGCATATGCATACAGCGGACTATGGATTTTAATCTCAAGTTCAGCTCCTTACTTCAGTACCTACTATCCTAGCCCTTAAGAACGACAACACTAATTTCTTTTGAAAAGTTTCACTTAGCCTTCTTCTTGTGTGCGGTGTGTTTTCCTTTTCCTGTACCACAATTTCACCTACATGAATAAATGCTGCTTTTACCCCTTCTTAGTTTCTCCAGGAATCTGCTCAATGCTGCTTTAGTAATGTAACTCTGATCCTCTTGAACAGATTTTGAGCTGGCAACCTCGTGCATTATATTTTCCACAGTTTGCAACAGCAGAACAGTGTGAGAATGTAGTAAAAACTGCAAAGGCACGGCTTAGGCCATCAACGTTGGCCTTAAGGAAAGGAGAAAGCGAGGAGACTACCAAAGGAATAAGGACAAGGTAACTCTTACTTACGCTAACTCCTTACAGTCCTAGAGCATTCATCTTTCATCATAAAGGTTAGATCATTGGACCAGTGAGTTAGAGACCAGCAGGTAATTATTACTTCCTACTCCCTCTGTTAAACCTGGGCATATCCCGGGCCGGGCTTCGGGCCGGGCTTTACAAAGCCCGAACTGGAAGTCTCAAGCCCAGGCCCGGCCCGGCCAAAAAAACGTAAAATCAGGTACAGAGGAAATGCTGATGTGTTGGCGCCGTATTGCCTACCTAGGCGTCAAAAGACGGGAAGAGGGCAAAAGGATGTGATGGTGTAAAACCCATGCGGTTAGAGTAGAGTGTTGACATGTAGGAGTGCTGAGCGTATACTTCATTTTGACATTCTAATTAGCGGTGTTCATCACGGTTTTGGTCCTATTTCAACCCATGAAATAGCTATGTACCATTTTTTTCAGAAGCTCAAACTCTTGTATGGAAGTACTACGCTTGTTTGGGATTCACTGTCCTGATCTATAGTAATTTATGCCTCTTGTTGTTACAAAACGAAATGCTTACAACCTTATCTAATTTGGCAACGAGCTAATGGTTGTATGATATTGGTAAACAGCTCAGGCACATTCCTTAGTGCCGAAGAAGATCCAACTGGAGCCCTTGCAGAAATTGAAACGAAGATTGCAAAGGCTACCATGATGCCGAGAAGTCATGGAGAGGTACTATTCTGTAAGTAGTGATTGCATACGACATTCTAGTTCATTTATTGTCAGTCTTTCCTATTGGACCAGATTGTTGCACCTTTGCACTTCTAATGGTTAACATGATGTTGGCGTATGGCTAGTTTCTGTGTAGAGAATGAAATCATTGTCTTCATCATATGAAATGATAATGTAAAGATAAATTTACTCTCTGCGTGGTTGGATTAGCGGGAAGCTTGCACTGTGTTGTGGTTTAAAGTTATCTACATTTACCTGGTTGTTTCCCTTTTCTTGAACTTTTTTCTCGCGTTGATCTGTTGATTGTTTCCTGCGTTAAATTGTCGGCTTTCATCCTCATTGGACATCCAGGTTTGTATAGCACTGATTAACTGGTTACGTTTGTTATATGTTGCAGCCCTTTAATGTCCTTCGGTATGAGATTGGACAGAAGTATGCTTCACACTATGATGCGTTCGACCCGGCTCAGTATGGTCCACAAAAAAGCCAAAGAGTATGTTCTGCTTTCACTTCTATTCTGCCTAAATTGTAGCTTTATATTGAAAAGAAATACAACTTGAGATATGTTTTTTTACCAAGCTTACAGCTGTATATAACACATGTATATTTTTTCATACAACCCTACATCTGACATAACAAAGTGCTATCTCAACATAGTTTTCCTCTGCATTCCTTTATGTTTGTCTCCTTGGATTTCCACAAACTGGGACTCACTCCGCATTAGTCCTTTATAAGAAATATTTCAGTCTGTGATCGGTAAGAAATATTTCACTCCGCATTCCTTTATAAGAAATATTCCACAAACTGGGACTCACTCCGCATCACTCCGCATTGGGGACTTTAGTTACTTCATTCAGTTGTTGAAATGTAATTAAGGAACTATTGAACTGCATTTTCTCAGGTGGCATCTTTCTTGCTCTATCTCACGGATGTCGAAGAAGGTGGAGAAACCATGTTCCCTTATGAGGTGGGGGCACTTAGGAAATTTTGCTATCCATGTCTCAGCAGAACTGTAATTAACACTCTGTTGATCTGCAGAATGGGGATAATATGAACATAGGCTACGACTACGAACAGTGCATCGGCTTAAAAGTAAAACCGAGGAAGGGTGATGGCCTCTTGTTTTACTCCCTTATGGTAAACGGTACCATTGATCCGGTACGTTCTTGGCACTCAAGTTCGCATGGCTTTTCCTATAACAAATTTTCATTCAAAGTACAAGTTCTAATATTGGTGCCATATGGCCACACAGCCAAATATGTCGTGTATTTCTAACGCTATTGTGGATGTGCTGCTGCAGACTTCACTTCATGGAAGCTGCCCAGTGGTCAGAGGAGAGAAATGGGTCGCCACAAAATGGATTAGAGACAAGTCGGTGTAAATGAGGCTAACAGACAGAGGCTCCACGTCCTAAATACTCCTAGATCCACACATATATAGTAATCATTTTTTCTACACGATCATGTACCTGTACATTACATTTATTCGATTTGCAACTATCTGCTAATTTGACAGGCGTGTTAGTCTAATCTTGGTTGCTGGGTCCTGTATCTCTTCGTTTCTATTTCCTTCACTCCAAAATACATCAACTTATAGCTTTGTCCTCAGTCAAACATCTTTATTTTTTACCAACTTTATAGATATGTTTTATGGTCAAATATGATGTTGTAGGTATTGGTATATTTTTCTACAAATTTTATCAAACTTAAAGATGTTTGATTTAGTAAACTTAGAACTTCAAGCAGAGGTAGATTGTTAATCCTTGATGGTTGCACGCGACATGGTCAGGCAGCAGAGATGCAAGTGCAATACTACACCGTGTGCAACCCTAAGTCTCACTGTTCCATCTGCTATCGATCTGACAATTTTTCGAAGTGCCTTCCTTGCTCAGGGCCTTCTAGCCAAGCTAAAATTGTTTCGTTGCTTAGGGCCTTCTAGCTCAGAGAAAAATTTGTATGATATCAACACAAAAGATTCTTCCACTGATGTTTGCCATTCCAAATACACACATTAATAACGTTACACATTTGTGTTTCAAAAACAGTACAAAATAATCGCAATAAAAAATGACCATACATTTGACTATTGTAACTCTTAACAACACAAATAAACTGTTGGGTCTTAGGACTGCCCAATGCAGGCAATTTACTTACCCTGTTACACAAATGGTGGCATCCATGCCACCACATTCATCGACCACTATCACTGGAGTAAACAGAGTGCTCTGAAGTTTACAAATAGTACAATGTTACAAGCTCTTACAGCATAGCGACTCAAACCGTCATCTCAGTGCATAGGACGGATAGTTGGATCAAGTTGCCATCGTGACAGTTCCATCATGTGATGATCAGTAACAATTAGCAACTGCTCCACTTTGCACGGTGCACACTCAATGTCATTGCGGTCGTGCCCTGCTGTTCTCCGCTGCTCTCACTTGAAGGAAGTATGGATGCGCCTACACGAATGCAGCATATTAACTCTAAAGAGTACATGATGATCATCACATGGTCAAAAGCACGCAACATAATGTGTGCGAATAACTGAAAGTACATGCGCAGCTGAGCAACTTCATTAGGACAGGTCCAAGAAACAAAAGTGTTGTCTTGAACTACAAATTCATCGGTGTTCGACTTACCATAGCTTCACGAGCAGTGAGCCTATCTTGGTGATCATAGCGAAGAAGCTTATCGAGAAAATCTATGGCCTACAAATACACATGAAATCACACAGTCAGGCAAAGAACTCAGGATCAAACAGATACTGGTTATACAAGTGCCATTAACTTACCTCGGGAGATACTAGATGCTGGTTATCAGCATTAATGAACTTTGACCAGGGTTTTCTACTGTGCCTGCACATGACATACATGCAATGATGGAAAGGTCAGAATTCTTAGTCTTCAAACACAAAGGAGGACGGTATTGACACCTCCAAGCATGCAGCTTACCTTCCAACAAGATGTTCAAGCTGAGGGTCAAGCTCAAGGTGGTACTTCTTTAAGTAAGCATTCAGGCTGTCTGTTCCAAGTACCTGAGAATAATGGTAGGTGGCACGAATAAGACACTATTATGCTGGACAAAGTATCCGTGTGTTCAGGGCAAGGCCTCCTTTGGTTATAGGAATTTTGTAGGAAAAATTCCTTTGGAGCCCTTTGGTTTGTAGGAATGAATTCCTATTCCTATGTAGGATAGGAATCAATCCTTCACATTTCAAAAGAAAAAAAAGATTAGCCTATACTCAATGGAAAAATTCCTATCCTATGCATCAAATTACACCTCTTTCCCTATAGGAATTGAGATACATGTCATCTCACTTCCTATAATTTTCCTATCCTGCACCAGGCTGTCCTTTATGATATTCCTATCCTATGAACCAAAGGAGCCCTAACACAATGGGCAAGGTACGTGTAACATAGGAAATGCTCGTTAGGACAAATATCACTGTATGTTACCTGGTTGTTGAGTTGAGTTTAGTGCCATCTGCACAGCAAATTGGGTCTTGTATAGAGCATTTTTAATTTGGGAATGGGCGGTCATAGCCATGGGCCTCAACAGAAAGAAGCCACCGTGGAAAGGAAGATGAGGGGTGACTTATTACTAGATTATTGAGCAAACTGCCTTAACTCTAATATAGGAGATAGGTCTTTCTTCCAATACAATCAGATCGAGCAATCTTAACCCTAACCGAACTCAAGAACATGGTACCCACTGCATGCTACAGAAAACAGGTTTCGTAATGGGAAAGTTTTTAGCAAAACATCGAAACCATGGGTTACATTACTAAAACACATTTAGTAAGAAGTAAAAGCCTTCTATTACCAGGGATATGAGAGATGCCAGAATCAAACTGGGGCTCACCTTCGCAATTTTCACAAGTTGGTCATGGTTATCATGGCCATAGAAGAATGGCTCCTTGCGGAAGATCTGCAGCCATCAAATGAGTCAGTTACGGACCTAATGTCAATACCCCATGAAGTTCAGGATACATATATGGGTATTCATAATCCATACATACCATCCCAGCAAACATGCACCCAAGGCTCCACATGTCCAGAGAATAATCGTAATCTTGCAAATCAACTAGAAGTTCAGGTCCCTTGAAATACCTGGATTGAATGGAAAAAAATGCTATGCTCAGATATTAAAAAGCATACAAAAGGAAATATAAATGAAAATCAGAACATGCGGCTTGGATTAATAAGCAATAAATTGCAGGGTATATAGGTCAGTGCTAACATGAACAATATGTTGTAGTGATAGAACAAATTGTTTTGTAGTGATAGAACATGTTTTCTTTTATCATTTACCCAGATTTCTACATAATTATAATGATTGAACTACTACATCGCTTAATTTTAGAGCATGGATACGTCACCAAAAGAAGTTCATTAGGCAGCTCAAACAGGAATACAGGGTTCAAAACAAGTAAATTTATCTGCTCATATATTGCTCCTGGAGCCAACTTCCAACAATAAGTCATATTCTTAAATTGTCATCCTCGTGCAATACACACGATCAAAAGAGTTCAATCCAAATAAGTTATGGAGCAAGAAAAATGGTATATTTTTTCACGGGTAGTAAGAAATAACATAACCAACCAAGTAGTTTACTGCATCTACACAAACCTTGAAGCAACACGGACATTGTATTCCTTGCCTGGATGGTAAAACTCCGCCAGGCCCCAGTCTATCAAGCGAAGTTTTCGAAGATCATGATCAATCATAACATTATGGGGCTTGACATCTCGGTGCATAATGCCTTGTGAATGGCAGTGATCTAATGCCTGGAATGGTATAACCATAAACAAAAAGGGAAATATGTCACAAATAAGGAACTCCTTGCATGTTTGAAACCATGACTTTGGCTTCAAAATATATAGCAGAGACCTAGCACTTATCTTGCAACAATCACTGATATCTTGAAACCAGCACTTTTAAGAATACTAGAACTTCATAAAACGGTGGTTCACTAAATCCTAGATCATAAAGCACAGTAAAATTCAGGGCCAACTATTTTATCAGACCTTAATTCTGAACTTTAGTTGCTAATGCATTTTAGCTGGCTACACAGAGAACCTTTCAAGAAGTTGAGACTTAGGATTAATGAAACTGATCTAGAACACCAGGTGTAATTGGAGCATAAATAAATAAACTAATATGTAATTTCAACATTTTCAGAAGAACAATATTCCCGATATCTAAAGGTATTACACACATCTTTCTGCCAATCCAGAGGACAAAGCGTTTTGTTGAATATCACAGTAAAATAAGTTGGCATGGTAAACAAAACCTTTAGTAGCTCGTATAAGTAGTAGCGAATATCATAATCTGTCAACGTGGGATAGAGCACTTTAAAATCTGTGTTGTTGACATATTCAAAGATCAAGCTGGGAGTTTTCGAATGTTGATCCCTGACAATATCAAGCAGCTTGATGATATTTGGACCTCCACAGAGGTTCTGAAGTATTTTTATCTCCCTTTTAATCTGCATAAACACATGACAAGTAGGTTAAGAGCTTCATCACCAAGAAAGGCATTTTTATTTAATGGAAGTGCAAGGCATGACATGGTAAGAATAATGCATGTGTGGGCATTAACTATGGACTTAATCTTCTCTTTTTCTGGGAATTTATGAACAAGCAGATGGTTATTCTAATCATGAAAATAAACCCAGATTTATGATCAAACAAGGCTGGCATCAATCACTTCCCATTTCGTGGATCTGATTGTTTTCCTATTGGCTCTTCTCACCAAAACTTGTTACTTTGCGGGAGGTAGTGTCCCTTTCCTTTGAAGATGTTGCCCAATGGGATTTAGCCAGGAGAGTGGGTTAAGGGGATCAATGCGGGTGTTCGTGAGTTCTCTTATTTGTTCCCCTTAAAAACAAGTCACTTTGTCATTACAGTCACCTTTCATGCTTTTGAATGAATGGGCAGTGCTCCTACCAAGTTCCTCAAAAGGTAAATTGCCTAAACAGTTAAATTTTGCGACCAAGATGCCAAGCATCTGATGTGTCTTTTTAAGACATGGCAGGTATGATGACACACTCGCAAGTCTCCATCATAAAGTGACCGAGAAGCAGCTAAGAGTGGTCAAAAGACAATGCCGAGACTTGTTGAGGATGCTAAGAGAAAGAATGTGACACTTCTGGCCCCACACTAAAAGAGTTCCTGGACACTACTGACCTGGCACTCAAGCAAATTATGTAAGTTTTAGAAAAGTTCTAATTTTTTACTACAGTTTACTCAATTTATTTTATGTTTCTATCCCGTATTTTCTTGGTTGCACGCTCTACTCTTGATGGAAATCTTTTTGGTTCTGTATAATCCATAAAAGGATTCTTACTGGATCAAAAAAAAAAATCTACAGTTCAACATGCAATGATGCAAATGAGTAGTTCACATCTCAATATAAGTTACAAAGCTTCATATAGTACCTTCTTTTTCTTTACAGGCTTGAGTATCTTAATGACACATTTCTCGCTATTGTTAACACTGAAGCCTTCAAACACTTCACTATATTTACCTCTTCCAACTTTCCTGACAACCTCATAGTCATCCTGCTCACTGGTTAGAGATGTGGCAATGGTTAGCACGGTATTAGTTCGGTGGAAACATGAAAAGCATAAGAGGCTAAGGTTCCAATTACCTTTCGCCAAAAAGCATTAAACTAACCCAAAAAAGGATACTGAGCATAAATCTTAAGGGTTGATTTATAACGTAAATCTTTACTGATCAGAAGTCGCAAAGAGAAGACAGGTATTCTTAGAAAAGACGTTCATATCACCATGTTGGACAGAACATTCACACTTTTTCCCCTACAGTCTCTTATAGTCTTATGAAGTACAGATGGAACAAGGAGGGTCAGCTAATCGGCTACAATTAATCACAATGCTTTTGCACACTTAAAAATATAATCAGAATAATTGACAACAGAATCAAACTAAGGCCCGATTCTTTTTGACTGCAGAGAAAACCCCCATTCTTCAATAAACCTTTCTGATCAGGGATGTGGGAATATCAAAAACCAATCTTGAACTCAATGTCATTTGCCCAAAGTAACTTCTTAATTTCATAAGCTTTGTGCTGAAGCTACCAAAGCAATATTTAACACACGGTTTTATAAGGACACAAGGACCATATTGCTCATATTCTCGAGTGCACCTCATATTCTCGAGTGCACGCATGCGCAGACAAACTTCAGCCCCTAACCAGCAATCACACCCTGCGATTGACAGGGATGAAGAAAAATCCGCGAACCTCGAGCTAAATTTCTACAGAACACACTCCTAATCTTAGCGCAGCCCCAACGAATAACCCACACCCAGCACTGACCGAAATCCACAAGCATACAGGCCATTAGCAAAGTGAACACAGAAAATAGCCATGGCTGATGATTAGGGCGTGACGTCAGCGCCTTACCCCCACTGGACGGTGAGCGCCTCGTAGTCCCAGTACTCCTTGGGGCGCACCACGTTGACGTCGGTGTAGACCCTCGCCTTCGACATGCTGGGCCCGGATCCCGCGGCGGCCGGGGCGCAGCGAGGGGACAGGGCGATGAAGGAGGACGCGAGGGCGGCTACAACGACGGCGGCGGCGGAGGCTCGAGCTACGGAGCTGGCTGGTGGGCGCTTCCTCGGAGGGGCATCGCTCATGCGGCCATCGCCGGCGGCGAGGGCGGGCTAGGGTTTCCGGCTGGTGGGTGGGTGGGTGGAGGAGGGAGAGATTAGCTGAAGATGAATCTTTTTTATTAGTTTAGGCGTGGAGACAGAGGTGGAGTGGGACGGAGACTCTGGAATCCGCTGGTGTTGGTCACTGACAGGTGGGTTTATTATTGCCTGGGGCTGAATCATTGAATCTACCTAGCGATAGTCCCAATCCTAAAAATAAAAAAATCAGTCGGTCCATCTGGTGCCGTCTCATGCGACTAGATCAAGCGGATCGCATCTCATCTCGCAGCGCGGGGACTCTCTTTCCAGCGACCTTCTCCTACCACGCGCTATGCTTCGTTTCGATTTTACCACTGCGGCGGCGAGTTAGTACGGGCGAGCAAGCGGCGACGACGCGCGGCCCCGGCGAGGCCGCCGTCTACCCCGCATCGACGACAAGCTGCGACGGCAAGCAGCCCTCGACGAGTAGCGACGGCGAGCTGCGATGGTCGTACAGACCCGACGAGGTTGTCGTTTCCCCCGTCCCCGCGAGCACGGTCACCTCTTTTTCCAACTCTGGTGGACGAGCTACATAATTGCGACGGCGAGGCGCACCGATGACACAGGGATGCTCGAACCAACATTGATTTTTGCTACATGCTTCAACCGGCATCACAATTTGCTACAATCGACATTGCTATCTGCTACCACCGGTGTTGCATTTTGCTACATCGCACGTGGCTTCGCGATTTTTGCTACAACCGGCAACGAAAAAAGCTACATCCGATGACGTGATTTTCTGCAGCGGCCACAATGAAGTTTGTGGTGACGATGGTGGCGCTGCGATTTTATTGGAACCTGCAATACAAAAGGCTAGCACTGATTGCCAATTTTGCTACAACCAGCAACGAAAATAGCTTCAACCGTCATGAAAAAGCTTCAAGCGACATGGAAAAAAACTTCAACCACGAAAAAAGTTTCAACCGAAGTGAAAGAAGCTTCAACCAGAGTTTAAAAAACCTTCAACTAAGGGGGGCAAGCATGTGCATGCACGAGCGTCAACGACGACGAGCGACGGGGGAAGAGGTGTTAGAACATATTTCTCCATATGTGGTTTTGGTAATTGATAACAAGCCCTATGGACTAATGGTTGCCTTAAGTTATATTTGTAGGATTTGTTCATAGTCACTTCTTGAAGTCCATCTGTTGGTTTCAAAGAGTTTATATGATGACCAATGTGGTATTCAAGGTATTATTCAAAGAATGGTCATAAAGACACAAGGTTGATCAAGACTAAGACAAAGAGTAAATCAAGTTGATCAACACACAAAACGTACAAGATGTACCGAGAGGGATCAAGTGATCCCATGGTATGGCAAGCATTGTCCATTACGCTTTTGTATACTAACTCATGGTCTTCGTGAGAGTTCTGTGTGGGGTTAGGTGTGTTTTCATGGGTTCGCGTCAAGAGGTAGATCTCATTCAACCCATGAAGGATGACATCAAGTGATGATCGTCATCAAGACTGCGGTGTGCAAGTACAAGTGGAGCATCACAAAGATATCATGCTTGAAGCTTGCCGTCCATTGTGGTGGCGATGGACTTGTGAAGATGTGTTGAAGAGTGGCTCACCCATAGTGAAATATGCGGGAGCAATTTACAAGTCTTCATCAAGCCAGCGCAATCAAGAAAGATGGTACATCTTGAGGAAGTCAAGATCGTCATCATCGCTCAAGTGAGCTATGTGCAAGGTATAAGCGTGCCCTTGATAGGTTTTGCTATTTTAGGATAGATTGTTGTAGTGTCAAGGGGGGCTCTCAAGTGAGTAACTTGATCGTATCGTTCGTTGAAAGCTCAAACCATTTTTATCCTTGCATCATATTTATTGGTTCTTGTTTGGTGATTCGCTTTGTGAGTTGTAGAGCTCATGGTCATCTTCATTACAAGCTCGAGTTCATCGTAAACGAAGTCCGTATGCATCTTCTATGATGTTTTCGATGTTGGAAATTTTTGTCGGTTCTTCATTCATAGAGGTTTCACATCTCTATATCATTGACATTTTTATACTGCCCCTTCTTAAGATTTCGAGTCGCAGTTGGATAGCTCTTGTCGTCCTGTATCCAAAACGCTTGAGTTTGCTCAATTCGGAGCTCGTATGCGAAAGTTATGGTAGTTCACGACATGTCTTCTCTCTCAAGCGGAAGTACCGCTGGGGTAGAGCGGTAGTACCGCTGGGGCAGAGCGGTAGTACCGCTCTCGCGGTATTGCCGCCCTCCCCCGACGACCTCTATTTATCTTCTGGCATCTTCATGGTCTTTTTCCATTTTGAGCGGTAGTACCGATGGGGCGCATGGTAGTACCGCTCTGACGGCACTACCGCCCCGAGATCTTTGTCGTTTGCACGTTTTTTCTTGAAACTTCCGTTCCAGCGGAAGTACCGCTTGTGCACTGACTGAGTGCATAACGGTTCGATTTGGAGAGGCCTATGAAAGGGGGTCTTCTTCCCCATTGGTTTTCTATCCGTTGAGCTCGTGTTTGCCCCCCGTTGTTGACCTTATTAGAGTTTGCTAACTCTCACCCCCTCCAATGATTCTTGCTAGTTCTTGAGGGAAAAGAGAGAGGATATCTAGATCAACATCTCAACCAATCACTTTCTCCTCTATGTGAGAGGAACTCCTTGGATCTTGATCTTGGAGTTCTTTGTGAGCTCCTTGTTCTTCTTCTCATATTCCTCCATAACTTTTGTTATTGTGGAGGGATTTGAGTGTGAGGGACTTCATCACTTCGTGTGTTCTTGCCATTGCATTAGTTGCATCAGTTTGAGTTCTCCACGGTGATACGTGGAAGTGAAGTTTGATAAGCTTATTACCCTTTGGTACTTGGTACCCTAGAGATTGTTCTTCGTGGATGCTTTGGCGTCCTAGAAGCTTGGTGGTGCCTTGGAGCTCAATCATTGTGGTGTAAAGCTCCGTGCAAGCATCAGGGTCTCCAATTAAGTTGTGGAGATTGCTCCGAGCATTTGAGGTCATCTCGGAGCCACAATCCATTGTGGTGAAGCTTCATGGTGTCGTTGGGATCCTTCAATTAAGTTGTGGATATTGCCCCAACCTTGTTTGTACGGGTTCGTTGACCGCCCTCAAGGATCCCTTAGTGGAATCAGGGCATCTTGCATTGTGCGAGGGCGTGAGGAGATTACAATGGCCTTAGTGGCATCCTGGGGAGCATTGTGCCTCCACACCGCTCCAAGCGGAGATTAGCATCCGCAAGGGTGTGAACTTCTGGATACATCGTCATCTCCGCGTGCCTCGGTTATCTCTTACCCGAGCCCTTTACTTATGCACTTTACTTTGTGATAGCCATATTGTTTCTTGTTATATATCTTACTATCACTTCGTTGTTTATCTTGCTTAGCATAAGTTGTTGGAGCACATAGGTGAGCCTAGTTGTTTTAGGTTTTGTGCTTGACAAATTAAACGTTAGTTTTATTCCACATTTGTTCAAGCCTAAACCGTAATTATTTTAAAATGCCTATTCAGCCCCCCCCCTCTAGGCGACATGCATGTCCTTTCAAGAGGACATGGGGTGCTACGACGAGCGGCGATGACACGGGAGAGGACGCGGGTGCTCGTGGGGCAAGAGGTCGGAGGCACGTGGGGCAAAGGCTTGTGGGGACACAGGTTGAAGACGAAGTCAAAGAGAGGATGAGATGCCAAATCTGACGGCTATTGGAGCCCAGATCGAACGGCTGCTGCCCGACCGGCCGAATCGTTCGTGCCGGTGCGCCGGCGCAGAGCGGTGCCCTAATTTTTTTTTGTGAAAACACGTCGGGCAAAAGGAGTGTCATAGTACGACCCATGTCTTGTGTTTGAATCATGGCCACTGATGGCCCGTTGATCGACCGGTCGACCACACCATACGAGTTGTTGGATGACCATTGCCCTACCCTTTCGATCAGATCGTTGTCTCTATTTTCATATTCCTTCCACACTCATATACTCCCCCACCCCCACCCCACCCCGTGTTGGAAATATGCCCTAGAGGCAATAATAAAGTAATTATTATTATATTTCCTTGTTCAAGATAATCATTTATTATCCATGCTAGAACTGTATTGATTGGAAACTCAAATACATGTGTGGATACATAGACAACACACTCTCCCTAATAAACCTATGATGGACTAGCTCGTTGATCAAATATGGTCAAGGTTTCGTGACCATAGACATGAGTTGTCATTTGATAACGGGATCACATCATTAGGAGAATGATGTGATGGACGAGACCCAAACTATAAACGTAGCATATGATCGTGTGAGTTTACTGCTACTGTTTTATGCATGTCAAGTATTTGTTCATATGACCATGAGATCATGCAACTCCTGGACACGGGAGGAATGCCTTGTGTGTATCAAACGTCAGAACGTAATTGGGTGACTATAAATGTGCTCTATAGGTATCTTTGAAGGTGTCTGTTGGGTTGGCGTGAATCAAGACTAGGATTTGTCACTCCGTATGACGGAGAGGTATCCGTGGGCCCACTCGGTAATACAACATCACAATGAGCTTGCAATAAATGTGCCTAAAGAGTTGGTCACAGGATTTTGTATTACGGAACGAGAAAAGAGACTTGCCACTAACGAGATTGAGCTAGGTATGGAGATACTGACGACCGAATCTCGGGCAAGTAACATACCGATGGACAAAAGGAGTTAGCATACAAGATTGATTGAATCTAAGGTTTGACCGATGACGATCTTCGTAGAACATGTAGGAACCAATATGGGCATCCAGGTCCTGCTATTGGTTATTGACCAGAGAGTGTCTCGGTCCTGTCTACATAGTTTTTGAACCCGCAAGGTCTACACACTTAAGGTTCGGTGACGATATAAGCATAATTCAGTCATTGTGTTGGTGACCGAAGTTTGTTTAGAGTCCCGGATGAGATCCCAGACGTGACGAGGAACTCCGGAATAGTCCGGAGATGAAGATTGATATATAGGATGAAGGTCATAGGAGTCCGGAAGTGTTCCGAGGTGTACCGAGGGATTCACGGAGTGCCGAAAGGGGTTTCGGGAGGCCCCGACAATTGTTGGGGGGCTCATGGGCCAAGGACATGGGGCACCACAACCCACCAGGGGGCTGGTCGAAGGGGGTGGGCTTCTCCTTGTGGCGCCGTCTGTTGGGGATACACAAAACGGGTAGGTCCATGGAGGGTCAAAATACAATAATTGTATGGGGTCCACACAAGAGGTGGGCCCAGACAAATACATACATACTATCCACTCGGATGAGTACAACCCATCCACTCGGACAAGTACAGACTGTCCACTCGGCCGTATGACTCACTCGAATATGCAAGGATCAACACTCAGCAAGGCAGTCGGAAGCATCGTCCTCATAGTGCAGTTTTTGTAGTGGGCTGACATCATGGCTTTAATGCCCCACATTGTAACATAGGAGGTGAGGGAGTGGCGCATTCTATATAAACCACCCCCACCACATAGCTCAGGGCGGTTGATTCTTCCCCCGGAGTTCTAGCTCTCTCTCTAGTCTCAGGACTTAGCTTGGAGATTGATACGTCTCAAACGTATCTATAATTTTTGATGATTTCACGCTGTTATCTTGACTTCTTTGTATGTTTTATGTACCTTTTTATATCTTTTTCGGAGTAACTTATTAATTCAGTGCCAAGTGCCAGTTTCTGTTTTTTCCGTGTTTTTGACTCTTTTCAGATCTGATTTTGGAACGGAGTCCAAACGGAAGAAAAACCCAGAAATGATTTTTTCTCGAACGGAAGAAGTCCATGGGGCTTTTGGGCCAAGCCAGGTGGGCTCCAGGGAGCCCACAAGCCCCCACTCCGCCACCAGGGGGAGGCGGCAATGGGCAGGCTTGTGGCCTCCCTGGCCGCCCCCTGACCTAGGTCTTTGGCCTATAAATTCCCAAATATTCCGCAAAAAATCGGGGGAGCCTCGAAAATACTTTTCCGCCGCCGCAAGCTTCCGTTTCCGTGAGATCTCATCTGAGACCCTTCCCGGCACCCTGCCGGAGGGGACTTTGGAGGTGGAGGGCTTCTTCATCATCATCATCACCCCTCCAATGACTCGTGAGTAGTTCACTTCAGACCTACGGGTCCGTAGTTAGTAGCTAGATGGCTTCTTCTCTCTCTTGGATCTTCAATACAAAGTTCTCCATGATCTTCATGGAGATCTGTCTGATGTAATCTTCTTTGTCGGTGTGTTTGTCGAGATCCGATGAATTGTGGACTTGTGATCAGATTATCTATGATATATATTTGAGTCTTTGCTGATTTCTTATATGCATGATTTGATATCCTTGTAAGTCTCTCTGAGTCTTGGCTTTTGTTTGGCCAACTAGATCTATGATTCTTGCAATGGGAGAAGTGCTTGGTTTTGGGTTCTGCCATGTGGTGACCTTTCCCAATGACAGTAGGGGCACCAAGGCACACATCAAGCAGTTGCCATCAAGGGTAAAAAGATGGGGGGTTTTATCATTGGTTTGAGATTATCCCTCTACATCATGTCATCTTGATTAAGGCGTTACTCTGTTCTTATGGACTTAATACACTAGATGCATGGTGGATAGCGGTCGACGTGTGGAGTAATAGTAGTAGATGCAAAAAAGTATTGGTCTACTTGTTTCGGACGTGATGCCTATAGAAATAATCATTGCATAGATATCGTCACGACTCTGCACAGTTCTATCAATTGCTCGACAGTAATTTGTTCACCCACCGTCTACTTGCTTTCATGAGAGAAGCCACTAGTAAACACTACGACCCCTGGGTCTATTCACATCCATCATTTACATCTCCTCTTTTACTTTGCTTTGTTACTTTGTTGCTTTCAGTTCTCACTTGGAAAACAATCTATAAGGGATTGACAACCCCTTCATAGCGTTGGGTCCAAGCTTTTGTGTTTGTGCAGGATCTTGAGATACTCTTCCGCCGGATTGATACCTTGGTTCTCAAACTGAGGGAAATACTTACCGTCGCTATGCTACATCACCCTTTCCGCTTCGAGGGAACACCAACGCAAGGCTCCAAGGCCACGGGGAAATCCTTTGCATACTTGCCTAGGAAGTCCCTTAAGGTGTAGCCGTAGCTGAAGGATTCCTGGTGCCGTCGACACAACTATTTCTGGCGCCGTTGCAAGGGATACACAGCAAACATCAGAAGTATTTCTGGCGCCGTTGCCGGGGAGGAGAAATCAAGATCTATCCAAGTAGGTCTCACAAACTCTTCTCTTGCATTTACTTTTGTTCCAGTTGCCTCTCGTTTTCCTCTCCCCCACTTCACATTTGTCGTTTTCATTCGCCTTTCTCCTTCGTCGTTTCCTTTTGCCCGTTTCATTCTCTCTTCCTGCTCGTTTGTGCGTGAGATAGTCCATCAATGGCTAGACCCACCACTCCAAACGACACCCCTGAAAATGAAGTTCTCAATTTCAGGCAGAATGAGGAAGAAAATTTGAAGGACGCTTGGTACAGGATTTGCAATGCTCAAAGTAGATCTACTCGTAAGCAATCCACTACCGTCCTCCTTCGCAGTTTCTATGTTGGAATTTCTCCTTGTAATAGGTATATCCTTGATACCATTGTAGGCGGGAACTTTTTGGGGAGCCATAATGTTGACTCCTATAGAGCTATCATTAATTTGGTAGGCTCATCCCCGCTCATGGTTAATGGAACTATCTTGACCTTGGAACACGTGATGCAAAGGCTTGACGCTATTGAAAACAAAATTGCCATAGTTGAACTTATTGAGGGTTTGGATAGAAAGATCCACAATTAAATTACTCAGTACGGATCCAAAGTGGGAAACTTTTTGAAAAATTTAAAGGAGAAGGAACTTATAGTTAATGATTCTTCTAGAATTGGCAAATTAGAAGATGTCATAACCAACTTGGGTTCCGCTTTTGCCGTTGTGCAAAATACTCCAAATCTTACCCTCAAAAAGACCGTCAAGCCTGTTTTTGTTCCTAGAGCTAGTGGTGAGTCATCAAATAAAGATGAAAAATCTTAAGGTGATAAATGATCACGCTACCTATGGTTTGAGCACCAAAGATGACTATACGTGATTCCATCACTTTCGCCTAGCTAAGAGCGTTAAACAAAAGTGCTTGTTGGGAGGCAACCAAACGAATATATCTTTTTTCTTTCTGTTTTGTGTTTTCACACTTTCATAATTCTGTTATGATTGTGTTTTTTGTGTTTCTTTTTGTGTTTGTGCCAAGCAAAACCGTTATGATTAGTCTTGGGGATGATCGTTTGGTCACGCTGGAAAAGACAGAAACTTTCTGCTCACGAAAAGAATTTTCATTTTTTTCTTTCTGTAAGAGCTTTTGAGTTGATTCTTTTTGCAGATGATTGCTACGCAAATTCTTCAGAGTGTCATAATTTTTCATAATTTTTGAAGTACCAGAGGTATATGAAACATACAGATTGCTACAGACTGGTCTGCTGTTAACAGATTCTGTTTTTGTTGTGTTGGTTGCTTATTTTGATGAAACTATGGATAGTATCGGGGGGTATTAGCCATGGAAGATTGAAAGTACAGTAACCCAACATCAGCACAATTATAATTTAAGTTTGCTACAGTACCTAAGGAAGTGGTGGTTTGCTTTCTTGTACTAATGTTATCACGAGTTTCTGTTTAAGTTTCGTGTTGTGAAGTTTTCAAGTTTTGGGTGAAGTTATTATGGACAAAAAGATAAAGAGTGGCAAGAGCTCAAGCTTGGGGATGCCCAAGGCACCCCAAGAGATTCAAGGATGTCGTAAAAGCCTAAGCTTGGGGATGCGCCGGGAAGGCATCCCCTCTCTCGTCTTCAATCCATCGGTAACGTTACTTGGGGCTATATTTTTATTCGCCACATGTTATGTGTTCTTGCTTGGAGCGTCTTGTATCGTAGGAGTCTTTTATTTTTTTTGTGTCACAATCATCCTTGCTGCACACCTAGAGAGAGAGACATGCACTCACCGTGATTTTGTCGAGCTTCACTTATATCTTTTGGTAGAAAATTCAGCTCACATGTGCTTCACTTATATCTTTTGAGCTAGATACTTTTGCTCTGTGTGCCTCACTTATATCTTTTAGAGAACAGCGGTGCATGGCTTGGTAGTGGATCTATGCTTTGAAAGTAGTCTCAAAAGGGGTAGTTATCCAAAGGGATACGAAAACTTCCACCTTCATGTGCATTGAATAGTTAGAGAAGTTTGATTCATCTCAATTAGTTTTGAGTTGTGGTTATGGTAATATTGAAAGTCATGCTAGTAAGGTGTTGTGGATCTAGAAATACTTGTGTTGAAGTTAGTGATTCCCGTAGCATGCACGTATGGTGAACCGCTATGTGATGACAACTGAGCATGATTAGTATATTGATTGTCATCCTTTGCGTGGCGGTCGGGATCGCGCGATGGTTTACACCTACCAACCCTTCCCCTAGGAGTATGCGTTGAATGCTTTGTTTCGATTACTAATAAAACTTTTGCAACAAGTATATGAGTTCTTCATCACTAATGTTGAGTCCATGGTTTAGATGCACTTTCACCTTCCACCATCACTATCTTCTTAGTGTCGTGCAACTCTCGCCGGTGCACAAAACCCACCATTAGCCTCCCTCAGAACAGCCACCATACCTACCTACTATGGCTTTTTCAAAGTCATTCCGAGATATATTGCCATGCAACTACCACCATGATATTGCCACCACATCTACATTGCATTTGCACGATCGTAAGATAGCTAGCATGATGTTCCCATTGATGTCTATGCCATGCTAGATCATTGCCACGGTACACTACCGAAGGCATTCCATATAGAGTCATAGTTGCTCTAAGTTTTGAGTTGAAAGTGTGATGATCTTCATTATTGGAGCATTGTCCCATGTGAGGAAATAAAAGAGGCCAAAGAAGCCCATAAAAAAAAAGAGGCCAAAGAGCCCACCAAAATAAAAAAAATGAGAGAAAAAGAGAGAAGGGACAATGCTACCACTTTTTCCACACTTGTGCATATTGAGCACCATGATCTTCATGATTGAGAGTCTCTCGTTTTGTCACCACCATATAGCTAGTGGGAAATTATCATTATATAACTTGGCTTGTATATTCCAATGATAGGCTTCCTCAAAATTGCCTTAGGTCTTCGTGAGCAAGCAAGTTGGATGCACACCCACTAGTTTTCTTTAAGAGCTTTCACATACTTGTAGCTCTAGTGCATCATTTGTATGGCAATCCCTACTCATTCACATTGATATCTATTGATGAGCATCTCCACAGCTTATTGATATGCCTAGTTAATGTTACTATCTTCTCCTTTTTGTCTTGCAACCCCTACCACATTCCACACCATTTATAGTGCTATAACCATGACTCATGCTCATGTATTGCGTGAGAGTTGAAAATGTGTGAGAAAGTAAAGGTGTGAAACAATTACTTGGCCAATACCGGGGTTGTGCATGATTTAAATTCGTTGTGCAATGATGATAGAGCATAGCCAGACTATATGCTTTTGTAGGGATAACTTTCTTTTGGCCTTGTTATTTTGAAAGTTCATGATTACTTTGCTAGTTTGCTTGAATTATTATTGTTTCCACGTCAATAGAAAACTATTGTTTTGAATCTAATGGATCTGAACATTCACGTCACATAAGAGGAATTACAAAGGACACCTATGCTAGGTAGCATGAAAGCATCAAAAATTCATTCTTATCACTTCCCTACTCGAGGACGAGCAGGAGTTAAGCTTGGGGATGCTTGATACGTCTCAAACGTATCTATAATTTTTGATGGTTTCACGCTGCTATCTTGTCTTATTTGTATGTTTTATGTACCTTTTTATATCTTTTTGGGACTAACTTATTAATTCAGTGCCAAGTGTCAGTTCGTGTTTTTTCCGTGTTTTTGACTCTTTTCAGATCTGATTTTGGAACGGAGTCCAAACGGAAGAAAAACTCCGAAATGATTTTTTCCCGAACGGAAGAAGTCCAGGGGGCTTTTGGGCCAAGCCAGGCGGGCTCCACGGAGCCCACAAGCCCCCACTCCGCCACCAGGGGGAGGCGGCGGTGGGCAGGCTTGTGGCCTCCCTGGTCGCCCCCTGACCTAGGTCTTTGGCCTATAAATTCCCAAATATTCTGCAAAAAATCGGGGGAGCCTCGAAAATACTTTTCCGACTTCGCAGGCTTCCGTTTCCGCGAGATCTCATCTGGAGACCCTTCCCGGCACCCTGCCGGAGGGGACTTTGTTGGTGGAGGGCTTCTTCATCATCATCATCACCCCTCCAATGACTCGTGAGTAGTTCACTTCAGACCTACGGGTCCGTAGTTAGTAGCTAGATGGCTTCTTCTCTCTCTTGGATCTTCAATACAAAGTTCTCCATGATCTTCATGGAGATCTATCCGATGTAATCTTCTTTGGCGGTGTGTTTATCGAGATCCGATGAATTGTGGACTTGTGATCAGATTATCTATGATATATATTTGAGTCTTTGCTGATTTCTTATATGCATGATTTGATATCCTTGTAAGTCTCTCCGAGTCTTGGCTTTTGTTTGGCAAAGGATATGCTGGGACGGTGCATGGGCAAAGCCCCCGAGGAAAAAGCGGACAAGAAAAGAGGCCGGGCTCCTCCTCCACCAGTAGGGATGAAAGTTATGAAAATTATTGGCAAAGGATCAAGACAAATACCACCAAATAACGCCTTTCTGTTTTGGTCGGACCTTGAAGTGACTTCAAGGCCGTCGGGACATCATAAAAAAACATGTGGCCATGGAGTGGGTGCTTGGAGCAAGTACAAAATGCACCTCCAAGTGGCGTCACTATTAATGATTATGTGAGTATTTCTTCATCTTGTTGACTTTGGTCGAGTTGATCTGAAAAGATTTTTCTTAAACATGACTCAATGTCTATGTGTAGGATCACATCGCCAATGAACATTTCAAGCAAACCGCGAGCTCCAACGGATGATCATTCATTCTTCATCATTGTTGGTAGTGGTTTCGGGATAGTGATAAGTGGAGGGTGAGGCACAAGGAATGTCCCCCAAAGAAAGGTGCCTTTGTCAAATTGGAAGATGAGGATGATGATAGTGATGATGCGCCAAGAGGAGAGAGAAATAAGGCCAAACTATATGGAAACAAGAAGGAGAAAGCAAGACTCAAGAGGACAGTCGAGGCAACCACTTTGAGAGATCAAATTGGTGATATGGAAAAGGTGAAAGAGACCATGTTCTCCAAGCATTGGGATGCTAAAGTGGCCATGGCCGAGAAGAAAACGAAGCACAAGGAGGAGAAGTGGGAGAAGGGGTGTGTCTTCGAGGAGCGCTGATTGCAATCTCTGGCGATGGCTAGACAAATGATGATGACAACAAACCTTCCCCTGCAACGGACCAGAAGAATGCTGCTAGCACTCCCCGACAACGAAACTAGAAGAATGTTGTTGATGGCCACCAACGCATGGGTTCGCAACAGTTTTCGAGGGTAGAGTATTCGACCCAAATTTGTTGGTACGCCAGACAGGAGGTGAGAGAATACTCTCAAGTATTAGCAGCTGAATATGTCAGATTCAACCACACGTGAAAGATTAGTATCTGCAAGCAAAGTAGTAACAGCAAAGTAGTATGATAACAACGGTGTCAGAAATGATCTGTTGACGGCACACTATTCCTAACGATTGTATCAATGGCGCCAAGTTGCCTCGTTGAAGGAAATTGTCAGTTCCCGTCAACGATCAGCGAATCAAGATTGTAGCAGGTAGCAGCAGTGTAACGAGCAATAGCAGCGGCAATGAATAGCAGTAGCAAGTAGCAACAGTAGCAAGCGACAGTAATAGCAACAGTAGTAGCAACACAGAGCAAAACAAGTAACAACAGTTGGACAAACTCGTAGGCAATGGGTCGGTGATTTGTTTGGATGATATTCATCATGCAACGGCTATAACACGGAGAGATATGTGGCTAGCTCCCGTTCGTCAATGTGATGTAGGCATGCATTCCGTGTGTCGTCATACGTGCTTAGGGAAAAGAACTTGCATGACATCTATTGTCCATCCCTCCCGTGGCAGCGAGATCCAAAAGGAAACTACGGGATATTAAGGTTCTCCTTTTAACAAAGAACCGGACCAACGCATTAGCACTTGGTGAACACATGAACTCCTCAAACTATCGTCATCACCGGGAGTGGTTCCGGTTATTGTCACTCCGGGGTTGCCGGATCATAACACATAGTAGGTAACTACAACTTGCAAGATCGGATCTAAAACACACATATATTGGTGACAACATAATAATTTCAGGTCTGAAATCATGGAACTCGGGCCCTAGTGACAAGCATTAAGCATGGCAAAGTAGTAGCAACATCAATCTCAGAACATAGTGGATAAAAGGGATCAATCCCCATCAAAACTAACTCGATTACATGATAGATCTCATCCTACTCATCACCGCCCAGCGAGCCTACGAATAGATTACTCATGAATGATGAAGAGCTTCATGGAATTGGAGAGGGAAGAAGGTTGATGATGACGATGGCGATGATTTCCCCTCTCCGGAGCCCGAGACGGACTCCAGATGTGCCATCCAGATGAAGAACAGGTGGTGGCGGCGCCTCCATATCGAAAACGCGACGAAAACTTCTCTTTTTTATTTTTTCTGGGACGAAAGGGATCTTATAGAGCTGGAATTGGGGGTGGCAGAGACGTGTGGGCCCCATAAGCCTGCCCACAGCCACCAGGGGGGTGGTGGCGGAGCCAGGGCTTGTGGCCCACTCGCCCACCCCTGAGGTGGAACTTGGCGCAGATATTTTTCTTATTTTCCAAAACTGCTCCCCGTAAATTTTTAGGACGATTAGAGAACTTTGATTTCTGCACAAAAATAACACCAAGGCAATTCTGCTGAAAACAACGTCAGTCCAAGTTAGTTCCATTCAAATCATGCAAATTAGAGTCCAAAACAAGGGCAAAAGAGTTTGGAAAAGTAGATACGATGGAGACGTATCAACTCCCCCAAGCTTAAAACCTTGCTTGTCCTCAAGCAACTCAGTTGACAAACTGAGAGAGAAAGAAAAACTTTGACAAACTCTGTTTGATCTTGTTGTTACAACTATGTCTAACTCATAACCAGAATTTCAGCAAGATCACAAGTTAACCACATAAGCAAATGACACAAAGGTCTCACGGTAAACGAATATCAATGGCATAATCAGCTAACGAGCAAATAATAATGAGTTTCAAATACCAACACTTCAATCAAAACAAGCATGAAGCAATATGAATAGGTGGTATCTCACTAGCTCTTTCTGAGACCGCAAAACATAAATGCAGAGCACTTTCAAAGATCAAGGGCTGACTAAACATTGTAATTCATAGCAAAGAAGATCCAGTCATAGTCATACTCAATATCAATCAAAAGCAAAGCATAAAAATGATAGAGGTGCTCTCTAATTGGTGCTTATATAAGAGGAGGATGACTCGACAGGAAAATAAATAGACAGGCCCTTCGCAGAGGGAAGCATTGATTTGCAGAGGTGCCAGAGCTCAAGCTTTGAAAACAGAGATAATAAATTTTGGGTGGCATGCTTTCATTGTCAATGCAATGACCAAGAGTTCTCAATATCTTCCATGCTACTCATGCTATAGGCGGTTCCCAAACAAAAAAGTAAAGTTTTAACTCCCCCACCACCAATCAATCACACTCCACGGCTAGCCGAATCCTCGGGTACCGTCCATACTAACATCAATTCGGGGGGGGGGGGGTCTTGTTTTACAGTTATGTTTTCGATTTAAGCGTGGAACTGGGCATTCCAATTACCGCCCCCTTTCTCGTGAATGACTGTGAATAAACACATGTCGAGGATAACACTCCTAGCATGGAAGATACCAATAGCCCTCTGTCACCACATGAGCGGTTCGGACATGCAAAACAAATTATTTCTTGAAGGTTTAGAGAATGGCACATGCAAATTTACTTGGAACGGCAGGTAGATACCGCAAATAGGTAGGTATGGTGGACTCTCATGGAAAAACTTTTGGGTTTATAGAAGTGGATGCACAAGCAGTATTCCGCTTAGTACAAGTGAAGACTAGCAAAAGACTGGAAAGCGACCAACTAGAGAGCGACAACAGTCATCAAGATGCAATGAGTTTGACTAACATTGAATGCAAGCATGAACATGATATAAATCACCATGAACACGAACATCATAGAGGCTATGTTGATTTTATTTCAACTACATGCATGAACATGCGCCAAGTCAAGCCACTTGAAACATTCAAAGGAGAACACCATCCTATCATACTACATCATAGTCATCTCAAAATCTATATTGGCATTCAAGACAAACCATTATAAGCTCTCAGCTAAATAAGCATGGCATCAGAAACTATGATCTCTAAGTTGTCATTGCAAACATGGTTCTCTCACAACAAAGCTAAATCTGGGTCGACAAGCTAGTCATATTTACAAAAACAAAATAGATAGAGTTCATACCAGCTTTTCAGTCTTAGTCACTTCATCATATATCATCATTGTTGCCTTTCATTTCCATGATCGAACGATGAAAACGATAATAAGCGCATTGGACTAAGCTGAATCTGCAGGCAAACACAAAGGAGAAGACAAAATAATATGGCTCTTTGAAAGCTAAACAGGTAAGCATGCAAGAACCAATAAACATTGTAACCAATATCTTCTATCTTGACACAAAGAAAAAGAAAACTATTTACACGGGAAAGCTCCCAACAAGCAAAAGAAGAAAGAAAAATCTTTTTGGGTTTTCTCAAAAGGACACAAAACAAGAAAACAAGAAAACAAAAAGAAACTAGCATGGATAATACAGTGGCAAAGTATGAACACCGGCTAACAAAGTGAAAGCATAAGCATGAATGTAAAGTCGGTGAGAACACGTACTCCCCCAAGCTTAGGCTTTTGGCCTAGCTTGGTCTACTCCCAAGGTGGGAAATAACCAGCTCCAGGATACTCCGGAGCAGACGGTGGATGCCACTGCTGTGTGAGCTCCTCTGGCTCCCACTGATAAACTGGCGGCTCGGGCACGGGCGCCTGTGGTTGGGCCAAGCCCCAATATGCATAGATGTCCGCGGGCATATTAGTGTACTTGCGTGCATGAAGATCAAACAAAGAAGGAGCAGGCAAAATAATAGTCTCTCGAGTACCCTGACTAAACACCAGGTTATAAATCATCCGTCTACTAGCATCTCTATCGAGAAAATCATGGCGAACCATGCTGTCATAATCCAGATATCTCTCAGGGAGAAGCATCTCTCCTTCCTCTCCCAGTCTAATGGGTATCTCAAAGTGTCTGGCAAGACGGGTAACATAGATACCTCCATAGACAACACCTTTAGAACGGTTCAGGTTCAACCGTTGAGCTACTATAGCACCTAGGCTATAAGTCTTATCGTTATAAAGGCCTTCGTGCAAAACCGCAAGGTTTGGAGAACTAAGTGATCCAGCCTTCCCACGGCCAATCAAACATTTTCCCACAAATAGTGAGAAGTATTGAAGCACAGGAAAATGTATCCTAGCAATTCTAGCGCGAGACACTCCTCTCTCCTCTCCAACAGCAATAGAACCAATGAAATCCTCCAAGTCCCATGGACGAGGGTCACGGATATCCCCAACATAAGGTAATTTGCATACATTGCAAAAGTCCTGCAGCGTCATGAACTGGGGAACATCGTAAATCATGAACTCCACCATGGGAGGATTCTTCCTCGGATAAAAGTTGAAGCTTTGAACGAAAATATTGGTGAGGAGGAGGTATTGTGGGCACTTATCTTCAACGAACGCAGTAAGACCTGCGTTCTCCACCAAGTAATAAAAGTCTTCATAAAGTCCAGCGGCGCGCAAAAAATCATCACTTGGCCACTCGCACGCTCAAACTTCTGTGACTCGAGGGACTATGTACTTGGGGTGATTCTTCTCATCCTCCTTAGGGTTACGGCTTGAAGAGCCTCTCAAGAACCTCCTCATCTTTTCCCTTTTCTAGCTCTGAAAAATTCTGAAATTTTTAGAGACTTCGAAAGAGAAGTGAATGAAAATTAACCCAACTTGTAGCAACTACTCCTACTAGTGCCTAGAGACCGTATCACGCGCTAAAACTACTTGGGACCGGATAAAATCAACCTTTCTAGCTCAAGAACAGGGTCACCAAGGTGGCAAGAATTCGCGAAGGATAAAGCACTAGAGCAAAAACTAATTGGACCAATGGAGGAGTCACTTACCAAGGAGTAATTTCCTCAAAACGGTTCGGAGAATGGTGCTTTGAGCAAGGAGATCGAAAATCACAGCCAAATGAGCAAGAACACGGGTTTGAGGTGTGAAACAATTTTTCTGGAGGTGGAAGAAGAGGCCGGGAGCTGGAATGAGTGGAGGGGGTGCCTGTGGGCCCCACAAGCTTGCACCCCGCCACCAGGGGGTAGGTGGCGGTGGCAGGGCTTGTGGCCCACTGGTCTGGCCCCCAGGCTAGCTCTCAGGCCCAGAAATTTTAAAAAATTCCAAAAAAAATCATACTAAATTTTCAGGACCATCAGAGAACTTTTTTTTTGAGGTATTTTTCTCCGGGACGCTGCTACTGCAACAAAAGACCTTCCAACGGTGCCAGAAATAGGCACGTCGACGGGAGAATACTTGGCTTGATCTTTTTGCTGCGGCTATGCCTTAAGGGACTTCCTAGGAAAGTATGCAAAGGATTTCCCCCGTGGCCTTGGAGCCTTGCGTTGGTGTTCCCTCGAAGCGGAAAGGGTGATGTAGCGTAGCTGTGGTAAGTACTTCCCTCAGTTTGAGAACCAAGGTATCAATCGAGTGGAGGAGTATCTCAAGATCCTGCACAAACACAAAAACTTGCTCCCAACGCTATGAAGGGGTTGTCAATCCCTTATAGATTGTTTGCCAAGTGAGAACTGAAAGCAACAAAGTAACAAAGCAAAGTAAAAGCGGAGGTGTAAATGATGGAGCAAGTAGACGATGGGTGAACAAATTACTGTCGAGCAATTGATAGAATCGCGCAAAGTCGTGACGATATCTATGCAATGATTATTTCTATAGGCATCACGTCCGAAACAAGTAGACCGATACTTTCTGCATCTACTACTATTACTCCACACGTCGACCGCTATCCAACATGCATCTAGTGTATTAAGTCGATAAGAACAGAGTAACGCATTAAGCAAGATGCCATGATGTAGAGGGATAATCTCAAACCAATGATAAAACCCCCATCTTTTTACCCTTGATGGCAACTACTTGATGTGTGCCTTGCTGCCCCTACTGTCACTGGGAAAGATCACCACATGGTAGAACCCAAAACCAAGCACTTCTCCCATTGCAAGAATCATAGATCTAGTTGGCCAAACAAAACCCAAGACTCGGAGAGACTTACAAGGATATCAAATCATGCATATAAGAAGTCAGCAAAGACTCAAATATATATCATAGATAATCTGATCACAAATCCACAATTCATCGGATCTCGACAAACACACCGCCAAAGAAGATTACATCGTATAGATCTCCATGAAGATCATGGAGAACTTTGTATTGAAGATCCAAGAGAGAGAAGAAGCCATCTAGCTACTAACTACGGACTCGTAGGTCTGAAGTGAACTACTCACGAGTCATTGGAGGGGCGATGATGATGATGAAGAAGCCCTCCAACTCCAAAGTCCCCTCTGGCAGGGTGCCGGGAAGGGTCTCCAGATGAGATCTCGCGGAAACGGAAGCTTGCGGCGGCGGAAAAGTATTTTCGAGGCTCTCCTGATTTTTTGTGGAATATTTGGGAATTTATAGGCCAAAGACCTAGGTCAGGGGGCGGCCAGGGAGGCCACAAGCCTGCCCACCACCGCCTCCCCCTGGTGGCGGAGTGGGGGCTTGTGGGCTCCCTGGAGCCCACCTGGCTTGGCCCAAAAGCCCCCTGGACTTCTTCCGTTCGGGAAAAAATCATTTCGGGGTTTTTCTTCCGTTTGGACTCCGTTCCAAAATCAGATCTGAAAAGAGTCAAAAACACGGAATAAACACGAACTTGCACTTGGCACTGAATTAATAAGTTAGTCCCAAAAAGATATAAAAAGGTACATAAAACAACCAAAGAAGACAAGATAACAACATGAAACCATCAAAAAATATAGATACGTTTCAGACGTATCAAGCATCCCCAAGCTTAACTCCTGATCGTCCTCGAGTAGGGAAGTGATAAGAATGAATTTTTGATGCTTTCATGCTACCTAGCATATGTGTCCTTTGTAATTCCTCTTATGTGACGTGAATGTTCAGATCCATTAGATTCAAAACAATAGTTTGCTGTTGACGTGGAAACAATAATAATTCAAGCAAACTAGCAAAGTAATCGTGAACTTTCAAAATAACAAGGCCAAAAGAAAGTTATCCCTACAAAAGCATATAGTCTGGCTATGCTCTATCATCATTGCACAACGAATTTAAATCATGCACAACCCCGGTATTGTCCAAGTAATTGTTTCACACCTTTACTTTCTCAAACATTTTCAACTCTCACGCAATACATGAGCATGAGCCATGGTTATAGCACTATAGATGGTGTGGAATGTAGTGGAGGTTCCAAGACAAAAAAAGAGAAGATAGTCACATTAACTAGGCATATCAATGAGCTGTGGAGATGCTCATCAATAGATATCAATGTGAATGAGTAGGGATTGCCATACAAATGATGCACTAGAGCTACGAATATGTGAAAGCTCTTAAAGAAAACTAGTGGGTGTGCATCCAACTTGCTTGCTCACGAAGACCGAAGGCAGTTTTGAGGAAGCCCATCATTGGAATATACAAGCCAAGTTATATAATGAAAATTTCCCACTAGCTATATGGTGGTGACAAAACGAGAGACTCTCAATCATGAAGATCATGGTGCTTTAATATGCACAAGTGTGAAAAAAGTGGTAGCATTGTCCCTTCTCTCTTTTTCTCTTTTTTTTAATTTTGGTGGGCTCTTTGGCCTCTTTTTTTTATGGGCTTCTTTGGCCTCTTTTATTTCCTCACATGGGACAATGCTCCATTAATGATGATCATCACACTTTCAACTCAAAACTTAGAGCAACTATGACTCTATATGGAATGCCTTCGGTAGTGTATCATGACAATGATCTAGCATGGCATAGACATCAATGGAAACATCATGCTAGCTATCTTACGTTCGTGCAAAGGCAAAGTAGACGTGGTGGCACATGTCATGGTGGTAGTTGCATGGCAATATATCTCGGAATGACTTTGAAAAAGCCATAGTAGGTAGGTATGGTGGCTGTTTTGAGGGAGGCTAATGGTGGGTTTTGTGCACCGGCAAAAGTTGCACGACACTAAGAAGATAGTGATGGTGGAAGGTGAAAGTGCATCTAAACCATGGACTCAACATTAGTCATGAAGAACTCATATACTTGTTGCAAAAGTTTTATTAGTAATCGAAACAAAGCATTCAACGCATACTCCTAGGGGAAGGGTTGGTAGGTATAAACCATCGCGCGATCCCGACCGCCACGCAAAGGATGACAATCAATATACTCATCATGCTCAGATTTCATCACATAGCGGTTCACCATACGTGCATGCTACGGGAATCGCTAACTTCAACACAAGTATTTATAGATTCAAAACACCTTACTAGCATGACTTCAATATTACCATAACCACAACTCAAAACTAATTGAGATGAATCAAACTTCTCTAACTATTCAATGCACATGAAGGTGGAAGTTTTCGTATCCCTTTGGATAACTACCCCTTTTGAGACTACTTTCAAAGCATAGATCAACTACCAAGCCACGCACCGCTGCGCTCTAAAAGATATAAGTGAAGCACATAGAGCAAAAGTATCTAGCTCAAAAGATATAAGTGAAGCACATGTGAGCTGAATTGTCTACCAAAAGATATAAGCGAAGCTCGACAAAATCACGGTGTGTGCATGTATCTCTCTCTAGGTGTGCAGCAAGGATGATTGTGACACAACAAAAATAAAAGACTCCTCTGATACAAGACGCTCCAAGCAAAAACACATAACATGTGGTGAATAAAAATATAGCCCCAAGTAACGTTACCGATGGATTGAAGACGAGAGAGGGGATGCCTTCCTGGGGCATCCCAAAGCTTAGGATTTTACGGCATCCTTGAATCTCTTGGGGTGCCTTGGGCATCCCAAAGCTTGAGCTCTTGCCACTATTTATCTCTTTGTCCATAAGAACTTCACCCAAAACTTGAAAACTTCACAACACGAAACTTAAACAGAAACTCGTGATAACATTAGTACAAGAAAGCAAACCACCACTTCCTTAGGTACTGTAGCAAACTTAAATTCTACTTGTGCTGATGTTGGGTTGCTGTACTTTCAATCTTCCATGGCTAATACCCCCCGATACTATCCATAGTTTCATCAAAATAAGCAACCAACACAACAAAAACAAAATCTGTTAACAGCAGACCAGTCTGTAGCAATCTGTATATTTAGTATACCTGTGGTACTTCAAAAATTCTGAAAAATTACGACAGTCTAAAGAATTTTCGTAGCAATCAGAACAAAAATTAATCAACTCAAAATCTCTTACATAAAAAAATTGAAAATTATTTTCGTGAGCAGAAAGTTTCTGTCTTTTCCAGCATGACCAAACGATCATCCCCAAGACTAATCATAACGGTTTTGCGTGGCACAAACGCAAAAAGAAACACAAAAAACACAATCATAACAGAATTATGAAAGTGTGGAAAACACAAAAGAGAAATAGAAAGGATAAATTCGTTGGGTTGCCTCCCAACAAGCGCTTTTGTTTAACGCCCTTTGCTAGGCGAAAGTGATGGAATCACGTATAGTCATCTTTGGTGCTCAAACCATAAGTAGCCCTCATCATAGATTCATAAGGCAATCTTATTTTCTTTCAAGAAAGTGCTCCATGCCCTTCTTTAAAGGAAATTGAAATCTAATATTCCCTTCCTTCATATCGATGATAGCACCAATAGTCCTTAGGAAAGGTCTACCAAGAATAATGGGGCATGAAGGATTGCAATCTATGTCAAGTACAATGAAATCCACGGGTACATAGTTCTTATTTGCAACAATAAGAACACCATCGACCCTCTCCATGGGTTTCTTGACAGTAGAATCCGCAAGATGCAAATTAAGAGAACACTCTTCAATCTCATGAAAACCAAGAATATCACATAAAGACTTTGGAATCGCGGAAACACTAGCACCCAAATCACACAAAGCATTGCACTCATAGTTTTTGATCTTGATTTTGACAGTAGGTTCCCACTCATCATGAAGTTTTCTAGGTATAGAGACTTCTAGTTCGAGCTTCTCTTCAAGAAATTTCATCATAGCATCTACGATATGCGCGGTAAAGGCTTTGCTTTGGCTATAAGCATGTGGAGAGTTTGCAATGGATTGCATCAAAGAAATGCATTCAAACAAGGAGCAATTATCATAATTGAATTCCTTGAAATCCAAAGTGGGAGTTTCATTACTACCCAAAATTTTGACTTCTTCTACTCCACTCTCCACACCTTTATCATCAAGATAGGTGGACTCCGAATCATTGGGGCGTTTTTCAACCAAAGTGGATTCACATCCAGCCCCTCCATAAGTAGGTTTGACACGCAAAAACAAAGATTCAAGAGGAGACACACCAAGCACTTTAAGATCTTCGTGATTTGCATCACTAGAACGCACCCTTTTAAACCATTCATGTCTAGCGTGAATTTGGGCGGTTCTTTCTTTGCTCTCATTCATGGAGATACACATAGCTTTCAAAGTTTCATCCAAGTTGATCTTGGGAGGAGCGCATCTAACTTTCAAAGCATCAATATCACAAGACATCCTATCAACGCTCTTAGCCAAATCGTCTATTTTGAGTAGTTTTTCCTCTATGGACGCATTGAAAATCTTTTGAGAGTTGATGAACTCTTTGATATTACTCTCTAGATCAGAGGGTAATTTATTGTGATTTCCGTAAGTGTTGCCATAGGGATTGCCATAATTGTTAGAGGAGTTACTAGGAAAAGGCCTAGGAACATAGTTTCCTCTAAAAGCATTGTTGTTGCCAAAATTGTTCCTACCAACAAAGTTCACGTCCAAACTAGCGTTGCTACTCTCAATCAAAGAAGATAGTGGCATGTCATTAGGATCTACGGTAGCGTTTCTACTAGCAACCAAATTCATCAACTCGTCCATCTTAGCACTAAGCAAGTTAATCTCTTCTATAGCGTGCACCTTTTTGCTAGGAGGCGACCTTTCAGTGTGCCACCGAGAGTAGTTGGTCATGATATTGTCTAGGAGTTTTGTAGCGTCTCCTAACGTGATTTACATGAACGTTCCACCTGAGGCGGAGTCCAAGATATTGCGAGAAGTGAAATCCAAGCCAGCGTAAAAGATCTGTATAATCATCCACAAACTCAAGCCATGAGCGGGACAATTTCTAATCATAAGCTTCATCCTCTCCCAAGATTGTGCAACGTGTTCATGATCAAGTTGCTTGAAATTCATCATATCTTTACGTAAGGAGATGATCTTAGCCGGCGGAAAATACTTGGACATGTAAGCATCTTTGCACCTATCCCAAGAATCGATACTATTTTTAGGCAAAGAAGAAAACCAAGTTTTTGCGCGATCTCGCAACGAGAAAGGAAAAAGTTTCAACTTAATCACGTCATTATACACATCTCTTTTCTTTTGCATATCACAATGCTCAATGAAGGTATTGAGATGGGATGCGGCATCTTCACTAGGAAGGCCAGAGAATTGCTCTTTCATAACAAGATTCAGCAAAGCTGCGTTGATTTCATACGATTCCGCACTAGTGGCGGGAGCAATCGGAGTACTAATAAAATCATTATTATTAGTGCTCGAGAAGTCGCAAAGTTTGGAGTTTTCAGACATGATGTCTTCAACAAACAAACAAGCAAGAAACCGGCAAAGGAAACCGCAAGGGCAAAAGAAAACGGCGAAGGAGAAAGGCGAATGAAAACGGCAAACGTGAAGTGGGGGAGAGAAAACCAGAGGCAACTGGCAACAAAAGTAAATACAGGAGATGAGTTTGTGAGACCTACTTGGATAGATCTTGATCTCTCCTCCCCGGCAACGGCGCCAGAAATACTTCTGCTACTGTAACAAAAGACCTTCCAACGGCGCCAGAAATAGGCACGTCGACGGGAGAATACTTGGCTTGATCTTTTTGCTGCGCTACGCCTTAAGGGACTTCCTAGGCAAGTATGCAAAGGATTTCCCCCATGGCCTTGGAGCCTTGCGTTGGTGTTCCCTCGAAGCAGAAAGGTTTATGTAGCGTAGCGGTGGTAAGTACTTCCCTCAGTTTGAGAACCAAGGTATCAATCCACTGGAGGAGTATCTCAAGATCCTGCATAAACACAAAAACTTGCTCCCAACGCTTTGAAGGGGTTGTTAATCCTTTATACATTGTTTGCCAAGTGAGAACTGAAAGCAACAAAGTAACAAAGCAAAGTAAAAGCGGAGGTGTAAACGATGGATGTGAATAGACCCCGGGGCCGTAGTGTTTACTAGTGGCTTCTCTCATGAAAGCAAGTAGACGGTTGGTGAACAAATTACTATCGAGCAATTGATAGAACCGCGCAAAGTCGTGACGATATCTATGCAATGATTATTTCTATAGGCATCACGTCCGAAACAAGTAGACCGATACTTTCTGCATCTACTACTATTACTCCACACGTCGACCGCTATCCAGCATGCATCTAGTGTATTAAGTTCATAAGAACAGAGTAACACCTTAAGTAAGATGACATGATGTAGAGGGATAATCTCAAACCAATGATAAAAACCCCATATTTTTACCCTTGATGGCAACTGCTTGATGTGTGCCTTGTTGCCCCTACTGTCACTGGGAAAGGTCACCACATGGTAGAACCCAAAACCAAGCACTTCTCCCATTGCAAGAATCATATATATAGTTGGCCAAACAAAACCCAAGACTCGGAGAGACTTACAAGGATATCAAATCATGCATATAAGAAATCAACAAAGACTCAAATATATATCATAGATAATGTGATCACAAATCCACAATTCATCGGATCTCGACAAACACACCGAAGATTACTCCTTGATTCATCCATTTCATGGTCATCGAAAGAAATCCGTCAATGGGATTGATCAAGTCCTTATGACAAAACTTTCTCGGATCGCAAGAGAGAACGGAGAATTTTTGAATAGCCACTAAGTCACCTCAATGGGGATATGTATCTCCCCAACAAGCAAATCATACTTCATCTTGACATGAGGAATAGGGCATTCAAAGCTCCCAATGAGAATCGATGAAGTCTTTTCGATAGCATTGATGCAATGTACTAGATATCGTTTCTTCGGTAAATGCATTGTGTGCTCATTACCGTTGACATGGAAAGTGACATTGCCTTTGTTGCAATCTATAACAGCCCCTGGCATCGTCCTCGGGAATATCCAAGATAACAAAGTCTGTTAAGATAGTGGTATTAGCAACCACAATAGGCACATCCTCGCAAACGCCGATAGGGAAAGCAGTTGATTTGTCGGCCATTTGCAGAGAAATTTCAGTGGGTGTCAACTTATCCAATTCAAGTCTACGATAAAGAGAGAGCGGCATAACACTAACACCGGCTCCAAGGTCACATAAGGCAGTTCTTACGTAGTTTCCTTTAATGGAGCAAGGTATAGTGGGCACTCCGGGATCACCAAGTTTCTTAGGAGTTCCACCTTTGAAAGTGTAGTTGGCAAGCATGGTGGAGATCTCAAGATCTGGTATCTTCCGTTTATCAGTCACGATATCTTTCATGTACTTGGCATACGGAGACATCTTGAGCATATCAGTTAACCGCATCTGTAGAAAGACGGATCTTATCATCTCAACGAAGCGCTCAAAATCCTCATCATCCTTTTTCTTGGATGGCTCAGGAGGGAAGGGCATAGGTCTCTGAACCCATGGATCTCTTTATTTACCATCCTTCCTAGCAGTGAAGTCATTCTTGTCGTATCTCTTAGGTTGTGGATTATCAGGATTAACCATAGGTTCAATCTCCACATCCTCGTCATGGCTAGGTTGAGCATTATTATGAGTATCACTGTCCATATTGTCACGAGGTTCATGTTCATCACCTGATTGTGTTTCTGCATCAGACGCAGAAATATCATTAGGTTCTTCAGGTGTGATAGTATTTGGTGAACTGGCGTGCAGGTTTCTATCATCCTTCTTCTCCTCCTTAGGATGACTGGGTGTATCACATTGATTCCTTGAGAATCTTGATAAATTCTCTTAGGATGACCTTCACGATACAAAGTTCCTGAGTCATTTTGCCTCCTCTAGTAATGACTCTGGCAGAGTTGTCATTTAATTCATTGAGCAAGTCATTTTGAGCTTTAAGTACTTGTTCTACCTGAGTAGTAATCATAGAGGCATGTTTACTCAGAAGCTTTAGATCGTTGACATTTCTGTGTACACAAGCACTTAAATGACTAAGCATACGAGTACTTTGTTCCAAATGTCTGCTAACATAATCATTGAAACTCTGTTGTTTGGCAACAAAGTTGTCAAATTCATCAAAGCATAGGCTAGCAGGTTTATCAAAAGGAATATCACTCTCATCAAACCTACGCAGAGAATTCACTTCCACTACCTGTATCGGGTTATCGAGACCATGGATCTCTTCGATAGGTGGTAGATTTTTGACATCTTCGGATCTAATGCCTTTCTCTTGCATAGATTTCTTGGCTTCTTGCATATCTTCGGGACTGAGGAATAGAATACCTCTTTTCTTAGGAGTTGGCTTAGGAGGTGGTTCGTGAATAGTCCAAGCATTATCGTTGATCAAGAGGTTATTCAGTAGGGTCTCAGCTTGTTCTACGGTTCGTTCCCTAAAAACACAACCGGCACAACTATCTAGGTGGTCTCTAGAGGCATCGGTAAGTCCGTTATAGAGGATATCAAGTATCTCGTTCTTCTTAAGAGGGTGATCAGGCAAAGCATTTTGTAGCTGGACGAGCCTCCCCCAAGCTTGTGGAAGACTCTCTTCTTGGAGTTGAGCAAAGTTGTATATTTCCTGCAAGGCAGCTTGCTTCTTATGGGCAGGGAAATATTTCTCACATAAGTAATAGACCATCTCCTGGGGACTACGCACACATCCAGGAGCAAGAGAGGTGAACCAGACTTTAGCGTCATCCTTTAGAGAGAAAGGAAACAACTTAAGGATATAGTAGTGGCGGATCTTCTCCTCATTAGTGAAAAGGTTGGCTATTTCGGATAGTTTGGCAAGATGGGTTATGACCGTCTCAGACTCATAACCGTGAAAAGGATCAGATTCGAGTAGAGATATTATCTCAGGGTCGACAGAGAATTCATAATCCTTATCAGTGACAAATATAGGCGAAGTGGCAAGCTTCGGGTCATTTTTCATCCTAGCTTCCCGAGATTTTTCCTTCCACTTGAGAAGTAATTTCTCAGCGTCATAGGCATCCTTACACGCAAGAAAATCCTCAGCTATCTCTCCCTCCATAACGTAACCCTTAGGTATATCAGGCAATTCATATCTAGGAGAGCTAGATCTAGCAGGAGCAAAAGCAGGCTGTATCTCAATAGTATCGGCAGTTTCAGAAGCATCACGAGCATTGGCATTAACTCTAGCAATATGAGCATCAAGGAACACTCCTAGTGGAACATCAGGCAAAGGAGTATCTCTAGCAGTATCAAGCATAGCATCATCATGCAAAATAGCATCTCTAGCATCATCAGGCAAAGCAGTATCAAGCATAGCATCTCTAGCAGTATCAGGCATAGTATTAAGCATAACATCTCTAGCAGTATCAGACATAGTATCAAGCATAGCATCTCTAGCAGTAGTATCACAAGCATCATCAAGCACATGCAACATATCAAGATTTCTAGCAGGAGGTGATGTCGCAAACTTACTCATAACTGAAGGTGAATCAAGTGCAGAGCTAGATGGCAATTCCTTACCTCCCCTCGTAGTTGAGGGCAAGACTCTAGTCTTCGGATCCTTCAGATTCTTCATAGTGATCAGCAGATATAAATCCCAAGTAACTCAGAGAATATAGCAATACCTCCCCGACAACGGCGCCAGAAAAATGTTGATTGCAATCTCTAGCGATGGCTAGACGAATGCTGATGACAACAAACCTTCCCCTGAAACGGCACCCGAAGAATACTGCTAGCACTCGCCGGCAACGAAACTAGAAGAATGTTGTTGATGGCCCACCAGCGCGTGGGTTCGCAGCAGTTTTCGAGGTCAGAGTATTCTACCCAAATTTGTTGGTACGCCAGACAGGAGGTGAGAGAATACTCTCAAGTATTAGCAGCTGAATATGTCAGATTCAACCACACCTGAAAGATTAGTATCTGCAAGCAAAGTAGTAACAGCAAAGTAGTATGATAACAACGGTGTCAGAAACGATCTGTTGACGGCACACTATTCCTAACGATTGTATCAATGGCGCCAAGTTGCCTCGTTGACGGAAATTGTCAGTTCCCGTCAACGATCAGCGAATCAAGATTGTAGCAGGTAGCAGCAGTGTAACGAGCAATAGCAGCGGCAAGGAACATCAGTAGTGACAATAGTAGCAAGTAGCAACAATAGCAAGCGACAGTAATAGCAACAGTAGCAGCAGCAGAGCAAAACAAGTAAGAGCAGTAGGACAAACTCGTAGGCAATGGGTCGGTGATTTGTTTGGATGATATTCATCATGCAACAACTATAAAACGGAAAGATATGTGGCTAGCTCCCGTTCATCAATGTGATGTAGGCATGCATTCCGTGTGTCGTCATACGTGCTTAGGGAAAAGAACTTGCATGACATCTATTGTCCATCCCTCCCGTGGCAGCGGGGTCCAAAAGGAAACTACGGGATATTAAGGTTCTCCTTTTAATAAAGAACCGGACCAACGCATTAGCACTTGGTGAACACATGAACTCCTCAAACTATGGTCATCACCGGGAGTGGTTCCGGTTATTGTCACTCCGGGGTTGCCGGATCATAACACATAGTAGGTAACTACAACTTGGAAGATCGGATCTAAAACACACATATATTGGTGACAACATAATAATTTCAGATCTGAAATCATGGCACTCGAGCCCTAGTGACAAGCATTAAGCATGTCTGTCGTGGGTATAAGCCTCACAGTAGATGTGTAGGGTACGAATGAGATGGGCAGAGTCCTAGCTACGGCGAGGTTGTATGAGTTCAGGCCCCTCTGCGGTGGAGGTAACAACCCTACGTCTCAGTACTCTCGGAGCTTGTTGCCGAGTGTAATATGGAATACAATGATTTGCTAACCCTTCTACTAGCGGGGGAGGGCGGCTTATATAGAGTGCGCTGCCCTCCACAACGGTTCCGGTATAAGGGCGGAGTAGTGGGGATTGAATGCATACGTTACAGATAACGTATGCTCTAAATGCTAATAAATACACCCGAAAACGTACGACCGTTTCCCTCCAGGGAGGTTACGATGTACCGAGTGTATCCAGTCGGTTAGCTTGGTATTCTCCGAATGCTAGTATCCGACTGGATGATATAGGACCTGTTGCCGACTGGATAATGGGGATTCCTTAATTCAGTCGGGGTAGACTTAGGGTCTTGTCCTTTGTGTGGGGTAGTCCTTGGGTAGGACCTGTATGGCAGGCATATGACCCTACCCTAGGACTATGACCCCATCATTTGTCCCCGAATGGATTGGGGTTGAAACGACAAAGCGGTGCTTCAAGTTCGGATCCGACTGGATTAGATTCGGCTTGGGCGTTGCTTGCCTCTATCCATTTTACCTTTTCTGACCAACGATCCGAGTGGAAGTGCTTGCGAAACCGACTGTCGGGAGCCGAGTGTTTCCGCGACATCTTTTGACGTGACCGGTCAACTGACAGCGGTGGATTTTCCGGGATCTCAAATTTCGGGTTCCGCGCGCTCAGCGGGGACGACGTTAGCGCACTCGAGTAGCGCCTGACGCCTCGATTCTCGCGCCTTCAAGTCCTCCACTGATATCGCTGCGGCCGGTCGGGCAGATAAGGTTTCGGGGCCACCCGCCAGTGAGCCAGTCGGAACCCTATTTAAATCTGGGCGGCGAGGCTTCTTCGTTACGCTCGCCGAATCTTACGCTCTCGCCTGCTCCGTCTTCCTTGCCACCTCCAGCGCTCCAACACTCCCTCCTTCTCCTTCCTCTCGAGAGTTCGCCGTCGCCTCCATGACCAAGGGTCAGACCAGCAAGATGGAGGCGAGGAAGAAGAAGGGCAAGGCGGCGGCGCCTGCTCAGCGGCGGCAGCGGCCGCTGCCGGCGGGGTGGATCCAAGGAGACTTCCTCCCCTCCACGGTGACGGAGGGAGATCTGCTGCAGCTGGTGGAGCACGGAGTGCTCGTGCACAAGTCCCGGAGACTGCTGGCGGAGGACGAGGTCGAGCCAGCGCCCCGGGAGGGGGAGCGCGTCCTGCTCCTCAGCCATGTCCACCGAGGTTTTTCTTTGCCCCCACATCCTTTCTTCAAGGACATCATGAATCACTTCGGTGCCCAACTTCACCATTTCCCTCCAAATGCCATCGCGCACCTTTCTGCCTTCATAGTCTTATGTGAGTGTTTTATCGGCTGCCCTCCCCATTGGGGTTTGTTCAAACACATCTTCTCCGCCCGATCCCAAACCATCAAACGACTTAGCCAGTCGGATGATAAGACGCACCTCCTCCAGCTCTGTGGGGGTTTAGGATTCCAGAAGAAGAGTCCGAGTAGCTATCCGGCTCTCCAGTTAAGTGAGTCGGTTAGGAACTGGCAGTCGACGTGGTTCTACTGCCAGGATATCGCCTGTCCGAATGCGTCGACTGGTCTGCCTCCTTTTAGTCTAGACCGGCCTGCCCCGCCTAAGCAGCTCGCGCTCTCGAAGGCGGAGAAGAACGACGTCCAGCCCTTGGTTGAGGCGCTCGTGGACGTCGTCAGGAGGGGGGTCACCGGTATAGACCTGCTGGAAGTCTTCCTTGGTCGGCGGATCCAGCCTCTGCAGGCTCGCGACCATGCCATGTGGCATTACACGGGCCCCGAGGATTCCACTCGGACCAATGTTGTGGGCGTGACTGAGGAGAGGGTGACCTCGTGGGTGCTCCAGATCACGGGCCCCTGTGAGAATCCCAAAGGATCACGGCGAGTGAAGCCCTTCTGTGTGGATAATCCTCCGCCGAATCAGGTGAGAGACTCTTGTCGAGTGCTCCTAACTGTACTAATCTTGTTGTTTGCTTGAATCTCTGTGTGATGTTTGATGTCGCCGACTGAATTTTATGCAGGAGTGGACCAACTGGTTTTCTCCCGTCTCGAACGGGAATTCGGCCGAGGAGGAGGAGGACACCCAGGAGGGCAGCGTGGAGAGCGCTGAATATGTCTCCGACAGTGGGGAGTCGGAGGAAGAGTCCAGCGAGGAGGAGGAAGAAGACGAGGAGCAGGACTCGCCACCCCCACAACTGGAGCATCGAACCAAGCGCCGACACGAGCCCGCTGTCCCCTCAGCTCCTCCCGCGTCTTCGAGTGCTCCGCCTACTGCTCCAGTGGTCCCGAGTGTTCGAAGCGCTAAGAGGACCAGGGATGCCGCCGCTGAGCCTGCGGGCCAATCTTCTAAGGCGCCCAAGCCAAGTGGGCCTAAACCTCGGAAGGCTCTGCCGCGAATGAGGGTCGCTGTCCCCGTCACCTCCACGTAAGTGTACTCAGCTTTCAGTTTTTTCTGATATCCGAGTGAACTTCTGTTTACTGGCCGACTGGATCTCACTCGACAGGGTCGCTACTTCTGCCACCTCCCCGGCGCGTCAGGAAGACGACCCCATGGACACGGACAACGTCGTCTCGTCTCAGCCAGGTGCGTTGTAGGAACGTCGAGTGTTTTATACCATCACTTCTTTCTTTTTCTGAGACCTCGTGTCATTCGGCCTGTCAGGGGCGATCTGCCTGGATGAGGGCGACCAGGGGAGAGCCAACCCAGCTGTGGAGCCTGTTCTTGAGGCTGCTCCTCCCGCTGCCGCTCTCGCCATCGACGTGCTGCCGACAGAGGCACCGCCGCCGACTGAACCAGTGTTGGTGGAGGAGGAGCCGACTGGGGCGGGCCTTGGGATGCCTCAGGAACCTCCGACGATTCCAGGTTCGTCGCATGCTGAATTCAGCATCCAGCGCCTTCCGGAGGAGCAGGTGGGAGCGGCCAAGGGGGCTATGGTGCAGGCGGAGCTGATGATTGGAGAAGCCAAGAGGGCCTATGACTCCATTACGGCCTTGTACCAGCGGAGCTTGGAGCTGCGCGATGATATCCGAGTAAGTGGTCTAGTAAGTATTTACTTTTCCCCTGTAACCCACTGAGTGTTATTGAATATCAGCTGTTGTTTGCAATGGGTTCACTCTGAGTGAACCCAGTGGGTGTAGTCCCCGAGACTTCTGTCGAGTGCTTGCACCGACAGTTGTGTTTATACACTTTGCCTTGAGTTTGGTTGTGTCTGTAAATAGGATTACCGAGTGCGAGTAATTGTTGCAGTCGGAGTGCACTTACGGTAAGAGTCCCCGAGAGTAAGTTGTACTCAGGTCGGGTAGTATTGGCCTCGGAGGCGTAGGTGATAACATGCATTTCAATAGGGCAGGCCTGCTTGAGGTGCATGCCAGTGGGGTCACTCTTAGTGAACCCACTGGGTGTAGTCCCCGAGACCGCTGTCGACTGCTTGCGTCGGCAGGGGTCTGAAGAACTTAGACTGTTAACTGTTGAACTTTCTGATTGTCCCTTGTTTCTTGTTGGCGGAAAACTTGTGAAATGGGGACGTCCTATGAGGCTCTCAAGGCGGAGAGGAATCAGTTCGCTGGTGAACTTGATGCGGCCATGCTTGCAATGGTCGGCATGAAGGAAGCTCTGACGAAACGGGAGTAGTCATTGGAGCAGGCGCGTGAAGTGAACAAGGTGTTGACTGAGGAAGTGGAAAGGATGGGGAAGCAGAGGACTGCGCTGATGAGTCAGATGGACGTGCTGAACAAACGATGCAGAGCACAAGAGAAATATGTGAGCGACTGGGCTCAGCAGATGATGACGCGTCTGGCTGGTAAGTCCTTATTTTTCCGAGTGGTTGTGCTATGCGCGTAGCACTCAGCGCTTATTGTCTGTTTGTCCTATTGTCGCAGATTTTTGCTTTGACGCCGAAGCTGAAGCGGCTGACGTGGAGCGTTCGATTCTTGAGAACGTTCCACTCGGCGACGACGCCAATCGGGATCTGCTCCGTGCGCACATCCGCGTGGGCAAAGTTGGTCCTTTCATCGGTCGACTAAGAGAAGTCATCGGCCGAATCGACAAGGAGCTTTGGCCAGAAGATGAGTCGCGACAGGAGATGGAGAACCTGATGACCCGACTGGCGGAGATTCCTAACAGAGTGTAGTCGTGGAAGAAATATGCAGCTCGTTGCGGTGCAGATGTTGCTCTGTCCCTGGTCCGAGTCCATTGCAAGGAGGTGCGTGAGGAAAAACTGAAGACGCTGAAGGTCGCCAACACGAAGAAGCTTCGATTCAAAGACTTCATGGAGACGTTCCTTGAGAGTGCTACCCGCATCGCCGACGGAATCGACTTGGACACTTTCGTGGAGCCCTCCAGTCCTGGTGCCGGCCCAGCTGACGCGTAAGAAACTTTATCCTCGGTATGCCGAGTGTTTATTTGTAAGGTACTTTGGCCACTTCTGTTGGCCGTTACACTTTTAAATCGGTGCAGGTAAACTTGATCCGCACCGAGTTAGCTATCTTTGCGAGGATTTTGGAATCCGATTTTTGCTCTTCTGTTGCAATGTTGATTCGAGTTTTTGTTTGGCATTTCTTGGTGAAGCCAAAGGCAAACAGTCGATGCTGGATCGCTGCTAAGCCCCCCCGAGTGTGACGTGAAGTGCACACTCGGAGAAGGTTAATACTTAGGCGATGCTGGATCGCAGCTAAGCCCCCGAGTGTGACGTGAAGTGCACACTCGGAGAAGGTTAATACTTAGGCGATGCTGAATCGCAGCTAAGTCCCCGAGTGCGACGTTTAGTGCACACTCGGAGGAAGTTATTACTTAGGCGATTCAGGATCGCAGCTAAGTCTCCGAGTGCGACGTTTTAGTGCACAGTCGGAGGAAGTTATTACTTAGGCGATTCAGGGTCGCAGCTAAGTCCCCGAGTGTGACGTTTAGTGCACACTCGGAGGAAGTTAATACTTAGGCGATTCAGGATCGTAGCTAAGTCCCCGAGTGCGACGTTTAGTGCACACTCGGAGGAAGTTATTACTTAGGCGATTCAGTATCGCAGCTAAGTCCCCGAGTGCGACGTTTAGTGCACACTCGGAGGAAGTTATTACTTAGGCGATTCAGGGTCGCAGCTAAGTCCCCGAGTGTGACGTTTAGTGCACACTCGGAGGAAGTTAATACTTAGGCGATGCAGGATCGCAGCTAAGTCCCCGAGTGCGACGTTTAGTGCACACTCGGAGAAAGTTAATACTTAGGCGATTCAGGATCGCAGCTAAGTCCCCGAGTGCGACGTTTAGTGCACACTCGGAGGAAGTTATTACTTAGGCGATTCAGGATCGCAGCTAAGTCCCCGAGTGCGACGTTTAGTGCACACTCGAAGGAAGTTATTACTTAGGCGATTCAGGGTCGCAGCTAAGTCCCCGAGTGTGACGTTTAGTGCACACTCAGAGGAAGTTAATACTTAGGCGATGTAGGATCGCAGCTAAGTCCCCGAGTGCGACGTTTAGTGCACACTCGGAGAAACTTAATACTTAGGCGATTCAGGGTCGTAGCTAAGTCCCCGAGTGTGACGTTTAGTGCACACTCGGAGGAAGTTAATACTTAGGCGATTCAGGGTCGCAGCTAAGTCCCCGAGTGCGACGTTTAGTGCACACTCGGAGAAAGTTAATACTTAGGCGATTCAGGGTCGCAGCTAAGTTCCCGAGTGCGACGTTTAGTGCACACTCGGAGAAAGTTAAAACTTAGGCGATTCAGGATCGCAACTAAGTTTTTTTTTGTGTGTGTGACCGGAGTCTGCGACCGTGGAAAAACTCTGAATCTGCAAAAGAAAACTGAATCTGCTGTATATTATTTCATCAATGCTTGTTCGTTACACTGCTTCAGTCGACGATCACGTATAGAAGCGTTTGAGGAGGTCTCCGTTCCATGCGCGTGGCTCGTCTGTCTCCCTCTGAATGTTGTAGAGTCTGTATGCTCCGTTGTTCAGCACCTTGGAGATGATGAAAGGCCCTTCCCAGGTCGGAGCCAACTTGTGGGGTCTTTGCTGATCCACTCGGAGCACTAAGTCGCCTGCTTGGAATATGCGACTCCTGACGTGACGCGCATGAAAGCGTCGCAGATCTTGCTGGTAAATTGTTGAGCGAGTTAGAGCCATCTCGCGTTCCTCCTCTAGAAGATCTACTCCATCTTGCCTTGCTTGTTCTGCTTCAGCTTCGGAGAAGAGTTCGACTCGTGGGGCATTATGAAGCAGGTCACTCGGAAGGACCGCTTCTGCTCCATAAACGAGGAAGAACGGTGATTGCCCCGTTGATCTGTTCGGAGTGGTGTGGAGGCCCCAAAGCATTGAAGGTAACTCGGTAACCCAAGCGCCAGCGCCATGTCCTATCTCTCGCAGGAGTCGGGGCTTCAAACCTTGCAAAATAAGTCCGTTTGCCCACTCTGCTTGTCCATTGGACTGGGGATGTGCTACGGAAGCAAAATCCACTCGGATGCCTTGTCTTGAACAGAAGCCTTTGAACTTGTCCGAGTCAAAGTTTGTCCCGTTGTCCGTGATTATGCTGTGAGGTACACCGAATCTGAAGATGATGTCCCTGACAAACTTGACGGCTGTTGAGGCGTCGAGCTTCTTGATGGGCTTCGCTTCGATCCATTTCGTGAACTTGTCGACTGCCACCAAGAGATGTGTGAATCCACCTTGGCCTGTCTTGAACGGGCTGACTGTATCTAATCCCCACACTGCAAACGGCCACACAAGAGGGATCGTCTTCAACGCAGACGTTGGCTTGTGGGACTTGTTGGAGTAGAACTGACAGCCTTCACATCGGTCGATCATATCTTTAGCCATCTCGCTTGCCTGCAGCCAGAAGAAACCGGCTCTGAACGCTTTGGCGACGATTGCTCTCGAAGAAGCGTGATGACCGCAGGTTCCCGAGTGAATATCCTCTAGAATCAGCTGCCCTTCTTCTGGGGAGATGCATCGTTGAAGAACACCCGAAACACTTTCCTTGTATAATTGGCCATCGATGACAGTGAATGACTTCGACCTGCGGACTATCTGCCTGGCTTGGACTTTGTCATCTGGAAGTTCTTGCCTCAAGATATATGCAATGATCGACACAGTCCAATCGAGAATGACAACCAGAATCTCCATGACCAGATCAACCACAGCAGGTACATCGACTTCAGTCGGGTCTGTTGAACTCTTTGGTTGTACTGGTTCTTCTGTGAAAGGATCTTCTTTGACTGAAGGGAGGTGGAGGTGCTCGAGGCACACGTCACTCGGGACTGGTCTCCGAGTGGATCCGAGTTTTGCTAACTCGTCAGCTGCTTGGTTCTTCAGTCTTGGAACATGGTGAAGTTCTAGACCTTCAAACTTCTTCTCAAGCTTCCCACTGCATTGCAGTATGTGGTCATGGTGGGGTTCCTGACGTCCCACTCTTTCATCACTTGATTGACCACCAAATCCGAGTCGTCGTAGATCATCAGGCGACGGACGCCGAGTGAGATGGCCATACGCAACCCGTAGAGGAGAGCTTCATACTCTGCCTCATTGTTGGAGGAATCGAAGTGTATCTGCAGTACGTACTTGAGCTTGTCGCCCTTAGGTGAAATGATCACAACACCAGCACCGGAGCCATTCAACATCTTAGACCCATCGAAGAACATTGTCCAATGAGCCGAGTAGATGTGGGTCGGTTGCTGTTGTTCTACCCATTCTGCTATAAAGTCAGCCAGGGCTTGAGACTTAATAGCTTTCTTGGCCTCGAACTTGATGTCACAGTACAACATCTCCATTGCCCACTTCGCCACTCGGCCTGATGCGTCTCGATTGTGGAGAATTTCCGACAACGGAGCATCAGAAACGACAGATACCGAGTGGTCTTGGAAATAATGAGCCACCTTCTTCACAGTCATATAGATCCCATAGATAAGTTTTTGATAATGGGGATACCTCTGCTTGGAAGGAGTCAGGACTTCGGAGACGTAGTACACTGGCCGCTGAACTTTGTATGCTTTGCCTTCTTCTTCTCGCTCGACTGTAAGAACAGTACTGACGACTTGATTTGTAGCCGCGATATATAGAAGAAGGGGCTCTTTGCTGAGCGGAGCAGTAAGAACCGGCTGGGTGGAAAGTAGGACTTTGAGGTCGTCGAATGCGACTTGGGCTTCGTCTGTCCACTCGAAGGTATCTGATTTCTTCATGAGTCGGTAGAGAGGAAGTGCTTTTTCGCCGAGTCGACTGATGAACCTGCTCAAAGCCGCTAGGCAACCTGTGAGCCGCTGAACATCGTGTATTCTGACCGGCCTCTCCATTCGGACGATGGTCCCGATCTTTTCGGGGTTGACGTCGATTCCTCGTTCGGAAACGAAGAAACCGAGTAACTTTCCGCTGGGAACACCGAATGAAAATTTGACTGGGTTGAGCTTGATATCGTACCTACGAAGGTTGGCGAATGTTTCTGCCAAGTCAGTCAGCAGGTCGGAACCTTTGCGTGACTTGACTACGATATCATCCATATATGCCTCCACATTGCGACCGATCTGGTCGAGGAGACATTTTTGGATCATGCGCATAAAGGTAGCTCCTGCATTCTTCAGACCGAAAGGCATAGTGATGTAGCAGAAGCACCCGAATGGGGTGATGAAGGCTGTTTTTAATTCATCGGGACCATACAGACGGATCTGATGATAGCCCGAGTAGGCATCGAGAAACGACAGACGCTCGCAACCCGCAGTCGAATCGACAATTTGATCTATGCGGGGAAGCGGAAAATGGTCTTTCGGGCAGACCTTATTGAGGTGCTTGAAGTCGATGCACATTCGGAGCGACTTGTCCTTCTTGGGCACCATGACAACATTGGCGAGCCACTCGGAGTGGTGAACCTCGCGAATGAAGTTGGCTGCCAGCAGCTTGGCCACCTCTTTCCCCGATTGCCTTCCTCTTGTGCGCGGCAGACTGACGCAGGCGCTCTCGGACAGGCCGAGCCGTAGAATCCACGTGCAGTCGGTGCTCAGCCAACTCCCTGGGTACACCTGGCATGTCAGAGGGTTTCCATGCGAAGATGTCCCAGTTCTCACGGAGGAATTGGGTGAGCTCGGCTTCCTATTTAGGATCGAGGGTGGTGGAGATGTTTGTCGGGGCAGCAGAGTCGTCCGTCGGGTGGATGCTGACCTTCTTCGTCTCTCGTGCCAACTGGAACGCGGACTTAGAAGCTGGTTTCTTCGAGTGCATCAGGTCGGCGGGGTCGACTGTTTTCTTGTACTCGTCTAGCTCGAGGACGGCCATCTGCTGGTCGACGATTCTTGATCCCTGCTGCAGACACTCTTCAGCCCGCTGCCGATTGCCTGTGATGGTGATCACGCCCTTCGGGCCGGGCATCTTCAGCTTCAGGTATACGTAACATGGACGGGCCATGAAGTGCGCATATGCTGGGCGACCCAGAATTGCATGATAAGCGCTCTGGAAGTCAACCACTTCGAACGTCAGCTTTTCCTTGCGGAAGTTCTTGTCGGAGCCGAAAACGACGTCCAACGCGATCTGGCCGAGTGATTTGGCCTTCCGTCCTGGGACGACTCCGTGGAACTGCATGCTGCTCTCGCTGAGTCTGGACATCGGGATGCCCATCCCCTTGAGGGTGTTGGCGTACATGATGTTCAAGCCGTTGCCGCCATCCATGAGGACTTTGCGCAGTCGGACTCCTTCTACCACCGGGTCGACGACCAGGGCCTGTCTTCCCGGGGTGGGTACATGTGCCAGATGATCCGACTGGTCGAAGGTGATCGTAGTCTGGGACCATTTGAGGAACTTGGGGTTGGAAGGGGTGGCCATGTTCACCTCTCTGTTCACCAGCTTCAGTCGGCTCTGTTGGAATTATGCCCTAGAGGCAATAATAAATATATAGTTATTATTATAATTCCTGTATCAAGATAATAGTTTATTATCCATGCTATAATTGTATTGAATGAAGACTCATTTACATGTGTGGATACATAGACGAAACACCGTCCCTAGCATGCCTCTAGTTGGCTAGCCAGTTGATCGATGATAGTCAGTGTCTTCTGATTATGGACAAGGTGTTGTTGCTTGATAACTGGATCACGTCATTAGGAGAATCACGTGATGGACTAGACCCAAACTAATAGACGTAGCATGTTGATCGTGTCATTTTGTTGCTACTGTTTTCTGCGTGTCAAGTATTTATTCCTATGACCATGAGATCATATAACTCACTGACACCGGAGGAATACTTTGTGTGTATCAAACGTCGCAACGTAACTGGGTGACTATAAAGATGCTCTACAGGTATCTCCGAAGGTGTTAGTTGAGTTAGTATGGATCAAGACTGGGATTTGTCACTCCGTGTGACGGAGAGGTATCTCGGGGCCCACTCGGTAATACAACATCACACACAAGCCTTGCAAGCAATGTAACTTAGTGTAAGTTGCGGGATCTTGTATTACGGAACGAGTAAAGAGACTTGCCGGTAAACGAGATTGAAATAGGTATGCGGATACTGACGATCGAATCTCGGGCAAGTAACATACCGAAGGACAAAGGGAATGGCATACGGGATTATACGAATCCTTGGCACTGAGGTTCAAACGATAAGATCTTCGTAGAATATGTAGGATCCAATATGGGCATCCAGGTCCCGCTATTGGATATTGACCGAGGAGTCTCTCGGGTCATGTCTACATAGTTCTCGAACCCGCAGGGTCTGCACACTTAAGGTTCGACGTTGTTTTATGCGTATTTGAGTTATATGGTTGGTTACCGAATGTTGTTCGGAGTCCCGGATGAGATCACGGACGTCACGAGGGTTTCCAGAATAGTCCGGAAACGAAGATTGATATATAGGATGACCTCATTTGATTACCGGAAGGTTTTTCGGAGTTACCGGGAATGTACCGGGAATGACGAATGGGTTCCGGGAGTTCACCGGAGGGGGGCAACCCACTCCGGGGAAGCCCATAGGTATTTGGGGGGGTCACACCAGCCCTTAGTGGGCTGGTGGGACAGCCCACCAATCCCCTATGCGCCAAGGAAGGAAAAATCAAAGGAAAGGAAAAAAAAAGGAAGAAGTGGGAAAGGGGAAGGACTCCCTCCCACCAAACCAAGTAGGACTCGGTTTGGGGGGGGGGGGAGAGTCCTCCCCCCTGGCTCGGCCGACCCCTTGGGGTTCCCTTGGACCCCAAGGCAAGGTCCCCCTCCCTCCTCCTATATATATGGGGCTTTTAGGGCAGATTTGAGACGACTTTCTCACGGCTGCCCGACCACATACCTCCATAGTTTTTCCTCTAGATCGTGTTTCTGCGGAGCTCGGGCGGAGCCCTGCTGAGACAAGATCATCACCAACCTCCGGAGCGCCGTCACGCTGCCGGAGAACTCTTCTACCTCTCCGTCTCTCTTGCTGGATCAAGAAGGCCGAGATCATCGTCGAGCTGTACGTGTGCTGAACGCGGAGGTGCCGTCCGTTCGGTGCTAGATCGTGGGACTGATCGCGGGATTGTTCGCGGGGCGGATCGAGGGACGTGAGGATGTTCCACTACATCAACCGCGATCTCTTATCGCTTCTGCTGTACGATCTACAAGGGTACGTAGATCACTCATCCCCTCTCGTAGATGGACATCACCATGATAGGTCTTCGTGCGCGTAGGAAAATTTTTGTTTCCCATGCGACGTTCCCCATCAGTGGCATTATGAGCTAGGTTCATGCGTAGATGTCTTCTCGAGTAGAACACAAAAGGTTTTGTGGGCGGTGATGTGCGTTTTGCTGCCCTCCTTAGTCTTTTCTTGATTCCGCGGTATTGTTGGATTGAAGCGGCTTGGACCGACATTACTCGTACGCTTACGAGAGACTGGTTTCATCGTTACGAGTAACCCCCTTTGCTCAAATATGACTGGCAAGTGACGGTTTCTCCAACTTTAGTTGAATCGGATTTGACCGAGGAGGTCCTTGGATGAGGTTAAATAGCAACTCATATATCTCCGTTGTGGTGTTTGCGTAAGTAAGATGCGATCCTACTAGATACCCTTGGTCACCACGTAAAACATGCAACAACAAAATTAGAGGACGTCTAACTTGTTTTTGCAGGGTATGATTGTGATGTGATATGGCCAATGATGTGATGTGATATATTGGATGTATGAGATGATCATGTTGTAATAGAAATATCGACTTGCACGTCGATGGTACGGCAACCGGCAGGAGCCATAGGGTTGTCTTTATACTAACATATCTGCTTGCAGATGCGTTTACTATTTTGCTAGGATGTAGCTTTAGTAGTAATAGCATAAGTAGCACGACAACCCCGATGGCAACACGTTGATGAATGATCATGGTGTGGCGCCGGTGACAAGAAGATCGTGCCGGTGCTTTGGTGATGGAGATCAAGAAGCACGTGATGATGGCCATATCATGTCACTTATGAATTGCATGTGATGTTAATCCTTTTATGCACCTTATTTTGCTTAGAACGACGGTAGCATTATAAGGTGATCTCTCACTAAAATTTCAAGACGAAATTGTGTTCTCCCCGACTGTGCACCGTTGCTACAGTTCGTCGTTTCGAGACACCACGTGATGATCGGGTGTGATAGACTCAACGTTCACATACAACGGGTGCAAAACAGTTGCGCACGCGGAACACTCGGGTTAAGCTTGACGAGCCTAGCATGTGCAGACATGGCCTCGGAACACATGAGACCGAAAGGTCGATCATGAATCATATAGCTGATATGATTAGCATAGGGATGCTTACCACTGAAACTACTCTCGACTCACGTGATGATCGGACTTGGGATAGTGTAAGTGGATCATGAACCACTCAAATGACTAGAGAGATGTACCTTTTGAGTGGGAGTTTAGCATATAATTTGATTAAGTTGAACTCTAATTATCTTGAACATAGTCTAAGTCCACTTTGAATGTATTTGTGTTGTAGATCATGGCTCACGCAAGTGTCATCCTGAATTTTAATACGTTCCTAGAGAAAGCTAAGTTGAAAGATGATGGAAGCAACTTTGTAGACTGGGCTCGTAATCTTAAGCTAATCTTACAAGCTGGAAAGAAGGATTATGTCCTTAATGCTGCGCTAGGAGATGAACCACCCGCTACGGCTGATCAGGATGTTAAGAACGCTTGGTTAGCACGTAAGGAGGACTACTCAATAGTTCAATGTGCAGTCTTGTATGGCCTAGAACCGGGACTTCAACGTCGCTTTGAGCGTCATGGAGCATTTGAGATGTTCCAGGAGTTGAAGTTTATCTTTCAGAAGAACGCCCGGATCGAGAGGTATGAGACCTCCGATAAATTCTATGCTTGCAAGATGGAGGAAAACTCGTCTGTCAGTGAACATGTGCTCAAAATGTCTGGGTACTCAAACCGTCTAGCTGAACTGGGGATTGAACTCCCGCAAGAAGCTATCACTGACAGAATCCTTCAATCACTGCCACCAAGCTATAAAGGCTTTGTGTTGAACTACAACATGCAAGGGATGAACAAGTCTCCCGGCGAGTTGTTTGCGATGCTGAAAGTCGCAGAGTCTGAACTCCGTAAAGAGCATCAAGTGTTGATGGTGAGCAAGACCACTAGTTTCAAGAGAAACGGCAAAGGCAAGAAGGGCAATTCGAAGAAGAGCGGCAAGCCTGTTGCCAATCTGCCGAAGAAACCCAAGGCTGGACCTAAGCCTGAAACAGAGTGCTTCTATTGCAAGGGTATGGGTCACTGGAAGCGCAATTGCCCCAAGTATCTGGCAGATAAGAAGGCGGGCAAAGAAAAATCAGGTATATTTGATATACATGTTATTGATGTGTACTTAACCGGCTCTCGTAGTAGTGCCTGGGTATTCGATACCGGTTCTGTTGCTCACATTTGCAACTCGAAACAAGAACTGCGGAATAGACGAAGGCTGGCAAAAGACGAAGTGACGATGCGCGTAGGAAACGGTTCCAAGGTTGATGCAATCGCCGTCGGCACAGTGTCACTTCAACTACCATCGGGATTAGTGATGAACTTAAATCATTGTTATTTAGTGCCTGCATTGAGCATGAACATTATATCTGGATCTTGTTTATTGCGAGACGGTTACTCTTTTAAGTCTGAGAATAATGGTTGTTCTATTTCTATGAGTAACATCTTTTATGGTCATGCACCGAATGTGAGAGGATTGTTCATATTGAATCTCGATAGCGATACGCATATACATAACATTGAGACCAAAAGAGTTAGAGTAAACAATGATAGCGCCATATTTTTGTGGCACTGCCGCTTGGGTCATATTGGTGTAAAGCGCATGAAGAAACTCCATGCTGATGGACTTTTGGAGTCACTTGACTTTGATTCACTTGACACGTGCGAACCGTGCCTCATGGGCAAGATGACTAAAACTCCGTTCTCCGGAACAATGGAGCGTGCAAGTGACTTGTTGGAAATCATACATACCGATGTGTGTGGTCCGATGAGCGTGGAGGCACGCGGCGGATATCGTTATTTTCTCACCTTCACTGACGATTTAAGTAGATATGGCTATGTCTACTTGATGAAGCACAAGTCTGAAACATTTGAAAAGTTCAAGCAATTTCAGAGTGAAGTAGAAAATCACCGTAACAAGAAGATCAAGTTCCTACGGTCTGATCGTGGGGGTGAATATCTGAGTTTCGAGTTTGGTACTCACTTAAAACAATGTGGAATTGTTTCGCAGTTAACACCGCCTGGAACACCACAGCGTAATGGTGTGTCCGAACGTCGTAATCGTACTTTATTAGAGATGGTGCGATCTATGATGTCTCTTACTGATTTGCCGTTATCGTTTTGGGGTTATGCATTAGAAACAACTGCATTCACTTTAAATAGGGCACCATCGAAATCCGTTGAGGCGACACCATACGAACTGTGGTATGGCAAAAGGCCAAAGTTGTCGTTTCTTAAAGTTTGGGGATGTGATGCTTATGTCAAAAAGCTTCAGCCTGAAAAGCTGGAACCCAAAGCGGAAAAGTGCGTCTTCATAGGTTACCCAAAAGAGACAGTTGGGTACACCTTCTATCTCAAATCCGAGGGCAAAGTGTTTGTTGCTAAGAACGGAACTTTTCTCGAGAAGGAGTTTCTCTCGAGAGAATTGAGTGGGAGGAAGATAGAACTTGACGAGGTTGTCGAACCTCTCATTCCTCTGGATGGTGGCGCAGGGCAAGGGGAAACCTCTGTCATTGCAACGCCGGTTGAGGAGGAAGTTAATGATGATGATCATGAAACTCCAGTTCAAGTTTCTGTTGAACCACGCAGGTCGACGAGATCACGCGCCGCTCCAGAGTGGTACGGTAATCCCGTCTTGTCAATCATGTTGTTAGACAACAATGAACCTGCAAATTATGAAGAAGCAATGGTGGGCCCAGATTCCAACAAATGGCTAGAAGCCATGAAATCCGAGATAGGATCCATGTATGAGAACAAAGTGTGGACTTTGGAGATACTACCTGAAGGCCGCAAGGCTATTCAGAACAAATGGATCTTTAAGAAAAAGACGGACGCCGACGGTAATGTGACCGTTTATAAAGCTCAACTTGTGGCAAAAGGTTTTTCACAAGTTCCAGGAATTGACTACGATGAGACTTTCTCTCCCGTAGCGATGCTTAAGTCCGTCAGAATCATGTTAGCAATAGCTGCATTTTTCGATTATGAAATCTGGCAGATGGATGTCAAAACGGCGTTCCTTAACGGTTTCCTTAAGGAAGAGTTGTATATGATGCAACCCGAAGGTTTTGTCGATCCTGAAAATGCTGACAAGGTGTGCAAACTCCAGCGATCCATTTATGGACTGGTGCAAGCATCTCGGAGTTGGAACAAACGTTTTGATGAGGTGATCAAAGCATTTGGGTTTATACAAGTGGTTGGAGAATCTTGTATTTACAAGAAAGTGAGTGGGAGCTCTGTGGCGTTTCTAATATTATATGTGGATGACATATTACTGATTGGAAACAACGTAGAGCTTTTGGAGAGCATAAAAGGTTACTTGAATAAAAGTTTCTCTATGAAGGACCTAGGAGAAGCTGCTTACATTCTAGGCATTAAGATCTATAGGGATAGATCAAAACGCCTGATAGGACTTTCACAAAGCACATACCTTGATAAAGTTTTGAAGAGGTTCAAAATGGAACAGTCCAAGAAAGGGTTCTTGCCGGTGTTACAAGGTACGAGATTGAGTAAGACTCAGTGCCCAGCAACTGATGAAGATAGAGAGCATATGCGCTCCGTCCCCTATGCTTCAGCCATAGGCTCTATCATGTATGCAATGCTGTGCACAAGACCGGATGTTAGCCTGGCCATAAGCATGGCAGGTAGGTTCCAGAGTAATCCAGGAGTGGATCACTGGACGGCGGTCAAGAATATCCTGAAGTACCTGAAAAGGACTAAGGAGATGTTTCTCGTGTATGGAGGTGACGAAGAGCTCGCCGTAAAAGGTTACGTCGATGCAAGCTTTGACACAGATCCGGACGACTCTAAGTCGCAAACCGGATACGTATTTATTCTTAATGGGGGTGCAGTAAGCTGGTGCAGTTCCAAGCAAAGCGTCGTAGCAGATTCTACATGTGAAGCGGAGTACATGGCTGCCTCGGAGGCGGCTAAGGAGGGTGTCTGGATGAAGCAGTTCATGACGGATCTTGGAGTGATGCCAAGTGCACTGGATCCAATAACCTTGTTCTGTGACAACACTGGTGCCATTGCCTTAGCAAAGGAACCAAGGTTTCACAAGAAGACCAGACGCATCAAACGACGCTTCAACCTCATCCGCGACTACGTCGAGGAGGAGGACGTAAATATATGCAAAGTGCACACGGATCTGAATGTAGCAGACCCGCTGACTAAACCTCTTCCACGGCCAAAACATGATCGACACCAGAACTGTATGGGTGTTAGATTTATTACAATGTAATTCACATGGTGATGTGAGGGCTAGATTATTGACTCTAGTGCAAGTGGGAGACTGTTGGAATTATGCCCTAGAGGCAATAATAAATATATAGTTATTATTATAATTCCTGTATCAAGATAATAGTTTATTATCCATGCTATAATTGTATTGAATGAAGACTCATTTACATGTGTGGATACATAGACGAAACACCGTCCCTAGCATGCCTCTAGTTGGCTAGCCAGTTGATCGATGATAGTCAGTGTCTTCTGATTATGGACAAGGTGTTGTTGCTTGATAACTGGATCACGTCATTAGGAGAATCACGTGATGGACTAGACCCAAACTAATAGACGTAGCATGTTGATCGTGTCATTTTGTTGCTACTGTTTTCTGCGTGTCAAGTATTTATTCCTATGACCATGAGATCATATAACTCACTGACACCGGAGGAATACTTTGTGTGTATCAAACGTCGCAACGTAACTGGGTGACTATAAAGATGCTCTACAGGTATCTCCGAAGGTGTTAGTTGAGTTAGTATGGATCAAGACTGGGATTTGTCACTCCGTGTGACGGAGAGGTATCTCGGGGCCCACTCGGTAATACAACATCACACACAAGCCTTGCAAGCAATGTAACTTAGTGTAAGTTGCGGGATCTTGTATTACGGAACGAGTAAAGAGACTTGCCGGTAAACGAGATTGAAATAGGTATGCGGATACTGACGATCGAATCTCGGGCAAGTAACATACCGAAGGACAAAGGGAATGACATACGGGATTATACGAATCCTTGGCACTGAGGTTCAAACGATAAGATCTTCGTAGAATATGTAGGATCCAATATGGGCATCCAGGTCCCGCTATTGGATATTGACCGAGGAGTCTCTCGGGTCATGTCTACATAGTTCTCGAACCCGCAGGGTCTGCACACTTAAGGTTCGACGTTGTTTTATGCGTATTTGAGTTATATGGTTGGTTACCAAATGTTGTTCGGAGTCCCGGATGAGATCACGGACGTCACGAGGGTTTCCAGAATAGTCCGGAAACGAAGATTGATATATAGGATGACCTCATTTGATTACCGGAAGGTTTTTCGGAGTTACCGGGAATGTACCGGGAATGACGAATGGGTTCCGGGAGTTCACCGGAGGGGGGCAACCCACTCCGGGGAAGCCCATAGGTATTTGGGGGGGGTCACACCAGCCCTTAGTGGGCTGGTGGGACAGCCCACCAATCCCCTATGCGCCAAGGAAGGAAAAATCAAAGGAAAGGAAAAAAAAAGGAAGAAGTGGGAAAGGGGAAGGACTCCCTCCCACCAAACCAAGTAGGACTCGGTTTGGGGGGGGAGAGTCCTCCCCCCTGGCTCGGCCGACCCCTTGGGGTTCCCTTGGACCCCAAGGCAAGGTCCCCCTCCCTCCTCCTATATATATGGGGCTTTTAGGGCAGATTTGAGACGACTTTCTCACGGCTGCCCGACCACATACCTCCATAGTTTTTCCTCTAGATCGTGTTTCTGCGGAGCTCGGGCGGAGCCCTGCTGAGACAAGATCATCACCAACCTCCGGAGCGCCGTCACGCTGCCGGAGAACTCTTCTACCTCTCCGTCTCTCTTGCTGGATCAAGAAGGCCGAGATCATCGTCGAGCTGTACGTGTGCTGAACGCGGAGGTGCCGTCCGTTCGGTGCTAGATCGTGGGACTGATCGCGGGATTGTTCGCGGGGCGGATCGAGGGACGTGAGGACGTTCCACTACATCAACCGCGATCTCTTATCGCTTCTGCTGTACGATCTACAAGGGTACGTAGATCACTCATCCCCTCTCGTAGATGGACATCACCATGATAGGTCTTCGTGCGCGTAGGAAATTTTTTGTTTCCCATGCGACGTTCCCCAACAGGCTCTTCCTCTCGACGTCAGCAAAGATCATCAGGGTTGCATGGACTTGGGGGAACGGATCCTCCTTATCATCTTCATCCTGTTCATGGTCCTTCTCACTCGGTTGCCCTTCGCTGAATCTTTGGATAAGGAGGCGACACTGTCGAGTGGTATGCTTCACATATATGGGGTTGCGTTCTTCATCCATCTTCGTGTGAACTGGACAAGGCTGGTCCAGGATGGGGTTGTTGAACTGCTTCTTCTTGGGGGTAAACTGCGCCTTCCCTTTGCCCTTGAACTTGGCATTGGTCACGGCTGCAGCCTCTGCTTGCGGTGTGGGCGGAGCTTTCTGTTTCTGCTTCCGAGTGTTACCTCTGTCAACATCGCCGACTGTCTTGTGCTTGCCGCTCCGGATGCGGTCCTCTTCTTCGCCATTTGCATAGCGAGTCGCTATCTCCATCATCTTACTCATGGAGATGTCGCCTGTTCGACCGAACTTTAGGTACAGCTCTCTGTACCGTACGCCTGCCTTGAAGGCGCAGACTGCTTGATGCTCGGTGACGTTCTCCACCGTGTGGTAGAGAGTTGTCCATCGCTGGATGAAGTCGCGCAGGGGCTCATTCGGCTTCTGGACACAGTGCTGGAGCTCCACAAGGCCTGCAGGGCGTTTGCACGTCCCTTCGAAGGTCCTGACGAACACTCGGGCCAGATCCGCCCAACTGTAAATGCTCGAGGGGGCCAACTGGTTCAGCCACGCTCGCGCCGAGCCGTCGAGCATCGGAGGGAGGTGTTTCATAGCGACATGGTCGTCCCCTCCTCCGATCTGGACTGCCACTCGGTAGTCATCCAGCCATGTTTCCGGCTTGGACTCTCCTGTAAACTTACTGATTCCCGCTGCCAATCGGAAGTTGGGCGGGATGTCAGCCGAGCGGATGGCTCGACTAAAACACTCGGGACCGGACACGATGGCCCTGCTTCCACTCGGACGGTCGATATCGCGACCATCGCGGTGGGCTCGACCTCTGTCGACTCTTCACTGGGTGATACGTCCTCTTGCGTCGGGTCTTGGGTCGTAAGTGTCGCCGACTGAACGCCAATCATCATGATGTCGGGACCCATAGGGCCCACCCCGCGGAGGGGTGCGTGAGCGGCGGCGATCTTCATGGACCACGGAACGGTTGCCTCCCCTGTGGCGCTGATGGGATCCAGGGCTGTGAACCGACCGATGCGTGTTCGCGTGGACAGAGCTGTTATAGATCCGGTTGTGTGACTCGGAGACTGCCGAATTCTGCTGTTGCACCATGTGCAACAGGGCTCGGATCTGCTCGATCCCTCTGCCAGCTTCTGAATCAGACGGCTGGAGGGAATCGGCTATTTTGGCAGCTGCATCCAAGTTGAGGAGAGGTGTGCGGAACAGCTCCACGTTGCTCCGCCGAGTGTGCCGACTAGCAGAACGGCGAGGTGGACGACGTGCGCCGGACGTTTCGTCGATCTCGCGCTCATTCCGGCCAGCCTGACGGGGATCTTCATGGGAGTTGGCCATGTGTACTTCTGCTGGAGGCCCGCGACCCGCATACTCGGAAGGAAACTCAGTCGGAACTGAGCCCGAGCGCTGGGAACGCGGGGCAACCACAACAGACTCCAGAACTGCCACTTGAGAAGACGCGATCTGACACGCTCGGGCATGCTGCACCCAACGTTGGAGACGCGGACGGCGGGACTGCTTGTTGCGGCGCATGACGGAGGTGCAGGTCGACAACGGAGCCGATTGTTGGAGAAGAAGAACGCCGTGGGCGCCGGCACGGAAGTGCGTGGCCCCGCGATGGGGAAGCGCCTCGACGTCGAGAGGCGCCTCCCGAAGCCAAGCCGAATCGTAGACGGTGAAGGAGAGAGCGCCGAAGAAGATCTGATGACCCATGCTCGAATCTCCACCGGACGACATGACGAAAAGAAGTAGTCGCAAACTCGCCGGAAGTCGCTTAGACGCCTGCCCCACGGTGGGCGCCAACTGTCGTGGGTATAAGCCTGACAGTAGATGTGTAGGGTACGAATGAGATGGGCAGAGTCCTAGCTACGGCGAGGTTGTATGAGTTCAGGCCCCTCTGCGGTGGAGGTAACAACCCTACGTCTCAGTGCTCTCGGAGCTTGTTGCCGAGTGTAATATGGAATACAATGATTTGCTAACCCTTCTACTAGTGGGGGAGGGCGGCTTATATAGAGTGCGCTGCCCTCCACAACGGTTCCGGTATAAGGGCGGAGTAGTGGGGATTGAATGCATACGTTACAGATAACGTATGCTCTAAATGCTAATAAATACACCCGAAAACGTACGACCGTTTCCCTCCAGGGAGGTTACGATGTACCGAGTGTATCCAGTCGGTTAGCTTGGTATTCTCCGAATGCTAGTATCCGACTGGATGATATAGGACTTGTTGCCGACTGGATAATGGGGATTCCTTAATTCAGTCGGGGTAGACTTAGGGTCTTGTCCTTTGTGTGGGGTAGTCCTTGGGTAGGACCTGTATGGCAGGCCTATGACCCTACCCTAGGACTATGACCCCATCAATGGCAAAGTAGTAGCAACATCAATCTCAGAGCATAGTGGATACTAGGGATCAATCCCCATCAAAACTAACTCGATTACATGATAGATCTCATCCTACTCATCACCGCCCAGTGAGCCTACAAATAGATTAGTCACGAACGACGAAGAGCTTCATGGAATTGGAGAGGGAAGAAGGTTGATGACGACGATGGCGACGATTTCCCCTCTCCGGAGCCCAAGACGGACTCCAGATCTGCCCTCCAGATGAAGAACAGGTGGTGGCGGCGCCTCCGTATCGAAAACACGACGAAAACTTCTCTTTTTTATTTTTTCTCGGACGAAAGGGATCTTATAGAGCTGGAATTGGGGGCGGCAGAGCCGTGTGGGCCCCACAAGCCTGCCCACCGCCACCAGGGGGTGGTGGCGGAGCCAGGGCTTGTGGCCCACTGGCCCACCCCCTGAGGTGGAACTTGGCGCAAATATTTTTCTTATTTTCCAAAACTGCTCCCCGTAAATTTTCAGGACGTTTGGAGAACTTTGATTTCTGCACAAAAATAACACCAAGGCAATTCTGCTGAAAACAGCGTCAGTCCAGGTTAGTTCCATTCAAATCATGCAAATTAGAGTCCAAAACAAGGGCAAAAGAGTTTGGAAAAGTAGATACGATGGAGACGTATCAAGCGCAAGATCGCCCTATAGGAGAAAAGAGGAAGGACAAGAGGACCGATTCATGATGATGAATCCGTAGGGCATGGATGCAACCTCAAGAGAACGGAGATCATGTGCACGTGAAACATGGAGCTTCAAAATCTTATGTCCGATAGTGGTGGATTTGGCATCGATGGTGGTGTTGTGTTTGGAGGTGGTGGAGAGGGAGGAGGGTTCGACATTAGAGTGGTGGTGGCTTCGGCCATGGTGGTGGAGGTGGGTTTGGAGGTGGTGTTGGTTTCAACAATGGTGATGGAGGTGAGGTTGGTGCTTCGTCAAACCATGTGGATGGTGGTGGTGGTGGTGGTGCTCATTCTTCGGTCCAAGTTGAAGACGGTGGTGCACATTCTTCTGTCCAAGTTCATGAAGACGGCGGTGCTCACTCTTTAGTCAGTGTGGATGACGGCGATGGAGGTGCTAGGGGCGGTTATGATGGCGACAATCTTCACAACAATGAGGATGTTGCTTTATTTCTCTATGATCGGTGGTCATTTGAACATCTTTTATTTTGTTTGATCACACATTTGTAATGCTAAACTTGCTACCTCGTATGTTGCGCATGATTTTGGATGTGATGAGCTAGTGCGATGAACATGATGAACTAGTGATGTATATATAATAAATTTTCATATGCAAACACTTGTCAATATTTGTTCTATGATTTGTTTTGCGGTACCGCGAACGTCCGGCGCGAATCAAATCCCGTAAATTCATCCCACGAAACATTTGCGGGGTGGATTTGCGGGATCTGTTCCGCCGGAGGGCTCACGGTACCGCAAAAAGTTTTACATAAGCCCGTAAATAATTTTTGCAGGACAAGGGTTTACTCGAGCCGCTAAAGATTATCTTATTCCCAACACCTTGTAAAGTACAAGTTTGTAAGACGATACCTTTTCTGTTTCCTCTTATAGAAATATGTCCAAAGATTGTTTTGGTAAGAACATGTATTGATCAGCCCAAATCACAAAGGCACAACTAGATGAGGTTTTTTTACAAGTATAAATCTAATAACATTACATCAATTGCATCTTCATCAGTGACGCTAACAAAATCAGCACTCCTACCTAATAGAACACCACAATAATATCGCACAAACTCTCATGTACACACCATCTTCGCGGAGGAAAAAGCGACAATGGGAAAGAAACACAAACGAAATCAACAATCTTGCAGTCAATCCGCCAACTCCAAAACCAATATAAAGCATCGCCCTTCACAAATCTTATGGTATGTACATCATTGCCTGTTAAGATAATTCAAAAGAAATACTTATCCAAATGAGCAAAAGTAAAATTGAAGAGAAAAGAAAAGAATTTCTCATCGACTATGAGCTGTGTGTAGTGACTTTGTCAATCCCAAGGTCTAACGGTTCGGTGTCGCGGTTTCACGGAGGTGCTCAATGCGTATGGTTGCATGCATATATTCATAGGTATGAGCGTGCCAGCATGTTGTGAGCGCCTGCATTTGTACCATGTTTCTTGAAAAAAAGTTTTAGGAAAACTCTTTTTAGGGAGTTTGTGTGCTCCTTTGATGCAATTCAAGGCCCTATGGAGTAGTGACAAGCACACGTTTCACACTGAAAATAAAAAGAGAGAGAAAAGCATCCGCCTCTTGCATTGATTAATTTGGACAAAATCACTCTCAAGTACTGTATTTGTCAAAAACAGATGGTCAAAAGAAGTGGAGTACAGTACTTCAGGTTGACCCACCGTCACAAATTTGAGTGTCAAAGGTAAATTGACCATGGAAAATTAGAGTACTCTGCAATATTCCTTCAGGACAACAATAACACAATGAAGAAGAAAACATGAGAGATCTTGTTTCAGCATTGTCTCAGAGGGATGTCTTTTATTACAAAAATAACTGTCTAGAAAGTGAAGGAATGTATGTAAATTTGGAGGGAAAAAGCTTTAACGTCTACCACAGCGGATTGCGTTGCTTATACAGCAGAAAAACTGCTAGGACGAAAATGATGAAGCACCTAAACAATGACATGGATGCAGCAACCTTGGCCAAGGGCCTAGCAAGCACAGCAGAGGAGATCATGGCACATACCTCAATGAAATGGTCCATCAGAAGCTCACCCTGTGGCACAGCCACCACCACCTTGGAAGAACTGCCTACTTCTCTGCTTGAGTGTTTGTTGCCTCCATGGACAGCATTCTGTTGCTTGCTCATGGGTCTCATGGCGTCGAGCTTTGCGCAGATCTCGGCCAGCACTTGCATCTGCGCGTCGCCTCTGGACATGCTGGTCTGCCTCGTTCTGCTGAGCTCGGTCGCGAGGGTCTGCACGCTGGATTTGATCTCATCAATGCCAGCTCCCAGATCAGCAATGGCGCCGTTTGCGCGCTCGTCGCTTGGCTTGGGGTCGTTGCAGTCACCGCGCCGCGTCGACGACGAGATCACGTCGTCTTCTTCGGAGATGATCTCCGGCGATGACCTCCTGCTGGATCTCGGAGGGGCATGGGACGCGACGCTCTCCGGCGCTTCAAACTTGTCATGGACATTGGGTATGCCACATTGCGCAGAGTAGCTCGGCGCCCGCGGGAGACGGTGGGAGGACGACCGGTGCAGCCTCGGCAACGCGTGGTGGCTCACGTTGGACCTCACCCACTCCTTCTCCCTCCGGATCACCTCCCCTATGTCCGACACCGTCCTCGCCGGCCTGCTGTCGCCGACGTCCTCAGACGCGTCGAGATCCGAGCACAGCTCCTCGAGCCTCGCCGCCGGGAGGGAGGCGTTCCGCCCCGACGAGACGTCTTTCTGGGCCAGCCGCCTTAGCCAGGGGAGGTCGATGACGCCGTCCCGGCCGGGGGCCGGCGCTTGGGGACCATTGCTGCCGCAGACGACCAGCAGGCGGTTCTTGAGGGAGGTGATGTCCATCTCCTGGCTGAAGACGACGGCCTTGAGGAAGGCCAGGGAGTCCTCGTCGTGCAGGATCCTCTCCTCCGCCACCCGCCGGAACTGGTCGGCCTCCATCCGCACCGCCGCCTTCTCCCCCTGCAGCCGCAGGATCATGGCCAACGCCTCGTCGGCCCCCGACGACGCCGCCTGCCTCTCCTCCTCCAGCTCGGCCTTGAGCATCTCGACGGCAAGACTCTGCTGCCGCAGAGCCTCCCGCAAGGCCTCCATTTCGCCGTCGTCTTCATCGTCTCCGGCCATGGCGCAGGGCGATTAAATCAAGCAAAAATGGGGAACCTGTGCGCACCTCTGGAAATTAACTACCAGATCGGTAGAAAATCATAAAAATGATTCAAGCAGATATTTTCAGATAGCAGATCTTGCTTCGAGGTGATTCGTTGGGATTGGGCATCACCCATCACCAAGAAAAGGAACTTGACAAGTCGGCCATGAAAGTGAAAGGACAGGAGAAATGAAGGATCAGGAACACAACACCTACCTGACAGGGATCTTCTTGTAGCCACAGCATCCAGCTTGTCTCAAGGATTAAAGTGACAATAATTGACGACTTCAAGCTAGCGTTGATTTAAGCTCCGTATTCGCTGTCATTATCAAGAACAAAGCTGTAGTGCCAAAGAGTGGCCTCCGTCCGGTTGGTAATACGTGTAGTATTAAATTCGTGGTTGATCGCCTTTCTTTCCAATTTGATTCTTTCTTTATCTAATTCAATTCAGTTATAGTTCTTCCCATATCCTGCCGACTTGGGTGTTTTCTTTTGGGATTACCTACCGGCCGACTTGTTTTGTTTTAGGGGTTCTGCCGACTTGTTGATTGAGAAAAGATAAGAGGGCAACAATCCAAGTCAACCTTGTAATGTGGGCCCTAGATAGCCGTCCACAATTCAGTGTCTTGTGATGGGCTACGTTTTGGTTGGACACGGAGAACGACAGTTTTTTAAACGTTACTCAAACAAAAAGACAGTTTTTTAAACGACCGGCCAGAAGAAGCACCGACAGCCAACTATTGGTGGGTCAAGAGCAGCCAGGTGGAGGAGCATATCATTTCGCTCACAAAACTTCGTTAGAGCAACTCCAACGCCACGGTTAAAAGGACCGCGTTTTTGTTCATTTGGATCGATCGTCTGTTCGACTTTCATCATATTTAATATTTGAGTCGGCAATACACATAGTGTCCACGATCTATTTCATGTCCGAGCACACATTTGAAAAGGTTCGTGGTCGTAGGTCAAGCCAGCGGCTATGTCGTTGTTCAAAGTTCATGTCGGCACCAATGCCAATGTCAGCTAAAAAAAACACCACACAGTTCATGCTGACACATTTGCGAGCGGTCAGCACACATGTCAGCACACAAAACGGGGCGAGAGTTCGACCACGCCATCGCGGTTGTGGTCATGCCAGCATACTTGCCGGCATAAAAAAGGATGACGCTCGCCGCCATAGATCACTCACCGTCGAACTTAAGCATGTCGGTCTGCATATTCTTGAACCACAGCCTCTTCTTTGGCAACACTATGTTGAGATCCACCTTCATGATCTCCACCCCCGTCGTCATTCTAGCGAGAGACACTTCTTTCGTCTTGGTCTTAGCATTGGTGGCATCGATCTCTAGCATCTTGGCTTGGTTCTTCGTCTCCATCTCAAGCATCTTGGCTTGCTTCTCCGCATCCATCTCAAACCTCTTCCTTTGGATCTCTATGAAGGCGTTCATTTGCTCTTCCTTGTCTTGTCGATGCTGCAAAATTCAGAACAAATTGGAACCTTTAACTAGAATTCTCTTTCTTTTTTTGAATTGCAGTAGTGAACTACTCTTAAATTGGTATTATCTCCCCTCCTTCAATTTTCCATGGCATAATAAAATATTATGGCTTTATGCTTAATCCGTGTATAGGTGAACTTTAGGTCCGAATAAAGTTTTAGGTAGGCCAAAGCATAACCTCAAACCGAAGGGGCGGAAAGGATTCGGGATAACCAGGCCTAGCAGAAGCTCCATCTCTTGCTTGCTGTCTACTGATTTTGGATAGTGAGTGCCCCTGCCTGTTGAGTGGCAAGTTTCTCTTTTCGATAGAATGTTTTTGGTCATTTGACGCAACTCGTGCATTGAGTCCTTCTTGGTCGTCATGCCTTCCACGGTTGCGATCAAGGTGATCGACGTCGCATCTCGCTTTTCCTCCTTCTTGGAGTTGGTATTCCCCCGCGGTCGTGGCTTCTCGCCCTCCCCAACCTCCTCCACGGCTTTCTTCCCCCCACGCGCCATGATGGGGGCATATTGTGTCTTGAACTTCTCCTCATCTTTGATGATCCTCCAACAATGAGAGAGGTGGAAGGAATTGCCTTCGTGTTGGACCTTGAATGCCTCCAAAGCTTGGAATGCCTACAAATGAATTGCATGCGAGCATATTGGCAAATGGATATGGAAATGGACATGCAAGTGTTGGAAATATGCCCTAGAGGCGATAATAAATTGGTTATTATTATATTTCCTTGGTCATGATGATCGTTTATTATCCATGCTAGAATTGTATTGCTTGGAAACTCAAATACATGTGTGTATAGATAGACAACACATTGTCCCTAGTGAGCCTCTCAAGGACTAGCTCGTTGATCAAAGATGGTCAAGGTTTCCTGGCCATAGACATGAGACGTCATTTGATAACGTGATCACATCATTAGGAGAATGATGTGATGGACAAGACCCAAACTATTAACGTAGCATGTGATTGTCTCAGTTTATTGCTACTATTTTGTGCATGTCAAGTATCTGTTTCTATGACCATGAGATCATGCAACTCCCGGACACCAGAGGAATGCCTCGTGTGTATCAAACGTCACAATGTAACTGGGTGACTATAAAGGTGCTCTACAGGTATCTTCGAGGGTGTCTGTTGGGTTGGCATGAATCGAGACTAGGATTTGTCACTTCGTATGACAGAGAGGTATCTCTAGGGGCCACTTGGTAATACAACATCACAAGAAGCTTGCAAGCAATGTGACTAAGGAGTTAGTCACGAGATCTTGTATTACAGAATGATTAAAGAGACTTGCTGGTAACGAGATTGAACTAGGTATAGAGATACCGACGATTGAATCTCAGGCAAGTAACATACCGATAGACAAATGGAATAGTATACGGGATTTATTGAATCCTTGACATCGTGGTTCGACCGATAAAGATCTTCATAGAATATGTAGGAGCCAATATTGACATCTAGGTCCCGCTATTGGTTATTGGCCAGAGAGTGTCTCGGTCATGTCTGCATAGTTCTCGAACCCACGAGGTTTGTACACTAAAGGTTTGGTGACGATTTGGTACTAATGAGTTATGTGTGGTAGTAATTGAAAGTTGTTTGGAGTTCCGGATGAGATCCCGGATGTCACGAGGAGCTCTGGATTGGTCCAGAGGTAAAGATTTATATATGGGAAGTCATATTTTGGCTACCGGAAAAGTTTTGGGGTTTTCCGATATTGTATGAGGAAACTTCTAGAAGGTTGCACAAACTTCCGGAGGAGTCCGGAAGTCCACCAAGGGTTTCACCATGTCCCAAGGGTTTGCATGGTGTTGGGGATATTATCTATTGGATAACCCGCCCTAGTTGGGCCGGGTCACCGAAGCTGGCGACTCATCTCAATGTTGTTTGGGCCTTGGCCTGGTAAGGCCGAAAGTCGTATGGCGGTTCAAGACCTTCGGAAGGAGTCCATAGTAGAGAAGTTCTCCAAGCCTTGGAAAGATGGTGACTTAGAGATCGCGAGAGTCACGATTTGTGTAAAGGAAAGGACCCTTGTAAACCCTAAGGACTCGACCTGTATATAAAGGCGAGTCCGAGGGAAGAAGAGGACATGTTAGAAATCATCGAGTGCTAGGTCAGGCGAGTTACGCCCTCCTTGTAATCGAAACACCATCAATACAACACAAAGCAGGACGTAGACTTTTACCTCCTCACGAGGGGCCGAACCTGGGTAAATCTCTGTCTCGCTCCCGTTCAACCCCTTTGAGTCCCCACCAAGGTGCGATGGCTCCAACACTAAGTCCTTTCACAAGGACATCTGCCGTGACAAAACCACGACAGTTGGCGCCCACCGTGGGGCCTGCGCACGGTGGAGTTGAGTTCTCAAAGGAAGCCCTACCAGGGTTTGGGAGCTACGCGACGGGGCTCATGACCTGGAGCCGCCGCGGGAAGTACTACATCAACAACTTGCTATGGGGGCCCTAGGCGGATTCGATCGAATCTGGTTACAGGGTCCCCTTCGGCAAGATCAGCGTCTTCATCGACATGATTGGATCGCCCGTGCCTGAGCCGGACACCTCCTCCGACATTGTCGAGCCGGCCAGGTACGTCCGCCCGGTCGTGACGCCAAACCTAACCCGTCCAGTCTTTGTTGGATTCACGCAGGGATCTGAGGAGCCAGAACACTCAACGACCCAGGAAACCACGCCGGTCAACACTGATGACGAATCGTCCATGGGCGATTCAGATTCAATCCAGTCTCTACACGGGGGCTGCCTTGGGGGCTTGTCACTGGCCATGGACCCCAAAGTTCTTGACCGGACTCGCCGTCAGATCGCCGTTTACATGGCAGGGGCGACTCAACCCTCGCCAAACCCGGCAGGCAGAGATGGAACTGGCGAGACGTCTAGAAGCCCGGCCGCGATTTTGGTGGAGTTGGCAGCGTAAATAACAAGGCTCATGGCAACCCCCATCACACCGGAAAAACAGGAGGCGGTAAACACGGAATTGACGAAGCTAAGAGAAGGGGTGGCAAAGGCTCAGCGGGATGCCGAGGTGGAGTCCGCCAGGATCGAGACCCGGCAGACTCAAATTACCGCTGAGATAGTGTTGGGGAACGTCGCATGGGAAACAAAAAATTTCCTACGCGCACGAAGACCTATCATGGTGATGTCCATCTACGAGAGGGGATGAGTGATCTACGTACCCTTGTAGATTGTACAGCAGAAGCGTTAGAGAACGCGGTTGATGTAGTGGAACGTCCTCACGTCCCTCGATCCTCCCCGCGAACAATCCCGCGATCAGCCCACGATCTAGTACCGAACGGACGGCACCTCCGCGTTCAGCACACGTACAGCTCGACGATGATCTCGGCCTTCTTGATCCAGCAAGAGAGACGGAGAGGTAGAAGAGTTCTCCGGCAGCGTGACGGCGCTCCGGAGGTTGGTGATGACCTTGTCTCAGCAGGGCTCCGCCCGAGCTCCGCAGAAACGCGATCTACAGGAAAAACTATGGAGGTATGTGGTCGGGCAGCCGTGAGAAAGTCGTCTCAAATCTGCCCTAAAAGCCCCATATATATAGGAGGAGGGAGGGGGACCTTGCCTTGGGGTCCAAGGGACCCTCAAGGGGTCGGCCCAGCCAAGGGGGGGAGGACTCCCCCCCCAAACCGAGTTGGACTTGGTTTGGTGGGAGGAGTCCCCCTCCCTTCCCACTTCCTCCCTCTTTTTTTCTTCTTTTCCTTTGATTTCCTTCTCTTGGCGCATAGGCCCCCTTGGGGCTGTCCCACCAGCCCACTAAGGGCTGGTGTGTCTCCCCAAAGCCTATGGGCTTCCCCGGGGTGGGTTGCCCCCCCCGGTAAACTCCCGGAACCCATTCGTCATTCCCCGTACATTCCCGGTAACTCCGAAAACCTTCCGGTAATCAAATGAGGTCATCCTATATATCAATCTTCGTTTCCGAACCATTCCGGAAACCCTCGTGACGTCCGTGATCTCATCCGGGACTCCGAACAACATTCGGTAACCACCATATAACTCAAATACGCATAAAACAACGTCGAACCTTAAGTGTGCAGACCCTGCTGGTTCGAGAACTATGTAGACATGACCCGAGAGACTCCTCGGTCAATATCCAATAGCGGGACCTGGATGCCCATATTGGATCCTACATATTCTACGAAGATCTTATCGTTTGAACCTCAGTGCCAAGGATTCGTATAATCCCGTATGTCATTCCCTTTGTCCTTCGGTATGTTACTTGCCCGAGATTCGATCGTCAGTATCCGCATACCTATTTCAATCTCGTTTACCGGCAAGTCTATTTACTCGTTCCGTAATACAAGATCCCGCAACTTACACTAAGTTACATTGCTTGCAAGGCTTGTGTGTGATGTTGTATTACCGAGTGGGCCCCGAGATACCTCTTCTTCACACGGAGTGACAAATCCCAGTCTTGATCCATACTAAATCAACTAACACCTTCAGAGATACCTGTAGAGCATCTTTATAGTCACCCAGTTACGTTGCGACGTTTGATACACACAAAGCATTCCTCCGGTGTCAATGAGTTATATGATCTCATGGTCATAGGAATAAATACTTGACACGCAGAAAACAGTAGCAACAAAATGACACGATCAACATGCTACGTCTATTAGTTTGGGTCTAGTCCATCACGTGATTCTCCCAATGACGTGATCCAGTTATCAAGCAACAACACCTTGTTCATAATCAGAAGACACTGGCTATCATCGATCAACTGGCTAGCCAACTAGAGGCATGCTAGGGACGGTGTTTTGTCTATGTATCCACACATGTAAATGAGTCTTCATTCAATACAATTATAGCATGGATAATAAACTATTATCTTGATACATGAATTATAATAATAACTATACATTTATTATTGCCTCTAGGGCATAATTCCAACAGTCTCCCACTTGCACTAGAGTCAATAATCTAGCCCTCACATCACCATGTGAATTACATTGTAATAAATCTAACACCCATACAGTTCTGGTGTCGATCATGTTTTGGCCGTGGAAGAGGTTTAGTCAGCGGGTTTGCTACATTCAGATCCGTGTGCACTTTGCATATATTTACGTCCTCCTCCTCGACGTAGTCGCGGATGAGGTTGAAGCGTTGTTTGATATGTCTGGTCTTCTTGTGAAACCTTGGTTCCTTTGCTAAGGCAATGGCACCAGTGTTGTCACAGAACAAGGTTATTGGATCCAGTGCACTTGGCACCACTCCAAGATCCGTCATGAACTGCTTCATCCAGACACCCTCCTTAGCCGCCTCCGAGGCAGCCATGTACTCCGCTTCACATGTAGAATCTTCTACGACGCTTTGCTTGGAACTGCACCAGCTTACTGCACCCCCATTAAGAATAAATACGTATCCGGTTTGCGACTTAGAGTTGTCCGGATCTGTGTCAAAGCTTGCATCGACGTAACCTTTTACGGCGAGCTCTTCGTCACCTCCATACACGAGAAACATCTCCTTAGTCCTTTTCAGGTACTTCAGGATATTCTTGACCGCCGTCCAGTGATCCACTCCTGGATTACTCTGGAACCTACCTGCCATACTTATGGCCAGGCTAACATCCGGTCTAGTGCACACCATTGCATACATGATAGAGCCTATGGCTGAAGCATAGGGGACGGAGCGCATATGCTCTCTATCTTCATCAGTTGCTGGGCACTCAGTCTTACTCAATCTCGTACCTTGTAACACTGGCAAGAACCCTTTCTTGGACTGTTCCATTTTGAACCTCTTCAAAACTTTATCAAGGTATGTGCTTTGTGAAAGTCCTATCAGGCGCTTTGATCTATCCCTATAGATCTTAATGCCTAGAATGTAAGCAGCTTCTCCTAGGTCCTTCATAGAGAAACTTTTATTCAAGTAACCTTTTATGCTTTCCAAAAGCTCTACGTTGTTTCCAATCAGTAATATGTCATCCACATATAATATCAGAAACGCCACAGAGCTCCCACTCACTTTCTTGTAAATACAAGATTCTCCAACCACTTGTATAAACCCAAATGCTTTGATCACCTCATCAAAGCGTTTGTTCCAACTCCGAGATGCTTGCACCAGTCCATAAATGGATCGCTGGAGCTTGCACACCTTGTCAGCATTTTTAGGATCGACAAAACCTTCGGGTTGCATCATATACAACTCTTCCATAAGGAAACCGTTAAGGAACGCCGTTATGACATCCATCTGCCAGATTTCATAATCGAAAAATGCAGCTATTGCTAACATGATTCTGACGGACTTAAGCATCGCTACGGGTGAGAAGGTCTCATCGTAGTCAACTCCTGGAACTTGTGAAAAACCATTTGCCACAAGTCGAGCTTTATAAACGGTCACATTACCGTCAGCGTCCGTCTTCTTCTTAAAGATCCATTTGTTCTGAATAGCCTTGCGGCCCTCTGGTAGTATCTCCAAAGTCCACACTTTGTTCTCATACATGGATCCTATCTCGGATTTCATGGCTTCTAGCCATTTGTTGGAATCTGGGCCCACCATTGCTTCTTCATAATTTGCAGGTTCATTGTTGTCTAACAACATGATTGATAAGACGGGATTACCGTACCACTCTGGAGCAGCGCGTGATCTCGTCGACCTGCGTGGTTCAACAGAAACTTGAACCGGAGTTTCATGATCATCATCATTAACTTCCTCCTCAACCGGCGTTGCAACGACAGAGGTTCCCCCTTGCCCTGCGCCACCATCCAGAGGGATGAGAGGTTCGACAACCTCGTCAAGTTCTATCTTCCTCCCACTCAATTCTCTCGAGAGAAACTCCTTCTCAAGAAAAGTTCCGTTCTTAGCAACAAACACTTTGCCCTCGGATTTGAGATAGAAGGTGTACCCAACTGTCTCTTTTGGGTAACCTATGAAGACGCACTTTTCCGCTTTGGGTTCCAGCTTTTCAGGCTGAAGCTTTTTGACATAAGCATCACATCCCCAAACTTTAAGAAACGACAACTTTGGCCTTTTGCCATACCACAGTTCGTATGGTGTCGTCTCAACGGATTTCGATGGTGCCCTATTTAAAGTGAATGCAGCTGTTTCTAATGCATAACCCCAAAATGATAACGGCAAATCAGTAAGAGACATCATAGATCGCACCATCTCTAACAAAGTATGATTACGACGTTCGGACACACCATTACGCTGTGGTGTTCCAGGCGGTGTTAACTGCGAAACAATTCCACATTGTCTTAAGTGAGTACCAAACTCGAAACTCAGATATTCACCCCCACGATCAGACCGCAGGAACTTGATCTTCTTGTTACGATGATTTTCCACTTCACTCTGAAATTGCTTGAACTTTTCAAATGTTTCAGACTTGTGCTTCATCAAGTAGACATAACCATATCTACTTAAATCGTTAGTGAAGGTGAGAAAATAACGATATCCGCCACATGCCTCCATGCTCATTGGACCACACACATCGGTATGTATGATTTCCAACAAGTCACTTGCACGCTCCATTGTTCCGGAGAACGGAGTCTTAGTCATCTTTCCCATGAGGCATGGTTCGCACGTGTCAAGTGAATCAAAGTCAAGTGACTCCAAAAGTCCATCAGCATGGAGTTTCTTCATGCGCTTTACACCAATATGACCCAAGCGGCAGTGCCACAAAAATATGGCGCTATCATTGTTTACTCTAACTCTTTTGGTCTCAATGTTATGTATATGCGTATCGCTATCAAGATTCAATATGAACAATCCTCTCACATTCGGTGCATGACCATAAAAGATGTTACTCATAGAAATTGAACAACCATTATTCTCAGACTTAAAAGAGTAACCGTCTCGCAATAAACAAGATCAAGATATAATGTTCATGCTCAACGCAGGCACTAAATAACAATGATTTAAGTTCATCACTAATCCCGATGGTAGTTGAAGTGAAACTGTGCCGACGGCGATTGCATCAACCTTGGAACCGTTTCCTACGCGCATCGTCACTTCGTCTTTCGCCAGCCTTCGTCTATTCCGCAGTTCCTGCTTCGAGTTGCAAATGTGAGCAACAGAACCGGTATCAAATACCCAGGCACTACTACGAGAGCCGGTTAAGTACACATCAATAACATGTATATCAAATACAGCTGATTTTTCTTTGCCCGCCTTCTTATCTGCCATATACTTGGGGCAATTGCGCTTCGAGTGACCCATACCCTTGCAATAGAAGCACTCTGTTTCAGGCTTAGGTCCAGCTTTGGGTTTCTTCGGCGGATTGGCAACAGTCTTGCCGCTCTTCTTCGAATTGCCCTTCTTGCCTTTGCCGTTTCTCTTGAAACTAGTGGTCTTGCTCACCATCAACACTTGATGCTCTTTACGGAGTTCAGACTCTGCGACTTTCAGCATCGCAAACAACTCGCCGGGAGACTTGTTCATCCCTTGCATGTTGTAGTTCAACACAAAGCCTTTATAGCTTGGCGGCAGTGATTGAAGGATTCTGTCAGTGATAGCTTCTTGCGGGAGTTCAATCCCCAGTTCAGCTAGACGGTTTGAGTACCCAGACATTTTGAGCACATGTTCACTGACAGACGAGTTTTCCTCCATCTTGCAAGCATAGAATTTATCCGAGGTCTCATACCTCTCGATCCGGGCGTTCTTCTGAAAGATAAACTTCAACTCCTGGAACATCTCAAATGCTCCATGACGCTCAAAGCGACGTTGAAGTCCCGGTTCTAAGCCATACTACACTGCACATTGAACTATTGAGTAGTCCTCCTTACGTGCTAACCAAGCGTTCTTAACATCCTGATCAGCCGTAGCAGGTGGTTCATCTCCTAGCGCAGCATTAAGGACATAATCCTTCTTTCCAGCTTGTAAGATTAGCTTAAGATTACGAGCCCAGTCTACAAAGTTGCTTCCATCATCTTTCAACTTAGCTTTCTCTAGGAACGTATTAAAATTGAGGATGACACTTGCGTGAGCCATGATCTACAACACAAATATATTCAAAGTGGACTTAGACTATGTTCAAGATAATTAGAGTTCAACTTAATCAAATTATATGCTAAACTCCCACTCAAAAAGTACATCTCTCTAGTCAGTTGAGTGGTTCATGATCCACTTACACTATCCCAAGTCTGATCATCACGTGAGTTGAGTATAGTTTCAGTGGTAAGCATCCCTATGCTAATCATATCAACTATATGATTCATGATCGAACTTTCGGTCTCATGTGTTCCGAGGCCATGTCTGCACATGCTAGGCTCGTCAAGCTTAACCCGAGTGTTCCGCGTGCGCAACTGTTTTGCACCCATTGTATGTGAACGTTGAGTCTATCACACCCGATCATCACGTGGTGTCTCGAAACGATGAACTGTAGCAACGGTGCACAGTCGGGGAGAACACAATTTCGTCTTGAAATTTTAGTGAGAGATCACCTCATAATGCTACCGTCGTTCTAAGCAAAATAAGGTGCATAAAAGGATTAACATCACATGCAATTCATAAGTGACATGATATGGCCATCATCACGTGCTTCTTGATCTCCATCACCAAAGCACCGGCACGATTTTCTTGTCACCGGCGCCACACCATGATCATCCATCAACGTGTTGCCATCGGGGTTGTCGTGCTACTTATGCTATTACTACTAAAGCTACATCCTAGCAAAATAGTAAACGCATCTGCAAGCACAAACGTTAGTATAAAGACAACCCTATGGCTCCTGCCGATTGTCGTACCATCGACGTGCAAGTCGATATTTCTATTACAACATGATCATCTCATACATCCAATATATCACATCACATCGTTGGCCATATCACATCACAATCATACCCTACAAAAACAAGTTAGACGTCCTCTAATTTTGTTGTTGCATGTTTTACGTGGTGACCAAGGGTATCTAGTAGGATCGCATCTTACTTACGCAAACACCACAACGGAGATATATGAGTTGCTATTTAACCTCATCCAAGGACCTCCTCGGTCAAATCCGATTCAACTAAAGTTGGAGAAACCGTCACTTGCCAGTCATCTTTGAGCAAAGGGGGTTACTCGTAACGATGAAACCAGTCTCTCGTAAGCGTACGAGTAATGTCGGTCCAAGCCGCTTCAATCCAACAATACCACGGAATCAAGAAAAGACTAAGGAGGGCATAAAAACGCACATCACCGCCCACAAAACCTTTTGTGTTCTACTCGAGAAGACATCTACGCATGAACCTAGCTCATGATGCGACTGTTGGGGAACGTCGCATGGGAAACAAAAAATTTCCTACGCGCACGAAGACCTATCATGGTGATGTCCATCTACGAGAGGGGATGAGTGATCTACGTACCCTTGTAGATCGTACAGCAGAAGCGTTAGAGAACGCGGTTGATGTAGTGGAACGTCCTCACGTCCCTCGATCCGCCCCGCGAACAATCCCGCGATCAGTCCCACGATCTAGTACCGAACGGACGGCACCTCCGCGTTCAGCACACGTACAGCTCGACGATGATCTCGGACTTCTTGATCCAGCAAGAGAGACGGAGAGGTAGAAGAGTTCTCCGGCAGCGTGGTTAGCACGTAAGGAGGACTACTCAATAGTTCAATGTGCAGTCTTGTATGGCTTAGAACCGGGACTTCAACGTCGCTTTGAGCGTCATGGAGCATTTGAGATGTTCCAGGAGTTGAAGTTTATCTTTCAGAAGAACGCCCGGATCGAGAGGCATGACACCTCCGATAAATTCTATGCTTGCAAGATGGAGGAAAACTCGTCTGTCAGTGAACATGTGCTCAAAATGTCTGGGTACTCAAACCGTCTAGCTGAACTGGGGATTGAACTCCCGCAAGAAGCTATCACTGACAGAATCCTTCAATCACTGCCGCCAAGCTATAAAGGCTTTGTGTTGAACTACAACATGCAAGGGATGAACAAGTCTCCCGGCGAGTTGTTTGTGATGCTGAAAGTCGCAGAGTCTGAACTCCGTAAAGAGCATCAAGTGTTGATGGTGAGCAAGACCACTAGTTTCAAGAGAAACGGCAAAGGCAAGAAGGGCAATTCGAAGAAGAGCGGCAAGCCTGTTGCCAATCCGCCAAAGAAACCCAAAGCTGGACCTAAGCCTGAAACAGAGTGCTTCTATTGCAAGGGTATGGGTCACTCGAAGCGCAATTGCCCCAAGTACCTGGCAGATAAGAAGGCGGGCAAAGAAAAATCAGGAACTGCGGAATAGACGAAGGCTGGCGAAAGACGAAGTGACGATGCGCGTAGGAAACGGTTCCAAGGTTGATGCAATCGCCGTCGGCACAGTGTCACTTCAACTACCATCGGGATTAGTGATGAACTTAAATCATTGTTACTTAGTGCCTGCGTTGAGCATGAACATTATATCTGGATCTTGTTTATTGCGAGACGGTTACTCTTTTAAGTCTGAGAATAATGGTTGTTCTATTTCTATGAGTAACATCTTTTATGGTCATGCACCGAATGTGAGAGGATTGTTCATATTGAATCTTGATAGCGATACGCATATACATAACATTGAGACCAAAAGAGTTAGAGTAAACAATGATAGCGCCATATTTTTGTGGCACTGCCGCTTGGGTCATATTGGTGTAAAGCGCATGAAGAAACTCCATGCTGATGGACTTTTGGAGTCACTTGACTTTGATTCACTTGACACGTGCGAACCATGCCTCATGGGCAAGATGACTAAGACTCCGTTCTCCGGAACAATGGAGCGTGCAAGTGACTTGTTGGACATCATACATACCGATGTGTGTGGTCCAATGAGCGTGGAGGCACGCTGCGGATATCGTTATTTTCTCACCTTCACTGACGATTTAAGTAGATATGGTTATGTCTACTTGATGAAGCACAAGTCTGAAACATTTGAAAAGTTCAAGCAATTTCAGAGTGAAGTGGAAAATCATCGTAACAAGAAGATCAAGTTCCTACGGTCTGATCGTGGGGGTGAATATCTGAGTTTCGAGTTTGGTGCTCACTTAAGACAATGTGGAATTGTTTCGCAGTTAACACCGCCTGGAACACCACAGCGTAATGGTGTGTCCGAACGTCGTAATCGTACTTTGTTAGAGATGGTGCGATCTATGATGTCTCTTACTGATTTACCGTTATCATTTTGGGGTTATGCATTAGAAACAGCTGCATTCACTTTAAATAGGGCACCATCGAAATCCGTTGAGACGACACCATACGAACTGTGGTATGGCAAAAGGCCAAAGTTGTCGTTTCTTAAAGTTTGGGGATGTGATGCTTATGTCAAAAAGCTTCAGCCTGAAAAGCTGGAACCCAAAGCGGAAAAGTGCGTCTTCATAGGTTACCCAAAAGAGACAGTTGGGTACACCTTCTATCTCAAATCCGAGGGCAAAGTGTTTGTTGCTAAGAACGGAACTTTTCTCGAGAAGGAGTTTCTCTCGAGAGAATTGAGTGGGAGGAAGATAGAACTTGACGAGGTTGTCGAACCTCTCATCCCTCTGGATGGTGGCGCAGGGCAAGGGGAAACCTCTGTCGTTGCGACGCCGGTTGAGGAGGAAGTTGATGATGATGATCATGAAACTCCAGTTCAAGTTTCTGTTGAACCACGCAGGTCGACGAGATCATGCGCTGCTCCAGAGTGGTACGGTAATCCCGTCTTATCAATCATGTTGTTAGACAACAATGAACCTGCAAATTATGAAGAAGCAATGGTGGGCCCAGATTCCAACAAATGGCTAGGAGCCATGAAATCCGAGATAGGATCCATGTATGAGAACAAAGTGTGGACTTTGGAGATACTACCTGAGGGCCGCAAGGCTATTCAGAACAAATGGATCTTGAAGAAGAAGACGGACGCTGATGGTAATGTGACCGTTTATAAAGCTCGACTTGTGGCAAAGGGTTTTTCACAAGTTCCACGAGTTGACTACGATGAGACCTTCTCACCCGTAGCGATGCTTAAGTCCGTCAGAATCATGTTAGCAATAGCTGCATTTTTCGATTATGAAATCTGGCAGATGGATGTCAAAACGGCGTTCCTTAACGGTTTCCTTAAGGAAGAGTTGTATATGATGCAACCCGAAGGTTTTGTCGATCCTAAAAATGCTGACAAGGTGTGCAAGCTCCAGCGATCCATTTATGGACTGGTGCAAGCATCTCGGAGTTGGAACAAACGCTTTGATGAGGTGATCAAAGCATTTGGGTTTATACAAGTGGTTGGAGAATCTTGTATTTACAAGAAAGTGAGTGGGAGCTCTGTGGCGTTTCTGATATTATATGTGGAAACAACGTAGAGCTTTTGGAAAGCATAAAAAGGTTACTTGAGTAAAAGTTTCTCTATGAAGGACCTAGGAGAAGCTGCTTACATTCTAGGCATTAAGATCTATAGGGATAGATCAAAGCGCCTGATAGGACTTTCACAAAGCACATACCTTGATAAAGTTTTGAAGAGGTTCAAAATGGAACAGTCCAAGAAAGGGTTCTTGCCAGTGTTACAAGGTACGAGATTGAGTAAGACTCAGTGCCCAGCAACTAATGAAGATAGAGAGCATATGCGCTCCGTCCCCTATGCTTCAGCCATAGGCTCTATCATGTATGCAATGCTGTGCACTAGACCGGATGTTAGCCTGGCCATAAGTATGGCAGGTAGGTTCCAGAGTAATCCAGGAGTGGATCATTGGACGGCGGTCAAGAATATCCTGAAGTACCTGAAAAGGACTAAGGAGATGTTTCTCGTGTATGGAGGTGACGAAGAGCTCGCCGTAAAAGGTTACGTCGATGCAAGCTTTGACACAGATCCGGACGACTCTAAGTCGCAAACCGGATACGTATTTATTCTTAATGGGGGTGCAGTAAGCTGGTGCAGTTCCAAGCAAAGCGTCGTAGCAGATTCTACATGTGAAGCGGAGTACATGGCTGCCTCGGAGGCGGCTAAGGAGGGTGTCTGGATGAAGCAGTTCATGACGGATCTTGGAGTGGTGCCAAGTGCACTGGATCCAATAACCTTGTTATGTGACAACACTGGCGCCATTGCCTTAGCAAAGGAACCAAGGTTTCACAAGAAGACCAGACACATCAAACGACGCTTCAACCTCATCCGCGACTACATCGAGGAGGAGGACGTAAATATATGCAAAGTGCACACGGATCTGAATGTAGCAGACCCGCTGACTAAACCTCTTCCACGGCCAAAACATGATTGACACCAGAACTGTATGGGTGTTGGATTTATTACAATGTAATTCACATGGTGATGTGAGGGCTAGATTATTGACTCTAGTGCAAGTGGGAGACTGTTGGAATTATGCCCTAGAGGCAATAATAAATGTATAGTTATTATTACAATTCCTGTATCAAGATAATAGTTTATTATCCATGCTATAATTGTATTGAATGAAGACTCATTTACATGTGTGGATACATAGACGAAACACCGTCCCTAGCATGCCTCTAGTTGGCTAGCCAGTTGATCGATGATAGTCAGTGTCTTCTGATTATGAACAAGGTGTTGTTGCTTGATAACTGGATCACGTCATTGGGAGAATCACGTGATGGACTAGACCCAAACTAATAGACGTAGCATGTTGATCGTGTCATTTTGTTGCTACTGTTTTCTGCGTGTCAAGTATTTATTCCTATGACTATGAGATCATATAACTCACTGACACTGGAGGAATGCTTTGTGTGTATCAAACGTCGCAACGTAACTGGGTGACTATAAAGATGCTCTACAGGTATCTCCGAAGGTGTTAGTTGATTTAGTATGGATCAATACTGGGATTTGTCACTCCGTGTGACGGAGAGGTATCTCGGGGCCCACTCGGTAATACAACATCACACACAAGCCTTGCAAGCAATGTAACATAGTTTAAGTTGCGGGATCTTGTATTACGGAATGAGTAAAGAGACTTGCTGGTAAACGAGATTGAAATAGGTATGCGGATACTGACGATCGAATCTCGGGCAAGTAACATACCGAAGGACAAAGGGAATGACATACGGGATTATACGAATCCTTGGCACTGAGGTTCAAACGATAAGATCTTCATAGAATATGTAGGATCCAATATGGGCATCCAGGTCCCGCTATTGGATATTGACCGAGGAGTCTCTCGGGTCATGTCTACATAGTTCTCGAACCCGCAGGGTCTGCACACTTAAGGTTCGACGTTGTTTTATGCGTATTTGAGTTATATGGTTGGTTACCGAATGTTGTTCGGATTCCCGGATGAGATCACGGACGTCACGAGGGTTTCCGGAATGGTCCGGAAACGAAGATTGATATATAGGATGACCCCATTTGATTACCGGAAGGTTTTCGGAGTTACCGGGAATGTACCGGGAATGACGAATGGGTTCCGGGAGTTCACCGGGGGGGGGGGGGGCAACCCACCCCGGGGAAGCCCATAGGCTTTGGGGAGACACACCAGCCCTTAGTGGGCTGGTGGGACAGCCCCAAGGGGGCCTATGCGCCAAGAGAAGGAAATCAAAGGAAAAGAAAACAAAGAGGGAGGAAGTGGGAAGGGAGGGGGACTCCTCCCACCAAACCAAGTCCAACTCGGTTTGGGGGGGGAGTCCTCCCCCCCTTGGCTCGGCCGACCCCTTGAGGGTCCCTTGGACCCCAAGGCAAGGTCCCCCTCCCTCCTCCTATATATATGGGGCTTTTAGGGCAGATTTGAGACGACTTTCTCACGGCTGCCCGACCACATACCTCCATAGTTTTTCCTCTAGATCGCGTTTCTGCGGAGATCGGGCGGAGCCCTGCTGAGACAAGATCATCACCAACCTCCGGAGCACCGTCACGCTACCGGAGAACTCTTCTACCTCTCCGTCTCTCTTGCTGGATCAAGAAGGCCGAGATCATCGTCGAGCTGTACGTGTGCTGAACGCGGAGGTGCCGTCCGTTCGGTACTAGATCGTGGGACTGATCGCGGGATTGTTCGCGGGGCGGATCGAGGGACGTGAGGACGTTCCACTACATCAACCGCGTTCTCTAACGCTTCTGCTGTACGATCTAGAAGGGTACGTAGATCACTCATCCCTCTCATAGATGGACATCACCATGATAGGTCTTCGTGCGCGTAGGAAATTTTTTGTTTCCCATGCGACGTTCCCCAACAGAAGTTGCCCGTCTCTTGGCCGCCGGATTCATCGTAGAGGTCTTCCACCCCAAATGGTTGGCTAACCCGGTCTTGGTGCTCAAGAAGAATGGTACCTTCCGTATGTGCTTTGATTACACGGACCTTAACAGAGCTTGTCCGAAGGATCCTTTCGCTCTTCCCCGCATCGACCAAATTATTGATTCAGTGGCGGGATGCGAACGTTTGTGCTTCCTGGACGCTTATTATGGATATCACGAAATCAAGATGGCCGTGGAAGATCAAGAGAAAACAACTTTTATAACCCCCTTTGGGGCTTTTTGCTATGTGTCCATACCATTCAGACTCAAGAGTGCAGGGGCGACTTATCAGCGCTGCATCCAGAATTGCCTCCGTGGCCAAATCGGACGCAACGTCCATGCCTATGTTGATGACATTGTGGTTAAAACCCACAGGAAGGAAACGCTACTGGAAGATCTCAAAGAAACTTTTGATAATCTGCGGGTATATCAGATGAAGCTTAATCCCACCAAGTGTGTCTTTGGTGTTCCTGCAGGGAAGTTGTTGGGCTTCCTAGTGTCTGAGCGCGGCATCGAAGCTAACCCGGACAAGATCGAAGCGGCTACCTCCCTTGGGAAACCAGCGAATATTAATCAAGTCCAACGGATGGCGGGTCGTATTGCGGCCTTAAGTCGCTTCATAAGCCGTCTGGGAGAGAAAGCTATTCCCCTTTATCAATTGCTTAGGAAATCTGACCATTTTGTTTGGACAGACGAAGCCGATGAAGCTTTCGAAGCCTTAAAACGGCAGCTGGTCAACCCGCCGGTCTTGGCCGCCCAGACCGAGAAAGAGGCCATGCTTTTATATATTGCGGCAAACTCCAAAGCGGTGAGTGTGGCGGTGGTCGTCGAAAGGAAGGAGGAAGGGAAGGGATACCCTGTGGAGCGTCCGGTGTATTTTATTAGCGAGGTGCTAACTCTTTCCAAGTAGCGATACCCGCACTGGCAGAAATTAGTTTATGGGGTCTTTATGGCAAGCCGGAAGCTTAAGCATTATTTTCAAGAGCATCCCATCACGGTGGTTAGCTCCGCTCCCCTCGGGGACATCATCCAGAATCGGGAGGCGACAGGGCGAATTGCCAAGTGGGCGATTGAACTTGGGCCGCACCACGTGCGATACACCCCTTGCACGGCTATCAAGTCTCAGGCCTTGGTTGATTTCGTCAATGATTGGACCGAGTTACAGATCCCAGAAGACAGGCCTGACCTTACATACTGGACCATTTATTTTGATGGATCTAGACAATTGGAAGGCTCGGGGGCTGGCGTGGTGCTGATATTGCCTCAAGGGGACAAATTCTGTTACGTCCTTCGACTCATGTTTCCATGTACCAACAATGCTGCAGAATATGAAGCTTTGCTTCACGGCTTGCGACTCGCCAAGGAGATGAACCTTACGCGGGTCAGATATTTTGACGACTCTGATCTAGTGGCTCAACAAGTTTCAGACACTTGGGATTCTCGGGACCCCTTGATGGCGGCTTACAGGAGGGCTGTGTCCGATGTGGCGGGCCATTTCCATGGCTATCAGGTCGATCACATTGACCGGCGCCTTAACGAAGCAGCTGATGCCCTTTCACGTCTCGGTTCCCAGCGTAAGCCGGTTCCCGCCAATGTTTTTCTGGATACTCTGCATAATCCTTCCGTAAGGTTGCCTTCAGAGGAGGAGTTGGCAATACCAGATCCTGAGTCCCAGTTCGTGGCGGCTCTCCATGTTACGCCGCATTGGGTTCTTCCGTATCTGGCCTATCTCGCCCGAGGCGAGTTACCTACGGATGAAGTGTTGGCTCGCCAAATCGTTCGGCGAAGCAAATCCATGGTGATCATCAATGGCGAACTATATAAACGAAGCACTTCCAGGGTTTTTCAAAGATGCGTTTCCTCCGAAGAAGGGTGCATAATTCTAAATGACATTCATTCCGGAGATTGTGCGCATCACGCCGGGTCACGCTCCTTGGTTTCAAAGGTGTTCCGTCATGGTTTTTTTGGTTGACGGCCCATGCAGATGCAGAGGAGATAGTTCGTCGATGTGATGGATGCCAGCGTTACGGGCGACAGGCCCATGTGCCAGCTCAAGAATTAAGGATGATACCCATCACTTGGCCTTTCGCGGTCTGGGGGTTAGACATGGTTGGGCCCTTTAAGATGTCGTCCAACAAGAAAACTCATTTGCTGGTGGCGGTTGATAAGTTCACCAAGTGGGTTGAAGCAGAGCCTGTTGGAGCTTGCGATGCGGAGACAACGGTCAAATTCTTGAAAAAATTGATCTTCCGGTTCGGATATCCGCACAACATCATTACTGATAATGGCACTAATCTGCATCAAGGAGCAATGGAGGAGTTTTGCCGTCGTGAGCACATCCGGCTTGATGTTTCTACAGTTGCTCACCCACGATCTAATGGACAGGCGGAGCGGGCGAACCAGGAAGTTTTGCGGGGAATCAAACCCCGACTCATGGTTCCCTTGGAACGTACCCCGGGGTGTTGGGTTGAGGAGTTGCCTTCGGTACTATGGAGCATCCGGACCACCCTGAACCGTTCTACGGGTTTTATTCCTTTCTTTCTGGTCTATGGAGCAGAAGCCGTTCTTCCCACTGACATAAGGCATGACTCGCCCAGAGTCGCCGCTTATGTGGAACAGGACAACGAACTGGCGCGTCAAGACTCTTTGAACGCCTTAGCGCGTGATTTGGGTGTAGCCCGATCGGCCATTTATCAGCAGGACTTACGGCGTTATCACAGCCGCCGGGTCAAGAGCCGAACTTTTCAGGAAGGCGACTTAGTGCTTCGGCTGATACAAGATCGTACTGGCATGCATAAGTTATCACCACCATGGGAAGGACCATTCGTCGTCAGCAAAAACCTTCGCAATGGGTCTTACTATCTGGTGGATCTACGGCCTGATCGGCCAACCACGGAGGCTGAGTCAACTCGCCCTTGGAACATAGCCCACTTGCGGCCTTATTACACTTGAGCTATTAGCTATACGTTTTGTAAGTTTTTCATTTCTTATAAAGCAATAAAATTAACGCCTCCCGACTTGGGGGCTTTCCTGCTAATTCATCTTATTGAAAGGTATCGATCTTTATTCTTTCATCAACAAGTCGCCCAAGCATGGACGCTATCCATACCAAAGAGCTTAAGTCGCCACGATGCGCTTATTACAAAACTGGGTATCGTTAAGCCAAAGAGGATCGAAGTCGCCACAAGCGCGCGATTCAAACATAGGCGCCTTATATGATTCTGTGGATTAGACCGGCTTACTTAAGGACAGTGTGTTCTCAAGTCGTTTTGTGGTAATAGCGTATACGCTTCTACAATCCTATGACGGTCTTTGCCTTAATCATAGGTCACTTGGGGGCTTCCTCTCACTAAGATCAGCCTTACTACCCATTTGTCCTGCGAAAAATTACCGCATTACAAATGGTTATACTGGACTGTGTGTTGGCCGAATCGCCATATGGACCCGTGAACTCTTGGCGAGTTATTCCGCTCATGGACCCTGAACTCACCTTGGTTAAAACATGTCTGGTACCGGCAAGCGCCTCACATGGAAAATAGAGAAACCATTGGTTCATTGAACCCGCTTCACTGAAGCTTGACTCGTGCCTGATCAGCCGGTCTAAATACTTGAGATTTTGATACGAAAGTCTCCCTTGGGTGGCACTTGAGTTTATTTAACTCGTCCTATCCTGTCGCGACCTGATGAGCCGACGAAATTGCTATTTTTTTACCTTCCTGGCACTGCCACAAGGTTTTTCAGACTTTTTTCTGACTCGCCTCAAAATATCTTGGGTCGATTGCTATTTATTATCACCCATTACTCACTAAGATGGTTTGATATATGTTTTCAAGCTTAAACATGTTGATGATCAAAATCACTCTAGCCATGGCGGGTCAAGCGTCATAAAAACGCCTCAACGGCGGATCAAGCATTTCAAAACGCCTTAAGGGCGACATAAGGGTTTTTCGAGATATCACAGAAGCAGTTTGATCTCTAAAAAGACTTATTACATGGCTCTCATGGCCAAATCTATGAAGTTTTATTCTGCTGATGTCCTTGGATCAGCCTGCTGCAAGCTTTGGCCGACTTCAATTTGCAAGTCGCCCAGTACCCAGTTACACTTGGATAACGCGGCGAACTCATCTTCATCGTTCAACACTGATGAGAGATCCACCTCCAAGTCAAAAGGATTCTTGGGTCGACGCGGAGTTAAGTTGGTCGTTACAAAGGTTGGCGGGTTAACGTTCTTGTTCTTGTTGTCATAGGCGGCTTGGTATTTTGATAAATCCAAGCTTGCAGCAAGCTAAGTCGCTGCCAAACGGGAGTCTTTAACAACATGCTGGTAGTCCTCTTTAGCAAATTCTGACCCATCATCCTTGAGCTGGGGAAAGCCCGCCGCTACTTCTTCTGGGTTTATTTCTGGAGCATACGCCAAACACCCACTCAGCGTAGTCAGTGCTCCTTTTCAGGCGGCTCACCGAGTTAGCTCGCCAATTTGAGGAGGAAGAGTAGATAAGCAGCCAAGCATCTTCTTTATTGACGTTATGTGTTCCTTGGCGCCCATCACTGCTTTCACGGTCAGCACACTTCCGGTATACAGTTGCTCCGTCAACGTATAAATCGCCTTCAGCATCACGACACAATCATCTTGAAGATTGGCGGCTCTCGGACCTGTGCAAGAGGTAGTGATAGTTAGCGATTTATACAAAGCTATTTATTTACAAAGTGCAAGGTCAAGGGTTGGTTTTTTACCAAACACAGCTTGCGCCATGTTGGAGATATGTCGCTTTAAGCCGGACAGCTCTTGTTGCACAGTGTCCAATTTGGCTTCAGCTTTTTCTGCTCGCTTTATTAAGGCATCTTGATCAGCTTGAGCCCATTTTAAGTCGGCTTTTAGCTTCTCCATCTCAGAGAGGATCAGTTGACACTTCTCTTCTGATTTTGCCCGGGCGTCCTGCTGATCGGTTAAACTTTTCTTCAAGTCGCCAAATGCTGATTCAGTTTGGATAAGTGATTCCTGTCGAAATATATAATCAAGGGGCAAGTTTCAGAATTATTGCAAGCAACATCCCTGACACTTGGGGGCTAATGTATAATTTTTTAGACAAAATTATACAGTATCAAGACCCGGCTCATCTTTTTAGAGATGACCCGGCCCTTGGGGGTTACAGGTCGAAAGTTTTTTCTTCAATTATCAAGACCCGACTCATCTTTTTACAGATGACCCGACCCCTGGGGGTTACAGGTCAAAAGTTTTTTCTTCAATTATCAAGATCCGGCTCATCTTTTTACAGATGACCCGACCCTTGGGGGTTAATGAGGATAATACAGTGTGCAACAAGACGTACCTTATGTTTGTTTTTCAGCAATCGAAGCAGACTTTTCTCCATCTCATAACTCGCCTCCAGGCGACTTGCAAAGCCAGAGCAAAGTTCTTTGAATTCGAGATTCTCATACTGGGAGAGCTTAGCCTTGCAAAGTTCATGCTCAAAAACAGGTTGAGCTGATGATGATACATGCTTCGATAAAACCGCTGTGGCCGGCTTAGAGAAGCGAGTACCGGTGATAACTACAGCGTCTGGGTCTTCTACTGATTTCAATGGACTTGGCGGGTTAGGCACTTCCATGGTTTCCTTGGGAGAGCTGGGGAGATCCACTTGATCTTCAGGTTTGCCTTGGTCCGGGTTATCCTGGATCGGCGCCGATTTTTCGGTAGGCTCCGAAGCTGTAATGGGAGTTGACCCGCCAGTCTTCCTTTTCTTCGCCTGTGCCCTAAAAGGAGAAGGGGGTGCGTTTAAAGGAATGGATATTATCACCATCAGACCAAAGGTAAATGTTATCAAAAGCTTACCCAGGGACACAGATCATCGGTGGAAGTGCCGACATCACTGAGTCGCCGGATGTGGGAGGAGAAGTCTGCAAAAATAAATACTTCAAAGATATGAGCAGGTTACAAACGCGATCCAAAAGGACATGAAGAAGTGTTATTAAAAGATACCTCATTTTGCCTTTTCTTGGTTCTTGTTGGTAACCCGGACACCAAGTCTCCAGAATGACTCCGAGTTTTCCGATTTGAAGCATGGTGCGCTTTCTTCCAAAGGAAATTTGGATCCAAACAAGCATTTGGGTGTGAGAAGGGAGCTTCCCGCAAATTCGCCTGGCCGGCTTAGGTGGAGGAGAAGATGAGTCGGAGGAAACAGAAATTACCTCTACAGAGTCCTCTTGGCTTTCATTGTCCTCATTCTACACAAGAGATACAGAGGTGTAAACACAAAACTATCAGTGATGGATGGCGAGTTAAAAGAGGATGGATTTTTTTACCTCTGAAAGCACGTCGCCGACTTGGGCTTCATCGGCTTTAGATGGCTCAGTGACGGCGGCTTTGCCCTTACCCTTGGATTTCTTCTTTGGAGGCGGCCTAGCTTGCTTCATGGCCGACTTTTTTGGCCTCTTGGACCAAAATTTATCACCTTTCTGAAATGGCATATTTTATAAGAGGTCATAGTTCAAGTAAGACGTAAGGAATAAAAACAAGAGGCGAGTTAAGTTATTTACCTTTGGTGCCGGGTTAATCTTGCAGAAAGGTTTAAGACCTATTTGGCCGCATTTTGCCGCGGGTTCGCCGGTCAACTTCTTGATGATGGTTACAATATCATTTTCTGTCAGAGCCGTGTGGAAGTAGCACTGAGGATGGTCCAGGGTGCCGTCAAACTCACACATTAATCCGTCCCGGCGACTTAAAGGGAGGATACGCCATTCGACCCAGCAGCGGATCAAGTCAACCCCAGTAAGGCCGTTGTTTGTCAGAGATCTTAACTCGGACAATACTGGGATAAAGTCTGACTCTTCTTCTTCGGTGAGCTTGTCTGGGAGTTTAAAATTTGTTGGAAGGCGATCTTCCCTATAACCGAGAAGCTTGTTCTCGCCCTCAGGCGAAGTCTCCCGGCAGTAAAACCAAGACTCGCCCCAGCCTTTGGGATGGCTTGGCATGGCGAGTGATGGGAATGAACTATCCCTACGGCGCTGAACATTGACACCTCCAAGCTCCAGACTAGGGCCATTGTGAAATTCTGTTTGGCGATTCAGGTGGAAGAAGTACGAGAATAAAGGAACTGAGGGTTCCATCTGCAAGTAAGCCTCACAAAACACTTGGAACTGGCATAGATTGCTTATCGAGTTGGGCCCTAAATCCTGGAGGCGGACATTCATAAAGGTCATGGCATCTCTGAGGAATTTCGATCCGGGCGGCTTAAAGCCCCGTTCAAGGTGTTCAACAAAAACAACTATCTCCCCTTCCTTCGGATTGGGGACTTCTTCTCCTAACCCGGTGCGCCAACTGATAACCTCTTGAGGGTCCAGATTCCCTGTTTTTACATAGTCATTAAGTATAGCATCATTGACCTTGGTTGGGAGCCAATCACTTTTGAAAACAGTGCCCATGCTACAAAGGGATAAAATTACGGGTAAATCAACACGCCGAGCATCTACTGAAAATGGTGAAACAAGTTCATTTGACTCGCCAAACAATTTGCCTGATGGCTGAGGGAGTTTCTTGACCCGCCGACGAAGGTCCGGGTCAGGCTGCCAGGGCAACTTATGAAACTCTTACTACTTAAAGGAGAGGTGTTTTCAGAGCATCAGTAGTATTTGTCAAAATGGTGAAGTATGAGATTATAAACAGATTTCACTCGACAAGCGATAGATTATGGATCTACCGGACAGACAGAAATGAATGCGAAAAAGGTCTGGATAAAACGGCCTGCGACTAAGATGGGAGCAATACTGTTGATCTGGTGAAACCTTTTCTAAGTATGCAAGTCAAGACCGAACAAATAAAGGTATGAAAAACATTGTTGTGCTCGCTATCATCACCGCCAACTAATCAAGAATCACGAAGCCGTTCGGGAGGTACCAAGAACACAGTAGGTATGAACCTCGAAAAACTTGGATCTGCTTTCAATGGCGGGAAACTGACCTGATGGATACGACTGGAGACGTCCGAAGAGGGGTTCGCCGCGAGCGTTGCGCGGACGGTGACGAAGATCTCGGACGGACGCGAAGATCTCAGGCGGCGACGAGGTGCTCGACGGCGGCGAGGCGTTCGATGGCGACGAAATGCTCGGCCACGACGAGGTGTTCGGCAGCGACGAAGTCTTCGGGCCGCGCCAAAGCTTTCGGACAACGACGAAGTCTTCGGGTGGCGGCGGAGCTCTCGGGTGGCGATAAGGTTTTTGCTGTGACGACGAGGAAGAGAAGGGCGACAAGACGTGTAGGTGAAATGCGCCCAGTCCCTTCCTCCCGCCTATTTATCAGGTTGGGCACTAGGATCGAGGCGCCACGAGCGGGAACTGCCAAAAGATACTCACCATGATGGCGCCCAAATATTTTGGGATAACGATATCGAAAGATCCGTTGGGGATTACGTCATCATCCCTTCCGAGATTCAAGGGATAAGGAGGCGCCAACAAGAAGTGGTTTGGCGACTTGATTTTTTCCGCAGCAGATGGCGGTTTAAGTGCATGGTGCATAAGAGGAGTGAAGATGAATCGCCCCTAACTGAGTAAGGATATTGGCGTGAAAGAAATTCAAGTCAATCTAGGGGCTAATGTTGGGGATATTATCTGTTGGATAACCCGCCCTAGTTGGGCCGGGTCACCGAAGCTGGCGACTCATCTCAATGTGGTTTGGGCCTTGGCCTGGTAAGGCCGGAAGTCGTATGGCGGTTCAAGACCTTCGGAAGGAGTCCATAGTAGAGAAGGTCTCCAAGCCTTGGAAAGATGACGACTTAGAGATCGCGAGAGTCACGATTTGTGTAAAGGAAAGGACCCTTGTAAACCCTAAGGACTCAACCTGTATATAAAGGCCAGTCCCAGGGAAGAAGAGGACATGTTAGAAATCATCGAGTGCTAGGTCAGGCGAGTTACGCCCTCCTTGTAATCGAAACATCATCAATACAACACAAAGCAGGACGTAGGCTTTTACCTCCTCACGAGGGGCCGAACCTGGGTAAATCTCTGTCTCTCTCCCGTTCAACCCCTTTGAGTCGCCACCAAGTGCGATGGCTCCAACATTAAGTCCTTTCATGAGGACATCTGCCGTGACAAAACCACGACACATGGGCTGAGGGGAGACGTCGTGGCCTTATTAGGCCAAGCGCACTAGTCTCTCAAGGCACATGCAGTTGGGAAAGATGAAAAGTCCACCTTTGTATGGAAGGGAAGGAAGGGGACTAGGATTTCTGCTCCTCCCCCCTTGGTTGCGCCCTAGGGCTTGGAGGGGCTGTTCCTCCACGCCCCTCCACCTATATAAATAGAGGAGGGGGTACCCCAAGAGTAAACACGAAGCCCTTGGCACCCCTCTCTCTCCCTAGATCGATGTCTCCTCTAGTTTTTTCGGTAGTGCTAAGGCGAAGCCCTGCGGGGACAACACCACCACCACCACCGTCACACTGTCGCGCCACCGGTTAATTCATATACCACTCCGCCCTCACTTGCTGGATCGAGGAGGCGGAGAGGTCATCAAGTTCTACGTGTGCTGAACGTGGATGTGTCGTCCGTTCGGCACTTGATCGGGAGTTCGCGGGACGGATCGTGATAGGTTCGCGTAGACATTCGACTACATCAACCGCATTTCTTAATGCTTCTACTTAGCGATCTACAAGGGTATGTGGATCCAATCTCTCCTCTTGTAGATGGTCATCACCATGGATAGATCTTGTGTGCGCGTAGGAATTTTTTTGTTTCCCTTGCGATGTCATCCAACAGTGGCATCATGAGCAAGGTCTATGCGTACATGACATCTCGAGTAGAACACAAAGGAGTTTGTGGGTGTTGATATTCATATAGCTTCCCTCCTTAGTCTTTTCTTGATTCGATGGTGTCGGGGGATGATCCCCGGGTACCCGGAAGACGATGAGTCGGACGGGCTGGCCGCCCGCCCGGGCCGGCTGCTCCAACTCGCACCCGTGGCTGGCTGGCCTGAGCCGGTATGGCGTCCCGTTGGACACGCGCGGACGCGACATCCATACCCCTCGGCGGTGCATCGTTAAGGAGTAGAAGTACACAATACACGTGTCGTGCAGTATCACCTACAGTGTAACTTGTCCCCTGAACGTTGATTCATAAAGCGCCCAAGGGAGACATATGTCCCCGCTTCTTGTGCCACCGGACGGTCCCTTTTCCTGCGTCGCCGCTTCGTCCATTGCCTTGTAAATCGGCTTCCAACAAAGAAGAAAATGAAATAAGGATGTACATGCATGCATGTGGTACGAGCATGGCCGGCTGCACTACTCAGATGCGTGCATTGCTGGCGGCTGCATGCATGCGTGGATGCATAGTCGGTCGGCTACATTGCATGTGTGTGTTGGCTGCATGGCCCTGGCCTGCTGCCCCGCGTGCGTGCGCGCATGTCCGTGCACCCTTCCGACCCGCTGCATGTCTGGCCGACGACACTACATACATGGACTGCCTGACCTCCCTCTGTCCTCCGAGCGTCGTCGTGCTCACCTGGGGCGATGCCCGTGCCTCCGCCAAGCTGGCTCCTCCCGTCGTCGCCTGTCGCACCGGTGTGCGGCCTTTCCTCCACTCGGCACTCAAGGCCGCTATAAAAAAGACCAGCTGGGCCCGTCTTCCCGACTCGTTTGGCCGGCCTACCCGCCTGCGTCGTCGGCTGGCCGGCTTGCGTGGCCGTCTACTTCAATACCGGGTTGGATCCAGCTGTCCATCCGTTTCAACGCTCGATCGGTCGGGTCCGGCCGGCTCGCGCAGCCATCGACCGCTGAAGGCTCGGCGGCCACACCCAGCGGGTGCGTCAGCGCGCTCCGCTGGCAAAAAGTCGCGTCGGTCATCAACGACAAAGACCGCCTCGCCAGCGCCAAAAAAGCAACGTGAGCTTTTCATCTGCGTATTTCTACACCGCGTGCAAAAACGGATACTCCGAGCGACCCTCGGGGGCCATCCCTGCATTTGTTTTAGCTACTTTACTATTCACCCTGGCGCCAGCTAGTCTCGCCCGGGGTCGGTCGCTTGGCCTGATACGTTCGTTCCCATGGGACGGCTTAGTAGCATGTACGGTACCGAAGGCCCACTCTTTGCCTCTGCTATAGACCGCACCGCGGCTCTCCAGCTAGCGAGAGCAAAAGCTGGAGGTCACCAGACGCGAAAAACATCGAGGGAGAAAATGGCTTGGGCGACACAGTCGTTTCATTTGTGAGTATATGCTCGGTCGACTCTGCTCCTAGAGTCCAAGTACTGTACGCTCCATTCCACGTTCCACTCTTCGCCTCAGCTACAGATCGGCTCTCGGCTGTCCGACTAGCAAGAGCAAAAGCGAAAGAGTGGACAGAACATGAAAAATACTAAAGGGGGATCGGACGAAATCGAGCCGGTACCCTGTGCATAAACTTGCACTCCCAAAACCAAATATATGACATATCTTCATCGACTAACTTTGTCTTTTGCACGACCATCTTCGCGGGAACCCCCATCACCCTGCTGGCTGGAGCCCGACCGACTTCGAGCTGCTGGCTACTCCCGTCCGGCTGGAGCCCTGCCATTTGGAGCCTCGCCGACTGCTGCTACTCCTGTCCGGCTAGAGCTGTGCCGGCTACGGCTCGTAGCCGGCCGACATCGGCAACTTTTGCTACAACAACAGCAAGAAGCCTCTGCACGACTCTCCGAGTCGCCCGGAGGCTCAGAGGCTACACCCAGCGCGTGCGCTTGCGCGCCCTCACTGGAAACCACCAGCAGGCAGACCCCGCGATCGCGCTCGGTAGGGCCCCGCGCCCATCAGCCGACAGACCCCGCGTCGTTTCTGGTAGGGCCCCACGCCCATTAGTTGGCGAACCCCGCATCCATGCCCGACACGGCTTCGCGCCCACCAGCCGGCGGACCATGCGTCCGCGCCCCGCAGGGCCCCGTGCCCATCAGTCGGCGGACCCCGCGTCCATGCCCGACATCCTCGACGCCACCGTCTCCTTCAGCAACAACAAAGACCCTCCGCCCAACTCTTCGAGTAGCCCAGAGGCTACACCCAACAGGTGCGCTGGCGTGCCCCCACTGGAAGCAAGTCGCGTCGTCCCCGGCCTGCAATCGACCGGCATTGACAACTTCTGCAACAACAACGACTGCGAAAATCCTCCGTCCGGCTCTTTGAGTCGCCCGGAGGCTCGGAGGCTACTGATACATCCCAAACGTATCTATAATTTCTGCTTGCTCCATGATCTTTTGGGTGACATTGTTATATGTTTTGCTACACTTTTATAGATTTTTACACATATTTGGACTATCCTACTAACTCAGTGCACCCATGATACGTCCATTTTGCATCATGCTTTCATGTTGATATTTATTGCTTTATGAGCTGTTATATTGCTTTGTGGTACCATATTTATGCCTTTTCTATCTTATTTTGCATGGTTTATTTGAAGAGGGAGAATTCAGACAGCTGGAATTCTGGACTGGAAAAGGAGCAAATCTTAGTCCACTATTCTACACATCTCCAAATGCCCTGAAAAGTTACGTGGATTTTTTTGGATTATATAAAAATTACTAGGCGAAAGAAGGACCAGAGGGGGGCTGCCAGGGCGCCACAAGCCGTGGCACCGCCACCCCCTGGTGGCGGAGTGGGGGCTTGTGGGCTCCCTGACGGCCCACTAGCCCCCTCTTTTGCTATATGAAGGGTTTTGGTCTGAAAAAAAATTCAAATGGGAGCTTTTTCGTGGTTTCGCCGCCGCCACGAGGCGGAACTTGAGCAGATCCAATGTAGAACTCCGGCATGACGATCCTGCTGGGGAAACTTCCCTCCCGGAGGGGGAAATCGTCGCCATCGTCATCACCGACACTCCTCTCGTCGGAGGGGAGGCATCTTCATCAACATCTTCATCAGCACCATCTCCTCTCCAATCCCTAGTTCATCTCTTGTAACCAATCTTTGTCTCATGACTCCGATTGGTACTTGTAAGGTTACTAGTAGTGTTGATTACTCTTTGTAGTTGATGCTAGTTGGATTACTTGGTGGAAGAGTTTATGTTCAGATCCTTGATGCTATTCATTACACCGCTGATCATGATTATGATTATGCTTTGTGAGTAGTTACTTTTGTTCCCGAGGACATGGGATAAGTCATGCTGATAATAGTCATGTGAATTTGATATTCGTTCGGTATTTTGATATGCTATATGTTCTTTTTTCCTCTAGTGGTGTTATGTGAACGTCGACTACATAACACTTCACCATATTTGGGCCTAGAGGAAGGCATTGGGAAGTAGTAAGTAGATGATGGGTTGCTGGAGTGACATAAGCTTAAACCCGAGTCTATGCGTTGCTTCGTGAGGGGCTGATTTGGATCCACTAGTTTAATGTTATGGTTAGACTTTGTCTTAATTCTTCTTTTGTAGTTGCGGATGCTTGCAAGAGAGGTTAATCATAAGTGGGAAGCTTGTCCAAGTAAGGGCAGTACCCAAGCGCCGGTCCACCCACATATCAAACTACCAAAGTAACGAACGCGAATCATATGAACATGATGAAACTAGCATGACAGAAATTCCCGTGTGTCCTCGGGAGCGTTTTTCCTCCTATAAGACTTTGTTCAGGCTTTTCCCTTGCTACAAAAGGGATTGGGCCACTTGCTGCACCGTTGCTATTACTTGTTACTTGTTACTTTTTGCTTGCTACGTTTCACCTCGCTACACCATCACTTGTTACCGCTACTTTCAGTGCTTGCAGTTATTACCTTGCTGAAATCCGTTTATCAGAACCTTCTGCTCCTCGTTGGCTTCGACACTCTTACTTATAGAAAGGACTACGATTGATCCCCCTATACTTGTGGGTCATCAAGACTCTTTTCTGGCGCCGTTGCCGGTGAGTGAAGCGCCTTTGGTAAGTGGAAATTGGTAGGGAAACATTTTTATACTGTGCTGAAATTTATTGTCACTTGTCACTATGGAAACTGTTCCTTTGAGGAGTTTGTTCGGGGTATCTTCACCACGAACAGAAGCACGAGGAGTTTTTCCTCGACCTGAGGTACCTACTGAAAATATCTTTTATGAAATTCCTTCGGGTATGCTTGAGAAACTGCTGGCTAATCCTTTTACAGGAGATGGATCTTCACATCCAAACTTGCATCTAATCTATGTAGATGAAGTTTGTGGTTTATTTAAGCTTGCAGGTTTGCCCGAGGATGAGGTAAAGAAGAAAGTCTTTCCTTTATCTTTGAAGGATAAGGCGTTGACATGGTATAGGCTATGTGATGATACTGGATCATGGGGCTACAATCGGTTGAAATTGGAATTTCATCAAAAGTTCTATCCTATGCATTTAGTACATCGTGATCGGAACTTTATTTATAACTTTTGGCCTCGTGACAGGTAAATCATAGCTCAAGCTTGGGGGAGGCTTAAATCAATACTATATTCATGCCCCAATCATGAGCTCTCGAGAGAAATCATCACTCAAAACTTTTATGCTCGGCTTTCTCATGAAGATCGTACCATGATTGACACTTCTTGTACCGGTTCTTTTATGAAGAAGGATATTGATCACAAGTGGAATTTGTTGGAGAGAATCAAACGCAACTCTGAAGATTGGGAGCTGGAGGAAGGTAAGGAGTCAGGTATGAATTTCCAGTTTGATTGCGTTAATTGTTTTGTTGAGACAAACACTTTTAGAGATTTTAGCGCTAAGTATGGACTTGACTCTGAGATAGTAGCTTCTCTATGTGAATCTTTTGGTGCTCATTTTGATCTTCCCAAAGAGAAGTGGTTTAAATATCATCCTCCTGTAGAAAGCAACATAGCCAAAATCAATCTAGTTGATGAGAAAGTCATTGCTTTTAGTGATCATGTTGTTCCTTGTGCTTACACTGAGAAACCACCATACCCTGCTAGGATAAAGGATTATTCTAAAGCTCCAACTGTGATACGTAGGGGTTACATTAGACCACTTGCACCCCCTCAGAAGATTAGAGTTGAACCTAGTGTTGCTATCATCAAAGATCTCTTAGCCGAAGACATAGATGGGCATGTTATCAAATTCTGTGAGGACTCCGCTAGAATTGCTAAACCTCACGCGAAAGACAAATACAGACATGTAGTTGGCCTGCCCGTTGTTTCTGTCAAGATAGGAGATCACTGTTACCATGGTTTATGTGATATGGGAGCTAGTGTTAGTGCAATACCCCATTCCTTAAATGATGAAATCAAAGATGAGATTGCACCTGCTGAGTTAGAACCCATTGATGCCACTATTACGCTAGCTAATAGAGACACTATCTGCCCTCTGGGAATTATGAGAGACGTAGAAGTCGTGTGTGGTAAGACAAAGTATCCTACTGATTTCCTCGTCCTTGGTACTGCACAAGATAGCTTTTGTCCTATCATATTTGGTACACCCTTTCTCAACACTGTCAATGCTCACATTGATTGCATTAAGCAGACCGTCACAATTAGTTTCGAGGGTGTGTCTCATGAATTTAATATTCTCCAAGTTTGGAAGACAACCCCGTGAAAGAGAGTCGTCTGGTAGGGATGAAATCATTGCTCTGGCCTCTATTGCCGTACCTCCTACGGATCCTTTAGAGCAATATCTGCTTGAGCATGAAAATGATATGCATATGGAGGAGAGAGATGAGATAGATAAAATTGTCTTAGAACAATATCCTATTCTCAAGAATAACCTGCCTGTTGAACTGCTTGGGGATCCTCCCCCACCAAAGGGTGAACCTGTGTTCGAGCTTAAACAGTTGCCTGATACTCTTAAGTATGCCTATCTTGATGAGAATATCTTGTTATTATTAGTGCTCTCCTCTCAGAGCACGAAGAGAAGAAGTTACTAAAAACTCCGAGGAAGCACCGTGCGGCTATTGGATATACTCTTGATGATCTTAAGGGTATCAGTCCTACTCTATGTCAGCACAAGATTAAAACCGATCCTGACTTTAAACCAGTTGCTGATCATCAAAGGAGATTAAATCCTAAGATGAAAGAGGTCGTTAGAAAAGAAATATTAAAGCTTCTGGAAGCATGAATCATTTATCCTGTTGCTCATAGTGATTGGGTAAGTCCAGTACATTGCGTACCTAAGAAGGGGGGTATCACCGTCGTTCCTAATGATAAGGATGAACTAATCCCACAAAGGATTATTACCGGCTATAGGATGGTGATAGACTTCCGGAAACTGAACAAGGCAACCAGGAAAGATCATTATCCTTTGTCGTTTATCGACCAAATGCTAGAAAGGCTATCCAAACACACACACTTCTGCTTTCTAGACGGTTATTCAGGTTTCTCGCAAATACCTGTTGCACAATCTGATCAAGAGAAAACCACTTTCACCTGCCCTTTCGGTACCTTTGCCTATAGACGTATGCCTTTTGGCTTATGCAATGCACCTGCCACCTTCCAAAGATGTATGATGGCTATATTCTCTGACTTTTGTGAAAAGATTGTCGAGGTTTTCATGGATGACTTCTCCGTTTACGGATCTTCCTTTTATGATTGCCTCAGCAACCTTGATCGAGTCTTACAGAGATGCGAAGAAACCAACCTCGTCTTGAATTGGGAGAAGTGCCACTTTATGGTTAATGAAGGCATCGTTTTAGGACACAAAATTTCTGAGAGAGGCATTGAAGTTGATAAGGCTAAGGTTGATGCAATTGAGAAAATGCCTTGCCCCACAGATATCAGAGGTATACGAAGTTTCCTAGGTCATGCTGGTTTCTATAGAAGGTTCATTAAAGACTTCTCTAAGATTTCTAGGCCTCTTACCAACCTCTTGTAGAAGGATGTTCCTTTTGTTTTTGATGAGGATTGTGAGGAAGCCTTTGAAATACTTAAGAAGGCTTTGATAACCACACCTATTGTTCAACCACCTGACTCGAACTTGCCCTTTGAAATCATGTGTGACGCTAGTGATTATGCTGTTGGTGCTGTTCTAGGACAAAGAGTTGTCAAGAAGTTGAATGTTATTCACTACGCTAGTAAAACTCTAGGCAGTGCCCAAAGAAACCATGCCACTACGGAGAAGGAGTTTTTAGCAGTCGTGTTTGCGTGTGAAAAGTTCAGATCTTATATAGTTGACTCCATAGTCACTATTCACTCTGATCATGCTGCTATTAAGAACCTTTTGGAGAAGAAGGACGCTAAGCCTAGGCTGATCAGATGGGTTCTCCTGCTACAGGAATTTGATTTGCATGTTGTTGACCAAAAGGGTGCTGATAACCCTATAGCACATAACTTGTCTAGGCTAGAGAATGTCCTTGATGACCCACTACCTATTGATGACAGCTTTCTTGATGAGCAATTGAATGTCATCCGCACTTCACATAGTGCACCGTGGTATGCTGATTACGCAAATTATATCGTAGCCAAATACATACCACCCAGTTTCACCTATCAGCAAAAGAAGAAATTCTTCTTTGATTTGAGACACTACTTTTGGGATGATCCACACCTTTATAAGGAAGGAGTAGATGGTGTTATTAGACGTTGTGTGCCTGAACATGAATAGGGACAGATCCTGCAGAAGTGTCATTCCGAAGCCTACGGAGGACACCACGCTGGAGATAGAACCGCCCATAAGGTATTGCAATCAGGTTTCTATTGGCCCACTCTCTTCAAGGATGCCCGTAAGTTTGTCTTGTCTTGCGACAAATGCCAAAGAATAGGGAACATCAGTAAGCGTCAGGAAATACCTATGAACTATTCACTTGTCATTGAACCATTTGACGTCTGGGGCTTTGATTATATGGGACCCTTCCCGAGTTCCAAAGGGTACACTCACATCTTAGCTGCCGTGGATTACGTAACTAAGTAGGTAGAAGCTATCCCCACTAAAAATGCTGATCACCACACCTCTATTAAGATGCTTAAAGAAGTCATATTCCCAAGATTTGGAGTCCCTATATATCTGATGACTGATGGTGGTTCACACTTCATTCATGGTGTTTTCCGCAAGATGCTAGCTAAGTATGATGTCAACCATAGAGTTGCATCTCCTTATCATCCTCAGTTTAGTGGTGAAGTGGAGTTGAGTAATAGGGAGATCAAATTGATCCTATAAAAGACCGTCAATAGATCTCAGAAGAATTGGTCTAGCAAACTTGACGATGCACTATGGGCTTATAGGACTGCCTATAAGAATCCCATGGGCATGTCGCCGTATAAAATGGTTTACGGTAAGGCCTGTCACTTACCTCTTGAGCTGGAACACAAAGCTTATTGGGCAATCAAAGAGATCAACTTTGATTTCAAACTTGCCGGTGAGAAGCGGTTGTTTGATATCAGCTCGTTAGATGAATGGAGAGCCCATGCATATGAGAATGCCAGGCTGTTCAAGGAAAAGGTTAAGAGATGGCATGACAAACGAATACAAAAACGAGAGTTCAACGTAGGTGATTATGTCCTGCTATACAATTCTCGTTTGAGATTCTTTGCAGGCAAGCTTCTCTCTAAATGGGAAGGTCCTTACGTTATCGAGGAAGTATATCGTTCCGGTGCCATCAAAATCAATAAGACGGAAGGCAATTTTCCTAGAGTGGTTAATGGGCAAAGAATCAAGCATTACATCTCTGGTACTCCCATAAATGTTGAGACCAATATCATCAATGTCATAACTCTAGAGGAGTACATAAGGGATGTTTATCAGCCTGTTTCAGACCCTGAAAACGAAGAGGTATCTGTTTCGGTAAGAAATTGGACTCCGATGCTTCTCCAATAGGAAATTTCCTCCGTTTTGGAATTTTTCAAAAATTAGAAAAATAAAAAGCAGTCCGGAGAGCGAACGAGGCGGCCACAAGCCCTGCCACCGCCCCCTACCCCCTGGTGGCGGAGGGCAAGCTTGTGGGCACCTCGTGTGCCTCCCGGACTCCGTTTTCTTGCGGAGCACTCCTTCTGGCCCCCAAAAAAATCAATATATACTCGCCCGAAGGTTTTGATCTCCGTATCGCGCAGTTTTCCTCTATTTTCGTTTCGAGCCTATTTTTGTGACAGATCTAGATCATCATGACTTCAACAAACGCTCCTAAGGACAAGATCTTCGAGAAGGCCATCAATCCCTACTTCACGGAAGTGCTGAAACACCCTCAATCTATCAAGATGAGCGAGGGGATGTTGCACATCCGTGATGTTGAGGGGCCTAAGAAGACCAGAAGCGTGGAGACGAGGCTCGAAGCAATGGAGCAACAAGTCTTGAAGTGCCAAGGGATGGTGGAGCGTGGACTCAACGCCAACCACATGATGATCACAGAGTTCACTAGCAATCACAAGATGGATGCCATTGATATTGGGAAACACCTCTCCAGGCTCTATGATAGGGTTGATCAACTTCAGGGCCAGATCTATGACCTGCAGAACCAAAACTGTGAGTATGAGTACAGATTTAAATCAATAAGGGTGGCTGCAGATTTGAGGATTCCGGCGACTCGTTCATCCTGCCATGATGGAGCACCTATGCCTTGGAAGACGGAGGATCAGACTACTCCAACAACTCCACCACCATCACCGCCAAAGGAAGACAACTAAGCATTGGTATGGGCAATCCCCTTGGCTTCTGCCAAGATTGGGGGAGTTGCCCTGGTATCGTATCACCTTTATATCTTTTGCTTTTGCCTTTGTTTTAGTTCTTTCCTTTTCAGTTTTTATTTCTCCCCTTAGAGGAATAAGTCTTTAGTTTTTAGTTTGAGACTTTTGCTTTTGTCTCTCCCTCGATGTATTCGAGCTTGCGAGCTATATAATAAAGGGTGTCTTATTCAAGGGCTTTGCTTTGTGCCATGATCAAAAGTATGAAAAGAACGATAGCATGAAAGATCATGAGACGGTCTTATGGAAAGTGATAACTTCACTTATGACACGTATGATGATTGAAACTTGTTGAGAATAAATCAACATAGACCACAGTCATTGTTGCAATTAATAAGAAGTAATAAGGAAAGAGAGGTTCACATATAAATATATCATCTTAGACACTTTTTACAATTGTGAGTACTCACCAAACTATTACATGCTTAGGAGTAGATGTTGGACAAGGAAGACAACATAATGAATTGTGTTTGCTTGGTTCCAAACAATGTTATATGATTAGAGATCCCCTAGCATGTGACGATTGCTTCCACATCATATTAGCCAAAACTCCCGTACCAAGTAGAGATACTACTTGCGCATCCATAAACCTTCAACCCAGTTTTGCCATAAGAGTCCACCATACCTACCTATGGATTGAATAAGATCCTTCAAGTAAGTTGTCATTGGTGCAAGCAATAAAAATTGCTCTCTAATATGTATGATCTATTAGTGTGTGGAAAATAAACTTTGTACGAACCTGTGATGAGGAAGACATAAAAGTGACAGACTGCATAACAAAGTTCTTTATCACAGGAGGCAATATAAAGTGACGTTCCTCCGCACTAAGAGGACACGCATTCAAACCTCAAAAGCGCATGACAACCTCTGCTTCCCTCTGCGAAGGGCCTATCTTGTACCTTTACTTTTTTCCCTTGTAAGAGTCATGGTGATCTTCACCAATTCCCTATTTTTGCCTTTGTCTTGGCTACCGTCACATGCTTGGGAAAGATCTATATTCATATATCAACTTGGAGTTGGGTACTCATGCTTTATTATTGTTGAATTTACCCTTGAGGTAAATCGTTGGGAGGCAAAACTATAAGCCCCTATCTTCCTCTGTGTCCAGCTGAAACTTCGACACCATGAGTACCACGTGAGTTGTAACAATTGTGGATAACAAAAGAGATGATTGAGTATGTGGATTTGCCTTACAAGCTCTTATTTGACTCTTTCCGATGTTGTGATAAATTGCAATTGCTTCAATGGCTATGGACTATTGTTGGTTACTTCTCGGTAAGGTTTTTGTTTCATGCTTTGCTTTGTGAAGGAATTGTTACTTTCCCATAAGAATCTTTATGATGTATTGCTGTTGTATGTGTGATCATGATGCCCTCATGTCCGTATTATGTTTTATCGACACCTTCGCCCCTCAACATGTGGACATGTTTATGGAACTTGGTTTTCGCTTGAGGACAAGCGAGGTCTAAGCTTGGGGGAGTTGATACGTCCATTTTGCATCATGCTTTCATGTTGATATTTATTGCTTTATGGGCTGTTATATTACTTTGTGGTACCATATTTATGCCTTTTCTCTCTTATTTTGCAAGGTTTATTTGAAGAGGGAGAATTCAGGCAGCTGGAATTCTGGACTAGAAAAGGAGCAAATCTTAGTCCACTATTCTACACATCTCCAAATGCCCTGAAAAGTTACGTGGATTTTTTTGGGATTATATAAAAATTACTGGGCGAAATAAGTACCGGAGGGGGGCTGCCAGGGCGCCACAAGCCCTGCCACCGCCACCCCCTGGTGGTGGAGTGGGGGCTTATGGGCTCCCTGACGGCCCAGTAGCCCCCCTCTTTTGCTATATGAAGGGTTTTGGTCTGGAAAAAATCAAACGGGAGCTTTTTCGTGGCTTCGCCGCCGCCACGAGGTGGAACTTGAGCAGATCCAATCTAGAGCTCCGCCAGGACGATCCTGCTGGGGAAACTTCCCTCCCGGAGGGGGAAATCATCGCCATCGTCATCACCAATACTCCTCTCATCGGAGGGGAGGCATCTTCATCAACATCTTCATCAACACCATCTCCTCTCCAATCCCTAGTTCATCTCTTGTAACCAATCTTCGTCTCACGACTCCGATTGGTACTTGTAAGGTTACTAGTAGTGTTGATTACTCTTTGTAGTTGATGCTAGTTGGATTACTTGGTGGAAGAGTTTATGTTCAGATCCTTGATGCTATTCTTTACACCTCTGATCATGATTATGATTATGCTTTGTGAGTAGTTACTTTTGTTCCTGAGGACATGGGATAAGTCATGCTGATAATAGTCATGTGAATTTGATATTCGTTCGGTATTTTGATATGCTGTATGTTGTTTTTCCTCTAGTGGTGTTATGTGAACGTCGACTACATAACACATCACCATATTTGGTCCTAGAGGAAGGCATTGGGAAGTAGTAAGTAGATGATGGGTTGCTGGAGTGACAGAAGCTTAAACCCCAGTCTATGCGTTGCTTCGTGAGGGGCTGATTTGGATCCACTAGTTTAATGCTATGGTTAGACTTTGTCTTAATTCTTCTTTTGTAGTTGCGGATGCTTGTGAGAGAGGTTAATCATAAGTGGGATGCTTGTCCAAGTAAGGGCAGTACCCAAGCGCCGGTCCACCCACATATCAAACTATCAAAGTAACGAACGTGAATCATATGAACATGATGAAACTAGCATGACAGAAATTCCCGTGTGTCCTCGGGAGCGTTTTTCCTCCTATAAGACTTTGTTCAGGCTTGTCCCTTGCTACAAACGGGATTGGGACACTTGCTGCACCATTGCTATTACTTGTTACTTGTTACTTTTTGCTTGCTACGCTTCTCCTCGCTACACCATCACTTGTTACCGCTACTTTTAGTGCTTGCAGTTATTACCTTGCTGAAATCCTTTTATCAGAGCCTTCTGCTCCTCGTTGGGTTCGACACTCTTACTTATCGAAAGGACTACGATTGATCCCCTATACTTGTGGGTCATCAACCCACTTCCAGTTTCTGTCTGCTGATGTCTTTTTTTTGCACGGGCTTTTACCCAAATTTCTGGAGCCCCAAAAATCCCGAGAAAAATATATAAAAATAAGCGCAACGGAAGCTTCCAGATCACCGAAGATGACCACAGGGGGGCCAGGGGCTGCCTAGGCGACCACCCGGTGCGGCTGGCCCCTGGCCGCGCCCACAGGCCGCCTGGGTGGGCCCCACCTCCTCTGACACCTTCCTTTGGCCTATATTTACTCCTCCGAGAGGAAACCCTTCAATCACATCCAGAATCATGAATTTCTCCATCGTTTCGCCGACGCAACGCTTCCGAGATCGGGAGCGTCAGGAGACCTCTTCCCGTCACCCTGCCGGAGGGAGGATTGACCTCCGGGAGCTTCTCCACCGCCATGGACGCTTCCCGGACGTGTCGTGAGTAGTCCTCCTTGGACCATGACTCCATGACCGGTAGCTATGTGATGTCTTCTCTCCAATCTTGCGCTTCCATGATTAGCCCTTGTGAGCTGCCCTACATGATCAAGGCACCTATGTAATTTTCATGCTGTTGCTATGCTCGGTTTGTTGGAATCCGATGGATTATGAGATTATGTTCAGATTGTTATGAGTTATATATTTGATTATCCTTTTATATTATGTTCTTTAGTGATTCATGCATGTTCTCCGTTGCTCTTTATTGCTTTGGCCGAGTAGTAGATTGTAACTCCAAGAGGGAGCGTTATGCATGATTGTGGGTTCATGCCCCGTGATGTCTAGCTTGAGTGACACAAACATGAGACTAGGGGATGTGATGTTGCCACCAGGGGGAAAACAATGGTGCTTGTGAGCATGGTTGCAAGGAGTGGTTACCTTACACTTAGTTCGTTAATGCAGTTGTCCGTTGCTTTGAGTTTACACTTTGGGTGGGGCTCGCAACTTAACACCAGCGAGATGTTTTGGATAGATATCTGAAGGTGGATGATTAGTAAGTAGATGTTGATGAATAAACGGTCTACTTGTCTTGGCGTACTACCCATTACTATTGAGCCTCTAACTTTCAAGTAGCATAATTAGCATTGCGGTGCGTTTATAATTCCGTCAATTGCCCAGCTGTAATTTATTTACCCACGCATAGTTATTTATCGTCTTTCAGGAGAGAGACATCACTAGTGAACATCATGTGACTCCGGCCCATATCACCACCATTGCTTACACCTCCATCATTTACTGCTTTCATTTACTTTTCCGTTGCAGTCACTATCACTATTCCCGCTTGTGTTTTGATCCTTTGCAAACTACAAGGCCGGACAGATTGACAACCTCTTTGCACTCGTTGGGAGCAAAGTTATTTGTGTGTGTGCAGGTCCATGTATTCTGCTTGCGCCAGGGTAGCGGACACCTACTTGTTGATCCTCGGAGTCCTCCTGGTTCGATAAACCTTACAGTCTCCATGTAAGGGAAACTTGCTGCTGACTACATCTCCACCTTCCACTTGGGGTAACCAACGAGGGCGAGAATTATATTCATCAACTCGTCATCAAGCAAGTTTTCGGCGCCATTGCCGGGGACTCCGGTCTTCAAGATAGGGGAGTTGCACACTATCTTTTACTTTTGCTTTTTAGTCTTGTTAGTTTGCTTTCTAGTTTTTGCTTTAGAGTCTTATTCCAAAAACCACAAAAAAATTAGTTGATTTGTTCTTGCTTGTTGCCGCTGCTATGGGTTCCACTGAGAACACCAAGTTGTGTGACTTCACTAGTCACAACAACAATGACTTTATCTGCACTCCTGTTGCTGCTCCCGCCACTGGGGCTATGTCCTATGAGATTAAACCTGCTTTACTGAACCTTGTTATGAAAGATCAATTCTCTGGTGCTAGAGATGATGCCGCTTTGCACTTGAACAATTTTGTTGAGCTTTGTGATATGAAAAATACAAAGAAGTAGATGGTGATATTGTTAAACTTAAGATTTTTCCTTTTCCTTGAGAGGAGGAGCTAACGTATGGCTTCAATCTTGCCTAGGAATAGCATAGATTCTTGGGATAAGTGCAAAAATGCTTTTATTGGGAAGTATTACCCGCCTGCTAAGATTATCCAGTTAAGAAGTAACATTATGAATTTCAGGCAACTGGATAATGAACATGTTGCCCAAGCTTGGTAACGTATGAAATCTCTTGTTAAGAATTGCCCTACACATGGTTTGACTACTTGGATGGTTATCCAAAATTTCTATGCAGGATTGAACTTTACCTCGCCGAATCTGTTAGACTCAGTCGCGGGAAGAAACTTTATGTCAACTACACTTGGTGCTGCCAAAAAGCTATTGGATGAGATGATGACAAATTATTCTCGATGGCACACCGATAGAGCTCCAACAGGTAGGAAGCTTATGATGAGTTTTGTATGAAGGGAGTTTTCAAGTATGCGATGGAAGATGATGAAAGAAGATCCAGGAGTGTCAAGCGCTCAATCTTGGGGACGCCCCCATGCACCCCCAATAAATATTCAAGGAGACTCAAGCGCTAAGCTTGGGGATGACCCGGTGCATCCCTTTCTCTATCAACAATCATCAGTTCGTTCATCTCCATGCTATATTTTTATCACTTCATATGTTATGTGATATGCTTGGAGCATCTCGCTCTTTAATTTAGTTTGTTTTAGTTTTTCTTGTTGTTCATAACAAGTCGGAACCTAGACTACCTTGTTTGGGTGAGAAACACGCTCCATTCCACTCTAGAACACAACATAGGTTTTCATGCTTATCTTTTATGTGTGTTCTTTATCTTTACATAGCTGTTTCATGCTTAGCTCTTATTTTTCATGCTATATCATTTTAAGAGCTTTTATATAGGTTGTTTTTGGAACTTTCTTTAGTTGTCACTCTTATCTTGTTTAGAGAGTTGGCTCGTTGCACTGAGTTGTGTGTCTTGCATGAGTAGGTCATTGAGGTTGTTATTTAAGAATAGTAGTAACTTGCAATAGTTTTGAGGTAGTGATTTGAGTAATGTTTGGACTATTGGTGCCAAGATCTTGAGCCTATTAGTGATAGGTGTTGTATTTTGGGAAATCCGTGTGTTTTTCAAAAACTAAAAATTAGTTGAGAACTCTAGCTACTAGATTGATCGCTAACCTCTGGAGGGGTTGGAATATATAGAGTACCCTCACATTACCATGGGCCGAGGATGCGCAAGGATAACCAAACCCCCAAACACTCCTCCTCGGGGTACTTGTATCTTTGTGAATTTCCTAACTAGATAGAGAGTTACCGATAATAAGTGTATGAGTTCTTCGGACTAATGTGAGTATTCGATTGTTGGCACTTCCACCATCCATATTTTGCTAGCCTCTTCGGTACCGTGCATTCCCCTTTCTCACCTTGATAGTTGGTGCAAACTTCACCGGTGCATCCAAACCCTTGACATGATACACTCTGTCATCATAAGGCTCATTATATCTTTCCTCAAAACAGCCACCATAACTACATGTTAAGGCATTTCCATAGCCTTTCCGAGATACATTGCCATGCAACATCCACCATCTCATGACTTGATCTTCATGTCATACATGCTTTTGCTTGATAGAGGAGCCACGTGCTAGTTGGGCCTTGCCCTTATTATTGCTACATGACGCGCTAGTATCATTGCATATCCTGCTACACTGGCAGAGGCATACATTTGCATACATCATGATAGTTTTCACTTCTCTTTATGTGAGTACTTCTTATAAAGTGTGATGATCTTCTTTTCATTCTTGTAAAACATAGAGTGTTTCCCTTAAGTGAGGAAAATATCCCAAAGAGGAAAAATGAAAAGATCCCAAAGAGGACAATGAGAGATAAAAAGAAATAGCCAAAGAGGACACAAAAAAAGAAATAAAAAGAGAGAAGGGGGCAACACTACTATTCTTTTTGAAAGATCCACACTCGTACTCCATTGCTATATTTGTACTACATAGAGATTATCATTCATGCATAATCATGTGGGGACCCTTACACTAGAGAACTTGGCTTTCATATTCCAATGACGAGCCTCCTCAAATGAGCTCTAGGTCTTCATGAGCAAGCAAGTTGGATGCACCCCCACTAGTTCCATTGGAGAGCTTACCTTAGCTCATATGTGCATCTGTTGCATGGCAATCCCTACTCCTCACATCATATCTATCATTTGGCTTTATCTCGCCTATGGTTGTCCTGATTGATGTGAGCCTTTCACACCCTTTTGTCTTCCTTCCCCATCATTATTCTATTTGCCATCCTAAGTGCCAACATATCTTGCTTGCGCTCATCCATTGCATGAGTGCTCAAATTCGAGAGGGAGAGGATCATTTTGACTTGTGCCAGACTAGTGGTATGGGGATGAGTCAAAATAAGATTCCGAAGGAGACCAAGTGTGAGGTTTAGTAGATTGAGTTCTCAATTAAAAAATAATTTTATTCTATAAACCCATCTCCCATTTCTTGCACGCAAACACCATTTGGAGACATTCAAGTCACGGACAGCGAGAGCTTTTGCACCTTTAAGTTCTTACTTTGCTAAAATCAATACTAAATCTAGACTCTTGCTTTTTTATTGTCTTGACTTGAATTGCATATCTTACTTACTTTACTTTGAAGTTCTTATATGTGTATTAGCATGTCACCACAAAAATTATTCTGTTATCATTTGCCTACTCGAGGACGAGCAGGAACTAAGCTTGGGGATGTTGATACGTCTCAAACGTATCTATAATTTCTACTTGCTCCATGATCTTCTGGGTGACATTGTTATATGTTTTGCTACAATTTTATATATTTTTACACATATTTGGACTAACCTACTAACTCAGTGCACCCAGTGCTAGTTTGTGTTTGGTGATGTCTTTTTTTGCTGGGGTTTTGCCCAAATTTCCGGAGCCCCAAAAATCCCGAGAAAAATATATAAAAATCAGCGCAACGAAAGCTTCCATATCACCGAAGATGGGCCAGAGGGGGGGCGAGGGGCTGCCCAGGCGACAACCAGCATGGCCTGGCCCCTGGCCGCGCCCACAGGCCGCCTGGGTGGCCCCCACCTCCTCTCACGTCCTTCTTTGGCCTATATTTACTCCTCCAAGAGGAAACCCTTCCATCACATCCAGAATCTGGAATTTCTCCATCGTTCCGCTTCCACAGCGCTTCCAAGATCGGGAGCGTCAGGAGACCTCTTCCCGGCACCCTACCGGAGGGAGGATTGACCTTCGGGAGCTTCTCCACCCCCATGGATGCTTCTCGGACGTGCCGTGAGTAGTCCTCCTTGGACCATGAGTCCATGACCAGTAGCTATGTGATGTCTTCTCTCCAATCTTGTGCTTCCATAATTAGCCCTTATGAGCTGCCCTACATGATCAAGGCACCTATGTAATTTTCATGCTATTGCTATGCTCGGTTTGTTGGAATCCGATGGATTATGAGATTATGTTCAGATTGTTATGATTTATATATTTTATTATCCTTTTATATTATGTTCTTTAGTGATTCATGCATGTTTTCCGTTGCTCTTTATTTCTTTGGCCGAGTAGTAGATTGTAACTCCAAGAGGGAGCGTTATGCATGATTGTGGGTGCATGCCCCCTGATGTCTAGCTTGAGTGACAGAAACATGAGACTTGAGGATGTGTTGTTGCCACCAGGGAGAAAAAGATGGTGCTTGTGACCACGGTTGCAAGGATTGTTTACCTAACACATAGTTCGTAAATGCAGTTGTCCGTTGCTTTGAGTTTACACTTTGGGTGGGGATCGCAACTTAATACCAGCGAGATGTTCTGGATAGATATCTCCAGGTGGATGATTAGTAAGTAGATGCTGATGAATAAATGGTCTACTTGTCTTGGAGTACTGCCCATTACTATTGAGCCTCTTGTTGGAGAACGTCGCATGGGAAACAAAAAATTTCCTACGCGCACGAAGACCTATCATGGTGATGTCCATCTACGAGAGGGGATGAGTGATCTACATACCCTTGTAGACCGTACAGCAGAAGCGTTAGTGAACGCGGTTGATGTAGTGGAACGTCCTCACGTCCCTCGATCCGCCCCGCGAACTATCCCGCGATCAGTCCCACGATCTAGTGCCGAACGGACGGCACCTCCGCGTTCAGCACACGTACAGCTCGACGATGATCTCGGCCTTCTTGATCCAGCAAGAGAGACAGAGAGGTAGAAGAGTTCTCCGGCAGCGTAACGGCGCTCCGGAGGTTGGTGATGATCTCGTCTCAGCAGGGCTCCGCCCGAGCTCCGCAGAAACGCGATCTAGAGGAAAAACCGTGGAGGTATGTGGTCGGGCTGCCGTGGAAAAGTCGTCTCAAATCAGCCCTAAAACCTCCGTATATATAGGTGGGAGAGGGGGGGACCTTGCCTTGGGGCTCAAGGATCCCCAAGGGGGTCGGCCGAGCCAAAGGGGGGGAAGGACTCCCCCCCAAACCGAGTCCTACTTGGTTTGGTGGGTGGAGTCCTTCTTTCCTTTCCCACCTCCTCCTTTTTTTCTTTTCTCTTTGATTTTTCTTCCAATGCGCATAGGGCCCTTTTGGGCTGTCCCACCAGCCCACTAAGGGCTGGTGCGCCACCCTCAAGGCCTATGGGCTTCCCCGGGGTGGGTTGCCCCCCCGGTGAACTCCCGAAACCCATTCGTCATTCCCGTTACATTCCCGGTAACTCCGAAAACCCTCCGGTAATCAAATGAGCTCATCCTATATATCAATCTTCGTTTCCGGACCATTCCGGAAACCCTCGTGACGTTCGTGATCTCATCCGGGACTCCGAACAACATTCATTAACCAACCATATAACTCAAATACGCATAAAACAACGTCGAACCTTAAGTGTGCAGACCCTACGGGTTCGAGAACTATGTAGACATGACCCGAGAGACTCCTCGGTCAATATCCAATAGCGGGACCTGGATGCCCATATTGGATCCTACATATTCTACGAAGATCTTATCATTTGAACCTCAGTGCCAAGGATTCATATAATCCCGTATGTCATTCCCTTTGTCCTTCGGTATGTTACTTGCCCGAGATTCGATCGTCAATATCCGCATACCTATTGCAATCTCGTTTACCGGCAAGTCTCTTTACTCGTTCCGTAATACAAGATCCCGCAACTTACACTAAGTTACATTGCTTGCAAGGCTTGTGTGTGATGTTGTATTACCGAGTGGGCCCCGAGATACCTCTCCGTCACACGGAGTGACAAATCCCAGTCTTGATCCATACTAACTCAACGAACACCTTCGGAGATACCTGTAGAGCATCTTTATAGTCACCCAGTTACGTTGCAACGTTTGATACATACAAAGTATTCCTCCGGTGTTAGTGAGTTATATGATCTCATGGTCATATGAACAAATACTTGACACGCAGAAAACAGTAGCAACAAAATGACACGATCAACATGCTACGTCTATTAGTTTGGGTCTAGTCCATCACGTGATTCTCCTAATGACGTGATCCGGTTATCAAGCAACAACACCTTGTTCATAATCAGAAGACACGGACTATCTTTGATCAACTGGCTAGCCAACTAGAGGCTTGCTAGGGACAGTGTTTTGTCTATGTATCCACACGTGTAAATGAGTCTTCATTCAATACAATTATAGCATGGATAATAAACGATTATCTTGATACAGGAATTATAATAATAACTATATTTATTATTGCCTCTAGGGCATAATTCCAACAGTCTCCCACTTGCACTAGAGTCAATAATCTAGCCCTCACATCATCATGCGAATTACATTGTAATAAATCTAACACCCATACAGTTCTGGTGTTGATCATGCTTTGGCCGTGGAAGAGGTTTAGTCAGCTGGTCTGCTACATTCAGATCCATGTGCACTTTGCATATATTTACGTCCTCTCCTTCGACGTAGTCGCGGATGAGGTTGAAGCGTCGTTTGATGGGTTTGGACTTCTTGTGAAATCGTGGTTCCTTTGCTAAGGCAGTGTCACCCGTGTTGTCACAGAACAAGGTTATTGGATTCAGTGCGCTTGGCACCACTCCAAGATCCGTCATGAACTGCTTCATCCAGACACCCTCCTTAGCCGCCTCCGAGGCAGCCATGTACTCCGCTTCACATGTAGAATCTGCTACGACGCTTTGCTTGGAACTGCACCAGCTTACCGCACCCCCATTAAGAATAAATACGTATCCGGTTTGCGACTTAGAGTCGTCCGGATCTGTGTCAAAGCTTGCATCGACGTAACCTTTTACGGCGAGCTCTTCGTCACCTCCATACACGAGAAACATCTCCTTAGTCCTTTTCAGGTACTTCAGGATATTCTTGACCGCTGTCCAGTGATCCACTCCTGGATTACTCTGGAACCTACCTGCCATACTTATGGCTAGGCTAACGTCCGGTCTAGTGCGCAGCATTGCATACATGATAGAACCTATGGCTGAAGCATAGGGGATGGAGCGCATATGCTCTCTATCTTCATCAGTTGCTGGGCACTGAGTCTTACTCAATCTCGTACCTTGTAAAACTGGCAAGAACCCCTTCTTGGACTGTTCCATTTTGAACCTCTTCAAAACTTTATCAAGGTATGTGCTTTGTGAAAGTCCTATCAGGCGTTTTGATCTATCCCTATAGATCTTAATGCCTAGAATGTAAGCAGCTTCTCCTAGGTCCTTCATAGAGAAACTTTTATTCAAGTAATCCTTTATGCTCTCCAAAAACTCTACGTTGTTTCCAATCAGCAAAATCTCATCCACATATAATATTAGAAACACCACATAGCTCCCACTCACTTTCTTGTAAATACAAGATTCTCCAACCACTTGTATAAACCCAAATGCTTTGATCACCTCATCAAAGCGTTTGTTCCAACTCCGAGATGCTTGCACCAGTCCATAAATGGATCGCTGGAGCTTGCACACCTTGTTAGCATTCTTAGGATCGACAAAACCTTCGGGTTGCATCATATACAATTCTTCCTTAAGGAAACCGTTAAGGAACGCCGTTTTGACATCCATCTGCCAGATTTCATAATCGAAAAATGCAGCTATTGCTAACATGCTTCTGACGGACTTAAGCATCGCTACGGGTGAGAATGTCTCATCGTAGTCAACTCCTTGAACTTCTGAAAAACCCTTTGCCACAACTCGAGCTTTATAAACGGTCACATTGCCGTCAGCGTCCGTCTTCCTCTTAAAGATCCATTTGTTTTGAATAGCCTTGCGGCCCTCAGGCAGTACCTCCAAAGTCCACACTTTGTTCTAATACATGGATCCTATCTCGGACTTCATGGCTTCTAGCCATTTGTTGGAATCTGGGCCCACCATTTCTTCTTCATAATTTGCAGGTTCATTGTTGTCCAACAACATGATTGACAAGACGGGATTACCATACCTCTCTGGAGCAGCACGTGGTCTCGTCGACCTGCGTGGTTTGATAGAAACTTGAACCGGAGTTTCATGATCATCATCATTAACTTCCTTCTCAACCGGCGTCGCAACGACAGAGGTTTCCCCTTGCCCTGCGCCACCATCCAGAGGGATGAGAGGTTCGACAACCTCGTCAAGTTCTATCTTCCTCCCACTCAATTCTCTCGAGAGATACTCCTTCTCGAGAAAAGCTCCGTTTTTAGCAACAAACACTTTGCCCTCGGATTTGAGATAGAAGGTGTACCGAACTGTCTCTTTTGGGTAACCTATGAATATGCACTTTTCCGCTTTGGGTTCCAGCTTTTCAGGCTGAAGCTTTTTGACATAAGCATCACATCCCCAAACTTTAAGAAACGACAACTTTGGCCTTTTGCCATACCACAGTTCGTATGCTGTCGTCTCAACGGATTTTGATGGTGCCCTATTTAAAGTGAATGCAGCTGTTTCTAATGCATAACCCCAAAACGATAACTGCAAATTGGTAAGAGACATCATAGATCGCACCATCTCTAATAAAGTACGATTACGACGTTCGGACACACCATTACGCTGTGGTGTTCCAGGCGGTGTCAACTGTGAAACAATTCCACATTGTCTTAAGTGAGCACCAAACTCGAAACTCAGATATTCACCCCCACGATCAGACCGTAGGAACTTGATCTTCTTGTTACGATGATTTTCAACTTCACTCTGAAATTGCTTGAACTTTTCAAATGTTTCAGACTTGTGCTTCATTAAGTAGACATAACCATATCTACTCAAATCGTCAGTGAAGATGAGAAAATAACGATATCCGCCGCGTGCCTCTACGCTCATCGAACCACACACATCGGTATGTATGATTTCCAACAAGTCACTTGCACGCTCCATTGTTCCGGAGAACGGAGTTTTAGTCATCTTGCCCATGAGGCATGGTTCGCACGTGTCAAGTGAATCAAAGTCAAGTGACTCCAAAAGTCCATCGGCATGGAGTTTCTACATGCGCTTTACACCAATATGACCTAAGCGGCAGTGCCACAAAGATACGGCGCTATCATTGTTAACTCTAACTCTTTTGGTCTCAATGTTATGTATGTGTGTATCGCTATCAAGATTCAATATGAACAATCCTCTCACATTGGGTGCATGACCATAAAAGATGTTACTCATAGAAATAGAACAACCATTATTCTCTGACTTAAAAGAGTAACCGTCTCGGAATAAACAAGATCCAGATATAATGTTCATGCTCAACGCAGGCACTAAATAAAAATGATTCAAGTTCATAACTAATCCTGATGGTAACTGAAGTGAAACTGTGCCGACGGCGATTGCATCAACCATGGAACCATTTCCTACGCGCATCGTCACTTCATCTTTCGCCAGCCTTCGTCAATTCCGCAGTTCCTGTTTCGAGTTGCAAATATGAGCAACAGAACCGATATCGAATACCGAGGCACTACTACGAGAGCCGGTTAAGTACACATCAATAACATGTATATCAAATATACCTGATTTTTCTTTGGCCGCCTTCTTATCTGCCAGATACTTGGGGCAATTGCGCTTCCAGTGACCCATACCCTTGCAATAGTAACACTCTGTTTCAGGCTTAGGTCCAACTTTGGGTTTCTTTGTCGGATTGGCAACAGGCTTGCCGCTCTTCTTTGAATTACCCTTCTTGCCTTTGCCGTTTCTCTTGAAACTAGTGGTCTTATTCACCATCAACACTTGATGCTCTTTACGGAGTTCAAACTCTGCGACTTTCAGCATCGCAAACAACTCGCCGGGTGACTTGTTCATCCCTTGCATGTTGTAGTTCAACACAAAGCCTTTATAGCTTGGCGGCAGTGATTGAAGGATTCTGTCAGTGATAGCCTCTTGCGGGAGTTCAATCCCCAGCTCAGCTAGACGGTTTGAGTACCCAGACATTTTGAGCACATGTTCACTGACAGACGAGTTCTCCTCCATCTTGCAAGCATAGAATTTATCGGAGGGCTCATACCTCTCGATCCGGGCGTTCTTCTGAAAGATAAACTTCAACTCCTGGAACATCTCAAATGCTCCATGATGCTCAAAGCGACGTTGAAGTCCCGGTTCTAAGCCATACAAGACTGCACATTGAACTACTGAGTAGTCCTCCTTACGTGCTAACCAAGCGTTCTTAACATCCTAATCAGCCGTAGCGGGTGGTTCATCTCCTAGCGCAGCATTAAGGACATAATCCTTCTTCCCAGCTTGTAAGATTAGCTTAAGATTACGAGCCCAGTCTACAAAGTTGCTTCCATCATCTTTCAACTTAGCTTTCTCTAGGAACGTATTAAAATTCAGGGTGACTGTCGCGTGAGCCATGATCTACAACACAAATATATTCAAAGTGGACTTAGACTATGTTCAAGATAATTAGAGTTTAACTTAATCAAATTATACGCTAAACTCCCACTCAAAAAGTACATCTCTCTAGTCATTTGAGTGGTTCATGATCCACTTACACTAGCTCAAGTCCTATCATCACGTGAGTTGAGTATAGTTTCAGTGGTAAGCATCCCTATGCTAATCATGTCATCTATATGATTCATGATCGACCTTTCGGTCTCATGTGTTCCGAGGCCATGTCTGCACATGCTAGGCTCGTCAAGCTTAACCCGAGTGTTCCGCGTGCGCAACTGTTTTGCACCCGTTGTATGTGAACGTTGAGTCTATCACACTCGGTCATCACGTGGTGTCTCGAAACGACGAACTGTAGCAACGGTGCATAGTCGGGGAGAACACAATTTCGTCTTGAAATTTTAGTGAGAGATCACCTCATAATGCTACCGTCGTTCTAAGCAAAATAAGGTGCATAAAAGGATTAACATCACATGCAATTCATAAGTGACATGATATGGCCATCATCACGTGCTTCTTGATCTCCACCACCAAAGCACCGACACGATCTTCTTGTCACCGGCGCCACACTATGATCTCCACCAACGTGTCGCCATCGGGGTTGTCGTGCTACTCATGCTATTACTACTAAAGCTACATCCTAGCAAAATAGTCAACGCATCTGCAAGCACAAACATTAGTATAAAGACAACCCTATGGCTCCTGCCGGTTGCCGTACCATCGACGTGCAAGTCGATATTATCTATTACAACATGATCATCTCATACATCCAATATATCACATCACATCGTTGGCCATATCACATCACAAGCATACCCTGCAAAAACAAGTTAGACGTCTTCTAATTTTGTTGTTGCATGTTTTACGTGGTGACCATGGGTATCTAGAAGGATCGCATCTTACTTACGCAAACACCACAATGGAGATATATGAGTTGCTATTTAACCTCATCCAAGGACCTCCTCGGTCAAATCCAATTCAAATAAAGTTGGAGAAACCGACACTTGCCAGTCATCTTTGAGCAACGGGGTTACTCGTAGTGATGAAACCAGTCTCTCGTAAGCGTACGAGTAATGTCGGTCCAAGCCGCTTCAATCCAACAATACCGCGGAATCAAGAAAAGACTAAGGAGGGCAGCAAAACGCACATCACTACCCACAAAAACTTTTGTGTTCTACTCGAGAAGACATCTACGCATGAACCTAGCTCATGATGCCACTGTTGGGGAACGTCGCATGGGAAACAAAAATTTTCCTACGCGCATGAAGACCTATCATGGTGATGTCCATCTAAGAGAGGGGATGAGTGATCTACGTACCCTTGTAGACCGTACAGCAGAAGCGTTAGTGAACGCGGTTGATGTAGTGGAACGTCCTCACGTCCCTCGATCCGTCCCGCGAACTATCCCGCGATCAGTCCCACGATCTAGTGCCGAACGGACGGCACCTCCGCGTTCAGCACACGTACAGCTCGACGATGATCTCGGCCTTCTTGATCCAGCAAGAGAGACGGAGAGGTAGAAGAGTTCTCCGGCAGCGTGATGGCACTCCGGAGGTTGGTGATGATCTCGTCTCAGCAGGGCTCCGCCCGAGCTCCGCAGAAACGCGATCTAGAGGAAAAACCGTGGAGGTATGTGGTCGGGCTGCCGTGGAAAAGTTGTCTCAAATCAGCCCTAAAACCTCCGTATATATAGGTGGGAGAGGGGGGACCTTGCCTTGGGGCTCAAGGAGCCCCAAGGGGGTCGGCCGAGCCAAAGGGGGGAAGGACTCCCCCACAAACCGAGTCCTACTTGGTTTGGTGGGTGGAGTCCTTCTTTCCTTTCCCACCTCCTCCTTTTTCTTTTCTTTTCTCTTTGATTTTTCTTCCAATGCGCATAGGGCCCTTTTGGGCTGTCCCACCAGCCCACTAAGGGCTGGTGCGCCACCCTCAAGGCCTATGGGCTTCCCCGGGGTGGGTTGCCCCCCCGGTGAACTCCCGGAACCCATTCGTCATTCCCGGTACATTCCCGGTAACTCCGAAAACCCTCCGGTAATCAAATGAGGTCATCCTATATATCAATATTCGTTACCGGACCATTCTGGAAACCCCCGTGACGTCCGTGATCTCATCCGGGACTCCGAACAACATTCGGTAACCAACCATATAACTCAAATACGCATAAAACAACGTCAAACCTTAAGTGTGCAGACCCTGCGGGTTCGAGAACTATGTAGATATGACCCGAGAGACTCCTCGGTCAATATCCAATAGCGGGACCTGGATGCCCATATTGGATCCTACATATTCTACGAAGATCTTATCGTTTGAACCTCAGTGCCAAGGATTCATATAATCCCGTATGTCATTCCCTTTGTCCTTCGGTATGTTACTTGCCCGAGATTCGATCGTCAGTATCCGCATACCTATTTCAATCTCGTTTACCGGCAAGTCTCTTTACTCGTTCCGTAATACAAGATCCCGCAACTTACACTAAGTTACATTGCTTGCAAGGCTTGTGTGTGATGTTGTATTACCGAGTGGGCCCCGAGATACCTCTCCGTCACACGGAGTGACAAATCCCAGTCTTGATCCATACTAACTCAACGAACACCTTCGGAGATACCTGTAGAGCATCTTTATAGTCACCCAGTTACGTTGCGACGTTTGATACACATAAAGTATTCCTCCGGTGTTAGTGAGTTATATGATCTCATGGTCATAGGAACAAATACTTGACACGCAGAAAACAGTAGCAACAAAATGACACGATCAACATGCTACGTCTATTAGTTTGGGTCTAGTCCATCACGTGATTCTCCTAATGACGTGATCCAGTTATCAAGCAACAACACCTTGTTCATAATCAGAAGACACTGACTATCTTTGATCAACTGGCTAGCCAACTAGAGGCTTGCTAGGGACAGTGTTTTGTCTATGTATCCACACATGTAAATGAGTCTTCATTCAATACAATTATAGCATGGATAATAAACAATTATATTGATACAGGAATTATAATAATAACTATATTTATTATTGCCTCTAGGGCATAATTCCAACACCTCTAACTTTCAAGTAGCATAATTAGCATTGCGGTGCGTTTATAATTCTGTCAATTGCCCAGCTGTAATTTGTTTACCTAAGCATAGTTATTTATCGTCTTTTGGTAGAGAGACATCACTAGTGAACATCATATGACTCTGTTCCATATCACCATCATTGTTTACACCTCCATCATATACCGCTTTCATTTACTTTTCCGCTGCAATCACTATTACTTTTCCCGCTTGTGTTTTGATCCTTTGCAAACTACAAGGCCGGCGGGTGTCTGTTTGCATAAAGATGGCTGGCGGGTGTATGTTTCTCCTACTTTAGTTGAATCGTATTTGACAAAGGCGGTCCTTGGGGAAGGTTAAATAGAAACTTGTATATCACCGATGTGGTTTTGCGTAGGTAAGAATCGGTCTTGCTAGATACCCATAGCAGCCACGTAAAACATGCAACAACAAATTAGAGGATGTCTAACTTGTTTTTGCAGGGTATGATGTGATATGATATGGCCAAGTTCATGATGTTATATATTTGATGTATGAGATGATCATGTTGTAATAGTTAAATATCGACTTGCATGTCGATGCTACGGCAATCGGCAGGAGCCATAGGGTTGTCTTTAATTATTTTCCACCTCGTGATGCTTTACTTTATCGCTAGTTCAGTAGCTTTAGTAGTAAACAACATAGTTGGCGCGACAACCTTGATGGCAGCACAATGATGGAGATCATGGTGTGGCGCCGGTGACGTTGGAGATTATGTCGGTGCTTTGGTGATGAAGATCAAGAAGCACAAGAACATGGCCTTATCATGTCACTTATGATTTGCATGTGATATTAATCCTTTTATGCACCTTATTTTTCTTAGGACGACCGTAGCATTATCAAGTGATCCCTTACTAAAATTTCAAGATAAAATTGTGTTCTCCCCTAGTGTGCACCGTTGTGATACTTCATTGTTTCGAGACACCACGTGATGATCGGGTGTGATAGAATCTACATTCACATACAACGGGTGCAAGCCAATTTTGCACACGCGGAACACTCGGGTTAATCTTGACGAGCCTAGCATTTACAGACATGGCCTCAGAACACAAGAGACCGAAAGGTCGAACATGAGTCATATAGTAGATATGATCAACATAGAGATGTTCACCATTGAAGCCAACTTAAGTCACGTGATGATCGGAGTTGAGTTGGTGAATTTGGATCATGTGTCACCCGAATGACTAGAGGGATGTCAATTTGAGTGGGAATTCTTAAGTAATATGATTAATTGAACTTATTATCATGAACATGGTCAAAATTTATTTGCAAATTATGTTGTAGATTGCGCTATAGCTCCACTGTTTTTGATATGTTCCTAGAGAAAACCTTAGTTGAAATATGATAGTAGCAATTATGCGGACTAGGTCCATAAACTGAGGATTGTCCTCATTGCTGCATAGAAGGCTTATGTCCTTAAAGCACCGCTCAGTGTGCTCCCCCCACCCGAGCGTCGTTTGTGGATGTTGCGAACATCTGAAATACACGTTTTTGATGACTACGTGATAGTTCAGTGTGTAATGCTTAACAACTTAGAATTGAGGCGCCCAAGATGTTTTGAAAGTCACGGAACATATGAGATGTTCCGAGAGCTTAGATTTGGATTTCAGGCTCGTGCCCATGTTGAGAGATATGAGACCTCCAACAAGATTATTTGTCTGAAAAGTAAGGGAAAAATCTCAATCGTCGAGCATGTGCTCATATTGTCTGGGTACTACAATCGCTTGAATCAAGTGGGAGTTGATCTTATAGATAAGATAGTGATTGACATAGTTCTCCAAAGTAACTTCCACCAAGCTACTAGAGCTTCGTGATGAACTATGGCATATCAGAGGTGCACAAGATGATCCCTGAGTGATTCGCGATGTTTGACACCGCGAAAGTAGAAATCAAGTAGGAGCATCAATTGTTGATGGTTAGTAAAACCACTAGTTTCGAGAAGGGGAAGGGCAGGAAAAGGGATACTTCATGAAATGGCTCTAAAAATAGAAACCCAAGGTTGAACCCAAACCCGAAACTAAGTGCTTCTAATATGAGGGGAACGGTCAATGAAGCAGCACTACCCTAGATACTTGGTAGATGAGAAGGCTAACAAAAGTATATTGGATATACATGATATTGATGTGTACCTTACTAGTCCTCCTAGTAGCACCGGGTTATTAGATATCGGTTCAGTTGCTAAGTGTTAGTAACTCGAACTATAGCTACGGAATAAACAGATACTAGCAAGGGTGAGGTGACGATGTGTGTTGGAAGTAATTCCAAGGTTGATGTGATCAAACATCACACGCCCCCTCTACCATCGGGAATAGTGTTGAACCTAAATAATTGTTATTTGGTGTATGCGTTGAGCATAGACATGATTAGATCATGTTTATTGCAATATGGATATTCATTGAAAGAGAATAATGGTTACTCTGTTTACTTGGATAATACCTTCAATGGTCATGCACCTAAAATGAATGGTTTATTGAATCTCGATTGTAGTGATACACATGTTCATAATATTGATGTCAAAAGATATAAATTAGTAGTGATAGTACCACTTACTTGTGGTACTGCCGCTTGAGTCATATTGGTATAAAACGCATGAAGAAGTTACATGCTGATGGATCTTTCGACTCACTCGTTCTTGAATCATTTGAGACATGCGAACCATGCCTATTGGTGTAAACACATGAATAAACTCCATGTAGATGGATTGTTTGGACTCACTTGATTTTTAATCATTTGAGACCTGCAAATCATGCCACATAGGCAAGATGATTGAAGGCCTCATTTTTCTAGTGAGATGGAACGAGCAAGTGACTTGTTGGAAATAATACATTTTGATGTATGCAGTCCAATGAGTACTGAGGCACGCAGTGGATATCCTTATGTTATTACTTCACTGATGATTTGAGTAGATACATGTGTATTTGCTTGATGAGTCACAAGTCTAAAATATTGAAAAGTTCAAGCAATTTCAGAGTAAAGTTGAAGATCGTCATGAAAAGAGGATAATATGTATACGATGTGATCGTGGAGGTAAATATATATCTGAGTTACAAGTTTGGTATACATTTAAGACAATGTGACGCTGAGTGGATTCTGGTAAGCCCACCCAAGCGACGTATGGCTCTAGGTCTGATGGCAATGCATTCCAGACCTCTAAAATCTTCACTGAAATCTGAACCTTCAATCCGCAAAAAGCTTTCTTTCGCTTCTCTTGAACAATATGATGTTTGCAAAGGATATCGGTGCCCTGTTTCACAAGATGAGCTTGTTACGCTTCAACATGCTGGATACACCGTGTCTCAGCATGAACGTGTGATCATACGTCCCCCACCGCCGGCTAAACTCCGGTGGACGACGGCTTCTCCGCACATCACTTTTGGGACAATTCCGCATTCATCGCTGCCTCGCGAGATCTTCGGGAATCAGGTTCCCCCGTGCGACGATCATGGGAAATCGGCTGCGCTGGATGCACATCCTGTTGCACCTATCACGACCCATACTTCTGGCGGGATTTATGGGGTTTTCAAATCGGCACAACAGGATATCTTGGCCCATGGGCCCGGTTCTCCGTGGATTGAAGAGAATGCGCACAATGGGCCGACTCGGGAAGGATCTGCTGCTAATGAGCCTGACATTCAAATACCATCTTCAGAGCAGGCCCGAGAACTTTTTGAGGACATGGTAAATGATATGGTTTCGAAGATTTTAACCTGTTCGATTTGCTTAAATCAGGGACACCTGGCTTCTAACTACACATCTACGGAGATTTGCTCCTCCTACTGCCATGTGGGCCACACTAAATCTAAGTGTGCTTCTTTCGCGTTAGAAAATAGTCTTGCTTGGAATCACACCCCTGTTTTAGATTTTTCTGGAACCACTACCCGTCTTGTGGATACTGCGCAAGTAGCACACCTGCTCTCTGCCGTCCCATCACATTCAATCTCTCCACGAATTCCATGAGAACCGACGCCATTGACACCGCCACCTCCAGCTTCCTCTCTTACGATGGCCAGCTTTGAGCTTGATCCCGAGCGTTACACACCTCCGAGCCACCACATCATCGACGGCAGCCCTCATCACCTTCCACGGTGGCGGCTCCCATTGCCCGATGGCATGAACAGTTCTTGGTTACGGAAGTTATGCCTGCACCACCTGTCAACTAAATAGGTCAGGTACGACAACAAGTTGTTCAGCTCTTAACCAACAGGGGTTTTCATGTCTGCTCTGCCCAACCTTGGATTGCGGGTGTGGGTCTTTTTGATCTCAGAGACGCAGGAGAGAGATTTGTTGATGTTCAGATGGTCCCGCAAGACTTAGGGAATGACTCTTTCGTTAGATTTTTGAAGCACAATGAAGGAGAGGGTTTTCGTGGCGCTATAAGTTTAAGCGAGGGTTGACTGATGTTCTTGGGTGTGCCGCTGGACTTATGCAATACTGAGGATTTGCGTGCGGCTGTGAACACCTTTGGCGAGTTTCACCATTGGATCAGTGATGACCCGTACCTGGTGCGATCTATTGTTTTTACTTTATTCCCAGATGATATCCTGGTACCTCGCAGTGTTACCTTATGTGAATATGCTGCTTGGGGAGTGATACGTCTCCAGCGTATCTATAATTTTTGATGGTTCCATGCTATTATCTTGTCAACTTTGCATGTTTTATATGCATGAATATGCTATTTTATATCTTTTTGGGACTAACCTATTAACTCAGTGCCAAGTGCGAGTTTCTATTTTTGTTCGTGTGTTTGACCTTTTTCAGAGAAGAATATCAAACGGAGTCCAAATGGAATAAAACTTTCACCATGACTTTTTTTGGACCAAAAGAGACCCCCGAAGCTTTGGAAGCAGCCCGGAAGAGCCACGAGGGAGTCACAAGCCTAGGAGGCGCCCCCCTAGGCCGCGCCTAGCAGGCTTGTGACCTCCTCGTGGGCCCAACCGACGTAATTCCACCGCCATAAATTCCTATAATTACAAAACCCCCAAAAAGAAACCTAGATCGGGAGTTCAGCCGCAGCAAGCCTCTGTAGCCACCAAAAACCAATCTGGAGCCCATTCCAGCACCCTGTCGGAGGGGGAATCCATCTTTGGTGGCCATCTTCATCATCCCGACGATCTCCATGACAAGGAGGCAGTTGTTCTCCCTCGGGGCTGAGGGTATGTACTAGTAGCTATGTGTTTGATCTCTCTCTCTCTCGTGTTCTTGAGATGTCATGATCTCGATGTACCGCAGGCTTTGCTACTGTAGTTGGATCCTATGATGTTCTTCCCCCTCTCCCTTCTTGTAATGAATGGCGTTTCCCCTTTGAAGTTATCTTATCAGATTGAGTCTTTAAGAACACTTGTTGTATGTCTTGCACGTGTCTATCTATGGTGACAATGGGATATTCATGTGAGTACTTGATGTAAGTTTTGGTGATCAACTTGCGGGTTTCGTGACATCGGGAACCTATGCATATGGGTTGGCACACATTTTGACTCTCCGGTAGAAACTTCGGGGCACTCTTTGAAGTTCTATGTGTTGGTTGAATAGATGATTCTGAGATTGTGTGATGCATATCGTATAATCATGCCCATGGATACTTGAGGTGACAATGGAGTATCTAGGTGACATTAGGCTCTTGGTTGATATGTGTCTTAAGGTGTTATTCTAGTACGAACTCTATGATGGATCGAACGGAAAGAATAGCTTCGTGTTATTTTACTACGGATTCTTGAATAGATCGATCACAAAGAATAACTTTGTGGTGGTTTCGTACCCGACAATAATCTCTTCATTTGTTCCCCACTATTAGTGACTTTGGAGTGACTCTTTGTTGCATGTTGAGGGCTAGTTATATGATCCAATTATGTTATCATTGTTGAGATAACTTCACTAGTGAAAGTATGAACCCTAGGCCTTGTTTCCACGCATTGCAATATCGTTCGTGCTCACTTTTATTATTAGTTACCTTGCTGTTTTTGTAATTTCAGGTTACAAAAACCTATATCTACCATCCATATTGCACTTGTATCACCATCTCTTCGCCGAACTAGTGCACCTATACAATTTACCATTGTATTGGGTGTGTTGGGGACACGAGAGACTCTTTGTTATTTGGTTGCAGGGTTGCTTGAGAGAGACCATCTTCATCTTACGCCTCCTAATGATTGAAAACCTTAGGTCACCCACTTGAGGGAAAATTGCTACTGTCCTACAAACCTCTGCACTTGGAGGCCCAACAACGTCTACAAGGAGAAGGTTGCGTAGTAGACATCAAGCTCTTTTCCGGCGCCGTTGCCAGGGAGGTTAGGGCTTGAAGGTATATCTTTAGATCTTGCAATCGAATCTTTTAGTTTCTTGTTTTATCACTAGTTTAGTCTAGAAAAGAAAACCACAAAAAATGGAATTAAGGTTGCCTCATATGCTTCATCTTTTTAATGTCTTTCGTGAAAATGATGGAAAAGAAAATTGTGCTCAAGTGCTAAAAGAAGAATTACATAGAATGCTTGGCATAAAATATGTGAATGATGAGCATGACTGCAATGTTGTTAGTATGAATTCTTTGAATACCCATGATGCTAATGATATGCAAAGCCACAAGCTTGGGGATGCTATGTTTGATGAAGATGATCTTTTTTAGTCCACCCACTTTGAATGATCAAATTTATTATGATGAAAGCATGCCCCCTATTTACGATGATTATTGTGATGATACTTATGCTATAAAGAATAAAGATGATAAAACTTGTCACAATTATGAGTACCCTTTTACTGAACATTACTCTTTTAATGTGGAAACAATTCGTAGTGTTCAAGTCTTTTACGATACTCCCACTATTAATCATGAGAAAAAAATTGCTATTGTGGAGAGTAGTAAAATTTCTATGCTTGTAGATCATGAAAGGAATTCTTTAGGTGCTGGTTATATTGTTGAATTCATTCATGATGCTACTGAAAATTATTATGAGAGAGGATCATATGCTTCTACATATTGCAATAATATCAAGCTTCCTCTCTATGTGTCGAAACTTTTGAAGTCATGCTTGTTTTATCTTCCTATGCTAGTTGATTCTTGCTCCAATAAATTGTTTGATCAAAAAATCCCTATGCATAGGAAGTGGCTTAGACTGAAATGTTCTAGTCATATGCTCCATGATGCTTCCATTATGTTTCAATCCTTATCTTTTATGTGAGCATCCTTGAAATCATCATGCCTAGCTTGAAAGGCATTAAAGAAAAGTGCTTGTTGGGAGACAACCCAATATGTATCCTTACTGTTTTTGTGTGTCCACATGATTAAGCTACTGTATTAATCATGTTTTATTGCCTTAGTTTAAATAAAGTGCCAAGTAAAGCCTTTATGATTAGTTTGGGTGATAGTTGTTTGATCATGCTGAAAAAGACACAAACTTTGCGCTCACAAAATTATTTTTCATTCCTATCCATAGAGTGATTTTAGGTTGATTCTTTTTGCTGCTGATTTATATACAAATTGCCTTAATTATCATAATTGATTCAGAATTTTTGGAAGTGCAGAAGTATGGTTAGCATTCAGATCATTACAGACTGTTCTGTTTTTGACAGATTCTGTTTTCCATGCATAGTTTGCTTGTTTTTGGTGTTTCCATAGATTAAATTGAGTAATATAAATTGTGGAAATAGTAAGATACATTAGGCATTGTGTGAAAATAATTATGAGTCTTGTTTTGACAGTACCCAAGTGATTGATTTGCTCGTTATCATACTAACCCATCTCACGAAGTTCCGTTAAGTTTTGTGTTGTGAAGTTTTCAAGTTTTGGGTAGAGTTTCGATGGACTATGGAACAAGGAGTGGAAAGAGCCTAAGATTGGGGATGCCCAAGGCATCCCAAGCCAAATTAGAGGACACCAAAAAGCCTAAGGTTGGGGATGCCCCGGGAAGGCATCCCCTCTTTCGTCTTCAATCCATCGGTAACGTTACTTGGAGCTATATTTTGATTCACCACATGATATGTGTTTTGCTTGGAGCGTCGTGTATTATAGGAGTCTTTGTTTTTTGTTTTGTCACAATCATCATTGTTGCACACCTTTTTGAGAGGGACATGCACTCATCGTGAATTTGCTAGAATACTCAATGAGCTTCACTTATATCTTTTGAGCTAGATAATTTTGCTCTAGTGCTTCACTTAAATCTTTTTAGAGCATGGCGGTGTCATATTTTGTAGAAATAAAAACTCTCGATCTTCACTTATATATTTTTGAGAGTGCTCTCTCTAAGTAACTTGGTAATTTACGTGTGCTATGAAATTAGTCCTAAATATGATAGGCATCAAAGAGGATATAATAAAAACTTCCATATTCAAGTGCATTGATTAGTAAGATAAGTTTGATTCCTCACTATTAGTTTTGAGATATGGATATGGTAATATTAGAGTCATGTTAATAGGGTGTTGTGAATCTAGAAATACTTGTGTTGAGGTTAGTTATTCTCGTAGCATGCACGTATGGTGAACCGCTATGTTAGGAAGTCAGAGCATAATTGATTTATTGATTGTCATCCTTTGTGTGGCGGTCGGGATCGCGCGATGGTTAACACCTACCAACCCTTCCCCTAGGAGTATGCGTTTAGCACTTTGTTTCGATTACTAATAAAAACTTTCACAATAAGTATATGAGTTCTTCATGACTAATGTAAGTCCATGGTATAGATGCACTTTTACCTTCCATCATTGCTAGCCTCTCTAGTACCGCGCAACTTTCGCCGGTGCACAAACCCACCATATACCTTCCTCAAAACAGCCACCATACCTACCTATTATGGCATTTTCGTAGCCATTCCGAGATATATTGCCATGCAACTCCCACTGTTCAGTCTCATGACATGTGTCGTCACTTTCATATTGCCATTGCATGACCGTAAGATAGCTAGCGAGATGTTTCAACATCATACGCTAAGCTAGATCGTTGCACATCCCGGCATACTGTCGGAGGCATTTTATATAGAGTCATCATTGTTATAAGTATTTTTTTGTAAGTAAATAAAAGTGTGATGATCATCATTATTAGAGCATTGTCCCTTGTGAGGAAACAAAAAAGAGGCCAAAGAGCCCAAACAAAAAAAAGAGAGAAAAAGAGAGAAGGAAAAATGCTACTATCTTTTTCCACACTTGGGCTTCAAAATAGCACCATGTTCTTCATGATAGAGAGTCTCTTGTTTTGTCACTTCCATATACTAGTGGGAATTTTCATTTTATAACTTGGCTTGTATATTCCAATGACGGGCTTCCTCAAAATTGCCCTAGGTCTTCGTGAGCAAGCAAGTTGGGTGCACACCCACTAGTTTTCTTTTTGAGCTTCCATACACTTATAGCTCTAGTGCATCAGTTGCATGGCAATCCCTACTCATTCACATTGATATCTATTGATGGGCATCTCCATAGCCCATTGATACGCCGAGTCAATGTGACCATCTCCTCCTTTTTGCCTCACAACCTCCACCACACTCTATTCCACCTATAGTGCTATATCCATGGCTCACGCTCATGTATTGCATGAGAGTTGAAAAAGTTTGAGAAAGTAAGAGTGCAAAAACAATTACTTGGCCAATACCGGGGCTGTGCATGATTTAAATTCGTTGTGTGGGGATGATGGAGCATAGCCAGCCTATATGATTTTGTAGGGATAACTTTCTTTGGCCTTGTTATTTCAAAAGTTCATGATTACTTTGCTAGTATGCTTGAAGTATTATTGTTTTCATGTCAATAGTAAACTATTGTTTTGAATCTTATGGATCTGAACATTCATACCACAAGAAATAAGTTACAAAGGACAAATATTTTAGGTAGCATTCCACATCAAAAATTCGGTATTTATCACTTCCCTACTCGAGGACGAGCAGGAGTTAAGCTTGGGGATGCTTGATACGTCTCCAACGTATCTATAATTTTTTATGGTTCCATGCTATTATCTTGTCAACTTTGGATGTTTTATATGCATGAATATGCTATTTTATATCTTTTTTGGGACTAACCTATTAACTTAGTGCCAAGTGCCAGTTTCTGTTTTTTCCGTGTTTTTGACATTTTTGACACAAGAATATCAAACGGATTCCAAATGGAATAAAACTTTCACGATGATTTTTTGGGACCAAAATAAACCCCCGAAGCTTTGGAAGAAGGTCAGAAGAGCCACGAGGGAGTCACAAGCCCAAGGGGCACGCCCCCCTAGGCCGCACCTAGTAGGCTTGTGACCTCCTCGTGGGCCCAACCGACGTAATTCCACCGCCATAAATTCCTATAATTACAAAAACTTCCCAAAAGAAACCTAGATCGGGAGTTCCGCCGCCGCAAGCCTCTCTTGCCACCAAAAACCAATATGGAGCCCATTCCGGCACCCTGCCGGAGGGGAAATCCATCTCCGGTGGCCATCTTCATCATTCCGGCGATCTCCATGACGAGGAGGGAGTAGTTCTCCCTCGAGGCTGAGGGTATGTACGAGTAGCTATGTGTTTGATCTCTCTCTCTCGTGTTCTTGAGATGTCACGATCTCGATGTACCGCGGGCTTTGCTACTACAGTTGGATCCTATGATGTTCTTCCCCCTCTCCTTCTTGTAATGAATTGATTTTCCCCTTTGAAGTTATCTTATCGGATTGAGTCTTTAAGAACACTTGATGTATATCTTGAACGTGTCTATCTGTGGTGACAATGGGATATTCATGTGAGTACTTGATGTATGTTTTGGTGATCAACTTGCGGGTTTCGTGACATCGGGAACCTATGCATATGGGTTGCCACACGTTTTGACTCTCCGGTAGAAACTTCAAGGCACTCTTTGAATTTCTATGTGTTGGTTGAATAGATAATTCTGAGATTGTGTGATGCATATCGTATAATCATGCCCACGGATACTTGAGGTGACAATGGAGTATCTAGGTGACATTAGGATCTTGGTTGATATGTGTCTTAAGGTGTTATTCTAGTACGAACTCTATGATGGATCAGACAGAAAGAATAGCTTCGTGTTATTTTACTACGGACTCTTGAATAGATCGATCAGAAAGAATAACTTTGTGGTGGTTTCGTACCCAACAATAATCTCTTCGTTTGTTCTCTGCTATTAGTGACTTTGGAGTGACTCTTTGTTGCATGTTGAGGGCTAGTTACATGATCCAATTATGTTATCATTGTTGAGAGAACTTAACTAGTGAAAGTATGAACCCTAGGCCTTGTTTCCACGCATTGCAATACCGTTCGTGCTCACTTTTATTATTAGTTACCTTGCTGTTTTTGTAATTTCAGATTACAAAAACCTATATCTACCATCCATATTGCACTTGTATCACCATCTCTTCGCCAAACTAGTGCACCTATACAATTTACCATTGTATTGGGTGTGTTGGGGACACGAGAGACTCTTTGTTATTTGGTTGCAGGGTTGCTTGAGAGAGACCATCTTCATCCTACGCCTCCTACGGATTGATAGACCTTAGGTCACCCACTTGAGGGAAAATTGCTACTGTCCTACAAACCTCTGCACTTGGAGGCCCAACAACGTCTACAGGGAGAAGGTTGCATAGTAGACATCAGGGAGGAGCAAGTGTTTCTTGGTCCGCACCACTTGATATTTTAGGGGCGAATTTTGCTGAGCAGATGCCCCAAGATGAAGACCCCATGCCTCTTAATGGAAACCCGCACCCTATGCTGGGCCATCTTGAGCAGGGTAATTTGTTGTTTGCTCTGCCACCCTACCCAGCTCTGGGTTGGAATGACATCCCTCCACCGCCGATGCCGGAGCAGCCCCAAGAGCCTCAGAACCAACATGAAGATGATTGATGGGGTTGGAATGCTGAAGTACCGGAAGCCCAGCCGGCTGTGTGATACGTCCCCAACATATCTATAATTTTTGATGGTTTCATGCTATTATCTTGTCAAACTTTGGATGTTTTGCATGCCTTTTATATATTTTTTGTGACTAACTTATTAACTCAGTGCCAAGTGCCAGTTCCTGTTTTTTTCCATGTTTTTGATCCCTTTCAGAGGAGATTTTGAAACGGAGTCCAAACGTAATAAAATCCCCGAAAAGAATTCTTTCGGAACGGAAGAAGATCATGAGACTTGAGAGCCAAAGCAGGGGAGCCCCAGGGGCCCCACAAGCCCCCACCATGCGGCCAGGGGGGAGGCCGCGACCCACAGGCTTGTGGGCCCCCTGGGCGCCCTTTGCCCTAGGATTTGCGCCTATATATCCCCAAAAATTCCACAAAAAATCAGGAGATCATCGAAAGTACTTTTTCGCCGCCGCAAGCTTCTGTCTCTGCAAGATCCCATCCGGGGCACGTTTTCGTGCCCTGCCGGAGGGGGGATTCGGATACGGAGGGCTTCTTCATCAACAACATGACCTCTCCGATTATGCGTGAGTATTTCACCATAGACCTACGGGTCCATAGCTAGTAACTAGACGACTTCTTCTCTCTCTTGGATCTTCAGTACAAAGTTCTCCATGATCTTCACGGAGCTCTATCCGATGTAATCTTCTTTTGCGGTGTGTTTGTCGAGATCCGACGAATTGTGGATTTATGATCAGATTATCTATGAATCTTATTTGAGTTTCTTCTGATCTCTCTTATGCATGATTTCATATCCTTGTAATTCTCTTCGAGTTGTGGGTTTTGTTTGGCCAACTAGATCTATGATTCTTGCAATGGGAGAAGTGCTTGGTTTTGGGTTCATACTGTGCGGTGACCTCACCCAGTGATAGAAGGGGTAGCAAGGCACGCATCGTGTTGTTGCCATCAAGGGTAAAAAGATGGGGTTTTCATCATTGGTTTGAGATTATCCCTCTACATCATGTCATCTTGCTTAAGGCGTTACTCTGTTCGTCATGAACTCAATACACTAGATGCATGCTGGATAGCGGTCGATGTGTGGAGTAATAGTAGTAGATGTAGAAAGTATCGGTCTACTTGTCTCGGACGTGATGCCTATATGTATGATCATTGCCTTAGATATCTCATGACTTTGCGCGGTTCTATCAATTGCTCGACAGTAATTTGTTCACCCACCGTGATATTTGCTATTTTGAGAGAAGCCTCTAGTGAACACTTTTTAGCCTTACACTTTTACTTCGTTGCACTTTCCGCCTTCATATCTCACTTTGCAAACAATCTTGAAGGGATTGACAACCTTGGTTTGTGTTTGCGGAGGTACTCTGGACTTGACGAGACCCTCCTTCTGGATCGATACCTTGGTTCTCAAACTGAGGGAAATACTTACTGCTCCTGTGCTGCATCACCCTTTCCTCTTCAAGGGAAAAACTGACGCAAACAAGAGAAGTAGAAAGAAGAATTCCTGGCGTTGCTTGGGAAGGACTTTTGTTGCCGTAGCAGAAGGATTTCTGGCGCCGTTGCCGGGGAGGATCAAGTCAGGAACTCATCCAAGTAAGTGTCGCAAACTCATCTCTTGCATTTACTTTGTTTGGCAGTTGCCTCTCGTTTTCCTCTCCCCCACTTCACAAATTTGCCTTTTTCGCTTGCCTTTTCGTTCGCCCTTTTCTCTCGCTTGCTTTCTGTTCGCTTGTGTGCCATGTGCCTTCAATATGCTTGCATCTTTGCTTGCTGAAAATCTAGTGATATGGATCCTCATCCACTTGCTAATCTCTTTAAGAGATCCAATTATGTTGAACCAATTGCTAGTGAGTTGAGTGCACTTGACTTTCTCTATGGAGTTTTGCTTGAGATGCGTGAATCTGAAAATCGCGACGAAGAAATTTATGAAGTGATTCACGAGGCTCCTTGAATGAAAAGCATGATTGCAATGGTTTCACTTTAAATCCTATTAGTGACAATCATGCTGAAAATATGCAAAACCCTAAGCTTGGGGATGCTAGTTTTGCTATGTCCACTACTTGTTGTAATGATCGTGATTGGGGTGATGATTTTTCTTATGATCTTGAAAATTTGTTTAAGCCTCATGATGATTATGATATTTGCAATAATATTGAAAGTGGGTTTGGAGAAGTCATGACTTTAGTTGATGATAATCCCACTATTTTTGAAGAGCTTCAACTTTGCATGCATCTGGATCATGAAAAGAATATCCTGTGTGATAGCTATATTGTTGAATTTCAATATGATCCCACATGTAATTGCTATGAGAGAGGAAAATATTGTGGTAGAAACTTTCATGTTACCAAATTACCTCTCGTTTTGTTGAGATTGCTATTGTCTCTTTTTTCTTCCTTGCATTTGGTAACTATTGGTTGTCTTGTCATTTTGTTTTCCTATAAAATGCCTATGCATTGGAAGTATGTTACACTTAGATGTGATTTTCACATTTTTTATGATGCTCTCGTTGTGCTTCAATTCTTGTCTTTTGTGTGAGCATCATTGAATTATCAATGCCTAGCTAAGGGCGTTAAACAATAGCGCTTGTTGGGAGGCAACCCAATGAATTTATCTTTTTCTTTCTGTTTTGTTGCGTCCACACCATCATAATTCTGTTATGATTGTGTTTTTTGTTTTTCTTTTTGTGTTTGAGCCAAGCAAAACCTTTATGACTAGTCTTGGTGACGGTTGTTTGATCCTGCTGGAAAAAGACAGAAACTTTTCGCTCACGAGATGATTTTTCATTTTTATTCAGAAAGAGCTTTTGAGTTGATTCTTTTTGCTGCAGGTTGATATGACTTTTGCCCAGGCAGTCGTAATTTTTTAGATTTTTTGAGATAACAGAAGTATACAGATTGCTACATACTGGTCTGTTTTTGAGAAATTCTGTTTTTGTTGAGTTGGTTGCTTGTTTTGATGAAACTATGGTTAATATCGGGGGGTATTAGCCATGGAAAAGTGATAATACAGTAGCCCAACACCAATATAGATGGAATTCAAGTTTGCTACAGTACCAGAAGAAGTGGTAGTTTGTTTTCTTGTGCTAATGTTATCACGAGTTTCAGTTTAAGTTTTGTGTTGTGAAGTTTTCAAGTTTTGGGTGATGTTCTCATGGACGATGAGATAAGGAGTGGAAAGAGCTCAAGCTTGGGGATGCCCAAGTCATCCCAATCCAAATTCAAGGACACAAAAAAGCCTAAGCTTGGGGATGCCCCGGGAAGGCATCCCCTCTTTCGTCTTCAATCCATCGGTAATATTACTTGGAGCTATATTTTTATTCACCACATGATATGTGTTTTGCTTGGAGCGTCTTGTATCGTAGGAGTCTTTTCATTTTGTCGTGTCACAATCATCCTTGCTGCACACCTTTTTGAGAGAGAGAGACATGCACTCATCATGATTTTGCTAGAATGCTCATAGTGCTTCACTTATATCTTTTAGAGCACGGCGTTGCGTGACTTGGTAGTTGGCTTATGCTATAAAAGTAGTCCCAAATGTGATAGGTACCCAAAGAGGATGCAAAAACCTCCATCTTCATGTGTGTTGAGTAGAAAGAGAAGTTTTGATTCCTCTCAATTAGTTTTGAGACGTGGATTTGGTAATATTGAGAGCTATGTTAGTAGGGTGTTGTGAATCTAGAAATACTTGTGTTGAAGCTACCGATTCCCGTAGCATGCACGTATGGTGAATTAGGAAGTCGGAGCATAATTGATCTATTGATTGTCATACTTTGTGTTGAGGTCGGGATCGCGCAATGGTTAACACCTACCAACCCTTCCCCTAGGAGTATGCGTTTAGCACTTTGTTTCGATTACTAATAAAAACTTTCGCAACAAGTATGTGAGTTCTTCAAGACTAATATGAGTCCATGGTATAGATGCACTTTCACCTTCCACCATCTTAGCCTCTCTAGTGCCGCGCAACTCTCGCCGGTGCACAAACCCACCATATGCCTTCCTCAAAACAGCCACCATACCTACCTACTTTGGCATTTTCATAGCCATTCTCAGATATATTGCCATGCAACTCCCACCGTTCCGTCTCATGACTTGTGCCGTCACTCTCATATTGCCATTGCATGATCGTAAGATAGCTAGCGAGATGTTTTCAACGTCATACGCCATGCTAGATCGTTGCACATCCCGGTACACTGCCGGAGGCATTTCCTATAGAGTCATCATCATTTGGAGCTTTGAAGCTGTGAGTAAATAAAAGTGTGATGATCATCATTATTAGAGCATTGTCCCATGTGAGGAAATAAAGAAAAGAGGCCAAAGAGCCCAAAAATTTAAACAAAAAGGAGAAAATAAAAAAAGAGGCCTAAGAGCCGAAATGAAAAAAAAGAAAAGAGAGAAGGGACAATGCTACGATCTTTTTCCACACTTGTGCTTCATAATAGCACTATGTTCTTCATGATTGAGAGCTTCTTGCTTTGTCACTACCATATGCTAGTCGGAATCTTCATTATATAACTTGGCTTTTATATTCCAATGATGGGCTTCCTCAAAATTGCCCTAGGTCTTCGTGAGCAAGCAAGTTGGATGCACACCCACTAGTTTTCCTTTTGAGATTTCACATACTTATAGCTCTAGTGCATTCCTTGTATGGCAATCCCTACTCATTCACATTGATATCTATTAATGGCCATCTCCATAGCCCTTTGATATGCCAAGTCAATGTGACCATCTCCTCCTTTTTGTCTCACAACCACCACCACACTCTATTCCACTTATAGTGCTATATCCATGGCTCACGCTCAGGTATTGCGTGATAGTTATAAAAAGTTTGAGAAAGTAAGAGTGCGAAAACAATTATTTGGCCAATACAGGGGTTGTGCATGATTTACATTAGTTGTGTGAGGATGATGGAGCATAGCCAGACTATATGATTTTATAGGGATAACTTTCCTTGGCCTTGTTATTTTGAAAGTTCATGATTACCTTGCTAGTTTGCTTGAAGTATTATTGTTTTCATGTCAATAGCAAACTATTGTTTTGAATCTTACGGATCTGAACATTCATGTCACGTGAAAGAAGTTGCAAAGAACAACTATGCTAGGAAGCATTCCACATCAAAAATTCATTCTTTATCACTTCCCTACTCGAGGACGAGGAGGAGTTAAGCTTGGGGATGCTTGATACGTCTCCAACGTATCTATAATTTTTGATGGTTTCATGCTATTATCTTGTCAAACTTTGGATGTTTTGCATCCCTTTTATATATTTTTTGGGACTAACTTATTAACTTAGTGCCAAGTGCCAGTTCCTGTTTTTCCATGTTTTTTACCCCTTTCAGAGGTGATTTTGAAATGGAGTCCAAACGGAATAAAATCCCCGAAAAGAATTTTTCCGAAACGGAAGAAGATCAGGAGACTTGAGAGCCAAGGCAGGGGAGCCCCAGGGGCCCCACAAGCCCCCACCCCACGGCCAGGGGGGAGGCCGCAACCCATAGGCTTGTGCCCCCTGGGTGCCCTTTGCCCTAGGTTTTGTGCCTATATATCCCCAAAAATTCCACAAAAAATTCGGAGATCATCGAAAGTACTTTTCCGCCGCCGCAAGTTTCTGTCTTCGCAAGATCCCATCTCGGGCACGTTGTGGTGCCCTGTCGGAGAGGGGATTCAGACACGGAGGGTGATCGTGCAATCTCTAGTGTTAACTAGACGAATGCTTATGACAACAAACCTTCTCCTGCAACGGCACCAGAGATGTTGAAAGCACTCCACGGCAATGAAACTGGAAGAATGTTGTTGATGGCCCACCAGCGCGTGGGTTCGCAGCAGTTTTCGAGGGTAGAGTATTCGACCCAATTTGTTGATAAGCCTCAGGAGGTGAGAGTATACTCTCAAGTATTAGCAGCTGAATTTGTCAGATTCAACCACACCTGAAAGATTAGTATATGCGAGCACAGTAGTAACAAAAAAGTAGCGAGTAACGGTAGTGTAACGAGCTATAGCAGCGGCAAGGAACAGTAGCAGTGACAGCAGTAGCAAGTAGCAACAGTAGCAAGCGACAGTAGTAGCAACAGTAGCAGCACAGCAAGACAAGTAACAGTTGTAGCAACAGTAGTAGCAGCAGCAGCAGAGCAAGACAAGTAACAGCAGTAGCAACAGTAGGACAAACTCGTAGGCAATGGGTCGGTGATTTGTTTGGATGATATTCATCAGGCAACAGCTATAACACAGAGAGATATGTGGCTAGCTCCCGTTCGTCAATGTGATGTAGGCATGCATTCCGTGTGTCGTCATACGTGCTTAGGGAAAAGAAGTTGCATGACATCTATTGTCCATCCCTCCCGAGGCAGCGGGGTCCAAAAGGAAACTATGGGATATTAAGGTTCTCCTTTTAATAAAGAACCGGACCAACGCATTAGCACTTGGTGAACACATGAACTCCTCAAACTATGGTCATCACCGGGAGTGGTTCCGGTTATTGTCACTCCGGGGTTGCCGGATCATAACACATAGTAGGTAACTACAACTTACAAGATCGGATCTATAACACACATATATTGGTGAAAACATAATAATTTCAGATCTGAAATCATGGCACTCAGGCCCTAGTGACAGGCATTAAGCATGGCAAAGTAGTAGCAACATCAATCTCAGAACATAGTGGATACTAGGGATCGATCCCCATCAAAACTAACTCGATTACATGATAGATCTCATCCTACTCATCACCACCCAGCGAGCCTACGAATAGATTACTCACTTACGACGAAGAGCTTCATGTAATTGGAGAGGGAAGAAGGTTGATGATGACGATGGCGACGATTTCCCCTCTCCGGAGCCCAAGACGGACTCCAGATCTGCCCTCCAGATGAAGAACAGGTGGTGGCAGCGCCTCCATATTGAAAACGCGACGAAAACTTCTCTTCTTATTTTTTCTGGGACGAATGGCAACTTATAGAGCTGGAATTGGGGGCGGCTGGTGCCTGTGGGCCCCACAAGCCTCCCCACCACCACCAGGGGGGTGGTGGCGGAGCAGGGGCTTGTGGCCCACTCGCCCACCTCCTGAGGTGGAACTTGGCGTAGGTATTTTTGATATTTTCCAAAACTGCTCCCCGTAAATTTTCAGGACGTTTGGAGAACTTTGATTTCTGCACCAAAATAACACCAAGGCAATCCTGGTGAAAACAGCGTCAGTCCAGGTAATGTTCCATTCAAATCATGCAAATTATAGTCCAAAACAAGGGCAAAAGAGTATGGAAAAGTAGGTACGTTGGAGACGTATCAACTCCCCAAGCTTAAAACCTTGCTTGTCCTCAAGCAACTCAGTTGACAAACTGAGAGAGAAAGAAAAACTTTGACAAACTCTGTTTGATCTTGTTGTTGCAACTATGTCTAACTCATAACCAGAATTTCAGCAAGATCACAAGTTAACCACATAACCAAATGACACAAAGGTCTCACGGTAAACTAATATCAATGGCATAATCAGGTAACGAGCAAATAATAATGAGTTTCATATACCAACACTTCAATCAAAGCAAGGATGAAGCAATATGATTAGGTGGTATCTCGCTAGCTCTTTCTGAGACCGCAAAACATAAATGCAGAGCACTTTCAAAGATCAAGGGCTGACTAAACATTCTAATTCGTAGCAACGAAGATCCAGTCATAGTCATACTCAATATCATTCAAAAGCAAAGCATAAAAATGACAGAGGTGCTCTCTAATTGGTGCTTATATGAGAGGAGGATGACTCAACAGGAAAATAAGTAGACAAGCCCTTCGCAGAGGGAAGCATTGATTTGCAGAGGTGCTAGAGCTGAGGCTTTGAAAACAGAGATAATAATTTTGGGTGGCATGCTTTCATTGTCACCGCAATGACAAAGAGTTCTCAATATCTTCCATGCTACTCATGCTATAGGCGGTTCCCAAACAAAAAAGTAAAGTTTTAACTCCCCCACCACCAATCAATCGCACTCCACGGCTAGTCGAATCCTCGGGTACCATCCATACTAACATCAATCCGGGGGGAGTCTTGTTTTACAGTTATGTTTTCAATTTAAGCATGGAACTGGGCATCCCAAATACCATCCCCTTTCTCGTGAAGGACTGTGAATAAACACATGTAGAGGATAACACTCCTAGCATGGAAGATACCAATAGCCCTCTGTCACCACAAGAGCGGTTCGGGCATGCAAAACAGATTTATTTCTTGAAGGTTTAGAGAATGGCACATGCAAATTTACTTGGAACGGCAGGAGATACCGCAAATAGGTAGGTATGGTGGACTCTCATGGAAAAACTTTTGGGTTTATGGAAGTGGATGCACAAGCAGCATTCCCGCTTAGTACAAGTGAAGGCTAGCAAAAGACTGGGAAGCGACCAACTAGAGAGCGACAACAGTCATCAAGATGCAATGAGTTTGACTAACATTGAATGCAAGCATGAAAAGGATATAAATCACCATGAACACGAACATCATAGAGGCTATGTTGATTTGTTTCAAGTACATGCATGAACATGCGCCAAGTCAAGCCACTTGAAACATTCAAAGGAGAATACCATCCTATCATACTACATCATAGTCATCTCAAAATCTATGTTGGCAATCAAGACAAACCATTATAACCTCTCAGATAGATAAGCATGGCATCAGAAACTATGATCTCTAAGTTGTGATTGCAAACATGGTTCTCTAACAACAAAGCTAAATCTGGGTCGACAAACTAGTCATATTTACAAAAACAAAATAGATAGAGTTCATACCAGCTTTTCAGTCTCCGTCACTTCATCATATATCATCATTGTTGCCTTTAATCTGCATGATCGAACGATGAAAACGATAATAAGCGCATTGGACTAAGCTGAATCTGCAGGCAAACACAATGGAGAAGACAAAATAATATGGCTCTTTGAAAGCTAAACAGGTAACCATGTAAGAACCACTAAGCATTGTAACCAATATCTTCTACCTTGACACAAAGAAAAAGAAAACTATTTACACGGGAAAGCTCCCAACAAGCAAAAGAAGAAATAAAAATCTTTTTGGGTTTTCTCAAAAGGACACAAAACAAGAAAACAAGAAAACGAAAAGAAACTAGCATGGATAATACAGTGGCAAAGTGTAAACACCGGCTAACAAAGCGAAAGCATAAGCATGAATGTAAAGTCGGTGAGAACACGTACTCCCCCAAGCTTAGGCTTTTGGCCTAGCTTGGTCTACTCCCATGGATGATCCTGGCGAAACCCAAAGTCATAATGGGTGTGATACGGGAGTGCTGCAGCCACTGCCTGAATAGCTGCCTCACGAAGTCGAGCAACAGTCGCCTCCCTCTCATACTCCTCTGCCTCTCCTATGGTTATGTAGTATATTTGTTTAACCTGAAAGTCAAAGAAAGTAGGAGCAGGAAGGGTAATATGGAAAACACGCTGTCGGTTAAATATCAAGCGGTATAGGAGGGATCCATGATCTCTCTCAAGGAACTGGTAGCGTGTTAGAGCGACACGATCAAGGTAGGTTGTACGGAGAGGAGGGTCTTTTGGACGGATGGATACTCCAAGAAAATTAGCTAAGCGTGTAGCATAAACTCCACCAAAGAAATCCCCCTCACTGGCATTTTTATTCAGCCTCCTTGCTATAATAGCTCCCATATTAAAGCTCGTGTCACCTGTTACTGCGCTATTAAGGATACTAAGGTCGGAAGCGCATAGGTGACAATGTGCACCCTTGCCGTTAATGCACCTACCTATGAAGAGTGCAAGGTAGTGCAAGGCAGGGAAATGGAAGCTTCCTATGGTGGCTTGCATGATATCTCTGGTTTCTCCAACAGTTATACTCGAGACAAAGTCTCTGACCGAAGACTTAGGAGGATCAATAACATTACCTCCATCGGGTATCTTGCAAATCCTATTGAAATCCTCCAGACCCACGGTATAGGATTTATCGTACAGATCAAACAGTATGGATGATTCACGGCCAACTAAAAATTTAAATCTACGCACGAAAGAGGCAGTGAGCATAGCATACTGGTCACATTTATTTGAGAGGAATTCTTCTAACCCGGCATTGCGGACAAGTGCATCAAATTCATCCTTGAAGCCTGCTTCGATCATGAACTCATTGGAAGGCCATTCACATGGTTGCACCGGTGCATCCCTTAGTTGAAAAGGTTCGGGCTCCCGAAAAGAGAGACGGGGACCCTTCTTACTTGAGGAACCACCATGAAACTTCCTCCTGAACATAATTTCCTTTTGCTGAAATTTTAGAAGTTCAAGAGAAAAGTGAATAAAGACCCACCACACCTTGTAGCAACTAATCCTACTAGTGCCTAGAGACCGTATCACGCGCTAAAACTACTTGGGACCAGCTAAAGTCAACTTTTCTAGCTCAAGAACAGGGTCACCAAGGTAGCAAGAATTCACGAAGGATAAAGCACAAGAGCAAAAACTAATTGGACCAATGGAGGAGTCACTTACCAAGGAGTAATTTCCCCAAAACGGTTCGGAGAATGGTGCTTTGAGCAAGGAGATCGAAAATCACAACCAAATGAGCAAGAACACGGGTTTGAGGTGTGAAACAATTTTTTCTGGAGGTGGAAGAAGAGGCTCGGAGCTGGAATGAGTGGAGGGGGTGCATGTGGGCCCCACAAGCTTGCACCCCGCCACCAGGGGGTAGGTGGCGGTGGGGGGCTTGTGGCCCACTGGTCAGGGCCCCATGCCAGCTCTTAGGCCCATAAATTTTCAAAAATTCCAGAAAAAATCATACTAAATTTTCAGGACCATCGGAGAACTTTTATTTTCGAGGTATTTTTCTCCGGGACGCTAAAACAGAAAACAAGAAAAGCTAAACTAACTCTATCATTTTTCTTCTAAGCAACAAAAAATGAAAGCTTAAAACAGATGTATGTGACTCTTTGATTCATCCGTTTCATGGTCATCGAAAGAAATCCGTCAATGGGATTGATCAAGTCCTTATGACAAAACCTTCTCGAATCGCAAGAAAGAACGGAGAATTTTCGAATAGCCACTAAGTCACCTCAATGGGGATATAATCTCGCCGACAAGCAACTCATACTTCATCTTGACACGAGGAATAGGGCATTCAAAGCTCCCAATGAGAATCGACGAAGTCTTTTCGATAGCATTGATGCAATGTACTGGATATCGTTTCTTCGGAAAATGCACTCTGTGCTCATTACCGTTGACATGGAAAGTGACATTGCCTTTGTTGCAATATATAACAGACCCTCCAGTGTTTAAAAAAGGTCTTCCGAGGATGATAGCCATGGCATCGTCCTGGGGAATATCCATGATAACAAAGTCTGTTAAGATAGTGGTATTAGCAACCACAACAGGCACATCCTCGCAAATGCCGATAGGGAAAGCAGTTGATTTGTCGGCCATATGCAGAGAAATTTCAGTAGGTGTCAACTTTCCAACTCAAGTCTATGATAAATAGAGAGTGGCATAACACTATCACCGGCTCCAAGGTCACATAAGGCAGTTCTTACGTAGTTTCCTTTAATGGAGCAAGGTATAGTGGGCACTCCGAGATCACCAAGTTTCTTAGGAGTTCCACCCTTGAAAGTGTAATTGGCAAGCATGGTGGATATCTCAAGATCTGGTATCTTCCGTTTCTTAGTCACTATATCTTTCATGTAATTGGCATATGGAGACATCTTGAGCATATCAATTAACCACATCTGCAGAAATACGGGTCTTATCATCTCAACGAAGCGCTCAAAATCCTCATCATCCTTTTTCTTAGATGGCTTAGGAGGAAAGGGCATAGGTCTCTGAACCCATGGCTCTCTTTCTTTACCATGCTTCCTAGCGGTGAAGTCATTCTTATCGTATCTCTTAGGTTGTGGATTATCAGGATTAACCGTAGGTTCAATCTCGACATCCTCATCATTGCTAGGTTAAGCATCATTACGAACATCACTGTCCATATTGTCACCAGGTTCATGTTCATCAGCTGATTGTGTTTCCGCATCAGACGCAGAAATATCATTAGGTTCTTCAGGTGTGATAGTATTTGGTGAACTGGCGTGCAGGTTTCTATCATCCTTCTTCTTCTCCTTAGGATGACTAGGTGTATCAACATTGATTCCTTGAGAATCTTGATCAATTCTCTTAGGATGACCTTCAGGATACAAAGGTTCCTGAGTCATTTTGCCTCCTCTAGTAATGACTCTGACAGAGTTATCATTTAATTCATTGAGCGGGTCATTCTGAGCTTTAAGTACTTGTTCTACCTGAGTAGTAATCATAGAGGCATGTTTACTCAGCAGCTTCAGAGCATTGACATTTCTGTCTACACAAGCACTTAAATGGCTAAGCATACGAGTACTTTGTTCCGAATGTCTGCTAATATAATCATTGAAACTCTGTTGTTTGGCAACAAAGTTGTCAAATTCATGAAAGCATAGGCTAGCAGGTTTATCAAAAGGAATATCACTCTCATCAATCCTACGCAGAGAATTAACTTCTACTACCTGTATCGGGTTATCGAGACCATGGATCTCTTCGATAGGTGGTAGACTTTTGACATCTTCAGATCTAATGCCTTTCTCTTGCATAGATTTCTTGGCTTCTTGCATATCTTCGGGACTGAGGAATAGAATACCTCTTTTCTTCGGAGTTGGCTTAGGAGGTGGTTCGGGAATAGTCCAAGCATTATCGTTGATCAAGAGGTGATTCAGTAGGGTCTCACCTTGTTCTACAGTTCGTTCCCTAAAAACACAACCGACACAACTATCTAGGTGGTCTCTAAAGGCATCGGTAAGTCCGTTATAGAGGATATCAAGTATCTCATTCTTCTTAAGAGGGTGATCAGGCAAAGCATTCTGTAGTTGTACGAGCCTCCCCCAAGCTTGTGGAAGACTCCCTTCTTGGAGTTGAGCAAAGTTGTATATTTCCTGCAAGGCAGCTTGCTTCTTATGGCCAGGGAAATATTTCTCACAGAAGTAATGGACCATCTCCTGGGGACTACGCACACATCCAGGAGCAAGAGAGGTGAACCAGGCTTTAGCATCATCCTTTAGAGAGAAAGGAAACAGCTTAAGGATATAGTAGTGGCGGATCTTCTCCTCATTAGTGAAAAGGTTGGATATTTCGGATAGTTTGGCAAGATGGGCTATGACCGTCTGGGACTCATAACCGTGAAAAGGATCAGATTCGACTAGAGAGATTATCTCAGGGTCGACAGAGAATTCATAATCCTTATCGGTGACAAAGATAGGTGAAGTGGCAAACTTCGGATCATTTTTCATCCTAACTTCCCGAGATTTTTCCTTCCACTTGAGAATTAATTTCTCAGCGTCATAGGCATCCTTACACGCAAGAAAATCCTCAGCTATCTCTCCCTCCATAACGTAACCCTCAGGTATATCAGGCAATTCATATCTAGCACAGCTAGATCTAGCAGCAGCAAAAGCAGGTTCTATCTCAATAGGATCAGCAATTTCAGAAGCATCACGAGCATTTGTAGTAACTCTAGCAATATGAGCATCAAGGAACGCTCCTAGTGGAACATCAGGCAAAGGAGTATCTCTAGAAGTATCAAGCATAGCATCATCAGGCAAAATAGCATCTCTAGCATCATCAGGCAAAGCAGTATCAAGCATAGCATCTCTAGCAGTATCAGGCATAGCATCTCTAGCAGTATCAAGCATAGTATCAGGCATAGTATCAAGCATAGCATCTCTAGCAGTAGCATCATAAGCATCATCAAGCACATGCGACATATCAAGATTTCTAACAGAAGGTGATGTCGCAAACTTACTCATAACTGAAGGTGAATCAAGTGCAGAGCTAGATGGCAGTTCCTTACCTCCCCTCGTAGTTGAGGGCAAGACTTTGGTCTTCGGATCCTTCAAATTCTTCATAGTGATCAGCAGATATAAATCCCAAGTGACTCAGAGAATATAGCAATACCTCCCCGGCAACGGCGCCAGAAAAAATGCTGATCGTGCAATCTCTAGCGTTAACTAGACGAATGCTTATGACAACAAACCTTCTCCTGCAACGGCACCAGAAGAATGCTGAAAGCACTCCCCGGCAATGAAACTAGAAGAATGTTGTTGATGGCACACCAGCGCGTGGGTTCGCAGCAGTTTTCGAGGGTAGAGTATTCGACCCAATTTGTTGATAAGCCTCAAGAGGTGAGAGTATACTCTCAAGTATTAGCAGCTGAATTTGTCAGATTCAACCACACCTGAAAGATTAGTATCTGCGAGCACAGTAGTAACAGCAAAGTAGCGATTAACGGTAGTGTAACGAGCAATAGCAGCGGCAAGGAACAGTAGTAGTGACAGCAGTAGCAAGTAGCAACAGTAGCAAGCGATAGTACTAGCAACAGTAGCAGCAGAGCAAGACAAGTAACAGCAGTAGCAACAGTAGTAGCAGCAGCAGTAGAGCAAGACAAGTAACAGCAGTAGCAACAGTACTAGTAGCAGTAGCAGAGCAAGACAAGTAACAGCAGTAGCAGAGCAAGACAAGTAACAGCAGTAGCAACGGTAGGACAAACTCGTAGGCAATGGATCGGTGATTTGTTTGGATGATATTCATCATGCAATAGCTATAACACGGAGAGATATGTGGCTAGCTCCCGTTCGTCAATGTGATGTAGGCATGCATTCCGTGTGTCGTCATACGTGCTTAGGGAAAAGAAGTTGCATGACATCTATTGTCCATCCCTCCCGTGGCAGCGGGGTCCAAAAGGAAACTACGGGATATTAAGGTTCTCCTTTTAATAAAGAACCGGACCAACGCATTAGCACTTGGTGAACACATGAACTCCTCAAACTATGGTCATCACCGGGAGTGGTTCCAGTTATTGTCACTCCGGGGTTGCCGGATCATAACACATAGTAGGTAACTACAACTTGCAAGATCGGATCTAAAACACACATATATTGGTGAAAACATAATAATTTCAGATCTGAGATCATGGCACTCAGGCCCTAGTGACAAGCATTAAGCATGGCAAAGTAGTAGAAACATCAATCTCAGAACATAGTGGATACTAGGGATCAATCCCCATCAAAACTAATTCGATTACATGATAGATCTCATCCTACTCATCACCGCCCAGTGAGCCTACGAATAGATTACTCACGAACGACGAAGAGCTTCATGGAATTGGAGAGGGAAGAAGGTTGATGATGACGATGGCGATGATTTCCCCTCTCCGGAGCCCAAGACGGACTCCAGATCTGCCCTCCAGATGAAGAACAGGTGGTGGCGGCGCCTCCGTATCGAAAACGCGACGAAAACTTCTCTTTTTATTTTTTCTGGGACGAAAGGAAACTTATAGAGCTGGAATTGGGGGCGGCTGGCGCCTGTGGGCCCCACAAGCCTGCCCACCGCCACCAGGGGGTGGTGGCGGAGCAGGGGCTTGTGGCCCGCTGGCCCACCCCCTGAGGTGGAACTTGGTGCAGATATTTTTGATATTTTCCAAAACTGCTCCCCGTAAATTTTCAGGACGTTTGGAGAACTTTGATTTCTGCACGAAAATAACACCAAGGCAATCCTGCTGAAAACAGCGTCGGTCTAGGTTAGTTCCATTCAAATCATGCAAATTATAGTCCAAAACAAGGGCAAAAGAGTTTGGAAAAGTAGATACGTTGGAGACGTATCAGAGGGCTTCTTCATCAACACCATGACCTCTCCGATGATGCGTGAGTAGTTCACCATAGACCTACGGGTGCATAGTTAGTAACTAGATGGCTTCTTGTCTCTCTTGGATCTTCAATACAAAGTTGTCCATGATCTTCATGGAGATCTATCCGATGTAATCTTCTTTTGCGGTGTGTTTGTCGAGATCCGATGAATTGTGTATTTATGATCAGATTATCTATGAATCTTATTTGAGTTTCTTCTGATTCTCTCTTATGCATGATTTCATATCCTTGTAATTCTCTTCGAGTTGTGGGTTTTGTTTGGCCAACTAGATCTATGATTCTTGCAATGGGAGAAGTGCTTGGTTTTGGGTTCATACTGTGCGCTGACCTCACCCAGTGACAGAAGGGGTAGCGAGGCACGCATCGTGTTGTTGCCATCAAGGGTAAAAAGATGGGGTTTTCATAATTGGTTTGAGATTATCCCTCTACATCATGTCATCTTGCTTAAGGCGTTACTCTGTTCGTCATGAACTCAATACTCTAGATGCATGCTGGATAGCGGTTGATGTGTGGAGTAATAGTAGTACATGCAGAAAGTATCGGTCTACTTGTCTCGGACGTGATGCCTATATGTATGATCATTGCCTTAGATATCGTCATGACTTTGCGCGGTTCTATCAATTGCTCGACAGTAATTTGTTCACCCACCGTGATATTTGCTATTTTGAGAGAAGCCTCTAGTGAACACTATGGCCCCCGGGTCTACTCCACACCATATTTTCAGCCTTACACTTTTAATTCGTTGCACTTTTCGCCTTCAGATCTCACTTTGCAAACAATCTTGAAGGGATTGACAACCCCTTTGAAGCATTGGGTGCAAGCTCGTTTGTGTTTGCGCATGTACTCTGAACTTGACGAGACCCTCCTTGTGGATCGATACCTTGGTTCTCAAACTGAGGGAAATACTTACTGCTCCTGTGCTGCATCACCCTTCCCTCTTTAAGGGAAAAACCGACGCAAACAAGAGAAGTAGCAAGAAGAATTCCTGGTGTTGCTTGGGAAGGACTTTTGTTGCAGTAGCACTGTGCGTGACCAAGACTAGGAGTCCATGGTTATTGATCAGCCTGCTTCTTGTAACTCAGTGCAAGAGGTGGAGCATGTGGACCCCTAGCCAAATCATGTTTTAGCTCAAGAGGATCAACAGCGTGAGTTTAATCCTCTCGCGATTGTTCCCTATCAACAACCCATCATTCAGCCTGTCAACCTGATGATTGGAATGGTCAGGGTGGTTTATGGTCCACCACTTCCCCCTGTTATGGCCTGGAGGGGAACTTTTGAAACACTGATGGAGGTCTTCAATGCACCACCTATTCCACGTGCACTTCCAATTATTGTCGCTGCACCCTTTGTCCTCTGCAACCGCTCCTGGTCAATTGCATTTGATGAAGCCAACTGGGTGTCCAATATCATTTATACTGACATCACCCCTTCTCCCTGCACTCCAATTTCTAGAATGCTTGACACTGATGAGAGAAGCTCTGCATCTGCTGAGGGTCTTTTCCCCTTCTCTGCTCCATGTGCCAAGAAGAAGGTCCCTCGCAAAAAGTCTACACAATTGTTGACTCGGCGGTCCGTAGGTGCACGCGATGACTTTAAGCCTGTTTTAGAGGAACTATCAATGCTGATGCCGAAGAAGCGAAAGCCCCGCTCTAAGCCTCTGGAGGCGCCTGTCGAGAACAAGGAGACTTCACCATTAGTGAAGGAAGAACCAAGCAACGATATACCGCCGGCCATGCCTGTTCGAGTGATCCAAGCTGTCAGCGAGAGTCTTGGCATCGCCCCAGAAAAGCTGACGATGGACCTTCTTATGGAAGATCCTGCCAAGCCCAAACCAGGCCATGATGATGATTAGAACAACAATTATGTGTCGTTGTTTTATTTGGTGTTTTCTCTACTTTGTTGTTGGTTGCTCTGTACCGCAGTCCTTTGAAACCTATTTGTGCTGGTTACTACGTAGCCGCACCTTTATATTTCCTAAGCCTTATTCCTATGGATAATCGATCTACTCGAAGCTGGTGAGTTATTTGCTGGAATGTACGTGGGCTAAATTCGGATGCGTGTCAAAGAGCTGTTCGAAACAAAATTGATGAAATCCCGGCCTTTGTGGTTTGCCTCCATGAAACTAAAATGCAGAACATTGATCATCGAAGTGTTCGGAATTTTTGCCCCAAAAAATTTGATCGCTTTGCATACATCCCATCACGTGGAGCCTCTGGTGGCCTGATCGTTCTTTGGAACTGGTGTCCTCATTGACTCTCAAAGTTTTGGCATGATACTTTCTTTCACCTCCAACCACAATAGAGAGACATGGACTTTGGTAAATATGTATGGACCCTACCAAGGTGAGGCTAGGGACGAAGTCGACAGTTGCTACTAGGGGACTTCAACTTTATTCGATCACCATCCAATAGAAACTTCCCTAGTGCTGATGTCAATGATATTTTCATTTGTAATGAGATTATTGTTCACCTTGGTATTCTTGAATTACCCCTCAAGGGCAGGTCATACACTTGGTAAAATATGCAGGATACTCCCCTTCTTGAATAGTTAGACTGGTTCTTCACCTCTGCCAATTGGATTTCTTGCTATCCACTTACAGAAGTGTTGCCTTTAGCTAAAACTGCATGAGATCATGTTCCATGTGTTGTATGCATAAACACAACCATTCCCAAGTGCAACCTTTTTCCGTTTTGAAAATTATTGGGTGGAAATGGCTGGTTTTCTGGACTGTGTGGAGATGTCATGGAAGGTGCCCTCTAGAAAAGGCCATATCACTGCGATTATAATGGATAAGTTCAAAGCTTCGAGGTAGGCACTAAAAAGATGGTAGACTAGTCTCTCTAAGATCAAAATACTCATAGGCAAATGCAATCAGGTGATCCTTATTCTAGACAATCTTGAGGAACTGAGACCCCTATTCAGACCTGAATCTAACTGCAGGGTGATTGTAAAGCTGCACTTGGAACACCTTCTCCACTTATAGTTTCTCTATTGGAAAAAGAGAGCCACCATTAGATCTATCAAAGTTGGAGAATAAAACACTAAATTTTTCCATGCTATGGCCACTGAAATATATAGAAGGAATTCCATCTCTTTTCCAAAGCTTGATGATGGCACTGTCATCACTGATCATGAGAAAATTGCTGATTGTTTCTGGTGTGCTTACAAGGACATGATGGGCCACTCACAAGGAATAAACCTGGCTTTTGACCTACAGTCACTACTTCATAAGGTAGATGGGATGGATGTTCTTACCCTCCCTTTCACCAAGGAAGAGATGGATATGACTCTCAAAGAAATGCTTATTGATAAAAGCTCCAGGACCTGATGGGTTCAATGGTTTATTCTTTAAAAAATGTTGGCATATCATTTGTGAGGATTTCTATAAGATTGCAAATGACTTTCATGCTGGAACTGCTAGGCTTGAAAATATGAATTTTTCACATATAACACTAGTTCACAAAAAAGCTCCCCTGAACAGGCTGGTGACTTTAGACCAATTTCTCTCACTGGGATGGGTTTGAAACTTCTATCCAAAATGGCTGCCGACAGGTTACACTTACAAATCATGAAATGCATCCACAAGAATCAATATGGTTTCATCAAATCTAGGACTATCCAAGACTGTCTGGGTTGGACTTTGGAGTATCTACACCAGTGTCATCCGTCAAAGAGACCTATTGTCATCCTAAAGCTTGACTGTGAGAAAGCTTTTGACTCCATCGAACATGAATTTATCTTTCAGGTTCTGAGACACAAAGGTTTCAATGATAAATCGATCCTATGGGTAAAGCAGCTGCTCTCCTCTGGGTCCTCCTCAGTGCTGCTAAATGAGGTCCCTGGCAGAAAATTTATGTGCAAGAAGGGTGTCACGCACGGAGATCCTATGTCCCCTCTCCTCTTTACCATTGCTGCAGATTTCCTTCAAACCTTGGTAAATGACTTGTTGATGAGTGGAAACATTGAGCTACCAATCCCTTGTCATGATAAGGACTTCCCAATTGTGCAATATGCAGATGACACTCTTATCATCTTGCCTACTGTGGATTCACAATTGCTTGAGTTGAAAAAAAAATCCTCATGTTCTCATAGTCTATTGGCCTCCAAGTAAACTACCATAAATCTGCTATGTTGCCAATCAATATTGGTCAAGTTGAGTTACAAAGGCTGGCTGATTCCATTGGTTGTAAAGTTGGCTCCTTACCTTTCACATGTCTAGGTCTTCCTGTTGGGACCACCAAGACAAGAATTATAGGTCTAATGCCCCTTGTGGATAACATGGAAAGGAGACTTTCTGCTAGCTTCTCCTTTTTGGCCCAAGGTGGTAGATTGCAATATCTCAACTCTGCTCTGTCTTCTGTACCCATTTTTTTCCTATGTAGTCTGGACATACCCCGAGAAATTCTCAAGCAGTTGGAGAAGATACAAAGGCAGTGTCTTTGGAGAAGGAATGGTCAAGGTCAAGCACCTGCCCTTGCTGCTTGGGACTTGGTATGCAGACCTAAGAAAAAAGGTGGCCTGGGTATTATGAATCTGGTGTTCAAAATGATGCTCTTCTACTTAAACATGCTGAGAAGTTCTTTAATAGAGCAGAAGTACCCTGGGTTGATTTGATATGGAAGACATACTACCATAACACAGTACCACAAGGCACATCTTTATGTGGATATTTCTGGTGGAAGGATAGCTGTAAGAGAATGGACAGTTTCAGAGTTGTCACTTATATACAACCAAATAGAGGAGATACTTTCCTCTTCTGGTCTAATTCTTGGGCACTGGGTGATTCAACATTGCCCCTAGCACATAGGTTCCAATGACTTTTCTCTTTTGCTATTGATACCTACTGCATAGCTGAAGAGGTTTCTATGCTTTTCAGACAAGCACCATGACCAGTTTATTCCATCTCCCACTCTCTGACAGAGCCTTTCAGGAATTGCAAACAGTTCAAAGCCTTCTTCAGAACTTACACAAGGAGCTGTCCATGAAGGATGTCTGGCTATGGAGTGAGGACAGCAAGAGTTATTCTGCCAAAAAGTTTTACATGCATGATCATCAGCCAATTATTCCCAACCCTCTTCTCAATTGGATTTAGAGGAGCTGTTGTACCATCAAAATGAAGATGTTTGCCTGGACGCTCATTATGGACAGGCTAAACACTAAGGACATGCTTGAGAGACGCCATTCGAATGTTTCAGAATCCAATTTATGTGTTCTATGTCATGCAAGGATCAAAGAGGATAGGGATCATCTTTTCTTTACCTACATGTTCAGCACCAAGGTTTGGAACTATCTTCAAATTTCATGGCAGGGAAATTCCATGTGGGACATTACCCTCAGAGCAAAAAGGGAATTCCATCACCCCTTCTTCTCTGAAGTGGTTTTTCCTGAATGCTGGAACATTTGGATCACCCGAAATGCAAAGGTGTTTAACAATGAGCGTCCAAGCTTTAACAGATGGAAATCCAATTTTGTTCATGACATTTCCCTTTTAGCTCATAAAATTAAGGCTAGATTTAAAGATGATCTCTTGAAGTGGATCTCCTTTTTACGTCCTTGAGGTTTGTATCCCCCCCCCCACACCTTGTAAATTCTACCCTAGCTAGTACATAGTTTTTCTGTGATATGGAATAAAAGAAAAGGTTGTGATGGGGTGCTTTCCCTACAGTAGTCGGTCAAAAAAAATTGTGTCACAACTCATGCCACCTAGAACACCATAGTGTGATGGTGTGTCCGAACATCATAGCCACGCCATATTGGATATTGTGCATACTATGATGTCTCTTCTAGAATTACCACTATCGTTTTGGGTTATGCATTAGAGACAACATTCACTTTAATAGGGCACCACGTAATTCCGTTGACATGACATCGTATGAACTATGGTTTGGAGAAACCTAAGCTGTCCTTTCTTAAAGTTTGGGGATATGATGCTTATGTCAAAAGGCTTCAGCGTGATAAGCTCGAACCCAAAGAAGATAACTGCATCTCCATAGGATACCCAAAACAGTTGCGCATACGTCCTATCTCAGATTCGAAAGAAAGTGTTTGTTTCCAGGAACGGGTCCTTTCTCGAGAAAGAGTTTCTCTCAAAAGAATTGAGTGGGAGGGTGGTGGAACTTGATGAGGTTATTGAACCATCACTTCAACCAGAGAGTAGAAGGGCGCAGGAAATTGTTCCTATGGCGCCTACACCACTTGAAGTGGAAGCTGATGATGGTGATCATGAAGCTTCGGATCAAGTTACTACCAAACCTCGTAGGTCGACGAGGACATGTATTGCTCCAGAGTGGTATGGTAATCCAGTCTTGGAGGTCATGTTGCTGGACAACACTGAACATATGAGCTATGGAGAAGCGATGGTGGGCCTGGATTCCGATGAACGGCTGGACCCATGAAATCCGAGATAGGATCCATGTACGAAAACAAAGTGTAGACTTTGGAAGAACTAGTTGATGGTCGTAAGGATGTTAAGTAGAAGTGGGTCTTTAAAAGGAATACACACGATGATGGTGAATATAACCATTTAGAAAGCTCGACTTGTTGCAAAGAGGTTTCCAACAAGTTCAAGGAGTTGACTACAATGAGACTTTCTCACCCGTAGCGATGCTAAAGTCTGTTGGAATTATGTTAGCAGTTGCTGCATTTTTCAATTGTGAAATCTTGCAGATGTATATCAAAACATTGTTTCCTCGACGGTTTCCTTGAGGAAATGTTGTGTGTGATACAACCAGAAGGTTTTGTCGATCGTAAGGATGCTAACAAGTATGCAAGCTCCGGCAATCATTCTATGGACTGGAGCAAGCATCTCGGAGTTGGAATATACGCTTTGATGAGATGATCAAAGGTTTTGGGTTTATACAAAGTTTATGAGAAACTTGTATTTCCAAGAAAGTGAGTGGGTGCACTATAGAATTTCTCATGAGTATATGTGGTTGACATATTGTTGATCGGAAATAATGTAGAATTTCTGGAAAGCATAAATGGTTGTTTGAAAGTATTTTTCAAAGGAAAACCTGGATTGAGCTACTTGAACATTGAGCATCAAGATCTATAGATATAGATCAAGACACCCGATATAACTTTCAATGAATACATACCTTTACAAGATTTTGAAGGAGTTCGTAATGGATCAGTCAAAGAAGGAGTTCTTGTCTGTATTGTCAGGTGTGAATTTGAGTAAGACTCAAAGCCCGATCACGGCACAAGAAAGAGAAAGGACGAAGGTCGTCCCCTATGCCTTAGCCACAGGCTCTATAGTATGCCATGCTATGTACCGCACCTAATGTGTGCCTTGCCATGAGTCTATCAAGGGGTACAAAGAGTGATCCAGGATTGAATCACTAGACAACGGTCAAAGTTATCCTTAGTAACTAGTGGACTAATGAATTTTTATCGATTATGGAGGTGATAAAAGAGTTTGTCGTAAAGGGTTACATCGATGCAAGCTTTGATACTAATCCGGATAACTCTGAGTAGTAAACCGAATTTGTATAGCGGAGCAGTTGTTTGGAATTGTTCCAAGTGAAGCATGGTAGAAGCATCTACAATATGACATAGAGATTTGTAAAGTACACACAGATCTGAATGTTTTAGACCCGTTGACTAAAAACCTCTCTCACAAGCAAGACATGATCAAACCCCAGAACTGTATAGGGTGTTAAATTCATTACAATCACATAGTGATGTAAACTATATTATTGACTCTAGTGCAAGTAGAAGACTTTGGAAATATAACCTAGAGGCAATAATAAATTGGTTATTATATTTCCTTGTTTATGATGATCGTTTATTATCCATGCTAGAATTGTATTGATTGGAAACTCAAATACATGTGCAGATACATAGACAACACACTGTCCCTAGTGAGCCTCTGAAGGACTAGCTCGTTGATCAAAGATGGTTAAGGTTTCCTGGCCATAGACATGAGATGTCGTTTGATAACGGGATCACATCATTAGGAGAATGATGTAATGGACAAGACCCAAACTATGAACGTAGCATGTGATCGTCTCACTTTATTGCTACTGTTTTTTGCATGTCAAGTATCTGTTCCTATGACCATGAGATCATGCAACTCCTGGACATCGGAGGAATGCCTTGTGTGTATCAAACATCACATCGTAACTGGGTGACTATAAAGGTGCTCTACAGGTATCTCCAAGGGTGTCTGTCGGGTTGGCTTGAACCGAGACTGGGATTTGTCACTCCGTATGACGGAGAGGTATCTCTAGGACTCACTTGGTAATACAACATGACAAAAAGCTTGCAAGCAATGTGACTAAGGATTTAGTCACGAGATCCTGTATTACGTAATGAGTAAAGAAACTTGTTGATAACGAGATTGAACTAGGTATAGAGATACCGACGATCGAATCTCGGGCAAGTAACATACCGATAGACAAAGGGAATAGTATACGGGATTGATTGAATCCTTGACATCGTTGTTCGACCGAAAAAGATCTTCGTAGAATATGTAGGATCCAATATGGACATCCAGGTCCTGTTATTGGTTATTGGCAGGAGAGTGTCTCGGTCATGTTTGCATAGTTCTCTAACCCGCAGGGTCTGCACACTTAAGGTTTGGTGACGATTTGGTACTAATGAGTTATGTGTGGTAGTAACCAAAAGTTCTTCGTATCCGTGATGAGATCTTGGACGTCGCGAGGAGCTCTGAAATGGTCTGGAGGTAAAGATTTATATATGGAAGTCATATTTTGGCTACCGGAAAAGTTTTGGGTTTTTCTGGTATTGTACCGGGAAGCTTCTAGAAGGTTTCGAAAGTCCAACAAAGGTTTCACCACGTCCCAAGGGTTTTCATTGTGTGAGGGGACATGTCATGGACTTATTGGGCCAAGCGCATAAGTCCCTCAAGGCCCATGCAGTTGGGAAAGGTGGAAAGTCCACCTTTGTATGGAAGGGAAGGAAGGGGACTAGGATTCCACCTCCTCCCCCCTTGGTTGTGCTCTAGGTCTTGGAGGGGCTCTTCCCCACACCCCTCCACCTATATACACAAAGGAGGTGGTGCCCCAAGAGTACACATGAAGCCCTCAGCGACCCTCTCTCTCCCTAGATCGATATCTCCTCTAGTTTTTCGGTAGTGCTTAGGCGAAGCCCTGTCGGGACAGCACCACCACCACCACCGCCACGCTATCACGCTTCCGGGTAATTCATACACCACTCCGCCCTCACTTGCTGGATCGAGGAGGCGGAGACATCATCGAGTTATACGTGTGTTGAACGCGGAGGTGTCGTCCATTCGGCACTTGATCGGGAGTTCGCGAGACAAATCGTGATAGGATCGCGAAGACGTTCGACTACATCAACCACGTTTCTTAACGCTTCTGCTTAGCGATCTACAAGGGTATGTGGATCCAATCTCTCCTCTCGTAGATGGTCATCGCCATGGATAGATCTTGTGCGCGCGTAGGATTTTTTTTCCTTGCGACGTTCCTCAACAGCAAGCAGAAACAAAATGAAATAAAGAGGGGCGCATGCATGTATACCATATCTTGCATGCCGATGTCATTCACGGGGCGTCCCTTGATGCTCTCATAAGTGGCACAAAACTTGTTGCACTCTTGTTGGTTCACCTTCCATCACTTTGAAATGGACACCCACCTCCCGCGTGCTTTGCATTTGGTATGGCAGAAACTTCTTGCATTCATGAGACTCACGATGGACACGAGTCCAAAAGGTTGATGCCTTTCGTTCGGCGTCTACCTTGGTGTCTTGACCAATGTCCCTCCAACACTCACAAAGGATCTTGTCCTCGGCCGCCGTGTATGCCTTCGTTCGTCTACTCTTGCGGTTCGGCTTCACCCCGACGGCTTGGTTTGCGAGCTTGTCGTCGAACAGAGGCTCCCCGTCGATGTCCAAATCATCCTCTTCCTCGAGGAAGTAGTCCTCCAAGAACTCATGGTCGAGCGAGAAGCCGCCCAGGTCTAGGCCGACCTGATCTTGCATGAAGGCGACCTGCATGCCAGCTTGATCATAGGTCGACGGCATGAACGACTCCCGGTCATCCTGGCTTTAGTTCTCTTCGGCATCGTAGCCACCCGCAGTGACACCGCCAGCGTCCGTCGTATCACCCTCAAAGATGATGCTCTACATGAAACGGTTATCCCTCTCGCCGCCGACGGATGCCGGCATTCTGTCGAACAGGTTGCGGGCGCTAGGCAGCATGCCGGTTGGAATCTTCTACGCGTGTTTCCTCAGCCCATCGGATGATGAGCCACCGGCTACCGGTGTGGCGTTGAGGACGTTGGGCGCGAGCACGGTCTTGGAAGGCGCCACCACGCTCACCTCCGGCGAGCATTCACCACAGAGTCAGGAGGCTTGCGGGTAGACGTGTAAGGCAGGAATCAAGTGAGTCGCCGTTGTGCTGGGTGACTGTGGCAGCACCATCCGAGGAAACGCAGACGAGCCGCTGTTGGCCGTGGCCAAGCCGGCATTGACGAGCCCATGCTGGCCAGGGTTTAAACCTAGGTAAAATAGCGCCTCTCTCATTTCCATGGCGACGCGGGCGGCGATGTCCTACTGACGCGCATCGGTTGCAATGTCCGCGTCGGTTGCTCCTTCGTCCCTTGCTTCTGTCGCATGCCTCCGACACTTCCTCCTCGCCGACTCCATGGCCCGCTCCTCGGGAATATGGTTCTTCTTCTTCTTGGGCATGGTGGCGGTCTTGCAGGGGGCGCCGGGGTTGACTTTGTCGGAGGGGGTAGTCGTGATGCCGGACGAGGCGAGGGAGGCGAGGCCAGCGGCAGCATCGAGGTCGTCGTCCATGGCAAGCGACCAGGAGAGTGCGGGGGCGGGATGATTTTGTGGGAAGTGTAGGGAAATGGTGGAGGCTTTGCCACCGACACGTGGGCTAGGGGGAGTAGTTGGCGCGCGACGCGCGCCTCCGTCTCGTGCCCACGCCGACACAAATCAAGCTCAAAAATGGGTCGGGAATCGGTCGGCAAGCGGACGAAAAGCGGACGCGCGTGTGATGACGAATTGATGGATATACTTCTCGCCCCTCGTTGGTTACCCCAAGTGGAAGGTGGAGATGTAGTCAACAGCAGATTTCCCTTACACGGAAACTGTAAGGTTTATCGAACCAAGAGGACTCCTAGGCTCAACAAGTAGGTGTCTTCCACCGTGGCGCTAGCAGAAGACGTGGACCTAGACACACAACAAATAACTTTGCTCCCAACGAGTACAGAGAGGTTGTCAATCTCTCCAGCCATGTAGTTTGCAAAGGATCAAAACACAAGCGGGAAGGTAATAGTGATTGCAACGAAAAAGTAAATAAAAGCGGTAAATGATGGAGGTGTAAACAATGATGGTGAGATATACCGGAGTCACATGATGTTCACTAGTGATGTCTCTCTCCCAAAAGACGATAAACAACTATGCTTGGGTAAACAAATCATAGTTGGGCAATTGACAGAATTATGATCGCACCGCAATGCTAATTATGCTACTTGATAGTTTGAGGTTCAATAGTAATGGACAGTACGCCAAGACAAGTATAGATCATTTACTCATCAGCATCTACTTACTAATCATCCACCTTGAGATATCTATCTAGAACATCTCTCCGGTATTAAGTTGCGAGCCCCACCCAAAGTGTAAACTCAAAGCAACGGACAACTGCATTATCGAACTATGCATAAGGTAAAAAATCCTTGCAACCGTGGTCACAAGCACCGTTGTTTTCTCCCTGGTGGCATGATAACCAACAAGTATAGGGGATCGCAACAGTTTTCGAGGGTAGAGTATTCAACCCAAATTTGTTGATTCGACACAAGGGGAAGCCAAAGAATATTCTTGAGTATTAGCAGTTGAGTTGTCAATTCAACCACACCTGAAAGACTTAGTATCTGCAGCAAAGTTTCAGTAGCAAAGTAGTGTGATAGTAACGGCAACAGTAGCAGCAGTGACAGCAGTAGCGGTAACAGTAGCAGCAGTAACAGCAGTAGTGGCCAAGTAACGTAGCAAGGACCAGTAGGAAAAACTCGTAGGCATTGGATTGGTGATGGATAATTATGCCGGATGACATTCATCATGCAACAGTTATAACATGGGGAGATATGTAACTAGCTCCAGTTCATCAATGTAATGTAGGCATGTATTCCGTATATAGTCATACGTGCTTATGGAAAAGAACTTGCATGACATCTATTGTCCATCCCTCTCGTGGCAGCGGGGTCCTAATGGAAACTACAAGATATTAAGGGTCTCCTTTTAATAGAGAACCAGAACAAAGCATTAGCACTTAGTGAATACATGAACTCCTCATACAATGGTCATCTCCGGGAGTGGTTCCGGCTATTGTCAGTCCGGGGTTGCCAGGTCATAACACATAGTAGGTGACTACAACTTGCAAGATAGGATCAATAACACACATATATTGATGAAAACATAATAGGTTCAGATCTGAAATCATGGCACTTGGGCCCTAGTGACAAGCATTAAGCAAGGCAAAGTAATAGCAACATCAATCTCAGAACATAGTGGATACTAGGGATCAATCCCCATCAAAACCAAATCGATTACATGATAGGTCTCATCCAACCCATCACTGTCCAGCAAGCCTACGATGAGATTACTCACGAACGGTGAAGAGCCTCATGAAATTGGCGATGAAGGATGGTTGATGATGACGACGGCGACGATCTCCCCTCTCCGGAGCCCAGAACGGACTCCGGATCTGCCCTCAAGAGGAAGAACAGGTGGCGGCGGTGCCTCCGTGTCGTAAAACGCAATGAATTCTTCTCTCTCAATTGTTTTCGGGCGAAAGAGACTAAATACAGCTGGAGTTGGAGCCGGCGGAGCCACGAAGGCCTCACAAGCCTGCCAGGCGCGGCCACGGGTTGCCACGCCTCCTGGGCTTGTGGGCTCCTGGCTCCGTCCCTCCAGGTAATTCTTGCGCTAGTATTTTTTATATATTCCACAAAAAATCCTCGTAAATTTCCAGGTCATTCCGAGAACTTTTATTTCTATGCAAAAACAACATCATGGAAATTCTGCTGAAAACAGCATCAGTCCGGGTTAGTTCCATTCAAATCATGAAAATTAGAGTCCAAAACAAGGGCAAAAGAGTTTGGAAAAGTAGATATGATGGAGACGTATCAACTCCCCCAAGCTTAAAGCCTTGCTTGTCCTCAAGCAATTCAGTTGACAAACTGAAAGAGACAAAAGAAAAACTTTTACAAACTCTGTTTGATCTTGTTGTTGTAATTATGTCTAACTCATATTCAGATTTTTAGCAAGATCATAAGCTAACCACATAAGCAATGACATTTAGGTCTCATGATGTACTCATATCAATGGCATAATCAACTAGCGAGCAATAATAATGAGTTTCAAACGTCTACACTTCAATCAAAGAGACACGATAATAATCTACTACTCGGCGAAAGCAATAAAGAGCAACGGAGAACATGCATGAATCACTAAAGAACATAATATAAAAGGATAATCAAATATATAACTCATAACAATCTGAACATAATCTCATAATGCATCAGATTCCAACAAACCGAGCATAGCAATAACATTAAAATTACATAGGTGCCTTGATCATGTAGGGCAGCTCACAAGGGCTAATCATGGAAGCACAAGATTGGAGAGAAGACATCACATAGCTACTGGTCATGGAGTCATGGTCCAAGGAGGACTACTCACGACACGTCCGAGAAGCGTCCATGGCGGTGCAGAAGCTCCCGCGGGTCTATCCTCCCTCCGGCAGGGTACCGAGAAGAGGTCTCCTAACGCTTCCGATCTCGGAAGCGTTGCGGCGGCGGAACAATGGAGAAATTCGCGATTCCACAAAGTTTGCGAGGGTTTCCTCTCGGGACTCTAAATATAGGCCAAAGGAGGGCACCAAAGGATGTGAGACCCACCCAGGTGACCTCCGCACTAGCAGGCCGCCTGGGAGGCCCCTCGCCCTCCTTCGATGACCCGGAAGCTTCTGCTTCTTTGATTTTTTTAATAAATTTTTTGGATTTTTTCGGGCTTCGGAAAATTGGGTAAAAGCCCCTACAAAATAGACATCAGCAGACAGAAATTGGCACTGGGTGCACTGAGTTAGTAGGTTAGTCCAAATACGTGTAAAATGATATAAAAGTGTAGCAAAACATATAACAATGTCACACAAAATATCATGGAACAAGCAGAAATTATAGATACGTTTGGGACGTATCCGCGTCCGTTTGGGTCGGCTCGTTGGGCCGACTTTTCTTTTCGTCGTGACCAAAAGAGACGCGCGCGGGCGATATGGGGCGGTGCGTTTGAATTACTCTTAAGAGGTAATATCATCGGAATACATAGAAATTGCTAGCATGTTCAGTTTGTTGTTAGAATCTTGAAATACATTTTTACGGACGCCTAACTTGACTAAAGCACGTGGACAGTTTTAGGTCAAAGTAGCTTAGTTTTTAGGTTGTTTATAGTCTTGGCTTCAACGATGGCGATGCAGTGCTGAATACATTTTCTTTAGATTCTACTCCGATGAGGCGACCGATCCTATGGTCAGAGATGGATCTCGAATCCAATCTGTTCAAGTATGGATGTTGCGGTGGCGGCAAAATGCTCGTGGCGACCTGTGTCTTCGCGCTCGTCGCTGCGATGTCGTTTGCTCGAGCACCGGTGTGGAGCTTTGGATGTATTTGAAGAACAAATGCACAGTAAGGTCTGGATCGATGGCATATGGAAGATAGTGAATGGTGTGCTGGATCTGTGGTACGTGCATGACACGTATGGTTCCTTCCTCCGACGTCTTAGTCATGTGGGGGTGTCAGATCTGAGGTTCGATGGCGTATCTAGTGTGTTGTCTGGGTCTAATTCATTCAAGGGTAATGGTTTCGTCTTTGGCGAGCCACGTTGAAGGTCCGCAAAGTTGCATATCAGCGATAGAGTCACGTCGAACTCGACTGTGGAAGTGATCCGTTATTTTTTCCTTTGATGACTGTTGTGGTGGTACGAGAGGTAGGTGACACGCATTAGTGTCAACCTCACATGTTCTCTCGTCTTTTTTGTAAATTTTATTTTCATGATCAGTGTTTCTTTGTGTCAAGACTAGCATTCTGCTATTTGTTTAGTTTTGTCACCGTGACATTTATGTGGCTGGTACTATGGTCCTTATGATATAAATAAGGCATATATTATCATGTAAAAAAATAATGATTACGTTTGGCAACATCTTTTTGCACACCCTCCTCCCCACATTTTTTATTTACGGAAAAAGTTAACCACAACGACGCATTTTTACACAAAACACGCTCATATTTTTTAATTAACTGAAAGTCCAGCCACAATACCGCACATATATGAGAAAACCAAGAACAAAAAAGGATTTACCATGGAACAGTCAAGTCACTAAACCTTTCGGGTCCAAATGCCTAATGTTGATAAGAGCATCTTCAACCATGACTTCCAAATTAGGGCACTGAGACGCCCGCGAACGCACATGTGCCTATTTGTCTGTCCGTGGATCCACACTTCTCAATTTATTCCACATTTGTCCGGTCACTTACACGTGATTGATGGAGAGGAAGAGAGAGAGAAAAGAACAAATAAAGAAAAGAAAATGGTGGTCCGGGTGGAGTGACGTCCTATATGGCGGACTGACAAGACGCCTCGGGCGCGTTCGCAAGCCCTCATATCTTCCCCATATTTGCGATGGATATGAGTTTTTTTAGGGAAACAAGAACTTTATTCATTAGAGATAATCAAAACATCATTTAAGAGTAACGTTACAACTTCAACTGGTGGTTCTTCAAACCAGTCAGAAGCCCGAGAAAATCTAGTTAATCTAGCGAGTTCACGAGCTACTTTATTTGCTACTCTATTACAGTGTTCAAACCTAGTAGCTACAAAATCAAAAGCATAATGGAAACAGTCATCAATAATTGTCGTCGCCGCACCCGCAGATCGTCCTCCATCCTTCATTGTCTCGATAACCTTCATATTGTCCGAGTTGGTAATGAGATAATTACAACCGACTTTTTGCGCCAGAGTTAGGCCAAATTTGAGCGTCATTGCTTCAGCCATCAATACATCCGCACAGTGGTCAGGCTTGCTATTTCCCCCCGGAATGAAACTTCCTTTACCATCTCGAAGGACCGCCCCCATCGTGCCCCGTAACAGATCATGATCAAAAGAAGCATCAACGTTAAGTTTTACAAAACCCCTAGGGGGATAAGACCATCCCTCCCTTCTCATTGAGGCCTTTGGGGATGATGCATTGACAAAATTTGTTGTTAGAGCTAAAATTCCCATAGAGATCATATGAGCATTCTGAGTTTTCTCCTTGTGCACCAGTATTCGCCTTTCCCACCATAAATACCATGCAGAAATGGCAATCATTTCACGAACGTTATGGCGTCCCATAATCCTCAATTCTTGGTCTGGTAAAAGCAGTAGATACTCCAATACTGCCTCACCAGCCCGATTTATCTCACAAGCTATCTCGATAATATCATTCATCCCTAATCTCTTCTAAACTTCATGTGCTTTAGAACACAGAAAGAGCAAATGTTTAGTATCTTCAAGACCCTAAGAGCACGTAGGGCAAATTGGTGAAACTTTCATATGCCTATCTGCAAGCGTAACACGACAAGGAAGAGTGCCATGTAGCGTACGCCAGATTTTTTTTTTAACCTTTGCAAGGCAAGATAACTTCCAAATCTTTTCCTAAATAGGATTTACCGCTGAATGACCCATCCCATTAGAATGTCTTATTTTACATCCATACTGATGATTCCATTCTACCAAGTATGCAGACCTAACTGAGAACATATCATTCTTCGTATGACTCCACGCAATGAAGTCTGGCATGTCATTTTGTGGCAATGGAATTGAGAGAATCAACTAAGCATCAATGGGTCACATTGTTTATGTAATAAGGTCTTCATCTCAGCTATTAGTAATAGGATCGATGAGATCAACCACTTTAGAGAGCATAAGTCTACCCTTTGGTGTTACAATTTCCCTATTAGCACAATTCGGAATCCAAGCGTCATCCCAAATACTTATGTTGTGTCTATTCCCCACACGCCAGATATAACCATTTTTTAGGGTGTTCACCCCAGCTATAATACTCTGCCACGTGAAGGAAGAACCTTTCCTTACCTTGGTATTCAGGAGGCACCGTCAGGGTAGTATTTGGCCCTAAGGATAGTATCACACAAAGAATCAGGGCTTTCAAGGAGGCGCCACGCCTATTTCGCGAGCATTGCTAAATTAAAACACTGAATATCACGAAAACCCATTCCTCCTTCATTTTTTGGAACACACATCTTCCACCAGGCCATCCAATGTATCCTTGTCTGGTTCTCCTCGTCTCCCCACCAGAAATGCGTTATCGCGTCAATAATTCCTTTACAATTTCTTTTAGGAATTTTAAAGACCGAAATTGCATAGGTGGGTGTGGCTTGGACAACAGTGAAGATGGATATGAGGGTTCGCGGATAGCCCAGGCATATACGGACGATATGAGTGGTCCGCTTAGGTCACTTTTTTCCTTCTCTCACATGTCCGGTCACTCACCGGATTCGTCCGCGGACGTATGAGGAGTCATTTGAGGGGTCCGGCTATAGATGCTCTAACAAGCTTATATGTACTTATCCACATCGTATCGCTATTTTTTATGATACTTCTAAAATATGTGTGTCATATATATTTATGTATTACATATTTTGGCACGCTCTCTTTTCTATGGATAAAATATATTTAATCAAATGTGAATAAACCTGAGTGCTATATAAACATGTGTGTTATATAAATGTGTGTATTACATATCTGGTTTTCAAAATTACAATTCAAAAATATTACTTTAGTTATACAAATGTTTCAATAATTATAAAGACATTTTAATAGTTTAAGGTTCGCATAGTTAAAACATTTATAATTCAAAATTTAAACTATCAATATGAATATTCAATCATGGCTAATACTTAACTTAAATTATATAATACTCCCACCATTCCAAAATAACTGGTGCAAATTTAGTACTAAGTTGATACAAATATAGTACTAAAGCAACGATACTTATTTTGGAACGAAGGGAGTAGTGTTGAATATAAGTCACGAGAAAAAATTATACACTAGTGAATATTCACAAATATTTAGTAAATGTTTGTCTTCATCATTTTGTATAATATAAATATAAGCCCCAAATGTATATATATTAAGGATTCATAAAAATGTTTATTTAATAAGCATTTTAAATGTTTGTATAAACTAGATATATTTTATTATAATACACAAAGTTATATTTAAATGTTTTATTTACTAATTATTATTTGTACGCATAATATTATTAACACACAAATATTAGCACATAATTTTATTAGTTATGTTTTACGAGTATCTTAAATAATTTTATTACTTATGTTTTCTAAATAGATTATGTATAATACATATGTTTATATTTAATTGTTTTTAGTTACTAATCATTGTCTGTATGTATAGTATTTTAACACAAAGTACTTGAACATAACTTTATCACCTACATTTATATAGTACTCAGGTTTATGAATATCTACTAAATATTTTTTTTAAAAAATAGAGTGTGCAAAAATACGAAACACAGATTTATATAACACGCAAGTTCTGTAAATATCTTGAAAGAATGTGCATCCAAAATGGACTGTAGTATACGCAGCCCATTTAAGCTCCACGTGTGTTCCTTTTGAGTACATATAACTTCGTTGTCCATTTTTATTTTTTACTTAGAGGTTCTAGTGGCTAGGTTGTCCCACATTATAACTAGTGGTTGTTGGTTTGAGTTCTGGCTTTCTCTTTTTTGTTTTTAATTTGCGGTATGTGGCTGTACTATTGTTGGATTTTCTGTAAAAAGAAAATAGAATCTGAGGTGTGTTTCTGCAAAAATACATCACACAGATCGCCACGACTCACTCACGGGTGAAGCCATACACACGAATACTTTTGGAGAACGTGGTCTGTGAAACAAAATTTATCCTACGCTCACCTAGATCAATCTATGAAGATCAACAGCTACGAGAGGGAGAGTGCATCTGCATACCCTTGTAGAACGCTAAGCGGAAGCGTTTAGAAACGTGGTTGATGTAGTCGAACGCTATCGCGATCCAACCAGGATTTGTCCCGCGATCTAATCATGGACGTCCCAATGAAGTACCAAACGGACGACACCTCCGCGTTCAGCACACGTACAACTCGATGACGCCTTCACCACCTCGATCTAGCCAGCGTGGGTGAAGTGGTAGATGAGTTCTCCGACTGCACAACGGCGTGATGGCGGCGGCGGTGGTGCGATCTCGACAGGGCTTCGCCAAAACGATCTAGCGAGAGCGAGGGAAGGCGCCACCAAAGCTTAGTGTATTGGCTGCCTCCGTCTCCCTCTCTATTTATAGGAGGAAGGGTGCATCCTTGGCCCCTCCTCCAAGTGAGGGTTGGTCGGCCAAGTGAGGAGTAGTCCACCTCCTACAAGGGAGGTGGGCGGCCTAGGGGAGGAGTCCCTCCTCCTCAAGGCACCTCCTCACCTACAACTTGGGTGCATGGGCCTCTTTGGGTGGGGTGCCCAGCCCATCAGGGCTGATGTGCTTCACTCTTAAGCCCATGTGGGACCCCAGGGTGGGTGAACCCCCTCGGTGAACCCTTTCGGCACTCCTGGTACTATACCGAAAAACCCCAAAACTTTTCTGGAACCCGAATACCACTTTCCTATATATAAATCTTTACCTCCGAACCATTCTGGAACTCCTTGTGACATCTTAGATATCATCTGGGACTCCAAACAACCTTCGGTGACCAACACTATAACTCAACTATATCTATATCGTCACCGAACGTTTAGTGTGCACACCTTGCGGGTTCGAGAACTATGTAGACATGACCGAAACATCTCTACGGTCAATAACCAATAGTGGGACCTGGATGCTCATATTGGTTCCCACATAATCTACGAAGATCTATATCGGTCGAACCAATGATGTCAAGGATTCAGCTAATCCCGTATAAAGTTCCCTTTGTCCATCGGTATGTTACTTTCTCGAGATTCGATCGTCGGTATCTCCGTTCCTAGTTCAATCTCGTTACACGCAAGTCTGTTTACTCGTTCTGTAATACGACATCCCGTGACTAACTCCCTAGCCACATTGCTTGCAAGCTTATTGTGATATTGTAATACCGTGTGGGCCTCGAGACACATCTCCGTCATACGGAGTGACAAAATCTCAGTCTTGATCCATGCCAACTCCACAAACACCCTCGGAGATAGTTGTGGAGCATCTTTATAGTCATCCATTAACGTTGTGATGTTTGATACAAACAAGGCATTCCTTCAGTGCTAGTGAGTTGCATGATCTCATCGACATATGAAGAGATACATTGACATGCACAAAGCAATAGCAGTAAGCTGGATACAATCAAATGCTATGCTTAAGTTTTGGGTCTTGTCCATCACATCATTCTCCTAATGATGTGATCCCATTATCAAATGACAACTCATGTCTATGGCTACGAAAACTTAGCCATCTTTGATCAACGAGCTAGTCCAGTAGAGGCTTACTAGGGACACTTTGATGTCTATGTATCCACACATGTATTCGACTTTCCAACCTATACAATTATAGCATGGATAATAAATGTTTATCTTGACCAATGAAGTATCATATTAACTACTTTATTCTTGCCTCTAGGGCACATTTCGAACAGTCTCACACTTTCACTAGAGTCAATAATCTAGTTCACATCATGATGTGGACATCGATACCATTGTTACACCTGCTATACCTACTGGACCAGTTACTAAAGCTCGCGCATGCCAATTCAATTACCAGGTACTTTCATTTCTTGGAAATCTTTCTAATGTTCATGCAAATATGATGCTACCTAAATTAGATACTTTTTTTTGCTTATGAATGAAGGACCTAAAATGGACAAGGCGGATAGCAATTGGAGCGGGATCAAGCATGGAGGGGAAGGTGCACACGCGGGAAAGAACATGGGAGGTTTGAGTGGTTATTATCGGACTTTGAAGCCACCATAAGGAAAGCATGAAGTCTTGGACGAAATATACAAGATATCACTTCATAAAATTCATCCATAGGCTATTATAGGTGTTGCATCACCTTATTTTTGGGCCAGGCCCATGTAATTTCAAAATAGTACCATATAGGTTGTTTTTAGAGTCCGTATATGTGGGGAAACCGAGTTTAGGGTCGTTTTCGAACCCCCTCCTCCAAGGGTCACGAAAATGTGTTCCACGACCACACAAAGGCGTCACAGAACCCCCACTTTCATCAATATATTTTTCCTCTTATATTCGCAATATCCAGATTTCAATCTTAGTTGCTTGCTTGTTCTTCGTTTGCGTGCAGGAAATAGACCCTCGTGGTGAGGTTGTTCGTGCTCGGGCGTGGTCAATAACCTCTCGAAGTTGGTTTAGCGATTGCTAGGGCGCGACGTCCTCACACGTTCGTAGTCGGATCGTCAAAGTCTACTCCACCAAAAACGATAATCACGATCTCATCGAAAGACAGGGACAATTTCGCCTCTATCAAGTGGTATCAGATTTCCACGTTGCTCGGTGAGATTTTACGAGTTTTCCGAAGTTAGATCACATCAGTTTTTCATACCTATAGTCCACGAAAAACAACAAAAAAATTAGGGTTAGATCATCAAATCCGAACCAATCTGAGCTTTTGCATAGCCTTTTCAGTATTGTGCTTTGTTGAATTTGCGGTTACATCGTTGTGTCGAGTTGCTGGTCTTAGTGTCTAGTCCTTCAGAGTTTCGAGTTCTGTTCACAGGTTGTCACCTCGCCATCCTTCATCGCTGCAATATACCACCACCACGCTACCATCATTGCTGCTGCCATATACCACCACCATGCCACCATCATCATTGATGTCATATATCACCACCACATATCCACCAACAATCCTAATCCGAGTCCTTTACGTATTAGGTTAATTTCAAGATCCTCTTGTTTTCGGTTTCGCGTTTCCTTACCTGAGTAGGTTTCGAAGAAAAAAAAAGTCTCTCACACACTTTTCAGAGCACTTTTTAGATCAAAATTTCGGAGGGTGGATTTTTTCCCTATCGTGTTGTTAGGATTTTTAGAGAGTTTTAAGTTACTCGCCACCTAGTGATTTTTGTCGCAATTTTTTGTCGTCGCATCCCCGTATTGCTCGAGAAAAAAAGTCAAAAAAAATTTGTGCCTATCTTCCTTATACGCCTTCGAAAATGTTTTGAGACACTCGCCATTATAGTGATTTTCTCAAAGGAAAAAAGCACAACAAATAGGTGCAAAAAACCAGGAAAAAACATAGTGTGTGCTGCTGGCTACGCCTATAGGGATTTCCTTGGAAAATATGCAAAGGATTCCCCCGCGGCCTTGGAGCCTTGCGTTGGTGTTCCCTTGAAGAGGAAAGGGTGATGTAGCACAGCCGCGGTAAGTATTTCCCTCAGTTTGAGAACCAAGGTATCAATACAGTAGGAGGATCGCGTCAAGTCACAAGTACCTGCACAAACACAAAGAGCTTGCACCCAACGCTATGAAGGGGTTGTCAATCCCTTATAGATTGTTTGCAAAGTGAGAACTGAAAGCAAAAATTAAACAAAGCAAAGTAAAAGTAAAAGCTGAGATGATAATTGTGAGTAGACCCGGGGGCCGTAGTGTTCACTAGTGGCTTCTCTCATGAAAGCAAGTAGACGGTGGGTGAACGAATTACTGTCGAGCAATTGATAGAACCGCGCAAAGTCATGACGTTATCTATGGCAATGATCATACATATAGGCATCACGTCAAAAACAAGTAGGCCAATACTTTCTGCATCTACTACTATTACTCCACACGTCGACCGCTATCCAGCATGCATCTAGTGTATTGATTTCATAAGAACAGAGTAACGCCTTAAGAAAGATGACATGATGTAGATGGACACCCTCAAATCTATGATGAAATCCCATCTTGTTACCCTTGATGGCAACAACATGATGCGTGCCTTGCTGCCCCTTCTGTCACTGGGAGAGGTCACCGCATGGTATGAACCCAAAACCAAGCACTTCTCCCATTGCAAGAATCATAGATCTAGTTGGCCAAACAAAACCCAAGACTCGGAGAGACTTACAAGGATATCAAATCATGCATATAAGAAATCACCAAAGACTCAAATATAATTCATAGATAATCTGATCACAAATCCACAATTCATCGGATCTCGACAAACACACCGCCAAAGAGGATTACATCGGATAGATCTCCATGAAGATCATGGAGAGCATTGTATTGAAGATCCAAGAGAGAGAAGAAGCCATCTAGCTACTAACTACGTGTTGGGGAACGGCGCATGGGAAACAAAAAATTTCCTACGCGCACGAAGACCTGTCATGGTGATGTCCATCTACGAGAGGGGATGAGTGATCTACGTACCCTTGTAGATCGTACAGCAGAAGCGTTAGAGAACGCGGTTGATGTAGTGGAACGTCCTCACGTCCCTCGATCCGCCCCGCGAACAATCCCGCGATCAGTCCCACGATCTAGTACCGAACGGACGGCACCTCCGCGTTCAGCACACGTACAGCTCGACGATGATCTCGGCCTTCTTGATCCAGCAAGAGAGACGGAGAGGTAGAAGAGTTCTCCAGCAGCGTGACGGCGCTCCGGAGGTTGGTGATGATCTTGTCTCAGCAGGGCTCCGCCCGAGCTCCGCAGAAACGCGATCTAGAGGAAAAACTATGGAGGTACGTGGTCGGGCAGCCGTGAGAAAGTCGTCTCAAATCAGCCCTAATTGCTCCATATATATAGGAGGAGGGAGGGGGGCCTTGCCTTGGGGTCCAAGGGACCCTCAATGGGTCGGCCGAGCCAAGGGGGGGAGGACTCCCCCCCCCCCAAACCGAGTTGGACTTGGTTTGGTGGGAGTAGTCCCCCTCCCTTCCCACTTCCTCCCTCTTTTTTTTCTTTTCCTTTGATTTCATATTCTTGGCGCATAGGCCCCCTTGGGGCTGTCCCACCAGCCCACTAAGGGCTGGTGTGTCTCCCCAAAGCCTATGGGCTTCCCCGGGGTGGGTTGCCCCCCCCGGTGAACTCCCGGAACCCATTCGTCATTCCCGGTACATTCCCGGTAACTCCGAAAACCTTCCGGTAATCAAATGAGGTCATCCTATATATCAATCTTCGTTTCCGGACCATTCCGGAAACCCTCGTGACGTCCGTGATCTCATCCGGGACTCCGAACAACATTCGGTAACCAACCGTATAACTCAAATACGCATAAAACAACGTCGAACCTTAAGTGTGCACACCCTGCGGGTTCGAGAACTATGTAGACATGACCCGAGAGACTCCTCGGTCAATATCCGATAGCGGGACCTGGATGCCCATATTGGATCCTACATATTCTACGAAGATCTTATCGTTTGAACCTAGTGCCAAGGATTCGTATAATCCCGTATGTCATTCCCTTTGTCCTTCGGTATGTTACTTGCCCGAGATTCGATCGTCAGTATCCGCATACCTATTTCAATCTCGTTTACCGGCAAGTCTCTTTACTCGTTCCGTAATACAAGATCCCGCAACTTACACTAAGTTACATTGCTTGCAAGGCTTGTGTGTGATGTTGTATTACCGAGTGGGCCCCGAGATACCTCTCCGTCATACGGAGTGACAAATCCCAGTCTTGATCCATACTAACTCAACTAACACCTTCGGAGATACCTGTAGAGCATCTTTATAGTCACCCAGTTACGTTGCGACGTTTGATACACACAAAGCATTCCTCCGGTGTCAGTGAGTTATATGATCTCATGGTCATAGGAATAAATACTTGACACGCAGAAACAGTAGCAACAAAATGACACGATCAACATGCTACGTCTATTAGTTTGGGTCTAGTCCATCACGTGATTCTCCCAATGACGTGATCCAGTTATCAAGCAACAACACCTTGTCCATAATCAGAAGACACTGACTATCATCGATGAACTGGCTAGCCAACTAGAGGCATGCTAGGGACGGTGTTTCGTCTATGTATCCACACATGTAAATGAGTCTTCATTCAATACAATTATAGCATGGATAATAAACTATTATCTTGATACAGGAATATTAATAATAACTATACATTTATTATTGCCTCTAGGGCATAATTCCAACAGTCTCCCACTTGCACTAGAGTCAATAATCTAGCCCTCACATCACCATGTGAATTACATTGTAATAAATCTAACACCCATACAGTTCTGGTGTCGATCATGTTTTGGCCGTGGAAGAGGTTTAGTCAGCGGGTCTGCTACATTCAGATCCGTGTGCACTTCGCATATATTTACGTCCTCCTCCTCGACGTAGTCGCGGATGAGGTTGAAGCGTCGTTTGATGTGTCTGGTCTTCTTGTGAAACCTTGGTTCCTTTGCTAAGGCAATGGCACCAGTGTTGTCACAGAACAAGGTTATTGGATCCAGTGCACTTGGCACCACTCCAAGATCCGTCATGAACTGCTTCATCCAGACACCCTCCTTAGCCGCCTCCGAGGCAGCCATGTACTCTGCTTCACATGTAGAATCTGCTACGATGCTTTGCTTGGAACTGCACCAGCTTACTGCACCCCCATTAAGAATAAATACGTATCCGGTTTGCGACTTAGAGTCGTCCGGATCTGTGTCAAAGCTTGCATCGACGTAACCTTTTACGGCGAGCTCTTCGTCACCTCCATACACGAGAAACATTTCCTTCGTCCTTTTCAGGTACTTCAGGATATTCTTGACCGCTGTCCAGTGATCCACTCCTGGATTACTCTGGAACCTACCTACCATACTTATGGCCAGGCTAACATCCGGTCTAGTGCACAGCATCGCATACATGATAGAACCTATGGCTGAAGCATAGGGGACGGAGCGCATATGCTCTCTATCTTCATCAGTTGCTGGGCACTGAGTCTTACTCAATCTCGTACCTTGTAGAACTGGCAAGAACCCTTTCTTGGACTGTTCCATTTTGAACCTTTTCAAAACTTTATCAAGGTATGTGCTTTGTGAAAGTCCTATCAGGCGTTTTGATCTATCCCTATAGATCTTAATGCCTAGAATGTAAGCAGCTTCTCCTAGGTCCTTCATAGAGAAACTTTTATTCAAGTAACCTTTTATGCTCTCCAAAAGCTCCACGTTGTTTCCAGTCAGTAATATGTCATCCACATATAATATTAGAAATGCCACAGAGCTCCCACTCACTTTCTTGTAAATACAAGATTCTCCAACCACTTGTATAAACCCAAATGCTTTGATCACCTCATCAAAGTGTTTGTTCCAACTCCGAGATGCTTGCACCAGTCCATAAATGGATCGCTGGAGCTTGCACACTTTGCAGCATTTTTAGGATCGACAAAACCTTCGGGTTGCATCATATACAACTCTTCCTTCAGGAAACCGTTAAGGAACGTCGTTTTGACATCCATCTGCCAGATTTCATAATCGAAAAATGCAGCTATTGCTAACATGATTCTGACGGACTTAAGCATCGCTACGGGTGAGAAGGTCTCATCGTAGTCAACTCCTGGAACTTGTGAAAAACCCTTTTCCACAAGTCGAGCTTTATAAACGGTCACATTACCGTCAGCGTCCGTCTTCTTCTTAAAGATCCATTTGTTCTGAATAGCCTTGCGACCCTCAGGCAGTATCTCCAAAGTCCACACTTTGTTCTCATACATGGATCCTATCTCGGACTTCATGGCTTCTAGCCATTTGTTGGAATCTGGGCCCACCATTGCTTCTTCATAATTTGCAGGTTCATTGTTGTCTAACAACATGATTGATAAGACGGGATTACCGTACCACTCTGGAGCAGCGCGTGATCTCGTCGACCTGCGTGGTTCAACAGAAACTTGAACTGGAGTTTCATGATCATCATCATTAACTTCCTCCTCAACCGGCGTCGCAACGACAGAGGTTTCCCCTTGCCCTGCGCCACCATCCAGAGGGATGAGAGGTTCGACAACCTCGTCAAGTTCTATCTTCCTCCCACTCAATTCTCTCGAGAGAAACTCCTTCTCAAGAAAAGTTCCGTTCTTAGCAACAAACACTTTGCCCTCGGATTTGAGATAGAAGGTGTACCCAACTGTCTCTTTTGGGTAACCTATGAAGACGCATTTTTCCGCTTTGGGTTCCAGCTTTTCACGCTGAAGCTTTTTGACATAAGCATCACATCCCCAAACTTTAAGAAACAACAACTTTGGCCTTTTGCCATACCACAGTTCGTATGGTGTCGTCTCAACGGATTTTGATGGTGCCCTATTTAAAGTGAATGCAGCTATTTCTAATGCATAACCCCAAAAAGATAACGGCAAATCAGTAAGAGACATCATAGATCGCACCATCTCTAACAAAGTACGATTACGATGTTCGGACACACCATTACGCTGTGGTGTTCCAGGCAGTGTTAACTGCGAAACAATTCCACATTGTCTTAAGTGAGCACCAAACTCGAAACTCAGATATTCACCCCCACGATCAGACCGTAGGAACTTGATCTTCTTGTTACGATGATTTTCCACTTCACTCTGAAATTGCTTGAACTTTTCAAATGTTTCAGACTTGTGCTTCATCAAGTAGACATAACCATATCTACTTAAATCGTCAGTGAAGGTGAGGAAATAACGATATCCGCCGCGTGCCTCTATGCTCATTGGACCACACACATCGGTATGTATGATTTCCAACAAGTCACTTGCACGCTCCATTGTTCCGGAGAACGGAGTCTTAGTCATCTTGCCCATGAGGCATGGTTCGCACGTGTCAAGTGAATCAAATTCAAGTGACTCCAAAAGTCCATCAGCATGGAGTTTCTTCATGCGCTTTACACCAATATGACCCAAGCGGCAGTGCCACAAAAATATGGCGCTATCATTGTTTACTCTAACTCTTTTGGTCTCAATGTTATGTATATGCGTATCGCTATCAAGATTCAATATGAACAATCCTCTCACATTCGGTGCATGACCATAAAAGATGTTACTCATAGAAATAGAACAACCATTATTCTCAGACTTAAAAGAGTAACCGTCTCGCAATAAACAAGATCCAGATATAATGTTCATGCTCAACGCAGGCACTAAATAACAATGATTTAAGTTCATCACTAATCCCGATGGTAGCTGAAGTGACACTGTGCCGACGGCGATTGCATCAACCTTGGAACCATTTCCTACGCGCATCGTCACTTCGTCTTTCGCCAGCCTTCGTCTATTCCGCAGTTCCTGTTTCGAGTTGCAAATGTGAGCAACAGAACCGGTATCGAATACCCAGGCACTACTACGAGAGCCGGTTAAGTACACATCAATAACATGTATATCAAATATACCTGATTTTTCTTTGCCCGCCTTCTTATCTGCCAGATACTTGGGGCAATTGTGCTTCTAGTGACCCATACCCTTGCAATAGAAGCACTCTGTTTCAGGCTTAGGTCCAGCCTTGGGTTTCTTCGGCGGATTGGCAACAGGCTTGCCGCTCTTCTTCGAATTGCCCTTCTTGCCTTTGCCGTTTCTCTTGAAACTAGTGGTCTTGCTCACCATCAACACTTGATGCTCTTTACGGAGTTCAGACTCTGCGACTTTCAGCATCGCAAACAACTCGCCGGGAGACTTGTTCATCCCTTGCATGTTGTAGTTCAACACAAAGCCTTTATAGCTTGGCGGCAGTGATTGAAGGATTCTGTCAGTGATAGCCTCTTGCGGGAGTTCAATCCCTAGTTCAGCTAGACGGTTTGAGTACCCACACATTTTGAGCACATGTTCACTGACAGACGAGTTTTCCTCCATCTTTCAAGCATAGAATTTATCGGAGGTCTCATACCTCTCGATCCGGGCGTTCTTCTGAAAGATAAACTTCAACTCCTGGAACATCTCAAATGCTCCATGACGCTCAAAGCGACGTTGAAGTCCCGGTTCTAAGCCATACAAGACTGCACATTGAACTATTGAGTAGTCCTCCTTACGTGCTAACCAAGCGTTCTTAACATCCTGATCAGCCGTAGCGGGTGGTTCATCTCCTAGCGCAGCATTAAGGACATAATCCTTCTTCCCAGCTTGTAAGATTAGCTTAAGATTACGAGCCCAGTCTACAAAGTTGCTTCCGTCATCTTTCAACTTAGCTTTCTCTAGGAACGTATTAAAATTTAGGATGACTGTCGCGTGAGCCATGATCTACAACACAAATATATTCAAAGTGGACTTAGACTATGTTCAAGATAATTAGAGTTCAACTTAATCAAATTATATGCTAAACTCCCACTCAAAAAGTACATCTCTCTAGTCATTTGAGTGGTTCATGATCCACTTACACTATCCCAAGTCCGATCATCACGTGAGTTGAGTATAGTTTCAGTGGTAAGCATACCTATGCTAATCATATCAACTATATGATTCATGATCGACCTTTCGGTCTCATGTGTTCCCAGGCCATGTCTGGACATGCTAGGCTCGTCAAGCTTAACCCGAGTGTTCCGCGTGCGCAACTGTTTTGCACCCGTTGTATGTGAAGGTTGAGTCTATCACACCCGATCATCACGTGGTGTCTCGAAACGACGAAATGTAGCAACGGTGCACAGTCGGGGAGAACACAATTTCGTCTTGAAATTTTAGTGAGAGATCACCTCATAATGCTACCGTCGTTCTAAGCAAAATAAGGTGCATAAAAGGATTAACATCACATGCAATTCATAAGTGACATGATATGGCCATCATCACGTGCTTCTTGATCTCCATCACCAAAACACCGGCACGATCTTCTTGTCACCGGCGCCACACCATGATAATCCATCAACGTGTTGCCATCGGGGTTGTCGTGCTACTTATGCTATTACTACTAAAGCTACATCCTAGCAAAATAGTAAACGCATCTGCAAGCACAAACGTTAGTATAAAGACAACCCTATGGCTACTGCCGGTTGCCGTACCATCGACGTGCAAGTCGATATTTCTATTACAACATGATCATCTCATACATCCAATATATCACATCACATCGTTGGCCATATCACATCACAATCATACCCTGCAAAAACAAGTTAGACGTCCTCTAATTTTGTTGTTGCATGTTTTACGTGGTGACCAAGGGTATCTAGTAGGATCGCATCTTACTTACGCAAACACCACAACGGAGATATATGAGTTGCTATTTAACCTCATCCAAGGACCTCCTCGGTCAAATCCGATTCAACTAAAGTTGGAGAAACCGTCACTTGCCAGTCATCTTTGAGCAAAGGGGGTTACTCGTAACGATGAAACCAGTCTCTCGTAAGCGTACGAGTAATGTCGGTCCAAGCCGCTTCAATCCAACAATACTGCGGAATCAAGAAAAGACTAAGGAGGGAAGCAAAACGCAAATCACCGCCCACAAAAACTTTTGTGTTCTACTCGAGAAGACATCTACGCAAGAACATAGCTGTGATACCACTGTTGGGGAACGGCGCATGGGAAACAAAAATTTTCCTACGCGCACGAAGACCTGTCATGGTGATGTCCATCTACGAGAGGGGATGAGTGATCTACGTACCCTTGTAGATCGTACAGCAGAAGCGTTAGAGAACGCGGTTGATGTAGTGGAACGTCCTCACGTCCCTCGATCCGCCCCGCGAACAATCCCGCGATCAGTCCCACGATCTAGTACCGAACGGACGGCACCTCCGCGTTCAGCACACGTACAGCTCGACGATGATCTCGGCCTTCTTGATCCAGCAAGAGAGACGGAGAGGTAGAAGAGTTCTCCAGCAGCGTGACGGCGCTCCGGAGGTAGGTGATGATCTTGTCTCAGCAGGGCTCCGCCCGAGCTCCGCAGAAACGCGATCTAGAGGAAAAACTATGGAGGTACGTGGTCGGGCAGCCGTGAGAAAGTCGTCTCAAATCAGCCCTAATTGCTCCATATATATAGGAGGAGGGAGGGGGGCCTTGCCTTGGGGTCCAAGGGACCCTCAAGGGGTCGGCCGAGCCAAGGGGGGGAGGACTCCCCCCCCCCCAAACCGAGTTGGACTTGGTTTGGTGGGAGGAGTCCCCCTCCCTTCCCACTTCCTCCCTCTTTTTTTTTCTTTTCCTTTGTTTCTTATTCTTGGCGCATAGGCCCCCTTGGGGCTGTCCGACCAGCCCACTAAGGGCTGGTGTGTCTCCCCAAAGCCTATGGGCTTCCCCGGGGTGGGTTGCCCCCCCCCCCCCCCCGTGAACTCCCGGAACCCATTCGTCATTCCCAGTACATTCCCGGTAACTCCGGAAACCTTCCGGTAATCAAATGAGGTCATCCTATATATCAATCTTCGTTTCCGGACCATTCCGGAAACCCTCGTGACGTCCGTGATCTCATCCGGGACTCCGAAAAACATTCGGTAACCAACCATATAACTCAAATACGCATAAAACAACGTCGAACCTTAAGTGTGCACACCCTGCGGGTTCGAGAACTATGTAGACATGACCCGAGAGACTCCTCGGTCAATATCCGATAGCGGGACCTGGATGCCCATATTGGATCCTACATATTCTACGAAGATCTTATCGTTTGAACCTAGTGCCAAGGATTCGTATAATCCCGTATGTCATTCCCTTTGTCCTTCGGTATGTTACTTGCCCGAGATTCGATCGTCAGTATCCGCATACCTATTTCAATCTCGTTTACCGGCAAGTCTCTTTACTCGTTCCGTAATACAAGATCCCGCAACTTACACTAAGTTACATTGCTTGCAAGGCTTGTGTGTGATGTTGTATTACCGAGTGGGCCCCGAGATACCTCTCCGTCATACGGAGTGACAAATCCCAGTCTTGATCCATACTAACTCAACTAACACCTTCGGAGATACCTGTAGAGCATCTTTATAGTCACCCAGTTACGTTGCGACGTTTGATACACACAAAGCATTCCTCCGGTGTCAGTGAGTTATATGATCTCATGGTCATAGGAATAAATACTTGACACGCAGAAACAGTAGCAACAAAATGACACGATCAACATGCTACGTCTATTAGTTTGGGTCTAGTCCATCACGTGATTCTCCCAATGACGTGATCCAGTTATCAAGCAACAACACCTTGTTCATAATCAGAAGACACTGACTATCATCGATCAACTGGCTAGCCAACTAGAGGCATGCTAGGGACGGTGTTTCGTCTATGTATCCACACATGTAAATGAGTCTTCATTCAATACAATTATAGCATGGATAATAAACTATTATCTTGATACAGGAATTATAATAATAACTATACATTTATTATTGCCTCTAGGGCATAATTCCAACACTACGGACCCGTAGGTCTGAAGTAGACTACTCACGAGTCATTGCAGAGGCAATGATGTTGATGTAGAAGCCCTCCAGCTCCAAAGTCCCCTCCGACAGGGCACCGGGAAGGGTCTCCAGATGAGATCTCGTTGAAACGGAAGCTTGCGGCGGCGGAAAAGTGGTTTCGTGGACGCCCTTATTTTTTGGGATTTTAGGGAATATATAGGCCAAAGAGCTAGGGCAGGGGAGCTCCAGGGGGCACAAGCCTGGTAGCCGTGCCCCCCATGGCCGCGGCTACAGGGCTTGTGGGCTCCCTGTGGGCCTCATACCTTGGCCCTCAAGTCCCCCGATCTTCTTCTGTTCCGGAAAAATTCATTTCGGGGATTTTATTCCATTTGGACTCCGTTCCAAAATCAAATCTGAAAAGAGTCAAAAACACAGAAAAAACAGGAACTGGCACTTGGAACTGAATTAATAAGTTAGTCCCAAAAAAGATATAAAAGGTATATAAAACATCCAAAGTTGACAAGATAACAGCATGAAACCATCAAAAATTATAGATACGTTTCAAACGTATCAAGCATCCCCAAGCTTAACTCCTGCTCGTCCTCGGGTAGGGAAGTGATAAAGAATGAATTTTTGATGCTTTCATGCTACCTAGCATAGATGTCCTTTGTAACTCCTCTTATGTGACCTGAATGTTCAGATCCGTTAGATTCAAAACAATAGTTTGCTATTAACGTGGAGACAATAATACTTCGAGCAAACTAGTAAGGTAATCACGAACTTTCAAAATAACAAGGCCAAAATAAAGTTATCCCTACAAAATCATATAGTCTGGCTATGCTCTATCATCCTTGCACAACGAATTTAAATCATGCACAACCTCAGTATTGGCCAAGTAATTGTTTTCACACCTTTACTTTCTCAAACTTTTTCAACTCTCACGCAATACATGAGCGTGAGCCATGGTTTTAGCACTATAAGTGGAATGGAGTGTGGTGGAGGTTGCAAGGCAAACAAGGAGAAGATGGTCACATTGACTAGGCATATCAATGAGCTATGGAGATGCTCATCAATAGATATCAGTGTGAATGAGTAGGGATTGCCATACAAATGATGCACTAGAGCTAAGAGTATGTGAAAGATCTTAAAGAAAACTGGTGGGTGTGCATCCAACTTGCTTGCTCACGAAGACCTAAGGCAATTTTGAGGAAGCCCATCATTGGAACATACAAGCCAAGTTATATAATGAAAATTTCCCACTAGCTATATGGTGGTGACAAAACGAGAGACTCTCAATCATGAAGATCATGGTGCTTAAGAAGCACAAGTGTGGAAAGATAGTAGCATTGTCCCTTCTCTCTTTTTCTCTCATTTTTTTGGTGGGCTCTTTGGCCTCTCTTTTTTTGGTGGGCATCTTTGGCCTCTTTTTGTAAATGGGCTTCGCTAGCCTCTTTTATTTCCTCACATGGGACAATGCTCCATCAATGATGATCATCACACTTACAACTCAAAACTTAGAGCAATGATGACTCTATATGAAATGCCTTCGGTAGTGTACCGTGACAATGATCTAGCATGGCATAGACATCAATGGAAACATCATGCTAGCTATCTTATGATCATGCAATGGCAATGTAGAAGCTGTGGCACATATCATGGTGGTAGTTGCATGGAAATATATCTCGGAATGGCTTTGAAAAAGCCATAGTAGGTAGGTATGGTGGCTGTTTTGAGAGAGGCTAATGGTGGTTTTATGCACCGGCGAAAGTTGCACGACACTAAAGAAGATAGTGATAGTGGAAGGTGAAAGTGCATCTAAATCATGGACTCAACATTAGTCATGAAGAACTCATATACTTGTTGCAAAAGTTTTAGTAGTAATCGAAACAAAGCATTCAACGCATACTCCTAGGGGAAGGGTTGATAGGTATAAACCATCGCGCGATCCCGACCGCTACACAAAGGATGACAATCAATAAACTAATAATGCTCAGACTTCATCACATAGCAGTTCACCATACGTGCATGCTACCGGTATCACTAACTTCAACACAGGTATTTCTACATCCACAACACCTTACTAGTATAACTTCAATATTACCACAACCACAACTCAAAACTAATTGAGATGAATCAAACTTCTCTAACTACTCAATGCAGATGAAGGTGGAAGTTTCCATATCCCTTTGGATAACTACCCCTTTTGAGACTACTTTCGTAGCATAGATGAACTACCACGCCACGCACTGCCGTGCTCCTAAAGATAGAAGTGAAGCACACAGAGCAAATTCAACTAGCTCAAAAGATATACGTGAAACACATGTGAGCTGAATTGCCTAACCAAAGGATATAAGTGAAGCTCGACAAAATCACGGTGAGTGCATGTCTATCTCTCTAGGTGTGCAGCAAGGAAGATTGTGACACAACAAAAATAAAAGACTCCTACGATACATGATGCTCCAAGCAAAACACATAACATGTGGTGAATAAAAATATAGCCCCAAGTAACGATACCGATGGATTGAAGACGAAAGAGGGGATGCCTTCCCGGGGCATCCCCAAGTTTAGGCTTTTTCTGCATCCTTGAATAAACTTGGGGTGCCTTGGGCATCCCCAAGCTTGAGATCTTGCCACTCTTTATCTCTTTGTCCATAAGAACTTCACCTAAAACTTGAAAACTTCACAACACGAAACTTAAACAGAAACTCGTGATATCATTAGTATAAGAAAGCAAATCACCACTTCCTTAGGTATTGTAGCAAACTTAAATTCTACTTATGTTGATGTTGGGTTACTCTATTTTCAATCTTCCATGGCTAATAGCCCCCGATACTATCCATAGTTTCATCAAAATAAGCAACCAACTCAACAAAAACAGAATTTGTTAACAGCAGACCAGTCTGTACCAATCTGTATACTTCGTATACTTCTGGTACTTCAAAAATTCTGAAAAATTACGACAGTCTGAAGATTTTGCACAGCAATCAGCAGCAAAATAAATCAACTCAAAAGCTCTCACAACAAACAAATGAAAATTCTTTTCGTGAGCAGAAAGTTTCTGTCTTTTCCAGCATGATCAAACGATCATCCCCAATACTAATCATAACGGTTTTACTTGGCACAAACGCAAAAGAAACACACAAAAAACACAATCATAACAGAATTATGAAAGTGTGGAAAACACAAAACAGAAAGAAAAAGGATAGATTCGTTGGGTTGCCTCCCAACAAGCGCTATTGTTTTAACGCCCTTAGCTAGGCATTGATAATTCAATGATGCTCACACAAAAGACAAGAATTGAAGCACAACGAGAGCATCAAACAGCATGTGAAAATCACATCTAAGTCTAACATACTTCCTATGCATAGGCATTTTATAGGAAAACAGATTGTCAAGACAACCAATAGTTACCATATGCAAGGAAGAAGAAAGAGACAATATCAATCTCAACATATCGAGAGGTGATTAGTGATATGAAAGTTTCTACTACCATATTTTCCTCTCTCATAATAATTACATGTGGGATCATATTCGAATTCAACAATGTAACTATCACATAGGATATTATTTTCATGATCCACATGCATGCAAAGTTGACGCTCTTCAAAATAAGTGGGATTATCATCAACTAAAGTCATGACTTCTCCAAACCCACTTTCAATAATATTGCAAATATCATATTTATCATGAGGCTTAAACAAATTTTCAAGATCATAAGAAAAATCATCGCCCCACTCATGATCATTGCAACAAGTAGTGGACATAGCAAAACTAGCATCCCCAAGCTTAGGGTTTTGCATATTCTTAGCTTGATTGTCACTAATATAATTTATAGTGAAACCATTGCAATCATGCTTTTCATCCAAGCAGCCCTCGTGAATCACTTCATGAATTTCTTTCTCACAATTTTCAGATTCACGCGTCTCAAGCAAAACTCCAGAAAGATAGTCAAGTGCACTCAACTCACTAGCAATTGGATCAACATAATTGGATCTCTTAAAGAGATTAGCAAGTGGATGAGGATCCATATCACTAGATTTTCAGCAAGCGAAGATGCAAGCATACTAAAGGCACGTGGCACACAAGCGATTAGAAAGCAAGCGAGAGAAAGGGGCGAATGAAAAGGTGAACGAAAAAGGCAACCGAAAAAGGCAAATTGGTGAAGTGGGGGAGAGGAAAACGAGAGGCAACTGGCAAACAAAGTAAATGCAAGAGATGAGTTTGCGACACTTACTTGGATGAGTTCTTGACTTGATCTTCCCCGGCAACGGCGCGAGAAATCCGTGTGCTGCTGGCTACGCCTATAGGGATTTCCTTGGAAAATATGCAAAGGATTCCCCCGCGGCCTTGGAGCCTTGCGTTGGTGTTCCCTTGAAGAGGAAAGGGTGATGTAGCACATCGGCGGTAAGTATTTCCCTCAGTTTGAGAACCAAGGTATCAATCCAGTAGGAGGATCGCGTCAAGTCACAAGTATCTGCACAAACACAAAGAGCTTGCACCCAACGCTATGAAGGGGTTGTCAATCCCTTATAGATTGTTTGCAAAGTGAGAACTGAAAGCAAAAACTAAACAAAGCAAGGTAAAAGTAAAAGCTGAGATGATAATTGTGAGCAGACCCACGGGCCGTAGTGTTCACTAGTGGCTTCTCTCATGAAATCAAGTAGACGGTGGGTGAACGAATTATTGTCGAGCAATTGATAGAACCGCGCAAAGTCATGACGTTATCTATGGCAATGATCATACATATAGGCATCACGTCCAAAACAAGTAGACCGATACTTTCTGCATCTACTACTATTACTCCACACGTCGACTGCTATCCAACATGCATCTAGTGTATTGAGTTCATAAGAATAGAGTAACGCCTTAAGCAAGATGACATGATGTAGATGGACAGCCTCAAATCTATGATGAAATCCCATCTTGTTACCCTTGATGGCAACAACATGATGCGTGCCTTGCTGCCTCTTCTGTCACTGGGAAAGGTCACCGCACGGTATTAACCCAAAACCAAGCACTTCTCCCATTGCAAGAATCATAGATCTAGTTGGCCAAACAAAACCCAAGACTTGGAGAGACTTATAAGGATATCAAATCATGCATATAAGAAATCACCAAAGACTCAAATATAATTCATAGATAATTTGGTCACAAATCCACAATTCATTGGATCTCGACAAACACACCGCCAAAGAGGATTACATGGATAGATCTCCATGAAGATCATGGAGAACTTTGTATTGAAGATCCAAGAGAGATAAGAAGCCATCTAGCTACTAACTACGGACCCGTAGGTCTGAAGTAGACTACTAACGAGTCATTGGAGAGGCAATGAAGTTGATGTAGAAGCCCTCCAGCTCCAAAGTCCCCTCTGGAAGGGCACCGGGAAGGGTCTCCAGATGAGATCTCGCAGAAACGGAAGCTTGCAGCGGCGGAAAAGTGGTTTCGTGGACGCCCTTATTTTTTCTGGGATTTTATTGAATATATAGGCCAAAGAGCTAGGGCAGGGGAGCTCCAGGGGGGCCACAAGCCTGGTAGCCACGGCCCCCTGGCCGCGGCTACAGGGCTTGTGGGCTCCCTGTGTGCCTCCTGCCTTGGCCCTCAAGTCCCCCGATCTTCTTCTGTTCCGGAAAAATTCATTTCGGGGATTTTATTCCGTTTGGACTCCGTTCCAAAATCAGATCTGAAAAGAGGCAAAAACACAGAAAAAACAGGAACTGGCACTTGGCACTGAATTAATAAGTTAGTCCCAAAAAAGATATAAAAGGTATATAAAACATCCAAAGTTGACAATATAACAGCATGAAACCATCAAAAATTATAGATACGTTTGAGACGTATCATTGTGCTCTTCCGTTGATCGCGTGTAGCGTCGTGCTTTTGTTGGTGTTCTAGGCTCGCGCCTCTAGTACAGTCTAGCCTAGGACCAACATGATACCGTTGTTGAGCGTCTTTTGAATTTTGCATTTCTGAACTGATTATTGCTTACCATTTTTGCTACCATATTATAAGCCTTCCCAGGTCCACATAGATCTACATCGTGTGCTTGACACTGAAAGCACATATGCTCCATTGGTGATTTTGATAATTCATGACAACATACGTTGCTTCTTGGACTAACACTTTTACCTAGATATTTCAGGTTTAGTCCATGAAGAGCTATGGCTTAAGGTTTATGTGGAGATGCCACTAGATGCAAGAAAGGAATAATATTGGCTCAAGCTTCATGCTAGAAGACTCTTCATTTTATATTTGTGAGAAATCACTTTTGAGTCCATAGGAAAGCCAATACTATTAAAAGGGGGTGAGGTAGTAAAATGAACTGATCGCTCAAATGCTCAAAGTTAGCCACCAAAACACTCAGTCATTTTTCCCACATATCCACTCTGTCAAGTTCCACATTCACAAATTCGGTGTGTAATGCCCCAAGTGTGGGACTTTCCCTTTTTGTAAGCTTCCATGTGGGACCACCTTGACTTTGTCATGAGAGTTTCTATGTTTGTATGATTTCATGTGTCACCTTCTATTTTGCTATTGCATGCATGCATCCATGCCATACCATCCTTGCCATACCTTTGATTCTATATCATGTTATGATTGCATGTGATCTTGCTAGGTGTGTGGTATTGCATTATCTTGTGTGATGCATGTGATGTTGGTGTGCGATGGGTAGGAGTGAGTGCTAAGTATGTTCAAAGCTCTTTGCTATTTAAAATCCTTTTCCCTCCTTTTATCTCATGTCAAAATTCCTTCTTCCCAAAAGTTATTCTAAAATGTCTGGTGGTTAGAGTAAATTGTGGTTATGAGGAGGTGTAATTTTGCTGATTTGTTCTTTGATTTTTAAAGGTGCAAATAAACCCAAAACAGTAAATTAATTACTGTTTTGCATTTATTTCAAATGGCTCCAAATATTGCTTTCCTATTTTATTCTAATGGGCCATAATTCCTTATGACCAGGGGATTTTTCCCTTTTAAGTTTATCCCCACCAGTTTATTTGTTTTATTGCTTTCCTTTTGGTGTTTCTTTTATTTGGGAAAGGCCACTGGGGCCTTTCTTATAGTGCTCGCCGTGGGCTTCCTTCCCTCTTCTGGCCCAGCTGCTCTCCCTCCAGCGAGAGCCCACGCGAGCGAGCCCCCTCCTCCTTCCTGACGCCGTCACTTCTCCTCCCCCCGCTTTTCTCCTTTCCGTCAGTACGTGAGAGAGAGGGAGGAGTTGACGGTGTCGTGGCACAAACGTCGAGGGCCCTATTTAGCTGGCGTCCGAGCCCTCCCCTCGACTAGGGTTCCCTCCTACCACCGCCATCTCCTTCCTCCCCCTCCATCTCTTCCTTTCTTCCCCAGGTAAACTTTCTGTAGGGTTAGCAGAGAGTGCAGAGAAGAGAGCTTCGTCGCGTCTACCCCTGTGTGCTCCGTCGAGCGGCAAGGCCGCCATGTCCGGGGGCTCGGGGTGGTTCCCCGCGAACCATTCCCGGCGCTAGGAGCCTCGGGGAGCGACCCTCCCGTCGAGCTCGTCCTCGTCAACGGCGCGAACCGGGCGAACTGCTTCCTCTACTTTGGTCTACGGCAGAACCACCTCGGCTCGCCTTCTTCCCTCCGATCTGGCTTCCTCTCCGTCAGATCGGAACACCCCCTTCCTTCCCAAGGTGAGGCTGCGCCTCCCCCTTCCTTCCTCCTCCGTAGCTCGGCTCGGATCCGCCGTGGTGCGTGCTTTCCTCTGTCCTAGTTGCAGTAGCGCAATAGGTTGTAGTGGTAGGGGTTGATCTGGACAGAGTAGTGTTCGTGAGTGTGCTGCGCACAGGAGGGCTTCCTCCCCCTCGTGATAGCAGTGCCATGGCCAGGAGGCCTCCCCGTGGCATGTCCAGTTGGTCTGCCTGCTGCATCTCCGGCGAGGAGGTTAGTTCAGAGTGGCAGATCAGCACGGGGGAGCCTCTCCATCTTCTCTCTCGCGCGTATTAGTTCAGATGTCGCGCTGTAGTCCACTGGTTGTGGTGCTGGGTGCCTGTTGAGCAGGGTGTGGGTTCGATTCCCCCCCTCGGCGCTGTTTGTTTTGATTGATTTACTGAATTTTCCTGCACAAGAGCATCAGGGATATGATACCCTGATCTCTTCCCCCAACCTGTCGACATGGTGGTGGTGGTGCACTGGCTAGGTGGTGCTTTGTGTACCAGGAGGTACTGGGTTCGATTCCCAGGACCCCTGATGTATGTTTTTGCTATTTTTTTGTTGTCTTTAATTTGTTCTTCCTCTTCCTTATGCTTGGGCAGCAAGGTGGCATTAAAATCCTTTTCCCTGCTAGTGTAGTTAGGAGCAGATTCCTTTGTGTGTGTGTTTTGCACACTTATGAGATGATAGATGATGTATTGCTAGCCTTGTGAACGTATGAGGATTGCATCTTGTGGTGTGAAGTTACACTTGGTAGGATATTGTGCATGTTAATGTGGTTTCTTGTGAGTGTTGTTCTTAAGGTGTGAAAGTAGCACTAGATAATCATGTATAGCCCCATCTTTTGAGCCTTAGAGTGGGCTAAGTTGATCTTGTAGTTTTTATTTGCTTGCATAGATTTAGTGGGGTGTGGATGCCTCCCCCTCACCACATGTACTTGATGTGATGTGATGCACTAGGTGGCTATCTATGATAGCATGTGAAGGTGAAGCTTACTAGTTAAGCTAGGGTAGATTGTTGTGGAGGTTACACTTTGAGGATGACATGATTCCTAGAGTGATCCTAGTGATACATGTGAGAGTGTGTACCATCACATGCCCATATGTGGGGGTGTGCATACTCTCTTGTTAGCATAGAGTTATATTGTGATATGCTTGATGCTAGTGCTAGTGAGGTATTGTGTGTGTTGGTGTTGTTGATGTGCATGACACAAACATGGGGTTCAAACCCCCATGTCACTTTGTCATTGTGCACATGAAAATCACCTATGTTATTGTCATCTTATAATAACACCTTATGGAGTTGCATTTGCAGTGTTGTGAGAAGTTTGGTCTTTGATTCCATGGTATAGATGGAGCCAAAGGGCATGGGGTTTTGTGTGTTAGTAGTAGGGGTTTGTGCTCAACACCATAGTGGTATCAACTACCCCTTGGTGACATGTGTGTGCAAACTATGCCTAGTCAAAGTGGGCATGTGGCTGGAAAATTCCAGATTTTTGAACTCTGAAAATTTCACTAAGTCTGGGAGGCTGGAAACATTTTCTTCCCCTGTAGATGAGGATGTGCTGGTCATTCTGTTGAGAATTGGACTTAGTTCACTGCTAGTATTTTGAACCTGATATGTTTGTGAAGATTCCTGTCAATTTTCAAGTCATTTCGAGTCCAGTAGCTTGTATTTTGATTGCTGTCAAAAGGCTTCAGAACAGAAACAGAAACTCAGGAGCAGGAATTTTCACTAAGTCCCTGAGATCTGATGGTTTTGGGAAAGTTTGTGGCCTTGTATCTTCTAGAGTTTAATTCCTTTTGCTATGATTCTTGCTGGTGCTCGTAGTGTTCTTGGTTGGCAACAGCCACATATATTATTTGTCATGTTTGAAGACCTATAGCTATGTTGCATGCAGCTCCCAAAGAGCTAAGATGCAGATTATGGCAGATTATGTAGTTTTGTCATTTTGATCAAAGTTTGGGCTTAGTTGATGTTGTGGGGTTCGACCTTGATCCATTTCATTCATGTTGGGTTATTACATGTCTTGGCTACCTGGGAATACCAGATTTGTGCCAATTGTGTGTGTGGTGTTGAATCTTTCATGTAGAGCTTCATATCTTGTTCTGTTGTTTCCCGTTGATCCGTAGCTCCGTTTGCAATGTTCTTTATATGGTTTTGCACCGTTTTCACGAGCCGCATCTGTTCATGTCATTCTCATGCATGTAAAAATAGCTTAGTGTTCAGTTCTGCCCAGAAACTTGCAGTAGTTTATTTTGCTTGTGCTAGTGATAGAATAGTGGTGCGTGTTCAAATTTCATCTCATGCATCCTGTGATTGTTGCATATTGTGGAGCTGCTGTTCATTGGCTGTTATTTTTATGTTGGGTAGCACCGGGATCGGAGAACGAATACGTGGAGTCAGGAGAGTACGTGCAGGACGATCCAGAACCATTCCAAGCTGAGGATATCACAGGCAAGATGATATGACCTTGATTCCATCTCTAGACTTGTTATGTTAGTTTCGATTCCATGTCATATTGCTCGATGCCTACCACTGAAAATATATTGCCTCTTCATATGCCATGAGCCTAAACACCGTACTCTTTCCTAGCAAACTTGTATGGCTAGGTAGGCTTGCTCAGCTACTAATGTTAGCATTGTTAGTTGCAGGTGTTTTTAAACTCATGTGATGACATGAGATTGATATCATTATACTAAATTCTGCTATTTAATTAATGTACCTATATACTTGGTAAATGACAGGAGGCCTAGCCTTTTGCCGGGTGTCTTGTTCCGTTATTGCCGCCTTAATTACCGGTTACCGGTGTTTGATTCCATAATGATCGCTCCTAACACGTTTGGGGTTGTTATGGGACCCCCTTGATAAATCGCGTAGTGCTAAGACTTGTCCGGCAAGACCCAACATTGGTTTTAATTTGCTAATCACTTAATAATAAACTGCATAGGGAATAGCTACCCCGAGGATCCTAATCAACAACCCGGGCCAGTGCTCCTCATGAGTGTTGGTCCAACCACCTAGCAGTCGGCAAGACCACCCCGGGGAAACTTGAGGTTTGGTCCTTGTCCACTTTGCATAGACGGTGTTGTCCTGAGACTGAGATACGCGGCTCTTATCGGGTCGTCGACACACTGGGAGGTCCTGCTAGCCTTGCCTTACCTTAGCGGTATATCTTGCATATAGGAATCCCAGTGAAGCTTTGGTTTCACCCAGTGTTGAGGTTTTTCTCTAAGGAATCCGACGAGATCACGAGATTCGTGATAGAGGATGCCTTTGCGGCCTGTGTTCGTTTGTGATGGACTAGTTGGAGCACCCCTGCAGGGTTTAATCTTTCGGAAAGCCGTGCCCGCGGTTATGTGGCAACTTGGAATATTTTGTTAACATCCGGTATTAGAAAACTTATACATAAACTAATAAAAATGCCAACTGTGTGCGTAACCGTGATTGTCCCTTCGAAGATCTCTCTTCGATCGGGAACACGGTGGGGTTATGAATGTGTAGGTAGGTGTTCAGGATCACTTTCTGATCAAGTAATCCCGACCGTTAGCGTAGACCACTTTCACTTCCCCTTTTGCGTAAGTTAGCCACTTATTCTATCTTAGGATGCAGCAGCCTGATACACTTCATCCCTTCCTTACCCAATAACATGACTAGTTCTGGCACCAAGGTCTTAGATTGCTGAGTCCCCGTGGCTCACGGATTCCTCCGAAACTCCCAGCAGGTACAAGTACCCCAGAGACAGATGAACCCGACGGCACCCAGTTGGCGTGGCAGTACAACGAGGAGACAGACCGGCTTTACGTGAACTATCCCGAGGACTGAGGCGTGGTCGTGATCGTGGGCCTGTAGCGGGTAGCATAGCATTTTCCTTCTTTTGTAGTCCGTACCGGAACTACCTTGTTTGTATCTGCGTTGTACTCTGAGTTATTGATAAGACAACAGTTGAATCCCGAATTGTCTACTTGTATTATTATTTTGTGCTATGTTACTTGCTTGCGAAACGCTTAGATGCGCTTCTTTCCTATTCGGGGCCTCGACCCCCAGATCGGAAAGGACCGCATCTTGGTCGTTACACGGTGTCACCAACATTGCCACATCGGACACACCGAGTTTGAACGTAAGACAGAACCCTAGCCATTCCCACCAAATCGGTGCAACCGAAACCTGCATGAGTGCTACCGAGTTCAGTGTGACCAAAATTCTGTTGCCAAGATACACAAAATCGGAATTTCCGAGTTTGAGTATCGGTGCCACCGAGTTTGGCCATCTCACCGTTAGCCACCTTTTCGGTGCCACCGAGTTCTATATATCGGTCTCACCGAGATTCAAAAGTCACCACGTTGGTGCTAATCGGTACCACCGAGTTGTCCACTTCGGTGTCACCGAGTTTGCTCTTTTGTGTGTAACGGTTGGATTTTGGCTGTTGCCTATATATACCCCTTCCCCACCTCTTATTTGTGGGAGAAGCACTCAGAACACACACACACTTCATTTCTAGATCCATTTTCTGAGAGAGAACCACCTACTCATGTGTTGAGACCAAGATATTCCAATCCAATCATTTAAATCTTGATCTCTAGCCTCCCCAAACTGCTTTCCACTAAATCAACCTCTCCTACACATGCATATTCTATGAGAGAGAGATTTGTGTTGAGGAGACTATCTTTAGAAGCACAAGAGTAAGGAGTTCACTGATCTACCACATCTATTACCTTTTGGATGTGGTGCCTCCTAGATTGGTTAGCTGTCGCTTGGGAGCCTCCTACTTTGTGTTGCGGAGTTGAACCAAGATGCTTGTAAGGGCAAGGACATCTCCTACTTCGTGAAGATATACCGTGAGTAATGCTAGTCCTCCGTGGACGGAAGCCGTGGTGGGACAGACAAGGCCGCTTCTTTGTGGACCCTCTGTGGACTCTCGCAGCCGTTACTCTCCGTGGGTTGAAGTCTCCACTAACATGGACGTACGATAGCGCCACCTATCGGAACCATGCCGAAAATCGTTGTGTCAACCCCTTGTGTTTGGTCTCCTAAACTCTACTCATTTACATGTGCAAAGTCTTTACTTTTCCGCTGCCACATATGTTGACTAGCATGTGTAGGGTGCTCTAGACTTGTTAGAACTGCTAGATTTCTGCCCTCCTAGAAATTAGGTTAGGCTAGAAATTTTATCTTGACAAGTAGTCTATTCACCCCCCCCCTCTAGACACATCTTCTATCGATCCCTCAATTGGTATCAGAGCAAGGTCTCCAAAACCTTGGTTTAACAACCATTGGAGGAAGATGAATGTGACTATTTCCCAGATTTTTTTTGTTGTAGAGTGCCTATTCGTGATGGGGAGTACTTTGGACAATGGAAAGACGAAATGGTTGACATATTCGATGAGTTTCATTTGCGCAAGTATATTGAATATCCCTTTGCGCCTCCCATTGACCCCATACATCCTTCTCATGATGATGATGTTAGCATGCTTGGCAACCTCAACACCATCAATCTCATCATTAGAGGTTTACCAAGAAACGTGCTTAATCAGTTGCAAAACTTTGAGTGTGCTCATACTTTGTGGAAAGACTTAGAGGAAAGATATCCAAATTATTCGATGAAAAATCTTGATATCATTGTTCACAAATACATTGCTTTCCATAAAATGAAGCCAACCGATCCGAACTTTGATAAATGCTTATTTGAGCTTCGTGACCTCATGCGTGCCAAAGAAAATGTCATTACCATCAACAACATCATTGTTGAAGCCATTTGAATGCATAAACTAGAATATTGTAATAGTCAAATTTCTGATGAAACATTTGTCTCTAACAAGGAAACTTCATCCGATGATGACTATGCGGAACGTGGCTACAACGATGATGATGAGGACTTCGACACCGAGTATGAGAAGACCATGAAGAATCGTAGTCTTATGGCTAACCTTAAAGACTACACAGCTGGTGGAAAAGAGTGGGTTCTCGAGAGTGGATGCACTTATCACATGACCAGAGATAAAGACATGTTCCATGAAATCACACCGAATCGTGGACCTCGAAGGTATGTAACTTTTGGAGACAATTCCAAAGGTAAGGTACTTGGTCTCGGTAAGGTGGTCGTATCTCATGACAGTTCCATTCAGAATGTAATGCTTGCATCAACGTAACCCTTTATGACGAACTCTTTTATCACCTCCATAATCGAGAAATATTTCCTTAGTCCTCTAGTTGCCAACGATAACTTTGGCCGTTGTATAGTGATCCACTCCTGGATCACTCGTGTATCCCTTGACAGAATCATGGCAAGGCACACACTAGGTACGGTACACAATATGGCATACTATAGAGCATTCGACTAAGGCATGGCTAGAAGAACAGATAGCCAGATCACCTCTGCTTGGTGGTGGGCATCATAGCTTCTTTGCAACAAACGTCTATGATGATGCATCTCCACCCATTTATTGATTTGAGAACTCCCCTTCTTCCCTTCCCCATTTCCATCACCTCGATGAACAACAGAACTAAGTACAAAGAAACGCCCCAGCCCTCAAGACTAGGAACAACCCGAGCTTATTGGAGGAGCACTAACCATATCTACTTCCCTCCATCATCTTCCACCCTAGAAGGCACCTCGGGAAAGAGTGGGTCGTTCAGCACCGCTCAAAAGCGGTGCGAAAGACTCCAACTAACACTACAAGAAATATGGTCGATTATGACTCTCCATTTTGGTCGTTGATTAGTCATTGCGCCCCTATGGATCGGTCAATCGCAGGAACTCATGCGCGCCTCTGCCACTGAGGCCGTCCATCCTCGAGCTCAATGATCCAGGCTAGTACGTCGACCACGTCGTGATCCATGCGGATCTCCACCTCCTGCACGTCTGTTTCGCGCTCCAGTGGATGCTCCGGGCTCCACCCTCAAATCCGGCGGCGTCTGCAGAAAGATAGAGAGAGATTGAGCAAGTGAAACTGAGAAATGGAGGAGGGGTAGGAGAGGGGAGGGGGCGGACCTCCATGACTTCGGGGATGGGGGAGGGAGATGCCTTCCCGTCCATGGCGTCCCGATGCTCCAGCAAGGATGGCGTCCTAGATTTGGGATGGAGAGAACATGAGCTAAGGAAGTGAGGGAGGGTTGTGAGGAGGATGAGATGGACTGGAGGGACGCACCTGAGTCGCCAGAGCCACGCCGACCGAAACCCTAGCAACAAGAGACGGTCGCGGGTGGCGTTGGAGGATGCACACGCTGGATCTCCCCTGATAGGATGGAGTAGCAGAGCGAGGGGATCCATGTGGTTTGCTTGGCACCATCGATTCCCACCGGTAGGTCGCCTGGATCGAGTGCCGTTGGTGGCGGCGACGAGGACAGTCGTGCGGGAAAGAGATGGGGACGACCAGGCGAGGGAGGAGGAGGGTGAGAGGGTCAGGAGGGCGAGGGCGGCTGTTGGATCGGGAACATCCGACGGTGTTTAATCCACGAACCAATTAGAATACAGTACATGTGTACAACCTTATGACCATCTAAATTAGTCTTAATGGACTAAAAATAAAGTGTTAAATCATGTTAGCTATTTTGTAACCTAGGAAATTCAAAACAAATTCAAAAAATACTTCTCATTGTATCACCAAATGTGACCTAGTTTTCACAAATAATAACGAACTTACAATAAGACACTTTTTAAAAAGGAAGAAAAGAAGTCATTTTTCTATTTTTGGAGTGTCAAAAATGATCTGGCGTCGTCGGGCTCGGGTCAATGGGTAGCACGATGGAAGGAGATGAGAGAAGGGAGGGATGTTGCTGCCCGGCGTAGGTTATGGTCGGCTGGGGCACTGTCCGCCCGACGCAGGTGATGGTCGCCGCACGTAGGTGATGGTCCGCCGTGCCGCTGCCAGATGTGGACACGGTTGGGGATTTTCGTCTCTACATGTCAAGACTTGTCCCAGTTTTTTTTTGAGATAAAAGGGGCTTGGGCCAGGTGATTCGTGTGATTTTAACATCTAGTTTTAACCCAAAGGAGGCTCACTTCACAATGCATATAATTTAAACGATGCCCAACCAGTATAGAACAATGTAAACGATGTATGTCAACTGGTAGGTGGATGTTGCATAAAGTAAATGGTCTTTGGTTTGAGACATGGTGCACCCTATTTTTATCAGTTTTAATTTATGCCCCCCACGCCACCAACCCGCTTGTCACGACACGTGGCTAGTTAACATTGACAACTAGGCACACAGGTAGACAAAGTTGATGAGTTGTCATCTAGTCACCCTCGTCTAATTTTTGTGATGATATAATTTGGTCATGGTGAACTTAAAATAAGGTAGTATGCATCATTCACATCTTTATGACCATTCTATGCAATTGAATATTGACCTTTTAGCCTTGAATTGTCATAACATTATAGGGCTTGTAGCCATCCACACTCTTCATGACCAATTTGTGCATTTTGGTCATGGATCAATGACCAATTAAAGCCCCGTCACTATTTTTTGTCATAAATGAATGTTTTTCTTGTAGTGTAAGTATCTCGCCTAACGTCATGGAGGTGAATGAAGCTCTAGCTCTATACATACGCCTACATCTACTTGACATGACAATTAACGGGCTTCTGTCCCCATACTCACTCATGGCGGGAGCATAACCAAAGGAGAAAGAGCAACGAGCCAGGCGAATATTTTCTTGGGCAATTCAATGAAATCACCCTTATTCTCTCTGCGTGAACGAGTCGTGCCATTTGTTCATGTTTATCTATTTTCTCCATTAAGGACTCCCTTAGATGCATTTTTGTTGTTTCACCCGTAAGAAACCATGCACTCGGACACCATTGAAAAAAAGCATGCCAGTAGTGTTGTTGTTTGGATAGAACATTCCACTTTGCTCTTGCTTCTGGAGTTCTCGACCATAGGCAAGTCACATCGTTGTTGGACGTCTCCAAAACCCAACTACCTATATCATGATCCGCTCATTGGTGGATAGTCGTGATACGTGCATTTTGCATCACAATTGAAGATACATACACTACCTTTATGCATGTACAAGCACTTTCGCATTAATTTAACTTGTTATCTTATAATGCATAATTCTTTGGTAATTATCAGTTATTTCCAATCAAAAAAAAGTTAAACAAAAACATGTCAAATATATGCTACATAAAAAGAAGCATGTGCTAGAGCAAGTCATCCATTTCGTGCATGTGGGTCTGCGATCCTACCCTGCCCGTTATTACCATCTCAGGTGCATATCCTGTTGGGGAACGTCGCATGGGAAACAAAAAATTTCCTACGCACACGAAGACCTATCATGGTGATGTCCATCTACGAGAGGGGATGAGTGATCTACGTACCCTTGTAGACCGTACGGCAGAAGCGTTAGTGAACACGGTTGATGCAGTGTAACGTCCTCACGTCCCTCGATCCGCCCCGCGAACAATCCCGCGATCAGTCCCACGATCTAGTACCGAACGGACGGCACCTCCGCGTTCAGCACACGTACAGCTCGACGATGATCTCGGCCTTCTTGATCCAGCAAGAGAGACGGAGAGGTAGAAGAGTTCTCCGGCAGCGTGACGGCGCTCCGGAGGTTGGTGATGACCTTGTCTCAGCAGGGCTCCGCCCGAGCTCCGCAGAAACGCGATCTAGAGGAAAAACCGTGGAGGTATGTGGTCGGGCTGCCGTGGAAAAGTCGTCTCAAATCAGCCCTAAAACCTCCGTATATATAGGTGGGAGAGAGGGGACCTTGCCTTGGGGCTCAAGGAGCCCCAAGGGGGTCGGCCGAGCCAAGGGGGGGGGGGGGAAGGTCTCCCCCCCCAAACCGAGTTGGACTTGGTTTGGTGGGTGGGAGTCCTTCCTTCCCTTCCCACCTCCTCTTTTTTTTCTCTTTGATTTTTCTTTCTAATGCGCATAGGGCCCTTTTGGGCTGTCCCACCAGCCCACTAACCCATTCGTTTGAACCTATGGGCCTATGGGCTTCCCCGGGGTGGGTTGCCCCCCCCCCCCCCCGCGGTGAACTCCCGGAACCCATTCGTCATTCCCGGTAACTCCGAAAACCTTCCGGTAATCAAATGAGGTCATCCTATATATCAATCTTCGTTTCTGGACCATTCCGGAAACCCTCGTGACGTCCGTGATCTCATCCGGGACTCCGAACAACATTCGGTAACCAACCATATAACTCAAATACGCATAAAACAACGTCGAACCTTAAGTGTGCAGACCCTGCGGGTTCGAGAACTATGTAGACATGATCTGAGAGACTCCTCGGTCAATATCCAATAGCGGGACCTGGATGCCCATATTGGATCCTACATATTCTACGAAGAACTTATCGTTTGAACCTCAGTGCCAAGGATTCATATAATCCCGTATGTCATTCCCTTTGTCCTTCGGTATGTTACTTGCCCGAGATTCGATCGTCAGTATCCGTATACCTATTTCAATCTCGTTTACCGGCAAGTCTCTTTACTCGTTCCATAATACAAGATCCCGCAACTTACACTAAGTTACATTGCTTGCAAGGCTTGTGTGTGATGTTGCATTACCGAGTGGGCCCCGAGATACCTCTCCATCACACGGAGTGACAAATCCCAGTCTTGATCCATACTAACTCAACTAACACCTTCGGAGATACCTGTAGAGCATCTTTATAGTCACCCAGTTACGTTGCGACGTTTGATACACACAAAGTATTCCTCCGGTGTCAGTGGGTTATATGATCTCATGGTCATAGGAACAAATACTTGACACGCAGAAAACAGTAGCAACAAAATGACACGATCAACATGCTACGTCTATTAGTTTGGGTCTAGTTCATCACGTGATTCTCCTAATGACGTGATCCAGTTATCAAGCAACAACACCTTGTTCATAATCAGAAGACACTGACTATCTTTGATCAACTGGCTAGCCAACTAGAGGCTTGCTAGGGACAGTGTTTTGTCTATGTATCCACACATGTAAATGAGTCTTCATTCAATACAATTATAGCATGGATAATAAACGATTATCTTGATATAGGAATTATAATAATAACTATATTTATTATTGCCTCTAGGGCATAATTCCAACATATCCCTTCCCCGACCCAACGCGACGTAGGATCCATATCGGTAGTTTTCATGGAGGGTTATTTTCAGCTACATCTGCCCCCTTTGACAAAGGAGATTGAGAGAAGTCGTCATACCAAACTTTAGTGCATCAAGGGGAACAACTTCAATGCAATCCTTAGCGGCAACTACACAATACAAGCCTTTTCTACTTTCTGCCACAACGAAACATTACTTGCAAGGTTATACCCACCAATATGCACAAATTTATCTAAACCTGGGCAATGCAAGACCAATAGATTGAAAAGCATACATGTATTATGAATCCCAAAATAAATGATATATAGATCTGACAATAAAGTGACAATTCACCACACAACAACAAACACGTCACAAATTACACTAGATGGATCACAATCATGTAGAGCAGCTCATGTGCTGTATTGAATTACATGTAGTAATATGATAAATGACCCACTGGTAGAACAATTGTATTGTATATTTTCTTTCTTGTAATTGGGCGCAGACATACCCAATACTTTGGTCTCCACCCTTGCTAAACCGGTGTCGGATACTCGGATCACTCCCCGTGTGTGGTTCATATAGAAATGAACATCCCCAAAAGCAGAATTTGCTCTTTTGAGAGTTAGCGGTTTAATGATCCTAGATTTTTTGAGGCGATCGATAAGTAGTTTTATTTTTCTAGAAAAGGAGGAAGACCCCCGGCCTCTGCATCTGAGTGATGCATGCAGTTATTTTATTAATTATTCACAAAGACCTTAGAAAGTAATACATCAGTAAGACTGAAGCCACCGTTTAGACAACATATGTTGCTACTCCTATATAGTTGATGAAGGGATGCTAATAGTCTGGGTCTAATACCAAACAGACCTCGCAGCCAAACCTAACATCTAAGACCTGATGCCCCAACCAAGCCACCTCTCGGGTATGGGGCACCCACCGGTCCGGCGCATACTCAGAGGTCTAGCTGCCGTCGACGTCACCACGACGTCAGACAACGTCGCCCTCCCGCGCGAGTCCATCCTCGCACATCAGACGCCTAATCACGAGGGCGCCACGCCATCGAGATCCATCGCCTTCAATGTGCAGGATGAAGCACCGCTCCATCGAAGAAAACATTCACTGGTCCCCCGAACCCGCGTACACCTGCAAGAATGACGCCCCCAAGGGGGAGACGACACAAGCGCGCCGCCGTCTTCTGATCTATCGATCTAGGGTTTCCCCCGGAGGTAGCAGATAGTGGTCTAGAACTTCTCCTCGGCAATGCCTTCATGAAGGGAACGACGCCGTAGAGCGTCGCCATCGCCGGCCTTGGCATCTAGCCAAGAGCAGGTTTTCACCCACATCTGTTCGGAGAACTCCATCCAGCTTCTTGTCCACGGGTCGCCGCCTTCTCTGTTGAAGACTAGATCAAAGGATCCAGCCGCCGCAGCCTGAACGGACGAAGCACCACCACGGTGCCAAAGCAGCCCGACACTGACTGGACTGCGAGTGGGAAGACGGAGACTGCAAAGGTGACACCTTCAAGAAGGTAACGACGCGTAGGCGCCGTCGTCACCCGCCACCATCGAAGTCGGATCACGAATTTCACCGGCAGCCGCCCGTCCCCACTCCATGCACAACCAGCTGGCCGACCACCTCCGACGAAGAAGAAGGCCACCACCACCAAGCCTAGGGTCGGCGCCCCACACATCCTCGTGTTGCAGATGAAGTCCATGAGCAGTACACCGCTGACGGCGATTGAGATCGGTAGCACACCGAATCAACCCGACTGAGTCAAGGCCAGATCCGTCGCTGCTGGTGTCGTCCTCCTACGCCGCCGGCGCACAACAGCCATGCCGCCGCCGATCTGGCCGGAAAAGAGCGCCGCCTCCCAACCAGATCGAGATCCGAGGAAAAAACCGCCGCCGACGCCACGCCACAAGGCCTTTGCCCTCTGACGCCCCGGGCGACGGCGACGGATGGGAGAGGAGGTGGGGCGGCTGTAGGAGGAGGACGGGGGCTCCCCGGTGCGGGGCGGCGGGGGGCCGCGGTAGGGGAGGTCGGGGGCGGCTCTGTCGATCGATAAGTAGTTGAACAAACATTTTCACGCAGATAATAGTTCTGCCCTTATGTGGTAAAAGCTGAAAATTCTTAGGTATGATCTTAAGTTCTGGAGTAAGGAATTTCCTGCTAGTCTATCCTAACTCTCACAAAGTTTGATTGAGACTTGATTGTGTGTCTCAGTCGATCTTTTATGTCTCCGTTGATGTTTATATTCATGAAATTTTACATCAAAATACATACATTTTCTTTTCTTTTGTTACATGTTACGTCACTTGATTAAGAATTGGTTAAGTTTCAGCCAACCAAGACCTAATTAACCACACCCTTTAATTTCATACAGAAAGACTGCCCCATTAAAATAACAGCCAAAGTCACCACTTACAAAAGCAAATTAAGCTACTTGCAGTGAGAGCCAACCATGATTAGCATCATCTGAAAAGCCCCTACATTCTTCCCTTTCCACCTGTGGAAAGTGGCTCCTACATTACCCTCAACGACAAAGTTAAAAAAAAATTGGATTAGCTTGATCCATGATTAACCTGGAAGCACAGAGACACAGTACTCCTACTACAACTCAAGAAACAGGGAGTCAAACTGCCTGCCACTAGCCACGAGACAGACGGCGACGGTACATGCATGCGCCGGTCGGTTGCCTTCCATTCCATGGCTAGCTTCATGCCATCCGTAGGCTGAGCCAGTGGAACAGCAGCGGAGAAGGCTGCTGCACCCCGCCGTCCTCCACCTGCACCGCCTCGAACACCGCCGGCCTCCGCTTGTGGTACGGCGAGCCCGCTCCTGCGCCAGTGCCGGCAAGCTGCTGGTGCGCCTGCGCCTGCTGCCAGTCCAGGCCGCCGGTGGGCGTGTCAGACTCCGTCGTGGACGACGAGAAGCTCTCCCCGGGGGAGCAGTGCTCGTTGCTGTACCGCTTCTTGCCGCCGCTGCCCACGGCGAGCGTGAGCTCCAGCTCCGCCTCCTCGTCGTCGGTAGCCTCCGGGCTCAGCTGTGCCTGCGCGGCGCGAGGGGTCGCCGCCGCGTGGCTGCCGCGGCGGGCAGCTCCGTGCTGCCACTGCTGCTCGTAGGAGCACGCATCGAGCGCGCTCGCCCTGCGGCGGTCGTACTCGGCGCCCGGGGAGCCGTTCGGGGAGGCGGACAGGCCGCTCTGCTGGCTCTTGATCTCCCTCTTGAGGTCCCGCATCAGAAGCTTCTGAATTCTGTACAGGCGATGGAGATCGTGCACCTGCGACAACGTACAGAAATCATGAGGCCGCAGTCTTCTTGACACGGGGAGGATAAAGTTTGTAGCTTCTGAATTATGATCTTATTACTGTACCTGCTGCCTGAAGGTCTCCTCATGCTTGAGCATGGCCATCTTCAGGGCGTCTTTGTCGCAGTGCATGAAGGCCTGCTCCATCGGCATTGCGGCGATCTCTTTCTTGATCTTCTTCTTCTTCTTCTTCTTCTTCTACGGACCTGCATTGAGAGATAGCCAGAACATAAGCCTCTGCTCCAAGTGTTTCCAACTACACTACACTGTATCCTGTCATACAGATATGAGCTTGAACAGAAGGTGAGCACACGAGCTGATCTCCCGTACTACAATGCAGCCACGCAATTGGAGCTTTAGAAGTGGGATCGAGAACCGGGCACTAGATTCACAGGAGAAAAAGGAAGCAAAAAGAGGGTAAGGAGAACAGTGTTCTATGTATGACAGGAGAATCTCTCTGCTGGAGTAACTGTATTCTGAAGCAAGTCACTCACAACCCAAAATATGCTCGCACAACCAGAGCACCAAAAGGGCAGAAAAAAAGAGCCTGAAAAGGGCTAAAAAATGATTGAAAACGGCATTGGAGATTGATGAGCACCGAATCGTGAGGAGAAAAGAAGAGAGGCAGGACGAGCTCATTTCTCACCTCTCAATTACCAGATGTCAGAGAAGTGACTCAAGAACTGAGGTGCCACTGAGCTCCAACTACCACTCACACTCACTTAGCCCTGTTTCTTCTCTCCTCGCTATCGGTTTCCGATCATTGTATGGTTCCAAAGGCCACAGGCTTTCCCTTTTATACACATCAACCAGCAGACCGTCGTCTCCATCCGTCCCTCCCTCTCTGTCTTTCTCTCTCACACTCTCCTCCTCTCTGAAGAAAGAGAAGGAAAAGAAAAGGAGGAGGAAGAGGAGGGGACAAGACACGAATGATGTAAGATTCCTTTCACAGTGGCATTTTTAACCAGGCCTGCGCTGCACTGCAGGCAGGCATGCCGAGCAACGGAGTAGCACTGTAGGAGGAGTATCTTTCTCTCTCTCTCTCGCTTGCTCTTGCGGCATGCAGTGCAGCAGCGGCGGAGCCGAGCAGAGGGGACAGGACTGGAGGTGGAGTAAGGAACGGGCCACCCGCATAGTAGTAAATTACACGCCCAAGTGTGGATCTGTTGATAGAGAATTCCTACTATCCCTGAAACGGAGAGCAAAAGATTGGACTTTGTTATTCACTGAGAGAGAGAAAGGAGCGTGATGGATGGATGGATGGATGGATGGATTCAAAAGCAGCATTTTTTGAGCCAAAATGAGTGCTCCGAGAAGCTTTTACGATGACAGCAATACGTCACCCAGCTTTCTTTTCTTTGTAAGTATTCTTCTCTGTCGTCTGTCGAGATGTATGTACAGTGCTCCAGTGGTACGAGATGTCAACACAGCACCAGCTTTGTGTACATCATTTCATTTCACCACGGACGGTACCGTTGTTACCACAACGCCCGTTTTTATTTCGAAGTTAGGGCTTGTTGGGTACAGCAGGGAAAGAAAGCTCCGTCCATCCAGTACACTGACACACCGTTACCAGCAACCGTTAAAACAAGAAGTGTTCTTATTTTTCAAGCTTATTTTGTCTGAAAGCTCTTTTCGATCCATCATAGGCAGGAAGGCAGATTAGACGTTAGAAGTTAAGAGCCTCGCACACCTTAAATGACCCCTCGTATATACACAAACGCGTCTGATAAACGATCCAACTGGAGAAGGAGGAAAAAAGTAACCCAATCAAATATCTCATATCAACTCTAAACGTCCGGACTATCCACGAATTTTTCTATCCATCTCAAATATTAGAAGGATATAAAGGGTTTGCGGACAAGTTCGGTCAATCCATCATATAGGACGCGACCCGATCCCATTTGAAAACGCGAATTTGCAAATCAGGAATTCATGATCGAAGATGTTGTAACTGAAGCTTTTTTTTCTTTTGTAAAAAACCCAGCAGAATCGCTGTGATTCCATTGAAACGCAGAGCCCCTGAACACAAGTACCGCAAGGTGCAGGCCATACATACAGAAGCCCCGACTGCTCTCCCAAAGGACATGCATTTTACTGCTTTGACCAGATCATTGAGGCGCCGAAATAAACCATTATTTTTGTTGTTCTCCATTACTTTCTTTGACCGAATTGCTTCAGTCCTTGTATAGTTAATTAAGTGTGGCAGTACCGCGACACTATTTTTCATGTGGATCATACGGTGATCTCATTTGATTTGGGTCAAGGACTCCTTCCCTCCCTCTGGTCAGGGTTCGTCAGGGTGGCAGGCCCAGGCCCAGGCCCCGGCCTAGTAAGTGGTCCAGCTCCGGCCATTCTTCTTCTCGATCTCATCCTCGCGCCGTACCTGAGGTACAGCCCTAGGTATGCTAGCCGGTAGCATCGATAATACTCCCTCCGTATCAAAATAACTGTCTTAACTTTGTACTAACTCTCGTACAAAATTGTATTAAATTTAAGACACTTATTTTAAGACGAAGGGAGTAGTAATTTGAAGAAAAATGCGTTGAGACTGACAATTTGTATGTTGTGTTTCATGCATATGTTACTATTGTATGATACTATCTTTATAGTGCATAGTATTATAAGTGATCTCATTTATTGACATGCATGACACAAAATAGTATAGCATTTAACATGTTACGATATCTACTTATGTTACTCTAATCCTCTCTCTCTCTTCTTTAATTACTTGCCACATCACCATATTTACTAGTCCTAATACTATGTTACTAGCTTATGATACCCTACTATGGTCAGCCTTAGAGCATGGTTAATAGTATAGCCAACTGCTGGCTATAAGTTTCTTACAACCCACCTTATAGCTAGCTTATATAATAGTTAGCTACAAAAGAGTACTATTTTTATCATATATGGCCCACCTTTCATTCTCACAAAGCACCTACGAGCACGTGCTAGAGCTGGCTCTTCACGAAGAGCCCGCTTTCCTTCTCTCTCCTCTTCTTTTTCATCCAACTCAACAAAAATATAGTATTTTAATCCTTATAGCCTACTGACTGTACCTTATTATACTTGCTCTTACCAGCGGATAAAAAAGGCGCCTTTTTTTCATGCTCTTCTCCTCGTCTGTTAGAACCATCATGTCGCGTCGCTCCAATGGGCCATGGAGTAGGGCATGCGAGCTTAATCCAAGTGCGGTTCCAAGAAAAGAAGCGCTGGAAGGGTGGCCATGGCCATGGCCATGGTCAATAAAGCAAAGTGTACTATAGACAATGTGTGGTAAATATTCAGCGAGTGAATGAGTGAGCGAGTGGGCAAAGCCTCGTCCGATTGGCTGATGCAGTGGCCACCTGGATTGGATGATCCGGTTCGACTGTAGCTGCTGTTTCTGTTTCGGATCTCCATGGTCGTGAAAGCATATACAACTGGACCCCTAAAATGTCAATGATCGAACAGGAAAAAGAAGAAAAAAAAAAACTAACTGAACCCTTCATATTGTCGGGCTGCCCGTAAATCCTGATATCCGTCTTAAATATAAGGAAGATATAAGAACTCGTGGACACGTCCGAACGCTTGATCAGTCTGACACATATAAAGAGGATGCGACTCCCCCCGAATCACCTTTTCTTTTTTATTCATTTTTTTCTTTTTCTTTTTTTTCATCGGATATATGAAGAAAAAAAGTATGACTGTACGTACAGATAAAAAAAACATACCTGGTCACTGAGCAGGGACGTGTATGAAGGATTAAGGGTGACGGGTGCACTTATATCCGGTGATTTGGATTACTGAAGCCACCAGAGTAGCTATGAGTGAGAGGAGCCTGACGGTAGTGGTAGTCTTTTCAGCAACGGCGCTGTGGCGCGTGGGAGGGAACCGATGAGGGCGAGCCGACAGCGGCGCACGCGCTGCCGCGAGGGGGAGGCGCACACGGGACAGGCCGTGGGGCCCGCGAGCTCGATGGGCCTAGAGAACATCGCTAGCTAGCTACCCTCGTGGGGCCGCCTTGCTGCTTGCTGGAGCAGGCAAGATTCTCAGTGCCCCGTCCGTCGTCCCACTTCGATTGTTCTGCTTCCAGTTCCACCGAGGGACCGGGTGCGGTGGCCTCGCCGGAAATTGGCAGGCGCTCCCGGAGCACCCGGAGCGTTCGATCGTGGATCCGACGCTCTCGGATCTTTAGCATATGAATCTGTATGTTATTGGACGTGGTGTTTCTGTTCGCGAGCTTATTTGAAATCAATGAACAGTATAATAAAAAAAAGGTTTAATTTTTTATTATTTTGTGTATAATAATTTTTTGGCATCGTTTTGGAACAAGTGTTGACTGGAAGGGTCCAATGGTGGAGTGGGGTTTCATCTTCTGCATCGGCGACGACGGATGTCGGCGACATGTCGCAGTGGAGACTCGGCGTCCGATGCGGGTTGACGGACTCGCGCAGGAGGATGGCGCCGTGTGGCGTCTTTGTGACATCGAAGGCACGCCTGGCAAGGTCGATGCATCGGTTCCTGTTCTGGAGATGGATCGATGAAAGATGGCACCCACGCATGTGAGAGTACTCCAAAACGGTGTATGACCTAGACCCGACATTGTGGCTCGGTTGGGGCCTTCGATTTTAGATGTTAGGCTTTGAGAAATCTATTTGGTATTCGGCTTGAATTTTTGTCATCCCTTCATCAAGTGGCAAGGAGTAACGACAAATATTATCGACATGATGACTTCAGATTTACTGATATATTACTTTGTAAGGTCTTTCTGAATAACTAATAAAGTGGTTGCACGCACCGTCTAGATGCAGAGGCCGGGGTTTATCCACTTCGTCAAAAAAAATAGACCGACAGTTTGACTGTGGCAAACACAGGGGTGGATCGGTCAAAAGGTTATGCTGCCATCCATGTTGGAAAAAAAATGCATGTAGCCTCCTTCTCCAACCGCGTACACACTATCTTGAATAGCGGTTGGTGCTCCGGTCATTGTAGTGTAGACCATGTACGAAGCGAACGTGTACAACGAAAAACGACCTATAAAGGAGAGGTTTCTTGGTATAATTATTTCTACATAGTCAAAACGACCAAAGTAAGTCATCCGCTCCCAATATCACAAGAGCGGATAATTCCTAGGAGCATATGAGAGCAGATGAGAAGGTAGTCAGACATGGAAGTAGATCTGAAGGTAGTATGGTCGTCCATGCAAGTATTGCTTCATGATGTTGTGTGAAGATGTGGTAGATGAGATGTTGCTTTGGTAGTTTTTGCGTTTCGACAATAATGACCTTTGAAGGTGTTATGGTAGATCGATGCTTTATGTGCTAGTTTTTTATGCGACTGTTGTAGATCATATCCTATCTTGGTCATATGTGTTGTGCTAGATGTGGTAGTTTGTTGAGCTTCATGGTCTTTATTATTTATGTACTCCATGTGTAGTATTGTAGATGTATTGCTCTTGTTCAGCTAAAATAGATGGTAACTATTGTAGACAATTCATGGCAATGACTTTAGTCTCACCCTAATTTTATAGGACACCCACACTTATCCCTCTATGTTGAGGATTCCCACCCATCGTTGACTCATGATGCAGAGGTGTTTGAGATGCCTCACATATGTTCTTTACTTGTTCTGATGTCTATGTTAGCTATTACGAATGCTAAGGCTTGGAAGGCACATATGATATGGTGAACGAAGGGGACGACAATGAAGTGGGATGTTTTCATGTCCGCCTTTATCCTTAACTAGATGTATGGGATCATCATCGGCGGGGTGAGGATTGACAATGGCTTCAAGGAGGTGCACATGAACAATGTTGCCTAGATGGATTTTGAGTTATGTAGCATGGGTGTCCTCACAATAGGTGTACAACCATCTTATGATATGTAAAGGATGCTGGACCCACCTGTTTTGAGCTTTGAGACCTTGCATGGCATAATGGGATGAGCACATGATACATCTTAGACATGTCTATTTTTTCCTTATTTCATATTATATTTATATCATAATTGCATAGTTTTGGAACCATTTTTTTGAACTATCCTATTAACGCACTTTCAAGTATCACTTACTGTTTTCTGCTGCTTTTGGAAATTTCAGGGATAAAAAAGAAAAAGAAAATACGGGCCAAGTTTCAAGTTAGGAAGGAGCAAGAGGGCAGAAGAGCCTGCAAAGGGGAGCATTATGGGGCCCGGATGGCCATGATTTGCGGCTAGGCCTTGGGCTACGTGATAGTGTAGGATCTATAGTATATCTAGGGGGTGATTAGACTACTTGACCAAATAAAAACTTAACATTTTCCCAATTTTAGTTGTGGGCAAGTTTTAGCAATTGTAGCAAGTCAAGCACATCCTACACATACAAGTCTAAGCAGCGGAAAGTAATGACATGTAAGTAGAGGGTAGAGATAGGAAGATCAAATGCAAAGATTGACACAGAGATTTTTGATGTGGTTCCGATAGGTGGTGCTATCGTACGTCCACGTTGATGGAGACTTCAACCCATGGAGGATAACGGTCGCGAGAGTCCACGGAGGGTAACGGTCGCGAGAGTCCACGGAGGGTAACGGTCGCGAGAGTCCACGGAGAAGCAACCTTGTCTATTCCACCATGGCTTACCTCCGTGAAGGACTAGCCTCACTCGGGGTAGATCTTCACGAAGTAGGCGATTTCCTTTCCCTTACAAACTTCTTGGTTCAACTCTACACGAAGTCGGAGGCTCCCAAGCGACACCTAACCAATCTAGGAGACACCACTATCCAAATGGTAATAGATGTGGTAGTTTGATGAACTCCTTGCTCTTGTGCTTCAAAAGATAGTCTCATCAACACTCAATCACTCTCACAGATTCATATTGGGTAGAAGAGATTGATAGGGTGGAAAGCAACTTGGGGAGGCTAGAAATCAAGATTCATATGGTCGAATTGAAATATATTGATATCAACACATGAGTAGGTGGCTCTCTCTGAGAAAATGGGTGTGCCAAGTGTAGTTCGTTCTGAGTGCTTCCCCGACGAATGAGAGGCGAGTGGAGGGGTATATATAGGCATCTCCAAAAATCCAATCGTTACAACATTATTTCCCAACTCGATTAAACCAAAGTAAAAACTCTGTTGAAGTGACTAGTACAAAATGTGGCAACTTTAAGCTTTTCGTTGAGACCAATATATAAATCTAGGAGGGTATGATTTTGGTTAGCCTAGGCAGTTACCACACTTGCTGGCACCGATTTGCAAAACTTGGAAATTCCGATCTGAGCAAATGGCTAACCAGGGAGTTGGTCACTATTTTTCAGTTAGACCGAAACCAAACTTGGTGGTACCGAGATGTTAGGGTTTGACATAGGTTCTGTCTAGGGTAAAACTCGGTAGAACCGATTCGGAAATATTAGTGGCACCTAATTTGACTTTGTGGTTTGGACATAATATTTGTGGGAGAATTTCATGAGTATTTTTGGTGGCTAATCTCTAAGCACTTGACCAACCAGATCATCATAGACACCTCATCCCCTTTTAATAGTATTGACTTTCCTATGGACTCAAATGTGATTTCTCACAAAATATAAAATGTAGAGTCTTCAAGCTTGTTGCCAATAGATGTTACTTGCATCTAGGGGTTCTCCTCACAATCCTTATCCAAATCATCATTGAACTTCTCCTGAAATATACTAGATAAATCATTAATCCAATGAGATATATGTTGTTATTAATTACCAAAACCACCTAGGGAGAAATCGTGCTTTTAGGTAGAGGTGCATGAGGCCCACATGCCTCCTATGCAATGCCTTTAGGTGCTTTGCCTTTGTATACACGTGAAAACCCTTGAAAGTGTGTTATATCGACTAGAGGGGGGTGAATAGGTGATTTTTACGAATTCATCACTGAGGAAATTCCTAGTGAGGAAAGTCCTCAGTCATGAACTGAGTGCGGCGGAATAAGTACTCAAACAGTGGTGAAAGCGCGACAATAGCTTAGTCCTGAGAGTAAGTTGTAGCGTTCGGTTTGCACACGTCACGTGAACAGGATAGGCAGGTGATGAATAACTCAAGTGAAGAATTTGAGGTGAGGATTTCATAGAAAAGCTTCAGTTAAATTCTTCACACAGTGTAGGACAAAGTCATTAACATGAAATTGAGGAAATGAAAGAGTTGAAGAAATACAACCAATAGCTCGATGAAGACAATGGTTAGATGACATAGTTTCAACTACCGTGACAGTTGTACATCTAGTTTGGAGAAGCTTAGTATTCAAACCAAAGGACACACAGTCCCGGGACAGACAGTCCCTACTGTATTCTCCTTGAGCTAAAGACACACAGTCCTCTCCCAACACTCATGGTAACTCTTCTAGGCAGACTTCCAAACCCTCACAAACTCGGTCACCCGACGATCCACAATTGATTGCTGGATGCTCTAGACCATTGACGTCTAACCGTATGGAGCATGCACGGTCCTCAAAGGTAACAAGCGTCGGTTCCACATAAGAACAATCTCTTCAGTGATGCTCAATCATGAAAGTGCGTTATATCGACTAGAGGTGGGGTGAATAGGAGATTTTTAGAATTTCATCACTGAGGAAATTCCTCACTGATGACTAACTTACAGCGGAAACAACAACGGATCAGGAGCGCAAAGTATCACTACAACAGTTTTTCAGGATGAAGAATATGAAAACAGTTTGCACAGTATGGAGGCACGCAGAAAACAGATGAGGATTAACTCGCGTGAAGAATTTGGGGTTGAGGAATTTCAGAGAAAGTCTTCAGCAAATTCTTCAAATAGTGACAATGAAAATCATCAACACACAATCTGAGGAATATAAAGAGTTGAGGAAATAGAACCCGTGTCACGGTGAAGACAGTGGTTGATGACCCAGTTCCAACTATTATGACAGTTGTGCATCTGGTTTGGAGCGGCTTGGTATTGAAACCAAAGGACACACGGTCCCGGGACACACAGTCCCTTCCGTATTCTCCTTGGGCTAAGAACACACAGTCCTCGCCCAACACTCGTGGTAAGTCTTCAGGGCAGACTTCCAAACCCTCACAAACTTGGTCACCTAGCGATCCACAATTGACTGCTAGATTGCTCTAGACCATGACGCCTAACCGTCTGGAGGATGCACAGTCCTCAAAGGTAAAAGGCTTCAGTCCCACACAGGAACAACTTCTTCAGTGATGCTCAATCACTTGGTTTCGGTTTGTGGATTGGTGTTTGGGGTATTTCCTCACTGATGAATTACTCTCGAAGACTCTGAGGAATTTGGGTTGCTCTTATGACAAGTGTCAGTTTCTAACGGAGCAGCCAACCAGCTAATGGTTGTGGGGGCGGCTATTTATAGCCTGGGAGCATCCCGACATGATTTGACATTAATGCCCTTAAATAATATGACCGTTGGTGTGGATAAGACCAATGATGTGGCGTTGCTATCGATAACGGTCGGGACCCTCAACTATGAGAGTCCTCATGTCTCTCATATTCCTCACTTGAGGCTTTTGGTAGGATTAGGCTTGGGTTGAGCATCATAAGGAAATTCATTCCAATGTATTACCTCGACCCCCTTTAAGAGTACGGTGTTCCTATTACTCAAGTGTGAAGAAAATAAAACAGAAAGGATAAATCTTCATGCTTCAAAGTCTTCAGATTGATTTTCTTCAGGACACACCGAATTCCTCAATTTTAATATCTTGATGAGGAATATCAATTTCATCGCAAAATCTCCGCGATTCAATTCTTCAGCTTGAGACCAATTTCTTCAACCGAAGATATACATTTTTAGGGGTCGATATTCCTGAAATATATCAAACTCCTCGGCGGTTTATAGATCATGTGTACACTCAAGAACACATTACATACTTAACCTATAAGTCTTCAAACCACCAAAATCACTAAGGGGCACTAGATGCACTTACAATCTCCCCCTTTTTGGCGGTTGATGACAATTAGGTTAACTCTTCAACAGGGATAAAAATATGAAGTGCAAATACTCATTTGAGGAATATGAAATCAAGATTTAGAGAGACTCCCCCTGAAGATGTGCATATCTTGAGGATTTTGCTTTCTACGGCAGATGCACATTGATGATTTATATCACGAAGATCTCCTCCTGAGTCTTGTAAATCATGCATACATACGACATATAGTATGAAGAAATTGAGGATGCATGATGACAAATGGTATCTGACGAATTCCAGCATGCGTGCATTAAAATTTTGAGGAATAAGCATGCGAAGAAAAACGTTCAAAAGCGTCAGAGTACCATCGGGCTTAAGTTACAACTCATTACATAAAATACTTCACAAAAGCCAAGAGTTTGTAACTTAAATAAAGTTTGTAAGCCCCCAAAATATCCCGCGTGAAGACTAACTCTCAAGTTTCTCCCCCTTTGTCATCAAGTGACAAAAAGGGACAAACTGAGGACTAACGCCCGTGAAGACTTTCACTTCTTGGCAGTTGAGGAAGACGCTTGAGGATTCTTGGGAGCAGACTTCCTCCTTGGACCGGTGGCAGTGTCTTGTTGATCTTCATTAGATTCAGCAGTGCGGAATGAAGAAAAAGAACTGTCCTCAAGGTATGGAACTGGAATTCGCATGAATTTCTTCTTTGGTGGCACGACCAGTCGAAGTCCCGCACAAACTCCAATTCTTCAAGTTCTTCTCGAGTCTTCAAATGAGCCAGTGTGGCCCACGTGCGATCAAAAACCTCATGAAGATAGTGATGGTTAAGCTTCACATCATTCTGCGTTTCATTGAGGGTTTTCACAATGGCGCCGAACTGGTGTTTGACCCACTTGTGATTCCGATCCACCTTCTAGTGAAGACTGAGAAGAAGCTCTCTGGTATTCAACACCCTAGGAGCAACAGGACTTGGAGGATGGGTTTCAGTGTCATCACATGAGGAATAAGCTTCGGGCTCTCTGAACTGGCCATCAAGGGCCGACTGCCTTCATCAATGACAGACTTGCCTTTTCCTTCAACAGGCTCGAAAGTCTTCTTGTTGACCCTTATAGGAGGCATATAACCGATATGGTTGTTGAAATCAGCGTGATAGTTGATGCCTGACCTGCGTCTGATGAATCTCATGATCCATGGAGCGTAAATCTTCAGTTCAAAAGGAGCCATAGCATTTTCGGCCAAAGTCCTCAAGAAGAAATCATGGATGTTGATGGGATTGCCATGTGTGATATTGAAGAGGATATTCTTCATGATGCCTACAACGTCTTCTTCATCACCATGGCCCTTGATTGGCGCAAGAATGCTACAGAGGATTCTGTAAACCGTCCTGGGTTCATATTTCAGCTCATGGACCAGGAAGGTTGTTCTGGGTGGTTGCCCCTTAGCCAAAGGCTTCATGAGGACATCCATCAGCTTGTTTGCCAACTCACGTTCATCATACAGCTTTACTGCCTGCTCTGAGGGAATTGACACCGGAAGTTCACGCAACAGCTCATTGGCAGGAGCCTTGAAGTGTGTGTTCTGCATCATCCAATCCAGCACCCATGTGTTGATGTATGTTGGATCTCCAGAGATGTGGAGAGTTGCATAGAATTGAAGAATGAGTTCACTATTCCAATCACAGATATCTGAGCACATTGGTAGGAGTCCAGTTTCAAAAAGGACGTTGAGGACTGGAGCAAAGCATGGAATTTCTTCAAGCTTAACGTGAGGAATGTGCCTGTGCTGGAAAATCTTGTTTCTTCCACACAACACAGAGGCATAGTAGTTGAGTTGTGTCCTTGTCCAAGACTTTAGATGCCTGATGCGAGGCTTGTCATAGGGATTTTCTCTGATGAAGAACATACGTTCTTCAAAGAAGGACTCCTTTTGAAACTTTGGCCGCTTGGAGAATGGCTGACGCTGCATTGGCTGAAGATTTTGCGGCTTGACTTGAGGGGAGACAATCATTGCAGATCCTGGGTTAAGGACGACAAGAGCATTCTCTGGATCTGGTGCATTATCCTCAGCATGGTCCTCGGGGTGAGGAATTTCATCTGCTTGAGCTTCAGGCCGAGGAGCATGCTCTGGTTGAGGAATGCCATCAACCGGAGCTTCCTGTTGAGCGTTTTTCTCTAGAGGAGGAATGGGGTCAGCCTGAGCCTCGGGTTGAGGATTGTGCTCAGGACTTTGAATTTCATCAGGCTGAGGATTTTCACTTTGTTTTTCCTCAGCATGAGGAGCTTGCTTGGTGGAGGAGCCAGATTCATCAGCTGGTGTAGCTGATCCTTGTGCAGTTTCTTCAGGAGGAATGAAGGATTGAGGACTGTCATCAATGCAAATTTCCTCATCAGTATGTTACTCAGATTCAGCATTCTTCATTTCCTCATCTGTCCCGTGCTCCTTGTCTTCGCTTTCGAAGGGAATCATCTCATATGATGGAGCACTGTTGAGAGGCACAGGATCGAGAGGTGCATTTTCTTCAAGTGCTTTGAGGCATGTGGCCTTAGTTGATTCTTCTGCTGATGAAGCTTTTCTTTTCTTGGCTTCCTTTTCAGCAGCCCTGGTCTTCTTCACGTCTGATGCAGGCGGAGTCATTTTCTTCACCTTTGAAGATTTCGGTGAAGGTGTTTTCTCAGCTGAAGCAGTTTCATCAGATGGAGCAGAGTCATCAGCTGGCTTAGAAGCACCAGCTGGAGCAGAGTCATCAGCTTGCTTAGAAGTAGCTGGAGCAGTTTCACCAGCTATAGCAGAGTCATCAGCTGGATTTTCCTTGGCAATTTCCTCAATAGCTGGTTCATCAACACGGCTTACTTGAGGGATTTCCTCAACATGAGCAGTTTCAACAGCTGGTTCTTCAATCAGAGGCTGAGGAGTTAGTACTGGAATGGCAACCTTCTTGTTGTACTCATCAACTGCGTCAGTGGCAAATTTGATGAAGTTGTTTTTGAGACTTTGACGATCAGAAAGCTTAGAGTACTTGTCAGTCAAAGTCTTCAATTCAGCCTGTGTTGACACAAGTGCATCATGCGTCAGGTTGAGGAGATTCTGCCTAAGGAATTTCTCCTTTTTGAGCTTTGCAACCTTAGCCTGTTTGGCTTGCTGCTCCTTCCACTTGGCCTCGTTGATGAATGTGGCACCATGTGGCTGATGCCTGGGGGAAGCTTCAAATCATCGATTGGTGTGTTGGGGTCCTCATACCAGATGTTGATGTAATCCAGGAGGACTTTTGGGTCCATGGTCAGAGGAATGGAGCTGCCAGAAGCTTGAGCTACCCTCTCTTGTTTGTTTCTGATGATGGTTTGCAGAGTGTCATCATCAAATTCATCACTACCTTCTGATGCAGAAGGAACCTTGATGATTTTTCTTGGGCTTGGTCTTGTTCCTCTCCCAGCAGTCACCTTAGTCTTCAGGGGAGTTGGTGAAGACTTTGTCTCCGAGCTTGTGGCAGCAGCAAATTCTTCATTGAACTTCCTCACAGCAGCTTCTGCTTGCTTCTGAAGCTTTGACAAGTGTTTTGACTTTTCCTCAGGATAGTCATCAATTGTCTTGAGGCTTGAGGGGTGTGCATCCTGATAATCCTCAAGAGGAGGCCGTTTGCCAGGAGGCTTCAGAGCGAATTTCTTCGCATACTTAGGAGTGAAGAATCTGTATTCTTTCCACTCCTTAGCCCATCGACGTTCTATCTTTTGAAGCCTTATCTTTCTCTTGGGCATAGATTCTTGTTCATCAGGAGTGCAGTATTCCAGGTATATATCCTCAGGGATATCTATGGCAGTGTTCTGCTCGAGCTTCTTGCCACCCTTTTGCTTCCTTTCATCTTCCATTTTCTTCAGCTGAGGCTTTTGCTGAGTAAATTGAGCTCTTGAGGATTCTGATGAAACTTGCAGATTTTCTTCAAGAAACGCTGCAAATGAGTTAAGTTGATGAGAACCTAGAGTTCATCAGCTGACATGTTTGTACCTGTGAACACAGTATAGTTGCGAGGAATTTGGAGAGGTCATATGCGTTCTCAGATTTGATGAAATGAATTTTTTTGAAAGTTGAGGAATTTGACCAGTGGTTGAGGAATTCGTCTAAGCACACTCTTCTTGGGTTCCAGAGTTGTACATATTCAAAAATTTGCACAATTGAGGAATCTCGTGAAAATCTTAGATGCTTAGTGAAGTTCATCAATAGTTGGGTGATAGACAGTGTTTGAGGAAAAAGAAATTGATGGATACTTGAGGAAAAACAGATTTCACACCTCTAAGGTAAAATAGTAGATCAAACGAGCTGTAAAAATAGGGTTTTTATTTACCCTAGATGGCGCGCACGAAGAACAGAGAAGGGAGTAGCAGTAGATTCTCTTCGTTGCGAGTCTAATGCGCGCTAACTCGGCAACAGAGGACAGCTACGGCGGCGGCGGACGAAGATGGTCCGGTTCCGGCGTGGTTTCAGCGACGGAGAGGTCGAGGCGGTCAAGCTCTTCTTTGCCGGTGTCGAGACTTCTAGCGGTGGCGCTAGGGATTTTGAGCTTTGCTGTAGCAGGAGGGCGATGGGACGAAGAAGATTTTATCGAAGGGAGATGGGGACATATTTATAGCCAGGCGGTAACTGTTGGCGCGAAAATATCGGACCAAATAGCCCATGTCTCTACGTCTCCACAGGACACATGTAGCCCACGACCGAAGCGGTGGAGATCGTGAAGATCGTGGTTATCCGATCGGGGAAAGTGCGGTTCGGTTACAAAAAAATATATTTTTGAAGATTTGAGAATTTTGTTACAAAATCATCAGCTGACAAGGATGCAGTGAGGATTTCGAACAAAGTTTCAAGTAGAACGCATATGAAGAATTTAATAGACTGGGTGAGAGTAGCATAGAGGGAAAGTAGGGTCCGATCACATTCACTTAGACGAAATATCAAATTGAAGAAATAGCTATAAGTGAATGTTGTTGAGGACTTGAAATCACAGTCTATCTAGGTAAACGAAAATCATCAAGTGTTTTTGAAGAATTTTAATTAACTTGAGGATTTTGTGACAAAGCGTCATGATGATGAATTTCTGTTTTGAAGAAAAACAAGTTTTAAGAACAACTGTTTTGAAGAAAATCGACTTTTGAAGAAATTCAGCTTTGAAGAAATTCAACTTGAGGAATTTCAAGTTGGGTGGTGGCGTGACCCACCATATAAGAATGTTGATTACAGACGCCGCGTACAATTGTCGTAGGGCCTTGAGAATCAATTTCTTCGTTGATTTCCTCACACTAAGAGTGATATTTTTCATTGGTTGAAGAAAATCGATTCATCATGTGTTGCACATCTAAGTCATCAATTTTGCATAAGTGTTAGGATGTGTGCATGTTTTTACAAAACATTTGAAGATTCTAAGATATTTAGCTCACACCGCAACTTGCAAAACCTTTTCTCATCCAAGGGCTTAGTGAAGATATCTGCCAGTTGATCGTCAGTCTTCACATGGTTGATGAGGATATTGCCCTTGAGGACATGGTCCCGAAGAAAATGATGACGAATCTGGATGTGCTTGGTCTTCGAGTGATGTACTGGGTTGTATGCAATCTTGATTGCACTCTCATTGTCGCAGTAGAGAGGCACATTCTTCATGCTGATGCCGTAGTCCTTGAGGGTTTGCTTCATCCATAGCAATTGAGCACAGCATGAACCAGCAGCAATGTACTCAGCTTCGGCAGTGGAGAGTGAAACACAGTTTTGCTTCTTTGAGGACCAGCAAACTAGTGATCTTCCGAGGAAATGACATGTGCTAGAGGTTGACTTGCGATCCACACGGTCACGAGCATAGTCAGAATCAGAATATCCCACAAGATGAAGATTTGAGCCCTTGGGGTACCATAATCCTAGTGTTGGTGTGTGAGCTAAGTATCGAAGAATATGCTTCACACCCTTATGGTGTGATTCCTTCGGTTTTGCTTGAAAACGTGCACACATGGAGACACTAAGCATTATATCTGTCCTAGATGCACATAAATACAGTAAAGAGCCAATCATAGAGCAATATACCTGGTGATCGATTCTTTACCATTTTCGTCGGTGCAGAGGTGGCCGTTGGTAGGCATTGGAGTCTTGGCACCTTTGCATTCATGCATGTCGAATTTCCTCAGAACATCCTTGAGGTATTTCTCCTGTGATATGAAGATTCCATTGCGTTGTTGACGAATTTGAAGAGCTAAGAAGAATTTCAGCTCCCCCATCATAGACATCTGATATTCTTCACTCATCATGTAAGTAAATTCATCACTATAACGTTTGTCAGTACAGCCAAATATGATGTCATCGACATATATCTGGCACACAAATAGTTCATTATCATAGGATTTAGTGAAAAGAGTTGGATCGAGGGAACCAGGTTTGAAGCCTTTCTTCATGAGGAATTCCTTCAATGTATCATACCATGCCCGAGGGGCTTGCTTGAGACCATAGAGCGCCTTTTTAAGTCTGAAGACTTTGTCTGGATTCTTTGGATCCTCAAAACCTCGGGGTTGAGCAACATATACTTCTTCCTCAAGCTTACCATTGAGGAATGCACTTTTCACATCCATTTGATATAAGATGATGTTATGATGATTAGCATAAGCAAGTAGTATTCGAATAGCTTCAAGTCTAGCAACAGGTGCAAAAGTTTCATCGAAATATATTCCTTCAACCTGTGTGTAGCCTTGGTCTACAAGTCGTGCCTTATTCCTTACCACTTGACCATCCTCGTCTTGCTTGTTTCGGAAAATCCACTTGGTGCTGATGATATTGTGATTGCGAGGATCTGGTCGTTTGACGAGGTCCCATACGTCATTCAGCTTGAATTGAAGAAGTTCGTCTTGCATGGCTTGGATCCACTCCGGTTCCAGGAAAGCCTCAGCAACTTTTGAAGGTTCTATGATAGACACAAAGGAGAAATGCCCACAAAAGTTAACTAAGTGTGAAGCTTTTGAGCGAGTGAGAGGACTTGGCGCGTTGATGTCATTGAGGATTTTGTCAAGTTCTACTTCATTTGCAATCCTCGGATGAGCTGGTTGAGGATTTCGTCTGGGCTGAGGAATTGGCTCGGGAGCAATTTCCTCTGGAGCATCTTCTTAATTTTCATCAGTGTGGGAATGATTTCTTCATCAATTTCCTTAGTGGGAACAATGTCTTCAGTGGCTTTGAGCTTTATTGCTTCCTCAGGAGACAACTATCTGGATCAGGAGGCAATTTCTGTCTTTAAGAGGCCGTTAGTTTCATCGAACCGCACATCTACAGTCTCAACAACCTTGTTTTGATAGTTGTGGAAGACTCTGTAGGTGTGCGAGTCCTTTCCATAACCGAGCATAAAACCCTCATGTGCCTTAGGTGCAAATTTTGAGCTATGGTGAGGATCTCTAATCCAACATTTTGCACCGAAGACTTTGAAATAACTTACATTGGGTTTCTTGTCAGTGAGGAGTTCATATGAGGTTTTCTTGAGGAATTTGTGAAGATATACCCTGTTGATGATATGACATGCAGTGTTGATTGCTTCAGGCTGAAAGCGACGAGGAGTCTGATATTCTTCAAGCATGGTTCTTGCCATCTCAACCAGAGTCATGTTCTTCCTTTCGACGACACCATTCTGTTGAGGAGTATAAGGAGCAGACAATTCGTGAGTAATACCAAGTTCATCAAGATAATTATCAAGACCAGTGTTTTTGAACTCTGTTCCATTATCACTCCTGATGTGTTTGATCTTGAAGCCGAAGTTCGTCGAGGCCCTTGAGGAAAATCGTTTGAAGACTTCCTGCACTTCAGTTTTGTATAAAATGATATGCACCCATGTGTATCTGGAATAATCATCAACTATGACAAAGCCATATAAAGATGCTGCATTTGTTAGTGTGGCATAATGAGTAGGTACAAATAGATCCATGTGAAGCAATTCAAATGGATGAGTAGTGGTCATGATAGTCTTCGAGGGGTGCTTGGATCTGGTCATTTTCCCAGATTCACAAGCACCGCAAAGGTGGTCCTTGAGGAATTTGACTGATTCGATGCCGATGACATGCTTCTTCTTCGCGAGCGTGTGCAAATTCCTCATGCCTGCATGACCGAGTCTTCGATGCCACAGCCACCCTTTTGAGGTTTTTGCTAGTAAGCAAGTGGCTGGTTGAGGACCTGTAGAGAAATCAACAATGTACAAATCCCCTCTTCTAACACCTTCGAAGACTTTGGATCTGTCAGATTCCATGATAACAACACATCTATATCTTCCAAAGATAACAATCATATCAAGATCACAAAGCATTGAGACTGACATGAGATTAAATCCAAGGGATTCAACAAGCATTACTTTGTCCATGTGCCTATCCTTGGAAATAGCCACTTTGCCAAGTCCCAATACCTTGCTTTTACCTTTTTCAGCATATGTGATTTGCTTCAGGGGTGATGGAGTTAGTGGCATATTCATCAGCAAGCTTTTGTCACCAGTCATGTGATGTGTGCAGCCACTATCAAGAACCCACTCAGTACTCTTGGGTTTGTCATCCTGCAGATGAATTAGTACAGCTTACCATCTCATATGCTTCAGACTTGAAGAATATGATATCAATTTCATCAGATAGGAATTTCATCATAAACAGAATTATGAGGACGTGTGAAATATTTCTATTTCATCAATATTAACTTGCGTCCTATTAAGCATTTTCCTCAGGTCTCCAGCACATTCTTCAGATGATGATTTTCATATGGAGACCTGACGTGCAGAAGTGATTAGTTCAATTTCTTCACCACCCACATCTGAAGGGGTAGTAAAGCATTCATCATCCTGCGAGCACCATATGAGAAGGGGGGCATTGAAGCTAATGCACTTCTTCTAACAGTAGGGGGGTTAAAGTACTCAAATGAATATGCAGAGAATTTATTTGAGGATTTATGAACATAATGATTTGAAGAATAACGCTCATATTCATATTCCTTGTAATTTCCCTGCATGTTAGAAGCATTAGCACGGGTGCGAGCATAGTTTTGACCAGTTGAGGATTTTGATCCTCTTGAAGACTTTGGTCCTCCTGAGGAATTTGATCTGGTGTTCAAATTCTTCATAGGTGGTGTCATGAGGACATTCACCTGAAGATTTTCAAGGAAACTTTTGGGAACCCAGATTTTCCTAAGGGGAGGGCCATTCCTGTAGTTAGTTCCAACATATCGAGCAAATACTTCACCAGATTGATTTTTGAACAGTTTATAGTTGGAGTCAAATGACTCATCTGAGAAATAGGATAATTCACATGAAAAGCATGTTAGATTGGATGGATCAAAAGGAGGTCCAGTAGCAGCAACCGACGAGGTTTTGGGATACTGCTCAGGTTTCCAATAAGATCCATCAGCATTCAATTTCCTCTCAAAGGAAATTCCTTCTTTCCTCGGGTTCCTGTTCAAGATCTGCTTTTTGAGCACATCACAAAGGGTTGGATGTCCTTTCGGACTTTTGTATATGCCTGTCACATACAATTCCTTCAGCCCTCCATTTTCATTAGTGACATTTGTGTTTTCCTCAAGTGAGGAATTTGACACTACATGAGCAGTTGAAGAATTCGTAGCAATTGAAGCATTTGATGATTCTGGTGAAGAATTAGCAGTTTCACGTTTGATGCATTTAAGACATGGAGGAATGAATTCAGCTTGAGCAACACTGATCTGTTGAGCTAGTAATGAATCATTTTCCATACGAAGATCATCATGAGAAATCCTCAGCTTCTCTAGATCAAGCTTCCTTTGAAGAAATTCATAGGAAAGTTTCTCATGATCAGCGAGGAGTGTAACATGACGATCTTGAAGATTATCAAATCTGGACTGAGTACTTTTCATAACTTCAGTGATGATTTGACTAAGATTCCTTTCATCATTCAATAGATCATCGCTTCTATCTAACAGTTTCTGAAGCTTTTCGAGAGCAGTTTGTTGTTTAGTGGCAATGATAGCAAGTTTACTGTAACTGGGTTTTTTATAATCATCAGGTTCACAGTCACTTGAATCATAGGAGGAAGCATCATTCTGTACCATTGAACCTTTTGCCATGAAGCAATAGGTTGGAGCGAAGTCATCAGCATAGTCATCAGTGTGGATGATGTTATCATTTTCTTCAGTGTTGAAGATTGACTTGCTGACGAATGTGGCTGCAAGTGCAACACTAGCCTGTCCGGATTCTGAGTCTTCATCTGAACCCTCCTCTTCATCACATTCCTCGGATTCTGCCTCGGAATCCATTTCCTTGCCAATAAGTGCCCGAGCCTTTCTGAAACTAGTCTTCTTGTGCGATGAGGACTTTGAAGATGAGGATTTTGAAGATTTCTTCTTTTTCTTTGAGTCATCAGAACTTTCATCCCTGTATTTATTCTTCTTAGATTCCTTTCCCCAATGAGGACAATCAGCAATGTAGTGACCTGATTTCTTGCATTTGTGACAGATTCTTTTCTTGTAGTCCTCACATGAAGATTCTGATTTCCTCATATCTCTTCTTGAAGATTTACCGAACTAGCCACGTCGTGTAAACTGATACGTCCATTTTGCATCATGCTTTCATGTTGGTATTTATTGCTTTTTGGGCTGTTATATTACTTGTGGTACCATATTTATGCCTTTTCTCTCTTATTTTGCAAGGTTTATTTGAAGAGGGAGAATTCAGGCAGCTGGAATTCTGGACTGGAAAAGGAGCAAATCCTAGTCCACTATTCTGCACATCTCCAAATGCCCTGAAAATTTACGTGGATTTTTTTTCTAGAATATATTAAAAATACTGGGCGAAAGAACTACCGGAGGGGGGCCACCAGGGCCCCGCAAGCCCCCACTCCGCCGCCACCCCCCTGGTGGCGGTGGGCAAGCTTGTGAGCTGCCTGAAGGCCCACTAGCCCCCCTCTTTTTCTATATGAAGCTTCCTGGTCTGAAAAAAACAATCAATGGGGAGCTTTTTCGTGGTTTCGCCGTCGCCACGAGGCGGAACTTGAGCAGATCCAATCTAGAGATCCGGCAGGACGATCTTGCCGGGGAAATTTCCCTCCCGGAGGGGGAAATCGTCGCCATCGTCATCACCAACACTCCTCTCGTCGGAGGGGAGGCATCTTCATCAACATCTTCATCAGCACCATATCCTCGCCAATCCCTAGTTCATCTCTTGTAATCAATCTTCGTCTCGCGACTCCGATTGGTACTTGTAAGGTTGCTAGTAGTGTTGATTACTCTTTGTAGTTGATGCTAGTTGGATTATTTGGTGGAAGAGTTTATGTTCAGATCCTTGATGCTATTCATTACACCTCTGGTCATGCTTATGATTATGTCTTGTGAGTAGTTACTTTTGTTCCTGAGGACATGGGATAAGTCATGTTAATAATAGTCATGTGAATTTGATATTCGTTCGGTATTTTGATATGATGTATGTTGTCTTTTCCTCTAGTGGTGTTATGTGAACGTCGACTACATAACACTTCACCATATTTGGGCCTAGAGGAAGGCATTGGGAAGTAGTAAGTAGATGATGGGTTGCTGGAGTGACAGAAGCTTAAACCCCAGTCTATGCGTTGCTTCGTGAGGGGTTGATTTGGATCCACTAGTTTAATGCTATGGTTAGACTTTGTCTTAATTCTTCTTTTGTAGTTGCGGATGCTTGCGAGAGAGGTTAATCATAAGTGGGATGCTTGTCCAAGTAAGGGCAGTACCCAAGCGCCGGTCCACCCACATATCAAACTATCAAAGTAACGAACGCGAATCATATGAACATGATGAAACTAGCATGACAGAAATTCCCGTGTGTCCTCGGGAGCGTGTTTCCTCCTATAAGACTTTGTTCAGGCTTGTCCCTTACTACAAAAGGGACTGGGCCACTTGCTGCACCGCTGCTACTACTTGTTACTTGTTACTCTTTGCTTGCTACGTTTCACCTTGCTACACAATCACTTGTTACCGCTACTTTCAGTGCTTGCAGTTATTACCTTGCTGAAATCCGTTTATCAGAGCCTTCTGCTCCTCGTTGGGTTCGACACTCTTACTTATCGAAAGGACTACAATTGATCCCCTATACTTTTGGGTCATCAAGACTCTTTTCTGGCGCCGTTGCCGGGGAGTGAAGTGCCTTTGGTAAGTGGAAATTTGTAAGGAAACATTTGTATACTATGCTGAAATTTATTGTCACTTGTCACTATGGAAACTCTTCCATTGAGGAGTTTGTTCGGCGTATCTTCACCACGAACGGAAGCACGAGGAGTTGCTCCTCAACTTGAGGTACCTACTGAAAATATCTTTTATGAAATTCCTTTGGGTATGCTTGAGAAACTGCTGGCTAATCCTTTCACGGGAGATGGATCTTCACATCCAGACTTGCATCTAATCTATGTAGATGAAGTTTGTAGTTTATTTAAGCTTGCAGGTTTGCCCGAGGATGAGGTAAAGAAGAAAGTATTTCCTTTATCTTTGAAGGATAAGGTGTTGACATGGTATAGGCTATGTGATGATACTGGATCATGAGGCTACAATCGGTTGAAATTGGAATTTTATCAAAAGTTCTATCCTATGCATTTAGTACATCGTGATCGGAACTTTATTTATAACTTTTGGCCTCGTGACAGGGAAAGCATAGCTCAAGCTTGGGGGAGGCTTAAATCAATGCTATATTCATGCCCCAATCATGAGCTCTCGAGAGACATCATCATTCAAAACTTTTATGCTCGGCTTTCTCATGAAGATCGTACCATGCTTGACACTTCTTGTGTCGGTTCTTTTATGAAGAAGGATATTGATCACAAGTGGAATTTATTGGAAAGAATCAAACGCAACTCTGAAGATTGGGAGCTGGAGGAAGGTAAGGAGTCAGGTATGAATTTCCAGTTTGATTGCGTTAAATCTTTTGTTGAGACAAACACTTCTACAGATATTAGCGCTAAGTATGGACTTGACTTTGAGATATTGCTTCTCTATGTGAATCTTTTGCTGCTCATGTTGATCTTTCCAAAGAGAAGTGGTTTAAATATCATCCTCCTGTAGAAAGCAACATAGCCAAAACCAATCTAGTTGAGGAGAAAATCATAGCTTTTAGTGATCATGTTGTTCCTTGTGCTTACACTGAGAAACCACCATACCTTGCTAGGATAAAAGATTATTCTAAAGCTCCAACTGTGATACGTAGGGGTTACATTAGACCACTTGCACCCCCTGAGGAGATTAGAGTTGAACCTAGTGTTGCTATTATCAAAGATCTCTTAGCCGAAGACATAGACGGGCATGTTATTAAATTCTGTGAGGACTCCGATAGAATTGCTAAACCTCACACGAAAGACAAACACGGACTTGTAGTTGGCCTGCCCGTTGTTTCTGTTAAGATAGGAGATCACTCTTACCATGGTTTATGTGATATGGGAGCTAGTGTTAGTGCAATACCCTGTTCTCTCTATGATGAAATCAAAGATGAGATTGCACCTGCTGAGTTAGCACCCATTGATGTCACTATCACGCTAGCTAATAGAGACACTATCTGCCCTCTGGGAATTGTGAGAGACGTAGAAGTCCTGTGTGGTAAGATGAAGTATCCTACTGATTTCCTCGTCCTTGGTACTGCACAAGATAGATTTTGTCCCATCATATTTGGTAGACCCTTTCTAAACACTGTCAATGCTCACATTGATTGCATTAAGCAGACTGTCACAGTAAGTTTCGAGGGTGTGTCTCATGAATTTAACTTCTCCAAGTTTGGAAGACAAACCCATGAAAGAGGGTCGTCTGGTAGAGATGAAATCATTGCTCTTGCCTCTATTGTCGTACCTCCTACGGATCCTTTAGAGCAATATCTGCTTGAGCATGGAAATGATATGCATATGGAGGAGAGAGATGAGATAGATAGAATTGTCTTAGAACAACATCCTATTCTCAAGAATAATTTGCCTGTTGAACTGCTTGGGGATCCTCCCCCACCAAAGGGTGATCCTGTGTTCGAGCTTAAACAGTTGCCTGATACTCTTAAGTATGCCTATCTTGATGAGAAGGAGATATATCCTATCATTATTAGTGCTCTCCTCTCAGAGCGTGAAGAGAAGAAGTTACTAAAAACTCTGAGGAAGCACCGCGCTGCTATTGGATATATTCTTGATGATCTTAAGGGTATTAGTCCTACTCTATGTCAGAACAAGATTAAAACCGAATCTGACTTTAAACCAGTTGCTGATCATCAAAGGAGATTAAATCCTAAGATGAAAGAGGTCGTTAGAAAAGAAATACTAAAGCTTCTGGAAGCAGGAATCATCTATCCTGTTGCTCATACTGATTGGGTAAGTCCAGTACATTGCGTACATAAGAAGGGAGGTGTCACCGTCGTTCCTAATGATAAGGATGAACTAATCCCACAAAGGATTATTACCGGCTATAGAATGGTGATAGACTTCCAGAAACTAAACAAGGCAACCAGGAAAGATCATTATCCTTTATCGTTCATCTACCAAATGCTAGAAAGGCTATCAAAGCACACACACTTCTGCTTTCTAGACGGTTATTCAGGTTTCTCGCAAATACCTGTTGCACAATCTGATCAAGAGAAAACCACTTTCACCTGCCCTTTCGGTACCTTTGCCTATAGACGTATGCCTTTTGGCTTATGTAATGCACCTGCCACCTTCCAAAGATGTATGATGGCTATATTCTCTGACTTTTGTGAAAAGATTGTCGAGGTTTTCATGGATGACTTATTTGTTTATGGGTCTTCCTTTGATGATTGCCTCAGCAACCTTGATCGAGTCTTACAGAGATGCGAAGAAACCAACCTCGTCTTGAATTGGGAGAAGTGCCACTTTATGGTTAATGAAGGTATCGTCTTAGGACACAAACTCTCTGAAAGAGGCATTGAAGTTGATAAGGCTAAGGTTGATGCAATTGAGAAAATGCCTTGCCCCACAGATATCAGAGGTATACGAAGTTTCCTAGGTCATGCTGGTTTCTATAGAAGGTTCATTAAAGACTTCTCTAAGATTTCTAGGCCTCTTACCAACCTCTTGCACAAGGATGTTCCTTTTGTTTTTGATGAGGATTGTGAGGAAGCCTTCGAAATACTTAAGAAGGCTTTGATAACCGCACCTATTGTTCAACCACCTGACTGGAACTTGCCCTTTGAAATCATGTGTGACGTTAGGGATTATGCTGTTGGTGTTGTTCTAGGACAAAGAGTTGACAAGAAGTTGAATGTCATTCACTACGCTAGTAAAACTCTAGACAGTGCCCAAAGAAACTATGCCACTACGGAAAAGGAATTTTTAGCAGTCGTGTTTGCATGTGAAAAGTACAGATCTTACATAGTTGACTCCAAAGTCACTATTCACTCAGATCATGCTGCTATTAAGTACCTCATGCAGAAGAAGGACGCTAAGCCTAGGCTGATCAGATGGGTTCTCCTGCTACAGGAATTTGATTTGCACGTTGTTGACCGAAAGGGTGCTGATAACCCCGTAGCAGATAACTTGTCTAGGCTAGAGAATGTCCTTGATGACCCACTACCTATTGATGACAACTTTCCTGATGAGCAATTAAACGTCATCCGCACTTCTCATAGTGCACCGTGGTATGCCGATTATGCAAACTATATCGTAGCCAAATACATACCACCCAGTTTCACCTATCAGCAAAAGAAGAAATTATTTTTTGATTTGAGACATTACTTTTGGGATGATCCTCACCTTTATAATGAAGGAGTAGATGGTGTTATTAGACGTTGTGTGCCTGAACATGAACAGGGACATATCTTGCAGAAGTGTCATTCCAAAGCCTACGGAGGACACCATGCTGGAGATAGAACTGCCCATAAGGTATTGCAATCAGGTTTCTATTGGCCCACTCTCTTCAAGGATGCTCGTAAGTTTGTCTTGTCTTGTGACGAATGCCAAAGGATACAGAACATCAGTAAGCGTCAAGAGATGCCTATGAACTATTCACTTGTCATTGATCCTTTTAATGTTTGGGGCTTTGATTATATGGGACCCTTCCCGAGTTCCAATGGGTACACTCACATCTTAGTTGCTGTGGATTACGTTACTAAGTGGGTAGAAGCTATCCCCGCTAAAAATGCTGATCACCACACCTCTATTAAGATGCTTAAAGAAGTCATATTCCCAAGATTTGGAGTCCCTAGATACTTGATGACTGATGGCGGTTCACACTTCGTTCATGGTGTTTTCCGCAAGATGCTAGCTAAGTATGATGTCAACCATAGAGTTGCATCTCCTTATCATCCTCAGTCTAGTGGTCAAGTTGAGTTGAGTAATAGGGAGATCAAGTTGATCCTACAAAAGACCGTCAATAGATCTCGAAAGAACTGGTCTAGCAAACTTGACGATGCACTATGGGCTTATTGGACTGCTTATAAGAATCCCATGGGCATGTCACCGTATAAAATGGTTTACGGTAAAGCCTGTCATTTACCTCTTGAGCTGGAACACAAAGCTTATTGGGCAATCAAAGAGCTCAACTTTGATTTCAAACTTGCCGGTGAGAAGCGGTTGTTTGATATCAACTCGTTAGATTAATGGAGAGCCCAGGCATACGAGAATGCCAGATTGTTCAAGGAAAAGGTTAAGAGATGGCACGACAAACGAATACAGAAACGAGAGTTCAATGTAGGTGATTATGTCTTGCTATACAATTCTCGTTTGAGATTCTTTGCAGGCAAGCTTCTCTCTAAATGGGAAGGTCCCTATGTTGTCGAGGAAGTATATCGTTCCGGTGCCATCAAAATCAATAGCACGGAAGGAAATTTTCCTAGAGTGGTAAATGGGCAAACAATCAAGCATTACATGTCTGGTACTCCCATAAATGTTGAGACCAATATCATCAATGTCATAACTCCAGAGGAGTACATAAGGGATGTTTATCAGCCTGTTTCAGACCTTGAAAACGAAGATGTATCTCTTTCGGCAAGAAATTGAACTCCGATACTTTTCCAATAGGAAATTTCCTCAGTTTTGGAATTTTTGGAAAATTAGAAAATAAAAAGCAGTCCGGGGAGCAAATGAGGCAGCCACAAGGGCCCACTCCGCCACCACCCCCTGGTGGCGGTGGGCAAGCTTGTGGGCACCTTGTGTGCCTCCCGGACTCCGTTTTCTTGCGGAGGACTCCTTCTGGCCTAGAAAAAAAATCAATATATAGTCACCCGAAGGTTTTGATCTCCGTATCACGTAGTTTTCCTCTGTTTTCGTTTCGAGCTTGTTTCTACCGCAGATCTAGATCATCATGACTTCCCGAAACGCTCCTATGGACAATATCTTCGAGAAGGTCATCAGTCCCTACCTCACGGAAGTGCTAAAACACCCTCAATCTATCAAGATGAGCGAGGGGATGTTGCACATCTGTTATGTTGAGGGGCCTAAGAAGACCGGAAGCGTGGAGACGAGGCTCGAAGCAATGGAGCAACAAGTCTTCAAGTACCAAGGGATGGTTGAGCGTGGACTCAACGCCAACCACACGATGATCACAGAGTTCACTAGCAATCACAAGATGGATGCCATTGATATTGGGAAACACCTCTCGAGGCTTTACGATAGGGTTGACCAACTTCAGGGCCAGATCTGTGACCTGCAGAATCAAAATTGTGAGTATGAGTACAGATTTAAATCAATAAGGTTGGCTGCAGATTAGAGGATTCCGGCGACTCGTTCATCCTGCCATGATGGAGCACCTATGCCTTGGAAGACGGAGGATCAGACTACTCCAACAACACCACCATCACCACCAAAGGAAGACAACTAAGCATTGGTATGGGCAATCCCCTTGGCTTCTGCCAAGCTTGGGGGAGTTGCCCTGGTATCATATCACCTTTATATCTTTTGCTTTTACCTTTATTTTAGTTCTTTCCTTTTCAGTTTTATTTCTTCTTTTAGAGGAATAAGTCTTTAGTTTTTAGTTTGAGTCTTTTGCTTTTGTCTCTTCCCCGATGTATTCGAGCTTACGAGCTATATAATAAAGAGTGTCTTAGTCAAGGGCTTTGCTTTGTGCCATGATCAAAAGTATGAAAAGAACGATAGCATGAAATATCATGAGACGATCTGATGGGAAGTGATAACTTCACTTATGACACGTATGATTATTGAAACTTGTTGAGAATAAATCAACATAGACCTCAGTCATTGTTGCAACTAATAAGAAGTAATAAGGAAAGAGAGGTTCACATATAAATATATCATCTTAGACACTTTTTACAATTGTGAGCACTCATCAAACTATTACATGCCTATGAGTAGATGTTGGACAAGGAAGACAACATAATGAATTGTGTTTGCTTGGTTCCAAACAATGTTATATGATTAGAGATCCCTTAGCATGTGACGATTGCTTCCACCTCATATTAGCCAAAACACCCGCATCAAGTAGAGATACTACTTGTGCGTCCATAAACCTCCAACCCAGTTTTTCCATGAGAGTCCACCATACCTACCTATGGATTGAATAAGATCCTTCAAGTAAGTTGTCATTGGTGCAAGCAATAAAAAATGCTCTATAATATGTGTGATCTATTAGTGTGTGGAAAATAATCTTTGTATGAACTTGTGATGAGGAAGACATAAAAGCGACAGACTGCATAATAAAGTTCTTTGTCACAGGAGGCAATATAAAGTGACGTTCCTCCGCACTAAGAGGACACGCATTCAAACCTCAAAAGCGCATGACAACCTCTGCTTCCCTCTGCGAAGGGCCTATCTTGTACCTTTACGTTTTACCCTTGTAAGAGTCATGGTGATCATCACCAATTCTCTTTTTTCCTTTGTCTTGGCTACCGTCACATGCTTGGGAAAGATCTATATTCATATATCAACTTGGAGTTGAGTACTTATGCTTTATTGTTGTTGACTTTACCCTTGAGGTAAATGGTTGGGAGGCAAAACTATGAGCCCCTATCTTCCTCTGTGTCCAGCTGAAACTTTGACACCATGAGTACCACGTGAGTTGTAACAATTGTGGAAAACAAAGAGATGATTGAGTATGTGGGTTTGCCTTACAAGCTCTTATTTGACTCTTTCTGATGTTGTGATAAATTGCAATTGCTTCAATGACTATGGACTATTGTTGGTTACTTCTCGGTAAGGTTTTTGCTTCATGCTTTGCTTTGTGAAGGAATTGTTACTTTCCCATAAGAATCTTTATGATATATTGATGTTCTATGTGTGATCATGATGCCCTCATGTCCGTATTATGTTTTATCGACACCTTCGTCCCCAAACATGTGGACATGTTTATGGAACTTGGTTTTCGCTTGAGGACAAGCGAGGTCTAAGCTTGGGGAGTTGATACGTCCATTTTGCATCATGCTTTCATGTTGATATTTATTGCTTTTTGGGCTGTTATATTACTTGTGGTACCATATTTATGCCTTTTCTCTCTTATTTTGCAAGGTTTATATGAAGAGGGAGAATTCAGGCAGCTGGAATCCTGGACTAGAAAAGGAGCAAATCCTAGTCCACTATTCTGCACATCTCCAAATGCCCTGAAAATTTACATGGATTTTTTCTGGAATATACTAAAAATACTGGGCGAAAGAACTACTGGAGGGGGGCCACGAGGGCCCCACAAGCCCCCACTCCGCCACCACCCCCTGGTGGCGGTGGGCAAGCTTGTGGGCTGCCTGAAGGCCCACTAGCCCCCCTCTTTTGCTATATGAAGCGTCGTGGTCTGAAAAAAAAATCAACCAGGAGCTTTTTCGTGGTTCCGCCGCCACCACGAGGCGGAACTTGAGCAGATCCAATCTAGAGCTTCGGCAGGACGATCCTGCCGGGGAAATTTCCCTCCCGGAGGGGGAAATCGTCGCCATCGTCATCACCAACACTCCTCTCGTCGGAGGGGAGGAATCTTCATCAACATCTTCATCAACACCATCTCCTCTCCAATCCCTAATTCATCTCTTGTAATCAATCTTCGTCTCGCGACTCCGATTGGTACTTGTAAGGTTGCTAGTAGTGTTGATTACTCTTTGTAGTTGATGCTAGTTGGATTATTTGGTGGAAGAGTTTATGTTATGATCCTTGATGCTATTAATTACACCTCTAGTCGTTATTATGATTATGTCTTGTGAGTAGTTACTTTTGTTCTTGAGGACATGGGATAAGTCATGTTAATAATAGTCATGTGAATTTGATATTCATTCGGTATTTTGATATGATGTATGTTGTCTTTTCCTCTAGTGGTGTTATGTGAACATCGACTACATAACACTTCACCATATTTGGGCCTAGAGGTAGGCATTGGGAAGTAGTAAGTAGATGATGGGTTGCTGGAGTGACAGAAGCTTAAACCCGAGTCTATGTGTTGCTTCGTGAGGGGCTGATTTGGATCCACTAGTTTAATGATGTGGTTAGACTTTGTCTTAATTCTTCTTTTGTAGTTGCGGATGCTTGCGAGAGAGGTTAATGATAAGTGGGATGCTTGTCCAAGTAAGAGCAGTACCCAAGCACCGGTCCACCCACATATCAAACTATCAAAGTAACGAAGGCGAATCATATGAACATGATGAAACTAGCATGACAGAAATTCCCGTGTGTCCTCGGGAGCGTGTTTCCTCCTATAAGACTTTGTTCAGGCTTGTCCCTTGCTACAAAAGGGATTGGGCCACTTGCTGCACCGCTGCTACTACTTGTTACTTGTTACTCTTTGCTTGCTACGTTTCACCTTGCTACACAATCACTTGTTACCACTACTTTCAGTGCTTGCAGTTATTACCTTGCTGAAATCCGTTTATCAGAGCCTTCTGCTCCTCGTTGGGTTCGACACTCTTACTTATCGAAAGGACTACGATTGATCCCCTATACTTGTGGGTCATCATAAACCTCTGGAATTTCCTCACGAGCATTGCAAGCTCCTGTCCAAATTCTTCAGGATCACCAATGCTACCATCCAAGTCTTCTTCTTCAGATGAGGAAATTGCTTTGGCCTTCAGTGCACGTGGTCTAGAATAGCTTGGTCCATATAGATCTCTCTTTTCTTTTGTTGGAATTCATGAGTATTGAGTCTTTCGAGTATATCAGCTGGATCAAGCATCTTGTAGTCTGGTCTTTCTTGAATCATCAGAACTAAAGTATCAAATGAAGAATCCAAAGATCTTAGCAGTTTCTTCACAACTTCGTGATCAGTAATGTCTCGAGCTCCCAGTGCTTGCAGTTCATTTGATATGTCAGTGAGGCGATCAAAGGTATCTTGGCAGATTTCATTGCCAAACCTCTTGAAGCGATTGAAGAGATTGCGAAGAACATCAACACGAGAATCACGCTGGGTTGATACTCCTTCATTAACTTTGGACAGCCGTTCCCAGATAAGTTTTGCTGAGCTCAAAGCACTTACTCTGCCATACTGGCCCTTGCTCAGATGTCCACAAATGATATTCTTCGCTTGAGAATCAAGTTGCTTGAATTTCTTCACATCAGCAGCAGAGATAGTAGCAGTGACGATAGGGACGCCATGTTCCACAATATACGAGAGATCATTGTCAATAGCTTGTAGATGCATCTGCATCTTGGTCTTCCAGAAGGGAAAGTCCTTTCCTTCGAAAGTAGGACATGTTGCAGTAACCTTAATCATGCCTGCAGTCGACATAACTAAAACTCCAGGTGGTTAAACCAAAATCACACAGAACAAGGGGGTACCTAGCTCTGATACCAATTGAAAGTGCGTTATATCGACTAGAGGGGGTGAATAGGAGATTTTTAGAATTTCATCACTGAGGAAATTCCTCACTGATGACTAACTTACAGCGGAAACAACAACGGATCAGGAGTGCAAAGTATCACTACAGTAGTTTTTTAGGATGAAGAATATGAAAACAGTTTGCACAGTATGGAGGCACGCAGAAAACATATGAGGATTAACTCGCGTGAAGAATTTGGGGTGGAGGAATTTTAGAGAAAGTCTTCAGCAAATTCTTGAAACAGTGACAGTGAAAATCATCAACACACAATCTGAGGAATATAAAGAGTTGAGGAAATAGAACCCGTTTCAGAGTGAAGACAATGGTTGATGACCCAGTTCCAACTGTTGTGATAGTTGTACATCTGGTTTGGAGCGGCTTGGTATTGAAACCAAAGGACACACAGTCCCGGAACACACATTCCCTACCGTATTCTCCTTGGGCTAAGAACACACAGTCCTCGCCCAACACTCGTGGTTAGTCTTCAGGGCAGACTTCCAAACCCTCACAAACTTGGTCACCTAGCAATCCACAATTGACTGCTAGATTGCTCTAGACCATGACGCCTAACCGCTTGGAGGATGCACAGTCCTCAAAGGTAAAAGGCTTCAGTCCCACACAGGAACAACTTCTTCAGTGATGCTCAATCACTTGGTTTCGGTTTGTGGTTTGGTGTTTGGGGTATTTCCTCACTAATGAATTACTCTCGAAGACTCTGAGGAATTTCGGTTGCTCTTATGACAAGTGTCAGTTTCTAACGGAGCAGCCAACCAGCTAATGGTTGTGGGGGCGGCTATTTATAGCCTGGGAGCATCCCGACATGATTTGACATTAATGCCCTTAAATAATATGACCGTTGGTGTGGATAAGACCAATGATGTGGCGTGGCTATCGATAACGGTCGGGACCCTCAACTGTGAGAGTCCTCATGTCTCTCATATTCCTCACTTGAGGCTTTTGGTAGGATTAGGCTTGGGTTGAGCATTATGAGGAAATTCATTCCAATGTGTTACCTCGACCCCCTTTAAGAGTACGGTGTTCCTATTACTCAAGTGTGAAGAAAATAAAACATAAAGGACAAATCTTCATGCTTCAAAGTCTTCAGATTGATTTTCTCCAGGACACACCGAATTCCTCAGTTTCAATATCTTCATCAGGAATATCAATTTCATCACAAAATCTTCGCGATTCAATTCTTCAGCTTCAGACCAATTTCTTCAACCGAAGATATACATTTTTAGGGGTCGATATTCCTCAAATATATCAAACTCCTTAGCGACTTATAGATCCTGTGTACACTCAAGAACACATTAGATACTTAACCTATAAGTCTTCAAACCACCAAAATCACTAAGGGGCACTAGATGCACTTACAAATCACATTGGGTTTTGGTTTTGGTTTGGGTGTTTTGGGTTTTTCTCCACTTGATGATTTTCGCTCAAAGTCCTCGAGGAATGGGTCGCTCTAAATGAAAAGTGTCAGTTTCTCTCGGAGCAGCCAACCAGCTAGTGGTTGTGAGGGCGGCTATTTATAGCCTCGGAGCATCCCGACATGATTTGACATTAATGGACTTAATGACATGACCGTTGTGTGGATAAGATTGGGGACAGGTGGCGTGCGGCACGACAATGGTCGGATCTTTCAAATGTGAAAGTCCTCATGTCTCTCATGTTCCTTACTAATAGGCAATTTGCACTGGCGAAATCTTAACTCCTTAGTTAGTGCAATTTCTTTAGCGACAAGAAGAACTTTGTCTCTGTCACTGAAGAATTTGACTAATCCACGAGAGATTTTCAAAGGCTTCACTCTGAGGATTTGGTATTTTTGGCTTTGAGTTGAGCAACATGAGGAAATCTTTCCGTAGTATTACCTCGACCCCCTTTAACAGTACGGTGTTCCTATGACTCAAGAAAGAAGAAAATGAAAAAGAAAGAGTAAATCTTCAAGCTTCAAAGTATTCAGAATTTTTCTTTGGGACACATCTAATTCCTCATGTTCAAAGTCTTCATGAGGATTATTTATTTCTTCGCTATCAAAGTCTTCAAGGAATGACCAAAGTCTTCACCCGAAGACATACATTTTTAGGGGTCGATATTCTTCGAGTAACTCAAACTCCTCAGTGACTTATAGGGCATGTGTACACTCACAAACATATTAGTCTCTTAACCTATAAGTCCTCAAACCACCAAAATCACTAAGGGGCACTAGATGCACTTACAACCCTAGTTTTATTTATTAATGATTTTTTGCCACTACCGCCTCTTTGTTTCAAGACGATCCAATATGGAGGCATGGTCAGGTTCTCTGACTGAGGGAAAATCTATCACGGGGGGATTTTCATCATCCCCACCGCACCGTGCATATGTGCGAGTAGTCGTCCTAGGACTATGGACCCATGGCTAGATGTCAATGTTTATCCCTTGTTCTTCAATACAATGATCACATGAGTTTCCCTCCATAATTTTGATCCATATGATGTATTTTGTGGTGTGATTGTTGCCATGTCATGAATTGTCACTTTATGATCAGATCTATACAAAATTTATTATTGAATTCATATGAGTTTTTTGCCTCATAATTTATATGATCTCCGACGTATTAGTCTTGCACTAGACATATTTAGATGAATGATCTCCATGAGCGTGTTTTGTATGTTATATAGATTCAGTTTTGCAATTACAATGACAAAAGGCGGAAAATGATTGTATTGTATTGTTGCCACTAATGATAAAAAGATAATAAAGCATTCGTATCGGTGATGAGGTATGAGAAAATATAGTCTATTATCTTCATAATAACATCATGCTTAATGCAATAATCTGTTTTACTTAATACCTTTGAGATGTGTGTTGGATAGCGAACGTGGGGTGGACTATTGGCAATAGTTGGATAATGGTCTATAGATGTAAGGGCATGATGACTATATGAAATTATGTCAACTATAATTATAGTCCTAAAAACTGCAATTTAATCGACAAAAAACTATAATTTGTACACAATACTTAAGTTGTGTTTTATGATGACATGCTAACTAGTGAAGTTATAATTGCTTTCAACCATGACCACTCTTGTATTTACCATTTTAGTCTAAGTTGTTACTTAATTTTGTTACAGTCATCAATTCATTCCCCAATTTACAATAATCATTGTAACTAGTAATGCTAGCAAGGCTCACAATCTCGTTATTTTCGTTGGGGACCAAAACAAATATTGCACTTGTGTGGAGGTGCCAATCATTAGTTGCAATTCAAGCACTCCTGCTTGTTCGATAAACCTTAAGTTTATCCACCCAAATGATTTTATTTTTGCTTTCTACAAACATCTATACTTGGGGTCCAACACTTTCCTATATGAGAGGAAGCTGAACACCTTCACCATTATGTTCGAGGGTGAGAACTACAAAGGCCATGCCAGGGTTAGCTAACCTGCCACTTGTTTCACTTCATCTAATGTGTTATTCACAACTAACATAGTTAGGATCACCTTCAGAACGCAGAATACCTCAACAAGCGCATCCAAAACTACTCGTAGTTGTCGACCATCTTCTCCTTTGGTATAACCACTAACAAGCATGCCATGGGATCTAATGAGCCTCTGGTTGCACCTTCACCTGACTATCCAAACACCAATAAGTTAAAGACGATCATCCTTGATGGCTCTGACAAGGCTTGAATAAGGGCACCTTGATGGAGGAGGAGCTGGCCATTTTCACCAGCATAACTATGGCCGTGGAAGGTGGCATCTACCATCAGGGACAACAAGCATGTTGATGTGCACCCTGCCTTCTACACCACTATCCAACCTTGCGTCCACTGAGGGTGCTGTAATGGTGGTTCTTAGCCACCTCCTAGACAACATGTCACAAGGTCTTGGGTTTGTTGCGTTGACAGAGGATCACATGACATTCTAACTTACGACCTTACCGAACAAGCACTACTATGTATAATGCAAGGGTTTGTACTGATGGTGGGGGTGATGCATGTATGATGATGCATATTCTCTGGTAGTTATGGCTTAAAAAACGATGAATACTGTTGGGGAACGTCGCATGGGAAACAAAAAATTTCCTACGCGCACGAAGACCTATCATGGTGATGTCCATCTACGAGAGGGGATGAGTGATCTACGTACCCTTGTAGATCGTACAGCAGAAGCGTTAGAGAACGCGGTTGATGTAGTGGAACGTCCTCACGTCCCTCGATCCGCCCCGCGAACAATCCCGCGATCAGTCCCACGATCTAGTACCGAACGGACGGCACCTCCGCGTTCAGCACACGTACAGCTCGACGATGATCTCGGCCTTCTTGATCCAGCAAGAGAGACGGAGAGGTAGAAGAGTTCTCCGGCAGCGTGACGGCGCTCCGGAGGTTGGTGATGACCTTGTCTCAGCAGGGCTCCGCCCGAGCTCCGCAGAAACGCGATCTAGAGGAAAAACTATGGAGGTATGTGGTCGGGCAGCCGTGAGAAAGTCGTCTCAAATCAGCCCTAAAACCTCCGTATATATAGGTGGGAGGGGGAGGGAAGAGGCAGCCTCAAACCCTCAAGGGTTGGCCGAAATTGGAGGTGGAGGAGTCCTACTCCAATCCTACTTGGAGTAGGATTCCACCTTCCCACTTGGAAACTCTTTCCACCTTGTGTTTTTTCCTTCTCAAACCTTATGGGCCTTAGTGGGAACTTATTCCAGCCCACTAGGGGCTGGTTTATCTCTTCCCATAGCCCATGAGACCCCTTGGGGCGTGACACCCCTCCCGATGGTCCCCGGCACCCCTCCCGGCACTCCCGGTACACTACCGATGAGCCCGAAACTTTTCCGGTAATGCACGAAAACCTTCCGGTAACCAAATGAGGTCATCCTATATATCAATCTTCGTTTCCGGACCATTCCGGAAACCCTCGTGACGTCCGTGATCTCATCCGGGACTCCGAACAACATTCGGTAACCAACCATATAACTCAAATACGCATAAAACAACGTCAAACCTTAAGTGTGCAGACCCTGCGGGTTCGAGAACTATGTAGACATGACCCGAGAGACTCCTAGGTCAATATCCAATAGCGGGACCTGGATGCCCATATTGGATCCTACATATTCTACGAAGATCTTATCGTTTGAACCTCAGTGCCAAGGATTCATATAATCCCGTATGTCATTCCCTTTGTCCTTCGGTATGTTACTTGCCCGAGATTCGATCGTTAGTATCCGCATACCTATTTCAATCTCGTTTACCGGCAAGTCTCTTTACTCGTTCCGTAATACAAGATCCCGCAACTTACACTAAGTCACATTGCTTGCAAGGCTTGTGTGTGATGTTGTATTACCGAGTGGGCCCCGAGATACCTCTCCGTCACACGGAGTGACAAATCCCAGTCTCGATCCATACTAACTCAACGAACACCTTCGGAGATACCTGTAGAGCATCTTTATAGTCACCCAGTTACGTTGCGACGTTTGATACACACAAAGCATTCCTCCGGTGTCCGTGAGTTATATGATCTCATGGTCATAGGAACAAATACTTGACACGCAGAAAACAGTAGCAACAAAATGACACGATCAACATGCTACGTCTATTAGTTTGGGTCTAGTCCATCACATGATTCTCCTAATGATGTGATCCCGTTATCAAGTGACAACACTTGCCTATGGCCAGGAAACCTTGACCATCTTTGATCAACGAGCTAGTCAACTAGAGGCTTACTAGGGACAGTGTTTTGTCTATGTATCCACACAAGTATTGTGTTTCCAATCAATACAATTATAGCATGGATAATAAACGATTATCATGAACTAAGAAATATAATAATAACTAATTTATTATTGCCTCTAGGGCATATTTCCAACAAATACTTGTATATTTTGTTGAGATGCTATACACTAACCCCTCATATGGTGAACTTCAAGTGGAAGGTTTACATGCTCTTTTTGATGTGTGGTAGGATCACACCATAGTAGGCACGATGAAGTTGTGTGCTATGACTCGTGCATGTTTATGTCGCTTATATTCTTATCGACTTGTTGTCTTGTGTTACCTGCATGTTGAAATCTTGTTCATCCGTATTAGTAGATGAAGGGGTACATGGTGTACTCAAGGTGGGTTCGAGGATTCCACACCATGAACAAGAGGATGGTTACAAGAGCAACCATAACAAATCATTTGAGACCAGAGAGAAGGCTATGACGATTACTCCAATTTCATAGTCAAAGACAAGATAATCATCGATCAGGCAAGATCATGGCAATTTTCTTTGTTTCTTTACATTTCAATTTTGAATCATTCTCATCGAAAACTAAAAACTCGTTGCCATGGCAACTTATTTTTTTGCTTGCCATGGCTACTTAAATTATACAACAACGACAAGTTAGAATACATTTGACTTTTTTCTACGTATTTTTGGCAGATTATAATAATTTTATGTACGCACTTTTTTTAGTTAATATCTAAAAATTTCATGTATGGGTTTATCTGATCACTGTTTAATTGTACTAGCAAAAGAGCCCGTGCGTTGCGACGGAAGAGAAAATAACACGTACTCTTAACACAATAACCATGACTCAAGACCTTAATAGGTCTATGTCTTTTAGTTCCAAATGACATCACATTTTAAGGTCCCTCTCTCTTTCTGAGAGAAAATTCAGTACGTTCAGTATGCTTAGTTACAGAGGGAGTATACGCCAACTCGATGCATATTTAATTAACAAATCAAGAAATCAAAGCATGAAAGAATATTGCGTACATGTATTCCAAAGAATTTAAATTTATGTCATATGAACTTATATTATTAATGAACATATAATAAGTAAGTAAGCATGGATATGATCTTACTTGATGTTTCAAGTTGCATGGTCTCTCTCATCGTCGGTGATGCCCACAAATATTTGCATGACGATGAAAATAGCAAAGTATGTTTTATTAATTAATGATAGCATATGCATAAGAGCATTATTTTTGTCTTGCTGATTTAAGTGTATGCATTTGTAATCAAAGTAAAGTCTTAATTTGGTAGCAAACATATTAGACAACTCCATCGAAAACAATAGATTTGTAAGTACATTCATGCCAAATGTTCAAGATTGCATATCAACATCGATATACTTAAAAAAAATCATTAGCAAAACAGTTTAAAACAATATGAAACATCAAAGCTAAGCCATTGGTTTACGTAAAGTTTGTATAAGCATCATTGTTCAGTTTTTTATATATTAACATTTTTTTTGCGGGTGACATGAGAAACATTTTATATATACACGTTTAATATTTTCAATTTCATGGTTAAATTTTTTAAAACATATTGAGTTTTTATGTCTACTTTTTTTATACACAGTCTACATATTTTGTATGCATCATGAATATTTTTTATATACATGTTTGACATTATCCAAATACACGATTAACATTTTTGAAAAGTTATATTCTTTATGTATACTTTGTTTCGTACACATTGTATATTTTTGGATATGTTTTTCTTATACATCGGAAACATTTTTCTATGCACAATTAAAGTTTTTAAATACACGATCAATATTTTCAAAATAAAATAAAAATATATTATTTATGATCCGTATGCACTGTACATTATTTGTATATATGGGAACTTTTTGTCTATAAGTTTGACATTTCTTAAATCCATGATTAATATTTATGTAAAGTTTATGCCAAAAGAGAAAAAAATAAAAAAATATAGAAGAACTTCAAAAAGAAAGAAAAAAATGCTGAAGGCTGGGCTAGGCCGGCCCAATCGGGCAGCCATGCACCCGCCGGTACCGAATGAGAAAAGGTGGGAGAAAAATGGGAGACAGAGGGTTCGAACCGGGGTCTCTAGGGTGGAACGACAAGCGCCGATCCAGTTAGGCTGACCATATACTTGTGATGAAATAGCGGGACCGCTCTCTCTTGAATTAAACAGAAGAGTTGAATCGTCGTTCAAAAAACGAATCGGTGTTTTCACTTACCGGTGGCATAAGGTGGTAATTCACACAAACTTTAGGGGTATTTTCTATGACGGACGACAGAAGCTATATTTGCTTTATTATTAAGGTAAGATACATCATGGAAGATGGTGAACGTAGGAAATTTTGATTTTGTCACATGACAAATTTTAGTTTTTTCTTTTATCATGGCACATTTATGAATTTTTACAATCTACATCACGACAAATGCAGAAAACTTTTGTACTGCTCACGTGGAAAATTTTAAAAATTATTTTCTACAATCATGACAAAATTAAAGAAATATAGTGATGTGTTTTTTTATAGGCAGGTTTCATGATATATATCATGGCAATGATTTTCTGCAGCTTGCCATTATATTCTATTTTTAGGTATTTTCTAGGGTCAACACTATTTCTTCACTTGTTTGATAAATGGGCCGGAGCTGGCCACTTTTTTGGGGCCCGGGGCTTCGTTGGCTATTATTATCTTTTAATAAAGTCCTAAAAAATGTAGTTTCCATGTTTTTTTACCTGTTTCCATTGGACGTTTTCCAGTACATGGCGAAACTCTATCTTTGTAAGTTGTATTGTTCGACTTAAAATTGATGTGACACTGTCAAACATGCTCAAACACACGACAAATTCTTCATTGGCACATAAACGATCCATAACAACAAGCGTGCAAATACAGCTTTGACTGCAAAAATACCATGGAAAGGAAAATGGAAGGTTGACAAGCTTAAAGAAGGAACCAAAAGGACCAATTCCGCAGAAAGTTTGTGAAAAGGGGAGAAAGCCACCGCCCTGCTTGACATCCTTTCCCCGCGGCAATCCTGTGCGAAACACCAAGCTTCTCGCTTTTCCACACTTGCTGCTGAACTCGGTGTGATCGCTTTGCTCTGCATGATCAACAAAATACAGTCCCCATTGCAACTGTGTTCTTAGTGCATTTCGAAGGAAGACATGTAGAACTCCGTGTTTGATGAAACATTTTTTTTTACTTTGCAATCTAACACAGTTCTGTATTATGTGGTGTAGACGTTCGTTTCCCGGTAAATCGGAAACAAATGTGAAAAGCTTCACGGGAGTCCGGACACATACAGTTGACCAATCACATATAGATCCCTCTCTTCTCTCTCTCCTTACATCTCTTCCCAACAGGACAATCAAACACAAATATCCCCACCATATGCATGGTCCCCATCTAATTTTTCTTCCCAGTCGGATACTTTATAATTTACGTTGGATGACTCCCTCCCGAACCACGTCGGGATATAAAATCGGACATATATTGAAGGAATTTGCAGGTCGGCGTTGAAGATGCCCTTACCCGTTCGGCCTCTATTTCTAGTCATCCAGTCACTTGTCGTAGTGCTTCAACAAATTTTTCTTTTTCTTTTTGATAAAGGACGCTTTATTACTTAAAAGGTTTAGTTCTTACATCGATCTCTGCATACTTGGAATGCACACAGCTATAATCAAATTCATAAAAAACAACAACAAAAATATAAAATATAAAAGGTAGAATACAGGTAATAATGCAAAAACTGTATAACGCCTAAGATGTAGGAGGGTCAATCCGAAGATCATGATGTCATCTATGTCGTATAAAAGTATCCTTCGCTGTGACCTCTAATCGTGTACACATCTTCGTAAACATATCTCGATTCTCCACACGTTATAGAGACGTAAATGTATCGGCACAATACATTTGTAGATAACTTGTAAAAGAAAAAGTACTTTTATCGGTAAAAATCCATTTCTGTATAGTTAGAGCGACCCGATAACAACAAGTGCTTCCATACTAAAAAGAATTGTAAACCTGTATTCTATCCATATAATCCGTTGCTAAATATATTAACAATACTGTGCGAAGAATACAAGCTAGAAGCTACTTAAATGACTGACCTCGCTAATTTCAGTTTTGATTAACCAAAAGTTTCCTGGACGATGGACTGAGCATATGCGAAACATCGAGCAGATAAGAATGATTAGGGTAGTTCCAAAAGTATGTTTTCCTTTTGACACTGCGGTGAAATGGGAGCAATGATGAGGGAGATGCATGCTTGGCAGCAATCCAGAGGCTAAGCCTAGCTAGGTGCTTAATTTCAGTGATGAACTTTCCCCAAAAGCGCATCGATCCTAGCAACCTAATTCCATGGTTCTCTTTAAACAATCGCCAAGCACGAGTTCTATCTGCGGCTCCTGACCTCATCATGCCTTGTAAAACCCTAACATTCCAACTCGTGGCTTGTGCCAAGCTATCATGCTCATGCCGTTAGGGATCATCATGGAGATGCCCATGAGTCAGGGCAAACGTAATCGTTTCTTAATTACTGACAGATTATTCTTTGGAAGCAAGCCCGATGACATGATGCTGCAACCTGCTATGGCATGCTTCCTGCGTTTTAATCTCCTACCCTCGAGTTTGCACAAATGTTAGGTGTCATCTCTTTTTAGGCTGGTCACAATGGGGAGTAACATAAGATAGTAACATACACACTTTCCTAGACTATGTTCCTACCTCTACAATGGGGAGTAACATGTATGTAGTGTCATGCAACGTTGCATTTATTAGGCTATAGACTCATTGTTTCTTGAAGTGTGTGATGTTACGGTAACTTAGCTAGTTACCACAAGCACCTCTCTCTTCATTAAATACGTGCCACGTAAGCAAACTTGTATTGGAGTGTGTGATGTTACTACTAAGTTCCTCCCCATTGTGACCAGCCTTATATCGTCATGACTTTATTAAAGCTACTGCAATAAGTTAATGATACACTGCTACAACTTCGCAAGAAAAATATATGATACACTGCTATGCAGATAAATACCATTACTATATTGCATAAAGTTTATAAGGTTAATCTACAAAAAGTAGAAATTGACTACTCCTTAACCTTTTAGATATTGGACAGAAGGCATACGGGGTAGAATTGCTTAAGTTGGCTAACAAAATTTTATCCGGGTATAAAAATATCCATCTTTATTGGAAAAAATTACCGATCGGCCGATCGCACGCCTCCGTCCGTTGGTTCTATAGCCGTTTGATTATATGTTGGTTATACGGTCAACAGCGTCCCCGTATCTGCTGAAGTCGTTTTCATTTTCCTACAACTCACTGGTTGTTTCAGGACAGATATTTCTGATACTGGGTAACAATATGGGTGTTTCGTGGCTCGTGTGACTAGGAGGGCGAGCGGCTGGATTTAAGTTTTTCATGACACATTAATTCCTGAAACAACAAACCACTTGCAAAAACAATGTCCGCGCTCCAAAAACAATTCCTGAAACAACGGCCGCGTCATAGAAAAACCGATCGTGTTGCACAAACTTCCTTTTTTTATTTTCTGACCCGTTGTAAAAATTGCGACATCTTATGATCCATGTTGCAAAAATTTATGACATATTGCGAAAATTACGACATGTTGCAAAAATTACGACATCTTCTGATCCATATTGCAAATATTACAACATGTTGTGAAAATTATGACGTGTTGCGTGTGGCGCCGCGCTGGGCGCAGGTCTGTCTGGACCGGGACAAGGAGCTTGTTTTTGCAACTGGATCGTTGATTCAGGAATTAATTGGTTGGGGGAGGCAGCCGAGCCGTGTGCTAGCAGGTAGATCGGACGGCTGGAGCGCGTACATCGAACGGACATTCGAGTGCCGGATGTTTAGTATGTATCCATCGGTGGACGCCTAGCAGCTCCCATCTTTATATCCGCATTTATTTTATATTCCTCACAACAGTTGTATTTGTATTTATAAAATATATTAATATATTCTTCACATCCATTTTTTTCATTTTAGTTCCAATTGAAAGGATGACATATCATATGAGTGTTTTCTCGAATATGAATATCGAATATTTAGGATTACAGCTTGTTGGGTGGTACTCTGCATAGGTACCCTCGTTTTAGGATCGGATAATGTTATCATTTTCTCCTTAATCTCGCTGTCCCTCAAGTCTTCATTTGTTTTGAAGTATTGTTCCCAATACTGGACTCTAAAACCCTCAAGCCCCTCGCCGCCACCGTAATGTGAAGGAAGTGCATGCCAGCGGCGGGGCTTGCTCCCTCTTGAGGCTTCTTCCTCGAAGGATCATGATGGACGTTGCGATCACCACCGATGTGCCCTCCCTCAATGCGGTGGTAGCCCAACGAGTTTCATAACATGTGGTGCTCATCCAAGGCGCAATAAAGAAAGGTGTCTCCCATGTGGAGCACCATGGCCCAATGTCTGCGGCTACAAGCTCTAGTTGCACGGATAACGGCTAGGCACGATGCTCCACGCTGCTCTCAACGTTGGATCCTGATCCGGCGGCTGCGAGGCCCAGGGTCGATGGGCTTAGAGCATGCAATCCCTACGGCGAGTTGTATAGCCTGGATGGTAGTGGCGGACTTTGATCTCCAACGAGGATGGGGATCCTTCGGTCGTCTGTGCGCAGCCGCATGATCCGATACGCGTGCAATAACTTGAGGGAGTGGTGATGGTTGTGAAGCAGTTACGACGACATTTCGAGACTAGTTGGGGAGTATGTCATCAAAGCTCCACAGACATTCCTCCTCCTTGGTATGTTGGTTAGTTGGTGATATGCTGCAATAAGCTAGGGCGACGGGGTAAGAGGCAAGGCGTGGTGGTGGTGTTTGAGGAAGATCCATCACTAGCTGCCACCTATAAAGATGATACAGGTTAGGGCATCACAAATTCACAATTTTGGTGGTCCAGGTGACCTTCCTTCCTCGTCAGTGGCTTCGTCACATGTGTGACGAAAATCTTGCATCGTTCAACAAATTTGCGGTGAGCAGCTCTTATCTTGGCTTGACCGACTACTTGTACGGGCATGGTCATACTCGTGTGACACCTCCCATCATGACCGTTTGCATATGTTGTTGCAAGGATCACGTAAAGCAACAACGACAACACTAGATGACTTCAATTTGATGTTGCCTTTCGAATCCATGTTATGGGGTTCCAAGGTGAAAATTTATGTATGACCTTATTTGGTTATACCACCCAATGACAATGTTTTTGCGTCGTTATCTTGTTGAAGTACGTATGTTCTTAAAGTATGTGTGGACTTGATCTTGAGGGTGAAAACCCTTGAGCTGGCCTTTGATGGTTGGACTTGGATCCATGACGGCGGCCCATGCACGTCGTTCCCTTGTTAAAGATGTTGCATTTGGAGAACTTTTTTCATAGTCCTTGTATTGTCAAGATATGGTTGGTGCCAATGATCAATGATGTATTTCGCCAATCACCTTTTATCTCTCTTGGGGGTTTTATTTTTTATTTCTCCTACGCATATTTTTGGTCCTGTATGACTACTTTTTACAAATGTGATCCTTTGTGTGTTTTCATCGGTGTTGACTACGCGCATCTTTTTTAAGAGGACTATGTGCATCCAAGTTAATATGAAAGTGGACGAGTGTGAACCACCCAGCCATCCCGGCTAACAGCGGTTTGGATCCCGTCAAGAACGAATTTTTGGTATCTCATCCACGTGGGCTCTCTTTTGATATATTGTCCATGAGGATCGTCTCCCTTGTATCTCGTTTTTTCATGTTGCATTATGAGTTAATAAAAATGACTTCTATTGACAAATAAATATCTATTTATTTTGTGTTTAGTGTTTCGTGTTGTTTTTTGTTCGGTCAGTAAACACTGAGCTCTTTATTTTAAAATAAACGAGAGTTGGACTGATTCAACCTGGTTAGGCCATCTCTAACGTGAATCCTTACTCTCAAACAAATGTCCGACATACATTTTTAGACCTTCACTCCTAACTCTCAAGTGTTTGAGGACATGTACGGACGTCCAAAATCCCAAGTTCCAGCATAAAATCAATGGAGAAGTATGGGGGTCTGGATGTGTGAGCTGACTCCACAACCTAGGTTTGGACCCCACCACAACTCCCTCCCCTTCTCCATCTCTCCTATTTCCATTGATCAAGGGGCGAAGAAGTAAAAAAAGGGCGGTATGGTTGGACGATCGGCTCCCTAGCTGTCCACACACACATTCAGGTGTGACATGTGTCCTCGTACGTTTCATAGTTCTTGTCGACGGTATAACGTTGAAAATGCCATCAGGCACCATGGTGGTTTGTCCAACCTTCATCGCCCGACCCGCCCTCCTCCCCAATAAAAATCCTAGGGTTCCTCTGCCTCCTGCCGGTGCCGCCAGGAGTTCGTCTCGTTTTCGGTGGCCTTAGGGACATAGTGGCGTGATGGTTCGCAGCCTATGCCGGGGGAGGGGGGCTCCGTTTTTGAGAGTTTTTACTGTACTCTATACCGCTAACAGGGTAGGGAGCAGTATACTAAAATCCAACCAATCATTTTTCGAGGGTAGGATAGACACAGATTTGTTGTCATGCTCATGGGAACCTTAGCTTCGTTGTTAGTCGGCAAATAATGGCACGACCGGAAATAGATTTGTTGTCCGAGGAGGCCAGGACTCCATGGTCTCCTTCGACCTCGTGCGGTCGATGCAGCCTGCAGCCTGCACAGAGGCACCCCCGAGGGGTCGTCCTCAAACACGACCTCTGCCTGGAGCTCATCTTCTTCGTGGCACACCCGAGGACCACCGCAGGCATCGGCGTGCTCACTCGCCGTCTGCACTGCGTCCGCGGCCATCTCGCCGCGTCGATCGAGCACGTGGTGAGCTGGTGCTCATTCTCGCCTCCTTTCCTATCGTTTTCGTCCACCGTAGCATCGTCTCACTGAAGCCGGTGCCCTCTGCCCTGTCCATCAAGGACTAGTCCCTGGAGCTCGTCCCCCGCACACACACATGACACACCCAGCCACACGCACGCCGTTCGCACTCTATGCCCGCAAGGACAGCCGCAGCACACGCGCCACAGCCTCGTAGTGACCGCTTCCGCCTCACGAACGCAAGTAGCCCCGCAGCCCTCACGTCGCCTCGTCGCTGTCAGCGGTCAGTGCGATCCTAGAGGGCAGACAATGGCAGCCAACCACCTTGGTCTCGCCTACCTGGCACGGCCAGCCGCCGTCCTGGACGACTGGACGAGCACCGTGCCCCGGGAGGCTTCAGATGTCCGAGGGTGTCACTGTCGGTTCCGAGGCCCTCCACCTTGCCGACCCAGCCGTCCTTGCAACGGCAGTACATCGCACGGAGGGCGAGAATGCGGGCCTGAAGTCAGCGACGCGGCCAAGCAGGGGTGAGGTAGCGCGAGCTACCCCAGGGCAGGTCGTGCCTTCAGGGATGAGAGAGAGAGAGAGAGCAAGAGCAGCAGCGCGCCTGTGGATACGAAGATGTGGAGAGACCAGTCGCGGCCTCGCGGTGGAGCAATGGTGTGGGCGTGGTGGGTTCTTATCCAACGCCTAGCGCCCTAGCGGCAGGAAGAAAAGGATGAGGATGGAGGGACGGGAGAGAGCGGCTGGGAGTTGATGGCGAGGAAGATGACCTAGCTCGACAACCTCCTGGTTCGCCATAGATGGCCAGACACACGCTGGTGGTGGCTGGAACTCACGCTCGGGGTCGAGAACGAAATGGGAGGGCGAGCGCGGGCCGGCGGGGTGGGCTGAATTTTTTACTTCCTAAAATGCCCTTAGAACTTGTATACTGGAGGAAAGGAGCGAAGCAGTGCAATCTATACCGCTCGCGATTCCATTTTTGAATTGAGTCGGTATAGATCGATAGCGAGCGTTAGATTTCACAAATGAACGGTCAATATTTGTCCCCGGGTACCGTAAAAGAGCTCCCGTTTTTACATGTTTGTTAGTGTTTGTATCCTGTTCAAGAAGACTTGATGAAGACTACTTCCCGACGGTGGAATAAGGTTCTCCTCGCCTAGCCCTCACTCCGGAGATGTGTCTAGCATCGATGGTGGTCACGTGGAGTTGTCTCTCCGACGGATCTGGTTGTTATTCGTCTACGTTCATGTGTCTTCATGTTGGATCCTTCCGATCTACTCTACTATTGATCGACGGAGGTTGTTGTTCTGATGCGTCGGTTATATGGGGTCGTAGCACAACGACTTTTGGAATGCTTACTACAATAAGTTTTGCACGATTTCAACGAGGGAGGGGCAATGACGACAGCACGCCTTCGAATCTCTTCACTGCTTGTAGCCGTCGCCAAACGGTCTATGATTCAAGAAGGTGTATTCTTTATTATTTTTAATATTTGTTGTATTGCCATGACTAAAGATGAACGGATCAAAAAAATTCCCGCATAGAAAAGGCACCCTGGTGGTCTCACGCCAGAATAAGCTGCATTGGATCTAAGAAACACTTTCCTTGCCAATAGTCAATATACCATCATTTGATCAAATTCGGCACGACGACCAAGAACTGTGCCAGTCAAGCTGAAAGCATATTTTGGGGTAGCGAGTGAGCCCTACCAACATACATGGTCTACATGCACAATGATACGTAGGCAGTCTTCAAAAGGTTAAAGCTTGGCAGCGAAAGCACCACGGATCGGAACATGCGTCTTGTAGCCCTCCTCGCAAAGCGCAGCACCGGGCGCGACACACACGACGCGGTTCGCTTTCATCAGGGAAATGAGCCCACAGGCAAAGAGCTAATTAAGCTTGATGCATGATGCATGGGCCCTTTGTGCTTCTCCGCTTTGAGGGAAAGCACGCACGAAACCGAAAACTTGGAGCCCCAAAGGCCGAGGCGATCTTGACATCACAAGGGCATACGCATGGCCTTGGTCTGTTGGATCTGGTCCATGCGCAACGGCAAATGGGAAGTTTGAAGAATCTGTAGTTAGGATTTCAAAGGCTGTTTTTTGAAAGGCTAAAGCCTTGTTTTTTACGTGTATAGCCCATTATAGCACTTTATTATACCGGTTGTGAAGTATATACAAGATATGTCATAGTATTTTAGATGGTAGAATTGATCATCTCTACTATTAAAGAGGGATCTGCCGTCTGTCGTGATGGTTCGACCATGACAGATCCCCCTCGCTAGCACTGCCACACTAGCAGTTTCATCGATTTTTCCATCCCTCCAAAAACCAATCGATTTAATATAGAAAAAAAGGTTCACAGAGAAAACCCTCTACCTCCCGGCCTCGAACAACCCACGCACCACCCGAAAACGCACCTCCCTCGTAACCTCCTCCTCCTGCGATCCAAAAATATCGAAAGGAAAACCAAGCCCACGCACGCACCAAGCCCACACACGCCCGCCCCGTCCTGGAGATCCCCACCCACGTCTCCCATGCACACACCGCCCAAATCAGCCGGCGATCCGTTTATCGCCTCGCCGGTCGCCGCTCCCCAACTCCCTTCAGGCCGTTTCCCCCTCCATCGCCGCACCTTGTCCCTCACCCTTTGGGATGAGGCGGTGCAGGCGGGTGGTGTTTCATGGGCAGGCGGCGTGGGACGTGGGAGTCGAAAGCTGAGAGGGGTCTGGGCGTGGGTGCGGGTGTGGACGAGGGGGCTGAGGTAGGATGCCACGACGAAGGCCGCCATGTCGGCGAGCCCGACCATTCGTGCCTCGCGGCCGTGCAAGGTGAGGAAGAGGAACAAATCTGATCTTCGAGGGCAGGCCGTGCAGGAGGAGGAGGTGCCGCCGATCTCAATGATGGCACACCAGCAGATAGGTTGGAGGAGGAAGACCAAACTCACCCTTGAAGGTCATAGACTTTGGTTTGTCTGACTTTGTAAAGCCAGGTTAGTCTAACATATTTTCATTCAGATTTTTGTTTAACATTTTGTTTTTACTACATTTAAATGTGACTGTATTGTGACACACCACAACTGTTACATCTTCGGATGAAAGACTCAATGACATTGTTGGAAGCGCGTATTATGTTGCTCCTCAGGTGCTTCATCGATCTTATGGCATTGAGGGAGATATTGTTGGAAATATGCCCTAGAGGCAATAATAAATTAGTTATTATTATATTTCTTTTCATGATAATCGTTTATTATCCATGCTATAATTGTATTGATTGGAAACACAGTGCATGTGTGGATACATAGACAAAATACTGTCCCTAGTAAGCCTCTAGTTGACTAGCTCGTTGATCAAAGATGGTCAAGGTTTCCTGACCATAGGCAAGTGTTGTCACTTGATAATGGGATCACATCATTAGGAGAATCATGTAATGGACTAGACCCAAACTAATAGACGTAGCATGTTGATCGTGTCATTTTGTTGCTACTGTTTTCTGCGTGTCAAGTATTTGTTCCTATGACCATGAGATCATATAACTCACTGACACCGGAGGAATGCTTTGTGTGTATCAAACGTCGCAACGTAACTGGGTGACTATAAAGATGCTCTACAGGTATCTCCGAAGGTGTTCGTTGAGTTAGTATGGATCGAGACTGAGATTTGTCACTCCGTGTGACGGAGAGGTATCTCGGGGCCCACTCGGTAATACAACATCACACACAAGCCTTGCAAGCAATGTGACTTAGTGTAAGTTGCGGTATCTTGTATTACGAAATGAGTAAAGAGACTTGCGGGTAAACGAGATTGAAATAGGTATGCGGATACTGACGATCGAATCTCGGGCAAGTAACATACCGAAGGACAAAGGAAATGACATACGGGATTATATGAATCCTTGGCACTGAGGTTCAAACGATAAGATCTTCGTAGAATATGTAGGATCCAATATGGGCATCCAGGTCCCGCTATTGGACATTGACCGAGGAGTCACTCGGGTCAGGTCTACATAGTTCTCGAACCCGCAGGGTGTGCACACTTAAGGTTCGACGTTGTTTTATGCGTATTTGAGTTTTATGGTTGGTTACCGAATGTTGTTCAGAGTCCCGGATGAGATCACGGACGTCACGAGGGTTTCCGGAATGGTCCGGAAACGAAGATTGATATATAGGATGACCTCATTTGATTACCGGAAGGTTTTCGGAGTTACCGGGAATGACGAATGGGTTCCGGGTGTTCACCGGGGGGGGGGGGACCCACCCCGGGGAAGCCCATAGGCCTTGTGGGTGGCGTACCAGCCCTTGGTGGGCTGGTGGGACAGCCCAAGAAGGCCCTATGCGCCAAGGATAGAAAATCAAAGAGAAAAGAAAAGAAAAAAGGTGGGAAAGGAGAGAAGGACTCCACTTTCCAATCCTAGTTGGACTAGGATTGGAGGAGGACTCCTCCTCCCCTTGGTGCGCAGCCCTTGGGGCTCCTTGAGCCTCAAGGCAAGCCTTCCCTCCCTCCTCCTATATATATGGAGCAATTATGGCTGATTTGAGACAACTTTTCAAGGGCAGCCCGACCACATACCTCCACGGTTTTACCTCTAGATCACGTTTCTGCGGAGCTCGGGCGGAGCCCTGCCGAGATTAGATCACCACCAACCTCCGGAGCGCCGTCACGCTGCCAGAGAACTCATCTATCTCTTCGTCTCTCTTGCTGGATCAAGAAGGCCGAGATCATCGTCGAGCTGCACGTGTGCTGAACGCGGAGGTGCCATCCGTTCGACACTAGATCGTGGGACGGATCGCGGGACGGTTTGTGGGACGGTTCGCGGGGCGGATCGAGGGACGTGAGGACGTTCCACTACATCAACCGCGTTCACAAACGCTTCTGCTGTGCGATCTACAAGGGTACGTAGATCGGAAATCCCCTCTCGTAGATGGACATCACCATGATAGGTCTTCGTGTGCGTAGGAAATTTTTTGTTTCCCATGTGACGTTCGCCAACAGATATGTGGAGCATTGGAGTAATTGCCTACATTTTGCTTTGTGGGAGCCGACCTTTCTGGGTACCCACAAAATGTGGAATATTTCGAGTTGTCCTTAAGGCAGAACCAAGGTTTGATCAGGCCCCATGGCCTACTCTCTCTGCTGAAGCCAAAGACTTCGTAAAAAGGTTGCTTAATAAGGATTACCACAAGAGGATGACTGCCTCACAAGCTCTTAGTAAAAACTATATTTGTTTGGCACTGATGTACAATAATGTCCTCCTTAGGAAGACTATCCTTCTGTAGAATGATGCTTAACTATTTACTTGTGCAATGGTACGTGCAGGTCACCCATGGATCCGAGATGCACAACAAGTGAAGATTCCTTTAGATATGATAATCTACAAGCTTATGTGAGCTTATATCATTTCATCTTCATTGCGGAAGTCTGCTTTGAGGGTATACACTATGCACTTGAAACAGACTTAAGAAAACAAAGCGTATAGGATTCTATGCATATTATTTGTTGCAAATTTGTTCTTCAATATGCAATCCATAATTTATTTTCTTTCCCACATTTTTTTTGCATTGAGTACTTGAGATACCTAAGGTCGCTGTTATATAAATATATTAGTCTGTATTGTTAGGTTCATACCATTATGTCCTGAGGCCATGTCTTACGGATGTCCATTTATTTCGCAGGCCCTAGCTAAGACATTGACAGCAAATCAACTGTTCTATCTGAAAGAGCATTTTGAATTGCTGGGTCCAAATAAGAGTGGTGATATCTCCTTTCATAATTTAAAATCGGTTAGTAATATTACATTCGATACTCAGTCTAATTTATAGCATGCAGTTGCTGAAAATGGAAAATGGAACTTGCAGGCTCTAGTGAAGAATTCCACGGACGCAATGAAGGATTACAGGGCTATCAACTTTGTTAACACGGTAAGCCTTCTCCATATCTTGAGTTGTATGATTTGTTAGACTCGGACGCCCACTTACCTGCCAAGATGGTGTACCAGGTATGCACCCTTCAGTACAGAAAGTTGGATTTCGAAGAGTTAGCGGCCTCTGCCATCAGCGTATATCAGATAGAAGCCCTGAAGACCTGGGAACAGCACGCTCGGCGCGCATACGAGCTGTTCGACAGTGAGGGTGGTTCAAGAGGTTCTTTCCTTATTTTTCATTCTTCTTGCAGTTTTTGGGTGATGTATGATTTCTTCCTTGTAAAAGATGTATGGTAATGCGCGAGCTTAACCTCAAACTAATTATACGGACTTGCTTTGATTTGCTAGATGTACATGCTTCAGTTGTAGGAGACACATGCCTTCTATGTTCTTGTCATTGTTTTTCTGTTGTCGATTTACAATTTACATAGTTTACATTTCACAATATCTTCTCCTTCCATTGCCATATGCCTATATGGTTATAACTCTTGTATAATTACAGAGTGTGTTCGTTGGTTGGGACCAACCATGGACCGGATACCTCTAGCTTGTGCTCCACCACGCTTGCCCTTGGTAGATTGATGTGCACAGGCTGATTTCTAACAAACGCATGCGACTATACAGGTAAAGATTACAGATTGTTGAAGTTTTTTTTTACTGATTGGGTCACAAGCCGAGACTGGCATGTTGCAACTTCTGTGTTGGATGTTGTGTGTGGGTTAATGGGTGGTTCAAGGTTCTTTCCCTTGTTTTTCATTCTTCCTGCAGTAAATTATATGTTGATCCTGAGGTGCTTCCGTAGATCAGGTTGACTTGAAACAATAACTGGTTCAATACTTGGTCCGAAAATTTCACACTCTGACTTTATGAATAAATGATATGGCATTCGGTGTGCACTTAGATTATTTCTCACATGTATTTGGTTAATAATCCATTTGGTGGGCAAGCATGTACTAATGGAACTCTCTTCAGTTTCTATATATCCTTATACGATTTTGGTAAGAATTCATGCATTTTTTGTTTTCATCTTTGAAAACCAGTATGTTTATGGCTTTATGCAACGCTCGCTTTGATCAGATAATGACAATACGTTCAGCTCAAGAAAATCACAGAGGGTCCAAAATCCAAATACTTGAAAAACATACACCTACATATGAACCTTACCAATCCATAAAAATATCGAATGACAAATAAGATCTAGCTTATCATTTCATAGTGAAACTATATGGAATAAAATAGTGTAATGACACCGAAGCTAGAGGAGAGGTTGTCTTACCTGGGTAAGATAAAGAAGATGTGTGTCGAAAAAAATTAAACCAACGAAAAAAGAGATGAAGCTGATGGGACAAATACAACCAATGCAACATTGTTATGTTGTTCCGTGGCAACGCACAGACATTTAGCTAGTAACTAATAGTTGTTCAACATGTAGATACCTAATTGTTTAACATATAAAGTGGCAACATGTAAGAGCATCTACAGCCGGATTGGACAAATCTGGCCCATTATATGCCCGCGGACGTATCCGGACGGCCCCTCATATTTCGCTCCGTGCATTCACATGCCTTATATTCAAAATCACAAATCTATACAAAGCCATGCACGTAGATCATCCGATAATAAATGCCGCACATAAAATAAATGTTGGTACCGAACATAAAAAGTGTTTAATTATTTAAAGTGCATAATCTATTGTTGCTTTTTGATTTCCATTGTGAGTCCACATATGGTTCACCAGATCATTGAGTAGTTGTGTGTGCACGTGATGATCTTGTAGATTCTGATGCATCTGCAGAAAATTCATAAGCTACAAACCAATAAATCCGGCCAGACATTCTGTCGAACACATCCCGCGCAAGGCACAATCAAAGGGTTGACGGACGTATCGCGTGGTCTTCCGGGCCGGCGACGACGTCCTCCACGGAGAGGTCGGGAGAGACGTTCCTTTTGACCGAGCGGCTGGGATGGCAGAGGCTAATAGGCAACGGAGTAAGCATGGCGGCGGAGCTGCGAGACGGACGACGCGCGGAGGAAGAAGAGAGAAAAACAGGAAATGGATCTGACAGTTCTGCGAGGTGGAGTTGGTACAATTTGCGATAGGGTCGGGCTGTCGGGTAATACATGGCGGGCGTGCCCGGTCTCCCCCATATCCGGCCCATATTTGGGCTGGAAATGGGTGTGCCGTGAGTCCGGGTATTTGAGACCTGTCTGAGAGGCCCGACAGAATCGAATTTTTGTGATCGGACAGTGACTGAACGGCCTGCGCGTGCATTTGAGGGGTCCGTTTGTAGATGCTCTAACCCCAAGTTCAAGAGCTCTTGCTATGAACGGTCAAATCCAAAAAAACAAAATCTGATTTTCCTTTTACAACGAACATTGCTTAATATGCGTGCAATTTTTCGTGATAAAATCACATTCATGAAGGTCTGAACAAAATTAACAAAATCAGCACTTCAAAATGCTTTCAGAAAGGCTCCTTTCGTAGTATTGTTTTTTTTCGCCCAAAGCATTAAGAATATTTTCTATTCATGAAAATTTACTGTAGAAAATTGAACAATCCATTTTTTCAAAAATAGATTTGCTTTTTAATTATTCTAATATATTTTTATTTTTACTGTTTCGATGTGCATTTGAGCTCGAGAGTAGAAACTCCATGTTCATGGTAAGAAATTTTACAAATTATAGAATAAATTCCCGATCCTTAAAGCTTGGAAAATGAGTAATCATGTCCCCCTCCTTAATTTCAAAGGTAATTTTCGATTCATGTTAAAAAAATAATAATTATAAACAATTGAATATTGCAAATTCACATGTCATACTACAAATTATGTTGTCTAAATAATTCATAATTTAATACAAACAAGCCGCTAAACTAAAAATACTAAGATAGAAGTAGTGTGAACCTAATTGGGGAATGGTTCGGACTTCGGAGGAGCAGAGCACGACTGCACGAGCAATCAATGAACGTGTGCCTCGTGCATGTTGTGTTTAATGGCTATTTTTTTAGTTCGGTTGTTCTCTAGAATAATGGCTATTCTTTAGTTCGGTTGAGCAACGGGTTGTAATGGTCGAAACATACTTCGGCAAATACTATTCGCTAAATTCTGTGACGAATTGCCAAGGGTGAGCAACCAACCAAATCGATAAAGAATGTACTACATTTTCTAGTTTTTGGGGTAACCTTCTAGAAGGTTTCTTAACCGGTTTCCTTTTTTGTTGTTTCTTTACTTGTCCTTCACGTTTATTTTTAATTTTTTAACCTTTTCTTTCATTTATCCTTTCTGTTTCTTGATTATTAAATTAACTTTTATTTTTTAAATTCTTCAATTTAGAAAAAAGAAGAACGTGATATTGTTAAGAAAGTATTCACAATTTTGGAAAATATTTGCATTTTAAAAAGTTTCCTTATTTGGAAAAAATAATTATTTTCTAAATAGTACAAAATTTGTAAAATGTTTAAAAACTTAAAAAACTAAGTTCTAAAAAATTACCAAATTGTATAAAATGTTTGTGTTTTCAAATAAAAACTAAGTTTCCGAAAAAGTATAATTTTATTTAAAAATTTCACCATTGAAAACCGTGTTTTATAAAACTTTCACGTTTTCTAAAAATGACCTTTTTATGTTTTGAACCTGATTAAAAGAAGAGCTACAATAGTTTCCTTGTTACTATACCCACTAGCGGACATAGTGTGCCAGCCAGGTTGCCTTGTGCGACCGACTAACTTTTTGCCGCCCCATGAAAAACAACTTCATGATTTTGAAAAAAAGTTTGCCGGATTTTGAAACAAATTCAGGGATTTGAAAGGAATCTGTCGCTTTTGATAAAAAAATTAAAGTAAAGTCATTATTTTTGAAACACAGTTCATGGATTTTATAGAAAACAGGAATTCGAATAAAGTTCATCGATCTTGAAAAAAAGCACGAAATCCAAAATGTTAACCAGATTTAAAGAAAAACAAAGTTCACTGATTGAAAATTAGTTCATCATTTTTGATAAGCTCGTGCATTTTGAAGAAAATGAAAGAAAGGGAAAAATAAAAAAGGAACTAGAAAGTAAGAAAGAAGAAAGGATAAAAAAGCTATAACTAATCACACCAAGTGTGGAGTCTTGTTGGTTATTTGAGCTTACACCGAATTAGGAGGTCCAGAGCACACCTCGTGTGCATTTTTGTGGAGTTTAAACAGAAAAAGGGGTAAATGCGTCGGCCCAATGGGTGCGAAAATTGAAGTAACGGGCACTGAAGGTGCCGAATAGGAGTTGTCGTCCCACATACTTCAACCCTATCTTTAAAAGAATGAGTTGGGCTAGGGAGTGAGTTATTGGGCTAATGGGCAATGTCCGGTGAGAGGGAGAGAATCATCAGGTGGTGGGTGGTTATTCATTGTGCGTGGGATGGATGCTTGGATAGCCATACTTTTCAATTCACAAAAAAGAAGGATAGCCATACTTTTTCGGGAGTAATTATCTACGAAGCGCTCCATCGGAACCTCTCAAAGACCACTTTGAGAAGTCGTCATTTGATGCGTTCTCAGTTGTTGACATGTGTCGTCCTCTAAACACTTTCTTCGGATAACTTTTCCCCGTACACGTTGTAGCCTTTTTAGATTGTTTTTCCCGTTTTTTCGGTTTTCCAGTTTTTCACCCGTCTTTCTTAGCTTTTCGAAGATTTTTTTTAAATTTCCCCTTTCTCAAAAGGCACGGTTTTGATTTTGCGAGAGGCACGAATTTGCTTCTGCGACGTGTCTTTCGGAAACAAAAAAAACTTTTTTTTTTCTCGAGAGATACAATTTTGCTTCCGTGAGTAGCACGGTCGTGCCTCTCGAAAACTAAAAAACATAGTTTATTTTTTCCTTCCTCAAGAGGCATAACTTTTGCTTCCACGAGAGGCATGGCGTGCCCCTCGGAAACGAATAAATGCGTTTCTTTGTTTCCCGAGGCATTGTTTTGCTTCCCCGAGCGTGCCTGTCGGAAAAGAAAAAAGACATGTTTTTTATTCTTCTACGAAAGGTACGGTTTTGCTTGCATGAGAGGCATGGCCGTGCCTCTCGGAAACGAAAAGCACGTTTATTCTTCCGCTATTGGAATGATTTTTTCGAGATTTTTTTGTTAAAACCTATTAACATGGAATTTAATTCCAAAGATCTCGACGTGAGGAATCCAAAGGTGAAAACAATTCGAGATTTAGACGCACGGTTTAAGAGATAAAATATTTTGAATAAACAGACCTAGAGAAAAGGTTGAACACATAGGTTGCAACAAGTGAAACACATGCAATGCGCCATTTGTCGCAACCTGAGAAGGTGGGAGTAACATTTGATAGGAATACCACTCAGTTAGTGATTTCATACTCTTTTTTTGTTAAACTCATTTTTCAATTGAATATGCTATATACATAGAGCAACAAAAATGATGGGCATTCAATTGAATATCCATGAACTAAGGTCGATCCGCCATATATGCTCGTTTACAGTATGTAGATAACTTGGAATACAAGATGATCTTTCATGTGAGCTAAAGGAATGCTAATTCACCCCAACATGTGTTTGGAAAGTTTCTTGTGAAATAACATTTGATTCTAAATGTTGAAGCGTAAAAGTTCGACATGTTCAGCGTTCCTTTTACGGTTAGCTGAACGGTTTTAATATCTCTTGTGCCAAACAACGCCCTTATCTTACACATAAATGGAATTGTTTTGGTCACTTATGTTTTCTCTCCGAAATCTACAAGGAAAATGTAATTTTTCTTGAGAAAGAGTAAAACGTATGTACTCTGTTTGAATGTAGACATTGGTGGCTAGAGTTTAGGGCCTGGCCCAAATGTTGCTGTTTCGGTGGCATGGGCATTCGGGTAAGGGTCAATTCTTTCGTGGCTCATGGCAGGCTGTGGAAATATGTTGTCTCTACCCAACTTATTTTAAAAGCTCAATCTAGTATTTTATTGTAGAAGCCTAGTTGTTAGTCCTTTATTAATTTGCTCCTCAAATTATGCCTTGCTCAATAAATGGTTATACAAGTTTCTTACTAATGAAGTCATGTGGTCAACCCTCTTGTGCATAAAGTATTTAGGCTTAAAAGATATGTCTTGGGCAAGCTGGAAGCCTCTTGATTCACCATTGGAATGGATTGATGGCGGCAAAGAAATATGTTTTCTGCTTTGGTTCCTTCGATATCAAGAACCACTCTGAGTTCACTCCTGGAAGGACAAGTGATGACTGGGTAATGCTACTCTTCAAGAATAGTATCTTGCCTTGTATCACATTGCTCGTGATAAGAACGGTACTCTTATATATACGTCCCGACATCCTCTCTACTGAATATATCTTTTAGGTGGGATATGCTTGGCCCTCGTCTAGTGTCATAGAACCATCTTCTAGTCCACTTGGATCCAATTAACCTAAAACAAGGACATGATAAATTTCAGTGGACCAAACTCAACATGGGTCTTTCACGGTTTGCTCTATGTTGTATCGGATCTTTCGCACTAGGAGGTTTCAGTGGAGAACAATAGTAAAATTTGGAAGTCAAACATACCACTAAAAATTAAAGTTTTTGTATGGTACCTTTGTCATGCGTTGTTTTGACCAAGAACAACCATGCTCGCCAGAATTAGCAGAGAAGCAAAAAAGTATTGTCATTGTGAGCACGATGAAATAATTAAACACCTCTTCTTCTAACATAAATTCATGCGTTTTATATGATCAATCATCTAAATATCATCTAATTTGAATCCGTAAACAAGGATTATCAATATATATGGTCACTCGCATGACGACATACATTTCAACTTTAGTATACTTGCAGAGTATGAGGGTCGATCTATGCGGAAACGATATTTGTGTTGAATGATAAAATCGCATGTCCCCTGGTGGTTATCCACCGCGTACGTTTTGCTGCCTATATGATCTACGCTACAAAAAATGGATACCGGCGGCATAGTTTACGTATATGGTGGTGTGTACATGATTATAGCAGGTGATCATGATTATAGCAGGTGATCAGGGATGTTTTTATCCAAGATGAGTGGCAGCATAGTCTCAGGTCTTAACCAAGAAACTGTATGGGAAAACGTTTTCTATCTCTAGGATGTTCTCAGACGATGATGCTGTATACCAGTTGCGAACAAAATTTTGAAGTCTCTTATATTCTTTTTTATCACAGCCCGATCAAAGAGGAGTACTGCTAATTGTCAAGGAAGATGTCTATATTAATGAAAGTGGTCAGTTTGTTTATTGCGTCACACGATCATTTTCAACTCTGGTTACGCGTGGCGTGTCGTCGATGTCGAGCAAAATTACACCATTAACTTGATTGCCACTTGACCTATAGTATGTTTAGGATGTAGTCATCAAACTATGCACTCTATAATCTTAAGCCGGTGTAGATTGAGTGTCCTATTACTCCTCCTAAAGAACACGGTCCAACAATTGGTCATATATGAGAAAATGAGGATAAATTATTTGGTCAAACTAATGGCAAAGGTGACATCAACCATATGGTTTCTCACGGAAACATATAGTCTGCTGAGTGCGATCGGAAAATGATCCAAATATATCATGAAATTCGTGATTAAACGCAGCACATGATGCACTCAAATCATCTTGATTTTTCTGTGACCATATAATCATCATCCATCTAAAAGCATGTACAGCCAAACCCCTATATCCTTTACAAACCAGATGCCCCCGGTCATTAATCGAACGCGTTCGCGGATGTTTAAAAGGGTCATATTTGCTAACTCCGGTTGTAGATGCTCTAATACATTATCGTCAAATAAGTCATCCTATTTTTATTTTTTCAATAATTTTTTTTTATTCTCGGAAGATTGCCCGAAAGCACGTTGACAGTGATATAATGATGAAATAATGGCGATTGAACAAGTAATGCTGATCACAGTAACATGACATCATGCTAGCTGACAAATACATGTAAAAATGATATATATACCTGCGTTGTAATTTCACTCGATAGAAACTGATTAATTAGTCATAGATCAAGCACTGTATGCATGTTGTGAACGAAGCTCGCAGTAAAATGCAGAGTTCTCAAATACTGCTACCAGTTGCCGTTTTGGACTGGAGCATTGAGCATGTGATGAGGAAACTACTTAGTCACAGACTAGCACCTAAATTCTTTAGGCATCTTCAAAGTAGACCCTTAAACCATCCACCTCCGCTCACACCGCATTCATTCGGACCGAGTGGTTTGAACATGTTTTGTCATCTAACACGATTATGTATCGATCCGTCGGTTTGTTCACGTGTGTCTTTCCCACAAATTGAAAGCACACGGGAGATTTTGTGAGAGCCCGGACAACAGCAACGTAGTACTCCGATACCCCGGCCCACTCGAACCCCCCTTACAGCCTCATTCTCTCCCAATCAGTCATGTCCCCCTGTTTTGCATGCATGCCCTCCTCCTCCCACATTGTTGGACATCTGAACTGCCACGCATCCGCTCGCCTCGTAGTACGACACCGTCCACCTAGAATATGTTGAATCTGTCTGACGTGTGTTCAAACAAATGCCATTGAGCTTATTAACAATCTTCATGTCATTTTTTAGAGTATGAAGGATGTGGGGTACTTAAGCAAGGATGATGATTTGTTGTCCAATGTGTGGTTGGACGTACCCGCGGATTTCATAGGCAGAAGCAGAAGATGGCTCTTCTGACAGCGTGTGCATGATCCATTTCACACGCGAAAGCACATTGCGTCCTACGACATGCACATCATTCATGAACGCAATGTGAAGTCGTTAGCGTACGATGATACACCATCCTGAGCACCGTGGCCAAGTTTTATGGCGTGATTGATCGACTCGAGGTAATATGGCCATTGCACACGGCAGACGTGGAGATCCTAAGTTTTGCTTGTTCTTGCTCAACTTGTTGATTGATTGATTCATCCACTGAATGTTGCTCGACATATTGTGTAGCATGCAAGCGTTATCGTGATGTACCATAGGCTAGAGGGCACACCATCTATGCACCGTTGGATCAAGCTCAAGGTGCAGTATGTGTCGGACGTCATGATCCGTTCATGGAAAAAACTTATTGAACATCTGATTAATTTTGTTGAATTTAAACTATTATTGTACTAGATTTGTTTGCATGCTATGTATGAACGATTTGTGCTATTTTCTATCCGAACTCTGATGAATTTCATCTATTTTGTCCGGTTAGTTGAAAGGTGGTTTAAAACGTATGCAAATAGCGTTGGATGGTCACCTCCTGCATCCGTGTCCGCGTCCCTGTGTGTGGATGGATGCGGTGTTCGGTTTGCGGGTGCCGAAGTCCTCATACCCTCCCCAAATTCTCAGGCGGGCTGCGCGACCAGTGCGTGGAAGAAATTTTGTCACCCAAGCGGGCCATCCATAATCGACCTAAACACCCAGACTAACCGATGCTCTTGATATCAGAGCCGAATCTAGGGTTGCCACGGGGACGTCCGAATGCGCCCACAAAGGCCCATCACGTAAGGTTTGATTGCTAGGGGCCACACGTGGATACAGAGAGACCCCTGGTATGACGGGTGTCTCCTCCACTCCACGCCACATGACGCCACCCTCGCATACCGGCAGAGGAAGGAGGCCGACTATTTAAGTCCGACAGCGGGAGCCAAACCCTACTCTTTCCATTTCCCAATCTTCTCTCTGCCGATGAGACTGCAAACCAGCTCGCCGCTTCCATGTTGTGGTGCAGGAACACTACCTACGCCATGCTCACTCCGCAGCGGAGGTTATAGCTGTTGGAGCAGATCCATGTGAGGCGGGCTGCTTGTTTCTCCGCATGCCTTCCTTTGGATTTCTCAGAGCCGCCGGATGATGATGATGAGGCAGGGGAGGATGAGGAGGAGCATGCAGGCGAGGAGGAGGCGAGGCGGCCGCCAGAAGATGAGCCCATGGAGGAGGAGGCGTCCGAGCTTGAGGAGGAGAAGGTGGAGGCAATCCAGGTCGCGGGCTTCGCCACAGCGGACGCGGAGGCAAAGTACGAGGCCGCCCAAGCTATGGAGATGGCGGAGCAGACCGCCATCCTTGAATTCATCCAGGACAAGGCCTACATCGAGGCCAACCGGTAGTTCATCCGGCAAGAACATGCGACGACAAAGGCATTCTTTCCCAAACTGGATGCGGAGGTGGCGGGGGCGGAGGAGGTGGCAGGGGGGAGGAGGCTCCGCAGGCACATGAGCTGCCTCACTTGCATGTCTACCAACGGGCACGAAAATTGTCGAAATCTATGACGACGAGTAATTTTAGTTATGTACCTATGGGGCTGTTTGCTTTGAGGCTAACTTTGTCAAAGGTTGTCACACCTAAAGTTAGACAAGTTTAATCAACTTAGATGGATGTTTGGTTCAAGCCACACTAACGTCATACACTACATACACACATAAAAGTGTGGTAAGATTCTCCTAGGCTTGCCAACTTGTGGCTCTTATTTTGAAGAACGAACCTTAAACAAATGTGACAACATTATGTGGAAAAGCATGACATTGCTAGGTGTCGAACCAAACAGCCCCTAGTACATAAGATTTTATTTGCATGACTAGTATGAATTTAAAGTGCGAAGTTTAAGTTTCATGGTTGTGAAGGAGTAATTTTATGTGCTGTCGGATAACTGCCCTTGGGCGTTTGGGGGCCGACTTTTGTGTTTGTGGTTTCACATGTTCTAAGAGCATTGACAATCGTAACTTGCAAATCCGGTTCCTCAAACGCCCGCGTCCGCGTCCGGATGCGTCCGCGGACACTGACCAGTCACGTCTCAAGTCTACTCGTCCACATTCAACTCTTTCATATTTTATCCCTTAGATCCATAAAAAGCATGCAAAATGAATAATTTACATACTACATACTATGCTATTCTTCGTCTTCGGAGATGGTCAGAGCCACCTGCGCCGGAGCCTGAGCCGGCTATGCGGCCTCCTGCGCAGCCCGCACCGCCTCCATCTGCTGCCGATGGAGACCCCTGGCCTCCGCAGCTCACTCCAAGCGGATGGAGTTCAGGATAACCAGCTGTTTCGGCCACAGATCCACGTCCTTCATGTCGGTGCCCCCTCCTCCCGCACATCCAACGGCGGCGCCTCCTCCGCCGGCTCCTGCTGGTCCTCCCGAACAACTAGCAGCGGCGCCTCCTTTGCCAACTCCTGCTCCTCGTCCTCGTCCATCCCCACCTCATCCTCCTCTTCCTCCTCCACATCCTCGGCCTCCTCGAAATCCTCCTCTGGATACAGAGGTAGCCCCACGGCCCTCCGGATCCAGACCTGCGCAAGGAGCGAGAGACACTGCTGGACCGTGTAGTGGTGGCGGGGGGGGGGGGGGAGGGGGCATGACTGACGGGCTCGGGTGGCGGTGGAGGAAGGGAGGAGGGGGATGTGCTAGGGCTGAGTGATGTCGGCCGGCTTAAATAGCCGGCTATGGATAAGGACGGGGAGCTGAAGCAGTGCCACACGACGTTCACACCGCGCCAACGATGGAGGCGCCCGTTGGACGATCGGGTTTTCACGCGAGTCTGCATGAGGTCACGCCGTTAGGCCGACGTGGCGAGCATGCCCGGGTTTCTTATATCCGCCCCATATTTGGGCTGAATATGAGGGGTGCCGGTTAACCCGGACGTTTGTGGCCCGTTTGAGGGGTCCGGCTAGCTCGAATTTTTATGATCGGTCAGTGACTGGACGATCTGTCCGGACATTTGAGGCGGATTGAAGGGGGGGCCCGACTGTAGATGCTCTAGTAAGAGGGTGCTTGGATCCATAGGACTAAAACTAGTCTGACTAAAAATAGTCTCTTTGAGAGGCTAAAGTTCCAATCACCCCTGACTAAAGTGGGACTAAAACTAGTCTAGAGACTAAAATCTTTTAGTCACATGAACCCCTACTAAAATGTGCATTAGTCCTCTCTCTCCTCATTTAACTCCTCATGCAAGTTCTGGATTGGAGGGTTTGGAGGATAATAAATGCTCATTAACTTGATTTTAGTCTCTTTAGTACTTGGATCCAAGCATGGGTGAGGCTAGCAAGTTTTAGTCTCACTACTTTTAGTCATGGGACTAAAACGTATCCAAGCACCCTCTAAGTCATCTCACCAATTAGTGCACAGTATTGGTAGATGATACAAACGCCAAGAGTTCATTCAATTCACACACCGTCACATCAAAGGAAAATAAATTTCCCAAACATCCCACACATGTACATCAAGAACCAGTCCTAAATTAGACCAAAACACACGCATCTCTCCATAGACCAAAGATTGTCAACTCTTCACGCTTTTCTTCCACAGCGTGACAAGATCTTGTTTATCACACCTTGCAATTTAACTATCTTTGTATCAGCGATCCATCACACACCTCGTTGCTCTTGCATGTATAAATGACCCTTCATTTGTGCACCACCTACAACATTCCTGCACCACCTACACAGGCCATCAGGCAGAGAAGTAAGATGTCCCGGTCCTGGTCGTGCATGGCGCTGCTCGTCGTCGCCCTCTCCGCGCAGCTCGGCGCGTCCGACCTGTCGACGGGCTACTACAGCAGAAGCTGCCCCAACCTGGAGAGCATCGTGCGCGGCGTGGTGACGCAGAAGATGGACGACAACATCCGCACCATCGGCTCCACCATCCGCCTCTTCTTCCACGACTGCTTCGTCGAGGTACGTTCGCCGCACGCAGTAACACTTGCACTGATGCTTGTTATGCCCGTGCTCTCAAAACTTATAGTCATCGAGTGGTTGATCTATGTGTGTGTATGCGGCGGTACGTACGTGCAGGGTTGCGACGCGTCGGTGCTGATCCGGTCGACGCCGGGGAACCCGACGGAGATGGACGCCGACGACAACAAGTCCCTGGCGTTCGAGGGCTACGAGACGGTGAGGATCGCCAAGGTGGCCGTGGAGGCCGCGTGCCCCGACCTGGTCTCCTGCGCCGACATACTCACCATCGCCACACGAGACGCCATCGCCCTGGTACACGCACAGTGCACGTCTATCGGTACATTAATTTCCCACCGGACATGCCTGAGCCTGAAGTTTGATTTGCGTACAGAGCGGCGGGCCGTTCTACCCGGTGGAGCTGGGGAGGCTGGACGGGCTGAGCTCCACGGCCAGCAGCGTGGCCGGCAAGCTGCCGCAGGCCACCAGCACCCTCAACGAGATGGTCGCCATGTTCAGAGCGCACGGGCTCACCATGTCCGACATCGTCGCCCTCTCAGGTGAACCACGCACCTCTCCCAGCCGTACCTACCTCTACCTGCGCCGCGTGGATGTACTCCTACTAACATGACAGTTCATGGCTGGTCGGCATGCAGCGGCGCACACCGTGGGGCTCGCGCACTGCGGCAAGTTCAGGGACCGGGTGTACGGCAGCCCGGCGGACGCGACGCTGAACCCCAAGTACGCGGCGTTCCTGAGGACCAAGTGCCCCGCCGACGGCTCGTCGGACCCGCCGGTGCTCATGGACCAAGCCACGCCGGCGCTCTTCGACAACCAGTACTACCGGAACCTGCAGGACGGCGGCGGCCTGCTCGCCTCCGACCAGCTCCTCTACAACGACAACCGCACGCGCCCCCTCGTCAACTCGTGGGCCAACAGCACGGCCGCCTTCAGCCGGGGCTTCGTCGACGCCATCGTCAAGCTCGGCCGCGTCGGGGTTAAGTCTGGCAGCGACGGGAACATACGCAAGCAGTGCGACGTCTTCAACTGATGACGAGAGGGATCGAGAAATGCATATTCCACCGGGATTGCTACGCTGTCTGAAGTCTGAACTAGTGTACGCGCATGCGTCAAAGGTGCATGTGTACACGAAATGTGTATCTGTGGCACAGAGATTCGTTGGGTTTCACAGTTCTGTGGGGTTTGTAAATGATTGTACTATATGTTGTTTGATTCGTTGAATTCGAACGTGCGAAGTTATATATATGCAAATCAAATGAATAAGAAGCATTCCGCATAAGTAATGGGGGGCATAACTGCTAAGTACAATGTCACCTTTTGTAGTTTTATCTGCTAACGGAATTTTCTCTTCACCTAAACTCTCGCCGCCCTAGAATTTGCAACTCGTATTCATGTATGATGCATTTGATAGCCTGCATCAGGCTCAACCACGCTCAAGCCATGCAAATTGAAAATGGCAAGTCTTTTGCCTTGTTTCAATAAAACATTGAACGTTTGGTAGGCTGGACTGCATGAGAAAAGCAATTCTCCCATGGACGGGACATTCCGTGCATGGAAGAGCCCTTGATTTTCTTTGAAGATCCGATGCCATGCAATGCATTGATTGTTGGGAAATTCTAACTAGAAGTGCACGGGCACCCTTGCGTTCCTGTACGACGAAACGCTACGAACGGCGCGCTCCGTCATGTGGCTACAGAGTGACGCGATGTATAGCGATTTTACTACAAGATTTTTTGTGTATGCTAGTACAGGTACAAGCTATACACTACACAACCTTGACCATAAATCCTACGCTATAGTGTTTGACCAATTTTTATTTTATTTCTGATAGTCCCGGTTAAGTACTTTCTATGACTTTATACTAAACTTTGTGATTTTTATTTTGAGATGAATGGAGTAGTAATTTGTAATATACTCCCTTCATTCCTGAATATCTGGTCAAATATATGACAAGTAAACACGCTTAAATATCTGGCAACAAAGTATAATATAATCTGATGATAAACATGGTTAATATGACAACTAAACATGCTCAAATATATGGCAACTAAGTATAATATAATCTGGTGATAAACATGGTTAATATGACAACTAAATATGCTTAAATATATGACAACTAAGTATAACAAATCCGGTGATTAAGCATGATTAATATGACAATAAAGTACTTGTAATTAATGTGATGACCAAACAACTGCGAGAAAAAATATGATGACTAAACATGTTTAGTATGGCAATTAAATGCTTTCAATACTAAAACTAACTATTATAATTTGACAACTAAACAGTTTAAACCGGGCAATAATAACCGGTGTGCATACAGTTGGATTTGTACTATGTGGTGAATAATGCCTACCACGGTCCCTAGTGGCTACTATTGTGCCTAACATAGTATATTTTTTAACTTTTATACTCCTTGTCGTTCCTTTTTTATTGCATGCATTGCTTTTCAGTCTTAATACACGCCTCTGTTACGAGCAGCGGAGCACGATCCTCATAAAAAGGCTCGATGGCGGCCACCATACCGGAAGGCACAGGTAGTTGCGCTTTGTAGTAGCGTCCTTGATTGTTTGATACTGCTGGTAGTTGGTTACTTCTTTCTACAAACACCCTTCTATCTAGGCTCCATCATCCCATACTTTTCCATTTTATTTCCAAGTTAGAATCTAATTTATCTTTTGAACCAGAAGTACAATTTAGGCCCCATTTGCATATTTGTGTTTATGACAACGAGAACTTTAATACAAGACCACTTTTGAATATATTTCAACAAGTTTTAAAATTGAAGATCTGAAACATGGTGAAACAGTGTAAAAATAATAAGAATCAGTTTCATATACATTTGCACATAATGTAACATTATTATACGGAACGGAACACGACGAGCCATAGTGAAACGGTAAGACTTTTTTTACGACATAGAAACATTTTTTTATTTTTAGGCATGAAATTAAAAATTTGTATGAAACAAATTTGAAGTATGGTGTTTTAGTTGTCTAAAAATCAATTCCTAATAGTATATTCAATATTAGTCTGGTTTAAAAAATCTTGTCAGAAAAAATACAATTGTACAGTCAGATTGTAAACCAAAGTTTTACTTCAAAATACATGCGTATATTTATTTGCATGAAACTTAATGAGTAGACAAACATGATGATGTTAGTGGTCCCACACAACTTTAAAAAGTGGTGGATACATGCATGCACGAGACCTCCCGTCCATGGTAGAAAATCTTCTCTCTAGACTACATGCATTTCTCAGCTCGCGCAAAATTTAAAGCAATCCCAGGCTAGGCTGAGCGGGAACGACCGATTCGACCGTTTACGAGCCAGGCTCGCTCGAGCCACCCATTACTCTTGCGTGTATGTGGGAGAAGAAGCTACATCTCATAATTCTCTCTCTCTCTCTCTCTCTCTCTCTCTCTCTCCCCGATGTTCGACACCCATCGGCGTGGTCTTCATCCTATTTGGCAGCAATGCCATCGAAGAAAGGTGGATGGTCGGCCTCATCCGGTCCGACATTGACCCAATGTTGACAATCTGAGTGACTCTCTCTCTCATCGCCCTTTCGTGCTCTCCAATGACCGACACTCACCCACACTGTCTTCATCCTATTTGGCAGCAAGCCATCAGAGAAAAGTGGGTGGCTGGCCTCATCTGGTCCGACATTGACCCAATGTCGGCAATGCAAGTGACTCTCTCTCTCTCTCTCATCGCCCCTTGGTGTTGTTCAATGGCCGACTCCCACCCGCGCCGTCTTCATCCTATTTGGCAATAACTTCATTGAAGAAAGGTGGGTGGCTGGCCTCATCCGGTCTGACATTGACCCGATGTCGGCAATCCAAGTGTCTCTCTCTCATCGCCCTTTCGTGCTCTTCAATGGCCAACACCCACCCGCATCGTCCTCATCCTATTTGGCAGCAACACCATCGAAGAAAGGTTGGTGGTTGGCCTCATCCGGTCCGACATTGACCCGATGTCGGCAATCCAAGTGAGTCTGTCTCTCTCTCGCTCTCTCTCTCTCTCTCTCCCTCTCTCTCTCTCTCTCTCTATCTCTATCTCTATCTCTCTCATCGCCCCTTTGTGCTCTTCAATGGCCGACACCCACCCACGTCGTCTTCATCCTGTTTGGCAGTAACGACATCGAAGAAAGGTGGGTGGCGGGCCTTATTCGGTTTGATATTGACCCGATGTCGGCGATCAAAGTGACATCCCCCATTTGCACGAGACCACGGTTAGCGGCCATTGAACCACCACGCGTTGTAGTGATGCTCAATGCAGCTCCGGCTCTAGAGGTAATCATTTATGGTGCATCGACACAGGGAAGCACGTCGGCTTTGACGACGAAGCCCATTGGTCATGTCCATTAGGTTTTTTACCCCCTATTCGAAGTTTTCTTTTCCCTTGCTTGTGGATAGGTCAAGGGGAGTGCGGCCAGAGCATTGGCGATGGTGCCCTCTTCATCCACCACGTGTGTCAGAAGGAGCACCGCTGAAGTGTCGAGGGCCCTCAGATCGACGTCAGTCGGACCCCTCTTTTCGCTAGGGTTTCGTCGACGGTCGGCATTCCCTTCTATGACAACAATTTCGGTAAGAAATTTGTTGCTCGTGCTCTTGTTAGTAGTTAGATTTTTTGCCTAGTTTTGAATCGGTTGGATTTGATTGCACTGGATTGGATTGGATTCGACTTGACTCCAATCGATTCTCGATGAATCGCAACAATGCTAGATTGGTAGTTAGGGTGTTCTCTCTAGTGCTTAGGGTATTCATGCTAGTTCCCCACACTGACAATACTAGATTCATAGTTAGGGTTTTCTTGATAGAATCACAATGATTGTTAGGGTCTTCTGGGTAGAATCACAATGCTTGTTAGGGTGTTCTCTTTATTATCACAATGCTGGTTAAGGTATTGATGTAATTAGAATATTTACAAAGCATGCAAAAGATATTCCTACATACTACGTACTATCCTAGTCTTCATCGTCGGAGATGGCCTCTAGCTCACTCTTGTCCGTCACAGCGTGCGCCATGTCCACGTCCGCCGCAAGCTGCGGCAAAGGCCGCCTCCATGTCGTGCCGACGAAGATGACTGGCCTCCGTAGACGACTCCAAGCGAACGGAGTTCATGATGGCCTAGTGCTCCGCCCGCAGATCCACATCCTCATCCGTCGACACCCGCTCCTCCTTCCTCACATCCTCCTCCATCGATGCCTCCTGTGTCGGCTCCTGCTCCTCCTCTTCCTCCTCCAAATCCTCCTCTATATCCACAGGTAGCCCCGTGGCCTGTCGTATCCTTACTTGCTCAAGTTGCCAAAGCCGGTGTTGGATCGTGTAGTGGCGGCGTCGTGGGTGCATGGTCCATGGCTGCTGCAGACGGGAGAAGTAAAATGTGGAGGGGTAGGGTTTGGGTGCCGGCGACTGACTTAAATAGTCCGGCTAAGATTACGCGGCCCGCCGGGCTAGGATTACGTGGCTCGCCGGTGTGACGCCACATGACATTCACACCGCGGCAACGGACGAGGCGCCCGTCGAACCACCGGGTTTCCGGGCAATTTCGTCTGGGTCCACGCCGACAAGCCTACATGGTGGGCGTGCCCGGGCTCCCCCATATCCTCCCCATATTTGGGTTGGATATGAGGGGTGTCGGCCAGCTCGGGCGTTTGAGGTCCGTTTGAGATGCCCGCTAGGTCAATTTCTTATGACCGGCCAGTGATCAGGCGGCTTGCCCGAACATTTCAGGGGAGTATGAGGGGTCCGTTTGTAGATGCTCTAATCATCCTAGGCTCTTTGGGCGTGTTTGGTTGCCCGCATCCGGCCCAACCAGGCCCAGTTGGTCCACGAAATGTGCATTTGGTTAGGAATGCCGTGGGCTGACTCGCATCTGCACGAAACTTAAAGCAGCCATCATCTGCTAGTGCTTAGAGTATTCATGCTAGTTCCCCACACTAACAATGCTAGATTCGTAATTAGGGTATTCTTGGTAGAATCACAATGATGGTTAGGGTCTTCTGGGTAGAATGACAATGCTTGTTAGGGTGTTCTCTTGTATTTTATTGCAGGGTTGCTTGAGAGAGATCATCTTCATACTACACCTCCTATGGATTGATAAACCTTAGGTCATACACTTGAGGAAAATTTGTTGTTGTCCTACAAAACTCTGCACCTGGAGGCCGAACAATGTCTACAAGAATAAAGTTACGTAGTAGACATAAGGGGGAGGATGAAAGTGAGTGGGGATGGAGGGAGATGGAAATCAGACACGTCGACACGATACCAAATCTAGGCTCGCCCCTCACCCAACCCATTTACCCGACCATCTCTCCCTCTCGGATAGCCTATTCCTCTAGCCTCACCACCACCCGCGATACTTTCTTCTCCACTTTCACCCCTTTGAAACCTATCACCATATTCTATTCCACCTTTATGCTACATACATGGTTCACGCTCATATATTGAGTGAGTAATAAAAAGTTGAAGCACGTTAAAGAGTACGATCCAATTGCCTGACTTGACGCCGTGGTGCTTAACATTTGTATATATGTGGTAAAGATGGAGCCATGCTATGCTTATATGATAAAATGAATAGGGGGTGAACATTTTTAAGGATCGTATATTTCGAAACATGATTATTATGTTGCTTACATTTATGAATATTACTATGTTGATGTTTATTAACTCATCGTTTCTCAATGATCAAATCTACAATAGCTTACATGTTGGGTAGCATGTCACATTAAAAATTCTGTTTTTATCATTTACCTACTCGAGGACGAACATGAATTAAGCTTGGAGATGTTGATACGTCTCCAATGTATCTATAGTTTTTGTTTATTCCATGCTATAATATTATCCCTCTAGGATACTTTTTGGTTGTTTATATATCAATTAATATTATTTTTTAGCACTAACCTATTAATTCGGCGCCCAGTGCAAGTTGTTGTTTTCTTCATGTTTTTAGCTTTTCAAGTTTAAAGTACCAAACAAAATCCAATTGCCTCAATTTTTTTATAATTTTTCTGGACTGAAAGAAGACCTCAGAGCTTTGGGAGGAGATCGAAGGCCACACAAGGGAGCCATAATAGGGCGCGCCCAGGGGGTGGCCGTGACCTGATGTGTGGTGAGACCCCAGGCATCTCCTAATGTCTCTCTTCATTCTATAAATCATCAAATGTCCGAAAACCTAAGTAAGCCACCACAAACACTTTCTCCGCCACCGCAAGTCGCTATTTCTCTGTGTGCCCATGTCGAGCCCTTTCTCGGTGCCCTACCGGAGGGAGGATCGATCACGAAGGACCTCTACATCAACCTTGCTACTCCCATGGTGATGTGTGAGTGTTTTACCATAGACCTACGGGTCCTTAGTTATCTCTCTCTCTCTCTTCATGTTCAATACAATGATCATCACATATTCGCTTTGATCTATCTTATGTAATCTTTTTTGTGTAGTGCGTTTGTTGGGATCCCATGAATTGTGGTTTATGTTCAGATTATTCATGATAAATATTTGATTCTTCTCCGAATTGTTTTATGATTATTATTTGCTAGATTGATATTTCTTCAGTGAGAGAGGTGCGTTGTAGTGGGTTCAATCTCACAGAGTTCTATATCTGAGTGACAGAAAGGGACAAGGACACATGTTTGTATTGTTGCCACTAAGGATAAAATGATGGGGTTAATTCATGTTGATTGACTTCTTTTTGTCTATATCATGTCATTGTTCTCCAAATATTACTCTATTTTACTTAATATTCTAGATGCATGCTGGATAGCGGTTGATGGATGGAGTAATAGTAATAGGTGCGGGCAGGACTTAGCCTATTTGCTTATGGACGTGATGCCTATATACACACGATCATTGCCGTGAATATCACATAACTATGCGCTTTTCTATCAATTGCCTAATAGTAATTTGTTTACCCACTGTATGCCTACTACATGAGAGATGTCATTAGGGAAAACTATGCCCCCGACTCTATTTACTTATAAATTTACAAGCGCTACAATTACCTCTGTGCCTTTGTTTACTTTTTATTTCATTTGCATTTATCAACCTCTATGTACACACTTTACTTGCTTGCAAATAACGAGTCCAAGGGGATTGATAACCCCCTTTCCCGTGTTGGGTGCAAGTGTTTGCTTCTTTGTTTGCAGCCGTTGAAGATGGGGGTGTTGGGGAACGTCGCATGGGAAACAAAAATTTTCCTATGCGCACGAAGACCTATCATGGTGATGTCCATCTACGAGAGGGGATTTCCGATCTACGTACCCTTGTAGATCGCACAACAGAAGCGTTAAGAAACGCGATTAATGTAGTGGAACGTCCTCACGTCCCTCGATCCGCCCCACGAACCGTCCCGCGATCCGTCCCACGATCCGCTCCGATCTAGTGCCGAACGGACGGCACCTCCGTGTTCAGCACACGTACAGCTCGACGATGATCTCGGCCTTCTTGATCCAGCAAGAGAGACAGAGAGGTAGATGAGTTCTCCGACAGCGTGACGGCGCTCCGGAGTTTGGTGGTGATCTAATCTTAGCAGGGCTCCGCCCGAGCTCCGCAGAAACGCGATCTAGAGGTAAAACCGTAGAGGTATGTGGTCGGGCTGCCGTGGCAAAAGTCGTCTCAAATCAGCCCTAATAGCTCCATATATATAGGAGGAGGGGAGGGGAGGCTTGCCTTGAGGCTCAAGGAGCCCCAAGGGCTGCGCCACCAAGGGAGGAGGAGTCCTCCTCCAATCCTAGTCCAACTAGGATTGGAAGGTGGAGTCCTTCTCTCCTTTCCCACCTCCCTTTTTTTCTTTTCTCTTTGATTTTCTATCTATGGCGCATAGGGCCTTCTTGGGCTGTCCCACCAGCCCACCAAGGGCTGGTGCGCCACCCCTAAGGCCTATGGGCTTCCCCGGGGTGGGCTGCCCCCCCCCCCCTCCGATGAACACCTGGAACCCATTCGTCATTCCCGGTACATTCCCGGTAACTCCGAAAACCTTCCGGTAATCAAATGAGGTCATCCTATATATCAATCTTCGTTTCCGGACCATTCCGGAAAACCTCGTGACGTCCGTGATCTCATCCGGGACTCCGAACAACATTCGGTAACCAACCATATAACTCAAATACGCATAAAACAACGTTGAACCTTAAGTGTGCAGACCCTGCGGGTTCGAGAACTATGTAGACATGACCCGAGTGACTCCTCGGTCAATATCCAATAGGGGGACCTGGATGCCCATATTGGATCCCACATATTCTACGAAGATCTTATCGTTTGAACCTCAGTGCCAGGGATTCATATAATCCCGTATGTCATTCCCTTTGTCCTTCGGTATGTTACTTGCCCGAGATTCGATCGTCAGTATCCGCATACCTATTTCAATCTCGTTTACCGGCAAGTCTCTTTACTCGTTCCGTAATACAAGATCCCGCAACTTACACTAAGTTACATTGCTTGCAAGGCTTGTGTGTGATGTTGTATTACCGAGTGGGCCCCGAGATACCTCTCCGTCACACGGAGTGACAAATCCGAGTCTCGATCCATACTAACTCAACGAACACCTTCGGAGATACCTGTAGAGCATCTTTATAGTCACCCAGTTACGTTGCGACGTTTGATACACACAAAGCATTCCTCCGGTGTCAGTGAGTTATATGATCTCATGGTCATAGGAACAAATACTTGACACGCAGAAAACAGTAGCAACAAATTGACACGATCAACATGCTACGTCTATTAGTTTGGGTCTAGTCCATCACATGATTCTCCTAATGATGTGATCCTGTTATCAAGTAACAACACTTGCCTATGGCCAGAAACCTTGACCATCTTTTATCAACGAGCTAGTCAACTAGAGGCTTACTAGGGACAATGTTTTGTCTATGTATCCACATAAGTATTGTGTTTCCAATCAATACAATTATAAAATGGATAATAAACGATTATCACGAACAAAGAAATATAATAATAACTAATTATTATTGCCTCTAGGGCATATTTCCAACAGGGGGTTGGCTGTTACTCCTATTGGTTTTGATAAACCTTGGTTCTCTATTGAGGGAAATATTTACCTATATTGTACCGCATCATCCGTTTCTCTTCATGGAAAACCCAACGCAGATCACAAGTATCACTACCCTAGATCACTACCCTAGGACTCCACACGAGTTGTTCAATCACAGACACTCTAGCCTTAGTGTAACTATTGAGAGGGAATTTGGAGATGTGAAGAACAAGTTCAAGATCCTGGATCAAAATCCATGCCACCTTTACCCCGCCCAGGTTAAGCTTGTTCTTGCATGTTGCATTCTGCACAACTAGATCCTGCAGTGGGGTTTTGATGATCTGGTGCCGGAGGAGGAAGATGTGACGCTTGAGGATCTTGACCTCGGTGGCCTTGGTGTGGATGCATTTGACAACGAAGCCTGGAAGACCAAAAGGCTGGAGTGAGCACATGAAATGTGGGATAACATAGGCCAGACAAGGATCCGAAGAATAATAATAAGAATAAGAATAAAAAGAGCAAGAGCTGCAGCAGAAGAGGAAGCAATAGTAGCGGCAGAGGAAGAGGAAGCATGAGCAGCAAAGGAAGAGGAAGAGGATGGATGATGAACTTTCCCATTCAACTGATCAACTTTTTATAATGTGTACTCCTATTTGATAGTAGTTAGGATGAACCGTAATTTATTTTGTATCTAGGAATGATACTCTTCGTGTGTGGTAAGGTCACCACTAGTAAGAAGTGGTGAGAGCACCTGATGCAGGTTGCAACCAAACGATGTGTCCTATGTGTGCCTAATGTAACGCAATCAACCAAACAACGGGTCAAAATTAGTTTTCTCATGCAACTAATCTATATATGGGCAACCAATCAATGTGTCGATGATGGTTTTGAGGATTTTTTATTTTCCTTAACCAGACCCATCTTAGAAATGTGTGCAAACACCCCAAAATGAGTGCACGCAACCAAATGCACCCTTTGGCTCCCCCGACACGCGAGCTTCATCTTGTATTGCGCAGACAAACGCGTTGTGGGAGGGTTGCATACCATCGATAATGCAACCGTTTCGATGCTTTCAGTTTCAGAGGAGCCATGCCACCGAAGTGATCACCGAGCCGATGCCCTTTGCTTATAATAAATTATGGGTCATGATATCCACCACACGGTTCTGTGTGGTATATCCAGGAGGCAGCCCAACAGTCTTGTGTGGACGATCATTAGAATTTACCACACGTCCGAACGCAGCTACTTGGTGTCACATGTCCAACAACAACAACTCATCCTCACCCTGCATGCGTGGCACGAAGCAATTCCTTCCTCACTTTTTTATGGCAACTTTAGTTACCCGGGGATGGCAACTTTAGTTGTAAATCATGGAAACTTCTCTATTTTGGTTAACTATAGTTGTGATGTCTAATTAACGGTAGTTGTCACATGTGCTCAACCCATAGTTTTCATGTATGATCAATCATAGTTGTCATGTGTGATTAACTAGTTATCACGTCTGGCCCAGCCATAATTGTCATGTATGGTCAACCATAGTTGTCATATGTGATTAACTGGTTGTCATATATGCACAACTGTAGTTGCCTTCTATCACAGTACGAACGTCGTGTGAGCAAAGAGCAGTTTACCCATACGGCTTGGACTGGATGTTGTCCGTATGGGAGAGGACTGGTTCACCCACACGATGGAGTTGACAACCATGCTCACTCCGTTGTGTGGGCAAACGCTTTAACCCACACACAACACACTACGTCTATGTGGCACTCTAATTTCATTAAAAATCATTAAATTCGTGTAAACCAGAATAAATAAAGATTAAGGCGTATGAATGAATGTAAAAATGTCATACGTATGAGCGTTATTATTTGAGAATTATTGTCTTGACTCACAAACATCGCTCTTAGTTATCCTCGAGCAGTCACCGTATTCTTCGTCGATGATTAATTTTCCAAATGAATCGTCAGGAAGACTCCGCAAGTCCTTCGGATCCGCGCCAATTATTGGGCAAACACTTGTGTAGACATAAAACACGGCATCTCGTCACCGATATGTACAGCCTGACCTCGACAGGCGGTGAAAATTTCAAACGAAATCAACAACCTCTAGCAAGTTCGTCGAATAAATATCCGGAAAAATCAAACATACTGAGCACATTATTATAGTTCTGATGGTAACTTCCTCTCAGCTTACCACCACAGGTCAACCTCTTCATTTTCTTTTTGGAGAACAACCTCTTCGTTTCGTATAATAAAACAAAGAATCTCCAAGCTTAAGTCCATCTACACGCTCCGTTTCCATGCCCAGGAATCGGCCCTACGGAGCTCTGAAACTATGGCACACACCGGTTGACCTGTCCAGCTCGCAAAGCTCTCCAAGTCTACAAGCTACGGGAAGGCCCATTTTCTTCCAAAATTGCTACGAGGAGGAGGAGAGAGCACAGGAGACGCTTTCAGTGAACGCACGCGCTGGACGCGTGTAGTCCAGGGTGCCGTGGCAAACTTGACGGTCCGATGATCGACCTGGCAAGTTGTCTGAAGCCTGAAGCCGCCGATGCTAGGGACTGAACAACCACCCCGGACATCGACGTGCCAACCGAAACGATCCAAGTCGCCTCATTTCATTACCTTATCTCGCGCTGAAATAAACGACGAGAATCCATGGTGTCTCCCTCAGCTGAAGCAACTTGAGCTTGATTTAATTGCCTGAACTGAAACTCAGACCACACAGAACTGTCGCCGGTTTCCATCTTCAGAAAACAGAACCGTTACCTGTTTATTCTCTCATGGGCTGACAAGTGCCGCGTTACAAGCCATGGGCCGGGCCGTCTATCATGCTACAGCGCTAGCTAGCTAGCTGCTGCATTGAGCCGTTGGGGCCGCGGCCCCGCTGAGGAGCGGACATAAATGTAGTACGTTCACGACACACTCGCTCAACTCGTCAGAACTCAAAAGCCGTGTTCCTTAAAAAGACGAAGAAAAAATAGGCTCAAAAGGAGCGTCATTTCCCACTAAAAAAAGGCATGTCGGCCCATCTCCGTCTCCTTTCCACCGGCCACTACACATAGAACCCTACACTCTAAACCAAACACCCCACCGCATCTCCATGTTCGAAAATAAAAAAAGTCCACTCGACTGCATGTTGTCAGATCGTCGGATAAAGCACTACACTGCATGTCTCATGCAAAGGAATTTTATACTCCGTCCGTTCCATAATATAAGTCTTTTTAAAGATTTCACTAGACGACTACATACAAATGTATATAGACGTACTTTAGAATGTAGATTCACTCATTTTGTTCCGTATGTAGTCCGCTAGTGAAATCGTTTAAAAGACTTATATTTAGAAACGGAGGGAGTAGGATTTATGAACGACTGAAGTTCTTAGATTTTTTTTTTTCTATATTGATCTTCTGATTCATAGGATTGCATTACATAGAAACTTTTTTCATAGAATTTTTTATAATACATTTCATATAAAAACTAACATCCAAATCAAATTATTTTTAAATGTTTTTTTCTCGTGACATCCAACGCTCATTGCTAATCCTATAGGTTTCAAGTAAACATGCCATTTTAACCCTATACTTTTCATAATTCTATAATTTTTAAATCCTACTTCCTCCGTTTGTAAATATAAGTCTTTTAAGATATTTCACTAAGAATCTACGTACAGAGCAAAATGAATGAATCTACACTTTAAAGTATGTCTATATACATCCGTACGTAGTCCACTAGTGGAATTTCTTTATATTTATATTTAGAAACGGAGGGAGTACTAATCAAAGAGGCCCTAAATCCACTCCGCTGCAAGCTGTCAACATCGCCGGATAAATGGACTGAGAAGTACACGTAACATGCTCTCGGAAACGGCGAGTGCAATTCAAGGCATTCCAACAACGTGGTCGCCGTTGGGGAGCGGCAGGAAGCAACCAGCCGCGAGCCTTTTCAGGTGGCCGCCATGGCTGTGAAGACGCGAAAGGGCACATGAATGCCGCCTGCTCCGGCGCTGGATCTCGTCTCCTAGCTAATACTGTATGTAGCCATAGCTGGTGCTCGTCTCCATGCCGTCCCCTTTCATCACAAAGACGAACAACCCATCCTGGCCGCGTTTGCCTTTCCAGACAGGCGTTCCGAAACCAACCCTATCTGCTCTGTCGACTTCCGCACCGTCTACGCTGCGTGCGCACGGAACTGCATTGCCGTGGCTGTTTCCTCCCGGGTTCGGTTTGCAGTGCGCGTTCGTACATTGCGTGATGCACGTCTCTCCTCTGCTTCAGTTTCTGCAAAAATAATACAGTACAACAAAATCACACAGTGTCAGTTAATCACTCATCGAGAGAGTTGTGCCACCAAAAAAGGGTTTAGCGCAGGACGGAGCGGGGCCCCAACAACCGCGCCATGTGGAGGTTGCGAGCCCTACACATGTTTGCAATGCAAGCAGCCAGAGCCGGTCTGTGATGTCCGTGATGAGCCCGGACGTGGACAGACGCATGCGTCCACGTGGGGACGCGCCCGGCTTCTATCTGGATCGCACGCGCCACCGCATCCGCATCCATCCACCGCCGCGCACGCATCTCGAAGCTCGCGGCCGTGATAGACGGCGCGCCGCCTCGCTCACGGCTGTACCAGACTGGATACGTCCACGAGCCACCACCACGTCTCCCCCACACTCCGAGAAAGCTTGGCTTCTACTACTACTACTCCAACACAATAACTACGCCACCCACAAACACACCCGCAGCCGCGGCGACAGACACCCAACGGCTCCGTCATCATCGCCACCACCACCACCACCACCGCTTCTTCTAGATAGCTCGCGGTGCCGTCATTAGCCGCTGGAGCAGAGCAGAGCCTCGACGAGTCCCACATCGGTCAGGCATCCAGGCAGGGAGGCGTCCAAGCTAGATAGAGGAGAGCACGGTGCGGCATGGGCGCCGGGATTAGGATCTTGGCGGTGGCGCTCCTGGCGCTCGCGGCGGCCGGCGGCGCGACGGCGCAGCTCCGGCAGGACTACTACTCCGCCAGCTGCCCCAACGTGGAGGCCATCGTGCAAGCCGCGGTCGCCCTCAAGGTCCAGCAGACGCCCGTCGCCGTCGGCGCCACCGTCCGCCTCTTCTTCCACGACTGCTTCGTCCAGGTCCCGCTCGATTCCCCCTGCATTTGATTTCATCTTCATTTGCATCCCCTGTTTGCCCGGCCTGACGACTGCGGGTCTCCAGGGATGCGACGCGTCGGCCATCATCGTGTCGACGGCGAACAACACGGCGGAGAAGGACCACGTGAGCAACCTGTCCCTTGCCGGCGACGGCTTCGACACCGTCATCAAGGCCAAGGCGGCCGTGGACACGCAGTGCCCCAGCCCCAACCTGGTGTCGTGCGCGGACATCCTCACCATGGCCACCCGCGACGTCATCGGCCTGGTAAGCGCACCCTTTCGAGATCTACCCACCAAAAGCGACCGAGCTTTCGAGGACTGCATATATATTATTATCTGCTAAACTGCAATGCAGCAATGTCTCTGAAAGTTGTGCCGCATCTTTGTTTTTGGGCAGGCCGGCGGCCCGGCGTACGCGGTGGAGCTGGGGAGGCTGGACGGGCTGGTGTCGACGGCGAGCAACGTAGACGGGAACCTGCCGCCGCCGTCGTTCAACCTGGACCAGCTGACGGCCATCTTCGCCGCGAACAACCTGTCCCAGGCCGACATGATTGCGCTCTCCGGTAAGGCCAAGCCATTATTAAAGAGATGTTTACTAACCGCCCCTGCCAACCCCCGAATTACTTTAGCCGCTGCCTGTACTGTACCGGTCGCGTTCGTGTCAGGAAGTACTCCCCATGTGCTCTGTTTCCCTGTCTTGCAACCCACACAAGCCGAGCGAAAAGGGCTGGATTCTGTGTGCCGATCGAGGGATTTTTGTTGGGACGACAGTAGAAATATTGTGGTTCATCGTTTGGTACTGCCAGTATATTTTTAGTTATCCCGTTAGACGGACCTTGTCAGTGGAGTATGCGTGCACTGTGGCTGGGTGCTGGTCAGTAGATCTGAAAGGGGTCAAACTGTGGAGGACTAGCTGTAGTGCCTTTGCTTGCACGTGAAAGAAAGGTGTCAGCTGCATTATTGCCATATATCGTTTGGATTTGTATCGTTCGCCACAATCGCTCGCACCCCTGAGTCGACAGTTCGTCGCAACCCAGAAGCGTCCAACAGCTCCATTTCGGCCCATCCGTTCGCATTCCATGGGCCTGCAAAATGAGCTGTTAAATACATGAAAAAAAAATGTAGTCATCTTCATCGTCTGTACACGATCTCAAAAATATTTTTGGCACCCGTGACAACCCTGATTTTTGTGGTTTGGTGCAGGGGCGCACACGGTGGGGTTCGCGCACTGCGGGACGTTCACGGGCAGGATCCAGACGGCGGCGGTGGACCCGACGATGGACCCGGGGTACGCGTCGCAGCTGCTGGCGGCGTGCCCGGCGGGGGTGGACCCGAACGTGGCGCTGGAGATCGACCCGGTGACGCCGCACGCCTTCGACAACCAGTACTTCATCAACCTGCAGAAGGGGATGGGGCTGCTCACCTCCGACCAGGTCCTCTACGCCGACCTCCGCTCCCGCCCCACCGTCGACGCATGGGCTGCCAACAGCTCCGACTTCCAGGCCGCCTTCGTCGCCGCCATGACCAACCTCGGCCGCGTCGGGGTCAAGACCGACCCGGCGCTCGGCAACATCCGCCGCGACTGCGCCGTGCTCAACAGCTGAAGCTGGTTGATTTTCTTCATTGGCTGGGCCGGCAGGAGAACAAGATGCTGTGCAAGCTCCATCGATGTCATCAATTTGTTCATAGTTAGCTTGGCCACTCAGTGGAGTGGTGCTGAAATTATAATACTACAAAGTAGCTTTCAGGACACAGGTCTAGTTCTAATCCATCAGAAGGTTAATGGTTGAGGACGCTGTTAAGTTGAGTTGAGCAACATTTGTTTTGATCTACTGCCATTGTTGCGCGTCGTTCGATTATTCATTGTGTGTTTAAATATTGGAGTGAGATTCATTCGAATATTTTCTTCGAATATACACGCGTGATGTCACGGCCTCGCCTCCCTCCTTCAACTTCGCGCGTGCTCAACAGCTGAAGCTGATCGATTGCATTTTGGTAGTGGCAGGAGAACAAGATGCGGTGCAAGCTCCATCGATGCTTGGGGATTTCCTATCAACAGTTGTTCATGGTTAGCTTGCCCACACAGTGGAGTGGTGCTGAAATTATAATACAAGTAGCTTTCAGGACACGGTCTAGTTCTAAGAGCATTTATAATAAATGATGCTAATTTAAAAAATGTAAAACCAGGTAATGTATAATTTACATTATCAAAAAGTGTATTTACGCTTAAAATTTTTGAACTCCATCAAATGATGTATATTGAGAATCGATGATGCAAAAGTCCAACATTGATAGATTATGCATAATAAAGATGTAAAATCGATCGATGGTTACAACCGCCGTACATCTGCATTTGAACATTGAAAGAGCAATATTTTTAGATTTCTACAACCATGCATAAGTAGATAAAACATACACAAGTAACAAAGAATTACCAAGTCACTATCGCCGCAACGGATTGCGCTCGAGTGACTTACTGCACCTGCCTTTCGGTGTATGTATCAAAGAACTACCAAGCCACCGAAGTTGCATCCCCCCGCAACCACTCGGGTTCATGCGACCAACATTTGTCAAGCAATCCGCCCACTTTTGGCATTCGTCATTGATGGTGCCTCAACGTTCACGAATAGTCCCTTGATTGAAAGTGCCCGCTAGTTTGTGCTCACCAAAAAAACTTTGATGCGATCCCAATACGTGTTTGTGGCTTGGTCCCCACCAACGGATGCATATTGAGAGACTTTCTTTCATGCGGTGCAAATCAACACATCTTCGGTGTTGGTATAATTTGCGGTTCTTCCCTTCAATACGAAGCCCTCCTTGTCCATGTTGAGATTGGCATCATCAAATTGATTATCATATTCTTGTGATGCGTACTATCGAAAGAAATAATCTTCATTTGCCACATTTGTCGCGCGCATAAAGGCTTCATCATCAAGACTACAAATGAATGTACATGAAATTAACCTCATATTGTATTTGCACACATAAAAGCTTCAGGCCTCCACCGCGGGGCTTGGTCATCGGTTGCTTCTTTTTATGGGCGTAGTCGCCACGGCGACCGACCAGGGTGTGGCAAAGATGGGGCGGCGGTATGGCAGTGGAGGCGGGATCAGAGTAGGTGGTTTCGTCGGCGGCAGCCGCTGTGAGGTGGGTAAGACTGGCAACGGCTACGACGGAGGAGGTAGCGGCCTCATCGCAGGCGGCCATGTTCCGGACGTCGTACGACGCGCGAGAAGCGGGTGAGCAATAGGTGGGCGCAAGGAGATATGCCCTAGAGGCAATAATAATAGTTATTTTGTATCTCCAAGTTTGTAATTAATGTTTATGTTTCATGCTATAACTGAGGCTGGAATGGAAACTCTTGTGCACGTGTGGTACAATAAACTTTCAAATGTATTCCTAGTTATGCCTCTAAGAGTAGCTCAAGTATTGCATGATGATCATATTTTCGTGGTCATGGTCAAGAGTATGCCGTCAATTTTGAGGGCACAATGTTAAAAGAACATTTGTGTTGAATCAACCCAAATTGATGTTATGCTATGGGATACATTCATCACAAGTAAATGGTTCATATCAGAGAGAAAGTTAACGTTTCCATAATTTCTTAGACAATGAGAGCATCGAGTTCCTTCGTACTTGCTTCGTGAACTTTGGGGTTCGTTAAAAGTCATGTGTAACAAGGTAGCTATTTACGACTGCTTACGGTTTCACGGACGACAAGTAACTTGATAGCTCAAGATTGAGATTTGCTCCTTCGACGATACAAATATATTCTTAGGGCCCTCTCGGTGTTATGGTATCCATCATCCTCTATCTAGGCACAACGTGATTTGATCAGAGGGATGTCGAAACATGGAAACGAGAAAAGAGAACAAAATTGGTAACGAGGTAACTAGCATAGTGGACAAGTTGTTTATCCATGGGGATGCCGACAAGTCACATGTCAGGTGTTTGTATCATATAGCAAAGCAACAGGAATAGCACACGATAAACTACAGGTTTGCTCGAATACTCATTTGTGTGGGTATATGGATCAATATGGGTGTCCAGGGTTCTGCTATCGATCATTGATCGGAAAGTGTTCCGGGTCATGTCTATACTTGACCGAACCTATAGGGTGACACATTAAGGGTAATCTATGTGTTGAATAATAGATAGGGAGTGTGAGAGAAAGTCGCTGGAAAGATTTCACAGAAAACAGAAAGGTTCCGAGAGAACACGAGAAAAGTTTTGTTAAAACCGAAAAGTTATTGCAGAGTAAACCATTAAGCCAAAAAGGTTTTCGGCATATGCGTGGAACTTTTTGGAAGTGCCAGAATTGTTTTGGGGACTTCTGGAATTTTGCGAGAAAAAAAACCGGAAATGTTTTGGAGCAGCCGGAAATGTCTTTGTTGCTTTTTGCTGAAGAAAACCATTGATTCGGAAAAGATTTGGAACGTGTCCAAATTTATTTCAGTGGGCACTGGAAATTTTCTAGGCCTACAGATTTTTCGGACGTAGAAAATGTTTTGATGAATAGTGAAAATCAATGACTAATTGCTTTTTGGGAAAATATCTAAAGGAAATCTTCCCAAAAGATCTAGGGATGACGTGGAAGGGTGGGAACACCTTTTTGTGCGTGTGTTGGGGGGGGGGGGGTGGACGTCCAAGGAGGAGCTCTTCCATGGAGCTCCAGTTTCCTTCCCTTTATATGCCCTTATGAAGGTCATATATGATGTTTTTTTGGTATTTTAAAGTGCCACCCCACCCCTTGATTTTTCATATAAATAGAGTTGGAGAGGAGCTCTCCACACTCACTCTCACTCTCATACAAATGTCATGCATGATCTGGCTCTCTTTCCCCCTCTCACCAAAATAGTTTGGTAGAGCTGAAAGGTTGTTCTGGTTCTGGTAGGAACTAGTTTTGGATGGCGAAGCCATGCCGGATAGCTGCCACCATATGTGTGCAACCCCGTAGAGGGATCATAGTTTCGATCTTAGTTCGAGAGCGCCCCCCCGAAGGGCTGTCTGAGTGACGGTCCGAGATTCTGTTAGTGCCTCTTGAAGGGTTGTCCATGACATCGTCCGAGGGAATGTGTGACAGCCTCCTAGTGGGGTGCCCAAGGAGCTGGCGAGAGAAGACATCCTCGTGGTTGGGAGGTTGTAAATCATAGATGCGGGGATCCGCATCGTCGATCTTCATCGACTCTACTTTCACTGCGTTACGAGTCGGTAATGATCACATCAAAAACCTTGTATGCATCTCCATAGTGATCCTGGGTGTGCTCGCAGTATCGGAAAATTTTGTTTTTTGTTGCGTTCCCCTACAATGGAATCAGAGCCGTGCTATGCGTAGATGTAGGTTACGGTCTAGAATACATGACATTTATAGGTATTGCATGATATAATTTTGTAGTAGATGGGATCTATTGGTGAAAACTATTTGTGTGGGTAGCACATGAAATCTATTACCCGATGTTATTGTTGCTTCCCTTGAATTCGTGTAGTCCCGATCTTGACAGCATGATAGAATCTTACAAAGTTCTCGAACTCCGTGATCCTTCCATGCTGCTCGTGAGTATGCTAGTTGACAGATCAACGAAGTGCTAACAGTTCTTTGGGTTCTATCATAGTTAAAGAAAGATGGACGTTTCGCAAACTAAAGGGCAACACATATATGATCTCCACGGGGTTCTTGCATATGACGAAGTTTAGTGTGGGGATCCAGATTTTATTATCTCGTGTTTCATACGCCACACAAAGTTAATCTAGCAACTTGAATAATAATACTTGATGATAAACGTTGGTAGTTGTGGTTTAAGTGAGAACCTTCGTAGTTGTGGTTTAAGTGAGAACCTTAGAAGCCACGTAAATTAAATTTTGCATACTCAGATTAGAGGAGTCTAACTTGATTTTGGAGGATGACATGTGATGTGGTATAGAAAATTCTCATATTAATTTGATTATGTATGACATGACTATATGATGTAAATTAATTAACATGACCCGCGAGTCATGACTCAGCATGATGGCTGGAGCCATAAGATTATCACTTTAATAACCTGTCTGACAACCTTATTGTCACGCCCAAGATGCGACCCTATCCTCAATTTGGCACGAAGGCCTCGTCAGGGATAGAAGCGCATCTCGTCGTGTCGCAAGAATGGATATCGTTACAAGTACATGTACTGAAAAAAAGAGATATATAAAGAGAGTTGGCTTACACTCGTCACAAGCTACATCAGAGTCACAGCAGTACATTACATAAACATCAAGAGTAAGAGCAGGGTCCGACAATGGACGAAAATAAACGACAAACGAAGAACGACGTCCATCCTTGCTATCCCAGGCTGCCGGCCTGGAACCCATCCTAGATCGATGAAGAAGAAGAAGAAGAAGAAGCAACTCCAAATGAACAATCAACGCGCTCAAGTCCAGTAACCTTTACATGTACCTGCAACTGGTGTTGTAGTAATCTGTGAGCCACAGGGGACTCAGCAATCTCATTTCCAAAGGTATCAAGACTAGCAAAGCTTAATGGGTGAGGCATGGTTAAGTGGTGAGGTTGCACCAGCGGATAAGCATATATTTGGTGGCTAACTTACGAGTACAAGAAGTAAGAGGGGGAAGATCTACGCAAAACGGACGTGAACTACTGATAACCAAATGAATGATCTTGAACACCTACCTACGTCAGACATAACCCCACCGTGTCCTCGATCGGAGAAGGAACTCACGAAAGAGACAATCACGGTTACACACACAGTTGGCATATTTTAATTAAGTTAACTTCAAGTTGTCTAGAACCAGTGTTAAAGAAAGTTTCCACGTTGCCACATAACCGCGGGCACGGCTTTCCGAAAAGATTAAACCCTGCAGGGGTGCTCCAACTAGTCCATCACAAATTACCACAAGCCGCATAGAAATCCTCAATCACGAAGCTCGCGATCTTGTCGGATTCCCTAGTGGAAAACCTCAACTCTGAGTTTACTCAAAGCATCACCGGAATCCCGATGCACAAGATATCTCGTCAAAGGTAAAACTAATCCAGCAAGGCCACCCGGTGTGTCGACGAACCCGATAGGAGCCGCGTATCTCGTTCTCAGGACACACCGTCTATGCAAAGTGGACGGGAACAGAACCTCGAGTTGCCCCGTGGTGGCACCGCCGACTGCTTGGTGGGTGGACCAACACTCATGAGGAGCACTGGCTCGGGGGTTGATTAAATTTCCTCGGGTTAATTACTCCATATGCAGTTCATTAGTTATTAGGCAAATGTAGTACCAAAGTTGGGCCCTGCTAGACCAGCTTTAATCTAAAACGAATTATCAAGGGGGTCCCCATAACAACCCCGATCGTGTTAGGAGCGCTCATTTATGGAACATAACACCGGTAGCCGAAACTAAGGGGGCAAAGGTGGAACAAAACACCAGGCTAGCAAGGCCGAGCCTTCCACCTTTTACCAAGTATATAGGTCCATTAAATTAAATAGCATTAAATATGGTGATAAGACAAAGAACCCATGTTATCACATGGAAGCAACTACTCCTGCAACTAGCAACGCTAATAACAGGGTTAAGCAAGCAGTAACATAGCCAATCGGTGGTTTGCTAGGTCGAACAGGTTGAAGCTAATCATGGCATTGTTGAGAGGCTGATATTTAACATGTGGTAGGCATCGAGACATAAACGATAGAAGCGATAAAACTAGCATGGCAATGATAGTAATGGTATCTGGGGAAATGGTCATCTTGCCTGAGATCCCGCTTGGAAGAAGAACAACTCGGAGAAGCAGACGAACCAATGTAGTCGAACGGGTCCTCACATTCCGACACGCTTGCGGAACTCTATCGAGACGGAGCAAACCGGAAACAAACATCAACACACATATTCACCACACGATGCACAACATGATGCACAACCTACTATGATGCATGATCAGTTCAACGATGCAAGGGATGGCAGGGCAATTCACCTCACGCAAACTCTACACATTAAGTGAAGCTCGATATGCAACGGGTTGCATATCGAGGAAACTCCACGTTTAATTATTTAATTCACTCCTGATTATTTACACGGCCATATTAAATTGTTGTTAACATGGCAAGGATGAAGCGATGATTCTACCTGTCATACTAGTCGGTTAACACGTGAAACATAGAACGGAGCTACGGCACAATAACATGCAACACAAGATTATATGCCATGAATGCGTCATGCATGCGAGTTCAAACAACACGGGCAAGAAGAGAAGACACATGTGTCGCCACGACGAGCGAGAGGGAACCATGGCGGCAAAACGGAAACGAAGCCACGGCAACGTTCCTATCCCGACAACTCGTCGAGATCTCGTGCCAACATACTGGGAACGCGTGCGGTAACGGCAAATAAAGATGGGGTGATCCCGATACTGGGTTCCCATGTGTCGGGCACAACATAAGAGGACAACGTCCAACGGGCAACATACGGTGCAACAAACGATACAACTCATACAACACTACACACCGTCACGACAACGTCTCAACGTTATACCTTCGAAGCGTGCATATTGGAGGGGTTCGGGTCGAAGCGGACGTCATGGAAGGCGTGGAAGTAGTCGTACACGGTCTCGTCGACGGTAGTCGTTCACTCGGCATCGTGGTTCTCGGGTCTTCGGCGTCGGTAGTAGAACTCGTTTCCGGGGTCGTCGGGGTCGTCGAGGACGTAGTTGTCGTCGTGGTACTCGGGTCTCGTCGGAACCATGAAGGAGGGAATGGCGCACGCGGCGGCGGCAAACAGCAGCACAAGCTAGCGACGGAGGCCACGGCTACAAGCGGCAGCAACTAAGAGCAACAGCTACACGCAAGCAAGCAATAACATCTACAGCAACTAGCTAGATAGCCAGGCAAGCAGCAGCTACAGCTAGAAATGCTAACAATAGCAACTAGCACATCTAGCAAGCATTTTAGCGACAAGCAACATCAACTAGCCTAGCAGCAAACAGCAAGCTATAAGCTACGCAAGCAAGCAGTAACAAGCAACAACTGCAGCTAGCATCGGCAGCAGGCAATAGCAAGAGACGCATCAGCTAGCATCCAGCGGCAACATCACAAGCAACATCCAACAACAACTAACTATAGTAGCTACTAACATCTATCTAGCAGGCCAGCAAGCAAGTGCAGCAAGCAACCAGCACGAAGCAGCCTAGCAGAATGAACCTCAACAGCAACCTGCAGGCAACAACCACGGCAACAAGAGCAACAACATAAGCTCGGCAGCAAGCTTGGCAGCGGCAGCACAGGAAAGCACGGCAGGAGGCGAGGTCGGGCCGGACGGTGGCACTGCAGGGCGAGCCTACGACGAGCAAGGCAGCCTGGATGCTAGCAGTGCGGGGTAGTCCATGGCGGGGCGCGGGAGGCGCGGGAAACGGGAAGAGGCCACGGCGCGGCGACCCGGGCAGGCGCGGCGATGGGGAGGCGCGGGGCGGCTCCGGCGGCTTGGAGGCGCGCACGCGGGCGAGGGGGCGAGGCGGCGCTGGAGGCTTCAGCAGGGCGACCTTGGGCCGACGGGAACCCGGGCGCGATTGGGGGTGCGCGGCTTGGTCCGGTGAGGCCCCACGGCGGCGGGGCCAGGGGATCCCTGGCAGAGGTCGGCCAAGGCGCGGGAGGAGGAGGATGGAGGAGGCACGCGAGGGAAGATGGGGATCGAGAGAGAGGCTCGGCAGGGGGAGGAAGGAGACGGCGCGCTGGGAAGGGAACGGGACAAAGGGAGCTGGCTCGCTAGGGCTAGCCAGGGCAGCTGGGCCTGGGCCTGGGAAGGCATGGGCAGGCTCCCTCTTTCCTATTTGGTTTTTTTCCTTTAAAAATAGAAAAACACACACCAAAACAAAAGGTTTAAACAAATAAAAAATACTCTTTGGCTCCTTTAAAAACCACACCCCAACTATAAGAAATAGTTGGGCATTTTTAAACAAATAAAAAATGAAACTTTTTTTAAGAATAAAATAAACCTCTTTTATTTAACGAATAAAATTAAAGCCTTTTAAAAGAGAAAATAAAAAGAGATGGTTTTAAAATAAAACAAAAGAAGGAATAAAATAAAAACCCAAGGGTTGCCCCCACATTTAATAAAAGGAACTTTTATTAAAAAGAAAACGAACCTTTTTAAATAGGGGTTTAAACGAAGACTTTAGCAAAACCACAAAAACGAAATAAGAGGGGAGAGAAGGGGAGAAGGTTTACGTCCTCGGTGCAACAGGGTTTGAAGCGACTCTGTTGCACCCACTCTCGTCACGCCAACGAACAACGCCACACTCACAAGCACTCACAAGCATCAACACGGAGCACCAAGCAACACCGACAAATCATAGTTGACATGATGACATGCATGATGCGATGATGCAAACTAAATGATGATGCAACCAACAAAATAAAATAGCCACACGACGGAAACGGAAATAAAGGGGGAATCTTGTGGGACGTCGGCATCGGGCTGTCACAACTCTCCTACACTACAAGAGGATCTCGCCCCGAGATCCAAGAATGAAAGGGGGAGAGGATGAGAAAGAACAAGAGGTAAAAACTAAGTTGCGTCTTTGACAAACGAGTGAAACCAACGATCCTTGAAGGTTGCAACGAGATGAGGAATGATATGAGAAAGAAGCAAGAATTCACGGAAAATTTCGGGAGCACTTCGGTAGGAAAATGGGACAAAAAAAATTCGATAAGAAGAGAGAATTGGACAATATTCATAACAAACAAGTAAATAGAACGAGGGAACACCATGATCTTGATAGAACAACATAATAGACCCAAAAGAGCAACATCACAATGCCTACGGAACAAGACAATATGAACTAGCTCAAGCAGAAGAAGAGAATGAAGAAAGAAAGACAACTATCATCACAATAGGATTGAAGAGCCTCCGGACAGAGAATTGACAGAGTAGTTGGAAAACCAACAACGAAAAGAACAAGATAGTAGTGGGCTTATGAAAATCATCTCAACATAAATGAGGTGACAACCAACCACTAAAAGAAACAAGGATAGTTGAAAGCAAAGATATCAAAACTTCTTACACCAAGAGTGTGCATTGAGAACTGGGATTAATGACAAGCACCATGATAGCACAATCCATAGGAAACGCTTTAGGTGAAATCCAAACCAAGACAACTCAATGAAGAAATCAAGGTTTGAAAATATCTCATGATCACAGAATCGATGGATTTAATTATCTCATTCTTGAAAGGAAATCTCTTCGAGGCTCCTACACTAACAAGAATGCTATAATACCACCTCAAAGGGTAAAGGAAGAACAATTGCACATATAAATGCAAGAGAAATGATACTTAGGTTCTCCAACAAGAATCTTGAAGAACACTTGAGAATGAATTGAAACCTTGATGAATCACCATGAAGGACCTCCGTATACAAATAAATGATGCAAAGATATGAAGAATGAAATAATAAGATTATGACCTTGCCAAAATTAAGATGAAGCCTCACAAAGAGATACTTAAAAGAACTTGGAACTCCGGAAAAGAAAGATAAGCACTTGAGAAAAGAATTGATATCATGAGCCACTCCGGAAGAAGAATTCAGATTACTATGAACAAGAATAAGAATTATGTTATGCTTACCCTTCATCAAGTTAAATTGATGACAAGCAACGGATTTAGCATACCACTTATTCTTCTTGAAAGAATCTTGAAGAGGCAGAGAGATAAGCACCACTTGAAGCATAAATGAAAGAAGCACCGGTAAGAATACCAATTAATGGAAATACTATGAATTAATGAAGATACATGAAAATGAAGAGCTCATGAGCCACCTGAGAGATAAACTTGAACAAAGCGCCGGAATAACCGAGAGACGAACGAAGAGACAACAATTGAGAAGAATTGAGGATGAAAGCTGAAAGCTGAGAACGAAGAATCTTCTGAAATGATGGCCTTCGGAAGAACGAGAAATAAAAACAACTCAGAAACGCACCGGATAGCAAGAAAGAGATTACTCATGATTGGAACAAATAAGATGATGGCACAAAGCTGAAATGATGAATCTGCAAGAGAATGTACCAAGATTCGAGAGAAACACTCCTTCGGTCTTGAAAGAAAAGAATGAAGAGAAGAACACCACCAAGAATTAATGAGACATTCCGGAATAATGACGACTGAAAGGTTGAGTCAAATATGAGTATTAATTCGAATAGATTTTGGAGAAGGGATATGAATGATGAAATTCATACTTACGTCATAGTTGAAAAGAATTAATAATCTCCGAAAAGATTAGAAGAGACATATAAGATCCTGGGAAAAACCTGTGGGTTATGGGCCCACTCAAAGAAACCACCGTTGAAAAGATTGCTAGAAAGAGAGATATTGCACCCGTAGAAATGAAAACTTGATGAGGTTGAGCACCTCAAAATACTTAAGGAATTGAAAACAAGAAACTCAGAGACATCTTCAACGCTCCGGATGGAATAGAGATAACTGAATAAACAAGATAGGCTGAAACGAATCTCCAACATAGGAAAGAATTACAAGCACGAAAAGGATATGATGAACACGGATAACTGAATTGAATTCACCGGAAAAAGATGACAAGAATGAACAAATATGACACGAGTCTCCTGAGAATCTTCACAATGAATCACCGGGTAAAAGAGAAAGAACAGACAGCGGAAGCACAATGAAAAGAAAACTCTTGGATAAAAATTGAATCACTGAGAAAAGGGCGGGAGGGCGGGAAAAAACAAAGACAACTTGGGACGGATGAGATGAACTCCGGAATAAAATGAGAGAATGATCTTGCAAAATTGGAGAGGATAGGATTACTTGAAGAGAAACACACCGGTTGAAAAAAAAATAGCACGACGACTCCGGTTGACAAGAAATGATAAGACAATCTGATTGAGCAAAGAATTGCATTCACATAAAAATATGAGAACACCGATTAGGAAAGATCTGAAATCACCATTGACATCGAAGCAACTCGCATTACCATAATCAACAAGACAAAGGGAAAGGCTTATGAATCAAGCCAGAACAAACTCATGAGAAAGATTTCGTCCGATATTTTCGTGGACAGGAATCCACTAGATGTCGAACCCCAACCTAACATCATGCATTTGTTGGAAGATTGTCCTATAAGTAACTACTTGAATTCCCACCTAAGAATTCCCGAAATTATCTGGTCATGCAATCTGGTACACGGATACAAGGAGTAATATCACACAACTCCTATACTAACCCGTCGCCTGTATCACATCCGTCAACACACGACCAGAATCTCGGACCTTCATCTACAACAGACCCTCGTGATCACAACGATACAAAGTATGGCAGTACTCCCGAACAATCTGCACTAGTACTGGGGACATCGGGGTTATCTCGCCACTACTAGTATTGAAGCAATTATGAACATCCTTCGTTCTGAGATACTAAGAAATCTGAATGATAACGATGTGCTCAAGAATCCCCTGGAGCTCAACTCCCGTGAGACTTAGAGCAGATAGGAGGCACCAAGACAGAACTCCGTCACATCGGCATCATATAGATCTCAAAAATATCCGCGTGATCCTAAAAAAAATTTGAGTGAGAAGAGGAGTAGAAATAAATTATTACGTCAAGATTCCTCACCAGAGCATAGAAGAGGAGAAAAAAGAATCCTACTCTCCGATATATAACTACACTCAAAGCAGTTTTTCACTAGATTCGACTCGGCCAAGTTCGATCAATCAAGGGGGCTCCTAGGTCGGTACTGCTCTGATATCAACTTGTCACGCCCAAGATGCGACCCTATCCTCAATTTGGCACGAAGGCCTCGTCAGGGATAGAAGCGCATCTCGTCGTGTCGCAAGAATGGATATCGTTACAAGTACATGTACTGAAAAAAAGAGATATATAAAGAGAGTTGGCTTACACTCGCCACAAGCTACATCAGAGTCAGAGCAGTACATTACATAAACATCAAGAGTAAGAGCAGGGTCCGACTACGGACGAAAATAAACGACAAAAGAAGAACGACGTCCATCCTTGCTATCCCAGGCTGCCGGCTTGGAACCCATCCTAGATCGATGAAGAAGAAGAAGAAGAAGCAACTCCAAATGAACAATCAACGCGCTCGCGTCCAGTAACCTTTACATGTACCTACAACTGGTGTGGTAGTAATCTGTGAGCCACAGGGGACTCAGCAATCTCATTTCCAAAGGTATCAAGACTAGCAAAGCTTAATGGGTGAGGCATGGTTAAGTGGTGAGGTTCCAACAGCGGATAAGCATATATTTGGTGGCTAACTTACGAGTACAAGAAGTAAGACGGGGAAGATCTACGCAAAACGGACGTGAACTACTGATAACCAAATGAATGATCCTGAACACCTACCTACGTCAGACACAACCCCACCGTGTCCTCGATCGGAGAAGGAACTCATGAAAGAGACAGTCACGGTTACACACACAGTTGGCATATTTTAATTAAGTTAACTTCAAGTTGTCTAGAACCAGTGTTAAACAAAGTTTCCACATTGCCACATAACCGCGGGCACGGCTTTCCGAAAAGATTAAACCCTGCAGGGGTGCTCCAACTAGTCCATCACAAATTACCACAAGCCGCATAGAAATCCTCAATCACGAAGCTCGCGATCTTGTCGGATTCCCTAGTGGAAAACCTCAACTCTGAGTTTACCCAAAGCATAACCGGAATCCCGATGCACAAGATATCTCATCAAAGGTAAAACTAATCCAGCAAGGCCACCCGGTGTGTCGACGAACCCGATAGGAGCCGCATATCTCGTTCTCAGGACATACCGTCTATGCAAAGTGGACTGGAACCAAACCTCGAGTTGCCCCGTGGTGGCACCGCCGACTGCTAGGTGGGTGGACCAACACTCATGAGGAGCACTGTCCCGGGGGTTGATTAAATTTCCTCGGGTTAATTACTCCCTATGCACTTCATTAGTTATTAGGCAAATGTAGTACCAAAGTTGGGCCCTGCCAGACGAGCTTTAATCGAAAACGAATTATCAAGGGGGTCCCCATAACAACCCCGATCGTGTTAGGAGCGGTCATTTATGGAACATAACACCGGTAGCCGAAACTAAGGGGGCAAAGGTGGAACAAAACACCAGGCTAGCAAGGCCGAGCCTTCCACCTTTTACCAAGTATATAGGTGCATTAAATTAAATAGCATTAAATATGGTGATAAGACAAGGAACCCATGTTATCACATGGAAGCAACTACTCCTACAACTAGCAACGCTAACAACAGGGTTAAGCAAGCAGTAACATAGCCAATCGGTGGTTTGCTAGGTCGAACAAGTTGAAGGTAATCATGGCATTGTTGAGAGGCTGATATTTAACATGTGGTAGGCATCGGTACATAAACGATAGAAGCGATAAAACTAGCATGGCAATGATAGTAATGGTATCTGGGGAAATGGTCATCTTGCCTGAGATCCCGCTTGGAAGAAGAACAACTCGGAGAAGCAGACGAACCAATGTAGTCGAACGGGTCCTCACATTCCGACGCGCTTGCAAAACTCTATCGAGACGGAGCAAACCGGAAACAAACATCAACACAGATATTCACCACACGATGCACAACATGATGCACAACCTACTATGATGCATGATCAGTTCAACGATGTAAGGGATGGCATGGCAATTCATCTCACGCAAACTCTACACATTAAGTGAAGCTCGATATGCAACGGGTTGCATATCGACGAAACTCCATGTTTAATTATTTAATTCACTCCCGATTATTTACACGGCCATATTAAATTGTTGTTAACATGGCAAGGATGAAGCGATGATTCTACCTGTCATACTAGTCGGTTAACACGTGAAACATAGAACGGAGCTACGACACAAGAACATGCAACACAAGATTATATGCCATGAATGCGTCATGCATGCGAGTTCAAACAACACGGGCAAGAAAAGAAGACACATGTGTCGTCACGGCGAGCGAGAGGGAACCATGGCGGCAAAACGGAAACGAAGCCACGGCAACGTTCCTATCCCAACAACTCGTCGAGATCTCGTGCCAACGTACTGGGAACGTGTGCGGGAACGGCAAATAAAGATGGGGTGATCCCGATACTGGGTTCCCATGTGTCGGGCACAACATAAGAGGACAACGTGCAACGGGCAACATACGGTGCAACAAACGATACAACTCATACAACACTACACACGGTCACGACAACGTCTCAACGTTATACCTTCGAAGCGTGCACATCGGAGGGGTTCGGGTCGAAGTGGACGTCGTGGAAGGCGTGGAAGTAGTCGTACACGGTCTCGTCGACGGTAGTCGTTCGCTCGACGTCGTGGTTCTCGGGTCTTCGGCGTCGGTAGTCGAACTCGTTTCCGGGGTCGTCGGGGTCGTCGAGGACGTAGTTGTCGTCGTGGTACTCGGGTCTCGTCGGAACCATGAAGGAGGGAATGGCGCACGCGGCGGCGGCAAACAGCAGCACAAGCTAGCGACGGAGGCCACAACTACAAGCGACAGCAACTAAGAGCAACAGCTACACGCAAGCATTTTAGCGACAAGCAACATCAACTAGCCTAGCAGCAAACAACAAGCTACAAGCTACGCAAGCAAGCAGTAACAAGCAACAACTGCAGCTAGCATCGGCAGTAGGCAATAGCAAGAGACGCATCAGCTAGCATCCAGCGGCAACATCACAAGCAACATCCAACAACAACTAACTATAGTAGCTACTAGCATCTATCTAGCAGCCTAGCAAGCAAGTGCAGCAAGCAACCAACACGAAGCAGCCTAGCAGCATGAACAACAACAGCAACCTGCACGCAACAGCCACGGCAGCAAGAGCAACAGCATAAGCTCGGCAGCAAGCTTGGCAGTGACAGCACAGGCGAGCACGGCAGGAGGCGAGGTCGGGCCGGACGGTGGCGCTGCAGGGCGAGCCTACGACGAGCATGACAGCCTGGATGCTAGCGGCGCGGGGTAGTCCATGGCGGGGCGCGGGAGGCGCGGGAAACGGGAAGAGGCCACGGCGCGGCGACCCGGGCAGGCGCGGCGACGGGGATGCGCGGGGCGCGGGGCGGCGCCGGCGGCCTGGAGGCGCGCATGCGGGCGAGGGGGCAAGGCGGCGCTGGAGGCTTCAGCAGGGCGACCTCGGGCCGGCGCGGATCCCGGGCGCGATTGGGGGGTGCGCGACTCGGTCCGGCGAGGTCCCACGGCGGCGCGGCTAGGGGATCCGTGGCGGAGGTCGGCCAAGGCGCGGGAGGAGGCGGATGGAGGAGGCACGCCAGGGAAGATGGGGATCGAGAGAGAGGCTCAGCAGGGGGAGGAAGGAGACGGCGCGCTGGGAAGGGATCGGGACAGAGGGAGCTGGCTCGCTAGGGCTAGCCAGGGCAGCTGGGCATGGGCCTGGGAAGGCCTGGCACGCTCCCTCTTTCCTATTTGGTTTTTTTTCCTTTAAAAACAGAAAAACACACACCAAAACAAAAGGTTTAAACAAATAAAAAATACTCTTTGGCTCCTTTAAAAACCACACCCCAACTATAAGAAATAGTTGGGCATTTTTAAACAAATAAAAATGAAACCTTTTTTAAGAATAAAATAAACCTCTTTTATTTAACGAATAAAATTAAAACCTTTTAAAAGAGAAAAGAAAAAAGATACGGTTTTAAAATAAAACAAAAGAAGGAATAAAATAAAAACCCAAGGGTTGCCCCCACATTTAATAAAAGGAACTTTTATTAAAAAGAAAACGAACCTTTTTAAATAGGGGTTTAAACGAAGACTTTAGCAAAACCACAAAAACGAAATAAGAGGGGAGAGAAGGGGAGAAGGTTTACGTCCTCGGTGCAACAAGGTTTGAAGTGGCTCTGTTGCACCCACTCTCGTCACGCCAACGAACAACGCCACACTCACAAGTACTCACAAGCATCAACACGGAGCAACAAGCAACACCGACAAATCACAGTTGACATGATGCCATGCATGATGCGATGATGCAAACTAAATGATGATACAACCAATAAAATAAAATAGGCACACAACGGAAACGGAAATAAAGGGGGAATCTTGTGGGACGTCGGCATCGGGCTGTCACACTTATGTAGTGCACTTATTTTATTACCTATAGAGATAGCAATATTATCTAGTGCATCAACAAGGTGGTGGTAATCTTCTCGAAGGTGAACACAGACGCAAATGTCGAAGACAAAGAAATTAATGACTTCTCGTCAGAAAGGGTTATACCATATCATGCTATTATGAATTGTTTGAGATTTTATCTGTTATGCATGATACACCCTTCTTGATTGCACGATAATCGCTTTTTGTTAGGGTGATCTCTCACTTAAAAATATTAAGTAGTTAGTGTTCTCCCTATTATAGCACCGTAACGACACCTATCTCTTCGGGGTATGACATGGTTACATGGACACGAACGATTAGAGAAGTGTGAGGCGTGGCGGGGGGATAACCCCGGGGTAGGCTCATCGTGCCTACTCCTTTGCATCCAGGAGTAAAGGGAAGCATTAGCTTATTCTACACGGTCAACTCTTCTTGGCCGTCTGGAAAGCTCCTGCCGGCTAGGAGTGAGACGGCAATCCTTCCTGGCCGACTGGAGCGCTCCCGCCGGCTAGGGACGAGACGGCAATCCCACCTGGCTGGCTGGAAAGCGCCTGCCGGCTAGGAGCGAGACGGCAACTTCAAGGCCGGCTAGCGAGGCCGCTAGCCGGCTAGGCAGTCCTAGTCACATTCAACCCTAGGCTGGGACTAGGATCTACGAATAAAGGTGGATACACGTCAGCACATGTACGAGATAGGGGCGCACGACAAATACAGTTTCAGCGGCCATGCCGCTGACCTAGACTGACTCCGATCCGTCAAACCAACACAGTATAGGCCCATCAGAACCCATTCTATTACCAAGCTTGGCATGGTAATAGTGGAGACGGCCGTACTGGCAACCCATGACGAATCTCACAAGACGACGCCAGATGTACTACACGTGTCTTGGGTCAGTCTTACACGAGAGCTCCATTGGTTGAAATCTAGGAGGTTTCACCATTTTATCGACCGACGAACATCCATAACACCGATCGGGCTGAAATTTTCATGGAATTTCTCCCATAAAAATAGTTTCCTCGTGACTAAATTAGAGCCCAAACCGATCTTCACACCTCCGACGCGGGTGCCCCTCACATGTTAGGCTTTTGTCACTTCATGAAGCCATGTGTGGGCCCCTAGAGCTCCTCTCCTGGTGGGTTTAAGTCTCGTGTGTCTCTTATTTTTAAAGAAAAATCAATGTAAATTCCGTGTATTTTGTAGCTCAACAAGTAAGGGTTTTCTGAAAAACAAAAAACATGAAGATAACAACTCTATCTAGGCACTAATTAATATGTTTGTCCAATAAAAATAATAATACAGAAGTGCACCAAAACCATGTATAATTGACGTGAATGTAGCAAGAATACTTTAAAAATTATAGATACGTAGAGACGTGTCCACCATGATCGACAGACTAATTCATTCCATAACGTTCATAAACTCCAGAGAATATCAGAAGTGACCATGTTGATAACAATAGCATTCTTTATCTTTTTCCAAAAGAAAGACAAATCTTCAAAACAACAAGATATAAGGATATCAAGTGTTTTAACAATAATTTTCAAAAGTTGTAATAACTACAATACAATCAAATATAAATGTTGACACACTGCAAAAGACACACGTGGGATCTGCCACATGACTCTTAGCTAAATTGTCTCTAGGAAAGCTCTTATTCAACCGTAAGAAAACATATATAGTCGGTTTGATTTTCGTAATATAGTCTTTAATGTCACGAGTACCCCCTCCCTCAATTGATCATTTTACAAAGGGATTTAATCGCGTAGGTTCCAGGTGGTTTTAGTAACCATGGTTCTAGTAACCAAACTGGAACATACTCATCACTAGATAAAGCAACTTTTCTAAAAGAAGACACCATTTCAGTCAAGGCAGCAACCATTTGCTCATTAGCACATCTCCTGAATGTTAGTTTTAGTAAAGAACCATCCCACACCCGAATAATAGAAACATTTTGTAATTGGTGGATAAAATAAGAATTCTAAAAAATTGGTTAGGTGCATAATCACCACAACAAGTATCATGCCAAAAGACAATTTTTTGGCCATTATCAATTTTCCGGTGATAAAAAGGTCTCACGGCTAAAAAGGCCCAAGTTGCTCCTTTCTAGAAGGAAGAAGCCATCTCAATTTAGTTCAAAGCAAGTTTGGGATATCATTGTTGCATTTACAATTAACCAAAGCTTTCCAATCATTTGGGCGACCATCAAAATATCTCTTACTCAAGTAAGCAAACATAGGCAGGTTAAAGTCACTAATAATAGGAACCCCCATCCTTCCAAAATCTTTTTCCCTGGACATAGGTCCTCGATAGCTAAATGATATTTATGCTTATCATCCATATTACCCGGAAGAGGTGGGCAGTTCCTTTTGCAAATGGGGCGTGAAGCGCACAACAACTCCCGCGAAGTTTTTCTTTTTCCCTATCCTTTTTTCCTTTTTCTAATTTGCAAACTTTTTCTTCAAACAGCTGAACTTTTTTATTTTCAAAATGCATGAAATTTTCTCAATTCGATGAAGTTTTTAAGTATGGATTAACCTTTTTGAATTTGATGAACTTTTTAGAATTTGGATGAACTTTGTTTGATTTCAATAAAGTTTTTTCCAAATTCGATGTACTTTTTCAAATTTGTTGAAGTTTTTCAAATTCGGTGATTTTATTTTTCAAATTTATGAACTATTTTCAGAATGGATGAACTAATTTTCAAATCCGCTGAACTTTTTCAAAAGTGATGAACAATTTGTGGTTTTCTTAATTTTTGTGGATTTTCTTTTGAAATAATGAATATTGTGTTTAGTATTTAGTGTTGTACTAGAAGAAGTGTTCTATCCTGATGGTGAACAAGCATGTTAGCTCGTTCTAGTGGTTTTAATGATAAGTTTTCCATATCAGATACATTTCTTCCAAGTCAACCATAGTGAAATCTCTAAAAAAAAACTATATTTAGGAACTCGGAGGGAATAGGTTTTTATAGTGCAACGAGACACGTACTTCAAAAGGGAAGGGCCCAATTTGGCAACATAATATTTGGGCAAGAGTACAAGCAACATCTTCCTCCACATGGAGGGTATGGAGATCACATTTATAAAAGTTTTCATGTAGCAAGTTTCAGAAAACAGACGAAAATCTATTTCGAATTACTGGACTGATCAATGAAAGCTTGTAGAAAAAAAATCATTTGGATATTGCAGCCTTGTGCCAAAAAAGTGTTGCAAAATGTGAATGCAAACCAAGCCTGTCCTAAGTCTTCGTGCACATGTTCCTCATGACCAGCGCCAATCGCGATTGATCCATTTACTCGATCCGAAGTATCGGACACCAAATCTCTCCGTCGTATACCCACGGTGAGAAAATCTAACCTTGCTGTCCCAAGCAGCCGATATGAATCTGCACTGGAGCATTGTGCCCTTGTCCCGATGGACGAACTCAAGGAGGAACGAAGATAAAGCTGTGGGAGTGACAATTATAAAGAAGGCGAAGGCACAATCTCTCCGACGAAGATGGAGGGGGAGGGGGGGTGTTGGCTTTTGAACGTGCGTATGCAGCTGTACAGGCGTGCCTACGCGATTCTTGCTTCGGCCGGCTACTTGACGGAACTTGCGTAAGTAGCGACACGAATAAAACTGATCGATGGATTTGATGGCTAAAGGCCCGTGTCGAGCCTTTGCTTTGTATTGCTTTTCGTTTTTCTGGTGTTACAATCAACACCCCTAGGGTGTCTTTTATACACGTCCACAAGGGACTATGGAAATAGACTAGGACTAGGAATCCTAATACTACTAGGACTCGGTTTGGCTTTCTTTCCTAATCCTACATGACAACGTGATTAACTCACATTCACCCCCTAATCACGATGTCCTTACTTTCGACCTGGGTCCCAAACACGATTGCTGCTTCTCAACTGTTATCATTGGCATGGCCTTTGTCGTCCCTTGCAGCATTTTATGGACCGTCTTTACTGTCGTTGGCTCGTCCGTAGCTCGATGACAACACTCCTTTTTGGTTGTGTCTTCAATCTTCACCTCTTCTTCGGTGCTTTGTAGACTGTCCTTCGGATCATCGAGGGCACATCTTTTGAACCCGAGTGTGACCATACTTTGGTCTAACTTTAATTCCAAGCTCTTGGCGCTTGCATCAGCCCGTAAAGTGCCTTCTTGAGTTTGTAAACTTTCCCTTCTTCGCCTTTCTTCTCGTAGCCGAGGGGTTGTTCCACGTACACTTCTTCTGTGAGATCGCCGTTGAGGAAAGCGGATTTAACATCCATATGATGAACCTTCCAATCCTCTTGTGCTGCCAAAGCTAGGAGCACTCTCACCGTCTCGATTCGAGCAACCGGTGCAAACATCTCATCATAGTCAACTCCTTGACGTTGAACGTAGCCCTTTGCAACGAGTCTTGCCTTGTACTTCACAATGGCACCCTCCGTGTCCTTCTTTAACTTGTAAACCCACTTCAAACCTATCGTCTTTCGGTTTGGAGGTCGAGTTACCAAAGTCCACGTGCCTTTGCTCTCAATTTCCTTCATCTCCTCATCCATGGCGTGCGTCCAGCTAGGACTTTTTCTCGCCTCTACGAAGTTCGCCGGCTCCTCAACTCCGAACAGACATAGTCCGGAGTACTCGAGCGTAACTGGCTTTGTGTACTTGTAGACTTTCTTGAGGGTCTTGTAGCGACGAGGCCCTGAGGAGTCCGTTGTGGCTTGCGAAGGAGGCGACACAAATTGTGTCGGTGTTGATGCACTTGAGGAAGACGGCTGAGACCTTGGTGTGTCATCGACATCCGTGTCGTCGGCGTAATCGTCGTGACCGTGACCATCATCTTGATTGTCGTCGTCACTATGCGCCTCGTTGTCGATGTTGTCGTCGAGATCTCCGCCTGTGTCGTGCGCGGCGTTGTCGCTATCTCCTTGCGACCTATGCGCGTCATCGTCGGTGTCGGCACCATGATGATCACTACCATTGTGGTCACCTTGGTTGGGTGTCTTGCCAATCACCTGGACATCCTCCCCTGCATCATCATCAGTTGGAAATTCAACTGCAAATATGTTACTGTTTGGAGCATCGTCGGCTGCGGCGCTCCAATTCCACGCTTGGTTTTCTTCAAACACGACGTCGCGTGAAATCCGTAGACGCTTGGTTTGTGGATCGTAGAAACGGCATGCCTTGGTGCCAGAACTGCTCTCGTATCCGATGAACACCATCTTGGTGCTACGATCGGCAAGCTTTGAGAGGTGCGGCTCCGCCGTCTTCACATGTGCCACGCACCCGAATGTCCGTAGATGAGACACATTCGGCTTACGTCCGTAAATTGCTTCATACGGAGTCTTGCCGATCACCGCCTTCGTTGGAGCCCGGTTGAGAAGATAGACCGCCGTCGAGACAGCTTCTCCCCAAAAAGTCCCTGGCAGGTTCTTGCTCTTGAGTAAACTCCTTGCCATGTTAACAACGGTTCGATTGCGCCTTTCAACGACCCCATTCTGCTGCGGCGTGTAAGGTGCCGTGAGGAACCTCTTTATGCCAATCTTCTCGCAGTAGTCGTTGAACTCATTCGACGTAAACTCTCCGCCGCGATCTGTCCGTAGAGCGCGAACCTTCAGCTTGTGTTCCATCTCTGTTGCAGCCTTCAATTTCTTGAACGCTTCAAACGCCTCATCTTTAGATCGTAGGAGAATGACCCACATATATCTCGAGTAGTCGTCTACCACAAGGAAGAAATACTTCTTTCCAGCGTGAGTTGCCGGGGTGATAGGGCCACATAGATCACCATGGAGCAGCTCGAGTGCATCACTTGCACGATAGGTAGACTGAGCAGGGAATGGCCTGCGGTGCTGTTTTCCAACCAAGCACCCGTCACATACTCGATCAACATGGTCGATAACTGGCATCCCGGATACCATCTGCATCTTTGACATCTTCTTCAAGGCGTAGAAGTTAACGTGTCCAAATCTAGCATGCCATAACCACGAATCATCATCACTCTTGGCAAGCCAACACTCCGGTTGAGATTGATGAAGGTTGAGGATATAGAGCCTATTCCGTGTGTGATTAACACGAGCTAGCACGTTTCGGAGGTTGTCGAAGATCGTCATCACTCCGCTCTCTATATTCACCTTGCATCCATTCTCGTCAAGCTTCCCAATAGAGATGATGTTGTTGCGCAGCCGTGGGATGTAGTACACTCCGGTGAGTATGCGATGTTCGCCTGTGAGACCCTCAAAGAGGACAGATCCTTGCCCGCAAATCTCCACAGCTGAACCATCACCGAACTTGACCGAGCCTTCAACATCGTATTCCAGCTCGAGGAATTTCTCCTTGCACCCCGTCATGTGGTTACTGGCACCCGTGTCGAGATACCACGACACGTTCTGATCACCGGATAACTTTGGTGTCACTTTTTCCTCATGAAGTAGCACCTTCCGGCTTGGTTTTACAACCACCGTTTCAGCGAGATCACAAACTTCGGCCATCAGAAGACCTGGACCTTCGTCTTCCTGCTTTGCCAAATTTGCCTTGATCTCCCGCTTGTTAGGCTTTGGACAATCCTTCGCAAAGTGACCCATCTTATTGCAGTTATAGCACTTGACCTCGGATAAGTCCAAGTTCCGTGGTTTCTGCTCTTTAGATTGGCCCGCCTTACCACGACCTTGTGGTTTGCCTTTTCCTTTGCCTTTTCCGGTTTGTCCATCGCCCTTCGTGTTGCTTGAGCCTTCGCCACCGTCACGCCTTCCTTTGCTACTTGGGGCCTCCCAATCTGCGCGCGAGTACATGAGTTGGTCACTACCTCCTCCTTTGCCTTTTCGACAACCACGAGCATTCTCTTCCCACGTCCGCAGGCGTCCGATCGCCTCCGTTATGGTCATGTCGTCGATGTCGTAAAGCTGCTCGAGCGTGCCGATGATGTACGTGAATTTATCAGTCACTGAACTGAAAAACTTCTCCACGATCTCGGTCTCCTCGAGCTTTGAACCAAGCGCGCGGATCTCTCCCACCAGAGTAGTAAGACGCATGGCATAGTCGTTCACCGATTCAGTTTCCTCCATCTGCAACTTGTGAAATTGGCGCTTCAGCACTTGTGCCCTTGCCTTGGTGACGCGATCTTCTCCGATCCTCATCTCCTTGAGTGTGTTCCACGCCTCTCTTGCCGTCTCGAACTCCGCCAATGTCATCAGCACGGAATCCGGCACAGACTGGGCTATGGCGGCCATGGCACCTTCGTCGGACTCGTCATCGACGTCATCGTCCGTGATTGCCTGCCACACTCGAAGGGTTCGGAGAATAATCTTCATCTTCACCGCCCACACGCAGTAGTTGGCGTCGGTGAGCATCGGGTACTGGATGGGGATGTTGCGATGCGCCTGGACGTTGGCGCCGCTCGTTCCTCCACCACTGGTTGCTGACTTGACGCCCTTCTTCACCTTGTCGCCGTTCTTGTTCGCCTTGGCACCGCCGCTGCCGGACTTGACCGACTCAGCGTCGCTGTCCGTCATCGTAGATCGTAGATCGTCGAGGCTCTAGATACCAAATGTTGGCTTTTGAACGTGCGTATGCAGCTGTACAGGCGTGCCTACGCGATTCTTGCTTCGGCCGGCTACTTGACGGAACTTGCGTAACTAGCGACACGAATAAAACTGATCGATGGATTTGATGGCTAAAGGCCCGTGTCGAGCCTTTGCTTTGTATTGCTTTTCGTTTTTCTGGTGTTACAATCAACACCCCTAGGGTGTCTTTTATACACGTCCACAAGGGACTATGAAAATAGACTAGGATTAGGAATCCTAATACTATTAGGACTCGGTTTGGCTTTCTTTCCTAATCCTACATGACAACGTGATTAACTCATAGGGGGTGGCCTGCTGCGCGGATTGAAGGAAAGAAATTGTCGCCTTGGGCCCTTTCTAGAAAAATTGAATGTACACGCCTGTTGCAGCTATCCTTTGCTGGTCAAATACAAACAAAAATGACCTGATTGTGAACTTATCCTCTTGGTTCAGACAAAGACGGGGGAGAACGAGACAGAGAGCGAGACAACTGTGCACAGTTTGCCCACACGATCTTGCGAGAGAATGACTTTCGCGTGTGGAATAAACCAAAGCCGTGCTCAACTACAACAAGTGAACTCCAAATTAATCTTAGCTGGAGCTACGTTCAAACAATCTTGCAACTACTAGCTGGAACAGAACGCGGAAACCAATGCATTTTTTTAACTACAAAAAGGGACCTCAACGACTCTAAGCACTGCTAGCAGTAACATCAATCCTTCTGTCGTTAGCAATCGGCCCACGGATTTGTTATTCTATGGTGTCTTTGGCATCACACATCCAGGTTATTTTACACAGGGGATTAGGCTTGGATAACTGGGAACCGCTAGTGTCACGATGAACAAAAGGGGGCCTCAAATAAGAAATCAACGGCACAATGATTGAGTCTCAGATGCTCCGGTAAACACAAATAGAACCATGGAATGTGAGCAGCATTTTCTTCTCTTGGGTAGCAGTAGAGTTTCATTTCCCGCAGTAGCTTTATGACGCTGGATAATTAAGCAGGCCAATGAATGCCATCGTTCGGCACCAGTGGAGGCCGTGCGTGATGATTCCGAATGAGTTTAGTTGGTGGACAGGCACCCACTTCCCACGACCGCAATTTCAGAGTGGGACGGCACTACTACACACGAGCCGAAAACATCCATTTGGTATGCGGCCAGAGATCCAACTGGCCGAGCAGGATGCAAAAATAAAAATAAAAATCCACGCGCAAGCGTGTTCACTGGTTCAGATATCTCAGAATCTCCCATCGCGATCCCACAGCAGACAGACATACCCATAGGCCATAGGCTACAGATTATGGGCTTCTAGTCGCGTGCAACACGTTGGCGAAATGGAAAATACAGCTAGCGCATACGCCTGACCGGTGGACAGTCACCGACACGCAAGCTCCTACGTACTACTGGCGCCCATTCAGAGATAGTCGTACGGTGTGAACTTCTGGAACGAGAAGAAAGAACGACTCTTTCCGGTTCCTTCCAGGGCATGTAGGATGGGAGTGTATCCAGTGGGCAGGGGCGGCAGTGGGGTGTGACTGTTCACACACGCAGACGCAGCGAAGTTATCCTCATCCTCAGGCACGGGCGCGAAAAGGCGGCGTGACGCCGACACGACCGGCCATGGTGCGCCCCAGGCTTGGACTCGTCTGTGTTTTACTATTACCACCCTGCGAGTGATGCAACCCAAGAGATAGTATGCGATTGACAGGCTGCGTCGCGGTGCATGCACGACGCCAGCAACAGCGCCATGTATACATGTGTTCACATCGGCCGGCGACGGGGACGGCGACGGCTGAGAGAGCGACCCACTCGCCTCGATCCACCGCCGGCGCATGTTGCATGCATACTGGCCGAACTCGCGAGAGCGATCGACGACGAGGTGCAGGGCATCGAGAAAGCTCGTAGTGCTACGTAATACGGCACTTGAGAACCATTTTCTAGAAATCGCCTCGTGCTTTTGACGTGAGCACGCCTACCTCCCTGTAATCCCATTCACTCACCGCTGTTAGAGTAAGTGCAACGCGTGTCAACCAATTCCGTCTCACCTGGTATGTTTGGATCCGTACGGACAAAAGTAAACCTAACGCGAGGATCTATTGTCAAAACATGTCTGACCCGATTCATTTTCGGTCTAACTTTGCGATTCAAATGCGTCAGCGCGGGCGCACGGGCCGTGTCCGTCCCAACTACCCTCAGTCAACTTAATTAATGACGGTCACCTTCCACGACGCCACGCGTCAGCGATCGCGGTTGGCCTTTTTTAATCCGAACGTGAGATGGGGTTCTGCCTCATCTGCTTTCAGACCCCCTCCGGTCCCCATCTCGTCACCTCTCCGTTCCTCGTCGGCGACCAAACCCTAGCGAGGATCCTCCCAAAACAAGGGCAAGTCCCCCGTCTATCCCCGCACGATCTTCTCGCCGGCCTCGCAAGCGTGCTAGCGTCCCGGTGCACCAAGCGCGGTGGCACTAGGAGCACCACATCCCACTGCCATAACCGGACGCGACCCTCCCGCACCAGTGAGACCTGGATCCGGAGAGGATCCCGGTGTCGGCCGTGCCGTGGTCGGTGCAGATGCACGCGAAGGAGGTGAGTCGCTGGCGGCGGCGGCTGACGCCGGAGCAGCGGCTCAATCCAGTGTACGCGGCAGACTCTCGCGACTGGAAGGTTTGGTTCGCGGTCGAGCATGAGGAGCATCGCCAGCGCGGCGGCCGCGACGTGCAGCCGCGAGGCCCTCCGAGCAGGTTTTTATTAGCCCCGAACGAATGAGGCAGCAAAAGATTTGGTCGAACTATGCGTTGGATGCTAGTTCTATAAAAAATCAGTCACCCAAGCATGCATCCGCGCTAAAAACGATTTCGCTCACCTACCCATTCGTCGTGTGGGGCCTCGAGATGGACGGTTCTTTGCGCACTCGTGGTCTCACTCGGCCCGCCCAAGACCCTACATGGACAACAGCGTCCTAAAAGTCACTTATACAGTCATGGTCTCACTCGGACAAGTGTATGTCACTCGGCTCACATGACTTCACTCGGCCTGCTTCGTATTAGTTGGACGTCCCTCAACACTCGGAACGCAGCAGAATGTGGGCGACAAAGAGACTACAACGGTCACAACACTACAAGAATCGGGCATTTTGCCGTCAGGACGCTAAAGACGGCAAAGAGAGAATTACAGACGGCAAATTTTTTGCCGTCAACCCATGACGGCAAAAAATGTCGTCAGACCATGTGCCCGCAAAGGATAATTTTACCGTCAGCATTTTTTCGGGCAGACGGCAAAAAAATTACCGTGAGTGAATATATTTTGCCGTCAGCAAGACCCTATAGACGGCAAACAAAGTTAACAGACGGAACGGTCGGACTAACGGACGACGTTAGTCTTTTTGCCGTCAGCCTCATGATAGCCCACACGGCAAGACTACCATCTTTGACGTCATCCTCAATTATCAAAGACGACAAAGAACTCTTTAATTAAAAAAACTAAGCCCACAATGCACAGGTTATGCACAATCCTCAGTTATCAAAAAATGTATTGCATAACACATAATCTTCATTATTAAAAAACCCAAAGGCTCAATCATCAATTATCACAATATACACACACTACGATGTACATAATGCATCACAATACACATAATGCATCACAATACACATAATACACCAGCCGCTTCACCCACTGCATCACTGCCCAACGCCCAGCCGCATCGCGCTCTTGTCGACCTCGCGGCCTTACCGGTCACCGGCCGGAGCCCAGCCTCCCCGCCTCTTCTTCCCGCCCGCCTGGCGCGGTAGCGCTCCCCTGCGTGCGCTCCTGCTCCTGCCCCTGCCCTGCCCCCCGTGCAAAGCCGGCGCAGCCGCTGCCACTCCCAAGTGGTGGCGCCGTGGGTGATGGGGCACATAGGCCAGCAGTACCAGGGGCGACGCGTGAGGAGGCCGATGGTGCCGGGGGAGATGAGGGAGGAGTCGGGGCCGGCGGCCGACAGGGGCGACGGGGGAGGAGTCGGGGCCGGCGGCCGACGGGGGTGACGGGGGAGGAGTCGGGGCCGGCGACCGACGGGGGCGGCGGGGGAGACGAGGGAGGAGACGGGCCCGGCGGCCGACAGGGGCGGCAGGGGAGACGGTGGGTACGTGCGTGGTAAGACGGGGGAGACGAGGGAGGAGTCGGGGCCGGCGGCCGATGGGGGCGGCGGGGGAGACGAGGGAGGAGTCGGGGCCGGCGGCCGACGGGGGCGGTGGGGGAGACGGTGGGTACGTGCGTGGTGCGACGGGGGCGGCGGGGGAGATGGATGGGTACGAGAGAGAAGAGAGGTGGAGAGAGGATAAGGTCGGGTGGAGGTGAGTGGTGTGCCAGCCGGGTTGAGTGGATGGGGTGGATCCTGGGTGGGAGAGGCAGCGACGCTGGGATGGGCCGCCACGTCATCGATCCGTGGGATCGATCTGCGTGGTGTGCTTTCTCTTTGTCGTCATCCGGTTATTTTTCAAGACGGCAAATTAATTCTTTGCCGTCATCCGGTTATTTTTACAGACGGCAAAATATTTTTTCACCCACTTTCGCGCGTGGTGCGATGGGGTGGGGTGGTGTGTCTGAGATCTTTCCACGTCATTGATCCGCGTGATCAATCCGTGTGTTGTGCTTCTTATTTTGCCGTCATCTAGTTACTTTTACTAGTTATTTTTACAGACGGCAAAATACGTCTTTGCCGTCATCTAGTTATTTTTAAAGACGGCAAAATATTTTTTCATCCATGTCCGTGCGTGGTGGGATGGGGTAGGCTGGTGTGTCTCATATCTTGCCACGTCATCGATCCACGTGATCGATCCGTGTGTTGTGCTTCTTCTTTGCCGTCATCACTTTCTATTAGAGGCGGCAAATTATGTCTTTGCCGTCATCCGCTTATTTTTACAGACGGCAAAATAATTTTGCCGTTTGCAATTTTTATTATAGACGGCAAAATATGTTTACGCCGGCAGTCATTCTTTGCCGTCAGCAGCTGACGGCAACTGACGGCAAAAGTGCTCTTTGCCGTCATCCACGAAGAAAAGCTAACGGCAAAGATCTTAACAGATGGCAAATTACCTGATTCCCGTAGTGTCTATTGGATTACTTTTGGATCCGTACGGACAAAAGTAAACCCAACGCGAGGATCTATTGTCAAAACATGTCTCACCCGATTCATTTTCGGTCTAACTTTGCGATTCAAATGCGTCAGCGCGGGCGCACGGGCCGTGTCCGTCCGAACTACCCTAAGTCAACTTAATTAATTACGGTCACCCTCCACGAGGCCACGCGTCAGCGATCGCGGTCGGCCTTTTTTAATCCGAACGTGTGATGGGGTTCTGCCTCATCTGCTTTCAGACCCCCTCCGGTCCCCGTCTCGTCACCTCTCCGTTCCTCATCGGCGACCAAACCCTAGCGAGGCTCCTCCCAAAACAAGGGCAAGTCCCCCGTCTATCCCCGCACGATCTTCTCGTCGGCCTCGCGAGCTTGCCAGCGTCCCGGTGCACCAAGCGCGGTGGCACTAGGAGCACCACATCCCACTGCCATAACCGGACGGGACCCTCCCGCACCAGTGAGACCTGGATCCGGAGAGGATCCCGGTGTCGGCCGTGCCGTGGTCGGTGCGGATGCACGCGAAGGAGGTGAGTCGCTGGCGGCGGCAGCTGACGCCGGAGTAGCGGCTCAATCTAGTGTACGCGGCAGACTCTCTCGACTGGAAGGTTTGGTTCGCGGTCGAGCATGAGGAGCATCGCCAGCGCGGCGGCCGCGACGTGCAACCACGAGGCCCTCCGAGCAGGTTTTTATTAGACCCGAGCGAATGAGGCAGCAAAAGATTTGGTCGAACTATGCGTTGGATGCTAGTTCTATAAAAAATAAGTCGCACCAGCATGCATCCGCGCTGAAAACGATTTCGCTCACCTACCCATTCGTCGTGTGGGGCCTCGAGATGGACGGTTCTTTGCGCACTGGTACGTGTGGATTCACCCACCTCCTAGTTGCGGTGGATAAGCTCATCATGTGGGTCAAAGCAAAACCCATCAAAATCCTGGACGCAGCGACTGTCGTCAGCTTCATTCGGCAGATTATCTTCATATTTGGAGTCCCTCAGAACATCATCACTGACAACGGAACTAACTTCGACTCAGAGGAGTTCTACGAGTTGTGTCACTCCCAGAACGGGCAACATCATCCAAGCATTGGACAGTAAAACCTCAACCGATTTGGGGGCTACTGACAGGGTTGTACATTAGGGGTAGTCTTACGGACATGAGTCCCTAGGCCCGCCCAAGACCCTACATGGACAACAGCGTCCCAAAAGTCACTTATACAGTCATGGTCTCACTCGGACAAGTGTATGTCACTCGGCTCACATGACTTCACTCGGCCTGCTTCGTATCAGTCGGACGTCCCTCAACACTTGGAACGCAGCAGAATGTGGGCGACAAAGAGACTACAACGGTCACAAACTTGAACTATCACATAAAGTGCAGTGAAGACGCGCGTTACCAGTAACACTAAAGTTAGAGCTGTCGTTACTAGTAACTTCCATAGCTATTAGCATTTACTCGCCCTTGTAATGAAGTCCGGCCGGTCGTGGCGCACTCTATATAAGCCACCCCGGGCTCCTGAGCAAGGATTTAACATTCTGTACTATCTCATACTCTATAATTGAACACCAGCCTCCGGGGCTCGATACGTAGGGTCGATACCACTCCCGAGTGGGCCCCGAACTCGTACATTCGAGTGTATCCTCTGCGTCTTAGCTAGGCTCCGCCCCTCATTCGTACCCACGGTACTATTGTCAGGATCATTCCTGTGACAAGTGCCTTACATGTCCTTTTTCCCTTCCGTTCACCTTTAGGTTGTAGGCCTTCGTGAAGGCAACAACGACACGGGGGTCGTCGGAGATATCGATCATGTCGAGGAGTCTATGAAGCTGGCCATTCTTAGGAACTGTTGGAAATATGCCCTAGAGGCAATAATAAATTAGTAATTATTATATTTCTTTGTTCACGATAATCGTTTATTATCCATGCTATAATTGTATTGATTGGAAACACAATACTTGTGTGGATACATAGACAAAACACTGTTCCTAGTAAGCCTCTAGTTGACTAGCTCGTTGATCAAAGATGGTCAAGGTTTCCTGGCCATAGGCAAGTGTTGTTACTTGATAACGGGATCACATCATTAGGAGAATCATGTGATGGACTAGACCCAAACTAATAGACGTAGCATGTTGATCGTGTCATTTTGTTGCTACTGTTTTCTGCGTGTCAAGTATTTGTTCCTATGACCATGAGATCATATAACTCACTGACACCGGAGGAATGCTTTGTGTGTATCAAACGTCGCAACGTAACTGGGTGACTATAAAGATGCTCTACAGGTATCTCCGAAGGTGTTCGTTGAGTTAGTATGGATCAAGACTGGGATTTGTCACTCCGTATGACGGAGAGGTATCTCGGGGCCCACTCGGTAATACAACATCACACACACAAGCCTTGCAAGCAATGTGACTTAGTGTAAGTTGCGGGATCTTGTATCACGGAACGAGTAAAGAGACTTGCCGGTAAACGATATTGAAATGGGTATGCGGATATTGACGATCGAATCTTAGACAAGTAACATACCGAAGGACAAAGGGAATGACATACGGGATTATATGAATCCTTGGCACTGAGGTTCAAACGATAAGATCTTCGTAGAATATGTAGGATCCAATATGGGCATCCAGGTCCAGCTATTGGATATTGACCGAGGAGTCACTCGGGTCATGTCTACATAGTTCTCGAACCCGCAGGGTCTGCACACTTAAGGTTCGACGTTGTTTTATGCGTATTTGAGTTATATGGTTGGTTACCGAATGTTGTTCGGAGTCCCGAATGAGATCACGGACGTCACGAGGGTTTCCGGAATGGTCCGAAAACGAAGATTGATATATAGGATGACCTCATTTGATTACCGAAAGGTTTTCGGAGTTACCGGGAATGTACCGGAAATGACGAATGGGTTCCGGGTGTTCACCCGGGGGGGGGGGGGGGGCAGCCCACCCCGGGGAAGCCCATAGGCCTTGGGGGTGGTGCACCAACCCTTTGTGGGCTGGTGGGACAGCCCAAGAAGGCCCTATGCGCCATAGGAAGAAAATCAAAGAGAAAAGAAAAAAAAGGAGGTGGGAAAGGAGAGAAGGACTCCACCTTCCAATCCTAGTTGGACTAGGATTGGAGGAGGACTCCTCCTCCCTTGGTGGGGCAGCCCTTGGGGCTCCTTGAGCCTCAAGGCAAGCCTCCCCTCCCTCCTCCTATATATATCACTAGTGGGGACATGGCCTATAGCCCCGGCCCGTAAGCGGCTTTAGTCCCGGTTCACCAACCGGGACTAAAGGGTCGGGACTAAAGGCCTAACCTTTTCGTCCCGACCCTCTTACATGCCGGGACTAAAGGTGCTCCACGTGGGCGCCTCGTCCCGGCTCTTTACATGGACCGGGACTCAAGATTTTCAGATTTTGCTGGTTTTTGGCTTTTTTTTTGAATGAAATTATTTTTGGGTTTTAGGGTTTTAGGGTTTAGGTGTTCAGGAGATTAACGTGATGCCTCGTTTTGTGTTCGGGAATTAGTTTTCATATAATTTAAAATAGAAATAATTATGCATATATATATATAAGATTAACTCATCTTACAAGCGATCATATACAATTATATGGAGATCTGAATTATCGGGACTAGAGCCCGTCTATTCGATTACATGGACGAACATCAGTAATGGCCCTTAGCTACACTAAATCGTCCTTTGTCTTCTATAGCTTCCGTCCTCGGAAATCCCGCAAGCTCCTCTGCAACAGCAATCGCGCGTTACTCTGGTAGGACCTTTGTCCTCATGGCCTCGTGCTATATAAGAAGAGGAGATGAATATGAATATCAATCATGATAACAAAGAATGAAGGGTAAAAATAGAGGTGTGAATGTTCATTGCTTACGTCGATTCTGTGCTCCTTGAACTCAGAGGTAAACGTGCGAATGGTCTCGCAAACATAGTATCCGCATAGATGCGTTCCCCGTGGCTGCTGGTCGCACTTTACGAGAATGGAATATATATAATCAAAATAATAATCTAGCATCATAAATGTATTGAAAATTAATAGAAGTATATCATGCTACTACTTACCTGAGCCGCTCTAAAGGTCAGCTTCTCAGGAATGTTACCGGGAGTCACGCACTTGAACCGATTCCAAACCCTGCCCGACAAGGATAATGATTTGCTAAGCTTTTCATTAATTGATATATCAGAAAATCATCGAAAGAGACCGATAGAGCGCAAGAATGATTAAAATTACCCTTGGAGCATGTCCTGCAGGCTTTGGAACTATTCCGAGGGTCTCGATAATGGGTCGAAGGCATCAACTCTTCCCTTATCAATTTGAATGTCCAACAGAATCCAATGGAAGATGCACATGTATATATATATATATATGTGTGTGTGTGTGTGTGTGTGTGTGTGAGTAACTTATCAATTACACTTATAAGTGAATGGACACAACAGAGTAAAGACCCTCACCTGAAGTTATATGGAAACAGTATGTGGTCACAGAAATTTTGATCTATTAGAAACCTTAGAAGGTTTTCCTCCGTCTCCTTGGGATAATTAGTTAGCGCCGCTATATGTATTTTTTCTGGATCAATAAACCCAATATTTATGATGCTCTTACTTTTACACTCCAGAATCTTCATTCCGCATAATAGAGTACAAGTTAATTATATATAGACAATGAATTGAAATAATTAAACAAGTTATATGTAGACAACGAATTGAAAAACTTACAGACAATAGCAACTCATAAGCGATTTGTCGAGGGCGTCGCCATTGTACATCTGGAAGAGTTCATCAAAGTCGATATGGATTTCTTCGGAGCGGTCGTAGTACTCTTGTGGGACACTCAGCACGATCATCGTTCTCCCATTCTTTGATTCACTTAAGTACCATTTATGCAAGTAACACATATTTGTTGGGAGATCATCTTTGCTGACCAAAGGCTCTCCCATGACAAACTGTGGCTTAGGGGCTACCACAGCCTTGGGTATCCTATCGTCTTGGGAATTAGCCAACAAATTTTGAACCGAGATACCACATTCATCCGCCAACTCCTTTGCGTTTTCAAAAGCTTGCCCCTGCACCGGAGGGGGAACATTCTCGGTTAACACCTTGAGGGGTGGGATCGACTGTTTGGCCTGTTGTCCAAGCTGAGGAACGTCTGATTTTTTCTTGCTTGTAGTTGAACTTGATTTGCTCCCACTTGCACTTGCATGTGACTTGCTCTTTTTCACTTCCTTCTGCAATGTGCGTGTATAGTCATCAGGCTTATAGTGTAAGTCATACTGTGATGGAGTGGTTATGAAGTCTTTTGCCCATGCTATGTTCTTCTCGGTGTATTTCGGGCGGGGCTCGGGTTCCTTCCTTTTCATCTGCGCCTCTTGTTGTTCCTTTGCTATCCTGGCGTTTTCCTCGGGGGTACGATCATAAGGTCTGATAGGAAGATTAGCATGAGGTACCTTTGGGAGGGGCGACAGTTTGCGCTTTGGGGAGCTCCGTCGCTTAGAAATCATCGACGAAGCATTCTTGCTGGCACGCTTCCGCTTAGTATCATGTGCGGGCGGTGGCGAAGACGGACGACCCAAGTCCGGCGGCGGTGATCGAGATGGACTCGTGTTGTGCTGGCCGACGTCATGTGGAGGGCTTGGAGGTAATGGAGGTGTAGGTGACGTGCGACGACTCGGAGGCGGTGTTGTCCTTGGGGCCGAGCCTGGAAGCTTGATGTAGTTCTTGTCCCATAGGATGACTCCACCCAGTACTTCTCCGAGTGTCCTCTCATCTTCGGGTCCAGCTATGTCGAGCTCCATATCATTAAACCCCGTCATGATTTCATCCACCCCGACTTTAGCAAAGCCAGCTGGAATCTCACGGCCATGTCAGCGTGCATCAGGGCCAGAAGGTAAAGCTTGTCCGACGGCCACCTTCATGGATATGTTCTTGAATTTCTGATGGAGTTCACATGATGTTGACTCCTTGATTCCATCACGGGGTAGCCGGGACCGCCCTCTATCATTCTTCGTTCATCGTCGGGCGGGGCCTCAGATTCAGCCACGCTGTTTTCCGCTTAGATGGGGCGCCGGTAATATCAACTGCAGGATCTTCCTGGCGCGGTACTCCTCTAAGCTCATCAATCTGCTTCTGTTGCTCGTTAATCCTGGCAAGCAACTGGTTGAACTTGTCATTCTCCTCATCCTGCTGCCGCTTCTTTGCTCTCTCTCGGCTTCTGTAAGTGTCTTGGTCTCTGGCAAACCCAAGCCACCACGGGTAAGAAGGACCGAAGCCTCGCATTCGTCCTCCATGTTCTTCATTGCCGAGGACCAGTGTGAGCAAATCTTTCTCTCTATCTGCAGTGAACTTTCTTCTTCCCTCCTTAATTTCTTTCACTATCCTTTTCCAATTCTCCCTGGGTATCCTAAGATTGTCATTGCAGATGAGGTCCCCTGTTGTTTCGTCGTATGACCCATCATGCGCAAGGAACCAATTTCTTGCTCTCAATTCCCAATCATCACGGAGTGGTTCAGGTACGACGCCTTTAGCTATCAGATCTTGCTCTTTCTTATCCCACTTTGGGATGGCAGTCTCATAGCCCCCTGGCCCCAGCTTGTGGTGATATATCTTCTTGTCGGCATTTATCTTGTTCTTTTCTGATAATGCCTGGGCATCTTCTGACTCCTTGTACTCTTGAAATGCCTTCCAGTGATTTGCCTGCTTGGCTAGATACCCCTCGAATACTGGCACTTTCTGTGTCTTCAGATAGTTTTTCCATAGCTTCTTCTTCCAGCTACGGAACAGTTCGACCATCTTCTTCAGAGTCCACTGCTTGACTTTGGCCCTCAGTTTGTCTGCGGCGTCTTCATTCTCACATTCTCGCAGGTTGAAATGTGACATGAGATCATTCCAAATATTATCTTTGTACCTTTCGGTGACATAGTCACTATCGGCTGCCCCTTTGCGCTTGTTCCACTCCCGAACGCTGATCGGGACGTGATCCCTAAAGAGAACTCCGCATTGCTTCTTGAATGTGTCAGCAGCATTTTTTGGAAGCTTGGGTTCGCCCGTAGGAAATATCACCTCAAATGTGTAATGCGTCCGTGCATCCAACTTTCTAGTCGGGCCTCGTTTCGTAGTTTTGCTCGATGTGGAGGCCTAAGAGGGAGAAACATTTGTCAAATGAATGTATATGTATACAATATAGAGCTATCTCCAATATTTTTCACATATTACAAGTGATTGTCGAACTTCATATGTATACCTCGCCGGACTTCTCCTCTTCACCGGCTTCTCCATGAGTGGAGCTATCACCTTCTCCGTGATTGGACCTATCTCCTGCCCCATCGGCTTCATCTTCGTGTCGCTCGACCTCCATTCCAACGTCCTGGTTTAGATATAACGACGGAGATTCAGCTGGTTCAACGTCGGGGCCGTCTTTGATTATATCTTCCAGAAGTTCTTCCTCTTCGAGGTTCCTGATACGTGGATCCATAGTTCTGCAAAAAATGGATTCTCTTAACCTTTGTACCAAAAACCAAAGTAGGAGTACTTTTCCAATTTGAGACTCCTAGATTTCTGCATAGTATTCAAAGTAGGAGTAAATTTCCAATTTGAGCATTCACTAAGCAAAACTAAATCGTAAAATAAAGTAGTATTCAAATTAGCATGCATTCAATTATAAGCTAATACATCATCACTTTTGTCCGTACATCGTCGAATATTATCATTAATACTCCTCGAATACTATCATACATATAGCATCACTAATACATCTAGAACCGTAGCGCCCGACGGGTATCGGCGCGGGCGGTGGACACCCAAAGAGAAGGAACCATCATAGGATCATAGCTCCAGTGAGATGCCCGAAGAACCTGCCAGGTATATGCTCGAACCTGCCCTCCAACGCAACCATGTAGCGACGGACGTGCTCATCCTCCTCGCTGACACGGTGACGTACCACCTCCGCGGTGTCCGGAAGCCTCGGCACCCTCACTGGCCCACGCGACCGCCACCAAACAAGGATCGAGTCAACGACGGGCTGGCTCCTCACCAACCTACGTCCCCCGGAAGGTAGCACCACCCAATACCAGACGGGCGGAGCCCAGTCCCGGACAGGGCCCCTCTGATCAAGCAGGTGTCCTCCGCTGAGTCGATGACGAGGATGCGGGATAGGCATCGTAAAATGAACTAAAAAAATAAACTAGTTCTATTAATTTTCTTGCTAAAAATAAACTATTAACACTTTAGCATATACAATAGCAAAATTAAACTATTAACACTTATTTTCATTTTTCTTCTCCTCCTCTTCTTTCTTCTCTTCTCCTCCTCTTCTTTTCTTCTCTTCTCCTCCTCTTCTTTTCTTCATTTCTTATACACTATACACTATATACACTATAGCAAAATTCCTCCCCTCCTTATACACTATACACTATATACACTATACATTTAAGCATATACACTATACAATATACACTTTTTCTTCTTTTCTTCTCCTCCTCTTCTTATTTTCATTTTTCCTAATCTTATTTTCTTATTTTGTTCATATTTCTTCTTCTTGTAACCCTAACCTAATTCTAAATATTACTAACCCTAATAATCTAGCACAAACCTAATAACAATAGGAATTAAATGACAAAAAAATCTTTTCTTTTTCTTCTTTTCTTCTCCTTTTTCTTCTTCTCTTCTCCTTTTTCTTCTTTTCTTCTATACTGGCCGGAGTGTTGGGGAGGAGGGGGCGGGGGGCTTACTGGCCGGAGTGTTGGCGAGGAGGACGGCGCGATGGCGAGGAGCACGGCGCGACGGCTAGGAGGACGGCGCCGCGGCGAGGAGGACGGCGCGACGGCGAGGAGGACGGCCGACGGCGAGCAGGACGGCGGGCAGCCTGACGGCGTCGGTTACGTTCGTCGTTGTGCCGCGTCGGGCAGGAGAACGAGAGGAAGAAGAAGAGAAATGGACGAATTGGGTTGGAAATTTTCGAAGTCCCGCTTAAATAGGTGGATCTATAGTCCCGGTGCGTGGCACGAGCCGGGACTAAAGACTCCCTTTAGTCCCGGGTGGAGCCACGCCCCGGGACTAAAGGCCTCTTTTCGGGCAGACCAAGAGGCGGGAAGCAGGGGGTCTTTAGTCCCGATGCGTGGCTCAAGCCAGGACTAAAGGGTGTCTTTAGTCCCGGGGCGTGGCTCCACCCGGGACTAAAGCCCCTCCTCGGCTGTACGATAATTTAGTCCCACCTCGCCCAGCGAGGGGGACTAACACTTGTTTATAAGCACCGTCGCAGCTTCTCCATCGAGGTCCTCTCTAAAGCAGGCTTACGGGCCTAAACTCACTGAAAATTGTAACTATATTAGAAATTATAGGGAAATTCAATCTAAATTCAAATGAGAATTTAGGTTGAATTTTCTCTATGATCTCGAATATAGTTTCAATTTTTTTATTTTCATAATTAATAATTTTGACTATCCAAACTATTATCTATTTTGATATTTTCAATTAAAAACTATGTTTATTAAAAATTCTTTTTGCATATTTGAGAATTTGACAAAACTATGATAATGAAAAGTGTTTCAAATTGAATAAATAATGCAAAACTATTTTTTATTTTCATAATTAATAATTTTGACTATCCAAACTATTATCTATTTTGTTATTTTCAATTAAAAACTATGTTTATTAAATATTCTTTTTGCATATTTGAGAATTTGACAAAACTATGATAATGAAAAGTGTTTCAAATTGAATAAATAATGCAAAACTATTTTTTATTTTCATAATTAATAATTTTGACTATCCAAACTATTATCTATTTTGTTATTTTCAATTAAAAACTATGTTTATTAAATATTCTTTTTGCATATTTGAGAATTTGACAAAACTATGATAATGAAAAGTATTTCAAATTGAATAAATAATGCAAAACTATTTTTTATTTTCATAATTAATAATTTTGACTATCCAAACTATTATCTATTTTGTTATTTTCAATTAAAAACTATGTTTATTAAATATTCTTTTTGCATATTTGAGAATTTGACAAAACTATGATAATGAAAAGTGTTTCAAATTGAATAAATAATGCAAAACTATTTTTTATTTTCATAATTAATAATTTTGACTATCCAAACTATTATCTATTTTGTTATTTTTAATTAAAAACTATGTTTATTAAATATTCTTTTTAAACTTATTTTACGATTTGGTTTTGCTCTCTCGAAGTAGGAGGGTTTCGAACGAGAACTCATCTCTTACAAAGGGATTTCATTTTTTTAAACTTATTTGAACTCCATACTTTTTGTGTGTTCAAAATGCACCATTCAAAGGCACATCACAAAATTTCAACAATTTCTGACTTCATTTGTTATATTTTGTGCATTTACTTATTTTTTTTGAGCTAGTTGACCCTGAAATTGAAAAGCACTACAAATGAACTCTGGAAATGTTGAAAGTTGTCATGCTATCATCATTTCACCCACATAGCATGTGTTAAAAAGTTGAGAGGGCTACGACAAAGACTGGATGCACTTCGTGTACAAAACTGACAATCTCTCTCGAAGTAGCAGGGTTTCGAACTAGAACTCATCTCTTACAAAGGGATTTCATTTTTTTAAAACTTATTTGATCTCCATACTTTTTGTGTGTTCAAAATGCACAATTCAAAGGCACATCACAAAATTTCAACAATTTCTGACTTCATTTGGTATATTTCTTGCATTTACTTTTTTTTCAGCTAGTTGACCCTGAAATTGAAAAGAACTACAAATGAACTCTGGAAATGTTGAAAGTTGGCATGCTATCATAATTTCACCCACATAGCATGTGTTAAAATGTTGAGAGGGCTACGACAAAGATTGGATGCACTTCGTGTACAAAACTGACAATCTCTCTCGAAGTAGCAGGGTCTCGAACGAGAACTCATCTCTTACAAAGGGATTTCATTTTTTTAAAACTTATTTGAACTCCATACTTTTTGTGTGTTAAAAATGCACAATTCAAAGGAACATCACAAAATTTCAACAATTTCTGACTTCATTTGGTATATTTCGTGCATTTACTTATTTTTTTTGAGCTAGTTGACCCTGAAATTGAAAAGCACTACAAATGAACTCTGGAAATGTTGAAAGTTGGCATGCTATCATCATTTCACCCACATAGCATGTGTTAAAAAGTTGAGAGGGCTACGACAAAGACTGGATGCACTTCGTGTACAAAACTGACAATCTCTCTCGAAGTAGCAGGGTTTCGAACGAGAACTCATCTCTTATAAAGGGATTTCATTTTTTTAAACTTATTTGAACTCCATACTTTTTGTGTGTTCAAAATGCACCATTCAAAGGCACATCACAAAATTTCAACAATTTCTGACTTCATTTGGTATATTTCGTGCATTTACTTTTTTTTTTGAGCTAGTTGACCTTGAAATTGAAAAGCACTACAAATGAACTCTCGAAATGTTGAAAGTTGGCATGCTATCATCATTTCACCCGCATAGCATGTGTTAAAAAGTTGAGAGGGCTCCGACAAAGACTGGATGCACTTCGTGTACAAAACTGACAATCTCTCTCGAAGTAGCAGGGTTTCGAACGAGAACTCATCTCTTACAAAGGGATTTCATTTTTTTAAAACTTATTTGAACTCCATACTTTTTGTGTGTTCAAAATGCACAATTCAAATGAACATCACAAAATTTCAACAATTTCTGACTTCATTTGGTATATTTCGTGCATTTACTTATTTTTTTTGAGCTAGTTGACCCTGAAATTGAAAAGCACTACAAATGAACTCTGGAAATGTTGAAAGTTGGCATGCTATCATCATTTCACCCAGATAGCATGTGTTAAAAAGTTGAGAGGGCTACGACAAATACTGGATGCACTTCGTGTACAAAACTGACAATCTCTCTCGAAGTAGCAGGGTTTCGAACGAGAACTCATCTCTTACAAAGGGATTTCATTTTTTAAAAACTTATTTGAACTCCATACTTTTTGTGTGTTCAAAATGCACCATTTAAAGGCACATCACAAAATTTCAAGAATTTTTAACTTCATTTGGTATATTTCGTGCATTTACTTATTTTTATTTTTGAGCTAGTTGACCCTGAAATTGAAAAGCACTAAAATGAACTCTGGAAATGTTGAAAGTTGTCATGCTATCATCATTTCACCCACATAGAATGTGTTAAAACGTTGAGAGGGCTACGACAAAGACTGGATGCACTTCGTGTACAAAACTGACAATCTCTCTCGAAGTAGCAGGGTTTCGAACTAGAACTCATCTCTTACAAAGGGATTTCATTTTTTAAAACTTATTTGAACTCCATAGTTTTTGTGTGTTAAAAATGCACAATTCAAAGGCATATCACAAAATTTCAACAATTTCTCACTTCATTTGGTATATTTCTTGCGTTTACTTTTTTTTGAGCTAGTTGACCCTGAAATTGAAAAGAACTACAAATGAACTCGGGAAATGTTGAAAGTTGGCATGCTATCATCATTTCACCCACATAGCATGTGTTAAAAAGTTGAGAGGGCTACGACAAAGACTGGATGCAATTCGTGTACAAAACTGACAATCTCTCTCGAAGTAGCAGGGTTTCGAACGAGAACTCATCTCTTACAAAGGGATTTCATTTTTTTAAAACTTATTTGAACTCCATACTTTTTGTGTGTTCAAAATGCACCATTCAAAGGCACATCACAAAATTTCAACAATTTCTGACTTGATTTGGTATATTTCTTGCATTTACTTTTTTTTTTTGAGCTAGTTGACCCTGAAATTGAAAAGAACTACAAATGAACTCTGGAAATGTTAAAAGTTGGCATGCTATCATCATTTCACCCACATAGCATGTGTTAAAAAGTTGAGAGGGCTACGACAAAGACTGGATGCACTGCGTGTACAAAACTGACAATCTCTCTCGAAGTAGCAGGGTTTCGAACGAGAACTCATCTCTTACAAAGGGATTTCATTTTTTAAAACTTATTTGAAGTCCATACTTTTTGTGTGTTCAAAATGCACAATTCAAAGGCACATCACAAAATTTCAACAATTTCTGACTTCATTTGGTATATTTCTTGCATTTACTTTTTTTTGAGCTAGTTGACCCTGAAATTGAAAAGCACTACAAATGAACTGTGAAAATGTTGAAAGTTGGCATGCTATCATCATTTCACCCACATAGCATGTGTTAAAAAGTTGAGAGGGCTACGACAAAGACTGGATGCACTTCGTGTACAAAACTGACAATCTCTCTCGAAGTAGCAGGGTTTCGAACGAGAACTCATCTCTTACAAAGGGATTTCATTTTTTTTACTTATTTGGACTCCATAATTTGTGTGTGTTCAAAATGCACAATTCAAAGGCACATCACAAAGGGATTTCTTCTTCTCTCATATATGGTGGACACTAGCTCACCTGATTTTTCAACCGTCGATGATGGTCGCTACTCCTACTTCCCCTAGTGCATAACCAATATCTAGCACAAGGAGAAGAAGGAGAAGTGATTGTTTTAATCAAAAACAGATCTGTTACAAAAGGGATTTCATTTTTTGAACTTATTTCAACTGAAGACTTTTTGTATATATATGTGGTCGAAATGCATGATACCATGAAGTTAGAAAGGGCTAAACCATTCAAAAGTAGCAAATGAAGTTAGAAAGGGCTAAACCATTCAAATTTGGAAACTATAATGGGACAAACAGAAACTAGACATATATAAATTGGTCCAAGAAGTACATGATACTAGTCCAAACAGTACATAATAATAGCTACAATAGATATATATACAAGTGTTCGACGTTAAGAACACTACTCGTCTGAATCATCTGAATCAGAATGTCCACCTTCCTCGAGGGGATATAGGTGACGCTGGCCATAGTGGACGAGTCGAATCTTGCGGTACAACTCGTATGAAACATATGCATCTTTTGCTGCATACTCAATGTGGATTTCATCAAGTGGGCCCTTCTCCCAAAGTCTGTGCTGAGACCTTGGGAAACTGGTCTTCCTATCAGCATATGAATCGTCGATCAAGGCAACTGCCATACGAGCCATCGAAGTCCTGTCATGTTGAAGCTTGAATATCGTTTGGATATCAACGAGGCAACCAGCTGGTATCTCAATACCGAAGTTGTGCCTCATCTTCAGCCTGTCGTTCCTTATGTCAACGAAAGCAAAAGTGACGTCGCTGCGAAGGAACTCCATGAGTCCTGGACAATGCTTGTCACTCCTGCAACAGAAACAAATTAAAATGGACCAAATGTTACATACTGCTGCAATAAGGAAACATGTTTCACTACAACTAAAGAGAAACTTATCTTTAGGATTCATATAGCACATATGCAATGGAACCTAGAGATAGATTATGAACCTACTGCTGCAATAAGGAAACATGTTTCACTACAACTATTTGAAGGGAACCAACTATGATAGAAACAAATAAACTTATATGTGGAATTCACTATGATAGATTATGGACATTATGCATAATATGCAAACAAAAGAAAGCTTGTTAACTAGTAAATCCAAACTACAAACTAAGTCTTATCGGATTGACAAAATTCGATCCAATGTGAATTATAAATGAACACAAATAAATCAAATGTACTCCACACATACTACACTACTAAATCAAATGTACTACACTACTAAATCAAATGTACAAATACACAAAATCAAATGTACTACACTACTAAATCAAATATATTCCACTACTAAATCAAATGTACTACACTACTAAATCAAATGTACTACACTACTAAATCAAATGTATTCCACACATACTACACTACTAAATCAAATGTACAAATACACAAAATCTACTACGCTACTTAATCAGATACACAAATACACAAAATCCATGTGAACGTGCGAGTAGTGACCCTAGGGGAGGGATTATCTTGGATCAAAGAAAGCCTCAAAACTTACTTCGCCCATTGGAAGATCAAGACATGGGTTGTGAAGCATATTTGGATGACGGCGACACCACGTTGATCGGCTGTGTACTCCAGATCAAGCCCGAAGAACTTCTCATGATCCGGTGCGTTGTTAAACCATCGTTCCTTCAACTGTTGAAGGAAATGCGGCACCTCTGCGCTCAGGTTCGTGTACACGACACGGAGCTTCGTCGCGCCATGCGCGACCACCTCACGAAAGGTAGTTGGCATGGTGGAAGAAGAGAAGGGAAGAAGAGAGGAGAAGAACAGAGAGGGCGACGCGAGAGAGAAGAAGAACAGAGAGGGCGACGCGAGAGAGAAGAAGAACAGAGAAATGGCGACTGTACGCTTCGGTTCGTGCTTTTCATCGCCCGAAACGACGCGGGATGCAAACCGTTTGGGCCATTAATCCCGGGTTGAGCCACCAACTAGGACTAAAGAGGTATACCAAACGGTTGCCACCACTACGGCAGGCCACGTGTTAGGCTTTTAGTCCCGGGTTCAACCACCAACCGGGACTAAAGAGGTATGCCAACGGTCGCCCCACTACGGCAGGCCACGTGTTAGTCCTTTAGTCCCGGGTTGAGCCACCAACCGGGACTAAAGAGGTATACCAACCGCCGCCACAACCACGGCATGCCACGTGTTAGGCCTTTAGTCCCGGGTTGAGCCACCAACCGGGACTGAAGGGGGATACGAACGGTTGCCACCACAACCGCCCGCCGCGTAGCCCTTTAGTCCCGGTTTGGGACACGAACTGGGACTAAAGGCTCCTTACGGCCCAGGACTAAAGCCTCGAGGGAGGCATTGAGAATTGGGGCGACGTGGCCGGGCCTTTAGTCCCGGCCCAGAGGCACTCCGGGACTAAATGGTCCAGGCCAAAGGCCCGTTTTATACTAGTGTATGGAGCAATTAGGGCTGATTTGAGACAAGTTTTTCGAGGCAGCCCGACCACATACCTCAACGGTTTTACCTCTAGATCGCGTCTCTGCGGAGCTCGGGCGGAGCCCTGCCGAGATTAGATCATCACCAACCTCCGGAGCGCCATCACGCTGTCGGAGAACTCATCTACCTCTCCGTCTCTCTTGCTAGATCAAGAAGGCCGAGATCATCGTCGAGTTGTACGTGTGCTGAACACGGAGGTGCCGTCCGTTCGGCACTAGATCGTGGGACGGATCGCGGGACGGTTCGTGGGACGGTTCGCGGGGCGGATCGAGGGACGTGAGGATGTTCCACTACATCAACCGCGTTCACTAACGCTTCTGCTGTGCGATCTACAAGGGTACGTAGATCGGAAATCCCCTCTCGTAGATGAACATCACCATGATAGGTCTTCGTGCGCGTAGGAAAATTTTTGTTTCCCATGCGACATTCCCCAACAGTGGTATCAGAGCTAGGTACATGCGTAGATGTCTTCTTGAGTAGAACACAAAAGTTTTTGTGGGCGGTGATGTGCGTTTTGCTGCCCTCCTTAGTCTTTTCTTGATTCCGCGGTATTGTTGGATTGAAGCGGCTTGGACCGACATTACTCGTACGCTTACGAGAGACTGGTTTCATCGCTATGAGTAACCCCCTTGCTCAAAGATGACTGGCAAGTGTCGGTTTCTCCAACTTTAGTTGAATCGGATTTGACCGAGGAGGTCCTTGTATAAGGTTAAATAGCAATTCATATATCTCCGTTGTGGTGTTTGCGTAATTAAGATGCGATCCTACTAGATACCCATGGTCACCACGTAAAACATGCAACAACAAAATTAGAGGACGTCTAACTTGTTTTTGTAGGGTATGCTTGTGATGTGATATGGCCAACGATGTGATGTGATATATTGGATGTATGAGATGATCATGTTGTAATAGATCATATCGACTTGCACGTCGATGGTACGGCAACCGGCAGGAGCCATAGGGTTGTCTTTAAACTAACATTTATGCTTGCAGATGCGTTTACTATATTGCTAGGACGTAGCTTTAGTAGTAATAGCATGAGTAGCACGACAACCCTGATGGCGACACGTTGATGGAGATCATGATGATGGAGATCATGGTGTGACGCCGGTGACAAGAAGATCGTGCCGGTGCTTTGGTGATGGAGATCAAGAAGCACATGATGATGGCCATATCATGTCACTTATGAATTGCATGTGATGTTAATCCTTTATGCACCTTATCTTGCTTAGAACGACGGTAGCATTACGAGGTGATCTCTCACTAAAATTTCAAGACGAAATTGTGTTCTCCCCGACTGTGCACCGTTGCGACAGTTCTTCGTTTCGAGACACCACGTGATGATCGGGTGTGATAGACTCAACGTTCTCATACAACGGGTGCAAAACAGTTGCACACGCGGAACACTCGGGTTAAGCTTGACGAGCCTAGCATGTGCAGACATGGCCTCGGAACACATGAGACTGAAAGGTCGAGCATGAATCGTATAGTAGATATGATTAGCATAGAGATGCTTACCACTGAAACTATTCTCGACTCACGTGATGATCGGACTTGAGATAGTGGATTTGGATCATGTACCACTCAAATGACTAGAGAGATGTACTTTTTGAGTGGGAGTTCTTTAGTAATATGATTAATTGAACTAATTGTCATGAACATAGTCTAATGGTCTTTGCGAATTACGATGTAGCTTGCGCTATAGCTCTACTGTTTTTATATGTTCCTAGAGAAAATTTAGTTGAAAGTTGATAGTAGCAAACTTTTCAGAGGATTGTCCTTGTTGCTGCGCAGAAGGCTTATGTCCTTAATGCACCACTCGGTGTGCTGCACCTCGAGCGTCGTCTGTGGATGCTGTGAACATCCGAGATACACGTTTCTGATGACTACACGATAGTTCAATGCAAAATACTTAATGGCTTAGAAGCAAGGCGCCGAAGACGTTTTGAAACGTCACGGGACATAAGTGATGTTCTAAAGATATGAAATTCTGATTTCATGCTTGTGCCCTTGTTAAGAGGTATGAGACCTCCGACAAGATTCTTTGTCCACAAAGTAAAGGAGAAAAGCTCAATTGTTGAGCATGTGCTCAGATTGTCTGAGTACGACAATCGCTTGAATCAAGTGGGAGTTAATCTTCCAGATGAGATAGTGATGGTTCTCCAAAGTCACTGCCACCAAGCTATGAGAGCTTCGTGATGAACTATAACATATCAAGGATAGATACAATGATCCTTGAGCAATTCGCGATGTTTGACACTGCGAAAGTAGAAATCAAGAAGGAGCATCAATAGTTGATGGTTAGTAAAACCACTAAGTTTCAAGAAAGGCAAGGGCTAGAAGGGATACTTCATGAAACGGCACAACAATTGCTGCACTAATGAAGAGACCCAAGATTAAACCCAAACCCGAGACTAAGTGCTTCTGTAATGAGGGGAACAGTCACTGAGGCGGAGCAACTCTAGATACTTGGTAGATAAGAAGGCTGGCAAAAGTCGAAAGGAGTATATTTGATATACATGATGTTGATGTGTACTTTACTAGTACTCCTAGTAGCACGAGGGTATTGGATACTAGTTCGGTTGCTAAGTGATTAGTAACACGAAATGAAAGCTACGGCATAAACGGAGACTAGCTAAAGGCGAGGTGACGATACATGTTGGAAGTGTTTCCAAGGTTGATATGATCAAACGTCGCACGCTCCCTCTACCATCGGGATTGGTGTTAAACCTAAATAATTGTTATTTGGTGCTTGCGTTAAGCATGAACATGATTGGATTGTGTTTATTGCAATACGATTATTCATTTAAAGAGAATAATGGTTACTCTATTTGCTTGAATAATCACCTTCAATGGTTTATTGAATCTCGATTGTAGTGTTACACATGTTCATGATATTGGTGCCAAAAGATACGAGGTAATGATGATAGTACCACTTACTTGTGGTACTGCCGCTTGAGTCATGTTGGTATAAATTGCATGAAGAGGCTCCATGCTGATGGATCTTTATACTCACTTGATTTTGAATCACTAGTGATATGCAAATCACACCACATGAGCAAGGCCTTGTTTTCATTGAGATGAAACAAGATAGTAACTTGTTGGAAGTGATACATTTTGATGTATGCAGTAAAATGGGTGCTGAGGCACGCAGTGGATGTCATTATGTTCTTACTTCAATGACGATTTGAGTAGATACAAGAGCGTCTACTTAATGAATCACAAGTCTGAAATATTGAAAAGTTCAATTCTGTTTCGGAGTGAAGTTCGTCGTAACAAGAGGATAAACTGTCTACGATATGATCATAGAAATAAATATCTGAGTTACGAGTTTTGGTACGCAGTTAAGACAATGTGGAAATTGTTTCGCAGTTCATGCCACCTGGAACATCATAGTGTGATGATGTGTCTGAACGTCATAGCCACGCACTATTTGGTATGGTGCATGCTATGATGTCTCTTATCGAATTACCACTATCGTTTATGGGTTATGCATTGGAGACAACCGCATTCACTTTAAATAGGGCACCGCGTATTTCCGTTGAGATGACACAGTATAGACTGAGGTTTAGAGAAATCTAAACTGTCGTTTCTTGAAAGTTTGGGGCTTCGACACTTATGTGAAAAAGTTTCAGTCTGATAAGCTCGAACCCAAAGCGGATAAATGCATCTTCATAGGATATCCAAAACAGTTGGGTACATCTCCTATCTCAGATCCGAAAGCAAAGTGTTTGTTTCTAGAAATGGATCTTTCTCGAGGAAAGGTTTCTCTCGAAAGAATTGAGTGGGAGGGTGGTAGAACTTAATGAGGTTATTGAACCATCACTTCAACCAGTGTGTAGCAGGGCGCAGGAAGTTATTCCTGTGGCGCCTACACCAATTGAAGTGAAAGCTGATGATGGTGATCATCGAGCATCAGATCAAGTTACTACAAACCTCGTAGGTCGACAAGGTCGCGTACTACTACAGAGTGGTATGGTAACCCTGTCTTGGAGGTCATGTTGTTGAACAATAATGAACCTACGAGTTGTGGAGAAGCGATGGTGGGCCCGGATTTCGACAAATGGCTGGAAGCCATGAAATCCGAGAGAGGATCCATGTATGAAAACAAAGTGTAGACTTTGGAAGAACTACTTGATGGTCATAAGACTATTGAGTAAAGATGGATCTTTAAAAGGAAGACATACGATGATGGTGATAAGTAACTATTAAGAAAAGCTCGACTTGTTGCAAAGATGTTTCCGACAAGATCAAACAGTTGACTATGATGAGACTTTCTCACTCGTAGCAATGCTAAATGTCTGTTAGAATTATGTTAGTAGTTGTTGCATTATTTATGAAATATTGCACATAGGATCTCAAAACATTGTTTCCTCGACGGTTTCCTTGAGCAAACATTGTATGTGATAAAACCAGGAGGTTTTGTCGATCCTAAAGATACTAGCAAGTATGCAAGCTCCAGCGATCCTTCAATGGACTGGTGCAAGCATCTCGGAGTTGGAATATACACTTTGATGAGATGATCAAAGATTTTGGGTTTGTACAAGGTTTATGAGAAACTTGTATTTCCAATGAAGTGAGTGGGAGCACTATAGAATTTTTGATAAGTATATGTGGTTGACATATTATGGATCAGAAGTCATGTAGATTTTCTGTAAAGCATACAAGGTTATTTGAAAGGAGTTTTTCAAAGGAATACGTGGATTGCTCTACTTGAACGTTGAGCATCAAAGATCTATGGAGATAGATCGAAAGCGCTTAATATAAGTTTCAACAAGATGCATGCCTTGACAAGTTTTTGAAGGAGTTCAAAATAGATCAGCAAAGAAGGAGTTCTTGGTTGCGTTGTGAGGTTTGAATTTGAGTAAGACTCAAAACCCGACCCCGGCAGAATAAAGAGAATAGACGAAGGTCGTCTTCTATGCCTTGGCCGTAGAATCTGAAGCATGCCATGCTGGGTACCGCACCTAATGTGTGCCTTGACTCAAAGTCTATTGAGAGGTACAGAGAGTGATCCATGATTGAATCACTAGCAGCGGTCAAAATTTATCCTTAGTAACTGATGGACTAAGGATTTTTTTCTCGATTATGGAGGTGGTTAAAGAGTTCGTCGTAAAGGGTTACGTCGATGCAAGCTTTGACACTAATCCGAATAACTATGAGTAGTGAAACGGATTCGTATAGTAGAGTAGATATTTGGAGTATTTCCGAATAGCACATAGTAGCAGCATCTATAAGATGACATAAAGATTTGTAAAGAACACACGGGTCTGAAAGTTTCAGAACCGTTGACTAAAACCGCTCTCACGAGCAAGACGTGATCAGATCCCATGACTATATGGGTGTTGGATTCGTTGGAATCACATGGTGATGTGAGCTAGATTATTGACTCTAGTGCAAGTGGGAGACTGTTGGAAATATGCCCTAGAGGCAATAATAAATTAGTTATTATTATATTTCTTTGTTCACGATAATCGTTTATTATCCATGCTATAATTGTATTGATTGGAAACACAATACTTGTGTGGATACATAGAGAAAACACTGTCCCTAGTAAGCCTCTAGTTGACTAGCTCGTTGATCAAAGATGGTCAAGGTTTCCTGGCCATAGGCAAGTGTTGTTACTTGATAACGGGATCACATCATTAGGAGAATCATGTGATGGACTAGACACAAACTAATAGACGTAGCATGTTGATCGTGTCATTTTGTTGCTATTGTTTTCTGCGTGTCAAGTATTTGTTCCTATGACCATGAGATCATATAACTCACTGACACCGGAGGAATGCTTTGTGTGTATCAAACGTCGCAACGTAACTGGGTGACTATAAAGATGCTCTACAGGTATCTCCGAAGGTGTTCGTTGAGTTAGTATGGATCAAGACTGGGATTTGTCACTCCGTATGACGGAGAGGTATCTCGGGGCCCACTCGGTAATACGACATCACACACACAAGCCTTGCAAGCAATGTGACTTAGTGTAAGTTGCGGGATCTTGTATTACGGAACGAGTAAAGAGACTTGCCGGTAAACGAGATTGAAATGGGTATGCGGATACTGACGATCGAATCTCGGGCAAGTAACACACCGAAGGACAAAGGGAATGACATACGGGATTATATGAATCCCTGGCACTGAGGTTCAAACGATAAGATCTTCGTAGAATATGTGGCATCTAATATGGGCATCCAGGTCCCGCTATTGGATATTGACCGAGGAGTCACTCGGGTCATGTCTACATAGTTCTCGAACCCGCAGGGTCTGCACACTTAAGGTTCGACGTTGTTTTATGCGTATTTGAGTTATATGGTTGGTTACCAAATGTTGCCAGGAGTCCCAGATGAGATCACGGACGTCACGAGGGTCCCCGGAATGGTCCGGAAACGAAGATTGATATATAGGATGACCTCATTTGATTACCGGAAGGTTTTCGGAGTTACCGGGAATGACGAATGGGTTCCGGGTGTTCACGGGGGGGGGGGGGGGGCAGCCCACCCCGGGGAAGCCCATAGGCCTTAGGGGTGGCGCACCAGCCCTTGGTGGGCTGGTGGGACAGCCCAAGAAGGCCCTATGCGCCATAGATAGAAAATCAAAGAGAAAAGAAAAAAAAGGGAGGTGGGAAAGGAGAGAAGGACTCCACCTTCCAATCCTAGTTGGACTAGGATTGGAGGAGGACTCCTCCTCCCTTGGTGGCGCAGCCCTTGGGGCTCCTTGAGCCTCAAGGCAAGCCTCCCCTCCCCTCCTCCTATATATATGGAGCTATTAGGGCTGATTTGAGACGACTTTTGCCACGGCAGCCCGACCACATACCTCTACGGTTTTACCTCTAGATCGCGTTTCTGCAGAGCTCGGGCAGAGCCCTGCTGAGATTAGATCACCACCAACCTCCGGAGCGCCGTCACGCTGCCGGAGAACTAATCTACCTCTCCGTCTCTCTTGCTGGATCAAGAAGGCCGAGATCATCGTCGAGTTGTACGTGTGCTGAACGCGGAGGTGCCGTCCGTTCGGCACTAGATCGTGGGACGGATCGCGGGACGGTTCGTGGGACGGTTCGCGGGGCGGATCGAGGGATGTGAGGACGTTCCACTACATCAACGCATTCACTAACGCTTCTGTTGTGCGATCTACAAGGGTACGTAGATCGGAAATCCCCTCTCGTAGATGAACATCACCATGATAGGTCTTCGTGCGCGTAGGAAAATTTTTGTTTCCCATGCGACTTTCCCCAACAGGAACATGAGGTTTTGCTACTTTAACAACTTTGTGATTTTCACTACGGCTACCGCCTTCTCCGTCGCTTTGTTCTCCGATTGTTTGATATTGTGTTGAAGCGCTTTGACGTTCACCGTTGTCAGTGAGCAACGGAGAATAGCCACGAGGAGCTTCTCTTCCACATCGGGCTCCGGCAATCTGCATGGAAGGCGAGAGGAAGATGTGTTTATCGTTGTCGCCCTCTTAATATCCCGTCATCTCTCGCAGTGGGCGGCGCGTGCCTTCAATTCCGACATTCCCGTCCGCGGCATGGGCACGGGCACCCATCAATGCCTGTGAGAAACTGTGACTAGAGGGGGAGGGCGACGAGCCAGCAGAGCTGATCGTGGTACGCATTGGTCCAGCACCAGCGTTCGAGCTGCGGTGTCAGGTCACAAGGAACAGAGCGGAGCCCGAGCTGCCACCCATGTAGATCCGACTCTAGCAGTGTGATGAAGAGGGCTAGGTCCTCGTCATCGCTTGGTTCCGCCTCACGAATGAAGGCGTCCCAATCATCCTCGCCTTCGTATTCGACATGAGCGCCACTGCCGGTGCTCGACATTGGGGCAGAGGGGGGAGGGGGATCGATGAAGAGCGGAGCAGAGAGTGAGCTAGGATTGGATCCTGGTGGGGTTTTTTGTGGGGAAGTAGTGTGGTACGTACGGGCTAGGGTGAGCCTGGCTAACGTAACTGACGTGCCCAGATGCATCCAGGTTGCGCCATATCAACCCCATATTTGTGTTGGATATGAGGAGTGTTGGTGAGTCCCAACATACCGGGTCCGTTGGAGGAGCCCGATTTAGTCGGGGAAAAGTGACCGGTCAGTGACCGGGATGTGCACCAATCAATATATGAAGCCAGGCTATAGATGCTCTCGGAGTTATCGAGCTAAGTTCATCACTGGTTGATGAAGACGACGGGGGAGATCTCGGTTTCAGTAGCTTTTGGTGGCAAGATATGAAATACAAGTGATGACTTGAGTCGGGGTGTAGGTTTGTGTGGCGGTGGCGGTGGCGGTGTGTTTCCTGCCGGGCCGACAATCTTTGGTGGAGAGGTGTCGGTTGCCATGTTCCCATCCGCAAGTATGCAAGCGATATGAGGGACTATCTACATTCAAATGATGCGGTCCTTCACTCGATACACGCACAACATTGTGGTTCTGGGTTGTTAGGTCTGTGCCAATGCTAGTTTCTTAACGCGGTTTCGTAGGCATTTTCCTAACATGGCATATTAGTTAATGAAGAAAGAGAGTGATGTTGTATCTTAGCTAACATTCAACCCTTGCATCCGACCATAGACGAAAAGTGGTTCTAGCCCAATGATATGCATGCATTGTCCTAAATTATTAAATGTAGATACAACTCATAAGAAACAATGCATTGATATGATTGTATCTTAAATAATTAATGTTTTTATAATAACGTGATTAGAGACGATGCATTGGTGCATGCCTTAGGCGGTTGTTGCAACATGCCGGAGTCTTGGACCTTGAGACTCGATCACAACAACCAATATGTTTTGCTAACAAGTTCGCTGCCAAGGACAAGAATGACGAAGCATGAGGTCGGTGCTGGACTACAGGAGTGTCCCCAATGAAGATTTTGGTAGTGCGGGTCACCTTCCTTCCAAGAGATTTTTTTGCCACACATGCGACGAGGCCCTTCACCATGCCGAGCTTTTGGTGGCGACTCACATCATTCAGGGTTTGCTTGTACGGGCATTATCTTTAGTTGTGTGGCATCTATGTAAAAATGAGGTGCTACACGTATAGCTACATGGATCACATAAAGTTTTTTTTGAAAGGAAGATTGCCCCTGGCCTTTGTACATGGATCACGAAAAGTGGTGACGACAATACATGATGACTCGATTTGGGGGTGTTTCTCTAGCGTTTGATCTTGAGCTTCGAGGTGAAAATCTAAGGTTTGATCTATTTGGTTATACAAGGCAATGACATCGTTTCCTTGTTGAACACAGTAATTGAATTTGCCCAGTCTATATATTCAAAGTCTAAACTCGAGATCTAACCTTTGATGGTTAGATCCGGCAATGACGATGTTGAACGTCGTTCCCTTTCGAAAGGCATTGCGACTGGAGAACATTTATCATTGTCTTTGTGATGTCAAGGTATATTTGGCGTGGATGGTTGTCATTGCAGCTTTTTCATCGTTGTTTTTATCGCTTCAATGCTTTTTTTCACTTTTTTCCTTTGCCTAGGCAGAGCTTTGCTCTTGTATGTCTTTGTTTTTCATGTGTGCATTGGATTCGGTTGAGTGCATCCTAGTTATTCAATGATTGGGTGTGTAGGAAAAAAAATCTAGTGATACCATCCCTCAAATGCTCCCATACCACCAACTTCAAAATTTCAAATTAACCATTTAAAAAATGAAAAAATTCATAACACATATGACGGCAACCTTTGAAAAAATGATATCAAATTTTGAAATACACATGAAGAAACAAAGACAAAATCAAATGTGAATAGTGTCATTTTCACTTTTGTCTTCTTTTGACACTATTTAGATGGATTTGTCTTTTTCATTCTCACGTGTACATTTCTAATTTGGATCTCGATTAAGTGTCATCTAAACATTTCTCGTGAACATGCATGATTTTTTTCATTTTTTTTAAGAAAATTGAAATTTGGATTTTTAGAATTTATAGCAAATAGTAGCATTTAAGGGTTGGTATCACGTGCTCCATTAATACTTTATTTCAAGTCAATAAATTCCACCTTTATCCCAACCAAACAAATGCACCTTTATATTAAAGAAGAGCGCGCGCGCACCCCGCGGTCAGACGCGCTTAGTCATGGATTCCGCGATGGACAGGTCGACCACTCGTCCATAGGCCCGCCCAACGTGTCGCAACTTCCTTCTAGTGGTTTCCGCAAGTGGAGTGTGTGAAGTAGACTTTTCTTGATGGAAGAAGCACCTTCAATCCATAATTTTTTTATCATTAACTTCTGATTTCAAGATCGTACTATCTAATTCATCGATCGGAAGGTAAATATGCCTTCACTTCCCCGTACCCCTTGCAATGCCTCCCCGAGTGAGGCGACCGGGGCGGACCCTTATTTCCCCTATCGCCGAACCTCCCCACTCTCCCTCCCTCCCGCCGTTGTCGTCGGCAGGCACGACCAAGCGCTTGCCCGCATGATGCCGTGTGGCCGGTGGTGGCGGCCCTCCTTCTTTTCTCGTCGCGACTCTCGGCTTGGGTGGCGAGTTTTGGTGGTGGTGGTCCTCGGCGGGCGGTTCCCCGATGCAGATCAGGCGGTGGTACGACTCATTGATGGTTGTGGCGGCTGGCGGTGGGGCTTGGCCGGCGGCGCCATGCTAGCCCGGATCTGGGCCCTTTGGGCCTAGATCTGGATCGAGGTGGGCCGGTTCGGCTAACTCCGACGGACCGTCTTCGGCTGGTCTGGCGTGCTACGGGCGATGGGGGGCGGCGGCTGTTGTGCTGCGTCTGCTGCAGCGCGGCGGCGGGGGCTTAGCGGTCCATATCTGGGCCCGACTGGGCGCTGGCACGACATGCTTCTCCTCCCGCGTCTCGTCTGCTACAGCCTGAGCCATTGAAGGTTGTCCCCTCCCAGTTGAGGTACTGCTGGTCCTTGTCTATAGTGGCTCTGTCTCAATCCGGCCGGCCTCGCTTTGTTTGCTGTGGTGAGACGACGGTGGTGTAATGTGAGTGTGGTGGTGCATGTTGTCGAGTGGTTTGCATGGTGGAGCTAAGGATTGATCTTGGGCGGTGGGTGCGAGGGGTGGGGAGAAATCTTTGTCGGATCTTGCCGACACCGATGCGGTGACGCCTGCGGGCGTTGTCATCCTTCCTAAAGGACGTTGGGTGTACCTCTCCCACACTCCCCTCTGTGTAACAGGAGAAATCCTATGACTTGTCCGGACAGTAGCGTCATCGTCGTCGCAGTTCTTCTTGAAGGTGTTGCTTTGTTAGTGGCAGTCCGATGACATTGAAGTGTGGTGGAATTCTCCGATGGACGCAATAGTTGCGGGACACTACATCTTTCTTTGATCCGGTGCTGCTCGCATTTTTCTGTTTTTTTCTTATCTTTCTTTTTGGGCACGATTATGATGTCTGTCCCACCACCTATCGTTGGGTGTATCCTTAGTTGCTTTGTAATACAAAACGGAAAAACCCTTTTTCGAGGAATTCATCGATCTGGTCGTGGCCTAGGAATGACGACTGATCAGCACGAGTTGCCGAATGAGAGAGAGCATTTACAACCGAACTCCTCAAACCCCGTGGCAGCCCGTCCGGTCACCGACAGGTCACAAAAAATCGATCCATCCGGACCCCTCATGCCCGTCTCAAACGTTCGGACTGACCGACACCCCTCATATCCATCTGAAATATGAGGACGATATGAGGGCTTGCGGACGCGCCCGGTCAATCCGCCACGTAGGACGTGACCCTTTCCCGGATCATCTTTTTTCTTTATTTATTCATCCGTTTCTCTCTCTCTCTTTCTTCATCAATCACGTGTAAGTGACCGAACATATAAAAAAACACGAGAGCTGAGGCTGCGCGGACGAGAAATAAGGATTTAAAATGGATTTGCGGATGTTCGATGAGTAGGATGAGCAAGTTATGTTTGTAGATGCTTTGACTACTATCTTGGGCGATACATAGGTGGACACCTATCATGTTTTCACGTGATTCTTGCACAATGTGAATGGCGAACGAATAACCGCACACGTCTTCCTAGGCAGCTTCTAATCGAACGTCTTGCTCAGCTTAGTATACACCATCAAGTACATGATCGAGCGCCGTCACGCCACAGGTATCAGACTTACAAACATAAACAAAACGCTAGCGAACGTGTGATCGATCCTCACACGATACGATACGTACACAGGCCCGCATGGAGACAGGCGACAAGGCGAACCCGAAATCAAGCTTTGACTTGGAGCATCTCCGCGGGCCGTCGGATCCATCTACGCGGCAGCTTCCCGTGCGGCGCCGGGATCCCAAGGGAACCCGCACGGAAGCCGCGCTTCGGGCCCGCGACAGCGGCCACCTCACCCCCCGTCCCGGTCGGGGCCGTCAAAATCCGACGGCGACGCCGCGCCCAAAAGGGCTCCCCGTCGCACGCGCATCCCCCGCTTGTCCCACTCCCCGGCTATAAAACCCCGCCTCCGCCGCGCAAACTGGCAACGACGACCCAGGCGGCAAGCAACCAAGAAACAGCTGCTTCATTAGCTTCTTCCCTCGCGAAGATCACAGGACGAGGAGAGAAAGGGAAGGGAGTGATATTTTCAGAGATTTCCGAGGAGAGTGAAAAGAGAGCGATCAAGAACCGAAGATGTGCATGGACCGATCACCGGTGCCGGCCAAGAAGATCTGGCTTGCCATCGCCTCCCGCCTCGGCCTCCGGCCAACAGCTGGTAGGCTCCAACTTCTTCTTCGTAGCTCATAGAGCGTCTTCTTTCTTGCGAATGGCTGCGTCTCATCTCTCTTCGTCGCCGGCGAGTTTCTTTCTGACGGATCGACCGGTTTGGTTGCGCTGCAGGGCTGAGGAAGCTGAGGAAGGAGGTGAGGACGTGCGAGTACCGCGACGTGCACATCATGTGGGAGATGCTGAGGGAGATGGACTACCCGGTGCCCCTCGAGGAGAAGGAGGCCGCCGCCGCCGCGGCTGTCGCGGCGGCCGCCGGCGCCAGGAAGAAGAAGGCGGCGTGGAGCCGCTTCCTCTACTACTGCTGCGCGTTCTGAGGTCCACGTGATGTGATCAGATCGATGGACACAGCCAGCTAGAACCAGGCCGTCAGAGTTGTAGGGCAAGCTGGTAGAGAGGCCGTGTGTAGATAGATACAGCATTGGCCATCTAACAGTCTGTGCAGATAACAAACGCGTGTGGATCCAAGCTGCCCGCAATGCTGGGTCGTACGCGCGCGGGACATCTGGAGGATCATCTTTCACACAGCAGTACCACTTGTGAATTGTGATGATGTCGTCTGTCTGACGAAGAACCTCCCGAGAAAGACACGCAAGCAGAAAAGTCTGTACCATGCCATGTGAGCAGGATTCCGAGTAGATGTGGGGCTTGTTTGGTTGTTAATTTTGCCAAGCCTAAATGTGACAAGCCATAAAGTATGGTTGAAAAAACAAATATCAAACTTTAACAAAAGTTGATAAAACTTTTTCAACTTTATGACAAATGGACCAAATGAACAATAAATTTGATAAAAATCAAATACATGCCAACTAAACTAAATTGTGCTTTGGCATTATGTGGCTGGAAACCAAACATCCCGGTGATCTCCTTCCTTGAGACCCCTCACACCGTGGTCAGCACAACAGAGGGCTCGGCTGTGGCGCCATCAAGGTAACCCATGAGGCCAGCAGCCCAGATGTGTGAGAGGTCATGTACCTTCGACACGAGAAAAAAAATCACGGTTATGATGCGGTCGAGGGCAGCAAGGGAAAGAGAAGCCATGGTGGCGGTGGAGGAAGAGCTCGACATATAGATGGAAAGCGGAAAGCTTTTATACCATGTGATAAGGCTGAAAGCGTATGAAACTCGACTTGAAAAGACACGTACGTGTTTAATACAGAGAGAGGATTACACGGGATGGAGTTTAAGATAGATTGATCTCCAAGTTAACTAAAGACAAGCTCAATCTAAACAACCTAACGAAGTTGCAATAGAATACAATACACATGCATCGTATCGATGCACAGGTCAGAAGTAACCTTCCATGAAAAAACAGAATACAACATGCATTTACCAAGGTTTATACATGCCCTGTATATTCATATGTCAAACAAATCGTGCAATTACACTCGAACCAAAGGCTCGACCAGATTCGTTGCACCCGTTCTTCTTGTCAGAAAGGAGGGTACCTGGCAAAAGTGCTCTTTTGCACCCCCGAGCTTAGATGCTTCCTTGTGAACAATAAAGTCAAAATAACAATACTTTATTTAATTAATTTTACATTTTCTGTGTGATAAACATTGATGAAAGTTTTCACCGTGTGTAAAAAATTGTGATAAAATGATATTCGTGGATAGGGATGGCAATGGGTACCCATGACCTACTTATCCGGCGGATAAAACCCTATTAGAATAATGGTAAAAAAATACACATGGATACATAAATGAAAAGATTTGAAACCCATTGAGTATAGTGGGTACGGGTATCGTTTTGTATAACTCATACCCGTGTACCATGTATCAGGATATAAAATAAAAAAATTGGCCTTAAGTATTATTTAGCCACATATTAAACGAATTATATGTACATAAATCCCGTCGCTAGCCCACATCTAGAATGTGTTGTTGTTTACGCGTATGTGTTGTTGTCATGAAGTGTTGTTGTTTATACATTAGGCTGGTTGTAATGAGGAGTATCATATATACTAGTATCATGAATATGTAATTAGTATATGATACTACATCTGTAATACATAGTATTATACGTTAGTATCATATGATAATTTATTTATTGTCATGACACATAGTAACACATCATCTAATATGATACGGTATTATGATATGATACTGAACACTCTCTTTCTTTATTTAATTCTATGCCACTTTATTAAATTTACCTAGTTAGCATGCGTGATACTACTTATGATACTTTCATTACGACCAGCCTTATTATTACAAATTCTTGTTTATGACTATGTAATACAAAAATTTATGTGTTGCAAATCTGGGTAGTTTTTACCCATGGGTACCCATTTTCCCTGACGCGTGATGGTATGGAAAAAAATGTACCCGTTGACGGATATGGGTACGGGTGATGGTTAAGGTTTGGGTCGACGGGTAAGGGTATGGGATGGCTCCATCCATATCCAAACCCGACGGGTGTCATCTCTACAAGGAGATGCTCTCGCGGACACGCCCGACGCCACGCAATGACGATGCCCCTAGGCACGCCCTTAGTTCGCCCGTCATTGGTCGTCTAGGCGTGCGTCGTCTGGGCATATCGGACGATGCAGAGAGCCCCCGAAAGGCCTCCGTGACACGCACCAATAAAAAGACGATGTGGGGGCGCTCTTTGTGCTCAAAGAACCGTGTCAGGCTGGTACTTCAACATTATTTATAGGAGTTATTTTATGAAATAATTTTTCTGTTATCTTATTCCCTCGCATCTAACCTCAACAAAAAAAAGAACCCACCAGCTTTCATATACATACACAATTTCAATAAGAATACGTACAATCCACGACCTGTAATTAGGCATTCTTTGCGATTACATGACTAATACCCGAGGCAACATATCACTTGGAAAGTGTCTCATTTGCCTGTGGGCCAGTGAACATTTATATGTTCGAACCTTTTGTATTTTATTGCTTCATTTAGACTTTTTAACAGCATGGATACATTTCAGTTGTACTGTAGCAAAATGATTTGCATGGGTTAAGTTGTCATGTATGAGGATGCCCTTCTTGAACGAATATTTCAAGGACAACGAAGAAGTTTTCGTGCCTCATGAACTTGGAGCAAAGGAGATTTACTATGACAACCTCCGGGCTTCGGCACCCTAACAGATTATCTTCGAAAGTGAGGCTTTGGCCAACTCGTCAAGTGCAAACAATCAAACTTGGGGGCTTTAGTCATAACGACAAAGTATGTTATTGCCTACTCCCCTAAGATAAGTGGTAAAACGGGGATGGACTATACCTCATATGGGTTTTATGAAGCTGAATGTTGATCCCTTTTTTGATCATGATCCTCTTAGGGCTACAGCTAGGCCGGTCCTTAAAAATGACAAAAGAAGATCATCACCGATGGAAGCTGGAGGATTGATTGGTGTGCTGATGCATTAGCAGCATAAGCTTTGGGTGTAAAGATTGTCTTATTCCTTGCATAAAAAAAAGGTCATAATCGTCTTATTGTTAACTCTGACAATATAAAAGTGATTGACACGATGAAGAATGAAGGACAATCGGCTTCACTCAGGGTGCGTCACCAACAAGTTTGGAAAAAGTGTTGAAATTAGAGATGGGCCTTAGGCCCATAAGACAATTTCAGAAAAAATCTCCAAGGGCCCATGTAGGTGGTGGCATGACAAGGTGGTGGGAAGTTTAGTCCCACCCCGCTAGTGGAGGAGAATTTGGACCTCTTTATAAGGGTCTCTCTTCCATATGCTATTGGAGAGTGAGAAGAGAAGGTGCCCTCTCGCACTCCTCCTCCGCCGCCCGCCTCGCCACGCCTCGTCACGACGGGTTGCGGGAATGAGCCGAGCCGAGCTCATACCTACGCGCTTATTTTTGCCGGTCACGAACGGAGAATACGTAACGGACACGGCACGATCCGGGACGTCGGATCGTGGGCTGTTACCGACTCGGACGTGGGTTCAGCCCACGTCTCTCCACCCAGCCGCCTTTATAAGCAGGCTATCGCCTACCCTAGCCGTCACGAGAATCAGATCACATCCGCCTCACGCGTTCGTTCCTTGACTGCAGTTGCCGCCGGCGACTCCGTCCCGTTTACCGCGTACACGGTCGACGGGAGAGCAGGCCTCCGAAACCCCGCCTCTCCGGTTCCTGTACGGGAGAGGGGGAATTAGGTTTTTGGGGAGCGATCACGCGACTGCTCGCCTCCGTCTGTCTGCTTCGTCTACGTCCGCGTCGCCCTCGTCATCGCCATGTCTTCACCAAGCGAAGCTGACCGTCTCGTCCGCGAGAAGGCCGAAGCCGAGAAGAAGGCGGCAGAGGATACTGCCGCCGCCACCGCTACTGCTACAGCCAATTGGCCGATCGGAGGGTATGATATGTTTATCTCTCTCCTGTTTCTGTCTGCACTAGTAGTATTGTCTATATGCGTAGATGTTTCTGCTATATGCGTAGTACTTGCTAGTATACTCCGTGATCAGTATGTCATGAACCTAGTCAATGCCAATGTTACTAATTATTTCATGGATTAGTCTACTTGAAAAATTGCCTATTTACTCAAAAAAAGGACACTGATTTTCCCCAAAGCAAACATAATAAAATTACATGAAAGTTCCTACAGCACAGAACGACCACTTCTGACCCTAAAACAAGCCGCCTACATGACGTTGTCATTGCTCCCTGATCGGAGCCATCCTGGCCATTTCGATGATAGTCGATAAGGTTTTTTGTGTATTTGTCCCTATGGACCAACACCCGAGAGCCACTATCACAATTGAACCCTTGAATAGATCGTGAACACCTTACACCAAATATCGACGTTGCATACCCATAACGTGAAACCCCTAACCTTGCCGCTCCGAGGAGCCAACAAGAACCTATGCCTGAGCTTTGCCGACTTCGTCCTAGCGTATGAACTCATGGAGGAAGAGAGCCGAGGCTGCCAGAATGGCATGGGAAGGGCAGGCGAATCTGTGGACTCGACTGCCGAAGATCGAGGCGCCGAGGAAAGGATAGAAGTCGTGGTCTTTGACCTTTTTGCGAAGAATCAATATACATGCGTGTTGCAGCTAGCCTTTTGTGGTCGAATTGATCAAACACAAACAAACATGAGGTGGATTGTTTTATCGAAAAATATGAGGTGATTGTGAGCTTATCTTGTTGGTTCAGACAGAGACGGGGGAGAACGAGACAGAGAGCGAGACAACTGTGCACAGTTGCGCACGCTCTTGAGAAAATGACTTTCGTGTGGGGAATGAACCAAATCCGTGCTCAACAACAACAAGTGAGCTCCATTGATCTTAGCTGGAACTGAACGCGGACACCAATGTGTTCTTTTTTTGCGGGGAACATGAATGCGTTTTATTTATAACCACAAAAGGGTCCTCAACGACTCTAAACACTGCCAGCAGTAACATCAATCCTTCTGTCATTAGCATCGGCCCACAGATTTGTTACTCTATGGTGACTTTGGCATCACGTCCAGGATATTTTACGCAGGGGATTAGGCCTGGATAACAGGGAACTGCTGGTGTCACAATGAACAAAAAGGGGCCTGAAACAAGAACACGACGGTAGAATGATTGGGCGCTCAGATGCTCCGGTAACCACAAATAGAACCACGGAATGTGAGCAGCATTTCCTTAGTACTCCCTCCGGTTCGAAAATACTTGTCATAAAATGGTTATATACTGAGGAGTTGAGTTCCATTGGCGACAGCAGCCTGCGACCCTGGATAATTAAGCAAGTCAATGAGGACCATCGTTCGGCACCAGTGGAGGCCGTGCATGATGATTCCGAACGTGTTTAGTTGGTCGACAAGAACCCACCTCCCACGACCACAACTTCCGAGTAGGGTGCCACTACTACACACGAGCCGTACGACATCCATTTGGTACTTAGTCGAAGATCCAACTGGCGGAGCAGGATGCAAAAGTTCCACGCGCAAGCGTGTTCACTGGCTCAGATATCTCAGACTCTCCCATCACGATCCCACACCGGACAGACATGCCTATATGCGATAGGCTACAGAAGATCTCGCAGTGCCTATTGTGGGCTTCTAGTCGCGTGCAACTCGTTGCCGAAATGGAAAATACAGCTAGCGCATACGCAAACCGGTGAACAATCAATGAGGCTAACTCCAAAGCATCATCTCAAATAAACGTTTTTTCATTCACATGTCGTCGTTTAAGACGGCAAAACAGAGGTCTGTGTCCGGTTTTGGACGTCGGCCTGAGGGCCGCATAGCAAATAATCGGCATCGCATGACTAAGAAAAAAGACTGCCACACATTTTATAATACAAAGATAAAAACATAATTAAAAATTATTTAATTATTAGAAGTCCATGTCCGCTTCAATAAACATTACTAAAAAACTTTAATGCCACCACCGGTTGTTGCCGTCGTTGCTGCCACCGCCGTCTTCAAGCGTCGTCGTTGTTGTCCACGGTGAGGTCGACGTACGGCGAAGACGTCCAGAGGTGGACCAGAGGCGTCTACAGTGGATCATGGCCGGAGACGCGTGCACCACATTCTCATGCGACGCGAACAGTGACCGTGGCGGCGTGGGCATCCAAGGCTCGCACCCACCCAATTAGCCATCTCCGACGCGGCAGCCGACCATGGCCACCACTGGCCAACCATGTGAGCTCCTCCATGGAAAGGTTTCAGACGTCGGTCACAGGATGCTCCACAAAAAGGTTGCTCCTCCACGGCCTCCTTGAAGGCCATCTCCAGCTGTGGGATGGCAACGTTGTCAACCACGGAAAGGGCTATCATCTCCACCATCTCCAGCTCTAGGGTGGCGACGACTGCGGCGGGCTTGGTGTGAGGCCGTGAACCAGCCTCCGCGTGTGGCTGGGGCGGGCTGGGAGCGCGCGCACGATGGGCTGGGCGTTCACCTGGACGGTCGGCAAAGCACGGCTGCCACCGCACGTCGTCCTCCTCGCGGAACCAAGTATCCCATAGAGGTGAGTCTATGGCATACCAGCGGTCATTGACGAGGTCCGACGACTAGTGGGCGTGGCAGCGACGGATCTCCTCCCGACGGGCTCGGTCGTTCGTCGGGACAGGTAGGATCGACACACGAACCGGGGAGAGGTGCTAGTTACTGGGAGGTGCACGTGGCTCCACGACAGTGACGTGTTCATCTCCCAATACCTCTTGCATATCTGAGCTAGCACGTACGGTCATGTGCAAGGAGCAGCCACCGGCGGTGAGATGTGAAACAGTGGGGGTGAAGGAGGAGCGGCGATCGGAGGAAGACCCGGCCTCGTAGTCGTGCTTCTCCTTGCGAGCGATGATCCAGTGCCAACTCATTTTGCCACCGACAAGGTGAAGGAGAGGAGGCGCCGGAGCTAGGGATGGGCACGGACGTGTTAGGCTTTGAGGAGGCACGATGGCTCAAGAGTTTGTAGAGTGGCTGGCCCTCGACTTCCACATTAAAAAGGACGACGACCAGAGGCGCTCGATGGCTGATAGGAGGGCCCGCCTGCACGTGCGCCGTAAAGGCCGGCGGTGAGAGATAGGTGGGCGGCTGCCACGCGGGACCGAGACGAACGCGGATCAAATACGTGTTGAATCATTTTGGTTGTCCGTTTGAACCCAAACGAAGAGACTCAAATTACGTTAGGCCATCTCGTCCATCCATTTGGGCCTAAACGAAGAGACCCACACAATTTTGGGGTGTGCGTTAGAGTTGGTCTCACATGCAAGCTCCTACGTATTACTGACGCCCCTTTAGAGATACTATTCTAAACTTCTGAAACCAGGATTTTTTCCAGTTCTAGGCCATGCACTAGTACTACCCTAGTGAACGCATTAGACACATGGATGAAGTGTAGCGAGTGGAGGCTAAATTTATGTTTTGATCCTTTTATGAAAATTGATTCAAATGTGATTCTAATGTCTAAAAAGTTTGGGATCTGATCCTTCTACCACCGGGCTTTATGACGGTAGGGTATAATAGCCTATCGTCGAGGATTCTGATGATAGGGATGTATGCCTTTCAATAAAAAATTAAAGTATTTGACACAATGTGTGTTCGCACCTACCGTCTGATACCTTGGTCGTAGGGTTATATAGGCTACCGTCAACATATTTAGCGGTAGAGGTGCGTCGCACTGTCGTGGATAAGTTTCCTACTGCCCGTGTCATCGTCTATAGGTTGTTACTAGCACAAATGCCCGTGCGTTGCTACGGGGAAACATGATGTGTCCATCATTAAATATATACTCCCTTTGTTTATAAATATAAGACCTTTTAGAGATTCGACTATGAACTACGTACAGATGTATGTAGACATAATTTAGAGTGTAGATTCATTCATTTTACTCTGTATGTAGTCCATACTAAAATTTCTAAAAGGTCTTATATTTAAAAACGAAGAGAGGCACTGCAACCAGCCCAACACCAAATCCCACGTTCCATGGCTAGGGCCGGAGTTTAAATAGTCGGTGGATGACATGGCAAGCAACAAGGCAGTTAATGGTGGGCGGCAAACAAACGGACGGGTGACGTTGAAGTAGGTTCCTCGGCAACCACACATGTTTAATGTAGGGTGGCGAAATCTTGGCATGTAGTTTGAACGTGGAGGAGTCATGTGTACCCGGAAACGGTGCAGGCGGTGCTCTCGACCCGACCCACTTCAACGTAGAACGCCAGTGAGAGGTCGGGTTGCTCTAAGTCAACATGAATGCGACACTGGTTCTTAGGAACAAAGTTGACGGCATCGGGCGGGAAGGGACGAGGGCAAGGGAGGGCTTTTTGGATGGGCTAGGGCAGTCAGAATCGAGCATGGCAACGACCCGGACCCCCATAGTTTGTTCCGGATTGCGGGGGAAAGTAGGTCTGAAGCGGTCGTCAGATTGATATAGACACGCACTGAATGGCAAAACACGTCAGGTCCAAACCTCACGATCTGGACGATTGCGAGCGTTTTGACGATTAGAATTAGAAATGCCCTTACATACTCACTGTGAGTTTATAATTCATTTAAAGTATTTTATAAAATAATCAAAATATTTGAATTTTAATGAATTTAATTATTTAGTTTTTATTTGAAATGTTTTTTCATTCGTACACCCATCAGGCATCGCGTGTAACTCCACCCACTCGCTTTGAAGCTTATCTATTCGTCTTCACTGAATGCATCCACCGATTAAGCACAGACATACATGTTGTTTGCTTCAGCACCTGCAGCCAGCGAGGTTCGTTCCCAGGCTGCCCGCTAGAACGGATGCATCAACGACCGCCACCAGCATGTTGTTTGCTTCAATTCAACACCCGCAGCTAGCGAGATTTGCGAGGCTGTCCGACGAGGTTCGTTCCCAGCTAGATCCCATCCCGTCTCCTCCCCTCCCCTCCCCTCTGTTTGTGTGGCTCTTGTTCTAATTCTATCGGGTGCATGCATGCAGGCCGATGCCTCTTTCCAGTTTCAGACCACCAGATCCGGAGTGCCGCCGTTGGATCCCGTCTCCATCATGGACGCCTCAACAACAGCTCTAGTTCTTGAGCGCCGCAATGCTCAGGAGCGGCTAGTTGCCGCCGCCGCTGGCGAACACGCCCGAACCTCGTTTCATCCCTCTCTGGTCCTTCTTTCCCCTTGGTTCCTTCTCCTTCCAGTAACACCTCTCTCTCTCGTTTTTTCTACTGAACACAGGACGCCGCCGCCCCTACCTAGTCCAGTCACCGTCGGATCCGGCTGACCTCTTCCGTCCCTGGCCTCGTCTGCTCATCATGTTGCCGGATTTGATGCACCGCTGCCAGATCTGCCTCCAGTGGACCGGATCCATCCAGATCCGGCTCCCGTCGACCGTTGCCGCACAAGAGAGATCCGCCAGAGTGGAGCGGGTCGGCAACGAGGGGAAGAGGAGAGCAGGGGGATGGGCGGTCGCTGCCGTGCACGCGAGCGGCGGAGTGGCAGCTTCCCATGGTTCTTTTTACAAAAAAACAAGAACAAAACGTTTTCTTCCGGTTACTATAGGACCGTGGGTCTATTTTGATAGAATGTAGGGGCTTTTGTGCAAAAGTGCGACGACGGACGGCAGAAGCACTCCGTGCTTTATTATTAGGGAAAGAGGAAAGATACCCTATCGTCATAGACCTCCACGATAGGGAAAGGATCAAATTCTAAAATTTCTTTAAACTAGGAACTGATCTGGATTAACTTTTATAAAAAGTCAAAACACGAAATTTTGTCGCCAGTGGACATGGCAGTGGGGTGGAGCATGACTGTTCACACACGCAGACGCGGAGAAGTTATCCTCATCCTCACGCACGGGCGCGAAAAGGCGGCGTGACGCCGACACGACCGGCCATGGTGCGCCCCAAGCTTGGACTCATCTATGCTTTACTACTACCACCGTGCGCGTGATGCAACCCAAGAGATACTATGCGATTGACAGGCATACCAGCGGTCATTGACGAGGTCCGACGACTGGTGGGCGTGGCAGCGATGGATCTCCTCCCGACGGGCTCGACCATTCGCCGGGACAGGTAGGATCAACACATGATCCGAGGAGAGGTGCTAGTTATTGGGGAGGTGCACGTGGCTCCACGACAATGACATGCTCATCTCCCAATACCTCTTGCATATCTGAGCTTGCACGTACAACCACGTGCAAGGAGCAGCCACTGGCGGCGAGATGTGAAATGATGGGGGTGATGGGGTTATAGTCCTAGGGTAGGGTCATAAGCCTGCCCCGTAGGTCCTACCCAAGGACTACCCCTCACAAAGGACAAGGCCCTTAGTCAGCTCCGACTGAATTAAGAAGTCCCTATCATCCAGTCGGTAACATGCCCTCGATCCTCCAGTCGGAGACTAGCATTCGGAGGATATCAAGCTAACCGACTGGATACCACTCGGTACATCGTAACCCCCTGGAGGGAAACGGTCGTACATTTCCAGATGCATTTATTAGCATTTAGGGCGTAAGTTACCTGTAACGTACGCATTCAATCGCCACTACTCCACCCCTGTACCGGAACCGTTGTGGAGGGCAGCGCACTCTATATAAGCCACCCTCCCCTGCTGGTAGAGGGGTTAGCAACTCATTGTATTCCCTATTCCACTCGACAACAAGCTCCCTGAGCACTGAGACGTAGGGCTATTACCTCCACTACAGAGGGGCCTGAACTCATACAATCTCGCCGTAGCTAGGACTCTACCCATCCTTTTCGTACCCTACACATCTACTGTCAGGCTTATACCCACGACACCTGGCGCCCACCGTGGGGTAGGCGTCTAAGCGACTTACGGCGAGTTTGCAACTACTTCCTTTCGTCATGTCGTCCGGTGGAGATTCGAGCATGGGTCACCAGATCTTCTTCGGCGCTCTCTCCTTCATCGTCGACGATTCGGCGTGGCTTCGGGACGCTCCTCTTGACGTCGAGGCGCTTTCCCATCGTGGGGCTATGCACTTCCGTGCCGGCGCCCGCGGCATTCTTCTTCTCCAGCAGTCGGCTCCGGTGTCGACCTACACCGCCGTCACGCGCCGCAGCAAGCGGTCCCGCCGTCCACGTCTCCAACGTTGGGTGCAACACACCCAGGCGCGCCAGATCGCGTCTTCTCAAGTGGCGGTTCTAGAGTCTGTTGTGGTTGCCCCGCTGTCCCAGCGCTCGAGCTCGGTTCCGACTGAGTTTACTTCCGAGTATGCGAGTCGCGGGCCTGCAGCAGAAGTACACATGGCCAACTCCCATGAAGATCCCCGTCAAGCTGGCCGGAACGAGCACGAGATCGGCGAAACGTCCGACGCGCGTCGTCCGCCTCGCCGTTCTGCCAGTCGACACACTCGGCGAAGCAATGTGGAGTTGTTCCGCACACCCCTCCTCAACTTGGCCGCGGCTGCCAAGATAGCCGATTCCCTCTAGCCGACTGATTCAGAGGCTGGTAGGGGAATCGAGCAGATCCGAGCCCTGTTGCACACGGCGTAGTAGCAGAATTCGGCAGTCTCCCAATCGCATAACAGGATCCATAATAGTTCCGTTCATGCGAATACGCATCGATCGGTTCACAGCCCTGGTTCCCATCAGCGGCGCAGAGGAGGCAGCCGTTCCATTAATCACGAAGATCGCCGCCGTTCACGCACCCCTCCGCGGGGTGGGACCTACGGGCCCCGACATCATGATGATCGGCATTCAGTCGGTGACACTTACGACCCAAGGCCCGACGCGAGAGGGCGTATCGCTCAGCGAAGGGTCGACCGGGGCCGAGCCCACCGCGATGGTTACGATATGGACCGTCCGAGTGGAAGCAGGACCATCGTGTCTGGTCCCGAGTGTTTCAGTCGAGCCATCCGTTCGGCTGACATCCCGCCAAACTTCAGATTGGCGACAGGAATCAGCAAGTTTACAGGAGAGTCCAAGCCAGAAACGTGGCTGGATGATTACCGAGTAGCAGTCCAGATCGGAGGACGAGACGACCATGTCGCCATGAAACACCTCCCCCTGATGCTCGACGGCTCGGCGCGAGCGTGGCTGAACCAGTTAGCCTCCTCCAACATCTACAGTTGGGCAGATCTGGTCCGAGTATTCACCAAGACCTTCGAAGGGACCTGCAAGCGCCCTGCGGGCCTCGTGGAGCTCCAGCATTGCGTCCAGAAGCAGAATGAGCCCCTACGCGACTTCATCCAACGTTGGACAACTCTCTACCACACGGTGGAGAACGTCACCGAGCATGAAGCACTCTGTGCCTTCAAGGCAGGCGTGCGGTACAGGGATCTGTACCTAAAGTTTGGCCGAACAGGCGACATCTCCATGAGCAAGATGATGGAGATAGCGGCTCGCTATGCAAATGGCGAAGAAGAGGACCGCATCCGAAGCGGCAAGCACAAGACAGTCGGTGATGGAGACGGGAGTAACACTCGGAAGCAGAAGCCGAAAGCTCCGTCCACTCCACAAGCAGAAGCTGCAGCCGTAACCAATGCCAAGTTCAAGGGCATAGGAAAGGCGCAGTTTACCCCCAAGAAGAAGCAGTTCAATAATCCCATCCTGGACCAGCCTTGTCCAGTTCACACGAAGATGGACGAAGAGGGTAACCCCATATATCCAAAGCATACCACTCGACAGTGTCGCCTCCTGATCCAGGGGTTCGGCGAAGGACAACCGAGTGAAAAAGGCAACGAACAGGATGAGGAGGATAAGGAGGATCCGTTCCCCCAAGTCCATGCAACTCTCATGATTTTTGCTGACGTCGAGAGCAAGAGTCGAATGAAGTTGGTGAACAGGGAGGTGAACATGGCCAGCCCCGCCAACCCCAAGTTCCTAAAATGGTCTCAGACTGCGATCACCTTTGACCAGTCGGATCATCCAGCACACGTACCCACCCCAGGGAGGCAGGCTCTGGTCGTCGACCCGGTGGTGGAAGGAGTCCGACTGTGCAAAGTCCTCATGGACGGCGGCAACGGCTTGAACATCATGTACGCCAACACTCTCAAGGGGATGGGCATTCCGATGTCCAAACTCAGCGAGAGCAGCATGCAGTTCCATGGAGTCGTCCCTGGACGGAAGGCCAAATCACTCGGCCAGATCGCGTTGGACGTCGTTTTCGGCTCCGATAAGAACTTCCGCAAGGAGAAGCTGACGTTCGAAGTGGTGGACTTCCAGAGCGCTTACCACGCAATTCTGGGCCGCCCAGCGTATGCATGTTTCATGGCCCGTCCGTGTTACGTATATTTGAAGCTGAAAATGCCAGGCCCGAAAGGCGTGATCACCATCACGGGCAATCGTCAGCGAGCCGAAGAGTGTCTGCAACAGGGGTCAAGAATCGCCGACCAGCAGATGGCCGTCCTCGAGCTCGACGAGTACAAGAAAACGGTCGACCCCGCCGACCTGATGCGCTCGAAGAAACCAGCTTCAGAGTCCGCATTCCAGTCGGCGGGAGAGACGAAGAAGGTCAGCATCCACCCGACGGACGACACTGCTGCCCCGACGAACATCTCCACTACCCTCGATCCTAAATAGGAAGCCGAGCTCACCCAATTCCTCCGTGAGAACTGGGACATCTTCGCATGGAAGCCCTCTGACATGCCAGGTGTACCCAGGGAGTTGGCTGAGCACCGACTGCATGTGGATCCCGCCGCTCGGCCCGTCCGAGAGCGCCTGCGCCGGTCCGCCGCGCACAAGAGGAAGGCAATCGGGGAAGAGGTGGCTAAGTTGCTGGCAGCCAACTTCATTCGCGAGGTTCACCACTCCGAGTGGCTCGCCAATGTTGTCATGGTGCCCAAGAAGGATAAGTCGCTCCGAATGTGCATCGACTTCAAGCATCTCAATAAGGTCTGCCCGAAAGACCATTTTCCACTCCCCCGCATAGATCAAATTGTCGATTCGACTACGGGATGTGAGCGTCTGTCATTTCTTGATGCCTATTCGGGCTATCATCAGATCCGTCTGTATGGTCCCGATGAGTTAAAAACAGCCTTCATCACCCCATTCGGGTGCTTCTGCTACATTACTATGCCATTCGGTTTGAAGAATGCAGGAGCTACCTTTATGCGCATGATCCAAAAATGCCTTCTTGACCAGATCGGTCGGAATGTGGAGGCATACATGGATGATATCGTAGTCAAGTCACGCAAAGGTTCCGACCTGCTGACTGACTTGGCAGAAACATTCGCCAACCTTCGTAGGTACGATATCAAACTCAACCCCGCCAAATATTCATTCGGCGTTCCCAGCGGAAAGTTACTCGGTTTCTTTGTTTCCGAACGAGGGATCGATGTCAACCCCGAAAAGATCGGTACCATCGTCCGAATGGAGAGGCCGATCAAAATACACGATGTTCAACGGCTCACAGGTTGCCTAGCGGCTTTCAGCAGGTTGATCAGTCGACTCGGCGAGAAAGCACTTCCTCTGTACAGACTTATGAAGAAATCAGATACTTTTGAATGGACAGACGAAGCCCAAGTCGCATTCGACGACCTCAAAGTCCTACTTTCCACCCAGCCGGTTCTTACTACTCCGCTCAGTAAAGAGCCCCTTCTTCTGTATATCGCGGCTACAAATCAAGTCGTCAGTGCTGTTCTTACAGTCGAACGAGAAGAAGAAGGCAAAGCATACAAAGTTCAGCGGCCAGTGTACTACGTCTCTGAAGTCCCGACTCCTTCCAAGCAGAGGTATCCCCATTATCAAAAACTTATCTACGGGATTTACATGACTGCGAAGAAGGTGGCCCATTATTTCCAAGACCACTCGGTGTCTGTCGTTTCTGATGCTCCGTTGTTGGAAATTCTCCACAATCGAGACACGTCAGGCCGAGTGGCGAAGTGGGCAATGGAGATGTTGTACTGCGATATCAAGTTCGAGGCCAAGAAAGCTATTAAGTCTCAAGCTCTGGCTGACTTCATAGCAGAATGGGTAGAACAACAGCAACCGACCCACATCTACTCGGCCCATTGGATAATGTTCTTCGATGGGTCCAAGATGTTGAATGGCTCCGGCGCTGGCATTGTGATCATATCACCAAAGGGCGACAAGCTCAAGTACGTGCTACAGATACACTTCGATTCCTCCAACAACGAGGCAGAGTATGAAGCTCTCCTCTACGGGTTGCGCATGGCCATCTCACTCGGCGTCCGTCGCCTGATGGTCTACGGCGATTCGGATTTGGTGGTCAATCAAGTGATGAAAGAGTGGGACGTCAGGAACCCCACCATGACCACATACTGCAATGCAGTGAGGAAGCTTGAGAAGAAGTTTGAAGGTCTAGAACTTCACCATGTTCCGAGACTGAAGAACCAAGCAGCTGATGAGTTGGCAAAACTCGGATCCACTCGAAGACCAGTCCCGAGTGACGTCTGCCTTGAGCACCTCAACCTTCCCTCGGTCAAGGAAGATCCTTTTACAGAAGAACCAGTGCAACCAAAGAGTTCAACAGATCCGACTGAAGTCGATGTACCTGCTGTGGTTGATCTGGTCATGGAGATTCTTGTTGTCATCCCCGATTGGACTGTGTCGATCATTGCTTATATCCTGAGACAGGAACTACGAGAAGAAAAAGTCCAGGCCAGGCAGATAGTTTGCAGGTCGAAGTCATTCACTGTCATTGATGGCCAATTGTACAAGGAGAGCGTTTCACGCGTTCTCCAACAATGCATCTCCCCAGAGGAGGGGCAATTGATCCTGGAAGATATTCACTCGGGGACCTGCGGTCATCACACCTCTTCAAGAGCAATCGTCGCCAAGGCATTCAGGGCTGGTTTTTTCTGGCTGCAAGCAAACGAGATGGCTAAAGATATGGTCGACCGGTGTGAGGGCTGTCAGTTCTACTCCAACAAGTCCCACAAGCCGACATCTGCGTTGAAGACAATCCCTCTTGTGTGGCCGCTTGCAGTTTGGGGATTAGATACAGTCGGACCATTCAAGACAGGCCAAGGGGGATACACACATCTGTTGGTGGCAGTCGACAAGTTCACAAAATGGATCGAAGCCAAGCCCATCAAGAAGCTCGACGCCTCAACAGCCCTCAAGTTTATCAGGGACATCATCGCCAGATTCGGTGTACCTCATAGCATAATCACGAACAACGGGACAAACTTTGACTCGGACAGATTCAAAGGTTTCTGTGCAAGCCAAAGTATCCGAGTGGATTTTGCTTCCGTAGCACATCCCCAATCCAATGGACAAGCAGAGCGAGCAAACGGGCTTTTTCTTCAAGGTTTGAAGCCCCGACTCCTGCGAGAGGTGGGACACGCCGCTGGCGCATGGGTCACCGAGTTACCTTCAGTACTTTGGGGTCTCCGCACAACCCCGAACAGATCTACACGGCGATCACCATTCTTCCTCGTTTATGGAGCAGAAGTGGTCCTTCCGAGTGACTTGCTTCATAATGCGCCACGAGTCGAACTCTTCTCCGAAGCTGAAGCAGAACAAGCAAGGCAAGATGCAGTGGACCTTCTGGAGGAGGAGCGCGAGATGGGACTGACTCGCTCAACCATTTATCAACAAGATCTGCGGCGTTTCATGCACGCCACGTCAGGAGTCGCGCGTTCCAAGCAGGCGACCTGGTGCTCCGAGTGGATCAGCAAAGACCTCACAAGTTGGCTCCGGCCTGCGAAGGACCTTTCATCATCTCCAAAGTGCTGAACAACGGAGCATACAGACTCTACAACATCCAGAGGGAGACAGACGAGCCGCGTGCATGGAACGGAGACCTCCTGAAGCGCTTCTACACGTGATTGTCGACTGAAGCAGTGTAAAGAACAAGTATTGATGAAATAATATAAAGCAGATTCAGTTTTTGCAGATTCAGAATTCTTCCGCGGTCGCAGACTCCGGTCACGCACATAAAAAACTTAGTTGCGATCGAGAATCGCCTAAGTTCTAACTTCCTCCGAGTGTGCACTAAACGTCGCATTCGGGGACTTAGCTGTGATCAAGAATCACCTAAGTAATACATTCCTCCGAGTGTACATTAAACGTCGCACTCGGGGACTTAGCTGTGATCAAGAATCACCTAAGTCGTACATTCCTCCGAGTGTGCACTAAACGTCGCACTCGGGGGCTTAGCTGTGATCAAGAATCACCTAAGTAATACATTCCTCCGAGTGTGCACTAAACGTCGCACTCGGGGGCTTAGCTGTGATCAAGAATCACCTAAGTAATACATTCCTCCGAGTGTGCACTAAACGTCGCACTCAGGGGCTTAGCTGTGATCAAGAATCACCTAAGTAATACATTCCTCCGAGTGTGCACTAAACGTCGCACTCGGGGGCTTAGCTGTGATCAAGAATCACCTAAGTAATACATTCCTCCGAGTATGCACTAAACGTCGCACTCGGGGACTTAGCTGTGATCAAGAATCACCTAAGTAATACATTCCTCCGGGTCTGCACTAAACGTCGCACTTGGGGACTTAGCTGTGATCAAGAATCACCTAAGTTCTAACTTCCTCCGAGTGTGCAATAAACATCGCACTCGGAGACTTAGCTGTGATCAAGAATCACCTAAGTAATACATTCCTCCGAGCGTGCACTAAACGTCGCACTCGGAGACTTAGTTGTGATCGAGAATCACCTAAGTAATAACGTTCTCCGAATGTGCACTAAACGTCGCACTCGGGGACTTAGCTGTGATCAACAATCACCTAAGTTCTAACTTCCTCCGAGTGTGCAATAAACATCACACTCGGAGACTTAGCTGTGATCAAGAATCACCTAAGTAATACATTCCTCCGAGCGTGTACTAAACGTCGCACTCGGAGACTTAGTTGTGATCAAGAATCACCTAAGTAATAACTTTCTCCGAGTGTGCACTAAACGTCGCACTCGGGGACTTAGTTGTGATCAAGAATCACCTAAGTAATAACTTTCTCTGAGTGTGCACTAAACGTCACACTCGGGGACTTAGCTGTGATCAAGAATCACCTAAGTAATACATTTCTTCGAGTGTGCACTAAACGTCGCACTCGGAGACTTAGCTGTGATCAAGAATCACCTAAGTAATAACTTCCTCCGAGTGTGCACTAAACGTCGCACTTGGGGACTTAGCTGTGATCAAGAATCACATAAGTAATACACTCGGGGACTTAGATGCGATCCAGAATCGCCTAAGTACCAACTTCCTCCGAGCTTACACTCGAAGATTTAGCTGCGATTCAGAATCGCCTAAATACATGACTAACACTTACATGCTACGCATGTTTGCCTTTGGCTTCACCAAGAAACGCCAAACAGAAAAACTCGAAACAACTTCGCAACACCAGAGCAAACGCTTTGATTCAGACTCAAAAGTTCTAGCAAAGATAGTTCACTCGGTGCGGATCAAGCTTACCCGCACCGATCTAAGAATGTGACGGCCAACAGCAGTGGCCAAGGTTCCTTACAGATCAACACTCAACATACCGAGGATAAAAGTGTTCTTACGCATCATCTGGATTAACGCCAGGACTGGAGGGCTCTACGAACGTGTCCAGATCAATACCGTCGGCGATGCGGGTAGCACTCTCAAGGAAAGTTTCCATGAAGTCTTCGAATCGAAGTTTCTTCGTGTTGGCCACCTTCAGTGTCTTCAGCTTCTCCTCGCGCACCTCCTTGCAATGGACTCGGACCAGGGACAGAGCGACATCTGCACCACAACGAGCTGCAGATTTCTTCCACGACTGCACTCGGTTCGGAATCTACTCCAGTCGAGCCATCAGGTTCTCCATCTCCTGCCGCGACTCGTCTTCTGACCAAAGCTACTTGTCGATTCGGCCGACGACTTCTCTTAGTCGACCGATGAAAGTGCCAACTTTGCCCACGCGGATGTGCGCCCGGAGCAGATCCCGATTGGCGTCCTCGCCGAGTGGCATGTTATCGCGAATCGACCGCTCCACGTCAGCTGCTTCAACTTCAGCATCAATGCAAAAATCTGTAACAGAAGGGCAAGCAAACAATAAGCGCCAAGTGTGACGTACATAGGACAAGCACTCGGCAAAAGACAGGACTTACCAACCAGACGCGTCATCATCTGCCGAGCCCAGTCGCTGACGTATTTCTCCTGAGCTATGCATCGTTTGTTCAGCACGTCCATCTGCCCCATCAGAGCAGTCCTCTGTTTCCCCATCTTCTCAACTTCCTCGGTCAGCACCTTGTTTGCTTCACGAGCCTGCTCCAACGACTTCTCTCGTCCCTCCAGAGCATCCTTCATGCCAGCCATTGCGAGCAGCGCCGCATCAAGCTCCCCAGCGAACTGATTCCTCTCTGCCCTGAGAGTCTCATAGGCTGTCCCCGTTTCACAAGTTTTCTGCCAGAAAACACCAAGGGACAATCAGAAAATTCAACAATAAAAGTCTAAGTTCTTCAGACCCCTACCGACGCAAGCAGTCGACAGCGGTCTCGGGGACTACACCCAGTGGGTTCACTAAGAGTGACCCCACTGGCATGCAACTCAAGCAGGCCTGCCCTATTGAGATGCATGTTACCACCTACGCCTACGAGGCCAATGCTACCCGACCTGAGTACAAATTACTCTCGAGGACTCTTACAGTAAGTGGACTCCGAGTGCCACAACTGCTCGCAGTCGGTCATATTATTTACAAACCCGACCAAAGCAAAGGCAATATGTATAAAGACAACTGTCGGTGCAAGCACTCAACAGAAGTCTCGGGGACTACACCCACTGAGTTCACTCAGAGTGAACCCATTGCAAACAACAGATGCTATCCAAGAACACCCAGCGGGTTACAAGAGAAAAGTAAATACTTACTAGCCCACTTACTCGGATATCATCCCGCAGCTCCAAGCTCCGCTGGTACAAGGATGCGACGGAGTCGTAGGCCCTCTTGGCTTCTCCAGCCATCAGCTCCGCCTGCACCATGGCTCCCTTGGCCGCTCCCACCTGCTCCTCCGGGAGACGCTGGATGTTGAATTCGACATTCGACGAGCCTGGCATCGTCGGAAGTTCCTGAGGCCTCCCAAGGTCCGCTCCATTCGGCTCTTCAACCACCAGCGCCGCTTCAGTCGGCGGCGACGCCTTAGTCGGCAGCACATTGGCGGCGAGAGTAGCAAAAGGCGGAGCAGCCTGAGGAACAGGCTCCGTAGTTTGTTCAGCTCTCCCCTGATCACCCTCAGCTCCTGATAGACCGAACGACGCGAGATCTCAGAAAAAGAAAGAGGCAGCACCTATGATAGAATTCCAGACGCGATAGTATAAAACACTCAGAGTCACTACAACGCACCTGGCTAGGACGAGACGACGTTGTCCGTGTCCATGGGGTCATCCTCTTGGCGCGCCGCAGAGGTGGCAGAAGTAGCGACTCTGTAGAGTAAAATCCATTCGACCAATAAACAGGAGTTCACTCGGATATCACAAGAAATTAGAAGATCGATACACTTACGTGGAGGTGACGGGGATAGCAACCCTCATCCGCGGCAGAGCCTTCCGAGGCTTGGGCCCACTCAGTTTGGCCGCCTTGGAAGACTGACCCGCAGGCTCAGCGGCAGCCTCTCTGGCCCTCTTGGTGCTCCGAGCACTCGGGGGCACTGGGGCAGTGGGCGGAGCACTCGAAGATGCCGGAGGGACCGAAGGAACGGCAGGCTCGTGTCGGCGCTTGGTCCGATGCTCTAATTGCGGAAGTGGCGAGTCCTGCTCTTCGTCTTCCTCCTCTTCCTCGCTGGTCTCTTCCTCCGATTCCCCGCTGTCGGAGACGTACTCAGCGCTCTCCATGCTGCCTTCCTGGCTGCCTTCCTCCTCCTCCTTGGCCGGGTTCCCGTTCGAGACGGAAGAAAACCAATTGGTCCACTTCTGCATAAAATTCAGTCGGCGGCATGAGACGTCACACAGAGATTCAAGCAAACGATAAGATTAAGACAATTAAGCGCACTCGACAAGTGTTACTCACCTGATTCGGAGGAGGATTATCCGCGCAAAAAGGCTTCACTCGCCGAGATCCTTTGGGATTCTCGCAGGGGCCTGTGATCTGGAGCACCCATGAGGTCACTTTCTCCTCAGTCACGCCCACAATGTTGGTCCGAGTGGAATCCTCGGGCCCCGTATAATGCCACATGGCGTGGTCGCGAGCCTGCAGAGGTTGGATACGCCGACTGAGGAAGACCTCCAGCAAGTCTATGCCGGTGACCCCCCCCCCCTCCTGACAACATCTACGAGTGCCTCAATCAGAGGCTGGATGTCGTTCTTCTCCGCCTCGTGAGCGCGAGCTGCTTGGGCGGGGCAGGCCGATCTAAACTAAAGGGAGGCAGCCCTGTCGCAGCATTCGGACAGGCGATATCCTGGCAATAGAACCACGTCGACTGTCAGTTCCTGACCGACTCACTCAGCTAGAGGGCAGGATAACTACTCCGACTCTTTTTCTGGAAACCTAAGCCCCCGCAGAGCTAGAGAAGATGTGTCTTATCATCCGACTGACTGAGTCGTTTGATGGTTTGGGGTCTAGCAGAAAATATGTGCTTGAACAGCCCCCAATGGGGAGGACAGCCAATGAAACACTCGCACAGAACTATAAAAGCAGAGAGATGGGCAATGGCGTTCGGGGGAAAGTGGTGAAGTTGTGCCCCGAAGTGATTCATGATGCCCTTGAAGAAAGGATGCGGGGGCAAGGAGAAACCTCGATAGACGTGGTTGAGCAGCAAGACGCGCTCCCCCTCCCGGGGTGCCGGCTGGACCTCGTTCTCCGCCGGCAGCCTCTAAGACTTGTGCACGATCATCCCGTGCTCCACCAGCTGCAGCAGATCCCCCTCCGTCACCGTGGAGGGGAGGAAGTAGCCTTGAATCCACCACGCCGGCAGCGGCCGCCGCCTTCCCCTTCTTCTTCCTCGCCTCCATCTTGCTGGTCTGACCCTTGGTCATGGCGGCAGCTGCGAACCCTCGGGAGGAAGGAGGAGGAAGGAGTGTAGAGGCGCTGGAGGTGGCGAGAAGGACGGAGCAAGCGAAGGCAATAGATTCGGCGAGCGTAACGAAGAACCCTCGCCGCCGAGATTTAAGTAAGGTTCCGACTGGGTCGCTGGCAGGTGGCCCCGAAACCTTATCCCCCTGACCCACCGCGGCGGTATTAGTGGAGAGGTTGAAGGCGCGAGAATCGAGCCGTCAGGCGCTACTCGAGTGCGATGGCGTCATCCCCGCTGAACGCGCGAAAACCGAAATTTGAGGATCCCGGAAAATCGGCCGCCGTCAGTTGACCGGTCGCGTCAGAAGATGCCGCAGAAGCACTCGGCTCCCGACAGTCTGTTTCGCGAGTACTTCCACTCGAATCGTCGATCGGAAAAGACAGAATGGACCGAGGCAAGCAACGCCCAAGCCAAGTCCGTTCCAGTCGGATCCAAACTTCAAACGTCGCTTCGTCGTTCCAACCCCAATCCATTCGGGGACTAATGATGGAGTTATAGTCATAGGCCTGCCCCGTAGGTCCTACCCAAGGACTACCCCTCACAAAGGACAAGGCCCTTAGTCAGCTCCGACTGAACTAAGGAGTCCCTATCATCCAGTCGGTAACATGCCCTCGATCCTCCAGTCGGAGACTAGCATTCGGAGGATATTAAGCTAACCGACTGGATACCACTCGGTACATCGTAACCCCCCTGGAAGGAAACGGTCGTACGTTTCCAAGTGCATTTATTAGCATTTAGGGCGTACGTTACCTGTAACGTACACATTCAATCGCCACTACTCCACCCCTGTACCGGAACCGCTGTGGAGGGCAGCGCACGCTATATAAGCCACCCTCCCCTGCTGGTAGAGGGGTTAGCAACTCATTGTATTCCCTATTCCACTCGACAACAAGCTCCCTGAGCACTGAGACGTAGGGCTATTACCTCCACCGCAGAGGGGCCTGAACTCATACAATCTCGCCGTAGCTAGGACTCTGCCCATCCTTTTCGTACCTACACATCTACTGTCAGGCTTATACCCACGACAGGGGGTGAAGGTGGAGCGGCGACCGGAGGAAGACCCGGCCTCGTAGTCGTGCTTCTCCATGCGACCGATGATCTAGTGCCAACTCATTTTGCCGCCGGCAAGGTGGAGGAGACTAGGCGCCGGAGCTAGGGCTTGGCACGGACGTGTCACGCTTGGAGGAGGCACGAAGGCTCAACAATTTGTAGAGTGTCTGGCCCACGACTTTCACATTAAAAAGGATGATGACCAGAGGCGCCCGATGGCTGATAGGAGGGCTCGCCTGCACGTGCACCGTAAAGGCAGGTGATAAGAGATAGGTGGGCGGCTGCCACGTGGGAACGAGACGGGCGCGGAGCAAATACGTGTTGGATCATTTCGTCTGTCCGTTTGAGCTGGATGATTTCGTCTGTCCGTTTGTGCCCAAACAAAGAGACTCAAGTCACATTAGACCATCTCGTCTATGCATTTGGGCCTAAACGAAGAGACACACATAATTTGGGGGTGTGCGTTAGAGTTGGTCTGACACGCAAGCTCCTACGTACTACTGACGCCCATTTAGAGATACTCTTGTTGACTTCTTAAACCAGGAGAATGACTCTTTCAAGTTCTACGCCATGCATTAGTACTATCCTAATGAACGCATTAGGCTGATGGATGAAGTGTAGCCAGTGAAGGCTAAATTTCGTGTTTTGATCCTTTTTTAAAAGTTGATTCAAATATTATCCTAATGTGTAAAAAGTTTGGAATCTGATCCTTCTCCTACCACCGTGCTTTATGACGGTAGGGTATAACAGCATATCGTCGAGCCTCATGATGGTAGGGATGTGCGACTGGACACAATGTGTGTTCGCACCTACCGCCGGATACCTTGGTGGTATGGTTATATAGGGTGCCGTCAACATATTTAGCGGTAGAGGTCCGTCACGCTGTTGTGAATAAGTTTTCTATCGCTAGTGTCATCAATGATAGGTTGTTATACCCTATCGTCATAGACCTCCACGATAGGAAAATGATCAAATTCAGAAATTTCTTTAAACTAAGATGAAATCTCGATCAACTGTTATAAAAAGTCAAAACACGAAATTTTATCGCCAATGGACATGGCTGGAGCATGACTGTTCACACACGCAGACGCGCAGAAGTTATCCTAATCCTCACGCACGGGCACGAAAAGGCAGCGTGACGCCGACACGACCGGCCATGGTGCGCCCCAGGCTTGGACTCGTCTGTGTTTTACTACAGCCCTGCGACCTGCGCGTGATGCAACCCAAGAGATAGTATGCGATTGACAGGCTGCGTCGCGGTGCATGCACGACGCCAGCAACAGCGCCATGTATACATGTGTTCACATCGGCCGGCGACGGCGACGCCTGAGAGCGACCCACTCGGCTCAACCAGCGGCGCGTGCATGCAACTGGCCGCACTAGCGAGAGCGACCGACGAGGTGCAGGGCATCGAGAAAGCTCATACGAGTACTACGTAATACGGCACCTAACATAACATAAAGCAAAATTTTCACACAAAGCACTGTCACTCTCAGGTCTCAGCTAGTACCGGCTTTGCTACTTGTTGTTACTTTTTTTTTCTGCGTGAAAGCTACTTGTTGTTTTAACATGAAATGCGCATCAGCTATCCAAGTTTTCCAAGTATTCCATTTCGTGGGCATCATTATGTGGAAATCGCCTCGTGCTTTTGGGGTGAGGAATGCCTACCTCCCGGTCCTCCATTACACTCACAGCTCTTAGAGTGGCCGGGCTAGGAGCATCTTTTTTTTTTAGAAAAGGAGGATGTACCCCGGCCTTTGCATATGGACGATGAATGCAAACATTTTATTAATTATTCATTAAAACCTTACAAAATAATACATCAGTAAGTACGAGTCCACCAACTCAGCAACACATACCGCTACTCCGATCCCCTTGATGAAGGGATGCCGAATGTCCGGGTCAAATACCAAACAAATTTCGCACCAAAGACTAACATCTAAAGCCGGATGCCCCATCCAAACCACAACGCCGGGACTGGGTGACACGCCGGTCCGGCACACTTCCAGTGGGCACCAACGTACACGCTGCAAGGGCCGTCACCACCGTCTTCCATCGATCCATCCTCAAAGCAGCTACTAACACATTGACCTTGCGAGGCCTCTCTGCCATCGACGTCACCACGACGCCAGACAACGTCCTCCTCCTGCGCGAGTCCCTCGCCACATATTGGACATCGAGCCTCCACTGCTCCACGCCGTCGAGATCCACCGCCATGAATATGCAGGATGAAGCACCGCTCCACCAAAGATGCCATCTACTTGTCCCTCGAGTCCGCGTACACCTCCAAAAATGATGCCCCCAGGGAGAAAATAACAAAAGGGTGTCGTCGTCATCCGATCTGCTGATCAAGGGTTTCCACCCCACCTTGCCAAACCGCGTGAGCCGCCGAGATGGATCCCGCGCGCTCTTCACCGTCTCTGACCCGAACCAATCCATAGCAAAACCACAAGATCGCCGGTGCAGATCCGCCTTTGACAGGGATTGCACCACGCCATGTCGCCGCGGCAAGCTCGAGCTTCACATGCCGCCATCTTCCAGGGCCGCCGCCCCGGGATCCAAGCCGAACATCACCGCTGCCACCGGCCACGTTCCGCCGCCGCCGACCCGTTGAGTCGCCGGCCACCACGACCAAGGCCACCGCGGCCACGCGAACTCACCAAGCAGCGAGCACCACCCGATCTTCCACGAAGCTCTGCAGCTCCGCCGCCTCCGCCCAGCCCCACGCGCAACCTTGCGCCGTCGTCGAAGGCGAACCGTCGCGCCGCCTTGACGCAGATCGGGAAGAAGCGCCTCGGCGCCATGGGGTGACCCGCCTCACCCGATCCGACGTGGGAGAGAAGAGATCCTCCGCCGCCGCCGTCAGCCGTCCAGGGCTTTGCCCGACGGCTTCCTCCAACGGCGACAGAGGGGAGGATGGGGATGAAGGTGCCCGGTGGCGCGGTTTAGGGTTTCCACCCGAGCCGACCTAGCGGGGGGTGACGCGGGGGCTAAGTATTAGGTATCAACAAAAATGCATATGTGTTCGTAGGATCCACTTAGGAGAGTACTATGTGCTAGGACTAGGAGCATCTACTATCGAACCCCTCAAACCCTCATCAAACGCGTGGTTAGGCCACCCGATCACAAAAAAATCAATACAGATGGACCTATTAAATCGGTCTTAACCGCCCGATCGACGGGAGGATCTGTCCGCCACGACTCCATAATGTCCGTTCAAAGGACGTTCGGTGGCTAGACGGGATCATCCATGTCCAGGCGGGTGGATCCATCGATCGGACCAGCGAACTTCGAGTCCCACCGAGAACAGGCTGTCCGGCATGGGAAGGAGTGGATAAGGATCGTCGAGGCCTATCACGCGGAGGAAATGGCGGTGGCGGAGGCGGCTGATGCGGCGGTGTCGGCAGCCACAGAGGAGGAAGCCATCCGCGCCCGCATCTTCAAGAAACGACAGCGGCGGAACACGTGCGCCGTCGCCGGCAAGCATAATCGGACGGTCCATGAAATGGCTAGACTGCCATCGAAGGAGGAGAAGGAGGTGAGCGATAGCGAGAACAACTCCGACGACGAGCAGATCCGGCTCGATCCGTACCGCGTCTTCGACCGATACTTCCGCGACAAGGGCGTCGGGAAGGACAAGGGCAGCCGTGGATGATCTTCATCTATCATAGCCAAACATGCCAAATTTTGGTAGTCCGATGGCATGTTCAGCAGTGACGGAGTAGCTGAACTACGTGTGTGCGTTGACGTAGTAGTTGCATGAGTTGTATAGATTTGAGATATGAGATTTGAGGTGTTCAGTTGTAGACTGCATTATTTAAGGCATGACCGGTTAGTGTTTGCGGACGTGCCCAAGCACGTGGGCGTTTGAGGGGTCCAATTGTAGATGCTCTAAGTCTAGGCACTGGTCGATGAACCGACGGAAACATCTCAAATTATGGATCATCTTTTATAAATTAAAAGTATGTGGTATTTTTTCTGTTGCAATGCACGGACGCTTTTACTAGTAACGAAAAAAGAATTAGAGCATGCGGACAAACCCTACGGCCCGACAACATATTGTCTGTTTTTTTTTGGATGATATAATATCTGGCTGTGACGTGGTGAGTCGTCGCCATGGGCAGGTCAGACCATCGGCCCAAAGACCCTCCTCCAACCGTGTGGCATGCAGCTTCCAGTGGTTTCCGTAAGTGGGGTCAGTGAAATACGAGTTCTGAAAGTTTTATTTGGATGGAGAAGCACTTTCGATTATAATTTTCGCTCTAGCTTGTCATGAACACGAACTAGTCGCAACTTTTTAGGGCATGCCCATCGCTCCACGATGGACAGATGCCCCAGCTGTCCACGTCGACCTGCTCGATCCAGCGAAGCCAAACCTGATGCTTGCAGGCCAGAACGACCTCTTGCAGAAGAGGCAGGCTCCTCACGAGCAAAAGCATGAGAAAATGATAAAAAGGCAGGAACCGTGTACAAAGAGAGCTGGTCATTATGGTTTGTTTCTCACATAAAAGAAAGGAAACTTTTTAGAAAAAAAGTTGATGGTGGTCCACATGTGATGCCTGCGTTGGACAAGAGCAACTGTGAGAGTAGTCTCATTGTCTATTTCCTTGCTGGAAGTACTGAGGCTACTGTATAATGATGCTATCATAGTTCATGCCCTTAGAGTATTTCTTACCATCAAGATCGTACAGTACTATCTAGTTCATCGATCTGGCCGCGGCCTAGGAATGACGACTGACTACCATGTATGGCGATTTTTAGGTGGACACTTCATCATGTTTTCACGTGATTCTTGCACAATGTCAACGGCGAACGAATAACCACACACGTCTTCCTAGACAGCCTCTAATCGAACGGCTTAACCTAAACCAACAAGTACAGCATCATGCGCCGTCACGCCACAGGTATCGGACTAAATAAAAAGCAAGCGAACATGTGATGGATCCTCGCACGATACGGTACGTACACCGCCCCGCATGAGGACAGGCGACAAGGCGAAACCGAAATCAAGCTTTGACTTGGAGCATCTCCGCAGGCCGTCGGATCCATCTACGCGGCAGCTTCCCGTGCGGCGCCGGGATCCCGAGGGAACCCGCAGGGAAGCCGCGCGGACAGCCGCCACCTCACCACCCTTCCCGGTCGGGGACGTCAAAACCCGATGGCGACGCCGCGCGCGCCCAAAAGGGCTCCCCGATCGCACGCGCATCCCCTCTTTGTCCCACTCCCCGGCTATAAAACCCCGCCTCCGCAGCGCAAACTGGCAACGACTCAGGCGGTAGGCAACCAAGAAACAGCTGCTTCTTCCATCCCAAAGATCAGCGGAAAAAGGAAAGGGAGTGATATTTTCAGAGGTTTCCAAGGAGAGTGGAAAGAGATCGATCGAGAACCGAAGATGTGCATGGACCGATCACCGGTGCCGGCCAAGAAGATCTGGCTCGCCATCGCCTCCCGCCTCGGCCTCCGGCCAACTGCTGGTACGCTCCGACCTCTTCTTAACTCGTCGATCGTCTTCTTTCTCTCTTCGTCGTCGGCGAGTTTGTTTCTGACGGATCGACCGGTTTGGTTGCGCTGCAGGGCTGAGGAAGCTGAGGAAGGAGGTGAGGACGTGCGAGTACCGCGACGTGCACATCATGTGGGAGATGCTGAGGGAGATGGACTCCCCGGTGCCCCTCGAGGAGAAGGAGGCCGCCGCCGCCGCGGCCGTCGCGGCGGCCGCCGGCGCCAGGAAGAAGAAGGCGGCGTGGAGCCGCTTCCTCTACTACTGCTGCGCGTTCTGAGGTCCACGACGTGATCGATGGACGCGGAAACTGAACAGCCAGCTACAACCAGGCCGTCAGAGTTATAGAGCAGGCTAGCAGAGAGACAGGCTGTGCAAATAACCAAACGCGTGTGGATCCATCCCAAACGTTCCATTGGAGATGATGACTGTGTGGTAAAATAGGATCCGGATTGCGAGGATGTTAATACTCTACATCAGAGGATGGTGAATGAGTTGTGCGGCGTACAGCAAAAGCAATCATATCCGTCTTGCCTCTCTCAAAAGTCAGTATCCAAGAGCCGTAAAACCCCATGGAGTGTGAATCGCGCGCAGATAGTTATATAACAAAATATAGACACTGAATCAGGAGAGAGAGGAGAGAGTTGTGCTTGCAATTCGAGAAAAGAAAAGAAAAGAAAAAATGGACCATGACATCGGATCTTGGCCCCCGAACTTGTTTCGAATGACCCTTGACTAATTATGAGTGTCTGTGGTGATGTTTTGTCTCGGTTGTGACGATGTCAATTGATTTCGCATGCTTTCTTTGTAGTGTTTCGCTTCTGGTTTTCTTTGCTTGATCTTCTCAACTCATCAATTTGGCATCCATACAAAAATGACGTTTATATTGTTTCTTGTATGATGTTAGTTCACAATTATAGTACTTTATGTGTTACCTATGAGTAGTGCAAAAACTATGTATAAATACCATACAAATATTCACATGTCGTTATATCTGTATATGATAATCAAACAATCTTTTAGAACTCTCACACCCTATTGTACGGAGGGTGTCCTAAAGATAGGGAGGGACTCGGGGCAGATCAGACAAAGAATCATCCTGGGATTCGATATTCAAACTAACGAGATTTCATCCCTAAGTTTGCACAAACGATAACGCTCGCACGTGTGGCATATTTATACTTTGTTCACACGCATTGATCTTTGTTGATGGTGTTTTGCATGAATTTTGACGCGGTCTGAAAAATCGATGCCACGTATGCATCCTGATATGTGTGGGCGTTGGTGTGACAGCCCGAGACCGACGTTTCAGAAGATTCACCTTCTATTCCGTTTTCGTCGTGTGGCTTATTTTATTTGTGGCATCATCATCGCATCATTCGCATCATCTGCATTGCATCGGCATCCCCGTTGTCGCCAGTTTTCAAAAGTTGCATCCGTTGTTAGTTGCCGGTTCTCGTCGTTGTCCGTTCCGAGCCCGACCACACACGCACGCGCCCGCGACATCGTCAAAATCATTGTTTTTAAAAGTGTGTACAAAACTTTCTCTGATTGGGTTGAAACTTGAGGAGCGGTCTTAATATAGTGTAGGTAGGCCGCCTGCCAAATTTCGTCGCAATCGGAGTTTGTTTGATGCTCGAACCGTTATAGTTATAACGACACTATAGTCGGTCAATTATGGGACGTTTCGCTATTTTAAACTCGATTCCGGGCTGCCCATTTTCCCTCTCATCCCCGCCTAGCCCCTCTGCACAGTGCACCGACCCTACGCGCGGCGTAGTCCGAAAACCTCCGGGACCCGAAACACACGGTCGTAACCGTTGGACCCGGATCAACCCCGTTTTACCGCAAATTGTCATCGATTTATCAATTGGACCCCCTAGCCTAACTTTTCTGGACCATCCGATTAAGATCAGAGGGATCAGATGACCCCTAACCTAGCTATATAAAGCGTCCAACCCTAGAACCTAGGACCCTTGTTCCATCAACCAATCCTCTCATGTCCACCGCCGCCGCCACCCTCTCCCTCAGGATCTCCTCCTGACCAACCCCCTCCTCCTCGTTGTGCGTTTGCATCCAACATAGTCTCGCCCGGATCAGCAGCTTCCCCATAGGCGTCGCGCGCAGCAGCAAGCAGCAGCCAGTCTCCCAAATCGCCGCCTCCCCTTTGCCTCTAGCCGCCGGAGCCCCATGCCCGCTCGACCCCAGTAGCTGCGTGCAGCTTGTGTTGTGGTGCGGGAGCACCCGATCTCCTCTGCCCGCTTCCGCTCAGTGGCCTTGCCGAACCGGCCGTCGCCGTTGACCACCTCCAGGTCGGCCGTCGGAGCCTCTCCTTCCCCTACCCTCTCTGCTTTTTTCTTCTCCCATCTCTGCTAAGCTCTCTCTCTCTCTGTCTTGCAGCAGCAGGACCTGCAGGAGCAGCCGAGCCGCCATGGAGTCTCTCCACTTCTGGAGGTGCCGTGCGAGCCACCTTGTTGGTGGGAATGGGATCCCCTCGTCCGGATCCGTCGTAACCTGCTCAAACCCCGTTGTTCCCCCCTAGGATCCGCGCCGGAGAGCCGCCTGCAGCGCCGCGCCTCCGCAAGCAGAGCCAAGGCCGGCCTGTTCTTTCTCAGGTTCAGATTCAGTCACAGCGTTTTAATCTCGTTCAGACCCTGTGGTTGTATCGGTTCATTAGGAGACATCCATCGCTTTTAACATGAGCACACATCCAGCCGAGTTGGCAAGCACAACCGGACTTGTTGCAAGAGGTTGTGGGTTCGAGTCCTGACGGAAGCACCAATTTTTTCAGTCATTTTATTCCATCACGAGAGGATCAGCTATTTGATATCGATCCCCTATAGTGTCACAAACATGCAGTAGGCAAGATGGTCAATCCATAATTCTAGCAACCAAGAGGTTCTTGGTTCGAATCCTAGCCAAGCCCCTAAATTTTTTGCATACATCCAAGCACATGGGCCGAAAGCCTCCGCTGGCTGCACCCTTTTGCATAGATTCGGCCTAGTGGTTTTTTTTAGTACGTGTAATTTTTCTTTATTTTTTAGAAAATCATTGTTTTTCAAACGCTCGTAGTTTCTTAACCGTGCATCGGATCAGAGTGATTTAAATATGTAACTTGACTAGAATTTGTCGTAGAGTAATATTTTCCAACTCTCATGCATAATTAGAACGGTTTAGTGTGATGTTTGCATCGGTTTGCGTGTCGACATGTTGAAATGGTTTAGATCGTAACTATTTGTCCATAGCTCCGTTGGAGATGAGCCATATATGTAAATGGTGCAGAACAACGAGTAGAATCACGTGAACCACTTTGCTTTGCCATTTAACAAACCTAAAATGTGTTTAGGACAAATCTGGACAGAATTAAGTTTTAACACGTGGGGTCATTTCGGAGATGCTATATGTCGTTTCCAGTCTCATTTAAAATGCCTAGCTAGGTAGATTAATTGTGCTTCACCCCCTTGCCATGTTAACAAAATTTTAAATATTGTCATGTAAATTAACGGGAGTGAACTAAATAATTCAACGTGGAGTTTCGTCGATATGCAACTCGTTGCATATCAAGCTTCACTTAATGTGTAGTGTTTGATTGTTGTGATTGTCATGCCTTGGATTAGTCCGTTCATCCATCATATGTGTTGTGCATCGTGTGGTGAATATTGTGAGTTGTTTTGTGTTTTCGGTTTGCTTCGTCTCGATAGAGTTCCGCTGCGTGCCGGATTGTGAGGACCCGTTCGACTATGTTTGTACGTCTGCTTCACGGAGGCATTCTTCTTCCAAGCGGGATCTCAGGCAAGATGACCATTTCCCCAGATACCATTACAATCATTGCCATGCTAGTTTTACCGCTTCTATCGTTATGTCTCGTTGCCTACCACATGTTAAATATCAGCCTCTCAACAATGCCATGTTTACCTTCAATCTGATCGACCTAGCAAACCACTGATTGGCTATGTTACTGCTTGCTTAACCCTGTTGATAGCGTTGCTAGTTGTAGGAGTAGTTGCTTCCATGTGACAACATAGGTTCCTTGTTATATCACCATATTTAAATGCTATTTAATTTAATGCACCTATATACTTGGTAAAAGGTGGAAGGCTCGGCCTTTCTAGCGTGGTGTTTTGTTCCACCTTTGCCCCCTTAGTTTCGGCTACCGGTGTTATGTTCCATAATTGAGCGCTCCTAACACGATCGGGGTTGTTATGGGGACCCCCTTGATAATTCGTCTTAGATTAAGACTGGTCTGGCAAGGCCCAACTTTGGTACTACATTTACCTAATAACCTAATAATAATGCATAGGAACCTGCCGGCACCCGAGGAAATTTAATCAACCCCCGGGCCAGTGCTCCTCATGAGTGATGGTCCAAACTGGCAGATTACGGGGCCACCGCGGGGCAACCCGAGGTTTGGTATCTCCTAGTGTGACCCATCCATTGTGTCCTGAGAACGAGGTACGCGACTCCTATCGGGATCGTCGACACGTCAGGCGGCCTTGCTGGATTAGTTTTACCTTTGACGAGATATCTTGTGCATCGGGATTCCGGTGATGCTTTGGGTAATCTCAGAGTTGTGGTTTTCCACTAGGGAATCCGGCGAGATCGCGTGCTTCGTGATTGAGGATTTCTATGCGGCTTGTGGTAATTTGTGATGGACTAGTTGGAGCACCCCTGCAGGGTTAATTCTTTTCAGAAAGCCGTGCCCTCGGTTATGTGGCAACGTGGAAACTTTGTTTAACAATGGTTCTAGAAAACTTTGTTAACTTAATTAAAACTTGCCAACTGTGTGCGTAACCGTGGCTGTCTCTTTCGTGAGTTCTTTCTCCGATCGAGGACACGGTGGGGTTATGTCTGACGTAGGTAGGTGTTCAGGATCATTCATTTGATCATTCGTAGCTCACATCCGCTATGCGTAGATCTTCCCCCTCTTATTTCTTGTACTCGTAAGTTTAGCCACCAAATATATGCTTAGCCGCTGCTGCAACCTCACCACTTAACCATACCTCACCCATTAAGCTTTGCTAGTCTTGATACCTTTGGAAATGAGATTGCTGAGTCCCATGTGGCTCACAGATTACTACAACACCATTTGCAGGTATATGTAAAGGTTACTCGACGCGAGCGCGTTGATTGTACATTTGGAGTTGCTTCTTCTTCTTCTTCATCATCGATCTAGGATGGGTTCCAGGCCGGCACCCTGGGATAGCAAGGATGGACGTCGTTCTTATTTTTCTCGTTTGTTTTCGTCCATAGTCGGACCTGTTGGGTAACGTAGCATAAATTCAACAATTTTCCTACGCATGTTCAGATCTTCCTATGGAGAGACCAGCAACGAGAGAGGGGTAATAGCATCTTCGTACCTTTGAAGATCGTTAAGCGGAAGCGTTGCTAGAACACGGTTGATGGAGTCGTACTCGCAGCGATTCCGATCTAGTGCCAAACAATGACACCTCCGCGTTCAACACACGTGCAGCCCGGTGACGTCTCCCGCACCTTGATCCAGCAAGGAGGAGGGAGAGGTTGGGGAAGAAGACCAGCAACACGACGGCGTGGTGTTGGTGGAGAGACGAGGTCTCCCGGCAGGGCTTCGCCAAGCGCCGGCAGAGAGGAGGAGGAAGAAGTGCAGGGCTGCGCCGAGGGAGAGGGAAAACTGTGTCCTCCAAAGGCCAAAAGTGCCCACTATATATAGGGGAAGGGGAGAGGGGGTGCCACCCCTAGGGTTCCCACCCTAGGGGGTGCGGCAGCCCTCCCATATGGGGGGTGTGGTGGCCAGATGGGGAGGAGGGGGTGGCGCACCCCTCTGGTGGGCCTAAGGCCCACCTAAGTTAGGGTTCCCCCCCTCTTTTTCTTTCCCCTGCGCCATGGGCTGAGTGGGGAGGCGCACCAGCCCAACTAGGGGTTGGTTCCCACCCCCACTTAGCCCATCTTACCTCTTGGGGTCGCAGCCCCCCTTCGGTGGTCCCCCGGGACCACCTCCGGTGGTCCCGGTACGTTACCGGTGATGCCCGAAACACTTCCGGTGTCCGAAACCATCCGTCCTATATATCAATCTTTACCTCCGGACCATTCCGGAGCTCCTCGTGACGTTCGGGATCTCATCCGGGACTCCGAACAACTTTCGGTAATCTCGTATAACAATTCCCTATAACCCTAGCGTCATCGAACCTTAAGTGTGTAGACCCTACGGGTTCGGGAGACAGGCAGACATGACCGAGACACCTCTCTGGCCAATAACCATCAGCGGGGTCTGGATACCCATGGTGGCTCCCACTAGCTCCACGTTGATGTCATCGGATGAACCACGATGTCAAGGATTCAATCAATCCCGTATACGATTCCCTTTGTCTGTCGGTATAGAACTTGCCCGAGATTCGATCGTCGGTATACCTATACCTTGTTCAATCTCGTTACCGGTAAGTCTCTTTACTCGTTCCGTAGCACGTCATCGTGTGACTAACTCCTTAGTCACATTGAGCTCATGATGATGTTCTACCGAGTGGGCCCAGAGATACCTCTCCGTCACACGGAGTGACAAATCCCGATCTCGATTCGTGCCAACCCAACAGACACTTTCGGAGGTACCCGTAGTGCACCTTTATAGTCACCCAGTTACGTTGTGACGTTTGATACACCCAAAGCAATCCTACGGTATCCGGGAGTTGCACGATCTCACGGTCGAAGGAAAAGATACTTGACATTAGAAAAGCATTAGCATAGGAACAATACGATCTAGTGCTAGGCTTAGGATTGGGTCTTGCCCACCACATCATTCTCCCAATGATGTGATCCCGTTATCAATGACATCCAATGTCCATGATCAGGAAACCATGATCATCTATTGACTAACGAGCTAGCTAACTAGAGGCTTGCTAGGGACACATTGTGATCTATTCATTCACACATGTATTAGTGTTTCCTGTTAATACAATTATAGCATGAACGATAGACGATTATCATGAACAAGGAAATATGATAATAACCATTTTATTATTGCCTCTAGGGCATATTTCCAACAGTCTCCCACTTGCACTAGAGTCAATAATCTAGTTACATTGTGATGTATCGAACACCCATAGCATTATGGTGCTGATCATGTTTTGCTCGTGGAAGAGGTTTAGTCAACGGGTCTGCAATATTCAGATCCGTGTGTACTTTACAAATATCTATCACTCCAGTTTGGACATGGTCCTCGATGGAGTTGTAGCGGCGCTTGATGTGCTTCGTCTTCCGGTGAAACCTGGGCTCCTTGGCTATGGCAATGGCTCCAGTGTTGTCACAGAAGAGTGTCATAGGACCCGACGCGCTTGGAACCACTCCAAGGTCGGTGATGAGCTCCTTCATCCAAATTCCTTCATGAGCCGCTTCTGAAGCAGCTATGTACTCCGCTTCACATGTAGATGCTGCCACGACTTCTTGCTTGCTGCTGCACCAGCTCACTGCCCCACCATTCAACACATATACGTATCCGGTTTGTGACTTAGAGTCATCCGGATCTGTGTCAAAGCTAGCATCGACGTAACCCTTTACGACGAGCTCTTCGTCACCTCCATAAACGAGAAACATTTCCTTAGTCCTTTTCAGGTACTTAAGGATATTCTTGACCGCTGTCCAGTGTTCCGCACCGGGATTACTTTGGTACCTCCCTACCAAGCTTATCGCAAGGTTTATATCAGGTCTGGTACACAGCATGGCATACATTAGAGAGCCCACGGCTGAAGCGTAGGGGACAGAACTCATCTTCTCTCTATCTGCTGCCGTGGTCGGCGACTGAGTCTTACTCAATCTCATACCTTGCAAAACTGGCAAGAACCCTTTCTTTGAGTTTTCCATATTGAACTTCTTCAGTATCTTGTCAAGGTATGTACTTTGCGAAAGACCTATGAGGCGTCTCGATCTATCTCTATAGATCTTGATGCGTAATATGTATGCAGCTTCTCCAAGGTCCTTCATTGAAAAACTCTTGTTCAAATAGGCCTTTATGCTCTCCAATATCTCTATATCATTCCCCATCAATAATATGTCATCCACATATAGTACGAGGAAAGCTACAAAGCTCCCACTCACTTTCTTGTACAGACAGGCTTCTCCGTAAACCTGTATGAACCCAAACGCTTTAATCACCTCATTAAAGCGAATGTTCCAACTCCGAGATGCTTGCACCAGCCCATAGATGGAGCGCTGGAGCTTGCACACTTTGTTAGCACCCTTAGGGTCGACAAAACCGTCTGGTTGCATCATATACAACTCTTCCTTAAGATTCCCGTTAAGGAATGATGTTTTGACGTCCATTTGCCAAATTTCATAATCATAAAAGGCGGCAATTGCTAACATGATTCGGACTGATTTCAGCTTCGCTACGGGAGAGAAAGTCTCTTCGTAGTCAACTCCTTGAATTTGTCGAAAACCCTTTGCGACAAGTCGAGCTTTGTAAACGGTTACATTACCGTTTGCGTCAGTCTTCTTCTTGAAGATCCATTTATTTTCTATGGCTCGCCGGTCATCGGGCAAGTCCACCAAAGTCCATACTTTGTTCTCATACATGGATCCTATCTCGGATTTCATGGCCTCAAGCCATTTGTTGGAATCCGGGCCCGCCATCGCTTCTTCATAGTTCGAAGGTTCACCGTTGTCTAACAACATGATTTCCATCACAGGGTTGCCGTACCACTCTGGTGCGGAGCGTACCCTTGTGGACCTTCGCGGTTCAGTAGTAACTTGATCCGAAGCTTCATGATCATCATCATTAACTTCCTCTTCAGTTGGTGTAGGCATCACAGGAACAACTTCTTGCGTTGCGCTACTTTCCTGTTCGAGAGGGGGTGTAATTACCTCATCAAGTTCTACCTTCCTCCCACTTACTTCTTTCGAGAGAAACTCTTTCTCTAGAAAGGATCCGTTCTTGGCAACAAAGGTTTTACCTTCGGATCTAAGATAGAAGGTATACCCAATAGTTTCCTTAGGGTATCCTATGAATACGCATTTCTCCGCTTTGGGTTCGAGCTTTTCTGGTTGAAGTTTCTTCACATAAGCATCGCAGCCCCAAACTTTAAGAAACGACAACTTAGGTTTCTAGCCAAACCACAGTTCATACGGTGTCGTCTCAACGGATTTAGACGGTGCCCTATTTAAAGTGAATGCTGCAGTTTCTAATGCGTATCCCCAAAATGATAGCGGTAAGTCGGTGAGAGACATCATAGATCGTACCATATCTAATAAGGTGCGATTACGACGTTCAGACACTCCGTTGCGCTGCGGTGTGCCAGGTGGCGTTAGTTGTGAAACAATTCCACACTTTCTTAGGTGTGTGCCAAACTCGTGACTCAAATATTCTCCTCCACGATCAGATCGTAGACATTTTATTTTTCTGTCACGTTGATTCTCAACCTCACTCTGAAATTCCTTGAACTTTTCAAACGTCTCAGATTTGTGCTTCATCAAGTAGATATACCCATACCTACTCAAATCATCGGTGAGAGTGAGAACATAACGATAACCACTGCGAGCTTCAACGTTCATTGGACCACACACATCAGTATGTATTATTTCCAATAAGTCGGAGGCTCTCTCCATTATTCCTGAGAATGGAGTCTTAGTCATCTTGCCCATGAGGCACGGTTCGCATGTGTCAAATGATTCAAAGTCAAGAGACTCTAGCAGTCCATCAATATGGAGCTTCTTCATGCGCTTAACGCCGATATGACCAAGGCGGCAGTGCCACAAGTATGTGGGACTATCATTATCAACTTTGCATCTTTTGGTACTCACACTATGAATATGTGTAACATCACGATCGAGATTCATCAAGAATAAACCATTCACCAGCGGAGCATGACCATAAAACATATCACTCATATAAATAGTGTTGGAAATATGCCCTAGAGGCAATAATAAAATGGTTATTATCATATTTCCTTGTTCATGATAAACGTCTATCGTTCATGCTATAATTGTATTAACAGGAAACACTAATACATGTGTGAATGAATAGATCACAATGTGTCCCTAGCAAGCCTCTAGTTAGCTAGCTCGTTAGTCAATAGATGATCATGGTTTCCTGATCATGGACATTGGATGTCATTGATAACGGGATCACATCATTGGGAGAATGATGTGGTGGACAAGACCCAATCCTAAGCCTAGCACTAGATCGTATTGTTCGTATGCTAATGCTTTTCTAATGTCAAGTATCTTTTCCTTCGACCGTGAGATTGTGCAACTCCCGGATATCGTAGGAGTGCTTTGGGTGTATCAAACGTCACAACGTAACTGGGTGACTATAAAGGTGCACTACGGGTACCTCCGAAAGTGTATGTTGGGTTGGCACGAATCGAGATCGGGATTTGTCACTCCGTGTGACGGAGAGGTATCTCTGGGCCCACTCGGTAGAACATCATCATGAGCTCAAAGTGACTAAGGAGTTAGTCACACGATGACGTGCTACGGAACGAGTAAAGAGACTTACCGGCAACGAGATTGAACAAGGTATAGGTATACCGACGATCGAATCTCGGGCAAGTTCTATACCGACAGACAAAGGGAATCGTATACGGGATTGATTGAATCCTTGACATAGTGGTTCATCCGATGAGATCATCGTGGAGCTAGTGGGAGCCACCATGGGTATCCAGACCCCACTGATGGTTATTGGCCAGAGAGGTGTCTCGGTCATGTCTGCCTGTCTCCCGAACCCGTAGGGTCTACACACTTAAGGTTCGATGACGCTAGGGTTATAGGGAATTGGTATACGAGATTACCGTAAGTTGTTCGGAGTCCCGGATGAGATCCCGGACGTCACGAGGAGCTCCGGAATGGTCCGGAGGTAAAGATTGATATATAGGACGGATGGTTTCGGACACCGGAAGTGTTTCGGGCATCACCGGTAACGTACCGGGACCACCGGAGGTGGTCCCGGGGGACCACCGAAGGGGCGCTGCGACCCCAAGAGGTAAGATGGGCTAATTGGGGGTGGGAACCAGCCCCTAGTTGGGCTGGTGCGCCTCCCCACTCAGCCCATGGCGCAGAGGAAAGAAAAAGAGGGGGGAACCCTAACTTAGGTGGGCCTTAGGCCCACTAGAGGGGTGCGCCACCCCCTCCTCCCCATCTGGCCGCCACACCCCCCATCTGGGAGGGCTGCCGCACCCCCTAGGGTGGGAACCCTAGGGGTGGCACCCCCTCTCCCCTTCCCCTAGATATAGTGGGCACTTTTGGCCTTTGGAGGACACAGTTTTCCCTCTCCCTCGGCGCAGCCCTGCACTTCTTCCTCCTCCTCTCTACCGGCGCTTGGCGAAGCCCTGCCGGGAGACCTCGTCTCTCCACCAACACCACGCCGTCGTGTTGCTGGTCTTCTTCCCCAACATCTCCCTCCTCCTTGCTGGATCAAGGTGCGGGAGACGTCACCGGGCTGCACGTGTGTTGAACGCGGAGGTGCCGTTGTTCGGCACTAGATCGGAATCGCTGCGAGTACGACTCCATCAACCGCGTTCTAGCAACGCTTCCGCTTAGCGATCTTCAAAGGTACGAAGATGCTCTTACCCCTCTCTCGTTGCTGGTCTCTCCATAGGGAGATCTGAACATGCGTAGGAAAAAATTTGAATTTATGCTACGTTACCCAACAAATAGAACAACCATTATTCTCTGACTTAAATGAGTAGCCGTCTCGCATTAAGCAAGACCCCGATACAATGTTCATGCTTAAAGCTGGTACTAAATAACAATTATTAAGGTTTAAAACTAATCCCGACGGTAGATGTAGAGGTAGCGTGCCGACGGCGATCACATCGACCTTTGAACCATTCCCGACGCGCATCGTCACCTCGTCCTTGGCCAGTCTCCGCTTATTCCGCAGTTCCTGCTTTGAGTTGCAAATGTGAGCAACAGCACCGGTATCAAATACCCAGGAGCTACTACGAGCGCTGGTAAGGTACACATCAATAACATGTATATCATATATACCTTTAACGTTGCCGGCCTTCTTGTCCGCTAAGTATTTGGGGCAGTTCCGCTTCCAGTGACCTTTTCCCTTGCAGTAGAAGCACTCAGTCTCCGGCTTGGGTCCGTTCTTTTTCTTCTTCCCGGCATCTGGCTTATCGGGCGCGGCAACAACTTTGCCGTCTTTCTTGAAGTTCTTCTTACCCCTGCCTTTCTTGAAACTAGTGGTCTTGTTGACCATCAACACTTGATGCTCCTTCTTGATTTCTACTTCTGCAGACTTGAGCATCGAGTACAACTCGGGAATGGTTTTCTCCATCCCTTGCATGTTGTAGTTAAGCACAAAGCCTTTGTAGCTTGGTGGGAGAGACTGGAGGATTCTGTCAATGATAGCATCATCCGGAAGTTCGACTCCAAGTGAAGTCAGACGACCGTGTAACCCAGACATTTTGAGTATGTGCTCACTGACAGAACTGTTCTCCTCCATCTTACAGCTGAAGAACTTGTCGGAGACTTCATATCTCTCGACACGGGCATGATCTTGAAAAACTAGCTTCAGCTCTTGGAACATCTCATATGCCCCGTGTTGCTCAAAACGTCTTTGCAGCCCCGTTTCTAAACTGTATAACATGCCACACCTGACCAGAGAGTAGTCATCACTCCGCGCTTGCCAGACGTTTAGAACGTCCTGGGCTGCTGCGGGAGCGGGAGGGTCACCTAGCGGCGCATTAAGGACATAAGCCTTTTTAGCTGCTTCAAGGATGAGCTTCAGGTTGCGAACCCAGTCCGCATAATTGCTACCATCATCTTTCAGCTTGTTTTTCTCTAGGAATGCGTTGAAGTTGAGGTTGACGTTGGACATCTACAATATTTATAAAGACAACTTTTAGACTAAGTTCATGACAATCAGGTTCATTTAATCAAATTAAGTATGAACTCCCACTTAAATCGACATCCCTCTAGTCATCTAAGTGATACATGATCCATGTTGACTAACCCGTGTCCGATCATCACGTGAGACGGACTAGTCACCATGGTGAGGAACTTCATGCTGATCGTATTCAACCATACGACTCATGTTCGACCTTTCGGTCTCTTGTATTCGAGGTCATGTCTGTACATGCTAAGCTCGTCGAGTCAACCTAAGTGTTTCGCGTGTGTAAATCTGGCTTACACCCGTTGTATGCGAACGTTAGAATCTATCACACCCGATCATCACGTGGTGCTTCGAGACAACGAACCTTCGCAACGGTGCACACTTAGGGGAATACGTTCTCGAAATTTTAAGAGGGATCATCTTATTATGCTACCGTCATTCTAAGCAATAAGATGTAAAACATGATAAACATCACAATGCAATCATATAGTGACATGATATGGCCATTATCATCTTTGCTCATTCGATCTCCATCTTCAGGCATCGCATGATCATCATCGTCACCGGCGTGACACCATGATCTCCATCATCATGATCTCCATCATCGTGTCTCCGTGAAGTCGTCACGCCAACTACTACTATCACTACTACTATGGCTAACCGTTAGCAATGAAGTAAAATAGCAAGCACATGGCGCTGCGTCTCATACAATAAATTAAGACAACTCCTATGGCTCCTGCCGGTTGTCGTACTCATCGACATGCAAGTCGTGAAACCTATTACAATAACATGATCATCTCATACATCATACATGCAACATCAAAACTTTGGCCATATCACATCACATGTCAAACCCTGCAAAAACAAGTTAGACGTCCTCTAATTGTTGTTGCAAGTTTTACGTGGCTGATTTGGGTTTCTAGCAAGAACGCCTTCTTACCTACGTGACAGCCACAACGATGATATGCCAAAGCTATTTACCCTTCATAAGGACCCTTTTCATCAAATCCAATCCGACTAGAGTAGGAGAGACAGACACCCGCTAGCCACCTTTATGCACGATGTGCATGTCTGTCGGTGGAACCAGTCTCACGTAAGCGTACGTGTAAGGTCGGTCCGGGCCGCTTCATCCCACAATACCGCCGAAAAAGAATAAGACTAGTAACGGCAAGCAAATTGACAAACCATCGCCCACAACTTTTGTGTTCTACTCGTGCATAGAATCTACGCATAGAAAACCTGGCTCGGATGCCACTGTTGGGTAACGTAGCATAAATTCAACAATTTTCCTACGCATGTTCAGATCTTCCTATGGAGAGACCAGCAACGAGAGAGGGGTAAGAGCATCTTCGTACCTTTGAAGATCGCTAAGCGGAAGCGTTGCTAGAACGCGGTTGATGGAGTCGTACTCGCAGCGATTCCGATCTAGTGCCGAACAACGGCACCTCCGCGTTCAACACACGTGCAGCCCGGTGACGTCTCCCGCACCTTCATCCAGCAAGGAGGAGGGAGAGGTTGGGGAAGAAGACCAGCAACACGACGGCGTGGTGTTGGTGGAGAGACGAGGTCTCCCGGCAGGGCTTCGCCAAGCGCCGGCAGAGAGGAGGAGGAAGAAGTGCAGGGCTGCGCCGAGGGAGAGGGAAAACTGTGTCCTCCAAAGGCCAAAAGTGCCCACTATATATAGGGGAAGGGGAGAGGGGGTGCCACCCCTAGGGTTCCCACCCTAGGGGGTGCCACCCCTAGGGTTCCCACCCTAGGGGGTGCGGCAGCCCTCCCATATGGGGGGTGTGGCGGCCAGATGGGGAGGAGGGGGTGGCGCACCCCTCTGGTGGGCCTAAGGCCCACCTAAGTTAGGGTTCCCCCCTCTTTTTCTTTCCCCTGCGCCATGGGCTGAGTGGGGAGGCGCACCAGCCCAACTAGGGGCTGGTTCCCACCCCCACTTAGCCCATCTTACCTCTTGGGGTCGCAGCCCCCCTTCGGTGGTCCCGGTGGTCCCGGTACGTTACCGGTGATGCCCGAAACACTTCCGGTGTCCGAAACCATCCGTCCTATATGTCAATCTTTACCTCTGGACCATTCCGGAGCTCCTCGTGACGTCCGGGATCTCATCCGGGACTCCGAACAACTTTCGGTAATCTCGTATAACAATTCCCTATAACCCTAGCGTCATCGAACCTTAAGTGTGTAGACCCTACGGGTTCGGGAGACAGGCAGACATGACCGAGACACCTCTCTGGCCAGGATACCCATGGTGGCTCCCACTAGCTCCACGATGATGTCATCGGATGAACCACGATGTCAAGGATTCAATCAATCCCGTATACGATTCCCTTTGTCTGTCGGTATAGAACTTGCCCGAGATTCGATCGTCGGTATACCTATACCTTGTTCAATCTCATTACCGGTAAGTCTCTTTACTCGTTCCGTAGCACGTCATCGTGTGACTAACTCCTTAGTCACATTGAGCTCATGATGATGTTCTACCGAGTGGGCCCAGAGATACCTCTCCGTCACACGGAGTGACAAATCCCGATCTCGATTCGTGCCAACCCAACAGACACTTTCGGAGGTACCCGTAGTGCACCTTTATAGTCACCCAGTTACGTTGTGACGTTTGATACACCCAAAGCACTCCTACGGTATCCGGGAGTTGCACGATCTCACGGTCGAAGGAAAAGATACTTGACATTAGAAAAGCATTAGCATACGAACAATACGATCTAGTGCTAGGCTTAGGATTGGGTCTTGTCCACCACATCATTCTCCCAATGATGTGATCCCGTTATCAATGACATCCAATGTCCATGATCAGGAAACCATGATCATCTATTGACTAACGAGCTAGCTAACTAGAGGCTTGCTAGGGACACGTTGTGATCTATTCATTCACACATGTATTAGTGTTTCCTGTTAATACAATTATAGCATGAACGATAGACGATTATCATGAACAAGGAAATATGATAATAACCATTTTATTATTGCCTCTAGGGCATATTTCCAACAGGACCCTGCCCTTACTCTTGATGATTATGTAATGTACTAATGTGACTCTGATGTAGCTTGTGGCGAGTGCAAGCTAATTATATATATATATATATATATATATATATATATATATATATATATATATATATCTTCTTTTCAGTACATATACTTATAATGGTATCCATTCTTACGACATGACGAGATGCGCTTCTATCCCTGACGAGGCCTTCGTGCCAAATTGAGGATAGGGTCGCATCTTGGGCGTGACAAGTTGGTATCACAGCAGTACCGACCTAGGAACCCCTTGATTGATCGAACTTGGCCGAGTCGAGTCTAGTGAAAATTACTTTGAGTCTAGTTATATATCGGAGAGTAGGATTCTTTTTTCTCCTCTTCTATGCTGTGGTGAGGAATTTGACGTAATAATTTAATTCTACTCCTCTTCTCACTCAAATTTTTTTTAGGATCACGCGGATATTCTTGGAATCTATATGATGCTGATGTGACGGAGTTCTATCTTGGTGCCTCCTATCTGCTTTAAGTTTCAGGGGAGTTGAGCTCTAGGGGATTCTTGAGCACGTCGTTATCATTCATATTTCTTAGTATCTCAGAACGAAGGATGTTCGTAATTACTTCAATATTAGTAGTGGTGAGATAACCCCGATGTCCCCAGTACTGGTGCAGATTGTTCGGGAGTACTGCCATACTTTGTATCGTTGTGATCACGAGGGTCTGTTGTAGATGAAGGTCCGAGATTCTGGTCGTGTGTTGACGGATGTGATACAAGTGACGGGTTAGTATAGCAGTTGTGTGATATTACTCCTTGTATCCGTGTGCCAGATTGCATGACCAGATATTTCGGGAATTCATAGGTGGGAATTCTAGTAGTTGCTTATAGGACAATCTTCCAACAAATGCATGATGTTAGGTTGGGGTTCGGCATCTAGTGGATTCGTGTCCACGAAAATATTGGACGAAATCTTTCTCATGAGTTTGTTCTGGCTTGTTTCATAAGCCTCATCCTTTGTTTTGTTGAATATGGTAATTCAAGTTGCTTCGATGTCAAGTGGTGATTTCAGATCTTTTCTAAGCACTGTTCTCATATTCATATGGGAGTGCTAATTCTTTTGCTCAATCAGTTGTATAATCAATTCTTGTCAACCGGAGTCGTCGTATCAATTCCATTTTACCGGTGTGCTTCTCTGTAACTGAATTCAATCTTCTCCAGTTGTTGCAGATCATTCTCTCATTTATTCCGGAGTTCATCTCATGTGTCCCATGTTGTCTTTGTTTTTCCCACCCTCCCGCCCTTTTTCTCAGTGATTCAATTTTCATCCAAGAGTATTCTTTTCATTGTGCTTCCGCTGTCTGTTCTTTTCTCTCTTACCCGGTGATTCGTTGTGAAGATTCGCAGGAGCTTCATGTTCATCTTTATTCATTCTTGTCATCCTTACCGTGAATTTAATTCAGTTGTCCGTGTTATGATATCCTTTTCATCCTTGTAATTCTTTCCTATGTTGGAAATTTTTATCAGTCTATCTTCTTGTTGTCGCTTCTCTCTATTCTATCCGGAGCGTTGAAGTTATCTCAGAATTCTTGTTCTCAATTCTTTTAATTATTTCGAGGTGCTAACCTCATCTAGTTCTCTTCATACCGATGCAATATCTCTCTTCTAAACAATCTTTTCAACGGTGGTTTCTTTGAGTGGGCCCATAACCCACAGGTTCTTTCCCAGGATCTTTCCTGGCTCTTTTAATCTTTTCCCAGAGATCATTAATTCCTTTCAACTATGACGTAAGTATGAATTTCATCAGTCATATCCCTTCTCACAAAATCTATTCGAATTAATTCTCATATTTGGCTCAACCTTGCATTCTTCTTATTTCGGAGTGTCTCATTAATTCTTGGTGGTGTTCTTCTCATCATTCTCTTCTTTCAAGACCGAAGGAGTGTTTCTCTCAATCTTGGTTCATTCTCTTGGAGATTCATCATTTCAGCTTGGTGCCATCATCTTAATTGTTCCAATCATGAGTAATCCCTTTTGTGCTATCCGGTGCTTCTCTGAGTTGTTTTTATTTCTCGTTCCTCCGAAGGCCATCATTTAAGAAGATTCTTCGTTCTCAGCTTTCAGCTTTCATCCTCGATTCTTCTCAATTATTGTCTCTTCGTTCGTCTCTCGATTATCCGCCGCCTTGTTCAAGTTTTCTTTCAGGTGGATCATGATCTCTTCATTCTCATGTATCTCCATTAATTCGTGGTGTTCCCATTTAATTGTGAATTCTTACCGGTGCGTCCTTCAATTTTTCCTCAAGTGGTGCTTATCTCTTTGGCTCTTCAAGATCATTTCAAGAAGATTAAGTGGTTTGCTAAATCCGTGGCTTGTCATCAATTTAACTTGATGAAGGATAAGCATAACATAATTCTTATTCTTGTTCATAGTAATTTGAATTGTTCTTCCGGAGCGGTTCATGATATCAATCCATTCTCAAGTGTTCTTCAAGATTCTTATTGGAGAACCTCAAGTATCCTTTCTCTTGCATTTCTATGTGCAATTGTTCTTCCTTTATCCTTTGAGGTGGTATTATAGCATTCTTGTTAGTGTAGGAGCCTCGAAGAGATATCCTTTCAGGAATGAGATAATTAAACCCACCAATTCTATGATCATGAGATATTTTCAACCCATGATTTCTTCATTGAGCTATCTTGGTTTGGATTTCACCTAAAGCTTTTCCTATGGATGGTGCTATCATGGTGCTTGTCATTAATCCAAGTTCTCAATGTATCCTCCTGGTGTAAGAAATTGTTCATATCTTGTTTCTCCCAATCAACCCTTGTTTCTTTTAGTGGTTGGTTGTCACCTCATAAATGTTGTGATGATTTCCATAATCCCACTACTATCTTGTTCTTTTCGTTGTTGTTTGTCCAAAAACTCCGTCAATTCTTCTTGCAAGGATGATTGCCTAGTTCATTGGAGTAGTAGTTGTCATTCTCTTCTTCCGTATGAGCTAGTTCCTATTCTATTGTTCCGGAGGCATTGTGATGTTGCTCTTTTGGGTCAATCTTGTTGTTCTATCAAGATCATGGTGTTCCCTTGTTCTATTTACTTGTTTGTTGTGAATATTGTCTAATTCTACCATCTTATCAAAAAAAATCCCATTTTCCTACCGAAGTGCTGCCGAAATTTTCCGTGAATTCTTGCTTGTTTCTCATATCTATCCTCATCTCTTTGCAACCTTCAAGGATTGTTGTTTTCACTGGTTTGTCAAAAAAGTGACTAAGTTTTTACCTCTTGTTCTTTCTCATCCTCTCCCCCTTTCATTCTTGGATCTCGGGGCGAGATCCTCTTGTAGTGTAGGAGAGTTGTGACAACCCGAGACCGACGTTCCAGAAGATTCCCCTTCTATTCCATTTTTGTCGTGTGGCTTATTTTATTTGTGGCATCATCATCGCATCATTCGCATCATCTGCATTGCATCGGCATCTCCGTTGCCGCCAGTTTTCAAAAGTTGCATCCGTTGTTAGTTGCCGGTTCTCGTCGTTGTCCGTTCCGAGCCCGACCACACACGCACGCGCCCGCGACATCGTCAAAATCATTGTTTTTAAAAGTGTGTATAAAACTTTCTCTGATTGGGTTGAAACTTGAGGAGCGGTCTTAATATAGTGTTGGTAGGCCGCCTGCCAAATTTCGTCGCAATCGGAGTTTGTTTGATGCTCGAACCGTTATAGTTATAACGACACTATAGCCGGTCAATTATCGGACGTTTCGCTATTTTAAACTCGATTCCGGGTTGCCCATTTTCCCTCTCATCCCCGCCTAGCCCCTCTGCACAGTGCACCGACACTACACGCGGCGTAGTCCGAAAACCTCCGGGAACCCAAAACACACGGTCGTAACCGTTGGACCCGGATCAACCCCGTTTTACTGCAAATTGTCATCGATTTATCAATTGGATCCCCCTAGCCTAACTTTTATGGACCATCTCATTAAGATCAGAGGAATCAGATGACCCCTAACCTAGCTATATATAGCGTCCAACCCTAGAACCTAGGACCCTTGTCCCATCAACCAATCCTCTCGTGTCCAGCGCCGCCACCACCCTCTCCCTCAGGATCTCCTCCTGACCAACCCCCCTCCTCCTCGTTGTACGTTTGCATCCAACAGAGTCTAGCCCGCACCAGCAGCTTCACCGCAGGCGTCGCGCGCAGCAGCAAGCAGCAGCAAGTCTCCCAGATCGTCGCCTTCCCTTTGCCTCTAGCCGCCGGAGCCCCATGCCCGCTCGACCCCAGTAGCTGCGTGCAGCTTGTGTTGTGGTGCGGGAGCACCCGATCTCCTCTGCCCGCTTCCGCTCAGTGGCCTTGCCGAACCGGCCGTCGCCGTTGACCACCTCCAGATCGGTCGTCGGAGCCTCTCCTTCCCCTACCCTCTCTGCTTTTCTATTCTCCCATCTTTGCTAAGCTCTCTCTCTCTGTCTTGCAGCAGCAGGACCTGCAGGAGCTGCAGAGCCGCCATGGAGTCTCTCCACATCTGGAGGTGCCGTGCCGTGCGAGCCACCTTGTTGGTGGGAATAGGATCCCCTCGTCCGGATCCGTCGTAACCTGCTGAAACCCCGTTGTTCCCCCCTAGGATCCGCGCCGGAGAGCCGCCTGCAGCGCCACGCCTCCGCAAGCAGAGCCAAGGCCGGCATGTTCTTTCTCAGGTTCAGATTCAGTCACAGCGTTTTAATCTCGTTCAGACCCTGTGGCTGTATCGGTTCATTAGGAGACATCCATCGCTTTTAACACGAGCACACATCCAGCCGAGTTGGCTAGCACAACCGGACTTGTTGCAAGAGGTTGTGGTTTCGAGTCCCCACGGAAGCACCAATTTTTTCAGTCATTTTATTCCATCACTAGAGGATCAGCTATTTGACATCGATCCCCTATTGTGTCACAAACATGTAGTAGGCAAGATGGTCAATCCATAATTCTAGCAACCAAGAGGTTCTTGGTTCGAATCCTAGCCAAACCCCTAATTTTTTTGCTGTTATGTATTGTTTTGCATACATCCAAGCACATGGGCCAAAAGCTTCCGCTGGCTGCAGCCTTTTGCATAGATTCGGCCTAGTGGTTTTTTTAGTACGTGTATTTTTTCTTTATTTTCCAGAAAAGCATTGTTTTTCAAACGCTCGTAGTTTCTTAACCGTGCATCGGATCGGAGTGATTTAAATATGCAACTTGACTAGAATTTTGTGTAGAGTAATATTTTCCAACTCTCATGCATAATTAGAACTGTTTCGTGTGATATTTGCATCGGTTTGCGTGTCGACGTTTTGAAACGGTTTAGATCGTAACTATTTGTCCGTAGCTCCGTTGGAGATGAGCCATATATGTAAATGGTGCAGAACAACGAGTAGAATCACGTGAACCACTCTGCTTTGCCATTTAACAAACCTAAAATGTGTTTAGGACAAATCTGGACAGAATTAAGTTTGAACACGTGGGGTCATTTCGGAGATGCTATATGTCGTTTCCGGTCTCATTCAAAATGCCTAGATAGGTAGATTAATTGTGCTTCACCCCCTTGCCATGTTAACAACATTTTAAATATTGTCGTGTAAATTAACGGGAGTGAACTAAATAATTCAACGTGGAGTTTCGTCGATATGCAACTCGTTGCATATCAAGCTTCACTTATTGTGTAGTGTTTGATTGTTGTGATTGTCATGCCTTGCATTAGTCCGTTCATGCATCATATGTGTTGTGCATCATGTGGTGAATATCGTGAGTTGATTTGTGTTTCCGGTTTGGTTCGTCTCGATAGAGTTCCGCAGCGTGCTGGATTGTGAGGACCCGTTCGACTACGTTTGTACGTCTGCTTCACGGAGGCATTCTTCTTCCAAGCGGGATCTCAGGCAAGATGACCATTTCCCCAGATACCATTACTATCATTTCCATGCTAGTTTTACCGCTTCTATCGTTATGTCTCGTTGCCTACCACATGTTAAATATCAGCCTCTCAACAATGCCATGTTTACCTTCAACCTGATCGACCTAGCAAACCACTGATTGGCTATGTTACTGCTTGCTTAACCCTGTTGATAGCGTTGCTAGTTGCAGGAGCAGTTGCTTCCATGTGAAAACATGGGTTCCTTGTTATATCACCATATTTAAATGTTATTTAATTTAATGCACATATATACTTGGTAAAAGGTGGAAGGGCTCGGCCTTTCTAGCCTGGTGTTTTGTTCCACCTTTGCCCCCTTAGTTTCGGCTACCGGTGTTATGTTCCATAATTGAGCGCTCCTAACACGATCGGTGTTGTTATGGGGACCTCCTTGATAATTCGTTTTAGATTAAGACTGGTCTGGCAAGGCCCAACTTTGGTACTATATTTACCTAATAACCTAATAATAATGCATAGGGACCTGCCGGCACCCGAGGAAATTTAATCAACCCCCGGGCCAGTGCTCCTCATGAGTGTTGGTCCAAACTGGCAGACTACGGGGCCACCGCGGGGCAACCCGAGGTTTGGTATATCCTACTGTGACCCATCCGTTGTGTCCTGAGAACGAGGTACGCGACTCCTGTCGGGATCGTCGACACGTCGGGCGGCCCTGCTGGATTAGTTTTACCTTTGATGAGATATCTTGTGCATCGGAATTCCGGTGATGCTTTGGGTAATCTCAGAGTTGAGGTTTTCCACTAGGGAATCCGGCGAGATCGCGAGCTTCGTGATTGAGGATTTCTATGCGGCTTGTGGTAATTTATGATGGACTAGTTGGAGCACCCCTGCAGGGTTAATTCTTTTCGGAAAGCCGTGCCCGCGGTTATGTGGCAACGTGGAAACTTTATTTAACACTGGTTCTAGAAAACTTGAAGTTAACTTAATTAAAACTTGCCAACTGTGTGCGTAACCGTGACTGTCTCTTTCGTGAGTTCTTTCTCCGATCGAGGACACGGTGGGGTTATGTCTGACGTAGGTAGGTGTTCAGGATCATTCATTTGATCATTCGTAGCTCACATCCGCTATGCGTAGATCTTCCCCCTCTTATTTCTTGTACTCGTAAGTTTAGCCACCAAATATATGCTTAGCCGCTGCTGCAACCTCACCACTTAACCATACCTCACCCATTAAGCTTTGCTAGTCTTGATACCTTTGGAAATGAGATTGCTGAGTCCCCTGTGGCTCACAGATTACTACAACACCAGTTGCAGGTACAGGTAAAGGTTACTCGACACGAGCGCGTTGATTGTACATTTGGAGTTGCTTCTTCTTCTTCTTCATCATCGATCTAGGATGGGTTCCAGGCCGGTAGCCTGGGATAGCAAGGATGGACGTCGTTCTTATTTTTCTCGTTTGTTTTCGTCCGTAGTCGGAACCTGCCCTTACTCTTGATGATTATGTAATGTACTGATGTGACTCTGACGTAGCTTGTGGCGAGTGTAAGCTAATTATATATATATATACGTATATATATATATATATATATATCTTCTTTTCAGTACATGTACTTGTAACGATATCCATTCTTGCGACACGACGAGATGCGCTTCTATCCCTGACGAGGCCTTCGTGTCAAATTGAGGATAGGGTCGCATCTTGGGCGTGACAGTTGGAGCATTAGCGTGAGCGTCATCTTGCACATCTGTAGCGTGCGGTTGCCACCTCCGATGTGCGGTAGAACTGTCGTCGCGTCCGCAAGTCTGCACGATTGCCGAATCGGTAGTTTTCACGGCACGTTGACGTATTTCCCTCCCCTCCCGTCTCCTCTTCCTATCCCCCCATCCCCATTCGCATTAGAGAGGGTAGAGGGCAATTTTGCGGTGAAGCAGTGGCGATTTCGTGGCGGAGAAGAGGAGAGGTGGCGGCGGAAATCTAGCAGGGACTCGTGGCCGTCGTCGGAGCTCACGCAGCCCAACAATCATCGTCGGATCCTGCACCGCGCATAGGTACCGTGATTGACTCATATCACTCTGCTTCTGCTTCTTCTGTTTCCTTGTTTCCAGTCCATGGAGATTCTAGTGTGTTCTATGGAGTTCACATGATCCCCGTTGACGGGGAGTCGCCGGCGTGTATATAGGCCACATTTAATACGCATCATAGCCGAGGCGGTGGAAGTCCTGCCGGCGAGGAGGAGCCCGTTCCGCGCGACACATTCTATGTTTTCAAAGAGTATATGCTTTCAAATCCATATTGGAGTGATTTGTCGTAGTTCATGCTTGCATTTTTGTTCATTTTATGGTCTTGTAGGTAGTGGCTCGCTGTTTTATGTGTTTTTTTTGCTTGAAATCCGAGGGTGGTAGCATGGCAATAACCCTAGATCTAGGTTGCCATGCTCTCAGTTTGTTACAGGAATGTGTAAGATTGTTCGAGGCATTTCAGCTGGCAGTTGACTGTTTTGTGAAACTCACTCATTTGCCATGTTGATATGTGCAAACACGACAACTTGAATCTATTGGATTAGCTACAATTTGTCGCATTGTTTACTTAGGAGATGACAGCTCTCACTTCACCCCAAATTGTTAATTGCCATGTTCTTGCAGTGATATAGGGCAACTACCTAGTATGCTTGTAATCAGATGAAACATGTTCTTGTAAACATATTTCTTTTCTTATCCTGCCGTCAGAGGCACATATTTACTTCTCACAAGACCACGGATTTATTTACACGAGACACATCGTCATCATGCATGTTGCAAAATAAAAAAAAGGTTATTTTTTTACTATGAGAGGCACGGATATATTTCTCGTGGAGGCATGGATTAGCTTCCACGGTTGTGCCTCTTAGAAAAGAAAAAAAATATGTTTTTTTTCGTTTTATAAGAGGGACAGATTTACTTCTCATGAAGGAACGTATTTACTTATGTGAGAGGCACGATTGTTCTATAAAAATAAAATATGAACATTTTTTGCTATGAGAAGCACAGATTTACTTATCATGAAGGCATGAATTTGTTTTGGCCAGAGGCATGACCATGCTTCTTGGAAAGACAAAAATGCGTCTTTTTTTTCGCGAGAGGCACAAATTTACTTCTCATGGAGGCTTCCGCGATATGCATGGATTTATTTCTCGTAGATGCAAGGATTTTTTACGCGAGAGGCACGACCATGCCTCTCGGAAAGGAAAAAATATGTTTTCTTTTTGTCCATCTGCAATAGGCATGGATTTACATCTCGTTGAGGACGAGTTTGCTTTCACGAGAGCAACTTCTTTGCTTCTTGAAAGGGAAAAACGTGCTTCATGTTTGTTTTTTCGTCCGGTTTTTTTATAAAATAAGTTTGTCGAAATCTATCAACATGAGATTCAGTTTTAAAGACCTCAACGCGAGGAATACAATGATGAAAATGGTTAAAGATTTGAAAACACGGTTTTAGAAATAAAACATTTTGAATAAATGTATCTAGAAAAAAAATAGATTACGACAAGTGACGTAGATGCAATGCGGCACTTTTTGTAACGAAAAGGTGAAATTGACCTTTGCAAAAAGTACTCATTAAATAATAATTTCGACATTTTCCATTATGCGGGATTGGCGCGGTCCACAACGCTCGATGTGGTGCACGCTAGGCATTTCCCGTGCCATGACATTTTTAGTTTCAATTTTCATTTGTTTTTTGTGTGTACGTGTGTGGAAGGGGGAGAGGGGGTTACTTTTTATTTTATTTTATTTCTTTTGCGAAAAGAACAACAAAAATGATTTTTGATTTAGACATGCAGTTCAAGAGATAAAAACATTAGAAAATAAATCTATGAAAACTAGAAGAAGTAGACACATTCGTGCCTCTCATGGGTGGGGGGAATGTCACCAAAATCCTTGGTTGCGATAAATATTGCACATGTAGTGTGTTACTTGTCCCCATCAAAAACGATACGAGTGACCTTGAGTGATTTCATGAAACCGGACAGGTATATTCCGAACCAAATCAAGGTACGAGGCCCGATCCACATATAATCCCACAACAGATACAGCCCAAGGACTTATTACGGGCCTTTTCTATTTGCTGATGTAAGCGTCGGTTTGTACTGTTCGAACTAGGAACCACTGCGTTGTAAGCACTCGGCTCTAACCACCCGGCCATAACCCGACTTATATAATTATATTTAAGTACAACATTTTACTATGTATGTCTGTTGGGTTTTTCTTATTCTTTTTTATCATTCTTTTTGTTTTATTTAATGCGCCTGTTTAAAATCCGTGAACCTTTTTGTTTTGGCCTTTTTTTCAATTAGATATTTCATGATTTTTTTTAAAATCAACGGGTTTTTTCTTTTAAATCAGTGAACTCTTTCCAGATTTGATGAACTATTTTTAAATTTTGTGAACTTTTTTCAAAATTAATGAATTACTTTTCAATTTTGATGAACTTTTTTCAGATTGGATGAACTTTTTTCAAGATCAATGACCTTTTTTCAAAGTCGGAGATTTTTTTTGAAATTTGATGAACTTTTTTCACATTTCATGAACTTCTTCAAAAACAATGAACTATTTTTCAAATCCGGTAAACTTTTTTCGGGTTTAGTGAAGTTTGTTTTTCAAATCTGATGAACTTTTTTCAAATTCGGTAAACTTTTTTGAAAAAATCATGATCGTTTTTCAAAACCCGTGAAAAAAATTAATTCACAAAAAATATTAATTATGAGTTTTTTTTTCATATTTAATCAACAAGTGACTGAAGCGAGCCCACCATCAGTGATCGATGGAGCGAACCCACCAAGCGCTCGCGTATATGGGCCGGCCCACGGGGCCATGTTGCGTGGACGTCAGCTGCGGAAACTAGCGCCTGCAACGCCAATTAGGAGCTCCCCTCATTCTGTTCCCCAGACAGCGCACACACATGACCCCTAAAAAAAGATAGTACACACACACATAGCCCCTCAAAAAAATATAGCCCACAGATAGCCCAGTATCATCGTCAGTGCGCCAATGTGCTCCGTAGTCACCACGAAAAATATATGAGCTCCGTAGTTCTTAGGCGCAGTTTTTTGCCAGAATCTGACCTTTTCTCAGCTTCTCTCAGAATCTTTGAGGCCTATTTGTTTTACAATCTTATCTACTTAGGATCTAATTAGTTAGAATTGTAAAATAAATGAAGAACAAAGAGTCTGGAAGAAGCTGGAGATTGATCAAATTCTGAGAAAATCCCAAGATTCTAACAAAAGAACTGGTCCTCAACCCTACCATTACCAGTGACCACGACTGATGTTGGAAGAGAAGAGAACAGTACCGTTAAAGAAAGGTTTGGTCCTTCCAACGCCACTCACAAGCAACCCACCATGCATAGCGACTAGCTGGCGTCACGTCAGTGGAACATGAACAGCTGCAGGCGCCGGTTGCCTTTCGGCTTTCTCTTTTCCGCTCCGGAAAAGGTGAAATACTAGCTAGCCACATCCAAATCGCGGACTGCTGATTTGCAATCTGAAAACCGTTTGATCCTAACGTTGATTGTTGCACTCCTTGGGCTACAATCTGAACGGGGCCGACGAAAGCCGGGAGCACTTATGACGAGCACAAGCCGCGATCTCCCACCCACAAAGCGTTGTGGATGAGCTAGCACTTCCTTCCTATGCAAGCTTGACGAAGAAAAAGCGTCGTGCATGGATGGGCAGCACTTGGCTTGATATTTTGAGAGCTACGTACGTTCGACGCTGAGCGGTGGCACGAGAACGAGAAGGGTGTCTTCCAACAACTGAACCGGATGCAACTAAATGCTCGTCATTTTCACTGACTAGGGTTGATGAATGAAACCCATATGTCGTACTCACTAGTTAGGTTCGATGCGCCATGCCGCCATGCACAATGTCAAGATATCTGACTAGGCATAGCTCAGCTGGTCGATCATCCCGTGCACGTATGTGTTCGCTAGTGTTGGGTTGGAGTCCGAATCTTGGAGTCGATCGAGCAACGCACACCTCCCCTCCACCCGCTTCCTGAAAATGCTCGTCGAGCCTGGCACAACTGAAGTGTGGCTAGACATGCATCCCATCGCTCAGGTGGAAGTAGTACGTACGCTCACGGAGTCACTGGAGCCGATCGGACTCTCGACGTTTGATCCCGTGCACGTCGACCGTCCAAGTGACCAAGTCCCATCCCCGCCCGGCCAGCCGGCAGGCGGCGGCGGCCAATCGCGTCCCGAAAGATCACACGCGCCGCAGAGCACGGCAGTGCTCGCACGGACGTCGAGGTGGCACCGAGCCATCGCCCATCGCCCATCGGAGCCGGCCCGGTCTTTGTCTAACGGGTATTCCGACGCGGCGCGGCGCACGATCATTAGCCACGCGATCCGGCGGCATCGAGTATTCTCCGGCCCCGCCGTCCGAATAAGTTTTTTTTTTTACCGTTGCTGGTATGTACCCGTGAGTGATTTACCACACGCCATTGTTTTTAGATTGGTGTTGTGTTGGATTCATCCTGAATTTGTTTGGACGTGTTTGGTTGACTTTTATTTAGGCGTGTTTGGTTCACTGCATATGATCCAACCAGGTCCACGCGAAAAGAAAATGTGTTGTTTGATTACCTTGCATACACTATTGGACCTCCATAACGTGAACTTCAAAGCACACTAGTTCATGCCCGCGACCTACTGCGAATTGTCGGTTTTCCCACAGTCGGGCTCGTGCGAGGCACAAGAGGGGAACGCGGTGCTGAGCTCCCGCGACTAGGGAGATGGCGCGAGCTTGTGCGCGTGTCCAGGATTTCGGTTCACCAACTGTCGTTTTGGTCGCCCTATTTAGTACCCCTCCCCTTGTCACCGCTCAAACCCCGTCACCCTTGTCCCTCCTTTCGATCTCTCCCGCGGACGTGCATCGGCACCGACGATGAGGTAAGCGACGCTCCTTCACCGATCGACGGTCCACAACGACGAGGATTCCCCTCCTCAGCTTCTTCGACCCCTCCCGCATGCACCCGAGCTGTAGCCATGACCTGTGTGAGTTGAATCACCTCTTTTCCCACTGTTCGTTGTAGCTAGATCTGATAGGATGTGGTCATAGGGTTCGATGTGCAAGCATGTGGTAGGATGTGATTTGTTAGCAGATGATAGATTTAAATGTCGTGGTTGTTATTTGTGTTGCTGTGTAGCTAGAGTAGTATGACAGTGATGGACAATATGAATGAACACTATGCTATGCTAACTGTCTATGTTGGATCTGTGTAGCTAGAGTAGTATGGTAGTTGTGATGTTGAGATAGCTATCGGTTGCGATGTTGTGATATTGTCGGTGTTATCCTTACTGTCTATGTGTGGTACGAATGTAGGACATGACCACGCAAATGCAAGATCTTAGCCAAACCATTGTCCTCTCGGACAACCAGTTCGCGGCCTCCTACGTCAAGGACTTGCAGCCCCTCCTCGATCAGAACATGCTTCCTGATTCAGATGTGTTCGCGGTGTCACGTGGTGCGTCTATCCTTGTGCCACTTGTGCTCGTTGAGCCAACTCCCGCTTGTGCTCATGTCGTAGCATTGACGACCAAAAAGGATGGTAAGGGAACAATATGAAGTGGCGGTCATTCCTATCCACATTCATGCTGAACAAGATGTGCGACCTCATCTCTACTGGGTTAGGACTAACAAGGGCTTTAAGCAGGTGCACTTGAACACCGTTGCGAAGCACGCGTTCGAGTTTTTTGGCCAGGAGTTCAGCTCCACCGAGGTGTACAACCACTCGAGGAAGTGGAGAGCCCGATGGACGCAAGTGTCCAGGCTCACAGACCTTAACGACGCCTCCTGGGATCAGAGCACTTGCTCCATCGTTCTAGACGCAGAGCACTACATTGGCCATGTCGCGGTTAACTCGATGTCCCTTTGTTTTGAACAATGTCAATCATTGCCTTCTAGCAACTAACAACAGTTGTGCTTCTATCTTAGTACCACCCCAAGGACGTTGAGTTCCTCAACACACCCATCCAGAACTATAACCACATGCAACACATCTTCTCTTTGGCCTAGCAACCGGCCAGCATGCCATGGCTTCGGGGAGCCTCTCGATTCTCCTCTGCCATGGCAACAACCGAACATCTCAGGCACCCAGACGTAGGGGCAGTGCTTGATGGCCCTAAGAAGCCTTTAGAGCATGTGCATGTGCTCGAGGAAGAGGAAGAGGGGCGGTCTGATGGACGAGGAGATCACTGTCTTCACCAGCATGACTAAGGCTGTCAAGGAGGTGGCAACCGCCATTAGAGAGATATAGACCCTCGACGTCCACCCTGTCATGTACAACACCGTCATGGAGCAAGGTGGCTTCAGTGATGAGGCTCCCATGGTTGCTCTGAGCCACCTGCTGGACAACAAGACCCGGGGTGTTGGTTTGTTGCCATGGCAGACGCCCATAGAATGCTCTGGCTCAGGAGTTGGCTGGGCAAGCACTACTACTAGAGCTTGTTGCTGGTTACCGCGTGCATGATCCTGGATGTCGATGGTGATGGCGACGGTGATGACGACGTATATTTTGTGTATCTAGGGCTTGAAAACTGTTTGAAATGGCCGTCCCACGCTCAAGGGTATGGTGAGATGTGATGGGAGGTTAGCGTTTAGGCAATTGTTTTTGGGAAAGGTTAGCGCTAATTTTGGGGTGGCATTACGTGGGTCTGGAGAACCTTTTGGCCAATTCTGCGTGGGTGGATGCAAGAGTTTTCGTCTACGCCTTTTAATTGCTAAATGTGCTTTTAATGAAGATTAGGTACTATCTTAACAATTAGATCTAAATTAGCAGGTTTAGTCATGTGGTTCTAATTGATCTAGATTGTTGTGTGTACATTAGACGGGATGCATTTAGAAAAGATAATGTTTACTTTTTTAATAGTAGTATAGATGAAGTGAGAGAGATTGATCATTTGTGTGTGTAAGTGAGGGGCATGTGAAATCAGTTGGTAGCAACATGGCTAACATAACGTGACGGGCCCCCATCTGGTCAAATACAATAGAGAAACGCTTTTGTGTGAGTAGTCTGCTGGGATTATTTCGTCAGACTCGTCCTGTGCCGTTGGTTCTCATTTAATCCAACCGTGTATATTTTCATTCGATCCCATTAAATAGCATGGTTTAATCCTTTCCTAGTAAATCTTCCTCGAAACTCGCGTGTTGCCCCATCCATGGCGAGTAAATCTCGCCTCCGCAACCCACCTTCCCAGGTGCCCCCCACTCTGTCTCCCAACGCACAAGCGAGCACATCCCCGACCTCGTCGAGCTCGCGCACAGCCGCGACTACCTCCACCACCTCCTTGCCCCGCACCACCAGCCCCGTCATGGATAGAACTACGGCGACTTCGTTGCTGCATCCCGCCCCTATCCGCCGCACCAAGCATGGCTCTGATCACCGGAGTGGTAATCTCAATCGCCGCCCCGACCCCCCCCCCCCTGTGTGACCCTGCTCCGTCACCATCCTGCTCCTGCAATGGTGTGCCGTTTCGAGACGGGAAAGAAGCCGCACACGCATCACATGGGTCGCTCCATTGATATGTACTCATCCGGACTAGGGTTCATCTCAACTTTGAATCATTTTTGGATGCAATGCTTGCTTGGATGAATTTTGTTGAGTGCATCTATGTTATATCCGATGCGTAATAGAGCATTGTGTCATCTATGAATGCTGCTTACTTTCTTCTACATATCACAACAATCAGATTTCCAATTCCCACTATTGGGGATAATCTTTGTGTTTGACTTGATTTCAGAATTTGGTTGATTCCATCTACTTAGATCTGTTTCCACTATACAACTCCTTCTGCATTGTATTTGTTTTCCATCCAAGTGCCAAAAATAGTAATACAGATCTAAATGTTGGTAAGTCAAAACATCCAACCCTTTGCTGGCCAGCAATTTGTACTTTTTGCATGTAAACTAGGAGAGTTAAACTAGGAGAGTTAATCATTTCCAACAACCAGAAAGTATTGCTAATTTCTGGTTGTTTTCACTAGGTATGACTTATGTAGATATAGCATTAAATTTATGCTTAAGAAAATCCATGCTTCCTAAGTACCATGTTTGTGTTTCTTCAGCTCAGATGGTTTATGCAATAAAATGGTGCTTCGAAGTATCCATCCTTAAACATCCTATGCTTCATCAACGTGTATTTTGAAGCTTCTTTTGTAGTACTAGTTATTGCTTGCTACATTATATTGTTATGCATCATGCCTAAATATTTTATGTTTCAAAGGTGCAGAAAGGCAGTGCCAGGGTAGAGAAGCTTGAGGATGAGGAGCACCGATGGCCTTCATACAAGTCATCAATGCAAACAAACGAGTTGGCAATGGAAATTGGTGGGGAAAAAGTCGAGTGGTGATAGATACCTCTGGAATGATGATAACCTTGCCCGCACTAGGGTTGGTTGCTTCCTAACACTTGAAAATATCATGCGACATAACCACATTGTCAAGCTTCAAAGAGCAAATAGATAGCAAGCAATAAGCATGTGTCGCTTGGAGATAGGAAGCAACATGGCTGCATTTCTAGTGTTGATCGAAACAAACATGAAGCTAGAGGGAAGCATGCGCCAAAATCAATGGAAATATTTGCTACTCCCAGTTTTACCACACAAAAATGTGATTGTGATTTGAGTTTTTTTTGGTGGATCCAAATTCAACTTAGCAAATTTTATTTCTCTAGATGCATATTCTCAATTCTGTTGAAGCATCTGTATGGAAGTGAAAGTAATTGTGATTTGGATGGAAACAAATATATAACGCTGGAAGCAATACTTTGATTGGTGTAACCAATATTGTGATACAAAAGCATTGTACCATTGCCAGCTTGAAGGAAGCAAATTTGTAGCAATGAAGATGTTATATGAACAAACGAAGCACAGAAACAAACATATGTATCGTTGGGAGTAAATTAGTTTTCCGATGGAAACACTTTTGTAGTGGACGAAAGAAAAGTTTTCTTGTGTTGCAAACATAATAAAAAAGATTCATGGGGCTCGAAATCTTGGATGCAAAATTCTCTTACACTAAAGCAAACTTCTTGGAGCTATATTTTTCTTAGGGGAAGCCAAACTTTGATTGCAACACAAGCAAATTGTCTCGTCACTCGATGCAATTTTTTGTTACGGTAGAGACAAAATAAAATGTTACACCTGATGCAATTTTTTTAGCATTAGAAGAAAAAAATATTCGTTGAATATTGTTTTCAAAATAAACAAGCATGGATTTTTAGCCTCATGAGACATTGTGGTTGATGGAAGCATCAGCAAGAACGAACTTAGTACGTCATTCTGGCACATGGAACATCAGCAAGAACGAACTTAATTACTACATGCGTGCATTTCGGTAGCAGTTACAGGTGGAAGCATGTAATAAAAGCAGTCCGTTACAAATAGACTAACCTTCCCTCATACTGATCCAGCGTCTGTTATGCTACTAATCCAATGGCCGGCGAGTGGTCTGATAGATGCAGGAAATCAGTAGTCTGATTCCTAGCACTTCCCAATACAATAACTTAATTGAAGAAAATAATGAAATACAAACATAAAACTTCTGAGTTGACATCACCATATTGGTAGGGACAACCATCGGTAGCTCCTGGAGGAAAAATTCATTGTTTTGACCCTTTTAGACAAGTTCAGTCGAATCTGACCCTACGACAAAAATAACAGATCTCGCTCTTTTTCTACCGGCACCTGTTGTGGCAGTAGGATTGTGCAGGCTACCGCCACTTCCTCTAGCGGTAGGGTGTCGACCCACGTAGATGGCGTCGTTTGCCAAGATGACGTGGATACTATCCTACCGCCACAAGGAATAGCAGTAGACTTTTATATCCTACCGCCACATCATGTTGCGGTAAGGTTCTAAGGTCTGGATAAGTGATTTGCTGGTGGGTCCCACCAACCACCCAATTCATCTTCAAATCCCCTATTCCACAAGTTGAACTCATCTCCCCTCTCTTTCTCCATTCTTGCCTCCACGAAATCCATCTTCTTGCTTGAGTTTCCTCTCGTGGATCGAGCCCAATTTCATCGCACAAGGTACCTCACTTCCTCTCTTATTTTTGGTTTGTTGGAATCATCTAATTTGGTAGCATTCCTTACTTGTATGCAAACCCTAGTTCATGTCATTTTTGTGTGAAATCAATTGATCTGAGGGATGATAGAATTGTTTCTATGCTTGAATATGTGTAGTATGCCTAATCATCATGTTTGTAACACCGATGTATAGTTGTTGTTAGGCATTTTTGTAGGTTTAGGCAATGTGATTAGTAAGAAGTTAGTTTTAAGCAATAATATTTTGTTATTTGTGTTGTTGTTTGAATTTAATGCATCGATGATTTGAATAATTATCGTTCAATGCATCGGTGATTTGAAATTTTTTTGTATTGAATTATTTAGTTTGCTTCGGTTATTTGAATAATTATTGTAATTTGGATGATTGTTGTATTGTAATATTGACATTTTTCTTATATTGCAAATTAGTAATTCTCATTTACGGGATTTTCGGTTTGAGGGTCGACGCGGTGGCGCCCGAGGAGATCCCGTGTAGCCGACCCGTAAAAGAGCATCTTTTGCAAATATCCTTTTTTATGGGTTCGTTTTGTGGGGGCTAACTCTGTCCTTGCCCGCGCAGGCCCGCAAAACCATTTTCACGTGAACTGTAAACGAGTTCTGCGGGTTGATGATATACGGGGTCTGCTAGAGATGCTCTAATTAAGGAGTATTTCATTGAAAGCATCCGTAGAGGTCACTTGGAGTGGGCTGGGGATGTGTCACTTAGTGTGCTTTGAGCCACCGCCATGTCTCACGTTATGGACATTTCCTTTAAATTCAATTTTATTTTATTTTTCTACACATGTTTTTGTCTTTTAGATGATTTCTTTCGGGTTTTTTTTCGTGTTTCTTAGGTTATGACAAATTTATTACAAACAAATTGATGCGCAGAAATATGTTTCTTTTTTTCTTTTCCTTCCGCCAAAGGCACATATTCAGCGCTACCCAGGTGTACAACCACCCGAGGAAGTGGAGAGCCTGGTGGATCGAAGTGTCCACGCTCAGAGACCTTAGGGGCGCCTCCTAGAATCAGAGCACTTGCTCTATCGTTCTGGAGACAGAGCACTACACCGGCCATGTCGCGGTTCACTCGTTGTCCCTTTGTTTTGCACACTCTCAACCATTCCCTTTTAGCAACTAACAACACTTGTGCTTCTATCTTAGGACCACCCCAAGGACGTTGAGTTCCTCAACACACCCATCCAAAACTATAACCACATGCAACACATCTTCTGTTTTGGCCTGGCAACCGACAAGCATGCCATGGGCTCCGGTGAGCCTCTCAGTTCTCCTTTGTCGTGGCAACAATCGAACATCCCACACACCTCAGACGTAGGGGTGGTGCTTGATGGCCCTGAGAAGCCTTTTGAGCATGTCCCTGTACTTGAGGAAGAGGAAGAGGGGCGGCCTGATGGACGAGGAGATCACTGTCTTCACCAGCATGACTGAGGCCGTCAAGGAGGTGGCAACCGCCATTAGAGAGAGCAAGACCCTCGACGTCCACCCTGACATGTACAACACAATCATGGAGCAAGGTGGCTTCGGTGATGAGGCTCTCATGGCAACTCTGAGCCACCTGCTGGACAACAAGGTCCAAGGTGTTGGTTTGTTGCCATGGCACATGCCCAGAGAGTGCTCTGGCTCAGGAGTTGGCTGGGCAAACACTACTACTAGAGCTTGCTGCTGGTTACCGTGTGCATGATCCTGGATGGCGATGGCGATGACAGCGTATATTTTGTGTAACTAAGGCTTGAAAAATGTTTGAAATGGTCATCCCACACTCGAGGGAAGGGTGAGATCTCGTGGGAGGTTAGCGTTTAGGTTTTTTTTAGGGAAATGTTAGTGTTAATGTTGGGGTGAGATTACGTGGGTGTGGAGAAACTTTTGGCCACTTCTGCGTGGGTGGATGCCAGAGTTTTCGTCCACGCCTTTTACTTGCTAACCATGTTTTTTAATGAAGATTAGGTACTATCTTAACAATTAGACCTAAATTAGCAGGTATGATCGTGTGGTTCTAATTGATCTAGATTATTGTGTGTACATTAGACGGGATGCATTTAGAAAAGATAATGTTTACTTTTTCAATATTAGTACAGATGAAGTGAGAGAGATTGATTGTTTGCGCGTGTAAAGTGAGGGACATGTGAAATTAGTTGGTAGGAACATGGCTGGCATCACGTGATGGGCCCCCATCTTGTTAATACGGTAACTTAATAGAAAATAATGAAATACAAACATAAAACTTCTGAGTTGACATCACCCTATTGGTGGGACAACCACGGGTAGCTACGGAGGAGAAATTCACTCTTTTAACCCTTTTAGATAAGTTCAGTCAGATCTGACCCTAAGACGGAAAAAAATCGGATCTGGCTCTTTTCCTACCGCCACCCGTTTGTGGCGGTAGGATCGTGCATGCTACCGCCACTTCCTCTAGCAGGAGGGTGTCGGTCCAAACAGATGGCGTCGTTTGCCACGATGACGTGGATACTACCCTACCGCCACAGGGAATGTCAATAGGCTTTTATAGCCTACCGCCATAGCAGGTGGCGGTAAGGTAGTAAGATCTGGATAGCTGCTTTGCTGGTGGGTTGGTGGGTCCCACCAGCCACCCATTCATCCCCAAATCCCCTCTTCCCCGAGCTGCACTCCTCTGCCCTCTCTTTCCCTCATTTTTGCCTCCACCAAATGCATCTTCATTACTTGAGTTTTCTCCGGTGGATCGAACCCAATTTCATCACTCAAGGTACCTCACTACCTCTCTTCTTTTTGGTTGGTTGGAATCATCTAAGTTGGTGGCATTCCTTACTTGTATGCAAACCCTAGTTTATGTCATTTTTTGTGAAATCAATTTATTTAAGGGATGATAGGGTTGTCTATGCTTGAATATGTGTAGTATGCCTAATCATCATGTTTGTAACACCGATGTATAGTTATTGTTAGGCATTTTTGTAGGTTTAGGCTTAGAGTTAGGCAATGTGACTAGTAAGTAGTTAGTGTTAAGCATTTTTTTATTTGTGTCATTGTTTGAATTTGATGCATAGATCTTTCTTGATCCATATTATGTTACCGGTCTATCATTGACATGTTTTACAATATACTTAGATGGATAGACTCATTAATGTACATTATTTGGATAAGAATACATTTATGAAAGGGGAAGAGTCCATGGTTTTTGACTCAAGCCCAACTTATGAGGAGGTGTTTATGAAAGTTAGAAATGTGTTAAATTGGATTGGCCAAAATGATGAAGTTAAGCTTATTGGAAGGTATGATGTTGAAGTGGGGGTGAAGTCTCGATTGAAGAGTGTGCCTATCACCTCGGGGTTACATTGGAAGATGTACAAGGATATAGTACTTGAATCACAAGACAAATCACTTAAATTATTTGCCACCAAAATTAAGCTTCCTGTGATACAAGTTGATTTGAACCGACATGCCATACATGGTGGAAGGGTGAAGATGTATGTCCCTAGTTCTTCTAGTCAAAGGTTCTTGTTGATGTTAATGCTGTCGTCGCCTCTGTTTCGTGAAGAGGAGGAGGAAGAATTGGGCTGATGTGTGGGTGGGTGGGGTCCGCCCGCAGCCCGAAGGGGTTTAACCGGCCTAGTACTCTACCGCCACAGCGGATGGCGGTAGGCTAGCACACCCTACCGCCACTGCCAGCGGCGGTAGGAACCTAATCCAAGTCAGCGGGCCAGAATGCGCCGTGTGCGTTGATGGGTCCTTACCGCCAGCGGTAGTGACGGTAGCATGTGCTTCCGCACCGCCATAGTGGATTGCGGTAGTAAAAATGTCAGATTTTAAAAAAAGTTCGACATAGACATAGGATCAGATCCGATTAAACTTATCTAAAATACCAAAACAGTGAATTTGTACGCTAGTGAACCGATAACAAAAATGCTATCGGACCGGTAAAAAAACACTTTGCGCCCCGGCGCCGCCGCCACCGTGTCGTGCGGATGCGGATCCGGAGAGAACTGAGCCGCAGTACTCTACTGGTGGAAAGGAGACGGAGGCCGGTGCGCATCACGCGCGCGCGGGGCCCGGCTCGTCAAGAAAATCAAAGCAAAGCAAAGCGGTTTGACGGAAAGCAGCGGATCGAGATTGAAGGTGTACGTACGTGGTTCGTCGCCGTCGCCGGAAAAGTGGCCGATGGATCAGGGTAGGCCGGGGAACGTCGTACTACCACACATGGCCATGGATCGCGACTCGTTTCTTGAGGCCCCACGCACGTCAACTTTGTTAATTTGGACTCGCTTTTCCCCATCTCCAGTTTGGTACCGAACGGAGACAGGTGCTTGCTCAGTGCCTCCTAACGCAGACGCTCGTGGTTAGCCACCTATCGGCTTGACGATAATACAATGACTTTGCCATCCTTATCTTTAGCTTACCTATTAGCTCTTTTGCCCTTTTAAGCGATGTTGATTATATTATTAGTGCCCGAGATTCATCAGCTACACAGCTGCAAAAAAGGTGACAACAGGCATTCCACCAGCAAGGTGCAGGCAGAATCTATTGCCGTCGAGACAAAATCGCAGATCTGCGAAAGTGATTGGCCACCTGATTAAACAACCGAACTAAAACTAATGAACTATCAGTTCCTACAATTGGCAGTGGGTAAACTAGCGAACTATCAGTTCCAACAACAAGCATATAGGAAACAGATGTACTACTACTCGAGTAGTACGAGGAACACAACCGCTTAAATCTTGAGTAATCAACTCAGCCGTTACATGCGCACCCTCTAGTACTACCAACCTGAAGTAGTGCCAAGCTGCAGAGAAGAGGACGAGGAAAGCAAAGCAAGCCAGCACAGCGATGTACTAAAACCTGTTGTAAGCACAGGGAGCAGTACCACCGATTTTGTATATGCTGTGCACGCAGAGATATCACGAGCCAGAATCTGATCCTGTTGACCCGTGGTGACCGGTGACACTATTAATGAACGCAACAAAACAAACTACACTAACCAACCAACCTCAACGTAAACAAACAGCCATGCAGGCTCCACAGAGATAGCAGGCGCACATTCAAATATTCCTCCCAGTCCCAGTTCATCACACGGAGGCACAGTACGTACGTGTCCTCGGCCGCCATGCAACCGCGTACGTACGTTTGCATGGTGGACGCCTGCGTGCCCCCCCCCCCCCCCCCCCCCCCCCCCCCCACCCTCGTCCCTTGTCACGTACCATCACCTGCTCGGTTTGTTGACCGTTTGCCAGTAAATGAAATGAAATCCGCCACTGTTGATGCACGAGCGGTTCCTTCTGTTGCTGCGTGGCGGCTACTCACGTGCCAAGAAAATCTCCAACTCCAAGGCAATCACGTTTGTATTTATGTACTTGTGTGTGTGAATTTCATCCCACACAGTACATTTTCTCCGTGGAGGAATCATCGTCCTGCACCACAAAAGGTTAGTTGTTTCTTTCGGCCGGAACAATCGCCGCAGTCCTCACTTGTCGCTTCCCAGCAGGGCTGAACCTTTGCATCATTGCGCCGAGCGCGAGATACGCGGTGTATCTACCCGAATCGTGGGCCTTCGTCCGTTCAAGGCTGTGCGTAGTGCGACGGGTGGCGTGAGGCTAATCGCACGTTGACACATGGGATAAACAACTACGGCGGAGGAGGCGCATTTCCCTAATTCCCTCGGCCACGCGCTTGTTTACAGCCTCGATTGAACCCTAGAATACTCGCGCTGTCAAAGAAAATGATGGTGTCAGGCCGCCTCCCTACGCCGTCTCCGACGGTAGTTTAATGGTCGTAGACAAACTCGACCCCGTCACATGGAGCATCTTTCTTGTCCGAGCAAAAGAAAGTTTTGGGTGTGTTTGGTTGTATTGCCCAGCTTGCCCATAGCTGAGCTTTCCTGGCTAGCTTAGCTCGGATGGCTACATGTGCCTTAGCTGCACGTTTGGTTCAATGCCGTTGCTGGCAAGAGCCAACAGCTAGTCATTTGGTTGAGCTGCTCCTTCATAGTATTCAAATACAAGTACCCTATAACAAGTGCACCATCATTGCAATATCCTTGAAAAAATTAGGTGAAACAGAGAAATGGCTACAGGAGATCAATTGTAAATATTCATGAAAAATTCATCACAACTTTATGAATATAAGTTTAACACACTTTGCAAACACACTCATTGATAAAGAATTAATCCGGGTAACAAGCTTATTTTTCATGAATGAAAAACTCTGTGACATCATCACATGCCAACATGAGGCATCGACTTTATTTCCCTAAGATACGACGCTGGAAGACATACAAAATAATCCTAAAGGTTTGCAGCAAACTGAATCACACATCATGAGGAACATGAATGTGGCCAGGATAGTTATCACCGACCCAGCGCCGCACAAACTCTTGAATAGCAGCCATCGGCCTCCCCTTCAACATGGAAGCCACTTGTTCATTCGTGGCCAAAGATGTCTGTAGTGAAAGTCGGACGAAGAGAGGGTATTCTTCCATGTCATCAATTATTTTGAACAAATTCTCATTCGGGTTGGTCACGCATAGTATCTGACATATCACGCAGTGACCGCGTCATGTCTTGAACCACACTCTCATCACACTTCACCCTCTTACCTTTATCGCGTTTGTCACCTCGAGGACGCTTTGAAGACAAGCTTTCATTGTTGGTGTCATGAGGAAGACAATCTGAATCATAATGGGTTGCATGATCAACCTCAACATCACTAGCATTCTTCTTGGTATCACCAAGAAAATCCTTGTCACGAGCATGAACACGGTCATAGGGTGTTTGAAGGACCGTGAACTCTCTAGTAGCATGCTTGTCCTGAAATATGAACTCCATCTCGTCAAAGTTGGCAATGGGCACATTGATATATTTTGCCCTTTTGTCTTTATTCTGGAAGAGAGAAGAAGAATGAAAATGTTAGTTATTAGTCACGAAAGTGACTAGATGAAATTCACGTGTGCCCTCGAGAACGCTTTGCCTATTATAAGAAACTGTTCCGGCCTCTGCTTTGCCACAAAAGAATTGGGCTACCTAGCTGCACCTATTTTTACTATTTCTACTTATCACTTGTTACAATTATCTTACTATCAAACAACTTGTTACCGTTATTTTAGTGCTTGCAGAAATTACCTTGCTGAAAACCGCTTGGCATTTCCTTCCGCTCCTCATTTGGTTCGGAACTCTTACTTATCGAAAGGACTATAATTAACCCCCTATACTTGTGGGTCATCAAGACTCTTTTCTCGCGCTGTTTTCGGGGAGTGAAGCGCCTTTGGTAAGAGGAATTTGGTAAGGGAAAATTTATATTACGTGCTAAAAATTACTGTTACTTGTCACTAAGGAAAGTAATCCTTTGACGGGTTTATTTGGGGTATCTTCACCTCGATCGGAAACACCAAGAGTTGTCCCTCAACCTGCTGAACCTACTGAAAATGTTTATTATGAAATTCCTTTGGGTATGATAGACAAACTTCTAGCTAATCCTTATGTAGGAGATGGAACAAACCATCCTGATATGCACCTAATCTATGTGAATTAATTGTGGATTATTTAAGCTTGTAGGTTTATCGTGAGATGAAGTCAAGAAGAAGGTTTTCCCTTTATCTTGGGGGGGAGCATTGACATGGTATAGGCTATGTGATGATACATGATCTTGGAACTGGAATCGATTACAATTAGAGTTTCACCAAAAAAAATATCCTAAGAATTTGGTTGATCGTGTTTGGAATTTTATCTATAATTTTTGGCCTAATGAAGGATAAAGTATCCCTCTAGCTTGGGGGAGGCTAAAGTCAATGTTATATTCATGCCCCAATCACGAGCTCCTGAGAGAAATTATTATTCATAATTTTTATGCTCGGCTTTCTCGTAATGATCAAACTATGCTCGATACTTCTTGTTCTGGTTCTTTTATGAAGAAGAATATTGCATTCAGGTTGGATCTTTTGAAAAGAATTAAACGCAACTCTGAAGATTGGGAACTCGACGAAGGTAGAGTGTCAGGTATAAAACTTAAGTTTGAGTGTGTTAAATCTTTTGTGAATACCGATGCTTTCAGTGATTTTAGCACTAAATATGAACTTGACTGTGAGATAGTAGCCTCATTGTGTGAAAACTTTGTTGCTCATGTTGATCTCCCTAAAGAGAAATGGTTTAAATATCATCCATCAATTAAAGAAAAAAAAGAATAGTCAATTAAAGTTGAGGATGAAACTATCATTTACAATATTGACCCAGTTGTGTCTATTGCTTATATTGAGAAACCACATTTTCGTGTTAGGATAAAGGAACCTGCTAAAACTTCAACTCAACCTCGAAGCAATTCTCATTGGGGTTTCAAGACCGTCCCCTCCCGCTACATCCTTGTGTCATCCTGCAAATCCACCTCGACCTAGAAGCAATTCTCATTGAGTGAGATTTTTTTTATAAAAATAACATTTTTATTGCATCCTATAGCTATTTGTTTTTAGCCAATCCTCGCAAATTGCTAGCGCGAACGTAGATATACCAATGGTGTGGCTAGATCTCACTCGGTTGAGACTTAAAAGCATCTACAATCGAGTGTCTCAAATCCTCCTCAAACGCCTAGGCGAAGGGATTGGTCATAAAAATCCGGCCCAGACGGACACTTCAAAATGACCTTAAACGTCCGGGCAAGCTATCATCCCTCATAACTAAGCTAAATATGAGGCTGATATGGGGCAGCTCGGGCGCATACGCCACGTTGGACTTGATAGCTCGACCTCGACAAAAAAGTTCACGAAATCTTCTTGGAACTATCTTATTTCACTTACGTCGGATTGCATCTTGCCCTTTGTGTATCCGACACCATTGTCCGATTTGCTTTTTTCGTATTTATTCTAGGAGCCCGATAAGAATGATTGGAAAAAACATTTTCATACTTAAGAAAGTTTATCATTGTTAGTAGCGCCCATCAATGCTTTCTTATGAAGGAAATGAGCTATTTCACAAAGCTAGCATTGATAACCCTATTAAAAGGGAGTAGCTTAAAGTTTTTTTTCCTGACGCGACTATTTAAGCTGGCCGCGGTGCTACTTTGGCGGTGTGGTGAGACCAAAACCCACAACCGTGCGAGCTCAATACAGATGTTTCGATATTAAGAAATTTATAAACATTGTTTTTGGTACTTACACAACCTATCGGCCTAACACAAACTAAAACATTTAAAATAATTGACGTGCATGTGTTTGCATATAGTACTCCCTCCATCACAGTTTATAAGGCGTGCACGTGTATCTAGGTCGTCAATTTGACTTATATAAAATATATTATTTAACATAAAAATTATATCATTAAAAATAGAACATCTAAAGTTTCTAATGATATATTTTTTGTAATATATGTCTCTTATTAAGTTGGTCAAATTGACGACCTAGATACACGTGCAGGCCTTATAAACTGAAACGGAGGGAGTAGGTGTTTCGAATATAAGGTTTGTGGTTTTAAGAGCAACTTCAATGGGGTGATCCATTTCGTCCGCCGCCGTTCATTTGGGTCGGCGCGGACACAAAAGGCGGTCCAAGCGCCGATCCAAACGGACGCGCATCCGTTTTTCGTCCGTTTGCGACCCATTCCTGACCGATTTTTGAGCCGGATTTGCGTCGGCGCGAACACGCGATGGACGTGCGCACGCTCGTCTTCTCCTCCCCCGGGCCCGCTGGTCGGTGGCACATTGGCCTCCCCCATCAAATCCTCGCCCGCCTCCTTCTTCGCCGACGCCGCCGCCCATTTTTGCCGGCGACTCTACCAGCTTTCGGTGCCTCCACGTCCGCCCAGCAACGCTGCTCACTCCCACGTTGCCCGCCGCCGCCGTCTTGCCGCCGGGGAGCCGACTGCTTCCCACCCCCGCGCCCCCCACCACACAGCCCGCCCCGACCAAGAAAAGCCGCCTCGTCGCCCGCCAGATCCTCACCGGCATGCTCATCGGACGCCGGCCCACTCGCCGGACGTCGGCACGGCAGCTAGCTGTTCCGTGCGCGCCGCGACTCCCTTCGCTGGCCATCTCCTTCGTCGACGCCCGCAAATTGTTCGACAGTTTGCCAAGGTACAAAATGGACTTCGCCGACGAATTCTTTTTTCACAATTTTCCTTTGCGACTCAGACGATTCGTCGTCCGATGACGAGGAGGAGATATTGGCTGCCGTGTTGGTCCATGACCACCTCAACAGCCAGCAGCCGTTGTTATGTGTCTCCATTCCGGGCGACCTTCCGACGTTGAATTGCAATCGAGAGAGCGGGTATTTCCTTCTTTGGAAGGACTACTTTGATACAACAAACCCGTAGTTCAAACATCAAAAATTCCGTCGCCGTTTCCGTATGAGTAGGCATCTTTTCAATCGTATTAGAGAAGGGGTGGTCGGCTATGATGACTATTTCGAGTGCAAACGGGATGCCGTTGGCAAGATAGGTTTTTCCTCTTATCAGAAATGCACTGCCGCCGTCCGAATGCTTGAATACGCAGTGCCCGGTGATCTCATTGACGAGTACGTCCGTATGAGCGAGTCTATGATGTCAGCTGTGCTTCCCTGGCAACGGCGCCAGGAATACTTCTTGCTATTGCAACAAAAGACCTTCCAACGGTGCCAGAAATAGGTGTGTCGATGGCACCAGGAATCCTTCTGCTACGGTTACGCCTTAAGGGGCTTCCTAGGCAAATATGCAAAGGATTTCCCCCGTGGCCTTGGAGCCTTGCGTTGGTGTTCCCTCGAAGCGGAAAGGGTGATGTAGCGCAGCAATGGTAAGTATTTCCCTCAGTTTGAGAACCAAGGTATCGATCCAGTGAAGGAGTATCACAAGAGCCTCCACAAACACAAAGAACCTGCTCCCAACGCTATGAAGGGGTTGTCAATACCTTATAGATTGTTCGCCAAGTGAGAACTGAAAGCAACAAAGTAGCAAAGCAAAGTAAAAGCGGAGGTGTAAACGATAGATGTGAATAGACCCGGGGGCCGTAGTGTTTACTAGTGGCTTCTCTCGTGAAAGCAAGTAGACGATGGGTGAACAAATTACCGTCGAGCAATTGATAGAACCGCGCAAAGTCGTGACAATATTTATGGCAATGATGATATCTATAGGCATCACGTCCAAAACAAGTGGACCGATACTTTCTGCATCTACTACTATTACTCCACACGTTGACCGCTATCCAGCATGCATCTAGTGTATTAAGTCCAAAAGAACAGAGTAACGCCTTAAGCAAGATGACATGATGTAGATGGACAATCTCATATCAACGACAAAGCCCACCTTGTTACCCTTGATGGCAACTACTTAATGTGTGCCTTGTTGCCCCTACTGTCACTGGGAAAGGTCACCACATGGTAAGAACCCAAAACCAAGCACTTCTCCCATTGCAAGAATCATAGATCTAGTTGGCCAAACGAAACCCAAGACTCGAAGAGACTTACAAGGATACCAAATCATGCATATAAGAAATCAGCAAAGACTCAAATATATATCATAGATAATCTGATCACAAATCCACAATTCATCGGATCTTGACAAACACACCGCCAAAGAGGATTACATCGGATAGATCTCCATGAAGATCATGGAGAACTTTGTATTGAAGATCCAAGAGAGAGAAGAAGCCATCTAGCTACTAACTACGGACCCATAGGTCTGAAGTGAACTACTCACGAGTCATTGGAGCCCTCCAAGAAAGAGTATGAAGAAGCCCTCCAACTCCAAAGTCCCCTCCGGCAGGGTGCCGGGAAGGGTCTCTAGATGAGATCTCGCAGAAACGGAAGCTTGCGGCGGCGGAAAAGTATTTTCGAGGCTCCCCTGATTTTTTGTTGTATTTTAGGGAATATATAGGCCAAAGATCTAGGTCAGGGGGCGCTCAGGGAGGCCACAAGCCCTGCCACCGCCTCCTCCCCCTGGTGGCGGAGTGGGGGCTTGTGGGCTCCCTGGAGCCCTCCTGGCTTGGCCCACAGGCCCCCTGATCTTCTTCCGTTCGGGAAAATCATTTCGGAGATTTTATTCCGTTTGGACTCCGTTCCATAATCAGATCTGAAAAGAGCCAAAAACACAGAAAAAACAGGAACTGACACTTGGCACTGAATTAATAAGTTAGTCCCAAAAAAGATATAAAAGGTACATAAAACATCCAAAGATGACAAGATAACAGCATGAAACCATAAAAAATTATAGATACGTTTGAGACGTATCAAGCATCCCCAAGCTTAACTCCTGCTCGTCCTCGAGTAGGGAAGTGATAAAGAATGAACTTTTGATGCTTTCATGCTACCTAGCATAGATGTCCTTTGTAACTCCTCTAATGTGACGTGAATGTTCAGATCCATTAGATTCAAAACAATAGTTTGCTATTGACGTGGAAACAATAATAATTCAAGCAAACTAGCAAGGTAATCACGAACTTTCAAAATAACAAGGCCAAAATAAAGTTATCCCTAGAAAAGCATATAGTCTGGCTATGCTCTATCATCATTGCACAACGAATTTAAATCATGTACAACCCCGGTATTGGCCAAGTAATTGTTTTACACCTTTACTTTCTCAAACCTTTTCAACTCTCACGTAATACATGAGCGTGAGCCATGGTTATAACACTATAGATGGTGTGGAGTGTGGTGGAGGTTGCAAGACAAAAAAGAAGAAGATAGTCACATTAACTAGGCATATCAATGAGCTGTGGAGATTCTCATCAATAGATATCAATGTGAATGAGTAGGGATTGACATACAAATCATGCACTAGAGCTACGAGTATGTGAAAGCTCTTAAAGAAAACTAGTGGGTGTGCATCCAACTTGCATGCTCATGAAGACCTAAGGCAATTTTGAGGAAGCCTATCATTGGAATATACAAGCCAAGTTATATAATGAAAATCATGGTGCTTAATATGCACAAGTGTGGAAAAAGTGGTAGCATTGTCCCTTCTCCCTTTTTCTCTCATTTTTTTTGTGGGCTCTTTGGCCTCTTTTTTTTGGTGGGATTCTTTGGCCTCTTTTATTTCCTCACATGGGACAATGCTCCATTAATGATGATCATCACACTTTCAACTCAAAACTTAGAGCAACGATGACTCTATATGGAATGCCTTCGGTAGTGTACCGTGACAATGATTTAGCATGGCATAAACATCAATGGAAACATCATGCTAGCTATCTTACGATCATGCAATGGCGATGTAGACGTGGTGGCACATGTCATGGTGGTAGTTGCATGGCAATATATCTCGGAATGACTTTGAAAAAGCAATAGTAGGTTAGTATGGTGGCTGTTTTGAGGGAGGCTAATGGTGGGTTTTGTGCACCGACGAAAGTTGCATGGCACTAAGAAGATAGTGATGGTGGAAGGTGAAAGAGCATCTAAACCATGGACTCAACATTAGTCATGAAGAACTCATATACTTGTTGCAAAAGTTTTATTAGTAATCGAAACAAAGCATTCAACGCATACTCCTAGGGGAAGGGTTGATAGGTATAAACCATCGCGTGATCCCGACCGCCACGCAAAGGATGACAATCAATAGACTAATCATGCTCAGATTTCATCACATAGCGGTTCACCATACGTGCATGCTACGGGAATCACTAACTTCAACACAAGTATTTCTAGATCCACAACACCTTACTAGCATAACTTCAATATTACCACAACCATATCTCAAAACTAATTGAGAGGAATCAAACTTCTCTAACTGTTCAATGCACATGAAGGTGGAAGTTTTCGTATCCCTTTGGATAACTACCCCTTTTGAGACTACTTTCAAAGCATAGATCAACTACCAAGCCGCGCACCGCTGTTCTCTAAAAGATATAAGTGAAGCACATAGAGCAAAAGTATCTAGCTCAAAAGATATAAGTGAAGCACATCTGAGCTGAATTGTCTACCAGAAGATATAAGTGAAGCTCGACAAAATCACGGTGTGTGCATGTCTCTTTCTCTAGGTGTGCAGCAAGGATGATTGTGACACAACAAAAATAAAATACTCCTACGATACAAGATGCTCCAAGCAAAAACACATAACATGTGGTGAATAAAAATATAGCCCCAAGTAACGCTACCGATGGATTGAAGACGAGAGAGGGGATGCCTTCCCGGGGCATCCCCAAGCTTAGGCTTTTACGGCATCCTTGAATATCTTGGGGTGCCTTGGGAATCCCCAAGCTTGAGCTCTTGACACTCTTTATCTCTTTGTCCATAAGAACTTCACCCAAAACTTGAAAACTTCACAACACGAAACTTAAAGAGAAACACGTGATAACATTAGTATGAGAAAGCAAACCACCACTTCCTTAGGTACTGTAGCAAACTTAAATTCTACTTATGATGATGTTGGGTTACTGTATTTTCAATCTTCCATGGCTAATACCCCCCGATACTATCCATAGTTTCATCAAAATAAGCAACCAACACAACAAAAACAGAATCTGTTAACAGCAGACCAGTCTGTAGCAATCTGTATATTTCGTATACCTCTGGTACTTCAAAAATTCTGCAAAATTACGACAGTCTAAATAATTTGCGTAGCAATCAGTAGCAGAAATAATCAACTCAAAAGCTCTTACATAAAAAAAATCAAAATTCCTTTCGTGAGCAGAAAGTTTCTGTCTTTTCCAGCATGACCAAACGATCATCCCCAAGACTAATCATAACGGTTTTGCTTAGCACAAACGCAAAAAAGAAACACAAAAAACACAATCATAACAGAATTATGAAAGTGTGGAAAACACAAAACAGAAAGAAAAAGGATAGATTCGTTGGGTTGCCTCCCAACAAGCGCTTTTGTTTAACGCCCTTAGCTAGGCAAAAGTTTCAATGATGCTCACATAAAAGGTAAGGATTGAAACACAACGAGAGAACAATGGAGCATATGGCTAGCACATTTAAGTCTAACACACTTCCTATGCATAGGTATTTTGTGAACAAACAACTTGTTGGAGCAAGAATCAACTAGCATAGGAAGGCAAAACAAGCATAGCTTCAAAAATTTCAACACATGGAGAGGAAGCTTGATACTATTGCAATAAGTAGAAGCATATGATCCTCTCTCATAGTAATTTTTAGTGGCTTCATGAATGAATTCAACAATGTAACTACACATAGGATATTCTTTTCATGATCCACATGCATGCAAAGTTGACGCTTTTCAAAAATAGTGGGATTATCATCAAATAAAGTCATGACTTCTCCAATCCCACTTTCAATATTGTTGCAAATGTCATATTCATAATGAGGTTTGAACAAATTTTCAAGATCATAAGAAAGATCATCACCCCAATCATGATTATTTCAACAAGTAGTGGACAAAGCAAAACTAGCATCCCCAAGCTTAGGGTTTTGCATAATTTCAGCATGATTATCACTAATAGAATTTATAGTGAAACCATTGCAATCATGCTTTTCATCCAAGGAGACCTCGTGAATCACTTCATAAATTTCTTCCTCACAATTTAGAGATTCACGCATCTCAAGCAAAACTCCAAAAAAATAGTCAAGTGCCCTCAACTTACTAGCAATTCGTTCCACATAAGTGGGTCTCTTAAACAGATTAGCTAGTGGATGAGGATTCATATCAGATTTTCAGCAAGCGAAGATGCAAGCATATTGAAGGCACATGGCAGACAACCAAACAGAAAGCAAGCGAGAGAAAAGGGCAAACGAAAAAAGGAAAAAGGCAAAATAAAACGGCAAAGGAGAAAGGCAAATGAAAACGACAAATGTGAAGTGGGGGAGAGGAAAACGAGAGGCAACTAGCAAAAAAGTAAATGCAGGAGATGAGTTTGTGAGACCTACTTGGGGAGATCTTGATCTCTCCTCCCCGGCAACGGCGCCAGAAATACTTCTGATGTCAGCTGTGCTTCCCTGGCAACGGTGCCAGGAATACTTCTTGCTATTGCAACAAAAGACCTTCCAACGGCGCCAGAAATAGGTGTGTCGATGGCACCAGGAATCCTTCTGCTACGGCTACGCCTTAAGGGACTTCCTAGGCAAATATGTAAAGGATTTCCCCCATGGCCTTGGAGCCTTGCGTTGGTGTTCCCTCGAAGCGGAAAGAGTGATGTAGCGCAGCGATGGTAAGTATTTCCCTCAGTTTGAGAACCAAGGTATCCATCCAGTGAAGGAGTATCACAAGAGCCTGCACAAACACAAAGAACCTGCTCCCAACGCTATGAAGGGGTTGTCGATCCCTTATAGATTGTTCGCCAAGTGAGAACTGAAAGCAAAAAAGTAACAAAGCAAAGTAAAAGCAGAGGTGTAAACGATAGATGTGAATAGACCCGGGGGCCATAGTGTTTACTAGTGGCTTCTCTCATGAAAGAAAGTAGACGGTGGGTGAACAAATTACTGTCGAGCAATTGATAGAACCGCGCAAAGTCGTGACGATATCTATGGCAATGATTATATCTATAGGCATCACGTCCAAAACAAGTAGACCGATACTTTCTGCATCTACTACTATTACTCCACACGTCGACCGCTATCCAGCATGCATCTAGTGTATTAAGTCCAAAAGAACAGAGTAACGCCTTAAGCAAGATGACATGATGTAGATGGACAATCTCATATCAACGACAAAGCCCACCTTGTTACCCTTGATGGCAACTACTTAATATGTGCCTTGCTGCCCCTACTGTCACTGGGAAAGGTCACCACATGGTAAGAACCCAAAACCAAGCACTTCTCCCATTGCAAGAATCATAGATCTAGTTGGCCAAACAAAACCCAAGACTCGAAGAGACTTACAAGGATATCAAATCATGCATATAAGAAATCAGCAAAGACTCAAATATATATCATAGATAATCTGATCACAAATCCACAATTCATCGGATCTCGATAAACACACCGCCAAAGAGGATTACATCGGATAGATCTCCATGAAGATCATTGATAACTTTGTATTGAAGATCCAAGAGAGAGAAGAAGCCATCTAGCTACTAACTACGGACCCGTAGGTCTGAAGTGAACTACTCACGGGTCATTGGAGGGGCGATGATGATGAATAAGAAGCCCTCCGACTCCAAAGTCCCCTCCGGCAGGGTGCCGGGAAGGGTCTCCAGATGAGATCTTGCGGAAACGGAAGCTTGCGGCGGCGAAAAAGTATTTTCGAGGTTCCCCTAATTTTTTGCTGTATTTTAGGGAATATATAGGCCAAAGATCTAGGTCAGGGGGCGCTCAGGGAGGCCACAAGCCCTGCCACCGCCGCCTCCCCCCTGGTGGCGGAGTGGGGGCTTGTGGGATCCCTGGAGCCCTCCTAGCTTGGCCCACAGGCCCCCTGATCTTCTTCCGTTCGAGAAAAATCATTTCGGGGATTTTATTCCGTTTGGACTCCGTTCCAAAATCAGATCTCAAAAGAGCCAAAAACACAGAAAAACAGGAACTTGCACTTGGCACTGAATGAGTAAGTTAGTCCCAAAAAAGATATAAAAGGTATATAAAACATCCAAAGATGACAAGATAACAGCATGAAACCATCAAAAATTATAGATACGTTTGAGACGTATTAGTCTACTTGCCTAGAGTCCGTGTATAAGTTCTGCGAGGCTGTTATTGCTGTGTTTGGCCCTGAGTACTTGAGAGAGTCGACTGCTAAAGATACATCCCGTTTGTTGGTGATGAATGCCAGCAGGGGCTTCCCAGGGATGCTTGGTAGCATAGACTGCATGCAGTGGGAGTGGAAGAACTGCCCTTCTGCTTGGCAAGGGCAATATAAGGGCCATGTCACGGCTTGCACTGTCATACTAGAGGTCGTGGCGTGTGAAGATCTCTGGATCTCGCACTCTTTCTTTGGCATGGTCGGATCACACAATGATATCAACGTGCTTCAGCGCTCACCGATGTTTGCTAGGCTTGCCGAAGGCAACAGCCCACCGGTGAACTTTACTGTCAACGGCCACAACTACAACAAAGGATACTACCTTAGTGACGATATCTATCCTCAGTGGACCACTATTGTCAAGACAATACCCAACCCTGTCGGAGAGAAGAGGAAAAGATTTTCCTAAGAGCAAGAGAATGCTAGGAAGGATGTCGAGCGTGCCTTAGGTGTTTTCCAATTGAAAGGATCGATATGGTTGACTAGAGGGGGGTGAATAGGCAACTACCAATTTCTAGCTTTTCTTAACAAGTTACGGTTAGCAACATAAAGGTTCTCTAAAATAATAACTAGGTGAGCAACCTATATGATGCTACCTGCTATGACCACTAAAGCAAGTAAGAAATACTCTACAACAAAAGCATACACAATGTAAAGGTAAGAGATAACCACAAGTGGAACCGATGAAGACGAGGATGTGTTACCGAAGTTCCTTCCCTTTGACAGGAAGTACGTCTCTGTTGGAGCGGTGTGGAGGCACAATGCTCCCCAATAAGCCACTAGGGCCTATGCATTCTCCTCACGCCCTCACACAATGCAAGGTGTCGTGATTCCATTATAGGTGCCCTTGAAGGCGGCGACCGAATCTTTACAAATAAGGTTGGGGCTATCTCCACACAAAGCTTAAAGGCTCCCAACAAGACCACGGAGCTTCACCACAATGGAATGTGGCTCCGAGGTGACCTCAACCGTCTAGGGTGCTCAAACACCCAAGAGTAACAAGATCCTCAAGGGATTAGTGGGGGGAATAAATTTTCTCTTGGTGGAAGTGTAGATCTTGGCCTTCTCAACCAATCCCTAGGAAATCAACAAGTTTGATTGGCTAGGGAGAGAGATCGGGCACATATGAGCTTAGGGAGCAACAATGGAGTCTTGGAGGGTCAAAGGTAGGGTTTGTGAGGTAGGTGAACCCTTTATATAGTGGGGAACAAGTCCAACCGTTACCCCCACTATCAGCACGCCCCTGGCGGTACTACCGCTTGGGAGCAGCGGTACTACCGCTGTCCCTAGCGGTACTACCGCTTGGAGGAAGCGGTACTACCGCTTGGAGGAAGCGGTACTACCGCTAGGCTGACACAAAGCCACGGTAGTAGAAATACTACTACCGAGCCTACCACAACTGGAAAAGTATTCGCAAAAAGTCCGACGAAGTACAACCTCTCAGAGAGGGAGGTACTACCGTCCCAAGCGGTACTACCGCTCAGCTAGCGGTACTACCGCTCATCTGGAGCGGTACTACCACTCGACCCTTTGCAGCGGTTGTGAAAGACCGGGCGGGTGCTCCATTGCCGCAAAGAGAAAGTGGTGGAAAGAAAATGTGCGCGTGTGTGAGTTGATTCCACCCAAACCTTTCCGACGCACACCCCCTCTTAATAGTACGGCTTTCCTACTACTCAAATCTACCAAAGAGAACTGTAGGAAACACCATGCTCCAACAACACCGATGGGCGACGAATTATCTTGTGCCCTGTGATGTATTATCTGAAATGATCAATGCACACGATTAGTCCGCAGAGGTGCTGTCATCAATCACCAAAACTATTTAGAACAAAATATGATGTAACAATCTCCCCCTTTTTGGTGGATTGATGACCATACCGGATTTGCACAAAAACATAATAATTAAAACATAGACATGTGAGCATAAAGATAAAGGCACAAGATAAATGATCTCACATGCTAAGTATAGAGAGAGACTTTAGAGATAATAGAAGGATAGCATATGTCTCACACCATATGATGAAGAGTCTTCACACACATAATAAAATATCCAACAGACTTAAACCAACTAAGTTCAGAAAAGAAAGACTCAAACACGAACGAAAAACCAAAGGCAAATCTCTAACACTCTCTCCCCCTTTGTCATCAGTACACCAAAAAGGCAGAGAGAACGCGAACACGGGAGGTGGCTCATTCATCCTCAGCAGACACATTTGTAGCATCCTCATCGTCCTCATCATCATCCTGCTGCTCCTCGTGATCAAACCCTGCCGCATCATCTTCGTTACACACCTCCTGATCAGTCCCATCCCAGTGGTAGTCTTTAGCCTGCATCCAGGCAGCCTCTTGAGTGATGACATCCTCAGAACCACTAGAGACGTGCACATCAAGCGTCCTCAGTAGGCGCTTATTCCGCTCACGGTTCTCCTTCTGAGCCACATGAGTAAGATACTGTCCTTTTGCATGCATGCAAAACAAGGTCCTCATCTGGTCCTATAGGGACCCCGTCTGTGCCTTCAGCTTCTTGGCCCAAGATGGCTCAGCAGAAGAACGGGTTTGTGAAGCAAGGCCGCCCTCAGCCCTAGCAGCAACAGTCTCCTCCTCAGCCTCCATGTGAGCAGTAGAACGTGAAGTGGAGGTGTTGGCCCACTTCTCTTTCTGGCGCAGTTTGATGGGATCATGGCTAAAGAGCTATGTGGGTGCAGGAAAGGCCCTACCAGGGAAGGTCTCGGCCCATTTAGTCTTGATGTAGTATAACAAGTAAGGCCCATAGATGGGAACCCTACGGTTGTATATGACCATGTGAAGCTCGCAAAACATCACATTTGCCACATTGAGTGGCCCATTGGGCTCTGTCAGTACTTCCTGGCGCATTAGGAGCATGTCTACCAGATAGGGGTGAACTTCGTCTTTGTTACCAACCCGAGGGAACAGAGTGTCGCGGAAGACCCGATGCATGATATCCAAGAAGGGAATGAGCACGCCCTTCCTGACATAGAAAGGCACCAGCTTGTCCTTGGGGTGGTATCAGGGTTGCGATGAGGGCGCGGGCCAACAGAATTATGCAACCCAACAAAATTGATCCTCAAAAGCTTCATGAACTCAGCCCAAGAGCCAGTCAACTTCTCGCCATGAGTCATCCACGTCAAAGAGAGGTTCTCATCATTATGGAAGGAGACAGAGGTATAGAATTGAGCCACTACCTCTGCATCAAAGTCACAGTGAAAATTGATGATGTCCTCAATACCCAGTTGCTCAATCATACGCAGAGCCTCTCCAAAATATTCAGTATCCTTCCGGATATGATTGAGATCAATCCACTGCAATGGAACAACTTTCTTCTTCTTAGTCAGGATGACATCATGATAGATCATGAGTTGCTGCTTGGTCCAGAACATCTTTCCGCCCCCGAACACCTCCCTCTCATTGAAATAAGGGTTTTTCTTTCGGCACCTCGCAAAATCCTTGGGAGCCATAGTGTCATAGTCAATGGTGGACTCCTTATCCTTTGATACAGTCTTCTTGACGTTGCGCTTCGGAGGACGGGAACCTTCCGGTTCTTCAGTGTTGCGGTACCTCTTGGATTCGGTGTTGCAAACGGGGTTGGAATGACGGGAGCCACCACGTGAGACACACAACACAAACACACGAAAACGACAAGAGAAGTCATGTCAACATCGAGAACAAGGAGAAAACACAAAAGAACCCAAGTAGGAGCAAGCATAGGCAGCAAATAGAGCGCTAGCGGTAGTACCGCTCGGCCACGGTGGTAGTACCCCTCCACGGGCGGTAGTACCACTCGGTCAGGGCGGTAGTACCATGAGCTAGCGGTAGTACCGCTTGGGGAAGGGCGGTAGTACCGCGTGGTTACAGATCTGGAAGAACAAGAATGGATCTATCCACAAAGCTGCGGATTTAAAAACTTAAGAGACCAAAACTATGGATCTAAACCCAAAACTATACAGATCCTATGCAGCAACGCAAATAGAGGCACTTCCCAACATCTCTCCTCCTATCCATGTACGAAACAAAATCATGCCACAACAATGGAGCCAATACATCTATCCCTAACCATAGAACCAAGAACCTCAACACAACACAAGAGGGACAGGGGTAGTACCGGAGTTCATGGCACACGGGGGAGGAAGGAGGAGGAGGGGCAATCCCTCCAACTGGAACGGGAGGAGAAGCGTCGCGAAGGAAGATCAAATCTGGGGAAACTCGAGGCAGAGAGGGAGAGCTCCACAAAGAAGAAGCAAATGGGGAAGGAAAAACTGCCCCCCTCTCTCTATATACCCCCAGTGCACGGGCAGGGCGGTAGTACCGCTCGGGCAAAGCGGTAGTACCGCTTGCTATGGTAGTACTGCTCGTGCCCTAGCGGTACTACCGCTCGAGTCTTAGCGGTAGTATCGATGGGATCATCGCGGTAGTACCGCATGAGGCAGTAGTACTGCTCCCCCTGAGGATTTACAGACTCTAGCCCTAGTCAGCAGTAGTACCGCGCTGGTCATTGCGGTAGTACTGCTCCCCCTGGCGGTAGTACCGCTTCCACTAGCGGTAGTACCTCTCCAGAACATACAGAAAAAATCCAGAAATTGCCAGAACAATGAGAAAACACTACGGACATATATTAGTCAGTACCGGAGAAAAGAAAGAGGCAAAATATACTGACTGGCAATATTATAACCCTCCTTTACGAGCAGGGAGGGGGCGGTGGCCAGAGCCACCTATGTTTGAGACAAAAGGTATGACACCGTGAAGAATAATCCTTGGGTTCATGACCAACGCTCATCATTGAAGCACAAGTGCCATCGATAATGGCCAATGTGAAAGACTTGATCAATTTATGCATAATGGGGGGAGGGAAAGTTCATTGAGAGAACAACACTCCCCCTATGTCCATGCCTACACCTAGAACGAGATATAATGCGGAATGAGTTGCAGAGTGCCTAATTTCAATCCACATTACTTGAATCAATGATATTTAGTTCATGCCTTAACTCCCGGAACCTTGCTTCATCTAGGGGCTTAGTGAAAATATCTACAAGTTTCTCTTCACTGTTGATGAAGTGAACCTCAATATCACCACGCTTGATATGCTCACGAATGAAGTGATGGCGAATATCAATGTGCTTGGTCTTGCTATGTTGCACCGGATTGAGGGAAATCTTGATCGCACTTTGATTGTCACATATAAGAGGCACTTTGTCACAAGTGACACCATAATCCTTTAAAGTTTGCCTCATCCATAGCAACTGTGCACAGCAACTCGTAGCAGCAACATACTCAGCTTCGGTGGAAGACAATGAGACACAGTTCTGTTTCTTTGAAGACCAACTTACCAGCGAACGACCAAGAAATTGACATCCTCCAGAAGTTGACTTCCTCTCCACACAGTCTCTTGCCCAATCTGAGTCAGAGTAGCCCACTAGGTTGAAGCTTGCTCCATTGGGATACCATAGGCCAAAGTTTGGGGTATGAGCCAAATATCGAAAGATTCGTTTGACAGCCATAAAATGGCTTTCCTTTGGTGCAGATTGAAACCATGCACAAATCCATACACTCAACATGATATCCGGTCTAGATGCACAAAGGTAAAGAAGGGATCCAATCATGGAGCGATATACCTTTTGATCCACTACTTTACCATTGGGATCACTGTCAAGCTTGCATCTGGTTGGCATGGGAAACTTGACCGGCTTGACGTCCTTTAGCTCGAACCTCTTGAGCATGTCTTGGGTGTACTTGGCTTGTTTGATGAAGGTTCCTTCTAAACCTTGTTTAATCTCGAACCCGAGGAAGAACTTCAACTCGCCCATCATTGACATCTCAATTTTTTTGGTCATTAGTGCAGCAAATTCTTCATTGAAAGATTCGTTAGGGGAACCAAAAATAATATCATCAACATATAGTTGGCATACGAACAAATCCCCTTTGACTTTCTTGGTAAAAAGAGTGGGATCAATCTTCCCAATTTCAAACCCACGATCTTGTAATAACTCGGTAAGGTACTCATACCACGCACGTGGGGTTTGTTTGAGGCCATAGAGTGCCTTATTAATTTTATATACATGATTGGGGAGCTTGGGATGTTCGAATCCCGGGGGTTATTTGACATATACCAACTCATTTAAAGGACCATTAAGAAAAGCACTTTTCGCATCCATTTGTTATAATTTGAAATCATGATGAGATGCAAATGCAAGCAGCATGCGAATAGATTCTAGTCGAGCAACAGGGGCAAAGGTTTCACCATAGTCGATACCCTCAACTCGGGAGTAGCCTTGAGCCACCAATCTCGCCTTGTTTCGAACCACAATCCCATTGGCATCTTGCTTGTTTTTGAAGATCCATTTGGTCCCAATGACATTATGTTCCTCCTTTGGTCTTGGCACTAATTCCCAGAGTTGATTACGCTCGAAGTTGTTTAGTTCTTCATGCATGGCCATAAGCCAATCCTCATCATCGAGTGCTTCATGTACCCGTTGAGGTTCACAATACGAAACAAACACGTGATGCTCACAAAAATTTAGAATTTGTTGACGAGTGGATACTCCCCTTTTTAAACTTCCAAGCATGTTCTTCATAAGATGTGATTTGACTCTCAGCTTGGATGCAATCTTGGTTGCGCGACGCTTCAAGAGTTCCGAGCTACATAATTGGGGAGCATCAACTTGATCACATTGCTTGGCCTTGAGTTTTGATACTTCCTTGACACCGCGACCCCTCTTAGGTGCTGCAGTAGGAAATTGAGAAGCAGCACCCTGAACAACTTGATTTTCGTCTTGAGCAGGCTCACTGGTTTGTTCTTGATCTTGTGGCTGCTCTTGATCTTGATCTTGTGGCTGCACTTGATCTTGATCTTGAGCAGATTTGAAACCTTGTGTAAGCACTTGTACATCATGTGGTTCATCACCATCTTCGAGTGGTTGGTCTTGCCCTTGATCCTGTTAAGCTGGTTGAGGGTTTTCTCTTTGTTCATCGAAAGCGTGTGGGACTTGCGAGGGTGATGGCTCCACTTGAGTAGAGCATTGCCCTTCTCCTTCGGCCACAAGAGGTTCCTCAATGGGGAGTATTTTACCAATCCCCATTCTTCTTATAGCTTGGGGAGGAATTTCATCACCTACATCACAAAGACCACTTTGCTCCACTTGGGAACCATTATTTTCATCAAACTCTACGTTACACGTCTCCTTAATGAGCTCACTAGACTTCTTGAGGACACGGTGAGCATGAGAATTTGTGGCATAACCAACAAAATGCCCTCTTGAGCTCTAGAATCAAATTTAGCTAAACATGCACCTTTCTTCAGAATGAAACACTTACACCCGAATACCCTGAATTACTTGAGGTTGGATTTGTTTCCGGTGAGAATCTCATATGGGGTCTTGTTCAAGCCTTTGCGGAGATAGAGTTGATTGGATGCATGACATGCTGTGTTGATGGTTTCGACCCAAAAGTTATACAGAGATTTGAATTCCGCCATCATTGTTCTTGCTGCGTCCATCAACGTCCGGTTCTTCCTCTCCGCCACACCATTTTGTTGAGGGGTGTATGGTGCTGAATATTGATGCTTGATTCATTCATCACTAACAAACTCATCCAAGGTGTAGTTCTTGAACTCGGTGTCGTTGTCACTTCTAATGATCAAAATCTTTGCTTCATGATGACGTTGAGCTTCATTAGCAAAGTTGATGACGGTTTGTTGAGTCTCACTCTTCCTCTTGAAGAAATATACCCAAGTGTATCTTGAGTATATTGGAAATATGCCCTAGAGGCAATAATAAATTAGTTATTATTATATTTCTTTGTTCGTGATAATCGTTTATTATCCATGCTATAATTGTATTGATTGGAAACTCAAATATATGTGTGCATACATAGACAAAACACTGTCCCTAGTAAGCCTCTAGTTGACTAGCCAGTTGATCAATGATAGTCAAGGTTTTCTGGCTATGTGCAAGTGTTGTCACTTGATAACTGGATCACATCATAAGGATAATCATGTGATGGACTAGACCCAAACTATGAACGTAGCATATTGATCGTGTTGTTTTATTGCTATTGTTTTTTGCGTGTCAAGTATTTCTTCCTATGACCATGAGATCATATAACTCACTGGCACCAGAGGAATACCTTGTGTGCATCAAATGTCTCAACGTAACTGGGTGACTATAAAGGTACTCTACAGGTATCTTCGAAGGTGTCCGTTGAGTTAGTATGGATCAAGACTGGGATTTGTCACTCCGTGTGACAGAGAGGTATCTCGGGGCCCACTCAGTAATACAACATCACACACAAGCCTTGCAAGCAATGTGACTAGGTGTAAGTCACGGGATCTTGTATTACGGAACGAGTAAAGAGAATTGCCGGTAACGAGATTGAAATAGGTATGCGGATACTGACAATCAAATCTCGGGCAAGTAACATACCAAAGGACAAAGGGAATGACATACGGGATTATATGAATCCTTGACACTGAGGTTCAACCGATAAGTTCTTCGGAGAATATGTAGGATCCAATATGGGCATCCAGGTCCAGCTATTGGATATTGACCGAGGAGTGCCTCGGGTCATGTCTACATAGTTCTCGAACCCGCAGGGTGTGCACACTTAAGGTTCGATGATGTTGTAGTATAGTTGAGTTATATGTGTGGTTACCGAATGTTGTTCGGATTCCCGGATGAGATCACAGACGTCATGACGGTTTCCGTAATGGTCCGGAAACGAAGATTGATATATAGGATGGTTTCATTTGGTTACCGGAACGTTTTCGGGCATTACCGGCATTGTACTGGGAGTGACGAATGTGTTCCGGAAGTTCACCGGGATGGGGGAAACCCACCCGGAGGAAGCCCAGTGGCTTGAGTGTGGCGCACCAGCCCTTAGTGGGCTAGTGGGACAGCCCAAGAGGGCTTTGGCGCCAAGAGAAGAAAAACCAAAGAGAAAAAAAGGGGAGGTGGGAAGGAAGAGAAGGACTCCACTTCCAATCCTAATTGGAGTAGGTTTCCTCCTCTCCTCCTGGCCGGTGCACCCTTGGGGGCTTGGCCCTCAAGGCAAGCCTCCTCCCCCTCCCTCCTATATATAGTGGTGATTTAGGGCTGATTTGAGACAACTTTTGCCACGTGCAACTCAACCCTATACCACATAGTTTTACCTCTAGATCGGATTTCTGCGGAGCTCGGGCGGAGCCGTGCAGGAGTAGATCATCAGCACCGCCGGAGCAACGTCACTCTGCCGGAGAACTGATCTACTTCTCCGTCTTTCTTGTTGGATCAAGAAGGCTGAGATCGTCATCGAGCTGTAGGTGTGCTGAACGCGGAGGTGCCGTCCGTTTGGCACTAGATCAGAACGGATCGTGGGACGGATTGCGGGACGGTTCGTGGGGCGGTTGGTGGGGCGGATCGAGGGACGTGAAGACGTTCCACTACATCAACCGCGTTTCTTAATGCTTCCTGTTGTACGATCTACAAGGGTACGTAGATCCAAATCTCCTCTCGTAGATGGACATCACCATGATAGGTCTTCGTGTGTGTAGGAAATTTTTTGTTTCCCATGCAACGTTCCCCAACATTGGCATCATGAGCCAGGTTCATGCGTAGATGTTATCTCGAGTAGAACACAAAGGGTTTTGTGGACGGTGATGTTCGATTTGCTGCCCTCCTTAGTCTTTTCTCGATTCAACGGCATTGTTGGATTGAAGCGGCCCGGACCGACATTATTCGTACGCTTACGAAAGACTGGTTTCATCGATTGACATGCAACCTCGTTGCATAAAGATGACTGGCGGGTGTCGGTTTCTTCAACTTTAGTTGAATTGGTTTTGACCGAGGCGGTCCTTGGAGAGGTTAAATAGCAATTTGCTCATCTCTGTTGTGGTTTTTGCGTAAGTAAGATGCGATCATACTAGATACCCATAGCAGCCACGTAAAACATGCAACAACAAATTAGAGGACGTCTAACTTGTTTTTGCAGGGTGTGCTTGTGATATGATATGGCTAATGACGTGATGTGATATATTGGATGTATGAGATGATCATGTTGTAATAGTTAGTATCGACTTGCACGTCGATGGTACGGCAACCGGCAGGAGCCATAGGGTTGTCTTTAAACTAACGTTTGTGTTTGCAGATGCGTTTACTATATTGCTAGGACGTAGCTTTAGTAGTAATAGCAGAAGTAGCACGACAAACCCGATGGCGACACGTTGATGGAGATCATGGTGTGGCGCCGATGACTAGAAGATCGTGCATGTGCTTTGGTGATGGATATCAAGAAGCACATAATGATGGACATATCATGTCACTTATGAATTGCATGTGATGTTAATCCTTTTATGCACCTTATTTTTCTTAGAACGACGGTAGCATTATGAGGTGATCTCTCACTAAAATTTCAAGACGAAATTGTGTTCTCCCCGACTGTACACCGTTGCTATAGTTCGTCGTTTCGAGACACCAGTGATGATCGGGTGTGATAGACTCAACATTCACATACAACGGGTGCAAAACAGTTGCACACGCGGAACACTCGGGTTAAGCTTGACGAGTCTAGCATGTGCACACATGGCCTCAGAACACATGAGACCGAAATGTCGAGCAAGAATTGTATAGTTGATATGATTAGCATAGAGATGCTTACCACTGAAACTATTCTCAACTCACGTGATGATCGGACTTGAGTTAGTGGATTTGGATCATGTACCACTCAAATGACTAGAGAGATGTACTTTTTGAGTGGGAGTTTAGTAAGTAATTTGATTAGTTAAACTATAATTATCATGAACATAGTCAAAAGGTCTTTGCGAATTATGATGTAGCTTGCGCTATAGCTCTACTGTTTTTATATGTTCCTAGAGAAATTTTAGGTTAAAGATGATAGTAGCAACTTTGCGGACTGAGTCCGTAAAACTGAGGATTCTCCTCATTGCTGCACAGAAGGCTTATGTCCTTAATGCACCACTCGGTGTACTGCACCTCGAGCGTCATCTGTGGATGTTGCGAACATCTGACATACACGTTTTTGATGACTACATGATAGTTCAGTGAGTAATACTTAAATGACTTAGAAGCAAGGCGTCGGAGACGTCTTTGAAACGTTATGGAACATAAACGTTATGGAACATAAGAGATGTTCTAAGAGATGAAATTGAGATTTCATGCTCGTTCCCTTGTTGAGAGGTATGAGACCTCCGACAAGATTCTTCGTCTACAAAGTAAAGGACAAAATCTCAATCGTTGAGCATGTTCTGAGATTGTCTGAGTAAAATAATCGCTTGAATCAAGTGGGAGTTAATCTTCCAGATGAGACAGTGATGGTTCTCCAAAGTCACTGCCACTAAGCTGCTAGAGCTTTGTGATGAACTATAACATATCAAGGATAGATATGACTATCCTTGATCAATTCACAATGTTTGACACTGCGAAAGTAGAAATCAAGAAGGAGCATCAATTGTTTATGGTTAGTAAAACCACTAGTTTCAAGAAGGGAAAGGGCTAGAAGGGATACTTCATGAAACGGCAAACCAGTTGCTGCTCTAATGAAGAAACCTAAGATTGAACCTAAACCCGAGACTCAGTGCTTCTGTTATGAGAGGAACGGTCACTGAGGCGGAGCTACCCTAGATACTTGGTAGATGAGAAGGCTGGCTAAGTCAACAGAAGTATATTTGATATACATGATATTGATGTGTACTTTACTAGTACTCCTAGTAGCACGAGGGTATTAGATACCGGTTCGATTGCTAAGTGATTAGTAACTCGAAATAAAAGCTACGGAATAAACGGAGACTAGCTAAAGGCAAGGTGACAATAAGTGTTGGAAGTGTTTCCAAGGTTGATGTGGTCAAACATCGCACGCTCCCTCTACCATCGGGATTGGTGTTAAACCTAAATAATTGTTATTTGGTGTTTGTGTTGAGCATGAACATGATTGGATCGTGTTTATTGCAATACAATTATTCATTTAAAGAGAATAATGGTTATTCTATTTACTTGAATAATTACCTTCAATGGTTTATTGAATCTCGATCGTAGTGTTACACATGTTCATAATATTGGTGCCAAAAGATACAAAGTAATAACGATAGTACCACTTACCTGTGGCACTGTCGCTTGAGTCATGTTGGTATAAAATGCATGAAGAAGCTCCATGCTGATGGATCTTTGTACTCACTCATTTTTGAAACGTTTGAGACATGCAAACCATACCTGTTGGTATAAACGCATGAAGAAACTCTATGAAGCTGGATCGTTTGGACTCACTTGATTTTGAATCACTTGAAACATGCAAAATCATACCACATGGAACAAGAAAGTAACTTGTTGGATGCAATACATTTTTTATGTGTGTAGTCCAATAAGTGCTAACGCACGCAGTGGATATCGTTATGTTCTTACTACGACTTGAGTAGAAACAGGAGTATTTACTTGTTGAATCACAAGTCTGAAATATTGAAAGGTTCAAAGCTATTTCAGAGTGAAGATCGTCGTGACAACAGGATAAACTGTCTACGATATGATCATAGAGATGAATATCTGAGTTGCGAGTTTTGGTACACAATTGAGACAATGTGGAAATTGTTTCGCAATTCATGCCACCTGGAACACCATAGTGTGATGGTGTGTCTGAATGTTATAGCAGCGCCCTATTTGATATGGTGCATACTATGATGTCTCTTATCAAATTAACACTATCATTTATGGGTTATGCATTAGAGACAACCGCATTCACTTTAAATAGGGCACCACGTATTTCCGTTGAGATGACACAGTATAGACTATGGTTTCGAGAAACCTAAGCTGTCGTTTCTTAAAAGTTTGGGGCTGCGATGCTTATGTGAAAAAGTTTTAGTCTGATAAGCTCGAACCTAAAGCAGATAAATGCATCTTCATAGGATATCCACAACAGTTGGGTACATCTCCTATCTCAGATCTGGAAGCGAAGTGTTTATTTCTAGAAAAGGGTCCTTTCTCAAGGAAAGATTTCTCTTGAAAGAATTTAGTGGGAGGGTGGTGGAACTTGATGAGGTTAGTGAACTGTCACTTCAACCAATGTGTAGCACGGCGTAGGAAGATGTTCTTGTGGCGCCTACACCAATTGAAGTGGAAACTTATGATGGTGATCATTGAGCTTTGGATCAAGTTACTACAAACCTCGTACGTCGACAAGGTCGCGTACTACTGCCAAGTGGTACGGTAACCCTGTCTTGAAGGTCATGTTGTTGAACAACAATGAACCTGCGAGCTATGAAGAAGCGATGGTGGGCCCGAATTCCGACAAATGGCTGAAGGCCATGAAATCCGAGAGAGGATCCATTTATTAAAACAAGGTATAGACTTTGGAAGAACTACTTGATGGTCGTAGGACTATTAAGTAAAGATGGATATTTAAAAGGAAGACAGACAATGATGGTGAAAAGTCATCATTAAGAAAAGCTCGACTTGTCGCAAGGATGTTTTCGACAAGTTCAAAGAGTTGATTATGATGAGAATTTCTCACTCGTAGCGATACTAAAAGTCTGTTGGAATTATGTTAGTAGTTGCTGCATTATTTATGAAATATTGCACATAGGATGTCAGAACATTGTTTCCTCAACGGTTTCCTTGAGGAAAGGTTGTATGTGATACAACCAGAAGGTTTTGTCAATCCTAAGGATAATAACAAGTATGCAAGCTCCAACGATCCTTCTATGGGCTGGTGCAAGCATCTTGGAGTTGGAATATACGCTTTGATGAGATGATCAAAGCTTTTGGGTTTGTACAAGGTTTATGAGAAACTTGTATTTCCAAAGAAGTGAGTGGGAGCACTATAGAATTTCTCAGAAGTATATGTGGTTGACATATTGTTGATCAAAAGTAATGTAGAATTTCTGTGAAGCATAAAAGGTTGTTTGAAAGGAGTTTTTCAAAGGAAGACCTGTATAGAGCGATTTGAACATTGAGCATCAAGATCTATAGAGATAGATCAAAATGCTTAGTAGAACTTTCAAATGAAATGCATGCCTTGACAAGTGTTTGAAGGAGTTCAAAATAGATTGGCAAAGAAGGAGTTATTGGTTGTGTTGTAAGGTGTGAATATGAGTAAGACTCAAAAGCCCGACCACGACAGAAGAAAGACAAAGGATGAAGGTCGTCCCCTTTGCCTTAGTCGTAGGCTCTAAAGTATGCCAAGCTGTGTACCGCACCTGATGTGTGCCTTGCCATGAGTCTGTCAAGGGTACAAAAAGGTGATCCACAATTGAATCACTAAAACACCGGTCAAAGTTATCCTTAGTAACTAGTGGACTAAGGAATTTTTCTCGATTACAAAGGTGATTAAAGAGTTCGTCGTGAAGGGGTACGTCAATGCAAGCTTTGACACTAATCCGAGTAAACTCTGAGTAGTAAAACAGATTCATATAGTAGAGTAGATCTTTGGAGTATTTCCGAATAGCACGTAGTAGCAACATCTATAAGATGACATAAAGATTTGTAAAGCACACACGGATCTGAAAGTTTCAGAACCGTTGACTAAAACCTCTCTCACGAGCAAGACGTGATCAAACCCCAGAACTATATGGGTGTTGGATTCGTTAAAATCACATGGTGATGTGAACTAGATTATTGACTCTAGTGCAAGTGGGAGACTGTAGGAAATATGCCCTAGAGGCAATAATAAATTATTTATTATTACATTTCTTTGTTCGTGATAATCGCTTATTATCCATGTTATAATTGTATTGATTGGAAACTCAAATACATGTGTGGATACATAGACAAAACACTGTCCCTAGTAAGCCTCTAGTTGACTAGCCAGTTGATCAATGATAGTCAAGGTTTTCTGGCTATGTGCAAGTGTTGTCACTTGATAACTGGATCACATCATTAGGAGAATCATGTGATGGACTAGACACAAACTATGAACGTAGCATATTGATCATGTCGTTTTATTGCTATGGTTTTCTCTGTGTCAAGTATTTGTTCCTATGACCATGAGATCATATAACTCACTGGCACCGAAAGAATACCTTGTGTGCATCAAACATCGCAACGTAACTGGGTGACTATAAAGGTGCTCTAGAGGTATCTCCGAAGGTGTCCGTTGAGTTAGTATGGATCAAGACTGGGATTTGTCACTCCGTGTGACGGAGAGGTATCTCGGGGCCCACTCGGTAATACAACATCAAACACAAGCCTTGCAAGCAATGTGACTAACTGTAAGTCACATGATCTTGTATTACGGAACGAGTAAAGAGACTTGCCGGTAATGAGATTGAAATAGGTATGCGGATACTGACGATCAAATCTCGGGCAAGTAACATACCGAAGGACAAAGGGAATGACATACGGGATTATATGAATCCTTGACACTAAGGTTCAACCGATAAGATCTTCGGAGAATATGTAGGATCCAATATGGGCATCCAGGTCCCGCTATGTGATATTAACCGAGGAGTGCCTCAGGTCATGTCTACATAGTTCTCAAACCCGCAGGGTCTGCACACTTAAGGTTCGATGATGTTGTAGTATAGTTGAGTTATATGTGTGGTTACCGAATGTTGTTCGGAGTCCCGGATGAGATCACGGATGCCACGAGGGTTTCTGGAATGGTCCAGAAACAAAGATTGATATATAGGATGGTTTCATTTGGTTACCGGAAAGTTTTCGGGCATTACCGACATTGTACCGGGAGTGACGAATGGGTTTCGGAAGTTCACCGGGATGGGGGAAACCCACCCGGAGGAAGCCCAATGGCTTGAGGGTGGCGCACTTGCCCTTAATGGTCTGGTGGCACAGTCCAAGAGAGCTTTGGCGCCAAGAGAAGAAAAACCAAAGAGAAAGAAAAAAAAGGGGGAGGTGGGAAGGAAGAGAAGGATTCCACTTCCAATCCTAATTGGAGTAGGTTTCCTCCTCTCCTCCTGGCCGGCGCACCCTTGAGGGATTGGCCCTCAAGTCAAGCCTCCTCCCCCTCCCTCCTCTATATAGTGGTGATTTAGGGCTGATTTGAGACAACTTTTGCCACGTGCAACTCAACTCTAGACCACATAGTTTTACCTCTAGATCGGATTTCTACGGAGCTCGGGCGGAGCCCTGAAGGAGTAGATTATCACCACCACCGGAGCGTCGTCACGCTGCCGGAGAACTCATCTACTTCTCCATCTTTCTTGCTCGATCAAGAAGGCTGAGATCGTCATCGAGCTATACGTGTGTTGAATGCAGAGGTGCCGTCCGTTCGGCTCTAGATCAGAACGGATCGTGGGACGGATCACGGGACGGTTCGTGCGGCGGATCGAGGGCCGTGAAGACGTTCCACTACATCAACCGCGTTTCTTAACACTTCCTGTTGTGCGATCTACAAGGGTACGTAGATCCAAATCTCCTCTCGTAGATGGACATGACCATCATAGGTCTTCGTGTGCGTAGGAATTTTTTTGTTTCCCATGCAACGTTCCCCAACAGAGTAGTCATCAACAATCACCAAACAGTACTTTCTGCCCCCAAGACTATCAAAATAAGGAGGGCCAAAGAGATCCATATGAAGGAGCTCCAAAGGCCTCTTAGTGTAAATGAGAGTCGTGGGACGATGAGTAGTCTCGTGAATCTTCCCTTCAATACAGGCACTCCAAGCACGATCTCTGGAAAAATTCACATTCGTCAGTCCACGAACATGGTCCCCTTTGAGGAGACTTTGCAAAGATCTCCTATTGACATTAGCTAGTCGGCGATGCCAAATCCAACCCACATCAACTTTAGCCATTAGACAAGTCACAGTCTTAGTGGGTGCTACAGCGACAACAGACCTTCCCTGGCAACGGCGCCAGGAATCCTTCTGCTACGGGCTACGCCTATAGGGACTTCCTTGGAAAATATGCAAAGGATTTCCCCGCGGCCTTGGAGCCTTGCGTTGATGTTCCCTTCAAGAGGAAAGGCTGATGTAGCACAGCGGCGGTAAGTATTTCCCTCAGTTTGAGAACCAAGGTATCGATCCAGTAGGAGGATCGCGTCAAGTCACAAGTACGTGCACAAACACAAAGAGCTTGCACCCAACACTATGAAGGGGTTGTCAATCCCTTATAGATTGTTTGCAAAGTGAGAACTGAAAGCAAAAAGTAAACAAAGCAAAGTAAAAGTGAAAATGGAGACGATAGTTCTGAATAAACCCGGGGGCCGTAGTGTTCACTAGTGGCTTCTCTCATGAAAGCAAGTAGACGGTGGGTGAACGAATTACTGTCGAGCAATTGATAGAAGTGCACAACGTCGTAACATTATCTATGGCAATGATCATATCTATAGGCATCACGTCCAAAACAAGTAGACCGATACTTTCTGCATCTACTACTATTACTCCACACCTCGACCGCTATCCAGCATGCATCTAGTGTATTAAGTTCATAAGAACAGAGTAACGCCTTAAGCAAGATGACATGATGTAGATGGACAATCTCAAATTTATGATGAAAGCCCATCTTGTTACCCTTGATGGCAACAACACGATGCGTGCCTTGCTTCCCCTTCTGTCACCGGGAAAGGTCACCGCACGGTATGAACCCAAAACCAAGCACTTCTCCCATTGCAAGAATCATAGATCCAGTTGGCCAAACAAAACCCAAGACTCGGAGAGACTTACAAGGATATCAAATCATGCATATAAGAAATCAGCAAAGACTCAAATATAATTCATAGATAATCTGATCACAAATCCACAATTCATCGGATCTCGACAAACACACCGCCAAAGAGGATTACATCGGAAAGATCTCCATGAAGATCTGGAGAACTTTGTATTGAAGAACCAAGAGAGAGAAGAAGCCATCTAGCTACTAACTACGGACCCGTAGGTCTGAAGTGGACTACTCACGAGTCATTGGAGAGGCAATGATGTTGATGTAGAAGCCCTCCAACTCCAAAGTCCCCTCCGGCACGGCACCGGGAAGGGTCTCCAGATGAGATCTCACGGAAACGGAAGCTTGCGGCGGCGGAAAAGTGTTTTCGTGGATGCCCTGATTTTTTTCTGCGATTTTAGGGAATTTATAGGCCAAAGAGCTAGGGCATGGGAGCGCCACGGAGGCCGCAAGCCTGGTTGCCGCGGGCCCCCGTGGCCGCGGCAACAGGGCTTGTGGGCTCCCTGTGGGCCCTCTGCCTTGGCCCTCAAGTCCCCCGATCTTCTTCTGTTCTGGAAAAATTTATTTCGGGGATTTTATTCCGTTTGGACTCCGTTCCAAAATCAGATCTGAAAAGAGTCAAAAACATAGAAAAAACAGGAACTATCACTTGGCACTGAATTAATAAGTTAGTCCCTGATACTTCTTCGTCGCATCTATAGTTTTTAATTTTTTCATGCCAATATTCTTCAACTTTCATATACTTTTGGCGACTTTTTATACTATTTTTGGGACTAACATATTGATCCAGTGCCCAGTGCCAGTTCCTATTTGTTGTATGTTTTTTGTTTCACAGAATATCCATACCAAACGTACTAAAAACTTACGGGGATTTTTTTTGGAATATTTATGATTTTTGGGAAGAAGAATCAACGCGAGGCGATGCACAGAGTGCCCACAAGCCCTATCGCCGCGACCAGGGGGTGGGCCCGCGGCAGGGAGGCCTGTGACCACTCCTTAAGGCGGTTAGAGCCCTTCTTTCGCCGCAAGAAATATAATATCCAGAATAAAATCGTGTTAAAATTTCAGCCCAATCGGAGTTACAGATCTCCGGGAATTTAAGAAACGGTGAAACGCAGAATCTGGGAGCAGAGAAACATAAGGACACACAGAGAGAGATCCAATCTCGGAGGGGCTCTCGCCCCTCCGCCGCCATGGAGACCATGGACCAGAGGGGAAACCCTTCTCCCATCTAGGGAGGAGGTCAAGAAGAAGAAGAAGGAGGGGGTTCTCTCCCCCAATCTCCCGACGGCGCCGAAATGCCGCCCGGGACATCATCGTATGACGGCGATCTACACCAACACCTCTGTCATCTTCACCAACATCTCCATCATCTTCTCCCATCTATATTCAGCGGTTCACTCTCCCGCAACCCGCTGTACCCTCTACTTGAACATGGTGCTTTATGCTACATATTATTATCCAATGATGTGTTGCTATCCTATGATGTCTGAGTAGATTATCGTTGTCCTATCGGTGATTGATGAATTGCTATGATTGGTTTAATTTGCTTGTGGTTATATTGTTGTCCTTTGGTGTCCATCATATGATCGCGCGCGTGGATCACACCATAGGGTTAGTTGTATGTTGATAGGACTATGTATTGGCAGGCAAGAGTGACAGAAGCTTCAAACCTAGCATAGAAATTGATGCATATGGGATTGAAGGGGGACCAATATATCTTATTGCTATGGTTGGGTTTTACCTTAATGAACGTTAGTAGTTTCGGACGCTTGCTAATAGTTCCAATCATAAGTGCATAGAATTCCAAGTAAGGGATGACATGCTAGCAGAGGCCTCTCCCACACTACTGGAATCAGAGATTTTGCCGTCTGCTGCTTCTTTGCCGTCTGCTGGCTGATGGCAAAGACACTCTTTGCCATCAGCTACCAGAAACCAGACGACAAAGAGAAGGCTGATGGCAAAGGTACTGTTTGGCATCAGCCAGCTCTTTGTCGTTAGCTGGCTGACGGCAAATCTCATTCAGGCAGACGGCAAAGAGTTCGGGTGGCCCACCCTGCACCCCCTCTCTCCCCCCTAACGGCCTCCCTCTTTGCCATCTTCTTTTCTCATCTGTGCCGTCGGCGGCAGAAGGCAAATCGGGTGCCCCTCATCTCCCCTAACGGTCGCGCCCCACACCCCTCTCTCTCTCACCCCCCGCCCCCTCCCGAAACCAGCACCGCCGCCGCGCCGCCACGCCACCACCGCACCCTGCGCCGCTGCCACGCCCTCCTCCTCCCTGCGCTGCCGCGCCCTCCTCCTCCCGGCACCACCACCGCACCCTCCTCCTCCCTGCCCCTACCCCCTCCCGAAACCAGCACCGCCGCCACGCCACCACCGCACCCTGCGCCGCCGCCACGCCCTCCTCCTCCCTGCGCTGCCGCGCCCTCCTCCTCCCGGCGCCACCACCGCACCCTCCTCCTCCCTGCCCCCGCCCCTCCACCACCACGCCCCCTCCTCCTCCCCGGGACCTCCTCCTCCACCACCGCCGCCAGAGCTCGCCCCCTCTCCACCACCGCCCCTCCGCCATCACCGCCCTCTCCTCCACCGCCGGAGCTCGGTGAGTCCTTTTTTCCTTTTTACGTTTAATTCATTAATTAGGTTAGTTAGGTTAGTTGTTAATTACCTATTGTTAGTTAGGTTAGTTAGGTTAGTTGTTAGTGGTTACGTACTGGTAATTAGGTTAGTTAGGTTACTTGTTAGTTGTTAGTGGTAATTAGGTTAGTTGTTAGTGGTATTACCCCTCGAGCTAGGTTAGTTGTTAGGTTAGTTGTTAATTACCTACTGTATGTTAGGTTAGTTGTTAGGTTAGTAGTTGCCCGTGTAGAGCCCTCCAGTCGCCGCCTATGCTTGCACTAACCACAACGTTGGGGAACGTCGGTGAGCTTGTCACGCACCTGCCATGGCTACGATGCCATCGAGCTCACGTGCTGCAACAACGATGCTGCTGCAACCACCCCCATGCAGGTCGGTGCAGAAACATTACTGTTGGGACCACCCCCTTCAGGCACCGGTGATATTCCACTTCAACACCGAGGATATTACAACAGCTCGCAATAGTAGTTTTCGCACCGACACGACATCTCGACGACACCCCTGACACCCGTCACGATGCCCCGAAACCCCGACACGACGCCCCGACACGACATCTCGACGACACCCCTGACACCCGACACGATGCCCCGAAACCCCGACACGACGCCCCGACACGACATCTCGACGACACCCCGGCATGAACTATTTTTTTATGGAACCTGGAAAGTTTTATAAAGTAGTATAGGTAACCTAGAAAGTTTTATAGGTAACCTAGAAAGTTTTATAGGTAACCTCGACCCCCGACCCCCGACCCCCGACAACACTCACCCTCGACCCCCGACCCCCTACCCTGACCCCCGACGCCACTGACCCCCGACCCCCGACGCCCGACGCCCGACGCCACTGACCCTCGACCCCCGACCCCCGACCCCCGACGGCACTCACCCTCGACCCCCGACCCCCTACCCCGACCCCCGACGCCACTGACCCCCAACCCCCGAGCCCCGACACCTCTTCGGCCTCTTGTTGACCGAAAAGACCCCAATCCCCGACGCCAGTGACCTTCGACCCCCGATGACACTGACCCACATAGTTATGAGTTAGGTCATATAGTTATGTTAATTATAAAAACATCATATTTGTGTTGATCGGGTGAATTTCAATGTGCAGTTGTTCGACGACCTCCACGTGCGTTGGACGAGCTCCGCCCTTGCGTTTGTTGGTGAGCACAAATGACTTCTCCTCCTACCCCCTTAATTTGCTCTGTCCCGGTCTTCGTGCCGATGAAACTTGCTAGCTATAGGTTTCTTCAATCATGAGTATGCATGACCAGTATGCGTCTCCCATTCGAAAGGGCGACATCTATAAATATGCATGTCTTTGCATATTTATAACCGCCATCCTTTCGAATTGTCCAACATTATCCATGGACAGCCCGAGTATGTGTAGACTGGGTTCGTTTTCCCGTATGCTGTGCTCTGGATCCGATGCGGAATTTCGTCAGTGCCTCCCTGTTGTTCTCCGGATGCACATCCTCTCTGTTTATTGCGGAGACGTGTATGAGGAGAACAGCGAGGAGGTGCTGCCGAAATTTTGCGTTGATCCGGAGCAGAGCATGGGAAAACGAACCCAGTCTACACATACTCGGGTGGGATTAGGACCTATCTTTACCTATTAGCGTGTAGGTTGCCTGGACGTAATAAAAATGGCGAACCTGATTAACCGATGAATATAGATGATGAATTATATATAAATACATTTCTTCTGTCTTTAGTAGCTACGCAAGATGAGTGATCGTGCGTGGATGTATACCGGTCACCCTAGTCAGAAAGAGATGACGAAAGAATGGTTTTTAAAAACAAAGGAATTTGTGAAAGCCGCATTCTCAAATGGCGAGGAAAGAAACTATTGCCCCTGTCCTGGATGCGACAACTATAAAAGACGACAGAGGCTGTAATGATTAAACACCTGCAGAGGAGGGGTTTTAAGCCTAATTATACAGTGTGGACATTTCATGGTGAGTCTATACAACGCACAAGAGCTGAGGTGGTCCGTCGTCGCATGGACGAGCATGGTACTGGGATCGAAGACATGGTGCAAGACTTTGATGATGCTCGGGATTCGGAAGATGAGATGGAGGAATCTGCAAAGGCCTTTTATGAAATGTTGGAGTCTTCAAAACGTCCTCTCCATGAGCACACCGAGCTCTGTCAGCTAGATGCAATTGCACAAGTAATGGCTCTGAAGGCTCAGTTAAACTTGGGAAGAGAATGCTACGACGCGATGATGACACTATTTGGACGTTTCCTACCCAAAGGCCATGTCATGCCTGCAAACCTGTACCAGTTGGACAAAATACTTCGTGTACTTAAGATGCCCTATGAGAAGATAGATGCATGTGATAAAGGATGTGTCTTATTTAGGAAGGAGTATGCTGTGACAGCCCGATGCCGACGTTCTAGAAGCTTCCCCTCTCTTTCCGTTTTCGTCGTGTGGCTTATTTTAATTGTCGTGTCATCATCGCATCATGCGCATCATCAGCATTGCATCGGCATCTCCGTTGCCGCCAGTTTTCAAAACTTGCATCCGTTAGTAGTTGTCGGTTCGCGTCGTTGTTCGTTCTGAGCCCGACCGCACTCGCACGCGCCCGCGGCACCGTCGAAACCCTGTTTTTAAAGCGCGTTTAAAACTCTCTCTGATCGAGGTGAGATTTGACGCGCGGTCGCGATTAGTTATAGTGAGGCCGCCTGTCGAATTTCGTCGCGATCGGAGACCGTCTGGTACCCGAACGGTCGCCCGTAGCGGCACCGTATTCGGTCTACCGTCGGACGTCTGTCGGTGTTTTAAAGTTCGTGCCGCGCCGCCCGTTCTCCCTCTCGTCTCCGGATATCTACACAACACGGCCACGTAGCTCCTCCCGCGTTCGGAATCGTCCGAATCCGACCCCGCGGTTGGATCCGGAGCGCGATTCCGGTTAACCGAGCCCCCATTTGTCTATAAATACCCCTTCTCCTTAATTTTTGAACAGCCTCTCTCCTCCCACCTCGGGATCCGCGCCCTAACCCTAAACCTAGCCGCCCCCATAGCCTCCCTCTGTTCCGCAGCCGCCGCCGGCCCGCGAGGCCCGCAGCAGGCCCACACCAGGCCCGGATTCGGCCGCCGCCCGAGCCCGCGTCGCGCCGCCGCCTGTTCCCGACGCCGCCCGTCGGCGCCTCCCCATGGCTCTCCCTGCCGCGCGCCCTCGTCGGAGACCTCCCCGCGCGCCCTCACCAGCCCCTCGCCGGAGCACCGCCTGCGGGTTGCTCACCGGAGTACTCCAGCGCCCGCGCGCGAGCTCGTCGGCCCTGGCCGCCTCCCCAAGCCGCCGTTCGCAGCCTCCCCGCCGGCCGCCGCGTGCGCCGGATCCACGCCCCGCCGCCGCTGCTCGGTGCACCTCCGGCTGCCGCCAGCGCCGCCTCGCCCGCCTCGCCTGTAGCCGGCCAGCTCCAGCCATCGCTGCGCTCTCGGGATCGGGCAGGAGCCCTCGCTCCTCCTCCCGTTGACCGCGGGGGCAACGCTCGCCCTGGCCGCGTGGGCCTGTTGCGCCCGACCGGCCCAGGTCCCAGGCCTGCTCGAGGAGCCAGGCCAGCAGCTGGCCCAGTTCGCCTCTCCAGGCCGGCCTCCTCCCAACCGGCCCAACGTGAGCGCCCCTCTGCCCTCTATCCTTCGCATGAGCATTTTTTTTAGTATCTTACGCTTATCAGTTTTGGCCCGTAGAAATATTAGGTTGCTGCGAATTAGTATTTTCAGAGAAGAGGTTAGATTTTTAATTGCCCGTATCTTTTTACCCGTAAGTCGGAACGACGCGTGTTATATATCGTTTTGGGGTAGCTTCGCGAGTAGAACACGATTATCCAACATGCATATTTGTTTAACGCTGTTTAGAGTGCCTGATGCCTCGTTTTACGTGCTGTTAACTAGGATCCATTCCGTAGTTAATTTTCGTGCGTATCCGGATTGCCCGTATGCCATAGATTTAATGTCCATCTTTTAGGGATCATATTTCTACGTATGTTAGAGCGGTCACTCATATTTTTCCGTGTAGGGTTTTACCGGTAGTTTATTTTCCCGTTTAGAGGTTTTATCTCGCATTATTGTGTAGCGTTATTTTGTGTTGCAAACCCCACATATTTTATATGTTTCCGGGGTAGAAAAAAATCCCATGGATTTTACTGTGCAATTAGTTTTAGCTTTTGAGGAAGTTAGTCCGCGAGATATTTTGTCGTGAAGCCCTTTTGTTTAATTCGTAGGATTTGTTCCGTGCGTCGGTTGACGGAGTTGTCAACTAGGAAGTTGTTCTTGGATGTTTTGTCTAGCTCCTGGTATTTTTGGTTGCAATAGAAATGCATGTTTAGGTGTTGTTTGACTGCCCTCGAGTTGCTTGAATAGTGCTGTTTCAGAAGAGCTGAAATATTTCTAAGTCTGGAATCTGATATATTTTGTTGCTGTCTTGTCTTGCTTGCATCTTTAGATCTGTAGCTCTTTTGAGGTTGGCCCAATGGAGTTAGTTGTTCCCCTTATGTTTCTCTAGCATGCTGTTAAGTTTCATGCCTTTTGGAGTCCTGTAGCTATAGGTTTTGCTGCTGTCAATATGCCTTCAGGCTGAAAACTGCACTTTCAGGAGGTGTTATTTTCACTAAGTCTGAAATAGTGCGTGAGATGCCATTTTGGTGTCTTCTTTTCCTAGCGCTCCTTGCTGCCATGCTGGTTGTTGTTAGTTGTTTGTAGTAGAGCTTCTTGCCCTCTTCCGTGCCATGCCTTGCTTGAGCATATCGGAGTTATGTAGCCGAAGTTGTGAGGCGTAGAAAGTGCTATGTGACTGTTTTGGCAGTTTGTAGTGATTACTTGTTTTGCTCGTAGCTCCGTTTTGATCGAGTCCTACATGAAACTTGCTTAGAATCTTGTGTAGTTTCTTTTTCTCTTGCTGTTTGTATCATTTGAAGTGCTCGTAGCAGTCGTTGCACACATATCGCATTCATGCCATCATATCTTGCGGTGCTCGTAACTTTTGATCCGTAGCTCCGTTGGAGATGTTCTCTACGTGTAGGTTGCTTGCCTTGACGCGTAGAATCACGTAAACCCATTTGTTTTGCTGTTTAACAACCAACTAAATGCATTAATTCAGATCTGGACAGAATTGTAAATTAACATGTGAGGCCGTTTCGGAGATGCTATATGTCATTTCCGACCTCATTTAAAATGCCTACATACGTAGTTTAATTTCCGCTTCACCTCTTGCATGTTTAACAACATTAACAATGCTAATCGCGACCGCGCGTCAAATCTCACCTCGATCAGAGAGAGTTTTAAACGCGCTTTAAAAACAGGGTTTCGACGGTGCCGCGGGCGCGTGCGAGTGCGGTCGGGCTCAGAACGAACAACGACGCGAACCGGCAACTACTAACGGATGCAAGTTTTGAAAACTGGCGGCAACGGAGATGCCGACGCAATGCTGATGATGCGCATGATGCGATGATGACACGACAATTAAAATAAGCCACACGACGAAAACGGAAAGAGAGGGGAAGCTTCTAGAACGCCGGCATCGGGCTGTCACATATGCACACTTGGACTATTGTCCCAATTGCGAGTCTTGCAGGTATCTTGTGGTAGACAACGGTATGGGTGAGAAGAGGCAGACCAAAATCGCAGTTAGTGTTCTTCGGTATATGCCAATCGTACCAAGACTTCAACGTCTTTTCATGGTCGAAGAGACAGCCAGACAGATGACATGGCACAAATTGGGCAAAAGAACCGAACTAGATGCGGATGGGAATAAGATGATGGTACACACATCGGATGGGGAAGCGTGGAAACATTTCGATGGATTGCATCAGGATAAAGTGGCAGATCCAAGGAATCCTCGAGTCTGCGCCACCACGGATGGTTTTAATCCCTTCGGCATGACGGCAACCCAATACAGTTGTTGGCCTGTATTTGTCATTCCACTGAATCTCCCCCCCGGGCAGATTATGCAAAGAAATAACATATTTCTGACGTTGATAATTCCAGGGCCCAATTATCCGGGGAAGAATATGAATGTGTACCTGCAACCGCTTAAGGATGAATTGGAAGAAGCTTGGGAAAATGGGGTCAAGACATACGATGCCGCTAGAAAAGAAAACTTCAAAATGCATGTGTGGTACATGTACTCTATGCATGACTTGCCAGCGTATGCGCTATTCTCTGGATGGTGTGTGCATGGAAGGTTCCCGTGCCCCCAATGCAAGGCAGCTCTTCAGTTTCATTTGTTGAAGGAGGGTCGGAAGTATTCTTGCTTTGACTTGCATAGACAGTTCCTGGATCCTGACCATCAGTTCAGAAAAGACAAGAAGAACTTTACCAAAGGTAAAGTTGTCAAAAACTTGGCACCACATGCGTTCACAGGCCAACAGATCCTGGATCAGTTAAACGCCCTCGAGCCTGATCCAGAGCGTCCAGGGTATTTCAAGGGGTATAATTCAAAACACGCCTGGACTCACAAGCCATGCTTCTGGGATCTGCCGTACTTCAAAGACCTCCTTCTTCCACACAATATCGACATGATGCACACTGAAAAGAATATCGGAGAGGCTATTTTTGGTACATTGTTCGACATAGATGGGAAGACAAAGGATAATATTAAGGCTAGAGTCGATCAAGAGACACTATGTCATAGACCGTTACAAAACATGCGAGAAGGCAAAGGAAAGCAGAAGTGGTCGAAGCCAAAGGCCTGGTTCAATCTTGGAAGGCCAGCTATGAGGGAAATTATCTTGTGGGTCAAAATGCACTTGATGTTCCCCGATGGGTATGCAGCGAATCTAAAGAGGGGAGCGAGTCTTGAAAAATTAAAAATCTTTGGTCTCAAGAGTCATGATTGGCACATATGGCTAGAGCGGGTAATGCCGGTGATGTTACGTGGCTTTATTCCTGGGGATGAATGGCTAGTACTGGCGGAGCTGAGCTATTTCTTCCGTGTTCTTTGTGCGAAAGAATTGTCGCCTGGCGTGGTAGAATACATGGAGGAGTTTGCACCGGAGTTGTTGTGCAAGTTAGAGAAGATCTTTCCACCGGGCTTCTTTAATCCACTGCAGCATTTGATTTTACATCTACCGACCGAGGCAAGATTGGGTGGGCCGGTGCAAGATCGTTGGTGCTATGCAACTGAGAGGATGCAGAAGACCCTTCGAGCTAAATGTAAAAATAAGCGTAGAATTGAAGCATCGATGGCTGAGGCATTCATTACTGAGGAGGTGGCAAACTTTGTGACAGCACACTACGAAGCCAAAAATCATCATTTGCATAATCCGAAGCCTCGGCACAATGATGGAGACCCTAAAAAAGGTGGGTCCAACCTCAGCCTATTCAAAGGGAAGCTCGCACCAGCCGGTGCTTCGAAACCAATAACGTTGGATATCGAAGAATGGCAGAACATTTCTTTGTATATCTTCAACAACCTAACAGAAGTGCGGCCGTACATCGAGTGAGTTCTCGACCCATTTTCCCGTAACTTCTAATTCATTTGAACTGCTCTTATTCCCGGATATTTCAAACAGCCGTTACGTCGTCAAATTCTCGGATGGAGCGGTGATCGAAAATGATTCCGTCAAAGAGTATGAGCTTCTGTCAAAGACAGGAGGCGGCTATCCCGGTTTCATCTCTTGGTTCAAACAAACGGTAATTATCAATAATGGACCATTTCATTTTTGGTCTAACTTGTGGCTAATGCAACAACCGTTTCGTATTAAACTTGTAGGCTAATTCAGAGTCTATGGACGCCGAATTGAGACAAGTCGCTAATGGTTTTGACTATAATGTCCGTTCATTTGAGAAATACAACATCAACGGGTATCTCTTTCGTACCTTTGGCAAAGAGCTATCTATGCCCGACCGGAAATCTACAAATTGTGGTGTCTCTGCTATCGGCGAAGGTGTTATCGAGTATTATGGAAGAGTTGAAGCAATTTATGAACTTCAATTCTATGGTGAAAACCCACCGAATGTCGTAGTCTTCAAATGTTATTGGTTCCAGCCGAAGGAGACTAGAAGGACTCATGAACATATAGGACTAGTCGAAATCAATCCAAACACCCATTTAGATGTTCCCGATGTCTATATTACGGCTCAACAGGCGACCCAAGTTTTCTACCTACCGTGGGCATGCCAAACGGACAAGAATCTGGAAGGTTGGTATGTTGTTTATGAAGTGCCGCCACATGTCAGACCACCTCTCCCAAATGAACAGGATTATGAACCTCACATTAACCCAGACACATATGATGGAGAATTCTTCCAAGAAGCACGTCTTTCCAAGAAACATTTCAAGAACCGCCGTGCTTCATCCAAGAACATGGAAGTAGACAGCGACAATGAATCCGACTCCAGCCCTGAGCCGGAACCAGAAGACCTGGAACTCGTAGAGGTTACTGATGCGGATGACCTGTCAATGCTTCAACGATTAAAGGAAGGCCTTTCACAACTTCACGCCGTTGAACCCGATGAGCACGTCATTCATGAAGACATGCGTGATAGTGATGATGATGATGCATTTATTGATGATGATTATTAGTTTGTAAGATTCACAACTTAAATTATATATATTTTAATATTTATTATTCATGTACATATTATTATTCATGTCAGTCATTCAATTTTTT